>NC_082344.1:1315020-3715020 GCF_027477595.1 Haemorhous mexicanus
GTTCAAAAGGGTCGGGGCCCGCTCTGCGGGTCCCCCCTTGCAGATGCCAACACCGCCCCACACCGCCCGCCTTGGGCCGTCCCTGCATCACACCGGGGTCAGGGCGGGCCTCCTCAGGAGGGGTCCCGGGCCGGGGGGTTAGCGAGGGGTGGGGGGTCCCGCACGGGCCCCCTCGTTAGGAGGGGGTCTGGGGGGGAGGGGGTTCAGGAAGGGCCCCCTCGTTAGGAGGGGGCCCTGGGGGGGCCCTGCGGGGGGGTTGGGGGGTGGGTAGGGCCCCCTCCGGAGGAGGGGGTCCGGGGAGGGGCGGGGGGCGGGCCCCCTCCGGAGGAGGGGGTCCGGGGTGGGAGGGGTTGGGGGGGGTTTCCCCCCTTAGCCCCTCCACCTCGGACCCTCTCCTCCGGAGGGGACCCGACCCCGCGCCCCTCCCCTGGACCCCCTCCTCCGGACAGGGGCCCTGGGGGTGGGAGGGGGGTGGGGGGGAGGGAGGGGTGGGAGGGGGGAGGGAGGGGTGGGAGGGGGGTGGGGGGGGGGGGGGGGGGGCGGGTGGGAGGGGTAGCAGAGGGGGGCACGTCGCTCTGGAGCATAACCTCATATGTGTTAATTACAGCACAGAGTGACGTGCCCCCCTCTGCTACCCCTCCCACCCCTCCCTCCCCCCACCCCTCCCTCCCCCCCACCCCTCCCTCCCCCCCACCCCTCCCTCCCCCCCACCCCCCTCCCACCCCCAGGGCCCCTGTCCGGAGGAGGGGGTCCAGGGGAGGGGCGCGGGTCGGGTCCCCTCCGGAGGAGAGGGTCCGAGGTGGGAGGGGCTAAGGGGGGAAACCCCCCCCAACCCCTCCCACCCCGGACCCCCTCCTCCGGAGGGGGCCCGCCCCCCGCCCCTCCCCGGGACCCCCTCCTCCGGAGGGGGCCCTACCCACCCCCCCAGGGCCCCCTCCTAACGAGGGGGCCCTTCCTGAACCCCCTCCCCCCAGACCCCCTCCTAACGAGGGGGCCCGTGCGGGACCCCCCACCCCTCGCTAACCCCCCGGCCCGGGACCCCTCCTGAGGAGGGCCCGCCCTGACCCCGGTGTGATGCAGGGACGGCCCAAGGCGGGCGGTGTGGGGCGGTGTTGGCATCTGCAAGGGGGGACCCGCAGAGCGGGCCCCGACCCTTTTGAACCAAAACAGGGGTGCCGGCTCCGGCCCTCGGGGCTTTATTATCCGGCACCCCGAACCCCGCGGCTGCGGGGACACAGACAGAGACAGGCGAGAGAGAGAGAGAGATATAGAGGGAGAGAAGGGGGGGGGGGGAGAGAGAGAGAGACAGGGGGATAAGGGAGAGATATAGGGGGATAAAGGACAGATAGGACAGATTGGGGAGACAGGGAGATAAGGAACGGTGACAGGGCGGCACAGGGGAAAGGAAAACGAACTAAAACGAAAGGAAAAAGGAAAGGAAAGGGGAGGAAAGGAAAGGGGAGGAAAGGGGAGAAAAGAAAAGGGGAGGAAAGGAAAGGGGGAAAAAAGGGGAGGGGAGGGGAAGGGAAGGGCAAAAGGAGGAAGGAAAGGAAAGCATAAAGGAAATGAAAGGAGAGGAGGGGAGAGGAGAGAAAGGAAAGCAGAAAGGAGAGAAGAGAGGACAAAGAATGGAAAGGAGGAGTGGAGATTAGAGGGGCACAGAGGGGCAGGGAGAGGAGGGGAGAAGAGGGCTAAGGGGTAGGAAGAGGAGGAGAAAAGAGGGAAAGAGAGAACCTCACCTGGGCCCCGCCTGGGGAGCCCGCACCAGCCACATCCGACCCCTCCCGGCGCTGGGGAGAAAATGGCGCCTGAGGCGGTTTCCGGGGTTTAAATGACCTCGGCCCCGCCCCGCGCGCCGTGGCCTCGCCCTGCTCACACCTGTGGCGGCCGCGAGCTACGCACGCGCTCTGATGTCTCGGGCTGCGCACGCGCTTCGCTGTCCCGAGCTGCGCACGCGCCCTACTGTCCCGAGGGGCGCACGCGCTCTGCCGTCCCGAGCGGCGCACGCGCCCTGTGGCCCCGCCCCTCACACCTGTGCCAGCCCCGCCCCCGTGGCACGCGCTCCGTAACCCCGCCCATCTGTGGCCCCGCCCCCGCAGCGCTGTCTCGCAGCCACGCGGGGGCGCCGCGCTCGCTCCGCGCTCCGTGTCCGCCAGAGGGCGCCCTGCCGGGTCCCGGCCCCGCACGGCGGCTCCGGGCCCGCACCCGGCAGCGCCCGCACGGCGGCCGTCCCGGGCCCGATACCGGTCCCGGGCCCGGTGTCGCTTCGATCCTCCCGACGGGGGAGAGGCGGCACTGCCCGGGACCTCCCGGCTCACTCTTGCGGCTCTCTGCCCCCCACCCCGGTCGCCGTAGCGGCTCCGCCGCAGCGCCCCGTGCCCGCGCTCCGTAGCCCCGTCCCGCACTCCGTGGCACCGCCCCTCCGTGCCACCGCGGCCCCCGTGCCGCTGTCCCGGGACCCTCGCTCGGCGCTGTGTGAGCCCCAGCCGCGTGTGGCGGGGAGCCCGGAGCGCTGCGGCGGGGCCGCCACTGGGGACGGGGCTGTGAGACCGAGTCCTGCCGCTGCCCGCTCGCGGGGCGGTGCTGCCCCTGCCCCGGCGGGACTGCTGCGCGTCTCGGCCGGATTGAGACAGGGGTGAGGACTGGGCAAAGCCCAGCCTGGACTCCATGCTCCCTCCTGCTACGATGCCGGACGAGGATAACCGAAAGCGGGCGATGGAGCCCACAGCCGGAGCCGGGATGGGGCGTTCGGGTCCTGCCGGGGAGTTCCCGGGCTGTGTTGCCTCTCCCCCGTCAGGAGATCGAAGCGGGATCGGGCCCGGGATGGCAGCGGGAGGGCGCTGCCGCCTGCGGGATCGCGGCCGTTCCCCGGTGCGGGCGCGGAGCCGCCGTGCGGGGCGGGGAGCCCGCAGGGCGCCCTCTGGCGGACACGGAGCGCGGTGCGTGAGCGGGGCCGGCACGGCACCCGAAGCGCTCCCGGTCCGGCGCCCCCGAGCCCGCGGCGCCCCGGGCCAGAGCAGCCCGTGACTCCCTCCTTCCCTTCTCCGGTGCCGCAGCTCCGTGGGTCTCCCGCTCACCGCGCCCCAGGGCAACGAGCGGGACCGTAGGGGCTGCAGAGGAAGGTACAGCCCGGGGACCCCGGGTGAAGTTTTTATTTCAGCTTCACTCCCTTCCAGAGTACGCAAGGGCTGGCTCCGAGCTCCCACATGCCGGGGGTGAGGGATCGTTTCCCCCACACTGCCCAGCCCCGGGGAGAGCTGGAGCCCGCCGAGCTGGAGCAGCACCAAGAGAGGACAGCGATGCCAAGCGGTGAAGTCGCTAGGACAGGAGCAGCTGGAATTGACAGCTGCCCCGCCTCACCAGACTAAAAAAACACCCGCGTGGCTTTTCAGTTTGGGATTATCTTTATTTTACAGTTTATAAAAAGCTTTTCCCAACGCGAGTGCTCCGTTAAACTTCCGTGCCGTCGTGCAAATTGCTGTGGACTTTGACTTCCAAGTTCACCTGCTTCACCTTCCTGCCGTGCCCCTGGCAGCCGCCGCCGTAGTCCCGCGGGGGATGAACGTTCCTGACGGTGCAACACCGGCTGCCCACGGCCTGCGGGCCGCCCCGGGGCAGCTCCACCTTGGTGTTCAAAGGATGCTCCTCGGGAGCGCTCCTGGCCGCCTCCCGCTTCCGCCGCAGCTTGCGGCACTCCCTGGCCAGGAGGCAAATCGCGGACAGCACCAGCAGCAGCAGGGTGAGGGCGGCGAAGGCGCTGCCCAGGGAAGCGCCCGCTTGGGACAAGGAGGCTGCGGCGGCAGCTTCCTCCCTCTCCAGGAGCAGCGACTTCATGTTGGTGCCGTTCTTGAGCTGGTCGCCCTCGTTGTCGTAGATGAGGGAGTCATCCAGCGCCTCGGGCAGGTCCCTGCGGCCGCGCTGCCAGCGGCGAGCCAGGGAGCGCTGCACACGGGGCCCGGCCGTGCCCTCCGGGCCGATCACGTAGATCACCTGGAGGTACCACTGGTGTCCAGCTTCCACCTTTCCCAAAGAGAAGGCACGGACATCTGCCGTTAACCTCGGCTTTTACATCAAGTGATTCTGTTTTAGAGCTGGTGTTTTGTGTTCTGTGTCTGACAGAGTTGTGCCAGTGAGTTTTTCTAAGCACCTACAGTAACACTGACCACCCAGTGAGGTGTTCCAGCCTTTGTCAGAGGCAGTAATTTATTCAGAACATGAATAATATGCTTTTAAAGAGCTTTTTCATGAGTGCTTCAGGGGGGGAAGAAAAAAAAAATCACCAGAATAATGTCCTAATCTCCATTTCCTGTGTCAGAGTTGAATTCTGAGGGCCCAGGGCCTACCATTCACCAAGTGTTTGGGAGGTCCTGGACAGACAAGTCCGTGCTGGGCTACCAAAAGCACTGGGTACATACCTTGTAGAGAGCATCCACCTTGAGAGTAAATCCATCAACTCCAGGCATGCTGCTCACCGAGTGGAACTCGGAGAGCTCGGAAGCAAAGTGGGCATCAAAAGGCACATCGTGGAAGTACTTGTCCGTCACTTCCGGCTGGTTTCGGTCCTGGAAGGCAGAGAAGTGTCCCGAGGGATGCTGCCTGCTTTCCCAAGAGAGGCTGGAAGCCAGGGCACTGGCTGGGTAAGGACTCTAATGCAAAAGCCTCATCCCCACACCTACACGCGGGCACGGATTAAGGGACACTCATGGACAAAGGACAGGGAAAAAACCGATCCTGTGTTCACACTTTGCACCAGCAGTACGAAACATCCAGCGCGCTCCTCTCCTCGTCCCTCTGCAGTCAGGATCTGCACCCTGCCAGAGGAAATCCCAGAGGGGAAGCAGGAGCAGAGCACTCACCAGCAGGAGGAATCTGTGCTTCAGGTACTTGTTGGGCTGGATGCAGCCGTACTGGGGCCCCTCGTTGTAGACGGTGCCCGTGGGGTCGAAGAAGGGCACGTAGCCATCCCTGCCCGTGCACAGGTAGACCTTCTCCAGCTGCAGCCTGTACGCCGCGTTCAGGTTCTGCTCCGGGTGCCAGAGCACGCGCCCGTACAGGATTTGCCCTGGGAACAAAGAGGGGCAGGTGGAATCCCCCAAGCAGGGGAACACTGGCAGAGCCAAAGGTGCCAGACCACCGGTGAGTCGGTGCTGAGAAGGGTTTGGATTGTTTGGGAAGGGCTTGGGGGGTGGGAGTGACAAAACAAGGTGCCGGAGCACGCTGCTGTTTCACAGGGCTGTAAGATGCTCAAAATGTCATTTGCTGCTGTGGAAGAGTCAAAGCCACATCTTGGTTTTGCCTTTTCCTCTCCAGGAAATGGAAGCTGTGAAGGGAAGAACACTGGGAACAAGCAGAAGAGGAGAGGTAAATCCTACCCTTGGAAAAAGCCCCTTTGTAATCCATTTCTGCCAGAGACATTTCAGATTTGGTGGGGTCCATGAGAAAAACCTTCTCGTTGTTGCACAGCTGAAACTCTGTGTTCAGGGAGTAAACAACTGGAACGGGGCGGTTTGTCTGCTGGAAGGCAATCGGGATCAAAAACCTGGAATTGGGACAAGGAAGGAAAGGAAGGGGAGATGAGGTTTGTGCAGCCCAAAGGGGCTGGCCCTGCCCTGCTGCCCCGGGGCCTCCCTCCTTACCGCTCGGGAGCGTGAGCCGTGCAGGGCAGGGGCTTGTCTCCAGGCTCTGCCCACGGCTGCGTGGGCTGCACCGTGCAGGGGATCAGCAGGATGGTGTATTCTCCAGAGTAATCCTTCCTGGGAACAGACAAGAGGAGACCCTGCAGTCACCAAGCAGAGCTCTGAGCTCTGAGGGCAGCACCTCTCCCTTGTCCCAGCAGTGTCATCCAGCAGTCCCTGAGGGCCAAACGTGACCTTGTGAAATGCACTGTCACCTCTGGGATCAGCCTATCCACAGGCTTCATTGCTGGAAAGATGCCTTCACAAGAGGCTGGGCTGATTTTCCTCTCAGTAGAACAGTGTTCCAGCCCTGACAGCTCCAGCTCTGGCCAAGCTCCTGAGCTTTCCACGCTACTGCAGAGGCTGCTGGAAGCGTGCCAGGGAGAGCGTGGTGCCGTGGGAAGCAGCGGAAGGGGACTGGACCCCCAGCCCTCACCTGTTGTAGGAGCTGGTTGCTCTCCAGAGCTGGTAGGGAGAGTCAAAAGTCTGAGCACTCCACAGCAGCTGCAGGTCAAATTCAATCCCTCCCAGGTGCTCTGGAGTCATCAAGGAGGACCTGACATCTGGCAGGCTGTGGTGCTCCATGACAAACAGCCCTGGGGGAGGACAAGGAGATGACAGGGACAGAGGCCCCACGTCATCGGGCACCTCAGCACAGGGGGGCTCCTGGCGGGGACAGGGACTTGTTCAGCTGCCTGCGCTGCCAGAGCAGAGCTGTGTGTGACCCTGCTTTGTGTCCCTGTGTCCCTCCAGGATCGCTGCCCTCACCTCTGAACTTGGCCTGTGTCCTGAACTCGATGACGAGGCGGCCGTCGTCGCGGATGTAGATGCGGATGATCTGCAGCCGGGCCGAGAGCACGCTGTCCGTCTGGATCCCTGCAAGCACAGCGGGGCCACGCTCGCTGCTCAGCCGGGCTTCGCCAGCCCCAGGAGCTTTGGGAGCCCTCCCAAAGGCAGGGTTTCCTCGGGATCGCCCTCCAGTGAGCCGGCTGCACGCTTCCTCCCTCCCCCACTGGCTGCCCAAGCCCCCCGCAGGCAGAAGGGAAGGAATATTCCGAGCGGCCGCTCCCTCGGGACTGTGGTGGCTGTGCAGGAGCTAAGGGGGGGACAACACGAAGGAGCCACTTGTTCCATAGCCCTTGGAGTGGCCCAGACTCACCTGTCCTCCAGAGAACGGTGTCGTAGAAGAAGGAGAACTCCATCTCGGTGTGGTGCTCCAGGGAAGCCCAGCCCCTCGGCGCCGTCACGTAGATGTAGGACACGTAGAGAGGCACGTGGACTGTCAGGAAGGACTGGGCAGAGTCCCTCACCTGGCAATAAAGCCCCAAAAAGGGGGTTACCCACCTTCAGGTGAGGCCAGAGGTGACTCTGGGTATTCTCTTTACCTCAGACAAACCTGGGGTTTAATTCAGGGGCTGTGCTAAGGCTTGCTGGGACTATGGGGCAGAGGAGCTCTGGGTGCAATTTCACCTCAAAACCCCCCAGTTTCAAAAGCTGTGCACTAAAAATCAGCAATTCTGCTTGCTCAGGCCTCCCAGAGCTCTCCATTTATTATCTGCAGAGTGCAGCTGCACTGTGCAGGCCCCGGAGAATTCAGGGAGATGTTCCAGCCTGGCTGGTGCCAGGCTCCACATGCTCCACTGGGCAGCTCTTCAGGCCAAGTAGCTTCTCCGGGCTTGTGCAAACAATTGGAGCTATAAAAGGAAACGTAATGAAGTAGTCCAGGCTGGCAGGAATTAAAGGAGATGGTGCTGGTCCTAGCAATGTGCCTGGGAATTTAATGCCTGAGCTTAGAGGAGATGGAGTGGGCTGCACATGGATAATGCAGCCACGAGAGGGCGGTGAGACACCTCAAATAGTGAAAGCCACCCGTTTAGAGAGGAACATTTGGCTTTTGGTCTGCCAGCCTGTTAATTAGGAAATGAGTTAAAATATCCCACAGCCTCACTCTGTTGTGGAGCATGGGCCGAGCTGCCTCTGCTCTGTCCTTGGCTCATTTCTATTGGCTGAGAACACGGCCAAAATTATAAAAGAGAGGCCAGCTGAGAACCTTTTGTGTTTCCAGTATGGCCATACATTAAAAAACCAAATATTTTCCTGGGGCTCTGAGGATGAAGAGATTAAAACCTGCGATACCCCCAGGAAAATAAATGAAATAAATGCACACTTCTCTTCCAGGTGACGGGGGGGAAAAGCCCCACTACACCAGTACAGAGCAGAGCAGCAACTACACACAGGTGCAAGGCAGAGCTGTGCCTGAGAACTCAGAGAGCTGGGACAGGAGGGAGAGCTGGGGATGAGCCTCTCACCTGGAAGTCAGCAGTGACAGAGCCTCCACAGACATCGATTAACTCGGTCATGTCATAATAGGCGTCGAAGGTCCAGATGCAGCTCTTGAGGTTGAGGTGCTGGTACAGCTGGATGCTGCGGGGCTCCCTCACGGCAGGGTCCAGCTGGTAGGGCCGGTCATAGCCCGGGCCCAGCACCGAGCCCTCCTGGGCCACCTCGGCCAGGAACCCTGCCTCTGAGGGACACAAAGCAGCACTCTGACCCCGCCCGACTTTGCACAGCCCCAGGCCAAAGGGCTTGATTCTCTCTTGAATCACCAGAGCTCCTCTCCCTTCTTTATCCCGGAGGACACACTCAGGTCTTCACAGGGGAAACTGTTTCAGGAATGGGGCAAGCATCCTAAGACATCAGACTTGGGGACCTACTGATTCAAGGCTCAAGTTAACCTTTAAGAAATGAGGAACGGGTCAAGTACGGAATTATCAGAATGAAGTACAAGATCCTGCCTGGATCCAGCATGGACTTCATTCCCTGGAGTGTCAGAGACACATTCTGCCTGTTCTTCCCAGCTCTGACATTTCCTTCAGCAGTGAATTGATTTTGCTGCCTCATGGGAGACCTCAGGGACCCAGACACAGCAATCCAGCTCTGCACATCTCTCTTTACCCAGGAGAATGTCACAAAAATGATTTGAAAAGCAGAAAATCACCAGCACAATGTGAAACTACAACCTGCCACCTCAAATGTTCCCATGCCTGGAATCCCATCTCCAGTGGGGCAACTCTGGTCACTGCTGTGAGACCAGGAAGATTCACTGCTATTTACATCGTGTCAAGAGAGCCCAGAGAAGAACAGGACCTCTTCTCTGCATTTCTTTCCAGGCTTCAGGAAGCAAAGGCCGGCCTTGAAGGTTACCTGAGATGCCTCTGAGGTCCCTGGCAGTGACCAGGTTGGAGCAGACGTGCTGGTGCCTGTAGATGGACTCGGAGAGCAGGAAATCCAGGTTGTGCAGCGGCAGCGTGGAGATGAGGGGCAGCATCCCATCCTGGTGGGGGATCTGCACCGAGATGTGGATCCTGGAACAAGCAGCACGTGAGACAGCAGAACAGAGCAGCCTGGCAGGCACAGGACCCCCACAGCAGCACAGCCTGAAGCTGCCCCCCAGCTCCCAGTGGCTGTGGGGAAGGAAGGGCACCCCCTCAGAAGAGAGTGGGGGCAGGAACCCGAGCAGCCCACGCCGCAGGAGGGATGTGGTTTCACACACACGTCGTGCTTGTGAGCTCAGGCACCCCTGTAAGCCCAGGGGGGCTGGGGAAGGGCTGCGCTCCCCCTTCTCCAGCCTCATACCTGTTGGGATGCTCCTTGTGCTTCACATCCAGGTACTTGAGCGTGGCAATGAAGGACTGCGCCTGGAAGCCGCGGGCTGTCCCCGCCACCACGGGCGTGTGGCAGATGGCACTGTCTGTGCCTATGGTCACCGCGCTGCTCCTCAGGGGGGTCCCCACGTGGCCGGCCTTGTCCACAGCCTTGGCCACGCAGCGCACGTGGAACCGCCGGCTGAAGTAGATGCTGTCCAGCACCTGAGGGAACGAGGAGGGGGAAACCAGGCTCAAGGGAAAACAGCGCTCAGTTTTCTAAACCCGAACTCCCAGGCCTCACAGCAAGTCCCAAATCCAAGGAGGTTTTAGGCTGCAGTGTCTGTGTACCCTGTGGTTGACGCTGGTGAAGGGGGTGCTGTCCGTGATGGTCTCGAAAGGCGACCGCGCTCCGCTGCCGTCCGTGGGGGCGGCCACTTCCCAGCTGAACTGGATGGAGGACTGGTTGATGCCGGCCTCGCTGCAGCGCTCCCTCATCAGGGCATACTTGGGGAAGTGAGGGTCACAGGGAGTCACACAGACCAGGGGGTAGCCTGGCGAGGGGGATTTCCTCGCGCCCTCCTTGGTCACTTCTTCCACGCGGTCGTAGTCGGCCAGGGTGACGACCTGTGTGGAGGCAAGAGGGGCTGAGGGAGAGGGTGGGAAATGCCATCCTTCCCTCCCACGTTGTCACTGCAGCTCTACATTTTATTTCCAAAATCCCACTGTGGTTTCCAGTGCACTTGAAGAGCACTAAATCACATCCACTCACCACGGGAGGTGCTGGGAGAATCAGGCTCCCTGCTGCCTCCTGATCCAAAATAGTCACTGTGGCAGTGCTGATGTCTCCCAGGACTGCTTCCACCGGATCATCTGGGCCCAGCACCAGAGAAAAGGACTCGTGCCATTCCCGGTCCTCATTGGACATGATCTCCACCTTGAACATGATGTGGGCCACACCTGGGGCAGCGAGTGCAAGAGAAACAGAGGGAAGTTGATTCATCACCAGAGACTGCTCCCAAGTTCTCGTCCAAGCCCTGCACAGCTGCTCCAGGCTGTGACCATGGAGACATTATGATAAAATACACATTATAAATTTTATTTCCACTCACTGCTGCTAATAATTTACCCAGAGGAGTCTACTATAAGCATAAAACTCCAGCTATGACAACTGATCCAATCGATCCGGTGATAGATTTCCTAGCAGATGCCGACTGAGGATTAATAATGACTGCCTTGTATTGGCTGTCTGGAGGAAAACCTTGGGATGCAAATCACATTCCCATCCCTCCTCTCCCTCAAACCGGTGTGCAGAGCTGTTTGCTGAGGGCTTCTCGGTCCAGCAACATGGTCTGAGATGCTCACAGCCCTACATTCCCTGAGGAGGACTTTACTCTGCCAGGTGCCTGTGCTCCTTCCTCTGGTCCCATCACCCTTTGTGTAACACGTCAGCTACAATTACAGCAAACTTCCCGCCACGAGTGGCTTTTCCCAAATCCCCTGGGCGTTGTGGCCACGCCCCCACCTCTAACCCTGCCCATCACCTGGGCTGAACTTGAGCATGCGGCTCTTGGGGTAGTAATCCACGCCGGCCTGCGCCGAGCCGTCGCGGGTGCTGCAGCGCACCCGGGAGGTCCGGTTGTGGTCGCCCCTGCGCACCACCGGGATGCTCAGCACCGCCACGCCCTCGGGGCCCGCCGGCTCCCGCACCTGGTACGCCGCCTCCTCGAACTCGATGGTGGGGGCTGCAGGGACAGCAGGGAGGGAAAAGCCTCGGCTTTACACCCCTGGCTCCTTTCAGGCTCATCCACACACCTTCAGGGCAAGGGGCTCCTCAAAGCAGGGGCCAAAAAGGCTTGGGTGTGACTTAGGGTAAAACCTAAGGAGGGTGTTGGGCTATAGAGGATGGCAAATGATTCTCCCATCCCTGCCTCCCACACGTCCCCAGATCCCTGCCACACCACAGGGACCTGGCATCCCTCCTCTTCCCCACAGATCCCTCCAGGCTGTGCTGCTGTGGAGGGAGAGGAACCTCTCCCAGGAGAAGCACAGCAACTCCAGCTGCAGGAGAATGGGAAACAGGAGAGGTGGTGGATCCAAGCACTCTTATCCAGCCTCTCCCTTCAGCCCAGCCCAGTGCACAGCGGTGAGCTGCACACAGGGCTGTGACCGTGGCACCGAAGGCATCCACACTGATGGGGCTGTGCTGACTCCCTGGGAACCCCCAGGCATCCTTGCTGAGCAGCCTCACTCACCATCTTCATCGTTGGTGACAGTTATGGTTGCCACGTCCATCTTCCCAATCCTAGCTCCACTCCAGTGGTTTCCAAGGGGGCTCCCCAGATAGACCTGGAACTGCTCTTCTGGTTCAAAGGCAGAGTCGTCACTGATGTGAACACTGCAGTTCTTCACCTAAAGCCAAGTGAGGAGGAGAAAGCAGCAAACTGATAAATCTGATACAGCCACATAAAGGCCAGGCTGTACTTCCCTGTCCAGGGCTGCACATTGGAGTGCTGTCCATCCTGAAAGAAACCCTTCTCTTTTTAGGGCTAATTCCTTCAGTGTGGACAAACCACGCTGTCAAATGACGAGACACAGCAGCAAAAGCATCTCCTTCCACAAACCCACAGCTCTCTGTACAACAATCCTGATGCATCAGATGTGCAATTTAACCAGTTCTATTCTGAAACACCCAACCCCTTCAGAGTGGGTCACACTGCCAGGACAAGAATTTGTCTCATCTAAAACCAGCCTGGACAGCTCTGCCAGCTCCCTCTGGTGACAGAGGGCCGAGGAGGAGATGTGAACCTCTCCCAGCACTGGTTCTTTGCTCCCCCACGAGGCAGGTGCAGCTCACCTTCTCCCCTTTGAGGAAGGTGATGCGAGACTCCTCTGCATCCCTCCTCTCGGTGAAGTCCTCCGTGACCTGCGCTGTCAGGCTCCGGGTGTAGCACCTGACAGAGGACTCGTAGCTCAGGTCCCCCGCGCGGAAAACAGGGATGTGCAGGGTCCCCTCCTTCTCCTTGGCCGTGTAGGTGTCCTTGCTGAACTGCATGCTGGGCACTGCAGGGGGCCAGAAACGGAGCCAAGCAGTGCTGGGAATGCACAGGGAGCCAAGGGGCTGGAAGGGAGCAGCCAGCTGCCAGGGATAACTTACCGTCCTGGAAGATGTCATTGATGGCCACGACGGCCTGGAAGGGCTTTGCCAGCTCAGCTCCGTGGGGAGAGCTGAGGTAAACAACAAATGTCTCCAGCCCTTCGATCACTGGGTACTGGGCATCATCCAGGATTGTCAGGGGGCAGAACTGGGAGGAAAGTGGAATTCCTGCTGTTAGATGTACAAAGCTTTCATCCTTTCCAGCACTCACATTTGGGAGTCTGGTGTAAACCCCTTATGCCATTATGTTTTTTGAGTCCATTAATCAATGTAGAGAATGTTCTACATAAACCCAGCCTATCAAGTATTTCAGAGAACAGGCAGCCATCCTTGCCCTGGAAGAGGTGGCATGACCAAACCTGTCCAGGCTGATGGGACAGGAGTCTGTTGCCTAGCAGAATTATTAACAGTTCTCATGTGGCCCTGAGAGGATTTCCAAAACAAATGGCAGATATGCCCAGAAACACAAGACAAGTGTCGCCAGGCAAAGCAGACTCAGCAGGAGTCCGAGTGGCTCCTCACCTCTTCTGTCTTGCCTGGCCTGAACTCTATTTTCCTGGAGCTGGGCACATAATCGACTCCCGGGCTGGCCGAGGGCGGGTCCGATGTCCGAGTGGCACACCACACCGACGTGGGCGTGGAGAGGTCAGGTCCCTGCCGCAGCACGGGGATCTCAATGTGTCCTGCAGCACCAGATGCACACCAGAGAGAACAAACTGAGAGAGCAGCCACGTTCCACAAGCCCACCCCTTTCCCTTCAGCACTGCTCCTGCCCCCAGCCTCCCCCTCAGCACAGAGGGAAGCACAGAGCCCCTCTGCAGCTCATCTTTTAAGTTCTGCTGCGCCCTGAATCGCTCCTTCTGACACCTCTTTGTGGTGAAAGCTTCTACAGGGAGCATCCCAGCACAGCCCCCTGCTCCTCACCTGCAGCCTCGCTGACAGTAAAGGTGGCATTCCCCAGGGACACCGTGGAGGCGTCGTTGGGACCGGCGATGACCACGTTGGCCGAAGCCCGGCTGCCAAGGCGGGCGTTGTCCGAGGCGTCGGCCAGCACCACCTCGAACTCCTCTTCCTCTTCATACTCGCTGTCATCGATCAGAGTGACATCACAGGTCACCACGGTGACACCCGGCCCCAACACCAGGCGGTTCTCATCCGACAGCCCCCGGGACTTGAAGTCAGAGCCCGATTCCAGCATGTGAAGGCTGCTGCCCCTGGCTGATTTGGGGACGGTGTAGCAGATGGCAGACACAGTGCTGCTGATATCCCCTAGGAAGCAACAGGAAAACTCCACAGTTCTGGGGAAATACTTTTCATCTGCTTGGTGGAGACACCTTTCACTGAAATAATAAAGCAGCATTTGGAAAAGAGGATGAGGAATGAAATGCTGATCTTGGAGAGCAGCTGGCTTAGACGTGACTTCCAGGCAAGCTCCTAACCCACATTCAGGAAACCAGTGGCACTTGCCTGTTAAAGAACACACAGCTCCACATAAAGCACTGCCTAGCTCACAGAGAAGCAGCAAACAAAGACAAAAGTTTGCTCCTGCTCGTGCCGGGAGCTGAAACAAATCCAAACCCAAGAGGCTTTAAGAGCAGAGACAGGAAAAGTTAAAAAATAAACAACGCTGCCCCGTGCGTTGCTTGCCATTGCATTGTGCTGCAGAACCTCTTCCAAAACATCGGAAAAGACCCCAAAACCATAAGCAGGCAAAGCCCAGGGGTTCCCCCCCTGCACGTGTCCCTCCCACAGGGCTCAGCACGGCCCGACCCACCTTTCCTTTGCACGGGAGCCGAGAGGAAGCCGGCGCTCTCGCTGACGTGGAAGGTGTTCCTGTCGAACTGCAGCGTGGGCTCGTCCTCGGGGTCGGCGATGGTGACGGTGGCCCGGGTGACGTTGCCCAGCAGGGCGTAGGCCGGCATGCTGAGCTCCACGGAAAAGCTCTCCGTGCCCTCGAACACGTCGTCGTCGTTGATGGCGATGGTGCAGGCCTTGGTGTCCTCCCGCTCCTCAAACTGCACCTGCAAGGCAGCAAGATGGCTGCTGTCCTTGGAGTGCTGTCTGGAGCTCCCCATCCTTCCTGTCTCACCCTGCTCTGAGATGCTCCCTCTTCCAACAGCAGATAACCCGCCTGACTTTACTAATAGAATACACCCTCCTTGGCGTTTTTGCCACTTGTCATCCATCCTTTGCTCCAGGCTTGGTGGCAGGCACGGTGAGGCCATCCCTTTGCTGGGTGCCACCCACCTGCCCCGCGTACTCCACGTAGTCCCGCTCTCCGGGCCGTGATCCCGATGCAGCGGCGGCCGTTCCCTGCTCGGTGCGGCACAGGACGATGCTGTACTGGTTGAGGTTCCCCAGCCGCCTCACGGTGACGCTCACGGAGCCGGCGCTCTCCCTGACCTTGTAGCTGGAAAGGGATCAAGCACGCACAAGGAACAGGCTGGGGAGCACACCCTGCGTGTTGGTGTGACACTGAGGGTGAGCCTCCGTGGAAAATCCGAGGCACAGCCATGACCGGGCAGCTGCTCCGTGGTTCAGCCTGGCAGGCCCCTCTCCTCACTGGCAGAACTTCCTTCCCACACTGTAGGGAGCTCGAGTAAGAGCCCAGCTCCCAGCCAAGTGCTGTGACCCTCGTGGCACTTACCTGGAGTGAGTAAAGCTGAGGAGGGACCACTGGACGTGGAAGATGTTGCCGCTGACCACGTTGGGTTTGCCGTCCTTCACCAGGAACTGGAAGCTGTCCGTGGTCTCCTGAACCCTCTCCTCGTGCATCACATACCGAATGAGGCCCTGGTTCACATCCTCTGCCAGGAGGGAACAGCCAGTGAGGCAACACAGGAATCCAAAGGCAGCTTTGAGGATGAGCAGTGTGGATCTGCATGGATCCCAGTGGCACAGGAAGCAGTTACCCCCTCATCTCCCCTTCCCTCAGCTCTGCAAGAGTGAGCTTCCATCACAGTGCTGACTCTGCACAGCTGGCTACCCCTCTGCCAGACTGTGATGGCCAGATGCACTTGCAAGATCCAGCTCTAACAAGCCTGGAGAACCTGAGACAACCTACAGGACACAGGTTGGTGTCTCTAAGAAATTGTAGGATTTCTGCAACTGACAGCAAAGTTCAATGCTTCTTTTCAACACGCTTTGGAGATCTGCCCCTTGGCTTTCTCCCCTCCCACCTATTTTTTTCCTTATTTTAACAAACCAAATCAACTGATGGAAAAAAGCAGCAGGGCACAGGCCAGCTCCATACCCTGTGTAAAGGTGGTCACAGCTGTCCCTGGCTTCAGCTTGTTCTCCACATGACCATTTCTGGGACCGGTGGTTATCTCGTAGATCAGCTGTTTGTCATCTGTGTCAGGATCTGTCGTCAGTAATTCCTTCTTAGTGATGAGATTGGTGGCCTGGATTAAAGCCAAACCAAGGGAACAAAACTGAAGCTCCAGCAGTGCAAGTCTGATTGACTGTTCCCACAGAAAGCCCAACCATCCCTCTGCCAAAACAGCTGTCCATGAGGGAAGATCTAGGGATGCGAAGTACAGAGCAGCCACAACGTGTTTGACAACACAAGAAGGACTCAAATTTTGCCTCACATTCTGGTTAGTTGAATTAAGAAGACACAAGTGGCTCAGAGAAAAGCAAATTCCAAAGCAGCTGCCCAGCCTTATTTAGCTGGGGCTAAAAGCTAGGACAAATCTTTGGGTTTCACTTAGACACCTCTATTCCATGAGCTGTGCTGATGCTCAGGTGAGGCCCTGCTTGGCAAAAAAACATCTGCAAACAGCCTCAGACTGAAGGACTCACTCAAGACTGTTCACACAGCTCTGCTGAGTTTCCATGAGAGCCTCTTTCAAATGCCCTCACAGGGACCTGATTCAC
Organism: Haemorhous mexicanus; assembly: GCF_027477595.1. Classification (NCBI taxonomy): domain Eukaryota; kingdom Metazoa; phylum Chordata; class Aves; order Passeriformes; family Fringillidae; genus Haemorhous; species Haemorhous mexicanus. Next base: position 1,331,376 of record NC_082344.1, read on the forward strand.
TTCCAGCACATTTTGCTTTCTCTTCAAAAACAAAATGTTTTTAACAGCAGGAGAAAGAGAGAAAATTGAGCTGCTCGAGGCTGCAGGAGTGCTTTTCCTGAAGTGAGGAGTTTGAGCTGAGATTGCCATTTCTTAATACAATTTCTTACTACAGCATCTTCCATCCATTTTTTTTCTGGGAGGAACTAAAGTGTGTCTTTACAGTTAATGCTGGCTCCTCCAAAACAAGCCAAGAGTTTCCTGGGGTTCTGTTTGGACTTCAGCACAACAAAGGCATGTTACAGCAAGAAATTCCTGCACCATATCCTTGGAAAGCCACATATCTCTGCCATGGCTGCTGCAGCACATCATCAAGCCATCTCCACCATCAGCAAAGCTAAAAAGGTACCCTGGGGTGGGCGTTCTCCATCACAAAAACAGGAGAGCTGAAGGAGGAGGATGTTTTCCTGTGAAGCCCCTTCTCCTGGAGCAGCCTGAGAAGCAGCCCAGGCTGAGGCCAGGCAGGTGTTACCTTGCCATCCGTGTACTCCAGCCACTGCAGGCCCAGGTTGGTGACAACCCTGGGTGTCCCATCATCCACAGGGAGGATGTCCACCTGGAAGCGCTGCGGTGCCGCGGTCACCACCTGGCAACAGTTCAAGATAAAAGGGGGTGACTCTGGGAGGCAGAGCCTCACCCACCACGTTACCAGCTCAGCTCCCTTCAGCTCTGCTGCCATCCAGGTCCTGGGGCGAGTTTGCACACCCAGAGGGCAGGGAGGGGAAGGAGCAAAGGGAAGGAGCAAAGGGATCACATAAAGGAGAGTCTCAGCCCTTGCCTGCCCCGAGAGGAGGCAGCTCCCGACGGGCTCTCAAGGCCCCTTCCCATCCCTTGTGGCCCCTGACCTTCCTTTGGCCCTCCTGCACCACGAAGAGGGCGTTGGTGCCGTCGGACACGGTGAAGGTGAAGCGGTCCCTGAGCGCGCCGGCGCCGCCGTGGTGGCTGTAGCTGACGAGGTTCTGGTGGATGTCAGCCATGGTGAAGGTGCTGGCCTGGAGGGGACGCTGCCCGCGGCCGCCGCGCTCCAGCAGCCCGTGCCGGGGCGGCTGCACCACCCTGAACGTGATGGACTCCACCTGTGCCCGGACAGGGAGGGGCAAAGCTGGCACACCACCTTGGGGCCAGACCCAGCAAGAAGAGGAAGTGCCATTTTCATCCATGCTAAGCATAACCTCAGTGTCAATGCCCTAAGGCTTTAAACACAAGCCCATTTTCCCAACAGCCCAGATGTGCAGCAGAAGAGGGGAGGGAGGAGGCTGGGGGGGTCCTGCCTTACCTCTGTGTCAGCATCTGTCGCCTTGAGCTCAAACTCGGTGATGGTTTTTCTCAGCCCTTCCTGAACCGTCATCCCAAAGATTTGCACCACGGGTAAGGAGTCATCCACGGGGTTTATGGTGATGTCAAAGGTCTGGCTCACCTGGGACAGGAGGAAAAGCCTCTCTTGATGAATTCAGCCTTCCAAGGGTGTGACTTCATGGCAAGAGCACAGCGATCCCCGGGTTGGGTCACTTCATTTCAGCCTTGTCTGCTGAGTAAATCTGAGCTGCTAAGCCCAGATCACATGAACGTGACCTTCTTTATCCCTCCCCACTAATTAATTCTCCCTCTTTCTGTGATATTTATGGACATGCACTCTCCCTCCCTCTCTCAGTCTGTGTTGCCCCTCTCCCTCTATGGGAGCTCTTTCAGAAAGCAGCAAAAAGGCATTTCTCCAGGGCCTGTCATCTGTTGGCTCCCTGTTCCCTGCACAGGGCTTGCTCCCTGCCCTGAGGGATGTGGGGAATCTCACAGCAGGAGGAGGAGGAAGAGCCACCTCTGCCCAGGTGCCTTCTGATGCAGAGCTCAGGCTGGGACTGACCTCGTTTGTCCCGTCAGACACAGAGAAGGTGAAGGTGTCCCTGTGCTTTTCCGTGTCACTGGTGTGGATGTACTGGATGCTGCCAGAGGCCAAGTCTGCCTGGCTGAAGGAACTAATTCTTGTCCCTGGGAAATGAGCAACAGGGAGGGAATGGGCAAGAGAAAGAGCAAGGCAGGGAAAAACTACAGGAAGCAGGACATATTAAACCATTAGGGCTGAGTTTTGGCTGGTTGGGATCCAAGTCAGGCTGCCCCATGAACCTCAGTGGAGCCAGGGATTTAGCTGGCACAGAGCCTCCTAAAACCTCCTTCTCCAAAAGAAGCCCAGACTTCTTTTGGCCTCATCCTGTTGGGAGTGGGCCTGCTGGGGCAGAGGGGGAAAGAAGCTGGGAGAAAAATGATCCATGCAACACTTGGATTGTCACTGCTGGGCAGGACTAACCCAACCATGGCATCACTGAGGATGACCTAAAGGCCTCTGGCCTCACAGCAGTTTTCCAAAATGCCTTCCAAGTGTCTGTTCTCTCTGCCCCTCCTTGTACCCCTGCATTTCATACAAAGTCCCTTTTTCAGCACTGATTTATGGTGACATCTTTACAGGCCATTAGGTGTGACACAGCCACAGAAAGGTAGCTGACAAGCATTTTAAAAAGCACTTGAGCTTTTTAAATCTGGTTGCTGTGTTCAACAGTTTTATTGCTGTTGTCAACAAACACCCTGACAAGAAGTTTGCCACCAATATATCACACTAAATGGCTGCCGACAAGTGCTGGCCACACTAGAAAAGACACCAGGGCCTGATTTAAATAAATGAGCCAAAATGGAATGTTCAGCTAGTATTTCTTCAGAGCTCATCAGCTGTAAAGGTTTGGGTTCTCTTTTGAACACTTCAGTATTCTCTTCTTAGGTTTAAGTCATATAAATCATGATTACAACTACTTCTCAGTCTGTGACTCTGTATCCTCACTAGTCCCTCACAGACATGAAAAAGCACAGAAATCAGAACCATCATCAGATTTTAAATAACAGGAGGAATAAAGTCCTTAATGCAAGTCTCCAAAGTACAAGATTCACCGGTTAGTTTGCAAGTTAGACAAAAACAGTGCATGTTTTTGATTTACTCTCAGCAGTGAGTTATTATAACTCATTCATTATTCCTGCCCTTTCAACACGTTTTTGGTGAGAAGATGAGGCAAACCACACACTCAAACTGAGCTGTACAGGCACTGACTGCATCTTCAAAACACACAGCAGATATTTCCACTTTAATCTCATGCTAATGAGAAATCCAAAGCTAAGAAGAAATATAATCTTAGATGAGTATAATAAAATCAGAAGAGCGTATAATGTGACACCACAGATTTAGATTAATTCATCAGAGAGGGGCAGCACACTCACACTGTCAGCAGGCATGAAAGGCAGCTCTGAAATTCAGATCACATGTGCAGGACAAGTCATCTGTTCACCAAGATGGGCTGTTTCCAAGGACATTAAGGGATGGATTCTTTGGGGCACTGTGCTGTTCACAGCAAAGGCCAAAGGTTTTCCTGTCATGCAGAAGCAGCAGTAGGGCCATAAACTCACATAAATCCTCAGCTGGGATTATTGGTCTGCCTTGCCACCACTCACCTTATTCCCCAACCCTCTGGGCTATCGGCCCTTTGATTTCTAACAACTCTGTGAATTGATTTCTAACAATTTCTGGGAATTCCGTGCTGCTGCCTCGGGGCACGTTTTTCCTGCAGTGAAATGTTTAGGGCTCAAGAGGCTCCAGTGTTTTGCTGCTCCGAGGGCCCAACAGCTCCCTGCTCACCTGGGGAGGCCACGTGCTCCAGATGGCCCAGCTGTGGCTGCCGGGTGACCTTGTAGTGCAGCTGGGAGGCCTCGCTGTCCTGGTCAGAGGCCGAGAGCTGGAGGGTTGTGATGGCCTTGGCCGAGTTCTCATCCAACACCAGCCCCTTGTTGGTGATGATGGAGGGGGGAAATCTGTCCTCTGGAAGGGTTAAACACAAAGCTGAGTTAGGAGACAGTCACACTCCTTCCCTCAGGTGCTTGTGCTCAAGCAAAAGACAACACATGCACAAACATTTTGATAATTCCAAAACTGGAACTTTGGGCCTTGGCATTAATCAGGGATGGTAACACTATAACATCCTAAAGACAATCTAAACAGCAAGAAGGCATTAAGGGGCATTTTCCCACCTTTTCAGTGAGCCTGTCAGAAGCCAAAGAATGAACCCTTGCCTCTGCAAAATCTCCCCGTGCCCCTCACTTCAAAGGCCTTTGAACTGACAGCGCATCAAAGCCGCAGCTCAGGAATTACATTTTGCCTTGCAGTACACGTGGGATGGCAATCTGTGGGCAGGCCCGAGCTCTGCAGCAAAGAAAACACAACTTCAGCACTACTTTTTACCTATTACATGGATGTGAAAAACCTGGTCCATCAGTTTGTTGCCATCTGCATCCATCACATCGAAGGTGAAGGGGAAGTTTCCACCAGGATCCCCTTTCCTGTGGCTGTACACCACATGCCCTGGGGAGAAGGAGAGCAGAAAAGAGATGCTTCAGTACAGGCTGCTGCTTTTAATCCTTAGTTTGGAAGCAGGCTGGCACCATCAGCTGAAGCACTTGGGGTTTGACAGGGCTCCTGGATTTGGGTCTCATTACTTTCTCTCTTTATTCTCTTTCTCCTGCTGAGAGAGACTTTTTAAGATATGTTTAATGATACATGGTTCTGCTCTAACTTAAAAACCTGGGCTTACTTCTTTCCCTCTCCCTTCCCTACTTCAGCTCATCATCCCCCTCTCATAAAGATCACAGAGCCATGGAATATCTCAAACTGGAAGGGACCCATAAAGATCATCAGGTCTAAATCCCTGCTCCTCACAGGACTACCTTAAACCAGCCTTGGTTTATAGACTTGCTGTGGCTACCTAAAATCCAGCACTCTCACCTTTGTTTATATCAGCCTGAGTGAAGCTTCTGAGGGGTCCTTTGGCAGAGATCTGGACTGGGCTATCAGCTGTGGTCAGCTGCAGCTGGCCCCTGCTGGGGTCCCTCCTCAGGACAAATCTGATGGCCGTGTCCCCCGAATGTCCAGCTGCTGCTTTCAGGTGCTGAGCCGTGAGCCGAGCTGCAGAGCCTGCACCAGGGAAAGCCAACCCACCATCAGCTTCAGAGTCAGCCTCAGGCAGCCCGGCCAAGTGACAGCAGCACCCAGCAATGCCACTCTCACGCCTGTCCCCGTACCAGCTGGCAGCTGCAGGTCCCTGCTGACAGCTACCGTGGGTGGCTGCTTCCTGGGCAGCTCCGTGGAGAACTCCAGCCTCCCTGCCTGCGTGTGGAGCCCGTCGGTGAGGGAGAAGCCGAAGCTGTCGGGGTGTGCCGCGGCCCCGCTCCGGGTGTAAACGATCAGCTGCTCCAGGACGTCCTGGTAGGTGAAGGAGGAGCCCCGGGACAGCAGCCGGCCCTGCTCCGGCGCCTCCGCCGCGCTCTGCCTTCTGCGCAGCTGGCCTGCCAAACCACACGGGGCTCAGCACAGCCTGCTGGGGACAGAGCCTTCCTTGGCCTGGCACCCTGCCTGCCCTGGCACCTGCCAGCAGGGAATCCCCAGGGAAACACCTGCACCGCCCCTGCTGCTCTCCGGCAAAGAGCGAGGGACAGCTCGCCAAGAACAGGGCTGTCCTCTAGCACAGTCCTGGTCCAGATTGTGCTTCATCCCACATGCCAGGCTCCCCTCCCACAGCAGGGGCTCTTCCAGACAGACAGACAGACCCGCTGTCCCTCAGCCCCTCCGTGCCAGGACATACCATGCTCAGGGCTTTGGCTGACCACGATGACCAGCTCGCTGCTCTGGGTGTCCAAGTCCTGCAGGCTGAGGGAGGCGTTGGTCACGACCACGGCCGAGCCCTCCTGCACCCGGACAGGCTCCAGCACCATCCTGGGGGGCTCGTCGTTCTGCCGCTGCACAGAGCCAGGAAAAGGAGCGTGAGGGCAGGGAAAGAGCCTCCTGAAGGAAACACAAGCTCCCAAATGACAGCACTGGTGCTGGCATCACCAGTCCCTCCACATCTATCCAGCACCATGGCTGCTTCCAAGAGGGAGGAGACACCGGAGCAGTAAGCCCTGGGGAAGAGGCTACCACACACAACTGTCCCTGAACATCAGAGGTAAGTTATGTGCCTATGCTAGGGGAAGGAATCTCCCTTTAATCCCCCTTCCCACATTCTAAAAAGGAGGGAGTAAAGCCTTGAAAAGAGTTTGTGTGAAAGGGCTCTGGCAGCCGGCATACCTGGATTGTGATGTTGATGCTCTGCACCTCTGACTGGCTGAAGCCGTCACTCACATAGAAGCTGAAAGTGTCACTTGTGGGCTCAATGCTCTCATGGACACTCTGGAAGTAGTAGATGCTCTTCTCCAGGACATCATGAAGGGAAAAAGATGCGTCTGTGGTCCCCACAGACTCACTCTGCGGGCCAAAGCTCTCGCCTGCAAAGCAGAATATCACTGGTGAAAGGATGCTCAAGTGGCCAATAACAGAAACCCAGCAGGGTGAGGGGAAGAAAGGAACATTGTGAAGGCTGCAGAAGGAGGAATGCTCCTTTCTATAGCTTGGCTTCCCACACCTTGTGGCCTTGGAGGGAGGCAGCATCTGCTGTGCTGGAGTGGGCACTGGGGAAGCTGCAGTTTTAGATGCAGCACAAGTCATCCCCTCCATGGGTGTCGTGGTTTGAGAGGAAGTGAGTTTTTTGGGATGCTGTGGGATATGACAGATGTGATTCTGTTAGGAGCCCAAACCAGCCAGCATGAAGAAGGCAGAGCCCAGCAGTTTACCTGTCCTGGTGTTCTCGATGTAGCCATACACAGGCAGAGTGACCACGGTGACCCTCAGGTCCTCCTTGGCAGCAGTGTCATAGTCAGCAGTGAAGTGGTGGTGAGCCAGCAGCGGGACCCTGCCCCCCTCATCCACCTGGGAAGCAACAGCAGGCAACACAAGTCCTTACTGAAAGAGGCTGCCTCCACGGGAGAGGCTTTCCCGGGCTCTGGAGTGCTGCCCCACCCTCTCCTAGGTCTGTTAGTCAGGAATTCAGCAGGGAGGTGAGGTGGGATGGGAAGAACAAAGCCTGCCTGGCCTCCAAGAGGAGCCTGTGAGTTCTTTATCAGGGCAGGAAGGGAACTGGCAGAGTCATGGTGACCTCTCACAAGGCAAGACCTGCAATTCTTGTAGTGGAGACCCTTTTGAGGGCAAGGGAGGGGGAACACACTTCTGGAAGGGAGGGAGATGACTTGCAAAGGCTTTGATAAGGAGTGTGAAATGCTCTGTGTCAGCCCAAAGCACCAAGTGTCTTCAGACTTAAAGAGTCTCTTACACACACGCTGCTGAAATAAGGGGTGAAATACTGAGTAGGACTAAATGTGACTTGCTCCACTGATATCAAGAAGACACCCTAGGGACAAGCAGCTCCTGACTGGAACAGATGTAAACAGATGAGGTTTGGGGATGCAGATGGACTGTCAGCCTCCTCTGGCCTCCAAGTGCTTTGTTCACCCTTCCAGTGGCACAAGTAACACTACGTTTTATTCAGTGACTTCCCCCAGTCCAGGAGAACTGTTCAGCTGCTCCCATCTGAGCCATGGCTGTCCCTGTGCCCAGGCACTCAGAGCCATGGCTGTCCCTGTGCCCAGGCACTCAGAGCTGTGTCCCTGTCCCCAGGCACTCAGAGCCATGGCTGTCCCTGTCCCCAGGCACTCAGAGCCATGGCTGTCCCTGTGCCCAGGCACTCAGAGCCATGGCTGTCCCTGTCCCCAGGCACTCAGAGCCATGTCCCTGTGCCCAGGCACTCAGAGCCATGGCTGTCCCTGTGCCCAGGCACAGGGAGCCGTGTCCCTGTCCCCAGGCACTCAGAGCCATGGCTGTCCCTGTCCCCAGGCACTCAGAGCCATGTCCCTGTGCCCAGGCACTCAGAGCCATGGCTGTCCCTGTCCCCAGGCACTCAGAGCCATGTCCCTGTCCCCAGGCACTCAGAGCCATGTCCCTGTGCCCAGGCACTCAGAGCCATGTCCCTGTGCCCAGGCACTCAGAGCCATGGCTGTCCCTGTGCCCAGGCACTCAGAGCCATGGCTGTCCCTGTGCCCAGGCACTCAGAGCCATGTCCCTGTCCCCAGGCACTCAGAGCCATGGCTGTCCCTGTGCCCAGGCACTCAGAGCCATGGCTGTCCCTGTCCCCAGGCACTCAGAGCCGTGTCCCTGTCCCCAGGCACTCAGAGCCATGGCTGTCCCTGTGCCCAGGCACTCAGAGCCGTGTCCCTGTCCCCAGGCACTCAGAGCCGTGTCCCTGTGCCCAGGCACTCAGAGCCATGGCTGTCCCTGTGCCCAGGCACTCAGAGCCGTGTCCCTGTCCCCAGGCACTCAGAGCCATGGCCGTCCCTGTGCCCAGGCACTCAGAGCCGTGTCCCTGTGCCCAGGCACTCAGAGCCATGTCCCTGTCCCCAGGCACTCAGAGCCATGTCCCTGTGCCCAGGCACTCAGAGCCATGTCCCTGTGCCCAGGCACTCAGAGCCATGGCTGTCCCTGTGCCCAGGCACTCAGAGCCATGTCCCTGTGCCCAGGCACTCAGAGCCGTGTCCCTGTGCCCAGGCACTCAGAGCCATGTCCCTGCCCCCAGGCACTCAGAGCCATGTCCCTGTCCCCAGGCACTCAGAGCCGTGTCCCTGTGCCCAGGCACTCAGAGCCATGGCTGTCCCTGTCCCCAGGCACTCAGAGCCATGGCTGTCCCTGTCCCCAGGCTCTCAGAGCCGTGTCCCTGTGCCCAGGCACTCAGAGCCATGGCTGTCCCTGTCCCCAGGCACTCAGAGCCATGTCCCTGTCCCCAGGCACGCAGAGCCATGGCTGTCCCTGTCCCCAGGCACTCAGAGCCATGGCTGTCCCTGTCCCCAGGCACTCAGAGCCATGGCTGTCCCTGTGCCCAGGCACTCAGAGCCATGGCTGTCCCTGTCCCCAGGCACTCAGAGCCATGTCCCTGTGCCCAGGCACTCAGAGCCATGGCTGTCCCTGTCCCCAGGCACTCAGAGCCATGGCTGTCCCTGTGCCCAGGCACTCAGAGCCATGGCTGTCCCTGTCCCCAGGCACTCAGAGCCATGTCCCTGTGCCCAGGCACTCAGAGCCATGTCCCTGTGCCCAGGCACTCAGAGCCATGGCTGTCCCTGTGCCCAGGCACTCAGAGCCGTGTCCCTGTGCCCAGGCACTCAGAGCCATGTCCCTGTCCCCAGGCACTCAGAGCCATGTCCCTGTGCCCAGGCACTCAGAGGCATGGCTGTCCCTGTCCCCAGGCACTCAGAGCCATGTCCCTGTGCCCAGGCACTCAGAGCCATGTCCCTATGCCCAGGCACTCAGAGCCATGTCCCTGTCTCCAGGCACTCAGAGCCATGGCTGTCCCTGTGCCCAGGCACTCAGAGCCATGTCCCTGTGCCCAGGCACTCACGGTGACGTGGTCAGCGAAGGCGATGCGCGCCGGGGCCGAGGCGATGGTGACGGTGAACATCTGCCTGTCCAGCCGGTTGTTGTCAGCATCCAGCACAGAGAAGTGGAAGATGTCTGTCACGGGCTGGTTGCTGGTCTCAAACGTGGTGGAGTAGCTGTGGGATCAGGACATGGGGAGTCAGGGAGCCTCACTGACCCCTTCCCACCACAAGGCACATCCATCCCATCCCTGCAGTTAGAGGTGAGGCAATCCTCTTGGAAGAGAGGTGGTGTCTCAGTTCCCAACCCTCCTTCACTTCATTCCCCGAATTCTTTTAATTAGCCCAGAGATCCCTGGGGAAAAGCTCACTGAGCTTTTGAGTGGTATGGCTTGAGGGAGAACAGTGCTCTTTGCTACCTGATCCTCTGGTTGTTGATGTCTTCCATGGTGAAATTGTAAACCTTGGAAAGCTCTTCGTTGTGGGAGCCTGACATCCTTAGGAGAGTTCCATAGGCTGGCAGAGATATCAGCTGGATTCTGATCTCTGAGTCAGGGGAGTTGTTGTCCTAAGCACGAAGAAACAAACCAAATCAAAACAGGGCAGAATTAGCCATTGCTTTGTTCCACTAAAAATGGAAGGAAGAATAAGAACAAATAGTGTTTTATATACCTGCCCAGCTGGGCAGACCCACAGATGAATATTAAATGAAGCTCTACTGATGACAAGAGAGTCAGGAGGGTTGACATTTTCAAAGCATACCACAAAATGTACTTTCATTTTCTCTCAGCTCAGCAAGGCTTTCTCTATGTCCTTGAATCATGTTAACACCGTCTCCCAGACATAAACCTGGTATTTTAATTTTCAAAGTGTTTCACAGTGAAATAAATAAAAGCTGATTTTGCCTCTTTTCAACCACATTAAGTACAACCACACTGTGATTTCACAACTCAGATGTCATCTTTCTTAGAAGAATTTTGTTAGGTGGTTGAAAAATACGACCCAGAGCAGAAATCAACATCTCCTGAGCATTTGGGTCAGGAGTGAAATCTTCTTTTCCTTATCTGTGCTCTTATTCAGATTAAACATGAGCATCTCCCTTGTCAGCCTTCCTCCTGAAGAGGAGGACAGGACAGATTTCAGACTTGTATCCAGACTGATCCCTTGGGGGGAAAAAAAAAAAAAAAAAGAAAAAATTCCCAATCATCTCTCTGACAGCCAGCCTCTCTCAGCTCAGGTCTCTCCAGCCTCACAGCTGTACTGTGATCTGTCCTCCCTCAGGAGGGTGCTGCATCATCTGCAAGGAGTTCAGAGCTTTCCTGGGAATGTCACCAGCAGGATAACGCTTGCACAGCACACGAGGCCTGGGACCACCTCAATCCACCAAGCTCTGCAGCATCCTGGGGTTGTTTACTCCTTCCCCCTTCCCATCTGCCCAGAAAAAGGTGGGTGAGGGGGCTGAAGTTTTCAAGGGATTAACACCTGGCAAATCCTCGTGCTTTAGTAGCAAGTCTGTTTGACAGAAAAATCTGGGATTAACTAGGTTCTCATGTTCAGCATGGCAGTTCACCTCTGTTACAGTCAAATGGGGATAACCTTAAATCCCTGTGGGATGAAAGAGTCTGTTATCCCCTTTTTGGCAGCAGCCAAAACTTGAGCTCTCTAGCCAAAATCCACACTGACAGCAGAGAGGTGTGGGGGGGATAAGGAAAGGGGGCCTGGCAGCCTTCCCTGGGCTTAGGACCAGATGAAACCCACCGTGTAAGCCAGGTGCTGCCGGGACAGGGTCACAGAGCTTTTGCTGGCCACGGTGACAGCCAACAAGCAGCCTGGGGCCAGCTGTGGGCCGTGGGTGTCCAGCTGGGACACGTCCACCCTCAGCACCGTGGTGACCGTGGTGACACCGTCGGTGACAGAGATTTCCATGCTGTCCTCTGCTGCTGCTGAGCCATCGTGCACGTACTGCAGAGCGTTCCGGGTGACGTCCTCGTAGGTGAAGGTGTCACCTGCCCAGGGAGGGGACACCCGAGTCAGAAAGACTCAGCTCAGAGCAGGAATCCAACTCAAACGACCTTAGTCAAGAACTAAACTGGCATTTCATCCCATCCTGCCAGGGCTGTGAGTTATGAGCTGGCAAGGCAGAGGAAAAGCTGTGACCTTCCCAGTTCCAGCGACTCCTCGTGATTCTCAAGGAGGGCACCAACCCTCCTTTTCTTCCCAGCTGCTCCCTGAGCTCACAGCTAGATAAGGCTTCCCTATGGATGCATCCTGGTCTGCCAGGGGCATCTGTCTCCTCCTGCTCACCTAAACCAGCCAGGCTGACCCCTCTCCTGCACTGAGGGAAACTCTTGCTCCACTCACCTGCTCTCATGAGCTCCTGCACATCTGCGCTGTACTTGAGCACAATGCCGTGATGGGGAGGTTTCACCAGCTCAAAGAAAAGACCCTCAGGAGCTGTATCCGTGTCACTTACAGCCAACTGGATCCCTGTGCCAGGGAAAGAGAGCACAGCTGGTGTGAATGGAGCCAAAAAACCCCCGTAATTCACTCAGTACAAGAAAAGTAATTCTGGAGCTGCCCTAGCCCAAGAGCTGCGAGTTCCATGGAAATAGTTTGTGTCCTGATGATGCTCAGGCTGTGTCAGGGAATTCTCTCCTAGAGTGGCTCTCAAGTGAGCCCTGGGCAAGTGAACCTAGGCCTCCTGGCAGTGAGCTGAGCCCCAGACCGTGCCCCATGCACCCTACTCACCGATGGTGGCTCTGCCCCCCTGGCTGACCTCCAGGAAGGGAGCTGCGATCTGGAAGACCGGAGGCTGTTGCTCAGCAGAGAGCAGGTGGATGACAAACACCATCTCTGGGCTCATGTGCTCCCCACCAGACACTAGGCACAGACAGAAACCATGCCTGAGTGCAGGGTTGGGTTTGCAGGGACCCTTCACCTGGGAAATTCACCTGTCTGTACAAAAATCACCAGCCCACATCGCTGGCTCATCTCCCACCTTGGGCATCCACACACACTTCACCCAGGCCAAGACCATTTCTCTCTGCTTTTAACTCAGAACACGGACTTCTCCTTGCTGGTAGAAGCCAGACAGCACATGGAAACAGAAGGATGTGTTAAACAAGCAAGCAGCTTATCTGTGGCAATTTAATTGCAGAAATGTCTCCACGCTGTATTAAAAAAAATGAGAGCGTAAAACTCCTTGTTCTCACTGGGGGGACAACAGGGATAAATCAGGCTTTTAGGACTGATTCCAGGCAGCCACTGGAAAAAGATGTCTCTAGCAAGCTGCAGCTCAGCTTCTGTAAAACACTGCTGGGAATCAGACAAATTAATATTCCCCAGGCACGTGCATTTCCAGAAATCCTACTGAGCACCCACAGGTGTGCCTGCAGCAGAACAAAGGCCAAGGGGCAACAGGCAATGGGAAGGGCAAAAGAAGGATGAAACGTGCTCTGGCCAGGAAAGAGAAAGTGGCTGACATACCTGTGAATCGGAAGCTCACGGACTCCGGGAGACCTGGCGGGACAAACACAAGCACAGAGCGACTGTGGTCAGGACAGGAAAGCACGCCTCGACGTGGACTTGGAGGATTTGGGGGGCTGGTGTTGAACTGGGCAGAGCCTTTCCTCAGCAAGGAGGAGCAGCAGCAGTGCAGCTGGTGTCCCAGCCCTGCAGGAGCACTGGGATCTCACCTGCGAAGGAGAAGGCTGTGATCTCCCTGAGGTGAGGAGCGGCGGTCGGCGGACGATACGCGATCCTGCCGTGGTTGATGTCGGCCTGGCTGAAGTACCTGGCTGGGGACAGAGGCCTGTCCCTGTGCTCCACGAGACCTGTGGATGCAGAGACACCAGCATTAGCAGGAGGGCTTACTTCCTCCATCACTCCACCTGATTCCACAGCTTCCTTTGCTTTCCCCTTTGGACCACTTCCAGAACAAGTCACACGGATGCAGCTGCATGGAGGATGGGCTCTAGGGACAGGAGAAATGAAACAGAGATTCCTCACTTGGGCATTTCTTCACAGAACCTCTCACTTGAGAGGTAGGAAGCAGAAAGGCAGGGGACACAACATTCAGTATTATTCAGACGGCAGCAAAAAGTGTCTGAGCCCTGCAGCACATTCCTAAAGAAAACAAAGAAACGGGGTTAAGGCTAAGGAAAGAGGCCAAATGGGTTAACAGGTGCCTCCACAGAATGCTACTCCAGGGAAAGAGGAGATGTGCTCAGAAAACGTGGCAATGAAGGCAGCAGCAGCAGCAGGGTCACTTGCCTTGCCCAGGAAGGAGAGGCACAGTCACGTTGTACAGGATTTTCTCACTGGGAACCTCCGGGTCTACAAAGGAGAGGTGATGGGGCTCAATCACTGTCACACGGTCCTCCAGCACCTCAATAAACACATCAGACCATGAGCATCAAGGCCAGAGACATGGGAAGATTCACCCAAAAATGCATTGAAAGAGAATTTGCTTTGCTCTAGTTAAATATAAGAGAGTCTTAAGATGTGAAGGCCCAGTTTTGAAACCTGAACCTGACCCCCTGTCCCCTGCAGATGCACAACCCCCACACTCACAGGTGGTCACACTTCTCCTTTGGCCTACAGCAATTAAAAAGAGACAAAGGAAAACCTAGTTTGGTCAAGAACTCCCTGGAAGAACACGTTCATTGCCTGTGTAGTTTTCTCATCTAGTCTGATGTGGCTGGACTGCATGCTCTTTTAAAAGAAAATGACTGAAAATTACTCAGCCCCTTCAACTGGAATACTGAGGAACCAAAGCTTTCCCTTTTGTTTTAAACCTGACTGAAATTGCTCTGATCCTTCCATAACAAGATTATCATGAACCAAAGGCAGGCAGGGCCTTAAAGGAATTACAGTGCTGCTTGAAGAGACTTAAGTGCCCAAAACCAGTTAATTTCCACGTGTTCATGAACCTTAATCCTGCAGAATTAACAAATTAAACTGCTCAGCTGGGTGTGAAAAGCAACCAGCTCATTTCATAATCTTGAGCAAAAGAGGGAGAGAACAAGCTAAATGAAGGATTTGAGCACTTAAATAACCTGCTTTGGAGCATGAAAGGTTACCAGGATGGGGGAAGCAGGGTAACTCCATGGAAGAAAAACCAATACAGACATTGAGTCCAGTTTAACAAAAGAGTCATCAAACTTCCCCTGGCCTTTCCCAGCAGCACAAGTCCAAGTCAAGACTAGAGGAATGGGAGGACTCCAAGGACTGTGCTTTCCTCTCAGCTTTAGAAGTCTCATTCTGAAGGAGTCTGAAGATGAATGAACAGAGCTCCATCACACTGGGGCAGGCAAGTGGGATTTTCTGACAGAAAGATTAAAGGTTATGTTTTTTCCTCACTGCCTCCAAGGCCTATTTGTCTCTCCCAAAAGTGGGACTCGCAGGTGGTGAGGTAAAAGGTGTTTTATGGCCCTATTGAATTTTGTGGGGAGTAATTAGCTATAAAACCCAGTGCTGTGTGGCTCTGCCAGACATCTCTCCCATCTATTTTGGCAATAGGAGCAGGAAGATAAATGGCTCCAAGTAGCAGTCTGACCATGTTTCATTATCACCCAGGAAAGGTCGCCACTATTTCAAACCTTGACAAGGCTGCTGTGCCATGGGCTTCCCACTAATCCCTCTCCCATTGCTTCCTGGGCCTTTCCTGGCCCCATGCCTGGCATGCAGAACAGGAGAAGGAAGGGGACAGCTGGACTTCACCCACAGGTGATGGGGACACACAGGGAAGGCTTGCACCACAGCCTGAGAGCCCACAAACCCGACGTGAAACTCCATGATCATCTTTCCAATCCACCCAGCCAGGGAAGGAACCACCTTGGAGAGACCCCTCTCCTCCAAACTGTCATTCCCAGAGCTGCAGGTGGGATCAAGTTTACAGTGGAACTACTGGCAAACCCCATTCATTATGGTCTGGGCCACAGTTTTTCTCTCTTGCCATTCCTCCTGGCTTCTCAGGAAAGGGAAAGAATTCCATAAAACATTGATGCTGCTTCTCTTTTCACCTCTCCTTTCTAGACTGCACATTCATCACTTTGAATACTGAGTTTTTCAGCTTTTCATGGGTATTTTCTGCACCCCCCAGCCCAGTTACTCTTCTAATCTGTTTCTTTCCCATTCCTGCTCCAGCCATGTGTGTGGTGTTGTCACTTACAGCCATGTGCAGAGAGGAGCCAAGGGAAAGCTGAGGGGCCTTGGGTGTCTGGGGCAGAACAGCAACGTTGAACACGTGGCTTTCCAGGCTGGTTTGTGGACTGGCAGAGCTGGACACCTGGGAAGGAAAGGTCACAGGAATGGATAAGTGAATATCCTGAAGCTTAATTTTTAGAAAATGCATAAAAATGTAAGCTCTGATGAAAGGAACGATGTCATTTTAGCCATTGGCTGCAGCTGCTCCATCCTAAAACCAATGAAATCAATGTGTTGGCCCCGAAATGTCCCAACCCAAGTTCAAGGCTTGGACTTGGAGAGGGGTGCCATGGTCTCCTGATGTGACCAGGTATTCCCAGCTCCCTTCCTGAGCTCTCTGTACAGCTATTGCTACTGCTCTGAGATACTGAACCCAAACACTCAACTCATGCAAAATGCATAGTCTATGAGAGGAATGCAGCAATTAAGCCAAAGATTAGCTTGTTCAACACTGACGCTCACAAATTCCTCGTTATCACTTATGTTAATTACTTCAGAAATTACCTTAATTGCCTCTGCGGTGCTACAGTAATTGCTTCTGCCTTGTAAACCAGATGTAACAAACACTGCGTGCCAGTGTTCACGTAGGCTTACTGAGGGCAGCCTGTGAAACCCTCCCAGCAAACAGCAAGGGCCTGTCTGAGCAATTTGATGCCTCTTAAACCTGTGGGGAGTGGGGATTGATTTCAGTTTCCCAGCTGCTGGGGAGCATCTCTACCTTTTGGCCTCTTTGCAAGACGGAGGGCTCTGAAGCCAAAATTAAATTATTAGCTTAGAAACCAAGGGCTGCGTGGCTCTGGGGCTCACCAATTTTTAAAAAGGCACTTGGAATGTTTTCCACTTGGTGTAAACGTTCTGGGTTTTCCAAGAGGGTGGTGTGTTTGCCAGTGTGTATTCACACACGTGTCTGTGTGGGAGTCCCCTCAGAGAGCTGCCACCTGGCATTTCTAGGGAAAGGAATACCTGGAACTGGAAGGAGTCGCTCTCCACTTCAGCCCCAGAGTGCCTGTACCACACGATGCCGTCGCTGATGTCCTGCTGGGTGAAGGAGGAGGTGGGGGAGGCCGCTCTGCCGTCGGGTAGGAGCTGCCAGGAGCCCGCCGGGCCGTCCGCCGCCATGGGCACCAGCAGCACCACTTCCCCTGGGAAAGGCAAGCAGGAGCTGGGGAGAGCACGGCCAGCAAGCCAAGGAGCAGCCTAGGCAAATGGCCACCCAGCCAGAGCTTTTTTCCACGCAGTGTCAAGTGACAGAAATACCAGCAGCAGGCATTGAGACATCCCGGTGACATTGGGATATATCTTGCTAATTAATTCCATTACATGGGTTGGTAATCCTGCTGATTGATAATTCATCACTCTGTTATGTGAATAGCCCATCCTAAGCTCTCCCATTTCATTTCCCCAAACCACCCTTGAAAAGTTGGAGCAGCAAAAACAAAGTAATTCAGCAAGATGCAGTATCACACTTCCATTCCATCATCAAACTCTGGGCTAAAATTCCTTTATCAGGACCCTAATTATATTCCAGATCTTAGGGTTTTGCTCAGGGGAGTTCCCCTAAAAACCTAAAAATCAAATTCTATATTTTCTATAGGTATGAATAACTCTCCCATTAGCCACAGACTAAGTTAGACAGATAAGCCCCCTGGATTCAGGACCAATTTTCCACATTTCTCTCTCTTACTTTTTCCCTCCCTTTCTGCAAAACAGTATTTCAGATAAAATTTTGGAGATCATTGATTTCTGCTGCTTCTTCCTGCAGCTACAAGCCTGTTTATATCACTGCAATTAATCACAGCAGCAATAATTATGGTGATACAAATACAGGATTATAAATTTTAGTTAGGGTTAGGCAGCAGGAGACAAGCTCCTTGGGGAAAAATTCCTGTTTTCATGTAAATGCTTATTAAAAATGGGAAGACAGACCTTCACCTGCAGAAAACTAAAGGGGGAATACAAATTAATTACTCCTCTTCCAAACTGCAAAACTCTCATTATCTCTGCTTCCATCAGGTGCTGGCAGCTGATAGAAACCAGCCTGTCCTCCCAGCACAAGGAAATAAAAAAGCACGTGGATGTTGCTAGAGGGATGCTCTAATTTTCTTGGGTCAGCAAATTAAATGTGCTATCATTTCTTCGAAGTGCAAAACGTGTTATTCGAAGACAGGGATTTCGTGAAGAAAATTGAGATGCTGAGCAAGAAAAGAGCATTTTTCTTTCCATATTTCATTTCCCTCCACATGACACCTCTTTTTCATCCCGTGCTGCTGCAGGGCAGCAGGACTCCAGGGGATTTACCATGTCTGGGCTGCTCCTCAGTGATGGTGTAGGTGATGTCAGAGTCGCGGGCCCCGGGCAGCTCGGCGTGCAGGATGGTGCTGGAGATCTGCAGCATGCCTCCCTGGGGCACCCACACCAGGGAATTGGCCACCAGCCGGGGGCTCCTGGCTCCCTGCAGGCAGGGGACAGCAGGGAAAGGCTGACTGCAACTGCAATGGCACTTCCAAGGGAAAAGAGAGGAGCAAGGAGAGTATTCTGGAATTTCTTAGGCATTCCACCCTGCTTGTCTGCTTGAAGAAATCTTCTGCTGTATCCCTCAGAGCCCATTCCCAGCCTGCAGAACTGACCTCATCCTCTAATTCCTAATTTCCTGCTGCTGATCCTAAACTCAAGTCTCCCTCCACAATTTTTTCTTTTACCACCATTCTCATTCTCTCTGAGCATCCACCCAAGTCTTCAGTGACTTGGTGGGATTCCTGACCTTCAAACTATTCCTGTGTCTTTTTTTAATTTTTTTTTTTTGTCCAGTATTAATTTAAGCTTCCTGAAATGTGGATGTCAGCACTGGATTGCAGTAATTGTTTCACTACAGTTCCCTTTTATTTCAATAACACTACTCTGGCATTCAAGGATTATATCAGCTCTTTTTGGCTCTAATTTGCTTTGTTGGACAGGTCACCAAAATCCCTGTGACCTCTTCCATGCCATGGCTCTTTCTCATGAGCCCAGCTGCTGTAAATGTGACTTCTTTGGTGGATTTCTGCACATTCACCTTGAATTGGCTCTGGCTGCAGTTCGCCTTGAACTGTGTGATCAGTCAAAATCCCAACTGCTCCATCTAAGGGATCACCTCCCTCCTCACTTGCTACTCCATACAATCAGCCCCCAGACTGATAAATGACTCACTGCTCTGCTCTTCTGGATCTGCCACAGAGACAGGAGAGAGAGCTAAAAAGATGTTTGTGAAAAGGAACCACATTACAGGATGATTTCCGACCTCCTTTTTGGCATGTCTGCTGTGCACCCACCTAATCTGTACTTACACTGTGGGTTTGTTATCAACATGGAAACCTCCAGCTCTTAGGTCACTAAATGACTACATGTTCCTTCACTGGCCACATCAAACCCATCCAGCACGTTGTGGTATCATTCCCACATGGCTTTGATGCTGCTTGTTAATAAGAACAGACTCATGAGACAGCTCTTTTTGCTTGGTAATCTATGTAAGAAATATTTTTAACATGTAAAAGCGTTTTTTTCATCTACCTGCTCCCAGGCAGGGCAAGGTCAGCTGCCTTGCAAATACCTTGGAGGCCTCCCCTAGCTGGATCTCTAGAGGTCTGGGATACCCTTAAAATAAACATCTTTTGCCTTTTCTTTCTGTGTTCCCCCGGCCTCTCAGAAAAGAAAGGCTTCCATGTCCCTGTTCAGACTGCAACAGCAAAGGGTCTGGATGGGAAAAGCAGCCATTAGCAACCCAAGGGACTGGAAAAAGCCCTAAAAACTGCCCTGCTGTCACCTCTGTCACCACCTTCATTCCCCTCTGTAGCCAAGTGCTGCACAGAGAAATGTGGAATGATAAGGAGAGACAAGGGAGCACAAAGCAGGATAATGAAAGAAACCACTCTCAGCAATTCACCCTCACTGGCATTTACAAGAACCTGCTTAATCAGCAGCAGGGGAAAAAAGGTGTCACAAAGACCACAGAGTGGTGTCCAAGCATTTTCACAGTCCTTGTGATCCTGTTCAGGCCCCTTAGGGCCATGGAGGCGCTCTGGGTGAAAACCACAGGCAGAGCTCCTCTTATTGCAGGAGTCTAATACCAGCACCAGCCTTGAAAGCAATTTCTTTTTCATCCCCAGACTGCTGTGTGAGTCACAGCACTAATTAACATTAATTACTACCATAGCTTTAGGGGAACCTGCAGAGTCCAAATGGGATCAGTGCCTCCTTGTGCAGAGCTCCACAGCCACACGGAGCACTCGCCAGGCTCCCTTCAAACTGTCCTGCCCAAGCTGCTGTCAAAGACATCTCAGGCAGCAGAGAGGGCCAAAGAGGGGCAATGCCATCCCCTCCTAGCTCCTTCCCAAGGGCTGGGACTCCAAGACACTGTGTCAGATGTCTACATAAAAGGCTGCAGACCGTGACCTTCTCTAATGACAGCTCTCCTTTTTGCTACCCTTTCACACTAGTAAGGAATGAAGGTATCTCCAGCTTTTTCTCCTTCTGCTTTATTACACTTTACTACCTTTCATCAAGGAACTGTGGACTTCGAATCAGCGAAGCTGGACAACTGGAGCTGTCGCAAACCCAAAATTCGGGCGACCTCCCCAACCCAATCGACCCACTCCTTCCTCCGGCTGGTTACTCAGGATGAGCGACCCCTCAGGGACAGAGCGGCGCTCCTCCAGACTGCCAGCGTGCCAGCACGTACCTCGGGAGCAATCCTGAAGCGGAGCAGGATGTTCTGGACGTGGTAGCCGTCGCTCACTTGCAGCAGAGCCGCGTCCTGCCGGCTGTCGGAGCCGTCGTGGGCGTAGCGCAGCCGCCCGCCCGCCAGCTCACCCAGCTGCAAGGTGGCAGGGTCCCCGGGGGCCCCCAGCAGCCTGCCGTGCCGGGGTGGCTCCAGGACCGTCAGCACCACGTCCTGAGGGTTGTCACTGTCCCCCACGCCCAGCACCAGCCGCGATACGGTCCCGGTTTGGCCCCTGCCGACGAGGAGGGGCTCGTTCCTGAACACGTACGGCGCCTGGAACACAAAAGGGGCTCTGAGGTGTCTGCTGAGCCTGGGGGACTGGATCACGATCAAAGGCTGGAATTAAAGGTTTGGGGATAAGGACATCAGCTCACTGCATCCCTGGAAATCTCCTGTTTCTTAGCAGCAGAGAATCACTCTCCACACCTTTTCCCCCGATGGGCAGATCTAATAATATTTAGCATTTAAACTGAATTAGTCCCTTTAAAAGAAGATTCTCATGCCACATTAGACTTAGGAAATGCAAAAACTTGGGACATTTATATGGCAAGCACCCGACTCTAGCTGATCCTCATTGAGCCTTTTGAGATGACAGCAAAACCAGGTGTCTTCATCCTCAGTATTTATTTCATTTCCAACACTCCCCACAGCCTTACTCAACTTATACCAAAGACCTGCTAGAGGCCATATTTCTGCTGGTTTAAATTAGTTCTCCAGTTCTTTGTCATCAAGAAAAGTTTCAATCTGCAGTGTCTATTGATCCCAATAAACATCCTTTGCCATGGGTAATGCACTGCCTCGGGAGGGAGGCGCTCCCACAGAGACAAAGTCACAGCCCTGGGAACATCCATCAGGGGCCACCTCACCTGTGCACAGCTTCCCAGGGCTATTAGGGATCAACAGCCAGAATTCCTATCATTAAATTTCACTTATGTATTCTGGGGCAGTGACTGCAGCTCTTAGTTAGGTGAACGTCCTACTGAGGCAAACAAGAGATTAGGCTGAGCCAAGATCTCAGCACCAGCCAGAATCAATATAAACACTGCAGGATCAAAACCCACCGTTTGTCTTGTTCCAAAGGACAAACCAGAGCACTTCTAATTTCCAGAAGTTAGGGGAGTGACTCCTATGGAATACAAATTACTCATGGGGAGGGTGGATGCTGAGCCAGGCTTGTAGGCAGGAAGGAGACAGCATCAGAAGAGTTCTGTCAAGCCATTTGGTGCCCCTCTGAGGATGTAAATGGGCCTTAAGAGTAGCAGATTCTCTTTTGCACTTCAGGGGTCTCTATTTGTAAGGATATGCCAAGTAGCCACAACTCCTGATCGAGCTTTCCACATTGGAAAAAGCTCAGTGCAAGCTGCAAAGCCTCCCTGGAAACCTGGAACCCATTCAGGGGCCTGTACCCCCCCTGGGGTGAGACCCATAGATGGTGCCACAGACTTTAAATAACAATAATACAGGAGACACTTGGCAGTACCATCCCCTTGCCCAGAAGTGGTGAGAAGTTTAAGAGGCACACTTTAACTAGCTCATGCTGATTTAATTCCCAGCTGTCCCAGAACGGAGCAGTGAACCTGAGTGTCAAAGCTCTCCTGCCATCAGGATCAATCCCAACTGGCCTGCAGCAAGAGGCTGAACTGGAGCAGCAGCAGATCCAAAGGACAAGTGGAGCAGCAGGGATTCCTCAGCCCTCGCTGATAACTGCTCTGTGATTGCACAGCTGCAGCTCCCTGCACAAGCAAAATGACACAGGCCAACCTCTCCAGCCAATTCCCCAAGTCCCTTTGCTCCACGTGACTCTTGGCTGCCGCCCCTAAGGGAGAGCTGAGCCAAATTTGTCTGATCTGAGCCCCTGCTCAAGCTCTGCCCAGCTCCTTTGTTACCCCTGCAAGAAACCAGAGCTTCAAAGGGTACCAAATTTGGGGTTGTTTCCAGGCTTTGTTACCTGTGTTGAGAAGGCTTGAATGTTGATCACCTCAAGGTGGGAGGATGACTGTTGGTCACTGACCTTCAAGGAAAACTGTCCTTTCCTAAACAGGTCCCCAGCAAGCCAAAATACAGGATAATATAAATTAATGAAGTACTCTTCCAGGACTCAGTAATGATAGGCACATTATATATTCAGCCAAAGTGACTGGCTCAGTGACAGAAGCCTTAGCTCAAGTTTTCTTCAATTACATTTTTATAGTACTTTCTCCTGAAGATTCACAACAGTCCCAACAGGCAATAAAGCACCTTTAGCTGTGTGATAATAAACCCTCATCTCCCTTTGAGTAACGTTATCCACATTGGATGGCATCCCCAAGATAAAGTGCCAATTCTAAATGCCAGCCACTCGCTGCTAAAGAAAAACCTCACTTATCCAGATAAGTGAGGACCTCAGGACTTGCCAGGAATTTTCCTTCCCATTTACTTTTCAGGGATGCCACCCAAACACCTTGAAGTTTAAAGTAACATTGTAAATAATAAAGAGAGTAATATTTAGCAATAAAGTAGCAAAGACAAGATGCTGACATTTCATGGTGACTACCAGGCAGACTAAAAAATAAAAAAAAAACCAGGATACAGGAACATATGCCTGAAGTCTGGTGAACACCAGCTAACCCTAGGCATCAGGACACCCTGAGAGTCTTCTTCAGATCTGATTTAGATGGAAAACCTCCCTGATTTATACAGCCAGAAATTCAGAACAGTTCCACCCACGTCCCTCTGGTGCCAAGGCTTTATGGTGATGCAAATCGAGTGTGAAATTTGGCAGGATGGCTGGCTTATTGCCTGGCTGCAGGAAAAATCTGCTTCCCTGCAACACCCTTGCAGTGTGAGCTTTGCCAGCTACTAATCAGCACTAATTATTCCAGGGCACTAACAGAGCTCACACTGGAGGCAAACAAGGAATGGCTGAAGGCAAACTATGCCAGAGAGCACAGCAGTGACATCACTTGAGCATCTTCCTAACAATGTCAAGAAACTGATAACAATCAGACCAATATGCCAGTTTTAACTCTCAGCTGAGTGTCCTGAAAACGGGACAGATTCCTGCACCCCAAAAGCACAGCAGGTTTGGGAGCTGGGTCAGCTCTTCTACCACGACCTGAGAAGTTCTGCAGCACCAGTTACACTACGGTACAGTGTAAATATGCTGCAAGTCGATTTAGCAGCAGTGGGAAGTGTGCCTCCCTGTAGGAATGCTTCCAAGCAAGAAGGAAATACCCATTCTCAAGATACAACATTTTTTTTTGCGAGGCAAGAAGCTTCCCCCGAGTCACCTGGGCTCCTCTGTGCCGTGCACGAAGCGGACCCTCCTGCCCCGCACGTCGGCGCAGCTGAAGCGCTGGCCGGGGCTCAGCGGCACCTCCCGGCCGGCCTGCAGCATCACCAGCCGGCCGGTGGAGGGAATGCTGTCCACCTGGAACTGCGGCTGGCCCCGGGCAGCGGCCGGATCACAGCCCAGCAGGGCCGGCTCCAGGGGCTGCACGCCGCCGATGGCCACTGTCAGGGTGCTGCTCACACGGGAGCTCCGGGGAGGCCTGCTGCCTGAAGGGAAAGGAGGGAGAAGTGTTACTGCAGGAATCACCACGGGCTGTGCTGGCATCGTGCCTGTCAGCACTGTTTTTTGGGTGGCCTGTTCGTTCCTGACCCAGGTGAACTGCAATCCATCCCAATCCCCACCAGGACTTGGGCAAATCACTTCCCGCCTTGATTTCCCCACCACAGAACTGAAAGCCAGCTGCAGACAGACCAGTAAATCTTCATTTAGAATAAAGAATGGTTAAGTAACCACTCAGCTTGATTCAGGAAGGGATTTCCCCCAAGACATTTTGTCACTGGCTTTACAGGGATGATAAATGGCGCTGTCTCTTGAGAGACACTCACCTTCTTCACACTCTCTGGTCTGTGGATTGCCATAGAAACCCTGGCCACAGGCAGAAACACAGATCTTATTCTTCAGAAACGTGCTGCTGTCACAGAGGTGGCACAGGCTGCCACTGTCACACTCCAGGCATCCAGGAGGACAAGCTGCATGGGATGGAAAGCACAACCCCACTGAGACAAAACCTGTCTCATCTCAAAACCACAAAACCAGCGCAGCCACTGGCACGCAGAGCTGTCCCCAGGCTCAGAGCAGAAACACCACTATGAGTGTCTTACCTACCTGACAAAAAGAGTCAGGACAGTGGGCAAAGAGCTATGGTAAAAGTTGGCAAGCAGCTCCTTCCTCATTTGCCCACCGTGCCTGCACCAAGCTCGCCGTGCTCACCTGTGCACTGGCGCTGTGCCTCGTCTGCGCCATATCCCTGCCCACATTTGGGAACACAGGCACTGCCCAGGAGGAAGAACGGGGCTGGGCAGAGGCTGCACTTGTCTGCTTGGTGGCACTGAAGGCAGGGCTGGTCACACCCTGAAGAGACACAGGCAAAGAGCTCAGCATGGCAGCTCTTGGGAGACAAGCAGGGGAACACGTTGGAGGGAATGCTCCGTGACAACTCACTCTGGCACGTGTCTGACTCCTGGTAGAAAGCTGGAGGGCACTCTTCCACACAAGCTCCTTCGTGGAGAACGTGGCCTTCCATGCACTGCAGGCAGTCAGTCCTCAGGGGACCTTTGCAGGCGTTACAGCTCCAGTCACACTCTGGAAGGAAACAGAAATGAGTTCAGGGCAGCCCTTGCTGGGGTGCTCACCCTGCACAAGGGCTTAGCACTTGGGACCTACAAGCTGTGGGAAAGCATCATTTATTTCCATCACGGAACACTCTGCTGGGGAGCTCTGGAATTCTTTCAAGTCATGTGTATTCTAAATCACTCCAAACTGCTGTTCCTGCAGCCATCCAGTGATGCAGGATTTAGTAAGACAGAGAGAGAGACAGGTAAGTACAGGAGGCCAGATAAGCCCCCGAAAAGAGACTCAGCCTGGCAAGCTCACTCGTTATCAGCTGACCCGTGACTAAATGAATTGCTGGACCTGACCCCTGAAAACTTTGCTGGCTCAGTTACAAAATCATTTACAAGAGAGCGATTTGCAATCATCTTGTTCCACTGAAAGGCTCAAGTATGTGACAGCAGGCTGCCCAAAAAGCAAAAAAAACCTGCAGAAACCCTGCAAGCAACCTGTCACTGAACAATTTTCCCCTTCCTACACCCTTTTTAAAGCAGGCCACCTGCACGGCTCCCGCTGCCATCTAACGGATTCTTAGCCAAGGCACTGCATTTATTCCTTTTCCTCTTTCTTTTCTTTTTTCCCTTTGAAATCAGCAAGGCATTTTTCACCTCTGCAAGTGTTGGTGGAAAAATCCAGGTAGTACTGCTGAGCACAGCTCTCGTACTGGCACTCCCCTAAGAGCAGGACCTTGGCTGCATCTCTGCACGACGTGCAGCCGGCGGCCGAGTCGCAGCTCCGGCACTGGCTGCTGCAAGCTGTGGGAACACAAGGAAAAACAGGCTCTTTCCTGATGCTCTTACCCTGCAGCCTTGCTACTCCTCTTGTCTTCTGTGGAGACCCCAGGGTGCTTGCTGGTTTTGTTCCTTTTCACGTTCTCCAAAGTGTAAAGAGCCTCCTTCCATTTGGAATAGGCTGGAATGTCCCCTCACACTGCCTTCTTGCTTTCCTCTGGACAGGTCAGGGTAAAACATTGACCCTAAATCCAAATCCCCAAATAAGAGCTTTCCCTACCTCTGTTTTTTTTTTTTTTTTAATTCCCCTTTTCACACAACTGAAACACACAAATTTGGAGAGCAGAGTAGACTGCTGCAATCCTTGGCGGGACCAAAGGCCCGTTTAATTTCACTTAACGTTTGCACCTTTTTGTCTGCGCACAGTGTGAAATTCTGGAGCTGCAGGGAGCCATAAAGATGCCAGGGAAAAAATAATTCAGGGATTTACTGAATCTAGGATCAAAGTCCAGAGGTTCAGAATATTTCAACTCACCTCTTTGATGTCCAGGAACTAAACTTTGCAGGAGGCTGTACTAACAGTTTGAGAGATAAATACTGACATGTTCATTCAAAACACAGCTTTATAACCAAAAAAACCTCCAAAGTAAATGTGAAAATACCCACTTGGCTCTCCCTGAAGCAAGAACACAGTGTTTTTCAAAACAGTTCTCTAAGAAATGTCACAGAAGGTCTGCATTTCATTGATGTACAAATGATTTCTAGCAAAATGTTTCTCTAAAGAACCAAGCAGCTGCTTTTAGGCGCTCTGGTGCCACTCCGATTGTTCCTCACTTAAGAACACTACATGAAAAAAATTACTTTTTTCAGCTATTAAAAACACAGTAAAACATTCTACGTGAGGTCTAAATCCACAGAAATCTGGCTACCCATGGAGGCATGCCAGAAGAGTAAGCAAAAACTGTATCTGGAAGCAAACCTGTCTGCTTGTTTTATCAGCACGACTCCCTATCTGCATTTTTAAGCCCGTGAAGGACTCGTTAAGCTTTTCACTGTTCCTGGGCCAGGATGTCATTGAGTTTAAAAATATCTCCCAGGGCCCATACGTGCACTCAGCATCTCTCTGAACCTCATTCCAACCCCGAGTTCCTCAAAAGTGCAAAGAGACTAAAATAAACGTTGAAGAGGGACCAGATTTTCTCAGCCTAGCAGCCAACCTCCGATTAAACAATCTTCATTCCCTCCAAGTGGCAGTTTCCCAGCAGCCTGGGACAATTTGTATCTCCCTGGCTTATCAGCAGCACTTGAAAAGGCACAAGTGACACCTGGAATGACAAAAATCCAACACACTTGGCCTTGAGCCCCCTGCTCCAAGGATTACAAACACTTCTTAAAAAGCCATTTGCAATAAGGAGATTAGAGTAGCTGAATTGGCTTGCAAAAAAAAAAAAAAAAAGTCTATTTGCAGTTGAGCCCCTGAACCAAATTCAGGAAGGGTGCAAGCCTTATGAACATTCCCAGTCTAGCCTGATATCCTGAGGCAGGAGCTACCAAGAGGAAAGCTTTCCTTAGAAAGGGGCATGTTAATTAGGAAGGGAGATATTCTGGTGCAGCAAGCAAGAAGAGAATCCCTACTGCAGGAGAAAACTGAGTATTTTGTTGAGCTCCTAGGAAACCAGCCAGAACAATTTTTTTTAATTCCTATTTTTTATTACTTTCTTTTTTTTTTTAATTATTATTATTGAATGCCCTTTTTTTCCACAATAGAAGAATGGTACAAGTCCTTCCAGCTATTTCCTCGAACTTATGTAAGGTGTTTCCATTTCTGCTGATCAGATGGAAATAATACTTTCCAGAGAACCATCCATTTCAACAGAAGGCAGGTAAAGCTGACAACCACTTCAGTTTCCTCCTACAGGACCTCATCAGTGACAAAATTTGGTCTAGGCAGGATGACACTGATACCTGGACTTGGTGCAACAGAGTTATTTCATCATAAATTGGGAGAATTTAAATCAGGGTAACACAGGACTTCACTAATCTCAGGGCTCAGGCTCACAGTGACCAAACCACTTCAGCATTCACTCATTTTTAGGTATGTGTAACCTAATACCAGATCAATTCCACCAGATCATTAGGATCAGCTCAGGTCTGTGTCTACCAAGCTGCACCTCGTTTCTCCTGGGGTTTCACATGAGGAGAAATGGACATAAATGCTGCAGTGCAGCTTCCACGGCATGTACTGGCAGGCAGAGCAGTGGGGAGGGGGTTTGCCTCAGTAAGGACTCATTAAAAGTGGCCTCAACTTGCCAAATTTTCATCAAGTCCAGAATCCATCACAGGGAAACCTACACAAACGCTCCTGCAGATTTTTACAGCAGGACACAAAGCCTCTTTTGAGGTCAACAGCAAAACTGCAACTGTTTTGAAATTTCAACCCTGCTGTAGGCTCTGCTCCCGAGGCAGCTCATCACCTCTGTCAACTCCCATCACATTTTTAGGCACCTGAAACCTTCCTTTTCCAAGCAACAGCCACTGTGGAAAGGAGAGAGGGCTGGGGAGAGGCACTCACGTCTGCAGGTGCTGCTGTCATCCCTGTAGTAGCCCAGGGAGCAGAGCGGAGCACACGCGCCCGTGTGGGACAGCACCAGGCTGGCACTGCAGGACGAGCAGGACAAGGGACCCTCGCCAGTGCAGCTCTTACAGGAAGGGTGGCACCCTGCAGGGACAGCAAAAAACAAGGCAAAGCAGGTCTCAGGGCAAGTGTCACAGGCTCCAGCAGAAACACTCTCAGAGACTGGGAGCAGGGATGGTGAGCACCAGAATTTCCTGCCAAGCCTAAGCCCTCAGTGGTGCTCAGTGCCCCCCACCCAAGAAAGGATCCTCTCCTTTCTTTCTTTCTTTTTACCCTCTTCTCTTCAGCCTTCTTAAGAAAAACCCTTGCAGGATGTGGCCAGGACCTGTCTAAGAGAGAAGAGTGAAAAAAGGGCCAGCACATAGCTCCTCCTCATGCTTTCTCCCAGCTAGCTTCAGGTTAGATCCTCTTTGTCTATGCAGGAACCATCTAGTGCTTTTCTGACAGCTCCACACTTCCCTGAAGATTCACAGCCATCCCTTCAGCAGGAATTGCACTGATGGAAACCAGACTATGTCCATGCACCCTCTCCACATTTGCCTCTGACTTTTTGGGCTCATTTCTCAGTCTGACCAAAGGGATTTAAAATATCACAGTGGCTGAGGCCAATGTACCCTATTACTTTCTCCAGAGAGGTTACATACAAAGTGATTAGTCTGTTTTACTTCTTGACAGGCCTTTAGTTAAAGATTGATGCCATCATTACACCTATCATGATAGGTGTAAAATTAATCATGAGTAAGAGCGGGCAAAGGAATCAGAAGAAACCACACTGAGCTGTGCTGGGGATCTTAAAAGGAAGAACAAAATGTCCTACAGGCTTTGACATAGTCTGAAAAATGCACAACTCCTTTTAAATCAAACCTTCCAACCAAGGGGAAGAAATGTTATCCCTAGGCTTACATGGCCAGGAAGGCAAAACCTCCCTCTCTCCCCCCACCTCTCTCTCTCTCTCAGGGGCCTTTCCAATCAAGTGTCACAGAGTATGTTTCATAGCTCTGAGATCTCGTTTGTCAAAACCAGGTAAATGAAGACACAGCTCCCAGAATGCTGGAGAGGAGCTTTGAAATATTACCCACCCTCAACTAGATTAAGAAATGCCACTTCCTGCAAAAGGAGCATCTCCATTGTGCTGAATTTCTGGTCTTGGTTCTTTTCTCTCCAACTGAAGTGCAATGCCCTCTGCTCTGCTTTGAGCTTTACCACTTCTCTGTCGGGCTCAGAACAAGAACATGAACCTGCTTCCTTCCAAGAGCCCAGGGAGCAGAAAGCAGCTCAGGCAACGACTGGAACATGAAAATACACCAACAACAGCAAGTGGAGGAGATGCAGGGACACGTTAGAAAATGAAACGTGCCCTGGGTGCTGCATCCATTGTGCCAGCCTAAAAAGCTGAATGGAACTGGTTTTCTGGTTTGGGAGCTGCTACAAACCATCACCCTCTGGGCCATTATTGCAGCAAGACAAGACTCAGCAACAGACCTCAGGCTGCAAAACATCCTGAGAAACTCCTAGCAGCATGGAAAAAACCTGCTCCAGCGCAGTGACAAAGCTTCTCCACTAGGCAGGAACTTGGTGGGACTCCTCCCGGGGCTGCAGGCAGCTCCCTGCAGCTCCCCGAGGTATCTGCAGGAGGCACTCACGTTTGCAGGCTCCGTGCTCGGCGTAGTGTCCCGGCGGGCAGTCGGGCAGGCAGCGATCCCCCAGCAGCAGGTGCCGCCCGTGCCGGCACTTGAGGCACACGCTGCCGCTGTCCCGCAGGTCGGCCACGCACTGCTGGCACAGGGGCTGGCAGTCTGGAGGGAACAAGGGACACTGAGCACGGAGGGACAGCACAGAGCTTAGCTGAGAACTGCAGGAGGGCAGCAGGGATGGAACTTGGAGAGCAAATCCCCCTACCCAAAACTCCCGCATCCTTTCCTCTTGCCTCTTCCTCCTCTTGTGCTCTTCCTGAGCACCACAACGTTTTCACTTTCCCTCTGCATCCCTCCTGCCCCATTGAAGCATCCTCTTTCCATCCTTAAGAGAGCTTGGGAAAGCTTTGCACAAAGCCATCTCAAAGCCCTCTGCTTCCCAAGACCTTCCTCTGATTCTGAGTGCCTCTGCCTACAGGTTCCTCTTGAGCTCCACTGGAGGCCTCGGGCATTCACCTCCCTCTGCTCCCTCCATGGCAAAACGAGGAGCAGGACCTGCACAGCTGCATGACTTTCTCCTGTAGTCCCTGCTGCTCCCATGTTCCCACACAAATGAGACATCCATACCTTGAAACAGCCCCAGCAGCCCTCCAAGCCAGGCCAAGAGTGGCAGCAGAGTGCCTCAAAACCTTTTCCTTTTTCCATTCTCCCCAGCAGGACGCAAGCTTGCGTCTCCTGACCTCTGCCTGAACTTAGGTGCTTCACAAGGTTTGACAACAAGGCTTTTGTGTGCACAAAGGTGCAGTGTAAGGCAACCTGGGAGCCAAATTAATCCTCATTATGGTAATCGAGAAAATGATAAAGGAAATGACGACTGTCTTGAAAGATATGTAACAATGAGGCTTGACTGGAGTGCCCGGCCTCTTGTCAGACTTCTGCTGCAGGTTCACCTTTCTGTCTTTTGTCTCCTGTGACAGCACTACTACAGCTTGTCAGGCAAACTAGATTTACAAGGTGAGCACAGGCTCTCATGGGAGCCTGGAGGAATTCTGCATCCATAGCTGCAGGAGCCTGGCCCCAGCTGACATCTCCTGCATGTCACACACAGGTGATCTCACCCCACTCTGCTGCAAAAGCCCAGAAGCAGGTCAGAAACTGATGCAGTCCTGACTGCAGGCAGGGATCCAAGCTTCTTGCAGAGCTGCCTCCTTCAGCTCCTGCTTTTGCAGGGTGCAGAACCCATGGAGTTTCTGCCCTGTGCTCTCAGCCTTGGAGCTGGGAAACGACCAGCCAGAGCTGGGGTACAGGTGGGCTACAGAGGTGGAGTCCCTGGAGCCAGAAAGGATCACATGCAGCCCACCTTAGGGAACTAGGACTGAGAGGTCATCCCAAAGGCCCTGAGTACCTGTGATCTGTATGGGCTGGAGAGGGGGTGACGAGCTTTATGCACTATAACCAACAAAATTAACAAAAATCCAATCAGCTTTTTGTACTTCCACGTTTATCTGGTAATATGTTGACTCTCCTTACTGCTAAAATAATACTCCTCCAGTTGAATCTCTTGCTGGAGACCCTGGTCTCTAATAAAGAGCTTTGGCAGGGCACAATGAGTAACAAATCTGCTCAAGAGGTTTCATTCACAGAGCATAAAAATGAGGCTGAGAAAATGCAGGGTATCCACACAGTCAGTATCTGCAGCAAAAAAAACCCCTAGAATCTCCCAAACTAACATTTAAAAATCCAAGTATCTACAAAACTCAGCGCTGCTGCAGCAGAGTTTCCTCTTCACAAGCCTCTATTTTCACTCCTGCGAGTGGCAAGAGTTTTCTCAGTTACTGTTTTAGGATGAATCAGCCCCATCACTCTCTTGTTCCTTTGCAAGCCTGGAGATCAAAGCACACACAGCACCAAGAAAAAACCCAGGGCTGCTGCTGGTGGTGAATTTCAGGGACATTGGGGAGCGAGTGAGAGAGCGAGGGAAGAACTGAAGGGCTTTGTTTAGGGAGAGATGATTTCACTTTTTCACAGCAGGCTCCCTTTGAAGCCAGGACTAACAGAAGGGGAATGTTTTCCTTGTGCTTCTCAGCCCTACTTGTTTCCTGCTTCTGCCTTCTCCCTGTCCATCCTCCTTCCAAGCTCAGCCAGCGGGCACAGCCTGTGGGATCTGGGTTTTCTGGAACCTTCACACGCCCAGCTGGCTGCAGGTCAGTGCCACACAACTTAGTTAATTCCCTTAGACCCCTTCCAGTATGTACACTGGATTCTTAGGAATTCTGTCACCCCTTTGCTGGCAGTCCCAGTGCCTCTCTCCTCATCTTTCTGAGACTGCTGACTTTCCTCCCGCTCTCCAAGCAAAATGTTTTCCTGCTCCCCTTCCAGCTGGCTCTGATTTCCTCCTTCCTCACCTCTATGCAAAAATAACCCCCATCACCTTCCCTATCACTGATCTTCCCATAAAGCTACTTCCATTGCAAATCAGAATGGAAATACTTACATGGATTTCCAGAGTTACTCGACTTCCACAGCCTCTTTAGCTTTCTCTTAGCAAATAAAGCAAGAAAGCAGTGCCCTTCCTATAGGGAAATTATCTGTTACAGGTTGTTCTAAGACAAAAGAGGCTGTTGGGGAGAAAAAAACACCTCTGAAGTGTTTGTGAATGCTCACAAAGGAGACCAGTGGCATTTCTGCCTCTCAGCTCCACCACCTGCCAAGCATATATTGTTTAAACACATCACCTCTCTTAGGGGCTCTCCAGGAAAGTATTTCCTGCTGTGTTCTAAGGTGAGACCTGAGGTTTGCAACAGAGCATGCCTTAAAATCAGCACTGAAAACTCCACACACTTTATAGTCACCTCAATGGGCAAAAAGTCTCTGGTCTTAACAGTAATTCCAGAAAGCAAATCAGTGTGGTTGGGTTAAAAGGATATGCAACTCTGACCAGGATTTTTGGCTTGCTTTGGTTGTTGGAATGTTTTTCCTGTCTCTCTTTTCCAAGACCTGAGAGGGAATCTGTCACTGAAACAAGCCAAGTGAATTCCTGGTGAAGTACAACCACATTTGCAGGGATCTGCCTGCTCTGTGAGGGCTTCCCCAGGCAGTGTGAGGTGGGAGATCCAGCTGGAAGGTCCCTGGCTCAAAGGAGCCCAGATCAAAGCAGGGAAGGGGTTTTCCCTCCTCTGGCAGCTCAGCTGCTGGCTGTGCAGGAGGCTGCAGAGCAGTGAGTGAGTGGAGCTCAGCCCCTCGTGCTCCAGCTCTCTGGGATGGTATCAGTGTCTCTCTGAACGAAGAGCAACAGCTCATTAATTTTACAAGGAGCTGAGGATATTTCTTGTTGTCAGAGTGTCCCTTCTGGAATTTTAAGAGCAAGGCAGCAGAGCTTGTTACAGGCCCCCTCCTGAGCAAGCCATTCTGGTTTAGCTTTGAACATTTTCCCAACTGCACACAGGCTAGGAAAGCAAGGGCCTGAGGAGCACAGGGAGTGGGAGCTCCCTTGCAGCTGCAGCTAAAACCAGACTAAGAGGGATTCTCTACCAGTTGGGGCTCACAGTTTTCTTCCACACCAGTCCCCCTGTATTTGTCTAACTGCCCTTCCATGCAGACAGGAAAGGACTGACAGGGAAGCTTCCAGATCAACAGGGAAACCTCAAACCAGAAAAGTGAGAGCAGGGGTTTATGAGCAGGACAAGGCTTTCAGCAGTGCCTGGGATTTTTGCAGGGCTGATGGCAAAGTTTCCTAAAGGTGAAGTCTAGCTGGACAAGAGGGAGTGGGACATCTGAGGAATGTGAAAACAAACCCCACAGAAGTTGTGAGATCCCACGGGGGATGGCTCAAGTCTCAGGCACATGCCCGTGCATTTGGGCTCTAAAGTGAAATTAATCAATTGAGCACTCTCAGGGGAGAACTGGCACAAATTCTGCTTGCCCAAAACAGAGCTCAGGGACTCACTGATTTTCTGAAAGGTGAGGACATTTTATCTTTCTTCTGCTTAAATGTGAAATGCTTATTTGATTAACTGCTGAAAACAAGACCTTTTTTTTTTCCCATTAACAAGGCAAATGTTCCAATCCTCATTCAGGTGACATGCACAATAACACCATTAATCCCCAGGCAATGGTTTGGAGTGACAGTTGCTTTTCTCCAGCCTCTGTGAAAGATTTCACCCTCCAGGTCCATAAAGCATGGCAGGTGACTGTGATGCACAGCAGGCCCTATAAACCATAACACAATTCTGCCTGCAGGGTCGGGAATTAAAGAGAAATGGGAAGATAATTGTAAAAATATATTGCTTTGGGAGGGGAAGGAAAAAGCTTGGTTAGATTCTGATGCAAATCATACCTTATGAGAGTGTCAGGAGCTTTAACGTGCTCTTTTATGGGACAGCTGCTCTTTAACTGGTAATTAATAACTTGCAAGGGCAAATTCAGCATTTCAATCAGAGCTGAATGAGAAGAATGAGTGAAACTTAACAGCCTGGATGTGGAGCTCCTTACCTCCAGGAGAAGTGCCCACAAACATCCTTTGCTTAACTCCAGACATACATCTAGCACACAGAGCAACACACTTCAGACTGCAGATCCGGGGCCAAAGCACAACTTTTTGGTCAAGGTGAAAAACCTCAGTTATGTTCCTCTGCAAGGGTTCTCACAGCCTCAGTGGGACAAGAAACACCTGGACACTGAGGGTTCCCATGCACAAGGAATGCCCTCCACACTGCTTCCAGTTCCTGGGACATCTCCCTGATGATCACTGGGATTGGGGAGCAGGAGAACTGGTCCACGATACCAAACAAAGGGTTAATTAAAGAATAAACCCTCCTCAGAAAGAGTGCTGGCTGAGGATAAATGGCACTAAGGTTTTCCCAACAAAATTCACAGGGGAAGGCCACTTTCCCACAGGACTTCTTTGACAGGAAGCATAATGCAAATTAACAGGGAAATAAGGTGGAAGAAATGAAGAGCACAGAGCTCTCACATGCCAGGACGTGAGTGAGTACCACTGCATCCCCTGAAACTGTACAGGACAGAGACACCTCTTTACTCTGAAATGCCTAATTATTTCCATTTGCAGTTATCTGGCTCTGTCTTGATTCCCCAGCCTGAATTCCTAAGGAGCTGTACAGCTCTTATAGGATATTTTCCTACTCCTCACACACTTTCTTTGCCTGCTCTTTTTGTCTCTGCAGACAAAACAGTCACTGTTGTTTAAGAGGGAGATGAAGAAATGGTTCATAGAATTAAGCTGTGGAGAGCAAAGAAACAAGTCTTTCATTAAAAAACATCCAGGACATAGATGTTCAGCAAAGAGAAAGCTCTGTGAAGGGAAATCATATTAAACTGAGAACAACAGCCTCTCAGTGGATATATTTATTACTCCTAATACATTTTTCCCTTTTCTTAGGATTCCTTATCTCATTTGGAACTGTTCAGCCTGGATTAAGCCTCACACACCGTAGCTTTTTCTGATAAAGAGAAAAAAAAAGGCTTGATAAAGCTCAGAAATGGTTGGAGCAGTTCCCAGGATATGTTCCTACGTGTCTGTGGGACGGATTAAAAGCGATTTTTCTTTTTAAACAGATAAATGCAATCAGTGGTTTCAGATGATGGGCTTAAGTGCAGGCACTGAGCCCCCACACAGCACAACCCCCACCCAGAAATCCTATTAGCTCCCAAAAATGCACACAGCAACGCTTGCTGCGCCAGCTTTTCTTTAGGGCCCCATAAACTGCTTCTTAGGACCACAAATTCCAACTCAGCTCCTTTTCCTGAAGCTCTGAGCAGGACCCAAGCAGCTGTCCTGGCAGTGTGAAGCAGCAGTTCCATGGCACAGCCAGCTCATGCCCCAGCAGCTCCCCTGACTCACCCACACAGTAGCCCACCAGGTCGAGGTACTGCTCCTCCTTGCAGCCTGTCCTGCACTTGCCACCATCCAGAGTGGCATGGGGGTGGCAGGTGGAGCATTCCCAGTCAGAGGGGCCATGGCATGTCTTGCAGGATGGGTGACAGGCTGAGGGAGAGAATCAACACTCCTGGTTATGCTCCTGGCACACCCTCTCCCCTCCCTTCCTAAAAGCCAGCTCCCACCACCATTTACTCCTACAAAAGAGGGGCAGGAAGTGGTCTCATGGCACCAGGGACTGCAGGGGTGTGGCTTGGATGGCTCTTACATCCTCCTTTTGAAGAAACAAGATGAGGAATGGGTTGTCAGTTTAAGAAATGTGATTTGTTCCCTGCATTAATCAAGGTATAGATCTTGACACAATAAAAAAAAGAGAGAGAGAGGTTGGCCCTGTTATTCCTCCCTCCAGCATATGCTTGTGCATCTAAAAAACCAGAGTGGGATGCACAGGGGAGATAAATTAAACTTCTTTTGGGACTGAATGAACATTATTGTGGAGCTTGATATGCATGAGAGGAAAACTGGGGAATGGGTTTTTCCACCAAACCCTCCCAAACTGAAACCTCTGAGACAGGAATGCCCTGCCGGCTCATTAGCCACTTCTGTCTGCTAAAAGCTCAACAAAGACATGGCAGAGAAAGTGGCTTAAGAGCATTCCAAAATATTTCATGGGCTGCTTTTGTATCCTCCCAGCTTTCATGACACACGTCAGATTTCCACGCTAGAGATCTGAGGGAGATAAAAATACTATGGCCACCAGTCAGGAAAAAATTCTTAAAAACTACTTTCAAAGCTCTTTAGGAATAAAAGGACACAGCTTGCAAGATGCCACTTTCCTGACACTGGAATTTTGTTCCTAAGACATTTTTATAAGCCTGAAATGGCGTAAAGCAGCACTCAGCAGTTACCTCAGCCACAAGGTGCAGTGCACATCTCAGAACTGAAGAATCTTTACAATGGCCTGCCAAATGAATCTATTTATAGAGTTCTTCCTTGGCTGAATAAATTGAATATATAGAGCAATGGACTTTAGAAAAGGTTTTTCTCTCTAAATCTGATGCTTTGCCAAATAAAAGCATTTTATTTTTTCAGCATCGTCCATTAAAGAGTTTTTCCACAGCACACAAGCTAGGAACACCACCCTGAACTCAAGAACAAAATATCTTCAGGGAAACAGTCCTGGGGAGCAAAACTGAGTGCAATTCATGATTCCAAGTGCATATCTGTGACCCTGTTTTAGAAGTTTTTCTAAGCCTTCTGATGTTTACATTCTTGGAACCAACCTTCTCACGCACTTTCTGTAAATAACACGTTGTTTCGCACTTTTGTATGGAGGAGAAGAAATTTGATAGACTGCTGGTTTGTCCAGCGTCATTGGAGAGGTGGCACTGTCATCCCCCAGTCCACTGTCACTTTTAGAAACCTATAAATGTTGGAGTCAGAAATTAAACTTCCCTCTTTTTTACCCTGGAGAGCCGCGTGCCCGCGCCGTTTCATTCCGCGTCCTAGAGCCACACACGCCTCTCTCCCGTTAGGAGCAGACTCCATTCCCTGAAACTGGACTATGCTATTGCCCCCTGAAAATACCTAAACACCTTCAGAGAAATCAGCCAGGCTCCCTAATTGCAGGAGCACTCACGGGAGCAGCGGTCCCTGTGGCTGAAGAGCCCCTCGGGACACGAGGGGAGGCACCTGCCCTGCAGCAGCACGCGAGGAGCCGGGCAAGCCGTGCAGTCCTGGGAGGAATTCCCCACGCAGCCTGCACAGGAGGAGTGGCACTCTGCAGCACGGGGAGAAACAACAACACACAGAAATTAAAAGAAATAAAGGAATGTACACAACTACACTTAGCTGGCAGCCAGGGAGATCTTTAAGGTCCCTTCTAACCCAGGCCATTCTATGACTCCACAAAACCAGCATTTTGCCCTATATATAAATGTGCTTCTCTTCTGCACAATGTTGTGGGTTTGCTTTTCAAAGCACTGGCTATAAAATAAAAATAACTGGATTTTAAATTATGTCCATTTTTAAAAGATAGTTTTTTCCCAACAGGAGAAACAGTCATCTGTAGTGTGGTTACTATTGTTACTACTTTACTTCAGTCACTATCTCTGACTGGTGGAAAACCACACTTATCCCCAGTGTACATCCCATTACCCCCTTTTACAAACTCCAGCCTTTGTGGAAAAGCTTCCTAGCTGGTATTTCAGGAGCAGTTGTGCTGCAGGGCATGTAGCAGAAGAGCTTCCTCAAAAGAAAAGACTGCTGTGGGATGTCTTGACCTGCTCCAAGGGCTAAGAAGGAGGAAGCTCAGTCTTTTTTGAAAAGGATTTAAGGGTTGCTCCTGCTTCAAAGTAAGTCAGTGCTAAAAATCACGTACTCGGCTTCAATGGAAAGGAGCTGAGCTGTGCAGGCTTGAACACAGGCATTCAAAAAGAAAGTACCTGAGTCTTTTAGTCAGGAGTCTTATGTAGATTACATTTTCCCTCAAAAGCACTAGGATGTGCCATTCTGAAAGTTACAGAGTTTAAACACTCATGGCAGTCACCAGGCAAGCCCAGGGCTGTACAAATCAAATGCGGTACAAGCTCCCCCCAGACACCCAAACCCCAGGGCTCTGAACAGCTCTTCTCACCTCTGCAGACTCCTGTGCTGTCCACGTGGAAATGGGATGGGCAGAAGGGGAGACAAAGGCCATGGAGAGCTCCTTCCCCGGGCAGGTGAGGCTGCAGGACATCCTGGGGTGCCTGGCACTGCAGGCACTGCGCGGCCCCCGGGCCGGTGCAGGAGCGGCAGGACGGGTGGCAACCTGGGCACGGGGGGAGACAGCCATCAGAGCCACAGCTTTCCCAGGGAGAAGGATAAGGGACAGCTTCCCAGAGACCCAAGAGACAAGGCCCAGCAGCAGCTGGTCCTGCTTTCTACAACAGAACAGGGATTTGAGAAAAATACTTTGGTATCGTTCCCCCCCTGCCCCCAGGGAGCAGCTCTCTTCCTGAGTAAAGCTGGTGGGCAAATAAAAAACTGCAGCCCTGTGCCACAGGCAGCCAATGCTCCTTTAATTTCTGGAACTGCAGCAGTGAGCTCAATCTCATTAGGAGGGACAGCAAGAAATGACAGGAGAAAAGCCCTTCGTGTGAAGGGCTCATATAAAAGAGAAATTCACCTTTCCAATTTTCGCTTTTCCCACTACTGCCAAGATGACCTCAGTCTTTGCCAATCTGCCAGATGTGTGTGGAATTTCATAGCACAAATATGTGGAATTTCATACTAGGTATACGTGGAACTTCACACTGGATGTATGTGGAATTTCACCCACCTCTTAACTCGTGTTGAGAATAACCTGGGAGCGACGTACATTTATTTCAGCAATGTACACCGAGAAGAGGGGAAAAAAAAAAAGTCCCAGAAATCACTAAATCCTGGGGATGTGAAAGCAGAAAGTATGTGGGAAAATGCACTTTTTCTCAAAGCAGAAAACAACCAGCAGGAAAGGCAGGAGTTAGGCATCAGCTGGTTCAGCACAGGATAAAGGGAAAACAAAACCTGGTTTACAGCAGCTGGGGAACTTATCCCAAGTGCAGAGCTTACCCTTGCAGATGTTGTGATCCTGGTAAAAGCCCTCTCCACAGCTCTCCAGGCACTGGCCCTGGTGCAGGGCCAGAGGGAAGGAACAGGAGGTGCAGTGAGTGGCCAGAGGTCCCTGGCACGTGGAGCACGAAGCGTGACAAGCTGGTAGAGAAACAGAGCAACAGAGCTGAAACATCCCATTTCTACTCCTTCAGAGTGGTGCTGCTGACTACAGCCTTCTCCAGCCACAGAAAACTCCCAGCTGGAATGAGACTCAGCTAGGTGAACTAATGAGAGCAGAAGTGCCCATGTATTAAAAAGTACTACCAGCAATAACTCTGGCTCACACGATGTTTTGAATGTGTATCTCAGCATGTTTGGCAAGCAAAAGAGGTTACGTGAGACACTCCATCACAAGGGAACCAAAGAAAACAACAAAAACTAATCACTCCCATTTCTGTGCTCTCAAAACTCCCTCCCCACATCTGGGGAAGAGCAGACAACACAAGGGGGGTGCCCCTGAGAGCTTAGGCAAGGGCAAGAATACCCCTCTTACCTGTGCACCTTCCACTGCTGCTCGGGAAATATCCATGTGGGCACTGAGGGAGGCACCTCCCCTGGTGCAGCAGCTTCCCTGCAGCACAGCTCACACACCTGCCTGCCTCTGGAGAGCACCTCTCACAGAACTGGCCACAAGCTGCCACGAGAAAAAGAACAGCAGAGCCATCAGCCTCCCCCCCTGGATGGAAAGAACCCCATAAATTTTTACATGGCAGTGTACAGCAAGCAGCAGTTGCCAGACTGTTCAGGAAGGAAGGGGGGAAAAGGTGATTTCAAATAATGGTAATTTCCCCCCTCCCCCTTTTCTTCAAAGTGGGAAAATGCAGCTAAAATCAAGCACGGTATTTTTTCTTAGCAATTCCTGTGCTCCATGTTATCCCAGGCAATCAGCTCTGAAGCGAACTGACCTGATGTCCATGGAACTCTGGCTTCCCTAAGGCAAAATGCTGCTGGATATTTAGAAGAGTCAAGCATTCTACTTAACCAATTTCTGTTTCTTTTCTCTAGACAAAGCAGCTCTCCAGCTGGGTATCCAAATGCATGGTTTTTGGTAGAAGGTGAAAGGTCTGACTCTCAGAGGCTTCAAGGAACAGCTATGGGGTTTTACAAAACCACTGGGCAATAAAAACCAAACCTAAGTTAAATTTCCTTTTCAGCTGAAATTATTTTCAGCTGTAAGATTTCAAGCCTGCACACTTAAAACAGAGGTGAATAAAGCTGCCTGGTACAGACACTGACCAAAATGAAGGGGACGGAGCCTGGTCGTTCAGAATAAGCACAAATAGCAACAATTTTGCCACCACATTCCAGCTTTTAAGCTCTCTCTATCGAGCTGTGGCCCAGACACACCTGTGTGAGCCACACACCTGAAGCCCACCAAGCCCTGACTGACCATGGATAGTCCTCCCAAGCAGCTGGAGGTGGCTGCCAACAGCAATCCAGGTTACACTGGAATGCATGTGGCAAAGGAGAGATTCCTTATTTAAGATATTTTTTCCCCCTTCAGGATCTCTTTGACTTAAGTCTTGGAATCCCCTCTAGCCACCACTTTTCCCTTTTTCCCAGCTCCCAAGGCACATCTGCTGCGCAGGTATTAGTTACTGTGATGCTGAATTACAATTAAATTTACAGAAAGCTGCTGGCAAAGGCCATTTTTCTTCCTGCAGACAAATGGATTTGTCAAGCCCTCAGAAACAGCCCAGCTTTTCAAGCTGTTCAGCAAGGAAAAACCCCTCAAACCTTTCAGCATCTGATTAGTGTAAATGAATTAATAATCTCACAAACAAACAGCAGCTCCCCTCATCCCTGTGAAGGCTCAGGGTGCAGCTGGTTTGTCAGCCATGAATAAAGCCCCAGCTGCTGCACAGCAAAATGAAATATTGATTGCTGCTTGTGCAGAGCATTCCTCTCACAGGTATTTACCAGTGCAGACACCGTCCTTGGGGAAGAAGCCCTGGGCACAGCTGGCCAGGCAGAGCCCAGCTTGGAGCACGTGTGATGGGTCCTTGCAGGACAGGCAGTGGCTCTCAGCAGCTCCCCAGCACGAGGAGCAGGACTCGTGACAGGCTGCAGGGGAGAAAGGTGCAGGATTAGCCAACAAGCCCCTTCCAAGCAGCTCTTTACAGCCCAGGGCCTGCCCCACTGCACTTCTGGCAGGTGTGCTCAGGCTTTCATGGCTACAGGAGATGAAAAAAAACCAAACACAACCCACTGCTGCCCTTAGGTTGGAATCTTTCATCCAAGCCATCCCAGCAGGACAACTCCCAGCTGCGTCTTGCACGTGGAATGTGGCAGCAGCACAGACCAGAGCAGTTGGTGCAGTTGTTCCCAGCCCAGGAGGAGTGTTGGGAACGCTGTAAAGTCCCTGGAGCACAAAGGGAAATTGGAAGAGATCCCATCACAGGCTACTTAAAACTCAGATCCTCGGGGTGGCTGCTGACAGTAACCCAGCTCCAGGCACAAACACAGACCCGTGCTGCAGGGCTGCAGTCAAGGTTTATAAGAACAAAGGACAAGCCAGGCTGCTTCTAGAAACAACTCCTCCTGTCCTGCCAGGTGCAGAAGGAACTGACCTATCCAGAATCCTCACGTGCTCAGCCTGAGTCATTCCTGGGGGAAAAAATATGGGACACAGACTCCTATCAAATCCTGTGCTACCAGTGCTGCAGGAACGGTGCAAATTACAGTCCTTGTAGCTGTTGGTGTTTTCTTTTTTTTTCTCAATTACACCCAAATATGTTCCAAAGATGTTCTTCAATTCGTTATTTCACAATAAGGCAGGTACATGCTTGTGCTCCCAGTCTGTGGCAGGTGGGAGGAAAGGGAGCTTCTTGATGTCTGCCCTGCAAACAGTGCCCTGAAGTTGCAGCCACCCAAAGAAAAACTCATCTGTGAGCAGCATCGGTGCAATGCAGGGACCTGCAGGCACAGCAGCAGCTCATCCACAGCACTGAGAGCACATTCCACATGAGCCATATGGCACAGAGGGGCACAGCACCCCATCCCAGGGGATTTCCCTGCTGCCCAAGGCAGGGGAGAGCTATCAGCTCCATCTCACACGGAGGGAACTGAACACCCCGGGTTCAGGGAGTGCTCAGAGGGCAAGACACAGGGCATTTGAGCTCATGCCCAGTACATGGTCCTTGGGCACTCTGGATGCTCCTTCTCCACACTTCTACCCTGGTTTATTCTCCCTTTCCTTGTCCTGATTGGCTGCTTGCTCTCCCCCTTCTCACCCTCCTGCACCTTCTTTCCTTCCACGTCCTTCCTGATCTTTCCACAATGCTGTGGCTCCTCTTGTTCCTGAACACCCCAATGTGAGGGGTGTCTCAAAAGGACCCTGGGCATCCTGTGCTGGACAGGATCTTCCCCTCACAATCCCAACACAACAAACACCAACCATCCCATCCCAAGGCAGAGCCTGAGCACAGTTTCCTACTCCAGTCAATAATTTCCCTTGCTGATAAAAAACCTGCATCTCATTCCAGCTTGGATGATTTCTCAGGGCACGTCTACACTCAAAAGTTGACTGCAGAGTATGAGTTCATGCTGTAAATTTCTAAGCAGTGAAATGTCCTCACTTCACCTTCCAGACCTGACTGTGTTGCTCCTCTCTGAGCTCAATCTAACTTGAAACATGTTTTTGAAAGAGTGGGTGCCAGGACTTGGATCCTTTAATTGCAGACTTCCCATTGCACAGCTGGGACCCCTGCCTGCTAACCTGCCTCAGTATGTCAGCACATCTGAACATTCCCAGTCATTTGCAAAGTTCTCAATTCCTCCCTAGAGGTGCTGCTCCTTTCCAAGAGACATTTTTCCCTGCTAGCAGCCTGGCTGTGTTTTTAAACAGTTACCAGCTGGCTCTTGCTGGCCCTTGGCAAAGCCCTGTGAGGGGATGAGGCCCTGGCACAGGTTGCCCAGAGAAGCTGTGGCTGCTCCATCCCTGGAAGTGTTTAAGGCCAGACTGGATGGAGCTCTGAGCAACCTGGAATAGAGGAAAGTGTCCCCAGCAGAGGGGTTGGAACACGATAATCTTTGCAGTTTCTTCCAACCCAAACCGTTCTGTGATTCCCTGATTCTGTGATTACACACCCTGACTCCAGAATCCCTGGTTCCTTCAGCACTGGATCACTGCCAGGCTCAGCAGCTGCTCCTCACCCGACCAGCCAGGCACCAGCTCCACAGAAAGAACAGGGGGGAAATGGAAGCATTCCATCAGCCAGTGTCAGCTCAAACATCTTTGCCTGCAGCAACCAAGTGGCTGTGTGAAAATAAATCAACAGAAGTGACTGCGCAGCCAGGAAGCTGATTCCACC
This sequence comes from Haemorhous mexicanus, assembly GCF_027477595.1. Lineage (NCBI taxonomy): Eukaryota > Metazoa > Chordata > Aves > Passeriformes > Fringillidae > Haemorhous > Haemorhous mexicanus. The sequence goes on from NC_082344.1 coordinate 1,375,195, forward strand.
CCCCTGGCTATTTCCAGTTGGGATTTGCAGGGGCTCTTTTGCAGCTCACCAAACTTCTGCACACACCTGAAACCCTCCCAGGTCTGACCACAGCAGGAGGGGGGAATGCCAGTGGTATCCCAGCAGGAACACAGAAGGCACTGCTGGGCTTTGGGGTCCCATGGATCTGTGCCACCTCTGCCCTGCACTCCTCCCTGGGAGCTGGGCAAGCTCAGCTCAGCTGTGCTGGATCCTGGAGGATCCTCCCCAGCCCAGGGACAGCAGGGAAAAGCAACATGTAGGCAGCAGGAACACAAGTGCTTTGCTCCAGAGCGAGCTGGGTCTGTTAGTGTCAAGTTACACACTTCAACATTGGCATTTTGGGAGATGAAAGCAGGAACACTCCAGTTCTGCCTGGCCTTTTGAATAATCCTGAAAACATAAATAATTAAGTTAGAAAAATGCCGTGAGAGCATTGAACACTGCGAGTCCTTTGAGCCCTTCCATTCTACCACGCTGACATAGTTTATTTTTGCTTCCCTTTGCCTTGCCTTTGGTGGGGGAGTTCTGTTTCTGCCAAGGGAGAATCCACCACTCTGCCTGACACTAACTCAACCGTGAACTTTAAATCCACTGCTACGTAACTGAACTTATTACCTTCTACTCTCCATTTTACTTTCTCTTAATGGTTTTAATTCTTCACAAAAGCAAGCGGAGGGATGGGGGCAGGAAACAACCCCGGTGCAGGACTCAAATAGGGCAGAGATCAAACAACTGTAATCAAAAATTCAAAAGAGACTCAATTAAACCAGCTGTTATAAAACAGGAACAAAAGGAAAGGCTAATTCACTGTGTTTTTCTACAATGCAGACAACAGTGTTCCAACAAGAGGATAGAGCAAGAAACCTGGTGTTAAGCCTCTTTCAAGTCCAGAGCGAATTCCTCAAGAGGGAGTTTAGTGGAGCTACAGCAAATTAACACAGTCTAGTTCATCCTTTCTGTGATTTTGGAACATGCTTATTGTAGACATTAAAACCATTATGAGGAAAATCTTTTGCAGCAGTCTGGGGCCCGTCTCGACAATCTGATCAGAGATTTGCAGCAATAAAGAGGATAGAAGGAAAAGAGTGAATGGCCATGAATTACGGACAGCATCTGAAACTTAAGACTTTCTCCACTGGTTTGACTTTATGCAGAAAATGCAGCCAGGCAGAACTAAAGCAAATTGGTTCAATTCCCCTGAGGAAAGAGGAACAAATTTTCCCAGCAACATTCAGCCACAAGCATGCGTGACTGCAAATTTGGATGGAGTGTACAATCAGTAATCGACAAACCAGCAATAAAATGAAACATTAGCCTTTCCCTATCCCTTCAGCAGTGCATGGGCACTGTCAATTAAACCACCACGAGCAGGTGGAAAGGAAATGATAAAATAAAACCAAATGAAGTAGAAGATTATTTGATACTTAAGCCTACAAATTCCTTTGGACTGGGTCTCTCTTGTCTGCTTATACATCCACAGTGGTGCTCTGGGCTGTAGCGGTTGCTGGAGGACAGAGGTTTTTCACACTTTCAAAACCTCAAACAAGTGTTCAGCCCTTCAAGGGAAGCCACTTCAGAAAAGGAAGCTGGACTTGGCATCTAAAGTGCTTCACCCTGAAATGTGCCAAAAGCCCCCTCAGCCTGTATTTAATTCTGAGCAGGAGGGTTAGCTCCAAAGAACCAAAGCGATGGCTCAGAAGTTAAGCATTTGCTCCACCCCTCTGCTGAATCAGAGCTGCAGAAATAATTAGAAGCCTTCTAAAAAGGCCAACATCAAGATGAGAAAAGTGTTAATTTTAGAGAAAACAATTAAACTGCTATGATGAAAAAGCAGCTGTTTTACAGTTTGGGAAGAGTTTAAAGTATTTCAAAGGAGCATGGGAAGCTCATAAAAGCACTGTCATAGTTCCATCAAAGAGAAAGCTAACTTTCCAATCTTACTCTCAGTCTTCCCAACTGCTAAGATAAAGGATTTAGACACAGAGCAGTGTTTTACAGAATTACCAATTTACTTTGTAAAAATGCTTCCTGAGAGCAGCGAGCTCCGCGCACTTCCAGGAAGAGCGCACGGGATGGATCGAATCAACGGGCAAAACCAAGCAGGAAACCTCCCCAGAAAGTATTTCCTGAGTGCTATCAATCCCTCACCCCTCCAGGCAATTTTCTATACATCTCCTGAGCAGGTGCAGGCAGTCTGCACCGAAGGCAAAGAATCACACAACAGAACTGATCCACGGAGGAACTGTCACGAACATTTCCCCCAGCAGCGATCAGTGTTACCCTGTATGACTCGGTTCCTCTGTTCACTCACTCCTTCCTTCACTCAAGGGTGAACATTAACACCTTTAGCAACAGCAGATGCCTCAAGGGAGAGGGTTCTCATAGCCCAGGCAAAGTTTTGCCTGCTGCTTTGCCATCCCAGAGGACTGCAGCCCCTTTTGCTTCGAGGTACCTGTGCAGAGGAGCTGATCCTGCACGTAGCCCTCCCCACAGGAAGGCACACACTGCCCATCCTTCAGCAGCAGGGGTGCCTGGCATGACGAGCACTCAAATCCATTGCTGCAGGCTGAGCAGGTTTCATTGCAGGCTGCCAGGAGAAAGAAGAGAGAAGAAAAATCAATCCCAAATCCCTGATGCAGAAGGACCCCCCCTTGCTCTGACAAAATGAGATGATTTTGCCTGATTTTAGCTCAGAGTTCAAGAATTTGCTTCTGCTTCCATCTGAAACCTCACAAAGTCTCACGGTTATGGCACAGCACGTGCCTGGATGCTTCTCCAGACTCTTCAGGATGACCCCACGGGATCCCACAGCCAGAAGCACAGCATGCAGCAGAGCAGGGGGGTCAGAACTCACCCAAGCAGGCCCTGCCATGCTGGTAGAAGCCCCGGTCACAGATCTCCACGCAGCGCCCGTCCTGCAGCCGCTTCCTGGGGTCCCGGCAGGAGTCACAGCGATCAGAGGCCTGGGAGCAGCTCACACAGTCTGGGTGGCACTCACCTGGCACAGGGGCAACACACAGAGCAGTGTTGGCAGCCAGCAAGGAGCAAAACAAAGCAATTCTGAAACCAAAGTGAAATTCACGGCTTGTTTCCCTGGCTGGTGCAAGGTGTGTTAGCTTTGGAGTGGGTTTTTATATACTAGATTATATCAAAGGGGCTAAATGTTTTATAGTTCTATTCAGTCTGTGAGAAGCCATCATACAGACTCAGATTTTCCAGACAATTGATTAAAAGGGGTATTCACTGTCCACATGGTTTCTCAGCAGTGAAAATTTTAAGCCACCAGGAATCAATGGCCCGAAGCAACCTGAATTTGAGATTCCTAAAGGCAAACCCTGCAGTAAGTCACGACCCTGTGTCCATGCCAGGTCAGAGCACAGCTGGCAGACTGCTCCCCCTACATAAAAACCTTGATGCCACAGCACCACAGAAGGACCTCCTGGCCACAGGTAGGTGGGGAGATTCTGAACAGAACAATTTTTCTCTAGCTACAAAAAAAGCTCCTCTGCTCCCAGCCAAGTGTTCTCAGCGAGGGCCCAAGCCAAAGGTTCCCCGTGAGAGGGAATATTTGCTGGTTTTAACATAAATGCAGCACTGCCCAGGGCTCTTTGCTCTCCCCTGGCTGAAAAGGAGTGGGTTGTCTCTGCCAGCTCCCCCCCGCTCCAGCACATCTCTGAGAAGCAGCAATCAATTTTTGCTGGCTTTATGGAAGCAGATGTAGCAGGGGCTGGTGTTCTGGGCTCACAGATTGAACTGCTGCAGGCTGCACCTTGCATTTGTTTCTCATCCCCCACCACTGCAAGACAGAAAAAACACAGAGGGGAAAGTGCAGGTTTGGGTAAGGGAAATTGCCAGTTAACTTTCAGGACACAAAAAATGCAGGCTTGGCTCTGATGTCCAGTACCATGACTCCAAAGCCTGGGTTTTCCAAAATGCTACCATGATGGAAGCTAAATGACCACTTTTTCAAGGATAACCAGCAGACAAAGGCAATTCTTGATAAGGAGAAGGGAGAGGTGCTGACAATACTGCATCATCTATCCCTTCCTCAGCAGCCTGGGCAGATGCTGTTCCCTCTCAAAAATCCAGGAGAATTCCATCAGAACTTTCTAAAGCCTGTTTCCTGCACTTTTCTACCTCTAGTGCTTTGCATTCCCATTAGCATGCAGCAAATAACAAGCTTTAAAACAAGAAGATGGCAAATGTGCCCAGGCACTCCAGCACAATTAAACTGTGAAGCTATTTTCTTTTCTACTGAGATAAAGCATTAACTGGAGCACCCTGATAAAACCAAAGTTATGTGACTGCAACAAGAAGAGCTACCAAAAAGAAGGAGCAACCCACAGCTAAAGCCTCCCAACCATGAAATGTAAAGCCAGGGGAATGACAATATCCTGGAGAAAAAGGAATTTATGGGCAAAATTACCATCTAAGCCAAGGCTATGTTAGTCTTTCCAAACAATTATTAACTGGCAGCCATTCAGCCTCAGGTGAGGCTGTGGCATTAACAGAGTATGCACATTCCTTCTTCTCCCCACTCCCAAGAAATAATCAGGAGCCCATAAACTTCACAACTCACGCTAGGATTCAAGAAAGGAGCAGCGGAAGAAAAAAGGACAAAACACGTCAGGGGAAGCCACTGGGAGCCTCAATCTTATCTGAGACCTAAATTGCAGGGAAAGGACTTCACCAGCGACTGCAAAGTGGGGACCAGCCGAGGCTGGCGCAGGGGGAGCGAGGGCTGCGGGGGTTCCAGAAGCAGGCAAGGGCTGCCCTGGCTCTGTACCTGGCTGGCAGCGGGGGCAGCAGTCTCCCTTGGCCTCCCGGGGCCGGCTGCCCGGCGGGCAGGGCGGGCAGGAGCGCTGGAAGCAGGTCACCGCCGCGTCCCGGCACTCGCATTCCCGGCACGGCCCTTCTGCCCAGCGCTGCCCGTGCTGCGGGAGAAACACGCCTTCAGGAAAGGCTCTGCCCGGCGTGCAGCTCTCCGGGTGAAACGGCACAGAAAAGAGACAGCAGGCATTGCAAAGGCTCACAAAGCTTTCCTGCCAGCTCCTCTCTCAGAAAGCACCAACTGGAAAAAAAACTCACACCTCCGTGTTTTACCTCACCTGGGGCAGAGAAAGGGATCTGAGCAAAGAAAGGGTCAGCATCTGAAAAAATAGCCCCAACCTAGATTAAATTTCCCATTTCCCACATGTGTTGGCAAAGAGCAGCTATCAGCTCCAGCACTCATCTGTGAGAGCAATGAAAAGTCCAAGATAATCAATGTTCCCTTTCTCTTTAACTTCAGAGGGAAGTTCCTTGAAAATATTAATGATGAACTCCTGCTGCAGTAAAGATTATAATCAGTGGGATACATTGGCAGCAAGCTACACATTGCCCCAGCTCCGTAGCTTCTGCTTGATAGGATTAAAATTAACTATCATTATGAAATGTGCAGTAAACCTCTGAGTAGGGATATTAAATATTAAAGGAAAATGATTGATTGAGCTGCACAAAGGAGACCAAGGAAAACTGAAATTCTACAGCAGATGCACACAAGTGTTTCTGCAAACTGCAAAAGCAATCTGCAGACTACATTAATGGATTATTTTGCTATCACACTTGCAAATACCATCCTTCTCAGAACCAGAGGGGGAGAGCCAGCCCCTCCAAACCTTTGTGAGCAGAACTCACTACTCCCCTGCTGCAAAGCACAAGGATACTCACAGCTTTGGTATGCCCTTTGTAAACACAGCCACCATGGCTGGAGATACATTCAGGACAGCACTTCCCCTCTAAGTGAATTAATTCTTCACCCTGTGAAGAAGAGAGAGAGAGGTTGCAGCAATTCCAAGGGAATCAACATCGCCAAAACCACCGAGGAATGCCGAGGCAGAGCAGCTCTTGCCCTGGAATGCAATCTCCAATATCTAATTTCACCTTATCTTCTCTCTATCCCACTTCATCTCTGCAAGCAGAGGTTGGAAAACGTGCTTGGCCAACACTGCAGCTGCAGAACAAACCCCAGGAAAGGCCTCGGAATTCAGCGCTAAGGCCATTACCTCATCCCCAAATCCCACACTGAAACACTCCCCCTTTTACCCTGGATCACTGGGATTTCACCAGGTCAGCCTCAGGACTTCAATGCACAGAGGCTTACCTTCCTTTCCAATGTTCTACTTTTACTTCCCCAAGAGAATTTCAAAGCACATGCTCTATTTATCCCAGATGGAAAAAGCCTGTTCTTTGTCACAACTGTACAGCTCCGCAGATTCCACTTAAACAACTTCAGTCTGAAGATAAGAATTTAGCAGCAGGAGAAAGGAATAAAGTGTCCCAATTCACCACGACTCTTTGTGCCCAAGTGGCAGCTGAATATTTAGAAAAGAGAGAGATTTTATTCTCCTAGGGAAGCAGGACTCAGCTCACAAGAAACAGCTTTGGTTTCCAAGATTACCAGTAAGTTTTCCTGATTTATGCCAATCTGGGTGTTTATTCCAGGATAATTTTCCCTGCGCCACACTGGCACACTCAATTTTTGTGTGGGAATTATTAATGATTCCACAGACAGGGCAGCAGCAGCACAGGTCACTGCTAGGCTCATCAAGGGAGAACACCTAAGCCAGGCCACACTCTGGCATCCCTGGTGCATTCCTAAGCAGGGGAACAGAGGAGGAACCACCTGGTTCCTAGTCACCGAGGACCACACACAGCCCAAATCTCTCCCTGCTGCTTCTACACATCTCTGCTCTTCAATTACTCCAAAATGCCTTTGGCTGGGTTTGGATCTCATGTCACTACTGTGTACTGTAAACTCTGCCATCCCCACCCACATCCATAAATAGAGGCTGTAGGAAAACTGGGAGCAGCTATCCATGGAACACGGCTTGCCTAGCCCCAAAAAAACGCAGCTGTGCTGCTCTGCCAAGGCTCAGAAAAGGGAGAGGCTGTGGGAGATAACTTGTGGCTTTGCTGCTGAGAGACTGATCATATTCCAGGTGGAGAACAGGCTCACAGCCTGCTGAAAATGGCTTTCTGAGGATTAGGTCAGAATCACCACGGACACTTTGCTGGGGGAGTTTGTTTGAAAGGGTTTGGAGCTGAACCTCTTGCAGTTCCTGTCTGTGGCCTCATTACACTTCCAGTAGGAGGATGTGACCAGGAAATTAATAGTGCCTTGTGAAGAGAGAAATCCAAGAGCTCCTGGCTTCACACTGGCTCTGATTTATTGAGGCAGGTGCCTGAGTAAACAGCCCTGCAACTTCAGAAGGAAAATACAAAGGAGAAAGAAAACATGGCATTTGCTTTCTGAGCAAACATTTTCTTGTAATTAATGCATGCACACCTTGCACAACTGAGGCAAACCAGGACTGAACATGACTTGAGGGGTATTGAACCCTACACGTTAACATTTCCAGCTGTTGTTCTGGAAGACACCCCTGGCTTTTCTGAACAGGGGAATTTTTTTCTGTCAGTACCCAAGATGTGAGCATGAATATTAACTAATCCTCCCCACTGAGCCATGACAGCAGGCCATCATCATTAGTGTAAATGATCCAATTTACAGCCAGGAGCACGCAGGCAGCTCGCTCAGACAGCTGCAAGTGCAGGAGATTTTATGGCAAGCACGACTTTTCATCCAGCAGAATCTCTCTGAGCAGTTTCAGGTCCCGTGATCAGCAGCAGCACCACGCCAGGGGTGACTTTGGGTCCCACTCTCAGGGCATTTTGGCTCTTTCAAAGGCACAGCCACAGGTGAACAATCCCCTTTAGTGCCTTGATGCACCCTTTTGTGTACCATTTGGGAGCCCACGTGTGGGTTTTCACTCCTTTGAACGCTCATGAAAACAAGCTAAGCCAGGGAAACCATTACACTGGGTTTTGGCTGGACCTCAGACACACCACAAGGATGCTCAAGATTTAGCACACACAGGCAGGGTCACCAGAAAAGCATCACCACTGAGGCAGGAAACCCAGGAGGACACAGTTCTTTCCTTTTTCCTCACTGACACTGTGGAGCAGCAGGTATAAAACAGCTAAGAGCTCACCAATTGAAACAGATCACAGAAACACAGAAAGGTCTGGGTTGGAAGGGACAAGTGGCCTTGGACACTTCCAGGAATGGGGCAGCCACAGGTTCTGTGGACAGCCTGTGCCAGGGGCCTCAGCACCCTCCCAGGGAAAGATTTGCTCCCAATATCCAATTTAAATCTACTTTCTGTCAGTGTGAAGCCATGCCCTCTTACCGTGCCACTCCAGACCCTTGCAAAAAGCCTCTCCCTGTTTCTTGGAGCCCCTCAGGTACTGGAAACTACAATTATGTCACCCCAAAGCCTTCTCCTCTCCAGGATGACCAATCCCAATCCTCTCAGCCTGTGCAGTGACAGACAACACAGAAGTCTTATCCCACTGCAAAAAAAGCCAATTCAAAGCATGTGGGGGAAGCATTCAGCCCTATCTAATGCATTTTGCACATCCACTGCAGAGCAAATATAACATAACCTGGCAGGGAGGGTATTAGTTTTGGAGTAAACAGCACTGGGAATAAAACACCTTGCCAGCCTCACTTCCATCTTCCATGCTGAGAGTGACATGGAAAAAAATGAAGAAAAGTAGAACACTGACTTCCATATCCAGCTACCTTCCTGAAGGCCACTGCAGCACACAGAATGAGGATAAAAGGAACATTTCTTAGGCTTTTAACCATCTCTGACCTGCACATTTTCCCCATGTTTAGCTCCTGGCAAATCCAGTGATCACCACTGAATCCTCTGCGTGTCTGACCCTCCACTACAGCAGGCACACACAGCATGGGAGGGAACCCAAGTTCAATTAGTCACTGATTCACACTGGTTTGCTTCACAATGGGAGCCCACTGTGCAAACTTGCATGGGAACCTGCAGGTTTGCTCTCCTTCCCTGTCAAAGGTTTTTGAGGGGATTGCACACAACAAGGGCCGGCTCTTCGAGTGCCTCAAGTCGAGAAAAAAGAAAAAGGGAGGGAAAAAAAGAAAATCCCAAGCCTTGAGAAGAAAGCCTTTCTCACCTTGGCACACTCCACTTTGGCACACTCGGCTCCCTGGCAGGTGACTCGGCCCTCCTGGCACATGCAGAAGTCACAGTGGGTGCTGTTCCACATCTCCCCGTGGTACCTGAGGGTGCCACCTTCCAGGCAGCTCCCTTTGGAAGACACACACTCCTCACAGCACTTCCCGGGGCGCTGCACCTTGCTCTGCCCCTGAAAACAGCACCCAGCAGTGAGCAGGGCTCTCTGAGGCCCCTGGCACAGCAGAAGGTGCAGCTGGGCTGTCAGAGGTGGGGGGTTTTTCAGTACCTCCTCACAGGTGACAGAGCCACAGGTCTCCCTCAGACACCTGACTTCCCCCCTCTGACACACACACGCGGTGCAGGCATTTTTTTGCCACTGCTCCCCGTGCTGTTGAAAAAGAACACGGACAGAGCTGTTAAACACTCTTGGAAAACAACCAAATTCCTTCCAGAAACCTGAGCTGCTTATGGAATATGATGGCTCCTTCTGCACGTCTGTATCAGATAATAAAGTTCCCTTAAAAAATGCTGATCTCTACATGCTCAGCAAACAGGAAGAGGGGCTGAGGTCTAGGTGACGCTGTGGGTGTGTATTTCTCAATAATTGCAAGCTAGTGGCATTGGGGAGGCCTGAACTACTATGACTAGCCAAAAAAAGTCATTAACAGAAAATCCCACATTCATTAAATAATGCACTTAATTCCAGGTGACACAATGAAAGCTATAAATACTTTGACCACCAGAGCTTTCTGCTCTCCTCCTTCAAAACGAGCGTGGAGAGAAAGTGCCTCATCTGCTTTGGCCAGCAAATTCTTATCAAGTCCTGATTTCTTTCAGCTCTCCTGCCTTGCCAGGAGGGAAAAAAAGCAGTGTTTGTAGTAAGCTCTCAGTGCTGGCAGAATGTCAGAGGCTGGGGAGAAGGGAAGGAGAGATGTGCCAAAAACTGGGAGCGGTTTTGGTGTGGTTTGTCACAAGTCACCTGGAACGTTCTTCCCGACGCCGAGCAGGGCTTGGGGACACATTCTGGACAGCACTTTCCAGGAGGCAGAACCATGACTTCCTCCTAAACAGAAGGCAGAGACAAGGAAAAGGAGGCATGAACAGTTAACATCAGTGCTTGGAATTCCAGGCATTTAGCATCCATGGGATAACCAACCCACTGCCACTCAGGGCTTCGTTGTGGCCCAAGAAGCAGCACAAGAGCAGAGTAAAAGGATTCCAAGATGTTTTCTCCACCTCATTTTCTGGGCTTATTTAGATGGCAACTGAGGTGTGATTACATGGAGAGATGCAGATAAATTCATAAACATGACTTAAAGTGCTTACATTCAGGTATACAGAGGAAAAAATAATTATACAGCTGTGCAGGGAAGCACAATAAAGCAGGAGATGGATGAGAGAAGTTTTTTCTGGAATTGCCACATTTTGAGGTTTTGAAGGTGTGATTTACACTCACCACCTCTCAGGCATCTGCACTGTTTTAGTTAAATCCATCCAAACTGCCTGAGCAGATGCTAAATTATGCTTAAAACTGGATTTTTTTCCAATTTCAATTTTTTTTACGATGGATTTAAATCATGTTGGAAAAGGCTGGCACTTCACACCAATATTACCTTGCCTGCATCCCTCAACTCCAACCATCCAAAACCTGGCTAATCCCACTGCTCCCAGTCCATGTACATCCAACAGCTGGGAATAGCACTGTTCATCAGTCAAACCCTCAGCTTCCAAAGAATCAGTGGAAGACTTTGCACAAAAGTTACCAAGCAAAATTTCCCAGCAGAGTGAAAAGACCTTTTTTGTGTATTTTGGTGGCATGCAACAGGAATTTTTGGCATTCTTCTCCCTCAGCTCCTAGGGAAGAGCAAAGTTATCAGAAAGATGGAAGATGAGAGATTAATCCTGGGGGAATTTTTGTCTTGGCTTTTGTGGAGTGGAGAACAAAGAAAGGGACAGAGATAAAGGCCCATGCAAGAAAATGTTAGGTTTGACTGAGATCAAAACAGGTTCCTTGCACATCCTGCTAATGTCCCTTCCACTGGGAAATGTCCTTGGTAGGAAATGCCTGGAACACCATCAGAACTGGCTTTCTGCTGCATTAACTTGGATGCTGCCAGCCAGTTACTCTCAAATACATCCCAGCAACAGCACAGTCACTCCTGAGTCCATAAATTAGATCCTAATGATTAGCTGATTAAACATTAGTGCAATGGCTCAGCAGGTAATGCCAGTCCACTTGGAGTGGGAAAGGAGGGATCTAAAGCAGGCATCAATTCCTTTCAAGGCAGAGTACTTAGGAAATGAATACTAATGGAATATCTCAGGACAAAGCAAAACACAATCAACACACTCACACACACACTAACAGGTAGGGTTTCATCTTCCAAAAAAAATAAAGTGTTAATTGTCCAAACATCTGGTCCAGTAACAGAGAGCTGGGAAAGCATCAACAGAGAAAAAGGTTTGTTAGTATTGCTTTTGATTTTCTCAGTGAAGAGTTCTCAGTCAGGGAGCTCCTGGATTCATCATTGGATATATCAAAAATACTTGGAAAATGGCAGTCCCTAAAACATAAAGTCAGGGTCAGAGACAAGGATTTCCAGGGAGCCACTTCCAGGCATGCTGCTGCAAAAGCCCCATGAAAATGATCCAAAGAGCACAGTCACACCCATCAGCACTTTCAATACAATAACAAGAATTCCAAAAACTGAGTGATTTGTCCAGAGTCTGGAGTGCTGTGCAGAGTTTGCTGCCTTTCCTAGCCCTCTGTAGAGTCCTGTAGGGTTTTGGCTGTGTCCATCCCTGCATAAGTGCTAAAAACTCATCACTTGTCCACAGCAGAGACCTTGGAGACAGCAGTGTCCCTGTTCTCCTAACTGGACTAAAACCATGACCTTGCCTAACTCCTCTTCCCAGTTTTGCTGTTTTCTAAACACAAACACACAGAAGGAACACTGCTCTGAGACTTTGCTTTCAGCTCAAGTTGCCTTGTATTTCTGAAGGCACAAGGGGAATTTCATCCACAGCTGACTACTCTCAAATGCATTTCTAGAGCTCTTGTACAAAAAAAAAAATCAATAACAAGAACCTGCAGATCAAACTTTCCAGCTGCAAACCAAGCACTGAAATTTGTGAACATAAACCCCATTATAAATCTTGTGTTTCCATTCCTTTGCTCAACAGAAATAAAAGCATTTCCTGATCAACTCCAGATCTTTTTTTTTTTTTGAGTGGAAAACACGAAGCAGTTTCTTTAGACAGAAATTGTGCCTAATTAACCAGCAAAGGGATGATAAAAATGAAATGATGGAGAAAGAAGGTATCAGGGAAGAGCTTCACCATCACTCCACAGCATTTCTGCAGGTCAAATATCTCTTTTCCAAATCACCCACTTGTCACCCAGGAGCTTTGCTTGCTAATTTGGTCCCCAGCATGAGAAATGCACACTGTCCATGGAAAAGGAGGTGCTGGGGAACATTCCTGGAAGGCTGGAAGGTCCTGACCTGGCTGCAGAGCAGAGGCTGGCAGGAAGCTGTGGAGCACTGAGTTGCACCATCCCTGCAGACACACCTGGAGCACCGACCCAGGCTCCAGCCCTCTCCATCCTGGAACACGTGGCCATCAAAGGAGCAAGGCTCTAAGGGACAGGAAAACAAGGGAGAGGTTTATTTTCCAACGCCCTTTCACTCCTTTCTGTCACCCATAGTTAAAACACAGCTCTTGTGCATCTCAGAATTCCAAACTGCAGTTTGCCAAAGCAGGTTAAGAGGGTAACAATTCCCCCAGTCTCCAAGGGGCTTGTGAGTTAAGAGCTCTGGATGCACTTCTCCCACTGGGACTCGACGAGAAAAGGCACCCAAGAGCTGAAGAAGCATTTCTGGAACTTGCAGTCCAAGTGCACAGGAAATACCTGAGGTTTCTTTCCCAATTTCAGTCTCCAAAATGAGGACCTATTAGGCACATCTGCTCCCTGCTTAAAGCTTGCCCCCACCTCTTGGCCCGTGGGTGAAGCCAGAAATGTAAATATGGCAGCAGGACAGAAAGGGAATGATGAGACACGCTTGCATCCAGTGTTTCCCCAACAAAACTGACCAAGAACAGAAAAGCTTTCCAGATTTGGGGCTACAAGGAGGTTCTGAGCTCAGACAGTACTCACCACCACGGCCCACACATCTGGGACAGCAGGAGCCCTGGGCAGTGTCCTGCAGCTCCCCTTGTCCACAGGTGAGGGCTGGGCAGGTCCTGGGGCTGCAGGTCACCTTCCCGTGGGCACAGGAGCACCAGACACATCCCGAGCTGGCCCACTGCGTGCCGTGCTGCACACAACACAACCAAGGGCACAGAGAGCACACTGAGAGCTGGAAATAAGTCTTGTCCCTTTTCCAGTTCCTCCTCTCTCCAGGATGAGGCTTGGCACTGGTAAAAAGTGTCTTTCTGACCAAGTGACAGCAGGATTGGGATGTGAAATGTGACTGAGGTACAAATACGTCCATATCTTTTTTGTGGGGATGCCTGCCCAAGGAACAGGCTCAAAAGGAGCCAAAAGACAAAAGCTGCAGCAGGAGAACAGTGCAGGAAAGTGCAGAAATAGCACAAGAAGAAATGTAATGTATTATGATAAAACATAGTGCCACCAAACGACAGGCACAAAGAAACTTGAGAAGAGGATGGGTGAGCTACCCCTCCTGTTCCAGTTTTTGTTTAGCTTGTACCAGCCTCATGCTGGAACAGAGGGTTACAACATCCTTCTCAGGTGTGGAGAGCACAGCCCTCCAATATGCACAGCCCTGCAAATATTTCTGAGCACTTTAGCATATTTATTGAGATTTGGACCTGACTTGCCTCTTGTCAAACAGAAAAGTCTGTAAGAGACCACACATAGGACTTGAGTTTGCTGTTAAGCCATTTTTCTACATTTGCCAGTTGTTTGACATGATTCATTAACTACTACCCATGAATCTTGATTTTTTTTTTCCTCATCTCCAGACACTTATTCTGATTGTTTTGGCCTTTCAGCCCCCCTGGGTGAAACCACATCCCAGAACCTGCTCCTTGAATAATTCAGGATTACAGAACACAGAACCCAGGGCGCAGAGCAGCAATCAATCTCTGGCAGCATAGGTGGCTGCTGAGAGGAAAGCTTCTCTGAGCACAGCTAATATGTCAAAATCACTGTGCTTTGCCCCCCCATTCTGATGTTACTGTCTCAGCCAAGCACAGAGACAGCAAAGGGAAGGAGCAAGTGGGGAAATTTCTCCCATTAAACCACGCAGCACACACAACTGCTCTGCAGCTGCAGACCCTGCTGACCAAACTCCTGCTAAATTCCACTATCTGGCAGTGACAGGACATAAATGCAGTGATCCATCCTTCCCCTGCACACTGTCGGAACTCAGGACATCCCTCTGGGAGTCCGGAGTTTCCTGGGACCCTTGCCAGGGGGCTCGGAGACCCTGGCACACAGCCCAGAACACCAGTGGGTTCGATTATGAACCACGGAATAACTTGTCACCTTTATAGAAAGAGATAAAAGCCACAATAGTGTAAATAGTGTAAGAATAAATAATTACAGAGTCTAAATGTAGGTTTTAGGATTTTTGGTATAGGGGTTTCTGGTGACAAGATGGAGGGATTTGGGCGTGTCTAGCCTTTCTTCTTCTTCTCTACCTCCATCTTGTCTGGTGATGTTGGCACTTTTAGATTGGTCTAAAGTAGAAACTCACTGTCTAATATAGATGATAGGTATTGGAAAATAACTGTAAATATTGTACACGTAGTTTGTAGTATATAAAGATAACACCGCCCTGGAGGAGGGGGGAGTGCCTCTGGCTGTCCTGCCAAACGGATCTCGGCTGGACAGGGAGAAAGAACTTTATAGATAAGATGCAATAAACAATCTTGAGACCGAAAAAATGAAGAGCCCTGACTTTTTCTTCAAGCACCGGGCTGGGAAAAGAAACTTTCGAACTTTAGTCGGGGTCACTCTGACCAGCTAGAAAGAGAGACCCCGACAGCACACCAGCTCAGCAGCCTCCACTGGCTGCAACAAAAAAAGGGAGCTAAAACCAGGTAGGGATGGTCCCTGCTGAGGAAGTGGGAGCAGAGCACTCACGCCGTGGATCTGTCCTTCGTGCTGGCAGAAGCCTTCGGCTCGGGAGGCACACTGGGGGCAGCACTTGTTGGAGGCTATTTGGAGCACTTCTCCCTGAAAAGAGACAGGATTCCAATGAACACCTGACATCAAACAGGGACTCTAAAATGAAAGTGAAGCCACGAGGCCTGGCTGGACCTGGTGCTCTCAGCTCAGAAAGGAAAGGTTTCAGGTGAAACACAGAATGCTGCTACACCACGCTGCCTTGCTGAGAGGTGGCACAGCACTTTGTGTGTTTGACATTTTGCCCTCAAAATAACAGCAGAATTTACACCCCCATGAGTACAGTTGGGAATTCTTCAGCTGAGCCAGTTTTCGAAGAATAGAAAACTATTGTTCAAGACAAACCTCAAGGTTCTTCACTGAAAGGCCACTGAGAAACATGGGACAGATGTTGCTGAAACAAGACCAGCCACATTTGCGTAAATCTCATAATGAGTAGATAAGAAATAAAGCATGGAGAAGGGCAGTGATTTCTGACCTTGCTTTTCTGTTGGTGGTTTAGCCTCGAAGTGAGAAAGGTGCTTTTTTCTTCTGAGATCCTTGGTGATCCCTTTCAATGTTTAAGTGACCAGATGTTTTCAGAGCATTTAAGCACTTTCTCTTGAAAAGTGCCCATGTCAAGATTAGTTTGACACTATAAACCTATTTCCCTTGATGAGCTTTAAAGTAGCCACCTTTTCATTTATCTGATTTTTATCATTTTATCTAGTGCACTCATTATTACCTGTGCCATGACAGCACTTGATCTCCCTCTTCTTTAGCACAAAAATTCCTACTAGTTCAGTCTAGCTTTAATCAATGCACAGCAATAATAATAGGGAAAACCAGTAAGAATCAAAATTATTTCCTCATTAGTGCTGTCATATTGGGAAACATTTTAACCTGCTTCACAAAGCCATATAATTATCCTGACAGCCTCTTTAAAACACTCTTTTTCACTGCTGTTTGTGCACTCTGCCCCAGCAATCCAGATGTTAATGCAAGACCAATCCCATGGCCAATTAATGAAGATCCAGACAAAGACAAGCAGGAGACAAGGAAAGCTCAGCAACCATCACGAGGAAGAAGAGACTGGAGGACAGACAATCTCAGCTCTGTTGTTGCTCAGCAGAGTGGAAAGTGCCCATCTGCACCTTCCAGGGAGCCCCAGCCCCACCTCCAAACGAAGGGGGGATCATGCTGGGAGGTTGGAGCCCAGCTCAGGGGCTTCCTTTGGGATCAAACTCCTCCAACACTTGGCCTCTGGCTGCAGCCAAGGGGACAAAGGCTTCCCATGCCACGAGTTTTCACTGCAAGGAGGAGTGCAGGGACACAGAGCCTGTGCCTGGCTCTGGGCAGCCAGGGGCACTCAGCCCTTACCTTCTGGAAGTCACACTGAGGGGCTCTGCAGACTGTGGGCTCACAGGTGACAACGCCGCTGCGGCACCGGCAGTCTTGGCAGGAATGCGGCTTCCAGGAGGTGTTATTCTGCAAAGGAAGTGGGAAACCAGGCCATGCAGCACCAGGCACGCTCTGTTCTGACAACACATCTCAAATAGCCCCACAGAGGTGGACTGCAACAGAGCCCCCCTCCCTCCCACACGCTTCTCAGGCCCCGTGCTGGCACTTCTCACTCAACAGCTTCCAAAACACAGCTGAAAGACAATGGCAACACAATCCAACCTCCAAGAGCTCCAGGTGAGTAGAACATCTCTGGAAAACTTCCCTGTGGTCAGGCTCACACTGCAGGTGATCCCAGGTGGTGCTGAGGCAGCAGAGGTGGCTTTGAGGCAAACCCACTCCTGGGGTTGGCTCTACCTGGGCACATGTATTCCCAAACACACAGAGGAGACTCTGGCCAAGCAGAGAGCCTGACACATCTGGAAACAGCTGTCAGCACCACTCCATCAGTGCACCCAGCTGGAACTCCCACAGCTAATTCTCAAGGGTTTCCACCACCCTTCCATTCCCTCCCTGCTGAGGTCACGATCCCACGCTGCCCCCACAAGAAAAGGGGAAGAGGAGGATCAGTTTCTCAGCTGCAACACTGTGTGCAGCTAGACAATCCCTGCCCCTGTTGTACAGACAAACACTGGGCTAAACTGGCACCACACAGGATGTTCTCCTGGGGAGGATGGACAGCCCCTATCCCAGTCATCCAGCCTCCTTTTTAAGGGATTTCCAAGGAGACCAGACATTGCTGCTCATTTACACCACGTAGTGATTTACCTCAATTTACTCACAGTGCTAAGTTCGACTTAGGAAGGATGAGTAACAGCTGACTGCCAGGAGCACATTTACAGCTCACTCCTAAAACTGTTCAGCATAATGATAAAATACTGAGATGTGCCTTAAAGGCCCATTAGGTCGCTTAATGAGAGAAAAAATATCCTGAAAAACCAGACCACTTGCTCAGGCACTTCAAGAGCATCAATCTGCAAACAGTGGGATGGCCAAAAAGATAAAAAAACCTCAAATCCCTTGGGTCGTTGCCCTGTTTTCCAAAATCATTTCTCCCACATCAGTGGCAGTGCTGACTTTTCAAGGTGCACAGCCCCTGGGCAAGGCAAAGAGGGATGGTAATTCCTGCTCAGGAACACAGCTGGCTCTCCCTGGCTCACACAGGGCTGCAGAACAGAAACCCTGACAGCACCTCTGCCAGCAGATGGATGGTGCAGTTAGGGAAGAAATGAAGGTTAAGTGATGTGTGTGCCAAGCTGTGGCTGACACACACACTGGAGTTAACTCATCCTGCTGGCTTCAGCAGCACCCTGTGTTGGAAAGCTGGCAGGGGAGGCAGCCACGGGCTAACCAGCAGTGAGAAGGGAGGGGGCAGACTCAGTGCCCCATCCCTTGGTTCTCCAAAACCTTCACCTCGGATCTCTCATGCTTATTCAAATTTTTAAAAAAGGAAAATGATTTTCACCGTGGAATAATAACCAAAGGTCAGCACAGAGCCACCCTTGTCACATTTAAATGCTCAGGTTTGAGGTAAGAAAACCCCTCCTTGCTCTTCCTCCTCCCCTGGTTTCTATCACAGCCCAAGCAGGCTGGCTCCTGTCTGTGGGCTCAAATCAGCTGCTTCTAAATTCCTTTTGCCAGGTACAGGATCAAAACCAACACTTCCCTGCAGAGCTTTAAAAAATTCATTATCTAGTTAATAGTCAGGAAACTACCACCTGATCTGTTGGGATATGAGAGTCTTCCAAGCACTTCACGGGGCTCAGTGTCCTGTCTTTGGACAATTCAACATTTAGCTTAGGATTCCTTGCAACAGACCTAGAGCATCCAGTTTGGAAAGTCTGGATCTCACCTATCTGTCCTGTTGTGAGGCTTTGTTGGTGCTCACCCAGCAGGCACAAGGACACTTCAAAGCTCCCGGGCAACACAGTTCCAAACATAAAGCAAGACTTGGCAGTAGACACCCAGAGAAGTGCTGGAAACCCGCCTGGCATCTTCTCCAAGGCTCTGCACCTCAGTGGACAAATTATCTGCTGCAATCTAAGTGCTGGATTCCAATCCTGGTGAGAGTATATTTTTATCAATGACAATTTAAGGGGCTATTTCCTTACCAGTACTAATATAATTAACAGTATAAATAATGAAATACCGTGTGGAGAGCGCTTTGAAGACGGAAAGCATTCCTTAAACACCAAGCAGTGCCATTATAATTTATTAATTCCCTGGATTTCCCCACATCAAAAGAAGAAATTATACCTAATTCAACTGAATTTTAAAACACCATGCTGCAAGAAGAGATACATCTACATTACTTGAGCCAGTCTCCACAACAGGGGCCAAAACACCAAGAAATGCTCCCAAAGCTTTTGAGCCTGCAGATAGTCAGACCAAGACAAAATGAGATAAAACTGGAGACAGAGGAGCACAGTGTGAGCATGTGATGGGTTTGGGGAATACTGATGAGGATTTAGAAAAAGGCAGGGGAGAAAAAGATAAAAGAAGGAGGCAAGAACACAACAAGCAGTAAAAGCAAAGAAAAAGCTACAGAGAGCAGACATGGAGCAAAGGGAGCCCAGAGCAGCTGTGAGCGCTCCTGGTTTGCTGCTGTCACCCTGTCACATTACCCAGAGCACAGAAAGACCTAAATCTCTTGGACCACTGCTTTTTCAGCCAGCTATCCTAACTTCAGACAGCTGCACCTGTCCCTCCTCGACCTCAAGCAAAAAAAAAAACCCACCCCACCCAACAAATCAAAAATAACCAGTCTGCTATTAATATGTGAAAAGCCTCAGTAATTTAATCAGGTGCCACCAGATAACAGCCTGTGAGCTATTCTGGAGCAGCGACTGGGGAAATAAGAAGCACACAACAGCTGGTTTGCGTCCCCTTTCCAGCTCTTGTGGCTCCCTGAAAATATCCAGCGCCTCCCTAAAATGTCCCTGGATGCTGGGGTGTCCCCTGCAGCACACAGAACCCCTAAAGCTGGTCACTGGGGTGGTGGCATTGCTGCAATTGCTGTGCAGGGGGAAGGCAGCAGAGCACAGCGGCAGCCTTCGTGTCAGCCAGGGGTCGAGCTGCAGATTTGTGGTGTCACACCCAAAACGAGGGGGTTGCTGCTTGTCCTGGACCCCACTAATCACCTGATGGTGGTGAGGAGTTCCAGAGGAGACACTGGGGCAGCTGGGCCTGGTTAGCCTGGAGAGGATGGAGAGGGAATCACATCAATCCATACAAATACCTCTCAGGTGTGTCAATAGGATGGTGCCAGACTTCTTGGTGTGCCCAGTGACAGAAGAAGAAGTAGCAGCCATAAACTAAAACACAAGGAGTCCCACCTCACCATGAGGAAGAGCTTCTTTCCATGAGGGTGGCAGAGCACTGGAACAGCTGCCCAGGGACCAAACTCACCTGGGCTCATCCCTGTGTCACCTGCTCCAGGTGACCCTGCCTGGGCTGGGGGGGTTGGACTGGGTGACCTGCAGAGCTCCCTGCCAACCCCAGCCATTCTGGGATTCTGTGCTTAACTCTCCAAGAGCCTGCTCTGCCCCCACTCTGCTTTGGGGAGCAGGGAGGAGAGAAACCCCTGGGGGAGAAACCACGGGGAGAATCCCCCAGGGAGCTCCAAGCCTGGTGGGATTTACCTCCCAAGTCGTTCCTGTGCCAGAGACAACTGAGAACAGGCAGGGATCGGGTGTCTCAGAGGAGGAATTCCAGGCTGCTTTGTTGAAACAGGGCAGGCAGAGCCCGGAGCAATTACACTTCTGGTAACAATTACCAGCATCACCCGGTGGCTGCCAGGCGAGGAGCCTTGGCAGCGCCGCTTTCATTTGTCATTTCCACTCCAATTACCTGACAATGCCAGAAAATTGGCAGGAGAAGCCCCAAGGAGGGGGAAGCACAGAGAGCACAGTGGGGATACCCGTGAGTGGAGCAACGAGGAGATGAAAGCAATTCAGAGACACATAAAGGATTCCCAGGGTCCCCTGGGTTTGGATTTGATGTTCTATCTCTGGCAACGGGGAGCTGTTGCTCTGCTGAGTGTGTTTTTTAGACCTGGTATTTGCTGGCAGAGAATGGAAACTCCTTGACAAGGGGGTTCTAATGGGTCCCAGCATGCCCACAGCCAGAGAGGAACACGGGAACGGCTGGGCTCGGGAATCACAGGGAAATCCAGCTCCTCTCAGTGGCAACAGCTTCAGCCCTATGTCCTAGGAGAGCACAGAGCAGCTAAGGCAAAGCACAGGGCCTGATGAACAGCACAGCAACACGAACACACTGTTCCAGCAATGGGAACTAGCTCTCCCCTTCCTCCAGTCAGGGAATTAAGAAGTTACATAAAGTAAAACAAGGTCCTGTTTTCACAGTTCAACAGTCTGCCACATTTTCCAACTGTGAAAGTCTTTCACCAGTTGTACCAGCCTCGTAAAAATCAGGAGCCTAAAAATAACATTTCCCAGCAGTCCTGAGATATTTCAGGGATGTGATATTCCAAAATATTCTTCAAATACTTAGATGCTGTTGTAATCTTCATCCTATCTTTCACAGAGTCACCAGGAAAGGGCCCCAAATGAACCAAATGCACTATGCAAAACTGTGGTTTCAAATCATTGGTCCTAACCAGGATTTAAATCAGCACACAGAGGTCTTTGTTCAATATTTTGGAAGCAGCAGTGTTCCTTTAGAAAGGTTAATGCCTTTTGGGTTGTCACTATTACAATCACCCAAAATGACTTGCAGCCTCTTTGTAAACTTTCTTCTCACATTAAATCCACCTATAAATGAGCATGGTGAATGACTGATAGCAAAAACAATTACTTTTTTCTCCCATCTTCTTATGCTGCAGATTTTTTCCATGCCCAGTTGTGTGTTTTGATGAACAGCAGACACCAGAAATTCTCCTCAGCATGCAGGAATAACATTTGGGGTCCTCCTGCTGGCTTTTCTCCCCTTTGCCCAAGTAGTTTCTAACCTGCCAACGGGCAAATGTCAAACATCCTGCCCCCAAAATGACTTCTGAGTGAATATCAAACTGTAAATGGATGTCAAACCCGGAGTGCTTGACTGAACAGCTGCGGAAAAGAAGGGAGGCAGAGGATTAATTTAATCTAAACTAGATCACAGCTTTAATGATAGCACTTATTACAGCATAATGGCTACTCCTGGAGCAACAGAGAGCCCATCTCTGCTCTGTGATGCTCTGGATGCAGGTCATGTTCTGTCCCCTTCAAGTGATGCTGCTTGGTCCAAACTTGAACCTGGGAGAGCCACCAGGACACCAGCAGTCAACAGCCAGTGACAGATGTGTCAAATGGTGAAGTGAGACTGCCAGAGGGACGTGGGATTTCAATTAGGAATGCAGGTTATGGTGGGCCAAATGCTGCCATGGTAACTGCATCTCAGCCAGGGCGGAGTGGACAAGACAGACTAAGCCTTTTATTCCTTTTCTAACAACAAGAACAACAAAAAAAATCCCATCAGGCCATGAAAATCCTTGCAGCTGATTCAGCAGAGAAAGGAAATTTCCTTCAGTACCAGTCAGGGCCCTCAGAAGCTCTGCACCAGGTGAAAGGTAACTCGAATTCTACTTCTTGAAGGCAACAATCCACTCTAGAGCAATTTTGCAAGCCACGTCAGCCAACACAGAGCTGTCTCCAATTCCAGGCTGGATATTTAGGAAATGTCCTTTCCAAGCAAGGAGTTACACACCTCGAATCCTACTGTTGTCACTGTGGGTCCAAGCAGAATCATGTCCCTTCCAGCTCCCAGAAAATACAGCCCTTTATGTCCTTATCAACCATCTCAGCTCCCTGGGCAGCAGATTAATAAACTGGTTCTCCCTTCCCTTCCAAAGGGAAAGAGGACCCCTGCACAGTCATTAATCTTGGAGAGCAAAGGCTTCATTAAAGAGCAACAATGATGAAGAAAAGCCTGTAGAATAAGGAAATTGTGCAGACTGTCCTTGTGTCCTCCAGAATTGTTCCCAGCATTGCTCTGGTTCACTGGGAGCTGCTGAGATTCATCAAGGGGACAGTCTCATGTCCAAAACCAAATGGAAATAATGGCAGCAGAAAGTGGGTGACACCTCAGTGCTTGACTCAAACACAGGCTCCTTGCTGCCTTCCATTACAAATGAGTCAATTAATTGACTCTGGCACACAGAAACGACGGGCCCAAAACCAAAATCAGGCTTGAAATATCCTGAAGAGGGCAAAGATGACAGATGTGCTTGTGTGCTTCAGTGCTGTGAGGTGGGATCAAGTTCATTGGGATCAAGAGGGACAGCATGGGGGGAAGGAGGGAAGGAAGGAGGGAAGAAATTAAGCAGCACAGTCCTTGGCATTCACTGGGTCACACATGCTCTGAAAATTACCATGATTTTTCTTTTACAGTGACAACAAAACCACACCAATCAGCTGAGGAGAACTACAGCTAATTGCCTCTCTCTCTATGAAAGAAGGAATGCCAGGGGGACAAAAGCTTATCCTGTCCAAGAGTGGTGAGCAGGCTGAGGGAGAAGAGGCAAAACCTGGGCAATAACACCAGCAGGGAAGCAGCCATGGCCAGAAGGTGCAGGGGAGGAAAAAGTAACTCCAGGGCTGGAAAGGCTGGTCAGATGAATCACAAAGCAGTTCCAAGCTGCTCTGTGAGGCATTTAAACTCCCTCCCGTGAGGCAGATAAAAGATGGACAGAGAAACAGGGCATGGGTTGGCCTCAGCAGGAGAAGTACCAGTCTAGTAATTAGCATGATTGGCCATCAGTCAGAAATAAATCATAGTATCCATTGCTAAGTGGCACCATTTGACAGGAAACAAACTGCACGGTGTGTCTGAGCTCATGCTGCAAGAGTTCCTTAGGCTTTCATTGCTCACAAGCACTGCGTGAAAGGTCATGGCAAAGAAAAGATTTATTTAAAATTAAAGCACTGTAATCCTACCTAAAGCATATTTATTTTTTTGATGCACACCACCACGACTCTGTGACCTGATTTCCAATACAGTGCCAAGGAGATGTCAGGAGTTGCTCTGGAAATAAGCATGATCCATACCTGGAGCACCTCTCCAATTTGTTCCCTTTACCACAGTTCCTCTTCTATGGAAAAACCCATTCTACAAAATTTGACTGTCCACAGGAGAAGCAAGCTCAGGGACAAAGCTCACCATAACCTCTAGAGCTCCTGCACACAAATTTTTGTCTCTCACCCCCTTCTCAGTATTTGAGCTCTCTCTCAGAATAAACCCTGGAACAATTTTCACGGCAAGGCCGCCATGGGGGCTGCAGCAGCAAGGCTAAGAGGGAGCACCTGCAGAAGCACTTAGTTAGACTCCTGAAAGCAGAATGGGGGGTTCCTAAATCTCTCCAGTGCTCATCATTTAAAACAGGGACAGTTTTATATCAAAGCACTTGGCTCCTTCACTGTAGTGATGTCTTAATCTACAGAAGCTGCTCCATGAAATATTCAGCAGAGGCAAAGCATATGCATCCCTTAGGTTCAGGCTGAGGAAGAAAATGCATCTTCCCTCTGTCCTCAGGCAGCAAGGATGGGCTGGGTATTACAGCAGGTAACACCTGAGAACGTGCTTTTGTTAACCATTTTAATTCTCCCTCTTTAATAAGCTTGCTTGCTAGTGTGTTTTTCAAAGCACATCTCTGGCTCACACGAAGCCTCAGGGATCTCTGTCCACAGAGATGCAGCGAGAGGAGGAGCACAGGGCTCTGCTCACATCCCTCTCCATGCCATGGATATTTGCCAGGCTGAAGATTGCTCGCTGACATGGTGTGAGCCAATTCCTGTCAGGCTGCTTCACGCTTGGTTAGAAATAATTGCTGCCTCATTACAAATTTAATCATGACACTCTGATATGGCAGAACTCTTCCTTGCAATCTCCTTCTCTTCCTTCTTGAAGAAGATGTGAAACAGACTGACCACTATGCAGCCTAGGTATTTTTAATTTTTAATTTTTTTTTTTCTCCTCAAAGGAGGAAATCCCATTTTCCAACATTTTGTTCATGTAGTTTCTACACGGCTTCAGAAACATCTCACAATGCTTTTAACTCCAGGTTCCTGCAAGATCCTTGGGTGTTTAATTTTTATTAATCTGCATCTACTTTGAGAAGGTCTCCAAGTAGAAGAGGGCAGCCCTTGAGGGCTTGCCTGTACCCTGACCAATTCACAGTTTCCCTGAAGAATGCAGAGATTTAGGAAAAGTGGCACAGGAAACACTCCTGAGGGAAGTGTCCTCTCTGCTGAATGGGTTAGGAAGGAAAAGCCCAGGAAGGAGAGGGAGAGGTTCCCCTGTAACCCAGCTGTAAAACCTGAGACATGATTCCACACTCTCCTTTCCCCACCTCCACTCCCTCTGAGCCATGAATGCAGCTGATGCCATCACCAGCCTGGCACCTTCCTTGAGCTACAGAAATCCCACACCAGGGATGAATGGGATCCATCTGATTGCAGGGATCAACTCAGTTCCAAGGAAGAATCCCTCCAAAGCAAAAGCAGAGTTGCTGCACAAGACTCCCTTCTAAGAACCTTGCAGCAAAGCACAAGGGAACATTCCCAGAACTACCAGTAACTAAGAGCAGCTCCAGTCCTGATCCTGGTTTCAGTACACCCATCACTCCTGAAGATCTTGGTGATGGGAATTCCCAGCAGCAAGGCCTTGGTGCTTCCAGCACTTTCAGGTGTCTCCCTACCTGTTACTCCCTATGCTTTCAAAGCCAGCAGCATGTAAATAAAGCACAACCTGATAATCAAAAAAAGGGAAGGGATTTAGAAAAATACTCTGTTGTATTTTTCTTTGCTCCCCTTTCTCTTTTTTTTTTTTTTTTTCCCCTCAGCAAAATAAAAAAATGAGCTGGGAGACTGGAGACTACTGAATTAACTTTCTTTCCTGCACAACTCTTCCACTCCTCTGCACTGGCACCTTCCCAGAGGTCTGTGCACACCAGTGTGGATGGATGGCTTTTCCAAACACCTGCATCCATCATTTCATTTGACCTCCAGAGGCCACATTCTTCCCTGCATCTTTAGTTACTTTTATCTTAAAAAGAAAAAAGGAAAGCAACGGGGGTCACCAGAGTGAAGCTGGCAGCCAGGCCCCCTCCCTTCCTGCCTGCAGGGAAACAACCCTGGCTCCCTGGGTCAGCCACAGCTCCTGCACTGCTCCAACCCCGAGGAGAGCCTGCCCCAAACCACAGCCTTCACCTTGGCCTGATGCTCCCCTCCCAGGGCCATGAGGAATGCTGTTTCAGGCTCTGGAAAGAAACTGTGCAGCCCTGGTGAGACAGCCCATTTTTCAGGAGCTTAGGAACACAAAGTATTTCAGTGCTCTTTTCTACAGTGCAGTAAATATTGCACTTGAAACCCACCTGACAGCTGCTTAAGTCCAGCTAGGAATCCAACCTTCAGGTTCTGGGACCTGAACTACAGCTGTGCCTGCCCCAGCCCTGGAAGTGCTCAAAGCCAGCCTGGATGGGGCTTGGAGCAGCCTGATCTAGTGGAAGGGGTCCCTGCCCATGGCAGGGGGCTGGAAATGGCTGAGCTTTAGGTCACCAATGTCATTTCTGACTGTCTCCTCTTTCTAGGAATACACAGAAGTCCTTGCACAGGGGGATGTTGAACAGAGGACATGCAGTGACAGACGAGTGGGAAGTGGCTGCATTATCACCTTCCAGGACAAACCTGCTAAAACAGCAGCCAAACCCAGTGAGAACTGCAGCCATCCAGCATCCTTCCTCCAAACACACACCAGAGAGCTTCACTCTGAGGGGAGGCTCCTAAAAACAAAGAGGAAAGCAAGCCTGCAACTCCTCTCAGCACACTAAAAGTACTCCAGTTTCCCCTCACCTCAAAGAGGCCAATGGCAGATGCTTGATGAAAGCCTGGAGACAGCCAGGGCTCTCCCTGCAAAAGCAGATTGCTCCAGGGGAATCCCAAATCCCTCAGCCCACACCAGCTCCCACCAGGCTGAGACAGCCAAGACACCCTGTTCTTGGAAATGAGGATGTACAAAGGCAGAAAAAGTTGCCTAACCCCCTATTAATCTGCAGAACTTTCCCTCCCCACGATGAGGAACAGAGAGAGGCAGAATTTCGGAGCCTAGCTCGGAGCACACTTGACTTGAAAAGAAGCCAAGACATGGATGTTTTTCCCTCCCCTTCCCTGGATGATTAACCTGGGCACCACTCCCACGTCTGCAGACAGAGCACACCGAGACTGAAGTGCCCATGAGCTACGTGCACAAGTCCTGTCGTGTCCACCCCACCCTCCCCAGCCCAGCATTTGTACTGGAAAAACAGAGGTTTGTACCTCAAGAGAGCTCTGCTCTCAGGGACAAGGAGCAGCTACCCCACTGGAGTTTTTGTAGCAAGCTTATCCAGACATGATCACAGCTGCGTTTCCACCTTGGGTCTGCAAGTGTCAGGAAAATGGCATCCAGGATGGCAGGAAAAGGATGGGGTTTTCCTCAGGCTGCCATGCTAAAGTGAGCATCTCTGGCTCCAAGAGCAAAAAAGGAGGAAAACCTGGGGCAGAAAGACAGCAGACAGGGCCCCAGGCTCCTTGCTGGACCTCCAAGCCACGGCCATGGGAAAGAAGAGGGATTGTACTTCCAATAATCCCCTCCAGCCACATCACCTGCTCCGAATCATCAGCACATGGCTCCCACCACATGGCAGGGGATAAGGAGAGATCACAGAGACTATCCAAACCCCAGAGCCTGCTGGGAATGTTAATCCAGCCTCCAGCCATGACCCCCAGCAGCCCTGCTTCGTGCACTCAGGGCAGAGAACTGAAATCCTCGTGCCTGGCAAGGGGCTGGCTTGGGAAAGCACCAGAAAATCCATAATGGCAGGAGTTATTTCAAAATGCTTTCACTACAGGGGAGGGAAGCATTCTCCACATCTTCCTACAATGTCCTTCTTTTCTGTCACTTCTCCTTTCTTTTCCCTGATTTTTTCCTATTTTTTACAGACGTCATTCATCACATTCTTAATATTCAGCCCATTTCACTTCATTTACCTTTCCCTGCTTGTTCTGGGGGCTGGCTCTGCTAATTGCTGTAACTTCCCAAAACTCCACCAGCTTCACCACTGTGCCTTTGTGGCATTCACCAAATTTTGCCATTGTGTTACCATCCCATGATTCAGATCTCTTGACAATGTTCAGGCTGCAAAGCCTGCTTATCTTTCAACATTAAAGGTTTTAAACCTTCCCAGAACGTAAAGAGACTCTGGGAGGAGATGACATTTTACTGCTGCTTTGAAATACCTCTGAGGAAAAACAGGGTGAAGTATTCCAGTGAACCACCTTGTCTCACTAAAACACTTGCTTCCAAGACCTAACAGTTTGAAGGAAAATCACTTTAGACAAGGGACAATTTCTTCATGGACCAGAATGTAAAGCAGACCCAAGCCTGCCCTTTTTGCTGACCCAAAACTCAAGGACTGCAAGCAATTATTGCTTTCAATGAAAAGACACAGCAGCCAGTGCGACACCAGAAGAAAATCAAAGGCTCACACACCCTTAGGGTAAGAAATAATATCACATTTTCTCTCCAACATGCCTCCTGTGGATGCTGTGCCCTAATTTTTAGGTGGTCACAAGTCCCATCCCAAAGGCTCAGATTTTGATTTGAGCAATGCCAATGTAATGTAAAACAACCTGAATATTTCAGCTGGATGGGGCTGGCAAGTCCCTGCCTTCCAGATGTCATTTAAATTTTATAGAGAGGCATAAGAGAAGTGATTTATGCAATATGGAAGTCCTAGGAGGAGCAGCCTGCCACACACAATACTCATACTTTGTCCACTGCTCCAGTGTAACAGCAAATTGCCCAAATTCCAAGGAAGGAGGGAGCAGGGAACCCTCTCAGGAAAGTGGCAGGAAAGCAGAGCTTTCTGTTTCAGAAAGCTGTTAATGAATGATGGCCCCTCCTGCTTGGTGACCTTCACAAAACCGGATGGCAGTTTCAGCTCTAGCCCTGCAGGGTCACAGGTCTAAATCCCATCGGGATACACGTGTCCCCTTGAATGGCAATTCCAGCCCAAGAGCCAAACCCCCATGCAATCCTAAGAGGGTGGAGTGATCTTTGATCTCCCCCAAGGCACTTCGATCAGACAGCCAGGAGCAGCCAAAACCTGTGCAAGTTTTGGCTGTGATATGCCCTTGGTTAGCAACTTTTTTAAGTCAAGTGTTCAGCAGCAATGATTTGCTAGTGGAGTATAACACAACTTGCTTGATCTGTCCAAAATCTCTGTCTGTAGGAGCCAGGAACATCTGCTGCCAGCTTGAGAACCCTGGCTGCTCTGGGCACAAGCAGGGTGCCACACTGAAACTCATCCAAGAGCTGTTGGCTCGCAGGGAGTTCATGACAGTGAGCAAAACCACCTTCCTCATCAGGAGAAGTATGTCCCTTCAGGAAAAAACCTGAGGGGAAGGCTGCAAAAAGGAGTAAGAGGAGGTGCTCCACAACAAATTCTTCAAAAAGGACCAGCTAAAGGCAGACAGGTGCCCTTCTGAAGGCCGTTTCAGTACCTGCCACTGGGCAATCCAGAAATAAAGCCATGGTTCCTCTCTGCCCAAACACTGCAGTGCAACCAGGTCAGCAGAAACCCACCCTTACTCCACTGTTAGATGTGCTCCTTCTCCCAGCAAAGCAATTATTCCTGCTGGTGTTAGTCCGGGCGAGGTCTCCTCCCTCCCCATCCGGCTAATGAATCCAAACCAAGCCCTGCACTTAACAAAACCCACGTCTGACCCCTCATCAAAGCTGTCCCTTGCCCTGCTTTGATTCTCCTGCAGATAAACAAAATAAAACAAGTCTCTGGTCTCATTTCATCCTCTCCCCCAGGCGAGTTGAACTCCGGCCCTGCCAAGGCTGGGCGCACTAGAAATGCCCTTGTATAAACATTTGGCTTGTCTCGATTACTCCATCTTTGTGTGTTCAGCATTTTACAGACACATGAGCAAGCACAGGCTTCCTCTCCCCTCTTCCTCTCCTTGCCACTTCATACCTGCTTAAATTCAAGGCAGCCAATCCCTCTGTTAGGAGCGGAGTTAAAGCAGGGAAAATGGTGTGTGAAGTGCCTGTTTACATCTCCAGCGGCTGGGGGAACCATTATCATCCATCCAGCTGCCACGGGCCTTTTGTATCATCGGCTCGGGCCATTAGGATTTAATTCCTTTACACGGCATCCAACAGCCACTTCCTTGTAGGAACCTGCAATTCAAGAGCCAGGCACAGCTGCGCTGCACTCCTGCCCAGCCCTGTCAGTGCCAGACGGGCACCTGGAATTCCATCCCTGGCTCGGGAGAGCAAGGAGAAGCTGCAGGGACATCTCTCCACCAAACCCCACCGAAAGGACACTGCTGACACTGCCACAGGCCAGCCCAGCTCTGCGGCAAGCCCTTTATCCCCAGCCCAGCTGCAATTCCTGGGGCTCCCAGGCTGCTTTCTCCTGCAGCCACCTGCAGCAGCTAGGGCTTGCTGCCTCCCTCCAGGCTCAGCTAGGAAAAAATAAGGCAGAGCCCACAGTCATTTCAGGGTTGCCCAAAGCAGCAAAATGTGTTCCAGTGGGTAACCAGGTCCAGCAAACCCTGCCAGTCATTGCTCCCCGTGCAATTCCCCCTTCCTGGAAACTCACCCTCAGCACCAGCACCGGTGGCAAAACCTCATGAGAAGCAATTCTTTTTTAATTGCTTTTCATTTCCATGTTTTCCCTAATTAGAGGCATTTTGGAGCTTCACGTAGATCAGGGTAGGTAAGAGGGATGCAAATCAGGACGAGGTTTACCCAGAAGGCCAGAAAACCTACTGTAGTCTTTTTAAAGGGAGGAAAAAAAAGACCCAGCTCCAAAGCACCCAGTTGTCCTGATATGAGATTTTTTGGAAATCCTCCCAAAGGATCCATGATTTATAGGGGGTTTTTTTACACTTCCCATCAGTCCACCACAACAGGGCTAAGAAGACTCAAAAAATATATTTTTTTTTTTTAAGAAAATATATTTAACAGTTGCCTCAAGGAGAAACAAACTAATTATCCTCAATACATGAAAATGCTCTTCCTGGAAAATACCTTTCCTGAGCAAGCCCGACTCACAGTGATGCAGATAAATCCAAACAGGAAGGAAATGGGGTTAAATAGATGAGCATAAACCCAAGATTGCTTCAGGAATGTTCCTTTTCAAGGCATCTACAGAAAAGTATTTCCTAGGCTTGACACAGACCTCACACACAAAATAAATGCCTTGGTAAATAGAAATGTACAGGTGCTACCCAGCTGTAAACTACTTTTTAATTCCAATTTCCCCTCATTTAAGGTAAAAACCATCCAAAAAAGAAACGCTATGACTAAACATTTGCACATATGGATCCATCACTCTTTCCTCCCCCCTGCCCACAAGGATTTCTGGACTATCAGAATTGGACATGTTGCTTTTCAAAAAAAAAAGCAATTAAGACCTTTCCATCATTGTGGCTCCAGGATTTTCTAGGCAGGCCCATTCAAAGTCATTTGCAACTCCACTGTGTCTGGACTTGCACGATTTTATTATTTTTGGTACCCCGCTGGCTGCTCGCCCCACTCCCACTTTGAGGAAAGCCACATCCCTCCTTCCTGAAAAACCATCTAGCAGAGATCCCACTGAGAGTGCACTCCTCAGCTCTGTAAAACTGCTCAGCATTAATCACCCTGAGCACAAAACACAGAGTGCTCCTGAGCACAAGGCAGGGAAGAACAGGCTGCGTTTGGGTGGTGTGCTGCTCGTCCTGCTGCAAGGAGCAGCTTTAGAGAAGGAATGAGGATTCCCTTTAGCAGGACAGCTTGGAAAGGAAAAGAACAAGACATTTTGCAGCATTTTATGATGAATATAAAAATCCCAGCACTTCCCCTAAGAACATGTGCTGGTCCCACTGATCACAGAGCCTGTGCCGCGTTATCTGATGAAGCCCAAAGGCCAAAATATTTCTCTTCAGCTGCATCCAAACCGTGGGGAACCAAAAGCAATTCCTCTGAGCACTTACCTGCAAGGCAGTGCAGGGCCAGGCTTCTAGTCCTGAATCCCTTAAAAAAGACTTAAAAATGCATTGCAAAACCAAAACTGACTTAATGCCAACATAAAAGCTGAAATATGTTCGCTGCTTGAAATTTACCTTTATTTAAACAGTACAACTTTTTCACTTGCTTCCTACATCAAAAAGAGACACTGGGCAAGACTGGTTTCTTTTTAAACCCTCCTCAACTGCAAGAGAAAGATGACATTTTCAAAAGTCAGCATTTTCCAAGCCAGCTGAGCTAAGTCAAGCTCCTGAGCCTAAATTTATGCATCAAAGTGTTGAGTGCTCCTCTCCAAAAATCCTGTGTTCAGATGACCATTCAGAAGTCCTGTGGAGCCACCACACAGCTAAAACAGCAGAGGAAAGAATCAAACCACAGGCAGGATCCCTAAATCCACAGCCTAACTTTAGGCTCCTGATCTTGAAAGAGCTACACAAGTCACCTTTAAGCACCTGTCCATAGACAGGGATTTGGGAGAGGATGGAGAGACAGCAGGGGAAATAATTGAGAAAATATTATTTTGAGAGAAAATGTTAGTTAAAAAAGCACTCCCTCGGGTTTTAGATCTCCTGTAGCTCCTTGAAGGACAAGCTACTATCCACTCTATTGTTCAGCCAGGCACAGGGTCACACTGAGATTGTCTGTAGTGACAAATGTCTAACACAACCCCAACTCGACAACTTCAAACAAACAGCTGAACTAAACAAGCACAAAAACTCTGTCACGGGCCACCAAAAGCACTTAAAAGTAGACACTTGGCTTTTCCTCCCCAGCTGATTCTCCCTGTCTGGAAAAGCTCAGTTCATTCAAGTGGCCTCTCAGTCCCTCACCACGCCAACACCTGAGTTGCCAGGGGTGAAATCACAAGTTGCAGATGAGTTAATCCCACCATGGGATGATGTCATGAACTCTTCCCCCAGAGCAGCCCTCCTCCATGCCCTGATTCCCAGCCCCACCGCTGCCATCCCTGGGGCTCTGTGCTGAGCAGATTTTCACTTGCTAAGTCAGCAGAGATTTATTCACTTCTCCTGCTCCAGGCTGCTGCCTCCTCTGAGGGAGGCAGGGGGATGCCAGCACCCCTTTCTGCAGCAGCACACGAGCACCTGCCATTCAGAGCAGAATGAAGCTGCACCCATTACAGCTGACAGCTGGATGAACTTGCATTCTTTGGACTTTAAATCAGATAGCATTGCTCAGGATATTAGATCAACATGCAGAAGCTGTTAATTTTCAGATTAAAACACAAACCTGCAGCCAGAGTTAGAACCCAGGGCTCCTATAAACCCTGCACCACACCAGCCCAGCAACCACAGCGGCCACAACCAAGCTGATGGTCGGTGCTTCCTCCTCTGCCATTCCCACAAGTGGAAAAGAAATGGCCAAATGCACGTGGGGGCAGAATTTCAGGAAGGATTCAGCATATCAGATAAACCAGGATTTGCTGACTAAGAGGAATTCAGCAAGGCATTAGCAGAAAGTTGTTATTAATTCAAGCTACTGAGACTTTACCAGAAAATAAGTTTAAAAGCTTGTGGCTTAAAATTCTACCATTAAAGCACAAGAGGTAGAAGGAATTGCTTCAGTGGATTTAGACACTGAGGATTTTTTTTTTTTAACTTCCCACAGAGTACTCTCCTTTTCTACCCTCACCATCCTCTCCCATTTCACATAGATTACAGCCCTGCTTCAGCATTTGTTTAATGAAGTTTACACAACATTAGAGGCACTCGATTTAGCTGCCACAGCCACCATCTGTAATTAATCCTCCCAGGAACCAGGGCGCTGCACAGCTTGTTCCTGCAGGCTGGGTTTCTAATGTGGAACAAGCTTATGCCCTCCATAACTCTGGTCTCCCATCAGCTTTATGCCATCCTAACTCCCAGGCATTCATTTGGCCACTCACCCCAGCTGGTGGAGAACAAGAGCCACGGGGAGAGGCTGTAAATCAGCTGGTGGGAAGGATGCCTTTGCCTCCTTCTTTTCCCTTTCCCCAGAGCAAGGAATAAAGCAGCACACAGTGATTTGGCCAAAAAAAGCCAGCCATGATGTAAAGATTTCTAGTGATACAGAATAATTCAAAGCACACGTCAGGAAACAGTTCCAATGATTCCCAATCTCCACAGTAAAAGTCTACCTAGCTCCTAAGCTGAATTTATCTAGCTTTCATTTTCTGGCTCCTCCATTCTCTTATGGGTAGAAGAGGTTTATTTAAAATAATTTCTGTTCCCTCTGTAGCATTCGACACATTACCCCTCAATTTTCCCTTTGGGAACTGGTGCAGACAGAGCTTAAGTCCTTTGTAATGAGGAATCACGGCCCTCTTCTGGATCCCCTCCACCCCTGTGCACCCCCCCACATCTCAGCACAAATGAACAGTGAAAAATCAGATTAATGTTCCTCCAGCTGTGACAGCAGTGCCAAACACCCAGCTCATGTAACGCTGCTCCCCCTGAACTCCAAGCCCCTAATACTCACAGAGGAATTTTATCACTCCTTAACACTCGAGTCTTAGCACACCAGGAGCCCCCAAAAGCTTTCACAGAATCACAGAACCATGGAATTCCTTAGGGTGGAAAAGACCTTCAAGACCATGGAGTCCAACCACCAGCCCAGCACTGCCAAGGCCACCACTAACCCCTGTCCCCAGGTGCCACATCCACAGGGCTTTTAAACCCCTCCAGGATGGGGACTCCACCACAGCACTGGGCAGGTTGTTTCCATGACTGGCCACTGTTTCCCTGAAGAAATTTCCCCTAAAATTCAAAGGAAACACTCCCTGGTGCAACTTGATGCCATTTACTCTTATCCCCCTGAGCCTCCTTTTTTTTTTTCCAGGCTGAGCCCCCTGAGCTGCTCCTCACCAGACCTGTGCTCCAGATCCATCCACTTCCCTGGACATGTCCCAGCCCCTCTGGGTCTTCCTTGGAGCCCAACATTGTCCCCAGGGTTGCAAGGTGGGGCCTCACCAGTGGCCAGCACACAGGGACAGTCCCTGCCCTGGTCCTGATGGCCACATCATTTCCAGGAAAAGCCAGGATGTTTGTATCCTGTACTCAGATGTAACATATCATAATGTGGGGGTTTTTTTGGGTAAATAATACTGAAGTGTAGCTCTTTTTCCCCCTTTGAGAAAGCCTGGAGACCTCCCCTCTAGTTCACCCCTGCCTGCAGCCAGTTCTTTGGGCCCAGGAACAAACACAGCACTGGCCCTGGCCTCTGGGGCAAGATAAGAAGGAATGAATGCTTTTGTGGTGGGTTCCCCAGCTAAGCTGTTATGCATGCCCAGAGGACTCATGTGCAAACATGTTTAGTGACTCCACACCATAAATCACTGCTTCCCAAAGCAAATCCAGCCTTGTGTTTGTTTTGTGCACAAATCTGGCTCAGACAGACAACGAGGAGGAGCCCTGAGCTTCTGAACCTCTTCCTCTCCTTGGGGCTGGGACATGTCCTGCTCTGAGGAAACTAAGATGGGAAATTAAGATCCAACACACACCAGAAGGAATTTTTTCCTCTCCCAAATACCTTAATCTACAACCCCAGCAAAGGTGACAGGTTTATCACAGCTAGCCTAAATCCTGAATCAAAAACTTTCAAAAAAACCTATTTTGAAAACAAACAAACCCCTTGACGCACAACCTCTTCTGCTT
Source organism: Haemorhous mexicanus (assembly GCF_027477595.1). Taxonomy (NCBI): domain Eukaryota; kingdom Metazoa; phylum Chordata; class Aves; order Passeriformes; family Fringillidae; genus Haemorhous; species Haemorhous mexicanus. Next base: position 1,410,546 of record NC_082344.1, read on the forward strand.
GATCAATTCTGCAGGACTTTTCTGCAGGTTTCTTTTTTTTTAAATGCTATTCCAAGGAATTACCCAAAATACTGCCTTTACCTACAGCCAGTCTTCAGATGTGGTGTGCACAAAATAAACAGCAAAGCAGCTGGCAGAAAACAAACCTCCAGCAAACCTGAGGGCACAGAAACACAATCAACCACTGCTTAGTTCAGCTTCCAAGCTGCTTTTTTTTTTTTGTTTTAAGGGTACACAGACCTTGCCCAAAGTTGGATACAGGAGGTGCACACCTGCTTTTACCACTTCAGAGGGTCAGAGTGGGTGCCCCTTGCTGATCTTCTAAACTCTGAATGTGTAAAGTCCACAGAAAAGGCTTTTTCTTTCCCTAGGTCTGTGAAAAATCAGATGAAAATGGAAACAGGCTCCTGTAAGCGCAGCTATTTAAAAGTACAATGAAAAAAAAAAAGTAAGATGCCTGCAGGAACTTTTATTTATTCATATACATGCTCACATTAAAATGCCAGGGACTGCAGTAGGAGAAGGAACTTGCCTATAGAAAGAACCCTTGCACTGATAAAATAGAAAATTTCCTCTCTGTGTAAAGGATACCAAGAGATCCCTGCACACCAGCCCCACTGCACTGCTCTCATTTGGAGGTCCCCACGTGGACAACACGGTCAATAAAGCAGCATTTGGAACACAAGGGGGCCAAAAGCTCATCAGAAAATCCTCTGGAAGTCTGTGTAAAGTGGTGATTGGGAGAAAGGGCAAATGAGGGGAGGCGAGAGAGAAACGCGGTTTTGTTTGGAATCCTAAAATACTGCTTTTCCAGCTCCTTCAGACACTTAGGGATCATCACCTTCCCAGTGACCAAACTGACTGTGCAAAGAGGAAAATAAAGCCCAGTCAAGGACCTCATTTGACTTCTCAGCAGCCACAGCAAGTGTCTTGCCAGGAAGCAGAGACACAAACACAAAGCACAGCCAGGAGCTGCTCCCAGGGAAGCCAGAGGCAAAGCAGGGATGGATTTCCAGCACTCCAAGTGCCTGGGAAGGCAAGGAGAATCCTGTCTGACTGGAGCAAGAGGAACCCTGCTGGAACTACTGCAGGAACACACAGAGAGCACAAACCACAGCCCCTGCTGCCCACTTCAGTCACGAGAACAGCACCTGGACACTGCAGCCACACCCAGGACACTGGCATGGATAGGTGCAGCAAAGACCTTGCCAACCCCCAGCCAACACCTTTGGTATTCCAGCCTGGACTGCCACCTCTGGGTGCCAGAGCATGCTGCCCCTCACAGAAGTGGTTTATAAGCACAAGAATCCCACAGGGAACTGCATTCCCAACTGGGGCAGCTGAGCATTAGGGTGCCTAGAGGCAGCCATGTGAAGGGAATCTCCATCCCACCTTGAACTCATTCCCCAAAGCCAGCTTCCTCTCTAAACTTCCAGAGCCAATGCCAAATCATTGCTTTGCATGTCTAGGTGGGAGCTTGGCTCACAAGAGCCAAAACTTCCCGTGTAGGGCCAAGACAAGGCACGATGAAGAGACAGAGCAGCAGCTGGGCTGCTGCAAATCCCTTGAAGGGAAGTGAGAAGGCAAATCCATGCTCTCTCTGGAAAACACCAAGTGGCAAGGCCGTGGCCAGCCTGCAGCCCTGCTTCATGAAATGAGCTCAGTGCCTGCAAGGCTGACTGCCAGTGCCAGGGTCAAGTGCTCAGCTGGGAAAATGCCCAGCTCCACCGACATCAAAGCAGCTGCAGCTCTTACAGGAGCCCAGGAATGCGGGCTCCCCAAATAGAAACGTGCTGATCATGTTTCCATGAGCCTCCCTCCAGCTTCTCTGCAAGGCTGCAAGCTGGCAGGGCTGCAAACCTCACCTAAACCTCACCTAAACCTCACCATCACTCAGGCACCACTTCCCAGAGACTGGAAGATGCAGCAGGGGAACAGCTCTCTCCCTGCCAGCACAGGGGAATATTTCTCATTTCTCTGGCCTGCCCAACACTCCTGACACAGCCCTGCTCTGCCACCCCACACAGATGCTGCTGCCAACCCCACCTCAGGGAGGTTTCCCAAGAGGAATCCCAAAAATCACAGCTTTGGTGCTTCCACATGGTCACAGCTGAGGGTCTGGGTGCCAGCTGAAAGGTGGCTCTGCTATCTCAGGTGGCTGATGTGGCTTCCACCCCAGAAAGTGACACTTAGGGCACCCCTGTGACATTAAATATCTAAAGCCTTTAAAACATTGGTGGAAGCATCCAAAGGGGGAAAGGCTCGATTACCGAGGTTATTTTATCAGAGGTTGTTGCACAAGATGTGATGGATTTCACCAGATGCTCTCATCATTTCTACTGCAGTGCTTGATAAAATAGCATCTATAAATACACTAAAAACCCAATGAATTACAGAAGCATGAAATGACTTCGGTAAGGTTAGAAACACGCTGGCACCATGCAGAATGCACTAAAAATACTGAGTGTAGAGACCTCACAGCACCTTTTACATAGCCCTACAGCTGATTTTAACAAGGGGGTTACTTCCTGAGGCTGCCAGATGAGGAATTATCATCTCCTCGGCCTGAACTTCTGGATTTAGGAGCTATTTGCAGAGGCTAATGAAGGCATCTGTATGAACAGGATGCTGAGGAGAAGATTTGACCTTGAAGATCAGATCAGGCAGACCTGCAGAACAAAATGCCTGTTCCCACACTAGACTAAAAGGAGGGAAACCATCACATATGAACAAACTGCAGGCTCCCTGTGCTGGATTCCAATCCTGCATTTTCTTCACAAAGCCACAGGCTCAACAGCATCAAGCACTGCTTGCTGATAAGCAGTGAAAGCCCAGCAAAAATATTTTGCTTAGAGAGCATCATTCCCAGTTTATTCTTGCTACCAATACTTCCTGTTTTAATGAGGGAAGTCAGCATCACCACGATCATTGACAAACTGGTGACAAGAGGGCTTCATGTCACAAATCAGCACTCCTGGCAGCCCAGACACACCAGGTGCCCACAGGCAGCCCTGGCCAGACAGAAATGCCATCCAAGGGGATATGTGGGCAGCACGGGCTGCTGATCCCAGCAGGAAAAGCAGCTGAACTGCACAGCTCCCTCCTAGGCTGTAAAGTATCATGGATGATGCCTTTTCCTAGGGATTTCAAGTGGCTTGCCTCTGATCTCACAGATATTTGTCTGCCCGAAGCAAGAAGAACAAGAACTGACAGTCTTACATCTTGTGAGCTTAGATCTTCCCCCACATAATGAGGTCAGAGGAGAGGGAAGGATCTGTGCTAACTCCAGCACACTCCTCTCCAAAGAGTGAAGCCTTACCACTCTTCCAAAGCCAGCAAATCCTTCAGAAACTCCTGCAAAGGATCCTGTGACTGGAGAAGCTCTGAGGTGCACAGCAGGATGTACACAGGGTGGTTAGAGCCACATCACCTTCCAAAAGAAACAGCAGGACCACTGTAGAATTAATTAAGTCTGCTCAGAAAAATCCAAGTATTAAGGGAGCAGACAGAAAAGGAACCCCCAAGACTACAGAGGTAAATGGCTTTAAAATCCATTCTACTTTTCCCATGCTGATGGGTCTCAGCTATCCTGTGCCATCACAGATACAACTGTTAATCACACACCACTCATCCATAGGATGCCTCCCTGGATTGCACTCAAGGCCCCAAAAACCTCTCAGGAAGTAAAATTACAACATGGGTAAAAAAAAAAAAATACTGCAAAACACTGCCCTGCAGTCATGGCCAGACTGCTCTTAGGTAACAAGGCTTTAAAGCCTAAATTCTGGGACAAATTCTCCTCAATTTTTAATCAACTGTATCACAATTGGTTCCATTTTATCTAATATGAAGTCTCCCAGCGTCCTTGGAAGTAAAATATTCGACTTTGCTTTGTCCTAAGGATTTCATTAAAACTTAAACAGGTTTTCATTAAGTTTATTCTTTCATTGAGGGAATTTTTGTTTTAAATAAATCATGGAAAAGAGGTCTAAGAATTACCCTTTATGCCACTCAATGGAAACACATAATTCGTTTTTGGTTTGGAACTTTTCCATTTAACAGCAGATTGAGGCACTTTTAGGGTTCCCTTTCCATAACCACAACGGTCTCACAGTTTCACTGAGAAAGCAAGAAAGGAGTAAATGCAATTTTTAAGTGCCTCCAATTTAAAACCAAACCTAGGTTTTCAAAACTGAATACTTTTAGAACTCTAATTTGTTAAAATAACAACAAAAAATTAACCCACTGGAATAAAAGCATAGCAAGTTACTTCTACTCTGCAACACTGAGAATTCCTGAGGCACTCTAGAAAATCAGGCTTTTTACATACATAGAAGAATCTATAAAACTGCAAAAAAAAGTGGGAAAGAAATTGCTAACAAGTTTGCTCATGTTTTCCCCTGGAACCACTTTTCCAGGCATGATGCATAAAAGGATTTACAGCATCCACTAACTCAGAACTGGCTCTTGGCATGTCAGTAATGACAACTGTGTCTCCAGCAGCAGAAGCTTTTCATAATTAAACAACCAACCCTGTGTTTCCTCTGAAAATATAAATAGCCATGAGCCACAACACCTGATGTATGGCATGTCAGTCTCGAGCTGGCTGAGCACCCAAAAGGAATTAATCCCACATGACCATGACCTAATCTATTCAGGCAGGACAACAGGTGAATTCTCAGAAAAGGAAAATATTCAGATGTTCAAGGAGCCATTCTGTTAGAAACACGATTTCTAGTTTGATAAGCAAAGGGTTCAAAGTTCCTTATCTTTGCAATCTTTCAGCTCCTGAGGATGTCCCCAGAAATTTATTATACTTAAACTGAAATTTCCCAGTTTCCAGCCTGCAAGAAGTTTCATTTTGATCTCCATAAAACACAGGCAAAGTAGGTTAGAAAAGTAATTTTTCTCCCTTTTTTTTTCTTTTTTTTTAGTAACAAAACATCTGGCTTGAAATTATTCCAATTAATCTGGGAAGAAGTCATGTTGGGGATTTATCTTTTGGGGGAGGAGGGAGAGGATTTTTTTCCCCTGGCTGATCCTCAGAAACACAGATCCTGGGACTCCCCCTTAGCTGCAGCACAGCAGCTGGTACTATAAAGATCCCTGGGCTGCAGAGCTCCTGGGGTTAGTGAGAGGATTCATTACAGAATGACTCTGGAGTAGACACAATGATTACAAAATCCAGTGGTTTATCCTAACAGGCCTCCTTAATCTGTGGCTCAGCAATAAACCACAGCAGCAGCAGAATGACAGCAGCCTTCCCAGGGGAGCCTGCTGCCTGCATTCCCACTGGAAGCTATTCAGAATGCCTGGCAGAAATATTGGCAGCCTGGCACCACCAACCTCAGAGCACCACGAGGCTCCTGGCAGCCCCTGTCCAGGCTGACAAAGTCAGTGCACCCAGCTGGGAAGGGCTTCAGATCCAGGAGTTTTTGTCTTCCTGAAAGTGCCAAGGAGCACCCTGGGTGAATTCAGTGGTTAAAACAGCAACAAACAGAGAGATAATGTCTGCTGAAAAGGCACAGGGAGTGATTTACCCTGGACAACACTGAGGGAACTAATTGAACTGTCATGGCATTTCTGATGGGGATTATTCAAGGGGAAAAAGAAAGGGAAAAAGGAACACAATGACACCACCCTAGAGATGAGAAATTCCACATGGGACCCCTGCCCACACACAGCAGTTCATTTTTGCCTAAGGTTTACAAAGGATTAAAACACCAACAACCTATTTCAAAAGCCTGAGAGGACATTCAGGTCCTTTTAACTTCTTCACCCCAGATGTTCAATTTGCCCACAAAGTGGGGATCCACTTTCCTCAGCCATCTTGCCAACTCCCAAAGCTCTTTGGAGGTCACTGGAAATGTACAGCCAAGTTCTAAAACTTCTCTTACCAATTTATTAAACATTGCAACGCCTCCTCTAAAGAGAAAATGCAAATGGGAAGCCCGACCAAGGTTTTGAAATGGTTGAGGAGAGGGAAGGAATGAGGAGACCCAGCAAAGGAAAAAGGCATTTTGCATGGTGGGAATTTAAGAAGAAGTAGTAAACGATGAATTATAAGGTGTGATAAACTGAGCTCCTCGAATGCATCCTCAAAGATGGAAGGAACAATGACCTGGAAAATGCCTCAACACTGGGTCATGGCTGAATTCCTGTCCTGGTGAATGAATCCATGGGAAAGCTGCTATCTCCTGCCAAGGCCCTGGCACACAGCTCCCAGCACTGTGCTATTAAATGCTCATCATCTCCTTCAGTCAGCACTCATGGACCAACAGCTCCCGTCTGGGAAGCTCACTGGCATGGAAAATGTGGAACAGGGCAGCTCTTGGAAAGACCCTGATCTCCAAATAAAGCTGATGCCAGATGACCTCCCACAACACAGAGAAGATGTAGGCATGAGTCTTTGACTAGCAGGATGGAGAAGAAAGGCTTCTGGAGAAGAACATCACACCCAGCAGACACTCACAGCTCCAAGAACAGCCCACAGTGTCAGATCAAAGCTCCAAAGCCCCACAACTCCCAAAATTCTTCTGTAGTTTGTGAATTTCTCCAGATTTATGAATTCCTCCTATCCAAAGCAAAGAGGAGCCATTTTAAAATCCCTTCTTGCCAAAAGAACCCTGCCTGTACCTGACTGTTTAGGAAGAGCCCCCCATGGATTCCAACAGGGGGCCAAGGGCTGCTCTCAAAGGGGCACAGGCAACTGAAGAGGGGCACAGCCTCACTGCTGGGCTCTGGACTGCTGGAACACGAGATCCAAAAAGAACAAGAAGGAGGAGAAAGAGCAGCTTGGGAGGGTTGTTGCAGTGAGGCTACTGTGAAAACAACACAGGCACATCCATAGGCACGGAGGGGCTGGAGGGGAGGGAAGGGGATGATGAATCCCATGCAGCTGCAGCCCACTGGGGAATACCTGGTGAGGTAAAGCACCTCAGGGTGAGCAGAGACAGTGGCTGGGCGCTCCTCTGGCAGCTGGGCAAGTGTGCCTGGAGCAGGGAAGGGCCTCAGCCCTGCCTACACACCTCATGGAAGGGGATGTGCCCCTCCAGGGGCCACTGCTGCTCCCAGAGACCAGGGCTGTGGATCTGAACCCCAGCTCCAGGCTCTGGGGGAATGGAGAGGTGCTGCTGCTGCATGAGGGTGCCTTTGCTTGGGCAAGAAGGTGACTTTTAGAACCACTAAGATAAAACAGAAAAATTATTTTGTATTAAAATGTGAGCCTCTGTCCCCTTCATTGGCTGATGAAGGGACAAGAACTCACTTGATCCTCAGGAGAAACATCTTACATCTAAGGTTCTTTTACCTAGTACCTCTTTTACCTATCCCCATCCCTCTGTATTTCACTGCTGTTTTCAAGGAATACAAAGAAGGAACACACACACAGCACACGCTTGATTCAAAAATCACTTTTATTTTTGATCCTCAGTTGAGCCCAGCTTTCTGAAACCCACAAGCACATGAGATTTGCTCCACAAGAGGCATTGCATTTCTGTATTAACAAATCTTAACTGCAACTTAACTTCAGGTACATCCAGAGGATGCGGCCCCAGACCAAGTAGTGGCATTTAAATCACATCATTTTAAAACAAAAATATCTTCACCATTGTAAGAGTTAACAAGCAAACCTGTCAGCTGAAATATTCAATTCTGATCTCATTTTTCAGTACTAACTTCTTACCTTTCTAATGAAATTAAAATGAAGCCCATTTTCCACTGCTAATTTGACATATTCCCTAACCAGAAGTGCTTTGCACTTGCTAACATTTATTTTAAAAGTCACTGAATTCATTCAGAGCAGAAGCTCTCTGGAATGGGAGATTTGAAATTTGGAGGGGGGAAAAGACCCCCAGCACTTTTTATTTATTACCTTTCCACTCTCACTTCTGTCCAGCACATACTACTGATAGAAAGAGAAATCTGGCTTAAAAAGCAAAAAATGAGGATTTCTTTCAACTTCTGACAACAAAATGCACACAGATGTTGCAAAAGGAGGCAAAATTTTTGGTGGAAGCACAAGTACAACTAAGCTAGGGCTTTTTATTCTCTTCACAATTTTCAACACAAAGACTAAAAACACTTTCTTTCAAAAAAAGCTTCTTTAGTGCTTTCTGCTGTAAAAATCAAGCAGCCCATTTGTGTCTCAGGAAACTTCCCAAACAATCCAGCCCAGAAACCCATCCCTAGGGGCACCACCAGCAGCTGGTGCCACAGACAACATCCATGTTTTAAAGAGGACAAAATGGCAACGGATGATGCTCAGCTGGACTTGTCCTTCTGTGCTGCAACCTCCACCAGACACAAACTCATTTTTCAAGTCACACTCACCATTCAAACCACCTCAAGGCACAGCTCTGTCCTTCCCCTCCCCTTTTTCCCTCCTCTTTCAGCTGGCAGGAAGACTCCAGCCTTTTGGATTTGCTGCACACCTCCCACACACCTTGACTTTCAGAGAGACATCAGTGTGTCTCCTCGTGGCCTGCAGCTGAGAAAAAAATGAAGTGGATTTTCCTCTTTCTAAGTCAAGGGAGCTGAAAATGTGCTGACAGGAGAAGCCAGAGGGAGGAACACCAAGCAGCTCAGCTGGGAATCACGCTCAGGGAGGTGCTTTCCCTCAGAGCAAAGCCACAAACACCAGCTGACCCTGGGTGCACAAGGAGCTACGTCAGTGAAGCAATAGGCAGGACTTGTGCAGCCTTAGCAATTCCAGCAACCCTGCAGTGCCTGCATGGCTGCACTTAAAGGTTTCACTAATGCACCAAGGGTTTTCCAGGTGATCTCACAGACTCCTGCAGCAAACAGCATTCCCACAACCACCCAGGAGCAGCTCACCTACAGCCACTTCCACATGCCCATCACACAATGGCTTGGCAGGCACCTAAAGCCCATCCAGTGCCATGGACAGGGACACCTCCCCCAACTCCAGGGTGCTCCAAGCTCCTGGCCTTGGACACTTCCAGGCATCCAGGGGAAACCACAGCTTCTGTGGGCAGCCTGTGCCAGGGCCTCACCCCCTCACAGCCAAGAATTCCTTTCTAATATCCACTCTGAACCTACCCTCTCTGTTGGTTTGAATCCATTCATTCCCCTTAGTCCTGTCACCCCATCAAGGTGGTGATCTCTCCATCTCTCTTTTATGTTCCCTTCAGAAAAATGGTCACCCCAAGGCCTCTCTCCAGGCAGGACAATCCCAGTTCTCTCAGCCTTTCCCCATGGAAGAGGTGCTCCACCCCTCTCATCATCCTGGCCTCCTCTGCCCCAGACAGGGACAAAAATCCTAACCAGACGCTGAAAGGAAACAGTGTTTCCAAGCATCGTTTAAAACACAACAAAAAGTCACTACAGGTTTCTGCCGCGGGCTGCCAGGACCCTCCACAGCGCACGGTGAAGAGGAGCAAACACACTTAGAAGCATTCCAGAGACACAGAGTAGCTCAGGCACCTCCTTCTAACCCAGAGTTCCAGAGCAAGGCAGTCAAGTGTTACCGAGCAAAACTGTTCATGAATACTTAAAAACTGTGACTCTTGTACCGAGCCACTCACGGATTACATTCCTAGAGGCAGCAGAAAAGAAAATGTGTTGGGTTTGTCAGGATCACTCAGGGTACACCAGACTCACCGTGACCAGCTGGGGGGGACACGTTCGAGCTCACCTACCTCAAATAAGGAGCCATTGGAGACACAGGCACCTGAGGGACCAGAACAAAAAGAAACCAGGTTAGAAGTGAGTAAGAGCAGCAGCACATCCTCCAGTGAGCCTGTTCTGAACTGGGCAACCACAAAAAAAAAAATGCAGTTTTGGGGCAGCTCTGGGTAAGGGACAGGACCTCTGTCAGGCTCAAAAAGGCAGGGAGAACAGAGGGGACCTGCCAAAATAATAGTGAAAAGAGCCAGTGTGAATCCCCACTCCTACACCACCCCTGCATGGACAACAGGACAGGCTCACAGGGCTCCTCCTGCTCCAGCTGTCCTGGCCCTGCTGGCTGAGAGAAGGCTTCTCCCAGCCAGGGATAGGGGCAGTGGCACACCCAATATATTCCACATTCCACCCCAATAACCAAATAAAAGGTGAGGAAGTAAAACGAGGAATAAACTGAATGACAGCTTTTCCATCAGTTTTCTGGGAAATGGTCGCCCTGGAGCAACTGCACATGATCTGTCTCCCAAAAGCATGAGGAGAATGCACAGCCCAAGGAGCTCCAGGATGAAAGGGGAAGAGACCACGGAGAGGCTGCCTCAAGGGACCACCCAGAAAAGTCAGAATTTCCCTGTCAAAGAGTGGAGTTTCCCTGAGAAATGCAGATTAGACCACTCTGTACAGAAAGCCTGAGAGCTACACTTCTTGCAATCAAAAGCTCCTCCTTCAGTTTGGCAGCAAGTGGCTGTGGAGGAACCACCGGGAATCATCTTCCCGTGCCAAGAAGATGAGCCACAGGAGCCCAGCCACACTTCTCTCAAATTCAGCAAATAGCTGTCCTTTTGGCAAAAGAATATAATTTCAAGGTTCATCATCCAGCTCCACCTCAAAATTCAGTGCAAAACGCAAGGTCACACCTTATTGGAAGGCATGGGGGGGAACCCCAAAAATTTAATATAATATCACCCAGTTAAGACCAGCACAACCCATCTGTTTTACCCCTCCAGGGCTGGCTGCCTTTCAGTTTTAGCTCGCTGACAGCTATAGTTCCTTAAAATACCAGTGTGCTCATCCCCTCTGGGGCCAGAGCAGGGAACAGGGACCAGGTAGGAGCAGAAAGCAAACTCACAAAGTCTGATCCTTCTTCCCCACGGAGGGCAAAGACACAGCTCCCTCCTTTACAAGTTACCACGGGAGACTAAGAGACGACCCAGCTCCGCAGGACTTGGACAATCCTTAGCTACAAATAAATTTTACTTTTGTCCCCAATTACGGGTGAGCCAAACACACCACACACACGTTAATTAATTAAGGTTGCTAGGCAACAATGCCGTGATTTTCCACGAAACTCGAAGCCCCAGGGGCGATCCCCACCTGTTGCAAAACACACCTGAAAGGCGTTCTGCAAATTATGACTTGCACATTCCGAAGCACCCAACGAAGAAACCCCCAGACTTATTGCTGTGGTGTTTCTGCGGGGGACATGTTGAATGCGGGTTGTTGGTAGTGTAATATTCCGGTTTGAGAGCTTTTATTTTTGGTAAAAGTCAAGTCTGTCGGAGTGCTACCCAACGAGTTAACACAGGGTAGCACATTTCCAAACCCGCACCTCGCAGCGCCTCGGCTGGCACGCACACCGCGGATTGGAACCGCCGCTATTCACATGGAATAGCAGCATTCAACTCGGGAATCACGGTGGGAGCAGGACTCGGGGAGACTACCACCTCAAAAACCAACAACCTAGGGCCGAAGGGCAGGCTGGAAAACCCCCCAGGAGCACGAACGCATCCAACCCGCGCTCCCGAACTCCAAACACCAGCACGGCACAACCTCGCTCTGGCCACGACTCCGTCCAGCACACCGAGACCAAACCCGGAGTGCCTCTCCGAGCGCTCCCAAGTTGGCTCCAGCCGCCTCCTGCTAACGCCAGGAGCGGAGCCGGGCTGCTGCCGGCTCCCCTCACGCTTTCCCGGCCCTGCCCGGCTCCAGCGCCGCATTCCCGAGCGCTCCGCACGGCCGCCGCCACCCGCGGGCTGCCTGAGGGCTGCGGCTGCCGCTGCCCGCGCCGGCCCCTCAGCGCTGCGGGCTCGCCCCGCTCCAGCCCCACACGCCGTGCCGGGGCAGCTCCCCTCACCTGGCCACGGCCGAGCAACGCTTCCTTCCCGCCCGCCGTGAGGGGCGGCCCGGCGATGCCCGGAGCGGGACCGGCGTTCCTCCGTGCCCGCCGGCCGGGCACGGCTTTGCCCCGGTGCCCCTCACCTCGCCTGTGGAGAAGCCGCCAAAATGGCGGGGGGCGGAGGCGGACCCCCGCCCGGGCCGGGAGCGCGACGAGGGAGGCAGGGAGGCACAGCCGGCCCGTATGCCAGCGGAAAAGGCGCCCCGGAGCCGGCTTTCCCCTCAGGGATCCCCCGCCCGCGGGACGGGGACGCGCCCGGAGCGGGACTCACCTGAGGCGGCATCGGCCAGCGCGGCGCGGAGCAGCAGCGGCAGCAGCAGCAGCAGCGCGGTGGCCCCGGCGGCGCTCGGGGCGCCCATGGCCCCTGGCGGCGAGCAGCGAGCGGGGAGTGCCCGCCGGGCCCGCGGCAGGTGCCGGGGCAGCGCCTGGGCCCCCGCCCCGCCGCCAAACTTCGCCCGCAGACAAAGGGGCAGCTCCGCGCCGCAGCCCGCCCGCCCCCCGCCCCGCCCCGGGCAGCGCTGCGCCCTCCTTCCTCCCGGCACCGGAGCCTCTCCTCCTCCTCCTCCTCCTCCTCCTCCTTCTCCCCCTTCTCCCCCTCCTACTCCCCGGCACTTTGCTTCGGGGGACCAAAGGATTCTGGCTTCTCCTCCCTCCCACACCGGTTACCTGGGGATGGAGCGGCCGCCGGTAACCCCGCAGCCCGTCCCAGCCGCAGCAGGGCCGGCATCAGGCAAAGCAAACGTGTTTGTGTTGGACCTGACCCCGGGGGCTGGGAGGGAGAGGTCACCCTCTGGCCGGGCTTGGAAGCTTCTAATTTGTTGTGTTTTGGGTGTCAGTTTGGGTTGTAGGATTACAACAAGAAATATCAAAGCCTGGTCTATTTCCATGTCCATTTCTTCTTGGCACGGCTGCTGCTTTGCTCTTCCTTCCTAGAGTGAAAGACTCAAAGGCTAGCAATCACAAATCCAGCACTCAAACTAAAAAAAAAAAAAAAAAAAACAACCAAAAAAGATAAAAACCCCACAGAAACTGAAGTTCAACTGCTGCCCTCACAGCGTTTTCTTGCTTTAAGCACTTCCACACACACACACACAGTACCAGCTCCATTCAAGAAAAGCTTCCCATGCCACCCCTCCAGCACTGCACACTCAACACATCTCAGAGCCAGCGTTTCCAAAGGAAAGTTGGGCTCCTACAAGTCACAGGATAAAGAAAAACAGCCCCAGTTTGAAGTTACAGCCATTCCAAGCCCCAAATTAAAATGAACTCGGAAAGTGAGTTTATTTTTACTAGTCTGTGAATGAAATGGGTTTTTTTTTCCCTGCCAATTTCAGCGCTCCTGCTTCATAGCAGTACCCCAATTCCCACACAGCAGTTGGCTGCACAGGGCTGGGCTGCTGCTGCTGCTGCCTTCATCTCCTGCTTGCCTGATTAAATGCAACGATGGCAGCTCAATTTGATAACAATTCCCCGTGCTAACTCCATCTGCTCAGTTTTGATTCACTTCCTAATGATTTTTTGGGGTTTTTTTCCCTCCTCAGGACTGTATGCCTTTAATCACTGTGCTGGAATTCCAGCAGCAAAAAAAAAAAAAAAAAAAAATAAAACACCCAAGCCTCAAGTCCCTTCTAATTGCTCAGGTGAAACTCTGGACAACTTGACCAAACTCAAAGAAACACCAGCAAGAAAGAACAGGTGCAAATAATTAAAAGCACACAGAGCGTTCAGTAATCTCATCTAGAACAGGTGAAAACAATTAAAGCCAGGCACACAGAGGGGTCAATAACTTGATGTAAATGTGTCCAGTCCATCTTTTACCCATTTGTGTGGTTCATCCTCCTGCTGCTGTTCTTTAGGCTTTTACAGCTTGTTTCCCTAGTGCAGCTGCAGCCTCCTCCTCCCTATTTCTCCTGCCTTCCCTCCTGCTGTTCCCAGAACACTGCTCCAAAGACCCTGTTAAAAGTCAGGAGACTCCAGACCTATAACTTAGATAATTTTTCAGATTTTCCCTCTAGCAAACACTCATTTCCAGCATTTCTAAAGTTTTGCACTGAGTGCAAAATACTTGAAATTTTCTGAAATTCAAAGTTAGGATGTGAAGGTCAAAACTTTACCTATCTAACACAAAAGCAGCATTTCTGTTTTGAGCCTACTTCCAGATTAGCAACAAATAAAATTATAAAATAAGCTTCAGACTCTCTCAGGAGAAATATGAAACAGCTCAAAGGCTGAAAGCTTGAAGGGTGCAACTTGCAAAGCACTGATGCAGCTGTCAGCTGCTGCCACTGATCTTTGAAATACTGGCACAAAAGGTCACTGGGGTTGTAGAAATAAACCACTTTTAGCCTCCCCTTTATCAAACCTCTAGGCAGAGGTCAGTTTTCTGCAAGCTGGTGTGACAGAGCCATTCCTCCACCTGGCAAATCCCTGGCTGGAGAGACTGGAGCCAGACATGCCTTGTGTTCCTGGAGAGCTGGGCATGTGCTGGCTCAGGCTTCCACAGAACAGCTGGACATACATGGCTCTGAGAAGGATCCATCTCCAGCAAGTGAAGGAGTTTTCACGTGCATTCCCCACTACCAGAACTCCTGACAGTAAAATATTTTCCCATCTTTTAACTGGCTTTTTTACAATTTTCTTAATAAGCCCTTTTAAAATCCATGAGATTAGTTCACAGAAACAACGTGGCATGGCAGTGTCACCACGTGTCACCTTCACCCAGCACATCTCCCAGTACCTGGCAGCTTGGGAAGGCTGGCATTTTCCTCTTCATTTCCAAGCAGGTGACACACTGACAAGTCTCCCTTCGTGTCCTGGTGGGATGAAGCCTCTAGACACCTGCAAGCTGAGGTACTGACAGAAATAACTGCTTGGAGAAGAATTATATTTATCCCTAACAGTGTTTTTAGCCAGCCTCAAAAGCTTTTTCCCCCTCCTCTGTCCTATTTCAGTCAATCCAAGTATTCCCACATGGACAGATTTTTGGCTACGGCATTAGCCTCTCTCCCAGAGTCTGGCAAGACCAGTGGTATTGCAGAACATGGATAATAAAATCATATTTCATCTCTCAGAACACCCATCACAGCACTAAAAACCTGTCACCCCTGGTGGCAGCTGTAACATCCCTGCCCTGCTCCCCCAGCTGTGGCCCAACTCCCAGCACAAGCCCCGTGAACTCAGCTTGACCCACAGGGATTCCAGGTTTTTTTGGAGTGCCATGAATTCCCCTACAAGTCCAGGTTGAGGCTGAGTGCCAGCCTAAACCCTGCACTCCCCACAACTGCACACAGGCTCCCAGGACAACTTCTTCCTTCTTTGGGCAAATGTTTCTGTGTGTTTCACTAAGCGTGAGCCCCAGCTCTCCTCCTTAGCTAAACCAACAGCAGCTCCAGATCAAACAAACCTAAAAGCCATCATACATCATCTGCAGGGCTAAAGGTGCTGCAGCACTGCCTCTCTCCATCCCACAGTGACTTCCAGAAGCCAGCAGGGCCACTGCAGTCATGCTCAGTGTGACAATTAAAAGGATTTCTAAGGCATGTTGGCCCTAGAGCCACAACTACAAATCCCACTCTGCATGTCCGAGGGCTAAGCTCATTAAAGAGGAACCATCTCATGCTCTCTTCCTCCCTTCCATCTCTCCCCTCCCCATGCCAATCCAGCATTCCAGGATAAAAAGAAGTCCCAAGGCACTCAACAGCTTGCACAGCACAGGCCAGGGGCATTATTCCTTCTGCAACCAGTAGCACAAGTTCAGAACTAAACCTGAAAACTTGCTGAGCCCATCAGCTGCCTCTCTTGCCCACCTGACCTCCAGAGGCCCAGATTTCCTGTGTCCCCACAGCTCTGGGATTTCCAAGTGCAGATCCCTGCAGGAACCTTTGTTATTCTATGCTTTTATTCTCTGAGAGCACACTCAGCAGTCTGAGAGCTTCTGATTTAAGCTCACCTGTGCATTTATGCTTAAGCATCACTTTTTTTTTTTTAATCTACCCATCAAAGAGGGCAGGCCTATCTTTTCCCAAAATGGACAGTGAAGTCTTGGAAACAAGCCAAGAGAACAGGGAAAAGACAAAGAAATCTATGCAGATAATACCACAGGCTTTGCTTTTCTTCACCAACAGGACACTCACATTCCAATTGCTCCTTTTGGGCCACAAACACCACACAACCATTGGAACGCCTCATAATACCCCTTGCATGTGCAATGCCTTGGAAATAAAGATATTCCAGTGCACTGGCATTGCTTTTGCCACTTACAACATGCAAAGTCTATGAAGTCAGTGTGAAACCTTCCTATGCACACCTCAAAGGGAATTTTTGGATCAATCCCTGAGCAAAGCACCCCACACAAGCATAAATAATCAGCATGGAATTGGTCACCCTGACAGCAGCCAAATGCTTCTGATGGGAGCTAAAAGAATCCCCATGCAGCCAGATCCCAGTAACCTCTTGGAAAAAGGAGGCCTGCCTCCAGTAATAGCAATGATTTACACCTTCCCAGATTTGGACCAGCTCATCCCTGTGGCAAACATCCAATCCTTTATGGGACCATCTTACATTTCGGGGTGCAGCTTTATGAACACATGTTCAGCAACAGAGCCCCCCCCCAAAAAAACGGCCCAGAAGAAATTCCAGGAAATTCCAAGGCCTACTCAGGAGGGAAGGGCGGGAGCGCCACCTCCTGGAAGGAAAGTGGAAAACATCGGGAAAGAGCCGGGGCTCCAGCTCGTATTCCAGAAAACATCGGAGCAAGCTGCATGGTCACTCCCTCCCACAAAACACGTCCCATTCTTCCTTAAGAAAAAAACATTTGCTCGGTTCTGACAACAGGCTCCTGCTCGTGACAACGATACACCCAGTTTAGACATGAAATCCACAAGCTGCATTTATTTTTTCTTCTCACAGAGCATGATTTGAGTGTCACTTGACATTTGCTTCCCCAGCTCGAGCTCCAGGCCCACAAGGCAAAGACATCAGGTACTGACTGATTCTTGGGCAGGTTTTTGCTGATCCTCATCAGCTGCATCTTCTTCCTCCTTCTCTTCTGCCTTCTCCACCTGAGGTAGGATTCCATCGAGGTTCAGCAGCAGGCCCTCACTGGTGGAGGATCTGATAACCAGCCTCTGCACAATGGGATCTAGGAACACAAAGGGCACCAGCCAGCTGGTCACTCCAGCCCTGGCCAGGGCTCCAGGCTGACTGCTCCCAGGAAATGTTTGCCATCAAGGCAGTAAAATGACACCACCAGCATCAGCCTGGACACTCCAAATCAGTAGAAAAGCTGCTCAGAGCAGAAAAGCTATACCTCACTAAACTGGGCTGATGTACATGATTTAAATTCATTTAAAAAACAAACCAAAGCACCCCTTTCTGCATCTACTTTATATTTCAAGTCAGGCAACCCCTTATTGTTTTTATTTGGGCTTCTCAAGGCACGTGTACTTGGCTTTTTATGGTCTGGTCTCTGCAGCTACTGCGAGCAGCATCACAGGGAGAGAGGCAAGATCATTCTTCTGGCAGACATGAAGCAAGTATCAACACCAAAAAAAATGGATTTTTAGCTTACACAAAGCTCCTTCCCCAAAATTATTTCATGAATCACCATTTCCTCTCCAGCTAAGCAGATGCCCTCTGCTTAAAGCTGACTTTATGATTCCTTTTGCTAAGGAATTAAAATTTAAAAAAAAAAAAAAAAAAAAAAAAAAAGGAAAGAGGGAAAAGTTGATTCTTTCCCTTGGAGGAGCAGGAATTTTCGAGATGCTTGGAGAGCAGCAAGGTAACTGCTGACAACCCAGGAAAGAAGAGCCATCTCTCACATGGCTTTGCTGCAGCCTGAACAAAGCTTACCAAAATTGGATGGCTTGAAGGTGCAGATATCCTGGACAATTGTTTTCAGGTTGGCAATGATGTGCTCAGTGGGCATATCCAGCTGCAAAAGGACAGTGCCAGGTTAGTCACGGTGATGCCTGGAGCCCAGGTGAAGAGATCTGAAAGCACTGGTGGTTTGTGCTCATTCCACATTTTCAGATAGGTTTCCTTTGTCTGTGCTCCCTGGGAAGGAGTGACAAATCCCATTAACAGCCTTATCCAAATGCTGATTTGCTCACTGTCCTCTCCAATTCCACTCAGGACATGAAATTCCCAGGGCTCTGTAACAACATGTAGCCCTAAGGGCTGAAAACCCCTAAAAAACCAACACATACACAAGTGCTTTTGCAAAAGTTAGATGAAAGAAAATGGTCAAAAACTTTGAGAAACAGGTTGAAAGGATGGTTTGTTCCCCCCTTTGAATGCTACAGTTCTGCTCAGGAGAGAAAATGCAAGAGCTGTGCACACAACTTACTCTGGCTATCCTTGTCTTGATGACACTCTCGTCCTCCACCGAGTACTCGTGGCACTCTCGGAAGAACTGCACCATTCTGGGAATGTCACTGCCCAGGGAATCTGTTAAACAACACAACCAAAGAAGCTGTCTGAGCAATGCTTACTGGCACAGATGGGTGTGGCACCAGGAAAGAGATCGTTCCCTCTGTTAATTAAGGCAAGCACCACTCCAAACTGCAGTCTCACAGACGGGACAATGGTGTCCTCACTGAGGTCACACAAACAGTCTCCGTGTTCCCTCCATCCCCACTCAGCAGGATTAATAAGCATAAAGGCACCTAGCAGCCAAATTCATCTGGTTTCTTATCCCAGATTTGCCTGTTGCAGGAAAAAAAGGATCCCTAAAGTTCCCTTGACCGAAGAGGAGTGCTGCAGTCACAGCCTAACACCCAAAGTAACTCCACATCCTAACAAAAACCATTCCAGGGGCACCCCCAGGGCTCCAGCTCCCTCAGGACCTGGTAACAGCTGTAACCAAGGTCTGCTCCTTACTTCTCTTGGTGCTGGGGTACTTCTTTCTCAGCTTGTTCCTCAGGGGGATTAACTTGGGGATTATGGCAGGGACAGCCACGTAGAAATCAGCCTGGATTTCATCCTCCAGGATCTGCAACAAGCACAGTTCCACTGATTGCACTGAAGCTGGTTTGTAAAAGGGCCCAAGCACACAAACACATCTCTCACTGCTCACACTGCCTGCTGCCTCCCAGCCAGAGCTCACTGGACACCAGGCCTCTTCCCCTCCCTCCAGGCCCCAGTTTAAATCAGGATATTTATGTAATTCCTTAGGAAAAACATATACCCATTTGATTAATTCAACTCCTCCCACGATGGCAGCCCCGTGCTCTCGAGCTGCCTCAGCTTCCTGCTCATTCTGTGGAGAGAAAAAAGGAATTCAAAACAGCTGGACTACCAAGCAGGCTGCTGCTCCTCTGCTGCCACTTGAGCTCAGGCAGAGAATTCCAAAAAAATTCTGTCCAAAGAGTTATTAAATAAACCCATGGCAGCCCTCTGGGATCATCTCACACAGATCAAATGATTAATTGGCAAAGCACAGCTGCAAGAGTGTGCTGGACACCAAAACCCCACAAAAATGAAGTAATTCTGCCTCACCCACCTCTGTGAGGACCCAAACCCCATGAAAATGAGGGAATTCTGGCCCACCCACCTCTGTGAGGACCAAAACCCCATGAAAACCCAGGAATTCTGGCTCACCCACCTCTGTGAACACCAAAACCTTGTTCACCTCATCTGTAAAGCGATGGGGAAGAGCGACACCGCTGGAAAAAGGATCCACTTTTTTCTGGCAAGTAAAAAAAAAAAATTAAAATTAAAGCAAACAAAATGAAATTAAGACTTGAGGGTAAATTACACCATCACAGAGAGCTGGTCCCCTAAAAATAAAAAAAAAAAAAAAAAAAAGGCAAACAAGGGGGCTGCCCTCAGTCAGAACAGCCCCAAAGCCTTCAGGAGTGCCAGCAGTGCCACCCCACCTTCTTGTGCAGTGCCATGTCCAGGAAGACGTTGATGTACACAAACTGCTTGGGGTGGGTGAAGTCCAGCTCCTGGAACCTCTTGAGCATGCCCACGGCCTGCTCCAGCCCGTAGGAGGGTCTCCTGTAGAGCCAGGTCAGGTACACGTCGTCCACGGGCTTGCTCATCAGCGGCCGCCTCCGGGGGAGGGGCTTCTCCTTGTGCTCCTTCACCTTCTCCTGCCTGCTCTTCTGGGCATCTTTTTTGGCAGCTCTAAAACCAAAAAAAAAAAGAAAAAAAAAAAAAAAAAAACAAAAAACCAGGCACGTTGTGAGGGCACCAGTTATTTTCACAGCACTCTGATTTTATAAAGCAAGGTTTTCTCCTCCCTCTCCCGTGGCATTTTGCATTCAGTTGAACACCTAATTCTCGTTTTCCTCCCTATTTTCAGAGGGTCTCCAGGTGAGGAAAAGAATATTAAAATAGTAACTGGACACTCCATCCCTCTGTAAAGAGTCTGCAGCACTTGAGAACGCTTCATTCTCCTGTCTACTCTTGCTTCTCCCAGCCAAGCTGTGTTATCACAGAGATGGCAAATTAAACAATGAAAAGCCAATTAAGGGACGGGAAGGGTTTGAAACCGACTCCAGGAGCTCACCAGCTTTCACGCTGACATGTAACCCTGCTACACCCCGCAAAAGCACAGCCCAAAACCACAGCCTCACGCTTCCCCTGTGCCATCGGCACAGAAAACACTCCCTGCGAGCGCAGGCTGTTCTCCGGGACCCTGTGAGGGTCAGCCGGCTGTCGGACCAGGCCTGCGGACACCAAACAACCCCCTACATCTTCCGGGACGCCAGACCCGCACTCACTTGGCTGCTGCGGCCGCGTAGGGCCGGGCGGTGGCGGGGCTCACCACGGCGGGGACGGCGAGGCGCTGCTCCAGCCCGGGGAGGACCCAGCCGCACCGCGGGGCCAGCGCTGCGGGGCGAGAGCAAACACCGCCTCAGGCACGCTCCGCGGCGCCCCGCACCCCCGACCCGCCAGGACAGGCCCCCCTCGCCCCTCTGCAGCCCCTCGGGGCCGCGGAAGAGCGGCGGGGGCAGCGCCCGCGGTCGCTCAGCGCGGCCCCCTCACCTCGCCACAGGCAGCGGGCGCTGGGCGCCGCCATTTTGCCGAGCCGCCCTGGTGCGCCGCCGAAACCATTCCCCGCGGAACTCGCTCCCCGAGGCCGAGAAGAAGCGTTCCGGCAGGCCCGGGCTCTTTAAGGGTGTGCCACCTAGTGCCGTCCCCCCAACCCGCCGCGCCCGGGCCTGCCGTTCCGAGGTCGCGCGGGTTCCGGCGCCTGCCCGCTGCCCCGGGAGAGGTGACCCGTTGCCCGGGGCTGGCCAAAAGCCCCCAGCTCGCTCCTTCAGCGGCCTGAGAGGGGCCTCAGGGCGAACCCGGGGCTGTCTCGTAGCGCTGCGAGCCGAACTGGTCCCCCTTCCGCGAAGCAACATGGCGGCGGCTCCTGAGGGCGGTCAGAGCCGCGGCCCTCAGCCATGGGGGCGTTGACACCTGTTAGGCCACGTCCGTGTGGAAGAACAGTGCCTGCTGCAAGCCACATGTAATTCCAAAAAGAGATTTGGTGGCTGCCATCTCACCCCTGTTCCCTTGCAGATTGGGTGGGAGAAGAAATCCGAATTCAACGTCCCGGAGCAGCATCCGCTTGCCAAGACTTTGTTTAAACATCTCCTGGGCTGTTCAGATTGACACCACAAACTGTAACGCTTAAAGGGGGTTTTTATTCCACACTGATGTGCTTTTGATTAAAAACATTCCAAACCCGTAGTCTTCCCCAGTCAGCGCCTGTCCCAGAGTGTTTAAATCAGGGATACGTGACTGCCTAAAATTCCCCAATGGATCCATGTGCAAGGACTTTTAAAGCAGATACACGGGAGGCTGTGTAAAACAAGCTGTAACGAAACTGTGCTCGTCAAATCCAACACCCGGCTCAGTGTCCTGGGAAAGGATGGACATAGGGATGCGTGAGGGCGACGGGAGGAAAAGGAACCCTCCTCGGCTAAAATGCCTCGGCTGAGGAGTGACAGCCATTTGTTTAAGGCTCCAGGGGGAGATGCAATGATTTTGGACGGGCACTTGGCAGCGTAGAGGTGTGAGAGGAGACTGTTCAATGTGCCAGGTTATCCGCATCCTTCGCCATCCTCCCGCAGGGCCTGTGAGCCTCCGGCTTTTTACCCACCAGGTCTCTGCCGTGGAGCACGGATGGAGCAGGGATTTCGGGAGAAAGACGGAGAATGCTCAGCCATCCCCAGCACCTCACTCTCCCCCCAAAGCCACTTTCCTACCCATAGCCCCTGCTCCATCGCCGAGGCCCTTCCCGCTCTCCGGCCATCAATGAACTTCTCGGGTCCAGCCGCAGCTCGGGCAGCTGCAGCAGAAAGGAAATTCCAATTAAAAGCCCCCAGAGGCTGATGTCGTGTCCATCCATGCGCTCCCCCGACCGCTTGTTCTTTCTTCAGACACTCCCTGGTGCTCTTTTTTTAAATTATTTTTATTTTTACCTGCACTTCCCTGCTCCGGCTGCCCACGAGGATCCGTGCCACCGACACCTGGGCGCCCAGTAAAACCTCAGTGCCCGAAGGAGGAGAAACAAAGGTGTCAGACACCGAGCAGATGCCCGCACACTCAAATCCCGGATTCGCCCCGGATTCCCAGGCGGACTCTTCCTTCTCCCACCGCAGCGCGGTGACAGCCGGGGCTGTGAAACCGAGGGGAGAAAAGGAGGGGAAGAGGAGGGGGTAAAGGTGGCGGCGGGTTCCTTCGTGCCCCCGCCGGAGCTGCCGGAGCCGGCCCGTGATCGCTGGCACGGCCCCGCGAGTGCCCGCGCTCCCCCCGCCGCGGCCCCGGCACCGCCCGCCGCCGCCTCCCCGCGCCCGCCCCCGTCTCCTCCGCCCTGCGCGCCCCGGCCGCCGCTCCTCCTCCTCCTCCTCCTCCTCCTCCTCTCCTTCCTCCTCCTCGCCGCCGCCGCCGCCGCTGCCGCCCGGGCCCCGCGGCTCCGTCCCCGCTGCCCGCGGGCCGCCGCCCGCATGTCGTGTGCGCCCGCCCCGCCGCGCCGCCGCCGGCCCCGCCGCCCCGCCGCGCCGCATGCAGGTGAGAGCGGGCGGGAGCGGCCCCGCCGCCATGTCGGGCCCCGCCGGGCCGCGGGTGCGGGGGGTGCGGGCACAGCCCCCGCCGCGGGGAGATGGCGATCGGCACCGGCCGCGGCCGGAGCTGCCCCAGGGGATGCCGCGCTCGCCTCGGAGCCGCGGGTGGCGGCCGTGGGGAGAGCCGTGCTCGTGGGGCCGATTCCGGGCACGGGGGGACGGATCCCGGCCGCGGGGTCAGCCGTGGCCCTGGGGCAAATCCCGGCCGTGGGGTGAAGCCGGGCCCCGGAGTGAACCGTGGCCGTGAGGTGAGCCTCAGCCGTGGGACGAACCCCAGTCGAGGGGTAAACCCGGGCCATGGGGTGACTGCTGGAGGTGAACCTCCGCCCCGAGACTAATCCCAGCCGTGAGGTGAGCCGAGGCTGGAGGGTTGTGCGTGGCCCTGGGGCGAATCCCGGCCACGGGGCCAGCGCTTGGCCCCAATCCCCTCCACGTGCCGTGGTGGCATCTCGGCCTGGCACTGTGACCCCCAGCGTGGTGGGGTGAGGGCGCTTCAGGGCTCAGGGGGGTTTGGGGAGACGCTGGTCTCGCTCCCTTTTCCCCGCGGTCTCTCAGGGTCCGCAGCAGTTCCGGAGGAGGAGGAGGAGGAGGATGACAGGAGTGTCACCTGCCATAAAACCTGGGCTGCCCGCCCAGGCGTGGTGCTCGCAAATGAAAGCGCGCACTTGAAGGCTGAGTTTGGTTACAGTCTGGGGCTCGCTTGTTAAACTGCAGTGCTCCTGCTAAATGTGGTGGTGGAGGGCTCTGCTGCTCCCAGCCACGCCACGTTTTATCTGACCTTCTGGAAATCTTTAGACCAGTGGCTTTTATCGGGCCCTTTTGGAAACTTTGAATAGGTCGAGTATTTGTTTTGGGGAGGTACAACTTCTCCTGAGTTGCCGTGCTGATAAAGATTTTACACGGCCTTGGTTAAGCAGGGAATTTTTTACAATTTAAATGTGACGCTCCCCCACAAAACTCAGAGCTAACCTAGAGGGGCAAACACCCACCCAGGACTCGTTCATGGTGCATAGACATGGCTGATAACGAAAGTGATGGCAACGTGCTTGTTTTTAAAAAGAAAAAAAAAAAGCACATCATTCCACACAATCCAGGGAATTCCTAGAATCATTCTGTCATCCTGTATCCCCATTTGGAGGCCAGAGAGCTCTAGTGAAGGTGGAGCATGGCCTGCCAGGGATTTCATTTCTGTGAAAAACAGGGAAATGGTCCTGCCACAGGTCCCTGTCCTGGAGGGCAGCATCCATGGGCACGGCCCTGGTGCCTCCCAGCAGATCCAGGCTGGCGGGACGCTGAGTGTTGCCGTGTGCTACAGCCTGACCTGCTGTCGTGGATGGAGCCCTGCTCCCTCCCTGCCGAGGGAGGTGCTTCCAGCCTGATTTCAGAATTTGGCTCTGGAGCAGGTGGACAGCGTGCACTGCTGGCACCTCCCTGCTCCGTGCTCTGGAATAGCGATCCAGCCTGCAGGATGGTGTCGGTTCCCCCAAACACAGCTTGTGTTTGAGCTCCAGCCCGGGCACTGAATCTCCTCCCAAGGTGGCTGGAGGTGACTCCAAAAGCCCTGCTGCCGTGTGCCTGTTGGGTTTCACAGAGCAGTGGAAATTCTGCAGTGCCCTCCTGCCTGCTCAACAAACCCTGTTAAACACTTTCAGTTTTGTTCCCTTCTTACTCTTAAAAGCGGGGGCTGCTCTCAGTGCTGAAGCACTATTGAATTTATTCCCTTTTATCTCTTCCTGCAGGGGCTCTTTCTCATTTCGTTTGTGCATCTAACTGAAGGACAGAACTCAGTGTAAACAGCCCATAGGTGTTCCTGTGCAAACTTTAGTTTCCTGGCACCCTGGGAGGGCCAGACCCCAGCATGTCAGGGCTGAGACTCCCCACCAGCAGCCTGCTGGACAAACTCACCCGGGCTGCAGCATGGAGAAGGCAGAACTTTGCAGTGGCCGTGGAGTTTGCCACTGGGCAGGGTGAGCTCCTGCTGGCACAGTGACCCGTGACTGCCAGAGCTGTGGCAGCGCCAGTCCCAGTTATCTGCACAAGTGCACTCTCACTGATAGAGCTTGTTTGCCTTGCCTCGAGGGCGCTTCTCCCTGGCCCCCGGAGGGGAGCAGCCCTGCTTCCAGGGATGGAGCCTGCTCACGTGTTGATCTGCCTGCCTGGCAGGGGAAGGAAAGGCTGCTCCAGGTCTGTTTGCCATGGGTGGCTCTCCTCTTCCCATCCAGAATCTGTAGGAGCCCCGGCCCATTTGCAGTGGGAATTCTCTTGTTATGGCTGTTCTCTTTCCATGGGAGAATACTTCCATTTTGTGGGAGAAACTGGGAGCATTTTGTTGTTTCCCATTAACAGATGTGGTTTTGCAAAAAGCCAGGCAGGCTGTTGACCAAGTTTAGCTTTCACACCAGTCCTGGGAGAAAAAAGCCAGAAAGTGATCCCAGGGTGTGTGTGGACTCTGTTAGGAGAATGAAAAAGCACCAGTGGAGCAAAATTAATTAATTTCCACACCGGCTAAGCCTCTACTTAATTTAAATCTAAACCACCAAGAATTAAAACTTAGAGTTAGGTAGATCACAGCAGCCACTGGCCTTTTTGTTTGAGCCAACGTGCACAAGTGGGGGGATGTGTTTATTTTTTCTTATTAAAACCTTCCCCAAGGTTTTAGGTGATAAAATTATCCATCAGTATCGTGCATAATTTCCAGGCAAACTTTCTTGAATCACCCCCAAAAATTCTGCTTCTGTCAGCTGTAATCTGCTGGACACTTTTGGGTTACTTGGGCTTAAAAGGGGAGATAAATCCAAATAAGTGCTTACTTTTTACTTGCTTACTGTTTAGTGGAAGGAGGTTTGGGGAGTGCCAAAAGGGCCCTCGAGGCACAGGATTGTAACCTGATTTGCAGACTACTGAGAAAGCAAAAGTAACAGTGGAGCTTAGTTTTTTGGGAGCATAAGATGGCATTTGTGAAAAGTTTAAAAAAATAAGGTAAAATATGTCTAAGGCATATTTAGATTCAGGAGGATTTGCTGTGGATTTAGTGCTTTAGAGCATTAAATGCTAAGCCTCTTGTAAATTTTTTTTTTTTTTTGTCCAGATTCTGTGGTTCTCTTGATGGCAGGCTGTAATCAAGGGCTTGGGTGCTTGTTACAGTGACAGTGTGGTGTAACTTCACCTTCTGATTAATTCTTTGGGTTTCCAGTGATTTGTCTGTGCAGTTTCTCCATCTCACCTGCAATGATTTAAAAAACAAAAATTAAAAAAAAAAAAAAGGAGGTTTCTCTATCAGGATCCTTAGGAAGTGACAATATTTCTGGAATTCTGCTGCTCTCCTTCCCTGTGTTTTGTGCACCTTGGGGCTGTCATCAAACTTCCCACCACAAGGGCACCCCAAAAAATTCAATTTCAAGTAAACTGAAGTGTCTGGCAGGAAGTGTCAAAAAGAACCTGACATGCAGAGGATTTTCTGGACCCATTTGTGCCTTCAGATCTCGGGGCTGGACGCAGAGAGCACGGTGGAAGGCCTTTAGCTGAACGTGCTGACTGGCTCTGCTGGCAGCTTAGTAAATTCCCAAAAGGGCTACGTGACAGCTACCTCCAATGGCAAGGTGATGAGCCTGACTTGGGGGCTGCTGGGTGGGAGAAAATTCCTCTCTTGGAGTTGGAAACGAGAAAAAAAAAGTCCACACTGCCCCCAAAACAAAACCAAGCACCAAACTGAAGTTGCTTGAAGTAAAAGGGAGCACTGGAAGAAAATCTTCCTGGAATCCTGTTGAGAAGAACAGCTTTTGCAGTCTCTTGGGCATCTCCCTACAGAGATGTATCTTTAGGAGTGTTCAGCCACCACCAGGAAGCGACTGGGCAGGGACTCATGGCAAACAGAATTACAGACAGGCAGAAATGCTCTGTCCTACAAGGATCACATTTTGTCCCTTGGAGGGGGAGATGTTCAACCAGCACTTGGAAAAACGCTCCAGGAGGAACAAAAAGCAGCTGGAGCAATTGTAGCTCCAAGTCAGGCACAGTCAGCCAGCACAGGGGTTTTGGGAGCTGCAGCCAGACCAGGGGAGAGAAGAGAAGCCCAGTGAGCTGTTGGGAGTCATTTAAGTGCAGTTTGTAGGTCGTGTGTGCTCACCCCTACTCTGGCATTTCCTGAGGGCAGTCATTAGGGCTGTTTAGGAGTGCACAGCACCATTTATGCTCAGCATTCACCCAGGTGGGGTGTTCTGTCTTCTGCTGGCCTGGGTGGGGAGGAGCTTGGTGGTTTTTCTGAGAAAGGCAGAAAAAATGTGAATAAAAGGGGCTCCAAATGCAGATTTGCAGGATATGAAGGCTGGGGTGTAAGTGCATGTTCAAAATTAAAATTTTCCCTCCAGCACGAGTTTAGTTTTGGGTTCCCCCCGCTTGCAGCTGGAGGATTGGGA
Source organism: Haemorhous mexicanus (assembly GCF_027477595.1). Taxonomy (NCBI): domain Eukaryota; kingdom Metazoa; phylum Chordata; class Aves; order Passeriformes; family Fringillidae; genus Haemorhous; species Haemorhous mexicanus. Next base: position 1,437,839 of record NC_082344.1, read on the forward strand.
AATTTCAGACATGAAGAGACAAATCCTTCAGAACACCCTGCCACCATCCCTGCTGATTTGAATCTGGATTATTCCTTACCCTAAACAAAGCATAAAGGGAAACCTCTTGTGCCCTCAGCCAGGAGCAGCAGGAATTTTTATGGAGGCAGCTCTTGTCCCGTGGGCTTTTCCCCATCCCAAGTTCTGCACCCACCTGTACTCTCCAGAGGCTGTGTTGGGAACAGGGAGGCAAAGCAAAGCTCCTTCATCCTGGCCTTCCACAATTAGCTCTCCAGGTCAACAGCTCCCCACACTGCTGCTTCCAACAGCCTGGAAGGGAAGGCCCAATTAAAATTAAACATTTCAAAAGATTTTTTAAAGGCAGAAGAAGTTCCTAGGCTGAGGCAGCTCGGCAGGCTGCAGGAGAGGGAGGAATGTTTAGCCTTGTCTTGCTGCAGAGGCAGCCTCCTCCTTGCTTTGGTGTCAAACACATTTTTTTTAAGTTCATCAGATTGCAGGAGTACAAAGGAAAGTACAAAACCCATAAGCTTTTGGTCAAGCTGTTAATAATAATCAGGATTTGTGGCTGGTGTTCAAGTTTGCTGTTTACCCTTTAGGGCAGCTGAATGAATTGCTCGGGTAGTTTTCCCCTCGCTTTTCAGGAATGCTTCCATCTGAGTGAACATCTTTGTGCCTTCTAATCACAAATTAGTTTTGCTTTCTTTTTTTTTTTTTTTTTTCCTTTCTTCCTAAGAAATCAATCTAAAGGCCCTTTCAAAAGGCTCTGGATTTAAGGACCATCTAAAGAGAGTGCTGAAGCCCTCCTTCTGCAGATTTGTAGCTCTTTTTTTTCCATAGGATACTCCCAGGAAAACTGAGAAAGGGGGAAAGCAGAAAACATACTTTGTAAGCTTTGCTGGAAATCACCATCCTGTGTGAGATCACAAGAGGAGGTGTATGACACCAGAAAAAAGTCCTTTATCCTGAGTCAGCCTCGACATGTGGAGAATATCCTTTGCTCTTCCTGCTTCCCCTATAGCTCAAAATTCCATTTCTGCTTCGTGTGTTCCATTAACTTACAGCTGGCCCTGGCAGTGGGAAGGAGCTAGCTCAGGATGAACGGCTGCCCAGGCAAAATTCCCACTTGTGAACGCCTTTCCTTGAATCCCTTTTTGTTCTGGAAGGTTAAAAAAGCAAAAGGAAAGCAGGGCCAGATGACTTCTCACATACCAGAACATTCCCAGGTGCCAGGAAGAGCTGGGCTTACCTTTTTTCCCCTCCATCCAAGTCACATCTTGCCACTGGGAGCAGGTCAGTCTCCAGGGACATGTTTGTACCTGTGCAGGGAGCCTCTTCCTCCTCCTCCTCAGTCTGGAGCAAAAGACAGGGAGGGAGTGGAGTGCACCAGAGGAACTAGGAGTGTTTGCAGGGCATGAGAGAAGCACACCTACTGAGTGTTTTGAGACCTGTGGACAGAGCAGGAGGTTTGAGACTAGGTGTTTGTCTGCAAGGTGTTTTTTTGCCTGCTCTAGGAACCCCCAGGTGCTTCCTGTGCAGGTAAGGGGGGAATAATTCAGTTTTAAGTCACTGGCCATTTATTTCATGGCAGCTGCAGGTCTGAACAAAACAACCCTGGACGTGGGGAGATGAGTATAACTCACAAGTATTTTCTGCTTGGAAAATTACCTGGTTGAAAACCTCAGGCTGTCAACAAGGCTCCAGCATTCCTGAATCCTTACCTGCCTCCTGACCTACCCACTGTGTCTGTGCTCTTCCTTTACTCTCTCCATTTCTGTACAGCAGGGGAGGTAGCACCAGGCCTTTGGACTGCATTTGTCTTCTTCAGCTTCCTTTTAGAGAGCTCTGGAATTAACCTCTCAGCTGCCACTTGGTTAAGAAATAGCAGAAAACCAACCTGTTTGAAAAACTACAGCAAAACTTGCCACAGGTATTCCCTGGCTTCAGGTGAAATCCCATCCCGTGGCTGAACAGAGGAGCCCACACAAGCTGAGCCTCTCTTCTGGCACAGGGTGCCCAGGGAAGCTGTGGCTGCCCCTGGATGTGTCCAAGGCCAGGCTGGACAGGGCTTGGAGCACCCTGGGACAATGGGAGGTGTCCCTGCCCATGGCAGGGAGGTGGAACTGGATGGGCTTAAAGGTCTCTTCCACCCCAAACCAGTGTGGGATTCTGGTTGGAAGTTGAAGTAAGGTGGAAATGCTCGTGGGAAAGACTGGGATAATCAGATACAGAAGCAGCTGAACTACCTTTCAATATTCAAATAATGTGCTTTGCTCAGGCTATTAGGCAAACTTTTTTTTAAAATGCAAAGTACATTTAAACACACCCTCTGGAGAAGAGGGTTTATTCCTATAAACTGGGGGGGTTTAACAGATCCCTTCTCTCTTCTCTGAGCATACAAGCCCAGCTACTTTGAGCACTAGTGCAGCACCCTGTGGCCTGTTCAGACTGAAAAGGCTCGTTTATTGTGCCAGTGATTGCAAAACAGTTTCCACTATCAGTGTGTGCTTTTTCCTTTGGCCTTTTTTCCTTTTTCTCCTCCTTCCTTTTAAAATCTTGAGCTTTGACTCATCCAAACTTACCTGTGGTTGAACAAGGCAAGCCTTGTAACCCTAAAGCTGTTTGAATTAAGTTTTTACAGTGGCAGATTTTCTTTGGACTGTTGAAGGAGAGTAACTGAAGTGTTGCTAGGCTTTGCTTATTTTGTGGAAGTGCTGGCAGTCTCCCACTGAAAAGGGAAGATGACACCATGGCCGTGGAAATCATCTCATTTCTCTTCTCCTAGCACAAACTTTGCTTTGAAGGATGAAAGGGTACTGATGATTCCAGCTGTATCTTAAGGCTGGTTCATTGAGAAGACCTCAGCGTGGATGGGTTCCTAATTCCTGTGTAGTTTTGCTCAAAACCCTGGTCAATAGCTGACTCCTCTCCAGGTATTGATCCTGAGGAGTTGGGTGAGGCACAGCACTGGCTCTCAGCACAGCCCCAGCAGGGTCTGTATCATTTCTGAGTGACTGCATGGGTGACAGATCAGCCTTGTCTGTAGAGCAGCCCTTGCCCTCCTGGCTCAGAGGGACACTGGCACACCACAGCCCTGCCAGCTCACTCTGCCCGTGCTGTTGGGGAGTTCTCTGTCTCTCCAGTCCCAGGAAGAGCTCCTGCTGTGAGCTGCAGCCATCCTTGGCTGCTTCTCTGCCATGCCCACAGCCCAGGACGGTGTTTGTCTTGATCCAGAGCTGGCTTCTTCCTTCCCCAGGCTCCTGGTGACCTCAGCTCCTAATCCTTTAAGCCACTCTGGCCTGGATCTCATTAGAAGCCCAGCACTCCCCAGGGGATGGAGCAGCATTGCAAATGGGTCATTTCTCTGAAAGAGTGCAAGACAGTTGTGTAAATAAATAAGCACACTGCTTGAAGCAGCCCTTTGGGGGCTGCTGATGACATTTCTGTACAGGCTGGCTGCTGGGAGCACTTCTTGCCCTGCAGTAGCCCCTTGCATGCATTTCTGGTAAGCTGAGCCTTATTTTGGGGAGCAGCCTGCCCTCTGCTTGCATGTGAAGCAGCCCCAGGAGCTGCTCTGGAAGCACAAAGTGTAAAAGGCACCTGCAGACACAGGCAGGTATCACTCAGGGACCTGCTGTGGGTATCCAGGAGTTGTCATGCACGCTCTGAGAGGTAACAGGCTGCTTCCCACAGGGGGGAACTGTTCCTTTGGAGGGAGGACTGACTCTTAACCAAGCACAGCAATAAAAAGCAGCTGTGTAATGCTGGGTAGGATTTCCATGCAGTAAATAGATCAGCTGGTCCTGTAAGTGGGGGTGTGACATGGAGGAAGAGGAAGGGTGGAAACCTGGGTATGCTTGTGTCACCTGTGATTTAAGAAAAGACTGCCTCATTTAGAGGAGGTGAGGGAATGAGGGGAATAACTGGTGGGTGTATGTCAGTGGGACAATTAGCATTTCCATCAAGTGACTGCCAGTTGGCTCTGGAATTAATCAAATGCAGCTCGTTCCCTCCCTTCCCACTCCTCCCCTTGGCTTTTACTCTTTGCTTCTGTGACTTGTCTGTGCTCCTCTGGGCTCAAACAGATAATGTGGAGCCCCCTGGGACCCCAGCACCACTGAATTTACTGCCAGCTGCAGGTTCTTGCTTACCTCTTACCTTTCCCTAGTCCCAGCTTGAATTTCCTTGTGCTCTGTGTGTCAGACTTTCCTCGGGGATTCTTTCCAATCTCCTCAGACATGGTTTTTTAACTGTTTGGGGTTTTTTTTTTCAATAGAAAAGCACGATGAGGCATTTTCAAGGGTGCTGTTGTCCAGCTTCCAGCCCAGCGTGTGTGTGCGCACACGCGCACGCCCGGCCAGCCACGGCGTGGCTCCTTCCTGGGAGGGATCAGCAGATGGGAGGGCATGGACACTCCTGTGCTCACAGGAAGGAAGAGCCACTCAGGCCTGCCTGCTGGACTGCTTCCAAAATGCTTTGGCAGCTCGACTCATCCGGGTACAGAGGCTGGGGGGAAAAGGAGGGAATCACAAAGAATGTCACTGGGCTGAAGGCGAGGGTTGGAGCTGTGCCAAACATCCAGAGCACAGGGCTGCAGCAGGAGGCAGGCACTGCTCTTCTCCACTGGCCTCCTCTTTTAGGCACTGAGGCATCAAACATCTTGAACAAAACATCTTATGGGCACTGTAATTTAAAAAATGCATCTTCTACACTCTTGGGGGAAGGGACTGTGTGTTTGAAACCCAGAAGTTCCTGTGGTGTGCTGCCCAAAAAAACATTTCTTCATATTAAAAGCCTCTGCTGCAACCCAGTGGCTCAACCTTTGCTCTCTGACACCCCTCACACCTTCAGTAGTGTTCCAGTACTCATTTCTTTTCTCCAGGCTTTAAAGGATAGTCATTTGCATGCCTCATGCACAAAAACAGCCCAGCAAATAAAACACCATAAAACCCCAGAAGTGCAAGGAAAAGGCAGGCACAGACCTTCTGGTGGAAACACAGTACCTGCCCCTGGCCCTTTTTATATCCACCTCAGAGAGCTGCTTAGGCTCACCCAGGAGCACACTTAGGGTTCCACCTGAGTAATCCAGCTCTGCCAGTCCCCTCTGGGTTTTTTGGACCCAAATAGTTCCATTAGGAACCCCCAGAGTTTAAATATTGTTCTTACTAATGCACTGCTGTCCTCATCTCCAGATTTTCTGTAATTTACACAAAACGAGGAAGAGATTCTGTGTTTAATTTAAAATCAGGGCTGGATCTGTAGCAGAGAGCAAGTTTTAGTAGCTTCAGAAGTTTTCCAAGGGCAGCTAAAATTTGCACTCATGCACATTGGATTTTGGAGTTAACAGATCCAGGGAACTCAGTGCAGCTCCCTGAAGACTGAGCAAAACCAGGGTGGGATTTCTGGATATTGTTTCAGTTCCAGGGCAAGCAGAGTGGGAGATAGCAATGGCAGGAGTTGGGAACCCAGGCAGAATCCATTTTTTGCCAAAGAACAAAATTACACACGGCGACTTTTCAAGTCTTGCTCAATGTTGCTGTGATGCAGAAGGAGAAGAAAAAAGTGCTTTTGATTTAGGTTTGTTTTCCCCTGTCTGTAACTGTGGCAATGACACTGCTGCCTGTTTGACTCACCACGATTTCAAAGCAATATTCAAGTGACTAACAGCTGAAAAATGTGCATGTCCTTTGCCTCCCAGCTCAGGGCTCACTCCTCTGAAGGCCCCCGATGGCCACACATGGCTCTGCATTGGCAGAGCACTTCTGTATTTCAACATCATTGCTTTGGGTGCCCTGCCAAGGAGCAGTCCTGGAGCTTTCAGAGGCTGCCAGGGCTCAGTGGGCATCTCTGGGCTGCTGAGGATGGGCAGGGGTGGCTCAGGTGGTCTCAGCACCGTGGTTTTAAGGACTTCTTCAGAGAGCACTCACCCAAACCCTGGGTTTGGACAGCAAAGTGTTCTGTGTCCTGGGTCCAGGTGCTGTAGAGGTACAGATCAGTTGGAGATCTGACAGATGAAGCAGCAAGGGCAGGTGCAATTGGGCTCTTGTGGCCTGGCAGGGGCTGCCAGGAGCTTGCTCAAGTGCTCCCCACTTTCACACCAGCGCTTGAAGAGCGAAGATAAATCCAGCAAAAGGCAAGCACCAGGGATTTGGCACTCCCAAAGCACAGCCTGCTTGTGTGAGGGGGAAAGGCTGTTGTGACTTTGGGTTCTGGAGCACAGATGGAAGGATTTCAGGTGTAATCCCTTGTCCTTAAGTAACTGGTTCCCCTCATGGCCCCGTGCCAGGCAGTGTGAGCACAGAATCCTCTTATCCCGTAGCTCTGCTGGCCCTGTGACCTCACCTGGACATGACAGGGGCTATAATTAGATGTGGGGCTCACATTTGCCCCTGCAGTTTCCTTGGGCCCTGGTCAGGGAAGGAAGCAGCAGCCCTGTAAGTGAGACCCTTGGCAGGGGACAGCCCTTGGCAGCTCCTGCTCCGTGCCAGAGCGCTGGCCTGGCTGTCAGCATCAGCTGGAAAACACTGCAGGACTTGACCCTCGGAGAGGGAAAGTGCCATCTTGGGTCAGCTGGACCTGCTGAGCAGAACCCTCAGCTTGTTACTTCACCTTGAAGTTGGAGCTGCTTGAAGAGCTTCACACCTACTGCAGCTGGCTGGAGGAGAGGGAAGAGCTGCATCCTCTGGAGCAGCTGCTTTGGATTTGGATGAATTCAAGGCTCGTGGATTTTGTGTGTCTGGGGAGGAAAGGACGGGCCGGCAGCAAACTGGGCTAACCTGGTGTTTTTAAATCACACTCAGGGTCCTGCTCAGCACAACAGCCCAGGGAGGCATGGAATAAAACCTCTCCCTGTGTCCCCTGGCGAGTGGATGGGTTTTGAATGAGAGCTCCTGTCTGACAGTCAGGACAGTTGGATGAATTTGGCATGCACAGGCTCATCCTTAGGCTTCTGATGTTCACATTTTGCACTGGGCTGGAGCCCTTTGTGCCCCAGAACTGCTAAATAGGAGCTTTACCTGAGCTCTTTTTATGGCTCCTGGGCCATTAGGAATACAAAGGTCTTGAATGATCCCAAGCATGAAGAAGCACAGAACACTAAAGCTGGATAGTTAATGGGAAAATGGAGCTAATTCCCCCTCAGACTGCAATTTTGAGCAGTGGAGTGGAGAAGTGGGGCTTTGTTAAGCTGAAGTTAGGAGCCTTCCCTTCAATCCTTGGTTCCCTGTGCAAGCTACAGGAGGGAGCAGAAGGCTTCTGATCTTGTCTGCAGGCTCTGCACACAGCCAAAGACTCTGTGGGTTCTGGGGGATAAACTGGGAAATGCAGCAGGTGACTGCAGAAGCCCCAACTTCCTAGGAAGAAATGCTCTTCTCCATCCCTGAATTCTGCCCAGGTGTGAGTGCTGCTTGGCAGCCCAGAAAGGAAGGAATGCTGTGCAGTAACAGTTAGTTGTGCTGGTGTTTCAGACTAACAGGGATGCCAAAGGAAAAATATGATCCTCCAGATCCTCGCAGAATTTACACCATCATGTCGGCGGAAGAGGTGGCCAACGGGAAGAAGTCGCACTGGGCTGAACTAGAGATCTCGGGTGAGTTGGTTGGGGTTTAAATTCCCACAGCTGGTGCCCCAGAGCACTCCAGATCCAGAGGGGCTCCAGACTGAAGAGGTGTTGAAGCTCCTTGCTTTGCTTTTCCAGGGAGAGTGCGGAGCTTAAGCACGTCGCTGTGGTCGCTGACACACCTGACTGCTCTGCACCTCAACGACAACAACCTTACTCGCATTCCACCTGATATTGCCAAGCTTCACAATCTGGTTTACCTGGATCTGTCATCCAACAAACTCAGAAGTTTACCAGCAGAACTAGGAAACATGGTGTCTCTCAGGTGAGGGGAATTATTCTGGTTAACTTCACGAAAAGTCTCTGGCGTGGGATCGGGACCGAGAGTTTCAGTTTGTTTCCCGTGCCTGTATTTCACATAATCCTGAAAAACTCCAGGATGGTGCAGAGCTTCGCTTCTAATAATTACTTGTGGGTTCACTGGCCTTTTTTTCTGATTGTTGATATATCACTGTTTCCATCCCTGGTTTCATCTTGGGCTTTGTGGCTTTTCCCCCCCAGTGAATGTACTTCAGTCTTGGTTTGACACGGGAAGATTGGCATATCTTTCCATAATGAAATTCAGGGTGAAAAGTGTTTTCTTTGAGGATGAGCAGTGTTCAGCACCTTAGGAGTTTCTTCTGCAGTGATCCTCACCCAGAGTGTTTTTGCTTTTGCTGCAGGGAATTGCTTTTAAATAACAATCTGTTACGGGTTTTGCCTTATGAACTTGGACGGCTCTTCCAGCTGCAAACCCTGGGTTTGAAAGGTGAGCTCTTCCCATATTCCTGCGAGTTCTTGGGGATCCTGAGGGGGGCTGGTCTCAAAACTTTCCTGTATTACCTCAGGGTTTTCTTAGAGGTTATTTTAAGCATTAAGTTGGTAGCAAAAATGACCAGGCAGTTGGGAGAACACAATGCTTCTCTTTCTTAATGCTGTTAAACTTCCTTAGGAGCTCATTTCAAATCTGCAGTCAGGGAAATAAACCCTTTAACCTGCTGAGTTAATTTGTCTGTTCTCATTCTGGGAGATTTTCCTTGGGTGGGAAGCCTCAAGAAAGGCAGGCAGCTGATCCCCCTGCTGTTGTTTTGTGCTGTTGACAGGCAATCCTTTGTCCCAAGATATTCTCAGCCTCTACCAGGATCCAGACGGAACCCGAAAGCTACTGAACTACATGCTTGACAATCTAGCAGGTACAGCCCCAGGTGTCATTTCAGAAAGGCTTTAAAAGCAGCATTTGCTGTTAAAACAAGGCTCTGAACCACTGCAGGGAGAGGATTCCTTCCCTGCCTCAGTGCTTTTGTCAGGTGCCTCCAGTCAGATCCCAAACCACACCCTCACACGCAGGGGAAGAGGCAGATGTGTACTAAGGGTCTCCCGTGTTAGAGCCAAATGTTCTGTCTGTTCTCTTTGAAACCCTTCAGTTACCAGCCAAGGGCAAAGTCTGCCTTGCTGAAGCCCAATTTTGTTCTCCCCACCAGAAATAATCGTTTGAATGCAAGCAGAATGTCAAATGTAGCTGGAGAAACACCGAAGCCATGAAGAACATCCAGTACCTGACCTCAGTCCTACCTTGTGGTTCTGTAACTGAGCCTTCTGCTTTGCCCCTCGATGTCTCCCAGGTTCAGGCACTGCAGGAATGATGGATTCAGGGCAAGGTTCTTGGAGAAGGGATGGCTGAACCGTGCCAGGACTTAGCCCTCCTTCTTCAGCAGATTATTCAACGTGCAGGAGTATTTCAGTGGTGCTTCTAAATCTGAAGAGACAAAAATAGTCACGAATCTTACAAATGACAATTTCTTCCCTTACTAGAGCTACACATTTAAATGATTTTTGCCTCCCCTGAAGACTCGGGGAGTTGGGGATGCAAAACACATTATTGTTCAGTCATCACTTGGACTTAGGAACTCTAATTTACAAATAGAAACTCTGGATTAATCACTGGCTTAATTTTTTTGCAGTTCATCCAGAGCAGCTGCCTCCAAGGCCATGGATTACTTTAAAAGAACGAGACCAAATTCTGCCCTCAGGTAAATCTGGGTTCCCAAGGTGACACACTGGGAAACTTACCTTGGGCTTCATTTTCCTGGAGCAGAGTGAAAACAGCAATTTGTTCATTTGCACCAGAAAAATTACCATATGGCTGTGCTGTAAATACCACTTTTGTCATTTCTTTTCCACGTTGGGCTTTGTCACTTTCAGCCACCTTGCCCAAGCCAAAGAGACCATCCCCAGAGGCTGACAACCTTGGCCTTTCTCTCTCTCCTTGCAGCTTCATTTACAGTCATGTGTTACAATGTGTTGTGTGATAAATACGCCACCCGGCAGCTCTATGGCTACTGCCCGTCCTGGGCACTCAACTGGGAGTACAGGAAAAAGGGAATCATGGAAGAAATCGTCAACTGTGATGCAGACATCATCAGTCTTCAGGTAATAAAACATAACTGCAATTTCCATCAGAAACAGCAAACGCCAACCTCCTCCTTTAGGATTAAATGTTCCCTTGGGAGCACCATAGTCACCTGCCTGATAGCAAATTCCAGGTCTTCCCAGTGAAAGCTGTGTATCCATATTCCAGTGTCAAACACACCAGGTGTGGTCTGCTGCAATCCAAATTACACCTGTCACTTGGCCTGTGGGAGGGATTCTGGGAAATGCAGGAATGCACATCCGTTCCCAGCAGGCCATTGGTCTAGGAAGGGACGTGGAGTGTGCAGCTTTTCTGCCTGCACGCCTGGGCAGGCACCAGGAAGGGTTTCCTTCACTTCTTCAGCCTGAGGCGTTTGTGTACCATTGCAGGAGGTGGAAACGGAGCAATACTTCACCCTTTTCCTGCCAGCCCTGAAAGAACGGGGATACGACGGATTCTTTTCTCCAAAGTCACGTGCCAAAATCATGTCGGAGCAGGAGAAAAAGCACGTGGATGGCTGCGCCATATTCTTCAAAACAGAAAAGTAAGGGGCTGCAGCAGCAGCTTCCAAAATTTACACCTAAACCTCAGAAGAGCTCCCAGTCCTTAGGATGGAAGCTTCCCAAAGCCTGAGCTGCCTGTCAGAGTTTTCACTGCTTCCAGAAAGAGAAATGCAGCTCTGGGGTGGGCTCCAGACCCAGCTGGAGTGGTTTGGAAGAGGGGGAGCCTGTGGGAGCAGGCAGGGATGGTTCTCAGCGGGGGACACTGCCACGGGGGCGGTGTCACAGCCGCTCCCTGTGCTTCTCCCCCCGATGCCCAGGTTCACTCTGGTGCAGAAGCACACGGTGGAGTTCAACCAGGTGGCCATGGCCAACTCGGAGGGCTCGGAAGCCATGTTGAACAGAGTGATGACCAAGGACAACATCGGGGTCGCCGTGGTCTTGGAGGTGCACAAGGAATTATTTGGAGCAAGTGAGTACGGCTGTGGTGTCCTCTGCTCCACAGACAGGCACGAGTTATTCCTAGGTAATCCCTGCTGTTCCCGTTGGCAGCTGCCAAACGCAGCCCATGGGTGGCTCAGACAGGCACAGAGCACGTGGTCTGGTTGTGCTCACAGCAAGATGCCCAGCATTTGCTTTTCTCCTTTCAGGCTTTTATCCCCGCTTCCTTACTCTGTTACATTCTGCCTGAGCAGCTGGGCTGTCCCAAGGTCACTGTGTTTACACACATTTGCTCTTACCAGTAGTTGGCAACAATGTTCAACTTCTATTTTCAACTCTCTTTTCCTCCCCTGGATTGACTCCTTCCTCCCTCCCCCAGTGATTAGATGTCAGTGCTAATGTACTGATGTGGAAGGAGGAGATTATCAGGTCTCTTTTCCTGCCTCTTGATGGACAGACCGTCACACTTTCCTTAAGTTTGATCAGATGTGGCAGACAATTCCAGCGCAGGCAAAACTGCCATCCTGCTCTGTCTCCATGGCTGGGGTTTTCATGGCTTCAGAGGAGGCTGGAAGGAGCTCCCTGGGCTGTTTACAGGCATTTCAGCAGGTTTAAGCAATGAAAACACAGCCATCTGCTGCTGTGTCTGACCCTGAGGGGCTACACCCCGAGTACGAGCAAGCAGGAGCACAGAACCTTTCACAGAACCTTTCACTGCTAACGTTGTTTGTCCAGGTATGAAATCACTTCATGTGGACAAGCAGCTGCTCATCGTGGCCAATGCCCACATGCACTGGGACCCCGAATACTCAGATGTGAAACTCATCCAGACCATGATGTTCGTCTCAGAGCTGAAAAACATCCTGGAGAAAGCCTCGAGCAGGCCCAGTAGCCCGACAGCAGATCCCAACTCTATCCCTCTGGTGCTGTGTGCGGATCTCAACTCACTGCCTGACTCAGGTAAGGCTGGCTTTTGGGCCTGACCTTTAACTTACCTTCTTAGAGCATTCAGGTCCTCTTTCTCCTCTGGAGGTGAGGGGGTTGTTTGCACTCCCAGGGAAGAGATGGATGAAAGCTTTCCTAGGAACTGCTGCCTTTGGAAATCTGGCTGAAGAGACTGTGAGTCCTCCGGCTGAGTCGCCTGCTTTTCGTGCTCAGCCGGACGCTCCAGGAGAGCTGGCTGCACCTACAAAAGCGTAGAAAGGCACAGTTAGATCTTAAATAAATCATTAAATAAACACCCACGCCTGAAGCAGCGATAAGAAGTAGGAAAGAAGTGAGTTCCTGATGAAGACTTTCTAAGGAGAAGGGTTTGCTTTGCTAACTCTGATCTCACGGTGCCTCGGTGGCCTTCTAGTTCTTAATATCCCAAAGCTGTCTTTCAAAACAACTCCCTAAACCCTTCCCCTTGCCCGCAGGTGTAGTGGAATACCTGAGCAATGGCATCGTAGCCGACAACCACAAGGACTTCAAGGAGCTGCGCTACAACGAGTGTCTGATGAACTTCAGCGGCAACGGCAAGAACGGAGCCTCGGAGGGCCGGATCACGCACGGCTTCCAGCTCAAGAGCGCCTACGAGAACAACCTGATGCCTTACACCAATTACACTTTTGATTTCAAAGTAAGCCCCGAGCTCCGGGACACCGCGGGCTCGGCCGTGCCAGCTCCCCCGAGCTCGGCCGCCCCGGGGTTAACGGGGACGGCTGCAGGGCGGGCCCTGCGCTCACCGCGCTCTCTCTCCCTCTCTCCGCAGGGTGTGATTGACTACATTTTCTACTCCAACACTCACATGAACGTGCTGGGAGTGCTGGGCCCTTTGGACCCTCAGTGGCTGGTGGACAACAACATCACGGGGTGCCCGCACCCGCACATCCCCTCGGACCACTTCTCGCTGCTGACGCAGCTGGAGCTGCAGCCGCCGCTGCCGCCGCTGGTGAACGGCGTGCACCTGCCCTCCCGCAGGTAGTGCAAACCCTGCCTGCCCCACGGACCTGTACACTTGTAAATCCCTCTAGATAGGAGTGAAGTATGGCCAACCTTCAGCTGCTTCTTCGAGCTCCTTTCCTTATGTGTTTGAGAAGAGATTTTGCACATTTTGGTGCATATCGGTATCATTCGGCACTAGGGCTGGAACCAAAGTATTATTCCCCTTCCCAGGTTTTTAATTTAATTTTTGTTTGTGTTTTGGGGTTTGTTTTTTTTTTTTTTTTACTTTAAACTGGCTTTTTCTTTTCAGTAGGAAGCTGCACTTCTAAACGGACAAAAGAGATTTAAAAAACTTGCATTTGACATATTTCAAGGTAATGCTTTTTTCCAGAACGTGGCAAATTGAGCCAACCTTTTAGGAGAAAGAAAAACAAAACTAGAGGTGCTTGTTTTGTAGGAAGAAGGTTAGAAATACTGTTTGTTTGAATCCAAAATGGAGACTCAACTCTGCATCCGACATCAATTTTGCACATTAGCAAAGCACTTAATACCCGACTATAAAGGATTGGCAGCATGGCCCTGCCCCTCATCTCAGCACTATCAGAAAACCAAAGATAGCCAAGGATCTGTGATCAAATTCGAGCTCTAAATCCTCCTGGTTCCAATTTGTTTGGGAGCTTTTGTCAGTCAGGGCCGAAGTAAAAAGCTGCTGGTTCCTCCCCAAATGTTAATGCTCTTTGGATGTGTTGGAAATCCTTGTTTTCTTTCCTTTTAATGCTCTGGGTGGCCAGTTCAAAACCTTATGCCTCAAGAGGCATTAAACATGATGCAATTTTCTGGGGAAAAAAAAAACCAACAAAAAAACCAAGTTGTTTGGCTGCTTAATGTTTAAAAAAAAAAAGGCAGAGCGATAGGAAAAGGTCGTGTCTGTGTTTTTAAGTTTTTCTTTATTCTGCTTTTTTGCTGCTATAAGATTTTCTTGAATTTCTATTTGAAACTTTTCATGCACTTTACTGTTTCTAGTCTCCAAATGTGATATTTTTAATAAATGAAAAACATTTTCCATGATGTGAATGAAATTTTTAAGCAGATTGATAAGCCTATATTTATGTCTCATTCGTATACTTCAAAAAAAGTCCAATTTGAATTGTGAAATTAGTTTTAAATACAAAAGAGCCATCTTCTGTCTTGCAAAACTGCCAAGTCAGGCTGTTCCTCTTGAATTAAACATTTCCTTTGTCATTTTATACACAGGAAATTTTCCATAGCGGGGGGGGGAAAAAAAAAAAATCAATTGGACTTAGAGGAGAGACTATTCCCTGACTCTGACTAGGGGCCAGGGAGGGGGTGGCGTGGGCCAGATGGCAAAAATGGGTTCAGCAAAGTGACAACTCCCTTGGAAAAGTGCCTAAAAAATGGGGGTGTCACCTATGGTCTGGGATCAATTGGAAGCAAAGGGAGCTGGGGGAAAGTCCTGCACAGCGCTTGCTCTGTGCGAAAACAAAACTAAATAAAAAAAAAAAACAAAAAAGGGGGGAAAAAAAAGAAAGCCCTTTCCAGAGATGGATTTTCTGGGTGCAGGTATCTCTGTTGGAATATACCTCAGCATTCCCTACCTGGCCATGGCACATGGATTGGAGAGCACTGGAAAGTAGAATAGCATGAAAAACTTAATTTTGTGGACATTACCTTTCTGTATTCAGCTGCTGTATGTTTTTTGAGGAGGGGGGGATCCCCCTGTTCCTCCAGGCACGGTGGTCCCAGCGTGAGCAGTGTTTCCTAACCATACTTCACTCCCAATATTTTTGGAGCTGTTTGTACAAAATGGAATTTCCGATTCGCCCGTGATTGTCTATGAACTGCAGAGGAGCCCATTTAGTAATAAAAATCCAAACCCAGCACCAATGTTTTGTAATGTGGGGGTGGCAGAGGACGGGGATGGGGAAACCCAAACCTTGGCAAACCTTGTAAGCTGCTCCAGTTGGTTTTTCCTTGGATTTCCAGCCATGGAAGTGTTCATTTGCACCAAGGTTTTCCACTGGATTTTCTCTGCTGCACTTCCCAACGCTCGTCACACCGCGTGGTTTTTAACACAAAAATGGTTTTTTAACAGACATTGCACAAAAAAACCCGAGTTTTGTTTATGTTTCAGTCGATGCATATGTTGACCTGCCTCTCCTGTGCGGCTCCCTCCTGGTTTTCCCTTCCCAGCAGGAGCAGTGAGGGGATGGTGCTTTTTTTCCCAGCCTCAGTTCCCAGCATGTCACAGGCAATACCTGGAAAAAAGGCCCCAGGCCCTTCCCTGCTGCTCACTGCCTCCTTTTGCTTCCCAAAACACGGTGCCTGGTGTCCACTCCCCAGCAACAGCACTGCCTAAAGCCAGCAGAGAAAACAAAATCCAACACCCTTCTACAAGCAACTTTTTAAAAAAACTCCATCTGGTGAATCTGTCCGATTACGGGGTTTTGTGTGTGTATATATATACATATATATATATATAAAAAAAGAGAATTTTGTACAATGTAGCTGAATATTTCTGCTTCCTTCTTTCACTGCATGGAGACTGAACCTGACACGAGTTTGGTCACGCACACTCCCTCGCCCTGACCCTTTGGTGTTCCAAAGTGACACAGATCCCAAAAGAACCTGGTGGGAACCACTCCCATCTTCATCCTCTCTGCCAAGCATCAGCCAAGAACTCACTTGAATTAGAAATAATTTTAGGTGGAGATTATAAACCTCTAGATCCAAGTATGGCACAACCCTCCCTGTGGGAATGGTGAAGGTGAGAGTGACCCCAGTGCTTGGGGAGGCTCCCACACCACCTCACAGTGGTTACTTGGAGAGCTCAGGGATATTAAAGTCAGATTTCTTTCTTGTGTGCTGCCTTGGCAGGCGGGAGGTCCCGTCCCTGCAAAGGTGGAAGTGCAGGGGCAGGGCAGTGTCACTCCCGGGCATGCTTACACCACACTTCTAGGGGGGATTTACGCCCTGCTTCATGCCCACAGCAGCTTGGCTTCACATTTGGGAGCCTGGGGGGCTCTGGCATGAGGAAACACTGCTTGCCCTGCACCTTCGGGCAGCTGGGGAAAGAGAGGTCACCAAACCCCTGAACTGCTACATTTTTCTTCCCTTGAAAAATTCCTTTTTTTTTTTAATTTGCTCACTGTGGAGATGGGATATTGCTCATCCACATTGGATAGGGCTAAACATCCACCAGTTTCTTCCCACCTGTGTACTTCCACATCCTCCTGGAGTCAACAAACAGCCCTTTTGCAACCATTCTTATCCTTCCTGTAGTTCCTGAGGAGCACAGGGCAGGAAGGAGGGGGACAGAGAGCATGAGGGGGTCTTTCCCAGCTTGCCACTGCCCAGGGACAGATTATTGGGGGTGGGTGGGCAACACAAATTCATTCCTGCAGACCTTAAACACCTCCTCCCAGAATGGCCAAGCCAGATTGTAAACAGGGATAATCCTGCACAGGGTCACAAGTCACACCTGTGTCACCTCAGTCCGTGTGGCCGAGGCACCCTGATTGCTGTGCCAGGCTGGCAAATGGGACTCCACAGAAAGCCTCAGCCAGTCACTGGGAAATTCCCCACGTCTGTGGTTCCAGAGCCAGGAGCCATCAGCAGACCCTATCCAACCCCAGCAGTTACCTGCTCCTGCCAGGAGCTGTCAGGAAAAGGCACCAAATCCTGGAGCAGAGGAAGCGTCCTCGGCAAAGCAGCCAAAGGCTTCACGGTGCCTAACTCCCCACCCCAAAAATCCCAATTTTTACACAAATCCAATCAGAAAGAGCTGCCACAGCTGGGGGACGGGGGAGCACATTATCCTTTTATTGGTGCCACCGGGATGGGCTGTGGTTGGGTGCAGGAACAGCTCAGGCACCCGAAAGGGAAGGAAGCAGCGGGCGCCGGAGAGGAAAGCAGGGAAAGGCTCCTGCCCACCAAAACCCGGGAGCAGAGGAAGGGCCAGCATTGTGCCACTCAACCCAGGTGCCTCAGGGCAGGGGGGCTGTGTCATTCTTGTCCCACGAGGGACTCATAACCGTGGGTTCCTGGGATGTGGCCAGTGGGAAGGGCGGGATGGGGGGTCTCCGAGGGGTCCGGCAGCACGGTGCTTCCCGCCGCGGCCGCGGCAGCGCTTTTTTGGTGCCGTTCCTGCAGATTTTGTGGGGGGAAAGAAAGGAAAGCAGGAGGGTCAGGGGGAAGGGATGGTCCTGCCAAGGCGTCAGGGATGTGTTTTCCAGTCTCTGGGCATCACATACCTCTGCATCAGCTTGTGGATGAGCAGCTGGATCCAGGGCGCCTCGGGGGTCACGCACACCTGCCTGTTCTTCTTCAGGGTGAGGCTGCAAGGCCATGAGGCCCCTCAGCCCCATGCACGCCCCTTCCCCAAAGCTTTTCTAACCCCCAGAGAAAACCCCCGTGCTCCCTCAGCATGAATATTTTGGGGGCTTGACCTAACGACCCTGAGCCACGCAGGGAGGGACCCCCTTGCAATTGGGACCAAGAGTGACCCCAACATTTGTGGGCTTCCCCCCCCCCCCTCCACGTACTCCCAGTACACAAAGGAGCAATTTGCAGGGATTGGCTCCCAGGCTTTGCACTTACATGACCTCCTTCCTCCTGCAGTGAATGCCCGGCGGGGTAACGTGGATGGTGAGGATCAGCCCCAGGTTGATGACGTGGGTGGTGGATTTGATGCACTTGCACCTCATGTTGGTCAGCAGGCTCTCCAGCGACAGACCTGTGCCCCAGGGCAGCCCACACGGGCACGTGGGGACACTGTCCCCCTCCCCACTAACCCCATCCCATCCCTGACACCCACTGGCTGTTGTTCATGGGGTTTGCAGCAGGGCTAATCCCCTCCCAGCACAGCCTCAAAGCTTCTTTTCCTGTATGTGGAAGGCGTTAACTGCAGGGTTGGAAAACTTAGCCAGCATTTTACGAAATAAACCCACTGCCCACCCACCAAGCACTCGAATTTTGTGGGGGTCTGAAAGAGAAGCAGTTTAAACCCACGAGGCAAAACCCCCCTCTCCACCCCCAGTATCCCCCTCCAGCTTAGCCACAGGGTTTAAAAGACAACCTCAAAGGCAAGCCCGAACCAAAACTGAAAGCTTAGTAGATAAAACCCACGCTCAGCCCCATCTGGGCCACCCAGTGCCCCTGTCCAGGCGTTTGGAGGGGCCGTGGATGGACAGACACCTGAAGGGACTCACCACCCGCCGGCACCGAGCTGCTCAGGAGCAGGAGCAGGGCCAGCGCCAGGGCCGGCAGCAGCCGCATCCTCACCGCCCAGCCCGAGCCGCGCCAGGGCTGCTTTATAGCCAGCCCCTCGCCCCAGGGGGGATTTCACAACCCCCTCTGGGGCTGGGAAGAGCCGGAGGAGGGGGAGGACAAAGGGGCAGCTCCAGCACGCCTCAACTTCCCTGCCGTCGCTTCCCCCCCTGCACGTGGCCCGTGCTGCCTCCCCGCCACCCAAAGCGGAAAACGCCGCGGCCGCCTCCTCAAACCCGCCGTGGTCCTGGCCAAAGGCTGTGACCCCCATGCCTCCCACCCTGAGACCCTGGCATGCCATGTGAAGGGAGGCAAGGGACAGTGACAGAGGGCCGCCACCTTTATTGGGCCTGCTGGGTCACCCAGGGCATGGCTACGGGATGGGAGAGGCTGGAAGCAGGGATGGGCATTGTTGAGGGTTTAGAGGCATCAAAAGGGGCTCAGGCAGCAGCATGCTCCCCTCTGGACTGGGGTAAGGCAACAGCAGGATGGGAAGGGAGGCAGCTTGGAGCCCAGCACATCTGGCCGTGCCTCTGGTGGCAGCTTCCTCAGCGGGGAGCCTTTTTCTTCCTCCTGCCAAAAGCAGAAGGGGGAGCAATGTGTGAAGACAGGTTCCCATGGGATGCCCCTGGTGCTCGGGGCAAAGGGGAACTTACAGGTGAGGGAGGTCCTGCAAGAGTTTCTTCATCCACGGGGTGTCAGGATCCACGCAGACCCTCTTCAGGCTCTTGAGCTTAATCCTAGAAAACACATGGCCTTTCAGACAGGACACTTCCCCTCTGGCAGACAGCCGAGCCTCCCACCCCTGCCACAAGGACACCGCGGCAGGTCGGGGAGGACGGGCAGGGCAGGGGCTGGCAGCCCTGGCAGCACTTACACCACCTCGGGCCGCCGGCAGCTGCTCCCCACGGGCCACACCTCGATGCTGCTGTACCTCTCGGGCGGGATGAAGGCTCGTGTGCTCTTGAGGCAGCGGCAGCTCAGCTTGCCGTTGGCTTCCAGGATTGCTGGGGGGCACACGGCCACGGCTCACGCGTCACCCCAAAACCCTCCCCGAGCAATGCATCTCCTGCAACGCGCCGCCTGCATCACCCACCCCAGACCCGGAAAGCCTCAGAGCCCCCACAAGCCCCAGAGCCAGCCCAGGGGCAGGGGAGGCTCACCTGTGTGCCCAGGGCGGTGGGACAGCAGCAGCACGGCCAGCAGCAGGGCTGCCCGCACAGCCATGCCGGCCCCAGCCCCGGGCCCCGCAGCATCCCTCTATTTGAGCTGGGAAATAGGAGAAGTGAGGCGGCACGGGAGGCCCCGGGGTCGCGGTGGTTTGGCCCGACCCCTGGCGCTGCTGACGGCGCTCGCCGAGTTTGCAACGCTGCCGATAAAGCTCGGCAAGGGGCCCGGCTTCCCGAAAGCGGCTCTGCTTTCCCCTTTCCTTTCTTGGTCGTTTCCTCCAACTCGGTTCTTAGCACTCCCCAGGAGCCTGGAGGTTTTCTGGGGTGCTTTTCTGTCCTGCATGCTCAGGTATTACTCATTTCTCCTACAGCCACCTTGTCTCCCTGCAGCGCCCTGGTGACATTTGCTTTTCATTTTTTTACCCCAAAACTCTGCCAAGTCACCTCACTCCCATTCCTGACATATTTCCCTATTGGCCTGGGCTGGTTTTGAAAGCCTTACAGCTCCATCACTTGGACGTGGAGCACTTTGGCTGGACTGTCCCATCACCCTACCACCAAAATTGTGCCCTCAGATCACCACCAGGAGAGATAACAGGTTATGATGGGAAGGACCCCTGACAAGAGGGAATGGCTTCATAATGCCAAAGGGCAGGGTTAGATAGGATAGTGGGGGAAAAAATTCTTCCCTGTGAGGGTGGGGAGGCCCTGGCACAAGGTGCCCAGAGAAGCTGTGGCTGCCCCTGGATCCCTGGAGGTGTCCAGCACCAGGCTGGACAGGACCTGAAACAACCTGTAATAGTGGAAGATGTCCCTGTCCATGGCAGGAGGCGGGACTGGATGGGCTTTGAGGTCACTTCTAATCCAAGCTGTCCTGTGATTCTGTCACGCATGGCTTCAAATCTAGCAGATCCAGGGAAAATACAACAGAAAGAAAAATCCCGAATTTTATTGGACTCGAGCTTCCAAAACAGGACATGCCACACAACCCTCAGACACACACTCTGCTGCCGAGCACTTCACATGGAAAAAGTCACAAAATAATTCCTAAAGAAGCAGGAGCAGCCCCTGACAGGGAACGGTTTCGCAGTCCACAGGCAACTAAATAAATGAAGGATTCATATTCACACTGATCCAGGGACCGAGAGCAGGGAAGAGCCCCCCCAAACCTGCCACGGGGCTGGGGCCAGCAGTGAGGCACCCTCCCCACAGCCACTGCCACCAGAGCCAGACGTGGGGCTTTCGGGAAGGGGAGGAAGACAGGGCAAAGTGAGGAGCAGCCAGGTCTGCACACCTGGGCATCATCTGCCAACCTGCCTCGCAGCTCTGGGCAATGACTTCCTTAGCAGGAAAGCTATTTTTTCTTCCTGTGAAAAGCAGAAGGAGGAGAAACGTGTGAACACAGAGAAAATGAGGTCTGGCAGAGGAAGCTCCTGCCCCAGCCGAGGGAAGTCGCTGCTGTTTCCCCGGGGCGGGCATCGCTCCATGGGATGGCCACAAACCCAGCACAGGCACCACCAAGAAGGGCAGCTTTGCCAGCATCCACACACTGCACCTGCCACGAGCAAACCCTGCTCCTCTGGTGTTTTTTCCCCCAGCTCTAAGTGCAGCACTTAGAGTGAGTAAGCCAGGGGAGCATGACCCACAGACGGGTCGTGTTGGGCTGAACACTGCTTTGCACAGCAAAGTGCTGCCCCTCATTGCTTTGGAAGCGGGTCCTTTGGACAGCAGCAGCTCTCTGAGAGCTCCTGGGCCCACGAGAGCTTCCCAGAGCCACGGATGTGCTGGGATGCTGTCCAGGGACACCTGAGCCCAAGGAGTTTCCACCCAACAACTTACGTGCTGGCAATGCGCTTCAGCAGCTTCTTCACCCAGGGGGCTTCGGGATTCACACACACCTTCCCTGAGGTCCTTAACTTAATGCTGAAATGCAAGGAGAGTTCCTGAGCACTCCTGTCCCCTCCAAAGGCAGGGATTCAAGCAGCCAGAGCTGGTGGGGAAGAGTCAGGTTTTGCTCACAGCACCAACAATTGTAGAAAGCTGCCAGAGACAGAGAAAGCCACAGCATGGCTGAGAACAAGCAAGATGCAACACATTCCTAGGTGGAGCAGAGACTAGAAGCCCAGAACACTGCTCAAAGATACTTTTTTCTGGAGATTTACAAATGTATCAACACCAAGCAGCTAGAAAAATCTGGGAAAATTTGTTATGGCTCATGCTGCCTCAGTGTCTGAGGAAGTGCTTCCTCCAGGCTGCAAACACCCCTGCTCCAGCTCGAGGAAACCACGTTTTCCCTTGCTGCAGAGATTCCTTTAGGCCCTGGGAACCTGCATTTCTGCCCCTGATGTTTTTCAGCCGGGAAGCAGGTGGCGCTTTTGGAAAGGTTTGGATTCCAGCGAGCAGCGGGACGGCGGCGGCAGCAGAGCCCAGGGCACTTACATGATCTCCGTGCGCCTGCAGCTGCTGCCCACGGGCCTTATCTCAATGCTCTCGTATTTCTTGGGACTGATGTATTCCGAGGTTGTCCTGGCACACCTACAGCTCAGGTTCCCGTTCACCTCCAGGATGGCTGAGAGAGAGAGAGAAGGTGGCAGCTTACAGGCACAGACAGGCTGACAGGGATGCAGCAGCCCCAGGAGCCAAAGGAAGTTCCCCTTCCCGAGTTTTCACTGCAGGGACCACGGTGAGAAGCTGCTACCTGCGCATCTACCTCGGTTCCCTGCTCCCACACTGCTCCCAAAAGCTGATCCAGAGCCCTGCAAAGGATGGCTGTGCTTTTTCCCTGGCAAACACCAAACGGGCAGGAGGATGCCAAGCTCCCCAGGGGCTCTGGGCGCAGGGGGATGCCAGCAAAGGCACCTGCAGCTCACCTGCATGGGCAGAGTGGGACATCAGCAGCAGGAGCAGCCAGGGGAGCAGGGGCGCTCCCATCCTCAGGGAAGGCTCAGCCCCGCAGATGCTCTGCAGGAGCACAAACAGCCCTATTTATCAGGGCGGGTCACGCTCCCACACAGGCACAGAGTTCACACCTCAGCAGTCACACCCGGCCAGCACAGACACACAGAGGTGATGTCATTTCTCAGATGCTCCCCACAGACAGCCCAGAAGCTCGACGATCAATATTTTTAACTAAAACCAGCCCTTGGGACGCAGTGCAACGTTTGGATTCCCCACACACCTCCCCCACATCACCCTCCATTCCCTTGAGCATTTGCCCCTCAGCCACAAAAACAAAGCCCAGAATGAAAGCAGAGCCCAAGCCCCTGACTAAGCAGGGGGGATTTTAGCATACTCAGGCATTTACATATTTCTTTCTTGGGGCTATATTTTCCCCACGCTATTTTTGCTGCCTCTCTCATCAGCAAGTGCCAAGGAAAAACAATTGTGATCTCCCTGCTTTATGCTTGCACTCAAATCTTTCAAATTTCACACTTGGCTGGGCGAGTAACTCGCCCAGGATGGCCACAGGAGCACCCTGTGCCCTCAGGTGTTGGTGGGATGGGGGCTTTGCCCCAAAGAAATTCAGTGAAGTCACCAGTCGGGAAGCAGAAGGGGAAGGGGATATGTGGCTAGGCAAGGAGGAAGGAAGAGGGCAGAAGAAAAGAGATGTGGTTGTGTGATAATGTTGTAAGTTGGAGCTTTCAAATCACATCAGCATTTTATATAGCTGTTACCAAAATAGTAAATATTAAAAAAAAAGTCTTCCACTCAAGCTACGCATTTCTTTTTAAAAATCTTGGGGTTTTCCTCTGAGACAGGTCCAAAAGTCTTGTGAAGTGCTTGTCCAAGAGATGACTGGGGAGTTTAATTCCCTGTACACCAGGGGCACAGAGAGGCCATGGACAATTTCCACAAGCTATTTCCAAAATCCCACAGAAAGAATGGGTGCCTTGCTGTCACAGCACTGGAAGAGGAGATGGCCTTAACACTGGCTTTTGTTTAACCCTTTCAGAGTTCTCAATTTCCTTTCAGAGACTTCTTTAGAAGGAACACAACCAAGGACTGGTTTTGCTGGGTAGTGGCAATGTCTTGGAAAAAAAGGTGGGAAAGGCAGCAACTTGGCAGAGAAACGACTGGTCAGCTATGCCAACTGCTATGGAGGCATAAAAGACATCTGAAAATCTTTCTCAAGTTCCTGACTGCAAAATGATCCTGCTTTTTTAGAACTGGAAAAAAAACAAGAGCAGTGAAAGCAACTTAAAAGATGGAGCTGGAGCATTCAGCTGCTGCTCCTCCAGGACCGGAGGAATCCAACAGCATTCCTGGCAGTGCTCAATGAAATTGGTACAAGGAGAAAATGATCCCTGGACACATTTGTGGCCACAGGGCAGGTGTTCACCTCCTGCCCGCCCTGGAAAGGAGCAGGAGCTCCAGAAGCATCAGCTGGGTGGATTTTGAGAGGGTGTGTGAATGGGCTGGGCAGCAGGCACGGTGCTGTGCTGGATGAGAAAGGTGTAACTGATGAGCACAGGGCTGGTTTCTGAGAAGGAAACGCCACAGCCGTGGTGGTGGCAGATATTTCTGCACAAGTGGTAATTCTGCACAGGGAGAAGCAGGGTGAGCATGTGAGCCACGTCTGCATTTAAGCTGACTGCTTCCTGCGTGCCAGGAATTCAGAAGAGAGGCCCTCAAGTAGGCATGTGTGGCGTCATCCAGCTCAGCATTAACTGAAACACATCCAAAGCACCCTCACAGCTTCTCTGTTTCCTGCAGCAGCTGCCCCTGTGCAGGCAAGACTTGGACTTCAGTCATTTTTTATCTAATTCTTACTGGATTTCTGTAAAATGTTTACACCTGTAATAGTTTTTAATCCTTCCTGTGGTACCTAAATCAGAGACCTCCAAAAAACAGTGGTGCAAGCAGCACCTAAAGGCCACAGGGAAAAGCTTTTCCACCTTTACCAGGATGGGCAGAAACCCATCCCTGACGTCAGTGCCGAGGAGATGTGGCTCTCCAGCCCTTCAGGGAGGATTCACAAGAGGCTGCATCGCAAACATCTGCAGCAAACAAACCTCTCAAAGAGAATCACTTGAGACAAAGTGATTTTTCAGCTTACCCCTCTCCTTTGCCCACAACTCACTCTTGGCTCCTAGCAGGAGAGAAAAAAAAAAAACCAACCTGTGGGGTTTTTTTCTTAAATCATCCCCCAAAACCCCAACTGCAGTGAATCTTCACCACTGTGGTTTGTGGTCCATCACCTGCCTCAAAGATAAAGATGCTTCCTGCCAAAACCTGAGAAACCTGAAACCCACACATCTTTCAGTGTCAATGAGAGAGCACCAGAATTAGCCAAAACCTAACGAAATCAGTCCAAAATTAGGTTGGGTGAACAACACACCGAGCTCACTCTTACTTGCTGTCTTCAAGTGAAGATGCACAACTTGCTGCCGAGGCAAGGGGACAAAATTGTGGTTTTGGAAGCAGCAGAGTGGTATCATGACACCTCTACAAGCAGGTGAGAAACCTGCTCAGGCATCTTGAAAAGTATTTGGTGTGCTGAGGACTAAAGACAGGAATATGGCAAGAGGGAGCTTCGAAAAGGATTGGGTAAGGAAGATACAGCAAGGCTGGGAGCAAGAACAAGAGAAATTACACAAGACTTGTAAGAAACCTAAACCCAACATTCCTGCCTCCCCAGTCCATCTTGGGGACCTCTGGGGAGCAGCTTTCTGCTGAAGGGACAGCAACACAAAAATAGAGACGCACAGCCCAACGGTGGGGACAGTTTCTGGGAAGCCCTGGCCACCCCCGAGATGCAAATGGCACCGAGCAAGCGCAGGAGAAAACCCCCAGACCTCTGTGCCAGCCCATCCTTGCTGCTAGAAAAGCCCGTGGGGAACACCCCGGCACCCCCACGCTGCTCCAGAGCTCTCCACTGGTTTCCTGTCCGAGTCACTCTGAGACAAACCCCCCACCAAGCACAGCAGCGCCCTAACTCCTCAGCGCCACTTCTGCCTGGCACAGAGGCCACCAGGCAGGAGTGGCAGCCAAGGACTTTCCCAGAAAGTGCCACCGGGGCCGTGTGGCCCGGCTGGCTCCCCACACATTTGCATGTGGGCACAGGAACCGGTCTAGACGCCGCAGGTGCCGCCGAGCCCGCGGGCGCCGTTGGCCATTTGCATCGGGGCCCAGCCCTGGCCATGGAGCAAGGGGATGAGGAGGGAAACCTTCATCCTGTGCCAGGAGGGAGCCAAGGAACAGCAGCTGGGGGTGTTCTAAGAGAGCTGAGCCTGGCGACTCGGCCCTGCTGCCCTCGTGTCAGCCTGGTGTCCTACACATCCCCATCAGCTGGAGGAAAGTGCTTCCTTCTGTGGCTAGGGAAGAAGCACTCCAGGTTCTATTCACAAACCCAAAACTCCTCCAGCTACATCCAGCCCGTGCTTCACCAGCTGGGAAGCTTCTGCTGAACTCAAAGGCTGCCATTGCTGGAGCTGAGTTATTCCTGTTGGGCAGCACATTCAGGCAAACAGCCCTTGGCAACAGCTCTGGCTCCCCAAGCTCTCCAGGAGTGTTATGGCAAAGTCTCCTTCCCTTCCCCTTGAAGCCTGACATCTTGATAAATGCAGCTACAAGTTCAGTTGGAGTCCAGTTAAGCATTTTATATTTTCCCAATTGTTTGTGGTTTCCATTTTAGTTGAGCCCACAATTTAGTTGCCTCCACATTACTTGCAGTATAACCTATAATAACTATTATTTCTGGTAGAGCTTAACATGGCCTTGCCCCATTTTCTACTGGTTAAGTCAAAAGACAGCAGGCCATCCAAGGAAAACAGTGCTTCCCTTGAACCACACACAAGGGTAAAAACACACCAGGAATGGACCCAAACTCGACCATGCATCCTATGCTCACACCCAGGGCTGTTATTTTCATTAATGTCCACTTAATGTTTTGAGGCCCCTCCTCCTTTTGCAAGTGCCTCCCCATGCTTTTCCCTTGGGGAAGATGCTTTCCCCCACATTTCACCCACAAGCCACCATAGGAGTAGAGATCTATTAGGAAAAAACCCAAACAAGCCAAGAGCTACTGTTCTCCAGCAGCAAGTAGAAGTGCACAGAGCAAGGAGGGGAAATCCAGGTCTTCACTGAGAAGGAAGCTGCAATACCAATGAAATGAGCAGCCCTCCCTTTGGAAAGCCCCTTGTCAACTTTTCTCTTGGAACCAGCACCCCTGACTCAGCACTCACACCCGGAGATGCTGCCAGAAGAGACAGAGAAACTCCAGCCCAACTTCTGCAAAGGACGTCAATCTCAGCAGCTGGAAGAATCGATACTGAAAGGAGTAGTCTTGGGCTAAAATCATCCACCTTTGCCCGGATTTGGGGGCTGGAAGAAAGGTGGCTGGAGCGCACAAGCCGTGTCCCAGGCTGGCAGGTCACCAAGCTCCGCCCTGCCAGGTGGAAACGAGGAGGGAGATGAAAGGGAGAGAAGAAAGGCTCCGGGAGACACATGAAAGTGAAACCAAGAAGCACAAAGCCATAAACCCCACGAAACCCGCTTTGATCTTGGCTCAGCTTTTATCTCGCCTGCCACCACACACACCCTGAAAACCAGCAAGGCCTCGAGACTCAGATCTGTCCCAGGGCACAGCCTTGGGTTAGATACAGAACGCTGCTGAAGCTGTTTGGGTATCCCCCCTCCCTTCCACACCCCACATTCCCGTGGTCTTGGGGGCAGCCAGGAGCGAGCATTTCACCCACCCAGGTCTGGCCGCGTGGAGGACAAGGAAGGCACTTGGAAAGATGTTTTCCAACCTAACCCAAGCACAACAAAATGATGGACTTGGCTCTTGCCTCCAGGTTAGGGCAGGGGGAACGTGGGCAGCTTAAATGCCAGCATTGAGAAAGTACAAGGTTTAGACTTGCTGTGGCAGGAGGATGCTGTATAAAAATAAATCTAAACCATACATATAAGCATACATAAGTATAAAAGCACCACCTGGGTTCTGATGTTGCAGCGCATGCAGGCTCAGAGCTGGGACCACTAGGGAGCAGCAGACACCACTGTCACAGAGAGCAGCCGAGCGAGGAAAAACTGGATCTGCCCAAGCAGCCAGATCCCGGCAGAGGATCACAATCCAAGCAAATTGACTGTACAGAAAAAAGGAACGAACACCTTTGTAGGTGCTACACCTGCCTGCTCTCATATGAGAGGGCTTTTTCTTTTCCCTGAAAGGCAGCTTTCAGAAGCATTTCTGAACCACCAGAACTCAGACCAGGGGAAGGACAGTTGAGGCAAGCTCTGAAGTCAAAGAAGGGCTTCCTCCTCTCCCAAAACACACAGGTTGGTGCTATTTGCTCAATTCCCAGGCAAGAGCAGTAGCAGAACTGGCTTGTCTTGATGTTCTGCAGCAAAGCAGAGTTTAGGGGAGGTTTTTGGGTGGGGAGAGGCAGGAAGGCATGCTGGAAATCCAGAAATGCAGGTTAGACCCCACAGACCCTGCAGCAATGTAGAGGGACCTTGAGGAAGATTGCTGCACAGATCACCCTCAGAGCTGAGGAGCACAGAGAGCTGCCTGCTTCCTCCTGCATGGCTGGGGACTGCATGAAATCCACATGGCTCCCTCTTTCCCAAGGCCAGAGACGAGCTGTTGGCATACCTCGAGTTTTGCCAGAGGCAGAAGGATGCAGGCTGATGTGCTGTATCTTTCCAGCCTGTGTGCCCTGGCCCTATTCCCAGCTGGAAAGCTGGAGGCTAAGCAATGCTAAGCCTAGACAGAAACCTGACACTGTCCAGCTGCACACCTGGGAACAGCTGGAAGTGCCACACAAATCCAGAAACACAATGGCTGGGAGCAGCTGGACAAGCAGAAGCTGGACTGCTTCTGTCTCTCGAGGGTGTGATCCCACGTTGCTCATGGTTAAATCCTGGCAGAGCACACAGTTGGGATCTCTCCACTGAATCCCAAAGAGGAGCAACAGTGGGAGCCAAGTTTAGGGGAGTGCAGGGCAAACATCTTTGCTATTTCTCCTGGGGTTTTGTATCCCACAGACACGCTCAGCCCAGCACACCAAGAGGCACCACGGGTGCCAGCCTGCAGTGTCAGAGCCCCAGAGAGGAAAGATGAAGGATGGAGAGCCTGTGCAAAGGGGGAGCATTTCCTCCAGGGTTCATGCAAGCTGCCTCCCAGGAAGCATGCAGCCCTGCTGAGTGGCAGATCGAACCAGCCTGCCTGACAGTTATGTCCCAGCCTGGTTTTTCCTGCCTGGTATGACTGGTTATCATTCCAGCTGGAGGGGAGTGATACTGGGAACGCCACCCCATGGGACTGGAGGGCATTCAGCTGCTCCCCAGGGAGCACAGAGCTGCGCATTTCCAACCAAACATCTTCAAAAGCTGGGAATTTTAATATTTGGGACATTCCAGCCAATGTAAACCAATGCTTTAAGTCCACTGCACTGCTTCAACACTCATCCAGCCTTTGGAGGCAAGAGCAACGGGCTCTCCCCAGCTGAATTGGTCATGCTAAAGGAAATGATGTTTATCTGTCCCAAATTCACATGCCTGGGAGTGAGAGACCGACAGCAACACAAGACGGTGATTCACAGCCCATTTCCATCGAGCCCTGCCTCTCCCAAAGCGCTGTCCCTGCTCTTGGGTCAGCCCGTGGAAGCGCTCAAAGGTCACGGTGCTAAATGCCACCGAGATATTTTTGCTACTCCAGCTGTATCAGCCCCAGGCAAGGAGAGGAAGGCTGCTGCGTCCTGCCTTGATGCCACCAGACAAGTGAAGACGTGCGGGAGGTCACAGTCCCCGCAGATCACCTGCCCATCAGTGGCCCCGCAGCACCCCCGTGCCAGCCTCCTCCCGACACGTCCTGCCAGCCCTGCCCACCGCCCCTCCCTCAGGGCAATCCAGGTGAGGGTGCACATCCAGTCACCTGTGTCACACCATCCTCTGTGTCAGCTGCCGAGCCACCAGCCCCGCCTCCTCGCTGCTAAGGCCACAGCTATTTGCCCTGCCCGGCTGATATTCCCTGGTGCTATTTCCTCCGTTTCTACACTCTTTTCTCAAGTGCTCAGCTATCAGGGTGTTTGCATAAACAGCAGCACACTCACCCCTTCCCTCCCCAGCCTCTCCTAAGGTTAGTCACCCTCCTGCCAGCCTCAAGGCCACGTTTCTGCCACACCTAGAGAAAAAAAAAACCTTCTTTTGAGGCACACGTAACCAGAGTAAGTTCTTGCATTTCAGGGTCACAGCAGAGGCTCGCTGCAGCCCCTTGCACATAGAAGCACAGACTGGTTTGTGGGGGAAGGGACTTAAACACCATCCAGTTCCACCCCCTGCCATGGGCAGGGACACCACCCACTATCCCAGGTTGCTCCCAGGCCCCATCCAACCTGGCTTTGGACACTTCCAGGTGTGAGGTAGCCACAGCAAGTTACAAGTATTTAAAATGGAAGTAAAAACGTTGTCCTAAACCTCTGTTCTGCAGAAAGTGTTCCACTGAGAAAGGCAGGCTGGTTCAAAAACACAAAGGGAAAGTTTGCATGGAAAAAGCAGAATCCTGGCTCTGCTCCTTCCTCCACTCATTCTCTCATTATCCTTCTACTTCCAGCATGACAAGACTGGTCAGGCACACAAAATCTCACACCTCTCCCCAGAAAGAACAAACCAGAACAAACAAGACACAAGCAGCCCAAAAGGCTGTTGTTACAAGTTCACACCAGGCTACCAACTGCTCTCCACATTCCACCTCCATTAGAGGAAACAAACCCTTCCCTTAATACCCCTTTTCAACCATTTAGAACACTGCCTGGCACAGAACTCTAACAAAGACAGAATTGCAACTCAGCTGCTTCCATGACAAGTGGCACTGACACCAACCAGCCTGGGCTCTTCAAAGCACTGCCTGACAACACCTGGCCTCGAGAGTGTGCAGAGACTGCTCCCAGCCCTGAAACAAGGCGAGGCCAAGGCAGGCATTTCTATGAACAGAAAAGTTCCTGGTGCAATCCAACAGGAGCCACCAGATAACCACAGCAAAACAATTAGAAAAACTGTGTGCACTTACAGAGGGAAGGGTGGCCACATCAGGAGCTGTGAGAGGAGCAGTGCAGCAGGAGCCCTGTCACCTCTGGAGCCAGACTGTGCCCCCCAGGCCTCTCTGCTGACAAAGGTGGTGCTCCCTGGGCTGCCCACAAGCAGCAGGAAGCTCGTTGCAAGGGCAGCCTCTGTACCTGGACTCACCTGGGAATGACCATGCTGCCTAATTCCTTGCAAAGCATTCTCACCTGAGAACAATCTCCTCTCCCTGCCTTCCTCAGCTACCCGGTGATAGGAGGCAGGTGGAAATTACTTGAGCTAATGAGAAGAAGACAAGTTAGTGACATTTTACCCTCAGAGTCCTTTCCTAGAGGCTTCTGCCGTGCTTTCTCAAATGTTTTAGTAAAATCACTAAATCACTGCTGCTTTCAGAGGCACAGGAGTACCCTTTCATTTCTGCCTTGCTGCTCTCTCCCCTCTTTGTAGCAAAGCTTTTCAGCACGTGCCAATCCCTGAAGTCAGAAAGTAGTTTAACATTAAATTTGTGCCCAAGGAGCCAAAAACTCCAGGATTAACAGGCTTTCCTTTCCTTTCACTCTGCTTCCACACTTCCAGTGACCCATTTTACAGAGCCCTGAGGGCTGAAGGGGCTCTGCAGCCAGACCTTTTCGAGTTGTTCATATTGCCACACAGATGTAGCTCCAAGCTTGTTTTTCTCTAACCATGATAAAAAGGATGCACACTGCAAAAGAGGTGGTTCCTCACTATTCCAGCCACTTTGGGGCAGGTTACCTGGGTCAGCTGCAGCCAGAAACAGAATTCAGAAACGTCATTACAACCCTCAGTAGGCACTGAGAAATATCCAAACTGCCCTTATTCACACCTAAAGAAAGCTGTAGCAGGTTCTTGCTAGGAAAAGCCTTCCCACAGGATTAGCCCCATTCCCAGTCCCCCTCTCCATCAGGGGGCTGCCAGGCCTGGGCCACGTCTCCTTCCCCCACAGTGCCATAAATACCCCAGATAAACAAAATGCCTTGCTTTAAAACAAGCCCCCTGACAGGCTGCACGTAGAGGCTTGTCAAGCCTCCAGTGCCCTGCAGGCTGCACTTGAAAACCTCTGTCCCAGATGATTTATCTGGCAGGGAGGTTCCTTTTCCCCAGGAGGGCATGGAAATGCTCTCATGAGGTTCAAATAAGCCACCACGCTCAGGTAC
This sequence comes from Haemorhous mexicanus, assembly GCF_027477595.1. Classification (NCBI taxonomy): domain Eukaryota; kingdom Metazoa; phylum Chordata; class Aves; order Passeriformes; family Fringillidae; genus Haemorhous; species Haemorhous mexicanus. The sequence goes on from NC_082344.1 coordinate 1,469,362, forward strand.
CTTTCCAAATGTGTTTGGAATAGTTTATTTTTAGGCCTGTAATGATGAAATCTTATACACAGGGAATCTATCTTTCTCTGGCTTTGGTAAGGCATAGGAGGTGGTTTCTCCTAAACACTCATTCCCTGGAAATCACACTCCAGCCTCGATCCTCCTCCCTGCATGCACAACCAGCACTGCCACTCAGCTCTAAAAATGCTTGTGAGATAGAATGGTCAAACACAGATCCCCATCTCACACTTTGTGATCTTTCCTTCTATCTGTCTGCTCAAAACTTTCTGTTAAGACACGAGGTCTGGCCAATTACTCCAGGCTCCATCTACAGCAGGCTTTTTCCACTTCTGAAATGGAAATCAAGACACGGGCCCAGGCTCCAAGTGCACATTTGAATTTCAGACTTCCTGAAGTTCAGGAGCATTCTGACTTGCTTTTCATTTCACAGGAAGGCAGCACAGCTTTGCTTGCTTGTTTCCAAAAACCTGTTACTACAGAGAACTTGCTCAAGCTAACATTTGCAAAACCCAGGTGTTGATTAGGTATTTTATATCCAAAGTCTTCCCTTTGGGATAACCCTAAGATGTACAAGACATGAATTTTGGAGCTCATATATCTCTTCAGAAAGCAGAGCTAGATGGAGGTGTGCAGTGACAGGAAACATCACCCTCTCCCCAGTCCGGGTTACTGGTGGAGGGGGCAGGTGACCTGCCAGCCTGGATGACGTGTTTCCAGGATCCCAGGAGGTGGACTGGCAGCTGGAGCACAGGATGGATGTGGTCCAGACTAAAGATTTAGTGTGAATGTGTTTAAAGATCTGTGGCAAAAGGCTGCCTGTGTAGCTCCCTACCTCAGCTTTTCCAGAAAAAGAGAATCCTGCTATCCCTGAGTGACACAACAACAGAAGGACTAAGCCAGCCCTTTCCCTGTCCCGTAGCCAAGGTGACAGCACAAGACTGAGCCTGGCAAATGACCAGGCCCAGCTTGGCACGCAGGTGGGAGGGGTTTTCCACAAGCTGCTGTGGGAAAGCAGCTTGACTGATCTGGGTGAATTTCCATGGCACACACACACTTCTCCAAACACAGCCTGTTGAGGTTGGGTTTGAGGCAGGGACAAGAGGAAGGACACAAAACTGCATGCTGATGTCAGCCACTTGAAAAAGGACTTTGATCCTCAGGGCTGAGGACCCAGCACCTCTGAGGAGCAAGACATTTCACAAAGCATTTTATCTGCCTTTTAGGTAACAAGGCACACAGGGCATCAGTTGAGGGATGACAGAGCACTGTCACCTACTGTTGCTTATTAAAACAAGTTATTCCCTGCTGCCAGCTCGAGGAATGCTGCCAAAAGATATAAACTGATCCCAGAGCAGCAATACTGAGCCATGGCCAGTGCAGACTGAAATGCCTCACATGCTGCAGCATCTGCAAGATGGGCCTGGAAGGATCTGAAGGAAGAGTAGCATGAAAGCTTTGACCCCAGCGAAGCAGAAAATGATTTATGACCAGAGCCAGCAGGGCTTTCAGCCTCTGAGGAGGCAAGGCTTTATAGGAAGAGTGCAGCCCTGTGACTCCAGGTGGACCTTTTGTTCAGGGATGAATCCCAAGGGCATGCTGAAGGCAAGGCTTCCATGGCAACTGTGGGCACAGGCTGTTAAACAGAGTAAGACACTCAGTGAATTCTCCACAAAGTCTCTCCCCAACAAGTGTGGCAGTACTGCAGATTTCCAGATGAACACCATTAAAATGTACCTCAATACAGCCTAAACAGGACTAACTAACAGTCAAGCAAGCCTTCAGCTGCTTTCCACAGAAATCCAAAGCATCCCAATCTTTTATATTGAGAATTACACACTAGCTAAAGCTGCAACAGCTGTCCAGCACTCAGCTAACTATGGAAAAGGCACTGGACACAGTGTATGACTGCACCTTCCTCACTGCCTGGCACAATAAAGTGCACAGGTTTTCCCACTGGAGCAGAAATCCATGTTTTCACAGGCACTAGGAGCCACAGAGTGTCCCTGCTCGTGGATCAGAGGAGAACACATCACCACCTGCTTGGGGTTAAAGAAAACAGGCTGAAAGCTAACAGGGAATCAGCCAGCACAAGAGTGAGTCCCAGCCTGGGCTTGTAAGAATACTCCACCAGCTATTCCAGTGGCTGAGGAGGTCACCAATCCAAGTGCACATCCTGGGACCAGAATAAACTCAAATTCCTTGAAAGGGGCCCTGTTTAATTTCTCAGCTCACGCTACATTTACAGCAGTGAGTGTGGGCCCTTTCCTGATTGCCCAGACAGGATAAAGGTGGCAGGATGACATTTAAGGGAACAATAAAAGCTGAGGAAAGCACGAGGCACCACACAGATAACATGTGGATGTACTGTGCCAGTACCTTGGGCAAAGAGCTGGCACAGACACCACACCCACCTTCAGATCATCTGTGGCACAAACCCTCAGACCACTGGCCTTGGCTTCTGTCATCCTGCCAGGAGAAAGCCAAGGATCACCTCCAGTGCTTTTGCTCCCTACCAGAGTTAATAATTGAGCTCTGGATGCCAAAGGCTTCCCAAATTCCTGACTCAGCCACTGCACATGACAGGACCACTATTTAGACCGCAGACACCTTTTCCCAAGTTCCTTGGAGACTCTGGATTATAAACTGCACTCTGACCTTTGAAACATTTGACCCCCAGCCACACAAAATCCTTGCAAAACAAGCCTACAGGCCTTTGCAAAGCCAACAGTCTGCAAACCCTGCTTCCCCACAGGCCCTCACACATCCCACTTTTCCGCAACAGCTCTGCCATTCCCTGGTTTGAACGGATTTATCCTTGACAACTGAGCACTACAGCAAGGAGCTATTCCTGGCTTTGTTCTACGAGGGGAACAAAGGAAGAGAGGCTCAGGAAGACACAGAAGGTCAAGGAGGATGTGGAGAACAGAGGAAGGATCTGCCTTTGCCTTCCTAGGTCCAGGACAACATTTCCCTAGACCACAGGCTACTCTCCTTCTTCTTGACTTCACTGGGTGGAAACAAAGCCAATGCTGAGCCTCTGGAAATCCCATCACAAATGTTTCCTCCATTTAGGTGTTTAACAGTGTTCACATCCCTGATGAAGAACCTACTTGCCATGGCCAAAAAAAAAACCACACCAGCCCTCTTTGAAGGAGAAATTAAACGCTTCATTAATTCAAAAATGGTTGAGATGGCAAACCAGAACCAGAATGCACAGGTCGAGAGGCAAGAGTGCTAATAATTCATGAGCAAAATGCCATGTTCATGCAACACTAGGGATGAGACTTTAATTGCTTATTACTCTAATTGATTTCATTCAGTTGTTATGGCAATTTTCTGCTTTCAGGAGGTGCACTACACCAGCCACTGGCTTACACCACAAAGCACAGCCATGTGACACCCCACAGCTGCAACATGCATTTTAAGATAAATAATACCATATATGTGCCAAGTATTTACTGATTGCCATTTTGCTGAGCTCCAAAGCCCTGACAGCCAAGTGGGATCACAAGAACAACTCACTCACCTGTTAGTCCAAGCAAAGAGATGGCCTGAGACCATTCAGTTCTACTTTTCCTTAGTGTATGCTGCTCTAAATTCACAGAGTGCTCTAAGCTCTGACAGGAATATCCTTATTATTCCATCAGGAAAAAAAGGGGGAGCTGTTAAGGACCAGGGTCTGAACACACATTTATTCTAAAGGCTTTATTGCCACGTGTCACTTGTCACATGTCATCGAGTGGTGGGGAAGTTTCCTGCTTGAAAAGCCGTGGTTATAATTATTTAATTATGGAATGACAACTCACCAGGAACAGAAGTACTTCTGTTACAGATCCCTTGCAGCCCAGTCCAGCCAGAGGAGAGCAGCAGGATGACATTTCAAGATGCTCTCAGAAACCTGCGTGAACTTTCAGCATTATGCTTCCAATAGGTTCAGCAGCACGGGGAGCAGCATCCCAGAAAGTGGACACAGCCAGGAGTTGTTTCAGAGGATGGCTTCCCCACAAAACCACTGCCTTTGAGCCCCCTCAGCCCCCACTCAAACCAGTCCTACTGACAGAGCAGTTATGAAAACGAGCACACATTTAAACCCCCGTGACCACAAGCCTTCCAAGTCCCACCACGTGGTGCAGGCAAGCCCCAAACAGCACCTAAAAGCCATGCACACCTCTGCTATTACAAACAAGCCAACCACCAAAATCCCCGCTCTTTGTGGGAAGCCAGGCAAACCTCCTCGGGGGCATCTGCAGCCACCAGACCTGGAAGAATCCAAGTTGAGCCTACATCATTCCAACCACAGCAGAGAACCCCACAGTCTCCTCCCAAGCCCATTTCTTTCCATGGAACAGACTTGAAAGGGGCTGGATGGCACTCCCCAAGCTTCATTAGGCCTCCCAAGCAGGGCAAGCCCAGGACACAGCCCATGGTGGGTGCCGTGCTGAGGGGACCCAAGCAGCACCTCGAGGTGTGGTGACCATGCTTCACCACAAAAGACAGCAGCAAGGAGAATTCCTGCAGAACCCAGAGCAATCTAGCTGGAATGACCCTTAACCCCTGGCAGGAGCTCTGGATGTGCCAAGGTGCCAAGCACAATGCTCACAATGAGCACGGGATACCTCAGCCCAGCTGCCCACACTGAGGTGAGATTTCCATCCAGCGCTGTGCAGTCTCCCCTTGCTCTTGCCACAACTCCTGGGAAAGCTGGAACCCAGCTGTGGGCTCACAAAAGCTTCAAGGAACCGACTGCCACTCACAGCAGGTAACAAATACAGCACTTGGTTTATTTTTGTTCTCAACTGAAACAAGACTCAGTAGGTTCCTTACCCAAGCACTCCTGAAGTGAGCAGAGACTTGCAGCAAGAAGTCTTCAGAGGTACAGTATTTGTATCATACAGAGTACACAATAAATTACTATCTACATGCCACAGACCTACAAAAAGTTACATACAATGTAAAAAAATACAGTATTTTCTGCTCGTTTTTTTGTTTTAAATTTTTTTTCTGTACATTTTTTTTTAAATTTACATTTTCATATACACTTTTTGTAAACTTTTGTGTGTTTTTAGAAAACTGAAACCACATAACAGTTATGGATTTACAGCATCACTCCTGCCTTTCTAAAGCAACGCTGGCACCTAGGAAACAGCTTTTAGCTTGTTTGCTCCTTCATTTCTACTTTGGCACCACCACACCTCAGACCGTTCCTCTGAGCTACTTTAGTCTCCTTTAGCCATGTCCTCACCAGGGAGAAACACAATTAGACTGGAATTTGTGCTTTGATAACAAAGTTCAGAAGAAAAACCATTACATTAACTACTTCACCATCACATTTACCTGATACTTTACTGCGTAATTTCAACTTCTCCTGCACTAACTGCTTTACATCAGCATGCAAACAAGTCTGATTATGACTCAATCAATAACATGAATATACTGAAAAACAACTACAAGGGTTAAATATTCAAAGGAATGTAGACTTAGCAAGGCTTACCAAGTTAAGAAGTCTAAGCTAATAGCATGGATTGACAGGTTAGGATTTGAAACACACCGAAGTTATACAATGTGAATTTCAGTGTAAAAACATCCGTACTAAAGAAAACATGGAATTACTCCTGACCACACAATTAATACTACCTCAAAGTGAAAACTATATTGACTAGAAACCTCCTGCTTACCACACATACTCTTGGTGTGAAATAGGGATCCCTGAAGTTTATAAAAGCCAAGCTTCAAAAATTGCTACTTGGAGTACACAACTCAAGACCCTGCTGCAAAGGAAAAGCAGTTTCAGTGTTGGGCCCATTGGAGAGTCAATCATTCCAGCCTGGCACTACATACATGCTCCATGTAACCCACCCAGCCACTTGGATCTAATCCCACACCACCACTCCCAGAAGAAGTGGAGGAGCCCTCGAGAGGGACTGCAGTCCAATCTCCTGCTCCAAGCAGGGTCAACACTGAATCAAGCCAAGCTTGGGAGTCTGTCATGTGGAATCCTGAGAACATCCCAGGACAACAACTGTACAGCTCCTCTTGGGCCTCTCCTTTGCTTGACTGAACCCATGGAGCAAGTTTCTTCCACTAACCAAGTGCTTCCCATTTAAACCTCAGGAAAGCTTGCACTCTTGCTCCATGCTTCTCAGGCAAGACCCTGAAATCAACTCAGGTGTTGAGCTGCTGAGGGTTTTGGACCACCAGGTACAGAACTACATTCATGGCTGTTGACAACAGAGCTGTACAACTTTTTTTTGCTGATCTGGGGACCTGAATTTTTTTTTTAAATTCAGTAAAATTACAACAACAAAAAAAACAAGGCAGGCATTCAAAGCATTGATACCACAGCAAGTTTAGCCTTAATACAGTTTACAGATCACCACCTCATTTATTATTGCCAAAAGACTCTATGGTGCATTCAACACTTCAGCCTAATACAATCCAGACTCAGTGCTAAGAGTGACAGCTGAGAGTTTGCCACTTGGGTTTAGGTTTGAGTTCAAAGAAGAAGGTGCCTTCCAGATCACTCGGAGGAGAACTGCTAAGGCTTTCTTCCCCGCTGCTCATGTCTTCACAGGAGTCTTCACTGGAAGGAACAGTGGGAAAGGTAATTTTAACAAAGCACAACCCCTTCAAAGTGGCCAAGTACTCCTCAATCCTGCCATTTCTTGCACACTTTTCTGTTGCTAGTAGCAACATCCCGCATCTAAATACTGCTCAGCCTGAAGCTCCTTAGGGCTCCTAAAGCTGAAATCCTAACAAGGCACAATCCTCCTAAATGCCAACAACACCCTACCGATCGAGAAGCCAGTTTGCCAGACAGCAAGCATCAACTCCTTCAGGAGACTGAAAACCTTGGCAAGCCTTCCTTAAAACCAACAGTGCCTCCCCCCACCTGGCCAAGTACCTCTGAACACCACAATGACAGTTTCCCCTCCTTTCCACGTGCTGAAGGCATATTCCAAGCCCAGCAATAGTCTCAGAGCTAGCACTTACTTTTTTTTTCCAAGCAGCAGCGATTAAGCCATAGTTATACAGAGGAAAAGGAGAATTCCCAACAAATGAAGCAGCCAAGTGTTACCCACCTCTCACTTCCATTGAAACATCCACCCTCTGGGATCGTTGGCAACTCGGGAACACTGTAGTAACTGTTTTGTAGGTTTTGGGCTGTACGCCTCGAAACAATCCAAACCAGTTTTTTGTGATCAGGCTTGCAGCATTCAGGAGAAGAATAATCTGCCAGGCATTTAGAGACCAGCTCCCTCCAGTAAAGTAGGTCACTATCACTTATCTGGAAAAAAAAACAACCAAAACCTCAGAAGTTAGTTAGTCCACAACACAGAGGCTCTAAGGATAACTCCTCCCTCCATTTTACCTTCTTGGGAAAGACCTGGAAAAAACATCAGTCAAGACAGAACTGACTCATGACTGATACCTCTGTCAAAGTTGCTTTTGAAGGTGAACTACCAACTCCTACACACCTTCCAGACAAGTCCCTGTTCAAGGTGGAGTTAGGCTGACAGTATGCCTGTCAGTCCTTGTTACCATTTTCTTTGTCACTTCCAAAGGAGAAATGAAACAAAGGTTATTCTACTTTAAAATGGAATAAAACTTTTTTGAAATTCCATTTTCAAATGGAAGTGAAGTTTTTTAAACTGCTTTAAAATAGAAGAAAAAACTTTAAACCACCATTTTAAAATAGAATAATATAGTACTTTAAGTACTTCTATCCCTTAAGAAAGTGGGGTTGTTCCATCTGACTGCAAGAGTGAAAAGCTGCCTCTAGGCCATCACTGGAGGCAGCATGCAGCTAGAGGCCATGAATCCTATTTTAGTCCATAGGCTATCCTGAGCTGGAAGGGATCCACAAGCATCCAAGCATCATGGAGTTCAACTCCTGGCCCTGCACAGGAGAAACCCAACAATTCCACCCTGCACCCGAGGGCATTGTCCAACTGCTCCTTGAGCTGTGCCAGGCTCGTGCTGTGCCCATTCCCTGGGGAGCCTGCTCAGTGCCCGACTTCCATCCACAGGAAGAACCTTTTCCTGACAGCCAGCCTCCCCTGACACAGCTCCAGCCATTCCCTCAGGTTTAACTATTCAGGCAAAAGGAATAAGCAGCCCAGCAGTCCCAGAACAGACTGGAAGTTTCTGCAGACCACACAGCCAGAGCTGTACAAGTTCCATCAGCTGCCTGTTAAAGCGTGCACTGTACACACACTGGGTCAGCAGTCCCTCTGATTTTATACATTTCAGCTTATTTTTTAACTGCTTCTTTCAGCCAAGCAGAACCTGTAAGGACACATCTAGGGATCCATTTAAGGGACCCCCACACGTGCCACCCCCCACCATTAACAGTGTCAGTCCAAACAACCCACTGAAAACACTCACCTTTGAATGCTTCTGAACACGCAGAAGGATCTCCAACAGCTCAACAGACTTCAGAGTCTGAACTTCCAGAGTGAGAAGGCACAAGGCCAGGACAGACGGCTGGAAGGACCAGAAAACAGCACTCAGTACCACAGCCACCACAAGCACACCCAGCAGCTACAAACAACTGCTTCTACTCACTTTTGCTTTTGAGAACACTAGACGGCAGTTGCAAGCTTTTAGCTGCGCTTCCAACTTGTCCAGATTCAACACTTCTTTCCTGTGAGACATCCAAGGGAAGAAGGAAGGGTCTGCATGAACAAGCATTCCCTCGCCAGGAAGCAAGAACTGAGGAGCTGTCTCCTCTACAGCCAAGGCTGCAATCATCTCAGAGGGGATTAACAGGGGCTCAGCAAACACCCCCAGCTCACCTTTCTGAGGTATGACAGAGTACAATAGTATGGTACAAGTGCAAGAAGGTTAAGGCAGTAGTAGCTTTAAATTCAAAGTGCAACTTTTCTGAAATTATCTTTTCCATCCGTTTCAGGTCGGACACAGTGCATTTACATTGGCTGATCCGGATGATCTCGTGAGCAGATGGGATATTGCATTCCTCCTCCACCACACGGGCGGCCAGCTGCATGCAGCAAACTCCAATGCAAGACAAATGCTTGGGTTTCACCTACAAACCAGAGTAAACGCCATGAATGCAGCACCCCTCAGCAACGCTGGGCTTCAACAACCAAGTGTGTTTGGAATACCCACAGTTCTGACTTGCTGATCCCCACCAAGCCTGGTGCTGGCCAGCTCCTACTCCTCCCTCCCCCAGCCACAAGCAGTGCCATCACTTCAGCTGGAGCAAACCCCACGAGGCAGCACCGAGCCGCTGGGGCTGAGGAAGGGAAGTGCCACAGCTGAGCAGCCTCTTCTCAGGTCGTTCCCCACCGGGACACACATAAATCGCGGTGGGAGCTGCAATTCCCTGCTCCTCCGAGCGGCAGTGCTCGCCCAGCCCACACAAATCCAGTCTGAGCCTGTTCTGGGCAGCCCCATCCCTGCACAGCTTGTTCCTGCCCCTGCTCTCCTCTCCCCTCTACCGTTGTACATTTGGTGCCACTTCAAGGCCAGTCCGACCAGAGAACTGACGCAACTCTGCTTTTTCTGCTGATCTAATAATGAGGAACTGGTTTTGGTCCAAGCTTCCTGCCTTAGAGCAGCACAAACACGATAAAAACAACCAGGAAATGATCACTTGGTGTCAGTCCCAAGGCTAAGCTAAGCTTTAGCAGAGCACCCAGAGACAGCCCCTAACACTTAGTGGTTTGTTTCCCTTAATTCCTCCTTTCTCAGACAACTACGTGGTGATGGGTACAGATTTATTAGAGGAAGTAAATCAAGCTGCTACTTGTCTTTAGGGGTGAAAGGAACTGCACTCAACTCCAGGTTCACAAAGGAGACCTCAGAGCTGCTGCTGAATCAACAGCCACACTTATACCTTCATAAGAGCCAAGAATCTGTCCAGAATGTTGACAGCCAAAACAAACGTTTCAGTTGCAAATCCAAAGAAGTTGGTCAGACTCCAAAGATCTTCCACCTTGGCATTCCTTTGTCTTGGACACAGAGTGTTCTCATTCTATGGCAAGAGAAGCAAAGTCAGAATTATTCTGTGGCAGCTTTTCTATTTTATTTAGATCAAACAGAAACAATTTTTTTCTTAAATACTTTATTTCGCTTGAATTGAAGGGAAAATAAATTTAGGCACTTAGGACTCAAATCACACCCACGGTTGAGAGATTACAGCCAGGTCCTGAGTCTCACTGGTGCAACAGCCAGCACAACCACATCTCCTACTCTCCACTTGCTTCTTTTAAGACACATTTAAGACTTATTTAAGTCACCAACTGCAGGCATACAGAGTGACTCCTGCCCTTAGAAATGACCACTCAGCTCTCTGCCTTGCATGTCACTATTTAAGCAACAGCTCTGCTTTCACAATAAACAAGCAGACTTATCTCAGGGATTTTTTTTTCTCGTTAAACATTAAGGCTCTTCCCAAAGAACTCACAAACACCCGAAGGCACATAATAAGCCGGCCCCGAACTCAGCCAGGAACTTTGGTCGTTAACGTGGAGATGTTTATGGTCTATTTACATTTTGCTGCTCAGCACTGAACGGTTCTGGGCTCATTTCCCCAGACAGCGCCAATGAAAAGCCGGTGGTTCCCCTGTGTGTTACATCCCACCTCCCCTGCAGCGGCAGGAAGCTCCCCTGACGGAAACAATACACTACCTCTCTCGCTCCTGTGCTCACTCCAAGTTTAAGCAATAAATATAAACACCTAAAGTACTAAACGCCTTGCCCTGCAGGTCGCAGCGCTTGGATAAGGTAACGTTAATACCTACAGACGAATACAGAATTAAAAGAAAAGGCAAGCAGCGCATACAGAGAAAAGAATTAACTTTCCGCAGTTAACATGCTTCAAATTCCATTAGCCGGAATTTTCTTTCTGCCCTGAGGAGCCCCCCGACGCCCTCACCCACCTCGGCGGCGCCCTCGATGAGGCTGAGTCCCTTCTCGCGGGGCTGGAACCGCCCCTCCAGCTCCAGATGGAGGTTCAGCTGCTTGAAAAGCCACAGCGCCTCGCTGCTCATCTTCCCTTCCCTTCGCCTCCTTCCCCTCCGCAGCAGGGAAACAAAGGGGCCCCGCAGGCCGGGGGCGAGGGGACACCGGGCCCCCCCCCCGCAGCCCTCACCGCTCGGGGAGGGGGAGGCGAGCCCGGCTCCCGTCACCGCGCGGACGGGGGTGGGCTCGGCCGCTGACCCCGCATCCAGGCAGGGCGGCCTGGACCCCCGCGGGGAGTCACAGCCCTGTCACGGCACCATCCCCAGCCGCTCCCCTCCGCCCCGGCCCCGGCCCCGCTCCAAGATGGCGGCGCCGCGTCCCCGCCCACGGCTTCTGTTGTCCCTCGCGGAGCGATCCCCGCCGGTGAGGCGGCGCACGGAAGTCAAATAGTCCAGCCCCACTCATGCGACCCGACGCTGCCCCCTCTGGTCCCCGAGGTCCGGAGAGGGCGCGGCCGACCCGTGGAGCTCCAGTACAGCGGAGATCGGAGCGGCACCGCGCTGCTGCGGCGGGGCGGGGAGGCCGCGCGGAGGGACACGGCGAGGTCCGCATCACGCCTTTAAAGGGACGCCAGCGGCGCCTCATCCGTTTTGAAAAGACCGCCCAAACCCTCCCGCGCTCGGATTGGCCCGCGCTTCCCAGCCGCTGATTGGCCGGTGGCGCCGCTCGCCCCGCCCCTTCCCCGCCTCGCGGAGGGGAGTGTTGTTTACCGGCGGCGATTGGCCACCGACCGAGACCGGGTCCGTTCTGATTGGCCAGCCGAGTTCTGCCTCCGCCCCGCCCAGTGCTCCGAGCCCTGGCAACCGCGACGAGCCCGCGCGCGCGCGCCCTGAGGCGATGGTGGTGGACGGGATGGAGGTGCTCACCCTCAGTCCCTCAGCGCTCCCGTGTCCCCACACCGCCCGTCCCACAGCCCTCCCGTGTACCCACACAGCCTGTCCCACAGCCCTCCCGTGTCCTGATACAGGATAAAGATGAACGCTGACCTGACAGCAGCAGCCTGAGGATGGCTCAGCCCCCGCGGGTGAAACTCTCCGTGTAACTCTGCGGGACTCTCCTCATGTTGTTCCTTGAGGGTTCCAAAGACCCCTCTGGATTTAAAACCTCTCCGTGTCCCACTTCAGACTGAGAGATTTGTGTGCAGGCCGGGGTTGTAGTGGTTTTGGGATGTGCATTTCCAAACTTCCCTTCCTGTGGAATGAATCGAAGGCCCAACGGGTCCGGACGGAGGTGGTGGATCAGCCCCCTAAGTCAAAGGCTGCATCAAAGGGCTTCTCAGCTTAATGGAGTCCTCAGGACCAGATAAAACAAAATAAACCATCGTCTGGAGGCTGTGTGGGGCTGTTCCAACGTGCTCGTGGACAAACACAAAGGGATAAATGTCCCGGGACAAACCCAAAGCACAGCGATTGGATGTGTGTACACACTGGAGACAAAAGTCTGGGCAGGTGACTCCGGCAGATTAGCGCTGGTTTTGACCTGCTGAGGCTCCACAGCTCCAACAAACAGAAAATGTCTATGAAATGTCACAGGCTGGAAAAGCAAACCCGCCTTCTCCACCGAGCCATCAGCAGTGCTGGGCTCTGCCAAGCTCTATTTCGAGGCACAGTCCCTGTCTGCAGTGCCAGTGATGACGGCCAACACTTCCCTCGAGTTTATTTTGATGCCAAGGACTCCGAGATTGCTGTAAACACGCACCAGTTTTCCTCAGGGTGTTCCTGATGTGGGCTGGAGTTCCTGTAGCTACCAGCAGATCCACGTGCCCACCCCTCCCATCACACAGACTGATTTCTGGGGAGGATAAAAGCTGTTTGAGACATGGACCTGCTCCGGATTGAACAAGTGCTGCTAGTGGAACCGACTTCCAACCAGCTGCATGCAGTGACATCATTCAGGTAATGTTTAGGGGATGAGTCTCTCAGCTCCTCTCTGGTATTCAAATTCCCTTAGCAGTTGCTCCCTTCTTTTCTTCCCCACATTCCAAAGTGATTCTTGCTATCACAGAGATGGAGTAGGGATGTTCTTCCTCCTGTAAGAAAGCACGTCGGAACACATGCTCCAGTTACACTAAAAGGGTTCATTTTGTAAGCACAGAGCATGACAGCTCCAAAAGTACCAGTTCAGATACCTGCTTGAACACATACATTCCTTTCCCTTTACTAATTTAAACCCAACAGAACACTGAAAAATTATCCCTCATATCTCATGTAGCCTAAGGGGGGAATCTCTTATCAGAGTGTGGCTCATTTCCCAGGTTAGGAGAGAGGGATTCCTGCCCCATCTTTGTTCCTCATTATTAACTCACTTGTTGAAAACAGCTCAGTGGGATTGAGAAAAAACAAAACAACCAAACCCCAAGGATCCTTAATATAAGTGATGGACTTTTTTGGGATTGAAAACAGGGAAAATGAGCCTGCTCCCTGTGCTGTCTGGACCTGGCAGAACAATGGAGTGTTGTGGGCACAGGAGGAGTCATGCTGAGGTCAGGGAACAAAATCTGTTGTTGTTTTCTATTTTTTCCCTTATGCAAGGAATAATTTTCTTTCAGTGTGGTGTTTATTTGGGATTCAGGGAAGTAAGAATGTGGGGGGAGAATGAGAAGTGTTTCCAGCATTCTGAGGAAACACAATTTACCTCTTCTGTAACGTGCTGTGCTATAGAGAGCAGCAATTCCTTCCTGACATTCTTTGGGAACCCAAAGATGCACATCCTATTGAACAGGGATTATTGCAACCAGCCTGGCTAAACTCTCTTCCCATATGGCCTGGGAAAACTTGTCCAGGCATGCCCAGAGCAGTTCCCCAGGAATGGTTCTGGGTGGCTAGGAGCTGTGTATTGACTGGCCGGGGATGATCCAGGGGTGTTGATTGGGCCTGTGGCATGTGGATTTCCACACCGAAATAGGATTACAAGCCGTGGTGATTAAGGGACACAGAGTAATTAACGCTCTAGACACAGCCATTGTCTGCCCACTCCGGACACCCACGGAGGAAAAACAGGGGTCACTTGGAACAACAGCTCCCTTGAGCCACTTATGCAAAGAGCTCCACCAATTTACAGCCCCTAATTAATCCAAGTGTCCCTTATAATGCTCCATACCCCATTATTCCGGTATGGAGGACAGCAGCCAGGGAAGGCAGGAGTCTCAGGGTGGTGTTTTTACACAAAATACACTTATTGGAAAACACCTATCAAGGCTCCACCTGTATACACACTGAGAAACAATTCACAGATGCTGTTGCTTCAAGAGCAAAGGGGTCAGTGCCTTGGGGATAAAAGCTATCAAAACCTTGGCATGGGCTTCCCCTCACCAGGCCCTTTGGGAAGGAACGAGGCTAGGAGATGAAATGATTCATAAATCTGTCAGAGTTTAAACCTTGTTCCCCAGACAGCAGCCCCTGAGGGAAAGTGGCATTTGATCCTCCAGTAGCCATGGGAGCAATGTTCCCTCTGGTGCAGCTCCTGTCTGCCCATAGGAGTGTAATTCCACACCTCTCACCTGGTGCTCCTGGAACTCGAGTGCAGCATTCAAAAATAAATGAATTTATTCCGATTTATCACTTGCTGCCTATGAGACCAAAGGAGAGCAAGGCATCCCGATAAGAGATTACATGGAGCTTGGTGTTAGGGAAGAGATTCACTGGACAGACCCAGAGAGGAGCAGTGACAGTGCCTCTCCCAGAGACCACACCCCGAGTTCCAAGCAGCTGCTGGAATAAGGAAGGGAGGGGGCAGAAAAGAGAAACCCAGCCTGGTCACTCGGGAAACTCAGAGCACAAAGTATTATGAGCTGGTAAGACCCAAACACAAATCTGTGGTAACTTAGTAAGTTTTGGGCAGAATCTCTGCTATAATTTAAATAAATCTGCCCTGTACTGATAGCACATACTTTGCTTACTGAAAATAACAGCTTCCTTATTTATATAAGAACCCCTACACCAGCACAGCTGCACCACAGTCCCGGGACAAGACTCCCAAGAGGAGTTTCCTAAAAGAGAGAAGTCCAAAGATCTACTGGGAAACAGTTTCTTTCTTAGAAAATGTTCTAATTCCCAGTAGTTGGCATAAAACTTGTAAAGCACAGCTAAAAACTAAATTGCATGCAGTGCTAAAACCCTGATTCTTGAAGGAAATTCCAAGTCTTCACTGAGAATTTTCACTGACACAAAAGGATTCTGTTCCAGAAATAACACCAGGGACAGGCCCCTGCCTATTATTTCACAGCTCTGAGCGAGCACATGTATAGCATGTTGGGAAGCAGAGAATTCCATGATCCCTGACACCAGCAGAGCAGGAGGAGAAGGCTGCAGAGTGAGCTGGCTGTGTGCTGAACCCGATGCTCTGCCTGTGTTGTCACGGAGGCCTCTCTCCACACACAGAGCTGGAAAGATCCAGAAAGCGCTCAGGAGCAAACACAGCACGAGTCCAGCACAACCTATTCTCTCAGGATCATCAGATCTCATTTGAGAGGGTTTACAAATGGCTCTGGCACGAGAAGAGGAAGGAGGAGCCTTGCCCCCAGTGCAAACCCTCACACACAGACAGCACAAAGGAAGGCACTCCTGCTGACTTCACCGGGGCCACGGCAACACCACCTGCAGCTCTGTTGCTCATGGGTTGTAGCTGCCCCACCTTGTTCAAACTTCACTCTGTGGTCACTGAGAAACAGGAAGGGATCAGGAGAGACTGCAGATCCGTGACACATCTCAGGACTTGCCCAGTGACTGCAATTATTCATGATTTCTGTGGGGGGTGGATGCAGGTACCACCCTTTGTCTTGGTCCTGCTGGCTCCCACTCCAGCCACTGTCAGAAACCTGCGCTGCATCTCCAGGCCTAACAAAACCCAACTCCCTGCCTTTTGTAGCTCATCACTCCCGCTGCACCTGAACAGCAGCTGGAGGTGCAGCCCCACTCCTGCACAGGGAACCTTCCAGAAGCCCTCCATCAAATGGCAATAATCTGCCTTCAGTGCAAGTTAAATTGTCTGAAAGGCAGCTGTGTGTTTCAATAGCCTGTCAAAGCATGACCACAGAACCAGCAGTTGGCACAGAGGCCTCCTTTAATAACCATTTGTTACTGGAAGGTGCATTTAATTCACTGTGTATTTTTGTCACTTACTTTAAATGGGTTCTTCTATTTAATTGACAGGATAATTCTAGGCAGTGTTGTACTTAAGGCTTTGGAAAGTTTTGTTGGTTTTTTTTTTTTTTAGAAAGGTGGTTCTGCATAATTTCAGGAGGCGTTTTCAAAATCACAGGGATTCTGCATAAATGGAATTTAAATTAGTCATTAAAAGTTAAACCAAGGGAAAAAATAAAGGCAGTCACCTTTCTGCCTGTAGAACTAGGCAACTGCTGAGTAAAATGATTTGCTAGGAAGCATTCAGCTACAAGAACCGGATATTGTAAATTTATTTTATGATTTTACACTTATTTGCTAATTTAACATACCATTTTCTATAAAAGATGAGAAGCCCTTAATTATCTCAGAAAATACTCCTTTCTCTCCTTTCCCAGGCTGTCTTAAGCTCTTGCGTGTCTTTTGCTAAAACTGAGATCATGAGACAATGCCTTCTATACTTCGCACAGGGATAATCACTAATTAGGAGATGGCACCAGCCAGTACATAATTCTCTGTATCAGCCAGTACAAACACAGACCATGACAGATGGAAGGGTTTTTCCAGCTGTAAAGGTGAAAAATTTCAGTCAGGTGGATTGGTTGTTCCTACTGCAATAACAGGCAGCTGGAATCCTGCAAGTCCTGTGGAGTGTGCTGCCCCTATGCCTGTGCCAGAAAGGAATATTCCATTTCCCCCCTTGCTTTCCAAAGGACAGCCTTCAGCCATTCCACGTCCATTGGGGCACAATGGCCTGCTCTTATTCCCCAGTCATCTGCACCTCTGTTTCAGGAGACAGGCTGCTCTGTGAGGGGTGAATGGAGAAGCACAAAGCTCCATCCCAGCCCCACAGATGTTTCCCAAGGAACAGCTGCAGGAACATTGCCAGCATAGTTCTGTCTCAGGATACTGCATCCAGGCACGTTTCACTCACACACTGCTGCTCCCTGCCAGAAGAAATCATCCAGATAGACTTTCTCAGATGCACCAACAGCAAAGGGATCCTAATCCACACCGAGAAATGCAGATTATCCACTGGGAAAGGCACATCTACAACCATCGCAGCGACACTATTCTTTTTGTGAGGGTATAAACTCCTACAGGGCTGATATCAACTCCCCAGGACACAAAACATCCAAACATAAACATTGATCTCGACAGGAAAGCCTAGCCACAGCCAGGTAATTAACAGGAGCTGCCTTTTAAAAGCTGAGAAAAGCAAGGAGTTTTTATGTTTTGGAAGGGAAAAAAGGAAGAAAACCTGTATTTAGTGACACCACTCTGCCAATACTGAGAAGGTAAAACTGGGAGGAGGCCCATTGGTGCCACTGTTGGTGTTCTTGCACATTCTGACACGTGTTTCCAATTAATAATCTATTTTCTGGGAAGAATGATGGATTTACTGGTGGCATCCCCAGGGTGAAGGGGACAGTCTGAAGATATTACTGTCACGAAGCTAAATGAAATAGAGCTGGAACAGAACACATTCCAAATAGCAAAGCAAACGGCAGAAAATAGCAGCTCTGGTTGAGAAAATTACATTATGGGGCTGTTTATTTAGTAAAACTAAATCAGGTAAAAAGGTTAATTTAGTGTCTGCAGCTCCCCTCTCAGAATTAATCACCGAGTGAGGTGAAAGAGGCGCTTCATTTGCTAAATATGAGCACGTATTTGACTGTTCTGGATGAAAGCAGAACTGTGTCCTGGTGTTTTGAGGAGCTCCATGCTGGGAACAGATAGGAAGAGAATCTTGTGCAGCTCAAAGAGAAGGGTTTGTTTTCCTAGTAAATAATTTAAATTCCTGCTGGTAGGAAGAGCAGGGTGGGAACAGCTACACAAAGTCCTGAGGGGCCTTTGTGGAGTTGTTCCACTCGAGCTGACACTCCTGTCATTCCACTGGCAGTGCTCTCTAAGACCAACAGGCTTCCTTAACAGCTGCAGTGGAAAGCTAAGTTTGAGCTCCAAGAAATGAAGGAGCCTGCATCTAGTTTCCTTTTTTCCTTTGCCACATTCTTCAGGAATACCGATTTAGGGGGGTTTAATTTTTTTTTTCCCCCCAAAGGGCAGCTAATTATTGCCTGTAGGAACAAGCACATCTGATGAACTCATCAGGTGGAACAGCCTAAAAATTTGTATACGCTGAGTTCCACACTGCTCACTTGAAAAATCAGCATTCCACGGATTGATTCCTTGCACAAAAAAAAGGTGAAGGTTTCTCAAAAACTGCTGGTGATTTTCTATAGTACAGTTTTCACAGAGACGAGAGAGTTCAGTGCTCAAACCCCATTTCATTCCCCTGTGAGAGTTCCTTTGTGCTGATCATTTTTCCTTGACAAGCACTTACCCCCTAGAAGCTGAGCAAAGCCTTGTCAGGCAATTTCACCATAAACCATGTTTTTAGGGTTCTCCTTGTTTCCTTCTGCTGCTTTTCCCAACATTCCACATTTGCAAACTCTCTCTCTCACAAAGAAAACTGAGTTAACTTTGTTTTCAACTCCGGGGAAAATCGAGAAATCCTCAGACTCTGTTTCTCCCTTTTTTTTTTTTTTTTTTAAGGCTTTGGTTTTTAAACCAAGATCAAAATTGTCTCCTCTGGGCTGATCAAAGCCTGCTTGCTACTTGAAGGATCACAGGTTGGCAATAAATATAGATAAGTTACGTAATGGCTGGAGTCAGAGCACAAACACAGTGGTAACTGCAGGGATTGCTGGACGGGCTCTGTCACAGAGGCAACTTGACCAGCTGAACCCAAACAGTGCTGCTGTTATTTTTATTTCTTACAAGTTATTTTTATAACTCTGCATGTTTGCAGCCCCTTGGGATGTTCAAATGGCTCCTTAATTTCGTGGAGCTTGAACTACTTTAATGTAGCCTCACAACCTGCCTGGCATGAAGGTGAGTTTGCTGCTGCTCTGAGGCTGCTGTGTGATTTGAACTCCCCGAGCTGACCTTGGAGTGCACCTAGGTTGGGTGGGTATGAAATTCACCTTCAACCTTTGCATCCCTGGTTGGCAGGGTCCTTACAGATCAGCCAGCCCTACCCCCTGTCCTGGCAGGGACACCTCCCACTATCCCAGGCTGCTTCAAGCCCTGTCCAACCTGGCCTTGGGCACATCCAGGGATCCAGGGGCAGCCACAGCTGCTCTGGGTAACCTCTGCCAGCGCCTCAGCACCCTCACAGGGAAGGATTCCTTCCAAAATCCCATCTAACCCTTGCCTTTCTTGTCAGCATGAAGCCCTATTGCCTCTTTCCATCACTCCCTGCAAATGAGGTCCAAACACACGGAGTTCATGCTCCATCTCCTTCCCAGCAGTGCTGCTAAACCCCTTGGTTGTGGTCACTGCCACAAACTACCACTGGGATTTGGGAAAAGTGCCACAGCTTTACAGACTTCAGAAACACAGACTCTTAGGCAATGAGACCCAGAAGACCTAGAATGGAATTGTGAAAGCGAGATAAAATTCCAGCAGGACTTGCCCTTCTCTACACCTTCTAAAAGTCATAATCTGTTTCAAGATAAAAAGTAGTAAAAATGGAAGGGAGCAGCACATGGCAGGCTGGAATTTGAAGAAGAGCTCATCCTGTGCATAGAGGAGCTGCTGCAGCAAAAATAGCCATTCATTTCAGTCTTATATGTTGCTAGGGAAGGGGTTAAAAAAAGCTTGAGATGGATGAATTTTTAGCGAGCTGCTTCAGAGTTAATTTGCTGTAAAATGAATAGGAAAAAAAAAAAAATCTATGTTCTCTCTTGATTTATGTCACTGTGCTTATTATCTCCGGAGGAAATCCTCCTTTGTGTGCTGTCTGAACAGCCAATAACTACAGATACTGGAAGGAGTTTAAAGAAAACAATTTGCCTTTGCTCTGAACTTCTTGCTTTTATCTCCTCATTTCAACCTCTGGTGGTGCGGCAAGATTCTGACACTCATCACCGTGCCAGGATTTGCATGCCAAGTATTTATTCTTTTCCTGGTCTTTGCTGTACAGTACTGTAACACAGCCCCAAACCCATTATTAAAAAAAAAAAAAAAAAAGAGAGAGAGAATTTGAATACTCAAAAGTTTGTCCAGGAATAAACGGAGCTCTGAGACTACAGCTCAGCTTCCACAGCACTTCAGGCATCTTGTGCTGAAGTGGGAATGCCGGACACAGCCTGGAAACGACAAGGAAAAGGACAGTGCTGCAGGCCTCTGTGCCGGGGAAGGCCTAAAGAAGTAAATGAAATCCTGGGCGAATCCCTGTTTACATTTTGCAGCGCAGTAAACTAGAGATCACTGGGGATAACACAGGGAGCTCTGTTCCAGCACACACAGGCTGGGAGACAGGGTATGCGCAAGGAACAGGCGAGACCGTGACACTTTGGCCGAGGACAGGCACAACTCGGGCCTCACTTACAATTAACAAACAAATAAACACCTCTTGCCGTCGCTTCGCCGGTGTTTTTAACGCCGCTTTACCGACCGCCCCCCGGTCCTGCCCGGAGCCCCCCCCCAGCGCCCTCACGGAGCCGCGCACGCGCCGCAGATCGCGTCGCGCGGGCCGACACTGCCGCGCGATGCTTCCGCCAGAGAAAAGAGTCCCCGCTGTCCGGTCGTTCCCCCCCCCCACCCCCGCCCTCCTGGCTCCCCCTCACAGCCACCGGGCCGGGGGGAGAACCGGGAGGGGTGAACCGGGAGAGAAGAACGGGAAAGGGAGAGCCGCCTCCAGCCGCCGGCGGCCTCCCGCATCCCTGACGCGGGGCTTTGTCCGCGGCCGGCGGCGCTGAGGCGAGGCGGTTCCGCGCTAAGGGGCGCTCGCGCCGCCTCGCCGGCGCTTCTTTCTCCCCCTCCCCTTCCCCTCCCCGAACCCCCCGGGAAGCGGCTGGCTGCGGGCTGCCTCTCGCTCCCCTCCCCTCCCTTTTCGTTTTTATTTTATTTTATTTTAATTTAACCCCCCCTCCCTCCCTCCCGCGCGGCGGCGGCCCGCCTCACCCCCCCACCCCCCCCCCCCCGTCCCCGCAGTTTCCCCCTCACCCTTCCTGCTCCCGTCATGGCGACATGAGGAGCCCGCCGGCCGCCGCCGCCCCGGGCATGGGCCCCGCACGGTGCTGAAGCGCCGCCGAGGAGCCCCGGCGCCGCCGCCCCGCCATGGGGTGCTGATGGCCAGGCCCCGCCGGGCACCCCGCCGCCGCGCAGGGGAGGTGAGAGCCGGGAGGGGACGGGGGGATCGGGGGTGTGCTGGGCGACGCCGTAGTTATAAACTACGGTGCGATTATACAGGCGCGAAGTAAACGCGCTCAAAGCATCCTGCCAGCGGTGCTTTGTGTGCCCGTGCGGGTGCGGGGCCCGTCGGGTCGCTGTGCCGTCCCCTCTGCCCCGTGCAGGGGCTCAGCAGCGCATCTCTGCCCCAGGTGTGACTCTGGTCACAGCGCGACGCACGGCATTGACAAACAGAGCGGCATTTACAAACTGAGAGGGTGAAGGTGTCGGAATGCACCTTAAAGATGACGCAGTCGCAGCCCCTATGGCTTGGGCAGGACACCCCCAGGTGACCTGTTTCTTCCAAGCCCTGTCCAACCTGGCTTGGAACACTTCCAGGGTTGGGACATTCACAGCCTCCCTTGGGCAACCTGTTCTAGTGTCTCACCACCCTCATAGTAAAGAGTTTCTTCAGAATACTGAACCTAAATTTCCCCTCTTTCAGTTGTACCCATTACTCCTTGTCCTGTCAGTACAGTACCTGAAGAAGAGTCTCCCTCCAGCTTCCCTGTAGGCCTCCCCTGGTTTTGGGTTTTGTTCTCTTGTCTCCATGTAGTTCACTTGCAGAGATGGGCTGCACTCTCTCCCCGCTTCCCTCTTAGCTCTCCCGGCTGCGATGGAAGGAGTTTCCTTGAACTAAGAGCAGCATTGTGCGCTCTAAATCCATCTCCAGAGGGGTGAACTGGAGGGAGTGAGATTGCCCTGGGTTTTTGTGCCTGTGGTAGAAAGCAGAGTGTCAGAAAACATTCTCCTGAAAACTTGTCCATTGAAGACAGAAAAACCTGCTCTCCTATCCTCCCCTTTTGACCCTGTGAAGGAGGGAAAAAGGAACAAACCCCTATTTTACCACTCTTAAAAGTAAAGATCTTATTTGGCAGGCTGATTCAACCCTGAATTTAAAAATTATTTCAGCATCAGCCTTTGTCTGCTCCTAGATATTTCTTTCTGTGGTGTGCTGCGTGTACATGGCACAGCCCCTTTTAAAGACAAAAGGGTGAGGTTTTTTTTAAAGAAAATGTTGAAAGTGAGCAAGATGCAAGTGGTGCATGACACGCTTTTGAAAGGGGAGCAGCTCCCCTTCCGCTGCAGGGGTGGCAGCTGTGCCCCCCACCTCTGCCCCTCTGCAGGTGCACCTGGAGCCCAGGTCAGGCAGGGTGAGCCTGTCTCTCAAAAACCAAATCGTGGCATCTTTTCCTTGTCTCCAGGGTTGGATTTTGGATCCCTGCAAACGATTCAGATTTGGTTTTCAAGTAGTTTGGCTGGCTTGTGGGGCAGGAGGAGGGCTTGTTCTCATCAGTGCCTACACAGACCTCGGCATGGGGTGTGGGAAGCTGATTTTTTGGCTTCTCCCCAGCAGGAACTGAACTTTCACATGGGGGGGTGTGTGTATATAGATATACACACACAGAGAGTTTTAATTATCCTTCACCCTGTGTAGAATTTAGGCACAGTTTGATGTGGCAGGACTGATCCTAGCTGCTGCTTTTGCTGTGTCTGTTGTGTATTCCCAAGGCCTGCACTTGATTTGCTCTGGGACCCCAGTTAAAAACACTGACAGTGGCTCTGGTGAGAGCCCTGCTCTGTCGAGATCCCATGCACACAAGGCCCTCCTTGCTGGATGCCAGCCGGGGCCAGGCTTTGCTGCTGTTCCATGTTTGGGGTGTCACTGGGCTGCAGCCTGTGCCGTGAGCAGGAGCTGCACTGCACTTCTCTGCCTGGCTCTTGGGAGCTGTGCTTCCCTAGCTCCAGACCTGTCTTCCATCTTACAGTAACCCTTTGATGCAGTTGTTACTGTGAGAGAATGAGTTGTTTTCCTGTTTTCAGGTGATTCCAGTAATATGTACCTACATTTATCAGTTTAATCTGAGGTCAGTCCAAGTGTGACTCTGTTCAGTGCTGCTGTCTTTGCTCATGTCACTGCCCTGGGAGAAGCTTTTTGTCCAAGTGTTTACAGCTTTGTAAAGCTTTGAGCCTCTCCCCTGTAATTACAGCCCCTTTCATTTTCCATTCTCAGCCTTTCTGTGCTCACCTGCCTCAGCATCCCTCACACAGGGACCGAAAGGAGACCTCCAGCAGCATCCCTGTGGTGGATGCTGCCTTCCCCCAGGGCCTGCTGGAAGATGCTTTCCCATGCACACCTGCAGCCATGCAATGGTTAAAGCACTAGTTAGTCTTGACCTGGTGCTGAACTGGCTTTTGGGGAACATTTGTATGCACAGGTCTAATCACTGTGTTTTTATGAGGCACTTTTTATATTTAGGAAATAAAGTTCAGCATCACGCCAGTGGAAATGATCCATTTGCACTGGGTGATGAGAAGGGTAGATAAAAACATCTGCAGTTTATGCCACACTGAGGGATTTTAAAAAGGTCAGGCAGGACCAGTGGCCTCAGGAAAACTAGACATGATATTTGGAGTGCCAAGTGAAAACCCTTAGGACTCGACTGCCTGAGCATGGACCAGACTGTGAGTGAAGAAGACCTCCATCTCCAGATGGAGTGTAACACGGCTGTAGGATCGGAATTCCTCCCCTGCAGTACATAGAATGTGTGCCCAGAGCTGACTTGCCCAGGAACCTGCCTGTATTTGCCTTTTTTCCTCTGCTCCCATGCCTCTGTGGGGCCCGAGGAGCTCCTGACCAAAGCCTTTTAGCAGCACGTTCCAGGGAAGCAGCAGGAAAGCCAGCTGGCCATCAGGGAGGTGGATGTTCAGGGGGATTCTGCTACAGTGAGTACAGTTTCTTTCAGAATGCAGCACCATAACAGCTATTTGCAAAAGCCAGAAAAGCACAGTGGAGTCACTGAGATGGAGGGAAATCTCAGGTGTCTCCAGTGTCTGTACAAAGCAGATGTGGAATGACATTCTCCCTTCCTGTGTGTTTGCTGACTGCGAATATTATCAACACTCATTCATTAACCATGGTGGGTATTTGCACTTGCTGTGCCATAAACTCCTCTAAAAGCTCACTCATAAATAACATGTTGCAGCAGATACTCTGTATTGCTCAGCAGCCCAGACACCAAACATCTTTACCAGGCTGATGGGAGCTGCTGGATGAACCCATGTGCCAGAGGCTTTTGGAGCTTTTTGGTGGTTTTTCACTGCACACAGCGAGCCCCTGTTTCTTGGCTGGGGTGACTTGACTACTGCGGTCTGTTAAACACCAGCTTGGCTCCTAAAAACTTCCACTTTTAGGCTTTTAAATAATTCTGGCTGTAAATCCTGGTGCTGACCCATCAAGCTCAGCTTAGTCCCCATTTGTGGGAGCCCTCTGAGTGTGTCCATGCACGCAGCAACAGGAGCAAAGCGGGACTCACACAGCTCCGCTGTGGGAGCAGCAGCAGGAGCACTCCAGCTGCTGTACACACTGCCTCAGACACTCTGCTTCCTTCCCCTTCATCTGTACCTCCCCTCTCACAGCTCCCATGGCTGGGTTTAGTTTGTTTTAGGCTCAGGACTGGTTCTAGGTTGTCCGGGACTGTGAGTATGTCCAGGCTCTCTCTGTAGGACAGGAGAGATGAAGAGGCAGGGAAGAGCCAGGACTGTGCCTGTGCCATGCCATTTTAGCGGACAATTGGAATTATATCCTGTCCTGCATTGTCTCAACAAGAGGCTAATTAGTCAGCAAGCTCCAGCTCCTGGAGGATAATTAAGCTTTATAACTGTGGGTTCTCCTTGGTTGATGAGAAAGAAGAGGCAGTACCCTCAGAGCACAAGAATGCTGCTCTGCAGCTACTGTGCTGTACCTCATAATTGATCTATTGTTTCAACAGCAGATAATTCCTCATTTCCTCATAATTATCTCTTTTTACTGCCTCACACTGTATCCTGATATTAGCTGTAATCACTAATTTATCCTGAAGCCAGTCAGAATCTACAAAGCAAAATATTGGCCTTGGTGAGCACTTAGGCTTTCGGACAAAATTCCCTTTGTTGTTGTCAAGAGGAATCAAGCCATTGTAGTCAGACATTTTTTGGACGTGGCTGTTGAACTGGGTATAAACTTGTTTGGTTTTATCACTGTTCATTGATGTTAATGACTGACTGCTGCCCACAGACAGAAAGGGGTACTGCTGAATCCTGGCTCTGTGTTTTTGCCCTCAGAGGCATTGTATTTATTTGGTTTCAGGGGATTATATCACTCAAAGGTGCTGCGTGATGCTTTAAATGCCAAATGCCTGTTGGCCCTTGCCTCTAGAGAGTTAGTTTTTATGGGCTTGAAAGCCTCTGGCCCTATTCTGTGAAATTACTGCTCTCCCTCCTGCTTTGTGAGCCTGGTTTTCCTTGGAGTGACTTCCTCCAAGTCACTGTTGATTTATACCAAGTTACATTGGTGGTGGGAGAAGTGAATCATGCCCTGCATGTGTTGCTTTGAGGAGACTACCAGTGAGACATTACATAATGCCAGGTTTGGTTTGCCCCTTTTTTTTTTTTTATTTTAAAGCCTTCCTACTGCCTGAAGAACAGACAAGCTGCTCTGGGCTGCTTTG
Source organism: Haemorhous mexicanus (assembly GCF_027477595.1). Lineage (NCBI taxonomy): Eukaryota > Metazoa > Chordata > Aves > Passeriformes > Fringillidae > Haemorhous > Haemorhous mexicanus. Next base: position 1,495,208 of record NC_082344.1, read on the forward strand.
AGCCTTTAGCTCTTGGGATCCCCAAGTGCTTTAGGCTGCAAAGTACCTCTCAAGGTCAGCTTGTCCTAGGCCCCTGCTTGAGCAGGGCCTCCTAAAGCCAGCTGTTCTGCACCATGTCCAAGCACTCTTTCAGTGCCTCCAAGGATGGGAACTCCACAGCCTCTCTGAGCAACCCAGCCAAAGCTCTGTCACCCTCACAGTAAAGCAAGGCCACCAGTTGCCACCCTCTGGATACAACCATTCAGCCACTTTGCAATCCACCTCACTGTCTGCTTATCCACAGCCTACTTCCAGCCAGGAGTCTGCCCAGACTTTCCTTGGCCTTCCTCTTGTTACCCAAATACTCAAGCCCCTTGAGTCTCTCCCATAGCTTGCCAGACATAATTCCAGCTGGGCTTTGGCTTTTGTCTGACCTCATCCCCAGCTGCCTCCACTCTCCCATAGTCACTGCAGCCAAGGCAGCCTCTGACCCTCACAAGTCCCAACAAGCCCCTCCTTGCAGGGGGTCCAGTGGAACCCCTGTATCCAGGGCTCTCCTGGGTTCCCTGTGCTCTGCCACACTGTTCTGCCTGCACACATCACAGTCATTGGCAGTCCCCACAGGGACCAAGGCACCAGCATCTCCTCTTTGCAATAGAGCCTGTATCCCTCCTCTGCAGCACTCCCAGGTCATGGGAGCCATCCCACCTCAGCTCTGTGGTCCAAGCCTGTAGTGTTTCACCGGCACACAGCTCTCCATGTTATCTCCTGACACCGTTTAAGCAGACACACTCCGCAGGGAAGCACCCCAGCATGCTTTCCCTACCAGAAAGGGTGTGGGGGATTTCTCCAGAATGAAACCTCATAGATGTGGCCATGCTTACATGCAAATGCTGAAAGGGACCCCACTTAGGCAGCATTTGTTGGGGTTTTTTTTTTGATACCTTCGTATCACCTCACCCCACATGCTTTGAACCTATTTTGTAGTTACAAACCTTGAGGTGGGGCAAATGGTTTCCTTTCTGTGCCAGCAATGACCTGCTTCCACCTTTGCCCTTGTCCCCAGACACTTCACTTACCTTGATGATGGGGGTGGGCACTGCCTGCTTCTCTCTTGCAGGTGGGGCTGAGGCTCTGCAAGCTGCCAGTCCCTGGGAAAATCCTGTTCTTCTCCCATGAAACTTGGATGTTGTGCAGCCTGCTCACTTCCTCCTGAAACTCCTTCACTGGGCACTATGGCTCTTCCAAGAGCTCTGGCAGAAGGTGCTGCTGCTGCCTCAGCTGCCTCTTATATAGACTTAGCCCAGGTGCTGCTGAGTGGGTGCTTGGCTCTCCCTAATCAGGGGCAGCTGGTGATGCTTCTTGGAAGCTGCTGGGGTTCCCTCAGTCCCCTGGTTTAGTGGCTCAGCAACAACAGCACTCTCAAGCTCCTCAGAGGTTCACAGGTGTTCCCCAGTAGTCCTCAGCTTTGTCCCCAAAAGATCCAGAGAGTCCCTGAGCAGAACCCAGAAGCTGCCATGCAAACCTTGGTCAGTTGCCTGTGGGAGCTGCTCATTCCTTTGCCAGTGGTGCACAGGGAATTTGTACAAGGCTCAGCCATTGCTGTCTCAGATTTATCTGTCATTTACATTGGAAAAAGCATGAAATTAATGGGGGTCATTTCAGCAAACAGTCGTTTCTCTTTGCTTTATTCTGTCTGGTGGTTCAGTTCTGAACAAGAAGATGGCACCATCTTTTTGCCATGCGACCCTTGTGGTTTTCCCAGGCAAGGGCTGACTGTCCTTGACTGACACCCCAGTTCACACAATGAAGGATCACATTCCTGACCTGTTCTGAGCCTTGGGACAAACTCTGCTGCCAAACAATAGCAGGGCCCATTCCTACTGAAATGTGTCCCGTGGCTGATTTGTATAAACCTTGTGAGCAATTTACATCCTCCATTCATTTTTAGGTTCAGATAAACCAAAGTCTTGGAGCCGAACTCACAAAAATACATTGAGTTTCATCTCCTTTTTTGTATCAACACATACGTTCTGCAGCTGGAGCTGTTCTCCTGAGTTTCCCTTTTATCCACAGTTTGCTTGGTCTGTTGCTGCCACAGCAGGGAAAAGAGCTGTGATTAAAGCAGCCTGTTTGCACCATTTGAAAGCTGTGGCGTGGAATATTTAAGCTGTTTCTGACCAAAGACCTTTCTGGGCAAACGCTGCTTGAATGGACTCATCTTTGCAGTTTCCAGTCAAAAGGGAGATGCAAACTTCCTCCTCCACCTCCTCCTCCTCCTCTGGCCCTGGCCCTTCCTACCAGAGCCACTAGCACAGGGAGTAGGGTGGGCATGGGTCTGGAATCCCACCCATCTCACCAGGAGGGAAGAATGGTGACATTGTCTGAAAGTTCAGTCAGGAGTTAATCTTCTGCCTTGTTTTTTAAAAGTTCCTACTTTGGAAAATACCATTTTAAGTTTCCTGTAAACAGCAAACCCCTGATGTCAGTCACAAGGCTGGGGGAGTGAAGGGGAGCAGAGATCTCTTAGAAGTGGTCCCGTTTATGGAGCAGCCCTTTTCCAGAGGGCTCCTCCTTGCTAGCTGCTAAATGGACCCTGGGTTTTCTGTTTCAAAATAAGATGTAAAACCCCTCCCCTCCCTCCCATCAAAACACTGCTCTGCGTTACCTGTTCCACCCGTGGTTTTAGCTGGCAGGTTCCTTTAAAATGTTTGGAAAAATTCATCTGTTTGGAAAACCGGCACTAAAATGAGGTCAGCTTTATTTGCACTCCCAGGAAAAATCTGGTTGGAGGAAAAGCAGTGGCGAGCGTGTGATGTACATGAGCCCGCCTGAACCATGCTGCCAAAATACCTCACAGCCTTGCCTTTGTACCAGGTTGTGGGAGGCAGCTCGGGCTGAGTCACACAGACAAAGTGGCAAGAGCCCTCTTCCTCTGGCAGCCTCCCGAAAATTGCCTCTTTGCCAATTTGGGCTTAGGCACAGCTCTCAGGGGCTGCTGGTTAAAGGTGTGAGATCACCTGCAGGCCCTTAGTCACTAACGCTGCTCCTGGGGAGAATTCTTACTGCTCCTGCTGTTTGACCAGAAGGCGGTTTGTTCCTTCAAGCAGACTTGCTCACTTAGGTGCTACTGTTGGAAATTAAATTCTCAAACCTACTTTTCCCAGCCATTCAGCCTGAAAAGTTTTTATTGTCTCACAACACCGTCGAGCTGTTTCCAGTGGCCATTTATTTTGTAAGTCCCAAACCAGTTGATTTGAACCCACACTGGTCATCTGCTCATTTATTGCTGTCACCTCAGGCTGTGCTTTGGCATTTCCCTCTGGCCAGCACAGAGTTCCAAACTGCCTCACTGCCGGGGCATGAGGAAAGAGTTAAGCTGAGAGAAAGCCCCAGGTACTAAAATTAACATCCATCCCAGCCCCCGGCCACAGCTTTGAAATTTCTAATCACAACTTGCAGTTAGACATTTCTGCTAGCAGTAGGCTTGGATCCTTTGAAATCACAGATGGCTGGCTGGAGCTCCGAGGAATTCAGTCTCCTCCTCTCTTCCTTCTGCTTCACCTTCCCCCCACTGCCCAGAAAAATCTGTGTGCAGGTCATCTGTGAGGTTTTATTACTGCTTGCTAAAGCTGAAGCAGATTTGGCTGCTGGACCCTGAAAATACGAGGTCTGCAGAAATTGGTGTGGTGCTTCAGCTCTACTGGAATTACTCCCCTTGTTCAGAGCACCCACCTGAACTGATGTGCAAAACAAAGCTAGTGGGGTTTGGGCTGTCTCTAGCCCTAGAAATCTTGTTAACTGTTTACAAAGTGAGCTGTGCCAAAAAGCAAACAAACAAACAACCACCTCCCCCAGCAAAGAGACAACAGGCCACCATCAGAACCAAAGAGGTTTTTGTTAGTGCCCTGAATTATTTCAGTGATCCTGTCTGTAATTCAATTGTATGAGGATGGCTAGATTGCAACGGGGAGCAGGAAAATCAGGAGCTCTGTTAGGAGCTTGTTCTTCTAGTGGATAGTGTGTTCCTGGAGCAGCATCTTTTGTGTGCAGGAGGCACTTTTTATAGTCACTGCAAGTGATTACAAAGCCTAAAATTAAAAAACCTCCTCTCTTTCGCTTCCCACACAAATGCACCCCCCAAACCATGAAGTGTTATTTGGTCAAGGAGTTGTCTGCCCCTATTCCTGCTTTTGGAAAGTGTAGCCTGCAGCACTTGGCAGCCTGAAATCTCTCCCGGGAAACTGAAAAGCATTTCTTGGAGTCAAGGTAGCTATAAACTTGGACCAAAGAGAAATCTTTAGGAGATGAGAGATCTTTATTTTATGGACTGTGGATAAGGAGGTGATTTTTGATGCCTCTCACAAGTGAAAACCTCACACCAGGGTTTTGACTCTCTAATTTTGGAGCATGATCTGACTTGCAGCTCCTCACAGGAGGAGTCAAAGCCAGTGCCTTGATTGGGCTTATTTCTCCTTTATTAACTCCCCAACTGTTCTTTAAGAGGTTTCAGTGCAGCCAGGTGAAGTGCATCTTCCAGTGAAGATCAGGAACTTTAGGAACTGTTTGAACCGTGGTTGAAAAACTCCCAAAGTAACCACAAGGGAAAAAGCCCCAAACCCAAAAAGCCAGCACCCTGGAGCTAAAGGTTAATTCTAAATCAGGAAAAGAAGCAGAAGGCTGGGCTGAGTTAGTTCATGGTGTCTGTCCCAGCTTGGGCAGCTCCTCCAGCCGTGGGTGACTTGGGCTGGGTTGCAGGAAAACACGGCAAGTTTCTGGCTGGAGGAAATGTTTGGTGTGGGGGCAGGCTCAGGCCTCCTGCTGGCCCTGCCCTTGTCTGAGAGGTGCTGCCCCACCGAAGGGTTCTGCAGTGCTGCTGCCGCTTTTCTGGGCTGCTCAGGTCCTGAGCTGGGCAGAGAGAAGAGTCCATGGACCTCCCTGTGCTGGATTTTGGGAAGCTGTGCCAGCCCTGCTGTCCTCATGCTCTCAGAGCCTGCTCTGCCTGAGCTCCCTCGTGTTTTGGGAAGGCTGCACACAGTCCTGCTGGCGGTTCTTTCCAGTGGCAGCGTTTATCTGATGGAGAGCTATGGAAATGGAGATGCAAACTGGATTCAGCCCCGGGGTGCTTGGCCAGGCTCCCGGCTGTGCTCTCTGCTGGAAAACTGCACCCTCTTGCTCCAAGGGAAACTTTCAAGCGCGTCATTCCTCTTCTTTTTTCCCTTATAAAGGTTATTGTGCCTCAGCCCTCAATTGAATGAGGTCCCTAGGTCACAAAGGAAAGGTTATTCTCCCTCTCTTTGCCCTTGGCAACCGTGGAGCAGTTGGCAGCAGCGCTCACTAAAGATGCCCCTTGCGAGGCCCTCCTGGGTGTGTCCTGGCTCCAGGGACACCCGAGCTCTCTGCTGGGGCCAGTGACCAGCCCAGGCAGCACAGGGACAACAACCTCCGAGGGGATCAGAGTAACTAAAAACTCCTGTCTGGTTCCAGAGGCCTGTGAAACCCATTTGTGTTGTAATCATGGTGGGAATGTTTATCAGTCACAACAGAAGAAAACGGCCTGAAATTTTTCCCTGTGTTGTCTCCAGTGATTTGGGGGTTGGCTAATTACTCTCTCCTTCCTGCAAAACCAGGGAAGGACCATCAATATTTCATATGAGGAGACATGGCCGGGCTAAATAAAGCTCCTGCTTTTTTCCTGACGAGTGTAGAGTGAGCTGCTCCCAGTCCCCCGGCTCTCAGTGCTGCTCCCAGCCTCAGCCTCTGCCATGGATCTGCTCCCACCCTTGCCACAGCCCACCTCAGGGCAGTGCCTGGCACAGCTTTGCCATGAGATGGTGAGGGATCCAGCCTTTGGGAACTGGCCACAGGGAAAGCCGTGGCTCTGATGGGAGGCTCACGAGATGCTAATGAAGCCCCCAAGGGAAGGAGCTGGAGGGGAGGCTGTGACTCTGTGTCCCTGTTTCCCCTTCAGCCCCATTTACAGTGAGCATCCTCAGGACCAGCCCCAGGTTTAAAAAACAAATGCAAAATCGAGTAAATGCTTGTAAATAGGCTGTGGTTGGAGGTTCTGGCGTTTCACTTCCCCAGGCAGAGTCTCCCTCTGGGCAACAGAGGAACTTTTAATAGGGATTTTTCAGCCCACAGAGGCCGTTTGGGGGCTGGTGAGAAGAGACACGACACTTTAGGAGTCCTTTTCAGGTCTCCTGGTTTCAAGGTGTTCTGCTTATTCAGTGACACCTGGACATCTCCAAGCCAGTACAGGCTGTCCCTTGTGCATGGAGCAGGATTTGTTATTTCCATCTAATATGGAAGGGGTTCCTTTTCAGGACAGAGGGCCCTGACATTTATTTGCCACTTAAAAACTTCTGGGCTCTTAAGTGGGCCAGGAGTGTGGTTTATACCTGGTGCAGTTTATGTGAATAAAGAATAGCATTTGTTCTCTGTCAGTCTTGATCTTTAAGGTTTCCTTTAGCTCTGGTTAAGCACCTTGAATCTTCATTTACTTGAGCTGCTTTTGTTGTTACTTATAATAACAGATTGTTTTCCCTGTGAATTCTGTTTATTTTCTCAGAGTCAGCACCTTGCTTATTTCCTGTAAATGCAGCCTGGACTGTTGTATTCGCGTGAAAATGCCTGGTTAGTGTTTGGCCAGTATCCACCTTGGGGGGATTGCACAAGGCCTCATGCGAAGAATTGGAAGTTTCAATAACTTTCCCGTGGATTTACCCTTCATTTACCATTTCCCTCTTTTGCCTAAGCGAGTTAAGGCTGTCAAAAATCTGCAGCCATAGTGCTGGTAGGCAGTCTCAGAGCTACTGAATAACCTTTTCCATCAGATCATCTTCTCCATTTGAGAGCAGGTGGTGCAATCTGTTGTCTTTAAAGAAATAAAGTACAAATCCTTGTCTGTGCTTTGTTTTCCAGGTGTAATGGACAAGTTTTTTTGACAGGCTGTTCCTGTGAGTGAGGCTGTGCCAGGGCTGGGGGAACAGTTCCATTTCCTGCAGCTTTATTTCCCCCTGCGCTGCCTTTTACCTGGACAGCACAGCCCAGTGTTTCACCACGCTGTCTTTGGTTTTGCAGGTAGCTGTATCCAGCTGGGTGGCAGGTGGATCCAAGGGTCACCATGAAGTTTTCAGGACCCCTGGAGAGCCAGAGGTTGTCTCTCCTTCTGGAGATGGCAATCTCTAGGGAAGCTCAAATGTGGAAAGCACATGTGCCGAAAATTCAGCCCAATCAGGTAATGTCTGTCCTTCACATCATGCATGCCAGCAGAGGCAGGAGACTGTCCGTGGAGGGGTGGTGTGGGAGCAACTGGAGGAGTTCAGGAGCAGTTACATTTCCTGACACCTGGGGAGTCAGCCTCTCAAGGAAGTGATTCCCTCTTTATTTGATGGACACGCCCGGCCCAGGGGTGCAGAGCACACTGCACAGCACATGGGGTTAGGTCTTTGCTGGGCTTGTGGCAGCACACACACACACACACACACACACACGCATACATTGTCCTGATTAAATTCATTTTACAAACCGTGTGGATTATTAGTGCCTCTTTCTGCTGGGCACCAACTCTGCAACAGTTCCTAAAAGCAGCTTCATTTTCTTGGGGTAATTCACTAAAGGCAGCATTGATCTGATGCCTGCTCCAGGAAGAGCCCCACTGATCCAGCAGGGCTATTTACAGAGCAGGGTGCAAGCTCGTGTCAAGGGAGGCAGAGCCAAGCACTGACCTGTTGCAGTGAGGAATGTTCTCACAGGACTGGAGGAAAAATCAGGCTGGAAGAGCCCAAGGGGGATCCGTAGTCCAGGCTCCATCTTGGGCTGCAGGGAGGTGGGAGCAGGCCGCTGATGGCCTCACCCAGCCCACAGTGGGTTTGTGCTCCTTTGGGAGCAGGCTGTGCCTCGCCTGAGCACTCACAAACACCTATGCACTCCACAAGGTTCTGGCTGAAACAAAATGTGGGAAACGGGGTAACCGAATTTCTGGCCCTTTGTTGCGGGTTGGGCTGAAATAATCACACTGAGGGCCCGGATCCAGGCTTGCTGCTGTTGCACCACATGAGACATTTACACAGGTAAGTCAGCTGCCATCAGAGCTAATCCCTGTCGTGTTTGTTTTCCCTGTCTGGCAAACAAGGAGCTGCTGCTGTTGGGCAGGAGAACATACATTTTAAGGGCCTCAGTATTAGTTTTGTTAATCCCTGTTTCGGTCTCCAAACAAGTGATCTGGTTGTCAGAGGTGTGGAGTGTGTTGGAGCTGTGGCTGTCTTGAGGCATGAACAGCTTAAGACTCTGGCTTATGGTAAACCAGCCTGCCATTCCCTGCTGGCTGTACTCCTGGGGTGATTATACTGTAGGGAGATAAGATTACAGGATAACAAGATAGGGTAGGGACTCGAGTGTAACCAAACCAGATTGATGGGTGAAGATTTCACAGGGATGAGGCAGTTGTCTTTCTGCCTTGGTGAAGTTGGTTCTGGTGGCTCAGAAACCACCACCTGCCTCAGGCAGACTTCCCAGCAATCCCTCCTCTGTGCTTGTCCTTGCTCCTGGAATTTCCACCCCCAAAATTCTTGTGTTGGTGTAACCTTTTCCTTTCAGCTCAGACCCTGACATTATCAGTGCTGTGCCACTGAATGTTTTCTAGCAGTAAGGGATCACTAACTGGGAGTGGAAGCTGCAGGTGTGTGAGGTGTAGGACGGTCAGAGGGAGAGGAGAGCATAAACACAGCTGCCTGCTCGGGGGAAACTGAGAACACTCCTGTCTGTAACCACACATTTCCCTCTGTTCCTCTGGTTCAGGACACCCAGCTTGTCCAACTGTCCTGTGTTCCCCCAGCCTTCACTTTGGCCATGGAGCAGGCATGGACATGCAGTGTGAATTATCCTGTTTTCTGCAATATCTGGGAGAAGGTCAGATTCCCTGACATGCACTGCCTGCTTCTGAAAGCAGCTGCAGCAGCCTGAAACCTCCCTTGCACGACAGCGTTGTTAATTTCCCGTGGCAATCGGGAAATCTGCATCCTTCTGTGGATCAGATCTGGCACCTCGGAGCGTGTGCAACTTTCCATTCCCTGCTCTAAGGGGGCAGCAGCTGCACAGAGGTTTAATGGGCTCACCTGCTGTGCCAGTGACAAAACGTTGAGTGCGTCTGCAGACACCCAGTGATCTGACTGGGGACGCTAGGGAGGTATTTCTGGGGACTAAACTTTCTGGTTTGACTCTTCAGGAGACATTTTTGGTTCTGGTGTTTAAAGCCGGAACAAACTTCGTTTCTAAATATGTGACAGTGAGGTCTTGGACAGGAAGAAAGAAACCCACAGTTGAAGAAGCAGGAAGACTTTCCATTTTAGGATGGGTGCAGAATCTGTTGGGGACTTGGTTCCTGGTGATTTAATGTACCTGATTCCTCTGTTTTGTTTGTATTTCTTGTCTAAAAATTCCTACTCCTTCCTTTAAATGCAGGCCTGTGTTCTGGGTATGTGTAACGTACCAAAGTCAGATCTCACAAAGGCTTTTCAGCATAAAAACCCAGTGGGCTGAGTCTGGAACCTCCTCCTGCTTCTGAATGGATTTGGCTTTTTTCCCCTTCTGGTTCCCCTTGCCTTCCCCCCCCCTCCCCCTCGGGTTATATGAGATGCAGGTGACATTCAGGAGTGTTCTTGAGATTAAGGCTTGAGAAATGGAGCCCTAAAGACTGGTCAAAGGTTGAGTTTTTTGCCTGTTACAGAGTAACTTTGTGGCTGAGAGGGGCCTCAGTGAAGAATTTTGAATTTATTTTTTATAGAGAGTGTCCCTTGTGTCACGCCTCCCTGCTTTCTCGTTGAGGCTCACTCTGTCTCCCCACTTGTCCTCTGTACCTCCTGAGGAGTCCAGAGAGCTCAGTTTATTTCCAGTCCTAATAAAGGCCACCTGCTCACTGCCCAGGAGCCCGCAGGGACCAGGCAGCAACAGCCATGGGGAAGGAGCAGAACACCTGTCCAGGACAGGAGACATTATCAGCTGAGGTGTTTTCTCTCAATTGGGCAGCAGTGAAACGGAGTCATGTTCGAGTTCACAGAGAATATTTATTTTAGCCTACATATTCCATAAGTCTCAAGGTATGGGAGAGATCAGCATTCCTAGAGATGATTTGCTCTGTGCTTGCCCTCCAGGAGCACCCACGTCATGGCTCCTGGTTCTCCTGCTTGGAGCAGGGATGACACATGGAAAGTACCTCTGCCCCAAGGAGGAACCTTCGCTTTCCACCCAAAGGGACTTTGTCACTTTCAGCCCCCAGAGTGTCTCAGTTTTGCTTTTAGTTTCAGTTAACTAAGGATCAGTGACCTCGCTGCTTAATTAATTTTCCTGTGCTGCATTTTGTAATTTGTGTTCTGAGTGTGTCACAGGGACACCTCTGAGAGAGAGGGATAGAGCCTGGTGTTTGTGGGGGAAGCTCCTCGCCCCGCCTGGAGCAGCACACAGGGGGACCAGTTCTCACTCGTGCTGCCTGCCTCCTGAACCAGGCTGTAACAACCTTTCCTGGTGCTTAAACTCACCTGTCTGTGTCAGGGGATTCTGCTCCCATCCTCCTGCTCCTCTCTCTGCAGATTGAGTCTGGAGCAAACACCCTTTTTGTAGGGTTCCAGGAAGAGCTGGAGACTCCCCTCCTTTCCTTTGCTTCCCCAGATAGTTCCTAAGGAGCCAGTTGAATTTTGGAGCCAGCCTTGTGCTGGACATGCTCCAAGCTGAGGGTGCTTTGCAGTTTGTCCTTGCTCCCCCAGGCACTGTGGGGCTGGGCTTGGTTTGATTTCACATCCCAGCTAGGCTGTGGGTTTGGGTCAGACGCTCTTCCCTTGGCTCGGCGAGGCCGGGCTGTGCAGGCACGGCGTGTGCAGCTGCTGCTCCGAGTCAAACGGTGCCTTTGGCCTGCCCACAAAGGGGGCCGGATCCAAGGCCAGGTCTCAGAGGGCTGGGGAGGAGAGGCAGCACAGAGAGAACGAGACTCAACTCTTCCCAGCCATGCTGCTTTTAGGAGAAGACCTCACCTTTTGCCTTGGTAGGCACAGGGAAACAGTGCCCAGCCAGGACAGACACCACTGGGAGCTGTGGAAGCTGCTGCCTGTTTTGGTGGGATCGAGCAGCAACGGGATTTGCCAGGGATGGAAGGACTGGGGGGGTGGTGGTGTTGAAATCCCTGCAGGCAGGAGCAGAGCTTTCAATACCCTCTCCTGCTGTGTGGTGTGTTCATTGTGTTCCTGGGCACTCCTGCCTCCAGGAGGGCTCACATTTCACCCTGGAACTGCATCAGTGATTTTAGGAGGAAGCAGTGTTCCAGGCTGTAGCTGAGCAGCAGCAGACAGTGCTGGTGACATGGGGCACTGCTGGGGCTCAGGGCAGACCACGGGCACTCTAACTGTCTGTGGAAGGTACATGTAGGCATTCCAGTGGCAGATGTAGCCTTAAGTATGTATTTGGTATCAGTATTGGGGTGTTTTTTTCTAAATTCCTGCTGGTTTGCCCTCATGGTGTTACTGGGGCAGTTACAGCCCAGCTTTTCATGCTTCTGGACACGTCTGGGCTGATCATCCCCAGTAATCCCCACTGGAGCGAGCCCAGACAGTTCCTTGGGTGATGTGAAAGGCTCTAGGAAAGCTGCAGATATTTCTGAACTGGGTCACAGGGAAGGATTGGGTGTCAGTGACTGAGCTGTGCGTGTGGTTGAAATTTAGCTGCTCTCCAAACAGATCGATGGGGAGACACAGGTTAAACACCTAAACCAAACACCAAACCCAGACTGCAGGTGAGGCTGTAGCTGCTGCCTCCCCCTTCCCAGCTCCCTGAGCCACGGAGAGCCTTGTGTCAGCTGTGTGCAATTTCCTTTATTATAATAGGTACTGAGCTAAAAAAATCCCCATGATTTGAGGAAAAAAATAAACCTTTCCCCACAAAACCCCAACAGAGTCCCGCCCCTCTGCTCTTGGTAGGGGGGGCTTTGTTCCAGCTGGGAACTGCTGTGCACCCACATGGTTCTGAGCAGGATAAAAAATAATTATTAAATAAATAATAAATTTTTGGGAACTACTCTGGAGATGAGGCTGCCAGTGCTTGTCAAACTACAAGTCACTCATCCTCTTTTCCCCAGAAAACCTCACTGGAGTGAGGTTTGAGATTGCTGTAAGGAAGTTGTCTTTTCCAGGGCAGGTTTTTGGGATGGGATAAGTAACTGCAGGGACAGCGTGGTGACTGGGGCTGGCTCCAGGCTCCCCCTTTGCAAAGGAGGCTTTGTTTCCGTGCTGAGTCACTCCTGCAGAGGTAAAACCTTTGATCCTTTCTCTCCCCCAGGATGTAGCCATTTCTCCAAGGCAGAGGGATGAGGTCATCCAGTGGCTGGCCAAGCTCAAGTACCAGTTCCACCTTTACCCAGAAACGCTCGCCCTGGCCATCAGCCTCTTGGACAGGTTTTTAGCAGCAGTAAAGGTAAATATTTGCAGCTCCAGGGACGGGAACAGATTCCTGCCCCGGCGCGCGGTCGGTGTGCGCGGTCCGAGCGGTGTGGCCAGACGGAAGCGCTTCCTTCCCTTGTCCCTGCCCTGCTCACACGTGGTGGGCAGCACCTGCTCTGCTCTGGAGCCACAGCTGGGGGGGTTTGGGCACTCAGGGAGCAGTCCCTGTCCCAGCCCGGGCTGCCTCGGGAAGGCAAAGGCAGTGCCACGAGCCCCAGGGCAGCGCTCGGACAGCAGCACCAGGGACAGGCGCTGCTCACCTCCACGGCTGCATTCCTCCCCTCTGTACCCCCCCGAAATGCTGGGGCACCTGCTAGCAGGAAACTGAGGAGAGGTCTGAGCCTGGCAAGGGGGGTGGTGCAGGGAACTGGGGGGAAAAGAAAGGGTGAGGAAGGTTGAAATACAGACAGTGGCTTTTGGGGAGTAGTTCCCTACCAAGATGCTTTAGAGCCTGATGGACTCCATCTTGGACTGATGTCAGAGAGGGTGGAAGGAAAAAGGGAAACAGACACAGATGCAGGCTGTCCATGAGACAGCTGTGCCCTCCTGCTGTGCTGAACCCAACTGGAATGGATGAGCCCCTTCGGGTCTCAGGCTGTTTCTCCATAGAAACTGCTTAAAAAGGGGGAAAAACATTTGGGCTCCCTGCAAGCGGGCCCTGCTGCCCCTCTGGCCCCCTTAGCTGGGCTGTGCTTTGCAGTTTCCAAGTGGCCAAACACAGTGGGCTCCAGCCTGTGAAGTCAGGCTTTGGAAGTTTCTCTCCCACCAGGCTTGCTCAGTTACATTCTGTGCTCAGCAGTCCGTGGTCTCACGTGCACATCTGCAGGTGTCTCACCCCACACCACCCCCCTGCTGAGTGAGCACTGTCCCCTAGGAGATGGCAGCTGGAAGGTGCATTCCAAGCCTGTGCCCTTGCTTGCCGTGTGAGAGACTTTGGTAGAACACAAGTGACATCATTCATTAACTCACCCCTTAAATATTAATAAATATTGATTGTGTTTTCATGCAAGCCATGGAAGTTATTATTTTTAAGAATCCAAAGTAGCTGATTTACTGAAATGCTGAGGTGGCAAGGATTTAGATCCCTCAGGAGCCAATGGCCTGAAGTGCAGGTTTTCTTCCTGCAAGTTGGAGCAGCCAAGGAGTCTGTACAGAAAGTGTGGGACTGTGAGTCCAGAGCCCACTGCGGGCTTTGGGCAGTCAGCAGGAAGGGGGAAAGGGGCTTGGCCTGGCTGAGCTCTGGGGCTTGGTGCTCCCTCCCCAGTTTTCCTCTCCCACAAACCTCATTCCTCCTGATTTTTCACCAGGGGTTTCTCTGGGATTTTACTGTGAACACCACCAGCCCCTAACCCAGGAACAGACCTGGGGATTGCAGGGACTGGCTGTTAGCCAGAGCCAGCAGTGCTGGTCTATCTCACTGCACAGCACTCTTGGCAGGGCCCAGTCCCAGTCCTGCCCTAAGGGAATTCATTCCCTTGCACACCTGCATGCACAAGTGCAGGGTGTGAGTGCAGGACTTGCATTTCCCTTTGCCGTCAGCATCTCTGACCACAGGCAGGAGCTGCTCACGGCTCTGCAGCTGTGCCAGAGTTTAGGAACAGCCTCTGCCTTTCCAGGCCCAGCCACTCCTGAGGATGTGGCCATGGCCAGTGGGAGTGAAACTCCTTGTCAAGATGGTCACATGCAAAAAGCTCACAAAAAATCCCCCTTTCCCCTCCTAATTCCACTTACCTTGCCTAAAAAACATCTCCTTGTGCAAGGGACCAGCTCTCCCTCACTAATCCCTGAGCCACAGTTTTGGGAACTGTAGTGTGAAATTACCACAAGGGTTTTTAAAAAAGTTTTTCTGAGTTGCACTTCCCCAGGCAAAGACAGTGTTTTCCAATTCCCACGTCCTTTCCCATTCCGTGTCTTACCCACAGCAGCACTCGGAGCAGAGCTCTGCTGCAGCAGGTGAAGTGGCTTTCCTGTGAGGGAACGAGCTCCCCTCAGGATTTTCTCTTTGCCTGCTGTGCTGCAATGCCTAAACCCGAGCTCTTCCGAGTCCAGTGCCACCCACTCGGATCACAGGGCTGGCAGATCCCTGCCCTGCCTGACGTCACGGAGCAGGGATTTGTGCTTGGCACAGCTTGCCACTGCCAGGGCGTAGCCAGAGGTCAGCCTGCACATCCAGGAGGAGACCTGGGGCTCGGGATGCCCCAGCAGAAGGATCAGGGCGTCATTGCTGCATCACACTGACGCAGAGCCCTCTCTGCTCTCCTGTCCCACAGGCCCGTCCCAAGTACCTGAACTGTATTGCAATCAGCTGCTTCTTCCTCGCTGCAAAGACCATTGAGGAAGATGAGGTAACTGTTCTTCCTACCGTGGCATTGTTGGACTGTCTGCCCTCCCAGCCCTGCCTTTGCTTGCTCCTGGTGGCTGCCACTTGCCAGGACAGGAACAAAGCATTTGGTGTGATGTCCCTAACGACTGGTTCTCTCCTTTCTCTTTGTGCCTTGGCTTTTGCAGAGGATTCCAGTACTGAAGGTGCTGGCTCGGGATAGCTTTTGTGGTTGTTCTCCAGCTGAAATTCGCAGAATGGAGAAGATCATCCTGGATAAACTGAACTGGGATCTTCACATGGCAACGCCACTGGATTTCCTTCATATTGTAAGTAAAGGGCTATTGATGTTCTTCCTGGTGTCTGTCAGTGCAAATGATGTGTCAAGAAGCGGCAAGACGAAAATTCTACCTGTAGGGGAACAAAGACCTTGGAGTGTATTTGGAATTCCTCTGTGTATTGGAATTCCTCTGGAAAGAAAATGCCTTGCCAGAGAATTCCAGAGGACACTTGTCACTCTTGAAGTGCAATATCCAAAACGTGAGCCTGCCATGTGACCCTTTAGTCTGGTCTGGGGTGTGTTCAGCCAGATTCACAGCTCCTGGAAATTGTGCCCCTAACTCTTCACTGCCAATGGTTTTCCACAAAGCTAAACACCAGGCAGCAGGGCAACAAGGAGTACAGCCATGGAGAAAGCCCCAAGGGCGGGCTGTGAGTGTGGATCCATGCCTGCTGCAGACCTGCATGGCCAAGAGTCAGATCCACACATGAGAGGAGATCAAGGGAGGTGTCCTGAGATTCTCTGTGGAATGTTATCCTCGCTCCTTCCCTGAGGAGTTTGTCTGGGAGCCCTGCATGCCACGTGTGCGCTGGAGAGAGAAGGGTGGATGGGAAGGCCTTTTGCAGAGCCCTAGAACCTGGTGCCAAGCAGGTCCCACCAGAAGGGCTGCACCAAGCCTTGGTGGCTTCGGCAGGTCGGGTTTTCCCCACGGGGCAGAAGTTGCCTCCAGGGTCAGGCTGCAGGACCCCGTGTGTGCAGACTGTTCCCCGGCTGAGCCGTGGCCTGGCCAGCGCCACCAGCTGCCCCTGTGCTTGTGTCCCACAGTTCCACGCCGTGGCGGTGTCCAGCAGGCCGCAGCTCCTGGCCCTGCTGCCCACGCCGAGCCCCTCGCAGCACGTGGCGGCGCTGACCAAGCAGCTGCTGCACTGCATGGCCTGTTTCCAGCTGCTGCAGTTCAAGGGCTCCATGCTGGCGCTGGCCATCGTCAGCCTGGAGCTGGAGAAGCTGCTCCCCGACTGGCTGGCTCTCATCATCGAGCTGCTCCAGAAGGCACAGGTGAGGAGGGCAGTGCACTCGGAGTGGGGAGGGACTGGGGCAACGCGCTGCTCTGTGCTCCAGGGCAGCTGGGGCTTTGTGGCTTCTTGCTGCAATGGCTGACAGTGCTCTGCTCCTGTGGGGACAGCTGGAGGGACAGTGCTGCCAGGTCTCAGTCCTGACCACCTGCACTGCGTGACAGGAAGGAGCCGTGTGCCCTGATGTACACAGGCCCTCGCTGCACCAGGGAGAAAACACACCAGGGAGCAATTCCACTTGTTAGTGGCTCTGCCATTCATTCACAGCATCCAGGGCACCTTGCAGGTACTCTGGGAGCACACTCCAGCTGCTAACAACAGGCAGTGGAATCCTTCAGTATCTCAAAGTTGTGCCTGCTTCCCACAAGGTGCAGGAAGGAGCAGGGGGTGTACTTGGGAAGTCACCGTGGTGGTTGGCAAGTGAGGGCGCACAGGTGGCCGGGGTGCTGGGAGCCCACGCCCTCTCTCACCCTGCCAGCGATCCCACAGCAGCTGTACCTTTGTTGTCTTCCCACTCCAGATGGACAGCTCGCAGCTGATCCACTGCCGGGAGCTGGTGGCACATCACCTTTCCACTCTGCAGCCTTCTCTGCTGCCCAACTCTGTATATGTCTACAGTCCCCTCCAGCAGACCCTGGTGACCTGTAACAGAGGAGCGTTCCACCGCCAGCCCTCCTCTGTCCCAGGGCCAGGTTTCTCCCAGGACAACGGCCGGCCAGAAGCGCCCGTCACAGCTACAGCCGCGCTCTGCCCGCGCCTGCCCGCCCCCGCCGGCGGCTGCAAGGCCGGCTCCGCCAAGCGCAAGGTGGAAGAGATGGAAGTGGACGACTTCTACGATGGCATCAAGCGCCTCTACAACGAAGAGCTGGCTCCGGAGGCGGTGGCCCTGGAGAGCATGGGCTCCGTTTGCGGCGCCGACGTCTCGCGGCAGGAGGGCAGCGTGTCCCCCTGCCCGCCTCTGCAGCCGGTGTCTGTCATGTAGCTGCCAGTGCCACCACGGGACCTGGCAGCCCGTGGCCTCAGCGGGGTGAGAAGGGGCCGTACCTTGTCAGGCTGAACTGAAGGGAGCCAAAAGAAAACCAGGAAAAAAAAAAATCCCGACCCTTTTTTGAATTTTATTTCTTGTGCGGCTAATTATAGTTCCACTATTTAAGCACTTAAAAACACAAAAAAGTATAAAAATCTAAAAAAAGACCCAAAAAGCAAACAAAAAAAGTAGCAAAAACCTGTTCCTTTCTAGTGTTGTCGGTTCCACTGTTTTTCTGCTCCTGTGTGTTGTAACCCATTCTCCACGTCCGAGAGCTCACATCAGCCCTGCGGAGCCGTTCCGGGTTTCCCAGCCAACTAATGCCTCTCTGATCCCATTCCCACCTGCTCCTTGCTCCCTTTCTGCCTGCTCCTCTTTTAGTTCTCAGCCAGTCTCATGCATGACATTCTGTCCTGCCCCACCTCCACCACAGCTTTATTTTGCCCTTCTAAACAGAAAACCTCTTTTGTTAATAGTTGGGTGTTTAAATGTGATAATATTGAAAAACTGGATTTAAACAAAATATTGGGCAGGAAAAAAACGTAAACCAATGCTTGCAAGCTGCTCCACACTTCAGTAATTCCCACAGGAGTGTGAAGGTGCCCTGTGCCTCGCACAGAGACTTCTCCCTGTTAAACCAGTTTGTCTGTCCCAACACAAAAAGCAGTTACTGGGTTTTGCATCACTAGAACGAAACCGTTTTTTTCTTGCTGTGTAGCACTGAGTGTGGATTCTCACCAAGGCTTGGTTCTCTCCATCAGATGTAACCCTTGAATTGTGCAGAGCCCGGTTCTCCCTGCACGTTCCCCAGCACTGCTGGGTGAGGTGCCGGGGCAGCTGCGGACACCTGAGGTTTGGAACGTGTGTCAACATCAGGCACAGAACCCAAACAAAACACCCCAGCCCTCGAGTTTTGTGTTCATGTAAGTTCTAACCAAGAGTCTGACCTGTAACGCGTCTCCTCCGTGTGACACCCTGTTCTCAGAACACCCCGTCCCGACTGTAAGCTCTCTCCACAGCCCTGAGGAAGGTATTGTAACCAGAGCCATTGTACTGATGAAAGCCTTCTGGTAGCAATAAAGAAAGTTGTCCTGGATTCCCACTCTGGCCTTGTGCTTTTCCCCCAAGACCTGGCTTGGCTTTAGCTGGAGGCTGCCAGGGAGCTGCCCTGTGCCAGACGCCTGGAAAGGTGACCTGAGAGGTGCTGGGCAGCCGGGAGAGTCACCCAGCATGAACTCGTTGTCTCTGCAGCAGTTCCAGCTTTGGCTCTGGTGCTCACTCCAGGCTGCTGCCCTTCTAGGCTGAGTGCCTGGCAGGGACACTGCTCCACGTCCCCTGTCCTGGAGCCCTTCCTCCCTGCCTCCTGAGGTGCCCTCTTACTGCAGCACTCCACCACGATACCTCTCTTGGGTTCCAGCTTCTTCCTGCCATGGCTCAAAAATTCCCCCTCAAGCCCACATTTCTCAGCAGGGTGTGTCTTCCTTCCCTTCCAGCCCTTCCTGCCGTCCTTACAGTATTTTCAGTCCCTGACCTTCTCATCCCACGGCTCAGTTTTCCAAAGCCAGGCTGCCGAGCAGGCTCAAGGTGTCACAAGCACATCCCCAAGCAAAGCACCCTGCCCCACTGCATGATATTCCCAGTTCTGGGGCTCCCTGCTTCCAGCCCATGGCATGTTACACATTTTCCCAGTTAAATTACACTGGCTTCTCCCCGTCCCCATCCACTTTCCACCCCAGGTTTCAGGGCATATTCCTGCATTCCCCAGTCTCAGTACAGGACACGGGCAGTTTGCTGTCCCAGGTGTGCTGCAGCCATGGCTGCATGTCACTCTGGGAATGTAACTGTGTCCTTGTCACCGTTTCCTACTCCCAAAGCCACAGGACAGCAGCAGGTCATGCACTGCCCCAGCTCGCGTTAGCCTTGAGGGGAGAGCTCTGCCTTCCAAAACACCCCCAATTAACAGCATCACTGTGGCTCTCCCAAACTGCCCCAAACCCTTCCTGGCCTCCTTGTGCTGCCTGGAGCTGGCCAAGCCACAGGGCTGACTTGGCAAACCCAGGGCAGCCAACCCCTGCAGAGGCAGGACTCGGTGTCCCTGGCTGCCCAGGCAGCTTTCCCACTCCCCAGTCCCAAACACAGGCATGGCCCAGCCCCAGTGGGCTGCAGAGAGAGACAGACACGTTTTATTTCCTCAGTGCTGTGCACAAACCCTGTCCCTGGTCCAGGGGAGCCACCTCTGCAGTGTCCTGCTGTCCTGGCCTAGGCCCTGGATGCTTGGCACCTCTCTGGCTGTGGCAGAGCAGCATCCCATTGGTTTTGCTCTTCCCTGGAGCAAGTGCAGCAGCTGCCCCCTCCAGCCCCACCACCTTCAGCAGCAGGCTGCCTTCTATGCTGCTCCACTGCTGGAGCACAGGGCCAGACTGGAGCACTGCCAGGGCTCCTTGTTTCCCACAGGAAAACATTCCCTGATGCCCTTCACTCCTCACATTCATGTGACCTTCCCACAAACCTCACAGCACCCCAGTGCTTCACGTCACGGACCAGCCCGAGGTGCCAGCACGGGGTCTGTGCTCCAGGGAGGCCCAGAGCAGGGCAGGCCAGGAGCCAGCATCTCCCACAGGAGCACTGGGATAAAACCACTGCATTCCCAACCCCAAGTGTCTGCTCAGTGCCCCAAGCCCAGGCAGCTCCCCAGGCACAGCAGCCACACCCCAGCAGAGCATCGCTGCTTGTTCCCAAGCCTTCAGCTGCAATCCCAGCTCACCCTCACACACTCTGCTGCTCCCTGCAGCACCTGACCTCCCTGAGCCCCTGAAGGATTTGCCCTCCAGACATGAGAGCATGAATCCTCCGCAGGAGGCACACAAGGGTTAACCCCAAAGCACAACTTTTCAACTGGGAGTGGATGAAGTGGCTTTCCCAGTTCTGCTAGGGGACACTTAGATGACAAATAACCTCCCTGAGCCGCCCCCTCCCCACGCTGACACCTCTTCTCCAAGAGCTGCAGCCATGCAGGAAGCAGCTGAAGGTCACGTCGCCAGCCCTGGGGTGTGGGAAAGCCCCCAGCAGCCTCTGACAGCTCCGCCCCTCGTTCCACAGACAGCGCTGGTAGCTCTGTGCCTTCTGCTCCCTTCCCTCCGCCTTTTATCCACTACCAGCGGAGTCTGACTGTTTTCCTCATGGACCTGTTCTCCCTGAATTTCCCCTTAAAAAACCCCAAACCAACCCCAAAACCTTCTACTGACACCGGCCACCTCAACAACCTGGGGCAAAAAAAAGCCCCGCAAGTTGAGTACCCGCTCTGTAAGAAAGCTACTCCATGTTTTGAGCCCATTCCCTTCGAGCTGAGTCCGGTTTGCGAGGATTTGGAGACCGGCAGCTCTGCGCGCACCGCCATGGAGCCTCCAACAGTCACAAATAAATTTGGGCTGCAGGGGACCTCTAGAGGCCGTGTGCCGGCAGCTCCTGCTCGCAGCAGGGCTGGACCGTGCCTCACCTCTGCCTTTCCCTCTCCAAAGGGAGCCGCCTCACCTGGCACGCTGCTGCTCCAGCCCAACTCCCATTAGTGTCCTTCTCTAACTCCGCTAAGTCCTCCCGCAGACGCGAGCTCCAGAGCTGCAAGCAGGACTCAAGGCAGCAGCACAGCACAACTCTACAGAGCTGCAAAATAAAGGCAGTCCGGGTGAGTACTGGCACTCAGGGTGTGCCCAGCTGCTTCTCTTTATGCTAGGCTTTTAAATAATCCCATCTGGAGTTTAGAAGGAACAACAACAAAGAAGTGTGAGGACAGAGGGGAACAGAAGGAAAGGATTCCCTCCCTGGAAGAGGGTCTCACAGGAGCCTGCAGGAGCCATGCAGCAGCGGGGTGGCTGCTGGGCGAGCAGGCAGCAGGGTACCTGGGCAAGCTGCTGGCTACCATGGCTGCACAGCCCACTGCCAGGGCCCTCGGGCTCCTAGCCACAGGCACTGGCACTGCAGACTGGCACAGGTGCCACCACTGGAAGAAAAGCCGGCCTAAAGCGGGCATTTCATGGGCAAGGCATGTTCTCAGCCAACAGTGACCAGCTTTGTGTGCAGAGAACCCTGGGCCACGGCTTTTTGGTAGGGATGGGGGCCCGGGGCATGCAGGGATCCCACCCTGCAAGTGGTGGCTCCCAGTTAAGACAAACACCCACAGAGGTCTGCAGAGCAGGACAGGGACAGACACGGCCAAGGTTTAATCCACCAATGGCCTCAACCCTGCTTTGTGCTCACAAGGCTGAACTGAACAGGTTTCTGACCTGGCTGTCTGGTGGGAGGCACTGGGCACCACCTGAGGCCCCTGCAGCCTCGAGAGCAGGGCAGGCTCTGGTTTTGGTATCACTGCAGGTCCTGTCCCAAGCTTCACTTGTGCAAATATTCACAGCCCTTCAGGCTGGGCAACAGCCAGCAAGTCCAGCTACATACCAGGGTACAGCACACATGAGGTCAGCACTCAGTAACCTTTGAGTGTACCTGTAAAGTCACTTCTTTGGTTGCAAAGCTTTCCAGGACAAGCAGTTTTTCTTGCACCTGGCTGCAAGGAGCTGACCCTTGTTACTGAAGAGTGCTCTAAAATACTGTGCTTGTGAAAAAAACCCCAGCAGATTTCAGCAGAGCCGCTCAGCAGCTGGCATGTCACACACCAAGTGCCAGAGGCCAAACCAAGACCAGCTCAGGGTATCTTTACCTTGGCAGGCTAAAGGAAGGGAAGTCCTTGATTAAGGTTCACAGATGCAAAGAATAAATCACTAGTATTCGGTTGAAAATCAAAGTGCATCACTCTACACAAACCCACATCCCAAGAGGCTCAGGCTGCCTCCTTCCCTCCATCCCAAACCAGCTGGAGGTCACTACACACATTTACAGGTTTTCTTTTTGCCTTCAAGCAATCCTTTGGCACTTGTCAAACTTTTCGATTGAGTTCACTTCCAAAGTAAACAAGGTAGAAATTTTAACAACTTGCCCACATTCAGGACTGTTAAAAAAATAATCACTAATTAGGCTTCATGAAAACAAAATGAAGCCCTGGATCTAAGTGTGAGCCAGTGCAGCTCAGCTGTACAAAACCAGAATCCTGCTCTGCCCATAGCGAGGCACAGCCGGAAGATAAGGCCTTGACTGTCCAGGACAGGCTCCATCAGTGCCACAGGATGGGACCTCCACCGTCACACAGTGACACACTGAGAACATCAAAGGTCTGTAGAGAGATTTCCAGCCATGCCAGAGGAGCACAGGACGCCCTCGAGATGAAGCTGAGGTGTCCAAAGCAGCCAGGCTCGAGGCAGAAATTAAATCCTCCAGCTATGCACACTCACCCCCGGTCTGTCATTCTGTGTGTCACCAGCAGCGTTATGGCCAAAGAAAGCGGGGAGGGAGGCAAAAAATTCCAACTAACCCAGAGCAAGGAGTCACAGTGCGGCCGAGCTCCCTCCGGCGGCCGTTCCCTCTGGCAGTGCTGGAAGCCTGGACGCTGTCGGAGCGGGCAGATCCCGCACAGACACACAGCACAGCACACCCTCAGACGCACGGGTGGGAACAAAGGGGGAAGGAGAGGAGGGCAGACGTGATGGAGGAATGAGATGGAATCTTCTCCTGGCAGGGGGGCCCGGATCCGCAGCTCTTCCAGTGCCCTGCGGTCCACTGGGAGAGAGGGTGTGGGGGCTTTGGCAAGGTGACGGTTACATAAAGAAGAAGCTACAGAAAAAGAGAAAAACAGAAGAGAAAAGAAACAGAGGTTCAGAATTGAAATGAAAAAGTGAGCGTGGGGGGGGGAACAAAGGAGGAACAACACTTTAATACCAGCCACGGGGGAGGGAAGGTACCGGGCAGGTGTCACACACATCAAGTCTGGCCCGAGCTCCCCGGGACACGGGCTAGGGCGGGGAACAGGCTCATGACCACCACAAGAAGCGACTGACAAACAGCAGCACGAACCTACAGAGGCACCTCAGAGGCACAGAACAACCTGCTGGGGAGGCAGAGGCTGACAGGTGACCCTCCTGTGGCCTCGCCACAGAACAGCAACAGCAAACATCACAGAGGCCACGCAAAGACCAAAGCTTTGGGTAAAAATATATTTCCTCTCCCCGCTTCAAGTGTTGGCACTAGATGGATCTGCAGCCTGAAGCATATACAAGAAATAACTCAGCTTATGCTAGAAGGTTATTATTCCATCTGTAATTCAAAAACTGAAATATTTTAACATCAAATAAAGTGACAATATCTAACAGATGCATACATATCATTGGCATTAACACTGTATGTAGGTTACACAATTGTTTAGTTACAAACGTGGGTTATTTTCCAATAGCAAGGTAATAAAGTCCTACATCTATGGTTTAAGGCAATCAGGATATTAAAAATACAAGATCTCTACCGCTGTTCACAGCTTTGTTTCCCAAGAATTAAAAAACCCTTCATGTTTGTAGAGCTCCGTGCTGGCACCCGCTGGCGAGAGCACCGCAGCTATGGCAGCCTGCACACAGCCCGGGAGAAGGGACACGGAAGGGCACTGGAGTCACAGGGACACAGCTGAGGCGGTCACACACAAAAAGACATTTCCACCTGCACTGGGACGGCTTGGGAGAAGCAGAGGAGAGCTGCCTGCAGAACCATCAGGCCTGTTTAACGTGGATGTCCTTCCAGGGAGACAGGCAGCTCCCTGCTGGGATTTCAGGCTGTCAGAAGCACACGGAGGGGGTGACAGCAGTGGCAGCTCTCCAGCTGGAGAGGAGCCCGGGGTGGGTGCCAGCGCCTGCTTTCTCCTGTGGCATCACAGGAGATGCAGCTCAAGATGATGCACTTCACAACCACGAGCTCCAAGGGCACCTTCCTACTCACTGCCCTCCCTTGGAAGGAACTGTGTGATCCCTGCAAGGTTCTGGGGGAGCAAACCTTAACCCACCTCCTCCTTCCCCACTGCCTGCCAGACTCATGTGTGCCCCCTCTCTACAGAGCAGCCACAGCCCCGCACAGAGACCTGGACTGTCTTTGCTTTTCCATGCTGGGGGTTTGCTTTGTGCCCTGGGAACATCACCATCCCAGAAAAAGCACGTTTCAGCGTGCTTTCCTGCTCCTCTTCATTAGCCTAAGGACCGAAATCCACCTTGTGAGGAACATGCAGTTTTAGAGGAGTGTTAACCACCCCACTTGCAAGTGAGTGGACTTGGAGAATCTCCCAGAAAAGCACAGCTGGTCTCCTGTCAGGAGCGAGGAAGGGTCAGTCTCTTCCTGCTGTACTCACATGCAGAGGTGAAAGCACATCCAGCCAGACCTGAGTGCATCATTCACTCCATGCACATCAGGGGCTACTGGGAAAAAAGGCACGGGGAAAGGAAAAGCAACAAGAGCAGCAGGAACGAGCTAAACATGGCCCAGGGGTTCAAGATGGGGAAAAAAGTCATTTCCAGCTCCTTTGGCAAAAAAACAAAACAGTACCTTGGACATCTTCAAGTTTGTGGTTTATTCCCAATTTCTCCAACACAGCTGGTTTTCTGCTGGAGAAAAACTCCACCAAAAAGACACTAATGCACTTGGCCACAGCTTTCTGTCAAAAAGGAAAAGCTCAGCTCAGCTGATTTCCCCTGCTGAACATCCCTTGAAGGGCTGGTTAAACGAAGCAGGAGAAATAAATGTTAAAATGAAGTTTTCTACTTGGCACAAAACACTGGTAATTAAGAAGATGACACGCACAGAGGCAGCTGACGCAAAGCATATTGCCACGAGCACTCAGTGATGGGCATGAGATGTGACTGTAAAAAACTCATGCAAACAGCTCAAACTTCTTCCTTCATAACTCAAGATTTTAAAGCTGGGTTTGCCAGAAGCCACAAGAACCAGAATTTCATTTTTCCACTGAACCCTGCAGCAAACCTATTTAACCTGATGAAAAGTGCATCGTTGGCAACTCCAGGAGGGGGAAAAAACCAAACCCAAACAACAACAAAATAATAATTTTAAAAACTACTCGAAAAATCTAAAAAAAAAAAAAATTTAAAACATTTTGAAAAAGGATAAAAAGGTTAACTGCTTTATTTCCAGCCTGTTTATCCATTTTTGCTATCCACCAAGACATGGTACATAGATATCCTCTTCCTAAAGCCATGTTTAAGCAGTGAGGGTTAAAAAGCAAGGCAACCCATAAGCTAACCTCCAAGCACTTCCCAATCCAAGACCTGAGGAAAAAGGGATTAAAAGAAGTGAGAAGTGTGCCTTTTCTTCCCCCCCAGAGAAACTGCACCCAGAAGCAGGCAAACAGCTGCAGTGGGAGACTCAGGTGGGATGAGTTTTGTGTAAGAAGGCTTTAAAGAGACTGCCTAGCTAGGAAGGGCTGGCTGTGCACTGGCAGAGGAAGAAACCCAGGAGTCACAGGGTAAGCACGGCTCGCCCCTCCTTGGGAAGGAAGGCAAAGACTGTCTGAAAGCAGTGGCACGGAAAAAACACTAGAAACAGCCCCACTTCCACCGTGAGCTGGTCAGAGAGCAGGGCCTGGCTTATCCTACACCTCCTTGGCATGTCCTAGGGACACCTGAAGGGGACATGATTCCTGCTGCAGGAGGGCTTGGGGGCAGCGCAGAGACTGTGTGTCCAGGCACCTGGAATTCTGGATCCCACATGCTCCTGGAAGCTCCAAGAGGATGCTGAAGGCTCTATCCTCCCCCTGCCCGGGCATTTGATTCCATGAGGGCTGCTAAGGCTCGTTAAGATCCTGCCCCTCAAAAACCAGGCAGGACTTGAAGGGAGGCTCCAAAGGTTTGAGGCAATAGTGCAGGGAGAGCAGTGCTGGGAATGGTCCTTCCCTGGAAGGGAGGCTGGAAAACCAGGCCAGGGCAGACAGCACGGAACAGGAACTAACACAGATGATCATGCAAATGTCACGGCATGCAAGGTCAGTTACACTTGGTTATCTACACACACCCCCCTCCCTCTCCCCGGCAGGGACTGGGGCTGCTGAGCACACCAGCTCCTCAAGGAATTGGGAGTCAGGCTGAACTCCAGCCGTGGCCTGGGCTGGCTGGGACATGGCTGCAACACATTCCCTGGGGATCCCAGGGCACCTGAGCCAGCCAACACCTGAGCTGCTGACAGCCCACTCGGACTGGGGGCCAAAAAGAATTCACTGCTGATGGTTTTGGTGAGAAAAATGCATGATGGTGTCATCGTGATAACCTCGTCCCTCCACCCACCCCTGAACTTCCACTGGCACACAGTCCTGCACCCAATCCCTCTTCCTTCTTGTTCCCACTATGTTATGAGTTAATAGTTATTCATGTTAAAAAATGGAAAAAAAAATATAAAAAGAAAACAGATGGCAGAGACACATTACTGCAAAAGCAGGTGAATGCAGGAACATCCTTGGCTCGACAGGCTTTATGTGAAGCTTGCACTGCAAGTTAAAAAAACAGAACAAAAAACAAAAAAGTTAGCACTAATTGAACTCAAAATGCAAAAAAAAAAATAAAGAAAGCCAGGAGAGCCGACACCAGCAACCCGCTGAGGTGGGTGGGCATGCAGATGGATTATGGAATCACAAAGAAATTCAACCTCAAGGCTGGGCTCTACTCTGGCCTACGGCAACCAGAAGTCAAAAGAAAAACTGTGGGGACAGAAGTGCTGAGCAGCCAACGCTGTCAGCTGGTCCAGGTGACAGCCTGTCACCACAGAGCTCGGTGGCTTTGGGGCTCATTTGTTCCCAGCTGGGACATGGGGGCAGCTGGCCAGCTTGGGGTACTTCCCATGGGCATCCTTGCAGGAGGCAGCTCAGCTGTCTCACACCTGGATGTCTCCAAGCACTTGGGCTTGCACAGCCAGCTCAGATCCTTCAGGCAGCACCAAACCCCTCTTTTTACAGGGGGCTGGGCCAGGCCTTGACATGGGTGCTGCAGCTCAGGGACTGCTTTGGGACTGGCAGGGCCCCTGAGAGCCAGACCAGGCACACTGGACTGGAAACTTAGGTGGAAAGGAAACTGGGAAAAAAAAGGGTTTTACACTTGGCTTTCAGAAGCAGCTTTTAATAAACGGAGACAGAAGCCAAGCAGATGGTCCTGGCTCCTGGGGGGCTGCGGATGAGCAGCAACAACAGCACATGTTGAGGCATGTGGCCATCGAGCCAGCAGCAGGCAAGCACCAGAAGGCTGCTTGCCTCTCCCACTGGCTCTGCTGCCAGGAGCTCTCTCCAAACTGGTCAGGTTGGAAGCACAGTCCCCTACAGCAGGGGCTCAGCCCCACGTCCAGCCAAGTGCCAGAGTCTGCTCTGCAGCCAGCCCTTCAGTGCCTGAGGGACACAGGTGTGCTGTCCCCACACACTGCTGCTGTCAGGCCAGAGCCCCAGACTTCCTACTTCAAAAGAGTACAAGCTAGAGAATTTTTGGAGGAGCAGTCTGGAACTCAAGAAGGCTGAGCTCTCCCTCATGGAGTCAGGCCAGCAGCAGATGTCACCCTGAGCCTTCCCTCCAGCAAGCACAGCACAGAGGAAAGTCCCTCTTGGCCAAATCAGAGAAATCCAATCCCATCTTGAGAAAATGAAGCATTCCCATTAATTACTTTGTGGGGAGGCTGTAAGGGTCAGGCATGGCAAGGCTTTCCTCTGGCAACTGAACAAGAAGCACCACAGGCCATGGCAGCAGCGAGGGAGGTTGGAAGCCTTAACTACACAAACTGCAGCTCCACATTAGAGTGCAAGGAGAAACTGAAAGCCTTTAGAAAACCAAGGTGAGTTACAAGGCAGGAGCATCAGCATTTCCCTTTAAAGCCTCTGTTAGTAACCCTGAGCCTAGAGAACCCCTGCAGCAGGTACAGCACCTGGCGTGGAGCGACACAAAGGACACACTAAAACACGGGCATGTTCCTCGAGGCTGGATTTCTGTGAATGCAGCAGCAAAGCAGAACCTGCATTTGTCACGGTCCCTGGGAACAGCCCTGTCTCACCCACGAGGCTGGAACCAAACACTGACCACCCAGAGGGACAGAACTCCCCAGACCATTGTGTACTGCACTGGTCCTGCAGCTAAGAGACAAAAACATCTGACTGCACAGTTCTTAAAAATACTAGGCTAACTCTGAGAGATAAGGAAAAGGGTCTTCAAAACTTCCTATCCTCTTCATGGAATGCACCACCATGCCTGAGATCTCAGGTGAGAGAAGATGAGTGTCCCAGCTATCTGCAGCAGGGGGTTTCAGCATGCCTGGGCCCTAGCTGCCAACACTGGCTGGTTCCAGCGCTCAGCCCAACGCCCCTGGGTCTGCTCTGTAAGGATTTGTCCCCAAGCAGAGCTTGTGCATGCAGTGCTCCACGGATCCTGGCAGGGCCCAGGGCCACGTCCTCAGCCAGCACTGAGCAGCACGGCTCCATAGGAGCTACATCAATTTACAGCAGCTGAGGAGCCAGCCCCGGGCCCTGCCCGCCTGCCCCGGGCAGCAGCGAGCCACGCCAGGCACGGAACCAGGGCAGAGATGGGCCATGCAGCCAGGGGGAAAGCTGGAAAACCCCAGGGCATCTGCTGCACAACTGCTGCCACACAGCTCAGGCCAGGCTGCAGCTCCCGGGCTGGCACGGGACACGCGAGTGTCTGAGGCACAGCCCTGCTGGCACTTGGCTCTGCCAGGGGGACACCAGCCGTGTCACTCTAAGGAAGGCCCTCTTCTCTCCCGGGCAGGGAAAGCAGCGTGGAACTGTCATTTTTGTGTGTGGGTTAACCAAGGGTTTTCCAGTGAGATCTGCTGCATCCCCAGCCTTCCCCACAGCAGGTACCAACTAAGCACCCTTGGCACAGGTGACTCACTAGGAATGGAAAAAGCCAGGGGAGGGCAAAGCATGACACTCCCAGGACACTAATATAAAATAGTAAAAAACAGTGCCATGATCTTGACTAAAAGGTAAGGGTTTCTTAGCTTATCATGTCAACTTGATACAGCCACAAACGCCATTTAATGCAATTACGGTACCGTAGTAGTTTTTTTCTAAAAAAAATACAAAACCAAAGCTTTTTGTCTTTAAAGCAAGCTCCCAGGTCATCACTTTTGGCACTAGCATTCCCCATGTAAAAATAACATGGTGGTTTTGGTTTCTAATTGACTTCTGCTTACAACTACAACCTTAAGGAATGGGAACTGGAGACTACCGGTGAAAGAAAGGACAGGTAGCAGCTCCCTTAATAATTCTGGCTCAGGCAGATAAATCTGAGTCCAGAACATCCCATAGTTCCAGATGCTGCTGAACAGATCACAAATCAAAACTCCACCATCCAATTGCTCTCCCACACCAGTCCGACTTGAAGATAAAATTTGAAGGTACTCTTCTAGAGAAAAATTAAGATCATGTCCCTGGCCCACCCTTTAGAAAAAAAAAATATTTTATTTGATCAGGCTGAGAAAAAGCCTGTTTCCAGTCTGGTCATGGGGAAAAGCAAATACAGACATGCAGCAAGAAAGAAAAAAAACAACCTCCCAAAACTTGTAACAAACCCTACAAAGGGTGTGGGTGACAACCGCTTACTTTTTCTTGTCCTTGTCTTTCTTGGTTTGTTGAGAACCTGCCTGCTGAGCCTGTGACTGTAATAGCTGAGCTGCTGCCTTCTTCTTTTGAAAGTTGTTCAGCTCTTCCTCAAGTTCCTTCTTTTTGTCTTCCACCTTTTTCTTCTCTTCTTGGTGAGTCCTCTTTAGATGGTCAAACTTTTCGTGCAGCTGCCAGGAGAGAGACAGTGAGAATTGGCTGGGAAGAGAGGAAGGAATGTTCCACCCTGATTTCCTGGCAGTGATGCCCCAGGTGTTCCTGCACTGCCTGCACGCCATCAGCCTGCCTGACTTGTGAGAAAAGCCCTGCAGGGAACACCCACTGGCACACACAGAGCAGGAATTCCCATAGCTGGAGGAAGCCAGCAGGCCTCTGGACACCTCCACACCCCCATATTCCATCCCTCAGTGCTTGGCACCGAGGGGACTCCACCAGGTTCGTGCAGAGCAAGGGAAGGCGGGCACTGAGGGCTGTCCTCTTGTCTGCACCCCTGCAGCAGCACGAGGCCTGAGGAGCAGCTTCCTGCCCCAAGCCCTCACAGTTAAAGGATACTCACATCCTTCTCTGCTTCCTTCAACTCTGCTTCCTTCTCCTTCACTCGCATGACAAACATCTGCCTCATTTCATCCTCCTTCTTCTGGAGTTCGCCCAGGAATTCATTCCTCTTGGCTTCATAAGTCTCTTGCAGACTGTTAAGAGCACACAAAACCCAGTCAGGGCAGCGTTTCAAGCACAGCCAGGAGCTTCCAGCCTTCGGAGACCTCAGCACTTGGGCTGTCTTGTCACAAACCACGCTCAGAGGCCCCAGCAGAGGCAGCATCCCCTGGGTGAAAGCCATCCCAGCTTGCTAGGTGGCAGCAGCGGGAGGCCAAGGGAAAGGAAGAGCAGAGCTCCCTGCTCAGCGTCCCGTGCATCACCCAGCAGGCAGGGAGGCTGTCCTGGAGGAGAAGCAGCCTCTACACAAACGCCTGCAGCAATGCCCGATGCCCACGGGGCCGTGATCCCTCGGAGCCACACCGCCCCCCTTCTCCCTCTGTCTGTGCAGCAGACCCGGGTGAGATCTGCCTACTCACTGCTAATGGAGCCACATCAGGGGCTTGATTTAGGTAGAGCCATTCTCCTTCGGCCTGTGCAAACCATCAGCAGCCTTCCTACCCCAAATAACCACATGACTGGCTTGCTTCATTCCCCCTCTTCTCCTTGGCATTCCTTCATTTCCCCAGCACTGAGATAGGCAGTGAAGATTTGGGACATAAAATAAGCTGTCCATGTACCTCTGAGATTTCTAAAGCCTCTTAGGAACTCTGGATGCCAAATGCCTCTTTTGTTTTATTCCTTAAATGGATTTGGATAGCCCAGCCATAATGATAGTGTGGGAATGATAACTATTTCCCCCAAGAGGCTTGTCTGAAAAAGCATTTTTTAAATGAAAACTTCACTGAAATCACACAGACACATTAACTGTTGGGCCATTGGAACATCCTAATTCCAACAAAGTTAAGCTTTTAGTTTTCCTGGCAGTACTGGGGGCTTTGATGCCTTTTTATTGGTTGGGGTTTTTTTTAGGGATGCAATATGGAACTGGGGAACACAACTTGTGAGATCATCTCAAGCCTTGTATTTAACTCTGCTAATTAATAGGCACTTCAGTTACTTCCTAAAATACCCTCCAGACAGGATGCCCAGAGCTGTTCTGGCACAGCACTGGCCGCCCCAGAGAAATCACACCATTCCACATGACCACACCAGCCTCCTACACATGGAAGCAAAAAAGACTGAGTCTAAAAACGACAAGAACCCTTTTGTGGGAGAGCAGGGCAAGAGCTGTCTTTGGATTTCTAGCTACATGCAAAACCAGGCCTCTCACAGCATACAGGCTTCAGGAGACACAAAACAAAAGCTCCCTAAAATTCAGTGCTGGATTTCATGCTCTGACTGTGGAGGCTGAAACTTGAATTCCCAAGGCCTTGTGAAGGATGTGACAAAGCCCGAGGGCAGGTGAGCCTTGGCTGCTCAGAGAGCACAAACTCAATCTGCAATGAGTGCCAGGCTGTCCTAGGGAGCAGCAGAGCCCCACGGAGCCAAAGGGAAAGCTCTGCACGCAGCTCATCGGATCCTGGACTGCAAGGCACTTCTTCCCAAGCTCACTCCCAAAAACACCACCCAGGTGATGGGCAAGCAGGAAAAGCCTGGCAGGAGAGAGGGGAGCAGGGGCTTCCTGTCAAATTGTCCCAGGTTCAAAGCTTCATTCCCTGCTGCAGTGCCTCTGTCATCCAGAGGAGCCAAGTTCTCAGACAAACTGGCCTGGCAACTCCCAGGCTGCATGTGAAAAAAACAATTACAGCCCTAAGGAATAACAGTCCAAACCAACTGGGATCCCTGCAGCTTCTCACAGGCAAAGAGAACAAGGGAATTGGCTTTTAAGTACACAAACATATGAACCTAAACTACCAGAGTAACTTCATTTCCCAGCACGCCCCCACACACTGAAGGATGCCCTGGCAAATAATATTATTTGAAAAAAGGAGTATTTTGAAAAGCTCAAGCAGAGTAGCAAAGAACCCAGCCCACAGCAGAAGGGTCTCTGTGCAGAGAGACCCCATTTCATGGAGCTGATGCCTGTTGGGATCCTGGTGCTCCCTCCTGACCTCTTGCAGCCTGGCCAAGCATTGTGGGGGTCTCAGACATCACCAGTGCCCCTTTCCCACACCTCACAGAAGCTCCTACACGGCACCAATGGTTTGCTGGGACCTCCTGCCCTGCTCTCCCTGAGATTTGCCAAAGGCTCCCTGCTGCTCCTGGCTGATGCAAGCTGGCTGAAGGGCAGCAGTTCCTGTGGCTCCCGGGGCCAAGATGCAGGGAAAAGCATCCTTTTGATCCCTGAGCTCAGAGAGAATGTCTCCCTGGTTTCAGATATACATCAGCCTCGGCCAAACAGCTTGGGATCATAGGTTTTGTTTGTTTATTGGAGGGAAAAGGCACCCAGAGTGAACTGCTCTGAACTAGCACGTACCACATGGAGAAATTCTGTACGTTTTCATTTCCTTTCTACTTATAGCTTGGTCAAAAGAGGCCTCGTGTACAGGAAGCAATGGAAATTCCTCAGATTCCTCCAAAGGAAGGGCTGAGCCCATCTTAAGCCATTGCTCTCCAGAAAGGAAATCCAATAAAGCTTCACACTTGGGCTTAGTAACAGAACTGGGCTTGACTGATTCCAGCCGAGTTTCTGCTGTAGAAGAAGAGCAGCTGAATTCACTCAGCAAGGCAGAAACAAAACCCCAAGCCAGTGCCAGCCCCTGACACACATGTGTTACAGGGGCAAACCCCCAGCAGTGCACTGCAATTCTGACTGCCTTCCCCAGCAGGCAGGGAGGAACGTGGGACACTGTGAGTCAGGGGGTGCAATTACCGGGGAGAAGCTGGGGAGGAATGGGAAACAGGAAATGAAGGGAGAAAACAAACACTCCCTCCCAAATTCCCACACAGCTGCTGTCCCTGGCTAACGGCTCGGGCTGCAGACCAATAAAGCTGTCTGACAGAATGAACTATGTGCTCAGTAATCAGCCAAACCTCAGGCATGAGACCGTGGCACCCTCTTCACAGCTCACCTTGGGCCAGCTGTGAGGAGCTCCAGGAGGGTCAAAAGATCATTTACCCCAGGATGTCCCCAAACTATGGGCCACCTTCCTGTCACCCAGACATGGCTGCACTGCTCCCACCCACAATTTCAGGCAGCCCTGAGCAGCAGCAGAGCATGCAGGCTGCAGAGCACAGCAGTGCCTGGGCTGCACATCCCTACCTGAAAGGTTTGCTGTCAGGATCTGTGTCCTTGAAGCCCATCTCTTCCAGCTTGCAGCGCCGGTACAGCTCGTAGTGCCGGGTGTGCGTCTGCTCCCGCAAGTCCTCCATGTTCACTCGGATCAGCATCTCCCGCAGCTTCACAAAGTCACAATGGTTTTCATTTTCAACTGCCAAAACGACACAATATCCACAGGGAGAACATGAAACCTGGGAGCTGGGCTCGCCCCTTCCCTGCATCTGGGCCCCAGTGTAGCAAACCTCAGGGCTCTTCAGGCACACGAGCACGACTCCGAGTCAGCCCGCACCAAAACCCCTTGGCTGAACGGGGGCTGAAGCCATCCCACACCAGCACAGCCTGAGTTCAAGGCCCACACTGGATTTGCAAGATCTGTGCATTGCCCATCTGTCACGGGGCTCCCACCTCCCCATCCTTTTTGGCACCAGCAAGGTGACAATCCGTTTTGCTCACAGGATTTCACTTCCCACCCAAACCCACTCAAAACCTGGCACCCACAGGGGCTCGCACAGGCAAAGCCTAAACTCAATCTCCAACTATCTGGTCCTGGGTTTCTGGGAACAGCAAGAACCCAGAAGGATACAGGTCGAGCCCAAGACCTCCCAAACACATCAACTTCCTTCCTAACTGTTTTTCCCAGTACCATCCTCTGGTGAACACAGCTGAAGTCTCTGAAGCTGCCTCAGGGGCAGCTGGTGTTACTGAGAAACCAGAGTTGTGCAGAACTGCACTGTGAATGCTCCCCTGCAGCTTCCTGGGCCATTATCCAATGGGATACACAACTGAAGCCACAAGGAGACCATCACCATCTCAATCCCTTCCAAACAAAGGATCAGCTCTGGATTTCTGGCAGCTTCAGTAAAGCCTGGGCTGCAAACACTGTCCTGGCCAAACTCTGCCCTCCTGCAGGACGGAGCTTTTGGCTGCACGTCCAGATGCCCATGCTCAGAGCTAAGCTGAGTTTTCCCAAGCCAGATTTTGGTAAGTAGAGATCCAGAGATGGAAGTAACAGAACTGGTTATTCTTGGATCAGAAGGGCACAGGGTGAGAAGGCCTGGCTTGTGCCCTCGGTAACCTACCCTGCACGACACCCCAGGGGTACTGCCTGGCTTTGGCCATCTTGTTGCCAATCTTCACTTCCTCAGTGCTGCCAACCACGGCAAAAGGAAGGTGGACCTACAAAAGGAAAGGGACAATGAGGCCGGGGACTTCCTTTGCTGCCTTGCCAGAGATTGTTTCTCAAGAAAGCTGTTTACTGGGGCAGCTCTGCTAAATTTAAGTTGTTTAAACGCCTTTGCAATTCATCGGGTGTTTCAGGAAGAACAACAGGACAATCTGGATGAGAAACCTGATCAGACTTAAAGCCCAAAATTCTGAAGTCCTAAAAATACAAGATATGTACATATTTTCCATTTAATTACAAAGCACTACTGTCTTAAGCACAGAACAAGTCTTACAAACTGGAACTGAATTTGAGCACAGAGAAAAAAGAACCATGAAACAATAAAAAAGAAAATACACTACATCCTGTCAAGGAAGGCAAAATTCAGGGGGATTTTGCAAAGAACTGCTAATGCTTCCTCTTACAGAGGGCAAAGCTGTGAGCAAGGGGAAGAGCGGAGCTGACCCAGCCCTGGGCTGACACGTCTGAGTCATGGAGCTCTGCTCCGTCCAGGTCTCTCTGTGGGTGTGGTGGTGACAATCTGGGATCTACTCCCAGAAGTGTGGCTGCTGCCAGGAGGGAGCTGCCTCAGCTGCCAGCCCAGCCCAGCCCAACTCTCCCTGCCTTAACAGCATCCAAAGGGGCTGGGTGCAAGCTCTGGGAGCGGGAGCTGTGTCAGCCAAGCTGTGGTTGCCACCTGGGTGGGAGGGGAAGATGTCAGGGCAGAGGACATGGGATTATCAGGCAAAGGGGTTTCCCAGCATACCCGCAGCCAGGCTGCACCTGAGGAAGGCAGAGCACTGCACACAAATGCACCCTGGTAAGAGCCACATGCCTTCTCTGTGCCAGCTTCTCCCTGCTCAAAACAGCAAGAGAGGCCGTAGGGAGCATTGGAGAGGGTCTAACATTCAGCTGGATGAGATGATTGCCTATCTACAAGCCCTTGAGTAGCAAAACTCACAGCAGCCTTCAAGGAGCAAAGGCATAGCTTCATCTGAGTGCACTTGCTTTAGGACTGGCACATCCTCTTGGGGCCAATCAACACCTCACTGCCAGCAACCCTGAGCTCAGATTCTTCCCGTCAGGCCCGTGGCACAGAGCTGCTTCCCTTGGTAACCCCCACTAAAACATTAGGTGCAGTCTGGCCCTGAGTGCCCTCATCTCCCAGCCCGTGTCTAGAGGCAGGGGAAGAGGTGAAAGCCACAGCTGCTGATGGGCTGTGGAGTGCTGGAACATCAGTGCCGGTGTCCCGCTCCCGGCGGAAACCGAAACAAAGGCGGCGGCGGCGAATGAATCACCCCCACTAAACAGCCAGTGGTCGTTTGGGACAGGAAAGCCAAACCTCAGCTCTCTGCCCTGACCACACTGAGGCCCTGCCTCCCATCCTCTTCCTTTCCTGAGATGGGAATACTGCAACGGGGGAAGGAAGCGAGAACAGGGAAACGTATCGGACCAGGTATGGCCAGCCCCCGAAAGCCCTCTGGCCAGGCTGATGTCCTTAAACTGCAGCTCTAAAGCCAAGCCAGACACAGCACGGCCATCAGGGACAGGCCCAGGCAGGGCTAGGGCAGGCACCCCCCCAGATAACGTACACTCATGGTGGCATTGATCTCGGCCACCGTCTCCTCATCGGTCGGGAACTGGTAGATCTGCACGCCGTTGCTGACCAGCTCGCTCATGATTTTGCTCTTGAACTTGTGCAACTCGTTCTTTGCGATGGTGTCAGCCTTGGCAATGATGGGGATGATGTTCACCTGCAAGACAGGACAGCACCTCTGCATACAGGACTGCCCACCTTGTGTCTCTGGCAGAGGACAGAGCAGGACATGCAGTGACAGCTCTCAAGTGCCACCAGCCAGCACCCTCAGCAGATGAACTCCCCTGGGGCTGCTGCTGCCAGCAACACCACCTCAGGCAGGATTTCCAGGCAGCAGAAATGGCCTTAGAATGAAGTCAAATGCCATTTGGCAAAATGCTATTTCCTGTCCTGTCATACTCCCCTCCTCATCCGAATTGGCTGCACAGGAAATGTTGTCATGGATTATTATGAGCTGCTCAAAAAAAAAAAAAAAAAGAAAGAAAGAAAGGAAATGACCATCTCTGTGCATCTCCTGGTACTGCAGCTGGCTGGATTTCTGCAGGAGCCATGCTCAGACAACAGCCTGTCACAGACCCTGGCTTGGGGAGTGTCACCAGGGACACCGGAGGGGCAGCAGAGCTGCTGTCACCCCAGAGGAGGTGGAAGCAGATGGTGCCTATCCAGCCCTGGGACACACAGGACAGGGGCTGGCCATAACACAGGCACACTTCCCCCACCTGTGTGCCCTCATGTGCCCCTGGACACTGCTGCACTGCAGGGCCAGGGCTCACTCCTCCCTGCACAGCTCTGAGATGAAAGATGAGTTACTGACTCTTCCCTAGACAGGCTGTTGGCAAGGATCAAGATCCTGCCTTCTTTCCCTGCCTCCTCCCTTCAGAGGGACAGTTTCTGCTTTTGATCTGGCAGGTTTGCTTTTCCCTGCAACAGCAGACAGAAACTGTACTGAGGATAACAGTAATATCGACCTATATGGAGGGATTTTAACTACAGTACTTGAAAATCCTCTTCTATTACATCACTTAATTCTGTTGGAACTATTAAATCCCCCTTGGCCAAAAGATAGAACAGGAATGTCAATTAGCTCACTTGGGATAAATCTCCATAACCTTGTTTTCAGGGGAAGAAGGCAAGGAACTTTCTCCATCACCACCTAAAACCCAATTGATTGGCCTCTCTAGGAAACAAAGAGCCACTGTCATCATTGATGTCCTGCAGAACCAGGGGCCAATGAGCCAAAGGTGCACAGTGGACTGATTTAAATTGCTTAATCATGATGGAAAGGAGCATAGAAAAGGCTCAGTTTAGCTACTCAGGCTCTACATTTGTACCTCAGTTATTTTTCCTAGAAGAGGGGCAATCTCCTTTGAACCATGGTTTAAACCAAGCCCACCAGGGTACCAGGAAAAGCAGATGCCAAGTAACTTATCTATTCAGATTCTTGTTTATGACATTACAGCTAAAACAGCACTACCTTTGCCATAGCAGATCAAATCCCTGTTTTTGTCTAAGCTGGATGCAGTCAGAGCAAGCAGACACAGCACCTCCATTTGTTTCTCACTGATTAGAAAGACAACCTCCAATGTCTTTATTGACTTTAAAGATTAGCTGGAGAGCACAAGGCCAAGATCCCCACCCGAGGCAGAGCTGGAAAAGAGCAGGAGTCCAAACTCTGAATAAATCTCTGCAGCACGTGAGGCAGAATAATGACCCATTGCAGCAGCTTGCCCCAGGTACCCTTCTCACGCTTTTTGTCAGCAGCTCTCCGCTACTAAACCCAGACAGGATTTTCCTGAGCAGATGGCAAGATAAAGAAAGCACTACAGGGCCGTGGTGACCCAGGCAGCAAGTACCTTACTGTCAAGCTTCTTCATGGTGACCAAGTCCAGGGATTTGAGGGAGTGTCCGGTGGGAGCGATGAAGTAGAGGCAGGCGTGGATCCGCGTGTCGTGGTAGTTGAACAGGGACCGCTTGATCTTCAGCTCTTCCTGCAGGTAGGCTTCGAACTGTGCGTCGATGTATTCCACTATGGGCTTGTAGCTGGGGAGAGAAGGCACAGAGGAAAGCAGGGAATTGGCTGCTGGGACCACACGGGCCGCTGATGGGCACTCAGGAGCTCTCTGTGGCACGGGACAAGCACCGCTTTAGGACCCTCCCCACCCTCCTTCACAAGGGTGTGCTTGCACTTGGTGCACAGGCAAAGCACAGCAGACATGACAGCCCTCGGTTTCAGGTGCATGGAAAGCACACGAGACTGCCACCCTGAAGAACAATGCCTTTGGCAGTCTCCCCAATCAAGTCTGAGCTGCTGCTCTGCCAATCTCACTGAAAATCATCTAACATACAAATGTTGAACATGAAATCGTGACCTACCCCCTAGCTTGTCCAAAACCTCATAATCTTAAAAGAGGGAAAGGAGAGTCACAAGATAAGAAGGACTTTTCAGGAACTGAAGCCTGTGAGTAAAGCTCAGAAGACAACTGCACCATTGATGGACTTGGGTGGGACCATTTTGTTGGAAAAAAGGCAGCTCATGCAGTGTAACACGTTTTTATTCAAATTAACTGTTCGTGCTTCTGGAAAGAAAACTGTTCCATGTGTTCCCCCTCCACCAAGGGCAGCTTCACAGACATCACTAGGTGGTTTGTAAAATGACTGCTGCTTTGGTTTCTCGGCTTAGGGAAATTCTGTCTCTGACCATGAGACACATGAAGGAAGGCATAAGGCCTCACATTGGGAGAAATATTAGAGAAAGCCCTGTAAAAAAAGCAGAGCAAAGGAGGATTGGGAAGCCTGAAACTGGAGGAGAGAGTGAATCGCACCCACCACAGCCATATGTGCCAGGACACTGCAGAAGGAAAGCTCTCCCTAAGCCGTGCTGCCCTCGGCCTGCCCTTCTCTCCAGAGGGTTCAGCAGGAGCAGCACCTGGGACTGCAGATGAACCTGCTGCCCACACAAGGAGACCTCAGAGGGCACCAGCAGCAGGAATTCTGTCCCGGCAGAGCCCGGATTACCTGTCATCCTTGTTGATCTGATCGCCGAAGCCCACCGTGTCCACGATGGTCAGCTTGAGGCGCACGTTGCTCTCCTGGAGCTCGTAGCTGCGCGCTTTCAACCGCACGCCGGGCTCGTTGTGCGTGGCGGGCTCGCTCTCGAACTTGGTGTTGAACAGCGTGTCCATCAGCGTCGACTTGCCGATGCCCGTCTCACCTGAGCAGCAGAAATGACACACGTGTCAGGACGGGGCCGCTGCTCTCCCTTTGCCTCTTTTTCCAGCATGTTCCTCGGGTTAAGGAGCTGCTCCCCGTGGGTAGCAGTGGAATCAGGCTAGATGCACATCGCTAAGCAAGATAATCCCTGCGGGAACTGATGTCTTCAGAGACAGTCCCCACCTTTACCACGGCCTCAGGACTGA
The DNA here is from genome assembly GCF_027477595.1 of Haemorhous mexicanus. Taxonomy (NCBI): domain Eukaryota; kingdom Metazoa; phylum Chordata; class Aves; order Passeriformes; family Fringillidae; genus Haemorhous; species Haemorhous mexicanus. Next base: position 1,534,896 of record NC_082344.1, read on the forward strand.
CCCTAAGGAACTTTCTTAATGGTAGCAAGCTGTAAATTCTCTCAACTCCACACCTGATTCCCTCATTTTGTTTCAGCCTTTTTAAGGCAGTTTTGTTGTCTCAAGAAGATAATCCGAAACCCATCGCTTCTTACAGTATCCCCAGAGTGCAACTTTGGACAAGAAAAATCTGAGACAGAAACATCCAGAGCTCTTAAAAAGAAAAAGGCACGCTGCTTAAACACCAACTTTGTAAACTATTACAGTTTCACTAATCCCCAGTGCAATTATCAACATGGATGAAAGCATTAGCCTAAATCCCATTTTTCAGTCAGAACTGTTTGTTTAGCCATTACACTCTCAAGCAGCTACTGCTACCCATGCTGTGAGCAGGGGTGGGCTGAGGCAACTCACAGCTAAACTGATGGCACAGACTGCCCATAGCCAAAGCTGTGAATTTTAGGGAGCTCCTGATGGGAACTGCTCTGTTCTATGCCAGATAGGCTCCGCAACATTTCACATCCCAATCAGAAGTCTCACATTACAACACTGAATTTAATTGTGTCCTCTCTCAAATCACAATTTTAAAGTAGTTTTTTTCAAGGCTGAGATTTCTGTTCCTTGGCCAACTGCAGCAGTTTGTGTGAAACGTTAATATGGGGTGAAAAAATCGGTGGATGGGCACATTGCACAAGGAAAAAAGAGGTGGATCAAATTGCTAATGGAAACATATTAAGTCACGCTAAGAAAGGCATATTTACTTCAAGAGAGAAAGGCAATTAATTTATGCCATTTTGATCAAAGAGCTGCCTGCTAATCGGGCTGTTCCCTGCTGGATTGCAATGGTTTCATGCTGCTGTGAGAGTCACGTGAGGGCTGGGAGCTCGAGTGTGCAGAAGTGCAACTGCTCTCTTATCTCCTCCTTTCACACACAAAGCTACAGAGAGGAGTCGAGTTTGCTCGATTTCTTTTCAGGCAGCTCACAGACATCCTCAATTTGCTGTAGAAAAATCACAGTCAGAGGGTTGTGGGGTTTTCCCAGCTAATTAATGTAACTAATTAGAAGGGACAATACTCCCCTCTTGGAGGCTTAAATGAACAATGAGTGCAAAGATGATGTTTGTAGCCTGCAGTGCCAAGCTAAGAGAAAAACCCAGCAGTTTTGTCCCTTGACAGAACCAGATTCTGGGTTCACTGACAAGCCAAAGCTGGCTTGGCTCACAGCTCCCTGGGGCTGAGCAATGGATTTCCAACTGCGGAGTGGCCACAGAGTACCAGGACAGCAGCTACCTCCCCACAGCCAAGGGAAGATGTTGCCTCCTTGTGTTTCACCCTCTGAACAATTTGGGAAAAGTTACTTAGGCTATTAAACCAACTTCCAGATTAAATAGAGCAGAGGACAGGTGACAGGCTTTGTTCTCCAGTACATCATTTGGAGACTAAAAATGGCATCGTCTCCAAGTGGAGAAACTAAGAATGTAAGGAGACAGGCAAACTGTAGAAGGGAAGGAATGCAATTTGGTGAGAAACAGCCTCCACACCCAATCCAGAGAAAAGCAGATTTAAGTTAGTATCCTTTTAAAAATACATTTAGTGCCTAAGTTCACTCAGCAGCCTTTGGGGAAAACAGAACTGCTGGATGATCAAAGGGATATATTTTAACAGCTAGCACTTGCCATGCTCTGACTCAGGGGACAGGGCAGAGAAGGGGGAAAGAGGAACACTGCATTTCACCGTGGAGCAGCTCTGGGAAGACAAGCATGGCCTGCAGGGGCTCAGCCCCACCCTGGGCAGGGGGAGAAGGTGTGAGTGTGGGGCTGTGCCCCCTGAGGGCCCCACAGGTGACCTACCCACACACAGGATGTTGAAGCAGAAGCCCTGTGACGTTGACTTGTTGACCAGCTGGTCCGGGAGGCTGTCGAAGCCCACGTGGCCGGACAGGGACAGGTTCCTGAGGTCATCGTTCTGTAAGAGCCAGGAGAAAAGCATTCAGCAGAGTTGCAACACCCCTGGCAGGGAAGAGGTCCTGTCAGAGGACACAGAGGCTTTTGGGACACAGGATCTGTATCTTGGGTGTCCCTCCCAGACGCGCTCTCCTTCGCCTTCTATCCATCTCTGCTGTGGGGCTCAGGAGGTCAAACATCCCCAACCCAAACACCACCACACTGGCTCTTCGTGCCTGTCACCAATAAACCACGATTCTTGACCAACCTGCAACACCCCAAAGCTGCTCCTGAGACCCCAGCATCCCACATCCCTAGAGTTACCCTAAGATTATTTTGGCAGACACCTGAAAAAGAGAGTGCAACACAGTCAGAGCTGTGAGCTGACCAGTTCCTGTTTAGTTGGTGAAGCAGCTAAGGCTGCCTCCTTGGTGTCCACTGCACAGCTACACAGCAGAAACCAGCCAGCCTTCCACTTCAGAACTTCCCCAGCAGCATGGGAAATTCCCCAAACTTCCCAGTGAGGCTGGCTCTCTCAAGAAGCACACAGAGGAGTGACACAGGCTGTGATCTAGCCCTGCTTGCAGCTCCAAAAGCTGACAGACACCTGTATAGGCAAGCAGAGAGCCAAGGTGGTGCTTTCCTTGGCTCAGGGTGCCAAAGGGAGGGAGCAGCTCTCAGACTTGCTCTGTCCTCCCAGGACTACAAGGGAAATGCCAACATTCCTGCCCTTTTCCTGCAACCCTTCAGCATGGCCACAGCAGGACACAGCTCAGATAGCAACTGTGCCACTGGAGCCAGCTCTAGCTCTTCCCAGGCTTTGAGAGCAGGGGAATAAAATGAGCATGCTGCTCTGCCACACCTTGGTTTACAAATAACCTGCTCTGACACGAGGTGAGGAAGCAGGGCACCGTTCCCAGCGTTTCCTGAGTGACCTACAGAGCCCCTGGTGCTGCCTGTGCATGTCCTCAGCAGGAAAAGAAGCCAAGCCAGGCAGCCCAGAGGTGCCAGTCCCCTCTCGTGACTGCTCTCCTCTTGGGCTGCTCGGGGACTTGAGCTGACAACATCCAACACCCCAAAGCTGTTCTGTGGAGGGCAAGGGAGCAGCACAGACCTTGCAGAAGGGAGGTTTGACACAACCCCCAGTCAGTGTTTCCTTCCCACAGCAGCTGTATGGCAATCCACAGAGAGGCTTGGAAAAGCAAGCCGGCCCAGTTAGCTCCTTCCCTGGCAAGTCACAGTTATGCCAAGGTCCCAAACAAAACAAGCAAACAAAAAAAAAACCCACAAATTTGGTAGACCTGGAACAGCTCTGCTGTTATTTCACAACATTTTCTCCTGAAGTTTGTTGTCCTTATTTTGGAACCTTTCTCCAAAGCCTTCCAATGGAGTCACTCCCCCAAAGCCACAATAAGTTCCAGTCGTGGGCAGCCTCAGCCTGGTTTAAAGATGCTGGCAAGTGCCAGCTTCTTTCCACAAAGAAGTGGGTTTTGGACCAGATATAGACAACTCTTTGGTTGTTAGGAATCCAAAGCAGAGGAGGACTTCCCACTCTCTGCACAACTGCTGAGCAGCTCCACTTCCCTCCTCAGAACACAATGGACCAGCTACCAATTACAGGGAGAAATGAGTTACATTTGGCTTGAGTGTTGATGAAAATACTCTCAGACCAAAAGAAACACACAAACTCCCTGAGAAAAGCAACATCTCCACGTGGAAATGCCTCAGTGTGTGCCAGGAGTCTGGGCCAAAGGGCTCCTTTCTGCCATGCTGACACACAGAGCCTGGCACCTGTGCTAGACACCTGAGCCTTGTCTCAGCATCTAAACCAGGCTTGTCCATAGCTAAATGCCAATTTACCATCGTGCCCACCTCCATCCCTCTGTGTGCTGGGAGCTACTCACCAGCACCACACCACTGAAGCTTATAAGGTGATTAAGAGATGCTACCTCCTTCACTCGGACTGCCTAAAGAAAAACAACCCATAAAACCATCACCTCATTCACCCCCAAGAGGGATTGCCCTGAAAAAGGTCTTGGGATTGATGAATGGGTTAAATTAAATATTAGTAACGTTAGTATTTCTAGAAAAAAACCTGGTGGGCTCGGGTTTATGATCAAGTGAAGGGAGCTCGGAGCAGATCCCAGAAGGCAGAGTGCCCATGACTCACAGGCTTCACACAAACTGGTGGGAGTTGAACACCCCTCTGCTCAGCACCAGTATCTCTTTCCCTGGTATATTTTGGGAAAGCAAGTACTGCCTCATCATCAGTTGCTCAGCATGAACAGGAGTTAGACTCATCTCCTGCATCTGTGTCAGTTATTTTTGCTGCAGACTTTCTCTGGTTTATTCCCCTCCCCTTGCTTTTGTTTTTCTCTGCAAGTGGCAAACATCAACAATGGAATAAACAAAAACTATCTCTGCACTTTGCAATGCCAAGTATTTTTCACAGGCCTCGCTGCACAACAGGAGACAAGAGCAGCCTGATATCTGCTCAAAACATCAAAACACTGGTGAAAAGATCTGAGGCCTGAGGCACAGGCAGAGATGAAACACAAACCCCAGCATCCACCTCCCTCAGTGTTCCCAGGATGCATCTCCCTGAGCAGAGCAGACACAGAAAATAGCTGCAGCTCTGCACAAGGCCCACAGATAGACCTTCTGGAGGAGGCAGGAAAGCCAAAGGAACTCCATTTCTAGATATCTCCTCCACATACAAACAAAGCCAGCTCTGCAGCATGCAGATGCCCTTGGAAAGCTGACACATTTCTGGGGGAGCTGCAGGCTGCTTCTGCCCAGAGCAAAGAGGTGCACACATCACACAACCACTTCCCACTGCAGCCAGGCCTCTGCTCTTTCTTTCACCCCTTCAACAGGATGGCTTCATCCACAAGGAAAGGAAGCCTCTGCTGGAGAGCAACAAGCCTGAGTGCTCAGGGGATCTGCAGCAGAGCAGGCAAGTGATTCACGCCTTCGGTCTGGCAGAGCAGCAAGGCTGGAACAACAAGGGGATGCTCAGTCAGATGGCGCTGCCTCTCCAGCTGTGAACTGCCACGACAAGCTCCTGAGCACAGGCAGGGGGCTGGGTTTGAGCCCAGCTGAGTCACCCCACTGGAACTGGGCACCTCGGGCTGCAGAGCAGTCAAAGGCTGACATGGCTCCTGCTCCAGCCCAGAGCCCCTGTGTGCACCAACCTGCCACAGGAACGCTACAGGCACGCTTTATTCCTCCTGCCACATGGCTCCTCTTCCAGAGGAAGCCAGCAGTGCTGCTCAGGTGCTTCAGCCCAAGTGCAAAGGCATTTTGTCACCCTGCCTCGCTGCCTTCTTCCCAAGCGCCTCCCTCATTTGCCCTCAGACGAGGGGAGCACAGCAGAACTCCTCCCTTGGCCCAGCACAGCACCTCAGCATCCTGCAGGACTCAAACAACTCCTCAGGAGTCACTCACAGACACACAGTCCTGGGAGAGGCCTTGGTAACCACAGGCAAGGAGCAGTGCCTCAAGTACTGACCTCCTACCAGCACACTGAAGGAGTAACTGCTTGGCAAGCACCTCTCCTTGCTCCCAGCTTCAGGATCCACGGACAAGACCAGCATGGTAAAATGCAGCTCCACAGACTCCTGCAGAGACCAGCCAGTTTGCACCAGATGTGCTGCTAGACTTGGGTGTCTGGATGTTCTCACACGTCGGAGAGCTTCAGACATCCCAAAAGCAGTCTGTATTTTTAAACTCTTCCTCAAGGCAGTCACGTCTCCTGTACTGAACCCTGCATTACAGGGCATGGTTTCCCTCCCTCTTCCCATACCATCCCTGAGCAGGAAGGGGTTCTGAACAGCCAGAGCTATGTGCTAACCCCTACAAAAACTAAGGAGTGACATGAACAAATAAATGCTTGTTTCTTGGGAAAGATGCTGATCACTTGACTTCTCTTTGGAGAGAGCCCTACAAGGCATCCCACAGTGGATATTTCTTGGATCAACAACGATCCTGGAGCTGCTGTTATCACAGCTGCTGGTTTTAACTGCAGCAGGGGAAGGGAAGGGCTAAGTTAAGCAGAAACAGGCCCCCAGAGGCACAGCAAATACTACCAACCTTCACTTTATCTAAAGAGATTGATTGTCAGGCACTCACATCCCACTGCTCTTCATTTTGAGAGGGTAAAGAAGCCTTGCAAAAGACAAGAACGGGTTTGCAGTCTCAGAACCCTGTCAAGGCTCTTTGAGATCTCTTTTTCTTCACACATAGCTCCTGGTGGCAATGGTTTCACAGGACAAGCGATGCTGCAATGGATGCTCTGTGGCAAGCAGTGGGTTTGGCTGGACAGGAATCAGTGAAGCTCTATAAAACAATTCAGCTGATGAGGCACGTGCAAGGAGAGTCAGCTCATTCCTCCCAAGCCACAGCGGCTTGGCAGGGCCAGCAGGAATGAAGAGAAAGTTTTTCTCCTCCCTGGAGTCTGTGTGGGGATGGGGAGCTGGAGATAAAGGTGGGTCCCGTGTCACTCCTCCAGAGGCAGCACAAAGCAGAGCTGAGTCCTCATGCTTCCAAAAGTGTCTGGCAGCTGACTGGAAACAAAGCAAAGTTGCTCTTCTCCCAGGGAGGACAAAGCCCCACTCCCAAAAGGCCAAGGGGAGAGCTCCACAAGGACATTTATTGTCCCAGTCTGCTCCCCTCGCTCAGGACTCAACCATGATGGTGGCTATTCCCCAATCCAAGCAAGCTCCTGGCTGAGCCCCTTTTGCTTTAAGGCTGCTGGCTAAACCTTCCCCTTGGGCCCCTCCCGGCCCACTGCTGCTGGCGGCCGGGGGTCAGCTTCACACGGCCTCCCAAGAGTTAAAGAAAACAAAAACCAGCCTCAAATTCAAGAGGGGAATGAGGCTGGTATGCAAAATATTGAGCTCAACCCCAAATATGAAGCAAGTGTTTAGTTATTTGAGGCCACACGACTTAGGAGGCACCTTTAAGAAATTCTAAAAGCTTTTATTGTTGTCAGCAGCTCAGACCAGCAACATTTTTGACTCATTACTAGGTCAAATCATCTTAGATGCTGCATCCAAAGCCAGGGACCTCAGGGATAGTTTAGTCTGCTCAGATAAAAAAGCAGCTCTCAGGCAAGAGCAGGAGCACAGAAGCAAGGAGTAGTCAGGAGGAGACAGATCCATCCCCCTCCCAGAGTTAAACCCAGGAGCTGATGCCCCTGCCAGGAGGGTACCAAGTATTCCCAGTGCCTATGCCAGAGCCAAGCTCCCTGTTCCTCCTAACAGTGCCCCTTATTCGGCTCCCCTTCCTTACACAGGGTTAAGGCACGGCCCAACCCTTAACTGCTGGACAAACGGATTTCTGGGGAGAACAAGGGAAGCAAGAACAACTCCCTTCCCCTCCTAGGCGTGCAGGGATGCCAGAAGAAAAGAGCTGATAGCAATCCATCAGTTAATCAGTTCAGAAAGAGAGGAAGGACTTCTTGGCTGTTGTTGCAGGGTAAGATAACCATCAGTGTCACCAGCAGAGGAGGGGGAGTTCCTGGCTCCACGCTGCTGCTGCTGGCTGGTTGCAGGCTCGGGCAAATGTCTGCACAAGTTACTCAAGTCTGGGAGGTCCTTGGTTGTTTTTCTTCCCCCTCACTTTTCCCCCCTTTTCTCTCAATGGGGAGAGCAGATCCCCGTGGAAGGCACGCTCTCATTCTGTACATTAATGTGTCAGTCAAGCCATGAAGATCCCTGCCTCCCTCCCTGCCACCAACCCACCAGTGACTCACTGCTGCAGCTATTGTCCCTGAGGGATGGACTGCAGGAAACCATCTCGATCTTCCTGGATAAAAGCTGGCACCAGCTGCAGCTGCCTAGGGGCACACAGCTCCTCAGCAGTCCCCTGCCCCAGTTCTCCAGCAGCATCAACCTCAACAGCAAGGAGCCAGGTCTCTGCTCCCAGGAACAGGGAACGCTGTCATAGACCTGAGCCACACTTGGCTCCCTTGCTCATTAAACAGCGAGGTCACAGGGAAAAGGCTCTCCCTGAATACACTGGATTTTCCTTTTAATCCCCAAGAATCAGGGCAGCAGAAAAGGTTATTTTGTGGGAGGAAGGCTGGAAGCAACTTGACCAACAGAGCACCGGGCAGCAGCAGACGGGGAAGGGCAGGTGTGGGACTCTTATTTTGCAGAAAATAATGCTCCACAGATAAAACCTCATGGAACTGGGGAACCTCCAGCCAGAGAAGGCCACCCCTGAGACCAACCAAGGGGTTCCCCCGATCAGATGCCCCCAGAGACTTGGGTGACGATGGACACGCTTGCACAAGCAGTAACACAGGGGCCTGATGCTCTCTCCCGGGCTGGCCCGCTACACGAGGGGCAGGATGACAGAGGAACAGCAAAGCAGGCATCACAAGCTGGCCCTTGCTTAGCGCAGCCCACACACACAGAGCCGGCGTGCCTGGCCCAAGTGGCCCCAAACCCGCCCAGCAGAGTTGCCACAGTGGGTGGGAAGCCCAAGCCCCACGTCCCAGCCACGCAGCAGCAAACACCGTGGCTGGCAGCACTCGCAGCTGCCAGTGCCAGCCCTGCCACACGGCAAGGACACGCTCGCTGCGGCCGTCCAGCCCCGCCGGGCACGGCGGAGAAGCGAGGGGAGCTGCTTACATTGGCAAGCGGCTGGAACTCGGCAGGAGCATGGAGGGAAAAGGATACATTGCATTCTTCTGGAAAGAGGGAAGTCAGCAAAATCTGACAATTCAGAGAGTGGGAACGAGCATTTGTCTTCAGGCAAAATGTTTGGCTAAAGGTCAGCACGAGCTCAGAGCGCTCACCGTTCCATGTATGCCAAGAACTGACATAAAAGACATTTTCCTCCATAGGTTTCCAAAAACCACGGTCCTTTCTATTTGGAGGCAAAGTGACTAATGCTTCTAACAGCCCCTGATGTCACAAACTGCTAACCAGCAAAATAAAAAAAAGCTGGACTTCAGGGATGATAAGGACCATATGTGCATTCCAGCAAGGCTTGTAAACTCACTGAAGGGGGAAAAAAAGAGAAAAAAGGAGAGAGGAAGGAAGGGGGGGGGAAAGACATAATGTGACAAACAAGAATGAAGACCATCCAAAGGCAGAGCCCAATGAGAACCAGATGCTCTGTGCTTCTCTGGCCAATCTCTCTCCTGACAGGAGGACGTGCAACATTCCCTCTCTGCCCGCCTGTGCGGGGCTGAGGGAATAAAAAGGGAGCTGCTGCTCCTGCCAGCTGCCCGCACAGACCCGCTGCTCTGCTCCCCCTTCAGAGGGCAGCACGTGGTTTATTGCCTTCCCCTGCCCTCTGTCTGCTGCAGAGCCACATGCAGGGAAGGGCAAACCTACCCCTTGGAGCATCCCCACCCTCCCCTCAGCCAGGCACAGCGCAGAGCTGCAGGTTCCTTCACATGAGCCCTGAACCGCTGCACAGTGACACGACACACGAGCCAGGCTGTGACTTCAGGCCAGCTGACACCAGCCAGGACCAGAGAAAGCCCCCTTCTTGCTAGACTTAAGAACTTGCCACCTTAGGAGTTAACTGCCATGGAAGGACAGAAGCCAGCTGGGAGACAGCAGGACAGCATGTTTCTATATGGCCATTAGAAATACTTATCTCCCTTTCAGTTCTTTGCCCTTTTCCAGCCCTCCTGGCTGCACAGTGCCACACCACCACAGATATAATCCAGCAAGGCAGCAGAGAGGGAAAATCCAACAGCCATTTCCTTCTGTATTTCACTGTCATGCTCTTAAAATAGCCTCGCAGCAGCTGCACCACGGGCCATTAAGTCACTGGATCTATACTTTGCTCAAAGCTGGAGGCACAGCCCGACATGGGACCTGCCACAGAGGGAAGGGTGATGCATGAACTCGGCAAGATTCCAGTTACACCCACAGAGAGGAGGGAGCTCTCTGGGACACTGCCCCCAGGCACAAAAAGCAGAATTAAGACAAACCTGGCAACAGAGCATCTGACCCCATTGCCAGGTTTTGCTCCAACCTTCCCAGGCTTTCACCAAATCCAGTCCAGTGAGGGTTGTGAACACAAGCAGAGCAGAAGAGGGATTTTGAGAAAGAAGGCAGCCCAAAGGGCTTGCTTACAAAGCTGTAACAAGGCAGCACTGTTCCAATACCTGACTCACATTAAGGGCCCCTGGGACACAAAAAGCAGCAGCTTTCCTTGAGGTGGCAAGGCACAGCCCAGCAGGGCTGCCTCACAGCTCCTTAACCCCATGTGCTCCTTCCTGAAAAGCCACAGCCACACATCAAGGGCACGTTTTGTCAGCTCCTATTCAACAAGCCGCAGGGCTGGAAGGTGCCCCAAATCGTGCTCTGGATAATCAATGATCCCCAGGACTCAAGCAGGATCCATGTAAATACTGTGCCCTGCTCAGGGGCAGGTGGGGGACACTGTGGCTGCCCGGCACACGGACACACTGCTGGTGTGTGCACACACCCAGCTCCCAGGCAGGGCACCCGAGCTGTGCCTAGCAAAGCACACAGCTTCAGGTCCTTGATTTACCACTTCTCTTCAGCTTCAGGTCCTTGATTTACCACCTCTCTTCATTCTGGACCAAAGAGCTCAGATCTATCACAGCAGCTGTCCCTCACACCTAAATCCTGAGCTAACACAGGTGTGCATACACACATGGCTTATCCCATGCCCAGGTACCACAGCAGCAAGTATAAACAAGCCCTAACTCCAAACTAATCATCACCCAGCTGCTTGACAAATCCCTACCAAGGTTTGTAGAGCCCAAACAAGTGCTGGATACACACAGGAGTTCCCCAGGGAAACTTTGCTGGTCCAGCATTACCAAGGAAGCGTCAGTCCAGCACCAACTGGATTGGTATGCAACATGTATGTGCACATACTGCACTAAGGCTGTTAAATAAAAGGCCAGAGAAAACATCCTGTGTTTAGCCAGGTCTAGTGTTATCATCCTCACTAGCAACAGGCACACTTGAGTGTGATACTGACCAACTAACCAGAAAACAGCAAAGCAAAAGAACCAGCTTTGACTGAATTCAAGGCACCGCCTAATATGCTGAGTGTTGAGTCACAGCCCTCACATCTGCTCTGAGAAGGGAAACAGAACACACAGAGCTCTTCCAAGGAGCCACAGAAAGCCTTCAACGTGAATAAGAAAAGGTCAGCAATCAATAAATATTGAGAATCACAAATACTGTTTGCCTTAGCACACAGTTTTTCATCTTCAGCAAGAAGGAAAGTGGAATTAAGTTGGACTGAACCTGCATGTGGAGGAAAAGGTGAAGGTTTACTCCATTATTTGGCTGACAGTTTTGGAAATAGTAGTCCATAGACTTGGAACTCTCAACTACCTCAAAGCAATAAAGTTCCCCGCTTGCCTTCAGCAAGTCCTGGTTTTCCTGCCCTAAACAGGGAAAGCCAACACTAAAATTTTTATGAATAGGAGCAACTCTATATTTCAACTGAATTACTTCCTTCCCTCCACCTCACTAACTCCAAATTTTTGTGGTTACCTTGAAAGATCGTGTTTTGTCTTTCCAAAAAACCTCCCTGGCCAGAGTTTCCCCAGAGCAAAGGCCATCTGATTTAGGTCAGCAGCACAGCCATAACACTGGGATTGTTAGGGGATGGGACTAGAAGGCCAACCTACATCGGATTTTTTATCCTCCTTGTGTTTGGCTGCACTGATAACTGCTACAGAAGGTTCACGTCTCTGGAGTCGATAGACAGCACAAGACAAAACACATTTCTCACATGCTGCCCACAGCCAGCAATGTTCCCACAGCCCTCTCCATATCCATCACTTGCTAAGGGGCAGGACCACAAAGATGTGTGATGGCCACTACAACCCTGGTGATGCTCCAAGCCATAAGGAGTCCCTGGACCAGACACCAGCAGTTGCCTAACATACACTCCCAAGTGTCTGAACTCCATAAACACACAGCTAAATAAACATTTACAGCACCAGGAGAAAGGATTAACTCTCTACTCACAAGGAATCCAAGGATTAGCTTGACAGCTCCAGTTTTTGAGCTGGAGCAGAGATAAACCTTTCATTCCAGAGATTTAAACCAAGTCCCAGAAGAATCAAGAGTCCCACGCTGCCCCATGCTGATGTTCTGGAGTTTATCTTGCTCCTGCCCACCCCCCAAAAGGGCTGAAGCTTTCCTTGCATTCCAGCTGCTGGTGCCAAAGTAACCCAGTGTGAAGGATGTGACAGAACAAGTCCCCAGCACAGCACAGGCCACCAGGGTATCTGTGTGACCCAGCACAGCCCACCTCCCTCCGGCAGCTGACCATCTCTGTCCTTTCCAGAACACCTCCTCAGCCTCCCCTGCAAACACCAGCAAGGAAATCCAAAGCCCATGGTGGCTTCCAAAGGTGGCTCAGGCAGCACCACCACCCTACAAGAAAAGGGTTTTTCCACAGGAGATGAGCATGGGAACTCCATGCAGTGGGCAAGCATCTTCCCTTCAACTGCAGGCAGTGGCACTCAACATCAGGCTTTTGTGACAAGGTTCTTTTGCAGGGTCCCCTTTTCCAAACACCTCTATAACTGGGGCAGCAATTCCTGGGGAGGAAAATGAAAAATGTCTTTGGTGCAGGCAGGATTTTATTGTAAAGGCGACGAGGCCACAGCTGGACAGATGCAGCAGCCTCCCGAGCTGTGTGAGCACAGCTTCCACCTCAGGGCTGGATCCTGGCAAGAGGCAGAGTGCACAGCACTGGCAAACAGCAGTGTCACAGCATCAGGGATTGCAAGCAGGTTTAGAGCAGATTTATTAGTGTCATCCTAATCATGCAAATAAAGGCAGATGCAAAACTGGCATAAGCCACTGCATATGGAAAAACCTCCCCACATCCCCCTTCATCAATGGCTGTCACTAAAGCACAAGGCTGTACAGTCACCCTTCTCCTCTTTCCTCCCTCACTGCAAGGGCTTTGGAGGCTCCAGTGACACGCCCAAGTCCCCTCCTGTCAGCAGGTTCAGATGCTTCCAGCCCCTGAACCTTCAGCCAACTGCAAACTGGTAGTTTCCATAAGCTTGGCTTTTGTTGGGGAACAATTTTCCTTTCTGCTCTAGAAAAAGGGACATACATAGCCCAAGCAAAAAAAAAAAAACAACCCCAAAAAACCCCCAACAATGAGAACAGTGTCTAAATGTACAGAACAAGGAAATAAGCAAGAGAAAAGTATTTTCCTTTTGGCTGTTGCTAGGTTTTATTAACCCTAACTATTGTTTGAACATCTACAGTAGAAAACAACAATTCCTAAAGGAAAGTACTAACCATCTTTCTACACACAAACCTACGTTAGTGGCTACATTCCAGATGCTAATTAAACAAATCCTGCAACAATAAAATTCTCTTTGGACTTACACACAATTCCAAGGACTTGATCCAAAACCCACTATCAACTCTGTGTTTGGCACATTCCCCCCACATCAGTTCCAGAGCCACACTTGCCCTAGCTGCAACTTCTTCCCAAGTTCTCCATCCCCACACAGTCTCTGGCAGAGCTGCATGTTCAGAGAGCTCGTGGCATGTGTCAAATCTGCAGAGCACTTGAGGATTATGCTGCATTTCAACCTGTCCACTGGAACAATGGGCATTTGTAACAGGAGAGGCAGCAAGCCATCGTTTGCACATAGAGCAGAAGGAGCACTTGGCCAGGAAGTGTGAGGGAAGATGTTTTCATGGCTGGCAAAGGGATAAGCTCCACGAGGGGACCAAGCTATCCAGCAGGCAGGCAGCTGCTCAGAGGGAAGCACTGCTCTGTTGTGGGACCGAGCCTAGAAGCATGAAGTGCAAAGAAATGCCATATAACACAGATCAAGCAGGGCAAATCCCCTTGGAGCCATCTGTAATTATCTCAAATGCACCAAGACCCTCACAGGTAAGTGGTGCACACCTACTTCTTCAGCAGGCCTGCAAAGGGGATACTAATGCTTAAGGTTCCCCTCAGCTGTGAGGATACACTTGGTTATTAAAGCCAGACCTCAGAGATGTTTTCAGCCCCGCCACAGAGCGGATGGATGAGCAGAGAGCAAATAAACCACAATTGGTGGGAGGCAGACACCGACCCTGCCCTGTGCGCTGTCCATGGCTTCCCATCCGCATTCCAAGGCTCCCAAACACCTTGGTGAGCCGGACCTTTGGCTTGGGGTATCTCAGTCATCCTCCGGCTGTCCCAGTGTCGCGACAGTTTAATTAAAAGCAGGAGCCTGCAAAGCTGGAAAGAGGCCTGGAGTGCTGCTGGGCTCACATCCGGCTCCGGAGCCTGGTGCCGAGGGAAGGCGTCCGCTCCTTGGCTGCGGCAAGGGCGCCCAACACCAGCTCCCAAGCCAGGGGACAGGGCTGGAATGGGACCCAGCTGCCCTGGAGCTGTGAGATCAAGTGACCTGGCATGTGCCCAGACAGCCCAATTACCTGGAACGAGGAAACTGTGCTCCCAAACAACAAAGATGCTGCTAAGGCTGCCTGGGAAAAGCCTGCAGCTAAAACCATCTCCCTGTGCTGCTCCCCACTTCTCGTGTGGTGCACACAGCAGACTCAGATTTACTGCATTTCTGCTACTTTGGAGCGTCCTGCCGAGAGCCCAGCGCAGTTCTGCACAAGGACCAGGCTTTAGGAGCTAAGTGGGGCACTTCCAAACATTACCCTGCGCTAATCCCGTGTTATTTTTCCCACAGCAGCCCGCCGCTCACAAGACCGTTGGCAGAGCCTTGCAAACCACTGGCATTCACCCACATTCTCTGGAATCGTGTTCTTCCAAATTCATAAATTATTCCATACGCAAGCTGCTGCAACGTCCATTAGCTGTGGGAGCTGCTACAAGGTTAAACTGGAGCCAGCATCCACCCCCACAGATTAATTCATGTTGGCCACCACATTGTGCTTCGACTGTCCACCCCAGTCATGTTTGCACTTTGAAGGCAAAGCAGAAGCACTTGGATTCAGACTTAATTTTAATTCCTGCCCTCCTGTCAAGGCTTGTGCTTTAGCAACCCATGCCGCCGCTTGTAACAGAGCAGTGTTAAAGGAATGCCACACTCCCAGCATTATTCTCCCTTACACCCCAAAAGCAAACAAACAGAATTCCCTGGAGTACTGTGCTTCTGGACAGTCCAGCTGCTCGGATTTCTCCAGAACGGTCAAGCTAAACAGAACCCAAACTCTTGCAACTTTATGAACGCAGATGATACATCCTGTGCTGCTCTTGGTTGAAATCCATAGCTCAAGGACAGCTTCTGGAACAGAACATTTGGCAAGGCTGTTTCTCTGAATAACAACAATAAGCCAGAGGATTTGCCACCAGCTTGCCCCTCCTGCAGTTACTTTACGCTGCAGCTTTTTGTGCTCGTCGTGCTCAGATTTCTCATCCCCTTTTTCCCCTCAACTCCTCTCTTTCCCTGGAAGCACCAGGACAGGCAGTGAGGCATCCCTCCACTAGCAAGGCCCTGGGCTGTCGGGCCTGGCCAAGCTCTGTGCCAGCACACAGCAGCTGAGGACAGATGAGCAGGCTCTGCTGCACCAGCCTCAGCTCCCGGAGCAGCCCGGCTGTGAAGACCTGACAGAGCAGGTAAATCCTGCCACAAATTTATGGAGCCAAACCCAGGGATTCAGGAAGACAAACACACCCCGAGGCAAATTAAGGCTGCTCCAAGCAAGCGCTTCCTGCAGAGGTCTAGGGAAGATGAGTTCACACGAAGGAGCTCCTTGCTCTGACATGCTCTGTAGCTCCAAGTGCTGCAGACCCACCTATGCCAAAACTGGGGCACAATTCTCATGTGCAGGGCACGTTTCTGCCCTTGGCTCCAGTTATTTAATGAGATACCAAAGCCAGGGATCTGCTGCTGCATATCCTTTATTAAGATTGCAGCCTCCACCTCCACGTTGCTCAAAGCAGGAGGTAATGCACGGAGCCACAAGCAGCCCTTCATGGGTTGCTCATATTCCAGAGCAGCTGGGGTCTGACAGATAAGTACCTGCTGAGGAACTCAGGAAGCCTTCAAAGAGGAAAGCTAAAGCCCAGCTCTTCCTCCCCAGGCTGTCCAGAAGAAGAAGCTGAGTCTGTACATGCAGCATGAGGGCTCCCATGATGCACACCAGCGCCTGGCCAGCAGTGCATGCCGACCCCAGGAGAGTCAGTGCAGGCTGGAGCAGCCCTTCCTCGGGCACTTGATGTCTTAATTCACATTTCTCAGGTCACTCACTAGCCCCTGAGGGTGCCAACTGGAGCATAAACCTCAAGAGCAGGCTTGCACAGCCTTCCTCCTTACACCTTTACCCAGGAGGATGGCACACATCGAACCATCTCCATCCTCCTTCCTTCCACCCAGCACCAGTGAGCCCTACATGCTGGGCCACTATCCTCCTCTGCAAGGCACGGCACCAAAACGGGAATACCAGGCTCCAGCCCTGAGCAGCTTCCAATTGCCAAGAGGTTTCAGCACACGCAGCTCAGAAAAAGATACATTTACCACAGCGTGGATACTGACAACATCCACACACCCTTCCCTTGGGACTCCTTACCCTGGATTTCACATAGGGACCAACCACCTACTTCATGCCAGAAACATTTTCTAGCCCGTGTGAACTTTATAGCTCCCTTCAAACTGAAACCAGGACAGCACATAAACTGTATCACAGCTAGCCTGGATTTATATTTCTGGCTTTCTGGCTCAACTCACTGGAAGAAATCATCAGGTTACTTGGTTAGGCTATGAAAATCCCACTTTCCTCAGGTTATATCAGAATCCTGTAAAGCATATCCCACTGGAAAAAAAAATAAAGCTTTCCTGAGCTCCATGCCTGGCAAAGCCAAACCTAGAGGAAATGTAGCTGAGTTCAGTAACAGACAGGAGTCACATGGCAACCCACAATTTCAAATAATGTTTTGTTTAAGCAACAAAACACCTCTGGCTTTTTGTTTAAATGTTTCTGGCCTACACCAGAGAAATTAAGTATCACTGAGGAATGCGCTACGTGAAAAATGCCCTCAGTCGCACTCAGGCAAACCCAGAGAAACAAGGTCAGAGTTACTCACATTGCTCACCTTTAAACCTTTCCTCCTTATTATTACATCTCCTTGAAAACACCAACTTGCATATTACCCTATTTGAATAGTTATTTTCTTGAAGGCAGTTTTAATTAAAAGCATTAATCTCCTAATGCCTCTGTGCCACGAGAGTTCACTCGATTTGGTGCAACAGGGCGAGGTCTGCAGAGGTGACTAGGGTGTGCTATTAATTCTCTGATCACAGCTTGGCACCTCACTGAACAAGAGAGGGAATTATCTCCTGCTTTACGTATGCAGAAAACAAAGGCACACCAAGACAAAGGTATTTGCCCAAGACCACACACCAAATCAGAGGCCAAAACACTGGCAGCACGTCAGCCACACAAACCCTAATCCTAAGTGGCTCTGCTAATTACTGCTCTAATAATTAATAACTGCTCAACTGCAAATGCTGAATAGCAGGAGTGCTTTCCAGCTGGGTGAATATTCAGCTACCTGGAAACACACAACCCAAGGTCCCCTGACAGTCCCAGTCAATCACACTTCAGAAACACCTGAAGCGTTCCAGTTGCTCAGTGACCATCAACTGTGCGTCCCAGAAGGGGAGGCATTGCTCTGAAAGTTGTTTATTCTCTTACTTTCAGCCAGGTTCTGTGCAATTCAGAGCATCAGGAGAGCCTAGCACAGCTTTGCTGAAGAGCTGCCCCACAGCCCAAGTCCACACTTCTTCCAGCAAGGCTCTCCCCAGCATGGAGAGCTCCAGGATCTGGTGCCACTTTTTGCCTCCACTGGACACCAGGGACTCGTGCTGCCATCACCAAACCCTTTCCTCTCCCAGAAGACTGAACCAGGCCTGCGAGAAAGGCAGGACCATCTAAGGGCTCACTTAAAGATGCAAAGATGTAAGGCAGCAGGGGGAGCAAAGAGCTGACATAAATTAGGTCAAGTGCTGCTGAAAAATGCCAGCTCCTTTGTACACAGCGACAGCACTCTGATATCTTTTAATCTCAGCTTGCCATTGTCAGATATTAGCTGAAATTCCCTGCTTTTGCTCTGGCTGCCATATTAAAGTGCCATGTATTTAATATTAATGAGGCAGATGAAACAGAATGAGACTAGGCTGGCATTTTCCTGTGATAAAAGACAGCTTGTGGCAGAAAAGAATTCATTTAAAAGCACTAGGGATTTCTCTTGGCTCGGAAACAACACACAAGACACAGAAAAACAATAAAACCCTTTTCAAACATGATGAAAAACCTTCATCTTCTGATTCTATAGGTTAACAAAGGCATACTGGTTGACTGGTTGTTTCTTCTGTTAAGATAACCACAGCAGCAGGGAGTTGCATTACCTGGCCAGAGTTAGGCCAAGCTTTAGCTGAACTGCTGAAACAAGATTTGAAAGATTACTTCCCCCCCTCCCCTCCACCGTCCAGACCCTTGTGCTTACACTCAGGCAAACAACTTCAGGGCTCAGAACTCTGCCCCAAAAAGCCAAGGTATAACGAGGCCTGCCATAGGCCAAGCCCGACATGAAGCAGCTTTGAAGGAGGAAGAAGCAGCAGCCAATGGATGTGGTGATGAAGTGGTGAGATTTGCCACCAGACGATATCACAAAATCCCTGCTCCTCTCGGGGCCTTGACATGAAGATTTGAGGACTGTGCATATGTTCAGTCCCAGATGGCTGCCTTAAGCCTTATAATCACTCCCAGCATTTACAGGGAGCAATACCTGCTCACAGTATGACAACCTAATCTTTTCACTGCAGTCCTCAGAATGAATCAGTACTGCTCCCAATTATTTAATTCCACACTTTCTGACAATACCAGCCTTGACACCTCAAACTAGGAACAAAACAACAACAAAGACTGTTGAAATAACATTAGCCTCGCTGTTTCTGTTTTCCTTCCACAGATACCCAAGAAAAGTAATCATACCAACTAAAACTAAAGGAGACAACAGAGAAAAAGCCTTGAATCACAGATGAAGCAAGAAAAGGAAAACCCAACTACATGTATGCACAACCTCTTGACTGGCAACCCTGTACATTTCCTAGACACATCCAGGCGATGTGGGGAAATCCATGTTTCTGCAGGGAGACTCATTCCTGCCAGGAATGAGCGTCAGTCATAACCTGGTACCCTCACCTTTCCAGGATGAAAGTTTCTCATTTCCAAGCTAGTCTGTTGCCTGCCAAATTTTGTCCTAGAAAAATTAAGCCAGGACCATCGGCCTGGCATTCTTCGTTCATCTCAAAGCTGCCAAAAGCTCCAGGCTGACTCAGGTCAGAGGAGAAGGGTTTGCAGGGAGACTGAAAGGAGATGATTTGGATTTGAGTGTGTCAATATGCAAAGACTTGCCTGTGGCTACAGCAGGAACCCCTATCTGGATCTGGAAGGCTAAAAGCAGCCTTGCAAAGCCACCTCTACTGCAAGTCACACTACCATACTTCCCTGTGAACCCCTCTCCGTGCTGCCCTGCAGAGCCACAAGCTCACAGGGTCACCAAACAAGCCATCTCCCCAGCCTGAGCCTCTCACTTTCTCTACAGACAAAAACAGAGCTGCCACCACCAGACTGCCAGAAACTTAATTCGAGCCAAGTTCACGTGCTTACACAAAGCACTTTGCACACTTGGTGCATTCAACCCTTCTGGTAAATAAGTTCTGTTGAGCCTTTTGCTTACACAGGATATTGTAATTGATTTTGCACCCAGTGAAGCCACCAGTGAAACACCCAGACTTGGCACAACACCTTCAGATCCACAGCCAGCCCCAAACAGCCCAGCAAGACATTTAAGAATATCCCTCCCAGGAGGCAAAACAGTGCCTCACTTCCACACCCATCACGTGAGAGAGGTTCATGTAATTCCTGAATGAAAGTCATGAGAGGCATGCAGATTTCCAGGAACAATTTATATTAGAACTACTGCTGTGCAGAGGAATCAGTTCTCAGGAGCCGCTGGCAAAGCGGGGGCAGCAACGGTGGCAAAACCAAAGTGGTTTTAAACCAAGTCTTTTTCTATTAGCTTCTGCCAAGTATTCATGAGCAGATCTGGTAAAGAAATAACCCACAATTACAGTACTTCAGTAACATATTTCCAGCAGCTAAATCCCATCTGAAAATAAACCCAGAAACAGAAAATCCAATTAGACAATAGAAAGATCTAAAGAAGCTGTAAGCACAAACTCCACAAAACAGGAGCTGTCTGCTCTTTGACAGCACCTTAGGTGGGATGCTACTACGGAAAACAAAAACCTTCAGCCTGAAAGAAAAGATGCAGCTTCTTCCTACTTGCAGACACTTGAACAGCTCTAATTGCAAACCCAGATCCTAAGCCTGTGTCCCCAAACACACGGGCACAGCCTGTATTTTTAAGTAAGGAGTCCCAAAGATAGCTCAAGACTCATAAATCACAGAGCTCAGCAAAAATAACTGTACTAGCAGGGAAAGGCAGTATTGGCCTTTGGACTACAGCTTGTGCCAGCAGAGCACCACTTAGATGGGATGAGCAGAGCACTCCAGAGAGGGAGAAAGTTTCCAGAAAGGCTGGGAACTGCTCAAGGAAAACCACAGGGAGCTGTTCTTCCTTCTTGTGGCTCTTCCTTCAGCACCTCGTGCATGGCCAAGCTGACCTTGCCTACACCCCCATTCATCACACCTGCCCAAGCTGGGGACAAGAACAGTTCTGGCAACAAAGTCCTGGCCCTCGTGTGTCTAAACCAGGCACCAGGGTGCAGAGGATGGGGAAATGCATCCAGACTGGAGGGAGCAGCCAAGAAGGAGCATCTCTTACTCCCACTGCGTAGTGGACGCAAACAAGGACTTACACTCTGTGGGGCAAGAACAACATTTGGGGTAACTTTCCATTAATGCTGCTGTGAGCTAAGAGAGGGAGCCCCAAGTGGGTTCTGTGTCTCTTCTGCAGAGCCTCCTGCAGCAGCAGCAGCAGCGCTGAACTGTCCCCGTGCCGTGGTGTTTGTCTGAACCATTATCACGCATCGCTTCCTCCCGCGGGCCGGAGAGCTGCTCACAGAGCTGGAAGTGAAGGCAGCTACACAGCGTACCTAAAAAAAGCCTCGAGTACTATTGGGAAGCTTTTCTTGTTTATTTTTACATCACCTGGTCCTATCCAACTGCTCTACGCTGAAGCTGCTTCAGTGTCTTTCCCTGAAAGAGCCCCTGCAGCTCACAGGACTGAAGCCGAGCGCCAAGCCACGCCAAGGGCAAGGCTGGATGAAGCTGCAGCATTTGCCAAGCCAACAGAAGACCCTGTGCCCTTGGCATCTCTCCTGCCAAGCAAGCACTGAGCAGCCTCACACCCATGCTCCCAGAATCACCTCAAAGAGCCACAGGGCTGCTGCAGGGGTGGGAAGGAGACACATAAAACATGCCTCAGCTGTGCGTAAATATTTTATTCCTCAGATTCATGCTTAGTCAACCCTCATCATTATTTTAGGGGCCTTACTCAGGCACTAAAATTGCTTCCCCATCACCTCACCTACACAAAGCAAGGACTCTGCAAGTACCTCAAGTATCTGACTCCTGCTCAGCTCATTCACACTGCAAAAGCTAGAGGTCCTGAGCGTGTGGTGGGCACACACACAACCTGCCCCGTGACCAAGGCTGTGCTGAAACAAAAGCAAGGAGGAGGCAGGTTCCCACCATTGTTAGCATCAACAGGAGCAGCAAGAATTGTCTGAAATAATTTCCTACCGCAAACAAGGCAGCGAGGTGAATAAAGGAAGCAAAAAGGTCACAAACTAAAACACGGTCCTGTGTGCACCACCCAGGGCTTCCCTGGTGCAGACAGCTGAGCCAGGCCAGGCCCAAAAGCCCCACTTGGCAGCAGCAGGCAAGGAAGGCAAACCCAGTGCCCTGGCCACCTCAGCAGCCCAAGCAGCACCACTCACACCCACAGCACCACCACGTTCAGTGAGAGCAGTCTGCAGCACCTCAAGGCAGAAGCATGGGGTACCCCCCTCCCTGCTGCCCATTTCTTGTCCCAGGCCACTGGTCCTGGTGGCCCTGTGGCACTCAGCAGCACACACAGATGTGGCTCTCCAAAGGTGCTGCCCCCAGCTCTCGCTGAGCCCAGTGGGTGTCAGCAAATCTGCTGCTCAAAGACAAAGCACAGAGGCTTCAGCCCCACTCTACCTTCCCATCTCCCTCTCCTTCCTCCCCTCCATGGAAACCAGCAGTCTCTCATTATCAAGTATTTTTAAAACAGATTGAAGAGTAAGAATACATTGTGCTGTTTTAATCTCTCAGATAACATTTTCTATGGTTCCCATGAAAAACCTGCACTCCAGCCCCATTTTCCCCTCAGTTTTTGCTAGACTTGGAGAGGGGGGGTACATCAATATGTACTCTTAAATGAGCACGAGTCTCACTCCTGTAACACAGCCAAGCTCTGGTTCTGTACACATTTAGGATAAACACATAAAGAGAAGGGTAGGTGGGCCAGGGTCCTCTCCCATACTCAGATCCACAAACAAACCATCCAACACTGGTCAAGACGCTGGGAATAAATCCAGGAGGAAAAAAAAGCATCCCCTAGCCAGCACATCTCACCAGCTTCCAGACTGGAAGTGGCTTATCTCACACTGAGCCTGGATGACCACAGCATCCTCTAAGCCTGGCACATGTTTAAGCACAGATATGGATTTCATCAGCTGAGAGCTCCCACAGCAGCTCCCGGCACCCATCCTGCCAAAATTTTGCTTATGCATGCCTCTACATTTGCATGCCAAGATCAGACTCCATTAAGTCAAACGAAATTACAGGCAGCACATTACACATGTGCCTTCACATCTGTGGGATCAGGGCCTCAAAAAGAAAGCCTCCCATCCTACCAAAACACGCCCTGCTCAGCTACAATTAAACACAGACACTTCAGAGCAGTTTGCTCAAGTTATTTTTCTATGCATACTTCTACAATGAACATAATGTCATATCCTGCCAGGACGTAAAAGGTTGTGACTCAGGAATGTTATCATCATTTTAACTCCAACTGACTCGCTTTTGGTTTCATTCCTTTCCTTTTTCTTTCCCCCCCTTCCTTTAATTCTCCCTCCAACACGATGCATGCCACTCACAGCTCCACTCAATCATGTTTTGTAACAAAGTTGGAAAGGCAAACCTTCACCAGTCTTGCCTTGCTCTAACATATAATTAACCATTCCTTCCAACTCCCTGCCGCCCTCCCAGCAGCACAACAGCAGCATGCAAAGTGGGAGCAGGGAGGATTAGATAAGGAGGTACATAAGAGAGAACATGCCCAACACCTCCTGAGTGCCTGGCCACCGTCCTTTCTTCTCTTATCAGCCCAAGATAAAGCAACTCTCCTGTCCAAAAAAGCGTGAATTCCGCAGGATGGAGGGTCTGCCCGGCAGCTGCTTGCGAGGAAGCCGAGTGCCCTCCTCCTTCCCTCTCCCACACGCCCATGCTTCCCTCATGCTGACGGGCGCTTCATCCCTCAGTCAGTCCCACTGGACCGGACTCAGCAGTCCCCTGACAAGAACTTGGTTGAACTGGTGCAAAACCCTCTGTGGATGTGGTTCTGGGATGGCCGTGGACTTGGATTCACCAAAATAACCCAAGAGGCTCAGCAGCAGCACCGGTTTAACATAACAACAACAAAAAAAAGCACCAAACACATTCACAAGAATAAACAGCAATCGCGTCTTGCAATAAGCCACGTTCCTGAGCCTATTCATGCTGCAAAGTTAGTGCTCCACACAAAGCCAAAAGGTCTGCTTGGCAATACCCTTCAGCTTGCCCTAAAAAATCATCTGAAGCCACACTCTCAATGCATATTCTTACACTGAAAGACAAACTTCAATTTCCACGCATGCTTTAGACCTTAAGATCAAGGAAAGATTTCAGAGGAAGCCTTACAAATGGCTGGTATAATTTATAGGCATTCTGCTCAGAAACACCAGCTCTCATTTTGCTTAGTAGCAAAACTTCCCCACCTCCAGTAACACCATTAACCCCATCTCCATACATTTGCTTTGCCACATCACAGGAACCACACAGCCCCGCAGATCCACAAGCACATAATAAACGCTAAAAGAAACTTGTCTCATCCCGGTCACATCTTGAACGCAGACCATTTTCTTCTTTTGAGAGGGAGTCACATGCAAGTCCTCCACTCATGGGCAACTTCTATGCTACTCCCAAGCACTGAAAAAGTTACCGGGAAGTCGCTCAAGTCTCTCCCTCCCCTGGCCGACAATGCACAAAAGCGCATTCAGTCTGGTCACGGTGGAGTTTCATTCACGTTTCTGCAAGCTGGATACAAGAGAGATTTCCTTTTCTTTTTCGGCATATATAGTTTTCGTGGGTTTGGAGCTTTTTCACTTTCTTCCCGTCAGGGGGAAATCTTTTGTCTTTCTCAAAACGAACCTATAAACCCTCCCGGCCACCACACCCCCAGAAAAACGGTCACGCTGGAAAACGCAGGACACGCGTGCCCCAGAACACTTCCACGCCAGGACTGCCGTGCCGCGCCCGCCGCAGCCTCCCGGGGAGCGCGGGCCCGTCCCGCCCGCCGGCTGCCCACCCGCACGGGGCACAGCCCTTCCCGCTCTCAGCTCTTCGCATCCACGGCCAGCGGCGGGGCAGAAACACCCGCGGCAAGGCACCGACACCTCAGCGGCGGCGGGCGCAGCCCGGGACCACCCCCGCCGTCTCCCGGTGCCGCGGGGCTCCGGGAGCAGCTGCCCGCCGCCGCCACGGCCGCGGTCCCAAAACGGGGCCAAAAAAAGTTTTGCGCGGGCTCCCGCGGCCCCGGAAAGGGGCAGAGGCGGCGGTGAGCCCACCGTGCTCTCCGGCACCGCACCCCTACAAGCCCCGGCACGGCATCCCCGGCGCTGCGCCCCTGCAGCCCCCGGCACGGCCCGCCGCCGCGCTCGGGCCGTCCGGCCCCGGCCCCGCGCTGCCCCCGCCGCCCCCCGGCCCCGCGCACCGCCGGTCTGCCCACGGCCACGGCCATCGCGGTGCGGTGTCTGCGCTGCGCTGCCGCCCGCCGCCTCTGCGCTGCCTGCTAGCACTGCAACATGGCCACCCGGCGGGGAGGGCCCATGCGCAATGCAAAGGGGCCGGGCGGCGAGGCGGGACCCCCCCGGCCCTCCCCCGGGGCCGCCGGGCAGCGCGGGCGGCCGGCCGGCGCCGCCCCGCCGCTCGGGGAGCCCCGAAAGTCGGCGGGAGCCCCGGGGGGCTGCAGTCAGCGCCCAGCGGTAACCCCCCACTAATCCCTCTCGTGCCCACGCCCCCCACGCCGGGCCGCGGTATCCGTCCCCTTAACCCTGAAGGGTCTCTCCCACCCACCCTGGCAGCCGCACAGCTGAAGGCACAGATATATCTGCTCCAGAGAGCCTTGCAAAGAGATGGCCAAGCAAGCGCTCAGCAAGATCCTCCTACCAGCAGTTAGGTGAAGAAGGAGCGCAGGCATTCAGCAAAGAGGTATTTCTATAACAGGGAGGCACACAGGAGTCCTTAGCTCCCTTGTATAACACCACAGAGGACAAAACCTACCACCTCATTCCTCTTGTTTCTCCGAGCACTTCTCTTGTGTCAAATACACAAACACAGTTTTTCAACAAACCTGGCATAGCAAACAGCAGCCACCGTGGCCAGTTACTCTCCCATGTCGCAGCATATGTCACAGTTGAGACGGCCACGATACGTAGAGGGTCACCACACGACTTGAGAAGATTTAAATTATCTCCCCTTCTTGTTCTTTAGCCCAACCTTTTATACCCTCACAGTTCATGCACGGCACCTGTGTGCCCTCTGCTCCCTGTGGTGACTGGTCAGTGCCCCTGGCACTCCATGGCTCCTTACCTTCAACAAGGGTCACCTGCTGCTCACAGCTGTAGCCAGTCAGGGATGAGGCTCAGCAGCCCCACTCCCAATTACCACAAACTGTGTGCCTACACTCCCACTTCACTAAATGACTTCCAGGGCTCAAGAAAGGTATAGCTGGCTCCTGGCCACTCCAGCTAACAAACAACATCCTGGTGTTGAGCAAGATGTCCCTTTTTCTGAAAAGGGGGGACTCTTAGGGCTAAGCTAAACATGTCTGCTTGCAAATCTTTGACCAAGGTAGAGATGAAGAAAGGGCCCTGCACTGCTACACACTTGAAGGATACGCTGAATTATGGACACACCAGAGCTAGCCCCATATAAGAACATCCACAGAATCAAAATAAAAAAGCCAGCAGAATAAAAAGTGAGAGCACAAGTAAATGACCCAAGGTAGTAGTAAACAGAGCTTCGCAGTGCACTTGCCATTTGTAGTCCCTTGGATGTCAAGCTTGCACCTTTTCCCTCCAAAAGCCATTTCTGTATGGCTACATAGTAACACATGACTGTTTGAAGAAGACTACAGAGTCCAGGTATCTCCTTCCTGCAGCTTTTACGATTGTATTTTGAAGAACTCAGGAGCTGATCTTGGAGAGATGCTCCTGCACCCCCAGTCTGAACCACAACCAGTGAAAGGGCACTGCCAGACCCTCCCACCCCCCCAGCAGCTGAGGATGTGCACCTGGGCAGTGCCCTCAGCTGGGCACAGGTGCAGCCCCCACCAGCAAAGCTGCTACACCAAGGGTAGCAAGGGTGTCTACCAGGAACATTTGGCAAGCACAGCTGATGCGGTGCTTTCATCACTCTAACATGTCAGGCGTTAATGCGAGGGAGGCTTCAGCATTAGACTCATTATTGCTCTTGTAGCAAATTCCTCCTGCAAGCACAGCTCCAGGTGAGGAGGTGCTGAGCCAGCCTGCACCAGGAAACACACCTAGACCAGTGCAGCCTCTAGTGGAAACCTGGTGATCCTATCTGAAGAGCTGCCCTCGTGGTACCTGTGGGTGAGGCAGACAGAGCTTCCTCTCGTCTGGATTAGAGATGCATGATACTCCTACATCAGCGTAACTCAACCAACATGAAAATCTCCTGTGCTCACAAAACCTTGATGTGACTCACCATGTCCTTCCTCGGCCTGGAGTTGGGAAAGCTGTGGCTGCGTTTCCTCCACAATACTCATGCACAGACACCTTCCTGGGTATGGCCATCCGTGCTGAAAGAGCAGGGGGAAAAAAACATCAGCACCAAGAAACATTCTGCCATCTTCCCAGAGCTCAGCTAGCGCAGCTCTTTGCAATTGCTCGTGTTCAGCACCTTGCTCCTCAAAGTTTCATACCTGGTGCTAACAAATCAACACCCAGGTAAAGGGAATTGCCAGCACCTCTTACCAGAGACCTCATGGGAATTGTTTC
This sequence comes from Haemorhous mexicanus, assembly GCF_027477595.1. Taxonomy (NCBI): domain Eukaryota; kingdom Metazoa; phylum Chordata; class Aves; order Passeriformes; family Fringillidae; genus Haemorhous; species Haemorhous mexicanus. Next base: position 1,562,115 of record NC_082344.1, read on the forward strand.
AACGTTTCCAAAGGGAATTGCCAGCCCCGTGTCCCAGAGACCCCCACGGGAACTGTTTCAATGTTCCCAAAGACGTTAGGCATACATTTCGCAAAGCCACAATACACAAAGTATCATCACACCATTTCAGAAGGCTTCAACCCATACAGAATATCACCATACCACGACCAAAAGCTTTAAGCATCGGCCCGCCTTGTTCTTTAGCCCAACCTTCCATACCCCTCATGGTTCATGCACGGCACCTGTGTGCCCTCTGCTCCCTCTGGAGACTGCTCAGTGCCCCTGGCACTCCATGGCTCCTTACCTTCAACAAGGCTCACCTGCTGCTCACAGCTGTAGCCAGTCAGGGATGAGGCTCAGCAGCCCCACTCCCAGTGCCACAAACTGTGTGCCTACATGTACACAGCATCTATTGCAATCTCTGTCTGTGGTTTGCAGCAGACTGCAGGATATTCCAGCTGCTTGCATGACCAACAGGTAAAAATATTTATGGGTAGCCAGGAGCCTGGAGCAGAGATGGCTTCTGAAGTGTGACTTAGGGCCTGATCCATACCTCTTTAAAGCCAGGGAGCCCACACTGCGCTCAGTCTCTCCATTCTCTGACTAGAAGACAGAAAATCCAGCACACCTTCTCTCCCACACTTTTACCCACTATTCAGTCCCCAAACTGCTTGGGGCAGGGGCTGTCATTTGTTTGGCGTGCACAGGGCACACTGCCCACAGGGGCACTGATCTTACCCATCTCTCTCAGCTGTTGTGTACACACTTGTGGTATCACCATGGGCAGTAGAGAACAAAGTGAGATCCCCACAACAGCACAACGCGGGTCCAACCTCTCTCAGCCAGGCAGCAAATACAGAGATGAGATGTGGTGAGATACAATGTGACTGCAGACACTCGTGGTATTTGTGTGGTTGTTGTACATGGGTACAATCACACACGCTTGTAATAACAGCTACCCCAAACCACAGCACACTTGTGAGTCTTTACTGTCAGTTTTCCTAAGTCCTGCAGCACAGGGCAGTTCAGGGTGGGAGGCACCTCTGGTGTTTAGGTGTCTCATGGGGCATTGAATGTCCCTGAGGATGGAGACCGACCCTTCCCAGCCAACCTCTTCCCATAGCTGACCACCTTCACTGTAAAATAGTTTTCCCTCACACGCAAATGGAATTTCAATTTGTGCCTATTATCTGTCCGTTCACTGACATGACTGATAAGCAGCTCTTTGGTCTCGCTGCCCGCCGGCAAAGGACCCTCGCACTTCTCAGCTCCTCCCGCCCCCCTAGCCTGCTTCTCTCTTTCGGTGTCACCTCTCCTCAGCGCTGTCACCCCAGCTCGCACCTCCACGGGCCGCCACCCCGGGCAAAGGCGACCGTGGGGTGGCGGCCCGGCCGCGGAGGAGGAGGAGGAGGAGGCGGAGAGGCCCGGCGCGGCAGGAGGCGGGTTTCCCCGCCGCACCTGGGCGCAGCGCCGAGCACCGAGGGACAGCACCGAACACCGAAAGCCGGCCGGCCCGGAGCATGGCGCGGGAGCTGAGCCAGGAGGCTGTGCTGGACTTCCTCTGGGCGGCCGGGGGGCGAGCCCCCAACACGGCGCTGCTCCGCCACTTCCAGCGGTTTCTCCGCGACCCGGCGCTGACGGAGCAGCAGCGGCGGGAGCGCCGCGAGTACTTCAAGAGCCTCGTCAACTCCCTGGCCACCGTCCACCCCGCCGCCGCCCCCGGCGCCTCCAAGGACATCGTCCTCCGCCGCAGGTACCGCGACCTCCTCGATGAGGAGCTGCCGCCGCCGGAGGAACAGCGGGAGCAGGAGAAGGAAAAGAACGAGCCGCAGCCGCCGCCGCCCCGCCGCGACCCCGACGGGCGGCGCGGCCCCCGCAGGGAGGCGGCGGAGCAGGGGCGGCCCGGCGGGGCGGGGGGCTGCTCCGCCCGGGGCCGCGGCGGGCCCTGCTGCGAGTGCCGCCGGGCGCGCCGCGCCGCCGCCGCCGTCCCCGCGCCGGGCCCCGGGACACCGCCCGCCCCCCGGCCGCCCCGCTCCCGCTCCCCGCCACCCCCTCCGCAGCCACCCCCGTACCGGACCCAGCCGCTATCCTCGGGCCCCTGGGCCTTTCGCCCCGGCGGCACTGAGCGCCCCCGGCCCCCGGCGCTGCCGTCGGGTCCTGGGGCGCTGTCCCCCGCGGTGCCGCCCCGGTCCCGATCGCCGCCGCTGCCTGCCGCCGGGCTGCCCTCTGCCACAGCGCCCCGGTCTCGGACGCCACCGTTGCCACCGGGCCCGGAGATGCCGCCTCCCTACAGGCTGCCTCAGCCCCGATCTCTGCCGCAGCCCGCGACCGGGATGCCCTTGCTGAAGGCCCCACGGCCCTCAGCAAGCCCGGAGAGGCGAACCCCCGCCGGACCCATCCCGTCCCCGCTGCTGTCATCGGGCTCCAGGGCGCTGTCCCCCCGCGACCTGCCCCCTTCCCGATCCTTGCCGTTGCTGTCCGCCCCGGAGGTGCTGCCCCTGTCCCGCTCCCTGCAGGCACTCCCTGCCAGCCCCTGCTCGTCGCCACTGCTTTTGTCAGGTCCCGAGGCGCTCGCTTCCACCAGGCTGCCCCCATCGCAGTCCAGGTCCCTGCAGCAGCTCCCCACCAGGCCATCCCCAGACCTGCCCAGGGGATCCAGGGGGCTGACCCACAAGGGACCAACCCAACCTCAAGTCCTGCGACTGCACCCGTGTCAAAGCCTGACACTGCCGTCAAGTCCTGGGATCCTGCCCCCCACCAGGTCCCCCCCACCCCAATCCCTGCCACAGTCCGCCACTCTTCCGTCCCCGTCCCGCCCCCTGCAGCCCCCCGTTGCCAGGTCACCCCCATCCCAGTCCTTGCTGCCAGCACAGGGCTCCGCAGTGCCCCAAGCCGCAGAGAGCCAGCCCCCAGCACCGCTGCCTGTTTTCCGGAGCATCAGGCGCCAGCTCGCTTTGTCGGAGGGGCAGGGCACCCTCCCCTCAGTGCACGATGACTGTGGGCGGCAGCCCCGCTCCGTGCTCGCCAAGGGCTCCCCCAGGAACGCCGCAAGCCGGGGTCCCCTGGTGCCGCTGGGACAGCGGGAGCACGCCTGGCTGGTGGCAATGTCAGCGGGCTGCTGGGCTCAGGTGCGGGAGCTCTTTCTGGAAGAGCCTGAGCTGGCTCTGCAGAGGGACTTCATATCAGGCTTCACGGTTCTTCACTGGCTGGCCAAGCACGGCGACGGGCCGGGCCTGCAGGAGCTGGCAGCGGCGGCGCGACAGCTCGGGCTGGCCCTGGACGTGGACGCCCGCTCGGGCTGCGGGTACACGCCGCTGCACCTGGCTGCCATACACGGCCACCAGCTTGTCATCAAGGTGCTGGTGCTGCAGCTGGGGTGCCAGGTGCAGGTGCGGGACGGCAGCGGGCGCCAGCCGTGGGAATACCTGGGCAGCTCCACTTCGGGGGAAATCTGGCAGCTCCTGGAGGCACCCCGTGGCACAATCATGTTCCCCACGCAGCCCCTGGCCCGCAGCGTGTCCTCTGTCAGCAAGGTCTCGCCGTCCACCGGCAGGGCAGCGCTGCCTGCCTGCCTCAGGGTGCAGCTCGGCCGTGGGGCAGTGTCCCACCAATCCGGCAGCGACAGTGACTGAGACAGCTCCCGGCATCCCCTGCCAGTGGAGATGGGACCTTGGTGGCCACCCTGAGAGAGGAAGCCACGCAGGCAGAACAAAAGCTGTGAAACAGACTGAACCTATTGAAGAATGTACTTTTAAATTATTCCAATGAACTGTTGTCTGAGCCTCTCTGCCCTCCCTCCCATTTCTTGCTTTTCTCCCCAGCGAAAGGATGCAGTAGCTCTGCTGGAAGCAGGAAGAACCCTGGGGAGGCAAGTCCTCTGCAGCCCACAGGGCCAGGAGCAGCTGCTGGGTGCAGCCACTACCGCCAGCATTAGTGGCACTATGGCTTTGGGGTGAGGCTCAAGTCTGGCCCCAGTCAGGGTACAGCACTTGCTTTTGCTGACAGTGACAGATTGTTGCTGGTCCTGGGGTTTGCAAAACACTTGTTTACACCACCTAAATTCTGGGGAGCAGTAAAACGACATCCCTTTTTAATCCCAGCAGATTAAGGATGAGTCCCTCTTTTAAAAATGCAGCTGATCAAGATCCAGCCTTCCAGGGCGTAGGAAAGGGCGTTTCCCAGGCCACCTTGCCCACCATTCCATGCTGAAAGGAATGCAGGGCAGCACCACAGCCCTGCTCCCCTCCACAGCTGCCTGGGGCTGCCCAGCAGTATCCCTGGTGCTCCCTCATTCCTGCACCTCCAGTTGCTCTCCTCACACCACAGGATTAGGAAGTGGTACCCGTGTTGTGGCCAGAGCCCTGTTCCCACGCCCCGGGAGGGAAAGCATTCCGGTAGGATTGTGTGTTGGGCAGAAAAGGAGCTGTAGTATGGCTCCCAACCTTGCAGAGGGAAGGCAGCTTCATAACCAGAGCTGCATCTTCCCAGAGACACCAGCCCTAAACTCCCTGTTAGGTGTTTATGTGATGGGAGCAGGTGGGGTTGGGGGGCCAAGTGCAGTCATGACATGTCCAGAGGAGTAATTCCTCAGAGTTTACAAAAAAAACAAAGGAATCTCAGCGGAGTGTGTGGGTCCTATAATGTACCCTGCTCTCCAAAGTGTCAAAAATTGCAACAAGTTCATCTCGCACCTAATCTCCCTCCTACAGATCCTCTATGGAGGCGGGAAGAGAGCTAAGATACATGAGGCAGGCATCCAGGGCTGCCAGGTTGATGCTGCTGCTGGGTGACCCCAGGTGCAGGACCAGTGAAACTGGGACTGCTGTCTCAGCCTCCGTGGGAGGCTTTGGGGCACAGCAGAGCAGTAGGTGGGAGCGCTCATGCATTTGAGGCATGTGTGTGAATGCCTGCAGTTTCGGGGAGGAACAGGAACGAGGGCAGCAGAACCTGACCCTTGCATAACACGCGTGCCAGGGAATGCCTCGAGTCCTTGCTCAAGCACTAATTGAGGTCTCTGCTTTGCTTGGGGTTTATTTGAGGGAGGAACTTTTTCCTGCACAAGGGAAGCTACTCTGCCTGACTCTCGGGCCACAGAAGGTTGAGGCCTTTTCCCAGCCTGTTTTTCTCCTTTTACAGGGAAAGAGTTCAGTAAACCAAAGCAGTGTCCTGTCAGTGATCATTCCTCTCTGAGATGAAACACCATCTTGAACTCATAAGAAATCCAGCTGTGAAGTGGTCTCTGAGCTGCCCGTATGAGGACATGGAGGGCCCTCTGGGACCCCCCAGAGCAGTAGGAATCCTGTGTATCCCCCTTTCTCTTCAATCCAGCTGGGGTTTATACTCTAGGTCACACCAAGACACAAAGTGGCTGCTGCCTGGTAAAGCAATGAAGCCTTTTCCACCACATTTAGAGCTATTGTCACTACTCACATCATGCACCAGGCTCCCCGGGGAAAGGGATCCCTGAAGCCTTCCACAAGCCTTGGCTACAAGCTCCTAAACACAGCCCTGTTGACAGCGGTGACATCAGAGATGCCACCAGAGCCTTCCTGTACAGGGAGCTTCTCAGAAGGAACTCCAAATGAAAGAAGTTTGTGAGCTGACTAAAACTGGGGCTGGGGCCATATTTTTTTCTCCAAAGAACAAGGTTTTCCCCTTTTTATCTTCCATGCTGCTAAGACAATGCTACCTTGGGATTCTCATCTTACAGCCTTTCCCTGACCTTTCTCCGTGACGCAAACCAAAGTGGTGCTTTTTTCCTGCACACTGTTTCAGACCTCGCCTGTCACCTTTTTCAGAGCCCTTTTCTCTCCCTAGTCGTGTTGTCAGACTGCTGAACTAAATAAGTTGTGACCTAATTTTGTGATCACTGTTTGCTTGCCCATTGAGATGACACAGATAAGCTGGATTCTCCAATTTTTGAATTACAGAGCAACTGTTAGGAAGCTCAAAACTTTGCATTCTGGATTCAGGGTGCATTCACTCTGGTTTATCACCTCAGTGATGTGAGGACTGCTTACACTGCTAATACTGCACAGCTCCTACACCACACAGTTATTTAGGGGAATAAACACTCTTTTAACTCTCAGAAAGCCTCGTCCTCCCAAGTTTTCTGCTGGTGAAATAAGCAGTGGACAGGGTGAAACCCATCTCCAGCCCATGGTGGGAGGCAGGGTACCGTTAGCCACGCCTGGAGGACTCACACTGCTGCCTTGGTGTGTCGCAGATCCAGTCAGCCAGGAGTAATCCACCAGTGGATACACACACATGCAGCCCGAGCATCTCCATTTCCAAGTTCTGAACTCCTTGCCACTTACTTGTCAGCCTGCCTGGCCCCTTCCACACCTGTGCACGCTGCTGCTGTTTCCTCATTGCAGCTGGACGTGGCTCCTTGCCTCACACCCAGTCCAGGCATCTAACTTTGCACCGCCCTGGAACACGGGACACGCCGCGGATTAACGCACAGCAGGACTCTGCCCCGTCCTCTCACTGCATTTAAACACACCTCCCACTTGGCGGCTGCTCCTGCTGGTAAAGGCCACCCCTCCTCTCTGTCACGCTTATCTCTGATCAGCTGCTTTGTACTGCGAAGCCCACGTCCTGCAGAGGGGGAGGGCGTTTCCCTGCCTGGGCCTTTGCCCAGCGCAGGCTGTCAAACCCCTTCACAGCCGCCGTGCGATGGCTACAGCAGGCACACAGCACGGCCGGACCTGCAGCTGGAGCCACGCCTCGGGACAAGGACCAACGGAGCAATGGTGGGAGCCCAGCTCAAAGAGCCCAAGAGGCCTCTGCGCAATTAAAAAGCGTGAGCAAGAGCACAGAACATTGCAAACCAAAGCTAATGGCCATAGGACCCTTTAGATCACAGCACTTTGTGAAGCAGAGACAAACAGAACTTGAGGAATTAAAAAAAAAAAAAAATAATTGGAGAGTCCATCACACAAAATACACTTTTTTCCCTACTGTGACAAATGTAATTTTGAATTAAACGATTGTATACAACTCCACAGCGAGAAGAAAGTCTTGCACACTTTTAGCAAGTAATGAAACAATCACAAATGCTACTAAATCCTGTTAAATCTAGAATTTCTCATCACTACATTTACTACAAGTAGCACCAGATGCAGGTTAGCAGAATGGGGTTTAGAATAAGAAGTCCCCCACCCCTTCCCAATTAATAGTACAGCCTGAATTTCCCCAGCAAATGAGAACTGTGAGCCTTTCAGGGAAATACAAATATTGTCTTTGGAAACTCAGTCACACTGGAAAGCTCTAAAAGGAGAATTCTTAGTTTAGTTAAATTAATACCCCTCATCCTCATCATGACTCTATTTAAGCACAGAAAATGTGTTTTACCATGAATTAAAAGAAATATATTTCAGGATACCCAGAAGAGCTCGGTACAGAGGCACTATTGTGTTAAGTACCTAAGTGAGCACATAGTGCAACACTTGTTTGTGAAGACACAGATGGGTGATCTTAGAGCTTTCTTTTCTCCTTAGAGCTGTTAATTTGATCTGGTGGAGCAAACTACTTTTTGGATGGTTTAAATAAGCCTGAGGCTCAGGGTATTTTAAATCTGGATTGGATTTCAGCAAAGGCACTTAAGTTCCTCGTACCTATCAGGACTTCCTTACAGTACAGGCTGTTATAAAATAAAAAGCAACCCCAAATATGTTTGTGAAATATATCTTCACACAAGATTTTTTAGCTCCGATGGTACTGGAGGAAAGCACAAAACTGGTCATGGCAGATGGGTCTGATCAAGATTTTGGGCTCTTTGGTTGCTATGTGATAGTGCTTCATAGGCAGCCATGCTTCGTGTGCTCAAAAGCCACAAGCTATTTAAAATTAACTGTTGAACAAGTCCTAGTTTCTGCTGTGAAGGAAAGGCCCATCAAAACTATTGGCAAGGTCCTCCACACAAGCATGTCCCTCCGTGAGGACTGGTCTCAGTTTGCATTTCTAATGCTGCCATGGCAAGCAAGGACCACAATCCTTCAGGATGGGTCCCAGCAGCTTCCCTCTTGCTGAGGGGCCTCCGTAAAGAGAGCTCGTGGTTTAAATATTTTCTTTTGGCCTTCCTGAGTCACAGCTCGAGAGTGAAGGAATGTTCTGAAGAATTTGATACCAGAAGAGGTATTTTACAGACTTTAATGAAGCCCAGGATATTTCAGTGGAAGTGGGAATCAGAAGAATTTGAACTGGTGCGTGTCACAGACCTGGAGTCCCACAGTAATTCCACAGGGAACAAATAGCTTTGCACAGCCAGGCACAGGGCAGGTGTTACTGCAGGGTGTCCAAAGTCCACGTGGGAGGTGCACACCACTGGTAAATAGCAGAGAATGTGTCAGGGAAATGGGAAGGTCTTGAGTCTCACTTGGAGAGAGGACAAGAGGTCCTTGCCAAGCCTTAGTGGGGAGTGTTGTTGCTACAGGGATGCAGAGCTGTGCTCCTCCATCCACAAACACTGCACCCTCCTTATCTCCACAGCGCTTCTCACACTGCCCGGTGATGGTATCTAAAGTGACCCTAGAACAAAACAGGCAGCTGATAAGGAGGGGAGCTGATAAGGATGAGGGCAGGGTTTGTCCTCAGAGCCAGGCTGTTTGCAAGCCTGCTAGTGGCCAGGGAAGACAGTGGGGCCAAGGGAGAAGCAGATGCTGCTGCTCGCTTGCAGCCTGCAGGACTGTGCCGAGCTTGGGGACAGCAGCAGTCCCTCCCCTGCACCACTGCTGGCTTCCAGACCTGCAGCTCTGCTCTCCCTGTGACTTCACCCCAGGGAAAGCCTGCCTGTCACTGTGGATTGTTTCATATCCCTGCCTGGCCATGCCAGCGCCCCTGGTTCAGCCCATGTGGGCAGGCTGGGGAACCAAGCGGGACTCTGTGCTGTCTCCCTGGTTTGACACCCAAAGTCACACTGCTTCCTGTGTCTGAGCCAGGCTGGGTCCCTTACCAGCGTCTGTGCTCGTGCCAAGCGCCATCGAGTCACCCCGAAGGCAGGAAGACCTCTGCTGGGCACGTGCTGAATATTCCTGAAGAGTGTAAAATGCAAACACTGGAAGGGGATTAACTCTTGCATAAGAAAACGCGTGTAGAACAGCCCGATGCATTAAGAAACAATCTTGTTCTTTTCCTTCCTCGTGTTCAAATACTTAACCTGAGTTTCCAGCTCTGCTTGAGTCGTATCATCAGTGGCAAGGAATGGAAAGCTGGACTCTTGTCTTAACATTCTGCTGGAGGTTTATAAGCCACAAGGCTGTTATGGGTTCTCCCTATCCGAGTGCTGGTCACTACAATCCACAGGCAGGGGCAAGGGATGTACCAGGGCAGGGTGTGAGCATTTTAGAGGGAAAAGGGAGGAATGAAATGCTCTTGCCAAGGCAGGGAGGCTTCCAGGCAAGTGGCTTTAATAAACAGCATCCCCAGGAGGTCACTAAGGCTGGCAGCCTCGCCTGCAGGTTAAGACGCACAGATGGGCATAGTCAAGGGAAGTTGCACATTTTTCTTTGCATAAACACTGGAACTGGTTTAGTCATATGCTGAGTGGCATACTCAGGGGGAATGCAGATGCTTGAGCTCAGGAGTTATTTGCATGTGATTTGGATTCTTTGTCTGTTTGCTTTATAAGTACTGAGTAGATGATTTAAGCAAAGATCTTGCAACTCTGCCCTCTCCAGGGTTTCTCATTGCTGCCTCACAAGAAGTCCAGGGTTGCTATTCCTCATAGTGGCTGCCTGTAGATTGCAGGTTGGGTGACTTCACAGCTGCTGGATGGTCTGTGCTGGAGACAAGCAGCAGCCAGCCATGGATCTGTCTGTCCATGCAATCAGGCATGGCATGTGCAAAGTCCTACTCCTGCCTGTGGCCGAAGGGGAGGGTGGGTGCAGTGGTGCTTGCCTTGGATTTCGGTATCTTGCAGACTTGGCAGGCACGCCATGGCCCCTGCCTGTCCCCAGGCACTGGGATTCCGTGCAGCCCAGCTGCCAGGCTGTCCCTCTCTGGGGCTGAGCACACCCCAGGCACACTCTCACTTGCCATGGGAGGGCAGAGTCTCAGCAGAGCCTGCCACCTCCGCTGGCTGCTGCACTGGTGGCTGCACTGGGGCAGCCAGTTGGGTTTGTGCTCTCCCCTGGGCCTGAGGCATGGCTGGGGCTTTGCCATTGCTTGCACTCTCCCAATCCTTCCTGTCAGGGTGACAAATCCCCCCTGCCTTTTCCTTGCAGGGCTCTGAACCACTGCCTCGTTTCACCACGCTGTGCCAGAATCCTTTTATGAATCCAGCCAGGATCACCACAGCCTTCAGTGGGGTTAGCAGCAGGGTTTCTGATCTGCCCACAGTGCTTGGGAATGATGCTCTTGCTTTCCAGCAGAACTTACTCATCTGCCACTTCGAAATGTATTTCCAAATTTGTCTGTGAATATTTCTAACTGGGTCCTTCCCCTTTACCTCTCAGATGAGATGCCGCCCTTTGAAATGGCCCCTCATGAATAATGGGAGACAGCCAAACGACCCTCCTGCACTTGATACTTTTTACAGCTGCTGTACTCTATAAAAGCACATCAGTCTTAAACCTGAGGGTCTCTTTGTTTCTTGCACCTCAACAGCCAGAGAAGTTCAGAGCTGTTTTGGGAACTAAGGGAGTCCTCATGACTCATTTCGGGTAAGCCCTAAATCTGGCTGACAAATCACTGGGGGAGAAGGTGGCAGGAAGGAGAAGGAACTTCTCCCCGTGTCTCATCATTTTGATGGCTCTTCAGTGGCTCCTGGCTCAGAATGGACAGTGTTAATGCTCCTTCAAAGACTGTTACATTTTTAATCAGCATGCTCTTTCCAAGGCATTTTCCAAATACTTGCCGACCATTTTCTCTTGCCTAAAATTGAATTCAAGAAACTTGAGCCAGCCTAAATACAATCCCTTCTCACTGTGGGTGGCTCGAAGGAGACCAGTTCTGGCACACACATGTTTTTGTGGAAAAGAACTCCAGATGGCTTGAGTTTCTAAGCCATCCTGGCATGCTCTGTGTGCTATGTCAGGCTAGAAAAGAGCTCTGCTAAACCAGCCTAACCTAAGGCTGCTGAAATAATTTTGTGGACATTGGTCCCACCCTGTCCAAAGTCATTGTGAGGGGTTTTCCTCCACCAGTTAGAGCCCCAGAAGAAGAAACTGCTTCACAGTCTTTCAGTCCAAGGAAGAATCTCTGCCTTGCAGGTTTTGCAGAATCAGAGCAGCATAAGGAAAATCAAGCCTTGCAATCCTTAGGAGATAATATAAAAGGACCAACAGATGTGTCTGCTGTGTCCTGGATGTGTCTGCTATGACAACACAGATGCAGTCCTGTGGCCTGGAATGCAGCAAATCTTTCAGAAGAGCATTCCAGGTTACTTGGCAAAACCCCAGGAGCTTAAACTATACGGGTGGCACGATGTGCTAAAAGCTGATTTATGAAGAAGAAACAAAACAAAGGCTCGAATGCCAGCCTGGTGCAGACACCTCCATTCAAGATGAAAACTGCCCAGAAGGCTTGCTCTAGTGATGATCCTTTTTTCACTGACACCTTGTTTCACTCACATGGGGTCCAGACCCAGCTAACCAGCTCTACTGCTGGAGTTACCCTGCGGAGGGCAAGGCAGCTGCACTCTCTTTTACCTTTTCTCACCATGTGGACACCTTCAAGGCCTGGACAGGTTTCATTCAGCAGGTAAGGGATAGGAAAATCCATAGGTGCCCATCTTCAGCCCCCCCACAAGTCCCTTTGCAGCTGATCATGAGGGGCCAATCAAACCCAGATTGCTTGGGGCTAGACCACAGGAATCTCTAAGGCTGGGGAAGTGCTGCTATCCTGCTGTGACATCCCAGTGAGAAGTGTTCCAGGGTCTGCTCCCTGTGGCAGAAGTTTGCAGTGCAGGCAGAGATGTAAAGTAAACAGCTGTGCTGCTAAGAAAAACGAGTGCTTAGCGCTGCCCGAGTTGAGAGACCTCAAGGAAAACACTGGAGGGGTCACTAACCCGTGGGTTCTGCAAGGAGCTCCCACTGCAACAGCTGCCTAAGATCTCTGGTGACCCCCGAGGAGGAGGGAAAGATGGAGCTGGATTCTTAATTTTAGAGTAGCAGGGACATCCAGTGAGGAGCAAATGCAACCAGCTCCTTTCAGATGGGGCAGTAAACTCTTGAGGAGAGGCTTTTGCCACCCTCAAACTTAAAAGGTGAAGGAGGGAGGTGCCAAAGTGAAGTGAGCCCAACAAAACAAAGGCCCAGCTCTCCTAGGTAGTTAACAATTTGCTCTAGTTAAATCTAATCCACTGAGAGATGAGAGAAACACACAGATTATCAGCTTGGGTCAATGTTAAAGAGGGAAATAAAATGAGGAGACATACTTTAAATTCCAGTGACACAATCAGCAAACTCCTTTCATCACTTTGTGACAGTCCACAAAGTTCTTTATAATTAACTTAATTTATAATTAACCTGGAATAGAGGTGCTTCCCTTTTAATGCAGGGAAAGCTGGAATCAGGAAGCCCTCAGGGATAAAAACGCTGTAGTGTGGCCACGCAACCCCAGCTGGTATCCAGTGCAGACTGAACCTTCCTGGCACAAACTTCCCTCTGAGGCAGTGCCTTGGGAGCCTGAGTGCCAGCAGGCTCTGGGAGGGCCTCTCACCCTCCTGTCACACTGGACTGGGACTCCTTGAATCTTTCAAGAGCAGGCTAAAGCTTCTTCTGGGAGTCTGGCTCCATTCCTCTGTGGTATCCAGCTGAGCCCTAGGGCTTCCCCCAAGGATAGCACAGGGCTGGAAGATAGCATGGTGGTGAGAGCATTGTTTTAGCCAGCTCTGCAGAAGGGTCCAGGGAAACTCTGTGCAACTAAACTCTTCGGGGGGGGTCATGACTACCCAAGCAAAAAGGCAGAGACTTCTCAGATGAGACAAATTAATGGGCTGTGGTAGCAACAGAGAGAACCAGACACTTCAACAGAAGAAGCAGAGGATTGCTTAAGTTCAAGTCCCCAGATATTCCAAGAGAGAGAAGACAGCCTGTGAGTGTATATAGAAATGCAATGTATATATCTGTTATGCTGTAACAGAATAATATTTAGGTTGTAAGAGTAACCAGGGGCTATTGCTGAGAACAGAATCCCATCCAGACAGTATTGACACAAATATTCCCTAAAGCTGGCGTGAGAAAAAGATGCAGCCCTTGCCTGATGCACTGAGAATGAACTCACAGAGACAAGAACAAATGTTCCCCAAAAAAAGCAAAAAACCAAACCCTAACCTAAGGCAAACTGTCAGCTTTCTCTCACACTAGGAAAGGGTTTCACCTGAGATTATTTTAGCAGCACAACCCTTGCATTGAGCAGCTCTCCCTGCTTGGTCAGTGTCAGTGATTGAGGGGCAGTGGCTGAAGCAGTGGTGCTCCCCCAGGGCGGTGCATGCACAGAACTGCTGCGCTGGCCTCGGGGCTGGATGCCTTCTCCAAAGGAGAAACCTTCTGCTCTCTCTTTCTACAACAAGTGGGGGCTCCTCCTCAGCTGCAGCCATGATCCACTCGGGATGTGTCCCACCAGCAAGCACCAGTGTGTGTGGGCTCCGAGCAGCACAAAGCAGGCAGGGGCAGTGAGGAGCCAGCAGGCCTCCGCAGCCCGGGTCACACCCTGTTCCCTGAGGTAGCCAGCAGCAGGGTGTGCCCTCAGACCTCCCCAAACCACAGGAAAGCCACCTCTAATGACAGCACTGATTAGCCAGGGATACGACTTTGCCAATGGCTAGGGTGTATGTTTTCCCACAGGAGAATAAAAAGAGTAACACTCAGCATGCTGCACCCTTTGCTTCCAAAGCAAATCTGGGACATTTCGAGGGAGTTGCAAGGAAATCAGACTGGCCAGGTGTCTGCCTTCAGCCTGTGCAAACCAAGAGGTGAATGAAGAGTTTGAGCTGGAGACCTGGTGCTGGGCAGGACCCTGTAGCCACAAGCAAGCCTGCAAGGCCAAGCACTGGGAGGCCAGCCTTAATTGTCCCCAGAGCCAAAAATTCCTCGGTGCATCATCCTCCTCTGGATGAGCAGGAGATGACTCTTGTCTCCCAGCTTCTGCCAGAGCTGCCAGATGGGAGCAACACTTGTCCCAAAGCAGGTGGAGAGCTGTGATGCCTGAAATGGGAACAAGACTTGCACTGTGTGTGCCCTGCTGCTCTCTCTCGGGGCCTGTACTGACTGCAGGCCCTTGTAACAACCCAGGTGGGGCTCACTCGGGCTCTGCTGCCCAGGGTTTCTTCTCAGAACATCCCCTGCTGGATCTGGGGAGTGAGAGGGGCTTGCACAGGGCAGTGCCTCTCCCTTTCTCCCCCAGGCCTTGGAAACACACCCCAATCCTCGGCCTGCCTGCTGTGGGTGCACGGGGACTGAGTCCCTACCTGCAGGAGGTGCAAGGTGTGCTTTGCCCCCCGTTGTGCAAGGAGGCTGGGATCATCCCTGATGGGTGGGATTGGCCAGTGTGGCCTTGCTTTGCAGCCTGCCCTCTCAAGGGCCACTGTGTCCCCTATTTTTCTCCCACTTAATCCCAAGAAAGATGCAGGACAGTGAGGCAACTCAGCCTTGTAGCCCCAGAACAAACATCTTGCTGCTATCACAGGGCTCACGACAAGGAGTGCTTTAAAGACAAAGGCTTTGCTGCTAAACCAACCAGGCTGCCAGGGCAGAACACTCAAGGAAAACAAACAGAGCAGTCTCCCTGTGTTATTAGAAAGGTAATTAATTCACTGTCTGAGGGGTCAGAGGAGGAAACTTGAGGCCAGAAGAGCAGCTTACATGAAATGTGCATTTTGGGAGACAGAGGGCCCAGCACCGAAAGGAACAGAGAAGTCTCCAGGGATTTCACAGGGCTGAAAGGAAAATAAATACACAAACTCAAATGAGCAAACAGAATTTGCTCAATCCCTCCCATGTGCCAGTGACCAGGGGAACAACTGCACAGTAACTCGGGCTCGGAGAGCAGGCGCCTAAAGCCTGTCTCTAACACGTGATCCTGGCTAACACCGCTGGAGGATGGGGCTAACTTAAGGTGGAATTAGTTGGGATTTCTTCAAACTCTCCGTGGAGGGGGCTTGCTCTCAGTGCTGTCATTTGCTGCCTGCGTGAACTCTGCTCCCACAGTTAACCCCTAACTTCTGGATGGCTCCTGTGTGTGCCAGGGAGCTAGCTGGAGGTGAGGGCATGTGCAGGATTTTCCCTACAGCACTTTCAGTCAGCCTTTTGTCCTCTTCTGTGCACCCCAGTCACAGGGCTGCAATCCGAGCTTGTGACTTTTTAGTCCAAACGCAGCTCAGCTTTGCTGAAACGCCACGGGAATGTTCTGAAATGGGTGTGGGGGATATCTGGGGCAGGATGCTGTTCCTGTGCCAGCTCGAATGAAGTTCCAGCAACCTCTTGCAGAGCAGCGTGTTTCCCACCTGCACCCAGCCACAGATTGCTGCTCTGTGTTGCGAGGTGCCCGGTGCAGCTCTCCCAAGAGTGACCTGCAAGCAAGTACCTCGCAGGCTGGTCACGGCTCAGCCACCAAGTAGCAGGCTGTGCTTGTAGAGCAGCTCTCGCTGCGGGTTTACAGGCAGGATCAGGAAGCTGCGTGTCATTAGCGTGACTTCAGGCCTCAGGGAAACTGAGGCACAGAGGACCCTGCTAAAGCCCACGCAAAGGTACAAGCCGATCCGGGGACACGGCCCCGCCAAGCACTGCAGCCGCCACCCCTTCACCTGCCTGCCCTGCACAGCCCCTCGGGGCAGTCATGCTCGGTGCTTTCTGGGGGCACAGGGGTGGGGAATGGCAGGTGCTGGGCACCCTCGGGGATAGCAGCCTCCTCTCCGTCCTGCCGGCTGCACACAGCCCTGCCCGGCCTCTTCCTCCCCGAACAAAGCATTTCTCTTTTCCCTCCGGAGCCTTTTGCAACTGGAATGGAACCAGCCAGATCGTGCTACTTTTCAGAAGCCGCAGCCTGAATTCTCACATCTACTTAGAGTCCCACATCACCAACCTTAACCTTTTAGGCACTGTCGAAATGCTGACACAGGCTGTACCAAGCCCTCGGCTTTCATTTAACTGCAAGCAGCGAGGCTTTGTACCCAGGGTCTCCCCCCAGGCTGGGCTGGGAGAGCACATCCACCCGTATCCACAGAGGCAGCCACTTGGCAGCAGAACACGAGGACTCCCAACCCTGAGTTTAGACACAGATCGCCGAACAAAACCAGCCACCTGGCTCCTGGCACAGAGCAGCACTCCGGCTCCTGGCATCGGAGCAAACAGGCGCCGCACAGCAGCTAGGAGAGCTTACAGCAAGGACCACGCAGAAGCAAGCAATCACTAGTTCTTAAAATCATACACAGGCTGCCTGCAAAGAACAGTATCAAGAGAGGTCTCCCCCTGTAAATGGCCGGGAATCTCGGGCCCCAGCAGCTGCGATTATCCATCCCCTTCTGCTCGTCCCCCCCGACCATGTGATGGTCCTGTCCGAGGCGATCAGCTGCCGGAGGCTGGCGCTGCGTCACTCCGTGCCGGGAGAGGGGCTCGGGGCTGCTCCGCCTGCCGGGACCGGTGCCTGCAGCATGGAGAAAGTGAGTGCCGCCTGCGAGCCGGGCTGCTGTGCCAGGCAGGACTGGGATTTCGCCCGGGCTGCCTGTGGGGTCTGGGATGGTGCTGGAGGTAGGCGGAGAGGAGGATTAGCTGGGAGGAAATGCAAGGCTGATGTATGGCTTTGGGAAGAATAGTTAGGGCTGACCAGCCGTATTTCTTCTCCTCTCCTCTAGCATGTTATCTAAGTGGGGAAGCTGAGGAATGTTTATATTCTTAAGTACTCTAAAGGTTTGGGTCCCTTCGCAACTCTACAGTTTCCAGACTCTTTATACTTTTTTTCCCCTTAATCTGTGTATTTGCTTCCGGAAAAATGCCTTTTGGGTGCAGGAGTGGGTTAACTCTTAATGCAACAGGAGAGGAAAGCAGGCTGGCAGTGTACTCTAACCCAGCCCTGCCCCCGCAGCTTTCCTTTCCTCGAAAGACCCCTCCGGGCGCAGCGGCTGCATTCCAGAGCCAGGCGGCAGAGTTAGTGCCGTGGGGACAAGCAGTGCAGTGACTCGAGGAACCCCGAGCTCGGCAGGCTGTGTGTGGCAGAGCAGGGAGCAGGCATGAGGGCAAGGACGGCGTCAGGGGGCTGGGGGGCAGCGCCCAAGCAAACTAATTTGCAGTTTGCCTCCCTACCTGGGCCGGCACACGGTTAAGTAGCTCAGTACTGGGCTTGTGCGGCCAGGTTTTGGTAACAGAGGGGGCTACCGGGGTGGCTTCTGTGAGAAGCTGCCAGAGCCTCCTCCGTGTCGGGCAGAGGCAAGGCCAGCGGGCTCCAGGACAGACACGGTGCTGGCCAAGGCCGAGCCCTTCAGGGACGGCAGGAGTGGCTCTGAGATAACAGCCTGCAGCCTGCGGTGAAGGCCGTGGTGAGGCAGCTGTCCCTCTGCAGCCCGCGGATGTCAACAGGCAGGCAGGAACCCACTTGCAGCGCAGGGAGCGCTCTGTGCTGGAGCAGGGGGATGCCCGAGGAAGGCTGTGACCCCGTGGAAAGGGACTGATGTTGGAGCAGCTGGTGAAGAGCTGGAGCTCACACGGAGGACGCTCTGCAGGGGAGGACTGTGGGAGGGAGCCATACTGAGCAGGGGAAGACTTCTCTCCTTGAGCCGTGGCATAAAAACCCTTCCCCCTTCCCTGCCTCCCTGTGCCTCTGACGGGGAAGAGCTAGAGCCCAGGAAGGAGTGAGGGGAATAGGCATTTTTAAGGCCTATTTTACTTCTCATTATCCTGCTCTGATTTTAATCAGTAATAAATTAATTTATTTTCCCCAAGTTGACTTTATTTTGCCTGAGACAGTAATCAGTGAGTGACCTCTCCCTGTCTTTGTTTCTTTGTATTTTCTCCCCCCATCCAGCTGTGACACAGTGGCTCTGGTGGGTACCAGCCAGGGCCAACCCACTGCACCCCCTTGTCACCTGAAGCCGCTTAGGGGAGCAGGAGACCCCCGTGGCTGCTGGGACAGGCAGGTGGCCTGACTCAGCCCTTCCTCTTAGCACAAAACTCATGTTTGGGCGTGCCAGAGCTGCTGTGTGCCCTGGCCCAAGCAGGCTTGGAAGCCTTGCTTTGGGATAGACTAACTCCTGTGGTTTGGCCCTGCAGGGACTGGTTGTTACTCAGCTGGATGTTGAGCCTGGTGAGTGCATCAAGGTCAAAGGGAAGATCCAGTCTGATGCCAAAGGGTGAGTGAGGTGGCGAATGGATTGATGGGGGGAAGCCAGAGCTCCTGCTGTGTTCAGCTTGTCAGCACTGGCCGCTGGAGCTGCTGCACTGGCACCCCTCTGCACTGGCTGTGTTTGCCCAGGTTTGCTGTGAATGTGGGGAAGGACAGCAACACCCTCATGCTGCATTTCAACCCTCGCTTTGACTGTCACGGGGATGTCAACACCATCGTGTGCAATTCCAAGGAGGATGGCGTGTGGGGGGAGGAGGACAGGAAGGCCGACTTCCCCTTCCAGCATGGTGACAAGATTGAGGTGAGGCCCCAGGGCTGTGCCCAAGGCCCAGCACTGAGCGCTGAGGGGCCAAGGGCACAGCTTTTTAATGCTGCCCTGTGCGGTGCAGATGGAGCAAGCGTGGAAAGGGGAAGGAGCCCCAGGGGAAGAGCCAAGAAGTGTCTAGAGCTGCACTGCCCAAGTCAATGCCCAGCAGCTGGCATGTGCTCAGTGCCCCTCTCTGGGCCAAGCTGTGCACCTCAGAGCAGTAACAGCACTGAGGTCAGACTCAGACTGGGTCTGTCTCATCCCACAGCTGCAGAAGGGAGGAGGCTGAGCTGCTGAGCATGGCCTTGGCAGCAGCAGCCACCTCACCTGTCCTGTGCCCAGACTGGAGGTAGTGGGAGTGAGCAAAGCCTGGGAGCTGTGATGTGTCAGCTTCATTCCTTCCTCCTTTCCTTCCCTCTCATGGCTCTCTACAGATATGCATCTCCTTCGATGAAACTGAGGCCACGGTGAAGCTGCCCGAGGCAGAGTTCAAGTTCCCAAATCGGCTGGGCATGGAGAAAATTGAATACCTGGCTGTGGAGGGTGACTTCAAAGTCAAAGCCATTAAGTTCAGCTAACAGCTATAGCTTGGCTTGTTTTGTTTTCTACCCCCTGTGTAGTGAAATAAACCAAAACTTGCAATGGCTGCTTCCTCTGCTGTTTCCTGCTCTAATCTGCTTGCTCCTGTATGTGATGCGGGGGGTGGGCAGGGAGGGGATGTGTATCCAGCCATTTTCCTCCTTACACTGCAGCCTTGCAGCTGGTACTGAGCTAGACACGAGCCTGGCAAAGCCTGACTGCCCCAGTGAAGCTGCCTTAGCAGTAGATGCTCCATTCACCGTGCTGGCTCCACTGTGTGGTCCCTGTCACTCCTCAGGTGCAGCACTAGTCCCAGCAGGAACGAGTGTGTGTTGGCTGTTCACCGTGCCATCCCTGACCACCAAGTGCTGCTCCCTGCTGGGGGTCGGGGACTGACAGGGAACTCGGGGCATGGCTTGTGCTCTTGCCAAGAGCTTTGCTTTCCCAGAACGAGCTCAGCAGTTGCGTGCACTGCAGGCTGGCACTGGTGTACCTGAGGAGCAATGAGGAGTAGGCAGGCTGGGAACAAGATGTGGAAGGAAAGGTGAAGCCTGGCAGAAAGCTTAGACCTGACTGGAGAGAATCCAGGCTGTCCCTGGTGCTCATGACTTGAGGTGTGGACACTGCCAGAGACAGAGGATCAGGCACAGTCAGGTATAGGTGACAAACCCTGTGGCAGCCTGTGTGGGTCAGTGTCTGGAACATTTCCCTGCTACAGGGCTGTATCCAACAGAGGTACCAGGGGCATTTAATCCTGAGTGCACTGAACACAACTGACTGCAGCTAGGCAGACCAAGAAGGAAAAAAGCTTGGTAAAGAGTCTCTTCTGCTTACAACCTCTGTGCTCATGCAATGCCTTGGAGTGTGTCTGCTGCTGCTCTTTCCCCACAGCCTGCTGACCCAAGCCTGGAGCTGGGACTGCTGTGGCACTGGAGGACCCACGGAAATTAAGGAAGCCCTGCATGCTGTGTGGAATGGGGAGCCTGGGCAGGCTGGCTCTGTGGCTGTGTGACCGTGCTGCCAGTGTGGCTCAGGCACCAACAGCCCGTGCAGGTGAGGCCTCCTTAGGCAAAGGCTGCTCCGGTGCTGGAATGTGATCCCTGCTGGCTAATCTAGGCACAGCTGCTCCTCCAACAGCTGAGCCAGCCTGGGTAGGGCCATGGTCTTCTGGTGGAGTATTTGAGCCATCCCAGGCTCTTTGTGGGGAGGCTGACAGGCTGCCTTCGTGCCAGCAGCACTGTCCCTCCTGCACTGCAGCAGCTGCTCAGGGCTGGGCACCCCCAGGGGAGAGGGCACAGATAATGGAGGGATTCATTCCTGCCCTGCACCTTCTGCATCATTTATGGCACAGGAAGCTAAGTGTTGAGAGGCTTGGGTGTGTTTATTAGGGAAGGCTAAAGACAAGTCCTGCTGATGCTTTGCCTTGTCAGCTAAGGCTTGGGATTTTTGTGTTGTGCAGGGTATTTGGGGTGGGGAGGTGGGGAAGAGAGAGCACTTTTTGCCTTGCTTCTCCCTCTGTCACATAACCTGGCTGAAGGTAAGTTCAGTCAGGTGTGTGACACTGGAAAGGTACAAAAGCCCTGACGTAGCAGGGGCAGAGGAGAGCTTAGAGCTCTGTGAGTGTCTCTGTTCCTGGCTGCCCTGGTCAGGTGAGGTCTGTGTGCCTCAGAACTGACAAGAATAAAGCTAATCCCATTGTTTGCCCTTCAGCTGGCAGTCCTGATTGCCAGGTGGGTTAGCCACAAGTGTTCCTGACTGCTGTGCTCAGGGCACAAACCGTGCCTTCCTGGGGCCAACCCCCTCCTGCACTTCCCACAAGAATTAATTAGCTTTATCCTGCTTTTGAGCACTGGCAGTTAGCACTCAGGAGACCATAAAACAGGAGAAAGGGGAGGAAGGAAGCATCCCTTTGCCAGCATTTCCTGCTGCTTTGAGTCTTTGCTCCCATATCCAGGGGCTATAAATAATCCTGTTCCTTTAGGGGACACCAGTGAATGCAGAGTGCCCTGGCTGGCTCCTGGAGTGGTGACCAGGCTTTGTCTCCTGCAAGAGCCATCGGGAGAGCCAGAACTCCGTGGCCTGCTCCAGAGGAGAGGGTCACAGTGAATGGGAAAGTGACGCTTGTCCCTGCCAAGTGTGCTCTCCTGATCCACAAAGAACTCATGCCAGGATATCTGAGAGAACCCTGAGCCCTGCTTGCTGTGGGGAGGAGCAGAAAGCACCACAACACAGCCAAAGGGTGCAGGTTTTCTTTCTTTGCTGAATTTAAATCCTGCACAGTGGGCACTCACCATTTTATTTTTTACAGCATCATGGCCAGGGAAAATGGGACCTCAAAACCCCCTATAAAACAGCTGTGAGGCTGTGTCTTATAACATGGACACTGAGTTGGGTGTGAGATGAAATTTTTTCAGTGGAACAGGCTGCCCAGGGAAGTGGTGGGGTCACCATGCCTGCAGGTACTTAGGAAAGGTGGAGATGTGGCACTTGGGTCACTTGGGGATTTAGGAGTGTTAGGTTCACAGCTGCACTTGACTGTAAGGGTCTTTTATAACCTAAATGATTTTATCAACACAGATTAAGTGAGAAGTGCTTTCACCTCACACCTTGGAAGATGAGAACAAATAAGAATTCTAAAAGAAGATGAGTTTGGAAGCAAGAGATGGGACAGGAATTAATATCTCATGCACAGCTTAGAAGAGCAGTGAGGGCTAAGACAGACCAACAGCTTTGTCTTCTCAGAAAATACCCTCTCCCTGAGCAGTTCACATTAACACCACTCGACAGAAATAGGCCATCCAAGCGACTGTGCTGCACGAGCCTGCGTGTGGCACTGACTGTCACAGCCTCCAAAGACAGTCTGAGGACACTGAGCACGCACCCAGGAGCTGGGTGCTAGGGAAGCCGAGGGGCAGCCCTCGGGGAGGCACGAGAAGCCAGCAGGGTCGCTTCCCTGTGGAATTTACAACCAAAACATCACCTGACAATTTCTTCCAAGCACTACGCCTATGAAATGAACCAACAACCCAGGGAAGCTGACAGGCAACCCTCGGTGGGGAGGCAAGAGAAGCCAGCAGGGTCCTTCCCATGGAAGTTACAACCAAAACGTCACCTGACAATTTCTTCCAAACAATACACATAGGAAATGAACCAACAACCCGTGTACAAAATGAGGAGGCTGAGTAACACCAGCCAGATCTTGCTCCTCACCTCCCACTCCCTCAGCCCCAGTTCCAACATGTACAAACCTAAAGGCACTTGAGCCCTCCAGAAAATCAGCCCCAAACCTTGTGCTGCCTTACCTCACAGCCGTTCTGGGGCAGCCCAAAGGAAACCATAACCACACCATTCCCCTTCCCCAGCGTCTGATGGAGGTCTGGGCACCTGCCTGGATGGTGCAGGGCTGGGATATCCTTGGGGTCAGAAGGGTACAAACCCTGCACTGTCCTGTCCAGGCTGTGGGCAGGAGCTGAGACCCCCGTGGTGTGGGCACCCTCCCATCCCCACAGGCCAACACGCTCCCTCCCTTCCAAAACCAAACACCTGACGCTCCTTCTTTCCAACAAACAGGGCTTTTTTTTCCCCTTAAACCTCCAACGCAGCTGCATGCTGCCAATCTGCCCCATGAAGAGTAAAAAAAAAGCATAAAAAATAGAGCTTTACTCACCTTTTCTCAGCAGGCTTCAGGCTGAGACGTGCGTCCTCAGGCCGGACTCCTGTCTGGCTGGCCCCTGCCCAGCTGTCCCTCGTTAGCCCCGACTGCCACACAGGTGTTGGCAATAAAAACACAGCAGGAGGGACAGGCATGCTCATTTTTGGAGGTTTGTGGGGGCGAGGTTGGTGAGGGCTGGGTCAGGGTGCCCTCCCCTCAGCAGCCCCCAAGAAGGCGGCGGGGTCCCTGAGGTAAAAGGCTTCCCGCCAAAAAATCTGGCGGGAAAAGCCAGGAGCAGCTTCTGCTCCGGGCCCCTTTCTCTCCCAAAACTTCCCCTCACGGCTTCTCGTATTCCAATTTCATCCCTTCTAAGCCGGTGGTTTGTGTATATAAATATATATGTTTTGTTTTGTTTAATCAAAGTTTTATTTTACCTCAGTAAAAGCACAAGCACCTCATGAGTGGTTCCTCCCATTCTCCATCACGCTTTCACCAGCTCTTACCCTCCCCAGCTGAAGTATGTCCTTGTTTTTGTTTTTTCTTTCGTATTTCAGTTCTTTAAGTCCCCTCAGTGCTAAAAGGAAGAATTTAACAAGTATGGCTGGATTTTCTCATTTGAAGTCCCTCTGCTTCTCAGTGCAGCCCTAGCAGAAGGCTACGGCCTCAGGCTGCAAACCACAGGGGAAAAAGCTGCCTGGCCCCCATGTACCCTGTTTCCTCTATGGTTTAGGGGAAAACAAGCCCTTTTTCCTAATCTCAAAGCAGGCAGACCCACACTGACCCCCCTCTCAAGCTTGTCTGAGGGTGCTGAGCCTGGCTGGCTCCATCTCCCCGACATCTTGAAGCAGGCAAGAAGAAAGCAGATTTTTGCAATGGTTTTTGGCACCGATGCACACCAAGCTGCACAAAGGCTGGCCACAGACACACATCCAGTTGCACAACACAAGGGCTGATTGTTCAGTCACACAGGGATAGAAAAACACCCTCACACAGCAGAGCTGCAGGACACTGGGTTGGTGTGGAAAGGCACGAGCAGCGCTCCTGTGGGAACACAGCCGAGCTGTAACACTGTGCCACAGTCAGGACAGGTCCCCTCCGAGGGGTGTAAAGGGATAAACAGCTCTTATGGAAACACTGCCTTGCAGGGTGAATGAAAGAGGCATGGAGAAGCCTGGGATGGGGTCTCTAGGTGTGCCTCAGTTTGCTCACAGTGATGTAAAGCAGGGGCTCTTCGATGAAAAGCTCTCTGTTCCCTGTTTTGCAAAGGACAGGATTTATGTGGACTGGGTGTAGAGTGCTATCCAGTCTGCTTTACTTGCTTAATTACCAGCCTAAACAATCAGGACAGCAGCTGAGTTGTAAAGATGATGGATAAACTGGCACATAAGCTGCTGTTGTGCTCTGGGTTGGACCAATTTTACAGGTAACCTTCACAAAAGATCTTGTGTGCAAACCTACAAGCAGCAGACCCTGGTATGTAAACACTCTTTCCTGGATTTAGTGTTGAGGGAAGCATCTGATGTGAATTCCTTGTGACCGCCAGTCGCCCCAGGGCTCTGATAAAAAAAGGCCAATTTGAAGTTGGATGAGTAATTTTCCTGGCTTCCATCACATGCATGTTGCTAAAAGCACGTGAGGCTTCACTGAGAGCTGGCCTGCTTTGACTGGAGATAATCATTTCAGGGATGCTGACCCAGGAAAAGGGCTGTTCCTAACTCATGTGTTGGTTTTGCACAAGGAGATTGTGCTTGGAACTGGCACCACGTGTCAGCAGTGTAACTGCTTTGTCCTTGCCAGGGTTTTCCTCAAGTCACCAAAGGGAGATCCACGCTTTCCCACTGGGCCTGCAGCCAGCTGAAGGTGGCTGTCACACGATCCTTGAGCAGTCCATGACTTACCTGGAGACAGCTCTGGAGAAGGTGCTTGACCCAGGCACCACAAACTGACTTGGGAAGGAGTCCCACCCATGGTTACCTACAACCAGAGCCCCCCCAGGCTGGCAAACAGGCCAGGCTGTCATCCCTGGGGCAGGGTGGGATGTTGGGCATTCCACAGCAATATCCAAACCAGATGTTTCTGTTGTAAAGTTCATTTCTAGCAAAAATTGCCAGGTTGCTGAAAAGCCCTTCCCTGAGGTGCATTTTGGGGAAGGGGTAGCACAGCAGGCGGTGCTCACTATACCTGGTGCACTGGCTTTGCCCACTGCAATACAGGTTCAGTATTAAAAATCTCATGTAGCCACACCCAAAATGCAGATTTGTGTCAGTAAGTTGACAAGGACTGGACAATAAGTGTAAAATTCTATCCGTGGTATTCCTGTCCCATGAAACCAGTCTAGAATATTCTGGGTTTCCATTATCCTCTAGTTTCATAGCCACAACAGAAAAGCAAGGTGGGATAAAGAGCAATGAATGCACTCTCCTTTTTGCCAGAGGTAACAGAAGTAAATCTTTTTGGCTGAGAAGGAAATCTTCAGGCTTGCCTGATGTTTAATTACCTTTAAATACATATCAAGGTGTACTTCTACCAAACTCAGTAAACTTTGCAGTTAGAAGGTGATTTTTGAACAAAACTGTGCAAAGAGAGTTTTTCTGCACTTAGAACAAAAATTGTGGCTTTAACTAATTTCTCACTTGAAAATACAAGCTGTTATAAAAATATCAGTGACTATCACTTGCCTCATTAGCTGATGTTTCTCTGCACTGTGGGAACACACACAGGACTTGCCTTGTCCACCCCAAACTCGCTGGAGGTGCTCCCCCTGAAGCCATGTGGGCTTCTGGAGCAAACAGGCAGATCCTGTTTGGATGGAGCCTCTTCCTGACCTGGGGATAAAGTGCAGGACTTGTATTTTTCAGGAAAGAATTCACTACATGGAAAATACACAAACACCTCCCAGATCTACCACGTCTTTGTGAGTTGTTTTGGTAAGTGTAAGATGGAAGGGTGGTGGCAAAAAAAAAAAAAAAAAAAAAAAAAAAGGATTAAAAGTGTTTTTAAATCTAATAAATTAAACTGCAGCAGTAGGTAGGATTTTTTTTTAGGGCAAATGAAATGTGTTGATTGGATTGAAACAGCTCCCCCCGCTGTTTTCCTGAAACTCTACTCAAAGCAGGGCCTATAAATCATGTCAGTAGAGATCCCTGTCATACCTCAGGGAAATCTTTCAGGCTGCAACAGAAACACAGGCCACAGCTATGAGTATTCAAAATAAAGACAGAATTTCCCCCCCATTCCTGCAGTGAATTCCTTGCTTCATGCTCGCTTAGACTCCTGACATGTGGCTTGCCATAAAAGAAGTTTCAACTCCAGACTCAGAGGATCACAGCATCCAGAAGAGGAAAAATTTGTTATTTTTGTGGCCAAAATCTCCTTTGTAAGGCCACTTAATAGTATCTTTAGCATGTGTTGAAACAGGGTGAAGCTGCTTCTCGTAGCCCTTTATTATATTAAAAAACAACCACAACAACAGCAACAAAACCACAATGAGATGTTTCAAGCTACTGCATGACTATCTTTGGGGTTCCCTCTTTTTGTTAAGGTCTTCACAAAATACAAAATTAAATGTCTTTTCTACATACAGAACAAAGTAGAATCAAGTAACTGATTAGAGTATGTACAAAAACTTACACATTCCGTCTTGTTCTTTAAAAAATATAAATATCAATAATGTTCAGTAAAATGGGTTGGTTTTATTTTTAAGGCTTCATTCTTAGATCCTTCATTATTTAATGAGGTGTCAGGTAGGCAGAAAAGGGAGGGAAGAGAGGAGGTCATGTTTTTTATTGAAGGTCATGTGTTTAATTCCTGTGAGATGCTTTCTCATCTCGGGCAGGAGGAGATTTCCCTCCGCATTGATTTAAGTTTCCATGAACCAGAGGTGGAAGGAAAGGAAAATAAAACCTTTATTATTGCTATTTTTTTTTTTCCTTCATTAAAATCTTGGTTTAGACCTGTCTCTTTCCATGGTCTTTGAAGAGGACCATCTGCCAAGTACTGGGATTAAAGGGACTGGGGCAGGGCTGCATCCCAGCTCTACCTGGGCCAGGTTAGAGTGAGGAAGAGGCTGCTGGAGGTGTTTTACCACCGACCCCGGAGGAGGTAGCAAGTGCTGCAGCCAGGGCAGCCGCTGCTGCTGCATCCCTGGGCGTGAAGTCCGTGGGGAGACTTTCCATCAGGCACTTGAGCTGCTCCTGGCCCAGTTTGATTTTGTCGTCGAGCTCCCGCTGCTCTATGAGGAGGGCAGACTTCATCTTGACAAAGTGCTGGTAGTCCTGGAGCTGCTCCTCAGAGAGGTAGTTGCCCAGGATGTCCAAGACCAGCCGTTCCCGACGGTCGAGGTTTTCCTTTAGCTCCCGGGCGTCTTCGTGCTGGCCAGCCAGCAGCTTCCGCTTCTCGTTCAGGGAACTCTGCACACCAGAGAGAGCCCTTCAGTACCAGCAGCACCACACTCCCTGAGCCCCTTCCTTCCTCCCAGCACCACCTCTGGAGATGGCTGCTAAGCTCCCAGAGGCACAATCAAAAGCCTGGGAGAGAAGGAGGAATTCCTCATCATATAGTGAACCCCACTGAACTGGACTCTGAACATCCTTGCAAATGGGAGGCAGAAAGTGCTGCCATAAAGTCAGGAAACCTCGCCTGAAAGCAACACCTACCAGGAAAATCTGGTTTCAAAACCACCCCAAAAATGTTAAAATGTGGCTGTGCCCAACACAGCTGCTCTGCGTCCAGACAAAGGCTGCAGGATCCCAGCCATTTATACAAAGGGGGATTAAGACTCCCAGGGACAACGCCTGAGCTGCTGCTGCTACAGGAGCACCGAGAGCCCCGTGCTGGCCTCCCGGCAGCCCCTGGAGGTCGCTGTAATGCCGAGGTGGTGGCGGCTGCTGCCCCAGGCCCGAGCAGGCCAGGGTTGTGCCCATACCTACCCGCTCCTCGCTGTTGGCGTTGTCCCCCAGGCTGCTCAGGACGTTCTCCACACGGGCCAGGCGTCCCGAGAGGGAGAGCAGGAGGTTCACCACCTTATCCAGATCGCCAATGAACATCTTGTACTTGTCAAACTCGTTGGGTTTGCACAGCGTGCTGATCAACAGCTCCACCTCCTCCCCGAGAGCATTATTCATCTTAATGTCCTCCAGCAGGCCCTCCTTGGCTTCCTTCAGGATTTCCAGTTTGTGGGTCAAGCTCCCGATGAGCTCAGCCTGTTGGAGGGGAAGCATTGCCACATTGGTTGTTACCAGCATCGCCCTGCTCATATGGGTGATGACAAGAGGGTATGGCTGCAGGTCCTGAGGAGCAGGGTCAGGTCAGCAACAGCTGACAAAGAAGGGAGGAAACGGAGAAAATACTGCAATTCCCCACCTCTGAGAAAACCCAAGCAGCCCATCAGGTTGCATGAGGATGTATTTGTTCCATTGATATATATAAAAGAGATCTCTGATTTGGTGTGCTGTATTCTGATACCCAGCTACCTACAGGTGAATGTTCTGTAAAACCTCTGAGTGCAAAGAGCTGCAGCCACAGCTCTGATGTGCTCCTCAGGCCCAGCCTGAAATGCCTTGCACTGCACCAAACATGTGCCCTGGGCACAGAGGCATCGAGGGAGCCTTCCCAGCAAAGATGCTCTGGATTTACTCAGTGTCTGAACACAGAGAACACACCCATTCTGCAGAAACACTGACACCTATTCCCTGCCAAAGAAAAGGAGGCCCCCGGGGTTCAGTTACTCCAGGAACAGCAGGGCTGCACATGTGCCAGAGATCCCAATTTCTGTTGGGATTTAGTGGAAAGACACATGCAGAAGCAAGTCTCTGGCCTAGGGCTTGCAATTCCTGCTTCTGTTTATTTGGAACTAAGAGCACAGCAAGCAGGAGCAGCTCTCCATGCAAGGGTAGGGATTCTCAGTGTCTCCAGTTCATGCACTGCTGAGGCACAAACACCTGTGTGTTCAGCTGCCCTGCACACAAACACCACAGCATGGAACAAGTCACAAGGTGGCCTGAGAAGGTTCTCTCCAAGTCCTCTTTCCATCACAACTGAGTGTCATTGCAGGCAGGAGGCAGCCGTGCTCCAGGGGAGGAAGGATTTTCACACACTGGTCAGGCTGGGGTCACTGAGCTGGCCCTGGTGCCCAGGCTGGGCTGGCAGTGGGGTTCCCAGCTGCTCTGGCAGCAGGGAGCACATGGCTCTGTATGGCCAGGCACCACTAGATGGAACACTTGGGTGAGCACTGCTCTGTGCTGCAGCACAGCCTGCTCTCCGCTGCCATGCACATGCAAAGGCTGAATATTCCCTGAAAGCAAAAGGCCACTAACATTCCCTGAAAACAAACATCCACTCCCTGGGATGACCTCCACTGGCTAGCAGGGTAGCTCAGGGGAGAGGGAGCAAAGGTAATACTAAATCCCACCTCCTAAGGGACAACCAAAATTCCTTCATGGGCATTCTTCCCTCAGAAGTACCCAGAGACAAAAACCAGCCCTTGCCCTTCCCTGGGCCTATGGTTCTAAAGGCCCCTTCCAAAGAAAGATCCTCAGCAGTTGATTGCTGAACCAAATCCCGAGGAGCAACAGGAAGGATCCATGTTCAGGGTTACAGCTGGATGGGGAAAATCTCTATGGCAGGACTCCACAGGGTGGTCTCAAAGCCTGGCATTAACCTCAGAAAGATTTCAGGTGGATGGAGCCACTGGGAACTGGCAGCTGTTCCTCCCTGCTCCAGGAGATTAGCAATCCAACTGCAGCAGGAGGCTTTGGGGCTCCTGAGAGTGAGGTACCTTTGTTCTGAAGGCTTGGGAGCTGGAGGGGGCTGTGACTTAGGTCTGTGTTCATTAATCAGTGACTCTCCTGCAATCCCAAATACCAGCCAACAGAGCTTCTTTCCATACTTACAGCAGAAAGGAGCTTGGTTCATCCAATCATCTCCCACAGGGGCTGCCCTTCTCAGGCAAGGCTGTGCAAGTGTTCCTGCACACAGACCATGAGCAAAGGGGCCAGACTGTGCTGCCTGGGCCTAATCACTCCCATCTCCTCCTGGCCTTCCATGCAAATGTAACCTTTGAGGCCTGGGACTTGCCCTCCATGGCAGGCTCATGGTGCAGCACCCTTGTCTTGCTCTGCACCTCTCACCTTGGTATGAGCAGGCAGATTTGGAAGGGAGTCCAAGGAATGCTGCCATTCCCTTTGGAGCTGGGTGTGCTACAACCAGTGCCTTGGGCCCCGTGATGAAAGCAGCAGGCAAAGGCCCTGGGCAAATGCTTTTGATTAGTGACCCACCTACACAGAAAGAAGAGGTGGTGAACAGCAAATGATATCTGGGCTGTGCTACTCTGGCCATGGCAGTGTGGGACGGTTTAGACTTAGAGGCAGGCAAGGCTGGTTTTGAGAGGAAGGCAGGAGGTGTGTAGGAGAGGCACAGACAGGCCACAAACACCGGAGCTAAGCAGCATGCCTGTAATTACAGGGTAACTAACGTGAGACAACCACAGGGGCAAATTAGAAGGCCCTGCAAAAGCACTGGAAGCAGAGCATGGAAGCCTCCAGCATGAGCAGCAGGGGGCCATTGCACAGTGAAATGTAGGCCCAGTAAGAGAGCAAAATGTGTCCTCCCCTCCTGCCTGCCCTCTGCCCTTCCAAGCCATCCCATGGAGGTTGTGCTGACTGAGCTGCTGAGGAGCACCTGGCTTTCAGTGGGGCAGAGAAACAACAAAGTGTGAGGGAAAAAGAGTAACCCGTGTTTCTTCTGTTGCAGAGAGTGCAGACAGCAGGTGAAATGGGTAAACTGACTTCACTCAAGAGGAAAGTCCTGGGGAAAAATCTCCTTCACTCAGTGCAGTCACTTGCTGGACTCTGTTTCCAACTCGTGCTGGCCTCACACAACTTGCTTCACCTCTCCCTTTTCCTTCTTGCTGCTGAACAGGGACAGCTCCTGACAGTCTGTACACTCAGCATTTGGTATAATCAGGCCTGCCTCAGGGTGGTGCAAGATTGGTACTCAGTTTGCAGTGAGTAATTCAGATTAACTTTCTTATACAATTTGGGTCACTCTAACGAAGCCGCACGGGTGGCCCTAATCGCTCCCACGCAATTTTGGGTGCTGCCAAAAGCTGACATCAAATAAAAATGCACTTCATGGCTTATTATTATTTCAGGAATGTGAGCAAACAGTGCTGAGTGCTGAATTTACCTTTTTCTCATTGATGTCCAGCAGCTCTTCTTCCTCACCTACTTCTTCTGGCAAGTCCTTGATTTTATTCAGCAGTTCTGCTTTGGGTGCTGAAACACTGTAGTAAGCAGGACAGGTGACCAGGGTGACAGGAGCTTCCTTGTCCTCTCTCCTACACCAGAGCGAAGAAAAAGCAAGAGTTCAGTCTGAGCCTGACTTTTCCCAGTATTTAGATCCATGGTTTTCCAGGACTCCCTCTCTGGTACCTTCCAAGGTGATTACCCACCAGGACAAGGCAGATTGCTGCCATCAGGGGGTTCGTGCCAGCTGCTGTCCCACCAGCACAGCCATGGCTGTAAAGGTGAGGGGGGACAGCACTGCACAGGATTTACCTTCCTGAAGGTCAGCCAGCACAGCTCAGCTGGAGGTGGCCAGACTGCCCTTACCTGGCTTCATGCAGTACCCCTGACTTCTGGACAGTTTTCCAGCTTGCCACCTGAAGTCTCTGTCTTAAAAAACCCACACTGGGGGACTTGGGCTGATCTTGGAATAAGTAGGTTCCCTCGACCCTCATTCCAGAATTTGGCCTCTTATTATCTCTGTGCCTGCCTGATTTTACTTTACTATCTCTGTTCCTTTGCTTTGGACTGAACTGCTTCAGATTACTAAGCTTCAGATAGCAAAATCCAGTTGTATCTCTAGGGATGTTTGATTTCCTGCTCTGTTCCCAAGCTCAGCATCATTCTCTACACAGCCAGAGAGGTGAGCTCAGAGCCCAAGCACAGAGCCCAGCTCATGGGAAAGGCTGCTTGGAAATGCCCTGCCAGGCCTCACACCTCTGAACTGCAAAACTCACTCTCACCTACAGACATGCAGAAAAAATTGGCCCAGGCTGTCCTTAGAAGCAAGGGAGCAGGGAGTTCTGCCCAGCAGTGCTTACGTGTCACCCGCCACCGCCGTCCTGCTGCCTTGTGTCTGCCACATCTTCCTCTTCATGTTGTTCTCCTTCAGCACGCTGCTTCCACCGGGGAAAATCCCTTCCATCAAGTCCATGGTCGTCTTCATTTTGGAATCTGGGTCCAGGATATCAGCCAGAGATTTGTCTTTATGGACAATTTCTTTTGCTAGAGCCTCTGACTTAATATCCTCTGGGCTCTTGTTCTTTGCCTTCACCGGGGGTGCTGTGCTGGTTATCCCGGAGTCCAGGCTGGCATTTTCCAATGCTGGCTCTCTGGGGTTACCTTCAGGCTGAGTTATGGGCTGTCTGTCAGTGCTCTGAGACCCTTCAGGAGAAGCAGGGGATTGGTGCTGCTGATCCACAGCAGATGGAGAGCAAGTCCTCTTTAATGGGGCTGGCCAGTTATTTTCACCGGTGCTGGTGCCCAACCCTGTTATCTCCCTCTCGGCCAGGGCTTTGGGAAAGCTTTTGAAGCTGCTATGGACAGAAACATTCAGTGAGATGAAGAGCAACTTACCACCCCAGGACCATTGTGAATACATGGTACAGGCCTACAAGAATCAAGTTTTCCTTCTCTCTCACTTGTTTTTGTGTCTCTCTTCTCATTCCAATTGGGAAGGTCCACAGTGTGAAGCCACTGGCACTAGAACTGTTTTGCCCCTTCAGCCTGGGCACTGCTGGATTGTCCTTCCAACACAGAAAGAACTAGTGAACACCAAGTCACCTGGTTTTCCACTGGCAGGCTGGAGACACTGTGGCTCCCCACCTGGGAGTGCCATCCTGAGCAGCCTCTACCCCATTTGTCCTTGCTATGTTGGAAGTCCAGTACCTACTACAGCCCTGGCCAGATTCTTCCCAGATGGATATCAGAGCAGCTCCCTGGGAGTGAGGGAAGCTGTGCTGAGTTAAACCTCCTGGGCACCTCGCCCAAAGTCCTATCCTTCAGGAGAATTTCCCTATACAGCCTGACTGTGACATATTTGCATTGTCATTTCTTGGCAGACGCTCACCGCTTCATAACAGCATTATTTAGTGCCAGGTCCAAAATATATTCTGGGAAATACTAACTGTTTGGAGAAACCCATCATGGATTTTCACAGCTGTCTCTCAAAACCCAGTAACTGGAAGGAGCCAGCAGCCATTCCAGCTTTGCGCTGGAGAGAGTCAGAAGCAACCGCACTGAAACCTGCAGGGAGAACCAGCCCAGGAGTGTTCCCCTGCAGTCCCCTGTCCTGGAGGTTTTGGGGAGCACCTGTCAGTGCACCCGCTGGTGGACCTGCAGTGAGTCTGTCACTCCCTGTCCCCTGAAAACGTGCAAGCTCCCGGCCCAGCTGGCAGCTGGGGGTCCCAGGGATGAGCCCATCTGTCCCAGCCCCGCATATCTTACTGTATATGGCCCTGCACGGCCCGAGCTGCCATGCTCCAGCCCGCCCTTACCTCACACCCGCCTCCTCTGGGAGCAGGGGGGATTTGTCTCCAGCTGCCCCATTCCCCTCAGCGGGAGGGGGAGGAGGTGGGAATTCCTCCGTGCCGTTGGCAGAAGTGCAAGAGCTGAGCTCGGGAAGAGGACGGGACGGCGGCGGGGAGAAGGGCGCGACAAACACCTCGTCGTCCTCCTCGTCCTGCAGCGACGGCGGGGGCGTGAGCTGCAGCCCCGACTCCGAGATCCGGAGCTGGGTCACGGCCTGGGGAGAAGGAGTCTCTGGGTCGGAGGAAGTGCTGCTCTGCGTGGGCAGGGACTGCCACCTCTGGGAGGGCTTCGGCCCGGCGGCCGGAGGAGACGCCATGGCCCTGGTGTAGCCATTGTCTTTGGCCGAATGAGCCCACGCCGCTTTGGGCGGGAGGGACCTGTGCAGCAGCCCCGCTTTCCTCCTCCACACCATCTCTTCCGTGGCAGCCTCGGGGGATCTGTCCTGGACAGCATCCAGAGGCTGTGCCTGAGCGCTGCCGCTGCCCTCAGGGGGAACAGCCTCTCGTTTGGCATGGTGCTGTCTCGGAGCCTGGCTGTCACCTGTGCTCTGCAAGTCTGAGGGAGCCTGGGCGGGTGTATCAGGGGAAGAGTGGCCAGGCCCAGAAGGAGTAAGGTTAAGGAACAAGGGTTTAAAGCCTTGCTTTTGGTCAGGATGGTGACTCCTTGCCTCTGTTGGGAAAAATGCAGAAGTCCTGCTCTCTGGCCTGGAAAGTTCTGAGAGCTTGTGATTCTCGACCAGCGTGGCAGGCCCGGCGACAAGCTCTGTGCTGCGGAGGGGATGGGGATAGTAACTGGTGAACGCCATTTTCTCTGAGTGGCTTCTTTCTTTCTTGCTGAAAGACCTGAATACCAAGAGACAGACCATGGTTAGATTAATAACTCAACAAGGAGCAGGAAAATTTACTGTGCACCTCCTTAACGGGCAAGTTATCAACACTACCAAAGGCCAGCATCACTGCCTGCTCACCTAGGAGAGGTACAGCTGAGCTTTGAAACTGGAAGTGAAATCCTGAGCCAGCTCTACTCCCTCTCACCATCTCCCATCATTATCAGTGTATGCTACATCACACACGTAGCATGCACCACAGCAGTAACTCACTGGAAAAACTATTAGGAGAACCTAATGGCTGGCTTCCTTTCCTGCTCTGCTTTCAATTTTGTTTGCTACAGATGGGGCGAGTAGTAATTGTTGTAAGATAGACTATTTGACATTATCTACCATCAAACTCCATTCTCAATTGCTTGAAATTTTAAGAATTTCAGCTCTATGAGCCAAATATTCCCCTAATGTTATCTGCTCCTTTTGGAAAGGCGCCACTAAAATGATTCAACTGTCTCCAAGAACGAAGCAAGGCCAAAAAAATGCACTATTTTGACTATGGAGAAAATTGAAAAAAGCTCTTGCAGCCTTGGAATCCCGTTATAAGGAAGAGCTCCCTCAGACAGGCAGGTGTGACAAACACATTCCAACTGCAAGCGGATGTTAAGGCTGCAAAGCCAGCAGATTGCATTATTCCTTCCAGGTCTTTCAGGGTGCTCACATGTGAGCCTGAGAAACGGCATCTGGCCTTTGGAGTGAGGACTCTGCTGGGAATCTAGGGCCAAACCTATTTGCCTGTCTGGCTGTTCAGCTGGAAAACAAACTGAGCAGTAATAATGGCACTGGCAGATGCAAGAGAAGGTGGCCTGGAACCACGAGGCCATATCATAAACCAGTAAAACACAACAAAGCTCTGCTGCCAGTGAATTTTCTGTTCTTGAGATGCACTTTGAAATGATCCAGCCAATCTGTGATGCTGGAGACTTGGGCCCCAAATTTGTTCTCAGATGTACTGGTACTAATTAAGAAGAACTCTGTCAAAGACATGGGTCGTTCTGGCTTTATTCTGGTGTGACTGAGAATAGAATTTGGCAGCCTGTGCCTGGGGGTGGGGAAACTTCCCAGACAGGCTGCTCTCGGTATTGTCTGTGGTTCCTGGACAGTAGCAGTGTGTATTCTGTTCAGATGCTCAGTGTTTGTGGGGAACACCAGATGGTGAGTCTCTACTTCAGAGATCTCTCCCACTGTGGAAGCAACTGTGCCTTCTGAAACTGGTGGAGCAGTTCCCAATGCCGTGTGACACCTGGGGAGCAGAGGAACAGCACGTGTGGCTGGACCAAGTGATTGCTGACCAAGGTTTTCCTCACTTAACCATCTGACTGTTTTCCTCCTCCAGCAGGAGAGGTAGTAGGGATGGTCCCACCTCCTCTGCAGCACATGGGGCAGCTGAGCCCCAAGAAAACCTAGAAATGTAATTCCTGCTGCCTGCCTTGCCTCCCTGAAGGGCCCATGCTGGAAAATGCTTCTCCTATCCTCTTGTTTTATCATTTAGGAAGTCCAATTCCGAGCAAGAAGGGAAAGCAACCTCCCATATCCCAGGAGAAATGTGCTTGCAGAGCACACGGGATGCCCATGCTGCACAAACATCATAAAACTGTTAAAAACAAATAATCTTTGTGCAGTGAAGCATGAAAATGAGAAACCTGCATTTCGTGCCCCAGTAAACTTGTTTTCAGTCTGGATGTTCAATCCCATTACTTGGAAAATAGGTTGGGGAAAGGAAAAAAAAAAAAGGAAGGGACAAGCAGTGATTGAGCAGCAGGATGAAATGCCATCTTTAGGAGAGAAAGGGAGGCAGGAGGAACTGAAACAGCTGCATTGTTCTCTTAGGAAAAAACATGGAAAAAGTTATTCCAAATCAAAGTAAACAAGCATGTTTTAAATAATGCTACAAGGATGTGCCTGAAGGCAGACTGAGTCCCTTTAAAACAACATTTATGTCTTCTTAGGGGCAAAAATGGCCAGGAGTAAGATCAGCCAGAGCAGGAGCCTTCCCCTGCTTCCAGCTGTCACTCCCTGACCCAGAGCTGCACGAAGAAACCTTTGGACACGGCAGTGTTAACTCCCACTGTGACCACAGAGAGGGCTGGCATTTGCTGCAAGTTTGTGAGGAACAGAGCTCCTTTGTGAACAATGCTTTGAGTCCCTCTTGATGGCTTTTACTGTAATGGGAGTTAGCTGTTTGGGCACTCGGGGCTTAGGGCAAACATCTATTTATTATTTAAATGTAAATACAGCACGACCAACTTCAGTTCTCATTAACTTCAAAACAATCAGGGGCTAAGTGGAGACTTACATAAGTCCTAAGACATTGAGTTTCGTGCTTACTCTTTTCTATTTTTAAAAACATTTCTCTCTCCCCTGTTGCTGAGCAAAACATCCTGCCTGGATGAAGGGAAGCAGCCCAAAGGCCAGCTCCCAGTTGAGTATGATTAAGGAAATATCCTGGGTTTAGTCCCTTGCTTTTGGGGAGGCAGCATCCTGGGTGGATTAAAGCAGCCAGAGTGGGACATGGAGGTAGGTACTTTTTCCTTTAGGATCCTTCATTTAATGGTATCATCCAATGTGACTTTCAACAGCAGACCAAACACATTCTGAAGTTACAGAAGTGGGAATCTGCTGCACAAACATGCTCATGATGACATGAAGAGAACTCGATAGTAAATTAATGTCTGTGGTGAAAGAAAAAGCTTGTAGCAACTCCTAAGTCTGCTGGGCACAGCGCACCTGGAACAGTGTTTGTGCAGGTCTGAGCTCTATACAGCCCATGACAACTGCTGCTGGCAAGGGGATGGCCAGAGCTGGCCCTGCAGGGACACAGGGGACACGGACACACACCCACCTGGCTCCTGCGCTGAGCATGTAGCAGGGATCCCTCACCATGGGGCCGAACTCACTGCTCTCCCTTCTCAGCAGCTCCTGGGGTACCCACACAGCGTCAGCAGCCAGCAGCAAGCAAAACAAAATACCAAAACATGGATGAGAATGCCTTCCAAAGCCAGAGAGCAAGTCATTCCCCATGGCTATCCCCTCCTGCCTAGCTCCAAACGAATTCCTGCAGTGACAGTGCAACGTGATTTGTATGCAGCCTGAAAGGAACATTAAGCACTGTACACAAGGCCCTGAAAAACGAACAGTGAGTGAGGCAAGGAGGTCTGCTGCTAAACTGCAAATAAACATTTCCCACAAAAATATCTGAAAAGGCCAAATGAAATCTAATAAATAATTTAAAAAACCTCACTCTGTTGGTTTGGCTTTGCACCCATGTTTATAGCTGTGGGTTTGCACTGGAGATGGACTGAAACAAACCTAACAAAGTAATATACTTTCCTTTCAAACAGACCCTGTGGATTGGTGTAAATACTGGAATATATATACTAGAAGTCAAGGCTTTAAGAACAGGATTTTCACAAGTGCCTTGCTGCCTATGGGACTAATCCTCGTTCCACAGGTGGTTACAGCTAAATCCCTCTGGGAAACAGCCCTAAGGGCTATCCCCTCTTCAGTGCCTGAATTAAGACCCTGTGAGCAGGTGTGCAGAAACTCTGGTTTGGCTGTTGAGTGTATGAACAATTAAAAATGAACCAGGAGGGAAAATGAAGATGTCAAGAACTGCCCTGTACCTCCTGCCTGATAAGAGTTGGGCAAGGCAAAATGAATTGGGGCTGCTTGCAATCCAACGTGCCACTGCAAAGTACACTTGGGTGATTTTTCTCTCTCTGGATGTCTGGTTTTGTTGCTGCTCTGATCATCAAGTGTGACAAAATGGCACAGATGGGCCTGGTGCCTGGCTGGGGTGGAAAAATTCTGATGGTGGGATGAGACAGGGGTGGTTCTGGAAGTGCATTCCGGTCACTTGATATTCACAAGCTGCTTTTTTAATTCACTCTATTTAAAGATGTGGTGTGGGAGCTGAGGGCTGCTGAGGGAGGATGTGTAGAATGAAGCACACAATGAGTTTGGGAGGGTGGCTTCTTTCCCCCACCCTGGTTTGGTCCATTTGTGAGATGCTGCCCAGAGCCTCCTCTCATCACTTGACTCAGGACCATTTTGTTGCTCCTGGATAATCTTGCTCTGGGCCAGGAGTGAGTGCAGGAGTAGAAGGAGATGTCCTGGATCTCAGCTGCCCCGTAAGTATGTGAGCCTCTCCAAACACTCAGCCTATTTGGGGCTAGGAGCCTGTCCACACATTTTGGTTGTTTGCTGCCTCTCCCCGTGATGAATACAGCCTGGGATGGAAATAGGGATGGGGCAGCAAACCCAGCACTGCTGCAAATCCATGTGGCTCGACCAGCTGCAGTTTCCTAAATAGGTCTGAACAGACTTCAGCCAGCTGGAGAACTGGCCTGGGCAGTTGTTCTTCAAGAATTTAGCCTGGTTCTACTGTTTACCATCATCAGAGTCAGTCGAATTCCCCATTGGTGACATCAGTGTGATGTTCCCAACCACCAAGCAGGGGACATGGAAGGGCCAGGGTCCCTGTTCAGTCTTCTCTGTGATGTTCCCCTCCAGGCCTGGAGGCTAAACATAATGGTTATTTGGCAGTGCCTCTGCCCAGCACTTCCCAGCACTGTCAGGCACAGCGGGAGCCAAGGCAATTCCAAGCAGCCTCTAATCCTCTCTACTTTGCACCAGGAAAATGGGCTGAGGCAAATCACCATCTTAGTGGGACACTCCACTAGAAAAGTGCTCAGTGCTTCTCTGGTGCTGCTGGCAGGTAAGGACAGCACACCTCAGATGTCATGTTCAGAGCAGTATATGCACTGGAATCCCAGCATCCCTGACACCCCTGATATTGCCCAGCAGGGAGAGAGATGAACCCCACCAGTGATCTTCCAATTAAGGTGCACTAAACTGCCTCAGCACGTGTTGGATGTGTCTCTAATCACTGGAGTCCAGGCCATGACTGGACATCAGCCTGTTCTCTGACATTCCCCCCATTCCCTGGTTCTGAGATCCCCACTTGTGGGGGCACACGACCCTGTTCCCACGTACCTGGTGTTTCTTATCCGCCGTGGGAGACGACCTGGAGCGCATGTGCACAGGGACCGGCTGATTGTCGTACCTATCGAGCAAGTCTTCCACAGACACCGATTTCCCAGATTTCCTGGCGGTAGAGGGGGTTTCAAAGACCTGCTCCTGCTTCCTGTAGCGGGGCTGGCCCTGCGTGCCCAGCAGGTCTGTCTGCGTGCCTTTGGTGAGATCTGATCTGGGTCTGTGATCCCGGCACCTCTCTGGTTTGGGCCGGCCCGTGACCAGGCTGTCCTGGCGCCCCGGCACCTTCTCGTCTCCGCTCGTGTCCAAGCAGTCCATCAGCCCAGGGGGAAGGGTGGAAGACATCCGTCCCGTCCTTGATACCCGCTCCATGGACTCCCTGCGGCGGAAAAGGTTCTGGTCCTGGAGGGAATTCACACTGGAGGCGGAGGAAAGGCTCTGGCTGTCGGGGCCGCCCAGCTGCAGGTAGGAGCTGTGGGAGCGCTCCCTGAGCAGCCCGATGTCCTGCGAGGACGGCCGTCGCCCCGTTTTACGCTCGATGTAGTCGGCCAGGGCGTTCTGCTGGAGCTGCTTGAGCTCCGGCTTGGACAGGCTGGCTGTGGAGGAAGCTTTGCCGTCCCTCTCGAAGATCTTGCGCCGGTCGGCCACCGTGTTCTCCGGGAAGATGAAATGGATGCTTTTCTTCTGGAAGGAGAAAGGCGACGGCTCCCCGTCCGAGATGCCCACCTCGTTCATCTTCTCGGGCTCTGAGTAGGAGCGCTTCTTCTGCTCTGCCGTCAGCCGCTTCCGGCCCCCGATGCGCAGCACGTGCTGCGTCCTGCCGTAGTCCAGGCTGGAGAAGCCTCCTTCCGTGGGCGTGATGCTGTGCCTCTCCTTGGGGGTGTGCGGGGATGCCGCCGTGCTCCTCATGCCCACGTGGGCCGAGGCAGGCCTCTGGGGCACCCTCTTGGGCGTGTTCCCGAACGGGGGGCTGATCCGCCGGAAGGACGTGGCCCTCAGCACCCTGGACTGGGCATCTTTGATGCTGTTCCTGTAGGCCCTGTTAAACGACGCGTCCAGCTGCGATCCGTGCGCATCCTGGATGTTATCCCTCCAGAGGATCTCCTTCTCAGGCTCGCCTCCCAGCTGGAACGTGCTCCTACTCCGAGGAAGCTGAGCTGCCCTTATTTGCACCTCGTTTTCAGGACACAGGCTGTAGTACTCGCTGGGTCTCGCCTGCTTCACTGCAGCCACCATCTGCAGCTCGACGGGGCGCCAGTCAGCCTCTTCCAGCTTCCCGTTCCTGACGGACGGGCTGGAGCCCCTGCCTGGCTCACTGGGCAGCTTGCCTCTCATGTCCTCTGGGCTGTGCACAGAGCACCTCGTGCCAGCGGGCTGGCTCGTCCTGCTCGGCCCATAGTGCTGGCCAAAGCTGGGAACGCCAGCGCTCTGGGGCCGGGGAGCGCTCTGCTCCCGCTGCTCAAACTTGTTGACCTTCTCCAGCACCGAGCAGCGGGGCTTGCCTGCCTCTGGTTTGCTGTAGGGAAAGCTTTGGGTGCTGCTAGAGCTGAGCCGGCTCCTCCCGAAATCTGAGGGCTTTGGGAGCTGAGGAGAAGGGGGCTCTTTGCACTTTGGCTCAGCAGCGTGGAACAGAGGCACACTCGTGCCCTCCTCCTCCTGCCTCGTGAAGGCCTGGGGGTCCACATCGCTCCACTGTCTGTGCCCCTGCTCCCTGTGATCCTTCTCCTCTCTGCTGCTGCTGTTCAGGAAGGACAGTCTGGTGTTGGAATAACCCTCGCCTGGTTGTGTCTCCCTTAGGTCAGAGCTGCTTTGTCTCCTGGAGCTCTCTGGGATGTTCTGCAAGGAAGAGAAGCCATACTGCTTGGCTTTGCTGTGACCCCACGGGTGGGCAGCACCAGTGTC
The DNA here is from genome assembly GCF_027477595.1 of Haemorhous mexicanus. Lineage (NCBI taxonomy): Eukaryota > Metazoa > Chordata > Aves > Passeriformes > Fringillidae > Haemorhous > Haemorhous mexicanus. The sequence continues at coordinate 1,603,301 of NC_082344.1, forward strand.
TCTCTCGCTTACCTGTGCGTTGCCATTTTTCTCCTCCTGGGATCCAGGTGTCCAGTCCTCTTTGGGCTGGTAATGGTTTTTCCTCTCACTAGCATCCCTCAGCTGGGGTTGTGGACCCTGGAAAACGGGCTTGGAGGTCTGTGTGGTACCCATGGTCTCTCGGTGGCTGTGTGCTGCCTTGTAAAGGGGTAGCAGCTCCTCCTTTCGCGAGACAGCCAGGCCGAGCTCCGGGCCTGCTGCGCTGGGAAGCTTCTGCTGGATGAGTCTGGCTTCGTGCTTTCTCTCAGTGGCAGGGGGCTGGTAGAAGATGGTCGACCTGTTGGTAGTGCTTTGGTTTCCATTCTCATCCAAGGCCAGGGTGCTGCCAGCCACGGCCTTGTCGTAGGAGGCCGGGAGGGCTGGGGAGTAGCCGCTTTCTTTGGCCAGAGCTGGGTAAAGCGTCCCGGTGCTGCCCGCGGAAGGCCGGGGCACCTGCGCGTAGTGCGGCTCCGGGGAGGGAACGGCGTAGACACCGGTGGGCAGCAGGGGCTGCCCTGGCTGGGCTGCCTGGGAAAAGCTCTGCTTGGCCTTCATGGTGGGGCTGCTCTCCGGGCTCTTCTCCACCACGGTGTGCAGGTGCCCTTCTCCGAAGGGCGGTTTCGGCAGCGGCCCCTGCGACAGGGAGCTGATGAGCGGTGCCCAGGCCCCTTTGGGCTGGCTCCGGCCGGGCTTGTTGGGCTCGAGGCCGGTGCCCGAGCCGGGCCTCTCGTGGTGCCTGATGGCCGCGTAGCTGTCGCTGCGAGCGGGAGGCAGGGGCGGCCCCTTGGACGGCTGGCTCTTGCAGTCCGAGGGGCCCTGCGCCGGCTGTGCCCAGGAGGAGGCGGCGTTGTGCCGGCCGAAGGTGTGGAGCCTGCCGTGGCCGCGGCCGTCGCCGCCGGGGAGCAGGGCCGGGGGCTTCACCTCGTACTCCTGGGAGATGCGCTGCTGGGCGTCGTAGACCGTCCGGACGTAGCGGATGTCCGCCTGCCGCATGCCCTCCGGCAGCCCCCGGCGGGACTGTGCGCTGTCCGGGGAGCACGAGTGCTCCTTGCCCGGCGGGGCCACGGGGTACTCGGGGATGCTGGAGTTGGTGGAGAAGGAGCTGTAGGCAGAGTCTCTCTTGCTGTGCAGGTGGGAGAGCTGGTCGATGCTGTTGGTGGATTTGGCCGGGGACAGGTGGCAAGGGTGGTAGGCAGGGGAGGAGTGGTCCAAGCTCTCCATGCTGCCCCGGGAGCTGTACTGATCCGGGCTCCTCCTCAGATAGCCATGCTCGAACGCCGAGAGATCGCTGGTGGAGGAGCTGGGGGACAGCGAGGGAAGAGTGAAAACCAGCAGAGGGGAGGCACAACGACTTATAAGTGAGCTCAGAAGCAAGATGTTTAGTTTTGAGATGAAAACCCATATTTGGGCCTTGCTCCATCCCCTGTCTGGAGTCATCCCAGTTCACAAAGAGGAACTGCTTGACATTGCAACACATGGCTCTTATTTACCACAGAAGGGTGGGAGGGAAATACAGACAGAGAGATGGTGCATCTCTGGAGCCAGGGAGGATCAACCCCACCCAGCAAACCCATCCAAAGCCCTTGGAAAGCTGAATGAGCACCGACGCCGCTGAGGAGGAGGAGGAGGAGAGGAGCACGAGGGGTGTTCTGGAGGGAATCTAATCTCTTTCTTTTTTTCCCATTTCATTTCTTTTTATGGAGATGAAGGCTATGCCCTGGCAGGATTCCTAGAAATTCAGCTGTCCCAAGGATAGTTTGTTTGCTGCGAGAAAACTAAGCTGACAAGAAGAGGAGAGATGTACGTGCCTGTGCCTGGAGGAAAGTGGGGTGCAACCATAGAAACAGTCTGAGAATTCCCAGGAAGTCTGCTCTGCCACCTCTTCTTGTAGCTTAGCAGGTGCAGGTACACCTTGCCACTTTCTCTGAGGTGTCCAAAGGGGATTCATGGCCACCAGAAAAGTGATCAAAAAAGAAGGATATTCAGAGAGCTTTCTATCCATGGGAAGGGAGCTCTTTGTGCCAGTCACAAGGGGATGTCACAAACTTCTGCAGAGTTCGCCCTGGCTAATCTCCCATTCCAGATTCAAGCAAATACACTGAGGACTGGAGAGGGTAGCCTGAGGATTTCACTTTTCTTCCTTCTCTTCCCAGCTTCCCTTCCTCAGGTATCACTTTCTCTAGTTCCCATGTGCTGTCCTGGCAGAGCCACAGGGAGACAGCTGGAAGGGACAGGCAAGGCACAGAGCTGGAAGCTGGCTCCAGATCACATCCCAGACAAGTGACAGACCCAGGGGAGAAGGCTGCTAAGGATGAGGAAAGGCAGAAGGAAGCCTGCTTACAGCAGCTCTGCAGAGAGATGCAGAGGAACACAGGCAGGAAGAGATATGGCAAGTCTCAGAACAAAGCTGGTTTGCTCATTTAAATGCACCACTCTATTTTGGATTCAAATAAGCATCTCCCTGGCAATGCCCAGCACAGCCCGAGCCAGCTGGCCACTAGATGTTCCCCGTGCTCCTTCTCAAGCACCCGGGAGACAGAGCCATGCTGCCAAAGGCTCTGCCAGGAACTGCCTGGGAAGCAAAGCCCCTTGGTGGGAAAGGAGTATGCTCCAGCATGAGCTGTGCTGAGGCCACAGACCAACACACTTTATTTTCTGCAACCATCTCCTCACTTTCTTTAATGCTCTTTTTTCTCTTTCCTCTCCTCTGCCAAGGATCAGTCTAGCCAGCAGAAGAAAGTGATGTTTCAATCCCAGAGGCTATAATGGAGAGTTTCAAACCCTTCTGCCTCTCCGGGGAAAATCTTTCAAGGGCGGAATTTAAACTTGTCCTTCCTCAAGCTGCCCTGCACGTTCAGCTGTGATAGAGCTGACTCCTGCAGAAAGCCACTGCCAAACCAGGAAATCCCTCCCTGAACTCCTCACCCTGGGAGCACTGTTGCTGATGCACTGTTGGCTGCTCTGTTACACTGACAGCCTCTGCCACCTACACCCTTTTTCCCTTTTTGTTCCATAGGCCACTTTAGACTTAGGATTTCTTTTCCTTTGCTGGGGAAACAACCACGCTGTGTTTTTATATGGGGGCATTCTCAGAAAGCTCTACCAGCATCCTGGCAGCAGGCTCCCATTTTTGTAGGAAGGGGGACTTGCTAGCTGCTAATCACCCCACAGAGCACTTACAGGAGGAAAATGAAGACACTTTATCTGGAAAACCAAAGAGGAACTGAAGCCTTCCTAACTCTAATCTGAACCCTGGCTGCATGTAAACCTGTCCAGCTGTATGGAGGCAACTGGCACACCTTTGCCCCCTCCCTTCCCTCCCCAGCTGTGCAGTACTTACCTGGAGTGGTAGGACTGATGCCAAGGGGTGCCAAGCGTACCCTGAGATATTTGCATCATGCTGGGATCGGGCTGGTTCTCCGCGAGTTTGCTTGAATGCCAGGAGTGAGGTCGGCCTGGAGTTTCACTCCGCCTAGGTGAAAGCAGAAGGGGTTTGCACATCAAGGCCAGCTCTCCCCAGGAAGATGGATCAGAACTTAACAGCACCATCTAAAACTGCTCGTGCTCATTTGTGCTTCACTGCCGTGTTTCTGTCCATTCCAAGCAAGGCCCACAGTACCCACGTGTGAAGGTCCCCACATTCCCACAACAATCCCTCTGGGATTCGCACAAGTGGGTCACTGAATGCCACGAGGGGGTGGGAAGCCTGCAAAGGGACTTTTGATCTCTCCTCGGGCTGCTAAAAATGCAGGATGAGACGTGACAACCAAGCGCCGGCAATGCGTGTCCCTCACATCCACCCCGGGCAGACAGCTGTCCCCAGGGAGTGTCCCCAGGCAGGGCACTGGCACGGCACAGCTGCCCTCTGGTGCCTTCAGTCACCAACCCAAGGCCTCTGTCTGTCAGCCCTGAGGGGAAAGAACCCCACTGACACCTTATTTAAAGCACAGAGTGGTGCAATGGAAAGTCAAAGCAGGGGATTAGGGATCGAGTCCCCTGAAGAGGCCACACAGACTCTCCTTTGCCCCAGCCTTTGGGCTTGTCCTTAATCCTCCTGCTGCTTTCCATGAGCCATGTCTCCCCTGCTCTAGCACTCATTTCCAGTTTCTCACCCTCTCCCTGGGAGAGCGAGGAGCAGCCCTGGACCTCTGTCCTACTGAAAGGTGACAGGACAATTCTGACTAAATAAATGCAAGAGGTGGATATGACACATCTTTAGTCTTTGTCTCACTGAAAAACCCACAGTACAGCATGTCCTGAACACATCAGTACATAGATTAAAATGCCTTTGGCACACAGACACTGAGAGAACTGCCTAAGACTGGGAAGAGGAGTGGTACAGGAAAGTACAAAAAGTTAAAAATGCTTTTCAGGTTCAGGTCCTTTCCTAGTACCAGTTAACATCAGCACCCACTGATGTTTGACAGCATGGAAAAGCACAGGCAGAGAGTGCATACAGATTTCAGAAGTGCTGGGTTTTTTCTCATTGTCTGCTGAAAGAAGGAAGAAAAAGGGACATGCTTTTCTCTTTAACTGTCTGTTGTAACAAGATTGTCTTAAGGGAAACTGGACTGGAGGTCTGCAAAGGACAAGCTGAACCCAACACCACTTTACCTTTACGTGTGTAGGTGTGTTTAAGACAGAGCTCTTCTGTTAAGCTCCTTGCCCAGCAAACAAGGAACCTGGGCACTGCCAGATGGGAAGTTGACAAAACTGTTTATTAAGAACAACCCACATTCTTACCTTTTCTGCTGCAGACATTTAAAGACTGTACTTTAGTGGAGTACAAGCCATCAGCACCAATTTTTTGCTTGGGAAAATGAGTGATCCTGTGCAAGGCATGCTATCGCTTGGTTTGATCAGTAGAAACAGTGAGGGAGCTGTACAGCCAATCATCTGAGCCACAGGTATTTTAACTCTTTTGTTTGATATCCTTATAAAAATCCAACTCGTGCACAGCTGTGAATTTCAGTCACAAGACACGTGGTACCAGCTGAGCAGCTCTGTGTGGGATAACCTCGTACTGTTTCCACATCTACCCTGTCTTGGAAATGGGGCACATCCTGATTGATCCCAGACAAACTGGCTGAGTGATAAAACCTGCAAATGCAGCAGCTAATGCCAGACTTGGGTGAACACAAATAAATCATTAGATCTTTAACTGGTGTTATGTCGGTGCAGCTAAGTTGCCTGCAACAAAACCAGGAGCAAGAGGTGACACTTTGGCACAGGAGGCTGTAGGACCTAAAACTGCAGAACTGTAATAATAACGATAACAAACCAACCTCATCATCTTTTACATATTCTGTACTGTACTTGTGAAGGTATCTGGACAACCTTACTAATGAAAAATTCTCCTCTTCAAATAACAGACTAAGTGATCCCTGTGTTGTAAATGCCAAGGCTGGAAAGAGACTCCTGGTTCCTCCTGGACACTTGCAGTGATCAGATAACCGGGGCATCCAGGTCAGGTTGGCATCATGACAAATGCCTGGGAGCGAAGATACCCGGGGAAGTCAGCAGGATGTGACACAACGCTGGCCTGTGCATGGCACCTGTAACCCAGGCTACAGACCAGCTACTGCCAGCTCACACTGGAGACTGGGAAACTGAAGGCAAAGGGACAGCTTTTCATCTCATCCAGCTGCTGCCATCTGGGTGCTCGCTGTTGCTATGCTGGCCCCAGTGTTTGCAGATGGAAACACACCCAGCCCAGCAGAGGCTCCTCAGTGGCAGCCTGGCACACTGGGAGCAGTCTGGGCTGCAGGGATCACATCCACATCTCCGAGGCCCTTCAGCAGGAACCGCTCTGCAGCTCGCTCTTATTAGCAGGAGCTGAGTGTGCTCTTCTCTGTAATCTCTGGAGATTATCTTTATATTGCATGCAAAACAGGAATGGAACTTTACAAAGACACTTTGGCACTAACTCTACAGATGAATCAGCATCCAAGGCTTTCTTCAGAGTGTAACTGAAAGGTTATCTTCTTCTCAAGGTCACAAACGAAAAACATCCAGGAAAGTGCAGTCAGTCTGATTGCTGTTCTTCACGTACTGTTCCTTGCCAGTTCTGGAGCACACACACAACCTGAGTGCTCTGCAAGTTCAAAAGTACCTCAAGCCCAGCATCCTTCAGGAGTGCAGTCCATCTTCAACCAGAGCAAACAAGCCAGCTTCTTCAAATTGCCATTTGCATTTTTTCCACATCCTTAGAAAGCTACTAAGTGAAAGCCAGGAGGGATGGTGTGGCTGATTAGCCAGCCACAACAGGGTCATCAGTGCCCCAATAAACTGATCTTTTTCTACTCCCACACAGCTCCTGGGGAGTTGTTTTCACCATTCTCATATCCATCAGAAACATCATCCAGGTGGCTGAAAAGAGAACTGTGAACAATGCTTCTTGTACCACTGACCTTGTAGTCATTTTTCTCTGTCCTCACAAGCTCCAAACCCCTCCTCAGCAGACACAAGGAATGCTGAAGATAGACTGCAAAACCTTTCAAGGAAAGCACAATCCACCTGCGGATCCAGGCAGGAGCAGTGGTCACCAGGACACGCCTCCATGACCTGAGGGGATGGATCTGACTAGCAGCTGGTGTTCCTGTGCCCAGGGAAGATGGGATGGGGCAGAGAAGAGAGAGGAGACTCTGCCATCACTCACAACCACAATCCCTGTGGCCGTGCTTCCCCCAGTGGCCCTGCAGCCAGGTGGCTGTGTGGGAGGTTGCTGGAGCTGGAAGGGATAGCCACGGCCTAGCCCATCACGTGGAGAGGTGGGAAGGGATGGGGGCCCTGCAGCACAGACCCTCCTCCTGCAGGAGAAATGAAAGATTTGGATGCAAGTGCAGAGCTGGTGCCTCCTGGATCTGATCCCAGGCACTGAGTCACAAGAGAGAAAGCCAAGAGGGCAGCTGCCCATCCTTATCACGTCATGCTCACAGCAGTCAAGATTTCAAGCTGGTGATAATTCTAACCTAACAAAACCCACGTGGCAAGGGCACTATATCCTGAGCCATATCCTGTGCATGCAGCAGCAGGATCTTTGTACATGGAGAGATCCTGATCCCAGCAATTCACCTGTACCCTCCTTCCAGGGTGAGTGTGCACCTGCACTGTCAGTAAGCAGAACAACCATCTGAATTCTCAGCGGGACAGACCTGTCTCCAAGAGTGACACATCTAAAGGAGCAGGAGCATGACAAGGAGATATTTTCCAGACATCCAAACGTGGCTGCAGCCTCTCTGCCCATCTATTAGGCAGGAGATGAAGGAAAAAGTAAAGCACTCAGAAGCCTATTAGGATTTCCACAGAGCGAGGCCACAATCTACTCAAAGCAACGTCGCTCTTAATTAAGGTTCAGTCATGGTTCTAAAAATAAGCAGAACAGACGAGGCCAATTAGAAAGGAGTCGGACCAGAATGGCGTCAGCTTGGTGTGTCTTTCACTCAATCTCTCTTTTTAGCCTCACAGAGCCCCTCTGGTAAATTCTAGGGCAGGAAGGATGTGGAGTGTGCTCCGTCCCTCTTCACAATTTTGACTAAAAGGAAGGAAGACTCATTAGAAAGACCTGAAGCCTATGAAATGTTATTTCACACCATGGATCTTGGCCAGTAGTGTCTCCTCATCTATAAGGGAAAGGGAGAATCATGCCCACACCCCCCACCCCTTAATGCTGATACAAAAACTTTCCCTAAGTAAAACACACATGAAAAACCCTTCACTTGAGAACAGCGGGGTGAAATGTGCCAATATTCTCAATATTCTCATACTGGGACACAACCTCTTTTACACAAAACGTTCATTTTGCAGCTCCTGTGCCTGTGTGGTGTTTCTAGCTGACACATCAGGCACCATTTGTTTTTTCCCTTTAATAAGCATCACTGGGGATGTCTGGGCTGCATCAGACCATGCCCTGAGTGCCATCTGGGAACTGGGAGACAGGTACCAATCTCCCTGAAATCTCTTTTGGATCCGGAAGAAGAGAATCAGAAGTTTCTGCTCAGAATTCCTAACATTACCATCACGAACTCTTTGGAAAAAAACTCCCCACCATACCACTGGGGAGAAAATCCCTGTGTGGAAGCAGAGATGACAACCACGTATGTGGATCTAGAGACAGATTTTTTTCTACTGGCTTTTCCTGAATGAAGTGTCCTCAGCCAGGCAGATGGAAGTGCTGGGATTGCTCAGAGGTGATGGCAGCTGTAAGCAACAGGCGCTCCTTCGTTGAACTTAGGAACAGTCAAACATTGTAATTAATGATTATTGGTCCTGCAAGTCACACCTCTGTGTTATCACATATCTCTGGGAACCCCCACGCTGTCTTATCCAAGAAAGAGGCATTTATCCAGTGTCCAGCAAAGGGAACAAAGAGTGAGGGGCTGGCAGCCGGGCCGCGCGCTGCGGCTCCATCTTCCCTTCACCCCGACACAGAGCTGACAGGCAATATTTAGATTGAGGACTTTTCCCTACGCAAAGAAAGGGTCCCACTGGCATTCCCTGACACTAACCAGACACAGGCTTCAACAGGATCAGAGGTGATGTACACAAACCTCACTCTTCCTGATTACTGGGTTCAAGGACTTGGTCCTACCAGTATCTTCTGACAGCTTTCTATTTTAAAGAGAGCATTATCAAGCAAAAGAGTTTGATTTACATTTCAAAACGAGGAGTATTTCATCGCTATTTCGAGATGTGCTTGCCACCAAGATAGTCCATCTCTGCTGCTCCCACTGGACTGCAGCTTGGACATGGAGAAGCCAGGAGAGCCTTCAGCCTGGTACCTAGACCATGCATACAATGAGGAGCAGGGGAGCACTGGGTTTAAAGACTCTCTGCCACTTTCTTCTTTCTGGAATTTTTCTGTTTCCTTTGCTGGAAAAAGAGGAAGAAAAACAGACATGGAAAAGAAGCAGCTGACTGACTTACAGTCTTTGAGGAGGATCCTATTATTCCCTGTCTTCTCCAGGGATTCACATCATCTCTCCCAGAGCAAGGGTGGAAAATCCTAGCAGCCAGAGCCTGCAGCGGCTTCCCTGCCCACAGCTCTTCAGAGCTGCACTGATTTATCCAGACTGACGAACCGGCCCCAAGGGCTCAATTCAATTAATTTTTTCTCATTCTTCTCCAGTCAGTAAATTAGTTAAAAAGACAGAAACCCAAGCATAGCTTAGATTCTTTCACGACCCGATATCGAACACACAGCAACTTGCAACAGGAGAGACTTGGAAACAATGGAAGGAATGTGTTTTCAGTGCTTAGGAGGAACTGGGTGGCTGGCAGCAGGGACGCTGCCCCGTGAGCCCGATTATCCAAACGGAACGTGGACAATGAGGCTCGGCAGGTAACCAAGGGGATCTGCAGGGCAAGGCTCCAGGCAGCAGCTGGGCTCTCCCCTGAGCTACAGGGCTACAAATCACAGGCAATGCTCGTGGGCTCCACATCCAAGTGTGAGCTCCACATCCAAGTGCTTGTGGAGGAGCCATAAACGGGACAGAAGCAGCAGGGCCTTCAGGAGGATGTGTGGAGGTACTTGCATACAGCTGGGGGGTAACAGGGTGAGTCAAATGTGCCAGGGAACTGCACCCGCTGCCTGGGCCAAAGCAAAGGCTGCTGAGTCTGAAACACTCTCCCACTGGCACATTCTTGTACATTAGAGCAGCTTCCTGTCTGTAACTAAAGCTCCAGCCCAAGTCAAACTGACATGTGCAGACACTGCAGACACAGCTTCCAGTGCCGCCGGAAAAGTAAAGCTCAACATTGGGCTCTGCACCCAAATTTATCCAAGTGAAACACTAAACTGTGGAGCTTCTGTCAAGATCTGCTACTAAACTGTTGGGCAAGAGGGATTTACAGAGGGCATATGGTGAATGACTCATTGTTACAGGGAGGTGGTGGATGTAGGGGAGCTCCTTTCCCAAATTCCCCGTGGGTGACATACCTGGGGAAATGCAGAGTCCCACTCCTCACTCAGAGATCAACTTCTCCTCAACAAAATCAGCCTGAGGACATATTTCAGCCTCTGAAATGTGCTCTATCCAAGGCTGGGCAGGGTCAGCATCCATGACTGCCTGCACTGGCCAGAAGCTGAAGCATCTCCACTAAGGTCAGGGAGGTTGCTCCAGAGGTGCATCCTTGCTGATAAGATCAGAATGTGGAATTCCCTTCTCAGCTGCTCACTCACAGGCACTGGGCCACGTTTCCACCAGCTCCAGGAAATCAGCTTCCTGACTTCAAATAAGCCAAGGTCTGACCCAAATGCAATGTTGCAAATAAAAGCCACTGCTTCCACTTCACAGTACAAATCTCAGAAGACCGAGACACAAAAATCTATGAGGTCACCCAGATTACAGCTGACTGATGTAAGAGGCTCTTCTGATGCCAGCAAAAGCCCTGCCTGAGTAAATACTGTAGGACTTGGTCCTGAACTGCATGGCCAAAGGAGGGGAGTCAGGCTCAGCCACAACAGCAGCCAATCCAGAGCAGTTTGGGAAAGTGATTCCTGAAGACACTTAATCGTTCTAAGATGCAGACAGGTAGTCAGAAGTCACAAATGCCAAACTCCCACTAAACTGCCCAGACTCTGAAGAAGCCAGGTAATTTTGGAATGCCAGGCACCTGCAGCTGGGCAGTCAGAGAAGACCTACACCACTTGTGTGGAGATATTTGGGTTCAGCATTTCTGACGACCTTTACCAGCACTAACAAAACCTTCTGAAGAGAAATTTCAGCACTCCTTCCCTGTGAGAGCCCCTCAGGCACACTGGCAGCCAAAGCAGTAACTGTTTTCCACCCTGTCTTTGCAGGGGCTTCAGGGACACACACAAACACATTCTCACCTGCTCTTCAGCCGTAACTTGACTCCTGCTGCCCACGTGGCTTTGCCGGGCTGGAAGTCAGTGGTCACGCAGTCCTGGTTGAGCGGGCTGGGAGACAGCTCTGTGCATCCCTGTGCTGCATGGGTGTCCCTGCCAAAGGAGAGCAAGGACAGGTAAACACCAGCACGCAAAACCTCAGCCCTTTTAGCCAACAGGATTTTAGGAAAGAGGGCAATGCGCAGACCCAGAGGGCGAGGCAGGGCCATCAGGTCATGTGGATCCTTGTTTTTCTCTACTCTGGGCAGTGCTTGGCTCTGCGAGTGTCCCTCAGGTGTGTTTTGGAGGAGCTGCCCAATCCCAAGGCACACAGGAGTGAGATTAGCTCAGCACTCACGGCACAGAACTCATTATCCTGCAGCTGCCTTTGGGGACACTAAATCCCCAGGTGTGGAGTTCACGGGTTCCACTGTAGGATTTGCTTTTTCCACATGTAACCACCTTATGAGAGCTCAGGGAATGCTCTGAACACACAAGAGAAAAGCCAAGAGAAAGCTCCACACAGTGAGAGGGAGGAAGACAAACCTGTCCTACCCCTCTACTGATATTTCCACCAATTCAGCAAACATATATTTACCCCGTTTCAACTCACAAAAACACAAGTAACCATTGCTTCATCTCCTTCTTTCCCCCTAGAATGCCCCACCATTCCCACTCGCTCCCATTTTAAGCCCTGCAGAAGAGATTTAAAATTTCGCTCAAGGAACCCCCACGCTGAATAAAAGCGGGGCTGAAAGGCCCCCTGCTCCTCTCTCTGCCCGCGGCAGGCCTGGCCCGGGATAAGCTGCAATTGCCTCTCGTTGTGTGCTGAGCCCACATGCCGGCATCGGGGGCTTTGGATAGCTGAGATGGCTCGGATGCCATTCCGGTGAGAGACCGGCCGTCTTTGTGTCCGGCCGGGTCCTCCCCCGCGCTCCCTGCCCGCGCCCCCACGTGCCAGGCAGGAATGTTAAGCCTCCCATTGCGGATGAGATACAGCAGGGAAGCGCAGCAGCACTTTCACCTACATTAGGGAAAGCGACTGCTTCGGAACAGCCTTTTTTTGCTCACCCTGCTTATCTTCATCCAATTTTTACCCCAAACCCTGCCTTGGCTGCCTTTTCTTTCCATGTGCCAAATCCGTCCTGCTTTGTCTCTGCCACTCCTCGCCTCTGAGATGATGTCAAGTCTCTGATCAAGCCTGAAGTTTCCCTTCCCTGCTCCCAATCCAGCCTCACTGCACACCAGGAGCACAGTCTCCCTTCCTGCAGTCCTGCAAGTGCCAATGTCCTTAAATACTCTAATTCTCTCTGCTCACCAGGCTTACCATGAAAAATTACCAATTTCCAGAGGAGATTTCACTGCAAGACAAGGAAAGGACACAAGGCCTACAACAGATGAGGATTTAAAAGATTGCATGTAAACGATTTATCCATACAAAGAGGTCTACAGTTTTGTGAGCAAAATCTGTTCACAGCTTCAGTGTTTGGAGGAGAGAGCCCTGTGCTTCCCTGCTCGTTTCCTGGAGAGCAGAGTTAGGCTGTGCCAGGCCACACCACAGCAGTGGGCAAAGCTGCTCACAACTTCCACATGGCCAGCTGTGTCTGTGGGAGCCAGGACAACATGCAGGGTTGGGAAACTGCCCCTGGGCCAAGAAAAGAGTCATCAAGAGCCTGAGGAACTGATAGAAGGCAGTAATAAGTGCCTACACCTCCCTGGGCATCACAGCCTAGGGATCTTTCAGCACTTGGACTCTTTTTTTTTTTTTTTTTTTTTCTTTTAAGAGAAAGCAGCTTTTGAAGGATGCTAAGAAAGCAAGGGACACCAGAGACCCTAAACTCTGCTGTGAGCAGAGCTTTCTGAGGAAGTCCCTTCCCAGTGCTCCCACCTGGACCTGCACAGCCTGACCCTCCAAGGGCAGCCCCAAGCAGAGAGAGGGAGGATAAGCAGCCTGGGTGTTCCCCCTCACAGGAGCAACCCGTGCTTCCAGCATGCATAACTTTGGGCTTCACCTCACAGAGACAAAGACATCTTAATTAGTGTCACCCTGGGCTCCGGAGGTGCTTCTGGGGGAACAAGAAAATGCAAGAGTTTTCCCCCAGCCTCTTAGAAAACTCTAATTGCAGAGCTCTGTGGTGCATGGCAGGCTCAGTAAGACACTGAAAACTAATCAGCCACTCTAGAAATAACAACTTGAATCAGGCCCAGTGGGGAACACAAGAGATGAGGATCCTTCCACCTGGGAAGCACACCCACCTCAGGGCCAGAGCACAGCCAGAGGGACGGTCCCCATACAGGGGTGTCCCAGTGAGAGCAGGGCAGGGAGAAGAGCTGAGGCAGCCAGGGCTGCAGGGCTGGACACCTCCCCAAACAGGACCCCAAGCCCACACCTGTCCTGCCCTTGCAGCCTTCTGCCTTACCCGGCTGCTTATCCCAGAGCATTTGCCATGGCATTGCTAAGTAAGGCAGCTCAGTCTAACAACCAGGAGGGTGTTAATCCCTGTAAAGACACCTCTTCCACCCTTGCATGGAGGCAGTCACTCTTGTGCAAAGCTGTTGGGGGCCTACCTTTCCTCTTGGCTGTCCTCACATCTTCTCCTTAGAGTGGCCCTTCTCTGAAAGCACCAGCTCCCTGTGAGAGCACCCAGCCCGATGGGATGCTCTTAAAGCCTGGGGCTGCATTTTATTTTGGGATGCTGCAAAGGGCCTCACAATTCCATAGCTAAAAAGTATCCCTGGCAAGGAGGGGCCTGCAGTTGTTCCTTTTGTTATCATGTTGTTTCTAAAGCTCTCAAGTGGGAGACAGGAAACCCAGCACACACAGTCTATTTAAAACTCCTTAACTCCCACCTGAGGCTGGCAGCTGCCCCTGAAATCTTTCCTTTTCTGCAAAGTTCGTATTTAATTATGAATTGTTATTTATATTTGCTGCTTCCATGGTGCCTTGGGTATTTAATACCACACATGTCCATCAGAACACTCTGCTCAGCTTTTCCCTCATCTAAAAATACGGCCTGCTTGGATTTTTTCCTTGCTGCTTGCTTGACGGTGAAAGAATACAGTGCTAGAGATTAAGGGCTTTTTTCAAGGAAAACCTCCTTCAGAAGTTTCAGTGCCCCCTCCAGAAGAAAGGCAGCACCTCTTGACCCCACATCCATCTCTCCCCACACAGCCAGCACAGCCTTTCCACAGCAGGCATCTGTGAAACTCTCCCAACTTTTCACCACCTTCCTCAGAGCTCTTCAAGAACACGTGGGTGGCCTTATTTTATAATAATCAACTCCCTCTAAGACTGGTTTGCCAGCTGCTGCCATTGGATGTCTCCTGGCCTTCCCGAGCTGCCACAGTCCTTGCAGAACTTGGTTGCTGTTTCAGGGAGATCCTCTGCTCTGAGCAGGGCTGCCTCCGAGCTCCTCTGGCCCCTTATCTGCCTCCCGTGCTGACCTCCTGTTACCTGCATGCTTGGAACGTTTCACAGCACTTATCTTAACCTTTGGGGCTCCTGGCTCTTCCTCCTCACTTTCTTCAGTCTTCCTTATCCTTATTTACAACCTTCACATTCCAGCACAGATGAGTTTTCTAAAGCCAGCCTGGACAGAAAGTGTGGGTGAGTGCCTCTGCCCAGCAGCTCTCCTGGCAATTATCTGAGTCTGCAGAGATCATATTCTTAATTAATAAACTCCATGTTTCATAACAATAGCTCCCTGAGTAATGGCAGCAGCATCAATCACTGCTTTGACTGAGGAAATGATGCAGTGCAAGCTCAGCTGCCTGGCTGTAATTCCCAGAGGAGGCACACGCTGCACAGGGAGGCAGCAGAAACCCGACTTTGGAAGATTTGTCTGCTCATAGCATTTCTCCTCCAGGACAACAGTGTTACAGTTCTTCTGGCTGCACTACCATCCTGTACTCTTGGCTTAGCTGCCTGTAGTTCCAGGGACGAGTCCTAGGATATGCCTGAGAGGAGCCATAAACATAAACAGCACCTGGAACTGTGTGTAGAAATTATTAACTTTTTAAAAATTATTTTTCAGAATAGGTATTTTTTAATGGTCCCTCCTCTTGGAGCCATGATTGCTGAGTTTAAACCAACACCTGATTTGCTGCCACAGTAATAGATGACCTGAGTCCCAGAGGACCCAATTCCCAAATGTTAACAGGTTTAGTAATTTTTAGTACTTTGTTACCTCTAAATCCAGTGTTGTTCCAGAAGAGAGGATGGAGATTAAATTCTCATTTTAAAATCATCTGGGATGAACAGGAGCGTTTGTAACCAGTGACAGAATTAAAAGCCATCCTAGAAACATAGGTGCTTACACAATGATGCTTCTGAAACTGAGATGAAAGCAAGGAACTCTTCTTCCAAATTCTACAGTTATTTGTAGGCATTTCCTGATATTCTTCCCTTTGTCTTAAATCAGAACTTAAGAGGAAACTGCCCTCCACTACAGAAATAGCCAACAGCACATCACAGACACAAAAATACAGAGAAGCAGCAATGAAGCTGAACTGGGCTCTGACAGGCAGCAAGGAGCCAGCAGGGTTAATGCTGCTGGTGTATCCTCACAGCACCCCAGGTTACACAATGTCACAGGGCAGCCTGAGATCCCCAGCTCAGCCCAGTGACATAAGGAGAGCTGGGCAGCCTCACCTCTGGCTATCCTCACCCCGCAGGCAAGCTCTCAGCAGCTGCCCAGCCGGAATTACGTCTCCTGGGGAATGCCAACGGCACCTCCAGGGCAGTGCCCAGCTATCTCCTGGCAAAAGGCATGCCCTCCTGTTTCCTCCCTGCTGCCAGGAGAGGGATGCAGAGCAGGGGGACACCACACCCATCCCAGGCACCCACCTTGGCTGTGGCTGTCCTGCTTGGCAGATCCTCCCGCCCCGCCTGAAGTGAAAAGACTGGGCTGCTGACGTATTTCTTATTTTGTTACCTCCTGCGGCTGGCCCAGAAATAGCCTGTAATCCACAGCTCTGTCACGCTCCCAGAATCTCCTTGAGCTGCACTGCAAGTGCCCCTGTGTCACAGCACAAAGGCCCAGGTGCTCTCCTGGTGCAGCAAGGCCTGCACAGGTTTGTTACTCTGCTCACAGGACCCCCGAGCCACACCAAGACCAAAAGGAAACACGCAGACGAAACTTACCATGAAAAAAAAATTATAAATTGCACCAAAACCTCTCACACTAATAACCTGTAAAACCTTTGCCAGAAAAAGTCTCAGTGCTTGGGTAAAAGCTCTAGCTTGTGACTTATGACATTCACCTGAGATGGGAAACAGCCAGGTTTAACTCCACAGTCTAAATTAGGCACATGAGGAATTCAAGGCTGGTTCCTGAATCCAAAACACAACAGGCTCCACCTGTGTAACTCCTGGAAGCACATTTTCATCATAAGCAGAGCAAGACTGCTCTGAAATCTCAGTAAGGCTCACTGAGCGCATGAATCTTGGGACTGATTTAGGCATTCTACCCCGAGGTCTGCAGCAAGGTCCAGGTTCTCAAGGAGAAACAATTATAGCCATGCCTAGGATTCAGATGGGTCAGCAAAGCTCAGTGAAAAAAAAAAAAAAAAAACACACAACCCTAACCCGTTCACAGTGCAGCTGGCTGCTGCTTCTAAGAAACAGGACTACTTAGTGCACGTTTTCTGTACACATCACAAGCACATCCACCCTGATATCTGGTAAAACAAGATTACTAGAGCTGATCTTTGTGCCATAAGCCAATCACCAAAAGGGAAAAGAAGAATTTTCCCAGGAACAGTGCAGAGGGGCTTGTGCTGTTCTAGCTACACAGGCCATTGCTTGAAGGCAAATTAAAGAAATCACAGGATGGTTAATTTTAGATGGATACACCCCCCCCATTCAGGCACCCATCACTTCCAGTCTTATGGCTCCTACGTGGAGATTCTGAGCACGCAGAATTTCAGGGCGAAGCAAGAGAGGCTGAAAAGTCACCTGGAATTAATCCAGACTCAGCTTTCCTTCTCAGAGGGCTCTTCACTAAGGCAACTCCAACTTAAACAACCTCAATGAGCGCTGACCTTCAGGTCCACCAAAAAAAAACTCTGGAGAAAGGAGACCACTCTTTCCCTGTGCAACGCTGTCTAGTCCTACTTGTCCAGCATTTTCCTGGCTTCCCCTTTTCTCTGGGACTGGATGGGTTTTAGTTGACCTGACCTCAATCCCACAATCTGGCCACGCTGTGTTTGCACAGCCCCACACAAACCAGCTGCTCCGGCCCGTACCTGTTTGCAAGCAGAGAGCTGAAAGGAGCCCTGGCATTCATTTGGGTTCCTCACTTCACTGGCCAAGGGATCTTTGAGAAAATGAACTCCTCCTTTGTCTGGGAGAGAGCCCTAATCCCCGTTTTGCCCTGGAGGATTACTGGGTACTTAGAAAGGCACTCACATGCACATTTTTGGTTCGTGCCAGCTGCATTTAGGCCCACAATACGCAGCGTTCCCTTTGGTCTTTAGCTTTGACAATAAGCATTCCACTGTACCCAGACCTGGACCCAGAGACTGCCACCCTTTTACAGGCACCTTAAATCCACGCTTTCCCAACTGGGGGCCTTCCCTGCTTTGCATGAGCACTTGGCCCTCGGAGGCAGCTGGGCACGGAGCCCCCAAGCCCACAGTCCTTTCTTGTGCTGCCCGGCCGGCTTGGAGCGCACAGCTCCCTGCACAGCCCTGCCAAAACCACCTGCATCCTGGCTGGAAGGAACAACCTGATGGCTCAGGATTTAGCTTTTATCCCTAGTGAATTCCTGGTTTTTCGTACTAGTGGTGTTCAGTTAGACTCTATCACAGCTTGCTGTTTGTGCCCCAGTACCGCCCAGGCAGGCTGTTCCCAAAGTGTGCTCTGTGCAGCTCTGGCCATATCTTGCTAGGACTGTGACTTCATTCCCTGAAGTTCTCATCTGGGATCAAGTTCAATGGAAGCAAATGACTCTAAAGCAGTACCGACTTGAGCAGCACTTTGCCTGCTCAGGGGAGATCTCACTTCTCAGGAGTGGTGAGAACTGTCCTGGTCTGTCAAAAAAGTGCTGTGTGATCCATCCTCTACCTGCACCTCGTGCTCAGAGAGCTTTAAGCCTCCCAAAAACACATCTACCTACTTACTGTGTCAAGACAGGATTAAAATCAGAGAGAAATGACAGTTCCATTCTTTTCTACCCCACAACTAACAGGACTATCCTATAAACTTGCTCTTGACCATTACTGAGCATCTCTTGAGGTTTTCCAGAGACGCCTTTGGGAACACTGTAGGATCAGCTTGGGGAATCAGAGCATCCCCTCTCCTCACTGGCTGTTCAGGACCAGGAGGCTGTGAGGAACAACCCTTCAGAGATGGCCATAAAACAGTGGGAGCTGCTCTCTGTGTGCATCAGATCTGCCAGGCAGAGGCGCCTGAGAGGAGGATGATGCACAGCAGCGCTCAGGCAAGCTGGAGGGTCTTAAACACACCTGTCCCTGTAAGAGCCACAGACACCACACACAGGTAAATCAGCAGCCTGGAAGCTTCTGGGGTATCCCCACACTGATCATGTGGATCTAAAGTCCTTCTGATAAATGATAACATGTAACTTCTCTTACATTACACACACAAAGCACAAGCAGGCTCTGAAGGACAAGTGTAAGCGAAACAAAAAATGTAACTGCAGCTCCTACAAAGACAAGCAGCCACAAGAAGGAAGGAAAAGTCATAATCAAAAAATGTAAGATAAGGATTAGTTTCCATTTAAGGATCTGGGAATAAAATGATTCCATAGGAAAAGCCCACAAGCCCTCCATGCTTGGAAGTATGTTCACAGCAAGAGATGCAATCAGCAGAAGGTATTTCCCCACAATTACTCTTTTTACACTCACCCTTCAGAACAGAGATGTTTTACAGATGTAAAAGGGCCATCCTAGGGGGATCTCAATGTCACATGTCCCACCTGGGACCTGGCCAGAGGGTGCTGAGACCTGAAAGGCAAGTCCAGCCTCCACTGGGACACCTTTCTGCCAGCAGCTTGGAGCTGGGACCAGGCTGCATCTGCTGGTGCAGCTCCTAATATGTTCCATAAAAACCAAACGAGGTCAGTTCAGCCCAAAAATTTAAATGGTTTAAAGCTAAAGATTAAGAGAGTGCTTACAGGAACTGTTCCAGGGGCAGATGGATGAGGTCTCTGGCAATATGAGCAAGTGGGACAATAATCTCTTCTGCCAGCACAGCTGGATCTCTCTTCTTCACCTGTGCTGGTGATACCTTGCACTTGAAGGAACACACCCTGAAATTTTAGCCCAGCAGCTCTCCTAGGGAAATACGGATGTCACCCAAGTGCTGCAGCAGTGGCTCAGCTGCTTTGTGAAAACTGGTCTCAGTGATTTGTACTAATGGGAGTGACAATCTGAGCATCTCTTCAGAGGGGGCAGAAGAAAGCCTCATACTCACATCTGTCCACAGGCACAGTGGACATTCAGCACCAAGGACTCAGGTCTGCAGCAGCTGAGCTGTCTCTCAGCCCTCTCTAACCTGATTATCTGTACTGCTTCCTGGTATTCCAGATTTTAATTGCAGTTACTGGACGGGTGGAGTGTGCAGGTATAAATCACCTTTGAAAGTGTAGCAACACCTAATCCCCAGAATATGAGCTACCCCTTCTGAGCTGCTTCTTCATCCCACACGCCAACCTCTTCCTGGACAAATTCCTGAGCACCTTACTCAACAGAGCATTCCATTTACTTCCTGGGGATTTCAGCAGGAGATTTGCCCAAGTAAGAAGTGATGATAGATTGAGTAAGGAGATGAGGACTTGGCCAGCTCAGTGAGAGAGACCAAGGTAAGTGACAGAAATGCTGGCTGCTAAGCCAATAAATATCTGTTTGTCACTCCAAATATTTTTAGCATCTGCCAGTCTGGCAGAGATGAGCTTGGAAAAGGGTGAGGGCTGCAACCGTGACAAGGAACATGAGATGAGGGAGGAATCCTTGGCCCTATGCCTCTGTGCATCCCCACTGTTCTCACATAAACCCCCAAAAGGGGAAACTGGCCTTCCTGACTCCACTCCTCCCCAGCAGGAAGCTATTTCAGCAGCATTAGGAGTCATCTGCCATCCTTCTGCTGAGGAGATACCACAAGCATCTTCCCTGTACACAGCCCTGGCTGTGGGACCTCTTCCATGTGCCCTGCCAGCAGGAAAACTCTTCCCCAAAGCCCTTGTCTCCTGCGTTTTGGTCTGGTGATCCTGAGTCTAGACCCAAATCATTCCTTGGGCTTGAAGAAGGATCTGAGGCTGGGTCTTGGGATGTTCTCTGCAAGCGCTGCAGGGCTGGATTAGCACCTGCAGTGGCTGTGGGAATCTCACCTGGATGAGGTCTGGGCTTCTCCAGTACCACTGAGGTGAACCACTCCCAGGAAGAGTAAAGAGAAATTCCACTAGAGCTTAGCATAAGGCTTTGACTCCCAGGGAAAAGTCTCAGATGCTCCTGGGTTTTCAGGAACATGAAGGTGCTGCTCTGTAGATGCAAAACCTTCCACAGCTCTTGGGAAACCCAAGAAAACCCCACTTAGTCCAAATGCCCATCAGCTTTTAATGGGGCTTTCCTCACTTCAGACACATCTCAAAAATCCACCCAAACCACTCTGAAACAGCATGGGCTGCATTTCCTTGGAGTGGACACCCCCAAGCACATTAAGGAAGCAGCGAGGAGAGGAGCACCCACATCACTGCCAGCGGCAGTCTGACCTGAAGCCTTCACAGCACTTACAGGTTAACAAGATATCAAAACCTCTTCTTCCCCAGTGCCAACAGCAGCAGTCTCTCAAAGGAAGCCACACCTTTGCTAGGGACATGCAGTGATCTGGAGTCCCAGCCTGCAAATCTCTGCCTACCAGCAGGAAAAGGGGAGCAATACACATCCCCACTCCCAGCCTCTCCTCGCAGGCAGCACACGGGGTGACCCCGTCATTACCAACACCCTCCCAAAATGGAGGGGCCAGCCCCAAACACAAATCGAGCCACAAGTGCCAAACTCGTTCGAAGAGAAAGCAGCAAACCCAAATCCTATTAAGCAGCCATCAGTGTCAATATTTATTCCTCACAAAGCAGGGACAAGTGGCCTAATAAACAGTGTCAGGCTGAGCCTGGTGAGATGGAAGAGGAAGGGAATAGACAGACTTGGGGAAAGGACACCACATTAATCAGCATCACCCCTGCAAACCTGTGACAGAAACAAGGTAGTAAACTCAGTAGCCACTTAGAAACTAAGCTCCTTTTTTGCTTCAACAGTGATAGCTCCCAGTTCCCAGCCTGGAGGATTGGCATCCCTCACAACAGAGCCACTGGGCCCCATAAAACCTTTCCCTTTCAATCCACCTCTCAACACACACCTCTGTCTGGCCTGGCTTAACCACTCCCTGCCCAGCACAGAGCAGATCAGTCCCCGGGTCTGGTTTGCAGGGACTTAAGCACTCCAGCCAGCACAGAGTGAGTGGGCTCCCAGGCAAACAATGTCTGCACAGGAAGACAAACAAATCAAACCGTGATTTCCCAAGGCAAACTCCTTGGCTGCAAGAGTCACTTCAAATATCCCAGCTTCTCCTTCTCCCTGTGGATCACTCCAGCCCCTGGGGACAGGAATGCATATGCCATTTACTTCTGCCTAGCCTGGATGGGAAAACACAGTATTGAATAAACCCACTCCAGGCTTGGTATTTCCATCAGGGCTGTAGCTGAGTTTTTAGAGCCATGCCTTACTATAGCACATATTTGCTCCCATCTATGCAGGGAAATTCAAGCTGCCATGGCATGGCGAGGATGCAGCCATCGTGCACGGGGCCCTGTCCCCACTATGACTGTACTGGCCACCAGCTATCAGCACGTACTTGGCTTAAATTAGGCTGAAATGGAGTCTGTCTCCAGCCCGGAGCCCGCCTGTAACTGCAAAGGAATCTGTGCCCTCTGCAGCACATGAGACAGGAACAGGTCACTGCTGGAGAGCACTTGGCCTGCCTATTTTTATTGTCCTTTCGAATACTTTTCTTCAACACCGTTTTGAGTCGCTGAAAGAAGAGTAAAGATGAGATTTTTTTTTTTTTTTAATAACAGACAGGCTGATAATCCATAGGAATCGTGTCCTTGTAACTTTTGGATGTTTCTCAAATCTCTGCCCGTGTTGCCAGGCTGCTGAAGGCATTTTGAAGGCACAACACGATGAAATCTAATCAGGGTGAAGTGGGCTGGTTCCATTTCCATCAAATTCCTCTTTCAAAGGCATAAATTTACCCTTCTGATCCCAACATCTAGACTGAGCCAACACAGCAGTTATTACTGCTACATGAAAAACCCACCCAATCCCCTTCCCTCTGAACAACTGACGACTGACATTCCTCATGCTTCTTTAAACCCAAGGACACTGCCACTAATTCGAGCCCTGGTGCAACTCAAATGTAAAGGATTAGGGAAGTGGCTCTCATCTGAAGGGAGGCAAGCAAGCAGCAATGCAGCACATCAAGGGTAGCCAAGCTTGTCATTCCACTTAAACTTGGGAACAACCTCCTAAACCATGGTTTTAAACACACAGGTTTTCTTTTCTACTGACTGGAGCACCTGAGAGGTGTGCACCTTGAGATACTGAGTGTGGCTACAGCCTGATCCTGCTGACCAGGAGCTGTTCTCTACTCCCACACCCATTAAAGTCCAGCAGCTTGCCAGCGCCAGCCACAGTCACTCTGGGCCTGAACAAATGTTAGCCAAGTGGGAATCACACAGGGCATTATAAAACAGCCTGTTTGATGTCATATCCTCCTGGTTTATTTACTCACACTGCTGCTGGGGTGAAGAAGACCAGGGATGGGATGGACCAGCTCCACCATGCCAGCTGCTCTGCAAACACCAAGTGCAGGATGGTTGCTCACGCAGAGGGCTGACCATTAAAGCAGGGTCCACCCTAACTAAACAAATGCAGGAAGGATGTTTTCCCCATCACTGCTCTTGCCTCAGCAGCCTTCCCAAGTCCATCTGCTCACCGATGCCAGCTGCATCCTCCTGCTAGAGCCCAGCTTTTCTCCCACTGCTACCAAGACCTGGGATACTCTGTACAGTGAGAAGGGCTCTACATCACCCTGCTTTTCTTCTCATAAAAAATCTCTTCAGGCCTACTGAACACAGGGGCATTTGTGGAGGCCCCTGGCTGCTGCAGAACCATCTCCCAGAGGCAGGGCTCCCACGTGCCACAGCAGCAGCCCTCTCTGCAGAGCAATGCCAAATAGGCTGCAGCTGGCCTTGTATGTCTTTATTGCATTTAGAGCAATGTTTTACAGTTAAACCTCTGGCCTGCTGACCTCTGGAAGATAAGCCACTGTGATTATTGAATGAACTTTCCTTAAAATTTACAGTAATCCTGATTTCATTCGAACTGAACTTCCCTCTTCGATTAAAGAGCCAGAGGTGCCAAGCACCATTTAATGTGGGCCAACAAGCTCTCAATCCCCTAAATCCCCACATTATGGACGTGCAGAGCAGCCCTCCCTCTCCCAGCTGTAGGCTGGCCAGGACTTCACCTCTCTCACTCAAAGGAGTTTTAGGGCATTGATTTTTCCCTACTGTTGTTTCTTCTGGTGTCGAGGAAAATCTGGACAAGCATCTTGCAGGAGCAGAGTCAGGCCCCCATGGCTGAGCAAATACAGTGAGCTGCTGAGCCTCACCCCTCTGCTGACTGGGCTAAAGGGGGCTCATCCTGGGATGAGAAATAAACGTGTTTCAATGGGTGCTAGTGGTGGCACCCGATTAAATTTAAGGCTGGGTTTTTTAGGCAGAAGAACATACAGAGATCAGAGTTTAAAAGGCATTACAGCAGGGAGTGAGAAGAGCAGACCTTTGGACCTCGTGGGCAGAAGAAGTAGGGGAGGAAGTTGGAGTGAAGGCAAATGAGGTTTGTGGGACACATTCCTCCCAAATTTACAAAGAAAAATGCTGGCTAATAGTGTTCCATTTGAATACAATTCTCTTCCTAGCCATTTTAAGTAGTCTGTGGGTCACTCCAACCCGGTGATAAAACTTCTCAGCTTCTGTCCCAGTATCTCGTTGCAAGGTGCCTGCCAGCAGAACTACCTAAGGAACACTACACTGCTTACTAAAACATGTAACACAGTGAGAGCGCACACGAAACCTCCCGCTGCTCTAATGCCCGGCAACTGGTTCCAGAGGAAGAGCAGTAAAGGGACCCGCCAGCCCTGCACTCTTGCCCAGCTGCAGCCGGACAGTGATGATGCAGTCCCAGAGGCGTCCGTGCAGTCACAGCACACCCACGGCGTTTAACTCGCACCTGGAAACCCCTCCGAGTAACGAGTTTCATATGCGGACAGGGGAGAGCGCGCCACAGCGGGTCTCACCCTACACCACTTCCCTCCCCGACTGCTTCTTCCCAGCATCCAGAGGCGCCGAGAACACCGAACGAGAAAACAGGAGTTGGAAGGGGAGGGGGCGGGCGCCCTTCCCCGGGAGACTCCGCCGGTGCCGGCCGAGCTGCGGGGTTGCCGTCTTTTGTTAGCCCGCCCTGCCCGGCCTTCGGAGCAGGAGCGCGCCTGCCCCGCAGCCCAGGCAGCCCCCTCACGCCGGGTCTCGTCCATCCCCCCGCCTTCCAGCACCCCAGTCCCCGCAGGCCCATGGCCGTTCTCCGCGCACTCCCGCTGCCCGCGCATCCATCTCCCCGCTCCCGGCCGCCGCAGCGCGGTCCGCACTCACCGTGCCCCGGGGCGCGCACGGCTCCGCGCTCACACTCGAACCGAGCGAGGGCGCCGGAGCCCGGCGGCGCCTCCGGCCGCCCCCGGCAGGTGCCGCGGCGGGCAGCCCGCCCCCAGCACCGCCCCGCACCGGGGGAGCCCCCCCGGCACGGCGGCTGCAGGCCGGAGCCCCCCGCAAGCTCCCGCATCCCGCCGCAGCCCGGCCACCGCATCTCCATCCCCGCACCACCAGCGCCAGCTCCGCCTGAGCTCCCGGCCGGGCGCAGACCTCAGAGAGCTGCGCTCCCTCGAAAGCCCTGCCGCTCTTCCCCTGTCCCTGCGAAAGTCCAGAAGCCCCTTCCAATTAATCCGAGGCTGTTGCGGGTGCTTCCGCCTGCCCGCTGATGTCCTGCCGCGGGAGCGAGTGTCACGGACCACAGCAAAGGCACGTTACTGCTGTGGTGGCTTTAACAGCACCTGCTGTCACCTGCTAGGTTTGTTTCATACAGGACATTTAACCAGCAAATGAGCTGTATTATGAATTTTAAAACTACACACAGCTGAACTGCTGTGTCTCACAAAGGAAGATGACAGGCAGAGACAAGATAAATAAACCCTTTCCATTTCTTGTCTTGTGAAAAACTCAAGAAAACCCTTCATGCCACCCAATGATTTATGTTACACAATGCTTTGTGTTACACACGGAAGGAGTTCAAGTTTCAAGTAGGAATTTGTTCTTCTAATGCCCTGCTTTTGGCTGGCACAAAACAAGCAGGGTGCTACTACGGAGCAAAGCCGGTTTGTGCCTAAGAATTGAAGTGGCCAGGTGGTGTGGAAGTCTTCCTGGCTGAGGACTGCAGGATTTCATTTTCCCTTTCCCAGTGGTGACAGATTTTGCAGATGAAATTAAATCGGTTTCTGCTTTCCCACCCTGCCACTTGCCATCCTCCTTCCTGCCCTTTTGATGCCAAACACCTGCCTCCCCCTTTCTGCTCTGTACCCTCCTGGGTTTTTATCTGGGAGCTGTTTCCTCCGAAGGGGTGTCTCCATGTTCACCCCCGTTTTCTGGATTTGCACCTGGATGCAAATACAGCACGTGCCCCTGTAACAAGCCCTGAACTCAAACTCCTCTGCAAGCTGCCGGCAGCACCAGGGAGCGGTGCAGAATGAAGATGGCTAGTGGGGGAATGTGAGGGAGAGAAACTACCTTTTGAACATAGGTGACTGAAGGAGATGCTGGAAAAGTTGCTCTTCACAATACATCATAACGGATCTTTTATCCAGGAATATCCAAACATCACCCAAAATATCCCTGTTTCATATAGAAAGAGACTGATATTTTATAGAGTGCTGGAAAAGGATGTGATCTTATTGTGAGCAGGAAAGAATCCCACTCCCAACATGCTCTTCACAAGAGGCACTGGCCTCCTTGAAGCCATTTGTTCACCTGCTGTTAAGCTATCACAACATGTTTCATAGATAATTTTACTTCTGTTTATATGTAACTTAATTCTGACCTAGCTTAAAATGGTTCCTGTTGGTCTCATTTGAAGTAAAATATTGAAGAGGTGCATCTGTATCAGGTGAAATTATGCTCAGCCAGTGCTGCTTTTCATGTTGATGTCTCTCTGCCTACCTGCACACTCATAATCAGCAGCCCAAAATGTTTAATACTTCATCAGCTGCAGAAATCATAGCGATAAACCAGCATGGGAGATGCAGAAAAGCACCAGAGGTGAGGTTACAAAGGCAGCGAGCATCACTTCTGAGTCCTCATGATGAAACCCATCATGAGGTGGCACCTCTCTCAGCAGATTAAGGGCCATTTCCTGGTTTTTCACACTTGTGCTTCCTAGGGAGGATATTTTGTCTGTATAAAACCTGGGGTGGTGTCACACACCTGTCTTGCCATGGCTTTGAGCTCCCACACCTGGATTTCCACCGGGGACAACAACAGACCCCTCCCTTGCACGTGTCTAGGGGATGTGTCATCAGGATGGGTTAATAATTTCAACAGCTCCAGATCACTGCCTTGTGACACAAAAGGGCAGGTTTGGGAAGCAGGATTAAACAGCCTGGGAATAAGGATGACTCAGGTGGTGCCTGCCTTCCTGTCCCCTTTCACAGCAAGAGGCCCTTTCTGATCCCAGCTGAGCACACCCATCACCCAGTCTGTAGCCACCATCCAGGGTGACCCTGCTGCCAGCAGAGCCCCTCTGTGCCAATGTCACCCACTGGAGGCATGGCTTTTGCTATCACCTCTCCCAAAGGCAGGATTTCTCCCTTCCCTAACAGGAAAGCTACACGGAACACTGTATATTCCCACACTAGCATGAGCAGTGTATGTCACCTGCTCAGGATCATTCCATTAGGACCCAGAAGCACCCATGATAATTTGCTCCATGAAATGACTACAGATGGTTTTATTGATATTTTAAACACTTGAAGTGTACTTTGCATCTTGGCCAGCCATTTGGCAAGATAGTGAGTGGCAAACAGGGTCAGAGACGTTACCAGGCAATGGAACAAAGTCCAGCTTTGGGATGAGGTCATAAAAACCCATGAACGCTTGTTCTTCTGTGATAAAAACAACAACAACAAAAACATTAGCACCATAGCATAAACCTGAGGCTCCCCATAACCTTGGAC
The DNA here is from genome assembly GCF_027477595.1 of Haemorhous mexicanus. Taxonomy (NCBI): domain Eukaryota; kingdom Metazoa; phylum Chordata; class Aves; order Passeriformes; family Fringillidae; genus Haemorhous; species Haemorhous mexicanus. The sequence goes on from NC_082344.1 coordinate 1,630,525, forward strand.
TATTAACTGAAGCATGACAGCACTTAGGATAGCACAGGGACTCGCCCTGAGGCAGATGACAGGCAGCTAATCCAGGTGGGAATTCACTGGGAGGGATCACAACAAGCACATACTGCTGACAAAACGAAACCTCTGCACAGTCCCTGCTGCCCTGGAGCAGCGAGCACGGCCTCCCTTGCAGACTGATGGGGCGTGGGTCCAAACACCCACACGGCGGAGCTGAGCTGCTGCAGGCAGCTCTGCCTGATGGCAGCCACGTCTCAGAGGTGCTCAGTGTCCAAAGCTCACCTCCTGCCAGTGCCTCACTGGCCCTACACAGCTAAACCCATCCCGGTCACACCTTCTTGGCCTTTGTGCAATTCCCTCCTGATCCTGCTTCAACAGAAAAGTGTTTCCTGTTCAGGTGGAGCAGCCCCAGATGGCATGTCCTGGATGGGACAGCACAGCTCAGCTCCCACTGAACCACCTCCAGAACTTTTTCTACCTGGACCAACCTACATGCCCTTCAGTGCTTTTTCTGGAAAGAAAAGCCCTTCCATACCAAAAAATGAAAGAATGTCTGTAACTAAGCAGGATTTGTCCACCAGGTGACTCTTGTGACACCAGTATCAAATATCATATCCTGCAAGGGGGAAGAACCAGGGGGAGGACTCAGAGGGCTGGTTTTGGTGGGTTTTTTTTGGGATTTTGTTTCCTTACTCGGTGTTTGCTTCCTGTGGCAGTTTAATCCTATCTAAGCACAAGAGCAGAGGTCATATAATCTCCCTCAACAATCATGGGTCTTTGTAAGTTTTCTTCTGTCCTGCTGGTGTTCTCACTCCCTGGAAAATGGCTGTCCTTGGACTTAGAGAACACCTGAAGAAATCAGAGCCGGACCCTGCAGAGCCCAGATGGATTCCTCACCTGTCTCCCCCAGCTGCAGCAAGTTGCATTGGAAGCAGAGTGAATTATGGCAGAGACAAATATAAGTTAGTATCAGGAAGGTCCAGTGAAGCCCTTGCCCATCTCCCTGCCCTTTCCCACCTGGATCAAAAGCATGCAGGTAGTTTCCCTTCAGCTCCCACATTTCAGCCAACAGGCAGCATACACACTGCTGCCATCAGCTCCAGAGCCTGCCAGCTGGGCTGCAACAGGGACAGAGAGCCTACAAACTCTGTGTACACACCACCGTGATGGCACTGCCTTTGTTTGCCTTTGGGAGTAGGTGAAGATGCCCTAGGATCATGCACATTCACATCCCATCCCTTCCCAGAGATGACAGGAATAGCTCTGCTGTGAGGAACCAGAGGACTCAGCATTCATCCAGGAGCCCTTCCTCTTTTGCTTTTTTTTAGTCACCAGAAAACCCCTCCAGTGTTCCTGCTCTCTGATGCCTGGTACTGCCATGCCCAGTGAACAGTGTGCTCCTGGGTGCATGGGACAACCAAGGAAGGTTCCCTCTTTCTTCCTGTTAAAATAAAGCTATGAGGGGGAGGAGCACTGCATGCCCACAGTGCTGGCTCTGGAAGAGTGGCCCTGGATCCCTGTGCTCCCCCTCATCCCACACTTCCCTGTTTTCCCAGCCTCTTGTTTCTGGCAACACGAGCTGCTGGACACAGGGCTGGAATATGGCTGGGTCACAGAGATGGAGAAAAGCTCTTATTTGAAGGATGAAAAGATGACGTGAAACAGCCTTAAAGGAGCCTGTCCTGTGGCTGTTCCTCGTGGCCCTGGCTTGCTGGGCACTGCAGATGCCAGGCTGCAGCACAGCAGGGCCCTTCCTGCATTTGCTCAGGCAGCTGGTGTGAAATGAGAGACCCCTGTCACGTCTGCTGGGGGAGGAAGGGAAGGCGTGGGATGCACAGAGGAAATTGGGTTTTGACATAAACCATGGGCTGCATTGGAGAAGGATGATTTCCTTTGAGGAGTGTTTGCAGTGCTGACCTACCCACAGACCATGAAGAGTGAGAGCACAGAGGGGCTGGAGCCAGGGCCATCAATCAGGGGGGAACAGAAGTCCCAGGGAGGCTCTGGTTTTCCAAAACGTGCCCAGTCGCCTTTTGGGTTGGAAAACTTGAACCATGAGTTGTTCAGAGCCAGGACTCTTTGAATCCGAGCCTTTAAAGCTGGGGGATGTTTAGAGAAACTGCCTGTTTTGGCTCATCTCCAAGTCAAATTAACTCCTGGAAGGTGAGGAGGTGTTCAGATAATATCAAATCGCTCTCTAATGGGTCAAGGTCATATTTTCCAGTGAACAAAAAGGATTTTTATTGGATCTCTCTTACACTGCACATCTCAGACTGAACTTAAGATAGCTGTGAAAAAAATTAAGAAATGGGGAAGTCCAAATCCTGCAGCAATGAATAAAACCCATTATTGAATTTCCTCATGAAGACTTCACCCAAATAAACCCATGAAGTTTAAGATGGAACTGAGTCTGGATGCAAGAAATCCCATATTCACACGTGCCAACTCAGGGAAGTTAATTCCTGATGTTTTTATTCAACTATCCTGTCTTCTGCACTGAAACTTTCTAGACTATGCCCCAAAGTTTTCTCTCAGTCACTGTGAGCACCTATCTGTGTGTGGAGATATCCCTAACAGAGAAACACATGATAGAATAAAGAGGAAATAGTAGAAGGCTTCTTAAACATTCCAAGGAGAAGAAAAGTGCAGAAAATAGATGTGAATCCACTTTTCCTCCAACATTCCAGAGAGGTGAAAGGAAGGCAGAGAGAACAGCAGTTTTCTCTGGCAGTGAAAAAACCCTCTTTTCCTTCTGAGCTACTGACAAAAAGATTTAGGGAAGAGGAAAAAAGGGACATTTGTACAGTGAAGAAAAAAGGGAGAAGGCTTTGAAGACCTAATTAACAGACTGTCCCAAGTCACTTCAGTTCAGCTGCATCACAAAAGTCTAACAGAGATCCATGGGACCACAACAACCTGCCCAAGAGAATAAGACACTAAACAAAACCAGTCACTCCAAAAACCCACCCCCCCCCCGCCAAATCCAGGGGGCTGGGAAGGGGAGGAGGCTGCAGCTGAGGGCCTGTTTTCCTGCTCACTAATAAATTTAGTGTACAGAACCTTTTGTGAGTCCTTTTTAAGGTTGTTTGTTGATTAAAGCGGCAAACAACAAACTTAGCCTTAATTTATGCTTCTTTAAACATTTCAAGCTTGGGGGGGGGTGCTTTTTATAGGAGCTAATGAGGCAGAATAAGTTCTTTAAGGGGAAGATATTTTCTCACCAAATTAAAACCTGTATTGAAAATAAAATAATGAGATGAAGGTGGCTTTTCTTTCAGAAGTAAATAAATCTTGGAGTAGGAAACTTCTCACGCACTTGGAACTATCCTTATCGGAGAGATCTGAGAACAGCAGGTTCACAAGATGTTCTCACTCTCCTTTTTTTTTATTTATTTTGCCTTCCTCCTTTCATGTAAACAGTAATAAAGCATTACTTGCTCTAAATGTGCAAACAGTTCCAGTGTGTGAGAGCAAGGAAATGCTGGGAGCTGTTCTTTGCCACAGCAGAGCCACAAAAGCCTCAGGCAGAGACTCGACCCCACCATAACCCAGACAGCAGGGCAGAGAAATGGGCCACATCGTGCCACCTCAGACACTGGGCAAGTCTCAGAGTAGCTCCAAGCATGATCCCAGGTCAGGCTGCATTCTCCAAATTAAAGCCTGCCTCAAATCTGCTGCATTTTGGCAATCTGGTGTAGCAGCAGCACAAGGAAAATCAAGTACCAGAGTGGGCAGTGCTGGAAGCTACTGTGTCACCAGTAATCGGCACCGGATGTCATTAACTGGGGACAAACAGGCACAACAAGGTCCTGGTGTGACAGGAGAGCATCAGGCCTGGTTCCTCTCGGAAATGGGGAAGAAAGGCTCCCTTTCATGGCAGCTCCAAGCACACTGGAGGAGATAACCCTGTTTGTCTTCGCCGGAAAGGCCGACTGAGCGCCGGCCTCGCAGGCACAAACTGGTCTGTGCAGCCTCCAGACGTGCAACTGCACTTGGGGGCACTCTGGGTTTCACTGAAATGCAAGTTTTTTCTCTGGACAGAAGCCCATCTTTTTGGCTTGTCCCTTACCAAAAGGAATTGGGATGTTTGTGGTGTTTTGCTGAATTATCCCTAGTGTATGGGTAAGAACAGGGCTAAGCCTGCTCTGGAGTGCAAATACAGTGTTTTCCCTTCCATCTGTGGAAATGGGCAGACAAGGCAGCCATGAGCAGTCTGTAACTCCCCCCAGGATGCTGGGAGCTTTGCAGGAAGGCAGTGCTTACCCTCCTGGTGCCAGCAGGCTGACCAGGGCTCGCTAAGTCCAGCGCACCTGTGGGAAGCCTCAGCAAAGCCAGTGCCTTATGCGACAGAGCAACAGCTCACCTCAAATTTCAAAGCAGCTGTAAGACCCAGCCCCAGGACAGGAGGGTATGAATGGGGCTGTTTTCATATCTGCCATGCCAATGTCTGTTAGCACAGCAATGCTATCCGCTGTTATCCGCAAACAGCGGGATTTTATCCGCCGGCCTCCCCCTCTGATCATGGAAAATGTATACACAGGATAGCCAAAGGAACCTGAGCCGGCAGCCAGCCACTCCCTGTGAAACCACATACTGCAGCAATGAGAAAAGGAGCTCAACAGGCACCAAAAAGTCAACACCCAGGGGAATTCCAGCGTTTGGTAACGGCCTGGGAAGATCAGGCCCTGCAAACCCCAGTGCTGCGTGGAGCTAACCTGCAAAGCAGCTGTCAGAGAGAGATCAGCCAGAAAATGACTAAGAGATAAAAAAAGAGAAATTATGTACTCCTCTCTCAGTCCATGAAAGCACAGCAACAGTGCCCTGGAATTAACAGCAGACATGCAGCCATGGAGAGGCAAGGAAGCACTTCACAGGGAGGAGGGAAAGCAAGGAATGCATCAAGAAATCTCCACAGAGGAGTCCCCAAAGGCAGGCAGGGAGAAGAGAGGGTCTCCAAAGGGACACTTCTGGCTGGACTGAGGTATCAGTGTCTGAAATACCAAGAAGAAACATTTTCAAGCTGTGAGCCAACCAATAGGATATGAAGTTAAAGCAGAGAGATTCTAAGGGCTAAAATCACATAAACTGGATGAAAGCATCTCCAGCATGTTTGAGTCTGGAGGGATAGGAGGCAGAATTTCCTCATGAACTTCCCCTCTGCTCTGTTGTGTACATATCCACACATGGCAGTCTGAAATTCCCCAGTACACTGAGTATCAGCTGGGAATGTTTCATGGGCCCTCCCACTGGAAATGAAACTCTAAATAAAGGGAAAATCCCTCTCAGGTGCTGTGGACATGATGCCTGCTCCAAAGCTGCTGAATGGAATGGAAAACCTTTCGCTGAGCACCTGCAGCTCCCCTCAGTTATGATTGCTCTGCACAGCACTTAGAATTCATCTCTAATTAAGAGCCATGAACCAGACTCCAGGTCAGATGGTGTCAATCAGCATAATTCCCTTTTTCCTCTGTCTCTGGTGCTTCTTGGAAGGGAAAATCCCCGTGCTGCCTGTGCAAGTCCCAGGTGTCCCAGTCACAGGCAGGAGCTGCACCTGGCTGCAGACACAACCCCCAAGAGCTGTGCTGGGCTGTGGAGCAACCAAACTGGGCCAATGGGCTGGGAGTTCAATCCTTGTCCTCACAGGGATTCCCTGCCAGGTCAAGGTGTTGGACCTTGGAGTGGGACTGCAACCACAGCTGGTCAAAAATTTACTGCAGACACTGGTTCTGTTCAATGAAATAGCTGCAGGAAATGCCCACTGATTCATTCACATGGTTAAAAAGAAATTGAACTGTTTTCAGGTTTTTTGGAATGGAATGAGAATCCTCCAGAACAGCTTCTCACATGAATGATTTATTTTGTTTTGTTTCTTTTTTCATCACTGAATCCTCTATTTCAGACTTTCGGTCTTTCATTCACTTGGTTTTTTTACAACCCTTTGGCTGTCAGTTCCTCCCCCACAACCTCTACTGATTTTCTTCTTTTTCTAAGCCCTCTTCAAGAAAGGATGCAGTTTTAAAATAGAACAATCTTTTAATGCAGCAATTTACATTTTAGATATTGTCATGAGTGAATAAGCTGACGCTGATTCGCTCTAACTTTTCCTTACCTGGGTTGGTTCTGCAGTGCTAACAATTATTCAGAGAATTCAGCATTTGATAATCTCTCAGACACACTCTGGGTCCAGCCCTCCACCTTGAGTAAATACATGGTGTGTGTAAAGGACACTGGATTAACCTAATAAACCAATGGATGTCACTGTTGCTCTGCACAAACCAAAATGGGAAAGCAAAGGAAGATGATTAAACCAAAATAAAGTTACAGGAGAGAGTTCTCTGACCTGGTGTGTGCTGGTTACATTGGGCAATTCCTTCAGGGGCTTCCTAAGTGCATGTCCAAGGTATCCCACTGTAACTACAGAGATAAGGTCAGGCTAACAGCTGGGTGTAAAAGAGGAGGGCTTCAGGAAGGTTCCTAAGCTGTTTAACCCCTTCAATTGCAGCCTCCCCTGAAACCTCAGCAGCGAGAGGCATTAGTTGGTGAGTTTCCTGGGAAGGACCCACCCTTGTGCAGGAGGATGCTTTGGGCAGGGACAAAGTAGGTCACCAAGAGGCTCTTCAGCCATGGCCAGAGCTGCAGCTGCCGCATTTCTAGGTCAGTGCTCACTCCTGCTTTAATGGGTTGATAAAGGTTTAAGAAACAAGGGGAGGTTTTGGTTGCATTCCTGTGTGCCAGACAGCAGCTCAACATCTCATGAGAGCTGCTGTCACTTGAGAATCGCTGTTGCAGTGAGGGGTGGTTTACACTGAATTACTGACAGAGCTCAGGGAAAACAGGAGAGAAAGACAGGTCACCAGAGCACAGAAAATATGGCCCAAAAGTAGAGACAGAAGTTTTGAATGCTGTGAGGGAAAATGAAGAAAAACGCTTCAGAAGTATGAGGAGTGTGAAGTTTCTGATCCTGGTCTAGTTTTGTCAAACTGTCCTCAGTCAGAACTGTCCCTCATGTGCCTGGACTCTGCCTCTGTGACAAGAACTCAAGCAACTGGAATTTGTTTCCTGGAAGGAAGAATATTGTTTGATCAATTGGGAAAGAAATTGCCTGAGGCTGGTCCAAATTTAATATATTTGGATCTAAAATACACTTGGGATAAGTGCAGTTATTCCAAAGTGTTGGTAAGGAGAATAATTCCATTTCCTGCACATGCTGTTTAGCAAGCAGGAACTATGCAAACCAATAAAGCCAAACCAGGAACATCAAATGCCAATTATTTAGCACTGGAACAGAACCACTGGACCACACCGCTCCCACCAATTGAGGAACTCGGTCTGAGACATTGTCAAGGTGCTGATGAGAGAAATTCACTTGCTATCCTGGGAGATCTCTCAGGAAGATCTCTGAGCCCTATCTCAGAACAGGCTGAGCTTGTTGAGGTCTCTCCCAAGAGCCAGCAGCCCGTGAGCTCCTAATTGCACCAGGCAGGAAGGAGCCTGTGGTGAAGCTGCGTCAGGCACAGCTGTAGTTACTGTTTGTGCCTGCTCCGAGGACACAGGGCTGTTCCACACAGCCATGGCTCTGTCTGCTCTGCCCTGTCATTAGTCCTCAAAGGGACACCTCACCAACGCCTTCCTGAAGTGACAGCTGCACCTACCACGTGTGAAGGCACACTTACACTAACCTCTGCTTTTTGAACTTTCAAAACCTGCCGATGAAATGTTTAGGTGCCTCAACTCCCTTGTACAGTTGGATAAAGTGTTGCTTCCCCTCTAGGAATAAAGTCATTATCTGCAAGTCAACTGGTCTCAAAAACCTTTCTGCCTGCTTCCATGCAGCAATTCCATCCATGTTTTACAGAAGTTTTGGAACTGGATATTTCCCACCTGGTATCCTCATCTGTGGCAGAGGGAAAAGCCCAGGGAGCCACTCCATATCCTAACTCTGATGCTGTGATCCCATGATGTTGCTCAGCCCGTGCTGACGTCAATTAAACCCTTGTTAACTTCCATCACTAAAACAAATTCTGGTTTATTTACATTGGAAGAGGCCAAGTCGAGGAATTTGCACTTAATGCTTATCGAGTAAACAGCAAAAGAAAAACACTTGACTCTCCAAGTGGTACAGAATGACATAACCCAGAGCTGGGTAAAACAGGTAAAAACTAACATCTTAGACATCTCAACGAAAATGCCTCGATATAAGTATGTCTAAACTAAAGCTCATGATAATTTCCTTGGGATTGTCATGAATAGGAAGTGCTTTTGAAAAGCCAAGTCAGCTATATCTTAATTCCCAGGTATTTGGTCTGCGAGGAAAGTAATTTCTTGAACAGCGATGCTTTCAGGAATTGCACAGTAATTCAAGACTACGTGACAACAGAGCTCTGAAAGAGGCATCATTTAATGGCTGAAAACAAACCCGTGCCCTCAATCTGCTCCAAAGGAGAGCGGCCACCCCGCCTAAACCAATTTGCACTAAGTATGGTGCCACTGGCAGGCACAGTGCCCTGGCAGAAAAGGAAGGTGTCCTGTAATTTCCAAAGGTCAAGATTAAATTATAAGACACTCTGTTGCTATAAAACAAGGCTGCTGCACACTGGTATCATTAGGCCCTAACTACTGGTAAGTGAAAATCCTCAGTGCCACCACAATTAATTATACACCTATGCAAAGGCAAAGAAGTTGTTTTCTAGAATTGGATCAAAAGGATTGAAAACTCAGAGTTAGGTCTGGAAAACAGATCTCTCTGCAGTCTTTTGTACATCAAGTAACTCCTGAATCTCACCCCCACACCTGGACAAACACACCAGCAGAAAAAGGAGCAAATACCATGTACTTGATAAAAATGACCAAGCACACAAAGGCAGGACTTGTCTGAGCAACACAGTGCCACCTGTGATTAATCTCCCAGGTGATATGATGCTGTTCTGATCAGCTTGTCATCATCTAAACATCAACAAGACACATTCTCACAATATGGAGTGCGACACGAAGCAGGCAGCAGAGGAGTCTGCTGAGAGCAGCATGCCCTGGCTGGGGCAGGCTGGCACTGCCTGAGAGCTGAATGCCACCTCCTGTGCCCAGCTGGTTGTGTCAGCACTACAGATCCAGCTGCGCTCACCATTCACGTCTAAAAAGAACAAGCAAACAGCACCAGAGAGAACGAGAGGTGACAGCAAAGTGCAGCGTCCCAGCTCACCGAGTCACCGAGCGTCCCATCCCTCACCAAAGCAGGCGGACAAAACACGCAGCAGTGCCTTGCTCTGCACCGCCAGCGAGGGGAGCTGAAGTTTTCCCGACAGGTGAGGAAGCAGAAGGCCCCGGTGCCCGGGTGGGGCGCGCAGTGCCACCCCGATGTCCCCATCCCGCGGAGCCCCGTACCCACCGGTGGGATGCGCTCCAGAGCGCCAGGACCTTCCTGAGGGCGTGCAGGTGGGCCTGCATGGGCAGCGCTGCCCGCAGCCCGCGGGCAGCCTTCAGCTGCGGCGGGTGCCGGGCACGCTGAGGCAGCACGGGGAGCCAGGCCAGGGGCACGGAGCGAGCAGCCAGCCCCGCTCAGCCTTTTAACAGGCAGGCTGCAGTAATGACAGAGCTCGCCAGCAGCCAGCCAGCCAGCAGTGGCTCTGGAGTAATTGCCCTCGCTGCAGGCACCGAGCTGACGAGACAAGAGCACTGCAGAGCCAGGTGACTAAAGCAGGGCAGCAACAGCAGGAGGGATGCAGGAGGGAGACGGAGCCTTCTTGTTACCCCCCAGAAAAGCACTGCCATCGTTCTGAAGCTAAGGCAGGACCCTGTGTTTCAGTGATCCTGAGCTGTCCAAGCTCAAACACACCAGCTTGCACAAAGGATTGATGGCTTAGCCCAGCTTCATCCGACACTTTTTCCAGAGCCTGAAATGATCTTAGAACGGTACAAGCTCCCATTCCTGTGTCACAGTGGAGTCACAGGTCCTTGGGAAATGACAACAAAAGGAAGCCAAGGCAATGGCAGTGGTTGTCCCTTCATTCTTGGTTTCGATCAGCTCCCTGTGTGATCCCCAACAGCCATGAAGAGAGCTCAGGAACAGATTTTACTGCCAGTTTCACAACCACACCTAGGGATGCTCTCAGCCCAGCCCTTACATCAGGACCGCGGTTGGGTAACAGCCTGATCTCTCCTGGCTCAGACACTGCCTTTCCTCCTCCAGCAATGAGAACCAGTCCTGGCAAAGCCCTGTGCTTCCTGGTGTGGAGTGATACTGCAGGACTGACTGGGGAAAAGCTGCTGTCACATGTATCCCTCTCCTCCTCCTGTGCTGCTGCTTCTCCTCTGCCCCAGGGAGAAAGGGATGAAAAAGGAGCAGTAGGATGAAATTAGTAAGGAAACGCCAGAAGAAATGAGAGAAACCACAAAGAAACACGGAGAAAGGCAGACAAGGGAATCCTTAGAGAAAAGGTCACCTAACAGAATCCCACAGGATAACCTTTCTGTGCATATTTGGGGCCATGCTATCAAATTAACCACTAAATGTCTCATAGAGAGTACATTAAAACATTGATTAAAAAGGATTTCATACCTTGTTATATTCTGAAGGATAATGCCTAAGTTAGGCATATTTGTGCCCATCCACATTAAGTTAAATAAGGGCATTTCTAATCCTGGAGGAAGCAGGAATTACTTGACCTGTTATATGGACAGTGAAGCTGAAGCACTGCTGAATTTATAGATAAAGATCTTTAAAAATCAGGTGCCTAAATTCACGGTCTGAGTTTCCAAAGCACAGAGCTGTTTGCAGCCCCCACTGACTTCAAAGAGCCAGTGTTGGCCGTTCACACAATTTTGGAAAAGCAGGAAAAAAGATAAGGATCACTTTTGATGAAAAGCTTGTGAGTCAGGGCTGGGATGGGAAACAGGGTTAAGCAAAATGAAGGCACATCACAGGCTCAGCTCCACTGCCCTGGGAGAGTGTGTGTCTGCTAAATGTATGGTTATCTTCCCATCCCCATGCATGGAGGCAGTGTCTCCTCACTGTATCAGTAACAGGAGACCAGGGCACCTCCAGCTTCGTTAACCATGTGCTGAAATCCAGCATGCTTTCTTTACAGGGCACACACACAGCAGGGCAGTGCTCTCTCTTTGATCTTCAGCCTGCTCCCTCCGGGATCACTCTGGGTGTTGAACTCCTCCGCATGTCCCAGAGAACGTGTCACCATAAAACAGGAGGACCAGAAACAAGGAAAGTACCAATAATCCCACTCCCAAACCAATATATTCACTCCACATCTCTAATTACAGACAGCCAGGACTGATCTGTAAGCCTTGTGCTGGAGACAGGAATGTTTGTAATTACACCAGGTCCCTAGACTGCCAGGTAGCCAGCTGCTCTCTCAAATTAGCCTGGTATGGTTTCTCCCTCCTCCCCAGATACTTCTCCAGAGCTGCTAATGCTGAAAGCAGCTACAGCCTGGATGAAAGATCCCCGTGGATGCCAACCAGGACCTTGTTAATGCTTCACAAGATGCTTTGCTGGATAGGGTCTCAATATTGCTAAAGAGAAATTAACATCCTCATAATAGAATTTTTCACTGAGTCAACCTACATGCAAAGTAGTTTACTCAGATGAAAAACTGTATTTTCCCTTCCCTTCATGTTGTGAAAGGGCACAGAGGTTCCCATCTAACATTCCACCTCCTTCCACCAGCAGCACAGTGAAATTCCCATTCTTTGAAGGTAATATGATTTCTGGAAAGAGGGCATGAAAGCACCTCAGCAGTCATCACTTCCAAGACACAACACAAGGAAGCACTTGTACTTAGGTTAGCCTGAAGTGCATGCCCAGGGGCCTTGCTTAAAGCAGGCCAGGGATTCCTTATGCAAGTGTTCATCCATAACTGGTGTTGAATTAAAGCCCTGTCTGTTAATTTGGCACAGTATTAGCTATGACCTTCCTGTTTCCTCGTGGCACAGATGCTGCAGAATGACCTTCAGCCACGCTGGCAGGAGCTGCCAATGTGCTGGGAAGGTTCAGGAAAGGCCAAGTCAGTGTGTATGATGGGTGTCTGACTGCTAAATGATCCTGTTCCTAATCTTTCGTGCTCCTAAGAGGAAATGAAATTTCAAGCTAAAAAGAAAATTCTTTGTTTTGAGCAGAAAATGATTATCATTTTCAGGAGGAAAGACAGTGCCACCCAACCTCTGCCATAGATCTGGGAATTGACACCACAGAGTCCTGTGCAGGTTGCTCAGTTACCAGGTTTGGTCAGGCAACACTCCTCAGGATGGAAATGGTGTTGGGCTTTTTTATTAAAGCTTGGACATGTTACTGATTATTTCCAAAGTTCAAACCTGAAGCTTTTTAACTGCTGCCAGAAGTGATGCTGGTCTTGTGAGCTGGGCTGGGAGCAGAGATGCAGCATGTCATCACCACCAGAAATGCAGTAAAAGCTAAATCAATTGACTGAGAGTATTTGGAGTGGCGTAGGTCTCTCTTGGCAAAGGCCAGACTCTCAAGGTTTTATTATGCCCTGCATATAGTGTATCAAGGGGAACACAACCATTTCCCATGTACTTGAGAGTAAATGAGAACAGAATCAGACTCCACAGTAATTGAGAACTGGTAGTGAACTTGCTCTGTAAGTCTCTCTAAGCCCCAAGCCACCCATCATGCAGACGGTATTAATTTTAAGGGGATAAATAATGCAGAGCAAAGGAAAAAAAAAAAAAATCCCACAGTCAACCCACAACATTCCAGAGCTATTTACTGTGTGGGGCTTTTTGTCATTCGATAGTTTTTTTAACAGTTTAAAACACTGTCCCCTTGATTCATGAGTTTGGTCTCCAGTGAATACCAGGAGGTTTTTACAAGACCAGCAAACACTCTGCTATTATATTATTTTAACCCCAGCTGTAGCAGTGGTGATCTGTGACAGTTTGATAGCTGCTGTATACACAGAGCCGGGGCTTGGATTTTTTTTCCTTTCCCCCTTTTGGTGAGAGCTGGGGCCAAGCCATGGCAGACAATCTTGTAACGTGCCGATTTGTTCTGCTGCCGTCTCTCACCCTCGGCTTGTCACAGGGACTTTTCAGCATGCACTAAAAAACTAATCAAAACAATCCTGCAGCGTGAAAGGTGCGGGCAGCGACTTCCTGACACTTGTCAGGAATTGCCATGGCTGGGATTTCTCATGCCCCACCACCCACCCTGACTAACCTTCATACAAAACAGGGCTCACTGCCTTCAGAAATGATTCAGGTCAGAGCAAATGTTGCTCGTGTTTTATCACCCGGGAAACTCAGAAACTTTCCAAGAATGAAGTTATGGGAGCGGGGCAGGCTGGGGAGCTCTGATGGACTGTCTCCCCTAGACAAGGAGGCCTCAGTGTCAAAGCAGCACGTCCAAGGGCAGGCAGAGCGGGGAGGAAAGCGCCCTGAGAACCTGCAGGACACTGCTTACAAACAGGTGGCTGAATGCTAAAGAAAGACATGCAGAGAGAACAAGCAGCAAGACACAGGCATGAATGGAATATATTTTACAGCCTGGCATGAGGAATTCAAGGAATTAAGAGGGTTCTTTTTTGTTTCCCAGCTTAGCAGAAATATTCAGGCTTTAATTATCATTTGTCTTGCTGATGGAACATAAATCCCCAAGAATCCCCTTCTGGGGCACTCTGCAGTCTTTGACTTACCTGACACCCAGAAAGAATTTGATTTTGTGCCTGACATCGCTGTCAGCAAAGAAGAGAAACCGGTGTTAAGAGGTTTTAGCCTCCTTTGTTGATCTTGGCTTACACAGTTTGAGGACTTCAGGCAGATTGGCATTAAACAAAAAAGTCCAATGTGCTTTTGCCCTGAATTCCAGGGTGCTACTCTGTGACAGGACTGCTGGCAGTGACCCCTCTCCCTTCCTCCAGCACATGGCCTCTGGCCCCTATATCCAAGGGCTTGATCCTGCAAGGCTGTGCCCGCTGTCCCCACACCAGCACCGGAGTAATCCAGAGCATTTCAGTGCAACTGCTCACACTCTTAAAGCTGATCATGACCTGAAAAGCTTTGCTGGATCAAACCAGAATATTTGGCACAGGGTAATTCAGGAACCACTTCTTTTGGTGAATCTTATTCTACGAGCCCTTTTGCTTGAGCAGCCCAGCAAACAGCTCCAGTAAGAGATAAAGGCAGTGAAACCAAGAGGGCAGTGATTGCCAGACTTTGGGACCAGTCAGAGCTACACTGAAGCCTAAATCATGAATTTTTGGCTTGCCCTTGGCTACATCAGTACTTGTGACTAAAGGAAACCTCCCGACCTCCAGGCCTGGAGCAGCTCTCTGAACTGCTGGGGACTCACTGCAGGATGCTGCAAGGTGAGCACTGACAAAACTTCAAAACTCTGTAGCTCAGGTTTCAAGGAAAATCTCCCTTTAATTCACCTTTGTTTCTGTTAGAGCGCAAAAGGGTTTAAAGACAATGTCAGGTGAAAGATCTGCAGGGAGTTAAAGCCCTGCTGACAGCCTGACTCTAATCCCCAGTGGTGCAGGATGTGTTTGGGTCTTGGCTCTGGAACTCTGGCTATTCCAGCCACATCCCAGGAGCTGTATTACAGCCCATTAGCTCAGGCTGTTCCCTCCACTGGGGTCACAGGAATGTGACTGAGAATAAATCTATCAGCTAGAGAGAAACCTTCTCTTTACATCTTTAAGGCCTGGTGGAGTTTAAGCACGGGATTTAAAGCAGCTCACTGTTGTTCCTGTGCCCTCTGGCACTCCACACTGAGTGCAGGAGCCAGGTTTTATAGCATAAACAAAGCAGGTTGCTAAACAATTGAGCTGACAAACTGGTTGGAAAGGTTGTGCTTCCAATCTGGCAGAGGCAAGCTGGTCCCTTGACCTCGGGAACAAATACTGCCCTTTTTTTTAGGGAAAAGATGTCCCCACCACCCTCCTGTCCTGTGCTTATGTCAGGTGTTAAAGGCAGGTGATCAGTTAGAGATCAAACCCTAGGAATCCTGCTTGGCCTAACCTTAAAACGTACAGGCTAGCAGTCAAGTCAAGGCATTTTGTTGTTTTGTTGGTTTTTTTTAATGCTGGGGTGTAACGTGGGGACAGCTCCCAAGGATCCCCTTTCCAGTCTCTACCCCATTTCCCTCTCTTACTCTAGAAGAAGGAACTAGCAAAATGTTGGGTATCTGCCTAAGGAGAAGGGCCAGAGGCAGAGCTCAGGAACTGGGAAGAGCAGCACAGCTGCACATCATCACAGTGAAATCTTCCCAAAGGCAACCAGTGTACTCCTTTCCTGGAAAACTGTTGTAAACTTTGCTCATTCCTGCCTTATGGAAGCATGACCACATACCACCTCCTTCAGCATGAGCTGTGACTGCCAGCAAGCAATCCCAGCAGCAGCTATTACACTGCACTCTTCAATTCCCTGGAGGGAAGCTGGAAAGGCAGTGACGCTGAAAAATAAAAAAAAAATAATTTGCTTCTCAACAAGCAAATTTGATCCGTAGTGAATCCAGCTTGGAATGCTAGCCCCTAAGAGCAAAGGTTGGTAAGGAACCTGAAATGTGACAATGTGCACTCCAAGCTGGCAGATTTAAACCAGAGTCATTTTCATTAAAAAGATAAGATCCTTCAGAATTCTTAGGCAGCTTATTGTAACTAGGAACCCTTGTTCATTCTTTAAAAAAAGCTATTTGTTACAAACTCATTCACACCCCCCTCCCCCCCAGAGGGGTGAGTCAGATGAAAGATGTCTGTCTGTTAAGCTCTGTGACAGAAAATATGTTAATGACTTTGAAATTAAAGCAAGACCCTCTTACGTACACCTTAACTATGAAAAAACAACACTCAGATCTCAGGCCTTTTCTTTAGGCCAAGGTGAAGCACAGCTCTGGTGCCACCCTGGAGGTGAGGGGCAGAGCTGGGGTTGCAATGGGATCTCCCATGTCTGGACTACTGCAGAGGAAGGCTGCAAGGGTCAGTGACACCACCTCTGACCAGCACAGAACTGGAGCCAGCGGTGTTTGTCACCCACCAGCACGCTTTGCAAAATGTCAGTTTTCAGAAGTGGTGTCCCACGAAATGTCACTAATAAAATAAATGTTCAGAGGCAATACACCTGTCAGCAGTAAGCAGTGACTTGCTGAATCATCCTCCCGTAATGCCTGCGGGCTGGTGCTGACTGACTGCCTGCCTGCCTGACTGCCTGATGCCATACCTGGAGATTCCTGCTGCCTGAGGGCCTGCCTTGGATTTTGCTCTGCTTTTATGGCAGCAAGCACTGCTGGTTTGTAACCCACATGTTTGAATGAGATACAACCACCTAGATAACAATGAGCAATAATTCTAAGCCAGAGTCCTGATTCCTGCATCCAGCACACCTCTCTGCAGGACATTGCTCGCTTACTTGTAAAATGTTTGGTCTTATCCCCTCACTCCAGCACTGCAGGACTAGACCTGATCCAAAGCACCCTCTGGACAGGAACCAGCTCGTGAAGTTGACCAAACCATTTGCAAAAACAGATTTAGGACATTGCAAAGGAGTTGCTCCAGCCTGCCACCTGCTAAAACTGAAACTGGGGACTGGTCATTAGCGCCAAGCACAGCTGACACTGCTGGACCAGTGTCCATTATCTGACCGTCCATCCCTCAGAGGCTCTGACAAAACTGGGACAAGGAACAAAGCACCTTTCACCCCAGAGCATGTTGTGGGTCACAAGGTCATAAGACACAGCTCAAATGAACATTTTGCTTGCTGCAAAAAGGTTCAGGGCCCTGGAAAACAGTGCTCTGCTCATGGCCCAAATCAGTGCAGGGAAGAATAAACAGGAGTGTGGGCAGCACTTAGCAGGCAGCTCAGGCCTGCAAGCTTTACTCACACAAGCAGTCCTTACTGTCTGCTTAGCCCCACTGCAGCCATGAGGGAGGGGGTGTCCATGCAGTCCTGCAGAAGGAGGAGAGCCCTTAGCCATGGAAACTGTGCTGAGATCTGCATGGGATATTTTATCAGCCACTTCTCCTGTTGGGACTTTGCCACATTTCCCAGTCCATCCCTTTGTTTCTCCTTTCTTTTCCTCTAGTGTTTGATCTTGTAAGTGAGGCAAAAGCCCTTGGAAAGGTTTCCTGATGTCCCACACACATGTCACGGGCAAGATATGCTGTGTAGCAATGTCATCATAGAATCATTTAGGCTGGAAAAGACTTCAAGATCATCAAGTCCAATCTTTGCCGGATCACCCCCTTGTCAACTAATCCATAGCACTGGGTGTCACATCCAGTTGTTTCTTTAACACTCCAGGGATGGTGACTCCACCACTTCCCTGGGTGGCCCATTTCAATGCTTGACAATCCTTTCAGTGAAGGAATTCTTCCTGAAGCCCAGGCTCTGGCTGTTCAGCTCTCTTCAAGCAGCACCACCACTCACAGTGTCAGTCAGCACTTCCTACTGCCCTCCTAAACAGCACAGGGAGAGGAAGAGGCTCTTGCTTCCCTACTTCCATCAACAGACCTGTCTGAGCTGCAACTTGCTTTTTGTGACTTCCTGGCCTTGTGTATGTAAATTACACAATGAACAAAATACCCCAAGAGACAAATGGGCAGTTGGCAGAGCAAAACTCCACATTGTTCCTCACTGGTTTTGTCTCAGCACAGCTCCCTTTTGGTTTACCCTGAAGCCATACAGGTGCCCACACCCATCCACACCCATTCCCACACCAGGAGTTGTAAAAGAGCTTCCAGCTCCCTGGCTTATGATTTATTTTCAACTGCAAAGATATAAAGCAAGGCACAATGCTGAGTTTCCCTGGGCTCTCCTTTGCAGCAGAATTGCTTTATGGTACCTCCTTTATGGTTCTTTGTCATGTGTTCTTTATTCCTGAGGAACCCTGTGAGCACTGCACTCAGAAGCGCTGCAGAATCCTCAGGGACAGCAAAATGATGGGATTAAAAGTGATTTCCAACAGAGAGCTCAAGTTAAGCAGCAAAACTTTCAGCCAAGGGACTACTGTGATGACAGGAGCAGACCAGTGTCCTATATATTCTCACACTTCAGGAGAGGTACAGGCACCTGGAGTGTCTATCACCCGTACTTCCAGAGGCACTGGAATTATGAGCCACATTTGTACTGCTCAGGGTGGCAGCCCCATCCCAGAGAGAGAATAACCACTCAGTCACTGAGGCAGAGGTGAAGCAGGAAGATGAAGGAATACTCTGGGCCCGTGAGCAGAGCCCCGTCTTCCAAGCCTTGGATGGCAGGGAGAATGATGAAGAATCTGTTCCCCTTTTTAGCTACAAAAGGCTCATTCTTGGGTGACTGCAGCTGAGGAAGGCGATGTTTTCTTTTCTAAGAAGTAGTTCTCACCATCTACTTAGCAGGAAAATCCAGGCTGCGGTTACAGCAACCAAAAGTACAAAGACATTCCTCTGAAAATTAGAGAGAAAGACCTTGTATTTTTCTTTTAATTGCCTTTTCATACCTTCAGTGGTGCGGGGTGTTTTGCAAAGTGCAGCACACATGGCAATCAAGCCTCACAACATCCCTCACCTCAGGAAGGGCTGTCACACATACTGCCTGCACAGAGAAATGGAAATACACAGCAGTAAACATCTTGCCTCTCATCCCACAGTGAATATGTGGCACAGGCAGAAATGATACCCAGGCATCCTGGCCCTCTAATAGTTGCACACCTACTAATCAGGCTTTATATGTAACTACAGGCCTTTAGTTTAATGTCGTCCATGAGGAAAGAAGGATACTGCTGATTTTTTAACAGCAGATATTAATTATCCTTTCCCTAATCTTCCACAGGGATTAAACAGTGAGGAATAATACTAGCTGCCTTACCCCCAAATTTAAATGTTGAGAGCTGAGAGTTTGTATTTTTCTTTGCCCCTAAACATTCCCCTGAAGGGCTGTTGTGTCTCTGCAGAGCACGAGGTACTCCCACATACTAACACTGCACACAGGGCTTATTGAAGGGCTCTGTTTCAGGCATACCAAAATGCCTCTGGTCCTCCACAGTGCAGAACTGGACTGTGAAAAGATGAAAGCTTGGCTCTGGATAGATGGATCAGGATAGATGCTTCCCCTCAGCCACTCACTCAGGCTAAGCTTAACCTTCACACCCTGCCATAAAAGGCAGCACAGACCTCCTTAAAACAGTCCAGGGGATTCTACCCTTTCTACACAGACACGACCACTTCTGCCTGATAAACTGGCACCCCATGTCAGCTTGTGCTTTTGTCTAATAAATAGCCAGAGCTGAAGTCACCAGGATTTGTTCCTGGAGGGGTAAGGTCACCCACTGCCTTGATTCCAGGCTTGGAGCAACATCACTTGTTCATGTCCTTACTGACATCATGAACCTTGTGCCTTTAAATGACTTCTTAAGAGCAGCAGGAAAAAGAAATGCCTGGGAGGTTCCAAAAACTCACGTCTGAAGGTTTAATAGGTTGATTTATGGGTCTGGGTCTCTCCCACTGTGGCTCTAAGTAAATGTTCAGTTAGGATTTTGTGAAGGGCTGGTGATCATTTCCTGCTTTGTCAGCTTTCCTGAACGGAGCCGCCGCTGTTCCCCTTCCAGAAACAAGGCCTCTCTGATAAGAATAACTTGAAAAACAAGAGCAGTTCAAATTCCAATAGCACTAATTCATCATTAAGCTCAAACTCCTTTGCATGCCATCATTCTAAAAAGTCTATGCCAGACAAGGAAGACGGAGCTAAAAAACACAGAATGAAAGTGCTCGGATCCTGAACGAAACGCAAATGTGCTATATTTGCACTTGGTCACTTTTTAAAAGGTCACTTTTTACCCAGCAATGTCCCAGAAGAACAAGGGAGGGGGGTTTCTCAGGTGGTGAACATAAGGCCCTTCTGAGGATTTAGCATGTGGATGTGCCAAAACGCCTTGTGCTTTCTATGAGTTCACAGCTCTGTTTCCACAGTGTGGTTATGTGTGACCTGTGAATAAAATTTTCCCTACTCTCAGCTGGGCACAATGTATGGCAGGCACATCCCAGGATGGGACATTCATCGGAAACCAAAGGACAAGGGGGCCCTGAGCTGTCCCCAGTTAGACAGAAGTCTGGGAAGTGTCACTGGGAACCGAGCCCGTGTGGATTTTGCTCAAGACCTTTTCTCACAAAAGCTGTTTTTTGAAATGTCACAGGGAACCTCAAACGTCCTGGAATTTACCAGCATCATCCAAGAGGCACTTGGAAGTGTAAATAAAGTAGCTGTGCACTTAGTCCTGGCTCCCAGCATGTAACCCCTGTGTAGGAACAAACGTTGTCAGCTCTGATAAGGACGTGGGCTGGTTACACAAAGGTGAGTGGCCCCACAGACGCACGCTATGAACCAAAGGAACTTCTCAATTATACTCCTGTATAATCCAAGCCTAAAGCAATCCAAATCTACCACACTCCGAGGAGTTTGGTTTGGATACACTGGGTACAGGCATGGGTCTTTGGAGACGCCTCATGTTGACTTTTAAGACCAGGCCAACATGTGGCCTCTAAAACCCAGACATGAAATTGAACAAGTGCTCCTCCATGAATGCCTGAAGAAGCTGCATATCCCAACCAATTCAGGACAGCCGCAGCTGAAGTGATGCCAACAGTGCATTTGAAATACAAAAAGATAAATAACCTGAAGGACAAGTGATCACAGGTAAAAGAGGTGTGAAAAAAGGCATGGGAAAAGGTACAGAGCAAACTGGTGAGCTGTTGCTAACCTTTCCAAAGAGAAATCACTCTAACTAAATTAATTTTAAAAGCCACATCTTTTTCTCTGATGCCCAAATATCCAAGACCAAAAAATGACACTAGGGCTTTCCTGGCTGCACCTGAAATGCCCCATCACAGTACTCTCCTCGAGGTGCTCCAGGGGAACTGGAAAAACAGCAAAGAAATGGCAACATGAAATCAAAAGCTGAGAATTATTCACACTAAATTGTCTCCCCTCAGTTGTCAGTCCCTACCTCCTGCTCCAGCAAAGCCGAGTCAAAAACTGCCCTGGAAACAAACCCCTCCTTTTGTTCTCTGAAGACTAGAAGTCTTTTTATATTTAAATGAAAATCTGTCAAACTAATTATGTGAATATGTAATGGTCTCATTTTGTACTCATTAGAGAACATGGTAATGGCCATAAATTCCTCTGACGGAGCGTGTATGTGTGAACATGAATGTCTGGTAACGTCTCATAACCTTCAGGCTGGACCACGGCTTTTGTCTCCGGGTTAGACCTCGTGAGACAAACAAAAGCCCCAGTATTGCTTAAATTAGATGCAAAGTGCTGTGTTACAGCAATATGATAAGCATGATTCTTGTGCACACAAACAGCCCAGGGGAGCGCAGGGACCGTTCCCACCGTGGTGACAGAGACGTGGCCCCCGTGTCGGTCGGTGACGTGGGCCATTGTCCCGGGCCATGTACAATTTTCTGCCTCGGGATAAATAGGCAGTACAGCTGTTGCCGTGGGTTGCTTTGAATGTCCCGTCAGGAGAACTTCAATGGGATGTGGCATTCCTGGCATTTTTTTGGTGCTTTTGATATCCATAGATAAAGAGAAGAAATAAATATGGACAAGGAGCACTGAAATAAATGTTATGTATTATATCTCATTCATAATTGACATTCTTCTTTCATTCATTTCTGTTTATCTTCACGTACTGATGACGGATAACTTTTGAAATAAAACTGGGTTGGCATTAAAATGGATCCCAGTGTGAATTTAACAGATGCTAGGAAAAAAAATTGACATCAAAGACTATCCAATGCAACATACTGGAGCTGAGGCAGAAAATAGTGAAGAACATTGACAATTCTGGAGATGTGTTGCAGTGTAGGAACAGCAACAACAGCAGCAACATTTTATAGGGAGAAGTGGGTTCCTGGGCAGGATGAGGCAGAAGACACAGACTTGACTCATCAGACTCAAGCCTGCATTCCCGGTTGTGTTTTGAAATGTTATTCTGAATAGTACAAAGAACAAACTGTGATAAACACTGAAGAGAGAGAGAATGAGACTGAACCTTAACAGCCCTCAGTCATCTACAGCCTTCCTTTGCTGGTCCCACTGTCCAAAACCAAAACCACCCAACTCGGCTTCTTTCCCTTCCAGCTGGAGGATTGTGGGAGCATCCGTGCCTGGATCAAGGATCTTATTCTACATTAGAACAGCTTTCAAGTAGAGAGCACAGCAAAGACACAACCTGACACTGAGGTGCAGTTAAATGGAGCCAGAGTTTGTGACTGCTCAGAGCATCCCTCCACAGCTGGCTCTTGCCCTTTGCTTTTTCCAGGCAAAAACCCAACTGCCTTGTGCCTGCGGCTCAGGCTGGCAGCTCACAGTCCCCTGTCCCCAGCAGCTGTGCAAGAGTTCCTGGGGAGAGAGAAGAGGCTAAAGAGGAAGAGAGCACTGCAGAACTGTAAGAATACTCGTACTGGTTCAGTGAAGAACTAAACGTGGCTAAAGACACCAAGTGCTTGATGTTAATTGCTGTTTTCCCCACCCCACTCCCCATGGCTTTTTGGGGGTCATTTACTGGGAAGGATGGCTGCAAAGAGCATGGCTATGACTGAGTAAGCTCCTGATTAAAGCCCAGTTCTCTGGTTGCAGCAGCACTGCCGTTTTCCCTGAATGAGATCAAAAGTAAGAGATAAAACATATGAGGAGGTGAAAGGCTAATGGCTCCTGAAAATAGTTCAGTGGTGATAGGACCGAGATTATTTCTTCGAACAACATTTCTCTCATTAAAAGCAGGTAGGTATCAGATTTTAATGACTTGTTTTTTCCCATCTGGGTAGGGCCAGAAAGACTTGACTCCCCTGTTCTCCACAGCCGTCTTTCAGAAGAAATGCTTTACCTGCCTTCTTATCATGGTTAAATGATACCCATGCTTGAAAGCAGGATTTCTATCCGTCCCCACAACCTTGGGCAAATATTCCTGGTTCTCAGAGAGCTGACAGGAAGGCAAATCCCCTACTGCAAACTGACAGCTGTCAAGTGATAATAAATACCTGCAATAGGGAGAGTTTTATCCCTCTTCCCTGTACATATCAGCTTTCACTGAAATTATACCCTGCTCCCTGTGATCAAGCCACTGTAGCTGTGTGCCCAGCTTCAAACACAGCCCTGAGCAATGGGGGGGAAACTACTGAGTTTCCTCCCCTCTCCTCTTCACGACATCTCCCTTCAAAGGGCATCAAACTGCCAGTTCTGTGATTCCCTCTTGTCCATGGGGGCTTCTCTGCAAATGTTGGTATTTGTTGCATGCTGTTGAAACATTCATGTAAATTTGCAACTTACAAGTCCTCATCTTAAAGGAATTGAAACACTTAAAAACAATCCACTTTGCTGAGTCACAGCGAGAGGTTGAGCAATGTGCAGGAATGAGGCCTCAGCTGCTTGACAGGAGGAAAAAAAGGTTAAGGTATGGGGAGAAAAGAAATCTGCATTTCAGAAGGGAACTTCCAGAGGAAAGGAAGGAGTAAAACCATTCAGACAGACTGACAGACAGTCTGTTCCTGCCCCTGCTGACAGAATAAAGGCTCTTTCAGCACTAACCCTTCCCCATGGCGCTCCACCTCACACTGGTGAACAGGAGACAGAGCTCTTATGTGGCAAAATCTTCCCTGGAACACAAGTTGGCATCTCTCAGTACCACCAGTGATGCTGAGCTACCTGTAACCTCAGAGAATCCAGTCCCACCACTTCATGATGCAGCAAAATCCCTGAGCCACGACAGAAGAGCTCTGGGGCCAGAAGAAAATGATGGGCACAACAAAATCAGTCCTCTGGGATTATTTACATCACTTATAATCTTGGTATTTGTAATAACAAGGCAGAAGTGATCTCTGTTTCATTGAGGACAATGAAGTGGTTGTACATCCACTGGAGATTTTACTGACCTCATGGCAAACACAGGTTCACACTTGATTTGAATAGAACAAGATTTTGGCAATTAACAATAAATTACACACATGGGCTCACGTCCTGGCACAGAAAGGAAAACGCCTCCCCAAACCAAACACAAGCTGAGCTCTACAAGGCCCTTTCTCCTTCAGCAGGCATCACTCCGGAGCAGGAATCCCAGCCCCGTTCCCGCTTATTCATGAGTGTGCGCATGCAGGAGCGGGGAAGAGGCTCGGGAAGAATTCTTTACGAAAAAAAAGCAGCAGCCCCATTCCTGAGCCGCTGTTGCTATGGGCCCGCGGGGCTCACAACAGATGGCAGGAGAGCCATCCCTGCGCCCGGCTCTGAAGCTGTCCACTCAAGCATGCCATTCGCATTCCCCGCATTCCGGCGGGACGCGGCCCCGGCGCAGGGCGGCCGGTCCCCGGGACACCGCGCCGCCCGCTCCTCTCCTCTCCCCGAGCTGCCCGCGCCGAGCCGCGGGGCCCGCAAGTGAGAGGCAGCGGGACCACAAATGCTGTCCGGATACGGGATTCCGGTACTTGGAGAGTTTCACTGACTGGGAAAATGTGGTTTGCTACCGGAGGCTTAGTCCTGGACATTGTCTGTTCCTGGGTCCTTGTAGTGGTCTGATTGGGAGTGAGAAACAGCACCGAAGGGCCTGATCCAGACCGTGATGCAGGGCTGGGCATCTTCCTGCTCCCTGGATGGAGGGGGCAGCACCCTCCAGGATAAGGGCTTGGGGTGGGGAGGCTGGACCGAAGCAGAGACAGACATCCTCTTAGCTGCAAAGACATCATGGCATCCTAACCACTTGAGGGGAACACAGTTCAGAGCCAAGGCCACGGCCAGAAAGGATTCACAGTCCAACAGGTATTACAAACAGCTGAGAAGTGTGAGAGAAAGTGAGCAGAGAGAAACCAACGTAAGGAAGGACTAGGAGAAGTGGCAGGTGAGGAAAAGTATTATTTAAGAAGCAGAGGCGTCCAAGTGTATAGAAAAGGGACACCAAATGCAGCAGCCAAAGACTTCAGGTACAGGTTTCTGCCGTGCTGCTCCATCTAGGCTAGAACAGCAAGATGACTTGCAAGACCCCCCAAAGTATGCAAAACCTCGTTGAGGGTTGAACTCCCCATTCTCGGGGAGTTCATGGTCTCAGACTTCCTCTTTTGTGCCCTGCAAATCCCGCCTGGGAACCAAAGCGTGCCTCTGACTCCCAGCAAAGCTCTCCCAGCTCCCAGGGCACAGCCAGGCTAAGGAAAATGCACCCTGGCTCCCGTTGGACTCTTAATGGCAGCGTTCTGGTCTCCTTCACCCAAACAACAGAGCCGGGCTGGCTCGGCAGTGAGGAATCTGAATGCGATTTGCCTGTCGCTTGCTGATCACACAGGACGGGGCTAATTTGCATTTGGCCTCCGGAGTCACCGGGTTTTCCTTTTCCTGGGGGTGTTACAGCAAGGATGATGGAGACAAAGGGGCAGATGCTGTGGGCTGGCCGTGTGCAGCTGGCCATCGCATTGTGCCGAGCTGCAGGGCTGCTCCGAGGCAGCCTGGGAAATGTGCTCCCTGCTCCCAGGCAGGCTCAGCCCAAAGCCAGCGCCACTCTCCTTCAGGGACGGGACTCGCCTGACCCTCCTAAATGCCGTCCTCCCAGAGCACCGGGGATAGTGCTATTTTCTAGTTTCTTTCCAATGCAGACATGGAGCAAGCCTTAAGCTGGAGGAAAGAATCGGACTTCTGCTAAAAGTCATTTGGGTGGCTGCATGTGCAGTCTTTTCTGTGCAGGCATGCAGGAAATTCTCCCTCCCTCTCACACACACAATGGTTTAGATTTGGTATTTACGAGCTTAAGTTCGAAATAAAGGAGGAATGAAGTTTCCAGGTGGCTCTTTCTTTCTTTAATCTTTGTTATGTTTCTCCCTCCCTGTCTTTTCTATCAGTCTTTAATCAAATTCCTGCTGTTACTTTTATTGAACAAAGGAGATGCTGGCACAGACCTGAGTGCCTCTGTACATGGGTTGCCCTCTAAAAGCCAAGTTGCTACGATTTATTACTAAATGGTCCCTGCAGGCTGTAATTTATGAAAGGCAGAAAGAATGTCCAAGCTTTGGCAACTGAGGTAAATGCTAATATCTGGTAATTCTTCAGCCACTTGGGTTTCTATGAGGTGTTGCCTTTAGCCCTTTGAAGTCATCCAAAAGACTTCACTTTAACACAATACAGAACACCAGAGAAAACAGTAGCATCAGCCTGAGATGAATTTTTTCAATTTGCTTGAAGGAGGCGACCACCCAATCGCTTTAATTCAGGCATCTCTTCAAATTTCAGATGGGAAGTTCCTCTCATTGCTGCAGCCTGGGAACATGCTCACCCCTGTAGGCATCAGGCCAGGCATCAGGGTGGTGGGATCTGTGCTGTGAAACCACCTCTTCCTTCATGCTCTGGGTCCTTGGCAGCTCCACTGCCTCAGGAATCTTTAGGGATACTCCCAAGCCCACTAGTTTTGCGCCAGTATTTCACTAGCACCACTACAACCACTACAACCTGCACTGCCAACTTTCCCTAAGCACAGTGGATCACCACAGTTTAGATGAAAAACCAGTTACAATTTCCCTGGAAGTGCACAGCTAAAGCTTTGGCCCATACTCAAAGATAAAACAATCCCAAACAAACTTCAAATTAAAAATATCCTAATAGCAATGAAGCAGCTAATGAGTTTCAAGATTAGTTAATGGGTTTACTAAAGGAGTTCATGTGTCAGGAAATACTCAAAATCAAATCCAAGTTCAATGAACTTAGTTTTATGATTCATGACCAATCCAGAAGGGCGGATAGGTGTGGGTACAATATACAACAGGTCTCCAAAGAAGGCAAATTTGTGTGGGCCCAACTGCAGCTACAGTGATTGCCAGCACTGGACCTGTACCAATTGCCATCTCTCATGAACCAGCCTCCTTCACATTGTCTCTCTGCTCCCTGCAAAGCTGCCATATTGACAAAACAAGAGTACATCCCAGATTGTGGGGCTGGTCCATCTCTGTCCAACAGTGACGTAAAGCTTGTGCCTGGTTTGCCACCCACTTCGAATGACTCTCAATTTATCCAAGGTGAAGGCCAAGAAGAGTGCCACAAACTTGAGCATGGATTCTTCCCGACTATAAAACTGCAAACTGCACCCTACAAATCATGGTGTGGACGTGAGTCAGAGCCCCTGCTCGTGAAGACTCAGCGTCCCAAGTCCCTGGTATTGATAACACCTTTGGACATCGAGGGTGGGAATACTAAAAGGCTGCACAGCTCTGGTGGCTCTCCCAAGTTCACCTCTCCTGTGAGCTCCTGGCACTTTTCTAGCCTAAAGTCTGAAAGTTTTGCTTAGATTGCCCAACAGCCTCCCAGTGACAGACCCTGAGCGTCGGCACGGCACCCAGCTCCCCGTTAGCTGGGAGCTCGCTTAAAACAGCGCCCGAAAAATGCCCCCCGGCACTGCATGAACACTCATTTGCTGTCAACTTTGCGATGCCCGTGAGGTTTAGGACGGAGAGAGTCCCCAAGACTCCCGCCCTCCGGTGTGCCCAGCCCCGCGGCGCGGTGCAGCTGCCGGCCGGGCACGGAGCCGCGCCCGGCTGGCTGTGCCGTGGCCGCGCAGAGGCCGCTTACCTTGGGAGCCCCCGGAGGCAGGCTCGGGATCCCCATCCTGCCCGAGGGGAGCGCGGGCCGGGAGCGGGAAGGAAGGGCAGCAGAGGGGAAGGGAAGGGAAGGGAAGGGAAGGGAAGGGAAGGGAAGGGAAGGGAAGGGAAGGGAAGGGCAGCAGCGCCTGGGAGCGCGGAGCCGCGGCGCGCAGGCAGCGCGATAACGAGCTGCGGTACAGGTGCTGTGCGCGCAGGCACCTCGGCACCAACCCCGCAGGAAAAAGCAGGAGGTTCGCTCGGCACAGGCAGCTCGGATTACTGCCCTCCTACCCGGCAGTCGTCAGCAGGCCTGACAGACAGGAGCAGAGACCGTGAGGAAAGGGGGAATGTGCTGAGTGAAAGTGCCAGTCAGCTCTGCCCCGGCTCCCCGCAGGTTTGGGCTTGGCCCCTCTTATAATTAACACAGGGCTTTGCGGGGAGAGAGGGGAAAAGAAACTATATCCAAGAAAAAAGTGTTTTCAGCCAGCCAGGAACGATCTATTGTTTCTCTCAAAGTTCACCCCTCAAATTGCTAATGAAAAATGTAATTGGGATAAGGGTGGGGGATTAAAACGATGGAGGAGAGGCGTAGCAGGGATGTTGGTCCCTGTTGCTCACTGGCCCCTAAGTTGGAGCTCAGCAATCGACTTCAGGCCTGAAAAAGATGCCACAGGAGAAGGCTGTGGACGCTGCATGAAGTCCATGGAAATTATCCCAGAAAAGCACACGGCCCTCAACCCCCTGGACCCATCCTGCTACAGAGGAAGTCAACCTAATGCAGCCAGGGAGCTTCAGATGCTCTATACCACCCAGGCTGCCTTAACATCCGAGAGAAAGCTGAAAACATACATTAAATATACATGAAATATATTAAATTGACATGCTTTTCCTACCAGGAGCAAAACGGTTCATTTCAGGCCAAACAGAACACACAACTGCATTTCAATTTAACCCTGAAGAGTTCTCTTTTCTAGCCCTGCTCTAAAATCAAAATATTCACAATCTCACCCATACTTTTCACCACATTTTCTCTACTCCAATGTCCCCTTGACTTCAAGTAAAGGGAATACATTATCCTTTTCCACATAGTTACCTTCTTGAATGCCTCCAGTCAACCCGACATTTCACCTGACAATAGTAATCATTTTTAAAAGCCTGGGAAACACAAAAGCCCCAGTGGTAACTCTGAGCTAAGTCTCTTTACAGCTCCTGCAACATGTATTTTTTAACCACTATTTCTGATTTTCATTTCCTCAGGCATTCTCAATAGGAAAAAAAAAAGTTATGGTTTATTATGCAGGTATAACCTACCTAAAAATGTTTTATATATATGCACTGAATACCAGCCCTGCCTCCCTTCTAATGCCAAAGTCAGTCAGGAAGCTGAAGAAAGGGGGATTAGGATAAAACCAGTTCTATATTCTTTGTCCATCTGTGTTTGGGTGAGTTATTCAGGCTGCTCTGCACTACACACAGGAAGAGTTGTGCATATAAAAGACCATTTGATACTGTCTGTGCAGTGTCTGCTCTTCATTGTTCTTTTGCCTGAGATATTCCATGTATCCAGCCCTAAGGGAGAAGCAATACCAAGGGATTTGGATGACCTGTACAAGCCCATTCATAAAAAACGTAAAGGAGTTACAGTAATCACTACACCCTAACATCTGTTTTGCTGAAGTAAATCCAGGCAAACACAATTTATATCAGTAGGATTACATCCGTGTTCATTAACCTCTCCTGACCTCACCTCCCTTTCAGAGCAAACCTTGGACCAAGCAGGAAAAGCAAGGAAAAGATTTTGTGAAACGATTTTATATTAGTAGCTGAGCAACTAAATATTTAACCTGGCTGTGGCTGTGTACACATGTACATCTGTCCACATCAATGCCACCCAACCAAGAAACCCCTTATAAATCTGTGCTTATAGTCAGCTCCCATGCAACTGCAGCACCTTTACAG
Source organism: Haemorhous mexicanus (assembly GCF_027477595.1). Taxonomy (NCBI): domain Eukaryota; kingdom Metazoa; phylum Chordata; class Aves; order Passeriformes; family Fringillidae; genus Haemorhous; species Haemorhous mexicanus. The sequence continues at coordinate 1,660,038 of NC_082344.1, forward strand.
CACAGGGATGATGTAATGCAGCTATTCTCAGCTTTCCCTGCAGCTGCCCAGTGAGGCTGTCACCCTGCACCCCTCTGCACCTGGACAGGTAACCAGAAGCCCTGTCCAGTCCAAGTATTTGCCCTGTGGACTAAAGGTCATCCCCACACCATCCCAGATAGTGAACAATGCACGGAGTGCTGGGAGAACACATCCTTGTTTGTCTGAGTTTTCCTACTTTTGTGATCTGATCCAGCTCCAACCTAATCCTTGGGAAATTGCAAATAAAGGAGATTCACGCTGTAAATGTACTTTGTAGGGCACTGGCAGAGATTTCCCAGCTTTTCCAGAGCCACTTGCTGACAAATCCAACCCCAGGCTGATTATTGCCTGAAGAAGGCAAACTAATCCATAGGCACAGGGTGAGAGGAGCAGCCAACTGGAATGGCAGTGGCTGGAAATTCCTGGGTTCCTAATGCAGCTTCAGCTGAGGGGTCAGTCTGTAACATCCCAGCAACCGTAGCACATCATGGTGGCTGGCATTTATTTCTTTCTAAGGCATTTGCCCACTGCTCCTATCAGTGACCTAAAAGCTTTTATTCAAAAATTGTATCTAGATCTCCCTTACATTTACTAAAACCCTATCATTCCTCAGCTAATTAAGTCCCAGACAGTAAGGATTTGCCAGTGATTTAAAAATTAAATTCTGTTCACCTCTCAACTGTCTGCCCCTTCCTAATGAGACAGGAACGGCAAACATTTCAATGAATGCATGGAAAGCTCCTCTATGAAAATGCTGATGCTTGAGCTGTTAAAGACTGGCCAGTTTGATCCAAGACACAAGGAAATGTTAAGGCCTTTCCTTACCTGGGCACAGGGTGTACAGGCCTTGGAAATCCCATCCAAACTGTGGGTGAGGCCCCTGGTGGGCTTTGGCTGGTCACACCTTTGGCATTACATGAGGAGCTGCAGACTCCAAGCAAAGGCTCATTTTTTTCTGTGATAAAAGGAAGCACTTTGAAAGAGCTGAGACACAAGGAGACATGAGTAGGGGCACGCTGGAGAGCCGAGCAGGAGATCACAACAAACAGAAACCAGCGCTAGACACAGACCACCCTGCCAGCCCTGGGATGCCAGCTTTGGCCTCTAAGCTGTCAGTTAAACATTCCATGTGCATGAAGCCCTCCTTTCTGCTGTTCCCTCAGCCATCAGCACTGAACAAACCCCAGCACACCGCAGAGCAGCTCTCTGGGAAGGCGCTGCTGCACTGCTGCGGAGCGGGGCGTGGGCCAGCGCCAATTCTCATTCATTTCATTCACAAAAACTTGGATTTATTCGATGCAATTTTTTGGCACGCTGTCAAATACGGCACAAAATTACATTAGTGTCATAAGAGGAAAGGATTAGTGGACAGACTTCTTTGAAGAATTGTGTTGGCACTTGTCTTTTTGTAAAAATGCCAGCAGCTTCCCCTCTCTCCAGGAATAGCCCATTTTCTCCTGGTCAATGAAGGAAATCACTGCTCAGTGAGGGTCTAAGCCAAAGCCTTTTGGAGTCTGTGGGAATCTTTCCACTGATTTCCATGGGCTTGAATCAGCTCTGAGCCGCAGATGTCAGCTGTGCTGACATCTTCCTCCCGCCCTTCCACACCTCCATAGGGTTGTTTATCAGGTGGAGTGCAAGACTTTTCTCCTGTATTTTTTCCTAAAGCCTCAGTTATAGTAATTTGCTGCCAAACCAAGAACAGCTCTGTAGCTATGGCGTGAGTGCAAGTATTCAGGATGTCTGGGTTTAATTCCTAATCTTGCCACTGTGTTTGAAGGAGTTGATTAGAACCAGATCTGTCTGAAAACACAGCACTGTGGCCCTGGGAGGCCCACACAGCCCAGCACCTTCTTGCTCCCGGCATCTCCCCCGGGTCTCATCGTTCGGGCAACGGGGCCAGGGATGTACCAAGAGAATTACCCAAATAACCCAAGTGATACAGGGAATCTGTAGGGAAGCATGAAAACAAACATGCAGATTATGGTCACAGCCAAGGATAAGCTTAATCCTTCCTTTTTAAACAGTTTTTTAAGCACAACAGGAAAAGGAGGATGTTTTCTGTCCCCACTCCTCTATTTGACTTGTATTTTTAGTCTGATGTTCTTTGAGAAGGAGAAGAATTGCAGGCACTGCTAAGGCTGAGGCAGACACAAACCACTACCACTGAAAACAGAAAATCAACCACCTTGAATGCTGATCTTCACTAGAATATTCTGTATACCACATAAATAATACCTGAACAGGCTTCTTGCAGTCACTGGTGTCAGAATGACTGGGTAAGTGCTAAGAGCACACATGGGCATCCTGAAGCAAGCAGTTTTGCTGTAAATCACAGCTAGTTTGAGATTTATGCTTTGTCCAGTCTCGGTGTCACCATCACATCCCAATCTTTGCTGGCCTGAGCCCTGGAAACAGCACCCTGGAAGAGATCTGCCGTGCCCTTGCACATTGGTATGGGCAGAGCAAGGGCCCAAAACCCTGTTAATTCTCTGCAGAACATTTGTCATTGCTGTTCCACCAGCAAATATTAATAGAGCTTTGCATTAATTAACCCAGCCTGAGGCTGGATCCCTCCGCAGGGCAAGAAGGACTGCACGGGCTGTGCCCTCTGCCCGCCCTGCAGCCCCAGTGCTGAGGAGTGGCCTGGCAGCAGGAGGCTTGGCTCGGGCGGTGTTTGTGCTGGAAAGGCTGCGTGGGACTTGTCCCCTGCGGCCCAGGGTCCCCTTGGTGGCACAGCCCCGAGTGGCACCACGCCTGGCTGCCCTAATTGCTGCAGTTACAGACACGCTGCATGTCCAGCCATGTAAACAGTGTGATGCTCCCGCAGCCATTCCTGCCCACTGACCTGTACAAAAGCCTATTTTTGGCAACTGCTCCAGGCCACTGTAGGGGCTGTAAAGCACACAGGGCCCTGCCGGTGGTTTGAGCCTTATCTTCAGCTGATGAAGGCATGCACAACACAATTAGATCAGACTGATACCACTGAAAAGGGTCTTTTTGTCATTGCATCCAACTCTGCTTGTATACTGCAGCTGGAGAGGAAGCAACAGAAAAAAAAACCTAGGTTGGAAATAATGATGTATTTCACAACAAACCAGCAAAGTCTCACTTCTTTTGTAGCTGTAGCTCTCAAATAGCTTTTTCTCCACCCGGTTAAAGATCAACTGAGTATCAAAACCTCTGTAGGCAGTTTGCTGAGGACAGTAAGCCAGCCTCCCTGCTACAAAATCCAGCAAACTGGTCTCTCCAGTTTCCCATTGTGATTCACACCGGCTGCTCCAAATGGGCAAACCCTGAGCAAAGCGACCTCCCCAGCATCAGCCTGTGAATTCCTCAGGCCTGATGAAACTGGTTGTTCTGGTGCCCATGGTGAGAGACATTTGTCGCCAGCAGTGATTGAGGCACACTGAGTCATCACTCCCTGGGCTGCGAGCAGCTCCTGCTCCAGCTGCTTCTGGCCTCAGCACGATGGAGTGTGAGTGTCAGCAAGGCCCCTCACAGCACACCAGCTGCAGGCCTGAGGTGTACAGGAATGAGCAAACACACATATATATCTGAGACCGTTGTCCTGGAAATGAATGGGCAAAAGCAGTGAGGATGGGCAGAGAGGCAGGACCTGGCTTTGGGAACAGCCTTTGAAACAAGGGAGATGTAGGCAGCTGTGCTAAAGAAGCAGAGAAAATGGAACATTTGAAAACTGTCACTGAGGGCTTCTGAGCTGGGGACAAAGCAAACAAAATGCAGCTAGAGAGCATCCATGAAAAAAACTGTTCAACATTTATCTCCCAAATAAAGATCCTCTTAGGGAATAGGCACAGGATTTACTTAACACTGGGGCTCATTAGGGCATTCTCTGCCTCTGCCCTACTATAAGTCTGTGAGCAAGGAAGCAGAAAGTGTATAAATTCACAGCTTCATGTCTCTCCTCCTGCAAGTCCCTCCCTGGGGACAGCAGGACATTTGCACAGGAGGGAGAGGCAGACTGTGGTCCTCATTACTAAATACTCTTGTGCTGGTCATGTGAGAGAGAAAATTTTTCTTGTTATTTATTGTAGCCTTTTATCTTGCCCTGAATTTTCCCTGATTTTGCCTTCACATTCCCTTCTTTGAAACTATTCCCACCTTGTCCCTCCATTACACTGATCAATCAAACTTGAGTTGATGAAGACTGATGATGACACATCCATCAGTTGTGACATTCCAAGGGAAGTACCACATCATTGCATCAGCCAGTCTGCAGACCTGCAAGGTGTTGTAACATCTACTTTTGCTTAGTAACACATGGAAAGGCTCACCCTTTAAGTACTAAAAGCTTACCTTTGTCCTGAAATAAAAGCCAAGGTTAAATAGCAATCTGAGTATGCTGTGTGAGCTATGGCACAATAGATCTGATTTTAAAACTGTGTGCTTTCTATCTGGTGTGATGGTTGGTGTCACCACCACACCATTAGAGAACTTCTGAGGTTTCCATTTGAAAAACAGACAGCTAAACCTTCCAAAACATGCTGACCTGGAACATGCTCTGCAGAGAGTCAGAACCACATACACCAAGCAAACTTTGCTGTTGTTTGTATATGACTTTTAAAGAGTAAAGTCCATGTTTGTGGGAGTTTGTGTTGCTCTGTAAGGAAGAGTTTCTGTGAATACTGAGAGCACTGATGAAAAATTACAGTCACAAACAGGTCAGGAAGTTTTCAAACTGCTGGTACTTGCAGCAAGCAACCCTAATGCATTTCAATTCAATCATTATGGCAAATTTACAAAAATAAGCACCACACGCATTTCAGAAATACTTTATTTTCAGATGATGTAGTAGTGCAAATCTCCAACCAACCAAACATGAACCTAGGTGGGAAGCAGGTTAGTGTTGCCTTTACCTGTCTAAATGGCTAAACTCATTCTGTCTGGGGTCAAGGTAATTTGCACCCCTTTCCTCTTTTCTCACCATTCTCCCCTGGAATCCTTACCTTCTAGAACTGGAGACAAAATCTCTTCTTCTACCCTGGCCAGTGTGCTGAGTGATGGAATGAATTCAGAGAAACTTGTGACCCACTGCCCACAGAGCAGTCAGGACCTCACATTTCCTGATTCTTGCTGCCTTCATGCCAGCACTGCATGGTCAGCTGGGACCGGGTCAAATTACCTGAAGGCTGAGCTCTTAGCTCTTAGTTGCAATTTTCCAGTTCTAAATTTATGGATTATCACTGAGTTTTAAATGTGCACAAAGGATTCAAAGTACCTTGGCAAGGGAATGGTATGTGAATGTAATACCTCTAAAAGTTAATGTGCTTGATCCTTCTATTGGTGATGAATGAAGCCATGAAAGACTTCCAACCAATATTTTTTCATGTTCACTATAGTAATCCAAACCAGAAAAACATCAAAACCCCTTGCATACTCTTTAAAGAGGGAAAATGGGGTGGAAAGGTGTTGGGAATACGAAAAATGCAGAGAAACTATTGCATTGCAAAGCAAACTGTTTCTGTTTCCACAGTTTTGCTAAGGTAGTGTGAATTAAACATTTTCTTTAGTCAGTGAATTAAACATTTTCTTCAGTCAGTACATTTGGATTACAATCTACATAGACTTCAAGAAAAAAACAAATCCAAAATGTATGTTTGGAAAACATTCAAATTGCAATGAACTCCTTTTGCAAATCCTCTCCCAATGGGTGTGCAAACCATGTAACAGCTCTGTATATGAATATTCAGGATTTGCTCAAGGTTACCTAAAGATGTTTTAGTTAAACAACCAAACAGAGTCAGCAGAAGCACAAAGTACAGCCCAGAGAGCAGGAGGGTGTCTGAGCTGGTCATAGCTGCCCAGCTTAGGCATCACTACTCAAATGTTACTCAGTTGTTCCAATTTAGTGACCCAAAATGACACCTTTTGTTTGAGTAATGACAACTCCCTAGCTGTGCTGATCTTTACCCAGACTCCTTTTTGCCTAAGTGTGGAGCTTGAGGACAGAGCACTCCATAAAGTGATACCAGCTATCACTTAACTGGCACAGAAAGAAACTGGACATGGCCACAGCAAAAGACACAGAGGTAGCATTTCTGTTAAGGTTTTAAAAAACCAAGCAACATAAATTCCAGACCCAAACATCTTTGATTCAAAATCCTCTATCACTCACCTGCAGAACACCAAACAGCTCCAATCTTGATGAGGCCAGTGGAAATCTTTCTGCTGCCACAGCAACAGTGACAACATGCAGCAAATAAGGCAAGAGCTATGTACAGAACTGTCACCCTTTGCCAGGGAGCCCCAGGCACACAGGAGGAAGATGAGACTACCTGTACATCACTGAACAGAGTGTCATGGGGCAGGGGAGCAGTGCAAGAGAAATGGGTGTTGTCACATATCAGTGACAAAGGAGCCCTAGAAATATTGGTGAAAGAACAAGCATTTGCCCTTGGGCTCATGCCTGTGTGCTCAAAACAAGGCTTGTGCTCAGATTAGGCCAAGCCACAGGCCTCCAGCTGGAGAAGTGAGGGGCATGGCTGGGTGGCCTGTGGGGCAGGAGGAAGGCAGAGAATGATTGTGACTCTTGCCTACCTGCGGACGACAAGCTTCAGCTTCTTGTAGGAGCCTTTCACCAGGGAGATGGCCTCTCTCCTGGAGCTGCTCAGCTCCACCTCGTTGATGTTCACCACTTCATCACCAGCCTGCAGCTTGGAAGGCAGGGAATCTGCCTTCCCTCCCTCTTCGATCTGCACAGGAGAGAAGGGAGAAAGTGAGATGTGCCTGACACGGTTTGGCTTTCACCTGCAGAGCTGAGCGTGTGTTTCTGTTCAAAGAATTGATCTACCAGCCCCAAACTCTGCTCTTGGATTAAAAAAACCCTTTGCCAGCCAGCTCACTCAAAGGCCTGTGCTTGCCACCCCTACATTTCATATAGAAGGGAGCCTGGAAGCAGCAGCCAGATGAGCTCTGCCAAGAAGCACTGTTTAGAATAAGCCTGAAAAGTCTTTGGTATTTGGAAGCAGTGAACTCCAGCAAAACAGCCATGGAACGCCTCTTGATAAGATCACCCAGGCACCAGCCCAAGGGCAAAGCCAGGATTAGAAGAGCTTGGATGTGATATTTTTTGTTCAAGCTCCCCTTTGGGATCCAGATGCCTGATGAACAACAGTTTATTTCTTACTGGCCAGCAGCAAAGCAGGAGCACTCAGGTGCAGGTAGTTAATGAAGTGCAGCATCTCTGTAGGGTTTTTCAGCTAGGGATATAAAGAAAGTAGATGATTATTTGAATTTTATGAGAAAGTAAGCAGTCTGCTCCAGGCTATGGAGTGGCAAAGCTAGAAGCAGAGTCCTAGGGCACTTCCCTCTGCTTTGTACGGCCCATCATGTATATGGCATAGTGACTCCCCATCCGTGTGCCAGCAGAAATACACTGAGTCTGGAAAGAAGTCAGTGACAAGGCAGAGGATAAGAAAATCTGGCCCAGGGTCTCAGAATTGCAGCCTCGTGCACTAATGCACTCTCTCTGCAAAGGGCCAGGTTAGGCACTGCAAATCCTGAGTTCCAGGAGACTGGAGAGTGCCACCAGCTCCAAGTGCAACTGATAACTACTTAGAGTGCAAAACCTGCCACCACAATATCTGTTTTTCAAAGCTCCCTGCAGTCCCTGCTCAACAGAGGCTGTGACCTGTGTCAGCAGATGCCACGGGACCCACGCTCCTGTGGAACATCTCCTGGCACAGCAGAAGTAGAAGCACTTCCTTGAGGCACTCACCTCCCCAGACATCCTGCTGAGACAAAGAGACGTGGCTGGATTGGTTCTGCCTCAGATCCAGGCAGGAAGGGCAGCTATGTGCAGGGGTGAGATTTCTGGAGCAGTGGAATTGCATGCATACTTCTGGAAGTTGCTTTTATTTCAAGTCAGGCCAAGTAGAGTGTAATTAGCCATGCCCCAGACATGTAACTCAGCACATGCAGACACACTGCCCAAGTTTTTACCAGGGCATTCATTTCGGTGTTGAATGGTGATTTCTCCCAGGCAAAGCTGGTCTGTTCCTCCTAACCAAGGAATTCCATCCCAGGTACCTTCTAAAATGTAAAATCTGACTTCCCCAAACATCAGCCAATAAAGTCTCCAAACCCCCTACAAAGGGAGGTAAAAATCATTGTCATTCATTTTACCAGGAAGTCGTTCCACTGATGAATGAGTTTTTTCTTTTCTTCTTAAGAATGGATAAAACCACAGGAATGAGCCTCCCCATAAAGAGCCTTGTATCACAATTACCAGGAAGGGTGAGAGATGAAACATTAGCCCTTGCTGCCAGTATAAATAAATAACAAACGAAAAATGCAGTATTGCTGAGGTTTATTGCTGCTGTAAAGCAGAACAGGTGGGTATCATTTCAATGAAATACAATAGTGGGGTACTAGGGGTTAGATTAACACGTGATATAGTCAACAGAAGGGATTTAATGTTTGGTTTTGCTTTATGTTACAGCATGTATACTGGAGAAAAGTCCTGCTTGGAAAAATATGTTTTGTAACAAATACCAGCTACTTCAAAGGCTGCGATACTCATCAGAGGCATTTGTATTCATTTGTGCCTAGATAAACCCCAACCTTGAAAAGATCAGCAGAATCTGTGCTTTATGATCTAACGATTCCAATTGTAATTATATATTTGAGGTGTTTCACTTCACAGGAACACTGTTTTAAGGTTCTCTTTACAACTACATGGGCTAGACCTTCCTTTTTCTCCTTTTGCAGTGAAAATGGACATTTGGATTCTTCCATATTCACCTTTATAAAGAATGTGAAATCAGACACTTTCAGGGAAGACTAAACCCTGCAATACTTCTGATAATGCTGATAACATTATTAACTGCTCTGAAAGAAATCTTTCTTCAAATCCTGATGCATTCCAGCTTATCCCTACGCCAAGGGCTCTTAAACTGCAGCCTGCAAGGCCAAGCAGGCAGCCAGAGTACCAGAGTGAAGGATGCCTTGAAGGAACGTTTGTTAGCATGCAAGTTACTCCAGAGGCTGAAAGTGAATTGCTTCGCTCCTGAATACTTAAACTGTCCATGAGCAAGACCTAAAACCAGATCCACATTCTGCCTTTGGAAGCTCTTGATGGCAGCACCAAACCTGTATTACTTATGGACTAAGAGAGAGTATAAATGGAGATGTGGACTGACATTTTATTGTTGACACAGTTCTCTCATCTATTACTAACCTGTTAGCATTCTCATCTCTCATCTACCCAGCTGGGGTTACTTGGATACAAATTCCTGACAGTTCCTGGAAGAAAACATTCACAATAGGCCTGTGACCTGGAACTACTGCTCAGAGAAGCAAAAAAGGCAAAAAACCTCATAAGGTTCCACCAAAAGTCCAGAAACAAGGCCTTGTCTCCCAAAGCAAAGCTCAGATGCTCCATGTCCATTCTTCATCTTTGCATGCCTCTGAAAATATTTGTGTTTAAGGAGTGGTGATATTTCCTGGGAAGGATTGAGTGTTTCAAACAAAGCAAGCTGCACTACACACACAAAGCTCTATCACAGTGTAAGAATTATCAACAAAGCAAACAAACCTCAACATGCAGGTAACCTGGTTAAATGAACACCTGCTTCACTGCACGAGGCTGCACAGAGCCCAGGATGGGATGTGCTGGAGGCACAGAGCCCAGGATGGGAGATGTATGCACACCATGCAGGCCACAGCAGCCAAATAACACCAGTTGGGGACCACCTCTGCCTGTGGCTCCCTGCTCTGACCAGCCTGACTCACCCTGTGCACCAGATCCTGAGTGAGTGGAAATGGGAAGGTGAGTTTTCCACCGTTCCCTAAATCCCCAGTGGATCTCAGTGCTGTCACTCAGCCAGGGCACTGCAGTCTCTGTTGTTTTCAGTGTGCAAGTGGAGCAGCCACAGCATTTCCAAAACCACCCTCAGTAATCACTTGTGGCAAAAATGTGATGGCCATAAGGTACAGGAGCTAGTGCAAGGTGCCAATCACTAAATAGCCAGCAAGACCTCTTATGGTTTATTTAAGCTGAGAAAAACAAGGTGAAATGCAGCCAGCAAACCTTGTGGGTGTAATGATTGTCACTCATCCATCAGGAGCAGGAGGAGCCAGTGGGAGCCAGCCAGGGACTGAAGTTTTTTTTTTTCCTTTTGGCTGAATTAGGCCAACTGCTCTGCCAAGTCAAGTTATGAGAGGTGACTCTGGCAAGTGTGGGATGGAGGAATACCTGAAAATCAGTCTGGCTTTGAACCTTTGGGGCTGGATTCAATGGCTGGTCTTACTACAGGTGCTGTGACCAGAGCCCCGGCAGTGCCAGGAGGGGAGAACAACCCCTTCTCCTTGAAATCAGCAGGATTATCTGTACAGCAAAACATGTCAATAACATAAAGACTCTTGTTTTCCATGCCTCAATTTCCTACATGAATGGAATGGACACAATTGTTCTACCTTGCTCTGTCCTGTCTAATTAATGTGTGAGTGCTCTGTGGGTGGTGATGATCCAGATCCTGGCTCTTATTCCAGATGTTTCTGCAAATCCCTAGCTCCCAGGCCCTGGTCCTGGGGAGAGTCCATGCCAATTAGAAACACACAACAGCAAAGTATCCCCTTCCAGAGGAGGTTCCAGACAGGATGGTTCCTACTTCTTGTGAAATCCCATCAAACATCTGTGAATCCAGCATGTCCCACACCTCTTCCTTTCTCCTGTTTATCACAAACCCACCTAGCCAATTCTGTCAGGCTCTTTTGGAAGGAGAGGACAAGGAGCTCCCTGCCAAGCTGGCTTCTCCCAAAATGGACCCACTTGAAAAGGCCTCCACAGTCTCCTCGAGCTGATGCAAACTCCAGTCCTGCCACTGTCTTTTCTGCAGTAAAGCCTTCCATGCCCACTGCCCTTTGCTGAAAATCCCAAAGGCCACCCCTAGTCCTACTTTGCATGAACATTCCAGACCATTTTCTTGCATTAGAGGAGGCTCCTTGTCACTCAATAGATCCTGCAGGAGACTTCAAACCCATGTATTCCCCCTTTTCTTGGCTTACTGTAAAAGCAAGAAGTTGCTTAAGCGGATCACCAAGGATACATAAGACTTACTACTGCTGCCTTTTGTTTGGCTCACTATGGTTACTGTAGGTTCAGAGAACACTGGCTAACTGAGAGCCTTTCTTGGTTATTTTAAAGAAGTTTTCTTTATTTATCCCTCTCTTCCTTTTCTTCTAGGAGCTTTTGTAAAAACAAATTCTCTGCAGCTCTTAAGATGGATTATTCCATCTTTGTGTCCTTTCTATGATGAATAGTACATGTGATTCTGAAGCTGCAAACTTACTTGCTTGAGTTTCTCAACAAAAAAGAGGATCACTCAAGCAATGATGTGTGCACACTGAATGCAGTTGCACAGGTGAGAGCAGAGCCATGCAGCAGGCTAGGACAGTTCCTGGGGTACACCTGGAGATGCCCTGGAAAAAACAGCAAGCCAGCAGAGCAGGCTGTTGACAGAAGCAGCAGCAAACTACTGCCCTTTTGGTGTCAGGTATTATAATGATGGGAAGAGAAGCATCACATATGAACCCCTGGAGGTGGCTGTTCAGAATTCCTGAGCTGCTGAAAAAGATTTTATAGGAACTGACAGGGTGAAAGAGGAAGCAATTTTCCCCCAAGAAGGAATAGAGAGAGAGGGAGCTTTCTCTGATGCAAGGAGTCCCTGGCTTTCCCAGGAGGAGCATTACAGAAAAATGTTCTCTGCTTTAGACGTCTTGTTTTCAAGTATTTTACTGGAACCATTTCCATTCTTTCCAGTGGTAAGATATGTTTTTGTTGAAACTGGGGTTCATCTCTTCACAAGGTCATCAGAAAATCTGATTGTATTCACTGCAAATTCAGCAGCCAAGGTTTTAGTCACGTTTCAAGGCCCAGACTGGAGCTTCAAACTGGGAAGACTGGGATGTTTCATTTGCCTGTCCACTATGAGGTGTAGCAGGGCCACACCAGACCACTTGTGCATTGCACCCAGTGCAGAACAGGGCACACATATTTGGCCTTGCTCAGAAAACTCACTGAGCTGCTGAATTGATGTGGGCTTTGTGTTGGAGATTTTTAATCCCCTGTGGAGTTCAGAGATGCTTCTCAAAACTCAAAAACAAAGTTGCAGAGCTGCTGAATGTCTCCAGAGGATATGCTGCTCCCCTCGTTCAACCTTAATGCCATGTCACAACTGGGGGGCAGTGACATGCAGCAGACAGAAATTCCTCCCCATTGTCCCCAACCTCTGTGTCAGCTGTGACAGAGCAGTTAAGACAATTCAATCAAGAAATAGTTAAGGCAAAGGTCTCCCCCTGGAGCCATGTCTCTGTTGGATTTCCCATCCCTAGTGCATACATGCATCTCGAGAGAATTCAGCTATTGCCATGCTAAGGAAAGAGTTTCCAAATTAGTTATTGTTTCATGCTGCAGCTGAGCAAGGAAGGCATTTTTTTCTCATAGTGTTCTGCATTGTTCTACAATAACATTTCTGCTCCCCAGTACAAAGCATAGTAGTGCGCAGACGAATTTATGCCACTAATTTAATCATACAAGGTTCATATTGAGTGAGAACTCAACTCTCAACTTCACCTTGAGAGGCTGAAGTTGATCAGTGGAAGAACAAGCTAAATTCCAGAGTTTTGAAGGGCTAGCAGTGCTCTGAAACCTTCCCAATGGTTTAAAGTAAATCTGTTCTTTAACACAGGCAAAAGAAGGCATTTTCTCCCACACTCAGCCTGAGCACGTGAATGAGCTCCCAGGATGTGAGTGCAAGTGGCACAGATGGTACAGTGGGCACCAAAGCTGCAATCCTGCTGCAGATATGCCAGTGGGATCCGTGCAGGAGGGATGCAAGTTACTGACAAGTGCTGAGGGTTCAAGGTCATTCCTAGGACTGCCCTGCAGGCCCCAACACTTCCACACCTTTCCATTTCCTGCGTGATTGTTTCCTGTCCTGCGAGCAAGGTTAATCTCAGCAGCCAGCCCCTCAGCAAAAAGTGGCAAGAAGTGAATGGAAAACAGATTGCTGGCCTGGGCTCCAAGAGATAAGGAGACATGTCTGGATGAGTTTGCATCTGACTCCTCTTGGTGACTCTAAATTCCTAAGCCGGTGGAGGAAAGAAGGCTTAGCTCTTAAGATAATTTTCCACCTTCTTAAGCACAAAACTGTTAGGCTCCCACAGAGATTTCTACATTTAAAAGAGGAAGGGGCAGGGAAAATCAAGTCTTCTTTCAACTAATGCACAAAGAAAGATGGGCCTGTGATGCAGCTTGGATTCAGGCCTTCAAGAAGCATCCAGGATCCATTCTGTAACAAGAGGCAAAACTAACAATACATTTTCTGCACCCCTCATCGATTATACAAGACAAGGAACTAATCTGTGTTTGCTGTGGGTAACGCCTTGAGCTGTATAAGGTCCCACATTTAGAGGCTTGGTACAAACACCTCATCATGGACAATTCCTGCTCCAAGCCCTCCAGGATCAACGGCAGCTTTGACAAACAGAGGGATGGGAAACAGATGTGGAAAAGCTGCGATGATCAAGCAGAGAGGCAGCACCAAAGTCAGCTCTCAGCTACACATGGGCGACATATGGACTGAACCTCCGGGCAGGGAGAAGAGCAGCTGCAGGACAGGGCAAAGCCAGCTGGTTCTCAGCCAGCATAAATCCATCACCACTGCCTCCTCCTGCCTTTCCCTCCTGTTGCTTACAGCCAACAGCAAGCAGGCAATGCAAGGAAGGACCAAGGTGCACCCGGGTTAGCTACAGAACAGCGATGCCAGTGCAGGTACAGAACAGTGTTTGCCCTTTGAGGGACCACTTTGTCCTGTTCTTCCTCTGCTTCCTGCTTCCAGCTCCAATCCCAGCCTGCAGAGCACACCCTGCCCATGCTCCTGGGAATCAGAGAGCCTTACTTCTCTGCTCACTGTTTGGTTTTTGCAAACAATCCATTCCAAGCATGCCACAGAGGGTATAGCACCAGGTGACACAAATACTGGGGCCTGGAGCACGTTAACTTGATCCTGTTTGGTCTGTGGCAATTATCGGCCGATATCAGCTCAAGGGGCTACAAGAACTCATTCCCTGTTCCTCTGTTGTAGCTGATACAGCTTGCCCCTCTCCAGAGCACACAAAGCCAGTGGCTGCACACGGCTGAGAGTTAATATTTGCTTTGCAAAGGGAGAGTTAAAAATAGATGTTTGCCAAAGAGTCTGCTGGAAAGGTCCTCTGCTCTGCCCCAAACACACCCAAAGATTCTTTTTTTTCACCCTGCTTTGCCATCCTGCCCCCAGCCTTACAGTCCTTCCTCACATTTCTCACAAGGTTTCAGTAATTAAAAACCCAGTCCCCACAACATTTTGACAGCAAGCCCATTACAGCCTAGGCAAAAGGCTGTCAAACTTGTGGCCACCCAGCATAGGAGACAGCACTGCCTCACAGCTGTGGAGTCCGTGGCACTCAGTGCTCCTCACTCAGTGCCACACATCTCTCAAAAATGGAGATGGGTCTGTGGAAGCAGCTGTAATTACTGAGGTAAGGTCTTGTTCAGGGACAGCCTAAACCCTATGAATCTTAGGATATGCAGTCAGTGGCATCCGCTGTTCCCTAATCCTTCCTACAGGCACTTGCACAGAGCACAAACACCATCCCCAAACAGCCCTTGGTGGTTGCAGCCTATCCCTCAAACAGTGGGATGCTATGGACTACCTATCCACTCACAAAAAAGTTAAAGGTGCAATAATTGGCCCCCCTCAAAATGTCCCCTTTGGCACTGAGTGCAATTGGATCAGTTTAGGAGCACGTCATTACTTTCTGCTGTGGACAGATTATTTGCTGTGCACTGCGTGGCCTTCTGTACCTTCTGCCCCCTCCCTCTGGCTGTCCTCACCATCTAGGAAAGCAGACCAGTTGGAGATGTGTCCTCAAAACTGGATTTGTTCCCTACTCCAAAGACAACTTTTCAGGGTTTGGGAAAGCCATCCCTAGCATCACAGGAACAGCCATAGAAGGAAATTCAGTCACTGCTTTAATCTCCTGGCTGCTCTAAAAACAAGGCACAAATGGCAATGTGTCCTTCTCTACAGGATGTTTAACCAGTTTTCCCAGACTTTTGTATTACTGTTTTTACACTTGCTTTTATGACCTATATTGCTGTAACCCCCCTGAGGCTTGACAGGGTGACCAGCTGCCAAGAGACTTGTTTGGGATTGTCTCATTTTGGGGTAACTGGAAAGTATTCCCAAGTAAGAAAATACAGCTGAGACATACACACCAGGGATAAGCTTGGAGGAGAAAGGAGACAATCAGCAGCTCTCAAAGGACAGTTGTCAAGGGTTTTTTTCATCACATGATTAGGCAGTGAACTTCCTGCCTTGGCATATTGCTCACATGGATTCAAAGCAGAAATGTCAAGAAAACCCACCCTGCAATCAGGTAATTCTATAAATTAGGTGAATCTAAAGCTATGGGATTTTCTGGCTATTGGAACAGGTAGTACTTATCTTTCCTGTAGACAGATCCTTGGCCCCAGCATGGCCAGTTACTGCTTTTGATGTTTGCCACTTCTCTTTCCCTTATTTCCCTTCCCCAATATTAACACTTCCATTATACCTATTATAAACAGCAATAATGATAGTAATGAAAACAGCAGTAATCATTCTCAAGAACTTTCCTTCCATTAGCTAATTTGGCCTTTCAACACCATGGGGAGATAGCAGGAAGTATTGTTCCTAAATTAGAGAGGAATAAAAACAGGAGCCACGTTTATGTGACTTTTCCAGGGTCGCAGAAAGCACCAGACAGCATTTCTGGAGCCACACTCTCTGCTCTGACTGAGGTGATGCTGTGCTGATGCCAAGCCAGATTCCTCACCTTTAATATTGCACCCATGTCCCCAGCACTGGGGCATTTTCTCTCACAGCCCTGTTCCCTTTCCTACAAGCAGGAGGAAGTGCTCTTGGATATCCTTCCATCATTATTTCTGGTTTCCCACTTGTCTCCAGAGGTTTAATTCTCTTCTGTTTGCTGTTGTCCTCTCCCTCATGATGCTATCATGTGCCTTTTTCTTTTTGCCTTTCTTTATCATGCTCTTCTTCCTCCCCGTGCCCAGTAATTCAGACCATTAACCACTAAACAGTCTATATCTGAGAGGAAATAAAAACAGGTCATGCAGCAGAGCTGTGCTTGATGAATCGACTGGAGCTCTTGCCAGGATTCAATAGCTGCTGAAGGGATTTAGGTATGCACTTCTCCCTGATTTTAATGAGAATCAGCCATCAACATTTGTAGTCACTCTTTGAAGATCAAAGCTTAGAGCAGCCAACAGCAAATAAAACTCAGTTGAACATTCAGAGAGGTGTCCTTCGGGGCAGGGGAGTTCGCTGGCATCCTTAGGGATGAGCAGGAAAAGACTTTCCAGAGGGAGCTGAGCCGGCTCACCCCAGCATCTTGACTCAGTGCCAGGTCACACCCCCTGCACAATGCCACAGCCAGAGCTCCCCTCGGACAGAGAATGGGCGGCAACAGCGCGCGGCTCAGGGCGGCGGTGCCGGGACAAAAGAGGAATTTCACGGTCCAAGCCATTGTCATCACATCACTCTTGGCAAACCCTTTCTTCATTTCCCCAGCCTTCTGTAATTATTAAAAGTTCTTCTCAAGTGAATTTAGTCTCCATGAAAGATGCCAGGCTCACAGCCCGGGAGATTCCTTTTCCTTGCCTACAGATCAGCTTGTCACCCCTCCTCCCTGCCACCTTCTTCCCAGTTTCTTTCGTCTCCAAGGAAGACTCGTCCTCTGAGATCTTAAGGGATGGTCAGCTCCACAGATCCAAGGGCAGCAGTTAGTTTTATAGAATGGGCATCTCTGTGCAGCAGGCTATCGAAATGGAAAAGAGCACGGGAACTGAAGCGCCTGTTCTTGCTCTGGCCGTGTGGATATCTTGAAGCGCTTCCTGGTCTTCCAGAGAGCAGGAGAGAGATGGAACAACACGTAGGATCTCCCTGTGAGGGAGATACCCAGCCCTGGCCGCTTCGGCCCTTCAGTCACTATCCCTGTCCTCTGCTGCCACCTCGCGGCTGCTCCACATTCAGGGGACAACTGCTTTTCCATGGAACTCATTTCTCAGTGGAAACAATTTTTCAGTTACTACTGGTAGTGTGAAAACACAGCAGGGCTGCACTTAAGCCACAGAAAATATCTGAAAGGTCCAGAGGCAGATGCTTGAATAAATTTTATTGTGTAGGAAAGCAAGAATAAGCTGTTTAAGGAGTGGTATTTACCTTATTCCTCAATTTAAATTCTGAAAACCCAGGCAGGCTCATCAGGAGATGCTGCAGTCCTCTGTCTACGTACAAAATGAGAGGAAAGGGGTCCTGACCCCTTCAGTTTGTCTGGCAAATACCTTTCAGTGCTTCCTGCTCTGCCAGAATGACTCTGAGGTCTCTTTTTCCTGATAGTATCATTGACCTTGTGGCTCAGAGCACATTTCCTATGAGTTTGTCCTGAAAGCACCTTATGCTGCTAAAAATTATTGAACATTCACGTTAATAAGCACTGAATTAATTTAGTTCGTGGTCAGTGTCAATTCTTTACCTACTGCCCAAAAGCCCCTGAAATCCCCTGTCCACATGTCAGCAAAAACGTCTTTAACCTGCATGGGAGGGTTTTTCACCAGCTCAAGAGAATGCTGGAGCAATCTGGAAACTAAGATGATAAGAGCAGGCTTAGCTAGTGATTAACAAGGCATTTCACAGCATTCTGGGAACTTTCTTGTTAATTTTATACTGCAGATATGGACATAATCCTGCAGAAACTGCCAGGGTGAGAGAAGAAAGGCATTTGTTCTCTTCTGCCTCTAGAACAGTCCCTTCAGATGTGGGTGACACAGACAGGTGCTCCCTAAAGCCACTCTCACAGTCACATGCAGCACCTATCCCTCTCTCTGTGCCTGAAGCCTCTGAAGTAGCCACATCCTGCTTGGAAATGTCTTATCCACACATTTTAGGGAGGGGGATTTATACCTGCATTTCCAAGCTTATTCATTTACCAAGCCAAACACTTTTTGGCAAAACTATTTTTAGCTGCAGTAGACACACAGATTAATTCAGCTGCAGTTCAGGTTGAGGCAGGTCCAAGTTTCCAGAGCTGTCAGGTGCCACAGAGATGGATGAGGTAAACAGACCCGTAAAAACACCAGGCACATTGCCTGCTGTCTTCCTCTTTCCTGCTTGCTTTGGATTTACACCTTGCCCTGCATCTCCAGGATGATGGGTAAATTCCTTTCTAGAGGAAGGCTTTCAACTTATTGTTTGACCATATTGTGCCAGGGACAAGTCCCACACAAGCACTGCAAACACAAATTGAACACACACATTCCCTTCCTGCCTTCTCCTCCACTTGGCCCCATTTCCTGATTTCTCACAGTTCTCTTCATGTTTGTTTGGGGTTTTTTTGCTGCTCTTCTGTTTCCAAAAATGTCATTGAAAATAAACTGACAGGACCAACAGCTCCGAGGTTCCCACCAACCAGGGCAATGTGAAATGATGTGTTCGGCTCTCGGCAGCGAAAGGCCCTCGATGTCAGGAAAGAATTGGATTACAAAGATTCCATACTCCAGTTTTATATCTGACTCAAAGTGAGCCCTAACTCCTGCATCACGTGAAGGCCATTTGGCTTGCTGGCCTCCTCTCTTCTTGCACGTAGTGCCAGGTTCTGGAGGTATTGTTAGAGACACATGGTGATGATGAATCTGGGTAAAAGGAGCCCTTCTGTTTTCTTAGCTTCAACCTTAAGCATTGAAAAATCATGTTCCTGCCTCACGCTGTTTACACAATGCACTGCAAGCTTTACCCTTGCATCCCAGGCTGGGAGGAGGAAGGAGAGGAGCAGGAGCAACTAGAAAGGAAGGGAATACGCCTGCTAAAGCCAGCCACTACACAGAGGCCAAACAGCATTTCTTTACTTGCTGTAGCTCCGGGGGATAAGGCAGCAGGCACATGCTTTTATAAGCTGAATTATACATTAATGAAAATCCCAGGACATTCCTGAAAGAGTGGAGGCATTAGTGGCAGCTGGGATGCTGGCCAAATTCCAGTGAAGGTAACTACACTGTTTCCCCATGGTCTCCTGGCCACTTCAGTGAATGCACTCAATTGTTTCAGCTCCAAGAGGTTCTGCAGAATCTCTGGGATGTACAGCTCTCTGGGACAACATTCTCACTTGAGGAATCTTGGTGGAATTTAAAAATAGGTCCTGTGAATGATGGCAATGTCCTTTCTGGCAAACAATTTTGCAACAACAGGTTTGAGACAAGCAAGCTGCAGAAAACTTGAATATTGCGTAAAAGTTCCAAGAGGAAAGAACAAAAAGTTCACTGAAACCTCAAAGTAGAAATACCGTGGCAGACACTGCTCTGTTTGGAATTAGTTGTACTAATATCCTTCCAGGGATTTGACCAGGCATTGCTAAATTTAATATATGCCTTTTCCATTTCATGGGGTTTGGATGAAGCCCAGACAGAAATGTTACTGATAGGTAAGGCTTTATAAAGGGAAGGCCTGTTACTAAGGCTAAGGAGAAGGGAGCTGTGGGAGAGTGACTCAGATGGAATAGAGGGATGTGAGAGACATTCTGACTGCCTTCTGTGTGTCCACATCGTGGTATATGATGGTTGGTTCACTTGGGCTTGTTGTGCCTTAAAACTGCATGAGCTGGCATGGTTTTGGCAATAAAGAGCCCTCCTTTGCATTGCCTGGGGTCCCTGCGTTGCTCAGTATCGCAACACAGAAGGATTTTTCAGGGAAGATGTCCCTCTGTAAGAGGGCTTGGAATGAATATTTCCTTTGCTATGGCTACAGATGGCCAGCAGCAACCCGTCCTCCAGGCTTCCAAATCATTAAAGGTACTCTCTGAGGAAGTGTCTTTATGTGAGCTGGTGAAAAGCAAGCACTGCCTTTTCTGTATCAAAGCAGACTGCAGTGAACTTGTGAAAAGCTTGGATGAGCTTTGAAGGCCAGCTCACGTTCGAAGGGCCTGGCAGGAGATTTCCACTGGGAAACGGGACAACAAACCTTAAGGCTGCAAGTATGAGTTTCCAGCTGTCCCAGCAGAGACTTTGGGGAACACTGATATTGAACTGCTGCTGTTTGCTCTCACCCTTGCCAACATAATAATTTAAAATGTACAGTACCCTTTGAAAAGCCGCACAGAGCATCAGTTCCAGTAAAATCCCAGCATCTGTTCCTCAAACTGAATTAGCAACAGAGCCAGCCGACTCTTTTAGTTGAATCTCCCTTTTGCTGACAGGACAGACCCCCAGATTTGAACAAAGCCTGAGCAGTTTGATTGCTTCCTGCATTCTGGTCCTTACTGAGGTCAGGATTAATGCCTTCATTGCATGGAGAGACAAAATACCAAGTACAACATCAGCACAGTGATCACGGTGGCCCCTTGACTGTTTCTGTTGCATCCTAGAGATCCCTGTTAAATTGCAGATGTAACTCTGTGCTGGTGTTTGTCTTCAGAGCTAAACAGTATGCAATGGAGGGATGGAGTCCCTCCTCTCTACTTGCCACTGGCATTGTCACAAGAACTGCTAATCCTGGATGTCCATCTGTGGGGGAGCTGGTTTCAATCACTGATAAATCTATAAACCCCAGAAGCCAGCCATGGCTTTCAGAGGAGGCCAGGTGACAGAGGCCAGTGCATGATCTCAGCGATGTTTTCCACCCAGCCATCCCTGTCCTGACTGATTAACTGAGAGGGAACTGAAGGAGCAGCATGCAGTACTTAGCTAATTACACTGCCCGAGGTCTTTTGTCCTGCTGCTGCTGGATCGCCTCAATTGATTCTTTCAGGCCCTAAACAGCTTTGTGGGCTGCATGCCTGGGCAGAATAAGGTCTTTTGTCATACTTTAATGAACGAAAATGTTTTAAATCCTCTCCTTCTCCCTCCACTCCAAGTAGCAGCAAGGGTAACCCTGGTGCAAGACAGATGTGTGTCTGTCACCATGAACATTCTCCTCCTGCAAGGCTGTGGGAGCTTACAAGCTTCCCAGCCTCAGCTATCCTCCTATCTACCCAAGGTATCTATTGCCACCTCCATCCCCATGGACTACGGGGGATCTAAGTCTTGGAAGACTTTTAGAATACAGCTAAAAATGTTTTAAATGTGTGAACATTCAGCACGATAACACAGGTTCATGAGTCATTAATTCCTGCATAAACCAACCTGAAACTTTTCTTTTTTGAGGGAAAAAGAATTAGAAATAAAAATTCCAGCTACTGGCGATGTGTTTTTTGTAGTTCAACTGAAAACACTTAATATTCCATTTAAAACATGGGATTGGCAGCATTCCAGCGAAGATCTCCACAAAATGTCTCCTAGTCAGTTAATCTAATAAACTTCCTCATATAATGAACACTTTCTCAGCATTGTCCAGAGTCATTAATCCTGGCACAGCCTCCCAAAGTACAGTAGTAAAACACGGATGTCATGACCGAGCTATGAGCTGACCGTGCTGCGCTCTACGTGCCCATTCTCCAGAGCTGGTTATTTTTCAGCTGGCTGAGTTTTAGATGTGAATTAAAGTGATTAATAAATGAAAAGGCTCTTATCATCCATTCCTGTGCTCACAGTCCCTGAACAATTTTGCCCTTCCACTTGCCAATGAAGCCGTAATAGCTCACAACATATGTTTCATCACTTCATGGTCAAAACTCTTAATCTGAGTAATAAGGGCAAAGCTCATTCCTTTCTCCAAAGGAATGGATGTGGGCAAGGAGAGAACACCTTGGGACTAACAAGCAGTCGTTAACCCACCGTGATCAGAAAATAAAGGCGTGCTGCTCTTTTGAGACTGCTGTTTACACTGAATGGGCTCCACGTCAGATTTGTTCCCTTGGAGTTCACGTAAGTTGGTTCCAGTGCCAGCTTGGCGTGTCTGAAACGCTAATTGTCTTGTTTCCATTTCACACATCATCATCACAGTAACATTTCTGGAACTGGGAGACAAATGCCAGTTTGACTGGAAGGCAGACTGAAACACAGCCAGAGAACCTGCAGGTTTAGTGCAATTCCAAAAATGGCTTCTCAGCAGCCCAGTAAAAAAAGTAAAACACTGGCAAAATTGCAGCCCTATGCTTTGTTTAAAAACTGCTGTTTCAAACAAGGGCTTTCACTGAAATGCTCACAAATGTTTAGCTGTCTGCTTGTACCTCATAGTCCCATAAAAGCTTGTTTCATTCAGGAAGAAATCAATAAAAGCCCAGGTCCCCAAATGCACACAGGTGAAATCCATTTGGAGTTAAGTACCAAAGCATGACACGTCAATACAATTCTTTGCAGATTTTAAAATACTATTTTTGAAAACAGAATTGGACTATTTGATTGACAATAAATGAATAAATGCACACAGATAACAAAATGTGATAGGAAAATGCATTAAAGCAGTTAACACAACATTTCCCTTATCAATCCAAAAACACAGACCAAATTCTAATATCTACTGGCCTGACATGGTCTAGCTCCATCACCTCAGCAGAAGGTTTAGAAATTGGGCACAGGATTCATGTAGACAGTTCACTGTGTGCAGAGAATGAAAGCCATGAAATAGATAGAGTCAAGCTCCCCAAAAGATTTTTGTCTAATACCCTCCATTACGCAGATTTTCCTACTGTGGAAATACATCCATAGTGGAGTTTAGAAACTTCCAGGTTTGAAACCTTTTTTCCAACACAGCAAGTATCCAGCCTGCTGCCTAATCAGACTCTTCTGAGATCCCTTCCAATCTCACAAGCAAACATGGAAGTGGCTGATCTTGAAGCAAATGTCTGCCAACAGATATTTCTTCCTTCTCTTTTGGGGGCATGACGAGAAGTGTTCTTCATGCTTTCCTGAGGAGTACGCTCTGAACAAAACCTGTGTGCCTTGCTATTTGGGCAACACAAGGACTGAACAACCTGATGCATTTGTAAAAGTTTTTCTGCATTTTTTTCCTTGTCTCCTTCTCTTCAAAATGTCAGTTCAGCAGCTTAATGTCCTGCTGAAGCAGCACATGAAATTCTGTTCCAAGATGCTGAACACTGTACCTGAGCTTTATGCCTAACCCTGCCTACCTGAATTCCTGAGACTTTTCCTTGTGACAGAGCAATATGCCTAAGTAATTCATTTTGTACCTTAGGGACACATTATTCACTCCAGTCAAAGAAAAACACAGGGCAATTTCTCAGCTGAGATTCTGGTGCTGTTCCAGTATGACAAATGGGTTTATTTACATCAGCTAAAGCACTGGCCTCTGGAAATCTTTGCTCCATGCATTATATCTGGTGATTCTGATGAATCAAGGAGCTTACTTGGGAATGATGGAGAAGGCAATATTGAACCAGGACCTAAGAAAGAGGTCCCATGGCTCTTCAGCATCATAAAAGTTTCTCTACAGAACTCAAAGAAAAAAGGCCATCATAATTTATTTCCTAAGCCCTGGCCACTCTGTCCTATCAAAGATCCCCTCTCCGTAGCTCAGGCACTGCACTCACTTCTCTTTCTCCCATCAGTAGCTAATTCCAAGTCCAGTTGGGTCCTGGAAAAAGCAGGGGACGTGGGAAGCAAAGGAGTATCAAGGCAGGAGAGAGGATATTTCCCCTGCTGCTGGGAGAGAAGCGGCCCAGATAAAAAAAGTTGTTCTTTGATGCCATAGCACAGACTTGGGATATTGGCCAAGGCCCAAGGGCTGTCCTTGGATGACTTTGCTGTCATGTCTCCATTTCTCCAGGCAGATAATAATGCTCATCCATGACACTTAAACAGCCAGAACCAAACTCTGCTTCAGTTACATCAGGGCACAGCAGAGGAAACACTGCTGACACCTCACTCACTCTTTTCAGGTTTACCACAGGAAATTCCACGAGCAGATTCCCACCCTGATGGTTCATCACATTCCTCACAGAGGCACCCAAGGGTATTTCTTCTAAGCCCTTGTTGTGCAACACCCCAAAAAGCCCTTTGTGTCCATCTTATTCTCATGGCCCACCACCTAAACCTGTGTTATGTGTCTGCTCTTCCTGTGTGCCAGCAGGAAGACCTCAAACGGCCCCAAAAACAGAAGTTAGGTGAAAGAGGGCACAGGTGAGGCCTGAGGTAGGACTGGATTGTAAGCAGCAGCTCCTTGGTCCTGCTGCAGGGCTTGAAGCACCCTGCTTTCCTCACTGCCCAGGAATGAAAATGCCCAAAGGCACAGTGCAGAAAGGATCAGGCCTGTAAGCTGGTTTCATTTTATTATTTGCTCCTAATCTCCAGTCAGTTCCCTACGCAGGTTGTGAAGTATCGATCACCCCACAGCAAAAGCTTCCAATGAACAATGGATCTGTGGTTAATGAGTCCCAGGAACTCCTCTCACCTCGCTCCAGCCCCTGGGGTGAGAAAGTTAAGTGCTCCTCTGCAAGCTCAAGTGACTGCTCACCATTTCCTTAATATTCCATCTCTTTGTGTTTTGCAGTTTGCCTTCTGCTGAGCTAATGTTTATTTTTCCAGAGAGCAGTTATTGTGGTAAACTGATATCAGACCAG
This sequence comes from Haemorhous mexicanus, assembly GCF_027477595.1. Lineage (NCBI taxonomy): Eukaryota > Metazoa > Chordata > Aves > Passeriformes > Fringillidae > Haemorhous > Haemorhous mexicanus. The sequence continues at coordinate 1,684,632 of NC_082344.1, forward strand.
CAGTGTGGGAAATAAGATTTCACCTCCTGTACTTCAACACTTCATCCAGGAAGGCAAAGAGAAGACTAGTGCAGTGGTGATGGCGGTCACTCCTTGAAGCTTACTGGGTCTCTCTCACCCGTGATTTTCCATGATTTAGATTGTGTGCTTTTTTCTAATGGAGAAGATATCACATTCCCCTCATTTCAGTATGAAAACCTCTTGGGCACATCAGCATCTGCTGCTGTTGTCTAGGTATTGGGACACCAAGACCTCAAGGAATATGATTCTTTCCTGTTTGTTCATTTTAATCACACCCTAGAGCGTGTTTTACTTTACCCACATAGGTAATATTAGAGAAAATCATGGGACTTCTGAGCTGAGAATGGACTAGGCCCCATTTGTGTGTTTGTAGACCTGTGCTATTCAAAACTGTGCAAGAAAAAATGTCCTTTTACTTTTGCAATTGTGGAGAGCAGATGATTCTTTATGGAAAATACAACTCTCTTAGAAGGTTTTCTATTCTAATCTTGCTGACTAATCTTTCTTCTTCTAAAGTTTTAATCTTGCTTAAGGAATAAATGTGTGATATTGTGTTAGAAAAGCCAATCAACTGCTCAGGCTTTAGCTGGGAAGTAATGTGAGTTCCCCTTTGTACAAGCTCCTCTCAAATGTGATTGTTTCCCCAGTGTCAAATTCCATGGATTTTAGCAGCTGAATGGGTACAAAATTTGACATGGTCAGAAACGTGTGCTTATAAAAACTTATTACCGTTGAATAGCCGGTGCATTCTTGGTGCACTCATGCGCAAAGCGCCCTTGCAGAGGCCCGCCTGGCAGCACCTCTGGGCCTCATTAGCACACACACGCACCCATCCCGGGCTGGCTCAAACGCCGGCCCGCCTGTTCCCATGTGCCGCGGGCAGGGGACGCGTGAGGCTGCGCGCAGCCGGCGCCCCCGGGCAGCAGCTGTCCTCACTTAACCCGGGCTGGCCCGGCCGGAGCAAGGCCCGCGGGTGAGGCAGCTCCCGGGGCCGAGAGCTCACGTGCTGGGAATTACAGCCAGAGACACGCTGAGCTGAGAACGAGGTGGGCACGAACAGCAAGCCTCTGACCTTCCAGGTGACATGTTGCTCGAGGGTTGTGCTGGGCACCAGCACACAGGTAGCTGCCATCTCCACAACATGTTCCACCAGGCCAGTAAAGTCCAGCAAGGTGTGGCAAGCTACAGGCACATTTGGATGCGTGGGTCACTGTAACCCAAACCTATGGCTCCCATGCAAATGGAGCCTACAGGGTATATCTATTTCACAATCAATCACCCAGTGGTTGGGTTGGAAAGGGCCATAAAGACCATGTAGTTTCACTCTCCTGCCATGGGCAGGGACACCTTCCACTATTCCAAGTTGCTCCAAGCCCTGTCCAGCCCAGCCTTAGACACCTGCAGGATGCACAAAGCCAGTGGCTCACACTGCACACAAGTACTAGGTCCATGTGCATATGCCAGCTTTAAGGAAAGCTGCCTCACCCTCACAAGCTGCTCTACTGCCAAGGCCTTACACTACCAAAACCTCTTTGCCTGGATTAGTGCTATCCCTAGACTTCGAGACAAATCTCACAAGTTATTTGGAATAGTTGAAATAACGAGGTTTGGGCAGCCTGGGCTGTGTGGGGAGGTTAAGCACAGATGCTGAGCGTGCAGTGCCTCCTTCCTGGCCTTACCCAGCTCCACACAAGCTTCTGCTTAGAGGCCAGCTTTCTAGCTCAGGCAGAGGGAACACCAGTCCCCCTGACACACCTGGGCGGGATGGTCACCACAGGATGACTCTCCCTGCCTCTCTGCACGGCAGCATTCACGGGCAAAGGGCCACAGTATCCCCTCGGGGTGGAAAGGCATTACGGGTGAGAGCTCTGGGTGTGAATAAATAAGAGCAGTTGCCAACAGGGAACTTGAGTGAGAAAGCCAGATTTTTTTATGGGTGGTCAAATAAGGACCGGGGAAACCTCCCTGAACACTGAGTGCTCCTACAAATCCAGTTCTCATCTACTTTACTTTAAAGACTGCTCAACAACTTTTCTAATGCCTATGTGACTTAATTAAGTTAAGGTGATTAAATCCAATTGGTGTCATGTTAATAGTGAAAACACTTCCCAACACACACTGATTCTGATAAGATATTCATAAAAAGCAAACAGCCTGAAGGTCACTATTTTTAAAACAAAAAGGTACAATTTTTCAATTTGAATGAGTGTGTCATTATTTGATTTGATTTAATTTGATTTGATTTTAGTAGCTGAAGCTATCTCTGGGAATTGTCAAAACTAAAAATGTTATTGAAACAAACCATCTGAAACAAGTGCAAATATTTTTTTAACATCCAGTGATCTGAAAATCCATTTTTCAGTCAGCTCCAGCTATTAATAATAATAAAGGAAAATATCTTTCTCCATTAGAAATATGACATGCACAGGAATAATATCCAGTGATATCATCACAGCCATTCCTTTATGAAAATTCCACCTCACTACCTAAGTTTTCCTAGGAGCTTAAGATATCCCTTGTACTATTAAGAAAAGGTCTTAAAGGGGGATTCTGGCAAGGTTCAGCTCCATTTCACCAGAAGACAAAAGGTCAAAATAAGCCCCAAAGATAATAAGGAGTGTCATTCATAGGTGGGATGAGAGCTAAGTTACTCCACATTCAAGCAGAGCTTTAGTTTAAAAGACAAGAGTGGGGTATCCTTATTTAACTATAGCGATTCCAGTGGCAGGAACAAGGCTGCTTCCACATGCAGGTTAAACGCAGTGAGGGGTGTTGATCCCTAAAAGGCATGGAAGCAGGAATAACTTTCAAGGGTTGAAACTTTTAGCTTTGACATTTTTAAAGTAGAATACTTCAGGTTTGGTCGTGGTGATCATTTTCATTTCAAAGTTCACCTGCATTTATTATACAGGGTCAAACAAAACTTGTCAGTTCAGCACCGGTCTCTCATTTTTCCTATTCTTTCCATCTTGCCATGATTTTGTTTCAGGGTCCACAAGAACCAGTCTCTTTATACAGACCACCAAACCAAGAATATTACATAGTTCTATGTTCTTTAAGCTTTCCATGTATTAAAAATTAGTACGTGGTCAATATGCTGTGAGTAAATAAAAACTGTAAATACAAGTGAACAACCAAACTCCTGACACTGCCTGCTCCAAATGCACATCTCCTCCTACACTGCCCCCAAGCCAGCAACACACATACATCCAGATATTCAGAAAGAGAAAAGGAATTTCATAAGGCCCCAGGCCAAGAAAATTCCTCCTCTGTTCTCCTCCTGACCAGGATCTTTCAGTTTCCAGCATTTTTCTTCCTGGCCGCTGTTAGTTTTGGCAAGAGCAGTAATACCACTAAGAAGTTACAGACCCTCTGTTCCATTCCAAAACCAATTTAGCTAACTTAAACCAGCAAAAAAAAAAAAAACCAACCCACACCTTCTTATCAGATGGAATTTCCACTAGTGCCTGAGGGACAGAGGAAATCAGAAAGCATACTACAACCCAGCAGGAAATATTTCTGACCATGATTAATGCTTCCTTTAGCAGTGCAACAGAATCTTTGCAGATCTTTGGGGATCCTTGGAAGAATTCCATTTACCACTCTCCTGGCCATATTTTCCTGTGAAAACCTTATTACACAACAGAAGCATTAACGGATTCAGAGTAAAATAAGAAAAGATGTATTATCCTAAAGATTTGGAGAACAGGGAGAGAAGAAGTTAAGAAAGGCACACAGGGTTTTCCTTTCACTCCATGTGATTATGTTGTGATAATGCCTGCTACAGACCTGTCCATCACTCGTGGACTCAGGTCAGAGAAGCTCTCTGACCCGACCAGCTGGGTGACACAAGCCAAACAATGACAAATTCAGCCTCAGTTGCTCTTGCCAGAGGGATCTCAGGGTTGCCTGATGAGCAGCTCTGAGACAACCACACTTTGCTTTTATCCATCTTGTTTTTTTCTTTCTCTTTTTTTTGTCATGGCTCGGGAATATGCAGGGATAGCTACAGAGCTTGGAAAGGCCCAGTCTCTCATCTTGCCTTGCAGAAAGGTGTCTCTCTAACTTTGGCTTCCTTACCCAGCTCCCACATTCCCAACTTTTAGCAGATACAGAGGTGATTGCCTTGAGCTCCCTTGATAGGAAGTACTTTAAAGACATCCTCTGGCACAATAATCTCACCTTGCAGATTTCTAGGTATTTCTGTGAAGCTGGCCAGTGACATCCCACAGGGATGCAGCTCCAATTGCCACTGGATTGATCTGCTCCCTTCCAGTCACTGGGGAATGCCACGGCCACAGACATAATGGAAGGTAACACTTTTATTGAAAATGGCAGGATACTACCCCCATTTTCAAATTACCCTAAAGAGAAGTAGACTCACTCTGGAGTGCTGAAGAGTCAGCAACTAAGCAAAGACATTTGACTGAGGATTGTGCTTGGTCCACAACTGGTCACCAAAAGTACAGGGGCAGAATACAACCCCCTGTGAATTACAAAGAGGGCTTAATGTGACTCAGGAAAAATCAAGATGATAATGCTGTTGTTGGCATGTGATTTATCCCGACCAGAATTTAGCTTGTGGCATCACATTTTTCCCTAGTACAATATGCCACCCTGAGCTTCTATAATATCTCATCACCAGAGGCAGAAGGTCTCACAGAGCAGCACTATCACACCCTCTCCCCACAAACCCCGAGGGGTCAGTGATTCAGCACTAACTCAGTGGGAGCAGGACGACAGACTGGGCCACTTTGTGTCATTTCTCTTTGCCTTGAAAAGTCTCCCATCCAAGGGGTGACAACCTGTTAAGCTAATGAGAGCTGACAAGATCCCAACCTGAGAAGAATAAAACCTACAGAACAATAGATGCTCACCCTGGTTCTCTTCAGCTCCAAGCAGCATGGGAACCTTTTGTTTCAGCAGCTGATGAGATACATAACAAGTTGTAGAGACACTGAGTCATTCAAGTGCACTTACTGTTGTTTCTGCTTACTCTTCCTCCAAACTTTCAGCTTCTGTTGGTGCGTCCACAGCTCACTCTCCATCAGTCTCCATCAAACAGTGATTTAAACCAGAAAAAGCCCATGTCCCTGCTGGGCAGGGAAACCTCAAACTGCATTTGATTCATGTCCAACACTTGGTTAAATAACAGCCAGTCTTAAGGAAAGCACAGATGAAGGTTGTGCCCAGTCATTTTTTTGCACAGCACCAGTTTCTGAGAAATCTTGGATGTTCTCTGTACAGGTGTCTCAGCTCAGACCGCACAGAGCACAGTCTCCCCACAGTCTTGCTGCCTTTCCACTGGCTACAGGAAAAGAAAGACTGAAGCACCTGCAGTTCTTGTGCCTGAAGTTTACAGGTTGCTGTCCCAAAGGACTGGACTACATGGAGGGAATGGCAATTTTTGGATGTACCCCTTGATAAACAGGTGAGGACACAGGTGCTGCTGGCAGGTCAATGTGTTGCTACATTAGAGGCAGCTCAGAAAGAAGCGCAAGAACTTCTGTTCCCAAAGTAGAAGGAACTGTTAATAAATTGGAAATCCAAAGTTTTTCCAGCTGTGGAGGTGTATTACTGAGAGTGGCCCCTGCAGAATGGCCCAGAGGAGTGTGGGGACCCCTGGGCCAAGCCCAACTGCCACTGACTAAAGCAGCAGTGGGAACAGGGCCTTGGCCTGGCAAAGGGGCTGCTCTGCACTTATGGGCAAGGAGAAGCAGGGAGTCCCTCCCCTCCTCTGTCTGTGGCTGTGTTTTTGGCCTGGAGAAAAGGGTAAGTTGCCCTTGATGAAGCTGTGATGGAAAACTAATCCTCTCCAACAATAGCCCAGTGCTAGGAAACATCCATGGATCTGGGCAGGAGAGAAAGCAAGGACTGCTTCTAAGGGCATTTGTTTCTCCATCAGTCTTTTGTGGTGTCTCACTCAGCCACCTCCTTCCCTGCTTGGTTATTCCAGCATTAGTTTACATGGGCTGTTTGCAGAGACAGAACAACAACAGAGGTCTGCTTGGAAAGCCAGCAGAAACCTCTTAGCTCAAGACCACAAATGTGCAGAATCCCCAAAGAACAAAAATGTTTGAACTTGCCTCCCCAAAAGTGTTGTATTCATTGACTTGCAAGCAGGGGGAACAACCATAGTAATTTAACCTAGGGAAGAGTGCCAACAACTTATTTAATTGCAGAGTTGGTGCCAACAACCCCACAATACAACTATTAATACAAGTCTGCAGTACAAGACTAATTCTGCTAACCTTTTGCTGTTGCCTTTTAGTCAGGTCAGTGGCTGCATCCCTTCTGTGCTCACACTATTCAACAAACACTGGCAACTGCTTTTAAGCAAACACCAAACGGAGCAGGGCAGGAGGGAGGGGAGAGGGACCATTGAGAAAATGAAGATTCCCCCCACGATCCCACCCCTCGCTACCCAAATGTTTCACATTTCTTTCTCGTTTCAAGCCCCTGTCTTGAAACTGGGAATGTGTCTTGCCATGTATTTGCCCCTGGAAAACAGCCAGATCTTTGGTCTGGATTCCATCAGCTCATTTCCCAGTTTCTATGAGACTGCATTTGAGAAATGTGGGTCTGACTCAGTCCACTGGCAAGACTGGCCATCTATCAATGTATGAAAACATGAGGTCTGACACTGGGGACCAATCCACTTTTCTAAATGTGGGGTTTAAAGAACACATATTTTTACAGACAAATTTTATAAGAAAGCAGTGATGGATCTGGCACCACTGAAAGTTTTCAAGGACACGATTATTCCAGCAATTATATGCCATTGTAAACATCTTAAAATCCAGTATTAAATGATGCATAAATCTCAAGCAACATCATTCTTGTATGAGGTAGCAAACTCGCTGCTGCATTTGCAGGCTCTTGCTTCACTCTTCACCCATCCCCACATTTGGGGTTTTATACTTACATCTCGTGACTGTATCACAACCATAAATTCCAACCACCGGGAAGCAGATTTCTTTATTAACAGCATTAAAGGGGTTGTAGCTTTTACCTTTATCCTGCTGCCACTACCACGATAGAAAAAATAAATACTGCTCACAAGCTCAAGAGAAAACCAAGGTCAAAACTTGCATAGGGCTACAGTGAATGCTCCTTCTCAGGGGGTCAGCAGATCTCTATAGGTAAGGGGAAATTTTCAGGCCCTGCTGATCCTACAAACCAATCCCCGGAAGACTTCAGCTCACAAACGGCACCTCTGCACGTCACGTTCAGCAAACGCCCCGCTCCCGACAGCGGCTATTAAGCCCCGGGATCTGCTGGATCTCTGCTGGCCGGGCTTGAAAACGCCGGAGCGGCGGATGTGGCCAGGCCGGAGCTGCTGACGGCATCGCTGCAGAATGTGTGACTGAGCCCGGCCGCGGCGTTTGTCAGCCAAACTCCTCATTCAGCCGGGCCTCGGAAAATCCCCATTCTCGGGGAGAATGGGGAATGGCTTTCAGGCTGCCAGATTATCTGGTGAGTCTGTGGGAACTGCAAAACACTGCACCTGCCTGAAAAATGGCACCAGCTCAGCACAAGACGTTTCCAGAGGGGGAAGTTAATATATGGGAGGAATGCACATAAATCCTGTTATTTCTTAATGGGATTTGGGAGCTTATTTCTCACCCCGTGCTTTGAAATGTATCCCACAGCCTATTCTATTAATGAATTTAAGCACAGTGATTTTCTTATCAGCAGGAATCATTCTTCACTGGGGTTCGATTTTTTTTTGGGGGTAGGATTTTTTAATGCAAGTGTGAAAAATTAATATTATGCTTGAATACCAGTTAGGATGTTAACAAGCTGTGTCCTGGATAAGCTGCTCTTGTTCTGCTCCTGTTGTTCTTTTCCTAATTTCATTTGACCAAGAAACCTGGAATCATTCATTTGTTGGGGGTTTTTTATGATTTAGGCAGTGGCTGGCTAAATATTGAAAGATGGGAACTCTGTTTCTGGTTCAGCTGTGTGAATGAGTGGACACAAACTTTCTTTTACTCAAAACAAACAACATTTGCAAATTTTTTTCTGACCTCGCAGGTGTACTCAGTTGATACTGATGGTGTCAACATCTTTGAGGGTTTCCTGGCACTGCCTTGGATGCTCTCTCTCCTGCCACTGGATGTGGATTCACTCCAGGCTTTGGAAGTACACAAATGAGTTACAGAAATTTTCTGCCTTAGCAGACTATTTTCAAAGGCCTGTGGACATTGTTCCTTTGACTACCAGTATTTCTTGGAAAGCAAATTACAGCTCACCTCATTTTCACTTGCAAAGGTCCCTCCCAATTCTGACTGGTTCAGAGAATAACCTGAGTTGGAAGGGACCCCTAAGGATCATCAAGTCCAACTCCTGGCTCTGCATGAGACCACTTTAAGAATCCCACCATGTGCCTGAGAGCATTTTCCAAGCACTCCTTGTGCTCTGGCAGCCTTGGGGCCCATGACCACTGCCCTGGGGAGCCTGTTCAGTGCCTGACCACCCTCTGAGTGAAGAACCTTTTCCTAATATGCAGTCAAACACCTCCTGACACAGCTCGAGCTGCTCCCTGGGATCCTGTCACTGCTTGAATACTTCCCATGCAAGAGAATAGAATCCTATGCTGGATTCCTGCTTCCCAATTTTGAGCTTCCTGAAAAGTTCCTGAAGGCAAACACCAATGAAATTTGAGATGAGATTAGCTCAGCTCCATCTCTATTATCAATGATGAGTTTTCTTCCTATGCCTTGGGCTCCCGAGAACTGTGGGAAAGGCTGAGAGTAGTGGACCCTTTCACAAGCAAACATCTATTGTGCACAAACACTGGAGTTAAAGAGTGCATTCTCTGGGTCTCATTTTAGGACCAGTTTTTAAACCTCAACTCTGGCTGTATCTGCTACAGCCAAGGATATGTGGCATTTTTCTGTCTAATCTTTCATGCCAGCTAAAGCCAGGGCAGGATTTACAAAGGCTTCAGTTCTTGACCCTAAGGATTATGTGTTATGTTTAATCACACAGAATTCCTCTCTGTCCTGAGAAGGAAATATTTCTTCCCTTATACCTTTCTGTGACTTTGAAGGACTTGACACTCGATCACTCCTGTGGCAGCCATGAGGGGTGGAGACCTGATCTTTCAGAGCAGCTGTCTCTGAGGATTTAGGCCAAAACTTCACAGCTTGGGCTGACCTCTGCAAAGGAGGAAACTCTAAAGTATGACTGGTCAGCTGGACACCAGCATCTGGCAGATGCCATCCCCACCCCTTCTCAGCACAGAGAAATCCTTTTTTTCATCATTGCCTTCCACAGGCATGTTCATAACATAGTTGTCTGTGCCCCTTGGGATTCATAGCTTGGGACAAGCAAGGTATTCCCTGTAGCCAGGCTCCCTGGGATGCATCACAGCACAGCTGGCACTGCCCCCTCAGCGGTCTGAAAGCTGCCCCTGACCCTGCTGGGGCAGCAGCAGTGCCCACCAGGCCCTGCTCACGTCAGGCTGGGTCTGCCTGTGGCTGCTAATTCAGTGCTGTGGAAGTGAACAGAAGTCTTTTTGTGCTGGAGAATGCTCAGCAGCCTCATGGAGGGGCTAACAATAGAAGCCTTTTCATGCAGCAACTCCCTTGCTTTAAGACAAGGTAGGGATCCCGTCCCTTGTGCTGCCATCAGCAGCCTTTGGAGAGGCCCTAATGTGAGCCCTGAGAAGCCAGGAAGAGTGGTGAGGAACTGCCTGCTGCTTCCTCTCACAGTTACAGTGGCAGCTGCCAGTCTGCAGCATCCACATTTCCTTAATACCTGCAATCAGACATCTGCCTTGCGCATTACCTGCCACAGGAGTCAGATGCGCCAGCAGATGATTTTGCACCATGGGCCCCTCACCATCACCAGCCCACTGGCAGAATATTGGAAGATAAAGGTTGAGAAGGGGTGGTTTTGTCAAAAATTAACAATACAGGCCCCGAGCTATTCTTCAGCATCGAGGAGAAAAATAAAGTCCATATTGACAGCAACAGGGGTGGAAATGTCCAAAGAAAAAATGAAAATATATTTTTAAAAAATCACATAAGATGTCACTGTGCCACTGACTCAGTTTCATGCCCTAATGCCGAGGCCAATGAGTCTCTCAGCCATCTTCAGAGAAGCCTCCCTAATGTGAGCACGGGCCATGGGTTTTGTGCCTGCAGCCCTAGAAAAAGGATAATAGTTCCTAAACTGCCACTTGTCACACCAAGGGATACAGGGAACAGATGCAAAGAAACTTTACCTGTCAGTACATAAGATATTTTTATTTTGTTTATGGGAACTCTGGGCATTCAAGAGGGGAAAGCTACGAGCTCCTGGTACTGGGAGAACACTGATTCCCAGTGTTTGGATCAGAGACAGGGCTAACTGCCTGTGGACCAGCTGGGTACAGAATGGCCTTTTGAGTTTTGTTTTGTCAAGAATGGTGGAAGAGTTCCCACTGCACGTCACTAAGTGCTCTGTGAGTTCTCTCAACCAAAAATACCAGAGAAGTAGCACAGGCAGGGGAGCCTTGTGAAGGCAGCTGGGTCCAGCTCCTGCAAGCACTGACTGCTGTTCATTGCCTCAGAGTTTGGATCAGGCTCCAGACAAGGTTTAAACACCTAACAGGAATTCCAGATTATTTCTCAGGCTCTGTCCCAAACTATTCCCATTGTTATTAAACTTTTATTGCTTCCTGCATCCCTGCTGAGAGGTAAACCTCAGAGTTTGTGTCATGCTTTTGGCATGAGGTCCCTGCAAGCGACCTGCCCTTTTGAGTGAAGGGAACCCATGAACTCCAGCACAGCATGTGAAAAGTGTTCCCACACAGCCACAATCCCAGGGAGAAGGCTTTGGATGCTTTAATTCCTAGGCAAGAGAAACAACTCCTTTGTTAGTATTGTCAACACGGAGCTCAAAATAAAAGGGCATTTCAGAGGCCTACAACAGCCAGAACTGTTCCAAAGGTTTGTGTAGCGAGGAGAAACACGCCACAGAAATACCTCTCCTGGCTCCAAAATGGTTGAGACTGATTAACATTAATTACCTAAAGTTAAAAATTCTTAGAGAAAATTGAGAGGGAACTAAACCTTCTCTTACCAGTTTGCCTTCACTGCCTGTAACAGTCAGGGCTTTCATTTTTGCATTTTTGATCTTGCAGGTAAGGGTGAGCCAAAAAAGTAATTTGGAAATAGAAATCTGGGTTTACTTCTGGATATTATCATGATTTTGAGGCCACAGAATATTGGATTCTAATTAAACACTTGGTATCACCTGAAATCACTTTGGCATTTGCCATTGAAGTTCTATTTCCAGATGAAAAAAACACTTGTTTAATGAAATTTCCACTGCAAGCAAATATCCCCAAATCGGGCCAAAATTACAGGGCTCTAAATTACTAAACAGGTATAACAAAAAATCAGAAATTCAGCTGTAGGACCCAAGGTCTAGAAACAAAGGAGTGGAGGTCACTTCAGGGAATCTGCCTTCTACTCATTTTGAAGCCTCAGTGACACACTGAGAACACTGAGTTACTTTTTAAGCACAAATGTGTGTAAACACTAAAAACAAAACAAGCAATTAACCTGTTTTTTTAAAAAAGAGGAACTTAATTAAAAACTTGAGAACCTTCTTGCCAAAGGACTATTTGACAACATGTCATTGACTACATGTTTCATACCACACAATTAATATAAAAAGGAAAATACATGGTGTCAATTTGCCTCTTTTTGGGCACTGTCCCACTGCTACCCAGGGACATTCTGGTGCTCCTTTAGGTACTGAGTTTTGGACATTTCCTTGAGCTGCAGCAGAAGAGGAACATGCAACTGCCTACCTTCTGCCATCCTTCCACTCCTTTCCTGCTGGTACAAGAAAAAACAGATGCTGGGAGGATTCCACAAGGCTTTATTTTGAGCCTTCTCGCAGGGAAAAATGTGAATGAGATGTAATAAATTTATGGTCTGCCCCACCTCCAGCAAAATAAATGATGAACAGACCTGCCTGGAGGACTTGAAATCAACAGCCACAAAACTGTTTCAGTGTATGGCTGTCTTTCCACAGGGGAAAAAAGAGCAGCAGCAGCATAAAGGATCTGTGTACCTTAGCTAGGCAAATTCATGTGGTTAGCTGCATTTCTGAGAGGTGACTTAGGCTGGGTTGCAGGATGTGCTGAGCACCGTGGCTGAGCCAGCAAAGCTGCACTACTGTTTTTAACTGGAAGCTTGCCTGTCTGTGCCCAGGTGTGCACTCAGACACCTGCCCCCTCCAAATCAGCCTGTCCTGCTGCACGGGGAGCAGCAACAGGTCTGTACAGCAAAGGCAAACTGATCTAAAGGCAGCAAAGAACCTGTTCCTATTTGGAAGGCAATACCAAAAAAATACACTGAAAATATACGAAAGCTCTGGTAGCTGGCTCTCTACACCAGCACTTTCTACCAGCTGAGAATACAGACCTGCTTTTTGCACTTTCACTGCCAACTGCTGCTTCCCTCATTTCTGGGTAAATTCTTGGCAGGTTACTGGCGGAGAAACAAACGTGTCTTTCCCAAGGGCAGCCCAGGGCTGTGAGAACCAGTTTTTGTGCATGTGGGCCTTTTGTAAATTCACTCTTCTTGATTTTGAACTTCCTCTACAGCCTTTGGTCTGAAGCAGAGACACAGCAGTACTCCAGGTCCCCAGCAGTTCCTGAGGGCTAGAAAGAGCTACTGTGTTCACACAGATCTGTTATCTCTCTAGGATTCCATAACCATACATCAGTGTTATGTTTTTGTTACGTCATGTTGCAAGCTGACATGGGCACCAGCTTAGATATTAGAAATGTCCACTTTCATTTACTCTTCAGGCCATTTAACACCACCCTGTCAGTGCTAACAGACAGGTAAGTAGACAAATATAATTATTTTCCAACAGAGCAGGGAGTAAAACCAGAAAATAAATCTTAAATTGTGAAAAATCAGAAATTAAAAATTGACATCCATTTTTTCTGGTATTATTTATATGTAGTATTATTTAGAACTGTTGTAGGATCATTCCCAGTGCCTGCATCCTTAATGGTCCCTTTCAACCTAAAACTTTGAATGATTCTCCAAGCACTCTTGTACAGAATTAAATCTGTAACATAATTCATCATTTCCCCACAGTTCCTCATTACTTCGCAGTACACTCAGGCAAGGAACACTGAATTAACTAAATGAGTAATATGCAATTAATTCTGAGGAGCACATCGTGAATTGAAGCACCAGAGGAATTTCTCAGCTGAAACTGGAAACTAGGAAACGGGAGCTGCCTGCATTCCAGAAAGCAGAGCTTTCACATGCAGCCATTCTCCAGCTCTTCATCACCCATGCATGAGCAAAACACTGAAATGCTGACACCGATAGCACAAACCAAGCAGGGACTACAAGGAGGAAAAAGGGGAAAACCCCACCAAAAATAAAACCCAGCACATTTTTGCAGTGTTGTTTCAGGAAAGGCAGGCACAAGTCATACAGCTCCCAGTGGCACTATGCACACTCCAGGCATGTTTGCCATTAAGGGGCCTGGTTGTTGTGGTAACCAAATCCCATAGATTAATTAATGTTCAGCAGCCAGAGCCATCTCCCATCCTCTCTGTCTCCCTGCCCCCAATTAAAAAAAAAAAAAAAAGGAAAAAAGGAAATAAAAGAGGAGTGCAATTTTTACATCACAGAGGAATGTTAGAGCAAAAAGAAACTCTTTCCTCACGACTGCAGAACACTGCCAGGAACAGTGAACAGTGTGTGTTAGCCCAAAGTGTTTATAAAAGAAAAATTATAACACCATTTCAGTGAGGATGCTTTTGCTGTCTGTGGCTATGCCAAACTGCCTCCAAGCAGGTCCTGCAAGCAAGATGGTTGTGTGACATTTCTAAAATCCCTTTATGATGAGAAAACTTGAACTGGAGCCCCCTTTTTCTTACTTTCAACGTGTAAATGTAGTAATCACAAGTAATTTACTTCAGTGACTGACAGTCTTCATGTGAATGTGTTTGCACAGGGAATTGCAACAGGATTTGAAAATGCAAAGGATTTGAACAACCTTGATTCTGAGTATCAGCATTTTCTTTTATCTGCTGCTGGTTGTGATCCACTGAATTCCCCACATGCATTCCAGTTTGCAGGAGGAAGTAATATGGGACAAAAGTCCGTTCGTGCTCTGGTAGCTCAAGATACACACTACAAACACAGAATGCACCAGATTGATGACACAGGACACATATGGTTAGGAGCCACTAGAGGTGAAATTTCAGAATTACCTACATTCTATTTTCAGAACAGTTTTAGGGCCATAGGTCAAATATATTTTAGATATTCAAAGACTAAAGGTGATGCTTTTGAAAATCCATGGTCTTCAGAACCTGCATCTTGGGGTACCTAGGTAACAGACTGGTTCTGATGAGAACAAGGAATTCCTTCTCCCGTTTTTTCCCCCTCAAAATATCCTTGTGAGCTGTGCTACTAGTTGCCTGTTGAGTATACCCAATCATTAAATAATAAGGATTTGAAGGTGTATCATACTTAACAGATATTTACTAAGTAGGGTGAGCAAACCACTTAGCAAACAGGTGCAAGTATTTACTGCACTGTTTGAAACACACACTCCTAATTAGCCCACATTCCACCGTGTGACTGAAAGCACTCACTGTGCTTTACCTCAGGAGCCGTGGGGATGGATTACTGACCGTGCTCAGATATGCCACGGCTTCATGACACAAGATCACTTCACCAGAGTCCCCTACTCCCTCCCACTGATGGCAGTGAAATAAACACAGCCAGTTTCTGCAAGCCACGATACTTCCTGTGGGACAAAACCTGCACTTGGATAGCTAAACAATGCCGAGAGCTCTCCTGTGCTTCTCAAATACACAGCTCCTGAGCAAAGCTGCTGACTGGAACAGGTGCTCAGCACTCAGAACCCAAGCCAAATACAAAGTCACTTATAACATTTCAGTGTTACTTCCACAGCTCTTGCCCTCTGAGTCGGGCACCACTCCCGCCTTGCTTGCATGGCATAGAAAATGAGAACAAGTACCTTTGAGATGATTAATGGCTCTCCGTGCTCCAGCCCGCCCTTCAGCGTGAATCCCCATGGAGCACCTCCGTGCAGCAGTGCCTCCAGGTAGATGTATCTTCCCTTGTGGGTGATGCTGCATTCTGAAGGGGATATGCTGGTGTTAATGTTGTCTAACATCCTCATCTGTCCTAATCACATACTCAGGCAAACACAAAACCCACTCAGGCAGTCACAGAGTGACCAGCTTGGAAATCAAAGTCCCCAGAAGCCCACCACAAGTCATCCCTGAATAGGAGAAACAAGAAGAGCCTGAGGTGGAAAGTTCTGCTTCAGAGCCAGAGTCCAAGGTGACGGGTTAAAAACAGCCCCATCAACATTTCACCGCGCTGCTTCTCCATCAGGATTTTAGTTTCAGCACTGAGCTCTCCCCATTCCCAGCTACTCTGGGCATGAGAGCTCGGTAAAGATTTCTCTTCCTGCCTTAGGCAGATCAAAACTGCTTTTAAAGATGGGGGCAAAAAGAGAAAAGAAAAAAAAAAAAAAAAAAAAGTTTATGGATTTAAAAGCCCCTGGCCAGTAAATTGCCAAAATCCAAACGAATGCTTCATTTGTGATTGATTATCAGTCTTTTCTTCCTTTCTGCATGCGATTTACCATTACAATGGCCTTTTTGCCTCAGCCCACTGCACTAAAAGAATGGAAGCGTCTTCTCCCTCTCAGCTCTCAGTTACTCTGTTCGCTTACTTCACAATTTTCTGACTTGTCAAAAAAAAAAAAAAGGCGCTGGGGGAGGAGGAAGGAGAGAGCAAGTCCGTTCCTAAAACCCTTTAGAGGGGTTTCAAATGTGAAATAACTCCATACTTATTGGATTAAAGAGTGAAAAAGAAACCATTGGGAAAGCTGGAGAAGCAGGTGAAATGAATCCTCTGGGAAAAACGTTAAGGCGCTAGCTGAACTCTTTTCATTTTCGGTGCTCTCCCCGATGAGCTGCCAGAGCTGCAGCAGCTACTGCTGCTCTGAGGGAGGGTGAGGAAGTGAGGGGGGCGAGAGAGAGAGAGAGAGAGAGAGATGGATTAAGGCAAGTAAGGCAGTGCTGCCCAATTGTGCACATCAAGCACGCAATTATAAAATGCAGTGTGCAAAAGCTGGGGCTCACCCTTTTATTATGCCCCCGGAAACCACCATCTTTCTATTGTCCTTGCCAAGGAATTGTAACAATCCAAACTGCCAGTTGCTGAAAACACAATGGACCTGTTCCAAATCAGCTCAGTGGAGCACTGCTAATAATTCTGCTCTCATAAAGCGCTTTTCCTCTGCTGGAGCCTACCAGCTTCCCTGGACATATTTCTTTTCCCCATTTACATTGCCAGAAAATGCTTTCCCAATAAATGGAATAAGTAACAACACCAAAAACTCAGGATACTTTTATTAATGTAGGCAGTTACCTACTGTAGAACATGTGGATGTGGGTGGATCTGCTCTTCCGTATGTGCACGTAGACTTCAGGACTTGGCTCATCCCTTAACATGTATCACAGCATGTGTCACTGAAGGTGTGCAAAACCTTTCCAGATTTTTAACTGGATCTCAAATGGGACAAAAGAGAGAGGAGACCAGAGCCCACTGCCTTTCCTGTTGGCAGAGCTGGGGAAACACACAGTAGTGTCTGCCTCTAAGGCACCCCCTGCTTTTGATCTCACTGAGCATGGAATGTGCATTATTTCTCCTTCAGGTTTTGCAAGCTCTCAGGGCCTTGTGTTAACAAAACCTTAATGAATGGTGGGGGAAAAGCTTTGGAGCTGGGACTGTAAACCCACAGATTCCTTGCATTTGTCCATGTCACCCCATACCCATTCCCACTCCATTCCCTTTAAGATGTTACAGGTCCCCAGAGCCTCTCTTTGCCCCACGTGTCCCAGGTCTCATTCCCAACAGCCGTGGAGACAAATGCAGAAAAGAGGCCCCTCGCTTTATTTTTCATGGTAGATGATTCCTCAATCCTTGCTTATAGTGAGCTTTGCCCCCTCAGCCTCCCTCTCAGGGGCTGAGTTTTCATTAGCCTCACAACCTGGTCAGGCTCATGGATTACCCAGAACTCACCTTCTATAGCCTGACTCAAATCAGATTTCTGAGGTTTTACACTCCTAATGTTTCAGTGTGGAAACCCTCAGTCCAAGCCACCACAAAGAGCAATTCATGTCCATGCTCTGCACAGCCCTTCCAGGGACAGGCAAAGGCTCCGGGAGCTCTCCTGAGGCCATGCCTCCTGCTCTCCACAGCCGGCAGGACTAGGTAAGGCTGTGTAAGGACACAGCAGCCTGTGAACAGCCCGAGGCACTTCTCTGGATTGCCTCCATTTCCCACAGGAAACGTTTGTCACCACAGCTGCCTGCGGACACCAGATTTCCAGTGAGAGCTCTATTTCTCACCGTGTCTGTTGCATTTGGTGATTAAAAGTTATCAACATATTTCTGAGAGAGAGTTTTACTTCTCCTCCAGCACTGTGGCTCATTTCAAGTGCTGAATCCAACATAATCTTTGCCAAAAACTCCATCAGATTTGTCAGTATTGCAAGGACGGAATTTTCTCTTCTTAGCACCTCCAGATTTCCTATTTTTTCGTCTTGTTAATCCAGTTCTAAAAAGGTCACATCCATGTATTAGAGACTCACAACCAGCTAAGGAAAGAGGTTTGATCAGTCACCCAAAAAGAGCTGCCAAATACTGTGCTACTTCCTCAGTTGTCTCTAATTCCACACAGGAGTTCCTCTGAGGACAGAGCTGAGATACTCCTGAGATACTTCCACACAGAACAATATATTTGAAGTTTTGCACAGTTGCAGTGCAAGGGAAAATAAATTTGGAACAGTCATGTCAGAACCCTTTCCCTCATCGAGCACTGCACTGCTAAAGCAGGAAAAATTACCACTGATTTCACTTTTCAGAGGTCCCAATCAAACCCTGTATTTATCATCAGTCAAGGCAGCTGGCAACTGCTCTGTCTTTTCCTAAATTCCTTCAAATATTCCAAGTTTCTTTTGCAAATGAAGTTCGTCAGAGCAACACTGCCCCCGTCTGCTGAAACCAGAAATTGACACAGTTTAAGCCGATCGGTTTACATGCCAACGTTTCCTTACTTAATGGGCATTTCCTACGCTTTTCCCTTTCACAAATGAAGCAGGATCTGTCCTGAGTGCTCAGAGCGCCTGATCTGATCAAAGACAGGAAATTCAGCTCATTTTGTACACACCTGTTACTTCTGGCAGGAGACTAACCACTAGGCTTAGTTTAAATCTACCTGCTGCTTAGTTCTATCCTGGAAGTTGAGAGGAAGCAGATTCCCAATTTGTCTCTAAAGAGGAGTTTTGTGAAATAACGTGGGCTCTCCTACCTTTCACAGTGACCCAATGTGTGACTTGCTGATGGCCATACAGGAAGCATGAAAAGGCTGAAAAAGAAGTGCTCCTTTTCCCTTGGTCTCTGGTCTTTTCACTGAAGAACTTCTCTTTTCCTTCCAGGCAGGGCTCTGTGTAAGCCAAGGAGCATCAGGAATTTCAAATAATGGGCATCCTTCAGGCACCAGTGGGCCCAGCTTCTTCCTCTCCCCAGGAGTCCTGAAGCCAACAAAACACAAGTGTCAAAAGACACAGCTCTCCTGGATCAGCCCAGGACCCCTTCAGGAATGAATCATTCCCTCTTGGGGTAGCAATTCCCCTGGAAGTTTATTTTTAAAAAAAAATCAGGAACTAATAAACAAAAAATATGGCTTTCCTATACTTACCTAACCAGTTGGGGCTGACTGTAACTTATCCTCTGGAAAATGTCAGTCTGGCATCTAAAAGAGGAGAGAACAGGAGGGAAAACATGTTGAGGCTCTGCATGGTATCAAAGGCATTGCAGTCATCAACTAACATTGAAAAGGTGCTTCCAGAGAAAAATTCCTAGGGCTACACAGGGAACCTCCACTCAGATTCCCAGTTGGATTTGAGCTCATCTCCATTCCAAACCACAGAATAAGCTTGTTTGTCTGGATAGGCCTGAGGTAAAAATGTGAAAAATCAGGCAGAGAAAGGGGAAAACAGAGATCTGAGAGTGAAAGGAAGGAACAAAGCTGAGAAACAGAAGTAACCTGTGACATCAATAAATCCACATCCTTCTGGTGTTGGAAAAGGCACTTGTGTTTGAAGTCTGAAAGGAAAGAACTTTCTTTGGAGAACAGGAAAGAGATCCTCCACTTAATATTGCCTCTGGCACAGGGCTGCTCTGTCACTCAGCTTTTCAAAGGAAACTGAAAAGCAACAAGCCAAGGTGAGGAAGGGATTTGTCCCCTCCAAAGAGAGCACGAGTGCTGTCACAACCCAAGGATGTAGATCCAGGGCATTTGAACTCAGAACTGCAGATTTTCACCCTGCATCTGAATTCTCATCTATCTGATGTCACCACTCTGCTGAAAACAGAGTTCCAATCAGGAACCAGGAACCAAAAAAGAGTCACCACAACCATACAAAATTCCCACCCCAAATAAAATGATGATTAAACAATTCAAGCCACTGTTGGAACCTTTAATCAACTCTGAAGTGGCTGGTGGGTATGGCCCAGGTATGTGAGTAGTCTCTGCTGGCATAAATCACTCCAATCCCCTTCTCTGAAGCTCTAGCCCCTCTGGGAGGACAGGATTATTTTAAACACAAGCAGTTGATACTTGCATCTTGATGCCTTTTCAAAGGTACTCCCAAATAGGAGGAAAGTTACACAAGAATTTGATCCTAAGAGAGTTATTCTGTTGCAAGAATGACAGGGGCTGCTGGGTGCTCCAGACCTGGACTCCCAGGAAACAAGGGATAAAAAAAAAAAAGGCACCTGCAGTCAAGACAGGTGGCACTCTGCAAAAAAGCACCTTGCCATGATCCCGATGGGGAAAAGATATCAAGTGTCCCGCTGAAGCCAGGCTTTGAATGACACTTGGGGGAGAAATCAAGCCCTGGGTACGGCGTTTATTGGCTTTCCCGCATGCACATGATCGGCTCCTGAGGGAGGAGCTCGTTCCCAAGGCTACCGAGGGAGCAGAGGGGTGGAGTAAGGAGCAGGTGGCTCCCAGCAGGGCTCGGGAAGTTGGATTGGCAGCCCGCAGCACAGAAGAGCCAGGAGCGAAGGCGGGGTGATGAGCTTCCTTCTCAGCCCCATAGTCAAGAGCTAAACCTCAGTGCCCCATCCCAAATCCCGGAAAAACAAAGCCCAGCACTGCCTGCCGGAGGTAGGTGCTGGCTCCCTCCCAGGTGAGTTTTCATGTTTTATTAACACCTGGGACTGTTGGAGGATTAAAATATCATTTGACTATATCATAGAGCTTCACGATATTGTAGGGTATTGTATTTACCTAAACACTCATTTATATCTTATCCCTGTAAGTAAGAAAAACCTTTTTGTTGCTGCCTCTTCCTGGTGGTGTGACAAATGTCCTTTTTTCGAGCTGTTTTCCACTTGGGATTGCTGTGCAGCAAGGGGAATGGAGAGCTGAGGTCTGTTTTCAGCTGGCTAATTCTTTTCTGTAGTAGTTCACGTAAAACCACTTTTCTCCTTTTGTCTGTCTTTCAGCACCAGGTGGATTTTTTTTTTTTTTTTTGGTCTTGTGGTACCCTTGAGGAATGGATGTGTTTTAAATCTTAGTCAGATATTTAAACAAAATAACACACCTGTCTGTCTCTTGAGTTTTCTCAGACTTGATCTCTCCAGCTGAGGATTTTATTTTGGGCCCCATTCATACACCTGTTCCTGGAAACTTGTATTGAGGTGGTCTTTTGAATAATCTGAAACGAGGGCCTATGGACACCTGTGTGTTCATTCCTGAAATAGAGATCCAAAATGGCACAGTCAGACATGTAATTTCCTTTGCTGAAGTGATTACCTCTTCAATCTACACTCTCTCCCTCACCTTGAAAATACCAGGTAACACAGAAACTTGTCCTCTCTGCCGAGACTGGTGTAAAATTAAAAATATTCCAGTTTGTATTACTGAACTGGATTTAGGACAAGATGCCTTTGAATCTTTTGCTTTTGACCCTCGGGGCTTCTTTTTGGCGGGAGAAAGTCTAAGTCCCCTCACACGACTTCTGCCTTCAATCAGCTCAGGGTCACCCCTCCAAAATGTCCCACCTTACTGGCCAAATATTATATGGAAAATAACCCAGGCCATTCCCTATCCCCGTGAGGAGATTTTTGTCTCCAACCTCAAGCACCAGCGTCGCGAAACCACCTGGGACCCCCGACCACAAAATGGTGCCCACGCCGTGAGGGGGCAGCCGCCATGTTGGGGCTGAGGGGCTCGGCGCCGCAACTCCCGGTGGTACCTGCTGGTCTTCCAGAAGGAGCCGGCGACTCGGGATGGCTCCTTCCCGCGGGGGAGAAGGCGGGAGGAGCTTGGCGGCTCTCCCCGGGGCGGGTTGGTTCGGCAGCAGCCGAGCGGAGCGGGGAGCCCCGGCAGCGCGGTGTCCCGGCGCGCTGAGGCACGGAGCTGCCCGGGCGCCCCTCAGGGCCCGCGGCGGGAAAGCCACGAGGCCTGGCGGCGCCTCGGAATTACCGTGCTTGCCATGGCGGGGCTGAGGGGCTTTTCTCCTCTGTTCGCCTTTCCGGCCCCTCACGGCTGGGCTCTGGGACCATGGACTTCTGTTTTCTCCTCAGTGTGCCCACAGGAAGCACCCTCGGGGCGGCCGTGTCAGGTTTGTTGAAGGTGTTAAGTTAGCCAGAGATGGCGGGTGCTGCTGGGGCTGCCTCGGCCTGCGGTGTGGTCGCTAGTGCTCCAGAGGACGAGTAACGCAGGAAAATCCAAATAAGCTGAACAAGAAACCTGTCAATACCATCTGATTTAAAACTGCCGCTAACAGATTTGTCTCTTTCCTCCACGCCTTTCTGTCTCTTTCCTCCTCTTTTTCTTTTTTCCCTCCTTTTCCCTTCTGCCTGCCTCTGGATCTGTCCTGACCAAACAAACCAGAAGGTTTGGAAAAGGAGAGAAACTTAGCTCCACATCAATACCTTGAAGTCCTCCTGCAGTTTTAAAGTTGGATGGGCAG
Source organism: Haemorhous mexicanus (assembly GCF_027477595.1). Taxonomy (NCBI): domain Eukaryota; kingdom Metazoa; phylum Chordata; class Aves; order Passeriformes; family Fringillidae; genus Haemorhous; species Haemorhous mexicanus. The sequence goes on from NC_082344.1 coordinate 1,706,724, forward strand.
AAGTAATTTTGTTGCACAAAGTTGACTCTTAATAGATTAAAAAGTAAATGCGCATCTTTTTCTTCGCAGGAGCTGTTCCAATGAATAAGAATATCCAGGAATTAAGGTAGTACACAGGATTTGTTAGCTATTAGAAAATTCCTATTCCTGCTATATGTTATTTTTTCCCCCAGAAGATAGTGCTCATATTTAGTGTTTTTTATATACACTTGTATATCTAAGATTTGAAAGTTGTTCCCACAAAAGGGTCATAAATTAGTTAGAAAATTGATGGCAAACTGTGATTTAATTTACTGATGGACTCAGACTGATGAGTCAAACTGATACCACACCCTCAGGAATGGAGTAAATAGTCCATTGCCTGATCAATTCCAGTAAAATAAGACCAGTGTGATATGGCTCAGGTTTCCTTCTTTTTGTACTCAGGGTTTTATATAACCAAACTTTCCTCTTATTTTACAGTTTCTCCCAGAAAGGTCATGTGCAGAAGAGGCTGCATGAAGTGACTTGAAATTTGGGACAGCTTCTTAAATTTAAGTGAGTCCTTGTCTCTGCTGAGTCTTTGGGCAGTTTCACCAGCACTGTTTTGAGCAGCCCCTTTTTGATTTAGGCCATGTCTTCAGTATTTTGGTTGGTTTAGTTTGGTTGTTTGTTTTTTCTCCTTTAGACCAGTGAGCTGTGTGAGGAAATCCGTTGGAGTCTGATTAGCAAAGCAAACTGCTGGAAATGCAGCTGGAACAAGATGCACTTCAGGATAGCAGGTGTGAAGGCTGAGACAGATTTACCATGGAGAGTGTCTGTATGAGATTTGAGGGGCACAGCAGGCTTCTTCAGGGAGAAGCTTCCCTCCTGGAATAACACTATAGCACTCTGGGGTTAGAAAACAAGTCATTATTTAGTTGTAAAAAACAGCAGTTAATCAACTCAAGTATTACACTTGGGAGGGTAAAACTCCAGGTGAATCCTGTTCTCTAAATTATTTTACTTTGCTTTTGTCTGAATTCAGAAAGAAATCTCAGAGCCAAGAGCATCTACAAATAGAGTTTAAAAATAGTACTGGAGAGTTGGAAGCTGCCAGCCAGCAGCAGGACCAGGTGCTGAGGGGGGCTGGCAGCCAAAAGGAGCATCTGACACAGGAGCTCCACAGCCCCAAGGAATTACTGCTGGAATCACCTGGCAGTCTAATGGACTGCAGAGGAGGGCAGGCAGGAAGCTCTGTGAGCATGGGGACATGGCCTGCCTGGGCACAGCATTTTGTGGTGTCCTGCAGGATCTGGACTCCCAGGTGTCACACATCAAAGGAAAGCTTGGTCCTGAACCAAGTCCTGGTTTTCCTTCCAATGCTCTGTGTTCTGGCTTTTAGGAGATGCATTTGGAAAATCCCTGAGCCCGCTTCTAACCTGGCCTAGGGATAGGGTTGTGGCATGAAGAGGTGCAAGTGGCACCTTGCAGTGAAGGTGGCAGCCTGTGACACTGGTCACACCTCCCTGCTGGGGTTTAGCACGTTTCCATAGCTCAAGGTGGAACCAAAAGGGAGGAAATCACACTCTGGAATCTGCTGCCTTTCCTTCAGGGGTTTGCTGTGTCATCTGGTCCCAATGGGTGAAGGAGGAACTTCAGTCACTGACAGAAGCTTCACAGGCCCACAGAGAGCTTCTGCTGCAGCAGGATCAAGTGAGGTATCAATTCTCTGGCTTTTTTAATTCCTAAAGCATAACCAGGCATTTTTACATGTGTTCCACAGAGAATTCCTTTGGGGTGGGGTGACTAGGAAATAGCAAGCAATGTTTTTGAGGAGGTCAACAATCGTTCCAATAGAAGATGTTTATTTGCTCTTGACTTTCTGCTGCTTTTTGCTTCCATGCTGGTCATCACCTGGTTTACTTACTGCCCCAGAAATTCTATTTTGGAAGAATCCCTGCACCTTACTTCTCTAAATGTCACTTAGGTGGACGAGTGGAATTTGTTGGGACATCAGTTCCACCATTAAAACAAAAGACTGACAGTAATTTTGGCGGTTAAATCAGGTGTTTCTTGCTGGTTTCACTGTGTTTTGTCCTTTCTTGTTTGTGATGTTCAAATTTTTGCCCCGCCATCCATTTGAGTAACCCCTTCAAAGTTAAACTGTCCATAGCTTGATACTTAATAACAGAACGCCGAAATTGCTACAGTTCTGACGAGGGAAAGAAGTTACTTTTTGCCAAGATGAAATAACAGCCCGTGTTTTCTTTTGGGAGGAGGATTGAGCCGCTCAGAAATGAGTGTGAGCACGAGGTGGCAGCACTGCCTCGTAAAGCAGGCAGTGCCTGCAGCTTGCAAGTAGCATCCAAAGCCTGGTGGAGGCAGGTCGTTAAGTCTGGGGTTTGATTACAGCGTAGGAAATGTTAAGAGTAACAGTAGTTTGAGAGGAAGCTTAATCTGCTCCTGTACTCCACTCTCTGCCCCATTCTTTTGGTTTCTCAGTGCTTTTGTTTGATAGAGCCCTTGTTGCAGAGACTGTGAAATGAAGAGAAAAGGGAGAAAAACAGAAAGCCCACAAAGCAGGCAATGTAGAGGAGAGAGAAAACATCCATGTGTTAGGCAGGCTGGGAATGAGGAGGCTGAGGCTGCTTCTCCTTTGATGGTTCTTACAGCTTCTAATTTCTCCACCTCAAACTTCCCATAGAGAATAAGCAAGAACCCTGAATTTGGTGCATCCACATCAAGTCTGTCACCTGGAATCCACAGTTTGTCAGCTCTGTTCCCACTTGGGAGAGGTGAAGAGGATCTATGTAAACCAGGTGTGTGTGGATTTGCCTGTTAGCACTGGTGCCAGTGAAACTGAGTGTGTGAAGATCTGGAATGCTCCAGAGACAGGAGGAAAGTCTCTTGACAAGTGACTGCTTCAGAAAAACAGTCTGGATACAAGGATAAATTACATTACCTTAAACTTGGCCCATAAGGATATTTTTATTAAATAGCCTTGTAGACTGGTCCATCATCTCATGCACTGGCAGAAGTTGCCTCTTTTGAGAGAAAGTGGTTGATGGTATTGTTATTCTTCAGATGGCTGCAACTGAGGAAAACAATGCCAGCACTGGAAGAATCTCCTCCTTGACTGTGCAGCTGGAGATGACCAAGGAAGAGCTGCGTGATGTCACGGAGCATCTGGCAGCCAAACAGAGGGATTTGGAGGCTGCTGAGCAAAGGGGTCTGCTGGGCTGTCTGCAGGAGAAGGAGACAGCCCTTGGGGCTAGCAGCCAGGAGATCAGGGAGTTGCATTCCCAGCTTGGCAGTAGGGTGCAGGAGCTCCAGCACACGAGGAGGGAAGAGGGCTGCTTACACAAGGTGCAGTCGGAGGACGAGGCGCTGAAACTGCTCGTGTTGGAGGAGGAAAGGATCATTGAGGTCTTCCAAAAGCAAATTGGTAACGTGACCCAGATCATGGGCCAGCACAGCCAAACTGCTGGAGCAATGGAAGTGGAGAAATCCCAGCTGAAAAAAGAAATAAATGACCGGAAACGCAAAGCAGAAGAGCTTAAGGTGTGCAAACAATGCTGTGTTTATTTCTCTTTATGACAGTAAATGTTTTATGGTTTTAAATCTCTGCCTTTATGTGCTGATAGTGTGGTTTTGAAGAAGGTCAGGCAATGCCCCTGGAATTCTAACAGCACTTAGTCAGTGGGCAGAGGAAGATAATTCTATAACATTACCACTACCAATGAATAAATTTCTGGTGAAAAGCAGCTGCCAAAAGGCTGGAATGACCTTGGTGAGGTGAGTGTCCATGCCAGAGCAGAACCAGAAATACAAAGTGTTACTGAGAAGCAGCAGACAGGCAGCACTCAGAATTCCAAACTGAGGACACTGGTTATTCCTCAGACAAGAAATACAGGATGTGGTAGTCCCATGCAGGTCAGCATCTTCAGCAGAAAAATCACTCCAAACAGCATTTAATTATCTTTGGTGAGAAGGCATTTGGGTTCACATGGGGGGCTGCTGCAAGAGAATGGCAGTCATGTTCATAAGCTACACCTGGTAAGGTTAATTATTCTTTAAAGCCACCAGCTATCAACAAATAGTCTGTTTCACTCGGGTTTTCCTTTTTGCCCCAAACTGAGATTTTAAGTAGGGCTGTCCACACATCTTTGTGGTTATTTTATATCATTATGTTTATTACACATGCTTGTTTTTTATGTAAGCAGAGTGCAAAGGAAGAGAAAGAAGCCAGACTATGTGAAATGGAGGCCAGGCTGAGCGAGCTGGAGCTGGAAAAGGTTCAGCTGGTTGGCACCAAGAGACTCCAGGCACTGAATGATGCAAAACTGGGAAAAGATGAGCTCCTGCAGGAACTCCAGGCTGGCCAGAGGGAGCTAGCTGGCCTTGCAGGTAGTGAGCCTCAGCTCAGCTCCCACAGCTGCTAATTTGGGCTGATGTTAAAAATAAAAGAGCAGCCTGCTGACTGAATCCAAATATGGCTGCCAGTACAGCGTGAGGTTCCTGCCAGCACAGGATGGTCAGATTTGTTCCGGGGAGCTACGTGGGGTTCTGGCCCTGAAGGGGGGGAGCACAATCTTAGTGGCTCATCTCACTCTGAGCAAAAATATTTTAAACTGTGTGAGTCAGGAGATGAAAAAAGCAGATCTAGTAAATCACAGATAGCAACCTGGCCCTTTTTTTCGAGAGTGGTATGTAACAGCAGTACTGGATCCCATTAACCATCTATGGCCGGGTTATAGTGCAACTTGTTTTGTTGCATATTTGCTACTATGTTATTATTTGATGCTTTAACTTCCATGTTTTCACACCTAACGTGTGGGAAACCCCAACAAGATATATTATTAAAATCTATACAGATGTGTAAAATTATAAAAATCAAATTACTTCTGAAGTATGTAAATATGAGTATGTTATTTAAAATTTATAAAAAGCAGGATCTGGATCCAAAGTAACCACCAAAGGTCAAGGGTGTTCTCAGGTTAATCTGCACAGGAGCTGGCTGGATGCTGCTGGTGACATGCTTTGCTCTCTGCACACCTCTGTACCCTCAGGAAGTAGCTCTTGGGAGCTCTGCTTTTATCACAAGTTGGCAGCAGATCAGTAATCTTAGTCTAGAAAAATGAATGGGTTTTGTCATTCTAATTTCAATCTTTACTTGCTCTCACCAGAGGCATTTTAAGATTTGGAGAGGAATTATCAGGGTAAAGTCAAGGAAGTGGAAAATACTGCAAACAGAGTGAAAATGCAGTTGAAGTCAGCCCAAACTGAACTGAAACAGGCCAGGACTGCTCTAAAGACTATGGAGGGATCTGAAGACAATGGTAACTGTGGATTGAACTTCCCAAAAATCACACGCATTGGTCTTATCAGAGAGTATTTGTTAGTATTGCCATCACAATCCTCATTGTTCAGTGAGAATTAACCTTCTGTTTTCCAGCTCTGGAAGCTGCAGCAAGAGTGCAGAAGCAGATCACAGCCAAAAGAGGACAGATAGATGCACTACAGAGCAAGATGAAATTCTTGGGAGAAATGCATGGGTTAAAGCACAGTCATCCTGTGAAGGGCCAAAAATAGTTCTGCTTGGTGTCCATGGAAATCAGCCTTCAGCACAGACAGGTCTTAATTTATAGTTATATTTATATTTTTATATTTTATTATATTTCTATTTGTTCTGGGAAGAATGAGAGTAATTGCAATGAAAATCAGGCTTTTGCTTATCAGTTCTTCCTAAAAATGTCCAGTTAGGCATTCTGTGTCTTTCTGACCCTGGGTCTCAGTGCTTCCCCTCTGGGTTCTGAGGCAGTTCTGGATGTCAGCTCTGTGTGTCAGGGTCTACCACTGTGAGTCCTTTTCCACTTTCTGTGAGAAATCACTCAGTTGCCAAGAACTGTAGTTCACTGAATGATCATTTATGTTTATATCTGCTGACTGTAATCTGTCCTATTTCTTCACTGGCTTGGCATCCTGTGGATCCTGAAGCTTCAGTGAGGGCAGTCCAGTTGCACTTTTCCCTGTAGGGCCTCTCTTCTTGTTACAGGGCATCATCTTTGTGCAAGATGCAGTATCTAAGCTTCTCAAAGGGTTAGTTCAGATATTTCAAAGATAAGAATAAAATCTATAGGAGATAAATGTCTATAATTTATGAGTTTTGGAGTCATAGTATGTCCTCATTTTAAATGCAGGAGAAGCATTACCTCAGAGACGAAAATAGTAAACTAAGTCAGAAATTGAGCTGTGTTAGAGCAGAGAATATCAGGATTGCTGGGGACCTGGAGATCCTGAGATCACAAGACAAATGGCTCAAAGAAAAACTGTCCAAGATGGAGGCAGCCCTTGATAAGGTAATGTAAGGAAACTCTCAGTTCAGGGAGATTTCTGTTTTCCTCTGCAGTCACCTGGGAAGAGAAGGGTTGGATTTAATGCCTTCTTTTTCACATGTACTCTAAGATCCCCACCTGAACATATTTTTTAGTAGTAAAAGCCTTCTATTTTAATTAAGAGTTTTCTTGTTTTACTCCTTATTAGCTCAGGGAAATCTAAACTACAGGGAATTGAAAATAAATGTGTTGTGCAGGCTGTAGAACCTTCCCTTCCACTGACTCTGGGCACGGCTGCTTTCTCTGCTCTTCCATATGAGGCAGTTTTTACAGTTTCATTTGCCTTTTACATTTTTTAGGTGAGATTTCTGTTGGTGGCATACCTGACCCCTAAGGATAGGTCTGGCCTGCCTGGCACAGAAATCCCAGGTGCCCTGCAGGTAAGCTGCTCCTCTTCCAGGAGGAAGAAACCTTGCAGGATTCCAGCTCTCTCCTGTAAATTGCTATGCGAGGTGTTGTTCTCAAATCCCTTTTAAAAAATGACAAAAGAATTGTGATAGCTGCTCCCAAGTGTAGCATTTCTTTCTTTAAATGCTTGTCACTGGAAACTTACCTTTCTTTTGGGATATGGTTATTTATGCCTCTTTTCAGAGTAAATTTTTTGAGGGGAAGGTAGACAGCAACTTAACAATGGGTCAGCCAAGTCCTCAGGCATCTCTTTTCAAACCTTGAGTGTAGTTTGGCCTCATGAGCACAGCTGAGTTTGCTAATCCCAGAGGTGTTCAGTAGGTCTGGGACTGGCCCTGGAAGGATATTGTCCCTTCTGGCATGTTCTGGTGTGCAGGTTATGGCTGCCAGGCTTGTACAAGCAGTTGCTTTTGAGCCTGTCAGCAAAGGCATCCTGCAGTATTTCTGTGCTGATAGCAGGAGGTAAAGAGCATCCCTGTGTGCCCCTTGTTTTTGTCAGAGAGAGGACAGCAAAGGGTGCAATCCCCTCCAAGTTAGCACAGCTAATTGGTGCCCCTTCTGTGCTCTGTTGGAGGCATCCCTGCAGTTTGCCCAGTGCCAGGGCATCATCCAGTGCCAGGAGCAGGAAGCCATGCATTGCAGGCTGCAGCACGCCTTGGATGTGAGAGTGAGTGCCCTCCTGGGAAGCATGGGCCCAGCCTCTGCTTCCTTTGCTTTGGGGCCTGGCTTTAGGTTTGACCCTCTTCTCTGCAAACAGCTCTCAGAAGTCTGTGTTCTGAAACCCTTTTCTGTGTGGAATTCCTCAGTGCTGCTCATGGCCATAATTCAGGGTTTTTGAAGTGCTAGTTCCAGTGATGACAACAAAATATTAGATGGAATCCAATCCCTATCTTTACTACTTAGATGGATAGAGGATATTTTTTACTTTTGCCTTTTTTTTAACCATGGACTCTTCAGGCTGCAGTGAGGCTACTGCTCTAAATGAATGGTACCTTGGGAGCAGAGTTTGATCACAAGAAATTATCAGTCATTTCAGTGCCCCACCCCAGCTGCTGGCTCTGAAAGAGGAACAAAGTGCTGTATTCAACATACAGCTCTACATAAGCAATGCAAAAAGTGCTTCAGAGGATGAATGACCCAGGTGGGGAACTTGTTTTTCCCCAGGAGCTGCAGGGCCCAGGCTACTCCTCAGCTTCTGCTTCAGGGAAGCTGCAGCACACTGTGCCTCTGTCCCACGTGCTCTCTGCTGTCTGGCCACATGCCCTGCACCTGCCCAGCTCTGCCCCTCAGGTGAGTGCCTGCCTCAGCATGGACACCAGCATGGCCCAGAAATAACATGGGATTTCTTCAGGGAAGAGCATCTGCTCAGAGCATCTGAGAGCAAATTCCTAACACTGAAGGTGAAATAATTTCTGTAGCCTCACATGAGCTGTGTCCTTTCAGATATCTTTTAGGTGTCAAAAACAATGTGACAACCATAAAATCCTATAGATTGTGCTGGGAGTTTATTTTACCTCTGTCACAAATAACATTTATGAGCTATTAAGTTTGAAGGTAAGTGGTTTGGTTTTCACTTTTTTTTTCTCTAAATCGCATTTGACAGTAAAAATAAATTTGTGCTTAGTTGTTGATACATTTAATCATCTGCTTGATATTTGAATCTTCTTCCATTCTGGCTTTCATTGATTTTGATCAGTTTTATCCACACCATTTTTCTTCCTTTTGGTTTTGTACATCTCCCTTTAGATTTAAATGAAATACACTGATTTTTTGTTACAGAAAACATCAACTTTAACCTCTCATAAAAAAATTCTTTAGCTATTTTCTTTATAGATTTTGTGTAAATCTCCAGAAGTGACTTGATATATCTCCCAGGTATTTGCATTAATTTCAGCCTGTAGGAGGCCACAAGTTAGTGCAGGCATTTTTCAGGAATATTTTCTGGTTTGCTTCTTGATGTGGTGGCAAGCATTTCCATCAAGGAACAAAAGATGGTTCCTTCTGTGAGATCCCTGCAGCATCAGGCACTCCCACTCTCTCTTCTCAGAGTTAATCAATTTATACTTCTGAAGATAAAGAAGGAAAAAGCACTTATTTTTAATTTGATACTACAGTGAGGACCCAGCAGGTTGCAGGAGCACTTGAATCAAAGCCTACTTTAATCTTCTTGGTTCCTGCATTATTTGGTTGTTGTACAAAATGAAGCAGCTCCAGCACTTAAGACAGACTCTGCTGGGTGATAGTCTGGTTTCCTAGCTGGAATGTGGAAAAGGAGGATTTGGTCTGGCTCAGTGTCACTTTGACCCATTATGAAGCTGAGGATTTGTTCCCCATATAATCCCTGCTGGAACCAGTGTGTTCACATTAAAAATTACCTTTTTTAAAAAATGAAAATGGGGTAGCAAAGTTGTTCCAAAGGTCCACGTTTTTCCATCCCCAGATGCCACGAAGGTCAGTGGGACCAGTGCTTTGAACATGTGAAATGCTGAAAAATCCAGTTCTCAGCAGTGAAAAATCCAGTTTTCCCTGAAACAAAGGGTTCTTTGAACCAGGCCTTTGCCTCAAGTGCTGAGCAGTAAAATGAGAATAATATTGCACTTGATGTCCGTGATGGCCGTGGCAGTGAAGGGGTTTGTATCTGCAGACAGCTCAGCTGCTGCAGAGCTTGCATGGCAAACGTGGAGTGAGTTTGCCTGGCAAACACCCCCAGGTGCTCCTGTGTCTCCCTTCAGCCCAGTGTCTGTGCCCTGTGGAGCTGTACCTGGGGTCACAGGTTAGAAAGGACAAAGCAAGAGCCAAGGGGGACAAAATGTGTGCATTTGGATGAGTTGAGGCAAGAATTGACAACAGAGTGCCTTTGTAAATACTTTTAAACTGAGTTATTTTGTTTCAGAAGCCTACCAAGCTGGACATTTTGAAGGAAGAACCATTGCAGGATCTGAAGAGGGTTCCTCAAGAAGCAACAGTCTCAGACAGTGAGAGCTCCCTCCATGGATCTCAGCAGCCATGATGGGAGAACATCCCCTTTAACAACCATGAGGAATGCAGGGTAAGAATAATAGATTTATTTCTGTTGTGTGCTGTGTACTTAGAGCGCTCTCTGAAACTGAGGGCTGGCTCTTGACTTGCTTCAGGAGCAGTGTGGGATGTGTTTTTGCAAGGTCAGGTTTACACATAAACTTGAGATAATCTGGAAGCTTCCAAAGCTTCTGTTGTTTGCCAGCTTACTCAGATGCTTTAGGTGGAAGGGAAATAGAAGGTGAGCACACACACCATTTGCCTTTAGTGCTTGCCTTTATATTTGTTCAGAACTATTTTCTTCTTTTCCTGCCACATGTAAATATCCAAATGCAGCAGGTTTTTTTTATACCAAACACATGATAATGGCAGCAGTACATGAAGTTGAAAAATCAATAAAGCACACAGTCTGATGTTTCTAATCCAGAACATAAGGATACTTCATAAAAGAAAATGTAATTCATGAATTTTGATTAACATTAAATCAAAACTGCAGCTGGAGAGGCTGCTGCTGCAAGCACAGTGGAAAAGCACATTTTAGGACAGTGAGAAGTGCTTTGACTTAGCTGAGTAACCTGCTTCTCACAGTACTCGTTTGAGCTTCAGTTTCTAAGGCTTTCTTAATACAGCCCCAATGCTGAGCTTGTTTGTATTGTTTTATTCATAATGCTAAGAGCTTCCTGGGGATTATAAAACCAAGCTTTCATGTCACTTTCATGCCTCTAAGCAAGAGCTCTGAAACATATTTACGTTGTTTGCTTTTCATTTCCATGGATTAGACCTGGAGACTCCATAGGAGCGTTTCACGTTCTCACTGTGGGTGCTGGCTAGCAGGACAAGACTTCAGCATAACCCTCCCAGAATGCAGGTTTTGCCTTCATTTTGCTTTCAGGGGTCCTTCCTGCTCACATCCTGCAGATCTTCAGTCCCAGAATGTTTCCCTGCTCCTGACATCCCTTGGTAAGTTTTCCCTGGCAGCACTGATGTCAAATGGGACCATTACAGAATATTATCAAGAATGTAGTCCCAATACAGTATCTTTTCTTGGGAATTTACTCAAACACCTCTTAGCAGGTGCTATTACAAAGACTTTATTGCACTTGCTACAAAATCTGTATCTTGTTGGAAAGCAGCTCCTCAGAGGCTGCCATGAGCACACCCAAAATTGACAACTTCCATGTTACTTCTCTCATTAGCATCAATAGCATTGTCACATTTTTTACTGAAAAAACACACACTCTCCAGAAACTGTTCCTGGTACCTGCTGAAAGCACTACCTGTGCTTTTACTAGCACACACTAGTTCTACTAGCAGTACCCACTTGTGCATTATCCTAATGCTCCTGAGAGAGTAATTAGATTAACTCCACAATGCCCCTTAATTCTAATAAGCTTCAGGACCCTTAACATGTCAAACATGGCAGCTGCTCAGGGGTGTCCTCGTGTGCTGTCACAGCCAATTACAGGGGATTTTTGACAAGCTGATGATGCTTTCATGGAAACTGCAAGATTTCCAAAACTTAGTTGCATGAGCTCCTGGCATGGCAGGATGCCAAATGAGATGGGGTTTATTTTTGCTGCACTTTTTCTTATTGCATATTCCAGTCTCTTCCCGTTTTCTTCTTTAAGCCTTGTTGCACAGTTTTGGGAAATTATTTCCCCTCATCACACAGTGCATTTGTGTCAGGGACATAGAAGTGACCTGATGTAGGTAATACTAATCAAGTTATTTATTTGTATAAGTCAGAGGTAAGTGTTTCTCATTTTTGTTCTTAGCCATCCATTAATATCCCCAGTGGTTTTTCCATAGTCCCATAAAGAATTGCAAACTGAAGCTGCATTTGTAAGGGCTTTGTAGGTACAGCATAACTTGCTATGGGAGGACTTTGTGGAGCTCCAGCTGGCTGCACCTGAGACTTCAGCCTTTGGTGGTGTTCAGCTAATCTGTTCTTCTGCTATTTTCAGCCATGTCTCCAATGATCAGAACTCGGGAGGTGAAGATAAAGAAATCCAAGGAAAAGGAGAGGAAGCTGTCCAAGTGAAGGCACTATATGCATTAATGATCACTTTCAAGGAGGTACATTGTGTTTAAAATAAGTCATGTTTTTAAAGATTAGTAACAAAAGCCCTTACAATTTTTTAACTCTTGCTTATAGCTCTTGTTTTACATGAGCAGGAAGTACAGAGTAGAAAGGGACCTTAAGGATAATCTCATTCCAGCCCCTTGCCATGGACAAGGACACCTTCCACTATCCCAGGTTGCTCCAAGCCCCGTCCAAACCAGCCTTGGACACTTGCAGGCATGGAGCAGCCACAGCTTCTCTGGGCAACCTCTGTGCCAGGGCCTCCCCACCCTCGCAGGGATGGATTTCTCCCAATGTCTAAGCTAAATTGTTCCTGTTGAAGCTTGAATTCCATACTGTACCGTGATTCATTTAAGGAGAATGGACTCATCAAACTTCAGTTTGAGTCTTACTCAAGGAGACATGACTGAGTTGTTCTTAAGCTGTCCTCAGTTATTGCCAACGGTATTTTGAGGAATTTTTTTTGTTTTCCTTTTTTTTTTTTTGGCACTGTTTCAGATACTTTTTGCAACAGTGTTGCAAGCTCAGACAAAAGATTAGTAAACACATCTCCCCTTTCCTAGAGATCAGTTGCATTGAAAATGAAAGGATTGGTTTAGATGGCACATGAATTGCAGTTTGGACTTGCCACAAATATTGGACAAATCTTCCAAAATTTTCTCAAGGGGAGAGTCAGGTGTAGAGAATAAGAACCCTTGGGAAGGTCACTGCTAAGTGCACTCCCAGTTGTGTTCAAGGAGCCAAGCTAAAAAGGAGTTTCAGAAGCTGCAGCTGTGTGCCAATGGCAGGGAGCAGGTGGAGGGGTCAGACAGCCAGAGAGAAGGGAGGGACATCTGCCAGTGCAAAACAGCAGCTTCACCTCCTTTTGCTGGCTTCCAGCAGAGTTGGGGACAGATCTGTTCTTCACCTCTGCCACCAGCAGCAGGCAAGGAACAGGCCCATAGACACGTGAGCCTTAGAGCAGCTGAGTACATGCAGCCCCCCAGCCCTTGGTATTCCATGTCCTGCAGGTGGATGGCACAGCAGGACTGTTGGGCCAAGCTCGCCCACAGCAAGGACACCACTGATGGCAACCAGCCCCTGGGAGAGAAAACCTGACAGCAGGCTCATCTGTGGAGAGACTCCAAAGGGTGAGTTCAACTTCCAGAGAGAATGTGGGATGGGCAGGGGTTTTGCAAAGCAAAATAGCTGCAGTGAAGGTTTTTGCAGGAGACTTAAAAATGGTTCATGCCCAGTCCCCTGAGGCTGCTTGCACAGCTCACCATAGAGCTGCAGCGTTCAGCATTTGTGCACCAAACTACTTGACAAAAAGGAAGAGTTTGTGTTTGACATAAAAGCAATCAAATGGTCTAATTTGACAGAAGCTGGCTGGCAGGGGTATGAACAGGTGAACTTTAAAGGTAGCTCTGTGGTTGCAGGCTTTGCCAAGCTGTGAGTGAGAGAGTTTATTGTTTGCTTGGACATGTCCTGAGCTGCTGGCTGTTAGATCCACGCAGGAATGTCAACAATGAGTTGTTTCTCACATGTAGCTGCACTGGCCTCACAGCCAGGACAGCTATCAGCCATTCCAGCAGCATCTTCTCTTTTTATGCAGCAAGGCAACTCTGTTTAAATCTGCTTTCACCTTTGAGGAAGCAGATTGTTCAATAATGGGAAAACACACCTGTGGACTTGGAGAAAATACTAATAGGTTCCTCCAGAAAAACTGAAATCGAGATTTCTTTCTTTCACCATACCCAAACCATTTAATTTACATAGCATAGGTCCTGCTGGGTATGGCATAATAATTTAGAGGCTATTTAGCAAAAGCTTAGGGCAGGTCTTTGCAGAAACCCTAGCTGATCCTTCAGCAAAGTGATACAATCCTGAGGACTGAGTTGTCTCTGGGATCAAAGTGCAGGGTGCTTAATTAAAAAAAAAAAGTTGTTCTCAATTTGAGAAACTTCTCAGAGTTGGTCTGTTTGACATGTTCACCACTGCATTAGAGAGTCTATTCTAGCATAGGTTAAGTAGCTTTCTGGTGAATAACTTAATCTAATAGCACAGTTAATCTCCTCAGACAAGCCTCAGGCGTGTGTATAAATATGCTCGGGCGGCAGCTTTGACTTCAGGGATTACTGAAGATCACCTTCTATTGCTGCTGAATATTACCTGTAGTATCCACTTTAGTTTCTTGGTAGAAAAGCCAAGTGCTAAGAATGCAGCTGAGGTTGTTCTGCTGGATAAAAATGAAAATTCCAAATTGCCAGTTGCAATTGGCCTATGTCTCTCTTCCTCCTCACGTTCCCCTCAATACCCTCCCAGGGGTTCCCTGAGCTATTTTGTGGCCAGGTCTGCAGGAGCAGGCAGCCCAACCCACTCTTACTGAACAGTTGATATCCAAGTCCCAGTAGGAACATTTCCCACCAGCTGGATGCCCATTAACCCACCAGATGCAGGAGCTCAGCTCTGAAGTTCATCTTCCAGTCTTTTCACCAAAGCCATTCTATTTCACACATCCAGACTGCTCCCCTGCGCAGAGCAGGAGGGAATTAGCAGAGGCATTTAGTGATGTGCTTTTTGAAGTACTTCTTCCAAACCAAGGTTGTAATTTGTATACTTGCAGATCTACAAAACTCTGCTCTTCCAGACCAAGCTCACTCAAGGGAAGGGCTGTTTGCAGGCTTGGTCTTGCAATGCTTGGTTCAGCATTATGGAAAGAGGAGCTTGCTCAAGTGGCAGCATATATTTGTACCCAAAAACACAAAAGGCAGGGAAGCAGAGCAGCTTTCTGCTTCTATGATATAAAGATACCAACTAGCTGAAGCTGGAAGTATTCTGCTTCATCTGGCTTAGTAGAAGGCCACAACTTAAAATAAATTCAAGGTGAAAAGCTTCGTCTTAAAAAAATATTTACAAGTTCAAGCCAAGTATTTGCTAACAATGCTGTGGTATTGTCCATCAGGATGCCATCCCACTCTGTTCCAGCCAGAACCCTGTTCCCTGGCCATCACAGCATTCCAGGTTTTTTTTGAAGCCTGCTCCCACCCTGACAAAGTAATTCATTAAGCCGAGACAGTCCTTTGTGACCTTTGCTCTCCCCTCAGCAGGAGTGGAGCTGCCTGCCAAGCCTTTCATTTGAGCTGAGGTGATTGCTGGACAGTAGGGGGTAGAGAATGAACTATTTTTGGGGTTCAGCCTTTTGTTACTCCAAGAGGGAGGGCCACTTCTCAGCACTTCTTTGGCACTAAGATTTCAGGTCAAGTGGCTCACTTGGATCAAAGTTAGGAAAATAATAAGGTCACTGGTCAACTGATAATGAACTGTCAATCTGAAAATGTTTATTGTTTCCTTAATACATTACATAAATTAAAACCCTTAAGTACCTGTTAGAGTGTTGGTAACCACACCTCCCAGTACGCTTCCCAAGCCCAAGCGGTGGGTACCAAGATGCATCCCATAGCCCCACTCAAAGCAACACTAACTCAAGTCCAGGGTCCAGATCCACCTGGACAGGCAGGTGCTTGGAATGCTGCTCATGCCTTCTTAGCCTACCTTGTGTCTCTTCAGCGTGCACTCAAAGTTGCTTTTTCAGGTTGCCAAAACATTTCCTAAAGAGATCTGCTGCTTACGTGGTTCATTATGGGATTTCCAGAGTTCTGCACTCGAGAGGGTCTCCTAGAGAAGAAGGGGAGCCCCCCTAAGGTTTAGGGGCTCGGTGGCTCACCAAGGCAGGTCTGCCTTTAGACCAGCAGCTTCCACCTTCCCATTAATGGTATCCCCACCACTGATGAACAGTTTGATCTTCGTGTTCAGTCACTAGGGTCCTGTTACCGCATTCTTCCCAGCGTCTGACCTTGCCATTCTCCACCAAGATAAATTTCCACTCTATTCTGGTGTCCACGGGCAGACTGATGGATTCAGACCAGAAGCCATCCTTGTCACACTTGAGGGGGACGTAGCTGTGCCACTGGCCCAGGCACTCATGGTCCCCTGTGACACCGATGAGCTGTGCCTCGGAGTGGGTGACGTAGTGCACTCGGAAAGCCACATGGATGTTCTGGAACATGGGGGGCACGGCTGCAACTCGCTTTGCTTTCGAGTCCCCGTCACAGCAGTCTCCTGCTTCCCATTCCTTGCTGTCTGAGTCTTCCATGCTGCCATCCTTGCCTTCGACCAGGTGCTCAGAAACAACTTCCCACTCTTCATGCTCCAAGTCCCTCCTCTCAGCTGGCTGACACGGCTCCTCGCTTCTGTCCTTACACTCATCGTCAGAGGTCCCTGCCAAGTTCATCACGCACCATCCGTCACTTGCCTGTCCCACCTGGGCTTCCAGTTCGCCTGCCTGGCTGCCGGCCATATCAGCTGGATGCTCCCCCGGCTCCGGGACACCGCGCTTGGGGATCAGCTGCTCCAGCTCCACAGGTTCGCCCAAAACTGCACCGCTCGGGACGTGGTTAAGCTCTTCCCTTGAAACAGCCGCCAGATTCTCTCCTGGATTCCGAGGGCCGGACGGGGCAGCAGCCGCCACCTCCCGCCGCACCGGCTCCCCGCCCGCCGCAGCATCCTCTGCAAGTGACATTAAAGGGAGAATGGGTTAAGCTGAGCGCCGGCAAGCCCGAGTCCTCGCAGGCTCGGGCAGCCCGGGACACCCCCGGCATCGCCTCCCCATCCCGGTACCTGTGGTCACCGCCGCCGCGCTCGCCCGCCGGGGCCCCTCTCTGCCGGCCGCCGCCTCCTCGCCGCCCGCCTCCGTTCGCCCGTCGCTGTCGCCGTACCAGAACCAGGCGACGATGGCGGCCAGCAGCCCCACGAGCAGCGCCGGCCACAGCCCCGCGCCCAGCCAGCCCCAGCCGCGGGGCTCGGCGGGCAGCGCGGCGGCGCGGGGCGGCCGCAGCACGGGCGGGCCGCGGTCGCGGGCCATGGCCGGGCGCTGCAGCAGCGGGACCCCGCCCGGGCCGCCCCTCCGGCGCCGCTTTAAGCCGGGCTCCGGATCCGGGGAGGAGCCGCCGCGGGCCGGGCGGGGCCGGTCTGAGCCGCGCTGTGGAGGCCGTGGGAAGGCATGAACTCCCAAAGTCGGAGCGGAGAAAGTTTCCAGCCATCGCGCCCTGCTTTCTGCCTTCTCTCAGCATTGCTGGGTTGCAAGGGACCTCTGGAGAGCATCTAAAACCAAGCTTCCCTCTCAAGGCAGGGTCACAGAGGGCAGGTTTAATTCTAGCAGTGCTGGTGGGTTTAGATGATAATTTGCTGATAATTTAAGTGCTTGTGCTGGTGACAATCCTGTCCTGCTCTGCTATCTTTGAGACGTGAGAATAGTTCACTACTGATTTTGTCACCTCTTCATCATACTCTAATGACTACAAGTGGATTCCTTAACATTGCCCTGTTTTCCTGGCTTCTGTATTATGCTGAGGAATCTTTTTGGATTATCAGGAGCTCAGAGTCCATTAGTGCAGAGGATATTTGATGTTTACTTAAATTTACCTTCATTTTACTACTCTTGAAGTGATAATGTCAAACCTCATTTCAGAATTGAGAAGTAATGCAGATAAATCTTCCTAGAAACCCGGGAAATTTAGTAAATACACCTTGGGACTTGGTATTTTGAACTGGCAGTTCTGGAGTGACAAACTGTGAAAATGTTTATAACCCTGAAGATGAACAGCAGGGAAGGAGTGAGGGGAAGCAGTTCCACTCAATTCTGTTTGCTGCCTTTTTTTAATCCCTTCTCTTTAACTGACCAAAGGGGTGGTCATGGCTGGCTCTCTAAAACCCATTGAGGAGCTTTTGCCCAGTATCTCATTAGACAAGAGAATGGCTAAGTGGATGTCCCAGTAAGTCTATTTCCAGTGTGTGAACTTCTTAATCTTCCAGTGTCAGTTTGAGCAGCACTCCCGCAGCTTAACGGGACAGTAAATGTCACTCGAATTTATAGAAGCACAAGTGTGCAGCCTCCATGGCTGGCATGGAGGAGGGTGGCTGTGCAGAGACACAGAATTCATGATCTAAATATCTTCCCTTTCTTTGCTTACCACAGTAGCTGAGGAACCGTCTCCTCCAGCAAAGTGCTGAGCTGGTGCTTAAGTCAAAATATCTATTTTGGTACCGGGCTGTGTCCTGGCATGGGCTGAAAGTGCACTGCTCACATCTCCTGCTCGGTGACACAGGGGAGGGAAGGAGCTGTGGAGCCAGGGCACTTTGTCAGTGACTGAGGGCTTGGGTCCACTTTCTTTTTCCACTGTTGCTCCTTCATGGTGCTGAGAACAAACCCTTGGCTGTAGTGGGCTGTGTTAACTATTGAAACTTAGCAGAGTAGATGATATTTTTGCTGTTGACTTACGTTCCTTTTTTTTCCTAGCCTTCAAAGCAGCCAGTCCCCTGCTGTAGTCTGTGCACCACCTTGCTGAGCTGGGATTGCCAGTCTGGGCACCTCCACGCTGCTGTTCTGTAAGTACTGTGTGTGCACTGCAATTTAGGCTTCCCTGTCACCTCCCTGCAGCAGAGCAGGCACAACCCATTCATTATTGTAGCATTACACTAAAAGGGCATCCCCCTGCCAGCCCTCAGCACACATGGAGAGGCAGTGTTTGGAGCTGCTAACCTCACATTTCTTTCCCTAAGCACGTTTGGTAAAACAGTGTAGGAAGGAAGAGACATCAGGCAAACACAGCCTAGGAGAGATGACTGCAGGAATCCTTAAGGAAAGGTTTATTTTGAAGATAGAGAAATGCATGGGATGAAAGGCAGGGTGCTGCTTTAATGAGTAGAGCAAAGATCTCCTCTGCGTCTCTTTGTCTCCATGCTCATTCAGGCCTCTTCTGGTGCCAGACTTTTTCACCCAGAACAAACTAAAGCAAAGCACCCAAATTGCCACAATGGTAATTGCTGATACCACAAATGGGTTTGGATCATGACAAAAAGAGGCAGTCCCCAAGCTGGTGACACAGAGACAAGCTTGGTGACAGCCGGGCGGGCAAGGACAGTTCACTATCCCACGCTGCCAGCCCTGTCCTGCATGGCCCCCAGAGGAGCTTTCCCTTTGAGAGGCAGCCTGGGTTCATGTGGGTGTGATGGGCTTCACTCGTGCCTCTATCAGCCATGGCCTGTGCAGGCAGCAGCCGAGTTGTTTGCTCTGCAACTCCTCTCAGGGTGCCTGGGTTCATTTGCTGTCTCCTGATTTTTGTAAAACAAGGGTGTTGGTGAATCCTAAGGGTGAAGCTGCTGGACTGCTGATCGCTTAGGGAGTGTTGGAAGCACAGATGCTGGACGGGGGAGAACTGAGAAGGGTCCCTGGGGGCTGAGGTTCCTCCTCTGAGGCAAATGCATGGACTGTTGCAGGCAGTAACTTATCCCTTTGAAGGCTTCGGTTCCCTGCCCTCTAGGAATTCTGCAACTGCACTTGGAGACTTCTGTCTCCTTAGAGGATTTCCAAAGCAGATAAATTGAAATTCTCCAAAATGCAACTGAGGTTTTTTTTCAAAAGCTTTCAGAAGGACCAAACATGCTATCTGTACAACAGAGGGACAAGGAAACACGTTCTCAAAGTCTCAGGGATGTAATTCTGGTTCTAATTAACTCAAGACTTCATTTGTTCTCCCAGGCATTCCTCATCTAGCATTACTTTGGAGAGCAGTGTTCTGTGAACACTGAGGCTCCGTTGCACCATTGTTTGCTCAGCAAGTGGGAGAGCATTGGAAAAGCAGGAGAGTGTTTGGAAAAGCCTCACATGACTTTGTGGAATTCCCAGCTGGCTGGCCCGAGATCAGGAGCCTCAAGCCTGGCACCTTCCTACATTTCAGAACCAAAACCAAAACAGGAGGGCAGCTATTTCCTCTCCCAGCCCTGTAGCAAGGCAGCAGCCAGAGGTGGTGTTGGGAAGGGCAGTGACTCACAGGAGCCCTGTTCCTCTGTCAGCTGTGCCACCTAGCGTGGTGACAGGGGATCTCCAGTGAGAGACAGAGCACTTGCTCAGCCAGACCCGTGTGCTCCTGTCCCACTATTCTGGCTCTGACAGGGGCACTTGGGCATGTATTTTGGGAGCTCCTGTGAGGCTGGCCACCCTCTGATTCTGGGGAGAGAATGCTCTTAAAGCCTTGTGTGTATAAGGTGCTTCCTCCAGTTCTGCAACAGAAGAAAACAGAAAGGTGAGTCAGTAAATAAGAAATGGAAATCTGGGAGCTCTGTTACTCCCTATGGATGTGCTGTGGGCTCATCTGGAAGTGCTACAGGCAGCTGGAACAGATGCCAAGTGCCCATCCATGCTGCTGCAGTGTTGCAAATAGTTGCAACTACTCCTTCACCCCAGTGTGAAGAATTCCTCTTCTAGTTTAACTGGAAACAGTCAGGTGTTAAAAGGAGCAATGTCACATCTCCTTTTCCCATCTTAACCATAACCCCCAGAGCTTAGGCTGAAGTAGCCTCCCTGGGAGCCAGGTTAAAATCTAAAATTCAAGACTGATGCCACGGAGGTTTTCTGGGCTTTTGACACTTTGTGTGTTGGATCCTCACCCAAGCAGGTACTAAAATGGGAAGGGCAAAGTATTCATGTACTTTGCAGGAAACCATGACCCTGACTGGCATTTTGCCCCATCCCTCTCCCATTTTATTTGGAGTATCCCAGCTGTGAGCACTGGATGCTCTTGTGCAGCATTGCACTGCAGTCAGCAGGTGGCACAGGAGCAGTATGGCTGGCAGGAAAAGCTCTTCCCTCTCAAACAGAGAGGAGATGCTTCCTCTCAGTTGCTATTACCTTCTTGAGAAGTGGTTGGTTAGTAATGAGGACACCCCAGATCCAGACTTGCTTTCCATTATGAGCCATGAGATTAAGGAAGGCAGCTAAAAGGGACCTCAGGGGTCCACTTGAAGCCTAGTGTCATTCTTTAAGAACATTGACCTAGCCTGGCCACAGATGTCCCCCCCAAAGGTCTTACCCAGGCTGAGAAGCACAGAGCACACAGGTTTTCCATCTCTTTCGAAGGACACGAGTTGTGATTCTGAGTTTGCTCTGCTGTTTTTCCAGGTTAGAATACTTTTCATCCTTGCTTAGCCAACTCAAAACACCTAAGAGGTCTAATGCCATTCTCTCCTGCTTAGCCATAGTAATCTGCCTTGGAATTCCTTCTTGGGTTTGAGATAGGGCTTATTGCTTGCCCTGCCAGTCTCTTGCTGCATTTCCTGTACTTTCTCTGGACTTCTGTGCTGTGACAGTAGTGTCAGGGACAGCTTTCCCTACATCCCTTTTCCTCCTAGGTTTGTTTCCCATGAGCCATTATGTGCCAGCTTTTTCAGTTCATTAGTCAGTCTGTGCGAGTCTCACTTTCTGTTTTGTTGTTCTTCATTCTCCCTTTCCCCAGCTGGTACAGCTGCATTCCAGGTGCCCTTTCATGGTTGGTGTCTGTGTCTTTTTACCTCCTCCCAGGCATAAAGCAAAGTATCATGGGTTTGGCTAAATTGTCTCAAGCTCATCTCAGACTTCACTGAAGTTGTGGTACTCAGCAGCTCTTAGAAGTTCCATCACAAATGAGGTTTCCCAGTGAAATCCTGCTGATAGCCTCTCGTGGTTGTCTCACATCTGGAGATATAATGCTTTGACTTCCATGTGGATTCTTTACGTTGTCAGGCCTATAGGAAGTGCAGCATGACAGACAGGTGAAGTGTGGTATTATTTTACATTGTTTCTTTGACTCAGGCCAAACCTTTTTAGAAATTCTGAATGTGGGTGTTGATGCCCCCGTATTTTAGATGCTGCTTTCCTGAAAACTGCAAGAAAGTTTTATTGTTTTATAAATCACATGTGGTTTTTTTGTTGTTGTTTTCTGTGTTGCCTGGCTGCTTACCATGTGGGGCTTCTTGGGAAAGGCCTCTGCCAAATGGTTTGTAAGCTCTGATGGTAGTGCTTGTCTTCATGGCCTGAATAAGTTTGATTACAGGTCTGGCATCCAAGGGTTGCAGGGAGGTGCCTTCCCTGGTGGTTGGTATTTCTCCTCCCTGGAATAAAAAGCCAGGGATATAATACAAGGCTGCAGCAGGGATTTTCAGTGTGCCCTGAAGTGCAATTCTGCTGCCATCAAATCTGTGTGTCCCGTTCTGAACGTGTCCCCTCAAGTTCCTCTTTCCTGGGCTCAGTGTGTGAGGGGGATGTCACTGGTCACTGAGTCATGTGCTGCCTGGGTCTGGTGACAGGGGAAAGCAAGAAGTCCTTTCCCACTCATTCTTGGCAGAGGGCAGGGCGGGCCCTGAGCCAGCCCCTGGTGCAGTGGCTCCATCCCAAGGCCTGGGTCACATGCTGCAACTGTGGCAGGGACACTTTTTTGCTTCCCCAGAGTGTTCCCTTTGGTGCCAAGGGACACAGCTGACCTACACAAGGTATTGCAGACTGTACTGAAGCCCAGTGGCTCCCATCCTAGGGCCCAGCTCTGCTTTTGGCCTAGATTTAAGATATTAAATGCTCAGAATTGAGGCTGGCAGGTGCCCAAGTGCAACAGGGCACTGGGGCTGGAGCCTGGGATCTGGCAAGGAATGGGGACAGAGGAGCTGGCTTCTGGGAGAAGCCCAGACCTAGAAATAGCCCAAGGGTGCTGGGTTGCTTGGCTCTGCTGTCAGGCACCGTTTGCCTTCCCTTTCCCCCTCAGTGTGCTTTCCTCAGTGCCCCTCTGTGCTGAGCAGACAATACAAACAGCTGAAGGCAGCTCTGCAGTCAGCAGCTGTGAGCAGCTGTCCTGGAGGGAGCCTGGCATCCTGCCCACCCAAACAGTCCTGGGATTTTGTTTATTGCACTGGGATAACACCCACATCGTGGGGCCAGAGCTTTGCCTTAGTAGGGATTCAGAGCCAGCCTGGCTCTGCATGCCCTCAGGGGCTGGGGGGTACAGGGAAAACAGATCCTAAGGCAGGAGATGGCATAGCCTCCCTGCCAGGAATAGACCTCTAGGATCCCCTTTGTTCCTTTAACCTTTTCAGCATTTCCCTCACCCTCCTCCCCACCTGTCCCTTGGGAGCTCTGCCCCTGGCACCTTTCCAGGGGAGCTGGTGGCTGTCCTGCCCTCGGGCACTGCTGCCCTGGCCCGGGGTGGGAGCTGAGGGCTGTACCACACACAGCCCTCTTGTTGAGCTGCCAGACAGGAGCTGTTTGTATCCAGGCTGACATACAAAGCATTTGTTTTCCAGTGGCTGAGGGATAAGGGTGACTCATTCCAGGCCTACCGAGTGTGCATTTAAGTGCAGTGGACACTGGCAATCGGGGAGAGACTTCCAGTGAGGGTTTTTGGTCTTTCCTCATCTGTGGCAGCAAGTTTGGTGCACTTTAAGAACAGCCACCCCAGGTTTTGTGCATGGGAAGGCTCTAAAGAGCTCAGCTGTGCTGCTCTGGAGCCACTGGTGCTGCTAGAAGATACTTAGACTGCAGAATTTGAATTAGAGTTAGTTGATCACCTGAGTAAATGATAATGTGATGGAGGCTGGCAAGATCTAATTGCAGCCTTCAGTCCCTGTGTTTACTTCAGGAACAGGGGAAGGTCTCAGGCTGTGGCTTAAGACAGGCTCAGAACAAAGCAGAGCCTGATTGTAGGTTTGCAGCCTCTCTCAAATGCAGTCAGCAGCAGAGACTGTGAAAATCCCTGGCTCTCTGTGCAAGACCTCCCCTTTTCCTCTGTAAAGTTGTGTGCAGAGGTAGTGTGCATCGAGGCTTTAATGCAGCAGCTGACCTTCAGAGGGCTGGAGTCTGCTCTTGAACTCTTGCAGATCGAAAAGCAGTTGAGAATAGGCTACAAAAAGATGAAAGCTAGGTGCAGGTTGAGACTCCAAGTCCCAAGTGGGGCAGATAAATGTAACAGGTGCCTCTCTGCCCCCTCCCTTTGGGAAGGTCTGGGCCAGGGGCTGGAGTGTTCATCCCTTGGGGTTGTAGACTGGAATCCTTCCCTTTTTAGGAGGCATGCATGCCATCCAATAGGGGGAAAAGTGCATGTTCACTGTGGATTCTGTTTGAATGAGAGCTTCTTGATGATGTCTGTCATGTCCAGGGTTACCAGGAGAGGTTTTCAAGGCTGGAGGGTGGAGTCTCTGCTCTGCAGTGTCAGATATTGATGGGGAAGTGTGTGGCTGATGGAAAGTTCCTGGCCTGCATGATTATTATCCTGACTCTGTTAACCACGTGTGCCTGAAGCTTTGCCCACTCCTTAGAGCTCTCCCTACAATGAAAACACAGACACATTTTTATGGTGATTCAGGCTTTGTTGTCTGCCTGTTTGTAAGGCCAGAGTGAGCACAATCCTGGTCTGGTTTGCATTTCTCCAGGCTTTTTTTGCCAGGTTCTCCTTTGCTCTACTGCTGGGAACAGCATGGGCTCATATCAGCTGTGTTTTTGGTTCCTCCCTGGCTGCTTCCACACCTGTGTTTATCCCTTGGTGTGCAGAGGAGGTTCCCAGTAGTCCAGGGCTGTCTGCAGCACTCAGCAGCAGCAGAACAAGTAAACCTGGTTCATCCTGGAGCTGCCTCAAGGCCTGTACAGAAAACTGAGGGCTTGGAAAAGAGTGTCAGTCTCTGTGGGCAATGCTCAAGAGTATCAGATCAAGCACTTGAAAAGACAGCATTCTTCCTGTTGCAATCTGCATTGCAGAAGCTAAAACCTGAATTAAAGTAGTAAAACTCTGACAGAGGGAGCTTCACTGATGAGATGGGCTTGGCCCTGCAAGCCAGGCCCTCAGCAAACCTGTGTGAGCTGCCCAGAGGTGCCACCTGCCAGAGCCTCCCATCCATCCTTGCCTTCCCTTCCCAGCAAGGTCTCTGTCCCACAGCCATGGGTGCCATCCTCCCAGCCCAGAAGGCATTTCCTCCTTCAGCAGGGAGGGCTCCAGCACTGCTGTGTGCCAGTGCTGGGAAGGAGGTGTTTGGAAGAGAGATTGAGCTTTGGAAAAGGAGGGCAGCAGTCTGGGTGCAGAGGAAAAGGTGGCCTGGAGCAATGCTCAGTGCCACTCTGGCAGCACAGCCTGGCACCCCTGAGTCACGGGGCTCTTGCTGCACCAGCCCCTGAGTCAGGGGAGCAGCAGCCCCAGCCAGAAGCAGCTGAGGGGTGTGAGGGGCTGCACTGCTAGTTTTGGTGCAGCTGAACTTAGGAGGAATATGTTTGTGTTTCTATATCACAATTACCACATGCAGGTGTCTGTGAGTGGCTTACAATCCATGAGGGCTGTGGTTATTTACCTGGGGAGTGTCAAAAATATGAGGGTCAGGCCCAGATTTCAGAGGGAAAACCACTTTTGCTGCTAATCTCATAACAGTTACAAGTAATAATTTCCTCAGAAGCTAAATTAAGTGCTGTTACAGACAAATACCTCATTTGCTGTGAGGTCACTGTCCCAAATCTGGAAATTAAGCAGTGTTCTAACCCAAGAGCAAAGGTTGCTCTTACAAAAAGCACCAACTTTACTTCCAGCCCTTTCCAAGGTCGCTGATGGACCCAGTAATTGGAGCATAGCTCTGCCCTACAGAGAACTGCTTTCCTGCCAGCAATTAATTTGCTTCTGTGGGAAGAAGAAATTGAAGCTTGAGAGAGTGAAATGTGATCACTACCCAGTTAGAAACCTTTCAGAAATGTCTCAACTCTCAGCTGAAATCAGGATCTTATTACTAGGTTAAATTATTATTATTATTATTATTGTTATTGTTATTATTATTATTATTATTTTGTTTTTGTTGTTGTCGTTGTTTTATTAATTAAGCACAGAGTACTAGATAGCCACAGTGTGTGTGAGTTCTCTGGCAACAAGGACATGTGTGAGCTGTGCAGAGAAAGCAGAAGGGCAGAGCCTCTGGAAAGCTTTTCCTTGTGTGTTCCTGATGCACTTGGGTGTTTCCCAGGAGCTGCTCCTCCAGGGCTGGGAGCCTGGCCTGCAGCTGAGGCTTGTGCTGTGTCCTTCTTGGCCCTTGCTGTGGAGCTGCAGCCAGCACAGGCTCAGTTTGTCAGCAAACTGGGAGTGGGAAGGACCTGCAGGTTCCCTGTCAGGTGTTTTGTGTCTTGTGGGTGAGCTGGGCAGCCAGGTACCACAGGTCCATGGAGAGAAGCAGACTGCAGACATCATGGAACAGCAGGACACGAGTGGACAAGCCTACCCAAACTGGAGATGAGACAGAAACTGGTAGTGTGTTTATCAGGTAAATCACTTTTCCAGTTACAGCTGCAGTTTCAGCGTTGAGGTGGAACTACTCTGGGTCCTGGAGAGGCTGTTTGGTGTCTCTGTGTGCCCTGGGGGCACAGCTCCTGAGGAAGCAGTGCAGGGCCAGGGTGTGAAGCAGTCAGACAGGGTGTGAACAGGTCTGTCAGCAGTGCCAGGTGGTTTAGTAAGGGCAAGCACGATTCCTATCTCAGGTGTCAAAGTCCAGAGATCCCTGAAGTGCCAGGGATGCTCACAGAGAGACAAGGAGCAGTACCCCACCCTCCTGAGTGCTGTTCCAGCCCTGTTGTGGGCAGCATCAAACATCCTCTGGAGACATGTCTGACTGCTACTAAGCCACAGGACAAGGATTAAGGATTTCTGGGATCTGCTCTGATTTGGCTGACACTGTGCTGTGGGATTTCCTAATTCCTTCCCTTACAAGCTTTTCCTGCTTTGCATAGGCTCCAAGGAGCCGAGCACCTGGTGTTGCACAAACTGAAGGAGCCACATCACAACCTCAGTAAATGTGGCTTTTTATGTTTATTCAAGATATCCCCAGTGTATGGGACAGGACTATTTCACTGTGGCCATGCTTTCCAGAATGGGCCTTGTCTGCCTCTTGTCTCAGTAACATCAGCATGGTGCTGGGAAGGGAAGATGTGCCCCTGCTTGTTTCAGGGAGCTGGAATTATGACACACAACTGTGCCTTGAGCCAGCAGTGCACCCACTGCATTCCCAGGCTGCACTCCAGAGCTGGAGCCACTCCTCACAGGAGTGTTTGCAGTGTATCATGGCTGCTGAGCACTTGCCTGGCTTCCAAAGGTAAAAGGATTTGCCAAAATAAAGAAAATAATTCGCACTGAGAATCTAGAAAATCTGTATGGAGAAACAATATACTTCTATGCATCACATAAAACCCCAAAAACCTGAATTAATCAAACCCAAAATTCTGTAAGAATCTTGACTTGATCTATCAATATCTGTGCCAGGGTTCAGCTAAAATATTTTACAGTGGCAGGGAAGGTTTATGGTTACAGAGAAAGACTCTTCCATGGGAAGTCTTTCTAAGGGGAGGGTTTTGTTGCTGTGGTTAAATTAGCCTTCAAAACCAGATTCTAATTATGTACTCTGGTTCTTGGTTTTTGGAGAAATGGTGATGCAGCAGGGCTGAGAACAGTACTCTGGAATGAGAATCTAAATGAAAGAAAGCTGCCACAACAACTTTTTTTTCCCTCCCTTAAAAAAAAAAGAAATTTAACTGTATGGGTGGAACCACAAAAATTCTGGTTTTCCAAACAGCTGTGACATATGACCTCAGAACCTTTCATAAGCAAAAATATCCAAAAGGGCACATAGTAACATAACACTGCTGCTGCAATCACAATTACAGGAAGAAGCATTTATAAGGCAAGACGCTTCAGTCCATCCTAGCAGGAAATCCACCTGATAGGCCACTTGCCCTCCTGCTCGGGAAGGCATTACTGGGATCAGGCTGCAGCTGGGAGCTGCCAGCCTCGTGCTTTGGACAGGGACCGGCCTCGTGGTTTGGGGAACACCGGCGCTGCTGCTGGGCCGTGGGATGGCAGCGCTGTGTCGCAGGGCTTGCCTTCCTCTTTGTGCCACAGGAAGGCCGTGGGGGACAGGGATTGGCGTGACATCCATCCATCGCTCTCTTGCAGGTGTCTTTCCCTCCTGCTGGCAGTGCTGGGTGGGGAAGTGGAGCAGAACATCCCACTGGCTTTTGAAAAAGCAGGTACATGGATTGATTTTTTTCAAGAGCGGTTTAACTGTGTTAGTGGCAGCTGAACTGCACTGAAGTGTGGCAGAACCCGCTTCCTGCGATGCCTAATTCAGTCTAGAGGCGCTTCACGCTCCTTTCTTGTTTTCCAGAACGCCCTTTGGCACTGCCCGCCGCACCGAGCGAGGCGCTCCAGCAGCGCAATCCCCAGCGGGCAGGAGCCTCCCGGCGGTGCCAGCAATCCTTGCGGGAAGGAGCCACCCCCCTTCCTTTGGGATACCTTGTCCCGGCCCCGGTGAGCCGGGAGAGCATCCCTAGGAGCGGATTCCCGGGTCTGCAGTGCATCCCCGGCCGAGCGGCGGCGGCCGCGGGGCCGAGGGCGGGGAGCGGCGGCTGCTCCCGGCGCTGGCGGGCGGGGCCCGCGGTGCGCCCGCCCCCGGAGCCCGAGCCCGGCGGAGCCCCGGCGCTCCCTGCTCGGCGGCGGCAGCAGCAGCAGCAGCCATGAAGTCGCTGTGTCTGGTCACCGTGGGGGTCCTGGCCATGACGCTGCTCATCGCCAGCATCTCCCTGCTGGTCGCGCACGTCTTCCAGACGGTGGTGGATCTGCAGGTGAAGCAGGTAAAGGCATTGCTGCGTTCTCGGCTCGGTTCTTGTTTGCCGGTTTATTCCTTCTGAAAATAGCCGAGGGAAGGAGGGAGGGGGCTGGCTGCCTCCTTGCAGCAGCGGTGGGTGACTGGGGAGGAGCATCCCTGGGCCGTGAACCCCCCCTGTCCAGCACCACCCGGCTAGGCTGGGGCTCCGAATGGAGCTCAGGCTGCACTGGTCCCTAGGCTGGGTGAAAATCGGCTGAGGATGGGTAAAAATGCCTCTTCTTGAGGCAGCTTTGCTCTAGCAAGGAGCCCTCTCCGGAGCAGGGGGCACCTGAAGCATCCCTTCTTTTTGTCATCTCTATCATCAGTTGCTTGCAGCTTTCCTACCTGTTCTGCTGCTCCATTTACTGGTGCCTCTGGAGCAGGGCCAGAGGTGCTGTGGGCTGGAACACGTGGTGTTTGCCGGTTCCCCAGGCTGGGTGATGGCAGCCAGGAATTCCACCAGGTTGTTCTACACTTGGGGGCGCCCATCGTGGCGTTGCTGGGGATGCAGAGGCCTGCACTGCTCCTGCCCTGCCTAAGCTTTTGTTTCTCTCCCAGAGGGGCTCTGTGCGTTTATGCAGTGGCCCAGTGAGAAGGGTCAGCTGTGTTAGTAACTCTGTTGGGATTCCTTTGTGATGAACAATTATTTATCTATTTGAGGAGTGTTATCTTAGCTTTTACTCTGACAGAGAAGCCAGGAACGCTAACCAGTGTAGGGATTTGACCAGTGCTGTTGTCTAAGTGGTGACCAGATTATCTGTGATCTCCTAACCTACTGTTCTTTCCTCTGGGCTGTTGACAGGGAGCATTTCCTGCCATGGGAACGGCATTGTCTCCAATCGGTTTGGTTTAGCGAGCGCAGTGTTCGATTGGCACGGAGCTTACAGCAGGTTGTGCCACTTGGAAGTGCACTCCATCCCCCTGATCCTGGCTCTCCTTGGGAAGGAGTCCGCCCTCCCCCACATCCCAGAAGTTCTGCTTCCAAGTGTTCTTCCTGCTGTTGGTGGGGTGCAGGCAGTGCTTTGGAGCAGGACTGTCAGGAATTAGGCGTGATCCTCCTTACGAGCATTATCTCCCGGCCGCCTGCTCCTTCCCCGGAGCAACTTATGTAAGAGCGACTTGGTGTTCGCTCAGCCGGCCCTGCTCTAATGCAGGATCAAGTTTCCAGAGCTCAGGCCTTCCTTTCCTGCCTGCTGCTCTCCAGCTCGTGCTGGCACACATCTGGATTGCAGGGAATGCGCTGCCCGGCTCCCTGCCAGAGGTGCCAGCTCCCTGAGCGCCTTCTGCAGGAGCTGCACCCCCAGGCTGGGGAAGCACAGCCTTCAGCCCCACGGCAGGCTGCTCCCAGTCACTCTGCTGAGCTGGCTGCTCTCCTCATTGGCTTCATCCCACGTGAGCTTCCCCTCATCTGTGTGTAGTCGGGAGAGCTGCTGTCTCTTGTGTAACCGCCTGTGTAGCTCAGAAAGTCTTGTGCAAATAAACAAATCTAAATTTGCCTTGGAATGGGGCAGGAGCCAAGCTTTTGTAAGGAGTCCCTGCTCCTTTGAGGGCTTTCCAGGCTGTCTTTGCAGTCTCAAGTGCAGCTGGAGTGGAGAGCTGTGTTTTGGAGCTGCTGAAGCACCTGGGTCTCCAAAGGCAGCACCTGGGAACGGCTGAGGATGGCTCTGCTCTCACTGGGGGTTGTGCACAGCAGCCTTTCCAGCTAAAAGCAGGCTCTGGGATACAGAGAGAGTGGGGGAAGAGTGGGAGTCCAACCTGCTGTCAGACTTCACGTCCCCTTGGAAATCAGTGGGCAGATGTGTTGTGACAAGAGCACTGGCAGCCCCTTTCCCAGGAGGCATTCAAATCTCATCAACTTATTCTTTATTTGCTATTTTTTGAAATTTCTGTGACCTAAACATGCCATCCCAAGCAGAATTCCAAAACCTGTTTGTTATCAGGGCCTAGCACCTGAAACTCTGGAGAGTAGTGGGGAAAAAATCTATAATGAACAAGGATGAATCTTCCCCAAGAGAAAGGCATTCCCAGCTGCCAGTGGTGTTGCTTTGTGCTCTCTGCTGGACAGATGCTGGTGTATTTATTGCCATAGCTGTGCAGGTTGTGAATACAACCTAATATTATATATATATGTATATATATGCACACACACAGTCAATCTTGGAGCTATGCTCCTCATTTCAGACTTGGAAGTCACTGCCAGGAGCTGGTATATTTTGGAGGAACAGCTCCCTATTTATTTCCTGTGTGTAAAGCACAGTCAAGGCAAGGAAACAGCAGCAAATGAGAGAGCTGTGGGTTCAGGGCTGGCTGATAAATACAGTCAGCAGGAAGGATGCTTTGGAACACTGGAAATGAGCGTGGACTCTACTTGGAAAGGAGAAGCCCTGATGTCCTTGTAATATCCTGTGATAGACTGAAATATCCCTGGTAACATTTGGGGAAAATCAGAAGAAAAGAGCTTACCATGCTTCATTAGTTGACAGTTTTTGGGAGTCTCTCTGAATCCAGCTCACAAGTTTGTGAATGTCACAAGTTTGCTGTCACTGTACAGAGCTATAAATAGACACTTAACTTCTGTGGGAGATGCAAATTGTGCCATGCAATCCAAGAAGTAAATCTGGAATGAATATGACCAGTGAATGCTAGGGAATACAGAGATGAGTCTCCTTGGCATAAATCTTAAGAGAACAGGATCAAAACCATCAGGCTGACTAAGAAATTGTATATGTGAGGTGCTGGTAGTTCCAGGGACGTGCTCCAAGCTCCTCAAGCGTGTCTGAAACACATTAGTTTTTGAGGTGTGCACAGAATAAATGGGATTTAATCCTATGGGGAATGCAGGCTGCAAGTACAAAGTGCCAGCAGCTGGGCTGGCTCTCACTGGCATCCAGCATTACTGCTGCCATGCCAAGCTCCTGCCAACGAGGTTGTCTTTGAAACAGTCTTCTCTTTATCTCATCCTTCAAAATGAAAGTCTACATGGAGAGAAAACGCCTCCTTAAGTGGGAAGGCCAAGGATGAGTCCTGAGGCAAGTGTGGCTGATAAGACCCCATGAACATTGACCACCAGCTGGCAGCTGTCCAGCCTGCCCTGCTTCTGAGCTTCCACTCACAATATTCCACTTGTTTTCTCACAAGGATAAAAAGAATGAGTGTTGATGAGAGCCATTTAATTGCAAATCATTCCCCTCCTCCCTTTCTTCCGCCTACAGGTGATGTGGTTTTCAAAGACAGAGCTTTCTTTGTGTTTATTCCTGAACATTTTCTCTGCGAGCCAGATTTCTCTGTGTGACCCCTGAAGCAGTTCCAGCGTTATAACTACATGAAAAGCCTTGGTTTTGGTGGTGGGGATGCTTTATGGGGGGTGAATTTTATCCAAAATGGGACAGTAATGAAGTGAGAGATGGAGACCTCTGTTGCAGAGCTCTGTGTGCCAGGTGTGGTTGTGGCTTTCCATACCAGGTGTGTATACTGATAAGGAGTATCACTGAGCTAAGGGAATTCAAGTTTCATTTCCTAAGTGCTTCTGTTCTAAATCATGTTACCAAACAGACTGGCACACCGTGGGGCTGGAGATGCAGGTGCTGACATGGCTGTAGGAAAGAAATGAAAGACAGAGGGAGAACAATCTTTCCCTATTCCACGACCTTGGAAAGGCACAAATCCTTGAGTGCCTATGTGAAAGCAATTTGTCATTGTCAGTTTTGCTCACAGGCCACTGAAAAACAAAGTCTGATTGCTTGGGAGACAGAATGTCACAGCTGTGTTGGAATCCAGCGTTCCTGGGCAAAGAAATCATCGAGGCCAGGACTCTTTTGGCCTCCCAGCATTGAGTTGTACTTTTATCAGTAATGCTGGCACGTTTTGTGGTGTCTTGCACCAGGTGGAGGTTTTTAGTGATGCGGGAAAGGAGACAGGATTGCTGAGTAATAGCTGATCAGTCTCCCTTCTGACAAATGCCAGGCACAGTTGTCTGTGGGGAGGGGTGGAACTGCAAACCAAGCAGTGCTGCCCCTGGCCTGTGGCCAGGAGAGCAGGTGCCTGGCTTGGTGGATATTGAGTGAAGCTGCTTCAAAGTAAAGCAGATCTAGAACTGGGGTCTCTCTTGAGTCTTAGTGCTTGTGCTTGTTCCCAGGGCATGGAATTCCTCTCTCTCCTGTCACGCAGCATGATGGCATCAGCAGCTGATGTGCCTTTCTCTTGTTTCAGGGAACAGTCCTGAGGAATGGCACAGAAACCTTTGAGGCCTGGGAGGACCCTCCCCCCCCAGTCTACATGCAGTTCTACTTCTTCAATGTGACAAATCCTTTGGAAGTGCTCCAAGGTGCCACTCCTCTCGTGGAGGAGATAGGACCATACACCTACAGGTAGGACCTTTCAGGAGTTCCACACTCCACAAAAACTCTGCTGTGGGAGGAATCCAGAAGAAGCCTTGGGATCCTGTCCTGAGAGAAAACCCAGGTGTTAATGTGTGAGGGGAGGTTTATCCAGGGGAGCATGGTCACAGCCCACACAGACAGCACTGACACTTGCAGCTGCTTTCAGATGAGGCCTCTGAAATTACTTCTGTCAGATTTTGGGCCAAGTTTTGCTGGTGTGTTGCTGTTCTTCACTGCTGGACACAGAGGAAGTTGATGCATCCTGGCCTGCTGTCTTGTGAGCTGGGGGATGTTTGGGAGGCTGGGGAGAGAGGAGTGTTGCACAAAAGTGTGACTCATGCTCGCTCAGGAATTGGTTCCTAGCTGGAGTTGCACCATCCACAGGGGTAAAATGAGGCCAGAAAAACACTTAGGGTGGTACTAAAAGGGTCTTGCTGATCCAACCCTCCCTGGAAAACCTGCTTACCTTTTAAACCTACCTCTCATTCTTACTGATGGATTTCTAAGGCCATGTGCAGTGTTAAACACTGTCCAGCACCTAGAGCTGTCCTGTGTGGCATGGAGAGCTGTGAAAGTTCCCTTACAAACGAGTTTTCCTTTAGAGCTGTGATGTGCTCAGCTGCCTGCAGCCATGTCAGCCAGGAGCAGGCCTGTGGCAGGAAGGGCTGTGGTCCTGGGAGTCCTGCTGTGATGGGGAACTCGTCACCACAGCATGAGGGTGGATTCCTGACTGTCAGCCTCACTTCTGGTCACACAGGCTCATCCAGGCCAGGCACAGGCTCAGTGCCTGAAGGAACTGTCTTTACCTAAGCTGCAAAATTATCAGAATCTCTTGTGTTTGAAAAAGTGCTGGAATGAAAGCAGAAGCCTTTGTGGTAGCCTCGATTACTGTGTTACCTCTTGCCTTTCAGTTTCCTTCTTCCCACACCTCAGCTTCCCTTCTCCCCCTACCAACAATCCCTTCCCCTGTCTCCTCTGCATTCTGGACCTGTGTCTCTTTAGTCCTGGCAAACTCCATGTGGTACTTTGGCAAAATCCCTGCAATTGCAGGAGCCAGTAGAGCTGGAGACAAGATGATCCACAAGCTCTCGAGTTCCCAAGCTTTCCTTCAGGTGTGTGTGTAGTGTAACGCTGGGCATCAGTCAGCAATGTGTTCTGTGTCAGGAAATGAACAGGACCAGCCCCAGGGCTCACAGAGCTGCAGGGCACCACACAGGCTGGCATTCAGTCCTCTTTGCCAGCTTCTTCTTTCCCTTTCCTGAGCCCTCAGTCTCTCCTGGGTGTCCCACATAGCCTGGTTTGGGAAGCTGCACCTCGCCCACGGAGGAGCTCAGCGGGGTGGATGGGGCTGGGGCTGGTCCCTGCCCCAGGGGAGGCCCAGCCTGAGCTGCTGCTTTGCTGGGAGAGCCTTTCCCTGCATCCCACGTCAGGGGCTGCCTGCAAGCAGGTCCCTGATGCTGGCCCTCCCTGAGGTGTTCTTGGTGGACACAGGGAGGAAAGGGAAGAGGCTGCACATTCCAGCTGCTTCTGGCTGGCTTGCTTGGCCTCATTCTGGCATGCCTGGACAGGATTCCCCCGTGCTCTGCTCTGTCTGATAGAGGAAGAATGAAAAGTGAGGAAGTGGAGAGCTCTCTTGCAGCAGGTTCTGTAAGCCTGGCCTGGCTGTGGCTGCAGCAGGCTGTCAGCGGTGGGTGGGAGGAGAGGAGGTATTTGGGGGCTCAGGGAGGGCTGTTCCAGCCACACTGCGTGCTCCAGCCAGGGAAGAAACCTCCAGCTGCTTCCACAGGTCCTGTGTGGCAAAGCACTGAAGCCTCATTTAGTCTTAGTAGGTGGCAGAACACCCCAAATGCACAAATGTGAAGTGCGTGACTCCTTTTTTATAAAACAGGGTGTTTGGGGAAAGGCTGGCAGTGAACTGGGCCAGACAAGCAGAGGGGAAAAATCCAGTCAGTGACAGTGACAGGGAGGGTTCCAGAGAGTCTCATCCTGCAACTCAGACTTTTCACCAGCATACATGGTAAAGCCCTTGAGGCAGATTCTGTAGTAGTGCTGGTGTTTTTAAATCCTGGAAGTTGAGCTGGCAGCATGTGAAATAAATAATTGCACGCTGCCTATCTGCCCAAGCCTGCTGAGTCCCAAAGAGCACTGGAATATTGTCTGGTCTTGCACACATTTACAACTTTTTAACTTCAGCATCTTAGAGCCTTTGTAACCTACTCATATCCCCCATCTGAGAGTATTATTTTCCTCTCCAGAGCTGGAGAGGTGTCTCAGGTTACTCCTGGCCTATTTTAGGAAGCCTTTCACAGCTGTCCATTTCCATCCCCTCAGTTCCAGCCCTGGGGTATAAAATAGATTGCTGTCCAAGAGGGTCTTGCCAAGGCAAGCTGGAAGTGTTGCCAGACCAAAATGTTCCTGGGTGGCAGGGATGCTGGGGAATGGTAGAGAACTTAGGGTAAGGAAGATGGGAAGTGGCTGGTGTCTAATAGCAGTCGTTTTTCAGGCCTTTCCAGTTTGCTTTAGATGTGAAAGCTGAGCCAGAGTAATGCAGCCTGTTGTGAAGCTGCACTGATGGATCCAGTGCAGCCAGGACAGAATCTCCAGCCAAACTGAAGGCAGAACATCAGAGCACAGCATCTGGCAGAGCAATTCTCCCTCACATCTTGTGACTTGACGTTCCCCAGGCAAATGTGAAAGTCAGCAGGCTCCTGAGTCACTGCAGGCTGAGGAAGCAGGAGGAGTTTTCCCTCCTGAGTGTGCCAGGCGGTGAGCAGCCCGCTGCCATTTCCCTTTTGGGGTTTGCTGGAGCCACGTGTGTGTCAGCCTGCTCTGCAGAGCTGCACAATCCTGCTTGGGCAAGTGCTAATGGCAATGCAGATTGACTTGTGCTCCTGACATCTGTGTCAGGGTAATTAGGATCTGACTTTCTGGTCAGGCCAGCAGGTAGCACTTGATGTTCCCTGCCAATTGGACTGGTCTGTCAGCAATCCTGAGTTTTGCTTAGACAGGAACAGCAGCAACCTCCCAGGCCATGGGTAGTGAACAGCAAAAGTTCAGTTGAATTTCTGTCGTACCCAGGGTTCCTGCCCAAGAATTAAAGGAGAAGAACTAAACTGAGGCTTGTTCTGTGGTCGTGACACGTGTGAGGCCTGGTGCCACGTGCTCTGAAGGCAGCAGAAGGATTCTGCTGGGTCCTTAGGTCAGGCCCATGACACACATGCAGCCTGCATCTTTCTGGGAGTGGATTTTGCCTGCAGCAGAGGCAAAAGTTTCATTTTCAAACTGGACTTCAGGGCAATCTCATGTATGGTGCCTCTAAATCCTTCTGAGCCGTCTGAAATTGTTGTCCTTCCTTTGAGGTTTTTAAAGATGAGGCAAAAATACAAAGTGCAATTAACACACAGGGCGGTATTTTTGGGAATGCCCCCTGAGGTCTGACTCCTCTCACACAGACACAGTAGAGAGTTTGTGTCAGTGAGGGAATCTGCTTCTAAAGAACTGAAAATGCCACCCTTTATGTGCTTAAAGCGGTAGAACATGCATAAGTTAATTGTGATTAATGCTGTGTCTGCTTGTTTAACTCAATTAGAGGACAAACTCTTGTCTTTCAGGGAATACAGGCCAAGAGTGCACGTCCAGTTCTTGGACAATGGAACCAAAGTGTCTGCTCTAAACCCAAAGACTTATGTATTTGAACCTGAGAAGTCAGTGGGAGACCCTGAAGTGGACCTGATCAGGACAGTAAATATCCCTGCAGTGGTGAGTTCTCTTTCATTCCTGCTTGGAATTCATCCTGACTCACTGCAGAAGGAGCAGTGTCTTGCTTCATCCTGACTCTCCCTTTGTGGTGGATGAATGTGATGGAAGAACAAGAGGCAGCTTGTGTCCTGGGCAGATGCTGGTCTCACTTTGGGGCTAGACTGTTGTGGGGGCCTTATTTTGTTCCTCCCTCTCCTCACATCTCTGCAGTGCCTTCCCCTGGTGTTAGGAGATCACACACTCTCCAGGGACAAGGGGAAATCAGGCTTGTTGGGCTTCCATAAGTCAGTGAAACCAGGGAATCAGTGATGTCAAATGCCTAGGAGGAACTCTGGCTTCTGCGTGAGGGAGCTGGGAATGCTTGGGGTTATTTTGTCAAACTTGGAAAAGCTGCCTTCAAGTCTGCTTCTCAAACCAGAAACAAGCTACAGTAGAGCAGACAGAGTTGAATGAAATTAAAATCAAAAATGCACCCCCAGACTGCTCTAGGTGACAGAGAATCTCATGGTGATCACAGGCAGACCATTATTTGGACTTATACAAGGATAGTGTGGGAACAAGCAGATCCCAAGCTGTCATAGAGGCACTCAGCCTGTACTCAAATACTTGGGGGTGCCATTCAGCCTTTGCTCTCCATCCTGGCTGAGTTTCAGTTGCAGGGTACCTTCATTTCCACTTTTTCCCCAACATTTCCAAACATGCCTGATGTTATGAATGAGTCCAGAAATGCCCTGTATGTAGTAGTGGATGGGACTCAGCTTACCTGAAAGTTGCAGACAATACAGACCCTGTGTTTTCAATTCCTCCCAGGCATCTCGTGGTGGTAAGGATTATCTCTCCTTCAGATTTTTGGCTGTGATGTACAGTAACAGGCAGTATGAGAAGAACCACTGGTTGGTTAGCCCAAAGAAGTACCCTCCTTTTGTTATGACCTCTTTTAAAGGCCTGCTGTCAGCTGGAAAGGAAATAAAAGTTTGAACTTTGGGGAAATGAGTGCGCAGCGGTGGAAAGCGTCTGTGCCTGGATGCAGCTTTTGGTTTATTGCCCAGCAAATCTGACCATTGCTCCCTCATTCCAATGCCCTGGCAGACTGCCATGGAGTGGACCAGGTCAACCCCTCTGCAGTTTGCCACGGAGGTGCTGCTGCTGCTGTACCAGGAGTCGCTGTTCACCGTGCACAGCGTGCACGAGCTGCTCTGGGGCTACAGGGACAGGCTGCTCTCCACCATCCACGTCCTGCACCCCGAGATCGACCCCGTCTTCGGGCTCTTCAGCAAGGTAACCCATGGCCACGCTGCTGCTGCTGTCCCTGGGGGTGGTGGCACTGCATGGGAGGGATGCATGAGCTTTCCAAGGACAGCATCCTCCACTATTGCCTGTGCTCGCTTGAATAACATGGTCTTTGTGGGGCCACGTGTGCAAACTGCCAGAAAAATGTCCTGATTTCCTTAGGAATTGACTGAAATTGGATGTTAATTCTGTGCTGGAGCCATTCCTGGCTTGCACAGTGTTTCTGGTCACTGCATGTCATTTTGGTCTGGGGTAAATCCTTGCTGCTTGTGTCTGCAGTGCTGAGGTTATTCCTGTGGGGTTACCTTCTTCCTGAGGGCTCTTTATTCAGGGGCAGCCCTAAAAGGGAGAAAAGGCTCATCCGGTGTTCTATCTCCTGCCTTTGGGAGGTGTAGGGATCTTTCCCGGTCACTTCCACCTCATTCCTGTTCAGGGTGGAGTTCAATGAACTGCACAGCTCTCAGAGGCAGTCCAACACTCCTGGGGTGGATGTGGAGTGGTGGCAGCTTCAAGTCCTGCTGCCCCATTGCAGTGACCAGCCAGGTGCCTCAGGATGAGTGGAGCCACTGAAAGTTCCTGCCTCTGTTTGCAGATGAACGGAACTGATGATGGAGAGTATGTTTTCCTGAGCGGGGAAACGAACTACCTGAACTTCTCCAGGATTGTGGAGTGGAAAGGAAAAGAGTAAGTTTCTCAGTGTACTGTTGCCTCTGTCACAATCTGCCCCTTGCTTGCCTGGTGCCAGTTTAAAGAGAATGCAAGTGCAACTTAAAGCCATTTCAATCCCTTTTGTCGTTAGCAGAGCTGAGGCAGGAGGAGTTGGCTCTGTACAGGTCTGATTCCCATTTGCCTAGGCCAGGAGCTGGCATGGCCTGACTGTTGCTCAGACATCTTTTAGCCTTGCTCTTGGCTTCCCTTTCCTCAGATCCTTGAGCTGGTGGACAACAGAGACATGTAACATGATCAATGGCACAGATGGGACGTCCTTTCACCCGCTGATCAGCAAAGATGAGAACATTTACATCTTTTCTTCAGATTTCTGCAGGTGAGGAGAAGACAGTGGCACTCAGGCTTCAAAGCAGAGCATTTATGTTCATTCCTCTCCAGGTGTCAGGTTAGACTGGTGCTTCTCCTCCTGTGATTTCATTTAACAGTCACAGTGTTGCATTTTTTCTTGGTGGGAAGAGTGAGAGTTACAAAAAACCCTCCCAGTCTGCAGTTAAGGATGTGTTATTTCAAAATGAAGATTTGCGAGGTGAGAATTTGGAAGAAAACTGCAAGAACACTAGCCTGGGCTGCGAGGCTAGTAACGAGGGGAGTGGAAGGATTTATATGAGCTTTCCTTAAGCTTCTTCCCTCCAAAGTCTTCCTCTGTGTTGTGCTTTTTCAGAGAATCCAGGTTGCCCTCTTCAGAGATTAATGACTTTACATGATGCTGTCTGAAATGTACCAAGGAAATCTTGGCCTTTCCTTCCTTATGTAACACCTTGTGTCCCCTCTTGCCGATTTCCCAGTGGATGAAGAACAAAACCGAGCGGGAATTATTTAAATCAATACAGACACATGTTAGGCTAAATTCAGGGCTTGCCAGGTTGTTCTGCCTTCCAGGACCGTGGTTCCTCCCAGCAGAGGTACCAGCACTCACAGCACATGCAGCAGTGGCGTGGGGACCATGCGTTGTGTGCAGCAGCAGGAAGCTGGGATGTGTGTTTGGGATGTGCAGGACTGCAACCCGGGCCGTCAGCAGGGGCCCGCGTGCAGCTGGGCTCAGTGCTGCTGCAGCCTGCCACGCCTGGCCCTGCTCTGCTTCCCCACAGGTCCCTGTTCCTGGTGTACGACAGCTCGGGAGCCGTGGCCGGGGTGCCCACGTTCCGCTTCGTGCCCTCCTCCATGGTGTTTGCCAACACCTCGGTGAACCCGGCCAACGCCGGCTTCTGCGTGCCCGCCGGCAACTGCCCCGGCACCGGCGTGCTCAACGTCAGCGTCTGCAAGCAGGGTACGGCCCCGCCGTGTCTGGCCCGCAGCCACTGGGGCTTGTGGCTCCCCGAGGGCCCCTTCCCCTCTCTGGAAACAGCTCAGAGCTCTGGGGTCCTCCAAGGCTTGCCCGAGTCCTGCTCGGCCTTTGGTTGTGGTGGTGACTCGGTGTTCTCGCGTTCCAGGTGCTCCGATATTTCTGTCGGCTCCGCATTTTTACCAGGCAGATCCAAAGTTTGTAGAGGACATAGAGGGCATGCATCCCAGGAAAGAATACCATGAGACATTTCTGGACATCAATCCCGTAAGTGCCACCTTTTTTCAAGGGTTCTGTAGGTGAATGGATCCAAGCACCTGGGTTCAGGTCACCTCCTTGCGTGGTGGGTGTTGGCATAGTCCTGTTGACCTCAAGGAATCTGTAGTAGTTTCGTGATGCTGGATGGAATGGGAGATCCCTTTGGGCACTTTGGGTCAGCTGTCCTGTCCCTGTCCCCTTGCAGTGTCTCACACACCCCACCCACCCCTCACTGGCAGGGCAGTGTGAGAAACAGAAAAGGCCTGGAGCTGTGCAAGCGCTGCTCAGCAATCACTGGAACATCCCTGCATTACCCATGCTGTTTTCATCAGGGCTCCAAAACACAGCCTGCTGTTTGCCTGCCAGCTGCTGTGGAGAAAATTAATTGTCTCCCAGCTAAAACCAGCACAGCAGTGATCTCTACACCCCCACAGACAAATGTGGGTCAAGGAAAAGAGCACAGTCATGACCTGCTTGGTTTACAGAAACAGTGCTCTGACTCACTGGGCTCTTATGTGCAGCTAAAGCAAGAGGAAATTCCACAGCTGCTCTCCTCAGGTCCGCTGCAGATCCTGCTGTGTGGTGTGTACCAGGTTCTTCCTGCATTCTCACAGTTCTCATTCTTTCACCTTCACTGGGTTTTTTAACACTGATCTCTTTTATTCCCCAGCTGACAGGGCTCGTCTTGCAGGCAGCCAAGAGGATGCAGGTCAACGTTCATGTCCGAAAATTACCTGAATTCTTGTGAGTGTTCTCTGCTGCTGGGCGGGGTCTCACATCTAAGCCATGTTCAGCATGGTTTCTTCTGCAGTGTTCAGATGGAATATGGGGGGGAGACAGAAAATGTGAGAGAGAGTGGTCCAATCAAATCTCAGTTCTAAGGAGCAGTGTGCTCCCCTCTCACAGATCAAGCAGATTCTGTAGTTGCACCTGCAGAGTAAAGAATGCTGGATGGCAGCTATTCCTCCTGATGTTTCCTGGCACAGCTTGGCTGTAACAACTACAACACAAGTATTTTATCTGCCCAGTCCCCTTGGGAGACTCAGTTGTTTCCCAGTGCCCAGGAGCTGTCACAGTAAAACAGCTCCTGCCTGAGCTGGGATTCCACATGTGCCAACTGTTGGGGGATTTTTGCTGCTGTGCCCATGCCGCTTGGACAATAGTTCCTGTGTTTTACAAGCAGGAGTAACCTTCAGTACATCAGCTTAGCTCAAGTCCTGCTGCCTGGCACAAATCTGTCACTCAGTTACTAATGAGCCCTGGATGGATCCCTGTCTTTTACTGCCCACAAAGTCCCAAAACACGCCCTGCTCCCAAAACAGAAATTATCCATCCGTGAGATTGAGATTGTCCTACTCCAGCAGGGAGGTGAAAATCCACAGCAAAAAGGACCAGCCCTGAGGTTTTTTAGGGACACTTTCCTCCTTCATGATTCTTGTATAATCTTTCTTCACAACCCTTGGGTGGAAAAGTTCCAAACCCATAATTTTTTTTTTCCATGCAGAGAAACTGGCAACATCCGAACACTGATTTTCCCAGTGATGTATATAAATGAGGTAAATAGTTTCGCCTGTCTTTCCAACATTGTGGCATGTTAATGCTTGCAGAAATACCCTCTGAGCCAGCCAGAAAAGAAAATGCTGATTTTCTTGTTGTTTGTACAGCTCTAGCTAGGAAGCTGTTGCTGTTGGCTAACTATCACCCTCCTGCTATTTGGTGTAGTGTTAATTTCCGCCCTGCCAAACACTCTCAGACACTCCTTTTAAACTCAAGGGAGTTTGCCATGAGGAACAGGGGTGCTCAGACAGAGGCAGGACTTCAGGAGATCACACCTTTTCCTGAGTCATCTGCTGTGAATATACCTGTGCTGTGATCGGATCACCGAATCATTTGGTGTTAGTCCATTCCTAAACCAAAAGTTAAAAATCCCTGATTTCCTTTGAAATACAGACTAGGTGATCCCTCTGCCCCCTGGAAGAATTCTAGGGGGAAAGTATATCAGGAAGCAGTGAAGCAGTGGTGGAGAGTTGTGGGAGTGTTGTTTCCCTGCCCCTCACAAAAGTGATCTGATAGAAAGCACAGAAACAAATAAAGGTTTGGGTTTTTTTTTAATTTCCTCTTCATCTCTCTCTGCTCCAGAGTGTTCTGATTGATGAAGCATCTGCCAGCAAACTCAGGCACGTCCTGCTGGAAGCCAGTGTTGTGACTGGGATCCCCTTTGTAATCATGGCTCTGGGGATTGTGTTTGGGATTGTTTTCATTGTGCTGGCATGCAGGTCCCAGAGGATAACTGAAGAGGTAAGCAGCACTTGCATTTGACTTTGCTCTTTGCTTGCTGTCAATCTGCCTGCATTTGATTTTGCTCTTTTTTTTTTTTTTGTGGTTGATTTTACCTTTTGGTGTATTTCTGCACGTGTTTTTATATTGTTTTTGTTGGGAATGACCTTTCTAGGGAGGGGAAGTTTTAATAGACTCAGAATAAACACGCCAAAGCAAAGGAGCGGAGTTAATCCGAGAAGCCTGGTAAGGCAGGTCCTGTCCCTGTGCCCAATTCCCTTGCCAACAGTAGTGAAATAAATCAGCCTGTCTAGAGGACCCTGAAGGATAAATGCAAAAACTCCACCATATCTGAGGACAGATTTAGTTGGTGTCAGTGTTCTCAGCAGAAGAACTGTGTTGTGCCAGAGGATTATTTTCCAGAATGACGATGCAAATTTGTGGCCAAAGAACAGATCAGTTGCGCAGACAGCAGCAGCAGCAGGAAGTATTCTCCAGTATTGTCTGTTTACAAGGCAGCCTGTAAATCTGTTTATGAGCACTTCTGTCCCAAGATGACATGCTGGCATTAAGGTGCCTGTCAGGACAAAAGCTGATGCCCACATTTCACCATAACAGGGCTCAGATGGCACCAGGTGTGGAGCCTTTGGTTAGAGGAATAGCCTGGGTTCTCTAGGAGGCTGCTTTCTCCTCATAGTTTCTGTGGGCTTACTGTGCTCTCCTGTGTTTGGTGTTCCCTAAATGCTGTCTTAAAACTTCTCTCTGTGCCTGGGGATCCCCTCTGGATCAGTGGGTCCCACTTCCATCCCATCCCCATGGGATTGCACTTCAGTTTC
The DNA here is from genome assembly GCF_027477595.1 of Haemorhous mexicanus. NCBI lineage: Eukaryota > Metazoa > Chordata > Aves > Passeriformes > Fringillidae > Haemorhous > Haemorhous mexicanus. The sequence continues at coordinate 1,749,899 of NC_082344.1, forward strand.
CTGTGCAGGAGAGACTGGTCCTTTTTCCTTTACTTTCCTTCTGAGCCTGCCTGTGCTGCCAGCAGCTCAGCCAGGGTGTCCTAAGTCCTATCCTGGGAGTTCCTGCCCCACCCTACATGCACAGCTTCTAACCAGCTCTCTTGGATGTGCTGGAACACTCTGCAGGGGTCAAAGTGTCAAAGGGACAGCTGCATTCCATGCTTTTCTTGCTTTGCTTTTTGTTGCTTTTCCTGCAAGCAGAGGTGATGTAGCAGTCTGCAGCTCTTCTTGTGCTCCCTGGCTGGTTCTGGCCACCCCTCCTGTGTCAGGGGCTGCAGCAGGGCCCTGCCCAAGCTGCCACCCACCCTCTGGTGCTTCCTTAGTGCAGCCCTGGCTGTCTTAGATGGAACTGTCCTTAGAAATAGGAGCTTTCCCTTTCCCTGCTTGGAGTCTGGCCAGCCCAGCTTCCCACGGTGGAAGGTCTCTGATGGCCACGTTTCACTTGCTGTGGTTTTGTTCTTGCAGAGCACGGAAGAAGAGAGGTCCCCACTCATCAGGACGTCTTAGTAGGTTTTATTCCCCCTGTGAGCTTGGAGAGTAAGTGATTAGAGCTGACCTAACACCAGCTGTCCCCTGTGGAGCCACGCTCGTGTCCAGCGCCACTTTTGGTGGGACAGAGGTGGAAGGGAGTCTGCGCTGTCAGCCAGGGAGGAGACTTTTCTCTCAGCTACCTTACAACTGTTACAACTTCCAAACTCCATTTGCAAACCGCTCTGGATCCTGCTTTTCTCAGCCCTGCCCTCTGTTTGTACCCGCACTGGCAGCCACAGAGGATCAGCACCTCGAGCCAGCCCGGTTCCCTCCGGGAGCGACACGGGTGCCAACAGCCTTGGGAGTGTGGATGGCCCTTGGAACGCAGCGGGCTCCTGGATGGCCCTGGGACAGGGACACACAGGCTGTGGGCTGGGTGCCGCCCTGTCCATCATGTGTCCTCACTGCAGCACCCTCGGAGTGTTTGTCACCGGTGTCCTTGCTCCTGTCACAGCACAGTGTGCAGCTGACCCTCCCCAGAGCTGCAGCTCCGCGTGGGACTGAGCCAGCGGCTGGAAGTGCTTCTCCAAGCAGAGCAGCTCCGTGTTCCTGCTCTGCTTGCTAACCAGGCTTTTATCCTTCGGGTGTGGGCTTTGTTCTGCAGCGTAAGGCGCCACAGCTCGGCCGTGTTCCCGGGCTGCAGGGCACACGGCCGGTGGGTGGTGCTGTGGGGGTTTGCTGGGAACGCAGACTTGGCATGGGTGGGATGAGAGCACCCCTCCGTGTTATGGACAGGGTCCTGAGAACTCCTGACACTTTTTTACTTGTCAAGCTGAAAGTTGTGTTAAAGTCACCAAGGTTCCTCCCCCACTTCCCAATTAAAAGAATGTTCTCCTCGAGGAATGTTTCCATTAGGTACTGCAATGTCTGTTCCTGTTGTTGTAGAGCACAACACAGCACAAGTACCACGACTCCATCAGAAGGGTGCAAGAGAGATTTATTAGAGCAACATGTTGCTTTTATACTCTTTCAAGATATTTGCATTCACTCAACATAGACATTCACTGCCCATTGGTTATAGGAGAGAAACAAAGTTCTGAGTGGGTGACCAAGGAGCCGCAGCATTCTGTGAGCCAGCCAGAGTCTGTAGCTTCCAACTTTCTCTCCTTCATCTTGTTTCCATGGTGACAACCTTGGTGTCTTCCTCAGGAGAGATACGGGGCTTTCCTTTACCTTCAGGAGGCCTTTGCTGGCTCACAAGAACTGCACAGAACGTCTTTGCTACATGTTCCAAGTGTGTAACTGTCTTCTGAAGAGGGGCATTGGGGTTTGCATTGCTTGGGCTTGGTTTGGGGTCTGTTTCCTGCCTGCTGCTTTGGTTTCTTCCCCATGACAGTGGGGAGGCACTTGAATGGATTCTGCAGAGAAACTGCAGCTGCCCCTGGATCCCTGCAAGTGGCCAAGGCCAGGCTGGATGGGGCTTGGAGCAGCCTGGGATGGTGGCAGGTGTCCCTGCCCATGTGTGAAAAACAGAATTCACTGCTTAGACTTTGTAGAAGTTTAATAATGATAGGAGAAAAAAGGGACAGTATTTCCAGTGCTGGGGTGCTCCTCACCAACAGCTGAAGAACACTGGTGTATCCAGACAGTGTTATCTTTATACTGTTACATCGATGAGGTACATGCATTTTCATGTGTTTCATGCATTATTCAAACATTCTTGTGAACTTTCTGATGTTTTGGGAACTCCTTCTTCCCACTCCAGTTTATCTGCATGATATCCTCGGTGTCAGGTCAATATATTTTATTTCTTTTGTGTCTCCATCCTGCTGTTTCACATCCCCTGATAAAGATTTAGTATGTCCTCCTTACATTTAACGTGGTATTCTCTAATTGACCTCCGGTGCTCTGGTTTGTGTTGGATATCTTACCACTTGGACAGGTTGGTCAGTGCATGGCTTTAGAGTGTTTTTAGTTACTCAAAAGCCTCTTTTTTTTTAACATCTTATGTTTTGCTAAGGTCTGTAACACAGTACATTCACCACATTATTATTTCCATGAGTGATACACAGATATTATATTGATGACACCACTATTTCTATAAGCATCACCGTGCATGCTTAACCTGATAGATTATATTAACATGCAGCTAAAAAGAGTTATCTTTGATACTATTTCTAAATACTCGTAATCACTAACAACGTGCATAGGGTAATACATAAATGCAAAAGTATTATCCGGTCGTTTTCCACATATGGCATGGGCCAGAGCATGATGGCTTGAAGGTCCCTTCCAGACCAAGCCCTCCTGATATTCGGTAGTAGCACTGTCACCCCAAATCTTGGTTTTTTGGGAATGATCCTGGGAAAACGCTCTGGGGCCTGGCTCTGCTCTGCTTTTCCCAGCACCGTGGGATGCTTTGGGTGCAGCTGCCATAGGAATGTGCCCAGAGAGGAAGACTCCGCCACCTCCGTGGGCAGCGGTTCCCTCATGGAAGGAAGCTGCTCCTCGTGGCTGTGGGTGCCTGTGGCAGCCCTCACTGGGAAGGAGCTGAGTCGTGTCCCTTCCCGCCACCTCCTAGAGCGGGGACACCCAAGAGAACCAGGGCCACTGCGGTCCCAGTGTTGGGGAATCCCGGCAAGGCCCGCGATCCTCATGGAAGAGCTGCTCGGCTTCATTCTCCTTTATTTCCTTTGGGACATGAAGCCTCTCCCGGCGCCCCCGTCCCGCTGCCCGCAGTGGTACAGCCCGCTGGCGCGCGCCGAGTACGTCACCGCGCGTCGCCTCCGCCACCCGGAAGCGCTTTGGCGGCGGCGGTGGCGGAAAAGCGGCGTGTGCGGCTGGTTTTGTTTGTGGCTGGACCCGCCGCGGGGGCTCGTACGCGCCTCCCGCGGGGGCCTCCGCTCGCCGTCCCACGATCGGCCCCATGGCCTTCAACTTCAGCGCCACGGCGGGAGCCGGGGCCGCCAACCCGACCGGTGAGCGCGGGGAGAGCGGGGCGCGGAGGGGCGGGGCGGGGGGAGCCGAGCAGCGGGCAGCGCGTGCCCCCCCCTCCCTTGGCCAATGAGAGCCGCGGCGGCCGGCAGCGCGTGCCCCCCCGCCAATGAGAACAGTGGCCGCCTCAGAGGGCCGCGCGTGCCCCCCGGCCAATGGGGAACTGCGGCGGCGGCCCTCGCGTGTCCCCCCTCGTGCCGCCCCCCCGCCAATGAGAACTTCTGAGGCCGGCAGCGCGTGCCCCCCCGCAAATGAGAACGGCGGCCGCCTCAGGGACCCGCGCGTGCCCCCCAGCCAATGGGGATCGCGGCCCCCTCAGGGACCCGCGCGTGCCCCCCCGCCAATGAGAACCGCGGCGGCCGGCAGCGCGTGCCCCCCGGCCAATGAGAACGGCGGCCGCCTCAGGGACCCGCGCGTGCCCCCCCGCCAATGGGAATTGCGGCCCCTCAGGGACCCGCGCGTGCCCCCCCGCCAATGAGAACCGCGGCGGCGGCGGCCCGCGCGTGCCCTGCGGCCAATGGGAGCGGCGGTCGCCGGCAGCGCGTGCCCCCCAGCCAATGGGAGCCGCGGCCGCCTCAGAGGCGCCGTCCCGCGCGCCGCCCGGTCCCCGGCGGGTCCGGGAGTCGCGAAAGGTGCTTGTGATGGGGTGGTGCAGGTCCCTCGGATCAGCATTTTGCTTGCAGTAAATTCGTCGTTTGGACGAGATGCCCTTGGAAGCTCATTTTTGAGCAAGGTAAAAGACAGGGGTTAACTAGTAAAGTTAGACTTTTTCCCTTTTGCTTTTGTCACTGTTAGTCATGGTGAAGTGTAAGACAGAGCTTTCCTTGTCCTCACTTAGTAAAATAATTATTTGTTGACTCCAAACAAGTCATTTGGACAGGATTCATCTTTGCTCTAGTTAGCCTGAATTTTACTGTCTCTTTTGCACACACTCTTTCTGGCCCCATCTGAGGTAAAACATCACCTTGTGCTGCCTGTGCACTGTGGTAAGGTTTATGACACTCACAGACAAATGTCAGAGGGAAATCTGGTATCATACCTCAGGACTTCCCGTTGTCTGTCCAGCATGAACCCCTTTCAGCTGCATCCCTGGGGCGCTGGGTGCATCAGTAAATCCAGCAAGGCTGAGGTGGGCAGATTTTGGCAATAGAACTTGGATAAGTCTGCCCTGGAGTAGCTGAGGCTTGTGTGATGCCTCAGCTGCTGGAGCTGTGTTTTGTGGTTATTCTGTCATGTATCTGAGTGTGTGTATTTGTATTTGAAAATGATTTACTCTTGCCTTCCTGATAGTTTATGAATTATTTTGGTATTATCTGTTACACTTAACACAGATGAAGCTGTATTGAGCAGTCTTAGGCTGTTAAAAATGACTGTTAATGTGAATATTGGATCACAGAGATAAGGCTTTGAAATAATGTGGGGAAATGCTGCTGCTTTATGCACAGTATGATTGAAAAATAATGTCCTTACAGCAGCAGTGTCTGGAGCTTTTAAGTGTCCAATAAATAATGTTTACTGACAGTAAATACCTTTTACTCTTGTGTCTATGCCTGTCTTGCCCATGGGGATGGAAAAATGCTTCAGTTTCTCTCTCCTGGGACCTGCCTTTCACTCAGAACTAATGTTGCCTTGCTCTTTTTCTGCTTCCCGCTCGTCAGGATTTGGTGGGCTTGAAACTGCAAACTCCACTGCCAGTGGGTTTAATTTTGGGGGTTTCGGATTAACTGCTAATCCCGCGGTGAATTTTAATATTGGGAATTTCGGTGTTTCCACTACCTCAACTCCACCTTTCAATTTTGGTAACAGTCTGGCAAGCGCAGGTAGATAATGCGTAAATACGTGTTCTGTGGTAAATGTTACCAGCAGGGGTCCAAGAATTACATCCCTCACCGGGGATCTGTGTCCACTACTAACCCTCATATCCAGTGAAGGCTGGCCATAAAAGCTCTGGAAATGGAATGGGAGGGGGTTTGCCTGTTAAATTCTCGAGGAATAGCTTTTGAGGAAAAATAACCCCGTAGGCAAAAGTCTCTGGAATGGGAATGAATCCAGGTGGTCTCGAGCAATCCCAGAGCTGGTCCCTTTCCCCTGTTTCCTGACATGAGATTCTTGGACTACTGCAGTCATGTTTCCATCTTCCCCCGTGTCTCCTCATCGGCCTTGCGTTGGCTGTCATGAACACACCCCACCTCAGTAGTTTCTGTGCAGAAACGAATTGTATACGACCGGCACAAAGTCAGAGCCAGCTGTGACCGGGGGTGCTCCTGCTCCAGGGAGGCCTGCACGGGACGGGGGCACTGGGGGTGGCCAAGGAAGCCCTTTGTATGGAGATCCATCAGATCTGGGCCATCAGCTGATGTCGTTTCACCTCAAATATTTCCCATTCCCTATGAAAACACCGGACCGGATGGATTTCTGATGCTTGTGTAGGTGTGGAATTAGGCCAGGGTGTCCCGTTGCTGCTGCTCGTATAGGAATTCTGTCCATCCCACAGTGTCATTGCTCTCTGTGTCAGCACCTCTCATCTGTTCTGTGCGCTCCAGCGGTCTCATTGGGTTTATTTGCTGTGAACACTCTTCACTGACTTCATTGATTTGTGCCAGAAGAGACCATGGATAGTCTATCTGATATTTAATTTGATACTTTGGTATTTAATTTATACTCTCGGGTCCTTTTCAAGAAAGGATGACTAAATTTGCAGTGCGTACACAGGTACCTAAAAATGGTGTCATCTCCTGGTGCTCCTGCCAGGGTGTCCCGCTCGCTGGCAGGGCTGAAACATGGCTGTTAGAGGGAGCAATTTCTTGTGCCCACTCACATCAAGGTGTTTGCTGAATGGAAATAAAGTACATTTGCATATCAGCTTTGATTTGTGCTTTTCATTTGGTTTGTGGACAGGAGGACTGTGAGTGTAATAGATCAAAAGAACCTTTTTTTTTTGCTATTGACATGTGAGTGAGGAGAGGCAGCATCTTTGTGACAAATCCTGTGTAGCAGACTGTCTTTTGTCGTTTGAGGATGTGTAAAAGCAGCATGAAACACAGAGACCTTGGTTTCCCAGGCAGGTCAGTGCTCCACAGGCTGCACCTTGGGCCAGTGCCATTGGCACTACTGGAGCTCAGGCACTCACTTAGGTCCTCTCCTGCTGGCCAGTGGCTGCTTTTCCTGAAAATCTGTGGAAGGCCAATTGCTTTTGCATCCATCTTCCTATACTAGTAGTTGAACCTCCAAATGAGGCGTAATGGGAATGATCATTGGGAAACAAGGCTTTGGAAAAAAATGACCTTGTAGAATTTTACCTGTAAATTTTGCCTGTAAGCGCAGAGACTGTGTGTATCTGGCCTCAGGCTTTGGTTTGTTTCCCGAGGTTAGGACCGTTTGTAAAGTTCACAAAACATCAAGTTGTTTATTAAACACTTAGTAGTGACATTGACCAGAAGCATTTCTGAGAAGGAATGTAAGAAATAGTACTGTTAGTTGTGTCTGTCCCTAGGGAAGGCACATCCCTCTGGTAAAGGACCAAGATGTCAGTTGACTGCTGCCTTTTGTTTGCTTTCTTGACACACCATACAAGTTGTGGCTTTGTGGTCCGTGTTTTCTCCCCCATTTCCTTGGGCAATGAGCTCGGTGCCCATGCTCAGTGTGAACTACATGCTTGTGCCATGTGCCATCCGTCTGTCAGCACCCGTTCCCATAACCCCCGAGGCGTGCGGTCGGTTGTGGTGTTGTGCCCGGCTCCGGGGCCGTGTGCCGCTGCCTGACCGCGGTCTGTGTTCGGCAGGTGCCTTCGGAGGCTTTGGGACCACCACCACCAGCGCGGCGCCGGCGTTCAGCTTCTCTGCTCCCACCAATACCGGCACCGGCGGTAAGGGGCTGAGGGACTGACTGCCTGCCTTCCTTCAGAGCAAATCCACGAGGGCTTTGCATTGCAGGGCTGCTGTGCTCTTCTTCTCACTAATCATGTACCTGTTTCCCTAGGACTCTTTGGTGGTACCCAGAACAAAGGCTTTGGATTTGGTACCAGTTTTGGCACAGGAACTGGAACTGGCTTGGGTAGTGGGTTGGGAACTGGGCTAGGCTTTGGAGGCTTTGGAACCCAGCAGCAGCAGCAGCAGCAGACCAGTGAGTATGGCCTTTGGATTTACCCATCCCTTAGCAGTGAAAGCGCAACACTGCCATCTTCAGTTGCTGGGGTAGTGGGACAGAAGTGTATTGTAACAGGAGGCTGTTTAACACTTAAACTCTTAAACTAGAGCTCAAGCGAGTCCCTGAGCTTCACCCTTGAGCTTCCAGCGATATTTACCCCTTTGGTTTAATGCTGGCAGAATGTAGTTAGAGAACTGATGTTTTAGTCACAGCATTACAAGAAGGGGGAGGAAAAAGGCATTGAAGATAATTTAAATGGGAGCTGGATAATAAGCAGCTTCAGGCTCTGAGTCCACTGAATTTGTAACCGCCTCTCAAATGTAGATATTGAGAGTGCCAGGTGGTGACATGGATTATTACAGGTGCTGCCTTTAAAAAAAAAAAAAATTCTTTTAATGTAGCATTCAGGAACTTTTGTTGTAGATGATGAATGGCTGTAAAAAGACAAGAAACATGATCTGATTTTAATTCATTTATTTGTTAGGTGGTTTTATTTCGCTTCTCAGAATGTGATAAGAAGTGATGCTAGTGATAGGCAGGCAGTAGGTGATAGCATGGTCACGGTTGGTCGACGGGTTAATTTATTTCTCTTCATCCCACCCAGCGTTAGGCACTGGGCTGTTCAACCAGCCTGCCCAGACACCCGCTCAGTCCAACCAGCTCATCAACACAGCCAGCGCCCTCTCGGCCCCGACGTTGCTGGGAGATGAGAGGGATGCCATTCTGGCCAAGTGGAACCAGCTCCAAGCCTTCTGGGGCACGGGCAAAGGGTACTTCAATAACAACATCGCTCCGGTGGAGTTCACGCAGGAAAACCCCTTCTGCCGGTTTAAGGTATGGCATGGTTCAGCTGCCTACAGAGGGCGCCGATCCCTTACTCTGCTGAGTCTGGGCCGCTCATGGGTGTTAAACCAGTTTGTCGCTGGTAAGAGTATTCTGAAACAGTATTTTTCCAGGTAATCTGCACAGTTCTGATGCATACTCATTAAAAGGTTCGAAGATGCTGGAAATCTGGGTGGTGTGGAGGGACTAGATAATGAGCCTTGATGTGGAGCATGAAAGTAACAATTTCATGTGCTAGCATTCAGGTTAGTGTGTGTGTACTTCAAACAGATCTATGGAAATTAATTCTAATGTGTGTCTGTGTATGTTACAGTAAGACAGAAACCATTAAAAATAACCTTCTTGTCTGAAAGAAACTGAATATTTGGAATAAGAACTTCAGGGTCTTTCTTCCTTGCTTTGTCTATATTAAAATAACCCTCTATGAACCTGACCCATGCCAGGTTTAAAATCCACCAGCTTTTATCCTTGCCAGTGCTCATGCTGACTCCATTCCCTGTGTGAAATCGTCAGCAGTTCCAGATCTTGCTTCTCAGGTTGACAAATTTGTGGCTCTCCATCCTCTGCAAATCCTGCATCTGCTGACAGTCTTGCTAAGCCTCAGGCTTGTAAGGGGATTTGGGGCAGGCATGGTGATACCTTCCTTCCCTGAGCTGATCCTTTGGAGTGCAAACTTTGTGTCCTGAATGTAGGTTAATGCTGAATTAAGTCTAGTGTTGATTAGTTACATTATGAGACTTCTGTAGCATTTTTGCAGCACTCGTGCCTGCCTAACAAATGTTTGGTTTTGTTGCATCACATTTTTTAGTGTTACCTTGAACATTTTATTAGCAATGCACCTGAAAGCTTATTTTCTTGTAAGTTGTTGTCTGAAATTGCTTTCACAGTTTCTGAGCTTTGAAAAATTGCCCATTATAAATTGTGTGATGAAAAATCAGTTATTTTAGAGTTTCATTTATGAGAAAGAAGAGTCTTCAGGTTGGACAATACCAGATACTATGTTTACTCTTGTCCCTGTGACTGGAGCATTTCTAATGCCATGAATTCACATGCCATAAGTGAAATACTGACGAGTCCCATCTGTGCCACCAGTGGAAGATGCCTGCAAAAAATAGGGGAGAAGGGGGCACAGGGATAGGAACAGAGTGTCATAAGCTATTTTGGTTATTGCCTCTGGAAACACCCAGCATCAGACAAGAAAGAAGCATTACATGAAGGGTCCACTTGTACACAATTCCAGCTCTAGGACACATGAGAAGCATGCAGCTCCAGACCAAGAAATGCATGCTGCTAAGACGTGTCTTACAGGCTGTTGTTTGAAGGACCACAATGCAGTAAAATACATCTGTTCTAGTTTGAAAATGCTGTGTTGCATAAAGAGATTGTGGAAGAGTTATTTATTTTAAACAGAAATACCCAGAGTATTTCATGTCACGTGCTTAGAAACAAATTCTTCCTTAGCTGTGGCTGTTGTGCTCCATGGCAGGATGGCTGGTTCTGCAAGGTTCACCATGGCAGGGCATTACCCTCTGCTGACAAAACTGGGCTCCTGGGCACATCTCAAACTCATTTCTCTCTTCAGCTGAACTTGCACAAGGGGAAAGAAGCCGGTCACTGACCCACATGCAGTGTCAGGGCCTCACAAAGCCCTTGCTCTCCACCCTGTCACCAGTGCCACCTTGGGGTGAGAGCTGACAAGTAAGAGGAGGTGAAAGCTGCCACTCTGCTTTTGCTTGTAATAAAGTCTGATCCTCTGGTTCCACTTGAAATTTGGTAAAGGGTCAGTTTGTAAAATGTTCCTGATTGCTGTCAGCTCTGCTGCGTTGGCAACTCCCCTTATGGAAAAAGGATACTTAGGAAAAATCCAAACTTTTAAAGCTGCTGTACTGATGGCTGTGTGAGAGATTGATTTAAAAAGGGATTGATTTCATGTTTTTTTAGCTCTGAATAAATCGTGAGTTAAATTTTGAACCAGTGCTCTATAAATTGAGGGATTTAGCCCCTCCCCTTCACGCCACAAGGATGTGCATTTGCTAAGTAATAACCTTCATTTTTCATTTGTTCCTTGGCAGGCTGTGGGTTACAGTTTAATGCCCAACAACAAAGATGAAGATGGCCTCGTGGTCTTGGTGTTTAATAGAAAAGAAGCAGATATTCGAAGCCAGCAGCAGCAGCTCGTAGAATCCCTACACAAAATTCTGGGAGGAAACCAGACCCTCACTGTCAATGTCGAAGGAGTTAAAACAATGCCTGATGACCAGTACGTGAAATTCCCACGGGGTTGCCCATTGATATTGCGTGTTAGAAAGGGTTGCTGCCCAAGTCTACTGTCTCCCCTTCTCCTTGATTTTAGATCTCTTCATCCTGAGTTTGATTTGTATCTCTTAGTCCTTTGTACAGGTTTTCTTACGGCATTAAGTCCAGCACCTTTCCAGAGATTTTAGGTTATTCTTTATGTAGTACTAGTATCACCATAGAATATGGTTGGTAAAACTGGAGAGAGCAGAGAATGTCATGGTATTTACAGCTTTTCTCTCTCTCCCTTACTGCATGAAACCCTTTACATCTCACTTGCCTAAAGAAGTTAAAAGTCCGCTGGGAGAAGTGATAGCTTGGATTTTGGGTGGTTGTGTATTGTGTTAGCTCCTTCGTGCTGCTGACCTTTTCCTGACGTTCTGCATTTTGCCTCGCTCAGGACAGAAGTGATCATTTACATTGTGGAGCGCTCCCCCAACGGCACCTCGAGGAGAGTTCCTGCAACAACCCTCTACGCCCACTTTGAGCAAGCCAACATCAAATCATCCCTGCAGCAGCTGGGGGTCAGCCTGTCCATGGCCAGGACAGAGCTGTCTCCAGCACAAGTCAAGCAGCTCCTGCAGAACCCTCCTGCCGGTGCGTGGGCTGGGCCTTTTGGGCTCACCGGGAAAAAAGCTGGTGTCGGCCTGCTGGGAAGCACCTGTGAAAATAAGAAAAAAAGAAAAGTTAAACATCAGAATAATCATGTCCTGTACTCACTTGCAGTTTTCAGGTGGCTCTCTTAGCTTGACTACGTGGCCACAGACAGCTTTGCACATATAGCTTTGGTTTAGAACAGTTAAGGGCTTTTCATGTCATTTGATTAGATGACTTTCCTTTGTGTCTGTAGCTTTTATATATGTCCACATTTAGGATATGAAAGGTCATGAAATCTGGATTGGAAAAGGCACTGGGCCTAGTCTTGCAGAAAAGTCAGAGCTAAATCCTGCTGGGATTATTTTGCCAACTGATTTGGTGCTTTGATCACTTAGTTACTGATTTTTTAAATATTTGTTTCACACAATAAGCAACTTCAAAAGGACAGATGACCCAAGTGTGGCATATAGTGGGAGCAGTAATAATTTCTGCCTTTAAAGTATGGATTATCCAATGGGAGCACCTATGGGTTATTCCTTTCCCCTGCTTTCAGACCAATGCTTGACAGCCTTTGGGTCTGAATTTACTGTCCCTGCTCAGGACCAGGTCTTTTAAAGAACTACTTTAATTAACCTTAATTTGTGCAACAGGCATTTGAATTAGCATAGTTCAGAGGGTTTGTGTATTGCACAGCATTTTTTCTGGTTAGCAGCTGTAACATCTCTCAGATAGCCATACTAAAAATCCTTTTTTTTTTTTTAGGTGTTGATCCTATTATATGGGAACAAGCCAAAGTTGATAATCCTGATCCTGATAAGTAAGTCAAATAGTCTGTCCAAGTATTGAAATATTGCAGCAAGGCTTGGACAGGGGAGAAAGAGATAATAATTGCACAGTGCCCTTCAGGTAACTTGTGAGAAAGTTACTCGAGTACAACTTGGCCAAGTGCTGATCCCCTTGAAAGCAGTGAAGATTACTGGAAGTGCCTGTCTTAATCCCTTTACCCATTTAGGCGCTTAGGAGCTGTCAGAATAAAGAGTCTTACTTGGGTTCCTTGGAGGAGTGGTGTCCTCCATTACATGGATTAGTTATTGTGACTTATTTTTTGCAACCCTTATGGTTTTTTCTCTTTCTTGCTGAAGGTGCTGCACCTTTGTATCCTCCAGTGGTTACAGATAAATTGGGCTGGTTTCTCTATGAAAAAGGAACAGGTTGTGGGGAATAGTTAGGGCTTTAAAACTAAGCAAAAGAATATGGTTATGTATTAATTTATAAAATATCATCATAATCTGTGACTTTATTTTAGAGTCTGTTTCATAATTATTAAGCCTTACCATGTTTGATATGTCCAGTATAAAAACATGTTGTAAGAAAAATTTGTGTTCTCCTAGGCTTATTCCTGTGCCAATGGTGGGTTTCAAGGAACTGCTGAGAAGATTGAAGGTCCAGGATCAGATGACCAAACAGCATCAAACTCGATTAGATGTAAGGTTGCTCATCTTTATCATGACTTGCTGTTGACAAAGGATGCGCTATTAAATACACATCCCTACGTGGTGACCCTCTGTGGTCAAAATGGAAGTGTGAACCATGTTCTTAATATATCCCTTAAATAGATCTTTGCCCAAAAACTGAACAGAGTGGTTGGGCTTTCATTTGTTTCAGGTTCAAGCTTACTGTTTTGTTACAGGCTAATCCACACCAGCTCCATTAAGTCCATTGGCACAAACTTTTAACTTTGGGCAACCAATTTTCCAATGCCTTCTGAAAATCCCAGTTGTGTATGAAAATAAGCACAACGCAGAACAGTAGAGGTAGAACAAAGCTTTCTAAAATCATCTGGTTCAAGGCCACCAAGTTGCTGGGTGACAGAGGGTCATGAAGCTCCCAGTTTGAAAACAGGCCTACCTTGTTCTGTTAACAGAAACTTCTCTGGCTTCCAATTGACTCCCATCTCCTTTGCAGATAATATCAGAAGATATCAGTGAGCTGCAGAAAAACCAAACGACAACTATGGCAAAAATTGCACAATACAAAAGGAAACTGATGGCGCTTTCACACAGAACCTTGCAGGTAACAGGGATAATCTAAATAAGTCCTTTGACACACTCTAGTGCCACAAGCAGTCTCAGAGGGAAGAAGAACCTGTTCCATCTTGTGTAGGCCAGTGCTGAAAATTATTCTGACCTCAGCTAACAGGTGTTCATTTAAGTGCCAGGCAGAGCTGTCAGGGAAAGCTCAGGTCTGCCGTATTTGGGACCCTTTTTTCTCACTTACCCAAAACCACAGGACTGCCCTGAGGTCTTAGAGCAGCAGACTAAATGACACAACAAATCCAGTGAGAAACAGGCTGGAGGAAGGGCAAAAAGATGTAGAGATGGGCTGGTGGGGAGAGGATGGGCCAAGTGTTCTCTAATGAACGTCAAAGGTTTCTTTTGTAGGTGCTAATAAAGCAGGAGATCCAAAGGAAAAGTGGTTATGCCATTCAAGCAGATGAGGAGCAGCTTCGTGTACAGTTGGATACAATTCAGTGTGAACTTAACGCACCCACGCAGTTCAAGGTGAGTGGATGACAGCATTTGGCTAACACCTCTGGGGTTTCCTCACTGCAAACATGTCAGTTTTCCAAACCATGTGTGTGTAGTAGTTGTGGAAGGCTTTCAGTCTGTCAGTGTGATAGGTTGTAGCATCATGCTCTTTGCTGAATAGCCAGTAGGTATTTCAGTAGTTCTGAGCTCTTGGAAATCATGGAGTCGCTTACCCTTTGCATGTCTTCCAGAACATCTAAAAATTGAATGAGCAGCAATGCTTCCAGCCCTGGAGACTCAAGGAATGGTAGATGCTGGAGCTGTGACAGCTGTAAATGAGTTGTGTTTGAGTTAAGGCTGTTTCTCTTCCCAGGGCAGACTGAATGAGCTCATGTCCCAGATCAGGATGCAGAACCACTTTGGAGCAGTGCGGGCTGAAGAGCGCTATTACATAGATGCAGACCTCTTAAGGGAAATCAAGCAAGTAAGTGTTACTGGGTAGAACCCTGGCCTGCTCTTCGAGCTTGATCATTTAAGCCAGACGCACACTGGCTTTATCTAGAATGTCATGTTGCCTTGTTTGATCAAGTCATCCTTTTAATTGGTCTCAGTGCTAGGGCACCAAGCTAGCGTACAAAACCACTCTGTGGAGATGGGCTGTTAGTACAGGAAACGCTGTTATTCCTTCCTCAAAGAAAGGATGCCAGGATTATCAATGTGCCAATGCCACCAGTCATGACACTACTGAGAAGTATTACCCATTAGGTCTGTGAAGCTGAACAATACTCACACAGGTTTCTGAACTATCTGCAGCACCTGAAGCAGCAGCAAGAAGGGCTGAGTCACTTAATCAGCATCATCAAGGATGATTTGGAGGACATCAAGCTAATAGAACACGGGCTGAACGAGAGCATTCCCATCCGAGGGGGAGTCTTCAGTTGACTGGTGGATGTTTACACAGAACATGGTAGTGGAGTTCATGGCTCACCTTCCAAGGCTAAAACTGTTGAGGTAAAATAAAATACATATCTTGTAGGAGCAAAATGGTATTTTGTCTGTTACTTTTAGAATTAGCAAAGCCTCTTCTAAGCTTTTAAAATTGACCTTTGGAAGGTTTATATTTTATAAAGCTGTATATGCTTTAACAAAAGAAGGAGAACTGAATCTGTTCAGATACCATTTTACTACAAAACTATATGTACTATTGTACATTTTTTCCTTTTTTCTTCTTTTTTTACAACAGCGTTGTCCTAAAAAATGCAGAGCTGAGGGGATTGTTACTAATTACTTGGTTTGTGGAAAGCTTAGCCTGCTTTCATGTTTCTGTCAGAACAATCAAGTAGCACCATTGTGTAAACAGCTAATTTAAATCATTACAGAGATGTTTGTTGCTGTAAATATGTTGTTCTCTGCAATACCAGTGATTACTGGGGCAAGCTGCAGAAAGTTTATGTTTCCAGTTTCTGTCCTTCCTTTGGACTGCAAGGATCTGAAGGTTATGTTTTGATCACTTTACGTATACGAATTATACAAAGCTTTGCTGCCCCTCTAAGTAACAGTATGTCTGGACGTTGTCTTCTGCCTTTTTTTAAATCACCCAAGAGTAATAAATTCAGTCTGACTTTGTAACAAGTGGTGTGTGATGTTGGCTCTCAGAGACATCAGCAAAGCAGTGACACTGCTCCCAGCTCCAGGTGAATGCACTGCACTCTGCTCCAGGCACTGCAAGGTAGTAGGCTATCTAAACCAGTGTCACAGAGCTGCTTGGCAGCCTCAGTCCCCAAACCAAAAATGAAAGGTGTGGCCCCTAGATCCTACCTGGCAGCAAGCACTGTAGAGCAGGTACCTACTCACCCCATGCCATGGAGAGAGACCTGCTTTTCCCCTCAGTACCAAAGTCACTGAAAATAACTGAAACAAAAACCAGTGTTCTCTGTAGTAGGAGTTTGTACAGCAGAAACAAACATGGAAGGGGCAAAATCAGTTTGTTCATTAGCCATCAAAATTAATTCCATTCATTAAATTTGAAGGATGGAAAAATAGAAATACAGCTGCAGTGTGCTGGGACCCCTGCTGTGCATTTGAGAGTGTTTGTGGAAGCATGATTCCATTACAATTGAAAAAGCATATGCAGAACTCTAGCTAAGGGGGAACAAGATCAGTTTCCTTTTGGAAGCACAGTTCCAGTTAATAAACTGTCTGCACTGGGCAATGAGCTCTGTAAGAACTTGAGTGAGGCTAGAATTCTATTTAGGGGGCTGGGGTAGCAGTCTTAAGTGCAGTCTTCTGCCTGCATGGGGCCCCTGCTAGACTGTGCTGCTTGTATTTGAGAAACATCTTGTTTCTTGTTTTGCAAACTCTTCACATTCCACCCCACCTCACAAGCTGGAGTCCCACCATGTTTTGAATATAATGAACTTGCAACACAAGCTCCCTAGCAGGGGGCTATTTGATCTACTACCCTGGGCTTTGAAAATGAAATTATCTCCATAGATTTTTTTAAACAAGTCCTCCTGCCAGAGATAGTGTTGCACATTTGAGGTATTTTTTCCAACATTCTGCTCTACTGGGTGTACTTAGTAGCTCCAAACTTCCAGAACAAGCTTACCACAGCAGAGGAACACCAGCAGGGAAGTAGGTGTCATCACTGGAACAGCACTGCTGCTCACAGAGTTAACTAGACAAGAAATAAACAGCCAAGCAACAGCAGTCTAGAAAAAATGCTTTATTATAAGGAAAGCTGCAATCAAACAGGTGCTGCCTCATTAAAAGACTGCCTACAAGTAATACATTACTTCAATACACCCATAACATTTCCTCACATTGACAAGAGAAGCTAAGCTGCATCTTCCCTTTGAGCAGGAAACTATTTAAAACACAGCTTCTTTTAAAAGCAGTCTGAAGTGCAATTCAACTATTTCACCTGTTAGCTTCCCCAGATGGGTCACAGCTATCACCTACAGTGATGTCTGTTTTGGGCACCTGCCTTCCTCTCCCTGCTTGCCATCTGCAGGCACTCTCTAGGTTAGGTGGGACAGTCCTGGCTTTGTAGAAATCAAGGCATGGGGCGTGGCAACTCTGGGCAGGCGCTCACTATGGGCACTGTTTGACCAGGCGGAAGGCTTCCAGGAACTCGTTGAAGTCAATGTTCCCATCCTTGTTGAAGTCAATGCTGCGAACCAAGTCATTAATGCCATCATCCGTGAGTTCAATGTTCATGTGGGAGCTGAACAGCTTCCAGGTTTGCTGGAATTCCTCAAAGGAGATGAGACCTGTGGAGGAGCGTTTTACATGCTGCAGCTACATCTCCTTGTGTGGAGGACACTGGCTAAAACACAGCTTAAAGCAGCAGAGGCATAATACAAATGGACATTGCAGAAGCATGGGAGGGCACAGGAGGACCCAAGCCTAAATAAAATCACCTCTATACATCCTAAAGCAAACACCAAAGCAGAAGGGATCACAGAAGGCCGTGATCAACAGCCCCTGCACACCTGCTTACCTGAATGGTCTCTGTCTATGATCCTGAATATGGTCTCTAAGTTGGATCTGTTTCGATAAATTACTTCCAGCAAGCTCGACTGGATGTGCTGAAAGACATGATCACAGTTTTTATCCTGACAACACCTCCCCTGTCTCTGAGTTGTTACTGCAAGATGTCTCCACAAGCAAGAACATTTTTTTGCTCTCAAGAACTTGGCAGCAGTGCCTTATCAACCAGGTGTGTGATGACTGGACCCTCTGTGCAGCTGCAGAACAGACCATCAGCAACTTGTCCCTTCCCATCAGCGCTCTTCTGGGCTAACAGCGAGCCAGGCTGCATTCTATAACCACTGCAGAGCTGCATTTGCTGGGTGTAATTAAGAAACTGCTGCTTGGAGAATGAAATACAGTTTTCCTGCTCACAAGCTTGCATCCAAACTACCCCTAAATTTTGATTTCATATCCATCATCTCTTTGTAAAAATGGGCTGGGTGCCTCAGGACTATTTGAGCTCAGGCAAAACTTCCTATCAACTTCAGTGAGATTCTGGGTTATGCAGGAACCATCCACTGTCCTTTTGTACTACAATTGATTTGTACGTGCTGGGGATCTGGTGAAGCTCCTCACATCATGCTTTGATGGAAGGGGCTGAGCGCTTACCTCTTGGCTCCTCTGCTCCATGGCCAGGTCATCCAGCCAGGACTTGTACTCCAGCATGCCATTCTCGGTGCTGCGCACCAGCTGTGGCCTCAGCATTCGCCAGGGCAGTCCCAGCCGCAGCACTGACTCCACTGCTGTCGCCCAGTTGCTCAGAGTGATCTTTCCTGTACACAAAAGGGAGACATCTCTGGGACACGGGCAGCAAAAAGCACATGAAGGCAAAGACAAAGCCTAAAACAGTGACACACAGTCTAAGTGCTGCTGACAGCACAGCATTATTTCACAGTGCAGGCACAGGCACACTTCCCATCCAAGCCTCAGCAAGCTTTTCATCATTGCAACATGTCAAGGCTTACGAGGCTGCAAACATCTGAACGAATGCAAGGTACTAACTTTGGGTATTTCATTAGAAATTTGCAGCCCACTGCCCATATTAGCAGTGGCTGTAGCAACCGAGCTGGATTCCTATGAACAGTTTTACTGTGAGGAAAGAAAGCACGAAAGCAGTTCTCCCCATGAGCAGTTCTGCCATCCGCCTTTTCTCCCCTGCCCACCAGTGGACAGTTCTCAGCAACACCTCTTGGTCACTGCACCAGCATAGCACTCCTGTCTGCCACAGAGGTGACAACTCTCAGCTCCTTCCAAAGGCTCTGACAGAGACAACTGCCATCTAAGGCATCCCTCACTTTCCTCTTCCCAGAGATTTTAGACTTCAGGGATGAAGGGGCTCTAGAGAGCACCTAGCCCTTTGCAAGTGACAGACATGTTCCAGGTCATCTTTCCCAAGGCTTCACCAGTACTCCAGCTGCAAGGAGTTCTTCTAGGACCAGCCTCAACTACTGCACCTCAGGCTAATGACATACTGCTTTTCCAGCACCCCCTACTGGCACAACATGGTGTCAGTCCGAGGCATCCACGGAGACTGAGTAACAGCAAATGAGCTCTGGCAATGTCTGATACAGCCTCCCCATGACAGCTGGTGCAACTGTCAGTGATCAGTCTCCCAACCAACCACAAAGTTAAGGTAGTCCCTTCTGCCCTATCCGACCAGGCAATGAACCCGCACGTCCCTCAGCTCTGAGTTACCTGTGTTGTCCCTGTCGTAGGACTTGAAGGCACTGATGAGGGCTGAGGTGTGAGCAAAGAGCTTTTCCCGCAAGGCTCGAAAGGCTGACTCCTCTACTCTGCTGATTCTGGAGGATGCAGAACAGAGAAAAGCACTTGAAAGACTGGCTATGAATCACAAGAACAACCACCTTCCCTCCCAGTGCTCTACCTGGCTTGTCCATGGATTGCCCAGACCCTCACACAGCTGCTCTGCACAGCGACAGCTGCATCTCAGTGCTTGTGACAAGGCACTGCATGCCCTGGGCACAGGTCCCTGCAGCTGATGCCACGAGTCCCTGCATTCATTTGTGAAGTAACAACCCAAAAGAGAACCTCCGCAAAAGTCAAAAGTTAAAACCTGACATGGAAAAGAGGAGCTGAAAAAATCAGCAAGCTTTAGAAAAATCCCCTTGGACTTTTGTTAACAACCCCTTCTCAACCCTTGAGCTTTCCTCAGTAACTTCAAGTACAAAGCTTAATCCCTCCTGTAGTACTGTTCTTTAGAAAATAAAGCTGTGGAAGTTCATTTCCAGAGTCAAACTTGCTAAAAGCTCAATAAGTTTTCCCTTTGGAAATTATGACTTGGCAAATAGAGCAACTAGAAAGCCTTGCCTTTGGGTCATGGTGAGTAAATGCGCTGTCTTGTTTGCTTGGTACTGAACAAAGTGGGGGATGAGGTCTGGTCCCAGCTTCACATAGGCTCCCCTGTTGCTGCCAATCTCATAGTAGTTTGAGGCTGAAAAGATGGTCAGCACCTAATCCCAAAAAAAAAGGGCACTTGCAGTCAGTACATACATCTGTAATATTGATGTACGTGTAAGCAATACACCAGATCCCCTCCAGAGCCCACAGACTGTGAAAGCACCACGTTATATGGAGAAGAGGGAGAGACAGGTGGCAGCTGGCCTGGAAGCCTTGCAGGTGTGAGTTCCTTGTGGGTGGCACTGGTCACATGTGGATGTGGTCACATGCTGGGCTTCTGCAATTTTCCTGTGCTCTCTCCCAATAATTCCACTCTCCAGAGTCTGAGTGCCCTGTCGAAGCCACTGACCTGACTGTGCATCTTCTGAAAGCAGAACTTTGCTGCAGCAGCTCAGTAGCACCCTTTTGTAGCTCATCTGCAGGAACAGCTGCACTAAGTGGAGGCCATGGCACAAGTGGGTTCAGATCTTTTCTCAAGCATCACACACAAGGACATGGTTTGCCTGCACAGCCATGTCCCCAGCACAGCAGGTGGCTCCAGATTGTCCTCAACTAAGACTTCAGAGGGAAACACTCTTCAGTTAACTCCCAGTAAGCCTGTTCAAGGATTTTGCATGTGCTTAAAGCCCCACTGGAAGAAATGCAGAACTGAGACAAGCCACCCCTGCAGAAACCCCACCCTGGCAGGATGGAAACCCAAGTACCCTTCAGACCACCCCCAACTGACCTTACGGTTGTGACAGAACTCGTAGCCCTCCTGCTTGCACTCGTGAGAGCGGATCAGGAACTGCAAGCCGTACTTGTCAAGGAACTTCTCTGTCACATCGGGCCCAAAGTAGCAGCCGCCGCCTCGCACCTTATTTTCTCTGCAGCCCTCCTGAGGCATGGGGTCGCTCCAGAGGATGTCTAAAACCTGAAAGGATTGGCAAAGTTCACTAAGCAAATACAGCTCAGTCTTGGAATCCCTCCCTGGATGCTGCTATAACCAGAGTGCAAGGGAACAGATATTTTTCCTGCATTCCAGCTGAAGACTGTCACAGATCTAGGCCACCTCAGAACTGGCAACATTGTTGGCCGTGATCTACAGGCACATCCTAAGTGTCTGGGGAAAGAGGGATGTGCATAAGTCAGGCCTGATACAGGCTTTGCTTTTGCTAGCATTAAGATGTCCAAGAGCCTTGCCTGTCTTCCTCCATCCCAAAACACAAGTCCTGGGGCAAGAACAACCAGCAGATCCTGAGGCCATTAGCAGGCTTAGTATAAAACACCTTTGTTCTCTAGCCAGGACCTTCCACAGCCTCCAGAAATACAAGTGCTAACTCAGTAGCCACTGTGTGGATTAAGGCTTAATCCTTTTAACCCTGACTTCAATATATAGCGCTATAGTGAAAAGGTGTGCATCATTGGAAGGTCACATGTAACGTCAACTAAGTAACAGTTTTTTTCAGAGTGCACAGAAGAGACTCTCAGGCTGGAAAAACAAGGAAAGGAAGTCCCTAGCTGCTCCTCCCAGAAGGTAACAAAGTTACCCAATGCAACATGACCATGGCCTCACAGAGCAGCCCTTCCTGGCCACCTACCACTGAATGACCAACTGCTGCAGGAGGTGCCCACAGCACATCCAGCTCAGGACCCTGCTAAAACTCCTCACCTGCTTCCACTCCTCCTGGCGAGTCCAGCACGGCTCCTCCGCATCCTTCAAGGAGACCATGCTGGAATAGGTGAGCTCCTCTGGCTCTGACTCACTGATGTCTACCAGCCGGCGGCACGTGTCGATTTGCTCCTGCACCGTCTGCCGGAGCCACCTGGAGAACTCCAGCCTGTTGGCTGTGCTGGGAGCCTGGGCTGACTGGGGCTGCAGAGATAACCTGGGAGCTGCCTCAACCCCTGCTGCATCAGTGCCTGATTCGCTCTCCCCATTTATGGCCTGGATTTGTGGCTTTCTACTCGATTCCTTTCTTTTCTTCAGCCTTAACACAGAAATAAACTGAAAGATATGAGAGAAACAGAGCTGATAACACAGCATGAAACCCAGACCTCCAGCTCTAACGCCTTCCATTGGCAGACTTCAAGTGATCCGAGCCTCCAAACTGCACTCCCTTCTTGCCATCAACTGCTGCTTGACTATGGGGAACTATTAGTGCCATCCTCTCAGACAAGCCATCCTGGGTTTGCAGCTGGGCCTCACACCCATCACATCTCATTCTTCCTCATTGATTTCCTGCACACAGATTTCATCTGCAATGGGAATTATGCAGCAGGGCAAAGGAAGCATTAATGACTAATGCAAGAGTTGTGATTTTATTTGGAGAAGGAAAGGGGAATTTCCCAACTGGGTGAGTGAGGCAGAGAAGTTAAATGATTTATCAAACTCCTTCTGGAAATCTAGGGGGTAAAAACAGGCTAAGGAACTGGGGGACAATGTCTCATCATCACTCTATTATTATTATTTCAGCACCAGCATATACTCCAGAAACCAACAGTGCTTGATCCCTTCACAGCTCCTGCATGCACAGTAACAAACCATAGCCTATACCTAAACACAACCTTGTCTAGGAAGACCATCTGTTAGATTTGTCTTGTCAACAGCTAAGCTGGCTGTTCATATAGAAATGAGCTTCTCTCCACAAATCAGCAACACTGTTGTCTCTCGCAATAACTGGGAAATAAAACCTACTTTGTCCCTTTGAACTTTGTCAAGCATGCCCAAGTCAGTGGTGTCAGAGATGCCCCCGTGAATAATGAGGACTTTCTGATCAATCAGGGTGGCCAGGGGCAGCCAGCAGAAGACATTCTGAAACATCCTCAAGATTTTCTTCCCATGCACCTGAAAGAAAGAAAAAAGAGATAAAGCATCAGGTCTTCTAAGGGCATATCTCCCATGGTAAAGGAGACACAAACATAGGCCTACCTTGTATTTCTGCATCACTTCCTTGGTGAAACCATAGCTAAAGGAACAGGAGAAAGGAAGCTCAGTGGGATTTTGCACAAGGCCCTCGACATGGTGCTCAGCCCTGCACAGAAGCCGTACCGTAAGTTCACCATGTGGTCCTCGTGGTTCCCGCGGTTGAGATGAACCTCCTTGGGATAGATCAGGAGGAAGGTAAAGAGGATAACAAGGATCTCAAGGGACTGCTTGCCTCTGTCTACAAAGTCTCCATTGAACACGTAGGACTTGGAAGGGGAAGGAAGGCCATTCTGTGAAAATAAGGAGCAGGCAGATGTCACCGGAGAGGCCGCTCCAAGGTGTCCGTATGCCCTCCCCCCAGCTGCAGCCTCTCACTCCTGTCCCAGATTACAACAGATTCTTGCTCATCTTTATCCTGTGGGCCCCAGCTGTGAAACTGGCAGTCACGAAGAGCTGTCATTGGTATCAGCACTAGAAAAACACCCATTGGCATTAATAAAATGGACACGGATATCAGATTTTCTAGTCAGCAAGGGAATAAGCTGCTGATTTATGAAGCCATTTAAAACCAATCTCATTGACTTGGAGAATTGCACATGAATGGCCCAATTTTGCTAACACTTCTCAACATGACTCATGGGATACCCAGTGCAATGCCTAGACAGCCTCCCTCTCCAAATTTGGTGCCTACCTTGTAAAAGATGAGGAACAGGTCATCCAGCTGGCCGTGTAAGTCTCCTGACAGGCACAAAGAGACGCATCACAATATGTTTACCTTGAACTTCAAAAACACCAATACATAACTTGCTACGAACTATGTCCTTTATAAATTAATCCCCACAGAAATACTTTGGGAAGTGCAAGCCTAGAGGAAAAGGACATGATGTAAGGCTTGAGCTGAAGTCTGAGAAGGACAGTAAAAAAAACCTACACCATCTGCTGAAGACTGATTTAGAAGTTTTGTTCATTTATCTTTTGTGATGGCACAACCTGGCACAAGATTCTCATTATGTGGGAGAAAGCTTAGCATTCAAAATTACAATCTAATTCTCCTTTAACATAATACTGGAGAGAGAGGTTTGTTTTCCAGAGGCTGACTGCATCCAAAGTATGTGCTATGTATTTTTCAGAAATATCTCAACATTTTGACATTAGTCAGAGTAGAAAAAAAGTGAAAAGCTTTGGCTCAAATTTACTTATAGGATGCAAAGAGGCATTAACATTCTAGATCTGCATGCATGCACTGGTGCTCACCCAGAAAAGCTACAGGATTTTGTTGTTTAGATAATCCCAGACTACAGAACAGGTCAGACCACTACCGTGTTTTGTGACCACTCCTCAGCTGGATGTAGTTTCTGTGGTTTAATAAAACAACTCTGAGCTTGGGGTGAGAAAAAGAAGACCACCTGGGTATTTCAGACAGATCCAGCTGCCTCTCAAGGCACCACACACTTGCTTATAGAGAGCACTGTCAGTACAGAGGGGGGCATCAATCTCTCGCTGTCATTGTCTCTCTGCCCCACCCTCCCATAGGAGCATTCCATCCCAAAGGCTGCAAGGGACTCACCACACACGGTGACCTCCTCGCTGTAGCAGGTGGAGACGTGGCTGATGTTTGGCAACTGCTTGAGGTGCTTCCTGGTCTCATGCAGGAGGTTTAAGACATAGCGAGCATGGAGCTGCTACTAGGAAAAAGTAAAGGGATTAAAGCAGGAAATCAGTGGCCTCTGAGCAGCACCACTGTGGCTGGAAAAAATCCACCAGGATAGCCTGGATGGCAGAAATTCTCCCTGGGATGGCAGTCTATGCTGACCTATGGGCTTACAAACAAGATGAGGGAAATATTGGGAAACAGCAGGATGGCGGACACTTGCACAAGGCAGCCCAGCCTCAGCACTGAGAGGACTGGCAAGGCAACCCTAAAGCCCCAGCACCTTGAGGACAAGGCTACACCCACTAGGCCACACCACCTCCAGGAGCAGCAGAAATTCCAGTCCAATATCACAGGTAAGAAAGTTGCTCTCTAGATCTTTCTTAGCTTTTCCACATTGAACCCGTCTGTGAGTTTCCATGTGTCCTGCAGTGATAGATAGGCTCAAAGCCAGGGTGTAGGCATTTAATACAGCAGGGACATGAGACATCTTTGGCTTAGAAGTTCTCTTTGGAGAAGGGATGTTTTGGCCTATTTTGCAGATCAGCACAGCAGCTGAGGGATGGCAGCAGAACACTGCAGATGTATGAAGGGTTGTCTTGTTAGTTCTGGACTGGTACTCATCTTCCTCATCAAAAAACTCACAACTGACATTTTAAACCAGAGTCCAAGTTGCATAGCACTAAACATTGTAATTAACTGTTTCCCTCTGGGACATCCTATACTTACTTATAATTTGTAAGAAATTGGAACAAAAAACAATGACAAGTCTCAACATGAGTTGTTGCTGATTTGTCCCTTTAAAAATAAAATTCAGGTTAATATTGGTACACCCCTACATAAAGTGTTCAGTTTTGCAGGAAGCATATTTTCAGGAAGAACATTTCTACAGCATAAGGAAATAGCATAAAGTTTCCAACCCCATTTTGTTTAACAGCCAGCCAGCTTGTAATACTCCTTGTAAAGCTCCTTACTTGTAAAGCTCAGGCAACTGAGCTTGGTAAGAAAGTTAAGACCAAATTATCTATCTTAGACCCCTGTTCAGAAAAAGGGGAGAGCATGGTACCTTTTTGGGATCCTTACTTGTTTCTGTTGGAAAGCTTCCAGCAAGGCTGTGGCATGGTCAGGGAGGAGTGGGAAAGAGAGATGGGGTCCAGTGTAGGAGTCTGGCACCTCTATGGATTCATAGTCACAGTATTTTTCCAGCTCTGCCTCTTTGTAACTTTCCCCACTTATGAACATGCGACTGATAAAATCCCCTGGACAGCAGATAATGGGGTTGATTAAAAACAAAACAAAACAAAACAAAACCACCAAAACAAACAAACAAACAAACAAAAAAACCACCAGACAAAAAGTGGTTAATTGGCTCCAGGTACCATCCTAGTAATTTGCTACAGAAGAGCTGTTTAGTTAGGCTGGCACTCAGGAGCAGCCATGGATGCTGGGTACTGCTTGGCACTGCTACAAAACTTGCAGTGGGGGAAAGGCTGCAGAGACAAATCCCCATGTGCAGTGTGCACCATTCCGTGAATCTGTGAAAGCGTACTGAACCTTTATGCCTCCTTCCAGCTCCTAAGAGCAGGAATTGCCCCACATCCTTTACACAGCTCATAGTCTCCAATTCACTCCCTAATCCTGATGCCACCACTCTTGAGACTCGGCACGTGTGCCATCCTGAAGATTGCCCAGCACTGGGCAACGAATTCTTCAGGGTTCAGCCTTCAGAGCTGCTGGTGCCACATCTACAAGGAGCACACAAACTTACTCTCTTTGCTGCTGCTTGGTGTGAACTGGTCCATGAGGTAACTGAAGAAGTTGTGAAGCTGCAGGAAGAGGGAGAGCCCATCATTCACCCCAGAATGAAATTCAACAGAGTAGCAACCGATCATAATCATCTTTCTGGAAGTTTTACCTCTGCCCTCCTCATGCCGTCTGGTACGTACAGCTACTCTCATTGTACCAATTTAAGTTTTGACTTTCTTGAGATGAAGTCAAAACAGTGGCTTTACCTTCAGCCACAGGCAGAAGTACACTATGAGCCCTTCCTCTCTCTGAGAGCAAAGCAGCCATGTAAGAGAATTTTAATCAAAGTTAGAACATAACAAACCAAATAGACTTGCCTGTTATGTTCAGACTCCAAATGGCTCTTAGGGCTTGCTTTTGAGGTTCATTGCTTTGTGTTTTATGCAACACATGCAGACAGGGAATCAGTAGGTTAAAAAGGGGCAGGAAACCCAGTCCCTAGCCCACTGAAGCACTTAGAGGGTTACCAGCCAGCAGCCAGATAGGCAGTCTGGCACAGAAACCACCTTCCCATGTCTTTTCCTACCTGCTCTTTTCCTCAGCACCATACCTTGATCTGATCCTGCTCACAGGAATACTCAATGGATTGAAAGATTCTCCAGGTGCAGCGGCGGCGCATTTCCAGCCGAGCCACGTGGCGCCGATACCACTGCTGGATCAAGACAGCTGCCTTGAAAGCTGGGGGACAAGAACAGAACCAAGCTGCTGAGCAGCACTGCCTGCAGCTGAGGCACCTGCAACAACTTCTTCCCCACCCCTGAAAATAGAACCTTTCCTTGTCAGGAAAAAGTTACTAAGAACTGTATTCTTGTGCCTAAGGGCAAAAAAAATCTCTTCTTTTTGCCTTCTTTCTTGTAAGAGGTTGACCGGACCCTGCCTGCCGAGAGAACTCTGAAGCACTTCCAACCATTGCTGCTGGTTCCTTCAGCACCAGTGTTAACAACAAATTATTAGGACCTGTAAGCCCTAACATATTCTTCCATATTATTAGACAATATCTTCCTTTTCTACCTATCTTGATCATTTTTATATCCCTCTTACCATCTCTAGGGGCCGGGTTTTCAGGAAACCAGAAATTTAACTGAGGCCATGCCAAGAGCTGGGGGAAGACAGGATACCAAGTTTCCTTCTAGAGCCTTGAAAATACGAGGGTTTTCTACCTCTCTTTATGCCAAATAAATACCTCAGCTTTTGCAGTTATGGAAAAACTTTAGAAGGACTCTATAATAGCATAAATATCAACACACCATTACTTTACAATAAAATAAAGACCAAACTACCCCCACAGTGAAAAAGGGGAGGCAGAACTTTGGCCATTAATGGCACAGAATGAATGAGGTGGCAGAATTCCCAGGTACCTGTTTGAGGCTCAAGCCACAGCCAGTGCTAACACCAGATGCTTCCCACGAAAGTACGCTATCTGCCCTTTGATCTTTTAAACACAGCCTCTGTATTCTCCCAATTCCAGTGTGTTCCCTTCAAAAATTATTTCAGATGGGGTGAGTACATATTTCAAGTGAAGTACATTGGTGCAGTTTCACTTTTCCAAGTTCTGCCACAAAATTTTACCTCTAGAGTCTCTCATCCTCCTTAGCTGTCCTTGATCCCACTTGGACCAGCTCTGCTACTTGGCATCTCTCTTTGGATTACACTGCATCCCTACCTGTTCCTTTCTGGAGTCCCACCTGTGATTCCTATGCTTACAACATCTAACACTGCTTCCCTGTTATCTTTAGCTGAGGGGGGAAAGGGATGACTGCTGTATCCACAAGCTGGCTTCAAAATCCAAGGGAAACAATAGAGGTAGGGAACTAGGCCTGCTGCAGAAAGTGTATTCCCCTGCCACATTCACCAAAGCAGGGAGAGCAATGGGAAGTGTGGAAAATCTTCATTAAACAGGAGGAAAATTCCTCACCCTTACCCTAAGGCTGCTATACACTGGCAAGAGATAAAGAAATCGTATTAACTCAATCAGCTTGCATTAATTACACAACAAATGGCCTTCCAGGTACTTCAGCAAGAAACAGTGACCTTTCCCTAAAGAAGGTATCTCAATCGATCATATATTGAAAATAATAATCCTTTCAAATCATGATTCACTTTCAGCACTGGGAATTGCAGAGCACAAAAAAGGAAGATCTACAGCTGCTGTTCAGCAGGGGTGTGAGACACCCTGAAGTTGTGGGCAAGAAGGTAAGATTTGGCAAGCCTTTACTCAGGAATAACTTCTGTATTCTTTGCCTTCTCTCTTGGTGAGAAAATGCTAAGTGATCTGCCGGGCTTGGAAAAAATTCCTTGTGCTAAGTCCACACATACCAATGAAAACCAAAACCTTTGAAACAGTAAAAACTTAAACCGATGAAAGACAAGTTATCAAGTGCACAGTTAACATAAATACCACCATCAACAGCATTTAAGCCCCACATAGGCAAGGCACTGGCTTTTACTCTGCTTTTATGAAGACTGTGCAACCAAACAAGCCAGGTATTCTAATTTAGCAGTTTACCTGAGGGAGTTATATCTGGCAATGTCTGCATCATTTTGGGGAAAAAAACCTCAACAGCAGAGAGAATGGATTGTCATAAAATGTGGATAAATCTAACCATGTATCATATAAGCTGCTGAAAGCATAACAAAGTGGCAGCACTCAAACCAGACTATGTCCAAGGCAGGGCCAGTTGAACAGCTCTGCTCCTACACTGTCCTTTGAAAACAGCCTTCAGGCCTTGGACAGGGGAGACTGGGATGACGTTTGCATGCTGCATTGGGGCAGAAAGACCTAAGCAGCTGCCCTGCTGCAAATGGTCAAATCTGAAGCATGTTGGGAGCCAAAGGCTACAAATTCAGAGAGGCTTAACTGCTGTGGGAAACTGTTGCTGAGCTATCAGATGTAATACAAGGTCTCAAATAAGTAACTAGTGTTCTATTACACTTGCTCATCTTAAAATAACCCTGTTAGTAAAGTCCACGGACCTCTGGTGCTATGGGTGACAGGTAAGTCTAACTTAAATAAAAAGAGTTTTTCAATAGTGGATGGTAGCAAACCCAAATGTGAGTCACAACCTTATCCCTACTTTCAGTCTTTATTTTCTTCTCCCAGCACTTGCAAACAGTTTGCCCCATCCTGCTGTTCTGGCAGTGCTCATGGCTGCATGATTCAAACAACAAAGAAAAGACTCTTTATTTACTTTTTAACTCTTCCTTATATCTAAGGTCTTCCTCATCAACTCCCTTTGCTCTGCAGCAGACACAGGCACACACCCACAAAATTAATACCATTACAGAGGGCTTAAAAAAATACATCACCACAATTTTGAGAACTATAAATAGTCTGGATTATTAGCATAGATTAAGAGCACTGTGCTGGTGTAATTAGACAAAATGCACACTTTTTGCTTGACAGCTTTTCATAGCCACACCATCTCACCTTCTTCATAACTAGATTTATTTCGGCTGCACTAGTAAGAGCCTTGGAAAATAATCCAGGAGAAGCAGCAGGGTGACATCTCTCTCAGTGTCAGCAGACACAACAGCTGCATTACCCAGCAAGTGTTTCATCCAGCAGGTGTTGGTGCTAACTGTAGCTTTCCTCTCCGGTTAGGCTTGAGTGGATTTCAACCCACTCCTCATCTAAATAGCTGTTATTTCCTCAAGCCTGTTGTCTTCTGCCTGACACCTGAGAATTCTTGTCACAGGATACTGAAACACAGAACCTCACTTCAATGGTATCAAGAAAACCCAGAGGAGAAACACATTCAATGCAATCTCCCAACAGCACATGCAGGAGAAAACAGAGTAAGATCACTTTTTTAAGAGTCACTCACCATTTTCAGACTTCTGCAGGGAGTACTTGTACTGGACATTGACAGAACTACCAGATCCCATGTTCTCCAACCAATGTTCCAACGTTGTAGAATGGGCCAGTGTCACCAAAACCACAAAAGAGATGCAGGGAAGACCATTTGGTCAGAATCAAAACAGCTTCAACGTGTCCCACAGGGCCAAGAATCTACAATTAAATATATTAACACTTAATATCAACGATCAGATGGCCTCTCTTATGCCCAAGCACATTTTCCACTACGAGGTTTCTGCAGCTACTCCCAGACATTCAGATGAGGATCTCTGTCTCACTGCTTATAAAGTGAGCTTTATAAACAGGAATCAGTTCAGCACCTTTAGCTACTTGCATAAAAATAGGTACTATGATTGTTTGGCAAATATATAAAGAGCTTTTCAATACTGATCAAGAGCTATTAAAAAGTCATTGAGAAGTATGTGTAGGCAATCATTCTGTAGTGCAGACAGATATTCACATAGTCCCCTGTAAAGTATAGCTCATGATGAGGGATGAACACCAACCTGATATTTAATCTAACCACAACTAGCAGGAAGCCAAGTCTAAAATAGCAATTAGCTATCAGA
Source organism: Haemorhous mexicanus (assembly GCF_027477595.1). Classification (NCBI taxonomy): domain Eukaryota; kingdom Metazoa; phylum Chordata; class Aves; order Passeriformes; family Fringillidae; genus Haemorhous; species Haemorhous mexicanus. Next base: position 1,780,554 of record NC_082344.1, read on the forward strand.
AGAAAATAACCAGCTTTGTTAAGCACTGCTTGCCTTCCTTCTCATGCATCTGCTTGAGTGTGGGAGTGTATTATGCCATCAATTGCCAGTGTAAAAGGACAGACATCCAGACTTCAGTAAGCTCACTACTGTGGAAGCTCTCTCGGGGTAAACAGATCTTAATGCAAGATTAGGTCAAACTCTGAAGTCTCTCACTTTGAGAGTAACCAGAATGTCATTCACAGACATTTTTCCTCTGGAAAATAAATAGTCAGTGCCAAAGCAGCACCAGGCTCTATCACTGAAGAATTCAACAGAGTTTTATTTTCCCCTGAAATTCAGGGAAGACAAAGCTGAGAAATGGAGGGAAAGAAATAAACACTTGTAAAAATGTTAAGACTGATGTTGGCAGGAGAACACAGCTCAAAGTATTTTAAAGGGTCAGGACAAAGTAACTACAGAGGCACCACTGCCCAGGAGAAGGAAAAGTCCTCCTCCATTCCTCACTTCCTGCAATCCTTTTGTCTCCTTCAATCTCTTTCCACCTACCCCACGTCTTTCCTCTCAAAATAGCTCAGATCTGCACAAACACTAATTGAAGGAGCACGTCCGGTGTTGTGTAAGGTGAGCGAGCCACGTTGGCTCAGGAAGGTGAGCCCTGCTCAGCCACACCACAGCACAGGGAGGTTCTAAAGCACAGCAACAGCTGCAACTCTCTCTCCCTTGCCCAGCATGCCCAGCTGTACAATGGCATCCTCACAATGCCACAAGCAGGAGACACAACGGGGTACATGGCAATGCTCTCAGCAAAATACCTACGCTCTTGTTTAATTCTAGCAGTGTCATTTCATAGCAATGGCACTAATTGCCTGAAATCACTGCTAAATAACACCCAATTTTACCTAGAGCCTTACCTGCTTTGTGCTCAAGCAATGCAGGTACTCTGACAGCTTTCCAGATTATTAGCTACTCCAAGGGACAACTGCACACAAAACTCTCCAGTTATAGCTCTTGTTTGTAACCTCCTGTACCAGGGAAATCAGAGTTCAGGAAGAAGTTTGGAACTTCTGAGCATAGGCCCATCTGGCCTACACAAACAAAAACTTCACTTAATAACACAGATCTGAGGATTTCAGCAAGTTTTAGGTTTCCAGAGAAGCAATGATAAAAATTATTAATTCTGCATTGGCCCCTTTCCCCAGAACTAAAACACTTCTAGGTAACTTGTAAAACAATGGAGAACAAACTTGAAGCAAACACTCAAATATGGTGTTCAGTACTTTGCCTGCTGGGGATGTGTTCAGGGGTACCACCTGCCTGCTTTGATAAAATGTGACCCTGCATTTGAGGTCACCTTTGGCAACAATTTTTCTCTTATTTCCATCTCTCTCTCAAAACAAACAGGCATTTATTATTTGGGCAACCCTACTTTAAACACATTTTCACCATCCATAGCTAGGGATAGCCTAGTGTTAGTGTGCCCCAATTATCATATCATAAAAAGGCTTATCAACAGGTCCCTCCCAAGCAGTTGCTAGAGCCATAAACTTCTTCATTTGTTGTCCTCAGATTTTTGTCAGGGCCACAACCTGAGCAAAGGAGTGCACAGGAGTCAATCAGGCTCCATTAGAATCAAACCTGTTCCAAGGCTGGAAGGACTGAGGAAGAAACAAAACCAGTCCAACTGCTCAGCACCTAGGCTCCTTCCTCATCCACCCAACAAGTAACAGGCACCCTTCCCTTCCTAAATTTCTGCACCTAAGAAATGGAAGAGGAACAGAAACCCATTAAGGCACAGCCTCAAAGACTGGATGAACTGAGCACTAGCACCACTTCAGGTGCAGGTTGTATTAACTTCCAGGGGAGACACATGTTCCATCCAGGAAACACCCAACTACCAAGCACTCCTTCCTCATCGTGCTCTTTGCTGGCACTCCTCTCTTGCAGAAATACTTCCTTCTCTCTGGTGCAATCAGGAGGCCTCTGCAACAGGCTGTCCTCACACCTCCATGGCACAGAGCTCCTGCCAGCAGGCACCCACACTCCGTAAAGCCAGGTGACCAAAGCCACTGCACACACTTAAACCAGCACTAAAAAGGCACAGACTCAAGAGCCCCACATGGACACAGATGACCTGTGGAACACCAAGTTCAGGGCCTCAGGAGAAGGCCACGCACACATAGAGAATACATATGTTCCCTGACCATAAGAGGTTATGTTTCACAGGCAGGAAAGAGACATAGCAGCCAGAATCCATGCACTTCCTGAGCCACTGGGTAACACACTTCTTGCAACTCTTCAAACACCAACAGAGGACTTGCTCAATAATACCATCTGGTACCCCATTAAATTCAGGCAAGGAAACCTTGCACAAATCCACTTGAGTCAATCACCCCAAAACACAAACAACAAAAGCCTAGGTACATTTCCTGGCTTAGCCTAATTTTTTTAACTTCTCCAAAACCAAAGCAAGGGACAGCATTCTGAACCAAATCCAACACACTAGGAACTTGTGCACCTCATCAATCTTCACAGAATGTGGTGCTCATCCCACAAGACCTGCTAGAAATAACTCAGCTAATGTGAAGTCAGCTCCTAGGAAAAGTGACATTTCACATATCAGAAACAGGATGCCCACTAACCTGACAATTTTCTAGACATCCCAGCAATGGAGCAAACAGTCAAGGAGAAAATGGAAGGCAACAGGAGGACATAGACTAGAAAGTTTACTAGGGAACAACTGAGAAAGAGATGTTGGAGGGAAACAAATTTTAAGTTCTGCTAAAAGAAAAACAGAGTTTAAGAGCTACAGATTATTTTAAAACCAACCAAATACTTCTGCCAAAGATAAAAATGCTGGCTGGCACTAGGGAAAGCGATGACCCTGCCTTGCCTCAGAGTAAATACCTATGTATGGCCCACGTGCACACCAGACCCAGCACCACTCGTAGCTGCAACCAAGGTGGGGACGTGTGTTTTATTTCAAACACACAACCACACAGTTACTGCAGTGCCAAAAAGGGGAATTACAAATACCAAACTCCCAAATGCAGTTTTATACACCTTGGCACACAAAAAGGACATTTTACCTTAAACTACAAGCCATTTCTGAACACAGAACCCTGTTGCAAAGAATTAAAAAGAAAAATGCAACTTACCTTGCCAAGTCCTAATTTATGGATTTGTTGAGACAAACACAACTGAAGCTCTCCACTTGATTAATTTTGGTTGTGTTCAGTACCCAAATGATGGATGGTTTCTGAGGCTCTTTTTTTAGTTACAGATGCAAAATCTCCAGCTCAGAATCCAAATAATAAAGCGAGGTGCTCCCTTGGGCAGGCAGCATGATAGGCCATGTCTCTGAGCATGTGCTAGCCAAAGCTGGTAAAGACACTTTGATTTATTTACTGCCCAGTTATGAACAGACTTAAGAATCCTCTACCACGTGACACTTAATAAAGGCTACAGATCTCGACTGGATTAGGATTACTCAAGGGATTATGAATGAGAAACACAGCATGTGGGCCTCTCTCATCCTAGGAGTCAGCTCTTACACACTTGCAAGCTGCCCTCTGCTAAATGCAACCTCCTGGAGGAAAAATAATTCAAGGTTTCACCATCATTTGTGTTGGGCTGAAAAAGTACTTGGTGCTTTGTAGCTAGGCCATCTCTAGTGCAGAAAGGAAGGGATGTGGAAAAAGCAAGGATAAATTACCTTATTTTATTACTTCACAACTCCAGGGCTTGAAAAAGCAGGAAAATCATTGCTGTTTTCAGTCTTTAACAAGTGTACATACAAAGCAGATGAAATCTCACACAGAAACACGACCAGCAAGCTATTCAAATACCTACAAATGATCCTCTTCTTTTTTTTTTTTTTTTTGAAAAAGCAAAGTCAACAAAGCCATAGAATACTAGGCAACAAATACTTTCAGGATGTTTTTGTCCAGTCTTTCTTGGCCAAAACACCCACCAAACATCCAAACTTACCAAAAATCCCCAATCACTGCTACATTTTAATGTTTCCAGCATTAAGATGGTTTTGTTTAAAGTATTAACTATTGCATCTCTGCATTTTTATCAAACTTCAGTTCTTATCACAAGTACCTTAGCTACTCACAGGTTAAATATCTAAGTTGTAGGACATATCACTCAGCAGTTGATTAGTATTTAAATTTTTAGCTTGTCAATAAACTAAAACTAGGAAGTTATAGATGCTGTGGGTTAGCAGAAAAGCACTCAAGGTGGCAGAAATGCTTTATTTTGTTGGCAGTCAGCCTCTTGGAGTGTTGGTTACCACAGAAAACGCAAGACTTTCAAGAAAGTGATTTATAACGAAAAAAAATCTACATTCCTCACTTGTTTAAACCTCCTAACCTCAAACAGCTGCCAAGCCACAAACAAGAGTGAAAGCAAATTGCTTCTTGAATATTCCTAGGTACGAACAACTTAGACATGCCAGATTGTTTGTACACACCAAAAGAAACATTGGGCCACATTTATGTACTTGAGCATCTGGGCACACCCCCGCCAGAGGATCAGCAGCCCAATGCTGCAGAGGTCAGGATGACTGCACAAAGGCACACCTGTAAGGATCCTGCAGCTGTGGGCAGCTGTTATGTCAAGAAAACCTGGTGGGATCACAAATCAATGCCTACTCTGAATTAAAGCAATGGCATTCTGGAATCTCAAAGATAGTGAGCATTTTAAAATCTGGCTCCAGGAACTCTTCTTTCTTCAGATTTATCATCTGGCTGCTGTACATCACTGTCTAAACTGGGTCAAGGCAAAGCTTGCAGCACTTGTATCCAGGCAAGAGGAGAGGATGCAGGTAAGTAGGTTATGAGACTCAGCACAAGAAGATAAAGGGCCCTCAGCTCCAGAAGGTGCTCTCAGAGCAGTTTGCATAACCAATGTACACCCACCACAGACAGCATGGCATGGATCTGCAAGTGGTGCTGTCACCTTCACACAGGTGACATTTTATCCAGTGAAGAAGGTCGCTTTCAGCCTTTCCTTGAAGGTATCCACTGACCTTGACTGTACAAATCCCTCAGTATTTCTGGAGTACACTTAAGTGTCTAAACTCAATACACAGTCACAGCACAGCCTGACAAAAGCTCCACTGCTCTGCACTGTAAAAGAAGATGTCAGCTTTTACTGCAGGTAACTTGAGCTGAACGCACAGAAACAAATGCAATCCTTTTTTAACATCACTGCTACCCAACACCACCACCTCTCATCTACCAAGGAGTAAAGTGCATCACCACAATTCCTCAAAGAGCTCCTGATTTCTGTAGTCTACAGCTGTGAATGCTGCTGACTGCTGCATCTGCCCCTGCTAGGCCCAGGATCAACAACTCCTCACAGATGTGGGAAAAGGATGAGGACCTAGAAGTAACCACACAAGCCTTGATACATGAAGCTATCAGCTGAATATTTTTATTTAATTATTTCAGACTTGCCAGCTATGTAAATCACAAAAGGTCTTTATTAGTCAGCACAGAAGTACAGTGCAGTTGCACAACTCATACCAAAAATAATACAAGCCATTTTTACTCATCAACATCTACTAGAGCATCAATTAAATTACAAGAAATTTCAAACTTCCATTACAGGTCATTAACAGGATCACCTGCAACACTTGGAAGACTTAACAAATCACTGTTTCCTGAATGGTTCACATCATTCATGAGCCCAAGCCACTGTACTGCTCCCAGGAGTGATTTTAAAAGCATATGTTAGTCTTGCACAGCTTCAGCTTCTCACTCAGTGTGTTGAACTAGAAAAACAGGCAAGAGAGCACAGGTTGGTCCAGAGTTAAGTGAAAAACAAGTTCTACACAATTGCTAGAAAGAATTATTCTTGCTAAAATCAGATCTGACAGAACTGCTACAAATATAATAGCAACAGCATTTTTTAAAAACTCTTTAAGCTGGAATACAGCTTCTTGTGCTCTTGCCAAGGCCATGCAACCAGTTTCTTGGCACAGTAATTCTCATAATATCTCTCTGAAGCTGACCCATGTGGCACCTTATGAGCTCAAGAGCCTGAACTTATTCTGTACATTCAGAGGACAAAGCCCCCAAAGGATGCCGCTCACATGCAGCCACTGGTGAGCAGCCATTACCAACCAAGTTCATTTTTTTTAGTGCTAAGTGCACCATCCCCTGCTGCTGGGATTCAGTTCCCTCTGGCAGGGCTTCCTGTTATCATCCACCTGACAACAAGCAAGTTCCCCAGTGGGGCTGATAAAAATAGGCAAAAAATACCCAGAGGCAACCTCTGCCCTCAGGTTGCAGTTTCCATCCCTTCCTCTCTGATCAAAACCCTAAGATATTCTCCAAGCATTTCACTAAGAGAGTCAGTATTTAACTCCCTCTAAAACACCAAAGGAAGGTATTTATCCAAGGGCAATAAACAGGCAGCATGAGGAACTCAGACTGGGTCAGAGTGCCACTGCAATGCTTTGTCCCTCAGCGACTCTGCAGCTGCCATGGTTGTGTAAGTACAGATGCCACTTACACCTCTGCCACTCCCACCTCTTCACTCGCCACTTCTCATCCACGTCTGGTACCGGTCGGGAAGCGCAGCACTCATGACTGTGGTGTACACTGTGTTACTGCAGGGAAAGAGAAACACAGCAAGTGAGTGATATCTCAAAGGCAGGAGGGGGAATCCATCTAGCTACAAAGGCAGCAGGACAAGTATTTAGAAAAACAAGTATTCTGCTTAGGTACAGAAGGATTAGGAAAAGAGACTGATTAAAGACTGTTGGCATTGATTTTTAGTGTTCATTCCCCCACACAGCACAAGAGAGGAACTGTATTAAACAATTAATACTGTATCTATGTCATAGCTGAGATCAACCTTTTCCTTTCCCCATTACCTCACATCAACAAGGCAGAGGAGAGGTAGAGGAAGCCATTGCCAAGCTCCAATGACAACGACTGATGCAGAGAATATGACCCAGCTCCATGTAAAAGTAAACCTTGATAACATGATCACTTGCACAAGTGCAATTTCTGGAACAGCACGGGAGAATGGTGTACTGAAATACATCTCTTGGAAATCCAGTAAACTGTATCTAAAAGCTTTACCCCACTTCCTTTATTACAAATTAATCAGACCTCTATCAGAACACTAAAAAGCTACTGTCAGTGTTAACACGAACCAAAAATGTTCAAAAGTGGGCAAAGGAGTCTGTGTGACATCCAGCTGCTCCTCCAAAGGAGTCATTTGTTTCACTTCTCCAAAGCAATTTCCCATGACCAGACTGAGCCCAAACAAGTGCAGTTCTCTAACTGAAGTGGTAGACCCAAAAGGAATGGTGTTGTGGAAGTCGAGGGTCACGAGCACAAGCCAAAATCTAAGCTGGGAAACCACAGGATCAGAGACATAAGGAAGATCCTAAAGAAGTTTGTGGGGTACTTTCAAGTGGCCTGAGGCACAGCAGGAGGCACAGATGAACATCTCTCAGTCTAATACTTACTTGTTTAAGACTGGCTTCACTGACAACACCTGTACAGAAAGTTGGAAGAGTTGTCATTTGGGGAGATAAAGAGGGAAGTAAATGGCTATTTAGAAACAGCAGTAGGATGAAGTTATGAAAGGAATAATATCAAGTGAAGGACTTGCCACCTTTTTTAAACATCAGACCATTTTACTGAAGTACTTCCAAAAAAGCCCTCTGAAAGACATTGCAATTCCCAAAGGTCACCAAAGGTCTAACACTAAGTGCCTGTGCTTGAAATAAGAAACTGCACAAAGATGATGGGATTCACCTCCCACACTTTGCACCTGAATTGGTCAGCTGTTTAAAAATGCCTAAATAGGAGTCCAGAAGCATTTTGAACAAGTTTCAGTCTTCAACCCCCCTAGAGACAGCTGTGCAGTAAATCTTGTTCCCCACAATAAAGCACAGCTTTTACATCCCTGAAGAAAGAACACTTCTCCTTTTTCAAAGAACTTAAAGAGCAACTCACAATACAGATTTTGAGAAATACCTTAAAGAGTGTATCAAAATTGATGTTGTGCTGTCCAGTAGCATTGAGAGCTTTAATGGCTGCAGTTCTGCGGGAAAGCAACACATTATCAATTAAACACACTTGTCTGTTCCAAAGACTAAAAAGCACCAACACAAACACCTTCTTACTAAAGGCCTTGACACTGAAATGCCTGCTTTGGTCTAAAATAATCCCAACATGTGTGACTGGATCTTATCTCACAGTGTTGAGGTTCCCATTACTATTCCGTTGAATACGTACCAAGAAGCAACATGCCAATCCCTTTTTGCACACTACACAGCCTAAAAATTCCATGTAAGCACCTTCCTAGTGCCATCCAGTACTCTGGCACTGTTGATCTAAGTCATTTACCTCCTACTAAATGTTGCTTTCTGAGCAAGTTTTTGGCCTAAGCATTATCTTGGCAATCTCTCATTACTCTAATCACTGTCTCACACCCTTTCATCTGTGAGTATTGCTCTACACCACATGTACTCCCTTCAAAATGGCTTTACAGGAGCTGAATGAGCTGCCTGCTTAAGGAGCAAACACCTGCCCATACCTCTAGCCACTTCCAAAATACGTGTTCTCTCCCCACAGAGCTTCCAATCAATTTACCTGCGATCATCAAAAGGAGGAGGAGTAGTCCAGTGATCATAGTTCGTCTCCACACGGAACCACCTGCAACAAGCACATAAGCAAACAACAGGTGACTCAGTAGGTAATGCATAAAGTCCAACAATCAGTATCCCTATACTGCCAAAAGGAGAAAACTCCCTCAAAAGGCAACTCCCTCTGCTTCTGCAAGCCCAAGGGCCCCATGCTGGTAGCTGTAACATCCTTTACCATGAACTATGGAACACAGGAGCAGGACGGGTGATCCCTTATCTCCTGCTGTAACCATGGCCAGGAGGTGCCCTGGATCTCTCAAGGAAGTCATGCCACTAAGTCAGTCACTCAGAAGGGAATGTGAGAAGCAAAAACCAAGTACCAAGTATTTTTTTTCCTACTTACGCTCCACCTAAGGGATCGAGAGGCCAGAGATCTGCTGGCCCTCCTCTATTCCTCGTTATGACCATGCCTTCTTTGGGTGAGATGCCTCCCACAATATAGTAAACCTCAGCAATGATGGGAATGCCAGCCAGTCTGAGAACAGCAGACTGAAAGTCCTCTGCTTCACTCAGGGTCTAACACAAAAAGGAGATGACAGTGAGGTTAAGCACAATAACAAACACTGGGACATGTTCAAAAGATAAAGGTCCAGCTTTTCTGAAAATGGTAACTTACTCGAAAGTGCTACTTGAAAATATTAATAAACAACAAATAGCATAAAATAAGCCCCAGCACAGGTATTCACCATCTAGGAATACAGCTGTCTTAACTGGATATGACAAGTCACAGCTAGTTGAAACACTCTCTAGGAAGGAAGTCTTGGCACAGCTTCTCCAGGACCTTTGGCACTGGAGGTCGCCCTCCGAAAGGGCCGGAATCGCCTCATTAGTCAATACAGGGTCCACACTTAGTTTCTACTGAGAAATCCATTTGCTTATCAAATGGAATCTGTGCCACTGATTCTAACTTACTAGATGTTTAAGGACAAACGTGGTACAACTGTGAAATGTCAGATCAACTCAGTGCACTTACATCTCGCACAAGCCAGCTGACTGGGTAATTCCTATTGAAGATAGCAGCTATAGCATTTTCCCACCATCTACCACCATCTGGGGAGAAAAAAAATTACTGTACATGTCATTTATATACAGTGAGGGTAGGTGCCTATCAGCACTAAGTATAAACAATTTAGACTTAGAAGTATAAAGTGCCAACAAGGAGCACAACCTTCAGGTGAAATATATATAGACAACATAATTCCAACTGACAGCACAGCAGCTGGATTAACACCCCTGCTGTGCAGAAACCATCTCAGACCTGTCATGACAGGAATGATAATAATCACTTCATTACTCATCTTACTGAAATAGTAGAACAGGAATAATTTCACAGATTTAATAAAACAGCTAAAAAAGAGGTAGAGATAGTGTTTGTGTTACTGGGAATAATAAAGTGCAAAACCAAGACCAAATTTGTTACTATTTAAACACACTTCACAAAGCACAAAAAAAAAAAAAAATCAGTCTGCTTGTCACTTGATAGACCCTGATCCTGATTTAGTCATCCTGCTTCCCCAAGAGCCCTATGCTCACTTCCCTCAATTTGTAGTTCAGTTGAAATGAACTGAAAACAGCTTTCACTTCAGATGAACCAGCAAGCAGTCAGCAGCACTCCATGGACACAACTGCAGCATGTGTGGAGTGAACATCAGATCTGGAGAGCCACAGGACTTTGGTACACAAGCTTTCCTCAATCAGACCTTTCAAGAGACTCAAACACCTAACAGTTGCCTTTAAGCAGAACTAAAAGCAGTTTGCCCCAGTAAGCATCAGCCCAGGACACCCCAGTTTTGAAAGCATTAACTAACTACTCTGGAATCAGAAGCAGTGTGAGTGTAAACTATGGAAATAATTTAGTGAATCCAACAAGGCAGCCTTAGCAAAGCAAACAGGAAGCAAGAGGTGCAAGTGCTCCATAGCAGAATCCCTACTCAGAGATAATGTACTGATGGAACACAGAGTCAATATTGTTTGCATAGCTAAGGAGTTGAAGAACACACTGTTCAAGATTAAAAAGAAAAATGCTTATCACCATGCCAAGGGAAAAACAAACATTTTAGAGGTTGGTTCTGAGAATACATTATTGCCAGTTCTAAAAGTCACCTCATAAGGAACAACACAGTATCAGCTTCTTAAAAGGAATAAAGGGTAAAGAAATGGAGACAACTTCCCAAGCTTGGAGTGGGACTTAACTGTCACTACTTGTCTAACTGAAAGAAGCCTTGATGAACGAGGCAATGTCCTTCCCATGCCTTCCCCACCGCAGCAAGCTTTAGTTCCCACTAGCAGCATCTCTCAACCCTGCTCTACTACTGATCTTGCTTAACTGCCTTTCCAGTGTCTCCTGGCATTCCCTCAAGGCCTGCTGCCTTTCCCCTAGATCTTCCCCCTCTTTCCAACTGCCTCATGAGGCCAAACAACCATGGAATACAGCAGAACCAGGAAAGGAACGGTTTCTTCACTGTCCAAACTGCATCTTGCTATCTCAGCCCCCACTTCTGCCACCTCCAATGGCGGCTCTTGACCACACCACATCTTTTACAGCATTCCCAAGGCTTTCCCCATCCTTTGACACTTTCAGCTCAGGTGACAGGGTTGCCAAATACCTTCCCCTACACAGCAGGCCAAAACCAGGCATGTGTGCTTCCACCCCCTGAGGGCAAGTCAAGGCATTCCACTTGAGATCCTTTTCGGCAACCTTAACCTCATTGCTCCCTCTGGCAGAAAAAGGCCAGGGCAGGCAACAACCAACAAAAACAGCACACAACATCTACCGTGGAAGGCACTCCCTTTACCTCGTTCATCTCCAGAGACTGTGAACTTGTGTGGGCTTTGCCCAGTCCATAAGCCTACGTAACCAAGAAATGTGGTGCCTTGGTATGCGACCTGAAACCAGAAAGGAGAGCAGGTGAGCATTCCAGAACACAGTTGGAACCTGCAGCCTGTACTTCTTTCTATAGCTCTCATACCTACATACTGCACCTTCAGTTACAAGAAAACATGCCAAGTAAACTGTAAAGTGACTCTGAGGCCTCAAACTGACAGCATTTCGGTTGTTTGCGATCACTGACAGCTGCAAGACTTCTGCTCAGGTTAAACTGCCAAGCAGCTAACAGTAACTTTTCTGTTTACAAAATGGACTAATGAATATTAAAAAAAATATCGGATTCGAAATACTGCACTAGCAACGAATTCTTTTTGGAAATGTTGGTCTAAAAACACACTTACTGGTCACAGAAATTCACAAGGCCTACAGAGAAACAAGCACCTTAGAACTGGTTCCTACCAAAACTGATCTCTTTGCCATATTCCCTAATATATCTTTTTTTTTTAGCATCTTGACATTTTCTTCTTTTAGCATCTCTTAGAAATAATGTCTTCAATACCAGATTAAGCTGTTCTACTTTTTCCAGTCCATCTCCAAAAACTGGATGTCCAGAAAGGCAAGAAAATCAGCATTCATCCCACACTGCTGGAGCGTAAGTGTGCTGCTCTAACAATTCACTAGATTTGGGATGGGAACCCCATTCCTACATTAAACCCCCCATCTAAGCAGCTATGGGGCTGTCCCATTCCTCACAGAACGCCACCCAGCCATGCCAACCCCAGACCATACCTGCCCACCCTTGATAAACTGCACATCCAGTGTGATCTTGCTCAATATATCAACAAAATCATAATCCAGGTTCCGACCATGGTAAATGTTGCCTTTGTCATCCTGAGCCACAATGCTGGTACAGAACCTGCGAAGAGAACAGAGCAAGGAATGACTGAAGGCACAACTCTGGCACTGCTTGCAATATTCTAGCTGCAGGAGCTCAACAATTCAGTAGTGATTGAGTTGAATGCTCTGCTAAGTGTTTTAATGATGTTACTAAACAAAGAGGAGTCCAATACCATTCCACAGTCCACAGCAGGTCAGAAATTACAAGGCAAGCAGAAAGAAACACTTCCACTTGGGAAAAATAATTATTTCATTTCACTTGTGTAAGCCATAATGAAGAGCTAACATCTGAAAGCATCCATAAAGTGTCACACTTCCTGCAGTTAATACTGATGATTTAATTTCCATTTGGACTGTTTATAATTTTAATTTGAATATACCTACTTCGTGATTAAGTCCCAGCAATAAAACTGAAGAAAACTGCTTCATGTATTAGCCATTTCAATAACAGACTATCCTCTAGAACAGGAAGACTGCTCTAACTCCTGGTATAACAAGTTCAGTTACATCAAAACAGGTGTTTTTGGTGGAGTCTACTGCATTAGCAGGGAATTAACTTATTTCCTCTGTCGTTTTGAGCTGATCATTTCAGTGATGCATAACTCTGCCTCTCAAAAATACCAAGGTAAACAGTTCTTCACACAAGTAGGCTATTGCCAGTTGATGGGGGTTTTCTAGTATCCAAGCCAAGAAACTGAATTTCAGGGGCCTTACCAGGTCAAAGTATGGCAAGTATCCTCTGTGAAACACTAAAAGAGCCAGCAGTTAAATATATCATATTCAGTATTAGTCCTTACTAAAAACATGATAAACTGAGTACTGCACATTAAGAAAAAAGAATCCAAATGCAAACAAGGAGCCATATGCCTTGGTATTTGCTAAAATGCATACGGAAAAATATTTTAGGCTCCCCAGAGCCAACACCAAGTGTTGATTATTCTCCTGCACCGTGTTTCTAGGGCAAAAAGAGACAATGAAACTCAGTATTTTTTCACTGAGATCTTTTTTGCTGCCATAAATATACTACAGTCATTTTCTACTGTTCCAATCAGGAAGTGATATTACACAGCCATTGTGAACTTTCATCCAGAAAATAGTTTAGTAGTAACTTCAACTCAGATTTATGAGAGAGCACCTAATTAGTCTACCCTCCTTTTTGGCAATTTTTAAGTGACAGAGAACATTACATCACCTTCAAACATAAATGATCTCTGCTTTTGGATGGACATAACCTACCAGCAAAAATGATTTTTGGATTATAATACGTTTATACATATGAACGTACACAAAATATGACAGATATTAGTCGTACTTCCCAAGAGAAAACATGACCGTTTCTCGTTCCATTCAGCATTCCATCTGCCAAAAGAGAAGGAAACCTTCGGGCAGAATAGATGAAGCGGTCCCAGAACCAACAGAGCAAGTAACCCACCACGTGCCTTCTCCCACGCTGAACTGAAGCTCTACGCTCACCTGAATGAGACCATGTAAGTTCTCAGCACTTACGCAGTGGATTCGTAGGCGAGGTTGAGCAGGATTCCATCTCCGAGATTGATGCCCAGCGCTTTGCACATCCCCGCAATCTCTCCCGCGAAGGGCTGCGGCATGAAAAGCTCCAGTTCGGCTGCTATGGGCTGGATGACCAGGTGAACCCATTTCGGTACCCTCTCGCTGCAAGGCACACCGGAGGGGTTAGCCGAGAGCGGGCCAGCGGTTCACAGCCAGCATCCCTGCGCTGCTCCAGGAGCCCTCCCGGCGCTGCCCCGCTCGTCCCCCCTCCCCGCCCGGCCGGCCGCACGCACTCAATGATCCGCTGGACGGCGGCGCGCAGGAAGGCGGGCTCGAAGTACCGCAGCACGGGCAGCCAGCGCTCCTCGGCCGGGCTGTCCAGGCTCACGTTGCAGCGCAGAGGGGCCGTCGCCCCCACCGCCCCGCAGAGCAGCGCCAGCAGCGCCCACGGCCCGCAGCCCATGGCACAGGATGGAGCGGCAGCGGCGCCCCGGGGCCAGCCCGCCCTTCCCCGCGCCGCAGGGCCCGCCCCGGCCCTGCCCGCCCCGGGGCGTCACGGCCCGCCCGCCCGCAGCGTCCCGTGAGACACGGGACCGAGCGAACCGAGCAGCAGGTACATGGCACCGGGTAACGTGTGCATTACCCCGGCGGCGCTGCTGGGCCACTCTGATCAAAACCGGTCCAAGTGTCGCTTCCACACCAAGGGCAGAGGGGACAAAGCCACGCTTGGCAGAGCTGTCAGCATGCTGGCTGACACAGCAAGGCTGTAAACAAGGGAGAAGCAGGAAGAGAGGAGACTAGACTGTTGTCTTCAACCGCGGGGGCAAAAAATTACCACTCTTTCAGTGTCAGAGGTTATTGGTTTCTGAGCACATGCCCAAGAAAAGGAACAGCTCAGCAGAAAAAACGCCCCCAGAGTACAACTGTGGTTTAGAGATCGTACTTTCCTTCTCCTCCCCCTACCTTTGGCTCCAGTCCCTGCTCCATTCTCCATCACTCCGGCTCTCACATGTACCTGCTTCTCCACCTGAGAGCTTACTGCTCTCCCTGCTGAGTACCAATCCCAGGCCTTCCCTCAGAAGGAACATGCAATTTGAATGAAACAGAGAGCTGTAAAAAAAAACAAAACAAAAACCACAAACAACCCTATTCTGTCCTTCTCTCCCTTAAGGCTCTCTAAGGTTTTTTGCTCTAGGAAGCAGTTTGACAACGAAACAACCAAAACACAACATATAAAAGAATCAAAGTTATTACAAATACATATTCAACAAATAACTAAGCTGAGTCAATTCCCACATGGGATATGACCATTCATCTGGCTTCCTAAAAAAAAAGGAAAAAAGCACCCCACCAAATGCATTTCCATTGTACCGTACATGTGGCACTGGTTTCTGCCCCACAAAGAAATCCATTTCTAACAGACTTTGAAAAAGGATGGTATAAATAACTCTCTCAAGTTATAAATACTTGATCAACTTTATTAAAACAGGTGGCTGGGAAGGTACAAAGAACCCATTAATGGTCCCAACAGAGGTCAAGGCTAAAGCACAAGTTCAACCTTAAAGAATCCAGACACGCACATGATTTTTGGAAGTACTTGCCAAGAGTCACTGCCAAGTCCCACCAGAAGGCACAACCGCAACAGGAAAACATTTCCTTTTTTCTCTGGTACGTGATGTTATTTTTGTATTTAAACAGCAACAACAAGCCCCATCTCCATTTTTCTTTTCTTAGCAAGTCATAATGAACTGTTCTTCCCCACAAGGCTTGAATTAATTGTACCTGCATCACAGTCGAATTTGGTATTATTTAACTGGTCAAAGCCAGCTGCTCAAACAACAGCTCACTCCTTCTGTACACTCACTCCCCTTAGACAGGCACAGACACTATATCCATATGCTTTATAGACTGACCAGAACATTCTTTTTTCTTTCTGTTGCTTAGTAGTTAACTGCCTCAAGTAGAATTTTTACCACACAGTTGTGTATTTTAATACTTGCACATACAAAACCCACTGTAAGTAAATTACATGAAAAAAAATATAATTGCCTTCTTCCCTAGAATGCTTTAAAAACAAATTAAAATCCTCCAAGGACTAAGGCCTGTGTCCTATTGATGCATATCCACCAGCTCACAAGAGTTCCATTTGCATTTCCAAACAGATCAGAGCTAAATCTGTAAGGCACCACAGTCCTCCTTTCCCTCAGGGTGATGGTGGGTGCAAATCAGCATTTCCAGGGCGACTTCTCCAAGGGTGATGAAGCTCTTTCCAGCATTTATTTTAGAAGCTGTTTTCTCTTTTTCAGAAGTGCATCTCTAAGAGCCAGCTAATCACAAAACAAGACGGGAATATTCAGGTAAGGAGCATAACTGAGAACACACCACTACCACATCAGAACTCTTCTCAATGTCTTTAACCTCAGAGAAAAACACTAGGAGCTCATCAGCTCAAACAGAAAGCAATGCAAATGCTAACAATTAGAGTGGCAGAAACACTGGGAGGTTATGTACCTAAACTCCACAGTACAATTAAAGACCTCAGCATTACCAAATCCTGCACAATGAAGATTAGAACCAACTACTCTACTGACTCACTTCCAACAGAAGCTATCTAGAAAGCTAGAGTTCAGCTGAGAGGTAAGTAAGTAAAACTGGTGTTTCTGGAAGGAGTATTACAAAATTCTTTTCAAGGGGGAAGGAGGAATTCTTACAAGTGCCATTATCACCCTAAAGAGATATTACTGTACTTAAAATATGTTTGAAGTAGTAGCTTAAAACATGTAGTACTGTGATGCAGTAGTAGCTTCTAGTAAAGGAGCTAGCTCTGGACATTTTATCTTACCACCAAAATGTGCAGCAGAACGCAGCACCATACAACTAAGATTCTCCAACCAACTCAAAACATTTATGGTTAACAGACTGGGGATGCAACCTAACTTTCATAGGAAAAAAGTATGAATAAATACTGTTTAGCCATTACATTTGAATTTGAAACATTAAGGACAAAATCCTTCAGGATGTTTTTTTAGAATAACTGTGCCAAGTGTGACTGTAAACAGCAGCTTTTTTTAAGTGCCTGGATTGTTCATTTGTAGCCTATTGTGTGTGTTTTGAGAGCTGGTTTCCATGTTGTCAGCCTTAACTGAGGTGAGGCAGAATGATGCCAAATAAACATGTACAGAGGACATGTACTACTAGTCCACATCCTCCTGACCAACAGAAAAGCTTCAGATGTTCTCTACTGAGTCTACTAATAGCTTCTGTCTTGCCCTTCCTGAGGCAAGAAATTGCAGACAACTATCACTTGGATAAGGTGTATGGTCCTGCAAACAACTAAAAGCTCAAGCTGCATGTAAACACTTGTAAAAACAAAACATCATCTGGGAAGAAAAAACTGGACACTGGATTATTTTCAAGTTTCTTGAACGCATTTGGATGAGCTGAGTAAATAACACCTTGTAAAACCCTAGACGGCAGGGGTTTCACCACTGAGAGCAGCATTAATGTCAAACTACTGTTTAACTGAAGCAATCTTTCTGAACAGCTTTTGCATCTATTCCTCAGGAACATTTGTGACAAGCTACTGGATGGGTCAGATGAGGATAGTCTGGACAGATAAGTCTGACAGAACAGTAACAAGGGAAAGGTCAGACTGTGGAAAGTGAACAATCTGCAAAGCAGCTCTTCCTCCAGGGCAGGACTCAGGCAGACCAAGCCACAGGCTTGAAGTTACATCAGCAACACCTCAGGCCAGAGGGTAGGCAGCAGCACACCAGTACCACAAATCACTGCTCACACTGCCCCATCCATCTCCAACATGGAACATTACCTGTTTCTCCCTAAAGGAACGCTTGTTCTTGGTCCGGACACTATGGCTGTACCTCATCATCATGAAGTTCTTGTTCTTTTGCTTTTCTTTGTTAGAAGAGCTGGCAAATGGGTTAATTTTGGTTTTCTTTTTCACAAATTCTTTTCTGTCTGTTTTTCCAGCCTAGAACAGACAGTGCAATAGAGCAACAAGGGGTCATTTACCTTTACCTACTATCAACAAACTGCCTGATGTTAACAGGTTCTATGGCAATAACAACAACTCTGGGTTCAGCATGACTGTATTCATACATGACTACTCCCATACTGGCTGTATTGCTTAAGTCACAGTGCAAACTGGGTCTGTTTGCATTTTCATTGTCACATGTGACCAGCAGCAGACTGTTAATTTCTTACAGCCAAGAAGCAACAGCAAAGAACCAAACAAATCTCCTCTCAAAACCCACATGGCAGCTGGACACCTAGCTTAGATATGCAGCCTGAGCCTTTCCTCCTGCACAAGACAAACCCAAACCCAGAAGGACAGGATACAGGACATGCCAGTTCCTCACCTTTGCAGTTGCCAGTCTGGTCTCCTTGTCCGACTTGGGCTTCTTATGCAGATGTTCAATATCTCTGAGTGAAAGCAACTCCCCCCTACACACAAATCCAATAAACATCACCACACAAAACTTCAGCTGGCAAGGAAAACAAGACCCTTTGTCTCTCACCCATTCCAGGCCCCTGTCTGACCATCAATTTAGATACAAACACTTCTTGTTCCCTTCAGGATGCTCCTCATGCTTGGGATATCCATTACAAAAGTCACCCACTCATTTTCCAAATCCTTTTTTCACCAAGTTTAAGAAACACTGGAGCTTTAACAGGCAGCTACTGCTACAGACTGCTCCCTCTCATGCCTCTTGGCCTGAACAAGTCAAACACACAGTCTCAGACCTTCCACAAGCTCCTTATGACGTTTTTTCCCCAGTATTAGCCAACCCCCAGCCCAGGACCCATTTCAGCTCTGGATGTCACCAGGGAACACTGATAAACAGCAGAGCTCTGCGCCCTGCAGCAATGAAGAGCTCAATCAGTAGAGGACATGTAAGAAAAAGCTCTCAACAGCCCATATCCTACCTGCCCTCCTCCTCCTCTTCATCATCTATTTCAATATATTTGCGCTTGGCAGCTTTGCCAGGTGCAGAATTAAGTTCTTTGGAAAGCTGGGCAAGACGTATTCTCTTGAAGTCTTCCTGAGTCAGCAGCCTGCTTGTACTGACTGCTGCCGCTTTGGCTTTTCGTTCCTCGATGGGCATGCTTTTCACTTTTTCTGCCTTTGGAGAAGAAAACGGTACAAAATAATCAGAGCTTTGCACCCCACTCCTGAGCTGTAATCCATGATCCTTGCCTCCCAAATACTCATCATGCAACGGCAATATTGCTGGGAAATGCCACAGCCAGATGTCAGGATTTCTCCTTGTCTCATATCCAACATCTAGTGTCTGAATGGAGTGCATGCACACCAGATTTTGGGAATACAAGCTCTCAGCTGATGATTACAGGTCTGAAGGCATTGAGCCCTGAGATATAATTCCCCCTTCTCCCTCCCACCCTAACAGCATTTGTACTTCAGCAGCACTGCTGAACAGCACTTCACAGCTTCAAGACAGCTCACTCTGAAGGCCTGGATAGGTACTTCAGAGCAGCTATGTGAGGGTGAAGAGCAAGAGGATCTGCTCTGTGATTAACAAGACTCCTATGTAATTGGCATAGTAGAGACTAGGAACTCACTACTTGTTGCTGCTCCTCATCCGAGGAGTGATGCACATCAATCCATTCTCCATCGTCATTGTCCTCCTCCTCACTCAGGCTAGCGCTTTCCCAGCCATCTGCTCACAGAACAAGTACAGGGCTGTTAACACAAGTTCATCTTCACTACCCAGACTGGCCATATTTGATGCTTTGATCACCCGCTCTTGTTGCCTTTCATTTAGTTGACTTATCTCCTAACTGCATGTTGTCCCAGGACACAATCCATGCTATGCTCTGCAAAGCTCAGTCATCATCTATAGGGCAAGATCCTGAAAACAAGGTGCATTTGGGACAGCCTAAAGCACCACAGGAGGTAACAGACACCGATTACCCTGACCAGCAATAATGTTCCCCACTCCCAGCCACCTAAACCAACCCAACAAGAGAAGTACTGTGGTTTATAGCCAGCTTAGTTCAGCCAGTCAAAGCATGGATCTTGACTGCCGTGCTGGCTGAGGTACTGAAGTCAGCAGCTGCAGCAGCCAAGCCCAGTGGTTACAGCCATCACTACACAGCCTGTCCCCTCAGGGCCTTCATTCCTCCAGCACAGCTCCTGCAGCATCTTAAAGGCACTCTGACTTCATTCACCAAACCCTGCCTTGCTTTTCAAGACTCTTCCATCTCTTTTCTGACTCTGGCAGGGGTTCCAGGGTGTGTAAAGTATTTAGACAAGAACTGAGTTCAATAAGCCAAATAGTATACCCAACTATTATTTTGGTCTTCTACAATATACAAAAGGTTTTATTTACGAGAAGCTGAACACAGTTCACAGCCGTACTGCTTGTCCCTCTGCTTCCCATCCCAGTGTGTACCATCAAAACTAAACAGTACCAAACCCCAGTGACAAACTGCACTTACTCAAGGATAGACACGTGCAAGCCAAAGCACAGCAGGAAACAAAATGCACAAACACCAGGTTCCATGTCCACATAAAACCTTAGTGAAGGTGATGCCCAAACCAGAATTACTAAAGAAAAAAGGCCAACCTTCCTCTTGGGTTCCTCCCTTTTCCTTTTGATCCTCAACCTCCAGTACTTCTGCTCCTGGAATGTAGTCTTTGGCATCCAGTTCTCCATATTCATGAATCCTGGCTTCCACTGAGGCCTCTGTAGGCTTACCCTGTACATGAACAAAACTCACATTAAGCAGGCTGCTATTGTAATAGCCACCAATCCATGAAAATACCTGGAAAAACAGGAAGGTGTGACTCCAAAGACCTTTCCTTACTTCATGTGGCACAGTTTAGTAACTCCAGTTGAAATGTTTCTTGGGAAACAGCTGAACTTCAGAAGCATAACCTAACCATGAGTTAGATGGAGGCGAACTGACGAAATGTGGACAGCACACCATGTCCAAAGGCAGCAGGCAGAAGAACAACACATATTTCACCCCATTCTCAAGAAGATACTGAGACCAATTTTTATCATTTTTGAGCACATCAGTTTTTAGTGAGTGCACAACACACAAAATGCTTACCCTGAACTTCTTCTGCAGCATCTCTGGATTCAGAGAGCGGAACAGGTGTATCAGAGTTCGGGCGGACATCATCACATCTGACAAGAAAAGGATGGAGTCAGGAAAAAACAGAACTCTGAGCAAACCTAAAGCCCACACAGATCTCCAGCTGTGTGGAGATGTTACAGCTGACTCACACCTTCTGAGCTTACGGTTCCCTGTGATTTCTCTGGTAAGGAACACAGCACTTCCTCAGGGCTAACTCTTCCTAACAATCCCTTCTCTTGCTTTGTTTTTGTCAACTAATTCCCCTAGGGTAACTACCCTTGATGTTTTGTGTCTCAGCTACACACTCCAAATAGAGAGATGTAACCCAAACACTCCAAGTGGTCTCAGCCTGTAAAAACCAATTAGGACAGCACTTGCACAAAGGCTGTAACTAAAGATCACAACACAGGAAAAAAAGGATCTCAAAGTGGTACCCATGTAATATTTACTTTTATTTTTATGCGTCTTGTACTGAACAAGGTCTTGCAGCAGATCTTCAGTCATGGCTAAGGGACACCTCGCAGTGATTTCTTTTATTGCGTTGATTCTGAAAATAGGGAAAATGAGTTATTTCCTCAACACCAGTTAGGAGAAAGTGCCACTTACAGACTGAATTACCTGAAACTTGAAGAACCTTATACAGCATTTATACAACATACAGTGTAAGAAGAGAGAACATCAAATATTCACAGCAAAAACAAAGAACATGGAAGCTAACATACTTTTACCTCAAGCAGCTTCTTGAAAGCATAGCACAAGTAACAGGTATAAGCAGCAAGTGGTTTTAAAAAAGCATGTATTTTACATGCTACATTTGGAGTTTGACATGACTCATACAATTCTGTACCCACCCTACAGTCATGACCTCCCCAGAATTCTTGTCTGTGACAAAGTTGTTGGCAATGGTCATCAACACTGACTGGATAATCTGAAAATAAAAAAACCCCACACATATTTAATAAAAACTTAACACACTTAGATGTTATTAACAGACACATCCCTTTCCAGAGAAAGACACATCAGGACAGCCCACAAATATTTTCTAAACACAAGTTTTCTTGCAGAAAATAAAACAATCATCTTCCCCCCCTTTATGAACAGTGCCTCAGAACTTTCAAAAATTGCTGCAATTGCCACAAGCTTTTCCACCCAATCTGACCCAATTCCCCTTCCCCCTCCCCACACACACACTCAGCTGCATTCCCATGGTGCCCTGCTGCCCAGTTAATAACCATCACAGGTAGAACACTGACCTCAGGTGGTACCAGCTGATGTGAAGCCTGTGCAGCAAACAGAAGAATCCTGGTCACCTCTGGAAGAAAAGGAGGAAGAAGATGCCAAAAATATATTGCTGCAGCTTGCTCCAGACAATAAACACATCCCTTACAACTCAACAAGCTGCT
The DNA here is from genome assembly GCF_027477595.1 of Haemorhous mexicanus. Taxonomy (NCBI): domain Eukaryota; kingdom Metazoa; phylum Chordata; class Aves; order Passeriformes; family Fringillidae; genus Haemorhous; species Haemorhous mexicanus. The sequence goes on from NC_082344.1 coordinate 1,802,971, forward strand.
CAGTCAGGCCCAAAACCATCCAGCCTGAACTTCTTTGGGACAACCATTTCTCCTCTCCCACCAAGCATCAGGACCTCCTGTGGCCTCCACCCAGCCGCAACAGCCAGCTAAAGCAAAAGGAAATGCTCCAGAACTTCAGTCAAACCCCAGTAAATGCAAGCAGCATGCTTAGCTTAGCTGGTCAGGATTAGGGACTCAGATTCCTTTTATTCCTTTGCTCAGGTTCTCAGGTAAGGAGCCCTGAGGGCACACAGCCTCCACGGAAGTCCAAAGCACTTGGCACTTCGGCAGTCAGGAACTTCTACTTTCTTTGTCCACACTGGACTACTCCTGCTTCCCACCCAACCACTGCTACCTGCCCATGTCCACTGCCACTCCTATCAACTGCCTGGACATGAGACATGAGGGATCAGCAGTACCTGGAGTAGCTACTTACCCCTCTGATGGGGCTGGAGGAACCTCTGAACAAAGGGGTAGAAATTAAAAAGAAAAAGCTGCAAGGCAAATAGCAACATATTATCTTCTTGTTCTAGAACTTGAGATCACCTTCATAAGCTGATACATGGTAAGACCATCTCATTCTAGTGTGCTCCCAAAATGCCTCAGATTTTAGAGCAAAATGTTGTCTCCTGTGTTGAGTTTGATATTTGTGGGACAAGGAAATGAACTGCACCAAAATAAACACAGCTGCAGTCTCTTTGCACTTAGTCCTTACCACTTAAATCCTTATATGCCCAGCTTGCACTGGATTACTCTTCACTTAATTCAGTGCTCATATTTTATTACTGGCTAGTCCACATAAAATCCTCCAGGTGCAGTTTCCTTCTTGTTCAGCATCATCTGACAACTCTGTGGTCAGCATGAGCAGCTTCCCAGGAAGGTCTTGAAGCACCAGGCTCTCCTCTATTCTTTAGGTTCAGCTCCTCTAACCCAAACCAACTGATTTCTCTAGGAGTGCTCACTTAGTACCACGAGGTCTGTACCACTGCTATTCCACAAGGCCTACTGACAACTCCCTCACCCATCCCTACCCCCTTTTGGAAATACAGAAAAATTAAACCTTATTTTCCAGAGGCACAAGGCAGGAACATGCCCACAACCAAACCAGGCTGGCTACCAACAGACCACGCTAAAATCATCCCAGTACATACCTCATGTATTCCAACAAGCCTGGATATTAGGTCCATGAGCATCATCTTCACTTCAAATCGCTCCTTGCAGTTCTCCAGCTGCTTCAGCAGTTTCTCAGCAAAGTCTGGTAGAAGCAAAAATGGTTTTGCACAAGACTGAACAAGCACAACACAGAACTCAAATGGGATTACAGTCACAAGAGGCAGTTTGATTTGTTCTTATTTTCAAGGCCCAGTGCCCTTTAACAGAAGAAATTCAAGGTGACCAAAGCACTTATTCCAAAAGGTTATTTCACTACTCATATGCCTAAAAAGCCTGCTGTGCACAGGTTCAGCAGAAGCAACCAGCAGATGTTCCCCAACATCATAAGCACTGGGTCAGCACTGAAAACTGAACGTTAGGATACATTATGGGTTGATATGAGAAAAAGACATGCCCGAGGTTCACTGGAACAGCTAACAACCAAATCAAGTGCTGTTAGATCAACACAAATTGCACTAAGAATTCACTGCACACTCACCTTGGGGATCATGAATCAAGTGAATAGCAGAGAAGTTGAACACCTCTGGCTTGCTCTTCTTTTTCTGCTTCTGCATGGAAACAAGAGTAAAATACATTTCTCTTACTACAAGGCAAGTGTTTCAGTTTCAAGGCTGCTGTCAAAACATGGCTACCTCTTCAAGAAGAATTTAAAAACTATCCCCATTTTCAACCACACAGCACTATCTGCCATCTGCAGCTAAACAAGCAGGGAAACACCAGGACTTCTGTACTAGGAAGATTAATCCAAGGAAGTCAGACAGCCCTCTCCTCACCTTGAGGACCTTCATGGCTTTCTCCAGTTTCTTCTTGCGCTTGGTGGTTTTCTTGTTGGTGGCATAGCGCATCATCAGATCCCTGGCTGTGGGGCCATCATCCTTGGGAAAGGAACACAACACTCAGGTAACCCAGGCTTCAAATGGCAAGCACAGAAACAAACCACCAATATTTTTCAGTACCACATACTCTGAAAACTATCCCCCTTCATAAGCATCAAAACACATAGGTACCAGCATCTAAAAGGAAAAGAGCTTAGCATTCATCTTTTAACAGACAGCAAAGACATCCTGGGGCCAGATGGCAGACACTGAAATTGTTTGTGAATCACACCAACATCTGGAGACAGCTAGACAGGACAGTGAGTAGCACAGAGGCAGACTGGCAAAACCAAAGCCACCAAGATGACAGAACCAATAACAGGTCTGAAAACCAGAGAAGAGAAATATTTGGTCACAACACCCACCTCAGACTCCGACTCGCTGCCCTGTTTCTCATCCTCATCTTTCCCAAGGAAGAACTTCAGACTAGCAACTAACACCTGAAAAGTAAAGTGAGATCATGTGGGACAAGCTGACAGAATTTACAGCCACCCCACACCTTAAGCTGTGCAAAGACTTAGCCATTCTTTTTAACAGGCATGGATCTGATCAGAAAATAAACCAAGTTACAGCCTGAAAGCCACAAGTGTTTTACGAACACAGAAAATTATAGCTGCCCATCATTGCTCAGAGGCAATCAGAACCAAAGAGCACCTGAGTTGCCATAAAGCCAAATTCAAAGCTGCCAATTGTCTTTATATCATCCTGCAGAATGATTTCAGTGCAGTTGCTCCATGTCAACACTGTCATGAGGCCCTACAGAGGTGAGAGCCAAGGTGATGCTCAGAACTCTCAGCTTGCATTAATTCATATAACTCTGCTGGTTAGGTTTTCAGTTTTGGTGGGCTGACTGTTAATAAATGGAACCACTTTTGGACCTTCATAGGTTAAGACCTTGTCTCAATCCATAGGACAAGTTTTTAAAGCCTCCAGAGCCACAGAAGGGCCAATATTCAGTCAGGCCAGCTGCTCTCCTCAGTTAACCACAGACTCGCAGTGCTGATATTAAGGAGATGATATACTGACAGTCTGTTCTGAAGAGCAAAAGAGAAAAGAACATCCACACTCCCTGCACCAGGCTACACTTGTTACAAGGTAAGCTGCCAAACTCCACCTCCTCCCATGAGGGTTATTTTGAGCATTAAACAAGCAACAGACAAATCAGTGATGTTTGTTTGCTATAAGGGCATATTAAGTTACATCCACATGAAGAAGGTAGCCAAAGTAACACCCACTGTATCAGTGATTTCTGTTCTCACCTTGGTCACTTTTGAAAAGCAGGCAGTTGTGATGACATTGACTGTTTTGGCATCATTCCTGGAAAAAAACAAGCCACTTCTTAATTCAAGTCTGGCAATTTCACCTCAGAAAATTGGTTCTCAGCAAATATTTAAGTAACTCACTTCACACAAGACAATTTCTTCTCAGCTAAATTCCTTACTACAAGTTACAATTCCAGTGGGCTACCAACAGGAAATCTACTTAAGTCACTGTCCCCTGCATTGTTTTGTCCTACGTGCCGCAAAGGATGCCCGTGTGCCCCACAACAAATGGTAAATGGACACAAGCCTGCCAGACCCACCAAATATTCCTCCTGTAAAGCTCTATCATCACATCCAGAGAGATCTTGGCAGCAGTGGGATTGCTGTCTCTCAACATGGTGTACATGAAGTTCTGCAGTGCCTACAAAACAAGTTGAAAACAAGTCTTTAGAGGTCTTCCACAACAGTTCCAAGTACCCAGGAAAGCCAAAGCACCTACCGTGTTCACTTTATTGTTCTTGTGTTTGGCATTGACGTTCTTGATGTCCGTCACAATGTGAGTGTACAAGGTCTGCAAGTGGAGAGATGACACAGTAACACACGCAGGGACACGCACCCTGTGCCCAAGCACTGACACAGGCCAGCTGATCACCTCTGAGAATGCTGATCACCTCTGAGAATGCACAGGAATGCATCCTGTGGACACTCATGGATTTGAAAATCATACTGAATTCACAGTACAGCAGGAGGACAATGAACAGCATCAAATGCTGCTTCAAATCCTGCCCCTGCTTCATTCAGGCCTGTTCTGACAGACAGGTTTTTCACCTGCAGACACAATCACAACCACACTGCTCAATCCCAAACAGGACAAGCCTACAACAGCAAGGTGTTTACAGCAGCACAACTCAGTTATTAGTCCTACACAGAGCTGGAGCCCTGCCTCCAGCACTGACTTCTCTAACTGCTGAGCTATTTTAAACTTTGCTTTCCCAACCAAGCAGAGAGGAGCTGCCTGCTCTGGCATTACCCTGGCAAGTTGGTCAAAACCCACTGGAGATGCAGGTTTTTGTCAGCACACCTTACCTTCCGTAGCAGCTTATCGTGGCACCGCAGCAGCTGAAAGAAGAGCTCCAGCAAACTCGTGGGATTTATTAGATTCTTGTTTCTCAACAGGATCAGAGCCTTACAGAAGGTCTGCAAGAGAACCCAAATTTCACATTGCTCTCCAGCTTCTCTTCATTGACAAGCCAACCCCAAGCTCTCAGCTCACACCAAGGGCAGGGTGAGCCCAAGGCGGCCTCACCATGCGCAGGTCGGGGTCCAGGACCGTGTGGTGGTAGGAGAGCAGCTCCTTCAGCTGCTGCGGGAAGCTGGCCATGTGCTCGGGGTAGCAGTGGGCAACCTACAAGGGACAGAGCAAGAGAAGGCTCTAGAGCACACCTGCGCTTCCCTCACAAGGCTGGCAAGGGGCGCGCAAGCTGCAAGTTTAATTGTATATCAGTAACAATCACTGAGGCCGCTATCAAGCACAGGCTGCCCCAGCCATTACTGCGGGGCTGGGGCCCGCGGACTCACCTGCGCCAGGAACATCAGCAGCTCGGCCAGCTCCTTACTGGGCTTGTCCGGCTGGAAGGTGAAGATCTCCACATGGGACTGGTAGTGGTGGTACTGCTGCAGGAACTGCACACACAAGGAAGAGAAGCAGCTGAGCAACACCCGCCCGTACCCCGTGCCCATCCCGCAGCCCGCCCCAGCCACTCCCCGGTCCGCACCTCCTCGGTGTAGGAGGTGGGGTCGCGCTTGATGAGGTTCTGCAGCTGGGGCAGGTTGCTGGGCAGTTTGTTGCCCTGGCGGCCCGACATGGCTGCGGGCACCGGCAGCGGGAGCGCAGCACACGAGGGATCAGCTGGCCGCCGCCATCTAAGCCCGCCCTCGACGGCCGCCGCCGAGGGACAAACCTGTGCGGGAGGCGCGCTCCGTCAGAGCGCCCGCTGGGGCGGAGCGGTCAGCGGGAGAAGCGGCTCCGGGGCGGCCCCGCTTCCCTCGGGCCGGAGCCCGGGGCAGCGCCGCGGGGTTAAACACGGAGCGGGGCACGGCCCGGACCGCAGCTGCCCCCGCCGCAGCCTCCCCGGGCAGCTAGCCGCAGCACCTCGGCCCTACCGCTCCAGCACAGTGCTGGCTCTTCTCCCCTTCCAGCTGCTTAGAGAGAAAACGCTTCACAGCACATCTCAAAGGGTCACTAGAGAAGAGATCAGCATTAGAAAGTAATTCTCAGTGAGGAAAAAAGGCTTAATTCTTATTTAGTCTTTCTTAAAGTTTAGCTTTTGATCGAGAGAATAGAAAGCAGACCTCTTCATTTGCTTAGCCTATACTTCCTCTAGGCAATTGCTTATTTACTGTAGAAGATTTGTCATTCCTTGATGTGCTTCACTTAGCAAACAGTAATAAATCAAACTCTCTCAATAAACACCCTTAGGTTCACCCAGACAACATCTACCAGAGGAGCATCAAGGCTTAAACCTGGTACTGTACCAAACCATTGACACAACTTCCCATTTAAGTCACCACCACTTCTCTCCCTGAAAAGCTTTTCACCTTGTTGGTCAGCATCTCGGAGCCAGCTGCAACCACCTAAGCACATACCTGCTACTGGGTTTCCAGTGGCAGCCTGAATGGACCAGCTCAGGTGAGTTTGGGCTTTCCTGTACCTTTTAAAGCAAGAAAAGCACATCCCCTTCAACATACCAACATAGCCTACAGCAAAATAGAAAAAAAAAAAAAGAAAAGGCTTTGTATCACTTGGAGAATAAAATGACTGCAACTGTAAGAAAAAAACCTGTTACCACACACATAGATCAACAGCAAGCCCTCCATCACCAAAAAAGTTAAATCAACATTTCACACGTTTAACTTGGCAGCTATTGGTTTGGTTCATTACCATCAAGACCTGTTCAGCCACTACTCTGAAGCAGTTTTACTTTACTGAGCACTCCAGCATAGCCCATAAATGATCCAGCCAAGGAGCCCACTTGAGCCTGTACCCTCCACAGACCATCCCTACCTCAGCACCCATAGCTCAAAGTTTGCAAAACCAAAACACCACTACACAGGCTTAACTCCACCTGAAAAGCAAAAAGAGAGCTCAGCTTCACACTCCACTGCTCTAACACAGTCAAGTCACTGACTGACTGCAGCACAGCATTTGCAGTTAAAGTGAGGAACAACCACACTGCTCAAGGAAGGCATAGAGCAAAAGAGCCTTATCCACACTCCAAAGTAAAACACTAAATATTCATTACCTCTGCAGGAGCAAGGCTATTACTGGGATGCCTACAAGAGTAATTAACAAGGTTACACAAACAAACCAATTTAGTTTCATTGCTAGCAAATAGAGCACAATTACAAGTCATCTTCCTAAACAACATTTACTTATTTATTACTGAAAGATGCATTATTAAACAGCTAGCACATAAGAGCATATTCCCTAGTGTGCTTTTAATGACAAAGACCCTAACTTGATGGGCTTATCAATTTTTTTTACTTAAAAAGCCTCAAATACCTGTAAATATTAACATCCAATTCTTATACAAAATTAATTAACAAAGCTAGCTTTCATAATTCATTTGATTTCCAACCAATACCTTAACACAAAAAGGAACAAAGAGCTTTTATTAACATACATACACCAACAGTCATATCACCACCACCTCCCTTACTCCTGAAGAAACACATAGCCCCCTGGTGTGAGCATTTATACCCCAAGCCTGTTATCTCCTGCACACTGATTGGGCTGATTTTCATTGCTAATTGGGCCAGGAATGCTTAAATTCACCTGGAAAAGGCTAGCTGCTTCTTTTTTCGGGGTGGTGAGGTGATGTTAGTGAGTTTAAGCACTAATACTAAGGAAAAGCTTCTCAGTTTGATCTCTTGCCTTGCTTTGGGGGCTAAGTAGCACTTTTTATGTGTTTGTGCTTAACTAACATATTTTAAGCAAAGACATTATCAAGAGTGCTGGTGGTTGTGGTATGGGATAAAAGGTAAGCTTTTTTGCTTGCATGTTTTTTGAGCTCCGTGTTTATTAAACTTCTTTTTTTTATTTTCTGAGGATAAGAAGATGACAGAGGTTTTTTTTTTAATTTAAGTAGAAAAGAAGAGCTGTGTTTGTTTTTTAATATGTCCTTTTTTGTTTCTGTTCAAAGTTTCTAAACATGGATATGTCTGTTGTTTGGGGTATAGAGAAGAAGTTTGGAGTTTTTCCTTTATTGTTAATTAATGGGTTTTGAGTCTAGAATTATTGCCTTTTGTAGGGACTTTTTCTGTGACAGTGTATTAGAAGGTTTTCCTTTTGTTGTACAGTTGATATGTGAGTTAAACATGCTCCAAAAGAAGCAAAACAGAGAACTAACACACTCAAACTTGAAAAAATGGGTTTTGTTCTTATGGTGCATTAGGCTCTATTAGAAAGTGAAAGAAAGGGCAAGCTGTTACTGAAGCTGCTGTTGAGGCACTAAGGTGTTTCTCTGCACTGTCTCTCTGTATTTTAATTAGTTTAGCAGTATCTGGGGCTGCACAGTTTGTGGATGGGGTAGAATTGCATGTGATGTTAGCCTGGGAATATGGAGATGGGCAGCTCTTGGCTTTCTTTTGCTCTTGCTGCAATCAGCCTCAGCTTTTTATCCCATTAAGAGCTGTAGAGTTGAAGTTTTTACAGTTTTTGGGAGGCTTTATTTGAACATGTTTAATGTGCTTGATTGCCAACATTTCATTTAAACTCCTTGGCAGTTCCTGGCCTTTAATGGCTGTAGGGAATTTGTCTTCCTGGACTTAATATTTGTTATTCTATAATTGAGAACAGGGTCGATGCTCTTTTCCTTATAAAAAAAAAAATAACTCTCGAAGTCCAACAGAAATATTCATTTCTGGGTCATGACTCATAAATTATTTGCAGACTTGAGACATAGGAGTTTTGTTGTTCTGTTCAAGGGAATAGGGGGATGTTCCTGTAATGGCTTGAGAAATGCAGAGTCACTTGCAGTTCCAGGGGGAGAAGAGCAGTCCCGCTGAGGGTGCTGATGTGAGCTATTTGTGTGGAACCAGAGGCTTTCAGCCTCAGCTTTGCTTGCTGTGGCATCCCTTTGCCTGCAGCACAAATGTTTCTTTCTCTGAGGGGTGGAGTACTTGTACTTTATTATTTCAAGGTCAAACCCAGTGTGTGTGTAGTAGTAACTGAAGAGCAAAGGATTGTTTGAAATGACCAACAGGCTTCCTACAGGTTGCTTGAGTACCCCCAAAATATTAGTTTTGAATGAGTACCTTTTAATGTTATATGAGGCTTAAAGAGGTGACATGCAAAAGAGCTCTAATTTCTTCCTCTCAGGCTTTACTTCATAGCTGTGATCTAATAACTTATAACATCACAGCATTCTGAGACTGGGGAATGGTTTCTAAGATGAAAATGTCTTTGAGGCATATTTTGGTGAGTTATACATACCCACTGCAATACCTAGATGGCCAAGAGGCCTTTGCTCTTGATGGTTTTTTAAATTGGCTTATTTTAGCAAGTTTATTTTTCATAACCGTGATATAACATCAGAATAATTTGTGTCAATCCTTTTTTATATCTTTACTCTCCAAAATTTGGCCTCACATGATATTTTTTTCTTTAGGCCAGACCCCTTGCACACGAATTAATATCCCCCAGATTACCTGTCTTGAAAGTACTCTGTTCAGGGGTGATGAAAACTTCTGATCTGTGGATTGCACTTTCAAGAGTTAATTTAAGTGATGTTTGGATTTTGAGACTCTGATCCTGCACTGATTGGGAATCAGAGCAGCTCAGTGATGCAGATCTGATCCTAAAATGATACACCAGTTCAGCCTCAATCTGTCAGAGGTTCTGCAAGTGCATGGAAATATTTCTATTCTGGTGTTTTGGGAGACTTTGCCTGTAAATATAAACAGTTATTTAGGGAGAGTTTGATTAATTGCAAAAGAGAAAAGAATATGATTATAGGTTTGGCTTCCTTTTATGCCTTCTTATTGAATTGAATACAACACACGGCTTGATTGCAGAAAAAAATTTATTGAATGTTTGACTTAACAAAACTACAGTTGTGGGGATAAGGTTTTTGCTGTTTCATCACTCCAATTCTGAACCCTGAACTAGGGTCCTGCTCTAGCAATTTATGTTGTGCTCATAGAATTTTTTGAGGTTTTAAATGCAAGATAAGGAGCAAGTAAAGAAATTTGAGCCCACTTGATTTTTTTTTTTCTTTTCACCACTTGAACCAGGAGCAGGGGTGGAAGAAGGCAGCAGTATCAGTAAAGCAGTGGGGAAAGTGAAATGCCCAACATCTCCCAGAAGAGCTGAGTATTCCTGGCACAGTTGAGGGCTTGGCAGCTTTGCAAAACACTTCAGGGTAGCTGCATCTTTTGATCTTTGAATCTGGGAGAACTGGAAGCTTGCAGATGTCCAGGTGCTAGAAGGGTCCCTAATCTTTTGTCTCAGCTGTGGTTTTACAACTCTCTTCCAAGGGCATAAATGCTGCTAATGTCATCAAAGGCTTTGTGAGAAGGTTGTGCAGAGGTCACTTTAGATTGCTCAGGAGAGAAGGGCACAGACACTCCTGCTGATGTCTGGGGGAGGCATGCAGGAGACTGAAAAGGACAGCTTCCCCAGAGCTGTCAATGAGTGTAGTTCCCTTGACTTCAGGGGAATGCCTTCTGTCTGCTGGGGATCTGGTCTCTGTGGACTGAGACACAGCTTGGCATTGCAGCTATGTGCCAGGGACTCAAGAAGGGAGACTGAAAGCCAGGAGCTGCTCTTGGGAGATGGCACGAGTCTGAGGTTGGAAATGGGAAGAGAGGAGTTGGGTTACTGCAGGGGCCAGCATTTGGGGTGCTGCCATCCAGGTGCTGTGGTGCTCTACATGCATTTGGGATAGGAACAGGGGTGCTCGGAGGCTCTGGCACAGCAGAGGGCTGAGCTACTGGGCAAAGCAGGAGTCAGGGGTCAGAGCTGCTGGCACCTGCATCACCTCCCCGTGGTACAGCAGGGGCACAGGAGAGCTGTAGCACTCGTTCCTGTCGTAGGTGTAGCACGTCTGAGCTTCCTCGCAGGAGTTGCCCTGCTGGGCCTGGTGGATGGCCCCACCCAGGTCAATTTCTATGGGTTCACAATTTTTGCAGCTGGAAGAGAACAAGTGTGAGGAGTTAGGTGAAAAGATGCCCCTGCTGAACCCCCAGTCTTTCTTGCTCATCTGCAGGTTGAGCCAGGAGAGCGCTGTGCCCTTTGTAGGTGTTCCAGGGGAACATCTGGCCCTCAAGCATCTTTTAGCACTGCTGAGGGTTAAGTCTTGGCAAATGAAGTTAGGAAGTAAAACTACTTACAGTTCACTCAAGCGGTAGACAAAAGTGGTCCTGAGTGGGGACAAGGGGTCAGAGATGTTCTCCTGAGCCTTCAGGGGAACTCTGCAAAGGTGGGAAGAGAGTCATTTGCATGAAAACTGCTTATTAAACAGAGTCTGCTCTGTTGTGAGCAATTTACAACTCTTCCTCTTCAGGTTATTGGCATTCTGACCCTTCTCCAAATCAAACCCCTGGAACAGGAGATCTTGGTTCTCTGCACCTTCAAAGGCAAGAACCCTCCCTGAGAGGACTGCAGCAATTGATCTAAGTGCCACTTGCAAGGTGACAGGGCTGAGAGGGTTAAATTTTGTTAAACTCTGAGCTAGCAGATGCTTGAGGCTGGTGGACAGGAATGATTAATTAGTGGCTCTCCTGCTGTGAACTCTACAGCACTCCTGCAGCTGTTTCCCAGAGAAACACACACTTCTCTTAGGTGTGTGTGAGTGGAGAGTGGGGTATCCACATACCCTCTGAATACAGAGAAGCAGAGGAAAGAATCATCAAAACAATTCTTGTCTCATTTGCTGCTCCTGTGTTTTTGAGCATGTGTAATGTGTTGGAACATTATTTACCTGGAGGTGATTGCTTTGTTGGATTCTGGTGGACATAGTTTATGTTAATTAGCTCATCAGGTCCAAGCTGTGTTGACTGTCTGGTCAGCAGACAGTCAAGAGTTCTTTATTTTAGTATTGCTCTTGTTAGTGTAATACAGGGCAAAATAGTTATAGTGTTATATAGTATAATAAAGTAATTAATTAACCTTCTGATACTGTGGAGTCAGATGCATCATTCTTCCTGCCCTGGGTCACCTGGTAAATACTCTCGGAGAGGACAGGACCAAGTCCTGTTCTTGAACTGAGCTCTGTCTCATGGGAGACAGTTTAGGCATTAACTCTTTTCCCAGGCTTTCAGTCAGGTCAGGAAGTAAATCCAGTGTCCTGGGCCTGATCTTGTTTCAGGTCTGATCAACTTTTGAAAGGTCATTATCTACTTCCCCAGCCTATTTTGTGAAGTTAGTATTGGTCTGCCTAAAACACGGAGATGTTTTTTGTGTCTGAAGGAACAAACACCAGAGAGGTTCATGTGAGGCAGAAAAGCACTTAGCAAAGTGAAATACTCAGGATACCACAGAAAGCAGCCCACATGAAAAACTGTTCACTTCACCAGTGCTGGGACATGAGAAACAATGCAAAGAAAACTGGTATAACACTGCATCTCGTGCTCACCATCTCTGTGAAATACTCGGCTGCCACTTACATGATGCGGATGTTTCTCTCCAGGACTTCTTCCTGAGGATCTTCTTTGGAGGGGACAAACTTTGAGGTCACTGTTACGCACTGACACTTATTATTGACCAGCACGTACTCCTCATCGCTGGGAGCCACTGGATAACCTGCAAGCACAGGATAGGCAATGCCAGAATCAATAGCCAAATCCTTGAAAGCTGCTTGAGCAGATAGCCAGAGGATGAACATGTCAGCAATGCACCATTACAGCACCTGGATTGCTTCAAGCTGAGGTTGCAGCAGGTACAAGTGATTGTCTCAGCAAAGCTGGGTTCAGCTGTCTTCCTGCTCAGCTCAGTGGGCTGCTGTACGTAGGGGTAGTGGGTCTGGGAAGGACAAGTTTAGGAACCTGGACACTGTGCCTGGTGAGGGACAAACATGCAGGGACTGCTGGTAAAATGGGAACAAAGTCCCAGCCACACCTGGTGACTGAAGTGCTCTTTTACTAGGAATTGGTTAGACAATTCCTCTGTTGTGCACCAGGACTGCTCGAGCAGTCCGAACCCCAGTTTGGATCTGATCTCTAAACTAATGTCCTGACCTTGCCAAAGTGGCAGATGGGTCAGTTTTCCTTGAGTGGTATCCTGTCCTTCAGGTTCCTGGGGGAACAGCTGCCAAAAAGCACAGGAGGACCCAGCAAGGAGGCAGCCTGCTGATGTGGCAGGGGAAGGCAGTTGGCCCTGATGATGCTTGTGGTTTGCAGGGAAAACTCCAGTCCTGATTTACCCCTCTAAAGTGCTGCTTCTAGCAGGCTACTCTGTATGAAACTCAGTCAAAGCAGGCTGAAACATGCCAGGTGTCACTCAGAGGCTTTTGGGATGTTCCTGATGTTGCATCATTCTTGCTACAGCACCTTCAGCCTGCTTAGAAGTAGCAGACCTAGCTATTTTTGTCATATGGGGGCAGTTTGTTTTGGACTCAAATGGATCTCAGTTCTTGCCTGCTCTGCTTGTCCCTTGATTTAATCAGAGAGAGGAAGAAGAAACAGGCTGAAAAAAGCTGGGTTCATCATGTCTATAAAAGATTTTGGAGTTATTGGACTTAAAAGCTTTAGTCCTTCCTTTCCCTGTAATATCCTGGTCTCATCTGCTTCCATTCCGGGGTTTCTGAGATTACAGGCACCCTAACTGTGAGAAGGTACCAATACTGTGTAAAATGATACCTCTGTGACCCCAGAGTTGACCTGCTGGTTACAAGTGCTGTTTCTCTGGCCTTTGGCAGCAGTATACCTGCTGGATAAGGTTCTCTATGGAGTTCCTAGCTTGGGAAGGAAATCACTTTCCTAGCTTGTTCTCCAAGCTTCTTCTCTGCCAACTCATCATTCCACATGAGCTCTTCCCTCTGATGCAGAAGCCTCCCAGAAAAGCCTCTCTAGTCCCTGGCTCCTTGTCTTGGCCTCCCTTTGGCTCCAGGGAAGTCTCTGGCTTTTTGTCCATCACACAGTTCTTCCTCTGCTGTCTGTGCTGCATTCTGCTTAACATTGTGTGCAGTTCTTTCCAAACCCTTCATCCAAAGCCAATGTTCAAGTCAGATCCTATTGGCTTTTGGGTTGTCCCAAAACCTCTCAAGAGCAGGCTTTAATTCTAAAATTAGATCAACACAATCTTATGCATATGCAGGTTTTTCTGACTGCTCTAAAAATACTGCCCTGATTTGATTCTTTGTGTTATGCTCTTGGCTTCACTGTTCAAGTTACTGGTGCTCCATCAATTTTTCATTTAAGATTACAATGCTAAAAAAAGGTGATATTTATCTGCAGTCTCTCCATGTGTCACCCAGTGAAGTCTCTTGGGGAGAAGGTATTTAAATGCAAAATTGGCTAGTGCTGTTCTAAATGTCTTCAGGTTGGATTTCCTGATGCCTGAGTCACTGCACTGAGCTGTTCCCTCCCTCCTCAATACTTATGTGGCTGTATTTTGGACAAAATTTCTCAGCAACCAGTATTGCACTGTCCTTTGATACATTGTGAAGCCCAACAGAACTGCCTGGGCTAAGTGATAAGATGCCCTTTTCCAAAAAGGGCAGGAGCTGCAGGAAGTGCAGGGATGCAGCTGTCTGTGCTGTTGGATGGTTATCCCTGAGCACTGACTCCACCCTGCAGGCCAGACCCAACCATGTGCAGCAGGATGGATTCACACTGTCCAGAGACCTGAGACCCACACTGAGGAGTGTGCTGGGAGGACAGGCTGAGCTCAGCTGAAATCAAGAGTTTCCAAGAAATTCAGTGGAGTTCCATGATTAGCTACAGTTTAAACAGAATAAGTTGGCTGTAGCTGTATGGCAGGATTGCCAGGAAGATTTTGGAAGCCTTTAGACCTAGCAGCTAAACTCCCTAGGACTGCAGAAAAACAAGCATGCATGTTTGCAGGTGATTGCTTCAGAAACATGATAGAAAAATCACTAATTATCAGGTCTTAAATTTGGAGCTAGTCATCACTTTATCCTCCAGGCAGCAATTAAGACCCCACTGCTCTGATGCAGAAACACCCTGAGGAGTCCAAGCACCACTGAAGCACGGCTGCTTGAGTGGGCTTTGAGCTTTGACTCCTGACTGTTAGAATAATTCAGGGTAAATGACACAGAACCTGCCATTGATGTCTTAATCCCAGTTTTCCATTTTTTCATTGCTCACCTACCTGCCACGAGGATAATCCCCAAGGAGATGGCCAAGGCAACACACAGCAACCAAGTGCTCTTCATCTTGCCTTCTCTTCTTTTGAAGAATGTCAGTGGAGAGCCTGACTCTGCCTATAAGGGTGTGTGCAAATGGGTTTCCTAAAATAAACAGCCTGGCCAACACTGGAAAGTGTGGTTGGGGACTGAAACCAGGTGTGTTAATGCACCAAGAGCTCTGGCTTTCAGAGGGGAGGGGGGCAGGGAGTTGCACTTTGATTGTGCTTTTTTCTGTTCTTCACCTACAGGCAACAGAGCTGCTGAGTACAAGGACATCTTGCCATCAGGGCTGATGGAAGGTAAGAAAGTCCAAGGGTCACAGCTCTGGCCTCTCATTTTGAGAAATCAGACTTAAAAATCCCTGGAGTCTTATTAAAAAAATGACTTCAGGCTTCACAATCCAAGTTCTGTTTGGACCAGCTGTGTGCAAACCTGAATTAAGGGCTGGACCTGCCCCCAGGAGAACCTGCAGTCAAAGCAGGAAAGGTGACAGGCAGGGCTGAAAGAGGTCACAGCCACTGCAGCTCTGCCCACTGCACTGGGGAGTTCATCTTGGTGTGAATGGACAAGGGACTCCATGGGATTTGTGGTTTACAAGGGGTCCTGAGTCAGGTGCCAGGAAAACCCTGGGGTATTGGGCATGCAGACTTTTCCTGAAGGAGGCCTGGGATTTTTTTTTCTTCTTTTTCTGGTCACAGATTTGATAGTATTTGTGTAACTTTTGAAGAGCAAATGTAGCCTATAATGGCCAGGGCTGTCTCTGTAGCATTTGCCTGTGTCTTGTACAGAAAAAACCACTTTTTAAGGGAAACCCAAACTTAGCAAGGGCCTGGTTGCCCTTGCCAGGCTTCTTCAAGAAGCTGAACTCTTCTGGCAATGCTGCCAAGCATCCTAGTTCCTGTCACCTTGCAGGATGTCTCCCTTTTTCCAGACCCTGCTGGCTGGGTGCCTAAGGCCAGAACTGTTCCAAGACCCTGGTTGTGTGCCCTGAGCTTTTTCCCCAAGCACAAACCCCTCACCCTGCAGCTGTGTGATGCAATGAGCTTTCAGGTTACATCAGCAGGGCTCATGTGCAAGGGGAGTGTGGGACTTGGGGAAGGGGGGGAAAGATGGGTCACAGCTGACCCCTTGCAGGACATGGGGTTCTTCAACAGTTCTGTACAAACCTTGTGCTCTCTTTAGGGATCTGTCTGTAGCAGAGAAAAAAAGTGGGGTTGTTTCCTTTCCCCATCCTAGAAAGCATTGCTAACAATTTTATGCAGCCCTCTCTCTGAGACAGGGGCCAGATGTTCCCTGTGCCCCATTTTTGGCAGGAGGTAAAAAATAAGTCCATTCACCAGTGCTGGTAGGGATGTCTGTCTCAAGTACTGTTTGTTTGGGTCACTCTTTTTTGTAAGAATTTTGCTAGAACTAGGCAAGAAGGGAGGATACCAGGATAAACAACATGCAAGGGAGGCTAGTGCTGATCTGTTTGCATAGCTACAATAACAAAAATATGGCCCTGGGAACATGCAAGGAGAGCCTTTTCAAATGCCAAGGCAGAGGCTGAGCAGAATTCTCTCTGTGCCTTTCTGTTCACTTGGGTGGTTTTCCCTGGCTGCCGGCGCTCAGCGTATCTGGATTTCGGTTGCTAAATCTACACGTGTGTGTACAGTCCCTTGGTCTGGATATGATGACTTGAGAGCTATTTTCAGTCCCTTCAGCCACCTGCATGTCTCTGGGGATTTCTAGCTAGATCTTGAGAGGAAGGTTCATGTTCTGGACTGATATTTGTATGGATTGCCCCTGTTTTACTGGGTGCCTTCTGCATTTTTATCTGGGTGAGCAGGCGTTTGGCAATGGGCTGCATGGGGAGCCACACTCCCAACTCCCTGCAGGGCAGAGGCTAGAGGTGGAATAACTGAGAATTGGAAAAGAAATGGGAACCAGCCCTGTGGTTTTAGTCTCTGTTCACATGTGCTGTGCTTCCAGATGCCCTTGGATATGCTGAAGTAGGATTTTCCAGGTAAGAAGCTGGGCAGGTGCCTGAGTGAAGTGGGGTGAAATTGTTGTTGCTGTCCTGGGGTGGTTGGACAGTAGCAAGGCTCAGGGCCTCTCTCTTCACATAACACACCATCCATGAGCAGTCTGCCCTGGGCTTCTGTTTGCTCCTCCTTTCTCACTTGGAAGCCAACAGAGAGGTGCATCTAAACAGACCAGCAGCAGTCCCTGATTGTTGTCTTGGTAGCAGTGATCCCATGCTGCTAGCAGCAAACTGGTTTCTCTTGAGCCCTCCTGGCTGACTGGATCAGCTAACTCATGCTGGGGATGATCTCCAGCTTCACCTGAATGTAGCTATGTTTTCACAAAGTCCTGGAGAAGGTTTGACTAGACACAGATTGTTTCTTGCTCTTGGAAATTAACTTTGGGTTGGGAGACATGTCAATTCCATTGAAATCCAAGAGAGTCCAAGTGGAAGTTAGTAGGCTGATTTTTGAAAAAAATTAGGATGTTTTAAGATGGAAACTCTCAAGGTCAGGGACATGAGAAAGGCCTGGTTTCTTTAAGTCACAGCTACAAAAGTTACCTGGAATTTTAGCCTGGCAGGATCTGGCTGCACATGTCCAAGTATCAAGTGAAGATTTCCACCAAGGTATAGCCAACAAATGTAGTGGATGCTGTGTCTCCAGAGCCAAGTTACTCTTGCTGCTCTTTCTTCTACAGGCCCGTGTCCAGGGAGGTGATGGCTGAAAACTGGCAGGGACAGATTTGGAAAAGCGGTCTGAGGCTAAAACTTTTGTTTGTGTAAGGAAGTTTTGATCCAGAGGTGACCATGTGAAGAGGCTGAATGTGTCAGAAAATTAAAACTGAGACTTGTTGGCCAACAGAGGGATCAGGATCCAAATGAATCACCAAAAAGTGAGTAAAGCACCCCACTCTGTTTCAGCTAATTTGAATATCTGCTTGACATGGGTTTTTTTTCTACAAAAAGTTGAACCAGGAGCATTTATAAATACACCTGCACCTGTTCTGTGGTGAGAAAGATGCCCCTGCACTTGTAGGCAGAATTGCTCTTGCTGGGAAGTGTGCATGCCTGATTTATCAGGCTCTGGGTTACTCAGCTTGGACTACACTAATTCCTGTGTCTCATTACTCTGTTCTTGGGGCAGGGCTGCCTGCAGCTCATAAAAGCAGATGGCTTCCCTGTGGCTCAGTATTAATGTCATTTTCCCGTGGGAAGGCTGGGAGGCTGGGCTGGTGCTGTGCCATGGCTGACAGACCCACGAAACCACAGGATGACAATGCACAGGTGAGCAAGTACAGACTGCATTAAAAGCCCTCCTAGGGAGGAGTCTCCAGGTATAAAAAAATCAGAATTGCTCCTTTTTTGGGACGCATGGATCTCTTGGCATAAGGGGATAGATTCAAGGAGTCAGAGGTGATGAAGCAGCAGCTGCCGAGCTGTGCAGCCTGAAGCTGCCTGTATCCCTGTAAAAGTGCGATTCGGTGACGGGAAAGGCTCTGGAGAGGTCATATCCAAACCTCGGAGGTGTCCGGGGAGGTTTGCAAATACTTCTGCTTCTCTCCGAGTTTCATCTGGTAGGGAACGGAGTACCAAGTTTTGGTTACAAGGGCACAGGTGTCAGGTGTGTTCTCCGTCTGGTTTTTTTCCTCCTTGCCGTAAGATGACCGCAGAGCCAGCAGCTGTACTGGCTGGACTTGTAGAGGAAGAAAAAGCCCCGAGGAGGCAACACAAGGGCTTTCCCTTCCCTCCCCACGTGGCATCATTGCTCGGCGAGCGCTGCCACGGCTGAAACGCCAGCTCCCCGCGGGCTGCCCGGGGCATGCCCCGCGTCCCCGGGGGCGTGCCCACGCTGCGGCCCGGGAACAGGAAGGGCTGGGCAGGCAGCGGAAGGGACGCAGCGGAAGGGGAAGCGCGGCGGGGGCAGTAGGAGCCATGCGGACCCGGCGCGGCACCGTCCTGCGGCCGCGGGCCGAGCCCGCCGAGCCCGCCGATGACCCCGCCGAGGTGCCCGGCGGCCGCGCCGGCCCCGAGGAGCTGGCGGACGATGTGGAGCGCTTCCACGAGGAACAGTTCCGCGCCGTGATGGCCGCCCTCGACAGCGGCGACGAGGCCGGCGACAGCGAGGAAGAGGAGGAGGAGGAGGTGCTGGGTCTGCAGCTGCCCGAGGATAGCGAGGAGGAGGAGGAGGATGAGGAAGATGAGATTCAGGATCGGAATCCCTTTGTGGAGTACAGCGCAGAGGAGGATGAGGATGGAGAAGATGAAGAAGGTGAGGAGGATGAAAATGATTTTGGGGATGGAGAAGAGGAAGGAGGTGAAGATGCAAATGACATTGAGGATGAAGAGGGGGACCTGTCCATGGAAAGCGACTTGGAGGAGCGCCATCCCGAGGCCAAGCTCCCCCACGAGCTCTCCTGGGGCCAGCGCAAGCAGCTCTACTATGACACGGACTATGGGACTGATGCCCAGGCCAAGGGCAAGCGGAGCCAGCAAGAGATCGATGCTGAGGAGGAGGAAGAGGAGCAGGAGGCTCAAGTTATCCAGAGACGGTTGGTGCGGGATTTGGGGGAGGATGATTATGGTCTGCACATGATCCAGGGCTACCTGGCTAAGCAGCAGAAAACGCACGATAGCAAGGGGCAGAAAATTGCTAAGGATCTGCAGGCCCTTTCCAAGAAGGAGCAGCTGAAGCTGCTGAAGCAGGAGTCCCCAGAGCTCCTGCAGCTGATGGAGGACTTTGAGGTGAAGCTCATGGAGATCAAGGATGAGTTGCACCCGCTGCTGCAAATGGTGAGAGACGGCACTATCCCGCAGGGGAAGGGCAGCCGCTATTTGCAGACCAAGTACCATCTCTACCTGAACTACTGTGCCAACATCAGTTTCTATCTGGTTCTCAAGTCCAAGAGGATGCCAGTTCACAGTCACCCGGTCATCGAGCGGCTGGTGGAGTACAGGAATATCATCAACGACCTCGCCGTCATAGACCAGAAGCTTTCCCCGCAGGTCCGTATGCTTCTGAGGAGCTACTACGACAAGAAGGAAGAGAAGCTGCGGAAGGGAAACAAGTTTTCAGTGTTTCTCACCATGAATGGCAACAAAACCAAACCAAAATGTGCCTCTGCACCTGTTAGTGGCCAGGCTGCTAGTGCTGCCGAGTCGTCGGATGAGTCGGAGCTGGATGAGGAGGCTGCCCTGAAATACTACAAGATGATGGAGGAGAAGCTGGCACTCAAGAGGAAGAGAAGTGGAGAGGAGGATGTGCCTGAAGAAGCAGCGGTGTCGGAAGGAGAAGATCCCAGTAAGAAGAGAGGGGTGACCTATCAGATGATCAAGAACAAAGGCCTCACGCCCAAGAGGAGGAAGATCGACCGCAACCCCCGGGTGAAGCACCGGGAGAAATTCCGGCGAGCCAAAATCCGCCGCAAGGGCCAGGTGCGCGAGGTGCGCAGGGAGCTGCACAGATACGCCGGGGAGCTCTCTGGCATTCGGGCCGGGGTGAAGAAGAGCAGGAAGCTTAAGTGATGGTCATCTTTTTGTCAGAGCTGCGAGGAGCAGTACTGAATCCAATAAAAAGTTTATACACCGTGGTGTGGGGTTTATTCTTGAGGAAACTGGAGGTGGGGTGGTATTTGGTTGTTCTTTTTCAGAGGGGGCTTTCTAGAAGGTGCCATCTCTGAGTGGTACAGGGCCCTTTCCACACCTCACCCGTGTCTGATGGTATTTTCATCTGTTGTGGTGCTGTTGAGTTTCCCTAAACAGGAAGCCTTGAGAGATTGCAAGGAATGTATCACACAAAGGGAATTCAATAGGCCGTGTGGGACTAGGGGGGAGATGGGATTGGATGGACCTCTTGAGGGTGGGTTGGGAAAGGGGTTCAGCAGCTGTCACTGGCCTGCTCTGTTTTTCTGTCTAGTTCTGGTCCATCCTGTTCCTGTGTTGAGCTGCAGAGATATGGTTAATAGTAGTTAATTTTTGTTCTGATTAGCACCTTTGTTAGCTCTTAAAATATAGGCACTTCTTTAAAATTACTTAGTCCCACATGGTCTAAAGTATTGTTTCCCTTCCTGAATGAAGTGAGAAGCAAAGCAAGGACTTGTGGACTTGCCTGGATTTTATAACCATTTATCTGATAACCAGATTAGCTTCCCCTATGATAAATGTTAAATGTTGTCTGCTGCCGCAGGACTAAGCATTGCTGCAGGACCACCTTACAGATGGCTACGGTGTTATGTCTTCAGTGGGCAGGTAAACTTTGGGGGTGTTGTACTACTGCCATGCCTTTTGGTGTGGGTTAATGCATTTTAACCCCACACTGAAGTGCTTGCCAGGAGCTGACTGTGAGTGGTCAGTTCCAGTCTGGGCTATGAAGGAGTGAGTAATAACTTTTCTGAAGTTTTACAAAAACTGTCTCAGGTAGAACCTGGGCTTGTGTCTGGGACAGGTTTCAGGGAGCCCATGCCCTGGTTTGTGTACCATAGCATGTGAAAGGTATTAGTTTTCCATATGAAATGATTTCAGGAGAATAATTGCTTTATTTAATAATGCAATTGCATCTCATGGGAGTGTTTTGTTTGTGTGATGGGCTTGGGGGAAGCCAGGATACAAGTGTGTGCTCTTGGTCCAGTGGCAGGCCAGGTTCTGTAATACAAGCATGGAGGTGCTCTGCTTGTGCTTTGAAAGTGAAATGTGCTTTTGTGGGGTTCCTGTGTAAACCTTAACACCCCAGGCCTGTTTCTGCCAGCAACACACTGCTCACTGCTGGCTGGAGAATATATTGGTCATTTTCCAGGCTGCTTGTTGAATGGAGAGGTAGAAACACAATAACCTTAAACTGGGAAAAGTCCTGTCTCAGGTGCACTGAAGAGGTCTTCTCCTTAGATCCGTGCTTACTCACCTGCCCTTATTATAAACAGCAGTGTCAGCTTCTCCTTCTTCCCAGGAAGGAGTAGCCTTGCTGCTCAGCCTTGATGAGGAGGGAAGCAGAATTTCTTCACCTTTAACTCCCCATGGGGATCCTGGTTGAAGACTGCCGCTGATAATGCTGAGCTATGCCCTGGAGACTCTGCCAAGAGGTCAGGGGTAAGATGCTGGGCAGAAAAAGCAGATTAGGTGCTTTTTCTGGGGAGGGATGGTATTGTGTAACAGGCATCACAAGAGGTGTGGAAAATAGCCAGCAGAGATGGTCCCTGATCTCATTACCACACAACCTGCTTGTGGGGGTTTCACCCTTGATGCAAACATGAAGGGCTAATGGTCTTTGGTGGTCTGGCTTTGTGCTTCCTTGGAAAGCTCCAGCAGCTGGCAAGCACAATTGTTACTTCTACCTGAGCAGTAAATAAAGGAAAATATCACATTGGTGTGCCATTGCAGACAGCTTCCTCAGAAAGCCTGGGATTAGGCTGAGGGCCCTGCCTGCCGGCAGATGGCAGCTCCTGGGTTAATGAAGATTAACCAGGCATTATGTCCACTTGATCAGTTCAGAGACTGGACAAAGCCATAAACATAATTCCCATATACTTTTATGTGTGATGTGATTGTTAATGCTGTGGGAGGGGGGATGCTGTATGGTGTCTAGGAAATACTTGGAGTAAGGTTTTGTGCTGAAGGGAAATACCTGGTGGCGAACAGGTTTTGAAAATCCCTGAGAAAATGAACACATGAAATCAGGCAAGGACCGCAGGGGATCAGGAAAAGAAGCAAGGAGTGGATCCAAGTCCTGGTTAATGCTGCTTTTTGCCTTTTCCAGTACTGCTTCTGGGGAAGGTGCTGACACTGCCAAGAAATGCTTCAGTCGTGAGATGGCACTTGTCCTTGCCAGGGTCCTGCTTGGAGAGGACTGGCAGCCTCAGCAGCACCTAAAGCAGGTGGGACTCACCTCAGGTAACAGCTTTGCTTCACCTCCATCACCCTCACAGCAAGGGAAGGACTGGCCCTGGGTTCTTTCCACCTGCTCGCTTGGAGCACAGTAATGCAAAGGACAGTCAGTCCTGCCACACCTGCACATAAGTGATTCATAGTTCAACTGATGCAGGCAAAGTGTAGAAAGCTCCAAGGTATGAGCTGTTGTTTTCCTGCACCTGGAAGACATAATCCTTGGGGGGTGATGAGCATCCAGAGTAAGCCTGGCTGCCCTTGGAAGGTTGGGCAGAAAAGTACAGTGGTAAGGGGGACACCATGCTTTCTGCATCACAACCTGAAATTTCTGTTGATACGGGGCAAGGAAAATATATTGACTAACTCATATGGAAATACATTTGCTGCTGCCTTAGATTTTGTCAAGGTTTTCCTAGCTGTGTTCCATAATTATTCCATCACACACAGTCTGGGTATTGTTTTACTCTTGTTAGCACATAGAAATTGAAACATTGCGCTGTGCGATTTGTGAAGTGGATTAAAGCATCTGTTCAATTACTTGTAACATGTTGCATGACTTGGGGCAGGGCTGAAAAATCAGTCTCCATGAATCAGTAGCCTTTACGGCTTTGCTTTTGCAATTTTAATGTGAGATTTACAAAGAAAGCAGCAACGTGTTTCAGCTTAACCCAAGTGCACGGAAGGCAGGGTGCTCTTTAAAAACTGGCAGATTTATGTGTTTCTTGCCTGCTGACAGCACCACAATCCACATTAATTGTCCTGTCTTCTGAAAGACTGTCCCAAGTGAAATTCCCAGTAGTATGCTCTATTTGGCAGTTTTAATACTAAAGAATATACTTGGACTTTGTTCCCTTTTGTCCCAGGATCTGAAAACGCTGCTGTCCATGACCTCTCACGCCGGGGAAAGCCAAGGGGAGGCAGAAGATGGTGCCTCGGCTTCTCTTCCCGGGTAAGAGCCCCCTGCACCATCAGAGGGTGGCGGCTATCGGGGCGGCTGTCGCCGGCCGCGCTCCCTCCGTGCCGGGGCGAGCCGCTCCCTCCCCGGGGGCGGGGGCTGGGGCGGCCGCGGCGCTTCCCGGCCGGGGCGGGGCGGGGGCTGGGGCGGCGATGGCGGAGGCGGAGCGGGCAGCGCTGCTGCCGCCGCCGGCGGAAAGTTCCCGGGACGGGGCCGAAGCGGAGCTCCCCCCCAGCATGGAGCGGCGGCCCGAGCCCGGGGAGGCGGCGGCAGCGGCGGAGGAGGAGGAGGAGGAGGCGCGCCCTGCCTCGCCGCCGTTCTTCCTCCTCTACCCCGGCCATGGAGGCGGCGCCGCGGCCGCGCCGCCCGGGCTGTGGAGACCCCCGGCGCCCCGCGGCGGGGCCGCGCTGCCCGTGCTGGTGCTGAGCTACCCGGGGCCGGACGGAGCCCGTGAGTACCACGGGGCTGCTCCCGGGCCGGGAGCGTCCATCGAGGCGGGGTGGGCGGCGGGCCGGGGGTCCCTGGGCGTCGCTCCCCTCCCGGAGTGCCGCTGCCCCGAGCCCTCCGGGCGGGCGGCTCTCGCAGCCACGGGCGCGGCCGGGCTCGGGGCAGCCGCCCCAAAGCTGCCCCTGCCCCGCGGGGTTACGGGGGGACCCGGCTGCTCCCGGCGGCGGGGCTCGGAAGGGGGCGGTTGTGGGGGCGGCATGTGAGCCGTGCTGGCCCAGCAGCTCGGCAAAACCAGCCCCCCAGAGAGCCCTTGGAGGAGCATCGCGGCCGCCCTTGGAAATCCAACAGGCTGTCCTGGACACGCGGGGTGTAGTTTAGGGGCTGGGGAACACCCTCTCGGGTTTCCTCCTCGTGTTGGTGCGGAAAATAAACGCGTGGCGAGGACACTGCGCGCTTGAGACCTGAAGAGGTTGAAGTGCATCGCTGTGTGGGGCGTCTTGGGTGACAAACAGCGTTCTCCTTTGTGAGATTCTTTATGATGTTCTCGTGGTGTATTTGTGGAAGCTGGAGTGCTCTGAAGTACTTGGGTGTGTTTTAAAATCAAATAAGAAGTACACACATGGGTGCATACAGGAGAGATCTTCTCTTTTCCATCCCTCCTAAAAATAACCAGCAGCTTCATCCTCTGGGCTGCTGCCAGAGTGTGTGTGACTGAGCTTTTGGCCTTTGCTTTGTCACCTCCTGTCCCAGGTGAGCATTCTCACTCACTCAGGAGCAGGTATCTGTTTTTTTTTCTCCTTTGGAAGCTGATGTACTTGAAGGCATTACTCAGCAGAGCTAGAACCAGTGAGGTAAGAAGTCCATGTCTGTAATGGCAAGAGGAGGTGAAATGCCCTGACTTTGCTCTGAGCTCTATGAAGGACTGTCTGTGGCTGCCAACTTATGTCCAAAGTCCCTCTATGTTAAATTGCTTGGAATGACAGACCCCTTTCAAAACCTTCAGTTTTACTTGTAATGTTTCCCTAATCAGGAGATGGTTACTCATAGTAAACCCTGTGATGTGCATGCAAGGGCTTGAGCTACTTCTGATAGAAAAGAAGACTTAGAGAAAAATATTTAATTGTATCTGTTTAAACTTTGTGGGACGCTCTTATCTGGACGTGGGGAAACTGAAGCATTGAGATGAGCACGTTTGTGCACAGGGACTTGGTGGAGAAGCCCAGTGGTTGAGCAATGCTTTATCCCGTGTCAGCCTTATTCTGCAGTGATGGTTCATGTAAGCTTTGGGAGAAACCTTTACAAGATGCATATAAAAGTTCCCTTGTTTTTGTGAGCCATGGAGTTGGAGCTGCCTGTGCAGTATCGAGTGTCACAGCTCGCTCAGGGGCTGACTGATGCAGTGGTAGCTGTGTCTGGAGGGAGCAGGGATCAGCAGCTGTTTGCATGGTGTCTTGAACTCTGTCTTCTGGGGCAAACTCTGTCAGTAAATCACTTTTTCCCACCATTTGTTTTTCTTTCTTGTTGTGTGGTTTTTTTTTTTTTCCACTTCTCACATTTCTAACAGCATCTTTCATTTGTTCCCACAGAGCAGCAGGAGCAGTTCTGCAGCAAAGTGTTACAGGGAGGCAGTGGCCACTACACCAAAAAGTATTTCACAGTATTTTGGAGGTTGATTTCAAGTCTTTTTTTCCATGTTACAACTCAGTCCTTGAACTATTCTGTTGTATTCTCACCTGATTCCAAACATCAAGTGGAGGCCAGAGCTGCTTAGGGAAGGAGACTGCAAAAGCTCTTCATGGCAGCAGCACCTGCTTACTTGTTACAGGTGGTTCCAGACAGAAGGAGCAAGATGATGTACTTAAACATGCTGACCTGCAGCAAAACATTAGAACAGAATAAAAGCAACTTGATTAGGCAGTCCTTAAAAAACCCTAAACCAACCCCCAGCTTGTTCTCACTGAAAGCCTACCCAATACTGTGATACTTGAAGTAGACTGTTCCTTCCCTTTCCTTCAATTATTTCAATCCTTAAATAATATCTCTGTGTTTCACAGTAGGTAAAGAAAAATTTGTCATTTCTTAATTAAGAAATTGTTGCTGATTTTTGGATTGTTAAACCTCCTTTAGCCCATTCCTGTTTGAGCTTGTAGGCTTGGGAGTAGCTGGTATTTGAAGTAATGTGCATATCTGTCCTGGCAGAGGAGTCAGAAGCAGACTTTGCCATGTAGATGCAGTGTTGCTAATTTTATCTTTTTAGATTACATTCTGTGTCAGAGATGGCATTGTCTTTCTTGCTTTGCAATCTCTCCGCAGGGAGGGGGAAAACTTTCTCCTAATGATGGAAGCACGGGTTGCTCCCGTGCAGGCTCTGAAAATAAAAGCACACCCAAAGAGGCTCCCTGGAGTCCTGAGGGTGGTTTGGCAATTTGTTTGGGTTTCTTGGTGTAGATTATTCTAATTCATTCAGCTTTGAAACTCCAAATACTTTGCAGTACAGCTGACCTCCCAAATCCTGGTGGCTGAGGGAGTGCTTGGTGTTCAGGTGGCTGGTCTTAAAATTCCAGTGCAGTCAGTGTGTGATTATTGAATCTAAAAAATGTTTTGGCAGACCCCTGCTGTGTTTTGCAATCTAGCCAAAGCCTGTAAGGGCTTGTGCCAAAGTGTAGCTCACAGGAGGGTTTGTAGGACCAGTCAAGGCTGCCTGACTTGTTTGAGATGGAGAAAGTGGTTCATCCTGCACAACCTCCTCTGCATTCATCCGTGATTTGGGTTTTCCTGTCTCCATGACCATCCTGGAACCCTGATGGAGCCTTTTCAGGTGCACTTGAGTTGCATGGTAGTTGTATGAAAGGTTTGGTGATAACATTAATTTGATACCTTTCTTTTGTTTCTTCATGCGACGCTTTGTTGCTTTTAATCACTTGGGGGCATAGGATGGGGATAGGGAAAAGCTTGTCTTGTGGTTTTCAGGTGGTGATAAAAAGTCATAAGTTAAACAGTTCCTGTTGGGTTTTTTTGTTGATGTTGTTTTGTTTTGTTTTGTTTGGTTTGGTTTTGGAAATAAGTCAAAGTTAAAGAACATTTTCCTAGTACTGTAAATATCTCTGTGGAGTACTTGCAGCAAGATCATTGCATAAAGGAGCCTGAAAATAGAAAATAGAACTCAGCTGGAAAGGAATTACTGGCTTCTGTTCTTCCTGCATGGTAAAAGCAAACCTTTTTGGTTTGCTACAGAAAGTGGAAGTTGAATGGTTCCTGATTTTTTAGCAGACTTGCCCTGTGATCCTGATGTGCGGGGCACTTGGCTGTGCTGAGTTCAGCTGAAGACCCGTGTTGTGAAATGGGAGCTGCAGGGTTACACCCAGTGCTGTCGGCATTTCTAATTGCTTTGAAAACCAAGAAATTAAACTGTACATGAGATGTGTTGGATAATAGCTTGAGCAATAGTTGATGGTGCTTTGTTGAGTCTGAAGGGTTTGTTTTGAGCGTGTGTGCCGTTTGTTTAGACGCTCTCCAAGGGTTAGCCAGGGCCAGCAGCTGTTGTCTAGCAGTTGGTACATGGCCCTGTCACTGTGTTTACAATTTGGGGTGGTGTGATGTGGATGCTGCAGCTAGAGGCTGTGACTGCTGAAGGGCTGTATAAATATACGGGTTAAGATGCTGTCAGCACGCTTTATGAACTCTATTCTCTTGGGGAGAAGAAACAATAGTAATTCTTGTTTTCTGTGAAATAGTTGCCCTTTGCGTCGCTGTCAGAACAGGCTGCCTGGTGCTTGCTTGGGTTTGGCCCAATGGGGAAAGAGCTGCTGAGTCAAAATGTGCTGCGCTAAGCAGGAAGTTTTCACCAAAAGTCACTGCTTCCTCTTGCCAGTCAGAAATAGCAGCTCCTAATCCTCTTGCCCACTTTTATGAGCCTTGTACATGACAGTGCCACTTTCTCCTGACAGCTGTCTGCGCTGGCATGCTGAATTCTGTATCCGGCAACCTGCTTTGGCATTTCACATCCCCAAGAAACATGCACTTCCCTCTGACTGCTTCTTAGGGGAACAAAAAGCAGGGAGAGTAATCAAGGTCCTGTGCGTTGGGCACGTGTTGTTACCAGTATATTGTTCTGGTGCCAGCCTTCTCCAAGGCTGACTGTCCATCCATTTAAATGGATGTTACACATCTGCTCTCCTCAAATATATTGGGGCCACACAGCAATGAGGTTGGATAAGCTCATTTATTGGTGCCTGATGGCATTGTTGAAGTGGGTGGTGACGCTATAGCGACCTTGGGAATGAGAAGCCTGTCTGGTGACTTGGCACCTCTTGTCCCTTAGCACCAGGACCCTGTGGGTTGGGGACACAGGCGAGGTTCAGCCAGTCAGGGACAAGGACTGCAGTGCTGTTATTATAAAATCTATTATATTATTGTTGAGAGCCTGGAAGCCTGTTTCTCTTCCTGCTGAGTAACAATATTTCTTCATCAGCCTCACCTGAGCAGCACAATCTTCAGGGGAGATTTTTTAAAGTACAAGATTGGGTCATGGTGCTCGTAGTGTTCTCCTTTATTGTCCTTCCATGTGCACATGCCCTGCTAAAAGAGCTTCATCCCCAGTCACTCGAGTGCTTAGAGCCAGATCATTTTTTCCTTCCTGTTACCCTGAGACAATAAATCCATCCTAACATTTTTTGTGCATGGGAAATTCTAGCTCCAAGGTGCCCCCTGAGAAGATGGCCCAGCGAATAAAACCCAAACTGCGCTTCGCACACCTCCCATGAAAACAAAGGTGCCGATTGAATTCCTGTAGTGGCATGCCGGGATGTGAGCGGAATACAAATGTGCCTTTGTATTGCTGGCGCTGCTCCTTTGTATTCCGGGGGCGATGGATGGGGGTGCGGCGGTGCTCCGCTCGCTCCCGGCGGGCTGGCACAGCCCGGCGAGGAGCTGCTGTGCCGAGGAGCGCCTGACTGCCGGCCCCGCATCAGCAGCGTCTCGGCAGCATCCTGGGAATCGCAGGCGATCACATGAGCCTGGATTTCCAGCTCAGTTCATTAGTCAGCCATTTTGGTCGCCACCCTGCTCCCTGCGCACAGCCAATCCCGGCGGCACTCGCTGCCCGGGCTGCGCCGGGAGAGGGGAGCCGTGCTCGGAGCTCGGCACACCGGGACGCTGCCTCTCCGCTCGTCCTTTGTTTTTTTTTTCTGGGGTCATCACCAGAGGAAGACACTATTTTGTGATTCTGCTGCCTCTCTTTTTGTTTTTTTCTCCTCTTTTTATTTTTTTACTTCTTTTTCCCTGCTGCCTCTGGTGGAGAAGGCAGGTTTTTGTGGATGCTGAGGATCAATAGCCTCTAGCATAACTGGAGACGACGGCAGTCGGTGCAAAGGAGGGAGGCAGAGCTAAGCGGGAAGGAGCAGCGTTTTTACCTTGCTTGATCTCTGAAAAGGCCAGAGCAGCCTCTGTGATCCTGAGCAATCTGTCCTTTAATCGCAAGGTATTTCTGATTTTCTTCTTCAGAAAGGTTTTGTTTTTAGTCCTTATTTTGCCCCCGTTGTTGTTGTACCAGCTGAGTCATCATGTCTGCTCTGACGCCTCAAAGCGACATGCCAACCCCCACCACAGACAAGATCACTCAGGCTGCCATGGAGACCATCTATCTTTGCAAATTCCGCGTGTCGATGGATGGAGAGTGGCTGTGCTTGCGCGAGCTGGATGACATCTCGCTGACACCCGACCCCGAGCCTACCCACGAAGGTACGGTCCGGCTGTGCCCCGGGAGCCCCGGGCCGGCTTTGTTCCGGCGCTGCACCACTTGGGAGGGGGCGTCTCCGGGACCACATGCTCGTGTCCTGCCTGCTGAGCCTGCCCGGCCGTGGGCACAGCAGAAAGCCCAACTGCTGCTTCACATTGCCCTCCGAATTTGTAACCCAGCCCTTTAAGGCAGATGGGTGATGAATTCTCTTTTTAGCTGTATCAGGTTTGTGTATCTCAGGAGGGAAGAAAACCGTGATGTGTGCTCGGTGAGACCATTTAATCGTGATTTTGCCCTTAACCCGGGGCTGATGGCTCTCTTAGTGAGCAGCCGGCTGCTGCCGGGGGAGCACAGTGGCGGCACCGCAGCGTGTGCCTGGTCGTGGGGAGTTTTTGGAAAGCCCCAGCGATTACGCAGCGATGCCCATTGTCAGGTGACGATGCCATCACAGTGCCCCAGCTCGCCTCTGACGAGCGTGCTGCTGTTTGTAATGGCTTTGGAAGCCTGAAACGTGGGGATATAGCACATCTTGCTTTCCCCTGGAAAAAAGATTTTGGGTTGATAAACAGAAATGATAGCAGGACGAGGATTGAATGCTCTGAGTACTAAAAGCATGAGAGGACATCTGTGCAGCGCTCTGCCAATAAGCAAGTGGGGAAGAAGGAGAGGTGATGAGTTTCTGCAGGTGCTGAGGTTCTGAGTGCCCTTGCTGGATGCACCATTTGGTTTTAGAGCAAGGAGGCCCCAGCTTCTCGTGCCTGACCCTTTTCCAGTAACTCCTGAAATGCCACTCCACCAAGCAGTCTGGCTTGGCCCGTTTGATGCTGCCTGGTTAAGTCAGCAGTGTCTTATATTGTCTTGCTGAATGAGGCAAGTGAAATTGTGGTGAGGATTTAAGCTTTAAAATAAATTTCCAAGGGATAATTTAATTTCCATTTGACAGCTGCTTTCAGTGACAGTAGCCCTTGGGTTTGGATTTGGCTTGCCAAGTACTTAGTCACGCAGTGGGATACCAGACAGAAGTTTCAAAAGGAGAAATGTAGCATTCCCTCTGAAGCATATCCCAGGGGCTCAGGGAGGTGAGTACTGGTTGAGCAGGAATTCAGTTGTCTTCCAATTCCCATGTTCTTGTGTGTTACACCGAGACCTTCTTTGGTCTTACTCCAGTGTTTTTCAAGGTGTGATTACAGTCACTCTTTGGTGAATACCAGAAGGGAGTTAGAAAACAGCATTTGCTCATTTCTTCGCTGTACTATTTAATTCATATGTCAAAAATAAATGCAAAAGGGCAGCACCGTGACAACCTTCCTGGTAAATTAAGGTTGCTGGTTGGTTGTTTGGGGGGTGTGTTTGGATCCAAGTTGTATTTTGAGCAGAGAAGGTCAGGAAAAGCGTTGACAATAGGAAAGCTGACACAGCTGTATCCCTGTGTTGGGTCTGGTGCTACTGCATCAGCACTGCTGCTGTGTCTGCAGGGTGTGCACAGGTCAGGGGGACAGGAGCGTGGGCTCGTGTCCCTGGGAGTGTCTCCATTAAAAACTACTGATATGCTAAGGTAGGCATTATGAAGAAGGGAAAATAAAAAGCTGTAGAATTTTACCCAAGGCATAACAAAGGGGGACAGTTCTTTCCTTAGAAATCAGGACATGTAAAATACATGTTGCAGTAAGTGCCAAATCCAACAGCTTGTTGCATTAAGATTTGAAGCCTTCCATTTGCTGTCCCTCAGCTCTTGCTGCTTCTGGGGAGTTTTGTCCCTGGCCTCTCTTCACCCTGTGATCTCTTGTGCCCCCAGCCCTTGAGCAACCATCCTGCCTTCAGAGCCAGTCATGGCAATTCCAGTCCTGCACAGAGCTGGAGCTTGAGAAGAGCTAAGCAAAACTTTTCTTCAAATTAAAAACAAGCAGCAGGTACTGAGTTGTTTGCAACCGTGTATGTTCCATATAACCTATAGCATGGCCACTCATTTTAACAATAAAAGCAATTAATACTCTTTTTCAGTTGATTGAAGCAATTCTGTGTGCATATGAAAATAAGCAGATTCTGCTGCTAACTGTAAATCTGCTTGGATTAGAGAAAGAGCTCATTTTTTTAAACAGGCTGTGGTCTTAGTAAGACTCTCACAACCTTACTGTCCTCTGCAGGCCCCTCAAAATTAAATGTGACGTTGGTGGTTGTTAACTTTATTGGCTTGCAGTGCATGTGATGGTCTTGGAAGCAACTTTAGGGATGGAGGTAAAAACCCCTGGTCTGAAATTCTGAGTGTTGAAACAGTGTGTGTATATGGATGGCATTGAACACTGCTCTCAGCTGTGGGCAGAAATGACACAAAATGGCCTTTTTTTAGGCTGTGTAACTGGATGTCAAATTTCTATCTTGGATAATCATGAGGAGCTTCACAAGAAGAACTGTGGAAATTTTTGTCCTCATGGGTTCACCTTGTAGTAGCATTCAGAAGGAATACATGTGCCAACTTGAGAGAACGTTGAGGAATTACAGTATTCCTTTCTCTATTAATCCTCCTCTATTTGCGCTAAGAGCAGCAATTGGAATTAGATTTTGTAACATGCAAAGGTGAAATTATCTTTTCTATAGGGCAGAAGCTAAGGTTAGATTTTTTTCTTCTTTTTTGACCAGTAATTTACAAGTTTTAGTTTCTGGCATGTACTTCTGTAGAATGGCCAGAAAAGGAATTGTGGACCTCTTCAGGAAAAGCAAATGTTCTTCTTAAAACCTCCTGCCCATTAGTCTGTTGCACTGATTATTGACTCTTCAGTCAGATTTTACCTTTTTTCTCCATTTTCTATCCAAGTGTTTTTCGTACCTCAAATGGTTTAGGGAAGCAGCATAACCTTACTGATGATGCTTTATTGTGCCAACTGACAACAGTTAGCTTGGGTTTAGGGTTTCTCTGATAGTGTGGAATAGGAACAGTAAAGTCATGGGAGAGGTGGAATTTTTCAGTGCTTTGGGCCTTTCCCATTAGAAAACAAATCTGAATCGTACTCAGAGTGGCAGGGACCTTTCAGGTGGGGACAAAAACCTACATGAGACCACTCTGTGTTTGTAAAAGGCCTCTTAAAACACATCTGGTGATAGAAACTGCTAAATAGATGAGAAGTTGGAAGGAGCTGGAGACCTGATTTAATAGAAAAAAAGTGAAGTCAGGAAATGGAAGTTAAATGAATTCCAGCGTGGTTGTGGTTCTAAATTTTGGGAATAGCAGTTAGGTTGTGTAATTGAGGCTTCAATGCAGAAATTTCTCTTAAGAGTTATTTTCTTTGCTCTTTTAAGCTGTGTTGGTCTAAATGAAGTCAGAGCTGGGGAGCTTGGGGCAGGGTTAAATCCCTCAGAGGTGGCGAGTCACAAGTGCTGCAGAGAAACCACTTGGGTGTCAACCGAACTGGGAAGTGAAAGATGGGGAGGAAAACCCAAGGGTTTGGGGTTTTATTTTCTGGGTGTAAACTGTCAAGGGCTAAAATAGGATGAGAAATTTCCCATGGCAGTTAGTCATGTGTTTCCCTCTGAAAAGAGGCTGGTTGTGCAGAAGCATTCCATACAGCTGCACACAGTGGCCACATAGAGAAATCGGGTGATTATTTGATGGTAATCACGTGGGGATGGGAGTAAGACTTGGGTGGGATTAAACTGTGACTTCATGTGGTATACACTGGCTGTTTATTTGTCCCATAGGTGTAATGGAGAGTGTGATGGAGAATTTCCAAATGGTACTTATTTCCTTTTATTTCCTTCTGGTTTCTTGCAGATCTTTAAAGACTGCTCTTTTCTTCTGTTTGCAAGACTGTCCATACATGTGTATATTTAGAGGTGGAATGGTTATGCAGGGGGTTTTAAAATAATTGGGTTTTTGTCCTGAGTGGATGGTTCCTGGCATTCCAGGCTGCAGACTGCCTGGTGGCTGCCCCGGTTTTGGGCTTGCCAAGTGTTAGAGTATGATGCTGAAACCCTTTGCTGATCTCTTTTCTTTGTCAACAGTTAGTGATCCCTCATGTTGGCAAACCTAACCTGAAAGAATTAGTTCTGTACCTCCCATAACATGAACAGCATCTACCTAATTTTCTTCCTTAGCCGCTTCATTTGCTATTAAATGTATTCCTGATGTAAGGAATATCAGAATGCAATTGAAGTGCTGTAAAGCTACCAGAGGTTCCCCTTTCATGATAAAGGAATATTTGTCCAGATTTGGGCCAAGCCTTTCCCAGCAGCAGGGCTGACCTGGCAGCATCACTCAGGACTTTGTGTATCAAGCTCAGTTTTCATTTCCCAAAACTGACGCCTTGGGGTTTTTGAGGTTATTTTACTGATGGCTCAGCCTCTCCCTATGAGGTTGTTTAAAATTTCTGTTCTTAAAAATAATTTTAAAAGTCCTGACCTATTTAAAAGCCGGCGACCTTTTCTTCCTGATGGAACAAAGCCTTCCCTGTGAGGGTGGTGAGGCCCTGGCACAGGTTTCCCAAAGAAGCTGTGGCTGTGCCATCCCTGAAAGTGTCCAAGGCCAGGTTGGGACTTAGAGCAACCTGGGACAGGGAAAGTTGTCCCTGCCCATGCGGGGGACAGAGGCAGGGGCTTGAATGGGATGAACTTCAAAGTTCCTTCCAACCCAAGGCAGTCTGTGGTTCTATTTAATCTGTCTTTAGAGGAACTTGATATCCAGTTGCTGTGTGTGAGATGGTGTTCATTGGTTCAGAAAGGCTTAGACTCCCAGCTTTATTTTAGCCTAATAACTTCAGCCTTTAAAAACAAAGCAAATGTTGAACAGCAGTGTGAAATAATTTTGATGCTGTTCCATTCTCCCAGGGTTTACTTGTCAAAGCTTTCTTTGGCTGGGGAAAGTATTCCCTTTCCTTCAGTGAGATGCTGCTGCTGTGTCAGCCAAGGGAGTGACTCCAAACCCCTCTGTTGGACAAATAACAGATGGGATTTTTGTGATTAGTGTGTTAGAGACAAGGTCTCCAGTTCCCTCCTGAAGAACTGGCTTGAGTGTTCATTCCAATGGGATATTTAGGTCCATAATACTAATCTTCCTGGGAATCTGGTTGGAATGAGTTAATCTTGTTATTCAGACTGAAAAGCCTTGATCATCCTGTTTTCTAAACTTCCTATATAGCGAGTTAAATACTTTGCATCATAATCAAAAATATTGAGTTTTTCACACCCCAGAAGGACCATGGAAGTGATAGAGTTTCAGGTCTCTGTGATTTTTCTGTGGGAAGACGTTTTCCCCTGACTTGTTTGGTGGAATTTCCAGACAAGTAGGAAAATGTGCAAGGTAAAAGAAGAAGTGAATTCTATGCCAAGTGCAGCTGGATGCATGGAGAAGGAATAAAAATAGGAAAGCAAGTGCTAATTAAGTGTGTGCTTTTGCCTTTAAACCTATGCAAATGCCATAGTACCAGTTTAAATTGGTGCAGTTCCTGCTAGTAGGAAGATGGGCTTATGGCTTGTAGGGATGGAAGAGAAGAAAATATTCGTGACTCCTCTGGGTATTTCTCTGGGAGCTTTACGTGGGTTACTTGCTAAGGGTTAAAAATAAATGAGAAAGAAGAAATGAAGCCTGTCAGTTGTCTCTGTCCCTGTTACCCAGGTACTGGTAAATCTGGTTTTGGTTGCATGTTCTTCCCTTTTATGCTTTGGGTTAAGAAAAGAAACCAACCTCTCAGCATTAGATAAAAGAGCTGGCAGTGGTGGTGTGTGGTTTCCCTTACTGTGTGCAGGTAGGGATTCCGGGATGATCAGCGTCTGGATCTGAGTCCCGGGGTCCCGGGAAGCATCAGGGACAGCTTCGTACCCCGAAGTGGGGTTCGGTCTCCTGGCCCTTGGGAAGCTGAGCGCCTGTCGTGCGAGACCCAAAAGCCGTCGCTGTGGCACGTGGGGGAGAGCATCACCCGGGCTCTGGCTTTAAACACCAGGGCTTTGCTCCAGGGCAGTGCTTGTAGCTGCTGCAGCAGTGCTCAGCCCCAGGGCAGCTGGGCCCAGCCTCCGTAGCGCGGTGTGAGGTCGGGCAGGGCCGGGCAGCCCCCGGGCCCTGCGGGGCTCGGCTCTGACCCGGCGGCGCTGGAGCTCCCGGCTCTTGCGGCAGCTCCCGGGGCAGGAGGCGGGCTCTGTGTGGGAGGGAGGAGGGCCCGGCAGCTCTGGACTTTGCTCAGATCGCCGGCACACTTGGCTGGGAAGGGGGCCGGAGCCTTTGCCGGGCTTTGGACGTTGTGCCGATGGCGGGTTAGCGCTGGTGCGTAAGTAGGGAGCGAGCAATGCCCGGGGTGCGGGGCCCCTGTCCGGCTCGGCTGGCTGGGTTTGGAACAGGGACGCAGTGGGTGTGCTGAAACCAGTTCTCCTTGTCCTGCCTGCTCCTCTGCCAGGATACCTCCCTGGCCCCGCCAAGGTGAGCTGCTCCCCTGGCTGAGTCCTTGGGGGATCATCATCAGCCTGGGACACGTGTAGGGCTCAGCTGGGTCACCTCTGCGGGATCTGTCGTTTGGGGTGAGGGTCATAACAGAGTTTAGGCTCTGCTGAACCTTCAAAATGCCCTCAGTGTGTGTTTTCCCTGAACGTGCCTGCTTCCCATGGGCGGCTGTGTCCCTGCCAGCAGCTCTTCTTGGGGCTTGATGTGAGAAAATTGAAGCAAAAGCTGATGTTGCATAAATATCACAAGTTTAGTGCTTTTATCTTAAATATAAAGTAATGCTTTTGTTGCTTCTGTTTTTAGGGTGTGCTTTACAAAAATGTTGCCTGTGTTAATGCAGAAACAAAACTTCTGCAGCTTTTCTGAAGCCTGCCCAGGTCTGACTCTGGGAGAAAAATGCTTTGCTCTATTGCTTTGTGCAGACTAATGAACCTTTTTGACTTGCAGATCTTATGCCACTATGAATTAAGTCTTGTATGATGCAATTCTCCCTTTCAGTTATGCTTTTCTTACACCTTGATTTTGAATCTTTCCTTTAGATCACGGCTTGCATGACGTTTTTCTTTCTTTTCCTTTCCTTTTGCTGTTTGCAAAGACTCTTGGGAGGATTTGACAGATGTGGTGGAGCAATTGCGCGATGATTCCGAAGGTGCGTTCCACACCCACATCTCACAGCTCTTGTTTGTGCTAATCCTTGGCTTCTGCACTATTATTTTGAGCCTGAGTGCCAAATGCAATTAGTTTGCCTTTCCAGTGCCAGTAGCTGTGGCTTTCCTGCATTTTCCTGGTGTTGCTTAAATAAATGTTTGCGGGTTTTTTTACTGTTTTGACTTGAGGTGGAGGTAGAAGAAGTAGATCACCAAGGGCTATTGGCCTCCTCCTGAATGCTTTCAGAAGCAGTAGTTTCCTGAGCCTGGCAGAAGCACAGCTAAAAAGGTTGCAGCAACATATGGAAGCTAAATTTTAAAAAATATTTCAGAAATCACTCTAAAGCTTTAGGTTTTCTGCAGTGTTTCTGTCTAGATGCTTCAGATTTTCTGGCAATATTTGCCAAGGCTTGGCAAAAATTATTCTAAAACTTGCATTGCAAATTTTTTAAAAACTTGTGAATATCTAAACGACGAACTTATTTATAGCACTTCTTCCTTGGTTTTTAAGAAGCACTGCAAATGTGAAATAGTTGAATCCCCGATGTAGCAAGTGCTTAATCAATTGGGTACTTTGATGATTAAATACAGCTGCTCCTGCACGGGTTTCAGGTGTTTGCAGCACAAAAGGCTGATGTTCTCAGGCACTGAGCACAGTGGTCCTTGCTGCTCCTCTTCCACCGTGGTGCCTTTAACTGCTGTGCTGGTTCTGTGCCCGGGTGCTGCCCGCAGCCTCCTCAGCCACAGGCAGTGTCCTCCTCTCCTGGCACAGCAGCTCGTGCTGCTTCTCAGAGAAGGGCGTTTTCCAAGGCAGGCTTTGAGGAAAAAAAGAGGGCCTTGAGACTTCTTTTCATGAAACATTGTACAAGTTGTTTTGCGTTTATTTTGTCAGGTGAGAGGGGTTTCTCTGCTGTGTTAAATTTCAGCTTACTTTAAGTTGTTGTTCCTGATGTAAGATGGAGAACCATGATGAAATGCTTATGAACTGGCATTGCTTGCAGTGAGTTTGTTCACTTCTCCAGTGTCTCATCATTCCCTGCCTTTGATTCAAGTTTTAGCTTCCTTTTAGTTGCTTCTTCCTTCTTTTGGAGTAAGCATGAGGAGTGATAAAATTTACTGTCACCAAATGAGAAGTACCAAGACCAGTCGCAGCTTAACCCTTTGAGATCCTGTATTGCATTGACTCTTTCTTGACTTTCAGGTTCCTGGGTACAGATTGTACCATTTAAACAGATTACAGGATTCTCGAATGCTTTTGGAAACATCTTCGTGGAAGCAGCTGGTTAGAAAAGATGTCTGTTCTGTAGAAGCTGCAATATTTAAATAACAAAATGTCCTACGAGGTCATTCCTTCGTTTGAAACCCAAACCCTGTGGCAAGGCCAAGTTCAAGGGCTGGGGATTGACTTTAAAGTTTATGATGTGGGCTGTGTAGGAAAGGCCAGGCAGAGGTTTTGCAGCTAGAGGCAGAAGGAAGATGGAGGAGGTTCTGGCTCAGATGGAACACATCAGGATCACACTTGTCCCAGCTTAAAGCCAGCCTGACAGTTTTACTGTGTACAAGTCAGCCTTGCCTGCCTCCCCTGCCTTCTTTAAAGGTGTGTGTGGTGCAGTAATAGAGCAAAGAGTATCAATTACTTAGCATTTCATTTTTGGAATAAACCTCAGGGATGTCATCCAGTTCCACACTATATAAGCTAACTGGTTTGCAAGATGAGAATCGTGGTTAAACTGCACATGCAGAGCACAATTGTTCCGAGCAGACTGAGGAAGCAGAAACCTTGGATTACTGTGATATGGTGAAACTATTTTTCTATTGAAATTAGCCAATAACCACAGCCAAAGGAGCATTTCCTTTGTGCTCTCTTGTACAGTTGCTTTAATTCTGTGTTAGGGATGGGTTTGCCCCCCAAGCAGAGTCACTGTGGATGCCTTGCCACCCATCAGGGCAGCAGCCTCGGCCAGTGAGGAGATGTGATGAGAGAGGATGAGGAGGAGCTCTCTGTGTTGGCAGTCCTGTGCCTGACTCGTTCCTGAGTCTCCATTCCCAGTGATGGTGACTGTTAGCCACACTGCAGGGCGGGAATGGACTGGAACGGGCTCAGGGTACCTCCAGAGCAGCCAGACCCATCCCCTTCAGGCAGCAGTAGTTGTGAAAGCAGTAAAAACACCTCGCAGAGTTCAGTCTTTCTGCAGGCCAGTGCTGCTCTGAGCATTGCACTCGTACGTGAGTACTTGGAAGTTCTCTCAACTATGGAAATAAATATGGAAATAAATTTAGAGAAGGAGACTTGTGGTGCTGCTTCCCTCTGAAGAAGAAGGGGAATGAGAGAAGCGCTGTCCTGAGCTGCTTTTGGAGGGACTGAATAAATGAGCTGTGCTATCAGGTTTGGATGCTGGTGCTGCCCTGGCTCTTCCCTCTCCCTGTGCTGGATTTTCCCAGCCCACAGTGACGTGCACTCAGGTGTGGGTGTATTAGCTGGGCTCCTGGCTCTCTTTCTGGCTGCTGGGTGCTGACAGGGTGCCTCTTGCTTAGGTCTGTAGTCCGAGATATCCTCAGGGCAGGTCTCTGTTGCCAGGAGTAGTTAATTAACTCGAGGTGGCAGCTTGGTTCAAGGGTCCCTGGCTGTTGGCAGCAGCCCTGGATAAGCGGGGGATTTACAGGGATGAAACTACCTGCACCTGAGAACTGGAGCTCAAACTCGGTGTGAGTAGCAGCCCTAAAGAGCTGCATGTTGGTAACGTGGAAGAGGAAGAATATAATCCTGGGACATCTGTGAGTTTGGAGGTTTAGTATGACCTCTTAAGAGCCATGAAGATCAGCTCCTCACTGGGGAGAACCAGTGGTAGTGTTAAAACCAAGAGAGGGAAGCGGGGGTTGGCTTCGTGTTGGATCTAAGCTTAAAAAATAGTCTTGAGGAAGAGAGATGCAAGTTGGGATAGAGACATGTTGCTGGATTAAGTCTGAGGGGGGTCCAGGGTGATCTTTAGACGGAAGAACGAACCAGAACAAAGCACAGGTGGAGGATTCTTACTGGTTTGTAGCTGGGAATGTGAGTTGGAACAAGTGATGGTCACAGACAGGTTGTCAAGGTGCAGAGCACAGGATGAACGCCAGGCTCCAAATGTGTCTTTGGTGCAAGTAGGGAGCTCCTGCAGTGAATTGAAGTATTAAGGCACCCTCAATGTATCAGTATGAGGTATTAAGGCACACCCAATGTATCAGTATGGTACATTGTCTGTTCCCATGCCGCTGTGGCTTGGGCCCTAAACTGCTAGTTGGTGTTGCTTTTTCTCCACAAAAGGCCTGCAGAGTGCCTCCGGGGAAACTCGCTGCCCCAAAAATGCCTTCAAAGCTGAGGAAAAGAAAGAGCCAGGTGGGGTGTTGAGTGTGCTGAAGGCAGCTGTTGTTGCTCAGCAGCGTTTCCCTGCTTTGTTGCAGACCCCAATTACCTCATGGCTAACGAGCGCATGAACCTGATGAACATGGCCAAGCTGAGCATCAAGGGCCTGATCGAGTCGGCGCTGAACCTGGGCCGCACGCTGGACTCGGACTACGCGCCCCTGCAGCAGTTCTTCGTGGTCATGGAGCACTGCCTCAAGCACGGCCTCAAAGGTACCAGCCTGGCCTGCCCGCCGGGGCAGCAGCAGCCCTGTGGGCTGGAGGGGCTCTGCAGCCTGCAGGGGACACAGCAGGGGCTGGGCACGGTCACTGCTGTCACCGCTCTGCGCTGGGCAGGCCAAAGCAGGGCACAGAACCTGCTGGAGGGGGAGGCTGAGCTGTGGCTTGCCCTGTTGAAAACAGCCGTTCAGTTCCTCGGTGATCAGGCACTCAGCTGGCTTTTGGCAAGCTCGTGACACCTTTTCTACACCTCCTTGTGCTTTAGCAATGCATCCCCTTGCTGGAAGAAGAATTGTAACCCCAGAGCTGCTTTCTCAGTAGCTCTGTCTAAAAAGAGGGTTTGGGCTGTGTGCAGCTCATGGCTGAAGCTGCTTTTAAAGCAGAGCATGTGCTTGACGGTGAAATCCTGACTCGCAGCCCAAATGGCCAAGTATGGACTGGCCTTCAGGTGCTGTCCTTGTAGCTGGAGATGGGAAGCTGAGGGGTGCTCTTTAGGGCCCTTCCCACCCAAACCATCCTGAGATTCCAGGATACCAAGTGCCTGTCCAGCAGCAGCCCCAGAGGAACCATTCTGGCAAGATTTGGCTAATTTGTTCACTTGTTTGAGAATGTGTTATATCAGCACAGGTCTAACGGGCTCATTTTCTCTTTCTTTTTGTTTTTTAGCCAAAAAGACTTTTCTTGGGCAAAATAAATCATTTTGGGGACCTCTAGAATTAGTAGAAAAACTTGTTCCTGAGGCTGCAGAGATTACAGCAAGTGTTAAGGATCTCCCAGGGCTGAAGTAAGTACACTCCTGTATTGCACGAGTACAAAATATGGGTTTATTGTGAGAGGGATCCTGGAGAAGAGAAGGAAGGGCGAACAGCACCTTGAGGAATGCATCTGTCACCTTCTGCAGGTAAAAAGGGATCGTTGCTCTCTTACTTTTCATCAAGGATCTGCAGCAGGAGAGCACAGGATATGTTCTTGCTCTCTTAAGAGTGTGGCAACTTAAGGGCAGCAGTGCATTTACTGCTTGTGCCTCAGGCATGGGAACAGCCTTTATTGAGCCTTTATGAAGTCAGACTCAAGAGGAAGGGAATTAAGAGGAAGGTTATAACAGTTTAAGTAGTTTTGAGGCTGATGTAGGTAATTCTTCTTATAAATGACTTCAGGTACGGTGTCTGTGAGAAGAAAGCTTAGGCACCAAGCTGGAGAAGATAGTAGTTTGTGTTAAAGAGGGGAGGCAAAAAGCCACAGGAATCATATAATACTTGTAAAAGTTTCGTAGCAATTTCAGACATCACATTCAGGCTTGCCTATTTCATGGTAAGAGAAAGTGTAAGAAGCTTTTAGCCTGGAATAGCAAAAATGGGCAAGGAAGTTTTTGTATGAGGATCAGGACTAAGGATGGAGTCATCTTTGCAGAAAGAATAGGTGGATAAATTCAATAAATTGCTTTGGGTTAGTATTAGTCATGTTCATACAGACAAATGCTTTTCCTGGAGGTGTGTGCAGGACTCCTGCAGCAGCTGACAGCACCAGTGCTGTGCCTGAGCTCCTGGTACTTCTTCCTGTTGTAGAGCGTTGTAATGGGAAATGAATGGAAGCCAAGAACAGTTTTAAACCCAGTTTTAGGGTGCATTTCTAAAAGCAGTTTTAAACCCAGTTTTAGGGTGCATTTCTTGTGCTTACAGTGACCCTTGGGAAGTGCCAGGTCCTGTCAGTGAGGCAGGGGTGGGCAGTACTGGCCATGGCTTCCTTGGGCTGCTGCTGCTCGTGCCTGGTGAGGTCAGACATCCAGGTCAGTGTGTTAGAGCCCTGTGCTCCCCATGGCTGGGAGAAGAGGGGGGAAGGACTGGCACTTGAGCCCGTGGCATGCTGTGAGGGCATTGAGGAGCAAAGCCCCCGAGGAGAGCAGAACTGAGCTGGTGTTTCTGAGCTGCCTGGCCACATTCCTGTCCAGCCCCACCCACCCCGAGGAGTGGTGCTGGACAGCTGTGCTGGTTTGTGCATGTTCCTGGCACTTAGGCACAACTGGCTGTGACTCAGAAGGTGATGAGCTGAAGCAGGTGATCTGTCTGGCAGCATCCAGCAGGGATGAAACCAGGGAAATCTTTTAGTATGGCAACAAAAACATGATGAGTTAAGAGACAGTGGCAGCCTAATTGGTCTGCACCTGTTTGTGCTTACGTACCTTGTATTTCTCTGCACCAGTGCCAGCTCTGTCTTGGAAGTGCAGA
This sequence comes from Haemorhous mexicanus, assembly GCF_027477595.1. Classification (NCBI taxonomy): domain Eukaryota; kingdom Metazoa; phylum Chordata; class Aves; order Passeriformes; family Fringillidae; genus Haemorhous; species Haemorhous mexicanus. The sequence continues at coordinate 1,845,582 of NC_082344.1, forward strand.
AGCTTGAGGTAGGCTGGGGTTATGAGAGCTGTTGGTGACTGTGCCTTGCAGGGTGTCTGGAAATGTTTGTTTCTGGCCTTTGCAGGACACCTGTGGGCAGAGGAAGAGCTTGGCTTCGCCTGGCTCTGATGCAGAAGAAACTTTCAGAGTACATGAAAGCCTTGATTAACAGAAAGGATCTTCTCAGGTGAGTGCTGGACTCTTTCTCAGTTAGGTTCACTCCTGCTCTCTTGTAAGATCTTGACATCTTTCCCATCTCACTGCTCTGTATCTCTTGCCCTGCATGCCACAGTGAATTTTACGAGCCCAATGCACTGATGATGGAGGAGGAAGGTGCCATCATTGCTGGCCTCCTCGTGGGTCTCAATGTCATCGATGCCAACTTCTGCATGAAGGGAGAGGACCTGGACTCCCAGGTACTGGGTGTTCACTTAATCAGTTTGTTCTGCTCCTTTAAAATGGAAAAATCATTGATTTTGCATAGCTTACTGATGTAATGAACCCTTGCTGAAGTACAGCAGGTGCTGATGTTCTGACTCTGGACTTCCACACCTGGCAACAGTGGGTTGGTCTTAGAAACCAAGTGTTTAATGCCAAATGCAAATTTTCCTTCTCCAGGTTGGAGTTATCGATTTCTCCATGTATTTGAAAGATGGGAACAGCACGAAAGGCAGTGAAGGGTAGGTGCACACACAGTTGTCTTCCTGCTCCCCTCTTGGGAATGTGTGTTCAGGTGTTCCAGGCTGCCCTGTTTCTTTTTTCTCAGAGATGGTCAGATAACTGCCATTTTGGACCAGAAGAACTATGTGGAAGAGCTCAACAGACATCTAAGGTAACACATTTTCTCTTGGCTTTTTATTATCTTGTAGAACAAAAGACAAAACAGGATTTTTAAAAGTGAAGGGATTACTGCAGGGTTTTTTCTCTTCAACAGTGCTACAGTAAACAACCTGCAGGCCAAGGTGGATGCCTTGGAGAAATCCAACACAAAGCTGACTGAGGAGGTAAGTGTCATGGAAAACCACCAGATGCTTTGGCCTTTGGGAGTTAGGGATTAACCAGGGAGGAGGGATTCCTTTGAGATGTCTGGTGTACAGAATGAGGGGTGTTAAATGATGGAACTGGAATAGCTGACCTGCCAAGGAATTTCACTGACCATCGCTACTGAGCACAAGCTGGAAAATCAACTGCATGTTTATGTGAATTTGCAAAAAGCAATGGGAAAAATGTCATTGTAAGTGAGATGTCCAGCCTGAGCATGAGAGACAGCGGGTACATGAGGCATAGGGTGCAGTCTGTGTTTTAACATGGCTCTGCAGCCCATTACTGATGGCATAAATGTCATAAAAGGTTTGGGGGTCAGTTCCCTGGCGGATGGGTGGCAGAAGGTCTTACCTGGTGCAACGAGTGCCTTTTAGTGTGCTGCTTGCACAGTGGTGTGGTACCAGGAGGTGAATTGCTGTGCTGCCTGCCCTGGTTTTGGGGTTTGGCAGTGAAGGTGCCAGGGGAAGCCTGCACCATGTGCAGAGTGAGACTGTGGTGACAAGGCACGCCTGTGTCACAGCCCTGTGTGTGTCGGGCCTGAGCTCTGCCAAGGCCTCAGACTGGCATCCAGGAGTTGTGTTTGGGTTTGTCACAGGATAGCATGGCTTGGAATGTCTCTGAGCTGCTCCCGTGCGTGAGCCTTACAGGAGTTGTGAGTTACAAAGCCAGAAGGAGTTTCTCAAGTTCCTTTTGCCTTTGACCAAACACTTACATTAATCTGTTGGCCTGCAGTGCTGTCATCCCTGGGAATTCCTCTGAGCCAGGTGCCCTGTCCCTAAGGGTGCTGTGTGCTGCTCATCCTCCATTTCCAGGCAAATCTTCCTCATCTGCTGGGGTCAGGAGAGAAAAAAACAAGTCAAGTATGTTTTTGGTGCCTTAACTGCTGTGTTCTGTTCCCAGCTTGCAGTTGCCAACAACAGGATCATTACACTGCAGGAAGAGATGGAGCGGGTTAAGGAAGAAAGCTCCTACATCCTGGAGTCCAGCCGTAAGGTTGGTGTGTTTGTGTGTGTGATCATGAGCCCTGGGGCAGGCCCAGCCTGAAGGCCTGCTTTGGAGCAGGGTTCATGGCCTTGCCTGTCTCACACAGCCCCCACAGGGGATTAGGGGAAGGGCAGGTGGGCCCTGTGCAGAGGGAACAGCTGGGCCCTGCCCCAGGGAATCCTGCCTGCCCGCGGGGATGGAGCTGGGAGCTCCCACAGCTTAGGGCTCGCTGGGCAAGGTGTCAGGGGACAGGAGGGAGGGGGACTAACTGTGGGGGGGACAGGCAAATCAGGAAATAGGAGTTGTGCTGGTTTGTCCTGAACGGTTGCAGAATTCCAGGTGTTGGGGAAAAGCCGGTAATGAGGTCAAGTGAGGGCTGGCAGTACACAATAGCAAGTGACCTGTGTCTGTTACCTCAGGCCACCAAGGACAGGAGTGCTGACGGGCAGGCACTGACTGAGGCACGGAAGCAGCTCAAGGAGGAGACTCAGCTGCGCCTGGTGAGGACTGGGGGGCTCGGGGCTCAGCCCACAGGGCTGCAGAGGGTCATGGCCGTGCTGAGCTCTTGTTAGATACAAGAGTGGGGAGAAAAATGCCTGACCTGAAGGTATTAAGGAAATAACATATGCTTTAGGAAATAAAGTCTTTCCTTAGACCCCTCCATCCTAAAGACAGGCCCATGCAGAATTCCCTGACTCTGCTAGCCATGCTGCACGCCTGGCTGTGACACTGGACTGGGGAGTTAGTCTCCTTAAGGCACGTGTCAGACGTGTGACTCTGGGGTTGTGGCAGCAGCACACTGGTGGGTAGGGACTGCGTGGGCAGAAGGGAAGGGTGGTTACCCCCGGGTCATGAGGGCAGCTCCTGGAGATGCTGAGGGCTCCTTGTGTTCCAGGATGTGGAGAAGGAGCTGGAGGCGCAGATCGGGATGCGGCAGGAGATGGAGCTGGCCATGAAGATGCTGGAGAAGGACGTCTGTGAAAAGCAGGATGCGCTGGTGGCGCTCAGGCAGCAGCTGGACGATCTCAGGGCTCTAAAGCATGAACTGTCTTTCAAGCTGCAGGTAGGGAGCTAAGGAAATGCAGGCAATTCCAGAGGAAAGTGAGAGCTGCTGTGCATTTATTCCTCCTGCCTGTTGGAGAGGTGCTGGCTGTGGAGGGGTCACAGGCTGTGCAGCACACTCCTGTCCTGCTGTGAGGACACGGGAACGTGGCAGAGAGTAAAGGTGAATGCCATTTCTTCTGAACAAAAATCAATCATGGTCCAGAAATTTGTGTGTGAGACAGGGGAAAGCCTCTTGGGTGGTTTTCTGGTGTGAAAAGAGCTGTGGGAGCTTGTGTTCCAGCACAGTATGGTGTGCAGGGCCCCTGGTGTGACTCATGTGTGGTGACACAAGCAGACTCTTCCAAACAGCAACACAATGCCCAGAATAGATCCCCAAATCAAGTTGGTACAGGAAGGAGTTGCTTTTGCTCTCCTTGAGCCAATGGCTTTGTTCAAAGCAGCTGAATTGTATTAAGACATTGAATATTAGCAGACACTGCATCATGTGTTTTCCATATGCAAGAAGCTTCATGGATGGTGGCATTGCCCTGTTGTGGGGTCCAGATGGAGCCTGCCCCTCTACAGCGAGACATTTGTCCTCTCAATAATGACCTGGCATTTGCTTTTCCAGCACTTTTTACTGCCTCTTTGCCTTTTGCCTTGTTGTTCTGTGTGCCAAATGATTTATGGGGGTTTATCTGGGATTTACTACTCCTTACACCACCCCCACTGCTCCTTTTCCCAGAGTTCAGACATGGGAGTGAAACAGAAGAGTGAATTAAACAGCCGCTTGGAAGAGAAAACAAATCAGATGGCTGCCACCATCAAACAGCTGGAACAAAGGTAAGACAGGAAACTGGAGCCAGGATCACCTGGTGTGTCCTTTAGTGTAGTGTCCCATGGATCCAGAATGGGCCAAGGGAGAGTCCCAGTGCTCGGCTAGAGAGAGCTGCCTGAGGGGAGCAGTGGGAGCAGCACCTCTGGGACTTGGTTAATGAGCAGTGCATTGCACTGCTTTGGGTGCTCTCACTTGAGGGTGGTTTTCTTTAGGACATATTTATGTTTGAAAATGTTTCATGATACCTACTCAGCTAATTCATATGTTCTTTTTCTCTTGCTGTTCTTATTTTTTCCATGTTCTCATCATCCTCATTCTGACTTACTTATACAGTGAAAAGGATTTGGTGAAACAGGCAAAAACCTTAAATAGTGCAGCAAACAAACTGATCCAGAAGCATCATTAGACATTTTTATGTCTGGCCACCTCACAGCTCTGACATCAGAACTCATTTATGAGGAGAGAACTTGAGAATTGCTAAAAGCAACTGTTCAAATGTTAATTGTCACCTAAAGTTGATTTGGAATTTGGCAAGTTTTTAAAATCAGTGAGTTTTTCTGCCGAGATGTAGTCGGGTATAACAGTCCCCAGCCCTGCCATTTAAAGCGTGTTCCATACCGAGGAGCTGGCCAGCGAGTGCCCCGGGAGTGGCTGAGGTGGCCGTGCCCGGCCGCCGCCGTCCCCGCGTGCGGCAGCGCGGCCCTGGGCGCGCGCGGCTCAGCCGGGGCCGCGGCCAGCTCGGGACCGTCAGCTCCTTCTCTGTGTTGCCCTTTTGTGAAGTAGATGAGAAATGCATCCCTGGAAGTTGTTGACAGTAGTTGTGTGCGTGCCCCAAGCCGTTCCCCGATCTCTTCTGTTCTGTGGGTCCGGCCCCGAGTCGGAGCAGAGCGGGCGCGACGCCGGCCCGGCACCGGGAACACCGGCCCTCCCGTAACCGGCCTGCCTGGATTCTGCCTTAGGGACCTGGGGGGAGGGTGGGGACTTATCCTTATTCCTTTAAACTTCATGTGTCCAGAATTAGTAGCTATAGGTGTCTTAGAGTAACACGGTAGAGTGGTAAGTTCCCTGGAAACCTCCTTCTCTTTGCATTGCTTCTACCTCTGCCAGGAATCCCTCCAGACATACCCTGTGGTCCTTCTTGACCCAAGGAAGTGGAGGAGAGGTGTTTTGGGAGGTCTCTTCCCTTCCCAGAAAGGGAAGTTACCAGTTTTATAAAAAATCATCTGGTCTTTGTTTAAAGGAAGCAAAAACATTAAGAAAGGGAGAAGGAACCCAGTGTGCAGCAGTGGGGAGTGGAGATGGAAGTTTGGTCCTTGCCGTTTACTTGTCCAAGTAGTTGGTGACTGAAAAGAGTTGCCTTTTACACTTCTTGCATTTTCTTGTGAGTTTGCCTTGCTCAAAACAAATGGAATTAGCTAATGGAACAAGAGCTAATGCTTGGAAATGCCTCTTAATAGGAAAAATAATTGCCAGTTTAAAACCCTGGTGCAAAATCTGAAGTAACTGTAGCTTGAACTACTGTAAACTAACATTCTCTGATCACTGAAGTCCCTGCACTGGCCTCACGCAGACTTTAGGTTTCTAAGTGCTCCTCGAGGTATTTTTTCTTTTGGAAGGTTGGATTTGGGGAGTTTCTGTGTCAAATAAGGGGTTTTTGCTCTTTGAGATGCCTGTAGTAGTTCTTTGGTGGCAGTCTTCCCTTTGACCGATGGTATGGTGCTCCTTGGGGCAGTGGGTGTCAGATGTGACAAGCCCAGCAAGGGAGCACCTCGGTGTGTTTAAAAATTCCACGGGGCTCAGCCTGGTCCCTGTGGAAGTGAGCGTGGGCCACTGTGGGGTTTGTTCCCCAGGCTCCCAGCACAGCCCTGCTGGGAACCTCCCTGCCATGCCCAAGCTGCATGCTTGAACCTGTACACTCACCCCTCAGTAACCTGCTACTAGAAACTCCTCCTAACTCCCTGGAGAAAAAGTAATCCTAAGGGAAAGGTGGAAGCTTTGGTCAAGGAGTGTGAATAGCTGGTTAGGGTGTGAAGCCCCTGTCTCATGGCACAGTTCTGCTCTAGGAACAGGGGTTTGGATGGTGAGGTCTGTGCTGAAATCAGACAGATTCAAGGATCTGGCTGCTTCTGATGTCAGGCCCCGAGTGGGAATGTGGCAGTGTACTGATGCCTGGGGCTTGAGCCAAAGTGTCCATCCATGGGAGAGACCAGGAACATGCACTAATTCTCAATAGAGTAGCTACAACCTATGTTGCAAGTTCCAGTTAGCTGTGCAAAGCCGAAATGTAACGTACATTCAACTCCAATTGGACTTAAAATTCTGTGTACTTGAGGTTTGCTTCGAATCTGGATAAAAGTGATGTTTTCTGTTTCTCATCTAATGGCTGTAAACTGTAGTGATAGAATAAAAACTATTGAAAATGAGAGCTTCTGCCTGGTTCACCTACATTTTGCTTTGCTTTGAACTTTTTTCTTCCTTTCCATTGTTTTTACCATTCTCTTTTTTTGGCTTTACCTTTTCACTGGGTTTTTTATTTGTTGGTTAAACTCAGTCTTCCTCCCCACCATGGCTTTTGTTTTTTATCACAAGTTCATGTGGCTCAAATCCAGATTGCGACAGGCAGAGAAGGAGCGGCAGCTGGCCCTGCAGGACAACCGGCTCTTCAAGCAGGAGTTTGGGGACAAAATCAACAGCCTCCAGCTGGAAGTGGAAGAGCTCTCCAGGCAGCGGTGAAGAGACCCATTTCCAACCTCTTTTCTGGGCTGGTGGTGCTGTGGCCAGGGGAGAGCGAGGGGGTGGTGGCAGAGGGAGGCAGGGGATGGAGAAGGGAGTGAGCCAAGTTGTGTGTTGGATGCCACCAGGTGGAGCTCCAGGGAGGGAAGTCCTTGGTAAAAACGTCACTTGACACTGGCACAGGCTACCCGGAGGAGCTGCGGATGCCCTATCCCTGGAAGTGGTCGAGGCCAGGTTGGACAGGGCTAGGAGCAGCCTGATCCAGTGGAAGGTGTGCCTGCCCATGGCACAGGGTGGAACAAGATAGTCTCTAGGGTGCTTGGCAATTCAAACCTTCTGTGATGCCCTGATAATTGGGAATCCAAAGCTAATATTAACAATTTGCTGTCCTTGGGCAGGGATTGAGCAGCCAAGTCTGTGCCTGGGGCAAACACTGAAGGTGCTGGAGCAAGGACAGTGATTTTGGTTGTCTTATCTGACACACAGGACTTTGATTTTTTTTTTTTTCCCCCCTGTTGGAACTGCTCTTAGTTTTGCTGGAACTCAAACAGAGACCTTGTCAAAAGCCAGCACATGTTCCCCTGCAGCCTCATCACTTGAGCAGTGACAGGGACACAGACAAATCTCTTTCCCTTAAGGAGGAGAGCATCTCCTGCAGCCTTGACCCATCTGTGGCTTCTTGCAAGGTCACATGCCACATGGGATGAACTCTGTGGGAGCATTCCTGGATGCACGGAGGTTTTGGTCCCTTCTTCCCCTCCTGGCCCAGCTTTTTCTTTGTTTTTTCCAAAAGCTGCTCTGACGAGCACAAAGTGGCTTTGGTCAGCCATTGGTGTGAGGTCCTGGGTGTGCATGGGTGAGCTTAGGAGGACACAGGCAAATGGGTCTGGTTTTGCATCACTTGGATGCTACATGGTGCCAGAATTAGATGAAGGACTTGGAGATTTTTCATCCCGACACATTATGGCTAAACACACTGCGAGACGACCTTGGGTTCCAAGAGGCAGTTTTAGCTCTCGAGTTAGGGGTGTGAAGAAAGGGTCAAACAGCTCATCACTTGTCATTGCCAAGTGTCCCCAAACTGTCCTTTATTCACAATTCCACCTGGCATTCCAGGAGCCACCTAGAACTGGAGCTAAGGCGGGAAAGAGACAGATGGTCTCACAGTCACCAGCGCAGCCAAGAAAGCAAAAAAGGCCCAAAGAATTGGCTCAGACAGGTAATGTGACTTGGGTTTTGGCTCGGGTTTGAGGTACACTTTCCTTTGGCTTGTTTGCTTTTACTGAGCTTTCTTGGGCAGTAAATGGCTGTTGTTCATGTGCCACAAGCTTTGGGAAGATTTTTATACACTCTGAACAGGCAGTTGGAATTGCAATGAGAACTGTGCAGTAACAGAGATGGCTTCTGCAGTTCCTTGTTTCTCTCTGGTCTGCTTGAATGGTGCAGACCATTTTGTCTTTTTTGACCAGTATTGCACAATTTCAGTGAAGTGCTTTAGGTCTCGAGGCTCAGCTGTGACCTAGCTGGGGAGAAGAGAAGGATTATTGAGGATTATTTTCTTTGCTGAATGGGAAAGTTTGTCTCTGGTCAGCTTTTACAAAACCTCTTCAGCCCATCTTCGTTCTCAGCCTCTGCTCTGCAAATAACAACTGGTGGCTGTGGCTCCTGGCAACAGGAGGTCATGGGACCTCTCCCCACCTCTGAGAGGCACACTCCCCTCTGCTCACAGCAGAGAGGAAGCACTGAGAGCTGCTCCCAGGGGAAACTGGGACCAGATAGCCCTCTGTGCCAAGGAGGGGCAGAGCAGTATCCCAAAATAGCAGTGCCAGTTCTCCCCTTGCAGTGTGGCAGGAGGGAGACTGGAGTACTCCTCTGGTGCAGCTGATGGCTGAGTGTTTCTTTTTGGCAGGATGGGAAGCTCAAAGTCCAGGAGGAAGATGCTAAACTGAAGCAGCCGCTGAGAGAGAACAGTGTCCTGCCACACAGGTAAGGAAGGACACAGATCTCATCCCTGCCTCTCCTTTCCCAAGTCCTGCTCTCCCTTCTCCGATTTCGGTGCCAACAGGGAGTTGGAAATAGTCCAACTTCCCTTTTTAAGAAGGATTTCCAACCTCATGCCCTTGATTGAGTTCTCTGCGGCTTTTCCATAGCTCTCAAAGGGAAGGAGCAGGTTCTGTTGTTTGTTAGTGCTTTCAGATGGGAAAAGCTCTGTGTCTCTCCCATTTACCTTTGAAAGTTTTTCCATCTAAACCTGCTGTTTACTAATTTTTCTTACTCAAGCAAAATTGAGTAAGCTAGATGCGACACCTTGGAACTCATGTCCAGAGTATCTTTGGTGAGGGAAAGGAGAAGGCTGTTTGGACCTCCTAAAGAGAAGCTGTTGGAGAAAGAACTTCAAGTGTGATTTGAAGAAGATGGCTGTGTAAACTTGTCGATCGGGTCACTTGGTTCCAAGCTGAATTATTACAGAGGAGGATTCTTGCTGCAGGATTTGAGTATTTGGTGTTAGGAGTTAAAAGGCGTTTTCAAAGCCCCTGGGCACAGCTCAGTGCTGAGGCTTGGGCTCGGGATGGAACAGCCCACTGGAAGTGCTCTGCCTGTCAGGGCTCTGCTGTGCCCTTGAGGCACTCTCCATTGACTTAATCACTGAGTTAATCAATGACTTAATCAGGAAAATATCGTCTTAAAATAGCATAAAGCAGTTCAAATCTGCTTTGCCAGATGTTAAACACCTTCCAGGCCTGACCTGGTTTTTACCCCTGTTTGACCTGGAGTGTTTAGGCAAGTGGGGTCAGGGTGATGGCTCACAGGCCTTGTGGTGCTTCATGGCAATGTCTCACAGCAGGGGTAGTGATCAAACCTGCACACCTGTGTTTAAAGCCAAACTCTTTTGCTCTAACACCTTAACAGTCTTTTCTGTGTTCATGATCCATGTTTCCCTTCTGTTCTGAATGCCATTTGCAATTTTTTCTTCTGCTCTTCCCGTTGAACCTGGAGTGCCACTCAAAAATCTGGGGAGGGTTTTAAAAATGGGTTGAGAGAATTCCCTGATAGCACAGATGTTTTATTTAAAGGCTCTGGTGAGGGGAGGCCTGCTCCAAGTGATGCTCTTGTTCCCTTGTAGGTCACCCAGCGGCACACAGGAAGAGCAGGTGGGTGGTTTTGCTCTTTTCCTGTAAATCAGCTGGACCAAAATCCTTTCCCTCTCCATGCCCCTGGCAAAGCACAGCCAGACCCCCAGAGAGCCACTGGGATGCCTTGTGCTGTCTTGTCCATAGGGAATTTCTGCTGCTGCCAGCTTGTTCCCAGTGAAAACCATGTTTAGTTGCCCCCTTGTTGCTGCTGAGCTCTGCCACAGGAGCTGTGTAAAGCACAATGTCTTGGTTTTGGCTTGGGCTGTAGGAGCAGCTGTCGGGGCCTGGACACGCCGAGATATGCCAGCTCTGCCAGGAGGAGGGCAGCCGGAGCCAAAGAAAGGCAAGTCCCGGGCTTGAACTGCCCTCTCCCACACCCTGTGTCTCTGAGTTCCTCTGCTTTTTGTTGTGGAATCACAGATGCCTGCTGGTGAGCTGTTCCAAGAAATGAGCCCTTGCCGGCCCCTCTGCCCTTAGCAGAACTTTTTAAATGCTGATGGGGTCATGGTTCCCTGCTCTACCCTGTTCTGTGGTTTGGTTTTCCTCCTCCTTAGCAGCTTCTTCCCTGAAATGATCTGCCAAGACCTGGAGCTCTCCTTGACTGCTCTGTCCTTTTCCTGCGTTCCAGAACATCTGCAAGAACTGTGGGGGCACCTTCTGTGAAGCCTGCTCGGTGCACGAGCTGCCCCTCCCGTCCAGCATCAACCCCGAGCGTGTCTGCAACCCCTGCCACCAGCGGCTCATCCAGCAGTATTCCAGCAGCCCCTGGTAGGGGACAGGTGGCACACAGGTGACAAACAGCCGCTGTGGCTGACGGTTTTTCTGGAGTTGCTCAGGGGGAATGTGAAGACACTTGCCCATGTGCTTTGGAGGTCAGATGGGAAGCAGCTTCTTGGTGTTTAGAATCTTACTAAAACAGCAGTCTGAGCCCTTAAATCAGCCTGTGCTGTGGAGAATGTCCCATGGGGCAGCCCCAAGGTGTGCCTGAGCAGTCTCAGGACTGGGAGCCCCTGCCCAAACCAGAGCTGTTGTCCACACGTCAAAGTCGGGAGTGTTCTCACCCTCACGTGTGTGGCGTGGGTGTGTGCTGCTGCTGCTGAGCAAAGGCTCCCCGAAACCCAACAGGAGTGTGGGTATTCCTCATGTCTGGCTGCACTTGAAATCCCATTCCCCCTTTTCTATTTGCCCCGGACAGGCTGGCTCATCCTGGGAACCCTGGGTGATGGTATGAGCAGGGTAGGTGGGCCACCCGTGAACACATCCTGCCCGCATTTCCTTGGCTCAGGGCTCTGACCAGGGGCTTCGTCTGCACAGGGACACCCCAAACCAAGCTGTGAATGTCCTGTTCCCCCTCTGGGCTTTAGGGGCTGGGCCCAATCCCCATCACACAGAGGTTTAGGGCCACTTGGATCCGCCTCTCCGCCTTGCGCACATGGAAACGTTGTTACAATAAACCTGGCATTTCACTTTTTGTTGGATCAAAACCAAGTGGGAACACTTTTCACCTGTTAGAAATTATAACTGCACATACAGTTCAGAGAGGTTTTGTGGTTTGTGCCACATCATTCTTTGTTACTGTTCCCTCAAGAGATTTTGCTAGTCCAAAAAGCGGTGGTGGCTTTCTCGTGTCCAGGAGTGCTGACTCCTTTTCCTACTGGCACCTCCTGCAGTCTCTGAGACCACAGAATGTCCTGTAGCTCACAGAAGAGGGCTGCATTGGTGTGACACATGCACTGGGGTTTGGACAGATGTTGTTAGGGGGTAGTTATTAATTCCTTGGGGGGATGTTCTGGTCATTAGATTGGCTGGAACCACAAGAAAAAGCCTCTTGGAGCCGAGGTACTGACATGGTTGGTACTGCTTTGTACCAGGAATCACCTCTCCTTGATTCTTATAGCACTTGGCAGGTTCAGCCACCCAACTTGTACTCTTCTCTGCTCTTCTGCCCCCCATGGCAGCTTCCCGACCCTTTTCCTTGCTGATATCCCCTTAAGTATGGCGGGAGTTGTAAACAGTGTTGCAATACCAAAAGTCTGGAATTCAGGTGAATTCCTGAATTCTCTGAAGGGCTGAGACACAGGAGGTGGATGGAGAAAACACTGAATATAGTGTCAATAGTTTAGAGTACTTCCTGTACACATCCAGCAGTGTGAACTCCTGCACCCAACCCTAGTGCAACTCATCCCCAGAGCAGAAAATAAGACCCAGGCAATGCAGAGGGAGCATTAATCTGGATATGGAGGATTAAACTCCATGGAGCAGGGAGGGGGCTGAGCCTCTCCAGAGCACAGCACTGGTGGCTGCCATGGGCCTGGCCTTTTGGAAGGTGGGAGCAGGACTCTGCTGGCTGCCAGCTCCCTCTGTGCTCAGGTACTCTGTGTGATGCCAGGGTGGGGTCACACCTGGACCTTGGGAATGGGGGGGGACAGATTTTCTGATGTTAATTTTGTTCCGCACAATAAAAAATCTTGATCATTCATGTCCTGCCTCCTGACTGGTCTTTCCACCCCATTCCTCTTGGGCTGGAGGTATGAAAGGATTCAGAGCAACAGTGTGTACCTGTGTGAGGTCTTAGATCACTCAGCTGTTAATTGGCAATCCTGGTGTTTTATTAATGCATCCTGATGCACCTGGAGTCCTGGACGGCTTCCCCCTGGAGCCTTGGCCATTCCCACTCCAGCTGTGGCTGGTGTAAGTCCCCACAGCCTATCACATTTATTACAAGCTCTTAAATAAGGCTGAACTGATCTTAGCTTGTCCTCCTTGCTGACTGGTGACACTTGGACCTGATCTTCATGCTCATATCCACGGAATGTGTTCGCTTGGCCTAAAAACCAGGGAGAGGAAAAAGAAAAATCATTCACTCCCTCAGTGCGGACATATTCCTTTTTTTTTTCCAATGCCACTGTATTTTATTCCCAGTGAATCATCTCTTAGAATGAAACAGTGGAGTTTGGCAATAGTAAAATACCCCAGATTCCAGGTGGGACATGCTCACACGGGGCTGCAGCACAGGCACCTGGGGTGGGGGTGTTGAATTCACCCATCACAAACACCAACAGGAGAGAGCTGCCAAGGAAGAGTGGGATGCAGGAAAGAGCATGAACCTGCCCCAAGGGCTTCTCCCTGGCCTGGCTTACAAACCCAGGATGGGTGGGCTGTCCTCCCTGCTGCAGGGAGCAGGGCTTGGGGAGCAGCGACCATCACCCCCTACTTTCTGAGGGGAATTCACGAAACAAGCTGTCCACCCTCTCTGATGGTCACACCAAACCCCACCCCATCAGAAAGACCAATTACTCTGAGGCCATGTCTCTGGGAAATGTTTAGCCATGTTTCCTCTCCGTGCCAGGACTACAACCCCATCAGAGCTTTTCATGCTGCGGGACTGGCGCCTGTGGAATCTGGAGGTGCGGGCTGTGGGATCCAGACTGGACAGCTGCTGGGGGTGGTTCCCTTCAGCCCCTCCAGGTTTTATCCTTTGGGCTGTGAGCCTGGGGCACGCCTTGCTATAAAGAGAGCAGGAAGGACAGAGGGATGTGCTCACCAAACCTGCACCGCTGTCACTAGCAGTTCTCCTGTCCCTTGGGATGTTTATTCAGGAACAATTCAATGGCACTGCACTCTGGACAAGGGAAGAGATGTGGGCTGTCAGACACTTGCATGTGTTACATTGGGGTTTTCTTTTTCCTCCTCAAAGCCCATGGCACATCACAACTTGAAAAGCCACACTCAAGTGATCCCTCTGCACATTGTACAACAGCAGCTGGACCAGCTGTGCCAAAAGCCCTGAGGTCTCAGTCCCAGGGCTGTAGGACCCCCTCTCTTTTTCTGACTTACCCATCCGTGACCCCTCCTTGGCCATCGCTGCCACTGCGTCCTCGTGGCTCTCAAAGTGCACATCTGCCTCTCCTGTGGCATCTCCATGGGAGTTATATTCCACCAGGATCCTCGTGGGCCTCAGCGGAGCAAAAAACTGAAAAGCATGTAGGGGGATACAATCTAAGGAATTAAAGGTAGGATAGAAAGGAATCTTACCCCTTAAGGAGCTGCAGCTGAGCCAATTATTAGAGATTAGGAACAGGCCTGACTCTAACAGGGCGCAGCTGTAGCCAGTAAGAAGAAGAGTGTTATCCAAGAGTGGATTGGTTGGTTGAGGGGGAACTGGAGCCAGCTGTGAGAAGGAAGAGTCAGTGCTTAGAGGAGCTGCCTACAGGAAACACCCAGAGGTAAAAAACTCTTGCAATATGTAACCTTTGCAATATAGTAACAACAAAAGCGGGAAAGAGTTTGGTGAGAAAGAAACAACAGTAATGCACCCTATTCCCCAGAAACTCAATGCTTTTACTCCTGAAACCTGCCAGCCTATGGAGGGGGTCTGAGCTCCTGAGCAGCAAAAGGCTCCCTGATCCATCTGGGTGAAGCTGAGGCACTCCCCAGCCACCCGTCCCACCCCCTGTGGGCTCGAGGCATAGGAACTCCTGCCAGGAACAAAAATCCTCACACAGCACCCATGTTCTGTACACACCAGTGCAGCTCCATGTACACTGTTACCATTTCTGTGCAGTCAGCTACTCTGATAATTTGCTTTAGCTTCTCAAGGGCTCCTCAAGCCCAGTGATGGATATTAAGACATCCCAGCCAGCCTTAATTCTTTCTTATTCACGGAGAGGAGCAGATCTGTGTTGTGCCTGAGGCCACAGCTGTCCAAAGCCACATGGCACTGAGGACTAACAGACACCAATTAACTAAGAGCCTGCAATCCTGAGGGTTTGCACAGGTAATGACAGAGCCACACTCCATCCGTAGCCTGTTACTCACATTTATTATGTCCTGGGCACTAGCTTGGGAAGGAAAACCCCTCATGTGGACAAAGTGCTGTGGTGGCGATGAGGCGTTCTCAGACTCTGAAACGTTCCTGGAGCTTTCTGTTCCTTCCCTGCTCACTTCTGTGGAACGGAGGGAAAAACCATCACCAGTGTTTGCAGTGCCCCCTCCCTCACATGAAAGCTGTGGGCACATGGGGTGACACGAAGGAGCCTCGAGGAGCACTCGTGACAGGGAGGGACTCACTGATTTCTCCTTCGGCATGGGAGCCTGCAGTGTCTCTCCAGCCCCTGTCTTCAGAGATGGACTCATACTCTCTTCTCGCCCTGGAATAGGCCGTCAGCTGCCTGCTGTAGGGCATGTGCCTCTGCATCTGGTGCTTTCTGCTCACGTACACCTCTATGTACCTGGAGCCCAAAGGGAGAGAGCACGTGGCACACCTGGCACTCGGGGCTCGGAGACAGCACCTTCCAGCCATGTCCTGCCTTGGCTCTGCTCAGGTACTGGGAGTGAGAGCCCTGCCAAGGCACTGAATATTTAATTCATTTCACTGGCACAGTGCTCTGGAATAAAATGGTGTAATTCCCCCAGGGGATGTGGTCACCCAAGAGGTGGGAGATGGTGCAGTGCTGGCCAGCACTCCCTGCTGGGAATGGACTCCAGGCAGGTGCTTCAAACAGGCACTCCTTGAGAGGAAGCACTGGCTGGGCACTGGGCTGACGGGCAGCTGCCAAAACTGCCCAAAGCATGGAGGAACCTGCTGCAAATCTGGCAGGATCACGTGTCTGAAGGAGGCACAGGATCCCTGTGCACTGAGGCCTGGGCAGGCTGTGTCTTAATTTTCCCCACTCTGGAGGCTGTCACCACTTTTCATTGGGATGAGAATGCCTTCAGGAATACCTGAAAATCTGGAGACTTCTGGGAGGCCCCCAAGCCCCCCAGACTATGAGCACTGCAGAAGCCTCTGCCCCCCTGAATCACACAGTGATATGAGGTGTTTCACCCAGCAGGAAGTACCAGGGTGCACAGGTGCTTCACACCACATTCTCCTGGCCCCTGAACTCCAGGGAAGCACCTACCTGCTTCCCATATATTCCCTGTGCCGTAGCAGGGCCTTAGCTGCCATCTCTGGGGTGGCAAACTGCACGAAAGCTTCTCCTGTTCTTCTGTCTCCCCGATAAATGAAAGCTATGTCTGTGATTTTCAAACCTAGAGATGGCAGGGGAGAAAAAGTGGCAGAAACTTGTGCTGTAGCTCAGAAAGCCTTTTTTTCCCCCCCTTATTTTTCTGGTTTTTGACTAGCTAATTGGGCAGCTACATAGTTCTGAAACAACTGCTCATGCTGGCCTAAGTGCCTTTTTTAAACTCCAATTTCTTGCTTTAAGGCAATTTTCACAGAATACTTAATTAAAAAAGGAATCAATTTGAGGTTTCAAGTAAGTGAATCCAGCTTCTGGACAACAAGTAGATTCAGAGCACAAATGTTGTGGAAATTTTCTCTTATTATGGTAGTTTTTTTCCTTAATTCCTCCTGGCCCCAAATCAGAGTGCTCAAAGTACTGATCATGGGTTAGACCTGCACAAGGTCAGAGGGGCAGGGAAACTCTGCAGGGCGCTCAGAAAGCCTGTGTGACTTGTGGGGAACAGCAGCTCCTTGTGGTGTTTAAGGTATTTAAGGCTGCACGTGCTTTGCCTTGTCCCGTGAGGAACAACAGCACCAACCTAAGGAACTGAATGCCTGGTAAAGGAAGGGCACGGCCCAGGCTGAGTTACCTGAGAAGAAATCTGCAATGTCCTCCTCGGTGGAGGTGAAGGGGAGGCCTCGGAGCAGCACCACTCCGTCGCTCATGGCCTGCGACTCGTCGCGCAGGCTGCGCAGCAGGCCCTCCACGTCGCTGTCGTGCACCTCAAACACTGCAAGGAAGGCGGCCACGGAGCGCTGTCCCACAGGGCACTGCAAGGCAGCGCTCTGCAGGCACTCCCTCTCTCCCCTAAGGCAGCTTTCCCCCCCTGCAAAGCTCCATGCTGTTCCCTTCCCCAGCCCATGCTCCGCGCTCCTGCCCCTCTGCTTTCCCTGGCCAGCCCAGGACATTTTGGCCCAGTGGTGGCAGATCTGCTGCTGCACTACCCCAGGAGCTCTCATTCCCCGGGGAATTTCCCTGCAATGTTAACTCCTGCTGCTCCAAACCCACCTTTCACGTAGCGTGGGCCCATGTACCTCAGGTGCTTTTCTAGGGCTCTCTGCACGTCCGCTTTGGACTCCAGCTCGATCAAGGCATCCCCCCTGCGCCGCCCATCCCTGTTTAACAGGAAGTGTATCCCGTTCTCACCGTTGCGAATTCTACAGCCTGGAAACCGAGGGACACACAACACAGGAACACACAGGACTGCATCAGCCACGGGGATCTCTGTGCCCTGACTGCAGGGCAGGGGGCTCGTCCCCTCAGCACTGCAGGACAAAGGGCACAACGCTCGCATTTCTGACATGAAGTCTAACGTCAAACTGACTTGCTTTAGTTGGGCAGGCTAGCAAGTAATTTAAAAACTTGCATCTGGCCCCCAGAGGGATGCAGGCAGCACCACATGACAGTAGGGAAGATCAGCACCACAGAGATATGTAAAAGCTATGAATTAGGATCAGAAAACAACACTGCAGTTTGAGCTAATTAGTGAAAAGCTGCGGTTTCTTAAAAAGAGAGGAGTTTGGGCCAGCCATAATGGCCTGTAAGAGCATCCCTTTGAATTGGATTGCCTTTGCCCCGGAGACACTGATTAAAAAGGGAAAGACTTGTGCAAATTATTTTAAGAGGCCATAAGGATGAGCTTCTAGTCAGTGTCCAGCAGTGCGGATGTTGGTTATTCCCTTCATATGTGTCAGTTGTGAATAATTTTGCAGCAATAATAGGACCTCATCTTTCTCTGGCTAACGGTCTCTAAATATTCCTTCTGTTAACCAGGCATGAGCTAATGGGCTAATACCAGCATGCAGAACAGTTAGCCAGGAGAATGAACACCCATACTATCAAAGAAGGTAAGGACATCTTCCTCGGTGCACGAGAACGGGAATCCTTCTGCCCTGATGAGGTAGACAGTGTCGCTCTCCGCCTTGGGTGAGGCGGCCTTCTCCTCTGAGAGACGCCCTTCGTGGGACGGAGCATCCGTGACCTGGCGCGGACACAGGAGAAAAGCCCGGCTTGAGGGAGGGAGGCCGCGGATTCCCGCAGGGGTCGGTGCCCGCCATTTTCGCGCGGCCGTACCTGGCTGTATGCGCGGAGGGCGGCGCGGAGCGGGGTCGGGACTGGGACCAGGACCGGGGCCGGGGCCGGGGCGGGCCGGGGCCGGGGCAGGCGCAGCGCGGGCGGCAGCGCCGGGCCCCGGCCCAGCAGCAGCGCGGACAGAGCGCGGCGGGCGGCGGCGACCACGGCCATGCCGGGGATCGCGGCTCCGCCCCTACGACCTTCCCTCCTTCCTTCCTTCCGTCCCGGCAGGCGCTGCACGGGAAGCGCTTCCCGGGCACCGCGGGCTGCCCTCGGGGATCGGGGGTGGTAGCCGCTCTGCCCGCGCTGCGGATCCCCGGGACAGGGCGGGCGGCTGTCACTGCGGCTGTCACCGCGGGCTTTTCCTGTCACCGAGCCTGGCTTAGAACGGCCTGGCTTGGAACGGAACTTAGAGATCATCCCGTTCCATCCCCTGCCATGGGCAGGGACAAGTACCGCTAGACTGGGTTTCAAGCCCCGTCCATCCTGGACATGAACACTTCCAGGAATCGGACAGCCACAGTTTATCTGGGCAGCCTATGCGAGGGCCTCACAGGGAAGAATTCCTTCCCAAAATCCCATGTGACCCTGCCTTCTGTCAGTGTGAAGCCATTCCCCCTTGTCCCGTCACTCCAGCCCTTGTAGGTAGTCTCCATCTTTCTTGCAGGCTCCCTTCAGGCACTGCAAGGCCGCCGTTGGGTCACCCTGCAGCTTTTCTTTTCCAGGCTGAAAACATCCTAATTCCCCTAGCTTTTCCTCCCAGCAGAGGTGCTCCCTCCCTTTGCTAACAGCTCCATGTCCTCTCAGAGCTGAGGACCCCAGGGCTGGATGCAGCATTCCAGGTGGGGTCTCGCCTGAGCAGGGCGGAGGGGAGGAATCCCCCCTCCCCTGCTGCCCACGCTTGGGGATGAGCCCAAGGCACAGAGGGATTCTTGCAATAAAAAAGTTTTAGGTTGGGCTTCATCACTGACAAGCCTTTTACACCCCTTTCCTGGAGACTGATTTTCCAGGAGAGATGATTTTCTCTCCCTTACCCCCATCCCTGCTTGAAGGTCTCAGCAGGCAGAACCTGTTGGTGAAGAATATTCCCCTTCCAGGTGGTCTGGAAAGACAGTCCTGCTGTCACTGCTGCATCCAAGAGGGATAAGGGGCAAAGAGCTGGCACCAGCTTCTCCTAAGTGCACACGTGGGGAAGGTAAGTCATGCTGAACCCAGAAAAAATTTTTAGGATGAAGCAAAATGAGTAGGAAAAGGCAAGCTGAAATCCCAAACCCCAACAGTGGAGGAACCCAGGGAGGGAATGTGGAAGCTCAGATCCAGGGTATTCAGGCAGATATCCCAAAGGAGGATGGGCCAGGCCCAGCAGGACCCCAGGTTGGTCAGGAAGACCATGACAGCCAGGATACTCCTCTCTTTTCCAGCACCCTGTAGCTGTGGCCTGGGCGTCGCCAAGTGAGAGCTGGAATTTCAACTGCAGACCATCAAACCCAAAATACAATCTTGGGTTTTCCAGCACAAGTCTTTCATCCTGCTGTGTTGCCACCACACTCATTTATCAGAAGCCTTGAACGTTTCCTATCACCATTTTGAAAATGAGAACAAGCTACTCTATGTCACCCTCCTGTTGCTGGCTGATGTTTTTGTAAACTGTTCCTTGTAAGAGCCTTGCACGTGACAGACTCCAGCCCTGAGAACAGCACAGCCTCTTGACAGCAGCACTCTCAACCCTTCTGGGCTTTCAAGGTAAATCACGTTTTGTGCCCATTTCCAAAGGAATGCTGACCTTTGTGCCCAAGTGGTTCACATTCCAGTCTTTCATGGCCTACTTGCCAGGTTTCTCTTCAAAACCTTCTTTAAATAAGCAGGCAAATGTTATAGGAGGAAAAAAAAAAATTAAGATAACCATAGGAATTTATCTTGAGCACTTATCCCTATCTAGATTGGCTTTGTGCTTTCTGTTTAACTGAATAAGCAGATCCCTAAATCTCAGGGACCGAGGGAATGTTAGGGGCATTCTTCTCCTCTGAGCCAAGCAGGCTGCAAGGAAAAATCTATTGAAGGGATGCACATCTTCCACCCATGTTTCCTTGGATTTGCTTGCTTCCAAAGTACAGGAAAAAACACCCACTGCTGCTTGTCTGGCAGCTTGTCAGGTTCTGTTTGTGAGAATTTCCTTTAGAGGGCACCGTGTTGTTGGGCAACTGCTGGCACTGAGGTTTCCATGGAATCTCAGAGCTTCCCTAGTTACATGTCGGATCAGAGCCTCTGCACCTATGGGAGACTATAAAGGTCATCCTAGGACAAGAGAATTTGCATTTATTCACTCGACAGAACTGCTGTGGCATGAAGTTGCCTTAGGAGAGGGAATCTGCCTCTGTAAAAACAGCAAATCTCAGGAGATGCCTCCATACTGCTATGGATCAGGAATTTATCTGCCTTGGAGAATTTATCTACCTGGCAGGATGCCTTTTTCTTAAAGAATGTTAAACAGGTTGTTGTTAAGAACAATCAATTCCAGCTATTCTCTAGTCTGATCAGACTAAAAATGACAATCAGAAAATCATCGGATGTGATGTGAAGACAAGTGCTTACACTGAGAAACATTTCTTATCCCTCTTTGTAATTTGCTGTCCAAAAAAATTGACCTTCTGTTCTCTTGTAGTATTTTCCAAAATTATTTACACACTGTGTTATTTTTCAAAACAAAACGCTGTTTCCCTTTTTTTGTATTCCCGATCCATGCTCAGCTTTGCCATCTCACTGTTTTACACTGCTTTCAGCTGGCATGCCCCGTGTTTATGGAGCCGTGCTGAAAAGCAGAGAACTTCAGCCCAGGACCGAAGCACTGTGCCGGCCCGAGGGCCCTTCCAGAGGAATTCTTGAGGCTCTGCGGCACGCTGGATAAAGGGAGATGACAGAGTGCCTCCCCCTTACGTAAGGCTGCAGCTCCCTGCCAGCCCCTGGGGCCGAGGAGAGCCCTTCATGTGACCCTCAGCCATCCCCAGCAGCCCGGTATTAATGTGAGACATAAAGCCTGCACGTTACATAAGCGTCTCTCCTGGCCAAGTGTTTCCTGCTGCAGAAACCGAGGTTTAATTTTAACTTGCTGCTTAAAAAAATGAAACGTTCTGTGGGTAGGAGGAAGTGTAGGGGTGGGAACGGAGGTTATTCGTGTGCCAGCAGGAATGTGCCAGAAAGATCAGCGATGTGTTTCTGTTCGATTTACGTGGCCAACTTAAGTCTGACAGCATCTGTGCCCAAGTGCTCCAAGACCCATTCAACGCTTTGCCTAATGCAGCCAACAGGAGAATTGCAAACGTCATGAAATGCTTTTTAATTACGCCATTGCTGCCCAGTAAAACACTGGCTTTTAAAGGTGTCCTATAAACAATAGTGTAGTTTTAATTTACTTAGAAATGCACTGACCTGGCATTTTGACTTAGTCTGAAGGACAGAGAGTGGAAAATGCAGTTTCAGCATTTAAAAACGTGAGGGAAGCAGATGACTGTCAGTGTGACCACCTAAGGCGTTAGAGCTGAAACCCCTGACGTGCCGGATGGGGAGTTGGTGTTGTGTGGGACTGTAGCCTGTTTCAATGTGCTGAATTTTCCTGATAAATCTGAAAAGTCATCAGGCTTTCCTCTGGCCTACCCGCAGCAGTGTGAGGTTTTTGGGATGGCCAATTCCCCTTGGGGCATGGGGGAATCCCTGGAGGTCATGCTGCCTGTCCTGCGCCCCCTCCAAAATCTGGCTTCTTACTGACCTAAACAGAGCCAGATTTTTGTGTGAAAATTATACCCTGGGACAGCAATTTCTGCCATAAAGAGCACTGGGATGTGACTATATCTGCCTGCCAAGGGTTTCTTAAAAAAACTGCAGGTTTTTTACCTCAGAAGTTTAGTTTTTTTTACCTCAGCCGCCCATAGCATCACCTGAGGGGTGCCCCTCCTTTGCCCACCAGTTGCCCTCACCCAGTCTAGTCAGAAATTACTAATAAATATGAAGAAATATTACACTCCCTTTTGTCACGTTTTGCTAAAGAACGGTTCGATGAGGAGGGCAGTAACGCCGTTAATACCTTTTTGTTCTTTTTCTGGTGGGCTGGTACCTGGGCCTTTTGTCCTGAGAGGAGAAGGGGGGCTCTGGGGGGGCAGGAGGTGCCCGTTTCCATGGAGGTGTCTGAGGGCACTCACACATGCTTCTCTGAGGGACCGCCACGCCGGGGTGGCTGTGAGGGGCCACGAAAGGACTCCTGAGGGGGAGCCCCACGGCTGCGAGAGGAGAACGGCCATGCCGGAGCCCCGCAGCTGTGAGGGAGGAGGCGGCGGCGGCGGCGCGGGGGCCGCTGGGGGCGATGGCGGCCGGGCGGGCCGTGTCCCCGCCCCGCGGCGCTCTCCCCGCACCCGCCCGCCCTCCGCCGCCGCTGCTGCCATTGGGAGCCGAGCTGCGCCGCGCCGAGCCCAGGCAGCCGCCGGTCCCGCTCTTCCGCCATCGCCATGAGCTTCTTGTTGTGAGTACCCGCGGCGTGTGCGGGGTCTTTTCCTCTTGCTCTGCGCCGTCCCGTCGGGCAGGGCAGGGCAGAGCAGCACAGCCCGCCGAGCGGCCGCGGCCGCCGCCCGCCCTCCCGCTCGCTCGCTGCCCGCCGCTCCCTGCCGGCCTGGCGCCCGCTCCGTCCGCTCCCCAGCTCTCTCCCTTTGTGCCCCGGCCCCCCCGGCGGCCCCGGGAGCAGCCGGCAGGGAGCGGCGGGGCCGCCGCGCCGTGAGGGCGTTTGGAGGGCGGGCGAGCGAGCGAGCGAGCCGGGCTTCCCCTTCCCGTGCGGCTTGCCCTCACGGATACGAGTTTGAAACAGCCACGGATCACCAGCCCCGGGGACCTCCCCGGCGGAGGGGTGTCGCTGGGTAGGCGAGAGCGGGCTCGGGGTCACACACCCACCCGAGCGGTCTCCCCGAGGTTTTATGATATTTTCGTGCGGGTTTCTCGTTTGTGGCGGGCAGAGGTTGGGGCGTTGTGTGGCGCAGCTGGGTCGGGAGCTGGCGTGTGGAACTCAGCCCCGGTGCAGGTGATGGGGCGGGCGGGGCTCCCGGGCTGGGGGAGCCCCGGTCAGGAGCTGGCCGGGCTTTACTGCGGCAGGAAAAAGCTCCCTCGGGAGTCGGTGGCGACTCAGGTGCGAGCTGGGCCTCACTTCTTGAAATTTTGCTTCATGGGCAAGAACCGAATGAACTTTGGTCCCTCCCCTTGGAAACAAAGACGAGGTACTGGTGACAATTAGCATGAACCGGTTGAGTGACCTATTAATTAAGGCGAAGATGCGCTCTAGGGAAAGAAGGGCGATCGAGGCGGCTGAAAAAGGCACCCCGGAAGAGCCAGGCTCCATTAGGGCCTTGTCCCCGCTGGGTGTTCCCGCTCACTCCGGCTCCTCTTCGACTGCTGCCCGAATATCTGGCAGTGGTTGGAGGCTTACATTGATAACCAGCAGATGTAAACGTGGCCTGGGCTTAGAGAAGAGACTTATCTCGGAGCTGGAGTGCTCTCGTAAGTTGTGTTCTCATGGAGACAAATAACCCTGGCGCTGGCTTCCTCCTCAGGCCCTCCCTTGTGTTTGTCTTTTAACTCTGCCGTCCCCATCCCGCTGGCCTGTCGCGCTCCCGGAGGGATTCCGGAGGGCACCGACGGGAGGTGGGTGCAGATGATTGTCCGTGCATGGAGGCGCCGTGCTCCTAATGAGGAGCCCAGCTGTCCCTCTCCTTCGTAATTCTCAGCTGCCACGGTGGATGGAGAAGGGGGGACAGGATTTCGAGCGTCCTGGGAGTCTGGTTTGCAAATTAGAGAGCCTCCCTCTCCGTGGCATTTGGCTAGCTGGGAATGGAAAAGCATGAAACCCTCCACCCTCTGTCACAGGCAGTAGTGAGGTGGTTGTTTCTTTTTCAGACCCTTTTTTCTGAAACCTAGGATAGCAAACCTTTCCCCCACCTCCATTGTTCCAAGTTATCGTTGTGTATGAAATACAGAAATGGAAACTGGTGTTAGTGCACGGCAAAGCTAGAAATGTTGGCAAATTTGCCTCAGCTGTTGTTGGCAGAGTGCTGCAGGTGGCACCTAATTTGCTCGTGTGCAATCTAGAAATGGGTTTTAAAAAAAATAAAGTTGAAAATATGTCTGTTAGGCCTCGAGCTGACTAGGGAAACTTCTTGTGATGCTGACATGGAGTTTTGGTAGGTTTTTTAGGTTGGTTGGCTTTTTTTTTTAGGGATCCAGAAAGTTAGCATGACCTTTTGTCAAACTCGAGTTTTGGCTTGATAAGAGTTACTCCAAGATAGCACATGGATGTCTGCAGCTTTATTCATAATGCCAGCTTGCATTTTTGAGCTGGTTTTTGCATGGTACTTGTAGCATAGTTTTTCTCAGTGCTTTTTCACCCGTTTTTCACTGCTGTGGAGGTGCCTGCCTCGGTGGCACTGCTGTCCTTCGGTGGGCTGACTCACAGTTTGGGGCTGGCTCTGGGGATTGTCCTTGTGCAGTGGCGAGGTTTCCTGTGTGGCAGCGAACCTGTGGCACAGGTTTCTCGTCAGGCTCAGCCTGTCAGTGTGACAGCCAGCACGGTGCCAAAAGCTGTGCTCTCCCGCAGGCTTCCCTGGTGTCCAGGAGCAGGGGGATTGTGCTGGGATAACACAGCGTGCGTGGGGCCCCCCTTGTCCGCTGACAAATCCCTGCCTATTCTTCCCTGTTGCTAGGGCCAGTGATATATAAAGCTACATAGGGGGGGAAAATAAAATCAAGGGGGACCATTGTCTTGTGTGCTTATGGGGAACACTATAAAAAGACTGTCTTGTGAGGCCAGTCACTGAATTAATACAACTGGGGTTTGACAGCAATTGTTATTTTCAGAGCTGCGGTTTTTCTCTTTCTGATCCGTTTCTTCCTTTCTGAAAAGACTTTGTAAACCTCTCCAGCAGTTGAGTAAGTTATCCCGAGTCTTTAAAAATGATTTAAAAATGGGAATTGGGCTAGAAAATTTCTCCAGTTCCAAAAAACCTCTGCTTAGTGAGTTCTCTCTAAAGGGAAATTACAGCATAGTTGCAGGTACTTGAGCTTACATCTCCAAGGAAAAAAAATTAAAGATAGTTCTGGTGGGCGTGCCATATGGTAACATGCTTGTGTTATCCTCTGCTGGCAAGACTTAGATAAAAAAGGAAGCTAGATGAAAACCATTTATTTATAAAAGGAAAAGATTCAGATTTATTATTGAAGTTCTGAAATTGTCTTTTCTTTAAAAAACCCCACAGAGCCCCTATCTTTGGATTAGTGAATCCCTCTCTGAAGTTTCCAGCACAGGGTGTTTTAATCAAGAGATTGATTTAAGTAGTTATTGCCTGATGAGCCTTGGAAGGACGAGGAGCTGCTGGAGGTGAGCGAGGCTGAGTGGCTGTTGTTGGCTCTGTTGGTGAGTGAAGGCCAAGTTACCTTGTTAACCAAACTGGGACAAGATGTGCTCTTCCTCATTGCCTTGTTCTACAGCACAGTGCAGCCTGGCAGCTGCTTCTGATGCTCCACACGGTTTATTGTTCTGTTTGTTTTTTTTTTTAACCTGAAATCATACTTTGTGTGTAAATCTATGTGCAGAAGGTGTAGTGAGGCATTACTTCTTTTTCCCCCAACATCTCTTGCAGATGAACACCAAGAGCAGAGCTGATGGGTTTGTTTTGAGGTAGACAAGCAGTGTGGCCTTCCCAAGTCCTCAGGCTGACGCTGCTCTTGGAGAACATCAGGGCTGTTTGTTTTTGTCCCTTCCTCAGCTTCCCAAGGTGCCAGCTAGCTGCTCCTTGTCCAAAGTGGGCCGTGTAGCAGCTGAGTGCTTTGTGAATGCTCCTTCCATACTTTTGGGGAGGTGTTTATCTCCTCTCGATCAAGGACTCGCCCAGAGGACCGTAGGCACTTCTAGACTGGAATTTGCACATGGAAGAATCAGCGTGTAGGTATTTGCAGACTGTTAGAAATGGGAAATACTGGGGACATCGAGGTATTTCTCCCCCCTTGTGTTCCAATGTATATCTTTGCTTCAGTTTTTGCTTGAGGAGTGTAAGGCTACTGTGGGATCAGGGCAGAAGCCCTCCACACAGGGATGTGTTAACATAAAATCAGCTGCTTGACTGCTGCCATTAGTGCTGTGTCCAGTTCCTGTTTTGTTTTTCTGGTTTTTTTTAAGTACCAGGTTTGAGAAGTCTCTTCAGATTTCCCACAAGTAAATTGGAGAAAGAGTTGCAAAGCTATTGCCAGCTTCCCAAATAATTTTTTTTTAAAGCCTTGGTAGCAGTAATTTTGAGTTTTGAGGAAAGCAGAAGTATTCCGTAGCGGTGGGGTTTAAACGCAATCAGCTCTGACAATCAGCTTAGAGGGAAGTAAAACGTGGGGTTTAGGGTGTCACATAATGGAGTGCTGCTGCCTTATCTCAGGGAGCTTGGAGGCAGAGAGTGAGGAAGCTGCTGCCTGGCTTTCATTTCTGCAAGACTGAGTCTGCCTCGGAGTCACAGAGCTGTGCAGACCAGTTGGGGCTGGGAGATGTCTGCACTTGGCCTGGTACTTGGAAAAACAGCGTTTGCCCCTGCTGCTGTGTTTTGGGAACACGAGGTAGGTGAAGTGAGTGATTGCCCCGTCTGAATGTTGTTAGATAGCTCCTTCTCAGATAGAAACATTCGTTTGTAATGGAAAAAATAGCTTAGGAAGAAAGGCATTGTTCAGTGTGAAAGTTGTGTTTACTACAGGGCAGTGATGTCCGGTCTTAATTGCTTCCTAATTGTTTGCTTTTATGCCAGGATTGTTTTCCCTTGTTTGTCCTTCCCTCTTTGTGTAAGTGAGCCAATGCCATTAGCTGTTTGCAGGGAGGAGCAGTGGAAGGAGGATCAGTTTTGGGGGTGATTTGTGTGCTGGAGAGAGGCTGGGATTTTCATCTTTATCAAACACCTTTGTCACCTTTTACTTTTCAGACAGGGCTTTGGATTTAGGGCCTCTTTGTGGCCACCGTTCCACCTGATGCTGTCCTGAGTCTTAGAGAGTCTTTTTTATCTTGTTTGAAGAAGGATAAAATATTAGAAGCGTTTGTCTGCCAGGCGGTGGCTGGCTGGAGGGTTGCAAGAGGCTGACAGAGTGAAGCTGCTTGTTTTTCTTAGAGAAGTAAATAAGTGCATTAAATTTGGCCACTTGAAGTCTTCCCTCATAAGCAGTAAGGCAGATCTTGCTGCCAGAGCTATCAATAAACCTGTGACCCACGAATCAGCCTAAATAAACTGCAGGATGTGCTTTGCAATGCTTTTAGCATTTGTAAACTAAGCCACTTCCTATTGGAGCCGAGCTATAATGAACTGGCTGTTTGGCTTTTGCTCTTTTTTTGGGTTTTTCTACTCCTTTGAAATACACAGGGGGACTGTGGGTCATAAATTCAGCTGCTTTTGAATCTGTTTTCAGCTAGAACTGAGTATAACAATTACTTTTCACAGGCTAGGGAGAATTTCTCCAGCCTTTACATTTCATGACGTGGGATTGTGAGGATCCAGTGCTTTGCTTTGTCATCTGTGTTCCCGGGTCTCCCAGATGCTTTCCCAGGGCACTGCTGCTTGGGTGAATTTTTTGAGGAGGGGATGTGACAGAAGGGAACGAGAGCTGAGTATTTGCATGTATCCATGCAGCTTAAGTTGGTTCCTGGCAAATAAGTTTGAAATGACTTGAAATGTCTTAGTGAGCTTAGGTACAAAGCATGGTGCATCTCTGTTTGCTTCAGGGCTTGGCTTGCCATTTCAAATCCCTAGCCTGAGTCAGCAGTCACTCAGTTCACAGGGAGGAGATGGTAATTTTGTGTGTCAGTCCCACCCTGGGAATTCATCAAGGTAACAGTAGTTTTTGCCTGGCAAATGTACTTTGATGCTCCTGAAAGCAGTCCATGGAAGTGAATTCACTCGCTCTTCTTGTGTCTTCTTTTTCCCCTGAAATCCAACCGTGACCTTAGCTTCTTGTCACAACTTTGCCTCTGGCTTTTTTCCGGTGTGTGAGGACACTTCTACCTTGTTCACCCTCTCTTCTCTTCCTTCTCCAGT
Organism: Haemorhous mexicanus; assembly: GCF_027477595.1. NCBI lineage: Eukaryota > Metazoa > Chordata > Aves > Passeriformes > Fringillidae > Haemorhous > Haemorhous mexicanus. The sequence goes on from NC_082344.1 coordinate 1,873,525, forward strand.
TCACAGCTGACCCTTGGCAGGAATCCATTCCTTTTGGTGTTCTTACACACCTGAAGAGATCCAGCCCATGATGTTCTACTTGAGTTTTAGTTGAGGTTTGCTTGGTTTTTTGTTTCTTTGTTGTCTGTCCTTGCACCACTTCATCTTTCAGTGTGGTCACTTGCCTCTGGAGTTAATTCCTTGTGTCCTTGAGATGCTGATGTACAAAATCTTAATCCCTTCCTCACTTGAAGGAGAACATCTTGCAGATAAGGGCTCATAATGCCTGGATTTGTTGCCTTAATTGCAAGTCCTTTCTTTATGACAAAGAGAACAAATGAGCTTAGGTAAGCTTTGGTAAATTCCTCTTTTGCTGGAAATTGAGACAGCTGAGTTTTGATATGGAAATCATTTCAACCCAAATAATGATTGGGTGGGTTCTCTATTTTGAACTTAGTGAAATAACCTATATTTTGTTTTGGTAGCTGGTACTTTAATTGTGATTTTCCCACCTTCAGTAGCACAGGCCTGCTTTTGCTTGAATGGATTAATTATTTTAGAGACTTGCTCACTGTTCTGGATCCAGCAGTCAAAATGGCATTACTCTGTCTTTTACTTTAGGGTCACAAAACACTGCTTTTTCAAATGCTGAGGTGTACCTCTTAGGAAAAACAGCATCTCTAATGACCTATTACTCACTTTTGTGGTTTACAGCTCTTCTTAAAATTCCTTGCTGCAATGGGAGTGCAAAAAATAAAAGAGGAAAAGTCTGAATGTTTGAGTTCATAGAACAGTTCAGCTGACTTTGGGCTCAACTGTCAAATGCTTAAGCTTAAATAACCTCAAAAGAAATGTGCTCCTGTTATTCCCTCTCAGATGCTTCAGACGGGGGGTCTTCCTGATAAGATACATTGGAAGAGATGGGCTAATTTTCCTGAAGGTAGTTACCCATGGCACATACAGGACTTTATTAAATGTGGGGGTTGTGTAAGAAATACTTGGGGCTGAGATAATGCAGTGTATTTTTGGAAAGCTGTTAGATTATTCATTGCTGCCTCCTGTCCATTCCTTCTTCCTGTTGTTCTCTGTGTCATTTCTTGCCTCTAAGGAGTGTTAGTTCCTGGATGCAGACCCCATTTTGCCTGTTAGTCCAGGTGTAAGTGTGACCTTCTGTCTCTGTTGGAGATTTTCTGCTGGGAAGTTGCTGAGTATTTGTCCTTTGCCACGTTCCTGCCCTCAGCCTCTTTTGCGTGGGGATTACAGTAAAGGGCAGCCTTTTACAAACTGTTCAAGTGACTCTGTCTCCATGAAATTTAGTTAAATTTCTCCTTTAACTGCTTATTTCCTAAGCACATTAAGAGATGGTTGTTTTTATTGTATTTAAAAGGATTGAAGACTGTCTTAAACTCTTCAGTGAAGCTTTTTTTTTGTTCCTTTAGAAATGCCCTGATGCGATTTCTTAGGTTGTATGACCAGATTTGCTTTAGTCATTCATTAAGCATTGGTTTCCAAAAGCACTGATCAGCATTTTGGGAAGCCATCCATGTTCTGAGGCATCTTCTCCAAACACTATATTTGGTGTACAAGTAAGGATCTACATCATCTAATTTGATGCTAGAGCCAAGCTTTTATTACTGCAATTTATCACCCTCAGCGGGTTGTAGATGGCTTTCTGCAAAGCTCTGCTTCCTACTTGTAAATGTATTTACAGGGTGTGACTGTTAGCAGCAGCCTGGGACGCAGAGGGTGTTGTGTTAGTCATGGGCAGACAGATAATTCAGCTGAACCTCAGGAAATCTGCCAGGCAGGAGCAGCAGCTGGCTGTGGGGAGCAGCAGTCACCTTTGGTGGGGGACGCTGCTCCCTGGTTCATCCCATGGAAGAAGTGCTGGAGTAAGGGAATCACAGGTATCACACATATTTCCTTATGTTTCTTTTGTGAATTGCTCAGTTTTATATACAGGGAAGGGTAGGGTTTAAAAAGAAAAAAAGTGTGGTTGTGCCCACTGAATGGTTTATTAGGTACATTGATGCAGTAAAGAGGTTTGAACCTTTGTGGAAACTGAACTTGGAAACGTTACTGGCTGAAGTTCTGACTTGAGCTGGAGTTCATGCTGTGCCCTACCTTTGAGTGAGCTGATGCTACTTGACAGAAATAAGGGATCCCTGAGAAAAAAGGGGAACATTACTGGGGCTAATAGTGCTGTTTAGCTTGCAGGGAGCTTAATTAGGGGCTGGAATGTCCAAAATAGTGAACTCCGTCTTGCAGGATAAAACACAAGTATTGGAAAAGGAGTGCTTCATGTTTACCTTCTTCAAAGCTCCAGCAGCCCGTGCTTTTAAGTGAGTACTACGTGATTATTAGGATATTGGAAGAATTCTATCTAGTTTGGATTGTTCCTTACAGTTCCACGTGGTGTGTGTGTCTATGTACTCAGTAAACGTTAATATTGAAATAGATGGGGAACCTCAGTCTGATTGAAAGGACTCAACAGAACAGCCAAGACTAGTGCTCACCTTTGTTGAAAACAGCAAGTCTCTTTGTAGTAAGCTTGAAATTGTGTTTGCCTCAGGGTAGTCAGTGGATTCCTGGGAGTGCGCAACAAAATGTTTGGGATGATCTTGATTCCTCTGATGCCACAGGATTTCCAGTGGCTGTCAGGAGGAGGAGAACATGCGGCCATACTTGGGTCTCTGCTGCAAGCTTCTTTGTTGCTAATTGGGGTGAAAATGTGTTTCAGGCTTGGTGGTCTTAAAGCTCTGGGAAAAATCTGTGGGAGACTTGGGAGCAGCAGTGCAGTGGCATCCACAGTTTGGGGAGGCTGCAGGTTTAGTGCCACCGACCTGTTCCTGTTCCCATGCTGTCCCCGTGTCTGCCTGCTGTCCCTGCAGGTCAGGAGGGCAGGATTGCCTGGAGAACTTGGATCCAGGCTTTTCTGTGGTGGACACTGCTGTTTGTGGCTCTGGCCTGCCCCTCTCTGTTAGTGCTGCGGGGAGCAGGGCAGGAGAGGTTGAGTCACTTCCGCAGCCTTTGGCTGCCTTGGGAGTAGTTTAATTGTGTTTGGAGTGCACAGACGGGGCTCTGGTAGGATCCAGTGGGGGCAACTGTGACTTGCTTTGTTTATTTTGAGGATTTTCCAGGAGATGAAAGGGTATTAAATGAATGCGTTGTAAATGAAACAAGGGAATTTATTTTGCTTGTAAGCATAGCAAACTGATGATGATTTCCCGCTCATGGGATGGGGTTCTGGATGCTTGCTTGTTCCCTGCACTGGGAATTGTGGTTGCTTGGGAGAAGGGTTGCATCCAAGTGAGTAAACAGCAGGAACACCATTTGGTGGAGTTGTAGCAGCCACGAGTGCTGTAGCACAATGCTTTCCCCTTGTTTACAGGCACTTTCTCCACCTGCAGACAGGAAAACAGAGGCAGAGGGAAGCGTAGGTGTCTGGCTTGGCTTGAAAACAGGCTGTGGCCACCTAACATCCTCGTGGGTTTGGCACAGTGCTGCTGCAGGGGGAGTGAGGGCACAGTAAAGCCACCACCCTCCAAACACCCTGAGCTTGTCCCCTGCTCAGAGCTCAGCCAGCCGAGGTTTCCCTTCAGGGCTGTTCTGGTGCATGTAAAAGTTCTGCTGGACCAATCCCACTTTGGCTCAAAGTCACTGACTCTAAACTGTGTGTGTGTACAGCAGGAAAAAAAGCATTTTAAGAGTGTGGATGTGTAAGGGTTATGTCGGCTTTGACACTGAGGGGTGGTGGCTGGGGCAAGCAAAAGCAAAACTGTTCCTTAAGGCTACCTTAAATGACTTTCTCTTTCCTGCATGTGAATCATCTGATAAACGTGTCAAGTCTTGTGTATAATGGGAGCTGTGTTTTCTAAGAGGTGTCTGTGAGGTTGTGCCTTTTTCATCTGCCATCCTGTAGGGATGTCCAGTCTTTGAAGATAGCTTTTTCTTCCCAGAAGGAGAGGCCAGATTTCAGTCCACCCCTTGATGGGCAGTGAAGGAAAAATTTCATGGGAACGCTGATTTCCCTGTCAGTACTCCAGTGGAAGGAGGAAACACCATACCCCTTGAGAAGCATCTTCAGGTTCAAAAACCTCCAGAGAATTCAAGTTCCTCTGTAGTGTAGCTAATAAACAATGAGCCCCATGTATTCTGTTCCTGTAGCAATGACCATGAGTCTGGGGTAGTTTGTCAATTTGGTGCCACTGATTCCTCCTTAAACCAAACCAAAAGCTCTAGGCCTGGAATTGCTTTCAGACCATTGCCTGAGCCTCTGGGAGAGCGAGCGTGTTGTGTAAGGAGTTGGCAGCTCCTAACTGCTTCCCAGAGCTGCTGCGTGGAATGCATCCTGAATTCTTGCCTTGCTTTTGTTACCTGCAGATTCAAGTGGCTGGACTGAGACAGGCTTCCTGCAGGGAATGGGAATTGGATTGGAACAAGTTGACTTTTTGGTGCTGTAAGAACTGAAGGAAGCAAGGCTTTGCCCTCACGCTGTCTCTTCAGAACAGAAATGTTGTGACTATTCAGTTTTATAAATAGAAATGCTCAAGTTCAATCTCATCCGTGCAGTTTTTGAACATGTTCAGCTTAATTTTACCTGCTGTCCTTCTGATGCTGTGGTTCTCACAGGGAAAAGGTGTTTAAAGGCTGCAGCTATTGATTTTATTGTCAAAAAGTAGCTCGAGGTTTTATTTTAGTTTCTGTGATGACGTGTTGGCTGGTGGAAACAAACGGCTCTCACTCTGATGTTGCTATTCTTAGCAGGATGTTATCATTTGAAGGCCTGTATTATTGTTTAAAGGCTGGAAACATTTGCTTTTCTGGAATTTGGGTCTTGTCTTGGAGTGTTTCTGTGTTTAAAAAGAGGCACAGTGGGAGAAGGGAGGCAAAGAAGTGCAGAGCTGAAACTTGGGGGCTTCTCTGGTGAACTCACAGGTTGGCCTGTGGCAGTGAGTTGCTGCCTCAGTTTCCCTGTGTAATGAGACACTAATGATCCCTACTTCAAAGGTACTTTGGGAGGATTAATTGATGCTTCTGAAGGCGCTTGAAGATGAAAAAGCAGGAGTTTAAAATAGGAGAAGTTTCCATGCCCTGCGTAAATGTTCTGTGCACGGTCTTGAATTCAGCTTTTTGAGGATCTCTTGAGCGTTTCCAAGTACTTTGAAGGGCTTATTTCAGCCTGGCCGTGGTGGTGATGGCTTTGGGGGGGGCACCGAGTGGTACAGCTGTGCTTCCAGGAGTTCATCACTCCCTCCTTAGCCCAGGGAAGGGGGCCTCAGCGTTAGGGAGCAAATAGAGGAGCGTAGGTGGCAGGTGTGTGCTGAAAATGCTGCCACTGCACAGTTCTGTGCTGAGAGCAAGCTGAGAAGGGGTAGCTTTTATGGATAAAGAGCCTAAACTTTCCTGGTTTAATTCAGATTTCCCCAAATCTGCAGCAGACTTGGTGGAAATGGTTAAAAATCCCAGCAGAAGGGCTCTGTGGACAAATGGTCGGGAGTGAGGAGGTTTAAGCTAGGCCAGCCCAAGGGCTTCTCCTGGGAGCAGTTACTGGCAAGTTTATCAAGAGCTGAGGCTGGGTATTTAAGCTGCTTTGAGCACAGAACATCTGCCAGTGCCGCCTTTGAAGCTGAGATGAGCTGTTGGAGACAGTGTGGGGTGAGCAGAACACCTCACATTTTTCCTTTCTTCTGGAAACATCCTCCTACCAGCCTGAGACAGAGCAGCCTGCAGAAGGTGCATCACAAAGCCCACCCCCTTCCGTGAGATGAGTGGATCAAGTGGCAGCTTTGGAGGAAGTGTGGTGTTCTTGCTTGTGACGTGGCTGCGTGGGCTCCTGCTGGTGGGAAGGGCTTGCCGAGCCCTGCACACAGCCTCAGCCACAGTTCCTCATCCAGCACTGGGCCCAGCTGCAGCTGGCACTGCTGGGGCTGCAGCTCCCTGCTGGAATAGAAGGGAGGAATCACTCGCTAGGAACAGTGCATGTGGCAGGGAAGGCAGCTTGGAATTCCTTGAGAAGTCAGCTCTCCTTGAGAGGCTGCGTGTTGGTTGTGGCCCATTGTGGGGTTGGTGCAACCTGCTCCACGTTCCGTGGCCTTCTCACGTCCGAGGAGAATGGGATCTCCACCGGCTGCTCTGTCCCCTCTCACTACTGTGTCAATATGAAGGAGAGCTCAGAGACTCTGAACAGGAAAAGGCAGGTGCTGCCTACTGTCCTAAAGCATTTTAAAACCTCGACAGAAGCGGCTGATTCCATGATGGAATGTAGCTGAAAATAGAATGTCCCACGTGACCCAGCCGTGGATGATGGTGCATATTGTTGGCCACCAGGCAGAACTCTTTGAAGTTAAACTCTTTTTCACTGATTGCTCAAGGAGTTTAAGAAATAGACCTGGGTCAAGACTACTTTGTGCATCTGTCACATGAAACAGATTGGCATAATAGGGAAAAGTAATTTTTTTTTTTTTTTTTTGTTAAATAATAGGAGAGCTTCTGGACTAATAAGGTAATTGGAGTACTGTTGAAGTAATGCAATATTTTTAACCTAACTTTCCAAGAAAAACCACATCCTGTCAAGATGGAGGCTGCATTAGGGTGTCCCTGAGCTGTGTCTCAGGGAGTGTGTTAACAGACTTGGGTGAGCTGCATAAATGCATGGAAGTCTGATAATTTATTGCCAAAATTGAAGGTATTTCCATAGCACGCGACGACTACCAGGCTGCAGTTATCCTAATTGCTTTTCCTTTTGGATGCCTGCCTGCCTTGCATGTGAGACCATTTCCTGCTGGCTTAGGGTGCCTGTGCTGCTTTTGAGAAGCAGGGATCAGAAAGGTGTTGGAGGCAAAGGTGGAAGGGCTCACTTAGAGCACTACTTCATTCTGTTGCTACAGCCTTGGACAGCTTATGGGAAGAACCCTCCTGTTTCTGGGAAGGGGGGAGCAGGGATTAAATGCTACCTAAAGCTTTTTCCAACATGTTGCATTTTCTGCTTCCTTGACAGTGGATCTGTGCAGGGTATTCAGCAGATCTGCAGTGACTTGGTTTGTTGGCTGGCAGACACACGAGCTGGGCTGGCTATGGTGAATTCCTACCCAGAGTTTCTCAGAACAAACCACTTACCTAGGGAATTCCTTCACCATGCTTTCCTTGTGCCCTGTTCCCAAACCCTCGTCCCTTTGTTGGGCTTACTCTTAGTGCTAAAATACAAACCACAATTGCTTGGGTTAGTTATTTCATAACTTTTTTCCAGACTGTGTTTAGCTCGTGCTGGGTTCCTTCTGCTTATGCTGACGCATGTGGAAAGATAGTAATCCCAGTCTCTTCTGCTCTCCAGATGTTTTAGGTTGTATTTTCACTCCTCATGTTGGCAAAGTGCCTCTGAAGTGGCTTTGTTCATGAAAAGACAATAATTGGGTTTAAGTTAAGTAGTCAGTCAAGAGATTTGGGGGTTTTGTTCCTTGGGTTTTTGTTAGTTTCTGCTTTGTTCAGAGCTGGTTTGAGTCTGGCCTGGCACCAGATGCAGGTGGCTGCAGGGGTGGGAGGTGACAGCAACTCCCTGAGCCGCAGAAGCTTCTCACTCCCACTGGGAGGCAATTATTCAATTCAGGATTTGTGTCTGGTATCCTGGCTTAGGGTGAGGTGCAGATGCCTAGAAGCAGCTAGAAGTGTCCTGTAGCAGAACAGACGGGAGCAGGATGTTCCCTCCTTCTCATTCTGGCTCCTGGTTGCATTTAGCAGCAGGCTGTGCTGGTGTTGCTCGGGTGTCCATGACAATGCTCATGCCAGTGCAACTCTACCATCCCAGGATCCCTGGAAGTCCAGCCAAGCCCTTCTTCACAGCACCCAGGAGCCAGGATTACTTCAGAGGCCTGTGGGATGGGGAGGATGCTGCTTTGGAGCCCCGGAGAGTCAGAGCAGCTCTGGGACCACAGAACAGAATCCCAGAATCCCAGGATGGTTTGTGTTAGAAGTGACCTCAAAGCCCAGCTTGTTCCAAACCCCTGCAACGGCAGGGACACCTTCCCCTAGCCCAGGTTGCTCCAAGCCCCTTCCAGCCTGGCCTTGGACACTTCTGGGGATCCAGGGGCAGCCACAGCTTCTCTGGGCAATCTGTGCCAGGGCCTCAAATAAAGAGAGACAGCCCTTGCACCCTACCAGTAAAAAATTCTGTTAGGTCCTTGGAGAGATGGTGAAACATGGGCCAAGTCTTGATATCAAGGAATGAGATCTGGATGGTGTTTGTGATGAGAATTCTGCTGTCTGGGTTTCACAGCTTTCCACTTGCATTGGAATTCAGAGCTCGGTTTGCCCGTTGTGACAGAACTCTTCTCTCAGCTCATACACAAAAATACTCAGACATACTGACTCATTTGACACTTCCCTGCAAATATTTAATTCTACATGTCATATTTCTGACATGTTAGGGGCTCGTGTGCCATCCAGGCTCACTGCCATGGTTTAAAATTCAAATGTCTATACGTTTTTCCTAAGCCAGCCCATGTTCTTGCAAACAAAATCTTAGGTAAGGAAGTGATTAGGTCAGAAAATAGTTTAAAAGAGCTCAGAATACCTGCTAGTTTAGCATCCCAGTTTTTGGAAAATACTTGCAACGTGAAAACATGTGAGGGGGTAAGGTATTTAATGTTAATCCTGCCCTTACCCGGGACTGGTGTGCCTGTTTCCTTTTTGCTTCCTGTTCCAAAAGGTGTCTAAATATTTCCTCTGTCTCTTGCAGCGGCAGTCGCTCTTCCAAGACCTTCAAACCAAAGAAGAATATTCCCGAGGGGTCTCACCAGTACGAGCTGCTGAAGCATGCCGAGGCCACGCTGGGAAGCGGCAACCTGCGCATGGCGGTGATGCTCCCCGACGGGGAAGACCTCAATGAATGGGTTGCAGTGAACAGTGAGTCACAGGCCTTTCCTTCATCACAGCGGGGTTGGAAGTGGGCTGACACCTGGGGCAGGGCGGCTGTGTGTCCCTTTCTGTTCCTGGAGAAAAGGGGAGTTGGGGGACCTTGCTCTCTGCAACTTGCTGACAGGAGGGTGCAGCCAGGTGAGGCTTTGCTCCCTGGGAACAGGGGCAGGGGGTCTGGAAACAGCCTCAAGGTTCAGGTTGGACATCAGGAAGAATTCCTTCACAGAAAAAATCGTCCAGCATTGGAGGTGTTGAAGTCCCCATCCCTGGAGATGTCCAAGGGACAGCTAGACCTGGCTGTCAGAAGGTGGGGATCAGCCACAGGTTGGACTTGATGATCTCAGAGGTCTTTTTCCAGCCTGAATGGTTCTGTGATTCTCATGGGGTTTGTAATTTTCCTAAAGTTGGTTCCTTTACTTCCTACCAAGTTTTGAGCCTTTGCTCTAGTAAATCTGATGTCATTCTTTTAACTTCCTCTAAAGCTGTTTGTCCAAACTCTCTGCTTTCAGGCCAAACAATGATGCCTCAATTAGCGTTTTCAGATTGCTTGACCTTGTTTCCTCCTCCTCCCTCTCCCTGCTGCATGGATTTTGCCCTCTGCTCCTACAGAATGGATTCTCCCTTTGCAGTGTGCAGTCTGGGCTGCCACAAGCTCTGTGCCTTGTCTGGTGTTAGCTCATCTTTTGCTCTCAGGCTTGACGTGCTCCAGTGGTGGTACAGGATTCATTGTGCACTGCAGTACAAATTATGCTTGAGTTAAATGTCCTCCAATTGTTTCTATGGTTCTGCCTTTTTCCTTCTTGCTCTTTGACATGTTTGGGAAGTGAAACTGTCCCACTGACTCTCACCTTCCTGTTCCCAACCAGTCATGCAGTGCACTGGTGCTCCACTTGCCTCTGCTTCCAGGGCAGGCTGGAATTGCTGACACCATCCTTTGCAAAAGTTAATTCACACTGCATTGCAAAACTAGACTAGAGAAAAAAGCCAGCCCACTTGTGTGAGTAAGCATTGCTTAAGATGCTTCATGTATTGCTGGCATCCTTCCCTTTTGGTGGTTCCTGCACTCTGTGCCTCTGCTTTCCTGCGTGGCAGCAGTTTCTTCTCTATCCCTGCCCCACACCGAGCTCCAGCAGTAGCTGTGAGCCCCTTCTGCTCACAGAGGGGTCTCATCAGGAGGCAGAATATGTGACTTCAAGTCATTGCTTTTGCCCTTCTCCACCCTGAGAGCACAAAAACAAGCGTGCTCTGCCCTGCTCCTTCTTGCTCTGCTCTCAGCCTGGCTTGTGTCTTAGGGAATGACTTGATGGGCCTGTGGATTTTGAGACTTGCACGTGTGGGCATCAGGCATTCTGTGGGAGCCTGTGTGGGTTTTCTGAACATGCTTGCCTCAAAGCAAACAGTGGGCTGTGGTTTCTGCTGGGAGCAGGGAATGGAAACTTAATTAACACTTCCCGTGGGCACTGCAGAAGCCAGGGCTGTTGTCCTGCATCTTCTGAGCAGTAGCTGTGACTTGCTCCAGTAGCATTTGCCTAATCTTGGCTGTTTATCCTCTGAAAAATACCTGCAGATCAAGTGGGTTTTAGAAGCTGATTGCAGTGACCACAGTTCCTCGCGACGGAATGAAAAAGAACCCTCTTCTCTAAGAGTTTGGAGTAATGAACTGGAAGAGTAGCTATAATAGTAGGGTTAGATGGGCTGTTAGGAAGAAATTCTTTGTGAGGATGGGCAGGCCCTGGCACATGTTGTCCAGAGAAGCTGTGGCTGCCCCATACTTGAAAGTGTCAAGGGCCTGGTTGGACAGGGCTTGGAATGACCTGAGATAGCAAGAGGTGTCCCTGCCCATGGCAGGGGTGGAACTGGATGGTCCTTGGATTCCCTTCCCACCTGAAGCAGTCTGGGATTGTATGAGATGTTCTTGGCAAAGGTGGGCCTTGGGAATACAAAGCCTGAGGGAAGCCACTGTCACCTAAGGAGTACCTGCTCTCTCTCTAGTTGCAAAGTTTATGCTGAAAATCTTTCTTGGATTCCACACTTGCCAGTGGAATTTGGGATTGTAATAAAATGCACCAAACTTTCAGGAAAGGAAATGGCTAGGTTTTCTCCTTCCTTTTTCGTCCTCCAGCTGAAGATTTTGCTGCAGTGAACAATTAAATAGTTCTTGCTGGAGGCTGTTCCAGAAAGTCAGTGGTTGCATTCCGCATCTCTTTTATAATGGATCTTTAAAAGGCAACAACAATGGGAGTTTTTTCCCCCAAAACCATTCCAGAAGCTGTGCTTTGCAGCCTGGGCTGCAGAGTGCTGACGGGTGCTTTCCATGCTTTCCAGCTGTCGACTTCTTCAACCAGATCAACATGCTCTACGGAACCATCACGGACTTCTGCACGGAGGAGAGCTGCCCCGTCATGTCTGCTGGCCCCAAGTAAGAGTGTGCCTCTCACACTGGTGCCTGGCTGCACTTTCTGAGAGGATTTTTCATTTAAAAACCTGAGACCAGCTGAGTGGAGTGCCAGAGTTGGGTGGCAAGGATGTGAAAGACAGGAGAGATTTGAATGTCTCTTAAGCGGGTGGGGAATAGCAAGTTGATTTTTTTGGTCTGTGTTCATATTCGTTTGGTGTTTTATTTTTTTTCCTTCAACCTGGGAAGTAAATTAATTATCAAAATTATTTTTTCCCCTTCATTATTTTTCTGAAACATTCATGAGGGCTTATTAAGTCAAGATTTGAAGTTGTTATGTGCAGGCATTCCATTAGGGCTTACCAAAATCTTCTGTGTAGGTGTTGTAGAAATAGATGTCTGGATAAGAATCCCTGTGCCCTTCTTGGATTCTTGCTTATGCTTTTGTTGAGACATCCAGTGTTCCTGCTTATTCCTGCTCTCTAATTCAGTTTGTTGTTTTGCTCTGGCTCCAGACTGATCCTGGCACCTCAGCTAAGTGTTGGTATTTGTCCTACATGAATACCACTTAAATCTTGGTATTAGGGCAGTGCTAGGTGGTGAGAAATCCTGGTTTTTCATGTGTCAATCACATGGTCCATTTGGTGTGTTTGGGATTTTTGCATGTGTTCTTAGATAGAGTTTTAAAATGCTTGCAGACCATGTGATTTGTTGCTGTTAGAAAAATGGGGTTTTTTTGTCCCGTTGTGAGCAGCACCTTCATAATCCCTCATCGGGTTTGTTTATGGTGAAAATATTCTCCCAGCATTTGTTCTGACAAATCCAAATTTGCTAAACAAATGGAGAGGACAGATGTATCAGGTGCAGGCAAGCTTTGCATGAAGCCACACGTGTGATCTGTAGCATACAAACCCTGTGGTTCACCCGGGAGCTGGTGTTGTCAGACTGCCCGTGTTGGGTGTGCTTGGGGTTTTCCAGCCCTGTCTTTCCAAGGTGATCCACCATCTGGCAGGCCCATCAGGAGTGGTGCTCAAGGCTGCCTTGTCTCACCCCAGGTACGAGTACCACTGGGCAGATGGCACCAACATCAAGAAGCCCATCAAGTGCTCAGCACCAAAGTACATCGATTACCTGATGACCTGGGTCCAGGACCAGCTGGATGATGAAACGCTCTTTCCTTCCAAAATAGGTGAGGGGCTAACTGCAGCTGAGCAGGGCACTCGGGTTACACCTGCACAGGAGCACTCCAGGGGTGAAAGGTCTCCTCAGAGCTTGATGTGCGGGGCAGGTTTGGAAGGTTATGTTATCTGTCTGCTCACACTTATCTTTGAAGGGGTGTTGTAATGCATGAACTCTGATCTGTGTGTTAGTGCTCCTGACAAACACCTGTCCTGGTTCTGGGTGCAGGAAGTACCATTCCCAACTAATAACTGGGTCTGTTCATCGAGTCTGGTGTTGCATTCATTTGGAGCAGTGACTTGTTTCTTTAGGAGGAAAGCAGAGGGTCTCAGACTCTTGTAACCAGTAACTGGCAGCTTTTTGTCACAGAAGGGATATCTGCTTGTCATGAGAGAGTTTCAGCCTTATCTCTAAAGAAGCTGAATTGCAGCTTTGATCTTAAGTTGGTGATGTTTTTTGCGTGGTTTTCTTGAAGTGAAGGTAAAAAATGGATGTTTAAAAGAGGCTTTTTTCAGAAAAGCAGGAGGGAAATAATGACCAACCAACACTTTGGAAAAGATAACAGGAGAGATCTCTTGGTTGCCTTAACTTTGTAAATAGTTTCTGAGGCTTTTGACACATTTTCATTGAACTTCTTTAGAGAAACCGTGCCTTCAGAGAGAGATTCCAAGAGAAGCCACAAACCAAGCAGCTAAGCATGGACTGCCCGTGTGCTGCAGCAGGCAGAGGAGGAAATGCCATGTGCACATGTGCAGGGCAGGCTGCAGCAGGAGCATGAGAACAGTGATGGTGGGACCTGAAAGCATTGGTGAGGTCCTGGCTGGCCCCAGAGCATGCAGAGCATGTGGCCTTCAGGCAAGGCTTGGGCACTAGGAAAGGCTGCAGAGGAGCTGACTGGGGAGACTGGTAGGTGAGGAGGAGCTCGGCAGGTTTCCTCTTTTCAGAGGGTTGATAGATATCTTTTTTTAGCCTGGGGAAGTGACAGCTGAAGAGTTCATGGCTCCCAGCAGCCGCTTGCCATTTCCCAGCTGGTTTCAGTAAAACCTGTAGTGGCTTTCACAGCAGACCAACACGGCCTGGCAGTTGGAGAATAAGCCCTCTGTTTCCTTCTCCCCAGGCGTACCGTTCCCAAAGAACTTCATGTCAGTGGCCAAGACAATTCTCAAGCGTCTCTTCAGAGTTTACGCCCACATCTACCACCAGCACTTCGACCCGGTGATCCAGCTGCAGGAGGAGGCACACCTTAACACTTCTTTCAAGCACTTTATCTTTTTTGTTCAGGTAAGGACGTGGCAAGCGGTGTTCTCGCTTCCAAGCTACCTTATCCCCCTTCCCTTGTGGGAGAAAAATCAGCATCTTCTTAGGTTCCCTTCCTTTAAGAGGGAGGACAAGCTTCAGGCAGTGGAAGGCTTGGGGTGTGGCAGATGGGCAGGGGAGGATGTGGTGGCTGAGCCTGGGCTTGGAGGGCTGAGTGCCAGATGACTTCTGGCTAAATGAGGCTTCTCACCTCAGCTGTACCCACAAAATGCTCTTTGTGTGTCTTCCTCCTCATCCCTGTTACAGGAATTCAACCTTATTGATAGAAGAGAACTTGCACCACTTCAAGAACTGATTGAAAAACTCACCTCCAAGGACAGATAAAAGGAAGAGGACTTCTTGGAGTCACTTGTTTCTTTAAGCGAGCGTGTGGTATTTGTTTTTTGTTAATTGTTTTTTTTTTAAAAAAAAACAAAACAACCCCCCTGTGCTGTTACCAGTGACAGCTGAGATCTACTTTTCTGTGCTTTTATTAGGGGAAATCTTTTCTCTGTTAGTGACATGTGGTAAATAGCTTTTTTTTTATTATTATTAATATTATTTTACTGTTGTTATTCATTGTGGAATTTCTAGCAGGTGCTGAGTGTTTATTAAGGAAACATGCTTGGCTGGGGGATTGACTCTGCTGGTGGATGGGTTCTTGTGTTGTGTCAGTGGTAGCCCATTCTCATGAAGTCCCTGGAAGACTTGCTTACATTCTCTAAGTGCCTTGGCAGACTCACTTCTGAGGTGCAAAGCACATACAATACTGAACATTGCTGGAAACAGAAAATATGTACTAACACCCAGACACTTACTGAAACTTGTTTTAAGAATATATATATCTATGCTTACACTAGAAAAAAAAAAAAAAAAAAGCCATAACTTGCTGAAATCAATGATCTCCAGCTTTTAATACAAATACTTGTCTTATTTTTTTAGAGATGAATATAGAATTTTTCAAAGCTAGGTTACTTCTTAGGAAGAAAAGCGAAGCGCTCGCTAAAGCGAAACGGCCAAGGTGGTGTCCAAATTACACAGGCCTCGTGCTGAGCAAGCAGTTCCATGCCTGCTGCCATGGGACTTGGCATAGTTGCTTTTATTTTCTTAGCAGGAGAGCATCAGTTGGGTCAGCCAGCTTGTTAAGTTCCCCTAGCAGTTGCCAAATGAACAGGTAGTTTGCACAAATACAATTGGGGAAAATATTCCCTAGGAAAAATTGCACTGGGATAGTAGTAATAATAATAATAATAAGGAAAACCTGGCTTGAAAAATAACTGCTGGAAAGGTGTTTTTAAGTTAGGGATGCAAAGCCTGGCTCTGAGGAGGGGGCTCTGGTGGCCAGTGTTTGCTGTTTGAAGAAATGTGTCTTGGAGGGGAGATAATTTCTGGGGCTGCTTTGGAGTCACGTTACTGTGATGGTGTTCTCCCCTGTTTAAAACCACTGCCCATCTTCTGGGAGCTCCAGCTGTTGGGAACAGCAGCAGGAGCAGGGGAGGCCGAGGTGAGCACGTGGCAGAGAAGTTGAGCTTCTGTTTTGCACGCCTCGGCTCGACCAAGAACGCCAAGTAAAGTTGGAGCTGGCATGCAGGAGCCTGCAGGAGAGGTGAGTGGCCATTGGCACGGGCAGCTGGGAGCAGCTGAGCACAGAGGTGACTCACTTGGGAGCTGCTGGGCTCCTGTGAGGGATCCTGATCTTCTGGCTTTTCCTGTGCCACCATCCGCACGGCAGCGCCAAAGCCACCCATCTCCCAAATCCAAACTGCTCGGTTTGGACACAGAGAGAGCAAGGCAGGAGCTCCCAGGTGCTAAACAGGGGATGCCTCCCATTCCAGGGTGACTCCTTGGTTTGGTGTCCTGTGCCAGCAAGCAGCAGAAAGGGTAAAGGTGTAGAAATGAGGATTTGCTTGGACACGGTGGTGCAGGGGTTCACGTTCCTGGCACGCTTGTGCCCTAGGAGGGCTTAGTTCTTGTTGTTGTTGCAGTTTTTTCTTTTGAACAGCCAGTTCTAGAAATCCAGAGGCATCTGCTGCAATTCAGCCCCTGAGAATTGGAATGTATCAAAATGAGTCCTAGGTGGATAGTGTGCTTTTTTAATTCAATATCTGGCAGTAGAAAGTCTTTGACCGAGTAGTTTCTAGGCACGTAATAAAAGCTTGGAGATCATGATTCGCCTGACAGCTGTATGAACACATTGTTTAATTACACAACACTTGAAAATAACATCATTGAGGACGTGTTTGCAGTGGTGGGGATTTAGGGTCCCCGTGCTGTTTCTTTTTGCAGCTTCTCTTTGTTGTTTTGCTTCTGAAAGCTGTGGGACCAGAAGTTGACGTGTGTTTACACTCTCGGAGTAAGGGCACATGGAAATGCCACTCAAAGGAATCTGGATCGAGTGAATGTGTTTATAAAATAGTGCATTTATGGGAGGAAAAGGGGGGGACACCCCCTGCCCCTCCAAATAAACCCCAGAGAGGCAAACCCTGCTCTGCTCTCGACCCCACTTTGGACTTTGAGGGGTGACGAGCGCTCGGGGACAAAACCTCCCGGCTTTGGTCACGGGAAGCAGAAAGTGCCAGCAGGCTTGAACCAGGCTGTGCTTCCAGTGCTGCCTCAGGCCCTCCAGCCTGGTGGGGTCCTGAATTCCTGTGCTTTGTGGTGCTCTGCTGCTCCCAGCACGTTGCATCTTGTCGGGGCTTTGGGTGGTGGCTCCTCCCTGGAGCTGGGCAGAGGCGAAGGGCCGAGCCCACGGTGCTCAGCCAGGGGTGGATGGATATGGGATGTGTGTCCAAGTCTTTCCAGTCCCAGTCAGGGATATAAGTTACCCCAGCAAAGAGGAACCAAACCACGGCCTTCTGCTGCTGCAGGTGGCTGAGGGGACAAAACAGGTTCTGAGGGGCAGGCAGCCCATCTGCAAGTATCCAGTTTCTTTTCCTGCTTACTATGCAATGTAGAGCTTTGAACTTCTGCTTTTCTGTGGAGATGGAGAGGAGTAGTGCCCTCACTCAGTCCTTGGGAACTGAGCCCTCTCCCAGTGTCCCTGACCCTCAGTTACCAGGTAAGGACACCTATTTGCTGCTATGGACTCAACTTACCTTTCAGATTGTTCCTTTCTATTTCACACCCCTCTTCCTTTCTCCCGGGTCACCAGACACAGGTGTGTTTTGCTACAAACGCATCCTTTTGGACAGCTGTGTCTTTCCTTGCTGCCCTCTCCTCCTCTCCTGCCTGCCAGACTGCTGTTCCTGTACAAAACCCCCCTTTTGGTTGGATTAGCTGAGGAGCTGCAGCGCCAGCAGAGATTCCTTGCTTTTTTCCCCACTCAAGCATTCCCTTCTGCACCAGATTTCATTTCCTTCACTGCTGGTAGCAGTTGTCTCTTTTTCAATCCCTCACTCCTGAAACCACTGGCAGTTTTATGGATGCCCATTGTTTTTTCCTGGATACCTTCTCTTTTAACACGAGACTAACTTTGGTGATTTCAGTGTTAAACCTCCTTCTTCCCCCCGCTTTTCTTACGGTTTCCTCTTGCCAGGTTCAGTTTGCAGCCTAGGGAAATACCCAGTTACCTTATTTTGTCAGAAGAACCGATTCCCCAGATTGTTCATAGAATATTGTATTTTTAGGGGAGATTAATTTTTTATAGCCACTGAACTATACTCATTATTTTTGTACGTTTGGAACTTGGGGACAATTTTTCCGAGCCGTGTCGCGGAGGGGACGTTTGTTGTCGTGGCTGTTGGACTGCTTGGGAATGCTGTGCTCGTGTGGTGCAGAGGCACGTGGCCTGGTGTGCACTGGGAGAGACAGAAGGATGCAATAAAAAGGTTTCCATGAAAACCAGTGAGGTTTGAATAAAAATGAACGAGGCTTCAGTAAAAGGCCATTTCTGAAGGTAAAAAAAAAAAAAAGAGGAATTAATTCTGAAAGCGACACTAACCTTTCCTCCTCCTTGAGAATCCTGAAATATGTGGGACAAAACTCAGTGTAACTCAGTGTAAAATGCAAGGAGAGAACCCTTACTGTGAGCTAACTGTGCCAATACCGCTTCAGTTCGTAGTCACTGATGGAGATTTCAGTTGGAAACAAAAACAGCTTTTGGTTCAAAAAGAATAAGTTGAATGTCTGAAAACCCGCACCGTGTTTATTTGAGAGTTGTAAATAATGTATACAGATGGTTGTATGTGATGGGGCAAAATATTTAAATCCTAGGGTTTTTTGGTTTGGTTTTTTTTTTTTTTTTTTCAATAAGAAACTGAAGGCTGTTTATAAGAGAAAATAAATAGCTATGTTTGACCATGACTGTCTTTATTTCCTTCTTGGACTCGCCCCTCGGTGGTCTCCTACTTGTAAATAGATTTTTTCCCCCCTCCCCTCTATTTTGCAAACGTGTGACCAGGAGGCACCCAAGGATGCTGTTGGCAGCTTGGTGCCACAGGAGGTGCAGCAGACTCCACTTTTGGCCCTGCCCAGCAGCACAGGTGACTTTTTTTGGCTTTTCTTTCTCCCGGGAGCCTCTGGTGACCCCAACAGCTGGAGCACTCCAGAATCCCTGCCCTCCCCCGTGGTAAGTTGCTCTGACACGTGGCTGGAGGGCAGTTTGGAACAAGGTGGTTAAAAATCTGGCTTTTACTTGCATTTTTTACACAGATCTGGGGCCATAACTGCCTCGCTGCTGGTGCCCATCCCCTTTGGCTCAGGATTTTTCCCCATTGAACTCGGATCTCCTTGGGTTCCGTGTCTGTTTGGGAGGTTTTAGGGTTTCATGGAATCCCACATTGGCTTGGAAGGGACTTAAGAGCCCTTGCCAAGGGCAGGGACACCTCCCACTGTCCCAGGCTGCTCTAAGTCCTGTCCAGCCTGGCCTTGGACGCTTCCAGGGATCCCGGGACAGCCACAGCTTCTCTGGGCACCCTGTGCCACAGCCTGCCCACCCTCGCAGGGAACAATTCCTTCCTAAAGTTGGGTATGTCTTCTCAATGATTTTCACTAACAGCCCTCTAAGTTCAACTGCCGGCTATTTCCTTGAGAGGCAGCTCTCGTGCTAGTGCCAGGCCATTCCCGGAGGGGTTTTGAAGGCATTCTGTGTGCCGGGGGGTGCTTTTGTCCCCTTTTCCCGTTCCCTTTGTCCCCCCGCGGGGCCGCGCTGGCGGCGGGAGCAGCGCCGGCAGCTATCGATGCGCTCAGCGCTCCGCTGCTCTCGCCTGCGGCGGCCCCAGCCGCGCGCCGGTGACGTCAGCGGCCGCCGCGGCGCTCCCCGCCGCTATCGCGCGCCAAATTTAAAGGCGGCGCGCGCGGGGCTGGGGCCGGGTCTCGCGCCCCCTCAGGCCAGGTCTGGCGCGCGCGCCCCCTCAGGCGCCCCCTCAGGCCGCCATGGCCACCCCGCCCAAGCGCGGCAGGCCCGACGGCCGCGTCAAGAAGGTCGCCGTGGAGGGCAACATCGGTGAGTCGGCGCCTTCCGCCTGTGCGGGAAAAGGGCTGGGAAAGGGGGAGTCGGCGAGGGCTGGAGGGAGAGGCGGCTTCCGCGGCCCTGTCTGGGGGAGGCACAGCTCTGAGGACTCTTCACTGCCTGCCTGCCTGCCTCCGTCCTGCCTTTTTTTTTCCTTTCCTCCCTTCCGCTTCTTCCTTACCTCTTCCCTTCCATCCCTCATTCCCCTTATTCCCCTCTTTGCCCTTTTCCTCCTTTTCCCCCTTTCCCTTGTGTGAGGGCTCCTTCCACTACGGCAGAACGGGACAACGGGGATGTTTCCACAAGATTTTCCCGGCCGTTTCCTTCTGCAAAAGGCTTTTAATCAGGTCAGGAGGCGCAAAAAGCCGGTTCATAATGTCAGAGACTTTACCCTGACATCCTAAAAATTACGAGATTTGGGAGAGGAAAAAAAAAAAAGCTTTATATTACAGTTGTTGATTGATTCACCTGTTTGTTGTGGAAGTCCGGGATAAGCTTTTCCCCACGTCTTTCCCGTTTGTGGTGTAAAGCACCCAGAATCACGGAATTTTGGAGTTGGGAAGGCTCCATAAGGATCTCTGAATCCCACTCCCGGCCCTGCACAGCACACCTCAAAATACCACCAGGTGCCTCTTGTCCAACCTGTTTAAATTCAGATACAGAAAAACCCTGTTGCTCCATTAACTGATCTGCCTCATGGTGGGTGTGGGAGAGTGGTTTATGAGGCTGCGAGGCAGAGTTGAGCACTAGTTAAATAACACTGCTGCGGGTGGTTTCTCACTGAAGTTGTTGCTGGATGCTTTTCCTACAGCTGCAGGGAAATCCACCTTTGTGAATATCCTGAAACAAGCCAATGAGGAGTGGGAAGTGGTTCCCGAGCCTGTAGCTAGATGGTGCAATGTCCAGCAAAGTTCTGGAGACGACTGTGAGGTAAAAGAGGGGGAAAAAAAAGTCAAACGTACCTCTGATTTCAGCACACCGGTGTATGCATCCAACAGAGTGGGTGTTTTTCAGACTCTGTGAGATAGCAGCACTTTTGCTGATTGCCTTCATGAGGTTGGATGTAATATCTGAAAGCCACTGTGAACTAACCAGGTGGGTGCAGAGGCTTCTTCCTGTGCCATGAAAGTGTGCTCTGAAATGTCTTAGGAAATTGAGAGCTGCTGCTCACTTGGTGTTAGCCGTGGGATATTTTTTTTTTTAACTGTAATTCCATTGGCAATCCAGCTGCTGCTTCCCGCGCAGGTGGCTTTTGAGGGACGGGAGATCTTTTGTTAGACCCGGCAAAGAGCACGGTGCGTTTTGGTGAACCCGGTGCCAAGCTGACGGGGCACACGTTGCTCCCGCCTGCTCCTCAGCTGCGTTTCCCAGGATTAGGCAGCAGTGTGTTTGTGTTCCCCTGGGCCCAGGAGCTGAGCACGTCGCAGCGGAGCGGCGGGAACGTGCTGCGCATGATGTACGAGAAGCCGGAGCGCTGGGCCTTCACCTTCCAGACGTACGCGTGCCTCAGCAGGATCCGGGCTCAGCTCGGCGCCCTGGATCGCAAGCTCGGCCACGCCCAGAACCCCGTCGTGTTCTTCGAGCGCTCCGTCTACAGCGACAGGTGCGTGGGGCTGCAGCCTGCCGGGGGGAAGCTCTCCCGACTCAAATCCCTTCCCAAAGCTGCGAGGGAGCTCTGCAGTCCGAGGCAGGGTCACCCTGAGCAGGTGGCAGAGGAGTGAGTCCAGGTGGTTGAAACGCTTCCAGAGGGAGACTCGGTGACCTCCCTAAGCAGCTGTGCCGCTGCCTGGCCACCCTCATGGAAAGAAGTTCTCCCTCGTGTTGAGGTGGAACTCCTCCCCTCGTGCTTTAGTTTATGGCCAACAGAAAATTGTCTAAGTAAATGCCCCATCCTGCATTTCTGGATTCAGAAGGTGAGACCTGATAACTGAATCCCATCCCATAATCCGCAGGTGTTCCCCCTGTTGTAATATATTGCAAAAATTAATGTGTTTGAATTTGTTGTAAATAAATCACCTGGTGTACAAGCCAGCTGTGTTCTGTGGCTTATTCCTGCAAATGTTGGTGGTCTTCAAATAGGCAGCTCCAGGAGGAGAATACCAGCTGTTTATTCCACCCCAGGAGATGGTCAGAGATGCTGCAGTGTCACCACTCAGCTTCTTCTCTAGTTACTGTATTTGAGGCAAACCAAGAAATTCCTATGTCTGAGACAAGTTGTTTCCATCACTTCCATGTCCACAGGTACATCTTTGCTGCTAATTTATACGAGTCTGACTGCATGAACGAGACCGAGTGGACAATTTACCAGGACTGGCACGACTGGATGAACAAACAGTTTGGCTCGAGGCTGGCGCTGGATGGGATCATTTATCTCCGAGCCACTCCTGAGGTGAGGGGTATGAATGTGACAGCACCAAAAACAACTCTGTGTTCTTGCCCCCCATGGATAGAGCTCAGCTCAGGCTGCGCTGTTTTCCTGGAGGCTGCAGTGCTTGAACTGTGACTAGGTCTGGAAGTACTTAAAAACAACACTTGAACAATTTTGGCTTGTTGAGGCTTTAGGTGCGCTCAGGATGGAAACAAACAATTTTAAACATTTGGTTTTAAATTTGGGTATTTCTGTGCTCTTGGCGTGCAATACAGCCATTTACTTATTTTTATTTACTATTTTTTGCCTTTAGAAATGCTTGAATAGGATTTACTTGCGTGGAAGAGATGAAGAACAAGAAATCCCCATTGAATATTTGGAGAAGCTTCACTACAAGCATGAAAGTTGGCTCCAGCACAGGACACTGCGGTAGGGTTTGTTGAGTGGTTCCTTGAGGATGGATAAATCTTTGCAAGGATGTTCTGTAGGGCTTTTTCTACCAGTGAAACTTCAGTTTTTCTTATGATGTGTAAATCTGAGCTGCAGGCACATTTCTATCAGTGTTTCCTTAGGAGTAGTGTCTTTCCAGCATGTTCATGATTGCAGCATGCTCCAAGTTGTCTTCAGGCAGAGCTCTGAGCAGCAGAGGCTTCAGCTGAACTGGCCTTAACACCCGGAGTGCTGTTACTCCATTAGGTGCTGGGGGAGCACAATGTCTGGGAATCACTGGTGTATCCCAGGAGCCACGCTGTAAATTCAGAATTCCTGGCTGTAATTTATAGATGCAGTTCTTCTTGGGGGATTCTTAACAAGGAAAATGCAGACAGGGATTTGACTGCTCTCTGCTTTATTTCCAGCTATTAATATCTGCTTTGTTCCTCTCCCAATACAGAACAGATTTTGACTATCTACAGGAAATTCCAATTTTAACGCTCGATGTCAACGAAGATTTCAAAGGCAAAAAGGACAAATATGATCACATGATCGAAAAGGTAAAATCTCACGGGCAGCACAAACTGATGATTCACATTGCTCTAGAAATACACTTTACACTCTAAGCATGCTTCTAAAATATCTAAGTCACAGACTTCCATTCAGGTAACGAACAGTTTTACAGCCTGTGGCAATGCATATTTTAAAGCCAGGCCAAACCTTTATCATTTAACTGCTCAGGTGTTCGGTACTTGAATCCCAGTGGGAGTCAAGCAAGGACAACTTAACTTTGATCTGAATAGCTGCAGTGACTTACAGACCTCAGCAGTGGTTTGCACAAGTTTTTCCATTCTTCAGGAATAATGTGTTCCTTCACAAGAAAAGCAGCTTTGTTCTTTGATCTCCATTGATCCACCTAGGAGTGGAAGTGTTCTCCTGATTAAAACCAGTCTTCCTGGTTGAGCTTGTTAATCGATGGAATGACCAGAGATGGCAGGTCTGGAGGGAGCCTGCTTTCCATCTGCACAAGATGAGATAAGGCAAGCTCGGGCAACTTAGTATGGATTTTGCAGGAGTTTTCTCTGGGCTAGCCATCAGGTTATCTGGCAACAACCTGTGCCCTGTGTTGGCCCTAATTTTTGGCGTTTCCTAAATGGAGCCAGGGAAGAGGTACACTTGATGAGGCTAGATACATTGTGCTTTGGCGTGTGCTGTGTGGGGATCTAGATCCTGTGTCCTTGCTTCTTCCCTCTGTTGTGATGCTCATCCTGAAACTCTGTAAATCCTGACAGGGTTTTCCATGCAGGATTACTGGTGCTACTCTCTGAAGTAGAGCTTGGCTTTCTTGTGGTGCCTTTCAAGTTAGTCTTGGCACAGTTACGTGTTCCCTTCTCTACAGGAAGGGATTTGACCTCTTCTTTTTTCCCTACCTCTTTGAGCCCTGACCTGGGAAGGGAAGGGTCGCAGCTGGAGAGTGTGATCCAAGATCTGCTTCCATTTCACATCAAGAATTTGGACAAAATGTTTACAGATGGGCTCTGTGTAGGAGAGCCTTTGCAAAAAGAATAGCATCATGTCCTCTGAAAACCGGTTCCTTTTGTGGAGTAGCCTGGCTTGAGTGGACAGAGGAAAATGCTCCCATTTCAGGCTGTGAAAGGGTGTTCCTGAAACTTAAAGGCAGGAGTTGTGAGCTTGGCACTGGTCTCCAGTATTGGATTTTCTCAGAGCAGTGTGGTTTTGGTAGGTATTGCTTCATTATTTCTCTGCCAGCCTGAGGTTCCAAGGGACATCCTGGTTAGGTGCCCTGGGTTGTTCTGCAGAGTTAAATCCAGGTGGTGTGCAGGCAGTGGGTGTGACTCCATGGTTTCCAAATGACAGCTCTTTTGAGGTGGCCATTATCCCCCTCCTGTCTGGGTGACACCTGCTTGTAATGCAGTCCTTTGTGACAGAGAGCTCTAGTTCAGGACTGCGGGAGGGGTGAGCATCATTCCATCATCTCTGCATCTGCTAAATTACAGGTACCATGTCTGGAAACGTTCTTGATGGGCAGGTCATGGCACAGCTGAGCCAGAGCTGCTTTTTCCCTGTTTCTTTAGGTTGTAGCAAAGCATAAAGCAGAGGAGAGGTAAATAAACTTGCTGCCTGTTTCTGTTGATAAACACTTAGTGTGATTGACAATATTTGTTTCTCTTTGCAGGTCAAGGAATTTTTGAGCACATTGTAATCCTCTTTGAAGTGCAGAGTCAAACCATTCCAAACTTCTGTGTGATCCAAGTGCAGCTTCTTCCTTCTTTTATAGGAGGCCTCTGGAGAGGCACAATTCAGTCCTGGTGATTTGGTTGTGAGGAACAAATAAACTTTGGGAATAGGGGAATTATTAAATAAATCGGTACGTCTGTTTAGTATTATGTGAAGTGACACACACAGATTCTGAAGAGACAAGGATTCTGAGCACTGCCGAATGCTGTGCCAGTTTTTGATCAGACCAATGAGTTCTAGAGTATTTTGTAGGTGTTTTTTATTTATTTTGTGCCCAACTACTGTTTAATTTTGAAGAAGGTAGCTGGTTTTTTAGATCTCTTCATTGTTTTTTTAGCCGCATGGATTTGTAATGGATGTTTTCTTGTTCCCAGGAAGTAAGAGGTAAAGACCATTTTTGCTGCTGAGGGCATTTTGTGATAACCTAGAATTTAATGGTTTAAGGTGCACAAAAATGTTTTCTGATGCTTTTCATAGAAGAAGTTCTTCATAGAATACACTGAATTAATGCCAAATGTGACTGAAATTCCATATATAGCAAATGAATTTTTTTTCTGCTTCTGTTATGCACTGCAAACCAGGATATTCGAGGCTTTTTTGTTGCCTAGCACATTTGGGGTTGTGTTACCAATTTTTTTTAGCTTTTCCAAAAAGAGTGCTGTGTTTGTTGCTGGTCAGTCCTTTTCTCCTGGAGAGGAATATGTTAGCTTGCTAGGCACTGCCCTGGGCAGATGGGCATCTTGCAAACGGCCTCCATCTGTAAATGACGTGTTGCTAAACCATCCCATAATCGCATTAGGGATGTGAGAGGTGGCTTCCTGCCTTTGTTCCAGCTGCTCCATGTGTTCACTGAGCCTTTGGGGTGCTTATCCCAGATCCTGCACTGTTGGAAGTAGGTTTTTCAGTCTCACCTGCTTGGAGTAAGACGTGGAGACCTGTGTGGAGTAGCTGCTGCCTGAGCCTCTCGTTCCAGGTGCAGAAAACAAACTTCAGGTTGCCCATCTCAAGTGCTATTTTGTGAACTTTGAACACTTCTGAGTGCACAGTTGGCTTCTGAAGGCAAAATTTTATTGTAAAGCTTTTTATTGTCTACTGTGGTGCTTCTGCTACCTGCTTGCTGGAGATGAGATGTCTTCCCTATGGCTGGAGTTGGGCTGGCATTCGCTAACCATTGGCTGAAAAATAAAAGTGGTTGGAAAGACTTTTTAGTGCCTGATAACGTTGGCTTTTTGTCTCATAAAAGAAGTAATATTGTGGATTGCTTGTTTGTAATACTGGTACAGTAGGTGTATTTGGTGTAAAAAAAGTTCTCCGAGATTTCTGAGAAACTGACTTCACTTCTTTGTTTCATGTGTGGGAAATGAACTCATGGGGCAGAGACACAGGGTTACATAAAGAGCATCGAGTGTGTGACAGGGCTCAGTACAAGAGCGTTGTATAATATTTATGTTGTATGGAAAGTAGCAGTAGTCTGGCTGAAAATCTTGTGCAGGACTTGAAGGTTGCACAGTAAAAGGAAAGATTTTTAAGATCTTTGCTCCAGAAAGGAAGTGAGGTGGAATGGATGAAGATTCAGTTCAGATTTACTTGAAACACATAGTGCAAGCTTTTAAAGCATTCTTGGCAAGAGTCTGAACAGTAACAACTTATTTTGACTAACAGTGCAATTATTTCTACAGTTTCAGCTGTCAAAATTGTGGATTTAATTACAGGAATTGGAATGACAGCGCTCGTTGCAAGGAAGTAAACATGTCTGAGTTCTAATAAAGACTTCTTTTGAAACCCATCACAGAGAGCACACAGAAATTGTGTGGCAGGTTATCTGCAGCCCGTTCCAGAAAGCTTTACAAAATCTCTGCCTGCCAAGTTTGGGTTGGAAGGAGCAAAGTCATGACCAATTATAAGAATGTTTTTAATTGCTGCGGAGAGAAAAACAATACCAAGCCCCAAACACACACCCCACTGGCCCCCAAGCTCCTGGGGGATCTGCAAGTGGCTGGCCTGGAGCTGCAGTAATTTGTATGTAGGACAGACAGCAGCAGAGATGGCCTGAGACTGGTCTGCCTGTGCTTCGGCTTAGACCTCAGCTCCAGCAGTGCCTCAGCCTTCTGAACCTGTCAGTATTTCCTTTGCTTGCATCTATTCCCAGGCTACCACAAACCAGGATTGTTGTGTTGGCTTTTGCCTCTTAGAGATGCGAAAAGTTTCTGAACTGGTGTCTGCTGTTTGGTGAGGATTGTTTTTCAGCCTTTGGGTGTTGTGTCCCTTTCTCTTCCCTCGGGTAAGAGATACTCTGATGGAGTTGCCTAGGAGTGTTTGCTTGTTTTAATCAAGATCAGGAAACAAAACTGGGATGCTGTTTTTTTTTTTTTCCAGTTAGAAAACGGATGGAAGTACTGATTAGTAGGGTTTTAATTGTGATGCAAGTACCCATGTGAGCAATGGTCTTAATATTGCCTCATTTTATTCTCAGTCCTTGTGGCTGTTTTCTATGTAGTGGACTTTAATTTCTCTTCAGAGTTTACTTAAGTTCATATTCTCATCTCTACATGCTTCATAAAACAGCTACCAGTTTTGTAGGTAGAACCTAATTTTCTGTAATTTGGTGCCATTTACTTACTAGTACTGTTTTCTGTTTATTTAAGCAGACTTTGTAATAATGGAATTGTATATAAATAAGGTAAGTATTGAATTGATTCTGTTCTTTTTCTAGTAATTAGATACTCAGGAATCTCTTAGTGAAATAAAAATGACCCAGGAGAAACTCACTGCGAACTGTTTTGCGTAGCCCAGAGGAGTCTGTATGTATGCAGCAGTAATGAGGTATATCTTAGGAAAACACGGTGTGCAAGTGCTCTTGCCAAGAGGTTTCAGCATAACCAAGTGTATGGGCCACCAGATGGTTTCTTCCAGCTCCCGTTCAGACTCTCTGCATGACTGTGAGTAAAGAAATCACTCTTAGCTTCACTCTTTTTGTCTTTAAAATATCGATATCTCCCCATGCCTTCAGGAGCCTGGGAGGAGGCATTTGTTAAAATGGATGTGCTGTTTTGTAGGTCTGCAGTGTGCTGTTAAATAATGGAAAAGGAAGGCAGCCCTGGTTTTAGGTTTTGCTCTGCCATGTTCTGATGCCACTGGCCCAGATTCATGGCCAATGGAAGTTATTTATTTGCTTTAAAAGATGTTAAAAGCCATCAGTGCAATGTTAGCTGTGTTAGTTAACCGAGAAAAATGAAAGCTGTAACTGTTTGTGAGGAAGGGAAACTTAGGAGAAATTTGGTCTTGAAATACAAACAGTTGGCAAAAGTTTGCTGCAGTCCCTGTAGCCTGGTGATAAAGGGGAGAAATCCATGCAATAATCTGCCACTGGAGGTCATTGTGTCTCAGTCCCTGGGCTGGCTGCAAGAGGAGCATTGGGGCTTTAACAGGGAATGGCTGTGGAAAAGGTAAAGAAGGAAGAGGTCACTTCCTCGCTCGGCCAGAGGATAAACAGTGCATGGAGTGAGAGCAGTCTTGCTCTCCGGGAGGAGGGAGTGGAATAGAGCAAACCCTGCTGGATTAAGTGAATGACTAGAAAAGGCTGAGCTAATGCCAGAGGTTTGGTCACCAGAAGGCCTTCTGTGCAGCCACCAGCTGTTGCTGTGCTGGGAGTGAACATTAGCACAGGGGTAACGCTAATCCCGCTGGGTCTGAGCCATGGCAGCCTTCAGGGCTGAGCTCTCACCTGCACTCAGCCCCAAGCAGGGCTGATGCTGGCAGCCTGCTGCCAAGTAAAACACCTAGCAGCTCTTCTAACTGAGCCTATGCACAGTGCTTACTGTGCCAAAGCAACCTGAATGGGGATGCATTTCCAGAATGCTGATTGAAATGCAGTAGTGACAAGGAGTGTGGATTCTACACTGGGAGAAAGCAGTGCAGGGATTTGTTTTACCCTAGGTGGGTGTAATGGAATGCTCAGAGCCCAAACTGTGGAGACTCCTTTGTGCAGGTGACTTTTCTACTTGGGTCTGAGTTTCAGTCCATGGGTATAGAGAATATGAGAGCAATGTGAATAAGATTGAGGCTAAATGAGATTGCAGACTATTGCTCGTTTCTTGGATTTCTGCTGACTGCTCCTCCCAATGTCCTGGGCAGGCTGGACATGCCATATATGATCTCCAGGAAGTCAAGGTTGTCCAGCTTGCACCATGGATGTTTGCTGGCTCGTAGTACTGCCTGGCTTGGAAAAAAGCTGTTGGTTTCTGGGAGTTATTTACAAAAATGTTGCCACTGCAGCTCTTTCAGAGGACATCCTGTGCTTTCTCCTGTCCTGTATTTTGTGCTTTTCTCTCCCATTTCCTTCTAAGTTGTTGTGACTTGTCTTTAATAACTGCTAGAAACATGATCTCATACAAGTTGTAACAGACAAGTTAAAGCCAGTGTTCCAGCGTTTCACTCGGACACAGCCTTCTTGAGCATGTGGCTTCTGCCCTGCCCCACTTGGCTGTCTTAGGTTTTCTACTCCTCTAAGTAGTTCTGCTGAGTTAAGCCATCTGCTTGCCAGGGCTTTTCCTACCTCCTCCTGGTTTCAGCACCAGCTATGGATGTTGGCTGTGTGCTCTTTTCTCTTCGTTCCCTTCAGATTTGCCTCCGCTGCTTTGCTGCAGCCATAGCTGTTGTTCTCTGCTGAGCCTCGTTGGTGTTGTCCTCGCTGCAGCTCATGGCCTTTACCCCGAGCCCTCGGGCCAGCACAGTGGCCTCAGGTCATTGACTGGCTTGTTGGTCAGTCACCTGTGTCCTGTCTGTGCTGTGCCTCGTGAGGAGAGCACCCGCACTCACAAAGGGCAGGACTTGGCTTTTTAGGCATCATTGCTGATCTGCAGTGCTGCTGCTTCCCCGAGGGTTTCCTGCAATGGTCCAGTGTAGTCCTGTAGGTATTCTGCATGTGCTTGTCCTTGCCAAAGTTTCCTTGCTGTCTCTGCTGTGTTGTCTAGAGAGTGGGCTCATGTCAGCTGACTGAAGAGCTTTTTCCAGTGGGGGTTTTGGTGCAGCTCCTGCTGCTTTAACCAGACTGGTTCAGGAATATAGCTGTTTTGTGGAACTGAGCGGTCTATTGAAGAGTGAAGGGAGATTCCCTGAGGCTGGGAGCCGTCAGGCGCTCCATCGTCAGCGTTCCTCGTGCCGTTGTACGTGCACTTAGACTCAGGTTTTTATGGCTAATGAGTGCCCTTGCTATTCTTAGACCTTTAGCTGTGGAGAACAGATTGATCTCACAGTTTCAGCTCTTTCCTGCCAGGGTTTACTCTTCCCCTTTGACATAACCACGGCTTGTGCACAGGACTAGCCTTTTCCTGGAAGGACGGTGTGACAGTGGTTGTTCCTCTGCTGGTGGCTTCCCAGCCCGCTCAGCATTTTAGGGTAGGTGGGACTGAGCTTTGGGGATGCTATGGCATGGTACACTCTCAGAAGGAATTCTTACCGTGTTTGCCAAATGTCACGGCTGTCCTGCATGCTTTAACTCCTGTGGTACACACTTGCTGTTACTTAGGTATGTAAATAATGGCCTTTCTTGAGATCTCTTAGTGACTTAGCCTATGCCTGCAGTGGGACTAATGGAATTCGGCCATGCCGGAGATGAGTCACTAGCTCTTCCTGTCTGAAAATTTCCTTTTCTCCCAAGGTTGCTCACCCATGATACACTCAAAGTGATAATGCATCTGCATTTTATGTTTTATTGACGGTCTGCACTTGCCAGTTGCCCTCAGATGAGGACACCTCCAGCATCTGGTTGTGCTGTTGGCTTTAAAGACTGCTGTTAGCATTGCTTCTGGGATCGCCGGTACAATCCAGCTGGGATCATATTGGCAGGAGGTCAGAAAGCATTGCTGGAAATGTAGCAATTGTGTTTGCTTGTTGTGCAGCACAGGCTGAAGATCTCTGGATCTTTCAAAGCCCTTCTGTGGAACCCTCCCTTTCGCCACTTTTGTCATGAATTTTCTGTCTCCGCATTTGTTGCGCTGCTTTTGAGGTTTTTATTTTTCTCTTCTCTGCTTGTCTCTGGTGCTGGAATATAAGCCAGTTCTCCTTCCTGGTCTGTCACGCCGCTGCCCACGGACTGAGCCTGTGCATTTCATTTCCCTACACTGGCACCTGTGTTGGATGGGGATACCTGCACTGTGCTGTCATTTCACCTTCCCAGCTCTGAGCCTGGATATTTAGGCTAAAGTACTGGCTGTTCCCATTCTGATCCTTGTCTCGGGTAACTGTAGTTGCTTCAGGTCCTGGAAGACTTTTGTGTAAGGGATTAGATCTGTCCTACGACATTTCCTGCTGGCTGGAATAAGATGTCCCTTGAATGATCTTTTCTTTCACTAGGAAGCACTTTAAGTCTTGAAATTCAATGTAGACACTAGAATTCTTGGCCTCTTCATGTAAGTACTGATTTCCACTTCTGCTCCTTGGTTTCAGGATGTTTTGTTTGGGGACTTTTGTTTGTTTTTTTTGGCAGTACAACACCCAAAACCTTTCAGTGCCGTCTCTGATCTGGTTAAAAAATTACAATATGTAGTTTAGTTCAAGTTTTTGTTATTTCTGGGGGTTTATTTTTAAGGGGACCATGGGCTGTTTGTAAAAATGAACTTTAATCTGAAATAATACCCAAACTGTCACTAAATGCATGTCCTTGGTTCCAGTGGTGACTGCCTGACAGTGTGAGGTCTTGGACATGTTGTTGTTGTGACCATGAGTCACAGCAGCACCTGTGACAGCTGACAGCAAGGTGTGCTTTGTGAGCTGGGCTGTATTTTTAACCTTTTAGCTGCTGTGGAAGTGGCTGGGGAGGATGGCAGGAGCTAGAGGGAAATTGTCAGTTGCTGTTTTTTAAAGAGCAGAGGTTGAGATACGTGTTAGGGGAAATAGATTTCTCAATGAGACAGATGTTGGATGGGAAGATGCTCATATGGTAGAGCTGATTCTCTCCTGATATGGCTCATACAGTTTTACTCATCTGGCAGGATATGAGAATGAGATGTCTTGGACTGAATCTTTGGCTCGTGTTCATTATTGAAGCTTCATTTTCAAAGTAGCTCCTCAGAAACCAAACCAAGAAACAGATCATAGAGATGGGGGAGCTTTGAGTCCTTACAGGAAACAGTGCAGCTGTAATCTGGGGAGAGGCTGAGGTACTTGCAGGCTGGCTTTGAAGTAGGCTCTTGCTCAATAGAATCCATGAAGATCTGTTGTGCACAATCCACATTGGGAAGGAAGGCTGGGGTGGCCTGGACACATGGGCTGGGGCTAGCGGGGCTGTGCTCCAGCAGGGTCACAAACACTGCTTCTGCTCCTGCAGCAGTGTGTGCTGGGGATGTTGCTGTCATCCAACAGCAGCATTGCATCAGTGCCTCTGCTTTGCACAGTGATGAGAGGAGAGTCCCATACACAGCATGGGGTTTTTTGGTCCCTCAGTGGTCAAAATGAGGGTTCTCAGCTTTTTTTAGAGGCCCAGGTTAACTGTCAAGTTGGTAACGTGTGGGCTACTAGTTCTTAGTGTTGCTCTAGACCACCTTTACAGGAGTGAGATGATTTTGTTGAACTAATGTCAGCTTCCTGAGGGCTTTCTCTGTTAGCTTTTGCAAATCCTTTGGCACTTGAAGTTAGCTCTTTCTTTGAACTGCTCTGTGTCTCTCACGGGAATGACCGAGTGAGGGGTGGGAGCAGGCAGTGACCTGAATACAGCAGAATAACGTGCTGAGGGAATGAGGTGAGCAGGGACTAGGCCAAGCAGGTTTATAGACATGAGGAGTGAATTCATCTATGGAATTTTACTTAGAGGTGTGGAAGTACAATGCTGAAAGGTCTGTTCAGCAGTGAGGGGTTTTTTGTTGTTTCTAAACGAGGGAAAGACACAAACTGACCGGTTTTTCTGTAGCTGACAATTTTACTGAGAGGTAGGAAATGTCACCTAAAGACATGCCTGAAGAGCTGTTGCAGTGTGTGGTGTTTCCCAGCCATATCTGATGGAAGGGAAGAGGGACAGAGTGGAGGTTAGGAATGTTCCATGCTGCTAACCTGTTACCTTGAGCGATTGCCAAAGCTGCAGCACTCAGAGAGCAGGTGGGTGCTGAGTTCCTGCCTTGCCAGTGACACAGCAAAACCTCTGTGCTGGCTCCTGCTTGCTGGACTTGTAAGGAAGCAACAGTGGGAGAACAAAGGCAAGGGTAAGTCCCTCAAGGAGTTTTAGTGTCATTGCTTTTCTCTCTAGAAGGCCTGTATGTCCCAGCCACTTCCCAAGGGAGGTGTTTGGTGTTTTGCTCTTCATAGAGGATGGCTGATGGGGCTGAGGAGGCTTTCTGTGAGCCTGCTGTGGTGATGAATTCAGTCATGCTCTGCCATATCAGCTCCCTGTCTGGACCCAGGGCAGTGCTGCCCCTCGAGGGTTGTGTGTGTAGGAAAAGCCATTTGCGAGGGGCTGGATGCTCCAGTGGTGCTTGTGGGGTCAGGCCTTTACATCCCCACAGAGCTGGTGAATAAGAACTGCTTTGAAGGGCATCTTCTGATGGTTTTTCTCTGCCAAGTAAACAGGTTAACAACTAAACAAGGCTATTACAAACTTGGCAGCCTCTTTTGTCTTCTCTCTTCTGCTGGCACAGGTGCTTTGGTTAAAAAGCTCTTTCTGACGGTGCAGGTTTTGCCTGAAAAAGCTGGAATAATTTCTTGCAGCAAGAGTTAGTTTTCAGCAGGGAAGGCTGTGCTCACCCTACGAGCCCTTTGCTGGCATCAGGCAAGGTAGAGGTGTGCTGAGCTCATGGCACAGGCTTGCCCCCAGAGCGAAGGTCTGGGCACAGCTGTTTATTTGAACTGGGGCTTAGCTAAGCACATGTTGTAAGAGAATGAAGGTTTGTTGTTTTCTTTTCCCCCTGGCACATAGCGAATTGTCAGAGAGGAACCCACCAAGTTAGCCTGTGGTTTTTATGTTTGTTTTCTTAATAGCATCTCCCAGTCAGGAAAACATGCTGAGAAAGGACTTGGGAGAGAGCCAGCAGTCCCCAACCTGATGGTGTTTTTGAGGCTCTCATGTCTGTTTCATGCCCTAAATATGGTGGGGTGAGAGGGAAAGTGATCTCTAATCCAGCTAAACACACCTGACTCCAAACTTGGGTTTGTTTGCTTGAGTTTAAGATATGCAGATGAGCACTCTGTCAATGTTTAATGAAAAGGGGTTAGGGTGGTGGTTTCCTCTGACACTCGTAAATTTGAAATGCTTGTGTTTTCCTTTGGATACAAGTTGTGTGATTTTTCTCTTCCTTTTTCCCTTCTTGTTAGCTGATTCTGCTGGTTTAGAGCCTCAAGTGCATTCAGTTTTTTCATGTCACTGATGGGAGATGGAGAAAGGAGATGCTTGAGGTACCATTCAGCTTCTCAAAAAGAGCATGTGTCTAAACTTCTTTTCTATGAGAAAGTTGATTTCCCCCTCACAGGCAGGTTCTGCTCCAGCAACAAGGGACATCAAGAAGACTTACTGCCTTGGAAAAGGAAAACCAAACTAGATTGGGAATGTAAAACCAGTATTGTTGGGATAGTAAGATGAAAAATATACTGCAAAAAGAAATAACAGGGAGAAAAACGGCCTCTGTGAAGCTGGCATTGCTGTAGTATTTAGAGATCCCTTTTACCCTGAAGCTCTTTGCTTATCTGCTGTCAGTAAGGAATTGGGCATGTTTAGATGTTACCTAAGAAAAGGAAAAAGGCGTTATGACTTCCTTGTGAGGAAGGCATTTGGTTATAATTCATGTAGGGCAGGGAGTCTTTCTTGAGGCTGGTAAAAATCCCCACCCCAGCCCCACTGCTGATTTCTTCACTTGTCCTGACTGCTGTTACAAATTGCTTACCACAGCAGTGTGCTCCTTGCCCCTGGCAGCATGTTGCACAACCTCATCTCCAGGGATCTGCAGCAATGTTCCGATTAAACTGGGCATCAGTGTTCATCTATTTGTTTTTTTTCAAGCTGGATGTGTGATACATGACTTTGGAGTGGCTGGATGAAGTTAGGAGGCAGTAGAGAGTCATTAAAAGGTTATTTAAGAACTTGAAAGTAGCTTTGCTGAATTGTGGATTTATTTTGAAAGAACAGGCCACATCAAAACAGTCTCTGGTAGAGCTTGGGGCTGATCACACATTGGCTCGAGTGAATGAGTTTCCCACACGCTAGTAGCACAGAATTTATTATTTATACACAATTGCTCTTGCTAAGAAATTAATAATTTCCTTGTTAATTTTTTGCTCTGAAGGCAGCTTGCACCCTTTGTAATCTTCTTCTGCAACTCCATCCTCCTAAAACATGGAGTCAAGGAATGGTGTGAGTTGGAAGGGACCCTAAACATCATCTTCTTTCAGCCTGTGTCCTGGGCAGGGACACCTTCCACTATCCCAGATGGTTCCAAGCCTTGTCCAGCCTGGCCTTGAACACTTCCAGGGATGGGGCAGCCACAGCTTCTCTGGCAGCTTGTGCCAGGGCCTCCCTGGTCCCACAGGGAAGATGTTCCTTCCTGATATCTCTTCTAAACCTGCCCACTGCCAGTATTTTCCTTATTTTTCATGACTTGGTGGTTTTACTTGACATGTTCATGGAGTTTGGCTTCTGGGAGTGATGGGGTTTTACCTAAATAGTGATGGTGTGATGGTCCCAAGTGGGGATTCTGCCAAGAGACTGAACCCTTCCTCACAATAGGTTTTTCTTCCTTATATCTATAGGTTAACTGGTGTAACTGGGATTGGGGTGACTTAGCAGTAACTCCTCCAGCTGTTTGGGTACTAGCTAGAAAGGAGCAAAAGCAGCTTCCTTTTCCCACAAGATTCTCACCAAGTTTACTGTGTCATTTGAGGCTTGAGAGGTGGTTTTGTATGACTTACTATTGGGTTTATTTTCCATAATGATTTGGGAAAGCTAATTATTTTTTCCTCCCAGTCCAGGAATGATTGCTCATTCTTTCCCATCACTGAGGCAATGGTTGGAAATAGGCAAAGATTTCACAACTTTTTGAAGCCAACTGTGCTCCTTCGCTGCTGAGAGCCCTCCAGCACTCTCCTTATCTGCCCTGGAAGGAAAATGCAGCCTGTGTTGACATGCTTCATTTCATTTCTCCCTCTGACTCAACGTAACCTGGCGCAGCCCAGGACCATTCTTGACTCTCACTAGAGGACTGTGTGTGATGGGGCCTAATCCCATGTCCCACTGTCATCAGGAGATGTCCCCTCACTCTCCTGATAGCTCTGTCTGTAAACTGTCACTCTGTTTTCTCAGTGATGCTTGGATTTGCAAAGGAACAGGGCTTCTGAGCTCCTGACAGATTTTGCCACATCCTGCATAGGCTTTAGCAGCAGCTTCTAGGTTTAGTAGTGTCTGGGGGAAAAAGTGCCTGCAGCTTATAGCCAGAGTGTGCAGCCACAGTGATTCCAAACATGGAGTATTGCTCTGTAACACACACAGCACAGTTACTGCTCAGCAGTCCCTGCAGCTCATTAAGGTTTTGGGTTTTGCTGTCTCATGGTTGCCATTCCTGTAATCTCTTAGCACCCGGGAGCTGGGTTTTGGCTTTCTTCTCTAGGAAGGTTCTCTGAGGGTTTTCTGTCTAACAGGCTGGCCTGCCTGGCCCAGGTGGCTGAGGGCCAGCGGCTGTCAGAGTGCCCATGTAAGGCCAGTTTTACTGTGTAGATTTGGAAGGAAGGTCCTTGCAGTACCCATTGTAGTGGCAAAAGCCTGGCTCTGTCCCCAAGCCATTGCCAACTCCTGAAAATCATTCCCCTACTGATACACTGATCCTTCTGAGAATTGTCTCTGGTGCTCAGCTTCAGGATTTCCCAGCCTTGCCCACAAGTTAAACAGTTCTGGGGGTGTGTTTGTGTATTGTGGTGCAGTTTGCTTGTTCCCACTGCCTACTGTAGCCTTGTCTTTGGCTTCTTCCTTTCTCCCATGAGTGTGGTTTAGAGATGGACTGGCTAATCTGATGCTTTAATGATGGTCAAAATAGCCTTAGCCTCAGTGGTCAAACCACCTGATTTTATCCACCTCATAGAGAGTCCTTCCTCCCTTTTCTGCTTGTTAGCAGACAGAGGTGTTTGCTGGACAAGTAAGGCTGGACAGGAGCAGAAAGCTGAAAGCTTGTGACACAATAACAAACTAAGTGCCTTCTTCGAGTCCCACAGTTGCCTGCCTTGGCTACAGAGGGAAAAAAACCCTTGTTGCTCTGTGGTAACAAGCTGGTCTGGTGTCCTGGTGGGAATGCACCTGCAGCAGAGCCTCAGGGCCTGCACAGCTAATTGAGATGTTGGAAGCTGAAGCCTGGTCCAGCCTGGCTCAGCCCCACTGCTGACTCTTTCACCCAGCAGCTAACAGTCCTCTTCTTGTTGCAGTTTGGCCCTGGCCTTTTCAGAGGCATCTGGGCACAAGACATATAATCTCTTTTATTTGTTCTAGGCACCCCTGCAGCTCCTGGTATGGCTGGCAGTATCTGAGACTCTCCCAATCCTCCATCGTGCATTGCTGTGAAGCTGAAAAGGCACTTGCTCCAGAAGGACAAGGAAGGAGCAGAAATGCATCACAGGTAATGGGGGGAGTCCATGGCTACAGCTGTGGTGGATGTTTCTGCATGAGCCACACCCAGTGTGTGCTTCAGCAGGACACGTGACTTAATATTTTAGTTGGGCACTTGTAGCTTATGGTTGTACGATGAGAAGAGAGGAAAAATATGAACTGGTTCTCTGGTGTCAAAGTAAACAGACATTGTCCAGTGTTTTTGGAATCGGGCTGAGCAAGTGTGCCCTGGGCTGGTGGGAAGATAGCTTGTGGGAAGAACCTCTGTGGTCCTGCAAACCTAAGGGAAAGTGGGATTAGGCTTTTGGGTTGTTCCATGCCTGAGTAATGCCCCAGAAGAAAGGGAAAACTGGTCCCTGCCGAGTGCGAGGTGTGCTGTTAACAACGGGACGCTGTGCTGCTGTTACAAAGGGTTTAACTTGGAGAACTGTCAGCAATTAATTACAGTTGACTTTTAAAACAGTCTTTTTTTAGTTAAAGAACATTTTATTATAAAATCTGCACTTACCTTCCCAGGCTCAGGAATTTTGAGTGTTTGAATTGGTTGCAGAGGCAATTTAGCACCTAAATCCCTTTAGAGATGAGATCATGCCAGTTCTTTCCATAACAAGAGTGTACAGTATTTATTTCTGCTTTTTATACAACTGCAATTTTAAAAAATTGTCTTTTGGCTCAGCTTCTTAAGAGCCAACCTCTCTTATTGCCACAGTGTTCTGACTGTGCCTTCTAATTAGAAAGCACCTGGGAGGAATTCAGTCTAACACCGTCTTCCTTCAACATGTTGTTACATCATCAACAGAAAGATCAGGGAGATAACTCTTTGTCCCAGGTAAATAAGAGCAAGTGGAACAGCAGAAGCATGCTGGCATTGCTTCTTCCCAGAAACAATGTGAGGGTACACTAGGGAGAGGACTGGCTGACCTCAGAGCAGACTTGCCTTCTGGAGAGAGGAGGTGTCCCACTGCTCCAGGCTTTGGAGCAAAAAGGTCCCAGAAACAGTGAGGTAGAGACAATGATAGCTCCAAAAGTCACACTGCTGTTTAACATGTCCTTTCCCACTCTGGTTTCTGGAGCTGCTGAGGAAGTGTGCTGGCTCTAAGACATCAGCAGTTTTGTTTGCAATGATCTGCCTTAAGTAGTGGTTTGAAGGGCTCAGGAGAATACACAAGGGATGGGTGTCTGTGGGAAGCAATCTCGGTGCTGTCTGAAAGCAGGAGACTCGTAACATTTCAGAAATTACCATAGTTTTTGTGTCTCCATGTTGGGGTTTATCCCCTTTGGTACAAAGTCCCAATTTCTAATGGGAAATAACCTTCATGATGGAAACTGGGGGAGCTGAAGCACCTTGGTGTTTCTGAGAGTCTCCAAAGGGGCACATGCAAATGAATTCACGGCTCTGGTAAGTGTTGGCTGGAGAAGGAGCCACTGGATGGAGCTCTCGTCCTGTGGTTGGCCACCACTGGTTACCTGAGAGGCAGGACCTGTACCGGTGAGGAGTTCTGCTAGAAATCCAGTCTTTGAACAAGGTAAGGGGCTGCGATTCCAGTCTGATAGCACGGTGGTGATATGTGATAATGCTGTGTTGCTTTATGAGAAACACACACCTCCTGCTCAAGAAGGGAAAGCTCAAGCAGCGTGATTAGCTGTGAGCATTTGGGAGACCACATTCATCAAGGTGGGCAAATGGGTATGGCCACCACCAGTCTGGGAAAAACCCAAGTCTGAAAGGTGCCAGGTAAAGATTTGGTCTAAACTGGTGGCTCTGAGCCTCTGAGCTTTCAGAGCCAAATGCTTGTCGTTGCAAATAAGCTCCTCACCTGAAAATCAGCAGTTTTCCAGATGTAAGGGCGTAATAAATCCAGAAAGAAGGCTACATGTATGTGCAGCTCATGTAGTTACTGACTTCAAAACTGAAGCATTTCAGAGAAACATGATCCTCCCCTCCCATGGAGATGGGTGGTCCAACTTCATTCCAGTTGTTGGCTGGAAGGAGCAGAATTGCAAGGTTCAAGTCTCAGGATTGCTGAGGCTGATATCGTTGGGAGTGGGGATTGCAGGGAGTGAAGGGTCAGAGAAGGTCATGTGATTGTATTTGGCTGTAGGTGATGGTTTGAAGCTGTGGCCTGAAGGGAAGTGCTTTTAGCAGAAAGATTTCCAAATGGTGTTTGCCCTAGTTTTGTGACCAAGATGTTGGTCAAGAGGGGATTTTAATATGATTAGTGCTTACAGGCACACAGTCTGAAATAGTTTAAAGGGTTGACCTTTTCTTCTTTCTATAAGTGAAAAGGGGGAGGACACTTCTTCAAAACCTACTGAAGTTGTTTGTTTTTTTTTTTTTTTTTGAAGGTTGTGTGTTGTTTGACTTGACTGTTGGGCTTCCTTGAACTGAAATAGACCATTTATTGTCATTTTATCTGCCTTTTACCATGCATTTAAAATATTTGCTAGTTGCCTGCCTGGTTAGGAGTTAAAAGGACAAGTGAAATAGTGCTTATGACATACTGTGTATTTTTAAGACATGGAGTTCTTTCAGAGGAAGGAATTAGAATTGGAATGTTTCCAAAATCTAGTTTTAATAATATGTGTGTGAGTTCAGAAAGGAAAAATTCCTTTCTTTTCACTTGGCTGCTCTTCTCATAAAAAGAGTTTGGATCTGTGTGCATGTGCCTACACATGTGCATGTTGCATCAGCACTTTGGGCACAGGTTTAGGATTCTGCTGGTGGGATTTCTGGATTGTAAAATCACCTGTCTGAATACCTTGCTTTACGGACTGTGACTTGCCTCCTTTGTTTATTTTTGTTCACCAGTTTGGGATAACATTTGCAAATGACTTGTTTCCAAAGAAAATGAAGTGTTTACTGCAGGAATTTGAGGGTGGCTCAGGGTTGACTGAGATGTACCATTTCAGGTGGGGTTGTGCATCCAGCACTTTGTTTATTCTGCCTGCAAAAAGTGCCAAGGATGTCACATGCAGCTGGTTTGCCCCCTGCCATTCAGGGGAGAGTTAACCTTTCCCTTCCAACTCGGTCCTGGCATTCCTTGTTAAAAACTCCTGACTGACCATTCAAAGCCTTCCTTGTTCATGTCTGTGCAAAGATTATTAGGACAATTATTGGGAGCCAGTGGTAGCCAGAGGGCTGATAGCACAGCTGAAAGCAAACAGTGACGTGGTGCAAGGTGTCACTCTATTGAGGCTTTTTAGAGTGTGCTCCCAGCTGTTCTACCTGCTTGGTGCTGTTTGGACAGAACAAGGCTTAGTTCCCTGTTGTGTGCTGGTCGTGGGCCACACTGGCCTCTCTGTCCCAGCAGGAACTGCCTCCCAAACACCTCCCCAGGGCTTGGGTTGCTGGCTGTGGGTGACGAGATGCTGCTGGGAGGAGGGGTAAGGAATTGAAAGAGGATGTGGGTCACATTTTTTTTCAAGTTCTTTGTGGCATATGCGTTATGGCACAATGCCTCTGGAAAAGTAAACAGCACTTCAGGTTCAGTCATGCCCTGTGCTTATTATAGCCCTGCTGAGGGATTCCAGCCGTTTGCCAAGTGCCAATGCCTAGCACTGGAGAGGCATCCCAGCCGCAGAGCCATCTGCCTGGTGGGCTGGGAAGAGCCTCTGACAGCTGCTGGAGATGCTGGGTGGGAAGAGCTGGTGCACACAAATGACATGCTAATCCCAAGTCGGAAAAGGGGGGTGTGATGCCAGCCGTGCGGGACGGGGATTTCTGCCTGGCAGGTGTTTGCAGACCTCCTGGCTCCCCAGAGCAGTTCCTCTCCTTCTGCCAGTGCTGGCCTCGTGCTCCCAGATTAGTCCACACTTGGGCAAAGCGTGAATAGAAATCACATAGCTGAGAATCTAACTGTGCCCTGCCTAGGTGCGTGGGAGGGTCATGGGGAAGGTTAACGTGGGGCTTTTTGCTGTGTAAGCTGCAGGAAAATTCTTCTGCCCAAATTCCTGCTTGCTTGCTGAGCTTTGACTGCAAGAAGAGTGAAGAGGGCACATGAGAAAGCTCTCCAGGGAGTGAGCAGCAGGATGGGCTTAGGAAGGACAGAGTGCTGTGCTGAAGTTTGATTTTCAGCAGCTGATATCTTCTAATATGAAGTTGCAGCCCAAAAATGTAGAGACAGAATATAAAAATACAGCAGTGAAAGTGACTTTCCATGCTAATGGCTAATTTTGCTTTCTGTTTTTAACTCTGCTCAGAGTTAGCTTTGAATCTGCTTACATGATGAGGACATCAGCACTGCCTGGTTTTGAGAATCAGGCTGGCATTTAAATGCAAGCTGAAGTCTATTTCTGCAAGTGTGATGCAGAGCACTCTCACCAAACCGTTAGAATTTCCTGCTAAT
Organism: Haemorhous mexicanus; assembly: GCF_027477595.1. NCBI lineage: Eukaryota > Metazoa > Chordata > Aves > Passeriformes > Fringillidae > Haemorhous > Haemorhous mexicanus. Next base: position 1,914,709 of record NC_082344.1, read on the forward strand.
TGTGGTGTTTCATTTCTGGCCAACTGCGTTCCAGAATGGCCTCTCTCTAATGTGCTATTTACTGACTCTATTTTAGTAGATAAACTCCCCAGCTTAGCAATAGGAAATTTCTCTTCCTTGCACAGTGTTCTAAAGCCCCTTTAAACCAAACAGAAATCTATAGGCTAGTGTGGTAATTTTGATTTATTAACTTGAGGTAGGTGTAAACTCTTCCTGTTGGAATGTTGACTATGTTTGGCATTGAATGGAGATGCTGGCACGTATTGTATAGGAGGCCTGGGCTCTGTAATAAATACAAAGGCCATAAATATTTAAGGCGTATTACATCCCATCCTACCTTTAACACATCCTTCAGTACTCTTTAATAGAAAATAACTTAGAGGAGGTCTAGGAAAACAGCTTAAAATGAATCTGAGAGACTGTTTTCTTTTCTGGAAAATGGAAATAAGGTTTCAAGGCAGTGCAGATCAGCTTGGTGCTCCCTACAGGGTTGGATTTGTCAGCAAATCCACGCTTCACACAGAAACGCCTGACCTGTTCCAGACCTGGTTCTTGAGCTGGGCCTCGAGGTAGTGGTTGCACTGAACAGCAGAGGGGGGCAGCTCCCCAGATTGGGGGTACCTGGGAGGCCACAAACCTTCCCTCAGACAGCCCAGCCTGTCTCTGGTTTCATGGTTCTCAGTCTCTCAGAGGAAGGGACACCTTCCACTAGCCCAGGTTGCTCCAAGCCCTGTCCAGCCTGGCCTTGGACACTTCCAGCGATGGAGCAGCCACAACTTCTCTGGGCAACCACGGCCTCACCACCCTCGCAGGGAACAGTTTCTTCATAATATCTAAACCTTCCCTGAGTCCATCTGAAGCCCTTTCCCCTTGTCTTGTCACTCCTGTTCTGCCCTTGTAAAAATTGCTTTCTTATTTAGAGAATGTGTCTCTTCAGAGTTGTTTTGAGAGTTTAGAGTGAAGCTTTCTAACAGGAGACAAAAGGCAGCCAACAGATCCTTAGCACTGGAACTAAGTTTGCTCTTTCCAGCTGAGAAGGAAGTTTGCCTTGTTTCCCTGTATTTATTGGTTTGAAGGGCTGAATGTGGTCAGAGTAACTGTGAAGTGGAAAGGAAGGGTTACCTAACATGAAAACCAGGTCTTTCCAGGGCTTAGAATTCCACATCTCTAGGCTGTGGTGGTGGAGATGTAGCTAGGAACACCAAGAGCCCTGTTTTCAGATTTCTCAGCTTTTGTCTTCTTCCAGTGAGTCAGTATCTATTTCTGTGTGAAAAATTGCAACATGAAACACCTTAAAAGCACTGATCCCTACAACAAAAAACAATTAAAAGGAAAAATGGAATCCTTCCTCCAGCAGAAAATCAGAGCCGAGCTGCACTTCCAAGGAAGAGCGTTTTGTGATGTCCTTGATAACAGTAATAACAATAAAGGTCACGAGAGCTCTGCCATCCTGAGACGTGATGTTGCTTGCTCAGACAAGTGGCCCCTGCTGAGACTCAGATCAGGTACGTCTGATAATGGGGATGGAACAGCCGTGTTTGTTTTTGGAATGTGTCAGAGAACTGTTTCTGGTCCTTGCTCTTCTGTAGCAGTCAGGTATTTATTTACATGGTCGGAAGCTCCGGGGCTTCTCCCGTAACAAGGAGTTTATGTATCTGAACAGCTCGTACCTTTCCTTCCCCTTTGTGTGCTGATGGCATAAGATCTTAGAACGGAAGATGGAAGGGGAATGGGATATTCCTTATCTGAGATTATACTGATGCCAGAAAGAACGGTTTCACCCTTTGTTTCTTTGCAAGGAATTAAATTGTAAATATTGGTGGAGTAAAATTGAATTTTGGTATGTTATTCTATAGTATAAACTATAACAATGATGCAGTGGACATCAAAATCTATCAAACTATTTCTGAGATGATCAGGAGTGCATTTTTTACTTTGTGTGCCAATCCATATTGGAGAAAGTAAATCAGGAGTCTCATGGGTGGCCTTACCCTGTGAAACAAGTGTGCTTTGGAAACCTAAACGGGTGAACGTGTGTGTGCCTGGTTGTTTTGTATATTTGGGCCCTTCTGTTTTAAAATCTTAGCACCTAATTTGAAAATTAATCAGAGCACTGCATTTTCATTTGTAATACAAACAATATAAATACAGAAGTCAATGACCTATTCAAACAAGTCAAACTAAGTAGCAGGAGAAAATCTGAATATACTGGTGAAGTCTTATATTGCAAAACCTTACTTCTCTTGTTGGACATGAGAAAATGTCTGATGATGTGTAAATTGGGAAAGATCTTAGGGGAGAGACCTCATAAATAGAGGCCAGACTTTAAGCAAGCCCTTACAGAGTGAGAGACACTGGATTACAAAGTCAAGGTTCAGTATCTCTCCTAGAGCCCACAAGAAAGATTCAGGGACCCTTCTGTAAGAAGAGGCCTGTGCAAGGATTGTGAAGGACATGGTTCAGTTGCCAGGGGAGAGGGAATATGCTCTTTAGCAGTTGATGGGACTTTATCAGGAAAGGTTACAAAACTGCAAAGTCTGGACACTTCTGTTCTTTTAGGCAGTTCTCTGTATAAAACCAAAGACAGGCTGTTGTTTTGACACTTCACGAATGCTTGGTCACAGAATAAATGTGGGTGCTAAACACCACTTAAGCCTTTTACCTGCCTGCATGGTGTGTTAAGAAATGCTTGAATTGTTCTGCTTGCTTCCTGTTCCGGGGGGACTGGAGGGAGCTCAGGCAGCAAAACTGCAACACTTTGGGACTTAGCTGGAGGAATTTGGTTTTGTGTTTTCCCATACTGCCTCGGAGGTCTTTGAGCATGGTTTTCTTTAGGACTCTGAGAAGCTCTTTTGCATCCAAGTCCCAAGGTTTTGGGTTGCCTTTTACTGGGCACATGGAAGTCTTCCTTGGTGTAGTTGCCATGCAGTGTTTTCTGCTCTGACTGCTCTGATTTGCAAGTGCCATTGCATGAGTGTCATGGTTGAGGTTATGTGGGTTGCAGTGCATGGGACACATTCTCACAGCTTCCTGGTATTCACTAAAACCAGTGGACTTGAAATAAATAATGTTCAACTGTTCTAATTTTAGCATAAAATTAAGATAACTTGTTGGCCAGCATTATTGTTCCAGGGACCGTAACGTTGTCCAAGAAACCAGCAGGACTCATGGGCACGTTCTGCTGGAGAGTTTTCACACAATATCCACCATACACTGTTGTCTGTTGCTATGAAACAATTTGAGAAGATCAAATGGTGGATAAACATTGCGTAACTCATCAAAGAGATCAAGTAAGGTGTAGAGATAAGGGATGGAAGTAATTGTGGCACTAGCAGAGGCTTGGGGAGGGGTAGAGAGCTGAGGCTGGAAACAGCATTGAAGCCAAATAGGCAGGAAGGAGCAGACATCTTAGTTAAAACACCAGTGAAAGTTCTTGTAGGAAGCTCCATGTCTCGTACTTTAGTCTGATCTCATGGTATCTTAGAAGGATTTCTTCTTCTTTCTATGCAAAGGAATCAGAAAATATTTCTACCAAAAATTCATGGGAAATATTCAAACATTTGAATAATTTTTCTTACTTTGTTCCATCTTGTTGCTTAGTTAGGAGCTTCTTCATCCTAAAAGAATGACTGCTGTCTTTGTAATGATGTTTTTTATAACATGAATATTCCACTGTGCCAGAGCATCCAGGCTGACAACGCAGAGTTGTCTTGGCTTACCAAATCACCCCAGACTCGTGCTTCTTTCATGTGTTTATGCAGATTTATTAAGTCCATTCTTGTCATCCCTTAGCAGAAGAGATCAAACAGAAGATAAACCACTCATGCCTGCAGCAGCATTCCTGCGTTGGCCAACTGCCTATTCTTCTTTTTCCAGAGGCACATTACTCCATCCCACCCAGGAAAAGGGCTCTGGTAAAAAGTTTAACTTTGCTCTGTGCTCTCAGGGCCATCAGAGATAGAACCTGGCAGGTTGGCTGAAGTGGGGGGATTTTCCAGCAAGCTGTTTGTTAAATGGCCATGGCAAATGTCAGACCACTCCAAGGGAAGGAGCATGGAGCAATGTCAACTCTTTGGTTGATGAGTAAGAAAAAGCTTCGGCAGGTATTTCAACTTGGTGTTTGTCCGAGTTAGCAAAGAATTTCAAGTGATTTAAAGAGAAATGGGTTCTCCCACTGATTTCACTGGGTGCCAACTCTGACTTGGAGATAATGTTTTTTAAATGGAATTAAAAACTTTGCTGCTTTTTAATACAGGAAGGAGGAGAAAGATCCTGTTAAAAAGAACTGCAGAGACCATTTCAGAGCTCTTGCTTCTGGTGACCTTTTAATAATGCACAGCAGGACAGAAAGAAGCAGTGGTCAAGCTCCCTGGCTTCAGCCAAATGAACCCTTTTTTCTGAGGCTGGGCTACTTCAGCCTGTGACATTCATGGCACGTAACATTTTACAGGCTTCCGGTGGCAGTTCTACAAATGTGACAACGGGGTGTCAGCTCCGAGACGAAAGAGCCTTTTTCATGTCTTTGCATCCCAGATAAATCCCCTTGTGGTTTGAGTTTTGGCGTCTTCCGCTGATTACTCATGCAAAAGTGTGAGGGGAAATACTAGAGAGCTAATTATAATCGCTTTTAATTAGATCCTGCAGCAACCCCTGCAAGAAATTCTAAGTGAGCGATGCACACACTCTGTGAGATGTGTGCTGCTTTACAGCCAAACCCATGGAATCCTGGAATGGCTTGGGTTGGAGGGGACCTTTAAAACTCATCTGGTTCCAAGCCCCTGCCGTGGGCAGGGACACATCTCTTTGCAGCATGTAGCTGTGGGCCCCAAACCCTAAAGCACAAAGTGTTGGAATACAACTGTAAGTGTTCTGCTGATATTTGGGAACTTGGTGAGGCAGCTAACAAAGCAGGAATTTTTGATTGAACTGCTGGTGACCCAAGAGTGGGAACCATTTCAAATATCCACTCTGTATCCTGAATGTGAAATTGTTCTTAGAAACCGTTATATAAAAGGTCTCCCTTTAATGGACACGTTAAACAATGTGTCCATTCCCCGCCTCCTGTAGCACTAGCAAAAGGAGTGAGTGGTGTTATTCCTGTGAGGCAGGTGTTGGACAGGATGTATGGACATGTGGTTAGCTGTAAGTCTCCCATGTCCCTTCTGCCTGTGATTTCCTCTGTCACAAAGGAAGTGCTAAAAGAAATCATTTTGTAACTGAAGAACCAGATAATTTGTTGTTGTTAACAGGAAAATTCTCAAAATTAAAATGAGCCCTCATTTTGAAAGCCTTGAACTTGTAAAATGAATCAATTGAGCCAAGTTTTCCAGGAAATCAACTTGGACCTTTAAGCTCAGGGCTCCCTCCGGTATGGCTGAAATGCAGGGCTGTGAGTGCTCTCCCTCCACTTCAAGGGCTGTTGTGCTTGTCAGTTTTCAGGCTCCCTGAGAAGGAAGCTCTCCTGGCTTCTCATTTGTGGAGATCAAAGCATGGAGAAGTTTGAGAAATCCGAGCGGGGTTCTGGGTGAGTCAGTGGTGTTTTCTGAAATTCAAGTCAGAGTCTTTAACCCTGGTCCCACTGGCAAATCAACCAAGAAGCAAGTTAATAACAGAAAGAAGTTAATTCCTTTCTTCTTTGGTTCTCAAAATATCTTCAGAGAGGATTTTAGGATCTTTGTTTAGGATCCTCATTCTACAGACAACAGCAAAAGTCTTCTGCTTTCAATTTATTTATTTTTTCCCCTCCTTTCCCCACCAATATTCACTTTGGGGCTTGTCTTGTGTTGCCTTAATATGTAGATGGGATTCATTTTCTTCATGTAGAACAGCCCAATCTTTATTCTCTAGGTCCTATTTTTTTTTATAGGATTATCAGAAGGCACTGTGTCAGATCTTATTGGCGGGCAATAACATTCACACTTAGTTTATTGGTTAGCCCATGGTATTTTGCATGTCTATCAAACTTCTGTATTTATAGTTAGTTTATACATTTTTTCTACTGATTCCCATGAGACAGATGTTATTGTTTATGCAGGTGCTAGTTGTTTTCCACCTAAGAATAAGTTGTTGTGTTAACAAGCTTTCATATTAAGATGGTTCTTGCATGGGAACTTGTAAATGACTCAGCTGCACTTAGAAGAAATGACAGGCTAGCTATTAATTTAACAGAGCAGGCCTGATTTCAGGAGTCCTTTCTTTTATACTTCTTCTACCTGTCCACAACAGTCTTGATTTAAGACAATCTAAGGGGAATGCTCTGTACAGGTTTAACCAATACAAGTGGATACAAGTGAAAAAATATCAGTTTACTAACAAGAGGATCAGCAACAGGCAGAAAGTAACAGTAAGTGCTAGATGCAGAATTGCTAAATCTCAGAACCCCTTGAGAGGGAGACTTGAAGTGCCGGACAAGTGGCAACAAATCCTCTTGAGAGCCTTCCCTCAATACTGGCCAAAAATCAGATGAAAGAAATATGTTCAGCAAGGACACAATGCAAGTATTCAGGCTTGTGGACAGGATCCATATAAACTACAAATTTTCTAACAAATAATAGTGTATTTTAAAGATGTTTGCAATGCTGCCTCAACAACTCCAACAGATAAAAGAGATTTATTTTGTTTTCTTTCTGAAACACCTCTAAACAAACATGTTTGGGACTGAACTGTGTATTTTCCAAGAGCATGTTGTGCTTCTTCATGTTTTCAGTAGGGATTTAGAGGGCCTTGCAGGCAAATGGTGAAAGCTAGGGTTTGAGCTGGCCTGAGCAGGGATGTGACTTGTCATTCATGTGATTTGCCCATCATTCCTGTGAAAGAGATGCAAACCTCTCTGGTAGGATGTCCAGAGGCTTGGCAGGATGGGGTGGTGCAAACTGAGAGGGCACCTAATTAGTGCCTCCAAGTGTCTGGAGGATGGGTGTCAAGAGGGTGGGGCCAGGCTCCTCTTTCCAAAGAAGGCCTTGGATAAAGGAGGAATGGGACATGGAGCAAGGAGTAGAATCTGGCATTGCTCTGTTTTAGGGTCCTGGTGATCAAGTGCCCCCTCTGGAGTGTATGTATTCCTGTCACAGCTCTGCACTGGCTCCCTGGCGTGCTGAGCCGGGGTAGGTTTTCTATGTCCTGTACTGGAAGCAGGCTCTCCAGAGGAGGAACTGGCTTTCACTTAACCTTTACATCTCCTTCTGCAACTTATCTTCAAGGGCACATCTGGACTGTTCAGTACCATAGCGTGTTTTACTATGACCCATTACTTGTCTACACCTGTGCTAGCTGTAGAAGCCAGAAATTTTAAGAGGCAGTTAAAAATAGCTTGGTTTGTTATAAATGACCCTCCCCTACCTGGTATTAATTTCCATGGAGCTGAGGAATTTCAAATTCTCCTGGTTTCCACTATGGCTGCACCCTGAATTCGGAATATTGCCCCTTCCAAACAGAATTTTAATGACATCAACAGTAAGTTCTTTCCAATGTACTGACATCCTTTAGACTTAAAAAAGAGATAACTGCTGGATACTCTACTGTATTCTTTTTCTGTCTTTTTGTTCTTTTTCTTCTACCTTGTGCCTTTGAATCCTGTTTGAATGGAACAGGATTCAGCTCTTCATTAGGTGATCTTGGACTAGGAGCAGTATTGCTTTGGCTTTGTTCCCCAACAGAAGTTAATGTAAGGGGGTGACAATCCAGCTTTCCAAAGGGGGAAAAAGCCTCCAAAACAGAATAACCTGATGGGCTGGTTGTCAGGCTGTGACTACCTGTTCAGGTGTACCAGACTTGTATGGTCCCAGGTAACGTGGCAGTACTTACTTCATTTGGACCAGGTATGAAAACATTGCAGTGTTTTTGCTTCCTGTTTAAACCAGTATGCATCAGAATAGATCTTCCTGTGGACACTGTCCTTGGATAACTCAGGGGGCAAAAACCTGGCTAAGTTTCCTGCACTGCACACTTGATGTGCTGGTCTGAATCTTATTTCTAGAATTTATTCCCATTCTCATTTCTATCACTCAGTACCATTCCTTAAATCAATAATGTTTTAAAATGTTTTCAGACTTGTTTCCCAAAAGTCCTAGCAAAAAGGTAGCAGCAAAAAGTGAGTGTTGTGAAGAGTTAATTACAGAAGGAAAATCTCTTCTGAGGCTTAACTGGAGGCTAATAATGAGTTTCCATTGCCTGGAGGTGCATTGGAATGAGAAGGAAATGGGAAAGGCACTGGAGTGGGGTTAAACTGGTTTGTTTTTTTCCATGCTGGAGATGCCAGATGAGTAAGTCCATTCCTCTTTATACCTGTCTATGGCAGGTGAGTGTATCTGGTCCTCTTCCATCCTAAGCATTTGGGAGCAGAGGCTGTGAGCCTCTTGGTGCAGCTCAGCAGGCTCTGGGGCAAAGCAGGGTGCTGGCAAGTGCTGCACAGGAGCAGCCAAACAGAGCAGCTGAGCTGGCGTTACCACAGCTACGCCTGCTGCAGGACTTCAAAGGGAAAGCAAGAACCACTGCTTCAGCCCTACGTGACCTGAGCTCATTCACACTGCCAGTTAATGCCTTTCCAGAGACTTGCAGTGTCTGAGATGGAGGGCAAAAGGGATTTCCTTTGGGTTTGGTGGTTTATCTCATGGGCTTGCCTTGCAACTGCTGAGTAAGGAATGTGATGGGTTTAGATACAACTAGAAGTAAGGTGTACTCTATGCTCCAAGAGAGTTGGCTGTGGAGAATTAATATAATTAGAAAATGTTACCCATCTTAGTGTATGAGGTAAGGATTTTGTGGAGGCATATATTGCATTTTGAAAGAGTTGTCAAGCCCTTGCTTTTGGGTTGAGAACCAGGATGAGGGCAAGTGTTGGTGCAATGAAGAGTAACCCAACTGACACAAGGGAGGAACACTGGAGTCCATTGCTGAACCACAGGTCTCCCATATCTTCAGCGCTTCTGGACATCAAGAAAATGTACATCCTGGCTCCCAATGCCAGCTCTTCCCTTTTGGTGGCAGGTGTTATCTGGCCTTCATCTGGAACTGGATGCAGCTTTCCCTTCTCAGTATTGCTTCTGCTTGTTGGCAGCCTGGAGCTGAAACACGAGATCGCGGTTGTGCCGTGTCCTCACGTCCGCGCATGCTGCCCTGAGCTGGGGTCCCACGGCAGCAGCGTGCAGAGGGCACACAGCAGGACATGAGGCTGCCTTGTGGAGGCACCGTGTTCCCAGGAAAAACACATGAGGGGAGGGATGGGCCGAGGTGAGCGGGGTGAAGGGTCAGGTGCTCAGGTCTGCCCCAAGATGGGCAGTCTGGCCCACAGGCAGGCAGTCAGCACGTATTACTTACAGCGTCACTGGGCAAAGAGCTCGCCTTTCACCTGTGGCATCTGCAGAGCAAATTGTAGCAGAGGGATACTGCAGTTTGTCCTGGACCCCATGCCCTCTGTGCCGGCAGCAAAAAGGTTGGGTGTTCATGGGGTGTCCCCCACTTTGGGGCCACAGGAATTGCTGCTCTTGCTTGGCTTTCAGAGGTTTTAATGGAGACGCTCCCACAGCCTGCCGGGCAAATGAAGCAAAATGTCACGGGGGGGAAACTATTTTGATCCCTTTCTCTGGGGGGGCAGAGGGGCGGGAAGAAGTGGGTTATAGTAAATGTCATACAGGCCTGGGACTGGAGTGTCCATTCAAGTGGGACAGCGTTTGCTGGGCTCTGCCTCTCAGAACTGGAGAAAATGTGGAAGGCGAGCTGCTGTGAGCCCTTGGTTCTCCTGCTCAAGGAACCCATGGGACAGCTGGATCTGTGGAGGGACTGGAGGTAGGTCTGGGCAACCTGGTTTGGGGTGGGACACTGAGAGGCAGAGTTGATCGGGGGGGGTACAATGATCTCCAGTCTGAAATCATAGCTCCACCTTTTCTCTCTGTGCCAGACTTGGTATTTCACCAAGTTTTTCCTGTTGATACGGGTCATGACCTGTGAAAGACTCTTCTCAGGTGCAAGGTCTTTTGCACCAGTTCTGTTATTGTAACAGGAGAGCTTTCCAGAGAATTTAGAAACTGAGAGTCCTCAGAAAGCCAGCTCTGGGGTTTTCACAATCCCGTGCCTTGTAACAAGTCTGAAAGAATTTAGATATCCAGTGGAAACCTGTCAATTTGCCTTGTGTTCCTGCTTGTTTAATTGCTGGTATGTGGATGAAGACTGAGTGATTTCATGAAAATTCATTTTTTTTTATCCCACGTGCGATCCGTCTAGCCTGTGCTAGCATATACAGTTACTTCTCGGATAACATCAGCCTCATGGCTTGTTGTCAGCAGCAGATGCTCTTGTGGAGCCAACTTTTTGATCTGTTTAAATCATTCAGATAAGTGGTGTAACATCTCCCTGGAACACTGGGATAGCAAGATAAACCACGTTCCGTGTCAGGAAGAGAAAGGTTGTGTGTCTCTCTGTATCTCTCAGAAGCTGTTGAATGTTTTTCTGCATTAATCTGCAGCCATAACGACCCAACTCTAACCTGCAGTTATTAATTGGGAGCAGAGCCAGCAAATGCTGCAGAGTTGGAGCTGATATTCTGAGAACTGTGGAAAACAAAGGCAAGGAGAGGAGCAGCAAAGGCAATTGCTTTGTGATAACTGTGTGTACTAGGAAGAACAAGGGACAGAGGAAGGCAGGGGATGTGTATAATGGGCTCTGTGTTTCTCAGAAAAACCTACTTGGGAAGACATGGCATAAGTAAGTCTTTGAGTCATTCCTTTTCCATACTGAAAAGCCTCGTAAACGTGTCGTCGCAAACCATGTGCATGCTGAAGATGTGCAGTTGGATAAGGTATGATAGATTGTGCTCTAAGTGTGACAGTAGTGAGGGCATGTCTAAACACAATATTTTCCCTCTCCTGTGGAAAATGTTTGCAGTGGAGCAGGGGCACCAAAGTACTGGGATATATTGCTTATGCCACAGCAAGGCAGGGATGACATCCTGGGGGAGAGCTTTGGACAGTTATCTGGGTGCTACAGCTTTCCCTAAGAATCACAAGGCAGAGACTGCTTGTCATCTGCAGGGGCTGCTGCCTGGCTCAGGGTCCTTTCCCTATCCCCAGCTGCATCTTCCACCTGCTCCCAACCTCCAGCACAGCCATGAGGGCAGGGATGCCCAGGTCCCTCCAGGAGACCCTGCCTTGAGACTTCCCTGCCGCCCGTGCTGGGAGACAAGAGCGGCTGTGGGAGCGCTCGGGGCTGCGGCACAGGTGAGAGGGTGGGGAGCACAGTGCTGGCTCGCTGCCAATGCCATCGCTTCTTGCCATTCTTCCTCCTTTTATTTTCTTTCCCCACCCCAAAGCATGGGAATGTAGTAATTGCGTTTTGACCCAGTTTCCAAAATCACTGTAGCATAGACTTTGGCGGGGGGGGTGGGGGAACCACTTAGGAATGAAAACCAGCCATTAGCTAGTACCGGAGGGGCAGGAGCAGCAGCAGACTGTTACAAGTATGCACTAACAGCCTTGTAGAACAACTGTTATCCTGCATGCTTTTATGGGGGAAAAAAAAGGTAATTGCATTTACATTTTTTTGATATTTGATCCCTGGTACACAAACCTTTTGAGCCTGAATTCAGGTTGCTTTCAGCTGAAGCCCTCTAAGCATAGAGGCTTGTGTCAAGTGCCTGGATTTTCAAAACTTGGCTGGAGGTTTCATGGCAGCCTTTCTTGTGGTTATTTCTGGTACCTCTGGCTGCCAATTGGAATGCAGGGCTGTAGATCTGTGGGGAAGTGGAAAGGGATGGGTGTGAGTGCCTGTATGGAGTAGGAGCCCTTAATAGCAGGAGGCTTGGGTTAAGATGGGGTTTTGAAATGCGCAGGGACTTGGGGAGCAGATGTAGGTATGAAATCCAAACCAATTTCCTCATTCCGGCTATTAATATGAGACGGAAAAAAGGTCCTTTGAAGTCATTTCAAGCAGCAATTCATATCCCTTGGAATCTCCCCAGCAACTCAGTGAGGAGTCTTGGAATTTAACCTCACAAAGTAAGATAGGTGGGAAAGGAGAAAGAAAAGGCCAGAAGACGTTGTCTCAAGGGATGGGAATACAGTGTCCCTCAGCTTCTGCTGCCTTGGTATCCTCACTGCCTCTGTCCCTATCATGGGTAGGGCACTGGGAATAGTTTCACATTTAGCCTAGGGATGCCACCAGGGCATGAACATGGATCATGCTGCCTCTGCTCCAGGGGAGATACAAAGGTTGTCAGTGCCCCAGGCTGTGTTTTCCACCACAAGCAAGGCTGTACAAGAAGACATCATGCCCTGGAGAGCAGCTCTTGCCTGCTCCACTGCAGAGCTTGGTAAGAGAATGCTCTGGCCTCAGAGGATGAGCTGGTAGGGAGCTTGAGGATGTCCTCTCCCTTGGTTAGGATGGATGGGAGCTTTGAGGTGGGACCATGCATCTGGGGGAAAACACAGCCAAAAGTTCAAGGCTTTGAGAATGGAGATAGTCTTCGTGTGCTTGTATTAATCAAACGGTATGTGAGATTCTCCAAAGGCAATATTTTATTCTGGAGTTGTACAAGCATGAAATGAAAGCCTGCCCTTTGACAGCACTCGTGTTTTGTTAAAGTGCTCCACCAGAACATGCTGTCCCAAATATCTGTGGATACTCCATCATGCCTGAGCCCTAAAGCCCACAGAGCGGGATGTTGTCCCAGGGCAGTCATCTCCTGTTGCTACACAAATGTTGAGGTGAAGCCTGAGTTTATTAGTTTTCAAGGCAGAAGATATTGTTTCTGCACATTTTTATTTCATACAGTGCCTTAATTTCTATTAGTCTTAAGCTGATATGCCTTGGATTTATTTTGCTTGCTGGAAGGCTGGGGAAGCTGAGGCCAGGTGGACATTTCATCTCTTGTATGTAGCAGTTTGGACCTCGTGGCTGTTCTTGCAGGTCAGTGCTGCTGAGGTTGCACTGCCTGCCCTTCCCAGTGCTTCCAGAGCACCGGCACTCCTTGGCTTTCAGCTCCTGCTCACCAAATTGCCTCCTTCCTGTGGAGAGGAGCTTGGAAGTGGGTTGTTGGCTGCAGCCTTCGCTAGGGACTGCTGCTGGAGGTAACTACAAGAGGTATTTAAATAGGTGGTTTCAGCAACAGGTCTTGTGGGCAGGTTTCTCCTCTTAACTTCCTGCACTGCCTCTCATAAAATGCACAGCTCAGTGTTTGCTGCATGGGGGGGCAACTCTCAATATCATGGAGTCATGGAGTGGTTTGGGTTGGAAGGGTCTTTACAAGTCACCTCAAGCTAACCCCCTGCCATGGGTGGGGACGCCTTCCACTGAACCAGGTTGCTAGATATGGGACAGGCAAGGTTTTCATACCTACAGGATATCCATCCAAAGGTTTTCCTGTGGAGTGTGTGGCTTCTGGAAGGTTTCAGCTCAGCTTGCTTCTCCCTTTCTTTGGGAAGAATCCCAAAGGTCTGGGGCTACATTCAGGGGGTATTCCTCATCTGCCTGCACTTCCAGGATCTTCTGCAGCAGAAGGCTGCAGAGCTGGGAAGAGCATTGAAAGAGCATTTGAAAGAACAGCCAGCTCTCAGGGATGCTTTTCCCTTATTTTTTTGGCCTTGTTTTGGCTTGGACAACGCATTTCTCCAGTTTCACTTTCACTCAGATTTTTTTTTTCCTAGAATGCTTTGCTCTTAAAACAGCCCTAAAGTGACAAAGCCCTTTTGGAGTTAGATGTGCTCCCAGGGAACTGTTGTTTGCTCTAAACTAGGCTGTTTCTTCTGGAGTTACCTAACAAATAATTTAAAAGTCATTAAGTCCTCAAAGCTTTATTTATAGAGTACAATTTTCTGGCTAAATGTGACCTGCCAATGTTTGGTTTTCAATATTTTGTTTAGGAAATGTTGATATAAAAGATGAGAGACAGAACAAGAGATGTGAAAATCCAAAGCTGTGAATGATGCTGCTGTTTAATTATTTGAAAAGAAAAGAAAACATTTCTGATGACCCAGGATGGACAATAGGATAATAAACTGAAGCCCTAGGCAAAGGAAAAAAGCATACCCAAAACAACAAACCAAGCCAAAGTTTTGTTGTGTGGCATCACAAATTGTGTCCTTAAAAATTATCAGGAGTTGAGAAATGAAAGGACAGAAGGGAAATATGATGTATTATAAGTACCAGCCACTCCTGGGTAGCCTTTTCCTCTGTATCAAAAGAGGGCCTGCAGAGGGAACACATGAAAAGTTAACCAGTGGAAACACATTTTTCACTGGGAATAGTGTCTGTATTATCACAATCGGAAAATGGTTAAATGCCAAGAGCTGAGATGAACTGAGAAAAAGAAGAAACATTGAGACGACTATCTGTTGTTTAAATTGGCACAGTGAGGGGAAAATAGTGTTCCAAGAACAATAACCTAAATGGCACTGTAAATCAATCGATGGGAGGTTGTCTGGAGCTGAGCAATAGAGATGTCCATGCATTTACTGTGTAGTTTCCTGTGGTGGTAGTTTGATAGCTTTTTTCCCAAGTAAGCATTGTAAGGCATCATCTGAGAAGGCTGTTCAGGTGTGTATATGGCTGGATGAGGTAGAGAAATTGGTAATTTATCTGTGATGTTACTGATGGTGTATTTCATATTTCCTGCAGTTGGCATTTGCCATTTCCAAAGCCCTGTGGAGGTGTCCCAGATGGCATTTTTTAGCATCAGGAAAAGATACAGTCTTGAATTCAGAGGATCACAGTGGCCTGCCATTCAAGTTACTCTTTCCTTGAGGATATTGCATGTTCAAGAGCAGATGCTCTGTGTTGTAGAGGCAAGGATTCAATTTTAGAGCAGCAGGCAGGAAGTAGTGTACATCAGGGAAAGCATTTCTAACCCTGATGGCTGTCACCGTCTGCTTGTGGGAGGTTATCTCCAACCACAGGGTAAGAAGGCTGGCTGGGGAGCTGCTGTGTTTTGACAGTAGAAATCCAAGTAAGTTGTAATTTTTGTCTGTACTGGTCATGTTGTTGGACCTGGCCTTCCACTGAGAGTAGGTGAGATTCCTCCTCGTCCTTCCAGTCAGTGATAAAATATTAGAAGCCTTCCTGAGCTGGAGGGGAGGATCTTGATGGAGATGCTGGTTGTTGCACTGTAAGGATTCGGTGCTCAGAATAATCAGTCTGGGTCACAGTACAAGTGCTCTACAAAAGGGCTGAGGGGCTTCTTGGCCCATCCCTCTGAGCTTTCTTGGTGGTGCTTTTTTTTTGGCACAGGATGCCAATAGCTGAGGAATGAGAAAGAGAAAGAAACTCAGAATGACAGCTGGTGACAAACTGGGAAAAGAAGAAATCCTTCTGATGTAAATACAGCTCATCCTATTTGCAGCCCATCCATATCACCCCTATCAGGTCTGTACCCCATTTTTATGTGGATAACAATGAGCCTTGTGCTCAAGGGGTTTGACCTAAGCCTTGGATTTCCCTCCTAGCCTGATAAGTGAAAGGATCTGTGTCCCTTCTGACCTGCCTTCTGTCTGAACTCACTCTGAAGCAGAGAGCAGGTGATGTGTTTGGGAGCCCAGAAGTGCTCCAGTCAGCTGGGCTGCTTCCTTAGCCCTCTCTTCCAGAGAGGGGGAGTATTTGTTGTCCCAGTGTCCCAGCAGCTGGAGGTGGCGGAAGCGTGTGTTTTGGTGTTGTACCCTCCGGTGGGTATTGTGGGTGTAGGAACAAACACTGTCTTTGTTTTAACACAGCCCTGCTTTGGCCTCGTTACCTGTAGCACAGAGCAGGAGGCACTGGAGCCACATGAAATCTGCTTTCTCCCTGGGGCCGGGGCGTTGAGCTGCCCCTGTGCTCACTGCTAAGGGGACACTGGCAGCTCACCCCCTCGGGGGGGCTGCGCCTGGGGCTGCCTGCGGACCTGGGGGCGCTGGGGGGCACGGGAAGCGGGGTGCTTCCCAGCAGAGGGCCCTCGAGCAGCACTGCCGGCTCCCGGCCGCCGCTCTCCTGGCCCCAGCAGCTCCGGGGCTCCTGGCAGAGAGGGATGCACGAAGTATGGCAGTTCGGTGTGCTCTTGGAGGAGCTGCTCTTGCTGGAAAGATAAGCGGTGTTTTTTTAAAGAATGCAGTCCTGGAAGTTGGCAGGAGACTGGCAGACCTTGCTCACAGGGCTGTAAAGCCCAAACCTGTGTTGCTTCCCAGAGGAGTGGAAAACAAGTTCTGTTTTCTAAGCCCTTGAGGTGAACGTGCCATGCTTTCAGTAGCTAGCAGAAGTATTGTAAGGTACCAGAAACAATAGCCCCAGCTGATGAAATCCCCATGGCTCTTGTTGTGCTCTGAATGAAGGAAGTGCTGTGACCTGGGTGGCTCTCCAAGTGCTTCAGGATGGCTCATTGCTCTCAAGCAGACATGGTGCATTATTCATGAAAGGCACATCAAGCACTTCACAAAAACCCCCTTAACCCTCCGGTGTTCTGCTCTGTCTTACCGCAGCTTAATGTTTTTCAGCACCTCCTGTTTCTACCTCTTCTAAATGAGTGAGCCAGGGCAGGGAAGTCAGCGGGAATTTGGCAGTTTTTCTTCCAAGGGCCCTGCAGTGGTTTCCCAGGGAATGGGCAGGCAGGGCTGAGCAGGTACTCTTACAGAGCCAGCACCCCACTGCATGTTGTTTTCACTGCTAACTGAGGCAGCACTGTTAGAAAAGTTTCCAAAAGCAACGGGTTTGCTCACCTCAGACCTTTACTAATGAGCTATCAGGGAGTGCTTGCTGAGATGCCATGTTCTGCCTAGATTTCTTGGGAAGTGGATGGAAAGGACAGACAAGTCCTGCTTCTTGGTGACTTGAATACAAATATGTGAGCTACGGAGTTGCTTTTTGTGGTTCCCTTGGAAATCAGTGCTATTGTACTAATTCAGCTGTAATACTAAGGAATGCAGCGCAGGAATTTGTTGAGTTCAGCAGCTAAAATGCTGCAGTACCCATGTCTATATAAAACAGACCAAAAAACCCCTGAAACCTCAAGGTCACAAGGAATAGCTGTGATGGAGGATTGAGTCCTGAAAATGTGTGTGAGGGATTTTGTTGGTGTACATAGGATTTGCTGTGTGCACAGGTGTGTCCAGGGTGAGCCGCTTTTGTCACGATGACTTGGCACTGACGTTTGTCAGCCAAGGAAAAGATACTGAAAGCCTGTGTGATAAGTATGGCTGCGGTCTCTCTGCACCTAGATCCTTCCATTGCAATCTTTATCCTCTGAAACTTCCTGACTTAGGTTGAGTTACTTGTGACTTAATCCAATGCAAATATTTTATCACTGGGTAGTGTGCGCAAAGCCCTGGAAGTGCAGGAGCTGCCAGTTTCCATCTCATTCAGCATCGCCTCTGACTGACAATGCTGTGGTCAGCAAGAGCGGCTTCCGAGGAATCTACCAGAAATGCTGCAAGATGTATTTATGGAATAACCTGCCCACAGGGGAAGTTTTACCCTAGCAGTTTCAGGGAGCATGCGCGTGTATGTGTTCTCTAATCTTTACCATCAGAACTTTGCCTGTTCTCATTATCCATACACATGTCAGACACCGCCAATGACAGTGATACCTTGCGTGACCTCGCTGGAAAACGAGATCCTGAGTTAGCTGAGGGAGGAAAATGTGTGTGTGCTGGATGAGAAGGCAGAGCAGTTATTGTTGTAGAGCAGCAGGCATTTGGGTGAAGGTGGTGTCCTGCCCCGTGCCCTGTTGAGGCATTGCCTTGGCTGGGATGTTGGCAAAGGCCGTGGGCAGAGCTTTTCCTCACCAAAGCTTCGTGAGCGGGACTGAAGCCAGCAGGCTCGAAAGGCAGGTTCAAACAGTCAGCCAAAGTCTTCCCAAATCCAGCTGCTTCTCTGTGGCCTGTGCAGGGAGGGCAAAGCTAGCGGGCTGTTGTGCTGAGTGAGGAGCTCCTCTCCAGTTATGGAATGGAGCAGAGGAAAATCCTGGAAATGGCTGGGGAGGTTTGGCAGGGGAAGGTGCGAGCGAGGGCTGTGGGCAGTGCCAGAAGGTACACAGATCCATGCACCACACAAGCCCGCTCTAGCCAGCAGGATTTCCTGTGTCAGTCACGGTGACAGACAGGGTTACTAGTGCACCTTAGCAGTGCTCCTCTGCACAGAGAGCATACTCATTTTTAAACTTGCTTGAGACAACTGCCCTGGCTCTTGATTTAAGGACTTCTGGAAATGGCTCTGGTAGCGTTTTAGATGATTAAACGCAGCAATGTGATTTTTAAAGACTGACTTGGAATCATGCATGCTGATAAAAACCCATTTTTTTTTAGCCAGAAAATTCAATGCACAGGTTTAAAATGACAGTATTTGAAGTTACAGTCATTTGTCAGGAACTGGAATTGGTACAGTTAATTAGGTTTGTTTCTGAAATAGCGAGCTAAGAGCTGGCTGCTGAGAAGCATCCGTGCGGTGCTTTCATTTAGGGATCATGATGCTTGGGGGGATCCCAAAAACCCCCCATGAGTTGTCTAAGTGGCAAAAAAACCCAGCAATTTTTTCAAGTAGGTAATATGTCTTTTCTTCAGGAGCTCCGTAGTTTATTTAAAAATGAAAGTAAAGTGAAGGTACAGACTAACTGGCACATCATTAAGGATTTAGGGCATGGAGACAGCAGTCCTTGCTTTGGAGCCTTTGGAAGAGGAAAGATGTACAGTTATTGGGGTTCGGACTTGAGCACCCGAAGCTTCTCAACTGATGTGGTGCTCTGCTTTTGTTAACACAGGGACTGTCATTATTGAAGTGAAATACAGTTGTAAGTGATGGAAGGCACCACTGTGCCCATTGGAAACTCACTGGCTGTTGAAAAACAGGTTCTTAAAAACCTGGATTTATTAAAGGGAACAGAGGAGGCCAAGCCCTGACCCATTCATGTGCAGACTGTGGCTCTGAGATCTTCCAGGAAAACATAGAACAGCATGAGGGGACAGTGACTTAAAGCCAATCTTCTGTTCTCAGTGTCTGGGGACAGCACAGGGGTGGCAGCAGCAGAAAGGAGAGGAGGAATTTGGCAGGAAGATCCTTCTGCAGCGCTCTTACTCTGCAAGTGCTGTGGTTTCTGTTGCTGCTGCTTTTTCTGCCCAGCCAATGGATTGCATTTTATTCCCTAGTAGAGAGTTTGGATGGGTGACAAAGGTGGAGCTTGGAAGCTGAAGGGGCAGTTGCTGTGTGGTAATTATAAACTTTGCTGAAGAAGGGGAGTTTTCCCCCTATGGAGCTACAATAGCCTCCTTTGTTCCCCTGAGAGTCCGTGTACTTCCCATGATGGATTGCTGTTCTGCCATGTTCTTTGTGAGCCTTTTGCAGAGCTCCGTGGTTTAAAAATATTTTATGGATCTCATCACCTTGGCCGGGACAGTCAAGCTGAGTGCAGGAGCTACAGCTGACTGAACAAGATGTGGGATATTGGCACTCCTTCCCTTGTCCAACAGCAGGCTTGAGGGAACCTATGGAAGGGCAATTATTGTCCCTGGAAGTGTCTGTATAGGAGAGAGAGGAGGAAGTAGGACTGAGCTGGCAAGCAAGGTGAGCCTCGCCATGCTCGAAGTTAAGGAGAAGCAACATGTAAGGTACTATTTCAGTGGCAAATTATAATGAACTGACTAAATTATGGGTTCTATATTTTTCCTGGGGTGGTTGTTGTTGTTGGGTTTTTAATGTTTTTGTGGTTTTTGTTTGGTTGGATTCTGTTTGGTTGGGTTTTTTCCAGTGCTTTTGGCCCAGAAGCGCCGTGGGTCGCGCGTTTCCAGCGGCAGGGAACTTGCCCTGGGAGTGCGACAGGCTGCCAGCAGCCGTGGGCAGCCCGCGGCAGTATCGCGGCGGTGCTGTGCAGGGAAAGCATCCCCGTGCTCGGGGGAATGGCATCTCCCGGCCTGAGGCTCAGGGTGGCCACTGCCAGCCCCACTCGCGGCGGGCGGGGGGGGTCCTGCGGCCGCCCCTGCCCTCCGCTTCCAGCCGCGGAAGCCCGCACCTGCCCCGGCGCGGCTCGGAGCTCGGGGAGGGACAGCCCCGGCCCTCAGACTCCTCCTCCGGGCTCCCCGCCCCGGGCCCCGTGACGCCGAGCGGCGGTCGGGGATGGGATGGGACGGGACGGGCCGGGATGGGAGCGGGTGAGGGGACGGCCGAGCCCGCCGGCGGCTTTAAATGCGGGCCCGGGCCGGCGCCGCCAGCACAGCCGCGCCGCTCGCTCGGGCTGCCGCGGGCGCTCACCCGCACGGACACGGACACGGACACGGAGGGGCAGGTGTAGGGCCCCCGCCATGCCCCACTGAGCCCGCCCGCAGTCCGTCCGCAGCGCCCGCCCGCCGCCCCGGCTGCCCCGCAGCCGCCGCCCGCCGCCAAGCTGGAGGAACGCCGCAAGCCCGAGCCCCGGAGGTGAGTGAGCGGGGGTGGAAACGCCGGGCTAGGTTTCTCTCTCCTCGGTGTATTTTTCGGCGTCCAGCTCTGCTGGAGTCAACTTTTAAAACGCTTCATGGTGTTTGAAAACTTTTTACCGTTTCAGTTCATCTTCAATGAGTTGTTAGCAGCCGCTGAATAGGCAGCCTCGTCTTTCTGAGGTTTCCAGTTATCCACCTGGTATACGGATGTATGGAGTGTTTTATTATCCAAGACCAGCTCTTCGCTGTTTGTTTGCCCTTTCTGTGCTTCCTGTGAAGCACTGCCATCCAGAGCGAGAGCACACAGGGAAACCAGGTTTTAACCATCTTAGTGCTTGTTCCTTTTTTCTTTACAACGTTAGTTACTAACAGATTTTTCTTTAGTTCGAAGCGCATCCCTTTAGCCCCCGCGTTCAGGAGGAGCCCTCGGATGTGCAGGGAGCTCCCACCACATCATGGAAAAAGGCACCGGGCTCTCCCAGGAGAGCGGGGCTCGGGGTGCGTGGCGGCAGCTCAAAGGAGTAGTTCCGCCAAGCTGCTCCTGTTAGTAACGTTGAGTGCGTAAGGAGCAAGGTCGGGCCCTGGGGCAGATCGGAGCAGCATCAGCTCCCCTGGGGAGCTGCTCCATGTACTATATGTAGGTACTTGCTCCTTTTGTGTCAGAGAGGTGCGGTTACTGTGCATCTGAACTTGACTCTGTGCGTGTGCTCCCACTTGCTTAGGGAGTTCTGGTTGTTCCTATAATGTACATACTTTCTGTTTAAAAAAACAAAACGAAAACAACATAAAAAACCCAACAAACCAACAACAACAGAAAAAAAAAACTGAACCCAAAGCCTGAACAACAAAAGCTTCACTAGTTTGATTTAACAAAATGTGCGAGTTGTACATATTGTGTGTGGGACAGAATATGTTGCTAAGTGCTGGTGTGATAGGCAGCAGGAATATACCTCGTTCTTATTCAGTAGGAACTTGTGCAGAGGCCCCCTGACCAAAGCAACCTTCAGGCTCCCAAACCCCAGCAACTATTGCATGAGAGACTTCATTTTGTTCTCACAATTTCCAGCCCTGTGCCAAGTAATTAAACAGGACTGTTTGCATCTGTGCTTGCTCAGAGCATTGTACATAAGCTGATCTGTCCTAGTCCTTTCCTGGACTGCCATTCCAGGCTCAAAGACTTTTTCTGGTGACTCCTGAATTAGATGATGGAAGAGTTAAGTTTGCAAAGCCTGGTTTTTCAGCTGGTGATTTTAGCTCTCATCAACTTCACCTGCTGCTGAGGGTCAGTGGGATTGGAAGGGCAAATGCCAGTGCAATCTGCAGGGATGCTTCTTCAGCTTCCTAGGATGGAAACGCGGAGTTTCAAGTTCCAAAAAAACTAGGAGGATTTACTTGTAACTTACCCTTCACTTCTGCTGAGCAAAGGGTAAGTTAATTTTGCATTTTTAAAAGCAGCTGCTGGACTTTAAGGACCTGCATTCCTGAGATTTCAAGGGACTGGTAACTGTAGACTGCTGACCTCAGATGAGTGAGGAGCAAGGTGTGGTGATGGGGTGAGAAGGAATTAGGGGATTTTTTTTTCTTTTCTTCTCTTTTTCCAGCTATGGGGAGGAGAGATGAAGCTTTCATTTGTGTGCACAGGGCATTCCTGGCAAGGTAACACCCTGCACTCATCCGGTCTGCTCCCAGCAAGGTCTGGCAGGATTTTCTGCAGCTCAGAACTGTGCAGGTTTTTCCCTTAAACTTCCATGTTACAATTTTAGATCTTGAAACTTCTCTGCAGCCAAAAAGCAGCCTCGTGTACTGGTGCTGTCTTGTGGTATCACTTGCAGCAGGTTTTTAAGAGGAGCTTTTAAAATGCAGTTGGGTGTAAGGTAAATGCTTTGGTTACCGATGTCTTAAGCTGATAAGCAAAGGTTGAATTTATGCACCAAGTGCAGTTGAAAGAAAAACATCCCCATGCGAAGGGAAAAAATCTATAACTCCTTTTGTTTTCAGATCTACCTGCTTATCAGAGAGGGTGGAGGAGCTGAGTCCTCTGGCTGAAGGTTTTCTAATGCTGCCACCCTGGACAGCTGTAATTAATAAGCTGGAGGGGGTTTTGGGCAAGGTTGGGAGGGAAAATTGCTGCGTGAGAGGCTAAAGAGAAAAACCTGTTCTTAGTTTTTTTTTTGCCAGTAAGTGTGCGAACAGCTATTTGCAGTCGGAGGTGCTGCCTTGCCAGAAAGATGCAGTCATAAAGGGAAAGGTGTTGCTTTGAGAAAGGAAAATCTGGGGGAAAATGTGCTGTTTTGGGAGGTGGGTGCCCAAAAATGGGCCGTGTGGGTTCAGCAAGCGATGCTCCTGTGTGTGTACATGCCATCTGTTTGTGCAGATTTGCTAGTAAACCAATTTCTCTAATTTAATTTTTTGGACTTTGTGCCATGACGTCGTTCTACACGTCCGTATGAAAATAGCATGGCTTTTACTGGTCTGCACCCCGGTTCCTCCCCTGGGCTGGGAGAACCAGAGGCCTTGGAAGGAGGGTTTGAGGGTGCCTTGCTGCCAGCAGCGTTCCCGGCACTGCGGCACCGCTGGGTCCCTGGGTGCTGCTGAGATGCCTGCATGGCCCCACTGCGAGAGCGTCCCTGTCACGCTCCAGCGACCGCCTCGCACGTATCTGCTGTGTGCATTAGGTTCAGAATCTGAGCTCTTGCTTTGAGCAAATTAAAAGGGTACTGATAACTCCTTGTTCCAAGTCAATTAGCTGCTTCCGGCTTCAAATCCACTTAGAAGGCTCACAAGGGGGGAAGTGCTCTTTGAAAACCCAGTAATAGCAGGTTATGGTTAATATTGATAAAGGAGCATGTGTCTGTGTCATTGTGCTGCGTCTGGTGGAAGGAAAGCTCCTCTTTTGTGCTCCCTCAAAACATAAGGACTTGGATGGCGAGGCATCCATTTCTCTTAACTCACGCTGCCTGGCTTGAAATGAAAATACAGCTATAAAATGGTCAAGGTTGCAGTGAATTCCCACAACCACTCAAAGCAAGACTTCTGCCTCCCTGCCCTTGAACTTTGAGTGGCTGTAGCATCTCGTTTCTCCCGAGTTTGCTCAGGATTGTGCGCAGTTTGTGGCAGGAATGCTTTTTATTGCTGTTGGACAGTGTCAAAGACAATGACTGCACCCATAATTGGGTGATAAAACAGTGCGTAGCATAAGTAAAAAGCTGCAGAGTTCTCGCTTGTCGATGGCTTAATTACATTAACTGAAGAGATAAAAATGTCTTTGAATTACATATACAATTATGAGTCTTTCGCATAAGGAACGTATTTGAACTTGCCATAGGGACTGGCAGTGCGGTGAGGTTGCATGGAGATTTATGAGAAATTTGAAAATCAGAGAAAGCTACATCTCAGTTCTTGGTGTTCTCTTTGATTTGGAGCAGTGGATTTCTGTCCAAATCCAGTAGGCATGTAGATCCATGCTGTTGGAGTATGGCTGAGCCTTCTGAGCACAGCAGAGATTGCATACGGCCCTGGTTTTGTCTGAATTTTCTCACCAGAAAAACCAGAAGAGTCGATTCCATGTCACCAATATCAGAATTCTTTGAATCTGCGGCACAAATGAACTTTCAGCTTCTGCATTCCAGAAACGTGTGCTCTTAGGAAAGTTCATTCTGCTGCCAAAGTAAAACAGAGACTGAGGGGTGGATTTAAAATAGATTTATTATTTATATGTATAAATACATATGGAGAGAGAGAATATGGCTGATCTATATATTTTCTACTCCTAAGGAAATTCTTTTAGTGGGGGAAGAGATTTTTCCAAGTGTTTCAAATCCTAGCTGTATTATGTAACTACTTTTATGGGGGAACAGGATCATATTTCTGTTTTGCTAGCATAAAATAAATACTTGCTAAATACTCTGTATTAATTCTGTGTTGAAATGAGCTTTAATTTTCCTTTCATAAGTATTGATCCATACTTCTGGCATCCCAAAGTGAGTTGAAGAACTTGGTGGTGGGAATCGTTCCATGACTTCTTTTAAGACTGAGGATTTCTCAAATCACTTCATTCTGTTATTAATGATGATTATAAAAGCTATTTCATTTTATTCAAATTATAGTTATTAATATATTATTATTAATAAACTTATATATAATCTATAAATAATACAGAGCTATGGTACCTCTGGTTTTGACCTCTGCGAGGTGACTGCTGCTCCTCTGTCAAGTTGCTGATATTTGATGTGATTTTTCCCCAGGGGAGATTGAATTTTAGTTTCTTTTGAAAGTTATTACAATGAGCTGGTATTATGCAAGAAGTCCTGGTGGGTTTGCATGTCCAGCAAATTTTTAGCTTTTTTCACATCGGAGTTATTCCTGTGATGTGTTCTGTCTTTTTCTGCTACTTTTTCTGGGCGGAACATGCAAACGCTTTGATTTTGGTGACTGTGCAGATGTGTAATCTGACAGCAAAGATGACAGCTGAAGTCTTGTGTGCCAACTACTCATCTTTACTAAAATTTTTCCGTTTTCTCTCTTTTGTACAGTAGATGCAGAAACGGAACTTGGGTCTCTTTTTTCAAAGGTGTGTGCAACTTGAAGATTATGGTGTTTTCCTCCTAAGTTTTTTTAATAAGTTTTTACTTCATTTTAATCACATCTTGAAGGTTTACTGAGCTCATTTCAACTCTTAACCTTGAACAGAAGGTTGCAAAAGTTAATTGCTTTTATTGTACCAGTGGCTGTATAACACTTCAGACCCATTGTCGGCCCTTAGACGTAAGCGTAAAGGTCTTTTCATCAAGGCTGCTAAATATGAGGTTGATAAGAATGAAGCTGGGAAATAGTTGCTCAGTAGCTCTATGAAAAGTGGCATTTGAGCACATCAAACCTGTCTGTTGCACTGGAATTGAAGTGTATTTCTTACAGGAATTGGACCTGCACATTTTGCTGAGGTGTCAGAGTTAGCAATTGTGGTCATCTTGAAGCAGATGTTACCGAAATTCTGGTTAAATTTGTCTAGTCTGAGCTCGCTTTCCTGGCTGACACTTTGTACATTCAGCAGACACAGAGAACGGCTCAAGACCAGCAGCCCTGCTCAAAAGAGCTGCCTGTGTGTTCTTCTGGGCAGGCACAATCATCCCCAGGGGAAAATAGATGGGCTTTGTTCTCTTGTGTCCCCAGCAAAGCCCCGTTCCAGAGCCTCGATGGCACAGCGAGCCAGCGTGTGGTGCCGTGGCAGTGTTCCACATCCATTGTTTGGCATCTCATGATCTCTTAGGTGAGCAGTGATGGGGTTGGAGCAGTATTGTCCCAGCAGATGTGTCAGTGTGGGGTTTCATGGGTGCACTAGTGCTGATGATGGAGTGTCAGTGCAGTAACACCTCCATCAGTGAAGCGAGAAAGGTTGGAAATGGGGAGCTGTTCCCTTAGTCCCACAAAATACTTCAGTGCAGGTGACTTCTGGCCTTGAGGCAATTCAACTCACTGGCCTTTGAGGCCATGTTGAAGTGCTGTCCTGGGGTGAGTCCTGCATGAGTAGTTCCACCGGCATGAACGGAAAAAATGTGGGCTGAGATAGGACAGTGTGTGGGGAGAATTAATCAAATGGGGCCAGAGGGGTGCAGGGACAAAGTCTGGATTGCACCCATGTGCTGCTTGCAGGGTGGGGTTGGAAATCAGTGAAAGACCAGTGCAAAGTCTTGAGTGCATCTTTGATAGGCACTTGAAGGGTGGTGTTAGAGAGAAACGTAGAGTATTGATTTAGAGTGGAGTTGGAATGAACTTAGAGCCATTATTTGTCCACCTGCCTAGCTTGTCTTTGCACTCCCAGTTCACCTGTCAGATGATATCAGTGAATTTTTGGAAGAGATACTTTGCTCTCCATTTCAGAGTGCATTTGTATCTCATTTGTACCGTGTTATTGGTACATCACTGGAATGTGCATGGAAGGGAGATTTTTGTTGCCCAAGAGCAAAAGTGTTTCTCCCTTTTAATCACTGGTGAATGATCAATTTCTATACAGAAGCTGGGCTTTAGAAGCAAAGGCAGGCTGTCTCCCATGATGTACAGCTCCCATGTCATACAAGCTTGGAGCAGGCCTTCTGTGTCCATTGGGCTTTCCCTGCAGAAGAGGTTTTGCACTGTGCCCGATCAGGCGGGTGTGCAGTTCCGGCCGTGGTGCTCCGGAGGGTCCTGGCTTGTACGAGGCACCTTGCTGAGCTTTGGGTCTGCTGGGCTCTGTGTTGCCACCTTGGCAGCGCTCTGAAGTTGAGCCTGAGAGCCTGCTAGCATGGAAGGAATGCGAGCAAGCCTGGGCTGGAGCGTGGGCTTAGGCCCGTGCTTCGTCGGCAAGGCAAGCCCAGGCGCCCTTGCTCGGCTGCTGTGGGCACGGAGCTCTGGGCAGGATGCTCTCAGTGCTCAGCTTCCTGGCTTGCTCCTGTTTGCAGTAGAACTTGGAGGAATGGGCATGTAGCTGCCGTCCTTGTACTGTAATTTAACCTGGGATGGACACTCTGGACCTGTGAACAAAACAGTGAAACGGCAGGAATTGCTGCAGAAGGAAGACCTCTGTATTTCCCAAGTTTTGCTTGGATCATGGCTCTCTTCCCTTTGCCAGGAATACAGTGTATAAATTTTGTTGAAAGAGAATATGCTGCAAAACAGCCCTGTGAAAAAATCCCAACTGTGTGTTCCAGTGTCAGAATCCTCTCCAGAGACTGAGTAAAGGGAGATCGTGTCTCCAGCTTTTAAAATAATTACTCGAATTAAAGATCAAGCCTAAAGAGCCGAGTTCACTGAACATTAGCTATTCAACTTAATTTGTTAAAAAGCATTGAAAAAACAACATAAGCTCAGTGTCTCTCCCAGCAAGTAACCTGGATGTCCCCTGAATCCTCAGAAATGTGGCAGTGTAGAGATTCCTGTGAACTCTAAAAGTTTCTGTAGTAACTTTTCTACGAATGGAGCCATGCTTCTTGAATAAACCTCTTTCTGCCTTTTTAATTCTAAGTGGTGAGTAGGACACCTTTGCATTAAGTATTCCTGGTCTAGTAATGCCTTGGGTTGCCAACAGCTCTGTTTTCCTGGAAAGGCTTGACTTGTGATTCAGAGAAGGTACCTGTGGACTTTTGTGGAGCACTCAGATCAGTTCTGGATGTGACCCTTAACTTGTAATTCTCAGAAATATCTATGGAGTCTTGATCTGTGGTATCAGCCCAACTTTTCTGGCTCTGTTCCCAGACCAGTCATTTGGCTTAGCAATAAAAAAATGCAAGATAATGGACACAGATAACTGGGATTTAATATTACTGTAGCCCATTTCCCGTTTACCTTTAAACAGCCATGTTGCAATTAGGTGCTGGGCATAAAGCTTTTCTTTGTTAACAGGTGTCTCCAAGAAATGTGACTGATGACCATGTCTGGGTTCAGCCATGGGTGGCCCTGACAACTTAAAAAAGGAGTGGAAAAGCTGCTTGTGCTTTTATGAATATCTATTACCAAAGCAAACTATTTCAGGTCTGTTACAGAAAGAGGCTTCTTCTGAAAGAATGGCTTCCTCCAGTGTTTTAGGCAGATGCATGTGGAAAAGGGGGTGAAAGCAGATGGGTGATTGACACCAGCTGTGAGGGACTCCTGCATGTCCCCATGCACAGCCACCGATGCTTCAAGGTGTACCTGTTGCAGTGTGGGCCTGGCCAGATGCTTTGAGATGCACCTTCTCCAGCCTGGAGTTATCCTTTGGGGTGTCACCACAGGTCACGGCCCGTTGGCTCAAGCTCCCACTGGAGCTGCAGCCTCCCCAGGACAGCAGCCCCGTAGCCCTGCGCTGGGCCCCGCCAGCCTGGGCACGTCGTCGTCACTGCTGTTATCAGAGTGCTCCCAGGCCCAGCAGAGCAGCCTGATAGGCACCACGGGGAGCACCGAAAGCAAAAGCTGCTCCTGACCACCTCTAGGCACCACGTGCAGCCAGGCAGGCGTGCCCATGGCAAGGCAGGAGCCTGCTGATTAGTGTCCATACAGCTATGACAGCTGTAAATTCCACCTAGCACATTCCAGTCAAATCTGCCGTTATTTTGAACCCTTTGTGCCCTGTACTGGACGCCAAAAAGGAGTGTCCTCATTTAACCCCAGCCGGCCACCAAGTGCTGCACCACTGCTTGCTCGCTCCCACGGCAGGAACTACAACATTGGTCAGTTCCCATGTGTGAATTGTGTGTTTCCAGCACAAATCCATACTAGATCCTGAGAAGAAAATTAGCTGTACCCCAGGCAGAGCAGCAGAGAATGTTATATCCACTGTGGTTCTTGAGGATAGCTTTGAGTTTATCGTTCCTAAAACAGAAGTAGCAACTCTCACTTTATACAGAGCTCTGGAGGAAAAGGAGAGAGAATGTGGGACCTATTAAATATTTTTTATAGCGTTTGCTCATGTTAAAACACTGTGGCTTGAAACCCTAATGGGTAAAGGGCTGAATTGTACAGGCACATGGGAAATCTGAAGAGAACATTGAGGAATGCCTGGGAAGTTCATGTTCATGGACTAATGATCTGGAGTCAGAAGGAGCCACCTGCCATGCAGAGAGAGGAGCTCAATGCAGTGACAGACTTGTGTAAGTGGCAGTAGAGGAGGCTGAGAAGCTTCCTTTGGTGAAGAAAGATGCAAGTGATCTTAATTTTTTAGGTTTTCTCTATCCAGAGAAGGATTTTTTTCATAGTCCATTCCTAGAGCAGATGAAGTTTTTCAGACCCTGAAAGAAGGACTGATGTTAAAGTCTCATTTTGTCTTCCCTAGCAGAAGTCTGCTTGGCTTTTTGTCCAAGCTCAGTAGCCATTGTACTGGTGGTTAGGTTACTTTGGAGGCCACGGGGCATCCTGCAGCAGTGCTGCTTATCAGCATCGCTGTGCTCCTACCAGCTTTGTGCCACGGGTTGTTCTTCCAGACAGCACTGATGGCTCACAAGGAAGGAGTTCAGAAGAAGTGGCTGTGAGTGCTATTTGGCAAGAGATGGCTTTTCAGCTCTCGGGTTGTTGTTTTCTTCACAGTCTTGTTTTAGGCTGATCTGAATAAGTCTATTTTGAGCTGCCCTTAAATGGATGTCACATAGAGGACAGTCTTGCTAAAGCTTGGGAGTTGCCTGCTCAGCAGTTGGGTTCTGCACTTTTGGCCGTGCTTGGAGGATACAGTAAACGCAGCTTTAGGGCACTGAGAACCAAATTAAGAACCCGACTGCCCCATGGAGCAAAATGCCAGTCCAGAAGCAAACGGATTTTGCTGGTGGGGTGGGTTTGGCATTGCTAAATGGATTGCCTTATGCAGGATCATGCGTTGTCTGCTCATAGCACTGTGCTTTTATGCTGCATCATGTTCGTGCTGCTGGAGCTGGTGTCCTGCTGAAGGAGCCCGTATCGCTGCGCTGCTGACTAACGCCGTGAGAACGCGATCATGTGCCCTGCCTGCCCTGGGCCAGGCTCTCATTAATGACTAATTGGTCTGCAGGGCTGGCTGTAGGGGTCACGGGCTGGCCCGCTCCTCGCTGCCATCACGCGCCCCAGCTCAGGCGTCAGGCGGGCCAGCACGACGCCCCGCTCTCACGAGCTGCGTGCACCCAGGGGCAAGGGGCACCCGAAGGTGATGCTTTGCTCCACGCTCTGGTGACCTTTGAAGTGTAGAAAATCCCCCTCTGCTGTCTCTGCAGGCCCTGTCAAGTGTGTGGCTGTGTGGATGAGCTCTCTGTGGGCTAGTGTCCATAGCAGTGAGGTTCCCCCAGTGTCACATCCCAGTGGCTGCTTGTGCTCTGGAACAGCTGTTTCCAACCAACCTGCCCCTCTGATACCACGTGACATTTTGAGGAGGGCAAGTTTTCCTGCCTGTGGGTAGACTATATAATATCTAGTGATATAATATCTATATAATGTCCCGTGATAGCCAGACACCACGCGTGTGGTTGTCCCAACAGCCTGATCACAGCCCCCAGAAGGCACAGCAGATGCTCTCCCAGGAGCAGGAGCACGATCTGTGGCCATGTGGAAAGCAATTGTCACTTGCAGTTGTGTTTCTGCTTAGTGATCCTCGTGGGTATCACTTGTGAGGGACCTGTATCCTTCTGGCTTTGTGGCTTGTGCTGGTGTAATCAGTGTTTCCTTGAGCACTTGGCACTCTTGGGAGACAGAATGGCTACCTGGGTCCGTGCTGCTCTGGGCTGTGACTGACTCTCTTCTGACTGGAGCTTAAATTGGTGGAAGTGGTGAAATTCTTTTTTTTCAGTTCAGTCTCAACTTATAAAATAACTTGCTTTTGCATTTCACTCCCTTTTCTCCTCTTCTGTCAGGAAGTATTTCTTTATCTGCAGTAAGCTTCCACCAGCTTGTGGATTTGTGGTTTTTTGGGGTGTTTTTGTGGTTTTTTGTGTTTTGGTTTGTGTTTTTCTTTTCTTTGGGTTTAGGTTGGTTTTTTTTTTTTCATTTTTTTCTTCCCAGTGAAGGCAGTGAGGGCATTTAGTTTCAAATCTGGCTGTTTGTGTTTCTGACTCTCAGGTCTGCATTAGTTTTGAGTGACTATTATTGAATTAGGATTTGATGCATGCACCAGGACCAATGCCAGTGACCTTCCTTTGATGAGATTTTGTCTCATCACCCCTGGGAATGGTCACTGTAAAGTCTTCTGGATGAGCAGCTGGCTCTCAAGTGGGGATGAGGTCCCAATTCCACTGTTTTTTTTCCTTGTCTAATATTTTTGGGGTCCTTTCTTCTGCCTGAGTTGTGTGTGTGGGCTGACATTTGGTTTGGATGGCTTTGCCTTTCTGTTTAAGTTTTACAGCAGTGTGCTCTCTCCACACTCCTTCGGAGGTGAGCTCAGGTGGTATCACATCCCTTCTTACTTTGGAGCAACTGCTCCAAGGTGGAAGAATTGCACTTTTACAGAGACCATCATCTAGTAACCAGGTAAAGTTTGCATGATTTGGGATAAGTGAACTTTGAGGAGTTCCTGCTTGTGTAACGCCGTGCGAGTGGTTAAGCAGATTCCCAAAATGATCCATGTTAAAAATATCCTTGGTGATGCTGGATTATGTTTTTGAAACCAGCATATTGTGAATCCATGTATTGCTTTAGAATGCCAAGAACTGGATCAGAAACGCTGCGCCTGCACTCTGGGAAGTGCTGAGAGTGCATTAGCTCCCTTGGCTGCTTCAGATGTGTCCAAAATGTTTTATACAACCAGGCTTTCTGCCTCTGCCAGCCAGAGCTCCGGTCTGGATTGTGCTGGATCAGGTCTTGCCTGTCCTTCTTGCAGCAGGAAGCCAGCACATGCCCTGTGCCCATGTTACCATCTGTGGTCCAGTGATTTGTGGTGCTTTTAGAGGGGCTTCAGCATCTTGGAGGTGGTTGGTGGGACAATATACAGCTCTAGGAGTTGTGCACTTGACAGTCTGAAGCCTGAGGGAAGGGAAAAGCTTCAGACTGTAATTCCAGAGATTAAGCTATGAGCTGGTCTCACACTTTTTGTGTGATGTGATTGCTATGGAGAACTTTCCCCCCCCAAAAGCAATCACAGGAGAGGACAAGTGCAGGAGCTAGCTGCTTGCTGGGGAGCCAGGACTGAGCGTGCTGGGTTGTTTTCCCTGAAGAAAAGCAGCCCTGGGCGAGTGGTGCCCGTGGTGTGCTGCCCCACCCCTCATTGTACACACTGCCTGTTCCTTTGCCCAGTGGGAAATGAACTTAAACCCAGCACCGCCCAGCCCAGATAACTCTCTGCTTTTAGACACAGGACCGGGCTGCCCACTCTAACATCCTCATTTATAGTTGGGAATTTGCCTCAGGATCAGGTTTCCCATGCCTTGCTTTTGGAGATTCCAGGTGAGCAGTATGCAGCAGATGGTGGAAGTTGCCTGCAGTTGCTGTTTCTTTGTCTGGGTTTCTCTATAGGTGTATCCAGATCTCCCATACTTTGCAAATTGTGTGCTGAGCTGATGTAAAATACACCCTTGAAACATTGCTCTGCTTCTTAGCCCATGGTACCTGCTCCTGTGTGTGACACAGCACACTTAGTCACAGATTGCTCAAAAAGAGCTCTTACAGGAGCCTGGAACAAGGAGCAGCTACTGCATAAACCAGCATTGGTTTCAAATAGATGCGCAGTCAAATAAGAAGTTGCCTCTCAGGCATAAAACTGTAACAAAAATATTGCAGGACATGACATTGTCACGGTAATAAATAGCCAAAAATAGTTCAGATGCCACGGGCTGGCTTGAAATAATAATTTTTAGGAAAAATCCACTGCTGCTTATGAGTTTAAAACTTGCTGCCACTCTGCCTCTAGAGAAAGCTTTTTTTTGGTGATTTCTATTACACCCGTTCCAGAAAACAAAGCTACAGAAATGTCTGGTTTATGTTATCCTCAGATACATTCATAATATTTGCAGTCCAGAATCACTTCTTCCTGTGGATTCATCTCATTTGATTCCATCCCCCAAAGCTGCTGCCAAAGAGCAAGCTCGAATTCCTTACAGGGTGTCTCTGTACCTTTTCCTGGCTGTAGCTCCATGAAACACTGCAGATGGATGTGGGATGTGTCAGGAGCCAGGTGTTCAGCAGCAGAGATTCACCCTGTCCTGGAGAGGGGCTTGCACTGAGATCCTGCAGCTCTCAAATGAAGCTGGAGTGCAAGGCAGCCTTGTTGTTGCAGAGTCCCCAGCTGAAGAGGCAGCTGACTTTATCAGTTTTTATAGTCCTGTCATTTTATGGTAAGTCATGCAATCACAATGAAGCCAAGGCTTCAACTGTTACACCTGCCCTGGCATCCAATGACAGCGTTCCCCTTACATTTCCCTGTGTTTTGATAGTGTTACTTTATTGTTTGTGCAGAAGAAAGCTGTAACTTCATTCACTCCTAATTGCTTTTCCTAGTAGTTACTTCATTTTTGGAACATAGCCAGCTTCAAGAGTTCTTCCGAAATTGTCGGAGATCAAAATTGAAATCCAGGTGATGGAACTTATTTTGCCATCATGAATTCAAATGGTTCTTATCTTGGTTTCAGGAGGGTGCTCTCACAGACTTCACCTGTGAGCTGAGATAAAACATTTAGAGTTCTTGACGTTCCAGTCTGTAAGAGGTTTTGAACACAAGATTTAGTCAAGAACTGAGACTCCTATTTAAATCCTGTCACGGGACTTAATTTCAATCCCTGAGGACACCTCCGTAGAGGGAAACATTTCACCTAATGAGATTATTTAATTGGGAATTTATTTGGTTTATAAATATTATGGTGCAAGTTCTTTGTGCGCAGAGCAGAGGGTTCTGTCCTGCTTTGCTCCGGGTGAGTACAGCCTTTTGCTGAGAAAGCTTGTAAATAAATGCTGCTTTAGAGCTGACAGGGGAAAATGCATCCAGGATAAATTTGGCAACATGTTCCAAAAGTGCATCAACCAGGCTGTGCTGAGTATAGTCAGAAGCTCTTTTTTTCTGTGTGATAGGGCCCATATGCAAGTATGTGAGAAAACCAGAACACATCAGGGCCATAAAATGGAATCAGTCACATTAGGTCTGTTTATTCACGCATTTGCATATGGACTGTGAGAGCATCAGCTGGGACCCAGTCTCCTTCCTGGTTTCCTGTTTACTTGGCCACTACAGTTGCAGTGTCTGAATGCTTCACAGGTTGCAGAGAGAAGGAATAATGTTATCTCTGTCTCCCCCCAGCCCTCTGACAGAAGCGGCCTGTTTGGCTTGCTGACTCATTCCTGCACTTGGCATCTAACCTGGGTGGCTTGGTGATGGCGCTGGGTGTCACTGCCAGGGAAGCCTTTGGTGGCTCTTCTCTCTACTCAGGTCCAGATCTCGTCTGTGGGAGCCTTCAGGTCTGCCTGATCCATCTCTGTTGATCCATCTGTAGTTGAGGGTTGGATGATGCTGGTTGTCACAAATAGTGTTGGTTACACCTGGGGTAAGCAGTGTGGGGTTGTGGATGTTTCCTACCAGAACAGGTCTCTCCTTTCATGTTTGGGGGTATGTGGTGTGGGGGAGCAGTTTGTGGTAGATCTGGGGGTAAACCTTGTGGGATTTGGGACCTGCCAAACAGCTTAGCCCGCGATGCCCTGTGCACCGTAAGCTTGGGTTTGTCTTTTCTCCAGCAGCATCCCCATCCATGCCTTCCCACTCCACTTTGATCATGGTAGTTTTCTGAGGAAAACAGTCTTGACAGGTGCTGTGCTCTGTGAAGCAGACAGAGTGGTTGACTCTGCACGCTCAGGAAGATCTTTTTTCCCTCGCCTTTCCTGGGAGAGTGGAGAGCTTCCCACACCTTCCTGGCAGAGCCGTGGCCCGGCGGGTGCCGTGCGGTGCGGCTGGGCAGGCTCCCCGTGGGCTGACAGCTCCCACCGATCCGCCGGGAGCCCTGCTGCCCGCACTGCTGCTCTGGGAGCTGGAGCTCTCCTCAGCCCCTGACCCACGCCACGCCCCAGCTCGCTGGGCTGCTCTGTAATGTGACTTTCTCACGGCTCTGTGTTACGCTGCTCCAGTTACGGAACTGGCTCCGTTTCTTTTTCCTTGTGCAGTTCAGTTTGCTGGGGTTTCTTCCTGATTGCAAAAGCCGTTGGAAATGGGCAGAATCGTAAAAGCTTATCAGTGAGCAGTAACTCTCCCCTCTGGCTCCCCAGCTCTGTTAGGCATTTATTCACTCCGGCGAGTTGTGACTCCGCGCAACATCTCGTGTTGCCACATCAGTCCTTTTTATTTACGCCAAACACCACTTTCCCTCTCTCCTGCCCTCAGTCTTCCAAGTTTGGCAGCTCTGGAGCCGAGCAGCCGGGCGGTGGCAGCACTCCATCTCCCGGGGGAGCTGGCGGCCGGCCGCTGCCTGGAGTAGCGCGGGAACGCTAACTCCGAGGTTACTCGCTGCTTTGCGCTGCCTGCCCGATGCAGTGCGAGGGTTTGGTGCTGCAGCCAGAGACCCGCAGGAAGAATTCATGTTGTGATGAGCAGAACAGATGCTGGCAGGTGAGCACAGCCGTTAGCAAGTCCGGGATCCCTGCTCGTCCTAAATTGGTCTCGTTCTTGCTGAGTAGCTGGGCAGAATATTTCTGTCAGCTCTCTGCCGGCGCTTTGCAGGCAGAGCAGAGTTGCTGCTGGCCGTGTGTGACTCTTGTTCAAATGCTATTGACACATAACATCATTTCTAAAAATGTTTGGCACTGATCTGATCATTGGCCCAGAGAGGCCAGTTACTCAAGCAGTTCGTGTTTTTTCACCAGAGAGTATTCTGTCAGACCCTGAAAATAGAAGCCCAATATTTTTTAATTTTTTTCTTTTTAGGTTTGTTTCCAAAATGTTGCAGCAGCAGTCACGAGGATGTGGATCTAGACAAAAATTGCCTGAAAACCCCTTTACCTTCCAACAAGGAGTTGGTAAATCAGGCTTAACCGAATTCACATTTCTCTTCAGAGGCCCTAAAAATTTTTACATGCTTTCTTCTCTCCAGTCCGTGTGTGTCTTCATGGGATAGTGGTCTTGCTGTAGTGCTTCACCAACAGGAGTCAGACAGTCTTCCCCTGAAGACTCAAGGGAAGATTTTCTTGTTGTTCCACGTCACTATTTTTTTTTCTTTTTAATTTCTGCAACTCCCATTTCACGGTATTTGAAAAATTCCAGGAGGCTGAAGTAGTTTCCCCGTGCAAATTGGTAAAGGATGTTTTCTCGCTAGATTTTGGCCCACAGAAATCCTGTGATAATCTGAGAAGGGCAGAAAAGACCAAGTCAAGGGAGGTGGTGCTTGGAATCTAATCACTAAACTCCTGTGGATTAGAGCTGGGGCACTGTGCCAAGGTGGCCCAAGCTCTATTCCTGGCCCTTTAAACCCCCCAGCTCCTTCATATACGTGTTTCAGGGAAAGCATCAGCCTTGCTGAGCAGTTTTCCAGCCCTCTGGAGCTAGAAAAGCATGGCTGTTAAATGTGATAAACCCATTCCAGGCTGGCAAGGTGATGTTCCTGGGAAGCTGGGGGCCGTTCCCACTGCTGTGGTGATGCTTGGGAGAATGCTCTGCTGTCATGGGGAAGATGAGCAGACATTCACACAGGGAGATGGCACCTGGTGAATTCTCAACACTGTATTCCTTGCAGGCAGCGGAAGTTGCTCCTTTCCTTTGCCTTTCTCTGCTCTGCTCTAGAACATTGCTGCTACTCAGTTTCTCCATGCCTGGGCTGATGCTGCCTAGGCTGGAGCAGCTGGCTTTGGGACACACGGGTGTGTTACACACCTGCACGTGTGTGAGTGCCCAGGGAATGGAGCTGAATGCCAGGATAAGTACAAACTTTACAGAGAAATAAACTACTCCTGTAGTTTGTGTTTGCTCTGGAAATCCAGTCCCATCTGTCCCAGATGTTTCCAGTTGAGTTTATAGCAAGGAGCTACTGTGCTGCTTTGCAGGAAAAAATAATTAAAAAAATATGGGGCTGTGCCTTCACAATCACTGCAAACAGGCAAGGGTATCCATGGGATGTGTTCCTTTCTGTTGCATTAGAAAAGATGTGTAAATAGCCTTAAATAATTTAATGAAGAGCTGGAGCTTTCAGGGGAGGCTGGTGTGTGCCTGAGTGCTGGCTTGGTGTGCTGTGCTGGCAAGGAGCACGTCGCACCCTTCTGCACCCAGCGGCAGCTGCTTGGGGAATGGCACCTTTCCTAGCTCAGGGAAATTTCTGCTTCAGATCCTCTGGCTCCTGGAGTTCAGGCAGAAACAGCCTGTGTGAAGGAGGAGCTGGCTAAAGCAGTGGAGGAAAACTTGGCAGAGGTGGGAGAGTGGCTGCTCAGGTACTGCTTTTGTGAAATGGGACTCTGGTACTTCCTTTTGTGGCTGAGTCTTATTTTTTACTTTCTAGTTAGGTAGCCAGGCATTGGCATGCAAGGTAGACACCCTAAGGCATTCTGGACTCTTGGTATTCATCTGTTCAGTATTTATACCCTCCTGAATTTGAATATTCCATTAAAATAATCTGCAGGTGTTGCTGCTACTGCTCTCAGAAGGATCTTGAATGGAATATGGATGGGAGGAAGTTTTGAAGGCCTTGTCTCACTCTGAACCAAGTTTGTTCCTATTCCCCTGAGGGAATATAAGGAAAAGGTGTTGTTTTATGCCTGATTTTTGGTATGAAAACAAGTGACCAGCTTGGTCTCAGCTGTATTAGGATAGAAAGCGACTGCCCAGTAGTGAGCGGCAAATGTGTACTTAGCCTCTAAGGAGATTATTTAACACAGTTCCAATTTTGTTTATTATTATTTTATTATTTTTGCATTTGCTTGTCAAGAGTGGATTTGCAGATGTACCCTCGGAACACAGGCAGGGTCTGACTTTGTGGGGGAACCACAGCAGCAGGAGCTGTGGGCGGCTCTGCCGAAGCACGGCGATGGCAGAAGCGTGGAATTAGGAGTCTCTGCTGTCCACAGAGGCAGATCAGAGGTGGAGAGAAAAGGGGAGGGGAAGGAGGGCAACCACTAAAACCCTTCCCCAAATGGATGAATGAATGGGTGACACACATAAATGACTGCTGTGATGATCTGACTTACTGTAGCTCGGTCTCGGGATAATCCTCATATGTCAGATTTCTGTAAGGCCAACATGTGACACAAAGCCGGGCTCCCAGCAGACAAGTGTGCTGTGCTGCTGTTAGGGGCTGTGCTTGGAGCCCTGTGGGGTGTGCCTGCTCCCCTCCCTGCGCTGCTGGGGCGGCATCAGAGGCAAACTGCCATCCCACCAACTCTCAGTTCCTGCATAGACAGCCCCAAGCCTGCCCGTGTGGCTGTACCTTTTTGGAGAAAAGAGGAGGCGGGGAAAAAGGCAGGCACAACAAACAGGAAAGCCCCCAAAGACTTGTAGCTGGGATTACCTTGTTCACACCTGTCACCACTGATGTCCTCTCAAGGTCAGAATTGGAGCTACGTGAGGCCAGCTTAAAGCGAACACCATGTGAAAGGAGCTCTATGAAGGAACAGCAGGCACTGGAAGGAGGACTGGAGTGCCCACAGGAACATGAACAACAGCTTGCAAGTTAACCTGCCCAGGACTTGGGCTGGTTCAAACAGCTCGCTCCAGGAGAAGTCTGAGCATTCCTTTTTTCTTTTCTATTACTATAGGATGGAGGACGAGGCAGTACTGGATAGAGGGGCTTCCTTCCTTAAACATGTATGTGATGAAGAAGAAGTGGAAGGTAAGAGACTTGGACTGCTGGGGAGGAAGGGTGCCTTTGCTTTGGTGTTTGTGTGTAGGATGGGCACAGCCAGAGGGCAGAGAACTAGGGTGCCTTTGGTTTGCCCAGTATTTCGTCCTAAAATTGACTGAAACACAGGTACGCTTGGTCAGGGTGGAAGTGACTTTTTAGAGAAATCCTCATTTCACTTGGGGAGTGAACGTCGCTGCATGCTGCCGGCACACACTTCCACTTCCCCCGAAGTCCTGTTTGCTGTGCCTTGCATAATGGCTGGGAAGCACCAGAGCTGTTTGCTTTGCTTTCCTCTGCAATAGAGTTTTGAGTGCTTGCCTATCAGCGCTGCAGTCCTGAGCGTGGAAATCCGGAGGCAGGTGGAGAAGCCAAGTGGGAAAACCAGCAGAATTTGTACCAAGTGTCAGGGTGGACTTAAGGCAGGAAGTGAACATTTGCCTGGGTTATCCTTTGTGCTCGGGAGGCAGGAAGAGAAGGGTTTTCCCTTGAAGGAGAACGTTTTAACAGAGAAAAGAGTTTCTTCACTTTATAGGGAAAGAGTGGCCTCCCTTGGAAGTGTTTTTGTTTTCTCACTAACTAAAAATGTTGTGAAATCCCAAAGGTAAAGGAATTTAAAGGAGTTTACTTCAAGTTTGTTCCTGGAAAATGATGAAGCTGATAGAAGTGAGTTAATGGCAGCAAGTTCTCTTTTCCTCATTTTCTGAGGATTGATTGTCTATGGGCTTGATAAACTAGTAGGGGAGAAGAGTAGAATAGGGTAGGACTTTACCTAGAAGGGAGAGGATTCACCTTGCAGAGCTATCCTTCCCTTCCTGACTTCAGGATATAATTTTATTCTAACTTCTTTATTTGCAAACAAATGCCTGTGGCTTTTCAATTGAGAATGTGTTGAAAGGTGTAGAGTTACAGCCATGTCATTGTCACCAGTAATGGACAGGAAAGGATCCAGCAGTAGGAGAGGAAATAGTCTCTAAAAAGAGGAGTTAGAACACTTCCAGCAAACCAAGCCAGTCCTTTGCACCAAAAAAACCTCTGTTTTCTTCCTGTCTGGAATGAAGTAATCTGTGCTCAGCCACTATAAATCATCGTATTGGGTTTAATGAGGCTGTTTGCTGTCTGCAGGGTCAGGTTTGTATTAGCCTTTTGCTTGTGGAATAATTGACACTTTGGCACAGCAGAAACATTTGAGGAGGGAGAGAGGATAATTTTTTTATGTTTTACTGTCTTAAATGTTGCTACATGCTGTTTTGTGGTGCAAGGGCCACACGTGATGCTCCAGGAGAATAATGCAAGTGGTGGTTGGTGATGAGCACAGAAGGGTCCCTCTGACTGTCTGCAGGGGATGTGGTTACTGCCTGAAGCAGTGTTTGTGGCTGTGGTGTGTTGATATCCTTTGTTCTGATGTGGATATCCTCCTTTGGTTCAGCTTGTCTCGCAGGGGGAATGAGGAGCGGAGGTGAAACAAGCGCTTCTGATTGTGCTCGACAGCCTCTGGAGCTGGAGTGCTCGGCTGAGCCTCCTCAGAGCCCCGGGGCTGTGCAGCCAGCTCATTCCCTTGGGCCTGCTGAAGGCAGCCTGTGATTCCTGCCAGGCTCCTGGGAGCAGCCCAGCTAAATCTCCTAAGGATCCAAGGCCAAGGCATCTGTCAGGGTCACAGGGCACGTATGGTGCATGGGTGGGTCAGCCAGGGAGCTGCTGCTCAGCCGCTCTGCTCTGTGCAGAGTGGGACAGCCTGGAATTCTTGGCGTGCCTGGCAATCTGGGGCACTGCAGCAGTGCCTGTAGGCATTAAAGGCTTTGGCACTTGGGAGAGATCTTATTTGTCTCCATGTTTCCAGCCTCAATGTTTCTGCAGTTCTCTGTGTGTCCTTGGCTACATCTGTCTCTCCACATAGATCTGTGTAATGTGTGTGTGTGTTCAGTGTGCACCCCGGGTGCAGTCATGGTCTGCATGTGTGGGATCAACTGCACGCTCACAGAGTGGTTGTGGTTGGAGCTGATCTCCAGTTTCAGCCTCCTGCCATGGGCAGGGACACCTTCCACTCGGTTGCCCCAAGACCTGTCCAACAGTTCCAGGAATGGGGCAGCCACAGCTTTTCTGGGCACCCCGTGCCAGGGCCTCCCCACCCTCGCAGGGAAGAATTTCCTCCCAGTATCTAATCTAACCCTGCCTTCTGTCAGTGTGAGATCCAGTGGAAGGGCCAGACCTTTGGCTGGTGCTTGGTGCAGATGCTTTTAAGTCCCTGTTAGATTCCTGCACTTACAGTGGGGGGTGTTTTAAAGGAGGCAAGTGTCTGTCCAGAGACTTAATTTCACTGAAAGTGAGTGGAGAGGAGGCTCTTTCTTTCTCTTCTATGAGGGGAAGGGGAGTTGTAACCTTTATCAGGAGAGAATGGAAGGACTCTCCAGCAGATCATTATAATATGCCTTGGAACCAGGCTGCTTTTGCTGCTTTGTAAGTTGCTTTGAGTTCAAAGAGGCAAAGACAGAATTTTGAAGGTGTCGCTTTGAGCATCCCTCTTTGGTGTGTTCCTTGGGAGAAGAGAGGAACGTGGCTCACTTTGTCAGTGATGCCCACAGGTTATGTCTGTGGGATGGAGATAGCAACTCCAACCACTTCACCCACCAATTTGATTATGCAGTGCTGCAGGGGAGAGGGAAGGACTTGGCTTTTTAAGGAGGGGTAAAAAAGGGCATTTCTGGTCGGGAAGGCATTGAGACATTTTCAGGGTGGGACAGTTGTCCCTTGTGTTAACAGAAACTGTACATACCTGACAGAAGAATGTCCCTTGGGCCTGCTTCCAGGGATTGTTTAGTCCGTCCCTCAGGTGGCACCTCACCCTGGTCCTACACTGGAATGTGTTGCTGTGATATCAGCTGTTGACATTTGGAAATTACTCCACTCCAGCTCCTCCCTGCTGCCTGGATCCACGAGAGGGCTCGGTGGTGGATTCGGTGCATGTTAGTTAGGAGGAGTTGCTTGGCTGGAAGTGCCCAGAAACATGACCTGGCGAGCCAGGGGATTTGCCCAGGTCTAGGGCAGAGCATGAAGGAAAGCAGGTACCAGTTGGCTTTCCTGGGGGAAATCAGGAAGAGGTACTGCCCTGAGCTGTGTGAGAGGACCCTTCCCATTCATTCAGAGCACTGCATGTTCCTTTCCTTGAAGGTAGTAACACTGTGCTGCTGTAATGCCCCTGTGAGGAGTGCTGGTATGTGTGACATAAACAGATTACTTAATAACCAATTTTGCAAGAGGGGAAAAGTAAAGCTCCACCTTATCCTGCGAGATAAGGTATTCTTGGCTCTCTGAGTGGAACTTCCCCCGGGCTCGCTGCCACCCTGGCTCTGTGGTGGGGTGGAGGATGCTGGGTTTGAAGTCCGATGACTCCACTGCAAAGTCTGAGGAGTGCCCCAGGTCCATGTGTTAAGAGAAATGGGGAGCAGCATACCTGTCCTGCCTTCCAAATGATGGGCAAATGAAGGGTTTTGATAGCACCTCTCAGCCCTGCTGTGGGAGTGAATTCAGGAAAATATGCTGTTAGGGGAAACTTTTCCTGGGTCCTTTTATCCTTGTGGCATTTACTGTTGTGCTCTGCAGAGAGGCTAACCCAGGGATTTTGTAACAATGTTCCATAACTACTTGTTCCATTTTAGCACTTTCCTCCTCCTTGCTTTCTATTCTCGACCCGGTTGTGTCATTGCACTTTGCTGGTAGAAAGCTGTGTGATGCCATAAGCCCAAGATTAGTTCTTGATGGTTGGATCAATGAGGAGAGAGGTTAAAAGGGCAGAGCTAACTGTGAACATCTTTACCTGTAGTAACAGCAGGCCAACAGTGGGAAAAATGAGCTGTGTTTGCCCATTTACTTGGATTTCTTTTTCTCCTCTCAGCCCTGCCCTCTGTTTTTGGTCTGTGACTGTAGGCAGACCTTCCTCCGTTTTCAGAAGTAACCAGATGACCTGTTTCATATCAAAGTCGTTAATTGCTTCTGAAAGAAATGTGATTAAAAAATTAATCAGGTAAAATCTGATCACAGAATGTGCTCATGAATGTTCTTTGGTACCTTTAATTTATATATAGAAGCAAACCAGGCTGTGTTTTGCTTCAGTAAAACTGAACTGGGCTTTACTCCTGCAAAAGCCAAACTCAGAGGACTCCAGCAGTGCCTTTGTGCTCTTTCCAAACAGCAGCTGGCTCAACTTCCCTGTGAGGATGGTGAGACCCTGGAATAGGTTGCCCAGAGGAGCTGTGGCTGCCCCATCCCTGGAAGTGTCCAAGGGCAGGTTGGACAGGGCCTGGAGCAGCTTGGCATAGTGGGAGGTATCCCTGCACATGGCAGAGGCTGGAACTGGGTGAGCTTTAATGTCCCTTCTGACCCTGACCATTCTGTGATTCTGTGAACTTGGGAAGGCAGGTGGAGTTTGGAACCCAGGGCTGCTCCACACAGCTAAGTAAAAACCAGACAGGTGGTTTAGATCTTCCCAGCTTTGAAACACCCCGATGAAAGATTTCAGGTCTTCAGATTCTTTTCTTTCCAGCTTTAATTCCCCATGGCACTTTTCAGGAGAATGCTTACTCTTGGCAGCATCCAGCAGGTCATTGCATGGAATATCATTCTGGTCATGTCGCTGTCCTTGCTGTGCTGTCAGCAATCAGCTTTAGCTCTCAGGGTGCTGGGTGGGCTGAGGAGGTTTTTGATGGCCACCCACTCCATGCTCAGTGAGAAAAGCTGCAGTCTGGGTTCAGAGGCTGATAACTGACTTTACCTAAGGCAGTGATAAGTTGGCTGTGCCGGCACGAGAAGTGGAGAAAACGTTGTAAGAGCAGCTGAATCAATAGCTGGCATGGTCTGCCCCTGGTGAAGGAAAGGTGGTGGTTGCTCTGCAGTGGTGATAAGTTTTGTGCCAGCATGTGTTGAGCAGGAGGTGAAGGAATGGGTTTCCATACCATTCTGACAGTGAGTCATTTTTTCCCAGCTCCAGTCAGTTTAGAATCACAGAATCATTGAAGTTGGAACAGAGTTTTAAGATCATCAAGTCCAACTGATTGGAAACTATCATCAGTTCTCTGACCTGGCAGTGAAACTAGTTTTGTTGGGGCCCATGCCAGCTAGAAAGGTGG
Organism: Haemorhous mexicanus; assembly: GCF_027477595.1. Taxonomy (NCBI): domain Eukaryota; kingdom Metazoa; phylum Chordata; class Aves; order Passeriformes; family Fringillidae; genus Haemorhous; species Haemorhous mexicanus. Next base: position 1,958,377 of record NC_082344.1, read on the forward strand.
CCTTCACGTGGCACCTTGCAGCCTTGGATGGGAGCAACTGCTCCCATTTCAATCAGGATTCAGGTCTAGGCTTGTTTGACCGTCTGCTCCCATCTTCCTCTGCCCAACAGCTCTTTTTTAAGGTACAGTAACACTGGATATAACAGTTCAGCATGGAGATTGAAAATCAGATACAGCCTTTGCTCATTTGTCAGATGTGAATCCCAGATGGGCTTGTGAGCCTTCCTGGATTTAAAATGAAAAGGTAACCCAAAATGTGTTGGTCATGTTGCCTGAGCTGGGGCTAGGTAACACTGGAGTGTTGTTCCCTCTCTTACCTGTGCTTCTCATACCAGAACTGCCAAAGCTGGGCTTAACCTGGAAACTGGTGCTCGGGCTGTAGCTCGCTGGTTTGAGCATCCTCCCAGCCTTCCTGGAGCCCTGTCCCCTCCTTTCCTTCTGGTGATGTTCCTACTCTGGTAGCAAACACCAGACTGAAACAGAGACTGAGAAGGGGGCACAGGGACCTCCTGCACTCCTTGAAGGAAGCCTGTGCTGCTGGGGAGGCGTGGGGCCCCTCTGTGTGGGCATCACTCTGTTTGCAGTGTGGCCCTCTGTCAGACTCCTGTCTCAATCAAACCACAGCCTTGGAATTGAGGGTTGCTTGCAGAGGCTTTTCCCAGAGAATGGAGGCAGCTTGGGATGCCTTAGTCATCATACCACAGCTCTTACTTCTCTTGGAGCAGGTTCTGAATCCTGCCTGCACCTGTGAGCGTGAGTGTGTCAAGTACAGCTTGGTGCTCAATTCATTCAGTCTTGGTAATTAATGAGATGGAAATAGGAAAAGATTTTCAGCCAAGATGAGTTCTCTTGACTGGTCATTTGGAGCATTTTGGAAGGGGACATAATTTTAAAGGATGCCAGAAATCCAAAGGTACCGTGCTTCCCAAGACCTAAATCCAACAGTCCAGCACAGATCCCCTTCTCTGCCCTGTTCCTCAGAGCCCTCCATTCTTCAAGTTTTCTTCAACTCTTCTTTCCATTGAAGCCGAGCAGTTCTGGCCAGATTAGATCAGATCACAGCAGGACAGGTTCAGTGGCTTTTATAACCTCTCACAGCTCCAAAGAGGAGAGAAAGAAAAGCAGCTTATGGGGCTGTGGGTAAGAGTCTCGCAGTGGCTTATGTAAAGCTCAGGGAGAATACCCCCACCACATGCTCATTGTTCTGTCTGAACAATGCCCACCCCTTTGTTCACCGCCACCCCCCTGACTGATTTTGTTCCATCTACACAAGCAGGGTTTCTGGGATCCTCAGGAAGAAAATGGAAGACCTTATTTTATTTCATTTTCCTGTTCAGATATTTTTTATTTGAATTTATGTGAGCTCTGTCTTTTAGAGCCGTCCTGTTGCTCAGATCTCACTCACCTGTTACACATGCTTTGCTGGAGTGGCCTCTGAATCTTGTTAGGAATCTGGCAGGTCCAGTCTGGGTCATGGATCATCTGTTTGGAACAGAGGAGTGCAAGCTTTAGGCAAATGGCTAGGTAGACTTCCCTTCTGTCTAACTATAGCTTTGTTACATGGGAATGCTTTAGATGCTTTTTGAAGATACTGGAGTGCTAGAAGCCTGATGTTACGGAAAAAGAGAAAAAGGTCTCCAATTTCCACACCGTGTTTCCCTGCACAGCTCATTCCCTGCCCTCATAGGCATTTCAGTCAAGGACTGCCTGTTAAGAGGTGAAGGGCAGTAATGCAAAGATATTAAATGATCCTTTGCACAAGTTCCCCGTTTGGTTAAGGAACTGCATGTTCCTTGCTGATGGTGATCCTCACTTGAATCTAAGCCATGAATTTGGGGTTCTTCTGTTGGAGCTGGCAGACTGGAAGAGATCCCTGATGTTTCTAATCTTGTAATGTCTTCTCCCCTTTTTCTGTGGCACAGTAGCTCAGGATTGTGTCTCCTGAAGCCTCTGTTTTATGTTTTGCCCTTTGCTGTCTCTCCCTCATGGCAGGCTCATCTCCTGATGGCATTTATCAGGAGGCATTTATCACAGGTCTGTGAACCTGCTACTCAGCCTTCTGGTTGTTGTTCCCATCGCCTGATGGATTCATGCTGACCCTTTTCCTTGGCAAACTGCCACAACACAGAAGAATTGGTTAATTGCATGCTACTGTTCTTTATAGGAGAAGGGATTTGGATTTGATCTGTCTCCAAGTAGTGCATTCGGTTTTGTTCAGATTTCCACAAAGCGCTCGGTGAATCCTTCTGCCTTTTCCCTGACTGATGGATTTTTACTTGCATGGAAAATCGGTCACTTGAGTACCAGCATGATTTGAAAACCCTGTGGGGACTGCTGGGTGAGCCTGGGGGGACTGTGTCTGGGCAGCCTGTCTGGAGGACTGATGATGGTTTGGTTTTCCCTGGAAACTCAGTGTCTGTCCACGTGCATGAATGGGAATAGGACATGGCTCTTGCACCGTGCTGGGGGAGGTCCTCGTGTTCCTTGTTTCTGCCACAGCTGGTGTAAACAGTTCTCCAGCATGGGGTGTCCTGCTGGCTGTGCCTCCCATCCTGGGAGTGCAGAACAGCTTGTGTCCTGGAAGGTGCAGCTGGCTGGGGTGCAGATCCTGCCCCTCTGCTGCTGCCAGCACCTGTACAGCCCTCTACAACCAGGTAGAGCTAAGGGCAGCCGGCACGTGACGGCGTGGCCTTTTGTTCTTATTTCTTGAGCTGATTTGAAACTAAGCAGGGCTTAGTTTGGGACCTCCTTAGCGCTGCTTTTAGTATCTCCCCTTTAAAATGGATCATCCCCCTGATTTATTTGTCCTTCTGAGCCGTGGGCTTTTTTTATGCTGTTAATTTTCTTTGATTCTCACACACAATGAGAAGCACCTTTTGCACCAACCCCAGGCTGGAAAAGCAGCTGCTCTAAAGCACACTGACCTGGCTGTGATCCTGGCTGTGTCCCTGTGGGCTTGGCTGTGTGCTGACACCTCCTTGGGCACAAAACTGTGCCATCTTCTGATGATGAAGCACATGGCCCCTCTGGTGTGACTGCAGAGCAGATCTCTAGATGTTACACGGGGTGGGGGGCTACCTGAGGCTTTCCATTCCACCTGGGAATAAGCCTGATGGCTGGGCTGTGAAAATGGGCTGAGAAGGTCCCACCTTTCATGGAATCACAGAGTGGTTTGGCTTGGAAGAGACCTTCAGGGTCATCACATTCTAACCCCATGCCATAAGCCTCTAAGTGACATGGCTGGGGCATCCTGAGCAAAGCCCATTTTTCAGGTGGCCCAAAATATCTGGCCAGAGCTGATGGGGAAGATTTTGGCTTTGTGGCCAGCTGTAACCACATGGGCCTGTTGCAGTCTGATCAGGTTTAATGTGACTCTCCCTGTTCTTTGCAAAGGAGTCTTTCAAGGGATAAACAAGGGCTGGGTGAAAACTGCTAATGCTCAGCTTATTTTCAGTCCTTTATACATTTTTAATATTAGATTTTTATCTTGTTTTCTTCTGAGGTGCCAGCGTGAGATTCTTTATGAGCTGGTCTTACCACGCTCTGAGTCTCAAGAATCCAGTCATGTGGAAAGGATTCCTTCTTAGATGCAGCAGGCAGACTTTATCCTTTGATCCCATAACTTTCAGCTCCTGTCTCCAAGTGACTGAGTTTTGGTTTGGCTGAGCAAAAACCATTCCCTAGTACCCTTTTTTAAAAAAATAGCTAGTGCAAAAAAATAGAGAGGATCATAATAAAGTGATCTCTCAGAATGGTTGTGGTTGGAAGGGACCTTGAGGATATCTTATTCTACCCCTCTGCCATGGACAGGGACACCTTCCACTAGACCAGGGTGCTCCAAGCCCCATCCAACCTAGCCTTGATGATGATGATGATGAGCAGATATTCCTGCAGGCAGGGAGGGAGTGCTGCATTTCACAGAACCTCAGCTGGGTGATACATAAGGGGGTTTTCATAGTAGAACTGATTCAGGGAGTCTCCTGTGCCCAAACTCCAAATCTGGGTGCTGAATCATGAACTGCTCTTCTTCAGTAGGTCTTAGTAAAGCAAAAGATGTGGTTTCAACTGTGTTTTTCCAGGAGAACCTCCCTGATGATGACTGCTTTTTGTTTTATTAATAATTGGATGAAACGTGGCAGCAGCCCCCCAGGAGGAGCTGTGCTGGCTGTGCAAGAGAGCAGGCTTGGGTTACCAGAAGTTTAGGGCTCAGCTCTGTGCTTCCCATCCTCCCCAGCTCTGGGATCCTTGCGGTGCCTGTGTGTCACGTGGAGTTTCTCAGGCAGTGGTTCTCATGGGAAAGGCTGGCTTCCCCCGGTGAGTCGGAAATGTCCCAGGAGCCCAGAGCATTGAGAGTATGTGTCAATTGTTTCCTCCCCGGCGCTTTGGGAAGGGAGCCTAGGAGATTATCTCAGCATTTGGAACAATATAAACAGATGCCAAGCACTTCAAGTACATGGAGAAGGAAAATGTCTTGCTTGGCTTCCCTGAACAGTCGGGGGGGGGGGGGGGGGGGTGGGGGCACAGCAAGGAACATTAAATAAGTCTCTGCCTTCAGACTTGGGGAAAGCAGCAAAGTAATGCAGATGTTTGCCTGCGTATATACGAGTGAGTTTCATATTACCAAAATCTGTGCTGTGCACACGTGGTCCAAAGATTAAAGAGATTGTCCAGTTCTGTTGGCAGCATATTAAAGTATTAAGACTGCAGGCTCACTGTGATGTGTTTCTATTATCAAGCTGACTACAGAATTCAAATGATTCAAAGGGGCATGTTGTTTAGTACAGATACCTTTTGCATCAGGCTTTTGGGTGTGGGAGTCCCTTGGGAAGGGCTACCACTGCCCTGTCTGTCTGGGGTCACCCCCACCCTCCAGCTCCTGCTCGTGCTCAGATAAGATCTCCCCTTCCCTGTCCCTGTGCAGTGCTCAGGCCATCTGCCACGTTAAAGCTGATGTTTCCAGTGGCTGGAGGAGCTTTCTGGGTTTCCTTTGGCACGCAAGAGCTAAACTGGATCTTCACGTGTCAGTCTGGCAGGTCTTGCTGCAGATGTCTGTGTGCCTCTGCCCTTTCCCTCTGCACTGTGATCCCATTCCTCAGAGATGGCCATTCTGACAAGAGGCAGCAGACACAGGACCCTGTTCTGTCACTGTTCCACTGCCTGAGTTTGAACCCTGCTCAGCTCCAGAGTCCTCTTTCTTCCATCTCTGGAAGTGTCCAAGGCCAGGTTGGATGTGGCTTGGAGCAAACTGCTGTAGTGGAAGATGTCCCTGCCCATGGCAGGGGCTGGAACAAGATGAGCAAACATGCAAAATAAAGGTTGAAACATGCAAAATAAAGCCTCACAGCTGGCCTCAGGAGTGTGTGGAATTTGAAATGGCAAATGCAGGGTTGTTTTTCATTGGCAGATCAGTTAGTTACAGAAATGGAGTATTTTGTGCCTGAATTTTCAGTTATTCAGTTGCCAAGACTGGATTTATCATAAAGAGGAATTAGAGACACGTGTTTAGTTTGTGGGCTGTTTATTCAGATGAATTTGTTTACTCAGTCTGTTCATCCAAAACTCTTCATTCGGCCACTCTGGGATGGGGAAACCAAACTTGGTCCAAAGTACAGAATTCAGCTCTCATTTCTCAGGAGTTACTTTTGTAAGAGCTGCTTTTATAGCTTACAGTGAGGTGTCTGAATGATCTGGGCAGAGAAGACGACATGTAAGTGCTTTCTGTAGGCACAGGATATTCATTCTGAGCTGGCAGAAGTGCAGAAAGCCCTGAAAAGAGAACATTTCTATCAGACACAAATAGGCACAACCATTAGCAAGTGTAGTTGAAGTGCTTTAGTTTGAAATCCCAGTCTCAGTGCAAGGGCCTCCTTGGGATTTACAGCCAACATATGAAATTTGGCACTTCTTCTGTTGCTTGTTAATTTTTATTTTAGAAAGTGTCAAGTAGGAGTTGATAGGAGCTTGTGTGAGTAGTCCTTCCTCCTCTGCTGTGTTATAACAGCACCCGAATGGTACTTGGAGCATGGGACCTCTATAGTGGCACCTGTGTAAGGTACCTCATGGTACTTTGACACTTGTTATACAGTGGACTGCACTGTCAAGTGATGTAGATTTTGTTGGTCTAAGCTCTTCAATTAACTGAATCACTTGGCATGAGGTAGTTGTTCAGCCAGTGTATTTGGTAAAACAAATGGGAAAATTAGTGTGAAATGTGTTTGAAAAGCACTCTGGTTGATATTACAAAATGAGTGTGATGGCCTTCTCTGGGGTTTATTTTTGTATTTAAATGAGTCACAAGGACAACAGTTCTCCGAGTCTTGCACTGGCACGTGCTCTCAGAAATGATGGGATAAAAATACTTCCCCAAATGGTAGCTGCAGAGCTCCAAGCTCACATCTGGAGGCAAGAAAAACAGGACTAATTAACATTAGGCCAGCTAAGAGAGATGGTTCACTTGCCTTCTGGAGTGAAGCAGGGATTGGACAAAGAGTAATGAGTTCAGACTGAAAGAGAGGAAGTTTAGGTTAGACATATGGAAGAAATCCTTCCCTGTGAGGGTGCTGAGGCCCTGGCACAGATTGCCCAGAGAAGCTGTGGCTGCCCCATCCCTGGCAGTGTCCAAGGCCAGGCTGGACGGGACTTGGAGCAGCCTGGGCTAGTGGAAGGTGTCCCTGCCCATGGCAGGGTTTTGGAATGAAATGAGCTTCAAGGTCCCTTCCAACCCAAACCATGCTGGGATTGAAAGAAAGGCAGCATGACCTGTGCTGGCCCGTGGTGGCCAGACTGCCCAGTGCTGAAATTCATGTTGGTGTGCTTGTGTTCCCCAGGTCACCACACGATTTACATCGGGGTCCACGTGCCGAAGAGCTACAGGCGGAGGAGGCGTCACAGAAGAAGAGCTGGGCACAAAGAAAAGAAAGAAAAGGAGAAAATCTCAGAGAACTACTCGGACAAATCGGACGTGGAAAACGCTGATGAGACAAGCAGCAGCATCCTCAAGCCACTCAGTGAGTACTGCTTCCACTAGTCAGTCCTTACAATGTTCTGTTCCTAGGGATCTGCTCAGGGAGGACCAAACTTGACCCATGAAAACAATGGTCTCACGTTGCAGGGTTGGAGTGGTCTTAGCCAGCTGCTGTGGCTCGGAAAAGGCACAGCCCAGAGCAGACATTTCATCCCTCTGTATCACCGGAGTTGGCCCTTGAGGGATGCCAGGCAAGAACAGGCTGAATGTTTGAAAAGCAATTTGATACTGTGTGTAAAGAGATAGCAAGCAAGGGCAAAGACTGACTAGTGCCTAGGTAGATCTATTGCAGCTTCTGCCCTGGCTCTGGGACGTGCACACGCTCTGGAATTCCAGCACCCCATGGTTTCAGCCTCGTGTGTCACTGACTTGCAGTGCTAACAGCTTCTTTCCCTTTGGTAATTAACCAGTTTTAGGTTTTGAAAACAAAACGAAGACTCAAATAGAACTTTGCTGTATGTGTGAGTGTCTTTAGGGATTAAATATCTAAATACTGGCAGGCAGGTGAGGTCTGGTTTGGATGCCATGTGCCTCTGTTCCCACCAGAATTGTTGAGCAGAGGACAGTGACCTTTAGCTGGTGACATCACTGTGCGGAGACTGTCACAAGGTTGCCTTCCCTTTACTGTATCCTCTGTTGGCCACAAACTTGTCCTGAAATCTGGGAGATGGCTGCTTTGGTAGGAGCAGGGGGCAGATGGGAAGGCTGATGGGGTTGAGTATGGCAGGGCAGCCCAGGATGTGATACAGCTCAGAATATTCAGGCGAATTCCAGATGGCTGGAGCTTCATTTCTAAGTGGAAAAACTGTTTCTGTGTGAAAGATCCATACAACTGCATCTTGGATTGAAGAAATGCCTTCATTTCTCCTTTTGAAGTCGTGTTGCTGGGTAGTTGCTGTAGATAGAGACAGTAACACGGGGCAGGCAGATCAGTCATGTCTTTAGCCTGGTTACCATCTTCAGAGAACAGCACCTGGAAAGGAAGGCAAGTCACAGATTCCATTTGCTTTTCCCAGCTCTTGTTCCCTGGTTGTGCAAAAAAAGGTTTTTTTGTGAATGCTCAGAGACCAGGAGCGTTGGTTTTATACTAAAAGATGTAATTACCCACCTTCAAGAACTCAAATGTTTTCAACTTAATTTTTATGTTTACACCTCTGTTCTTTAACATGCAGGTGACCAGGCCTGTAGAAATTCCTTTTTTCCTTCTGAATGTATCATATCCTAGGAGATATCATATTCCATGGGCTAAGTGTGCCTGTGTTTGAAAACCCATTTCTTCCATCAGGTTTTCATGTCCTGCCTCTCACTTTGCCCATCATTGTGTCTGTGTCATTTGAGGAGGGCTTTGTGGTGTTTTTTTCTCCTCTGTTGTTTCTATGCAGTAATATGTTCTTATCTGCACTTACACCTGCATCTAAGAAAATGCAGTCTTCCCATCACTTTCCATCTGCAGTTTTCCCATAGGCTTTTCCACCCTGACCTCTTTGCACTGCAGATTTTTGGAGTGGAATTGCCTAAATATTCCAGGTGTCCCATGCAGTAGCATTCATCCCCATCCCTGGGCCCTTTTCTCTGTTGTTCACCAGCTCAGGTATCTGGATACTTTTCCAGGTCCTTGCAGGGACCTGCTGTTTCATGCTGGTGGCCAGATCTTTTTACGAGCTGGCTCATGTAGCTTGGAGCTCTGTAAAGGAGAGGGGCAGTTCAGATTTCTGTCTTGAATTACGAGTTACCTCATATCCCTGGGCTTTTTCCTCTTCTGAAACTCTTGTCTTCAGAGCTGACCTGAATTTTGTGTTCCCCACCCTTTCTTTTGCTTTCTGAGATGCCTTTCTTTTCTCCCCACCAGCTGTGTCACACAGGTGTGTCTGACAGAAGCCCATTTCTCTCCAGGCAGCATGTACCAGCTTAGGCTGGTGTCCAGTGCTGGCAATCCTGGCAAGAAACCTTGATTACAACCCTGAGGTTTTAATCTTCATCCCATAATAGGCATTGATCGAAGGGTGGGTGGCTCAAATTCAGTTTTGAAGGAATTTTAGAAAATAAGAGCTGGGAAATATTGCCCAGCAATTTTAATGGAACTGGGAGAAAGCTGAAATGAACATGTATTTAAGGCAGTATTTAAGGCAGTCAGTAGAGAGTGTGGAATATCAGAAGCTGAAATAGGTGTGAGGGCTGTGGGGTTTAAAACAAGCAAAATTTGGTCTGACATGAAGAAATCTCGAATTCTGTGAGTTTTGGTCCATCATGTCTCAGTTTAAGAGATCCTTAATTTATACAAAGAGCTCCTTCTCTTTGTTGATTTTGCAGTTATCACCTTGGCCAGTATTAGAAGCTGTCAGTTCAGCTTGGGTAAACTGGTGATTTAGTTTATCTTCTAATACAAGTGTATAGAGCTTGATTTACAAAATCTTTAATAATCTAGTTGTTAAAATAATTTGTAGAAGTTCAGGGAACAACTTCTCTGTCCTGTATATAGAGACCTTTGTTCTTCCTGAGTAAAAAGCTTACGCCTGCTGTGATTTGGTGCATCACTTGGAATTCTTGATCTTAGAACATGCAGAACATGGAATTCTTGATCTTAGGCTTGTGGTTCCTGAGGACCACAAGCCTAAGCTTCAGTATCTTACCTGAAAATGATTTCTCAGCTTCTTGGATGAAAACTCTGCAGTTAGACCAAGTCTGGGTTTGACTCACAGGGTCAGGCTGCTTGCAGCAACCAAACCTGATGGAACATGTCCATTGATACCAGCAAGAGAATAAACAGGTCCAGAAATGCAAGTCTTCCCTAGAAAAGTTTTGTTCCAGTTCCAAACCAGTCTAGCTGTGCCTCTGTGTTTGGGAATTGGTGCAGTCTGGAAATGTCAGCCCTTATATGTTTTTTAGCCTGTGTCCAGCTGAGCCAAACAAGCCAAACTCTGGTAGTTATAGACAACCTTCAGCTCTCCCATCTGGAGAGAGCTGGGCAGGTGGAACGTGTACAGATACGTTTTATCCTAAGGAAATGACTGCTTGGGAACCATGCCTCCTTCACAAATCCAGACAGGGATACTCTGACAGACTGAGGAGGAGGCAGGAAGGCAATGTTCCCTCTGCAGAGCCCTTTCAGGACATTCCAGGCCTGCGGGGCTGTCTCTGCTCTCAGGGAACTTTGGCATTCACTCCCTGCTTCTCAGGCAGGACTGCAGACGATGACAAATCCTCTTCCAGGTGAAACATCCCAGCACCTCTGGTCTAAAAGCACCTCCTTTAACCCCCTGGCCTTGGTTTCCATTTAGGGCCAGTCAGGAGGAAAGGCTTTTTAGGCTCTGCCTCATGGGTCAGCTGGTGCTTGTGTCAGCACAAAGAGGATGGTGTAGTTTGCTGCTGCTTGCAAGGGATGACACAAGGGAGGAACGAGGAAGGCAGAGGAAGTTTCTCTGAGTCCATTTCCCTCTTCCTCATTCTGTACTACTGTTGGGCAGAGATTTTCCCATAAGGAAATGCATCTTCCCACTTGGTCTGGGAAGGGTTTTTTTCTCATTGTCTGGTTGTCCTCCAAGTCACTTTGGCTCACCTCCCTGGCCCAAACCCAGGTGCTGCAATACTTTACTGACTTTTTAAAACCCCTTGTGGTTCTGAGAAATTCTTCCTGCCAAGGAATAGAATTCTCCTAGCACTTGCAGCCCTGAAGAGAGCAAAACCTGATTTTTGTCAGGTGTCAGAATGCTGCCATGTAGATAAATATAACTGCAGGATCTAAATTGTGGAATACCTAAAAGCATTGATAAGAGGACCCGTATAAGGAGAGAGGGGAAGGATGATATATCAGAGCTTTTTAAAGGTTTCCAGTTGGTTCAGAGAATTCCTCTTGCACCCAGCAGCAATGGTTTCTTAAGGGTTTTAGTAAAAATCCTCTCTTGAGCCCTCAGATGTGGCTTTGGAGGAGAACTTCTCCTGTTTGCAGGGAGTCATTCCATTAAGGTGCAGTTTGAGGTGTGTGCTGCCATTCCACATGGAGTGCATCTCTCCCAGTGAAGGTGAGGTTTTGGCTGGATGGATCAGGTTTGCACTGGAAGCAGGTAAATTCCTGGTCCTGCTTCCCAGCTTGGAGTGCTTGCTTTGCTGGAAGAGTTTATTGTGGACAATGTCCCATTTGATAGGTTGCCCAAAGAGGTGGTGGATACCTCATCCCTGGAAGTGTTCAAGGCCAGATTGGACAGGGCTTGGAGCAACTTGGGTTAGTAGAAGGTGTCCCTGCCCATGGCACGGGGTTGGAATGAGCAGATCTTTAAAGGTTCCTTCCAACCCAAACCATTCTGTGATTCTGTGATTTCCAGTGAGGAGTGCCAGTCTGACTGGAAGGGTCCATTCTTAAAGAGATCAAATTAATTCAACAAGGATATTTAGACATCTCTTTAGGAGTGCTCAAGCTGGGTGTCTACCTTGAAAGTTCAGTAAGGCAGGTGCTATAAATAGCAGGAGAGAGCTACAGGATGGAAATAAATGAGCCTACTTAGCAGAGCAGATGCAGCACAGTCAGGGCTGTGCCAAGAGTTCTCTTTCTGTTCGTGCTACTGGATTTTTCAGCCATCCAGTTTCTTTCTTGACTTTTCAAGATATGGGATGGGATTTTCCAAAAGCTTTTAGCCTCAGCTCACCTCAGTGAGAGCACTGACAGTAGTTGACAAAAACCAGGCAGGATGACCAAGGCTCAGTTGTTTTTGTATTGGCATTTTACGTAGAGAAAAAGTGGTCAGGGAGACTTTGCTGTGAGTAGAAGGGAATTTTGCTGTTTTGGTCTTTGAGAACTGCAAGACAGGCTCTGGACTGGTCCCAGGTGCTGGGGTCAGTTGAAACAGGCCTTGTTCTGCCCCTCCAGTAGTGCTTGGGTCCACTGCAGTGCAGGTGCAGAGGTGAGTTAAACACAGAGCTAATTACTGCTTGCCTTGCAGACTGCCCTCTGCGTAGCTGGCCCCGGTGGAGCCCTGGCAGGGAGCAGCTGGCTGTGGCCATGGGAAAGGCCATGGGAAGGTGCTTGGGGCAGGCAGGCTGGGGCAGGGCAGCTGAGGAGGTGCTGACACAGCCTGGTGCTGCCATTCCCAGCCTGCCAAGGAGGGCTTGTGTAATGCACAGAGACACTGATCCTGGCAGTGGTGGCATTGCTGTCTGCTGCCCACCCTGCTTCCACGGTGGGCGGGGCCTGAGAGCCACAGGCTCAAGTGGTTTGGCTTGGAAGGGACCTCAAACCCACCTCCTGCCAGCCCCTGCCATGAGCAGGGACACCTTCCATTAGCCAGCTTGCTCCAAGCCCTGTCCAACCTGGCCTTGAACCACTTCCAGGGGTATGCACGTCCCTGGGCACCCTGTGCCAGGGCCTCACTACCCTCACAGGGAAGAGTTTCCCCAGGATATCTAATCTAAGCCTGCCCTGTGGCAGTGTGAAGGCATGAGGATGTCAGTGGGGGCAGTCAGGACTTGTTGAGGTGTGGGAGTGACAGAGAAGAGCCTGGTGTTGGAGGGGTGCTTCCAGCAGCAGCTAAAGCTGGCTGCCTTCATCCCTTGCTTTACTCCAGCTCTTTTTCTAGGAGAGGGTCAGGATGGCATTCCTCCTGTTCCTGTGGCCTCTCTGCAAAGCCCCCACCTCCCACTGAGGCACTTGAGCAGGATGGAGGGACATGCTGATACGAGGTTGGGTCTAGATGTGACCTATCACCCTAGCCAAAGGCTTTCCTTTTCTTCTTGGCTGGAGTGCAGGCTTTCACTTGGACAGCTAATTTAAAAAAATGCTCTTTTTGCAACAACTCTTGCCTAAACTTGTGAGTTTTTTTCTTTTTTACTTTGACTAGTGCACGTGCCAATCACATCAAGGCTTGTTACAAGCTCTTCTGTTTGTCTGAAACCCTTTGCACTTCCCTTACACTGAACGTCCATCTCCTTTAGGTAAATGCAGAGCATACAGCATGGAGCTTTCCTTCCTTGCTCATGACAGCTTGGAAAGGACGTCAGGTCTGGATTTTTTTATTTGCTTGCAAATTCCAGATTTCTGGTGGGCGTCATAAAAGGTAGAGCTGAACTTCCTCTCTCCTTAGGTGTGTCCTGAGGCTCCCAAACACAAAACCAGCAAGTAATCTGGTTGTTAAGACAAATGCTGAGTGCCTCAGGTACAGGGATTTATTCTTTTCCAGCCTAGAAAAGTCTGGGAGTTGGGATTTTTTTCTCTTCAGGGTAATTTCTGAAGTTGTTTTTCAGAGTGAGGGTTGGGGAGCAGGAGCAGTTGTCCCTGGATGAGTTATGTGCACTTGGTGGTTAAATTTGGGCATGGCTCAGGCACCTGCAGAAAGCCTGTAGGCACACAGGCCTGTGTTTGCCATCGTGCATGGTTCCTCAAAAGAAATCAGTAGTGTAGGCCAAAGTTCCCTGCTCCAGGCTGACTTGTTCCTTGTGCACTGTGTCTCCAGCAGTGCTTGTGTCACTCAGTGTTTGTCAGTCCCCCCCAGCTGCAGCCAGGCTGCTGGGTGCCTCAGGTGTCTTGGAGGATCTAGCAGGAGTCTTGCATTCCTAGGATTTCAGTGTTCCTGGACTGTGATGATGTCAGAGGGTACTGGGGAGTGAAAGGGAGTCTGTTGTCATGTGCCATCTCAAACTGTCCCAAGTGCCTTGGGCATGGCATATTGTGGCTGTAGAGGAGAGAATTTTCCACCTGTGCAGAGACCAGGATGAAATTGTTCAGGTCTGAATTCTTCAGCCATGTCTGGATGTGTCTGAAAGGAGCAGCTCCTGGGGGAGGAAGGGGGGATGAAATGGAGAAATGATAAAATGATAGTGGGCTTTTGGTGAGGATTGTCCCTGGGGGCAGTGCATTTAAAGGCACAGTGCCAGCTCTTCAGGGAGCTTTTAAAACCTGCCTCCACTCTTCCCATCCTTAAAAAACAACCCCAGCAGTTGCCATGGCAATGACACCAATGCAGACAGCAGGGCTGTTGAGCAATTCCACTTAGGTTGTTGTCAACTTGAAGTGATGGAGATCCACAGCCCTGAAGTGAAAAAATGAATTTGAATAAGAAGTACAAACACTTCTTGCTGCCCTCTTGGCTCTCACACCCGAATGCTGCCACCCTCCTGCCACACCTCAGAGTTTTCTCTATAATTTCAAGAACTGATAGAAATAGTTTTGGGGTGAGTCAAAGTTAAGATTCTTCTATAGCTGTAGCCTGGTCTTGGGAGAGGGGTTAAATTCCTAAACCCCAGCTGGTTAATATTAAATTAATTGTGGCAAAGTTTGAGGTAAAATAGCAGGAGTTATTTGACAAATTTGGTCTGGGCAAAACAGAGGAAATGTCCTGTAAAGCAGCTTCAGTCTCAAAATCCTTTGGTTTTGGTGCAGGTATAAGTGAAACAGTATTTTAATTTACTGGGCACTTCTGCCTCAATTAACTGCATGTTTTCTTAGATCTATGACTAAGCCTTCCTTAATTGAGAATGGTCTTTGCTGCTTTTTTCCTGACCAGGCAATTCTCTTAGAAATCTCCCTTGGCCCAAGGGGACACAATTAGTCATGTAGATGTAGAAGAAAATAATTCAATATAACCTTCACATGGTATTTTTGAGCCACAGGGTGTGTAACTGTCTACTTGGTAGATTGAAAGTGGTTCTTCAGCTTCAGCTTGAAACTTCCTCTGTGTTTCAGTACCAGCAGAGATGCCTTTGGGAAAGATTTTATGGGGTCTTTATTCCTATTTTTTCAGGGTAGGCTGTTTATGTTTTAGATAGAGCAAAGAAGAGGCTGGTTCCTTGCCTGGTGTGGGGAAGCCCTGCTTTAACTGGGGCTTGCTGTGTTAATCTTGTGTCTTGAACTGATGATAGCATGTGCCACTATAATTACCTAAGCCACCTTAATGCTTTGCCTAATTCTGTTCCCTGTGTTCACGTGAAACTGCTAAGGGACAGAAAAGTCCAAGGAATTTATCATGTGGGGAAAAAAATCTCATTTAGAAACATTTTGATTTGAAGCCAGAGCTGTTTCTCCAGCTGAGAAGGGCTGAGTTGGGGATGTGATGGTTGGCACTGCAAAGCTGCCCTTTTTGGATTACACTTGATGCAGATCTGTTGGACAGTGTGGGAACAAGCCATCCTAAAGCTCTGCATTTCTCTGAATATGTAAACAGGGGTTTATCTTCTACTGTCAGTATAACCAACACCTGGATTTTCATCTCTGAACCCTTCCTTGTGTTTTCAGTTGCCTCTTGTGAACCTCATTGAACTTCTCCTGTTGAGACCATTTCAGATGTTGATCCTTGGTCTAGCTGTTCTTGAAGCTGGTGTCCTTATTTTATTATTATTATTCTTTCATCAGTAAATTGCCCATCAGCAGAGCTGGGGTAGGTGTGCCAGTCACTTCTTGCTTCTGCCCTCGGAAAGGGGCAGGGGCAGGAGAGGCCTTAGAGGGTCAGGATGGGTAACAGGGGGGCTCTCAGTGCTTCCTGCTGCTTGGAACCGAGTCTCCTCTCATCCCAGGAGGGGCAGAGAATTATGTCCATGACCTACTAACCTCCAGTTGGGATTGTGGGTTTGGGAAATGAGTGCACAGATGGCAGCGCTGGGATGGCAGCAGATGCTGATCTAATGAGTGGAATCACTGAGGTTTCAGCAGAGTGGTGGAGAGCAGTGCAGGGCTGCTCCCTTCTCCCTGATACCAGTACTTTCTGAGCCCTTGCCCTTTTCACTTGGCTCCCCCAGTTTATCTTCTCCTCCAGATCGAGCTGGCACAATGACAATGTGGATGACTTTGATTGCACAGGGAAGCTGTTAGGGAATTAGATGTTAAAGAAACGTTTGGAGGGTGAACCAGAGATCTTGAGGCCAAAAACCTGCTGTACCCTAGTGCCAGCAGGCTAGAATGACCAAAGGAAGTGTTGAAAAAGAAAAATCAATCAGTTCCATACAGAATACCGAGCTGATAGCAAAGGGCTCTCTCTGCAGCCCTGTGGATGTAGCTCCAGCATGGACTCTGTGTAAGAGTGAACCCTGAAATAAATACATTTGTCGTGGTTCAGGAACACCCAGCCTCAGTGTGCCCTTGCAAATGCTCTTGAGGCAAGGCCTGTGTTCAGGCTGTCCCTTCCACAGCTGTGGGTCGAGTCCAAGGACCCACTCCAGGGTTTCTCTTTCTGGGGAAGTGATGGTGGTGATCTGGCTTTGAGGTTTGGAGCAGATGCTGTGTTGTGAATGTGTTCATGCCTTGAAGAAACAGCAACTTATCCAGAGGCAGGAGGTGCCCTTCTTTTATCTCTTCTGACTTTTATCTCTTTGGCTTCCTGATGAGCCAAAATTGTCTCTTTTAGCTGGGCTGTGAAGGACTGGCAGCCAAAGGGCCACCATGAGAGGAAATTTGATTTCCATGCAAAAACCAGAAGAATAAACACGATAGGGCAGAGAAGCTTCAGCTCTAGTACTTGATCATTGAAAATCATTTGCTTTCTACTTTGTTTGTGTCAGCCATTTCCTAGAAAAATTGTGTATTTGATAAAACAAATCTGTATGATATCTGAAACAAAATCCTTGAGAGCTGTGGGCTATTCTGCTCAGCTTTGAATCCTGATCTGACATCTGTTCAAGCAGGGCAGAGTCTTTGCTTGGATTTATTTGCTGATTTCTTACCCACTGCGTGAACTTTAAAATAATGGTATTAAGCACATCAAAATTACATGTAGGAAGAACTTGGTCATCTGCAAGCTAAAGAGGGAAGCAGATGTGAACTGAGATGTAAGTGGTTCTGCGTGGATGTGTTTGTACTTGCATGGATGGATTTATGTCTCAGAAAAGGCAGAGCCCTTGTGGCGCCTTTTCCTTATGTTTGGATACCCCTGGAAGGGCATTGTAGGCCTCAGCAGTTACATGGAAATAAAAGTATGCATAAATCAGCAGAGCCTTTCCTGCTCTTTGTAGGGAAGCCTAGGAGTGGACTAGTCCCAGCCTGAATGTGGTACTGGGATGTGTTTGAGTCTTGCTTCCCAGTGGAGACCTTGTTATTTAAATGCAGTAATGGGAACTGAGTTCCTGTGATGGAGCAGGGGTGCTTGGTTGAGCTCTGAGCTGAGGGTGTGTAATACCTGGGAATTGCATGGCTGGCAGCAAAGGAGAGGTGTTCTGAGCATCCTGACCCATGGAGACCTCCAGCAGTTCCCCTCTGTATTCCAGATCCAAGGGCAGTTCTCTAACACTGGGACTGCCTAGGCTTGGCCTTCAGGCTCTCATTAGTAACCTGGCTCCATCGTGTTGAAGTGATGCAGGAGTTCAAATCCATGCTTTGCTTCCTTGGAACCAAACTGTCCTGCTTGCAAGCAGTGTTGAGTGGAGGGGAGCTGGGGGGCTGAAGGAGGCACACAGCATAGGTGTCAAATCCCATCTGCACAGCCCAGGGAAGAGCCTGCTGGCTCCCTCTCAGCCAGCTGGACATTGCTCCTTGGAAACCCACTCACTGTGCCTGGCCCCTGGGAGCCAGCAGGTGAGGTTTGAAGGGGGATGGATGGCACTGAGGATGGATCAGCTTTGTGTGCATGGTTCAGGGAGTGAGGACAGCAGCTGGCAGGGCTGTGACCACAGGTCCTTGGCTGGGGAGTGCTGGTGGCACTGGGTGACTGCTGGGGGTGTCTTTTAGGCACGTCAGGAGCTCCTAGGATGTGAGTCACAGTCAGGAGAAAAGAACACGACTGAAGAGCACCACTCACAGGGAAGAACAGCAGGAAGAGTTGGCTGGAGGTGGTGAAACTTGGTGTGCTTGGTGCAGAGAGGGCAGGGAAGTTGTTCTGAAACCATAACATTTAGATAACCACAAGATTAAGATATCAAGGCACTTAGCAAGTGTCCTGCACCAGACCTGGGCAGAGATGGGTGTCACTCAGACTGGGAGAAGGTAAAGGAAGGTATTCCATGGTCTGGGGTCCTGCACCAAATCTGGGCAGAGATGGGTGTCACTCAGACTGGGAGAAGGAAAAGGAAGGTATTCCATGGAGTGGGGTCCTGCACCAAATCTGGGCAGAGATGGGTGTCACTCAGACTGGGAGAAGGTAAAGGAAGGTATTCCATGGACTGGGTCCTGCACCAAATCTGGGCAGAGATGGGTGTCACTCAGACTGGGAGAAGGTAAAGGAAGGTATTCCATGGACTGGGGTCCTTCACCAAACCTGGGGAGAGATGGGTGTCACTCAGACTGGGAGAAGGTAAAGGAAGGTATTCCATGGACTGGGGTCCAGATGAGTGAGTCTCTGTGCAAGAGAGATGAGGCCCTGTGGATTCCCTGTCTGAGAGCTCCAGATGGGCCATACTGAAACCCCTTGTGGAGACAGTGCACCTTCATTCACATTCCATGGGCTGGATGTGGTGCTGTCCCAGTAGGAGGGTGGCAGCCATGTCCTGTGGGTTGTATTTCAGAGTGAAACACTCCATGCTGCCTGTGGAACAGGCTGTGTGAAAACAGCCAAGAGGGGACGTGGCAAGTGATGGACCCACAAAGTTTTGGAGTTATTTGGGGGCACTTTGGTGGGGTGGAGTAGATCAGGGGGGTCCTGATGAGGAAATGTGCTTACAGAAGTTGCCTGAAACTGCTTGGTTTCAAGTCCATGAAAGCACTGGAAGCTTTGAGGCTAGGAAAGAGTATGGATGAGGGAGAATTTCAATGTGTGCTGTTTGGTCCTTGGGCTTCACAAAGCTTTCTGGGCCATCTTGCAAAGCTATCAGGCTCCAGACCCTGAAGAGAAGGCTGCTGCCTGCTCCTTGCTCCCAGGCAGACTTGGCTGCTCAGCTGGGCACGGGCTCTTCCTTGTGCTTTGGGTATTCCTAGAGAACATGCCTGACCCCGTTTTGTTGGACTTGCTCTTATTTGGGTTTCCCTTTATCTGTGTGGGACTGGTTCTGCCTACTTTGTATATCATGGTTTTCTTGTCCCAGCCTGTTCCAAGGTAAATTGCCAAGGATGGGAATCTTCAGAAGGATGAGTCTATAGCAAAAAAAAGAAGTTCAGTCAAGTGATTTCATTCCAGCATGGATTTCATCGTGGGAATGGGAGCTCACTCTGCAGAATAAACTGCTCACCATCAAACAGATATCAAGGTGCTATATAAATAATATATATAAATGCATTTGGTGGCAACAATTGCTCCTTTGGCAAAGCCTAGCTAAAGCTCTTGGGGGGGATTAGTCTAGGCTTAACATTAAAACTGGGCTTGAAACATACTCTGCATTCCTAGTGACAGGAAAATAGTGTCATCCAGAACAGTTGTTTCATGTCTACTGCAAGAAATGGGGATTATTTGAGGATGGACTGTTTTAGATAAGTGACTGTCACAGCTTGTAGAAGCAAAGGAAGCAGCTCAGGAACCACAGACCATACCACTTACAGTTATTCACACGGGCTATTTTAGAGTTAAATTTTTGTCTCTTGTGCAGTTCACATATCAAACTTGCACTCTAAATTCCCAATTTAGACTAATCCTGGAGTCATTTAGATTTTCCTTTGGCCTGGCCCAAGGGTTTCACAGCGTGTTGCAGCTCCCAGTGATGCATGTCATGTGTGGGTATGGGAAGGGGGAACAGGAAACTGATGAACGTCTAGGGATGGGCAGCGTGCCTTGGGATCTGCCCAGAAACATGGTGCTGGGGGCTTTGTACTGAGCTCAGTCTGGTTTTTGTTCCAGCTGGGTCAATGTGACTTTAATTCAGTGGTGAAGAGGGAAGGTTTCCAAATCTTTTGCCTCGTCTGCTTAAAATACATATGCGTGTATATGCAAAACAGGCAGTATTTTGTAATGGATTGTTTGCCTTTGGAATGAGAGTGCTCTTTGTCTTGTGGGTTCCCTTTGGGCTTTGGCAATAAAGAAGAAGCTTCCAGCTGCAGACAAAACCACGTTTGGGGTTAAGTGTGAGCAATTTTTGATTGTTGGATGTTCCAGCATCACCTTGTCCGCAGGTTTGGTCCCGCTTTGGCCTGAGGCTGGGAGGGACCTTGGTGGGACAGGGACAGGCTGCCAGGACACCTTGTGCCAGCCCCTATCTATAGGAACAGCGCAGGCAGAGCGAGAGCTGTGACCCAGGACAGCACCAGGAACAAATTTAACCCACAGCATATATTTAGCCTGGCTGCTTGCAAGAAGATTTAAAGCCATATTTAAAGCTGAGCATCTGCTGAAGTGCCGGGCGGATTGCTGATATAAATAGTTACCCACTCTGGAGCTGCTCTGGCTACGTGGGGAAACCTGGGACTGGGCAAGGATTCAGGGAGTGCTCTCAGCTGCTTGCTGTGCTGGGATGACCATTCCTGGTTTCTGTTCTCTTTGTCACAAGTGGGAGAATCAGAGCACAGAGCTGGACTGGTGGTTCCCTGCCTGCTGTCCAGGCTGACCCGGGAGTTGTGTGGCTTTCCCAAAGCGTGGCTCTGCTCCCAGCTGTCCCCTCACTGAGCTTTATTGTAAACTGATCCCAGGAGGACAAGTCTTCCTGGGAAAGCAGCCAGCATGCTCTGCAGGGCTCGTCCTGCTGTCCCTTTGGAAGTGGAGTAATGTAAAAGAGCTTTCTTCCCCCAGCAGTACTAATGAGGAACGTTGTCATTTTCCCAATTATTTTTACTTGCCTTAATGCCAGCTCAGCTGTCACTAAGTGAATTGCCAGGTGTTTCCATAGTTTCTCTCAACTGTTGCAAAAATAGGCTCATAAAAACGGGGTCATTCCCTTGGGTTGGGACCTTTCTGAGTCAGAGTTAGGGAGATGAGCAGCTCCCTTTGGAGTTCCCCTTGGAAGCAGTGATTCAGTTGCAGACCTTCTCCTTGAGTCACAATTGAGACAGACTTCCCACCTGTTGTGGGAGGTCAGGCACTGACACGTGTCCCAGGTGGAAAATGTCAGTCAAGAGCTGCTGCTGGTGGTCACAGCAACCTGCTCACCTTTTTTTACTGGAGCTGCCTTGGACAGCTGTGTCTGTCCTGCTCCACAAAACATTTTCTTTGCATTCAGGTTTCGTTTCCAGTCTTAAAATACCTTTTTTTTTTTTCTGTTTGAGAGTAGTAACACATGTGGTTTTTCGTCCAAAAACTTGTGCCTGTGGAATACAGTGTTTTTTGTGCTTATGGTGCTTCTTAATTATAGGAGGGTTCAAAAGATGGCAGCTGTGTAAGGTTTGTGGATGAAGAAGGTCTTGTTCCCCAGCTTCTGCCTAATGTCCTTCCTCAGTCATTAGAGCAAAATAGGTTTGAGCAAACCTTATCCTTTTGAAATCTTTATGGAGAAGCCAAGTCCTGCAGATGGCTTGCATCCTGTTACAGCTCTCAGCTGGTACCAGCCATGGAAAGGGTTGGCTTTCAGGACATCCCATATTTCACAGCAGCTGGAGCTGTAGCTTGTAACTGAGGCATGGTAGCATTTAAGAGGCTGGGGATGTCTTCTTTCCTTTGCTTTCCCAAAGTGGATATAATACCTATGAACAACAAAAGGGGCTTTTCTTTGCCCTTCTGCACAAGAGGAGATAGGTTGTTTGCAGTCAGAAATTGTCTGGTGCATCCTTTCCTTAGATTTCCCAAACCTGCTGTTCTGTGCTAGAAGCAGACCTTTTCTAGGCAATTAATTCTCTCTCTCTGGTGAATTCCAAACTCTTTGGACGACCATAGATCACCTTCAAGTTCAACTGAACATTGTTTTTGGGGTTGGGAAAATATTTAGTTTGCCTTCATTACATCTCCATCTAATCCAGGCTTGGTGACTTGGCTCTTTTGGCTGCAGTGCTGTGACTAATCTCATAGTTTTGTTGTTTGTTAACATAATTATGGGCTTTTCTAAAAATGGAAATACAGCAGGACATTGGCCTCATTCCTCCACAGTGGTTATTGCACACTTCTAATAAGTGTGCTAAGAAACCCTATTGATCAAAGTTCCCATGTTTATAGCTGTTTTTGCCAAGGAATTTGGGACAGGCGTGAGCAGGGCAAAGAAATGGAAGGTGTGATGCTCTGGGGGAGAACCTGTTAATTCCTGTTGTCAGGAGGGAATGTGGCTGCTTTGGAAGCCTTTGAAGATAGAGAGAAAAGGCAGAATAATATTAATATGCAGATGTAAGGAGCTACAGGGAAGGTTGCTGGCTGGGAGGGAAGAGAGGTTGCATGTTCATGGATGGCAGGAATGCAGTGTGGTACCTCCATTGATACATGCTGATAGTGGCTCTTTATTTTCAGCCCCGTGGGAATGATTGTGTGATTGTAATAACTTCAGGATTGTGGGGCTGAGACTGGCTAGGAAAAGCTTGTGTATTTCTTTTCATTCATTTTCTTGAAATGAGGAAGTACAGAATTTACTCTGAGTTTTGGAGATTTGGAAAGTTGATCTCCTATTTGGCTGCAGCCTGCTGGTGTTCAGCACCTTTTGGAAATAAGGATTTGGATTTCCTCTGAGGTCTCATCTGGAAAAGGGGTTGCAAGGGGAAAGTTTTGGAAGTGGCAACTGTCTAAGGCTGTGACATCTGTGATGTGGCCTGTGCATCCATCTTGGGAAATCTGCTGGAATTTTACATGCTTCTGGTCTCTGTGGGTCAGGCACATAGCATTTGTTGTAAGCAGTTCCTCTTGCTGCCTGTGCTTGTCTGAGGTGTCTGGAAGCAGCAGTGATGCTGTAGGCTGTTCCCAGGTGTTTGAGCTCAGTGCCTGTGGGAATGCAAAGGCAGGATTTTGCCAGGTCAGCTCTACATGGACACAGTGTGTGTAGGAGCCACTGCCACTGGTGACTCCTTCCTGGCAGGGTGGCTCATCACAGCTTCAGGCTGACAGGGCAGGCTTGGGTGGTGCAGCAGGAAAAGCTGCTTCCCTGAAAGGGCAGTGAGGCCCTGGCACAGGTTACCCAGAGCAGCTCTGCCTGCCCCATCCCTGGAAGTGCCCAAGGCCAGGTTGAACAGGGCTTGGAGTAACCTGGGGTAGTGAAAGGTGTCCCTGCCCATGGCAGGGGATTGGAGTGAGATAAACTTGGAGGTCCTTTCCAACCCAAACCATTTTGGGCTTCTCTGATGGGGACACTGCTCCTTCTGTAGCTTAAGGTTGCTAGAGGAGAGCCCCTGGATACACATTTTAAGAGTGCTTGAGATGTTTTTAAGGATGGGGGCTTGATGTGGAAGTGGTGATATCTGTGAAGCACATCCTTGTGGCTCTGGAAAAGCCCTCGCAGCCGAGGCAGCACGTGTTGCAGAAGGGAAAATGCTCTTTGCTTGGGAGCTAACAGCTTCAGAAACATAAGGTCAGTGCTGAACTTGTTGTAAAAACACCCTCCTCCAATTAAATCTGGAGTGACATTTTTCTGAGCAATGTGGGTTTGGTGTCCTTCGTTTGGGAAGAGCAGACAGATTTTGCACAGCAAAAGAGTAAATGTTTTGCAAGGAATATTTTGCTTACTTTCAAGGTCATGTATTTTCTTTCAGTTATGCAAAGCATGTGCTTAAAATGGGAATCTCCACTGGAGGACAGCTTTCAAATCTTGGAAAAGACATCCTTGAGGTTTATTGCTCACCATTTCCTGTCTCTTTGGGGAATAAAAAACAAAAGTGTTTCGAAGGAAAGCTATTTTATCTAAATCAGTGCATTGTACTGTTCTCATCTGCAATGTGATTTTGTAGGCAGAGCTTTGACTTCATCTCAAAATTAAGCAGAAGAACTCGGGGTGTAGTTGAGGGATCAGGTATATGTGAAAGAGCTGTTCTCTGTTCCATAGGTTCTCCAGTGCCACAAAGTTGAGGAACAGCTGGAAAACCAATCTATTTTTCTACATCTTCTTTTCTTTCATGCATTTAATGGCAGTATGTAGCAAACAGTCCTTGCCTGGTTGTCCTGGTGTTACTATTCCACCTGATGCAGTTTGTTGCTCTGAAACAGATGGAGCCCCCTTACAAGTTCATTTTCCTTGATCAGAACTTGTTCACTGTAGTGACAGAGCAGGGCACAATGGCTGCTGGAAAAGGGATTCTCGGAGCAGCTGTTCCTGTTGCTCACAGCTGCATCCTGGCCAAAGTTTACCTTCTGCTCTGTGGTGGAGGATTGGGGAAGGAGGAGATGGATCTCTCTGTTCAGCACCTTGGTTTAACTTAGGGATTTAAAAAAATACTTGGAGCTGGGAGGCAGGAGAAATTGGGGAATTTAATTTCCCTGAAAATCACCTGTGTATTTCTTAACATAGTATTCCTGCCTTTTTCTTTTTTTTTTTTTTTTTCCAAAGTTGAGTAGGCTTTAAGCCAAGCCTTTGAGAAGAAATACAAAAATCCCTTCTTGGTGTGTGTACACAAATAAATCAGTTGCAATTCAGCAATCCAGAATGGCTGAGCTGGATCCATGTGTGCCTTGGCTTGTGCATTACACATTCTTGGGGAATTCCTTTCCATACTGCAGCTTCACTGCAGCTTCCAGTTCTTAAAGGTCTTTTCCAGCTTAGAGGATTCTGTGATTCAGAGCTGCCTCCCACTTCCAGACTGCTGTGTACCTTCTTCACTGGGGCCATGGTTCTCCTGTCCCTGGAGCCATGAAAATGTGCCCCTCACTATGGAGAGTTTAGCTCAGTGGGTGAAGTGATGCATGAGACTCTTCATCAGCTCTTCATGTTTGCCTTAAAAAAATAGACTACAAGAAATCATGCTTCATTTGAATCAGCAAGTGGGGAACTTTATTTTAAATAATGGATTTAATCTGGTGATATCATTGTCATGATCTCCTTGATTTGCTGTTAGTATTTCTTTCCCCCTAAATCTGCTGTTCCCTTTTGGTAGCCAAGCCACACTCTATAATAGCTGGTGAAATTTGACATTTTGATGTGCAGGCATCCAGCATCCTGAGTTTTGTGCATTGGCTAGCCAGATGTTCATGCTGGTATCCACCTGGAGATGGGGAGGACTTCCTTTTGGATCATCTTTTTCAAATTCCAGGTGGATGAAAATTGAAATTCCATTGAAAATATCCAAGGGGAAGGCTGTCTTTTTAGGTAGCGGTGCAACTGCTTGGTGTTTGGGTTTTCTCCCCAGTTGAAATCCCTTTAGGAATTAAGGGAGCATTTTCTGAACTAATGAGATAGCTGAGTTCCCTCTTCTCCTTATATGTTATCTTCCCACCCTTCCTTTTAGTTGAGAATTCGGAAGAAATAAACAACCTCTCCTGTTGTCTCATGGTATTTAATTTCTTTAATGAGCTGAATAATTTAATAATGTAAACAGACAGAAATATTCCCTCTGCCCTGTAGAAGATGCCACTGGGGAAAACTGGATTAGCACATTTGTGTAGTCTGGGCTGAAATTATTAGTTTTTGATTCTTGTTTGGATTAAGCAATTTGATCTGCTCGAGTCTTCAGAATCAAACATGGACTTTGTGCTCTCTGTTGATAGAATCATCACAGGGAACTTAAAGCCCATCCAGTTCCATCCCCTGCCATGGGCAGGGACACCTCCCACTGGAGCAGGCAGCTCTAAGCTGGTGCAGCCTGGCCTTGGGCACTGGCAGGGATGGAAAGCAGGGATGGAAAGCTGTATTCCTGTGGGAGCCCTGGCTGTTGGCTCTGGGGCAGCAGTGGGTGCTGACACGTTGTGTGTGCTCCCAGCACGCTGCAGACAGCAGCCACAGAGTGTGTTACGTGAGCCAGGAGCAGCCCTGGCCAGCAGGCTGGCTGCAGCCTGGGGCTCTATTAATAGAGCTGAGAAGCAGATGATGGCTGGTGTTACGTGACTGTGGCTCTGGAGATTAGGGGAAGGTGTTTGGGGTGTCAGGAGATCACCTGTTTGCCAGTAGAGCGTCCTGAAACCCAGAGGTGCAGTAATGGGAATGTGATGGAGAGTTTGGGTTTGAGGCACGAGGGATTAAACTCCTTTCAGGGCAGTGCAGAGCACCTCAGGCCTCAGAAATGGAAGAAATGGCTGTGCAGGGAGGGCAGAACATAAATGCTGGATGTAATTCCAAGTAGGTATGTCCATCCTTTCTCCTGCTTCAGTTTTTCCTTATCACCTAAATAATATTCTGGTAAATCCAAGGCATCCTTCAAATTCATGGCATCCGTGGAACTGTGAATCCTCTTCTGTGAGCAGTCATAGGTATTACCTGTCTGAGCAGTGTGCTGATCAGCATCATTATTCCAGCACCAGATCTTGAATGTAAAGTTTCTACACCTGCCATTCCTTTAAATTCCCTTTGGAAAGGCCAGTGTAGCTTAGTGTGGAAAAAGTGAAGTTATTTTAGAGTCACATTTCACTGGGAATGACTTGGTGAGTGAAGCTTTGGCTCCCCTTAGTGCTGTCAAGTTTGTTCAGTGCCTCGTTACCCGATTTTAAATGAGTCTTTTGCTTTGCTTGACTGCTGTGGGAATGAGCAGGTCCAGACAGAGGTAAATGGCAGGTGGGATAGTTCAGCACCTCTTGGGCCATAATGTTGTTTTCCTTGCTGTTGTTGCAGATGTAATCTGTGGTTAATCCCCCAAGTCTGAACCTGTGACTCCCCAGAGGACCTGAAGCCTTTTGTTGGTTTTGATTTGCAGCCTTGTTACAGACAAATTAATGGCCCTGAGTGACAGCAGGGCAGCCAGAGATGAGAAGAAAATGAGTAATTAACATATATTGGGTATTACTGATTGCTTTTATGATTATCTGGATTTTAAGGTATTAGCTGGAAAAATAGCTCCTAATCCCTTATTAAAGATAAAAGGCAAGTCATTAAAAGTAGGAGGTTGTTTTCAGTCCTGAGAAGCTCTGGAAATATGTCTTGGCTCCAGCAGCAAACTAACCTTAAAAGCCTGTAATTCCAAGTTACTCAGCTTGGTTGTTCTCCTCAGCAAGGGAATTTCTGAAGTTTCCCATGTGCTGGGAGGCGGAGGGGATGCAAGACAAAGCGACCCTTGTCACAGGAGCTGCGTGCTTGGCACGGCGACAGGGCCCTTGGAATATCCTCAGCCTTAGCTGAGCCTGGCCCAGCTGCTGGGCTGGGAATCTGGGCAGCTCCACGGAGGGCTTATCCCTAACTTCACCCTTTTGTCAGGGCACTTCTCCTGTGTGAGGCTCCCACCTCACCCCAGCTCCTTTGTTCCTCCCTCTTCTCGCTGTTGTGGCCACCTAACTGGTTTTGTAGCCATCTGACTCATTCCATGGAATTGTAAAAAGGGTCACAGAATGGCTTGGGCTGGAAGGAACCTCAAAGTCACCATGTTCCAGCCCCCTGCCATGGACAGGGACACCTTCCCCTAGACTGCATTGCTCAGAGCTCCATCCCACCCGGCCCTGAATGTTTCCAGGGATGGGGCATCCCCCACTGCTCTGTGCCAATGGTTTTCCACCCTCTTTGTAAAAAAAATTCATGCCCATCTGACTGGTTTCAGGGCCATCTGGCTGGTTTTGTGGCCGTGCACTAAGCTGAATCAGCAAACAGATTTTGCTATAGTCCAAGCCCAGAGTCCTGATCCCAACAGGGAAGGGGGAGCAGGAACACAATACAAGTGGGGAAGGGTGACATTTGGCTGTTGCTATTTTCAAACCCACCTGGAGCGTGTGCAGGGTCAGAATGAAAGCAGCAGCACCACTTGCTGAGTTGTAATAATTAATCATCTGCAGAAACGTGCCAGACTCTGAGACTTTCTTAATAGTCAAATATTTTTTGTTTTAAAATGAGTACATTCCTTATTTCTAGGTAATGAAATTTGAGTACCAGTAAAACCACAAACTTTTCAAATTTATTTCCTGTATTTTAACAGCTCTGTGTTTCAACACATCATGTTTATGTGCTCCAGCTATACTTTTAAAAAGCAATTTAAAATGCAGTGGGACCAGTTAAAAAGAAATAAAGATGGCATTTAACGACTCTTAGGAGATCAGTGCTTGTAAAGAGATTCACATTGGAGGCAATGCTGTTCTGATGGAATACAGTTTGGAAAACACTGCTCATTTCTGCTTTGCTCTTTCCATCCTAAGTTGTTCAAAATATTACCAGTAGTACCTGGCTGATTTGTTCCCCTCTTATTTCCTCCCCACCCCCCCCCTTTTTTTTTTCCTGAGTCCTGGACAAGGTTTAAGACCAGCTGGGTGCTCAGTGCTTTTGATGCCACTGCCAGTTTTTTGTGCTTGGGGAAGGATTTAAAAAGTAGAGTTGGACTCCCTGTTGGGTCGGTCACAGTCGATTCCCTAAATGCAAAGGAAGCAGTTCAGCTTTGTTTTGCTGTTTTCCTCTTTGGTCTTGGTTGTGCTGGTGCAGCCCTTGCTGTTTCCAAAGAGTCTGTCAGTATCTTCTGATCCAGAGCTGGCATTTTGTTACTCTCCTTTCTATTCTCCTTCTCCAGGCCAGGGTGCCAGGCAGATCATTAAACCCAGCGTGGGGTTTCCAGTCTCTCTTCATTACTAAAAGTTCTCTGAAGCCGTGGCAAAGTGCACAGCTGGGCAGCAGAAGGGGAGATCATCCATCTGGGAAGGTCACTAATGAAATAGAATAAAGGAGGTTGGGAGGTGCCATCAGTGGGTCCCAACCTCTGCTCAAAGCAGGGCCAGCTTGGTAATTAAGTTATGAACTTGGCATTCTATGTTATGGTATCATGTCTGGAGTGCTCTGTCCTTAGATGGCAGTGCAGTGACACAGGGAGGCACACTGTTATTTTTCCTACTCCTGGAAGCATCCTCTTACCTTTGGCTGCTCAGGACAGGCAATACTTGGGTCTCCTGGGGCTGCCTTTAACCACAGGCAGTACAACAAAATTCTTGCCAAGTGCAAGGAGTTGCATCTTCCTCTCTCCTTTGCTGTGGTTTCGTCCTCCCCTCACCTGCAGTAGATCGATCCTCTTGTATCCTCCTCCTCCTCCTCACATGTAGCACGAAGGGGACATGTGACCCTGTAAAAGACACCATGTCTGCCCCTTGGGGGTTAGGCTGGGGCCTGACCATTAGGAAGGTCAGTGCTTCTGCAAAAATCCCCCCCAGCCATTCCCTTGATCCAAGCCATCCCCAAACTGACCTCCTACTTATGTTTTCTTCCCAACTGTCTAATCATTAGCAAGCTGCTTAATGCACAGCAAAAGACCAATTAACCCCAGAGCATTTAGTGAACTACATGTAAATTAGTTGTAAAATGTTGCTGTAAACATTAAATGTTAGGCAATTAAATAAACCCATAATTGCTAAAGTTGCATTTAGGAGCCTAAAAGAAAGAAAAAAACCGGAGAACTCAGCTAATGATTTTGTTTTTAACTGCAGCCCTCCCGGTCTGGGTAAGTCCCAGCAGGCTGAGGCAGTTTAGATTCCTTGTGCTTTTAGTTGTGTAAGAAAAATAAAGGCATAGTAACCTTGTGCACCTTTGGAAACTGCAAGGAAAACCTTCAAAGGGCACAACCTGAAGTCTAGAAAGAAATGGTAGAAATATGGTAGATGGTATCCCATTGGATAGCAGTGCCAGGTAATTCTGGGGATTGATGATTGTTTTCTTCAGATTCAGGCTCCTTGAAACATTCCAGACCTGACTAAAACCTTGGCTCTGGACAGGCTCTGGTGAGGTGTGAGCACAGAGAGCCTGGCCACTCACTGCCCTTGGGTTCACTTCCATCCTCTCTTCTTTGTTCTGCAGACACCTGCCTGCTCCCCCGTTACCCTTTGGGAGAGGCTGAGTGCCTGTGCGCCCACCTGTGTGCTGCAGTTTCACACCAAGAGGCTGCTTTGCTTTTCTGCACAGTTTTTAATCCCCTTAATTGGCTGTCTCACTCCGAGGTGGTCCAGGTCACCCACTGCTTCTCAAGCTCCTGCTGCTAATGGTCTTAAATAATTCATTTTCCTTGTATGCTTCACGCACTTATCCTCCACTGTTTGGTGGAATCTTTCATTTCTGGTAGTTTTCCTTTGACCTGGGCTTGTGTCAGACCCAGATGTTCCTAAATGGTGCAGTGAAGTGTGCCTTTGCCTCCTTATTCTGTGTATTTGTGCTTTAGAGCCTCTTTGTTGTTTTGGTAAAAGTATCTCTCTGCGTGGCTCGTGTTACATTCCATAAGGAGTCACCAAATGTGTCTCTAGATACCAGATTTCTCATTTTTTCAGTGAAAAAACAAGTTGGGTTTGTTTGAACTTGCTTTCCTCCTCCTTCACTTTTGGCAGTTGCCTTTTCTGGAGTATATTGATCTTGGTTACAGTGCATTCACTTACTGAAAGCCAACCCATGCTTAATTTTCCTGGATAAATCCATTGGATAATGGTCTTTTATTTTTCTTGTGCACAGTTTTACTAGTGTGGATCCTGGTCATGTTCCTTTCCTGAAAGTGGAAATATTTTATACTTATGTTTCCTTGATTGAATTACAGAAATTTGCTTAAAGCTGTAAAGCTACCTTTGAGCATGGATGAGACCCCAGCAAATCCACTGGTTTTTTCCACCCCAGTCATGTTCCCTGGAGGTTTGGTGCTTGTGTAGGAGGTGGGGGTGAGTCTGTGAAGCTCAGAGTTAAAAGGAGGCAGAAGCTTGAACTTCACTTGCTGTTGCAAGGGGAAACCAGTGCAGAGCAGGAGCTGCCCAAATGTCAGCAGGCTTTTGAGAAGGAGCTGAATTGGGAGTTTCTGGGAAGCTGCTTGGAAGGAGTGTGCTGCTGGCAGCCTGGAGCCCTGCCGAGCCCGGAGTTAATGGTGGTTAATTTTTAAAGGCAGGCCCGAAACTGCTCATTGTGGCTTTGTCTCAATAGGGCCTTTCTGCTCCCAAATGCCACTGCAAGAGCCCTTTTCTGAGTTCCCTTGACTCGACCCAGAGAGAAAAAGAAAATGCCTTCAGAGAGGTGATTTACCCAGGCAGAGTTTTGCTTTGCCACGCCGCTAACTGGTGGGGACAGTTCCATGGGGATGGTGCTACCATTGCCAGGGATGCCAGGCAGGGAAGTGGTGTTGATCAGGATTTAACATACAGAGTAAAGGCAGGTCTCTAGGAGGGCTTCCACCCCATGGAGCTTGCTTTGCAGCAGCAGGGAAATGGGAGGAAAACCAGCAGCCAGGTGTGAAACCAGCTGGTTTTGTAAGCACCCTGTCAGGCCAAATCCTGGTCAATGGAGGCATTGTCTGCATCCTCAGGCTGGCTTTGCAGCTTTTTAGATAAGGGGCTGTGAGCAGTTCTGAGCCAAAAGGGCAGTTTGTCACTGAGCAGAGCTGTTCAAAAGGTGGTGGAAAAATAGAGGAGCCTCTTTGAAAGCATCTCAGAGGAGGTTGGCACCTTCCTCCTGCTGCCAGTCAAGGCAAAGTGGCCTCCTGAGCCCTGGCTTCTGAGCTGGTTGGAGCAGATGATCCTTGAGGTCTGTCCAACCTGGTGTCCTACAGTTCTGTGGTTCTGTGATAGTGCTTTTAGTGTAGGACAAGGTGGGGATGCCTCCCCACTGACACAGGGCAGTGTTAGATGGGATATCAGGAAGAAATTCTTGCCTGTTAGGGCAGTGAGGCCCTGGCTCAGGTTCCCACAGAAGCTGTGGCTGCCCTATCCCTGGCAGAGTCCAAGGCCAGGTTAAATGGGGCTTGGAGCAACCTGGGCTAAGTGGAAGGTGTCCCTGCCTGTGGCAGAGGGTTGGAACAAGATGATCTTTAAGTCCCTTCCAACCTAAACCAGTCTGGGGTTCTATAAAATACGTATTTACGTCATGGCTTCCCTTTTCTGTGTGAAGTTTGAAGTAGGACAGGTGATGAGGAAGGAATAACAACCTGCAGAGCCCCCCAGGCCATGCCTTTAGCTCTCGTGCACCAGTTAGTTTCTGCAGGGATGGTGAGGAATAATAAAGCACAGCTCCCTCTGTGCCCAGAATGGATGAGGTGTTTGGCAACACGGAAAACAGAGGGGACAGAATGAAAAGAGCTGAAAGCAAAAAGTGTGGATGCCAGAAACATTCAGTACTCCTTGAAAAACTGCCTGGCAACGGAGGTGGGCTCCACTGCAGCCGGAGACACGGGGAGAAGGGCTCGGCGTGCACAGAAACTGGGAATAACTACAGAAAACCCTCACCCACGTGTGTAGGGTCCTCCCTCTGTGAGTGGGCTCTGTCCTGCTGAGCCCCTGCTGAAGGAGCCTTCCAGAAGTGCTGAAACAGTCAGGGCTGCTGTGGAGATTGATTGGACGGGACAAATAGGCAGTGATGAAACCCTGCTTGTGAGAAGAGCTTAATAGGCAGAAAATTGGCTATTGCAGCCAGAGGGCTGGCTGGGGAACAGAGAGGAAGTTCCTCTTGTCGCTGTGAGGAAGCTTAAACCCAAGAGAAGAGCCCAGAGTTGTTATGGCTGTGTCCTTAGAAGTGTCCCTGTACCCTCCCTGTTACCTAAAAGAGGTAAATGAGACAGGGTAGAGTGAGTTGGAGTTTGGCAGGAGGGCTCGTGGCTGATGCCAGGAAACGATGGTGCTTACAGGGACTGCAGCACATCAAGCCTGCTTTAAAACCATCTTTGGGGAGCAACGTTTCAGTGCTGGAGAAGAAAAGGATTTTTTTTTTTGGTTCACCAGAGGAGCAGGAGTTCTCCCTTGTGCTTATGATGAGCAGTTGTTTTGTGGCCACATGGTGCAGTGATACTGATGGAGGTGTGGGAGGAGCTGTGTGTGATCACGGTGTGCTTGCAGTGTTTAAGGTGCCAGAACAGGACCCAGCAGGATCCCAGAGAGGTGGACAGCACCAGTCTCTCCAGGAACGAGACTGTGAAAGCCACACTGCTTGAAAAAGGGAAACCAAGAAAAGCCAAAGAAGGAAAATGATGACAATTAGGGAGTGATTTTTGAACTCAGTTCTATGTGGCAGCTGCTGCTCTGCTGCTTCACTGGGGACTTCACTGTTGCTCAGATCCAATGGAGGTGTGATGCCAGACAGCATCCTGTGTCTGTGTGACAGCAGGAGATGTTCCAGAGCTCTGGAGAAGGCCAGGCTTTCCCTAGGTGCTGCTCTTTCTTTATTAAAGTCTTGGCAACTGCTTGGGAATAGCTCCTTTAAAATGTGCTGCTGTAGCAGTTTGACACAGCTGGAAGTACGATGGCTGACCTCCAGGACTGGTCCAAAAATACCTTTGTTATCCATATTTTGCAATGAATTGCTTGTGGTGTGGTTTATAGCAGGGTTTATAACCAGTGTGGTTTGTCACTGTGTAGTAGGTGGTTTGTGAAAGTAAGTGTCACAGGCATTGCTTCCTTTAATGCAGTTGAGAATGGCACTTGGAAAACCTAGAAAATTTTAAAATGTGGTGTAGAAAGCCAAATTTCCTGTTTTTCTGTCAGTTTGGGTGCCAGTCACTGTCAATTAGCATCTAGCTGTGGCATACCCACAGGGTATGGTCCCTGTGTATGCCCAATTCAGCACCCTTGGTATCAGGGGAGCCTGGCATTGATGTGAGCAGGCAGAGCCTCAATCACATTGTTAATAGGTGAAATGCTTAGTTTGGCTCAACTGGCTCATTGTGTGTCTGTGGGAGGCTGTCTGTTCCCATTTCCTTGGGATTCTGCAGCTGCCTGTGCTTCTGGCAGGTTGTGTAGATATTACTGGGTTTGGCTGCAGCTGGGAAAAACAGTCTTGGAAGGCAGAGTCTCCCTCGAGTGGAACAGTGCTGGAAAAAGCTCATCATGGGACTTGGGATATAGCATGTGGTGGTCTCTCCATCACAGCCATGTGGATGGAATTGGCAGGCTGTTTTCTTTTATAGGAGTTGACTTTTATGGTAAGGCTCACCAAATTTTCATGAGATAGTGCTGGGTTTGTTTAGAAGTTTCCCAGACTGATTGACCACATTGCATCTGTAGATGAGTTGATGTGAAACATTTTTGGATGAAGGGTCCTTCTTCTCTCCCTGCATCTCCAAGGAATGATTTAGCAAAGTGTCTGTAGGCACAGCACCAAAGACCAAGGGAGCTGAGAATGCCCAGCAAGGCATTATGTAAATGCTGCTGTTCTTCTGGCACCTGAGAGAACACAGTATTAATAAGAATTTGTCCAATACCGAAGATTTTTTGCAGATCAAACACTTAATATATGCCACATGCTGCAGAGGAATTTACAGCAAAACATGTACTCTCATGCAGTCCAAAAGTCCAGCAAAAAATGGATTATTCCAGAGGCTGTCAGTGCTGTTCATTATGTCTGGGAAGGGACACCGAAAGGATAGGGTAGATTTGCTCCAAGATAGATCAAGCACCTCGAATAGCATTCTCTGCACCCCACAGTTGTGCAAGAAGTGGCCTGGGGTGGGATCCAGGTGCTGTGAGGAGCGTTCCCTCCTGCCAAGTGCTGCCTGTGGAAAGTCTAATCTGCCTCACAGCCAGCCTGCCCCGGCGCGGGGTCACAAAGTGATCGTTCGTAGGCAAAGACGCAAAACAAGCAGGGAGAAATTCTCACGCTTGCTTAGAGTGATTAGCTGGGGAGCAGATCACCCAGGGCTGGTTCTCTGGCACCCTGGGAAAGGCCAAGGTGCAGGCTTGGAGCTCTGTTCCCAAAATCTCGGAGCAGTCTTTCCAGAAGCAGGTGTCCCGTGTAAGTCCATGTGCACTCAGCTTCTTTGGTGGTGCCCAGGGGTGCTTGTGCTTGGTGGAGCACTTGGGGAATCAGGAAATCAGTTCTCACCTGGGCTGTTCTCCAGAAACTGGTGTTACCTGAAGTGATTGCTCTCCCTTCCATAAAGGAAATAGCAGTTCTTATCTGTAAAAGTGCAGGAATAGCATGGAGGGTCTGTGTGCTCCACAAGTGCTGGACACTATTGCTGATAAAACAGGAGAGCTTCTCTTGTCTTACCCTGTGGCCTTGGCCCAGTGTGTTGGATGTCCTGGGTGATTGTTTCCTCCTCTCTGGTTTTTAGTGTATTTCCATTTAGGTTTTTCTTTAAAGGAAGCTGGTGGGACTGTGGGCCACCAAAGCCTCCCCACATGCCTTTAGCTGGTGTCTTGTATTGACAGTGACACCCAATTAAAATTGGTTTTGGCGATGGAGAATTTTGGAAGGGAAGTCAGCTGAACTGGAGAGGAAACGAGTTTAAATCTGTTGCAGGTGTCTGCACAAGTGTGTCACTGCTCTGACTGTGGATGGGTCTGACCTGGGCTTTGGCAGAGGGAGGGCAGCCCCAGAAGGGAATGAGAGTGTCATCATGTCCTATTTTAATAAGCCTGCCTGGAAAGCACATTTGACAAACGGCTTTCCTTGATACTGCTTCCACAGGCTCTGGGGAGGGAATTGCACTGGGTCTCTAAGGGATTTCTGTAGCTGCCAACGCTCTTAGAAGTAACAGAGAACTTTGTGTCTGATGGTCCCTTAGGGCTCGGATGGAGGAAGCAGTTGGCTGAGGTGCAGGTCCCCAGGGTCTTCAGAAGTGCCCCTGATAACAGCCAGCTGAAGAAGCAGGAGGAAAAGCTTGTTGGCTGAGTGGAGAACAGGCTGTTTAACCTGTGCATCAACACAGATACCCCCATCCTCCATCCTGAGGCAGCGCTGTGCCCCCAGAGAGCCAGGCTGAAACTGCCTTCCAGCCACCACCAGCCAGGCCCTCGGCACAGAAGCAGGAGGTGACCCTAGGATAGGGGCCAGTGCCACCAAGCCCCCTGGCATTTCCATGTGAGGCTGTGCCATTGCACCAGGCAGTGAGGGATGGCTGCCACCAAAGCCATTGCTGGGTGGCAGCAGGGCTGGGAAGCTCAGGCATGGCCCATTTGAGGTTGTTGTGCTAGAACGTGTCTCTCCCTATTTCTGAACTCCCTGAGATTCCTCTCTCTTGATGGAGATGGATTTTTGCCTTTGGGAACCCGAGGGTATACATTGTGCTCAGAACTGGCCTGAGCTGAACTTGGAGAAACTGCTGATGTGTTTGCTCTTGTGCAAGTTACCATTTTATAAGCTGCCTCACAGACTGAATGGAACAGGAAAGGGAAGAGAGGCAAGTAAGAGACATCCCCCATGGATGGTATTGCCTCTGTATCCGTATTGTGTAGGAACATTCAACCCTCTGCAATTAATGTGTTAATTCCTCTCCCATTCAGGGGAAAAATATAACCCCAGCCATCTAAATTGGTGGATTAGCCTTTTCTGTGCTGCAAATGTCTGCTGACCATCAGGTTGTTCCCTTGAAGAAGAGAGCAAGGAAAGCAGCATTGAGCAGCCCGAGCACTCCTGGTGTCAGCGGTGCTGGCTTGAGCAGCTCCCGAGCTGGAAGCGAAGGTGGTGGCCAAGGCTGGGCCAGGCTGGCCCGGTGGTGCCCAGAGGTCAGGCAGGCAGGGGGCTGAGGGGTCACCCCCCGGGTTAATGACTCCCCAGACCCTGAGCCCGGGGCTCAGCCGGCTGCCCACGCTGAGCACACGGTGTTCACCTGGAGATGGGGATGGAAATGTGTTCTCCTTGCTAAAGAGAGTGCATAAACAGCCCATAAACGGCCCATTAACCCACAAAATGGCAATCAGGAACATGTGGCCAGGCCACCATCGGGACCTGTGACCCAGCAAGAGCCCTAATGGGACTGTGAGCTTTATCACTGGCCCTAAGTGCGGATAATGGGAAATCAGCCACACGAGAGGAGGCAGGTGACAGAGAGGGGGTGGCGGACGATGGGCGCCCAGGTTCAGTGTGCAAAATATTGTGGAGTGATCATGTTATGGCTGGGAGAGTCAGGGTAATGCTTCATGTAGTGAAACCACTTCAGAGTGACTCAAGAGAGACTTTTCCCATTGGCTCCAGTGGATGCCTTCAGCAGCTCAAGAAGCTCTGCAGGCCCTTCTCTTAGAGCCTCTTCCAAGCAGCAGTCACTTCTCTGGTTCACCTTGCTTTTTGAAGCAGTAAGATGGACATGTATTTTATTTGTTTTCTGGCTGTGATATTTGAATTCCATTTGAATATAAAAGTTTATTGAGATTCATTAGTGCAAGTAAAGGCAGAGGATGATGGAACATGCATGATAAAGATGGATAGTCTGGCATCTCCAGCCCCCTGCCATGAGCAGCGACACCTTGCACTATCCCAGGTTGCCCCAAGCCCCATTCAACCTGGCCTTGGACACTTCCAGGGATGGGGCAGCCACAGCTTCTCTGGGCAACCTGTGCCAGGGCCTCACCACCCTCACAAGAAGAATTTCTTCCTGATATCCAATGTAACCCTGCCCTGTGTCAGTGGGAAGCCATTCTCCCTTGTCCTGTCACTCCAGACCCTTGTCAGAAGTCTGTCCCCAGCTCTCCTGAAGCCTGCAGGAAGCTGAAGGCCTCGTGATGGCGAGGCTGCTGTAGCAGCGGGGCAAGGTCCTTGGCTCCCAGGAGATTCCAAGGGCATTTATGATTACAAATATACTTGAGTCAAAAGGAAATCTATATCACTGAAGCATCATCACTCTGAGTAATTTAGCAAGAAAGCTATCAAAGTTTATTTAAGGAAAAGAAAAAGGAGTAAAGGGCGTGTTTTTTTACTGGTTTCGTTTTTCCCATTGCAAATTGAGAGTCTGTTTACCCTGGAAAAATCAATGTGGTTGGACACCTGATGTAATTAATTATTTTGCAAGAGACAACCAGCTGATCTTTTGAAAAGAAAGGAGTTTTTAGCAGAACTGTTCAAAGTTCATAGTCTGCTGTGTATCTCTAATGCTGATAAACATCCAGCAGAAAGGATGTCTGTCTTAAAATTTCACATGGTCACACCTTTGTGTTAAGGTGATATGCTGAGAAAAAGGCTGTAGACCCCAGGGAGCCCTCCAGCAAGGTGACTCTGGTGGTGTGGGCTCCACTTGCCTTTAGGAGATGCCCTCGGGCCTTGGGATGACGGGGACAGTGATGTTCTCAGGTTTGAATTTTGAGTCCTTAACCAGGAAAGGGTTTCTGTCCTTTTTCTCGAGCTTATAATGCAAGCAGGCTTTGCTTGCTCCATGTGTTGAACGGAGCTCTTTTGCCTCAACAGGCAGTCTTTTCCAACTGGGACTGGTTGTTTTTTTTCAGTGCATTGGTGCCTGACTAAATGCATTGGGTTGCATTCTTCATGTATAGAGGAGACAACCCTTCTGTTAAGTATTCCTGTGTTTTCCAGTGGTGGGCTGGGGAGGTTCCAGCCTGCCTTGCAGGCCAATGGCAGCCCAAACCTGGCTGGCAGAGAGGGAGGGGAAAGCCAGCAGTGGGATGCTGTGCCAGCAAGCCCCCAATTGGTTTGGCTGGAACTGGTTTTAGGTCATATAAAAAAGGGGGTGAAGGATCCGGGCTGCTCAGAGAGCGGCAGGTCCTCGGGCAGCGCCGCAGAGCACATTGGTTCTGAGCTCCATAGAGCTTTTTTTTCACAAGGACTGCAAATTGCTGTAACACAGTTAAGGTCTGTAGGAAGAGACGAGTTTTCCTGAACTTTACTCCCAGCTTGAACTTGTAAGAAGTTCAGTGAGAGGCAAGGAAGGGGAGAGAAGGGAGATAGAGGCACCCTCGCTCCCGGCCCGCGTCCGCAGCGCCGAGGATGTCAGATGGCAGAGGCAGCGTGGAGAAGCAGCTGAATGGCCTGGGGGAGCAGGGCAAGGAGAGGAGCCGCACGTCCCTGGTCATCTCGCAGGCCGTTAACCGCAGTATTTTCACCTCTGCAGTCTCCCCCGCCGCCGAGCGCATCCGCTTCATCCTCGGAGAGGAAGATGACAGCCCCGCGCCCCCGCAGCTCTTCACCGAGCTGGACGAGCTCCTGGCTGTCGATGGACAGGAGATGGAGTGGAAGGAGACTGCAAGGTGGGTTGGTTTTCCTTTACTTCCAAAGGGAAGGGCAGCCAGCAGTGCTTTCCACGGGAGATTCCTGTTTTAGCGTCCGCTGGGGAATACCCGTGCTGCAGGATCGCCTGGGGAAGCCGCAGAAAGGAGCCCGTGTAGTTCAAATTGCCATTCTTTGGTAAATGAGAGAATTTTAGGGTTTGTTTAGATAGCCCAAAAGAAAAACTAGGGAAACAAGAGTGCCAGATGGATTGCAATAGTTTGCCTGTGGAGAGAAAAGTACGGGCTCAGTAGTGCTTTGCAAAGGGGGACATGTCTCGGCCGGAATTGGCAGAAGTTGCCAATTCCAATTTGGCTGAGTCAAAACCACTTCAGTGCTATTGCCCCAAAGTGGCTTTTGAGCCTGGTCCCACTCACAGGGACAGGCTGTCCCTATCCCTGTGAGTTACTGATGGAATTCATTTTAAATGGGAAAAAAAGCTTAAAGGTATTTTCTTGTGAAGAAATTCTTCAAAGTGCATGTTAAATGCTGGATGGGGTTGCTTGCTTTGAGTTCCTTAGTTGGGTTCTTTGATGCTGCTGTTAGTTTGGCCAAAAAAGCCATGACAAAAAGCTGGGATGTTTTTGAGGTCTAGCTGCTGCAAGTTGCATGTAGTTTATATCTGAACACCACTGACCTGTTCCTGATTGCCCTCACTGAGCCTGGGGCTTTTCTTTTTCCTTCATGGTGGCTGGGCTAAGCTCTTTCCCCACCTCCCCCTCTTAAGGGCACTGTCTGTGTTCAAAGTTAGCTCCTGTTTGGTCACCTTAATCTTCTTTACCTGTGATTTAATGAGCTGCTGCACCACCTACCCCTTTACTTTATTTTTGCTTCTCAGTCGCTTGGGGAACTTAGTTAATGACTTTTCACCTTTTACTCTCTAACTTCTGACTTGTTGCTCATCCTTTTTCTCTCTTTATTGCTGTTCTTTCCTCTTACCATGCATTCAGCACTTCCTGATTTAGGTGTTTTACACATCTTTGGTAGGAGTGCTGCATTGAGCTATGTGTGGGATTCTCTGCAGGGTTCTCATCCCAAGTAGCAAACCACAGGACAAGAGGAAACAGCCTCAAGGTGTGCCAGGGGAGGTTTAGGTTGGATAGTAGGAAAACTTTCTTCACCCATAGTGCTGTCTGCCCAGGGTAGGGGTGGAGTCCCCATCTCTGGTGGGATTTAACAAATGTGTAGATGTGGTGCTTAGGCACATGGCTTGGTGGTGGCCTTGGCTTTGCTGGATTCATGTTTGGATGGGATGATCATAGAGGACTTTGCCAACCTGAATGGATCTGTGATCTTTGTATAAATGACACAGAATATAACAAAGCACCCTGTTCAAGTGCTGTTAAATTCCTAAATTGGCCCGACCTCCTGCCTTTGTGGATAGTGATCTTACAAAGTGTCTGATTGTTCAGGATTTTTCAGTACATTCCTGAATTTACATAATCTTGCACCACAGAACCTCCTGAGAGCTCCTGAGCATCTCCCAGTGCATCCAGGGCTGGCTAGTGCTGTGCTTCAGTGGGCACAGGGTCTGCCAGCTGTTTTGGGGTTGTTTCACATCTGCTGCTGCAGAACAGCTCCCCCACAGCTGGGAAGTTGCATGAGCAGGTACTGAACACAGAAAAAAGTGCAGTGCTGTGTGGGTGGAGGAGAGAGGAGAGGACAGAAGAGACCTTCTGGGTGTTATAGGTGATAAATGATAAAGCTGTTACATGGGGTTGATGCTTCCCCTGGCCCCAGTGTGGAACTGCTCAGCTCCCAGCTGGGGAGAGCAGCACTGCCTGCACGCTGGTGCAGGGCTAAAGGCTGCACTCTAATGTGAGAGAGCAAACAATCAGATGACCTTCCTCATCTCCCTCCTGTTCTGTTCTGACACCTACACATTCCTTCTGCCTGCTGCACCTCACTCCCAGCAGCCCCGTGAAAGCTGTGGTGATATTATCAGGTGTAAAAGGGTGAAGGATAAAAATGTAATTCCTGGCACAGCTTGCAGAACAGAAAAGATCATAGGAGAAGTTCAAAAATCCCTTATCCAACATCCCACAGTCCAGCACTGTCATTCCTTTTCTCTCTAATCCATCACCTTCCTGCCATCTTCCTGCCTTATAGAGTGACAGTCCCTGTATTATGGTGGACATGTCTTGGTCCCAAAGATACTTCCCTGCTCCTCACGACAGGCTGGGGCCCTCCAGCTGCTGCAGGGCTTCTCCTTTTTCTGCTTCACTCAGGATCCTGTGACCACCTCTGGAATGCAGGCATTCCCATGGTGGTGCAGGCTGCTTAGTGAAGGTGCCCCTGCCCACGGCAGCAGTTTGGAACTAGGTGAGCTGTGAGGTCCCTCCCAGCCCACACCACTGTCTGGTGGTGTGAATCCAGCAGGCATTTGTTCACCCAGGTTTGCAAGTTAATGTTTGGTGTATTGTGTTGGGGTTGTGGGTTGTAGTGAGAAAAGTAAACAAAAAGCAAATATTGATAGTTGGGAGTAATCACTTTCCCTGGAAGGACAAAGACTGGTAATTTGCAGCCTTCCTGCTGTTACAGGGTAAATCTGACTCCACACAAAGCCCCTGAAGTGCACAGATTTGCATCCACCCAGGTCCCTCAGGTGTCCTAGGAAACAGTTTTTGTGAACTAAAAGGACCTTATTAATTGGAGATGAAAATCAGTCTTTTATCTTGAGTTAAAAAGCAGCTTTAAAAAAACAAAATCTCAGAAAGAGATTATTGCAATTGTGAAGCATAATTGATTAATCCTCAAGTAATACATTTTTCAGGATTAAAGATAATTTCACTTGCTGTTAATAATATTCCTTTGAACAAAATTTTGAGCTTCCTTACCTTATGTGTGGGGTTTTTTTTTTTAATAATCCCTTTATATTAATCAATGGAATTTTCATTTTCCACATATATTAAAATGGTGTCTCAAGGTGGGATTAAAAAGCATTTCTGCTTTGCCATTAGAGCATACTGAGCCACCTTATCCAGCAGCCCCAGTTTACAGCAGAGCTGCTGCTGGGTGCTGTGGTGAGGAAGAAGGTGGGGCCAGCTGAGATCCCCCAGCCCCACAGGAGCCCTGTGCTCCATCCCCACTGCCCATCCCTGCACACTCCGGGCTGGGCGCAGCGGGGCCAAGGGCAGGGTCAAGGCTGCAGGGGGAACTGGGGCTGGGCTGCATGCCAGAGACAGGGAGCCTCCTGCTTCCCTGCTCTTGGGATGCAGTTTTAGGGGTGTAAGGAGTGTTTTGCACAACCAGGATTTACCCTTTGCTCTCACCTTCCATTAGAGATAAGTTTTCTGGGTTTTTCAGACCTGCTTGGTTAAATCATTAAACAGCAGCTGGAGGGAAAGAATGAGCTCCTTAATTTGTGCCTTCTCCTTTGGCCGCTCATTTGTTCTTAAAGAGACCCTCAGACATGCCTGGCTCCTCTCTTTCCCCCTTTGTCAGCCTGTGGACATGGGAGAGCAGTATTCCATGCTGCCTCCATGTTGGCAGTGGCTGATTCCATATTTTATTGCCTGATTTTGAATCACAGAATCATTCATAGAGTCCAACCATTAAACCAGAAGTGCCCAGGTGGTGAAGGCATTCTCATGATTTATTTCCCTGCAAGGAGGCAACAGCCTTAACCCCCATGTCATTGCTCTGCCCTGCTGCAGGTGGATCAAGTTTGAGGAGAAGGTGGAGCAAGGTGGGGAGCGCTGGAGCAAACCGCACGTGGCCACCTTGTCCCTGCACAGCCTCTTCGAGCTGAGGACGTGCATAGAGAAGGGCTCCATCCTGCTGGACATGGAGGCCTCTTCCCTCCCTCAGGTGGTGGGTAAGTACACCTGTCCTGGCTCTTTGTCTCACCACTTCCCCAGAAATTTTTATTAGCTCTGGTATGGCTTTATGGGGGGTTTTAATGAAAAAGTGCTGCTTCTCCAAGAAAAGAGAGGAAAAAATTGAAAGAACAAGGAATAAGAGGGAAAAACTAGGAAGTACCTGGAAAAAGATAACTGATAGATGAAAAGGGTTCTTCTCAGTGCAGGAAGAAGAGTAAAAGACATCAATTTAATTTGTGTTCACTGTGGAAAAGGTGATGTGAGAGGGCCACGTGTCTGGGGGCAGAGACACCCATCAGGTACTGTTCATGCAGAACAACTCAGACCAGGAGCTGCTCTTGGCTGAGGTGTTCAGCTGCCCACTGAGGGCAGTGGGGCTGTGTTTAGGAGCCCCCAGCAAAGGAGAGGGGAGAGCACCCCCAGCACCAGCTGGTGCTCTGCTCTGCAGAGTGGGAGGGCAGGTTTTGTATGGTCAAATCAGCTGTGACCCGAGGTGACACTGGGTGACATGCTGAGAGCCAGATCATGTTGCCCATGGTGTGTGAGAACTTAGAGAAAATAAATTTTCCAAGTGAGCCATCCAGTGGAGGGATATTTAACCAAAAGGCTGAGTTTAAGAGCCATTACACGAGGAGATCTAAAAGAGCAAAATTAAGTACTTCCTCTGCCAAAAATCAGTGCTTTGAATGATCATCTCAGGAAGTAAGGTCAAAATTATCCTGGCATGGAATTCTCCCATACACTGGCTCGTAAGACTTGGAATTACAGCTGTTTCTGGTGTTAAATACAGAGTTTTGAACTTAGTTTTGCAAGTGCTTATGTTGATATGTATCTTTGCTTTTGTGTCTGTGTATCCAAATGCACAGCTTTGCAAAGTTTGAACAAAATAAACCCCCCAAGAAGCTCTCAAGTTTTCTGCTGAAGGTGAACCTGCTTCAGAAGCTGGTGTTCATCATGGTCTGAAACCTTAAACCCTCAAACATTAAATTTTCTTTTGAAGTCCCTTCGAGATGTCACCTTCAATCTCTTTCCTCAACCCCCAAATTAAATCTAATTCCTAGGAGATTAAATTACACGTCGGTGGCTGCTCTTGCTGTGACACTGTCCTGAGCAGGGTGTTTTTGCTGGTCCAGACCCTTAATCAGACAGGTAGGGATATCCAGGACTGGATTTCCAGGACGATTTAATCACGATCCCTTGGCTTGTGTCTGGTAGCAAGACAGGAAAGGAAAACTCCAAAGAAAAACTCTCTTTGTTGGTCGTGTTTTATCAGCAACAGGGAAGGGAGGTGCCAGATAGAGAAGGATAAACTTGAATGTTGGTTCTGAAGGAAATGCTCCAAAAATCACTAACAAAACCATGAGCAAGAAAAGCTTGTATTAAAGTAACACCTTGCAAAGGTCAGCCTTTTGCCAGGCATGTTGTCTAAGGGTACCCTACGTGTGTATGCCCACCCTGCCTTAACCTGAGAGGAAGAGCTAGGTGCTTCCTTGAGGATTTGAAGAGGCTTTAATGCTGAGCAGCACGTAGAGGATGACTTTCTGACTCACTGAGTTAGCAAATGT
Organism: Haemorhous mexicanus; assembly: GCF_027477595.1. Taxonomy (NCBI): domain Eukaryota; kingdom Metazoa; phylum Chordata; class Aves; order Passeriformes; family Fringillidae; genus Haemorhous; species Haemorhous mexicanus. Next base: position 2,002,449 of record NC_082344.1, read on the forward strand.
GATGCGTGTCCTGCCTCCCCCTTGCCGTAACTTTTATTATTAGCACAAATAAAAGTTACCAGCAGACAAATATGAGCTGCCACTTGCCCTCAGGGGACAGCACATGAACTCCAGTCACCAAAGGAACAAATTCATGCGAGACTTACTGCACAGGGGACATTCTTCATAAGTCTGGCCACCTTTCTGCCTTAAGGGAGGAGGAAGGAGGGAATTGATAGGAAGTGAGCAGGCATTGAGGGCGCTGGGGGCCTTTTCTCCTGGTGGCTCCATGAAAAGTAAAGCCATTTAATACATCCTGTGGTAACTGGAGCAAGTTCTGCCGCTTGTAGTTGCCATCACTTCAGTCCTGCAAGTGAATGATTTAATTAGTGGCTCATCTCCAGGATTTCTTCCTATCTTTAGATTAGGTTTTACTGGGGGCCTGCAAGGTGATCTCAGGCCTTGTTGATAGAAGATTTTCTGTGTGCTTTATGGGAGCATCATGGAACTTGCAGTAGAGTAGTAGTATCTTCAAGAAAGTCCAGGTTCAGAGGGGATTCCATTTCTGAGCTAAGAACTGATCCTAAGATCAGGATCTTTGAACCAGCTCCGTGGCACATAGGAAATAGCAGAAGGGAATCTCAGTGCAATAGGTGTGTGTTAGTGGCTCATGCTGGATGGAAATGCTTGTGTGCTGTTTCAAGAGGAATGTCTAAAAGAGATTTTCATACAAATAAAAGCTGGCTTTGAGATGGTAAGAAAGCCTTCAAGAAGGCAGGGTGAAAATGCCTCCAAGCCCTCTCTCTCTCTGCTCTCCCTGGAAGCAGGTTTGAGCTCTGTGGTTAATTTTGCTCTCCCCTCCCTCCCCCTTCCTGTGTGGCCACAGAGATGATCGTTGACAATCAGATCGAGACGGGGCTGCTGAAACCCGACCTGAAGGACAAGGTCACCTACACGCTGCTCAGGAAGCACCGGCACCAGACCAAGAAATCCAACCTGCGCTCGCTGGCTGACATTGGAAAGACCGTCTCCAGTGCAAGTAGGATGTTTTCCAACCCCGATAATGGTAATGCAGAGGCTACCTGGCTATAGCCTTCTCTGTCACAGCAGCCTGCCCGCCTGCCCAGAACTAACAGCGTGGCCCTGACCCTGCTTCCTAACCCCAGGAGCAGCGAGGCCGTGCTGATGGCGCATCAGCGGGGGCTCTGCAGGCTGCTGGGCCCTGGCACGCCGCTCCACTCACACCTTCACTGGACTGGGATCCAGGGCAGGCAGGAAGGAGGGAGGTGCTCTCACAGCTGGCGTACAGGAGATGGTTTAGGAGCAACGATAGGAAAGAGAGATTGGCCAAAAATTGTGGTGGGGCCTGAACCTTAAAAGGCTGATCACCTGAAACATTTGGGCAGAGACAAAGCTTCCGTGCACATGGCGTGTCTGGAACAGTGCCAGTGGCACTGTGAATCAAAAATGACCTGGCAGTAACACCTAGCTTGCATTTTATTGCCATACAATCGTTGTCCAGTGGGGTAAAGCTGATTTCCATCCTGCTTTATTTGTCCTAAAATAGTTTTGTGGTGTGTGTTGTGAATATGTGTCCTGTTCTCTCTAAAAAAGGCGTAATAGGTAGTGCCATGTTGGTAGTGGTGTCCCTAAATGTGTGTGTGTGTGTGTGTGTATGCAGACAGCTATGGAGGCCTGGGCACTGACTCAGTGCTTGCCCCTGGGGAGATTTGGTGTCTTCTTGCTCCTGGTAACAAAAAAAAGAGGAGTTTTATGCCTCTTGTCATGCCTTGGAGTTCTCTTGACTGTCTCCTGTGGCAGTCTGGAAATTGGGCTAAAAGTTGCCATTTTAAAATACCCAGAAATAAAAGCAAGTGAAGAAATTATTTTCTTCTTGCTCTACCAAAGGCCTCTTAGCTTGCTGTGTTTGGCTTCTGAAACTCACCCTTTAACATTCCCCTCTAACCTATTCTCACACTTCATTAATATTTCCTTCCTTGGATCACCCTTTGATTTTGCAGCAGGAGTGTGTGTGTGTGTGTCTGTGGAGACTGTCCCTTGCTCTGGGTGATGCCTCTTGTCTTGTCCAGTGCCTTGATAAGGTGGTGAGAGAGGGAGTGAGGCAAGGTGCAGTAATGTGAACCAAGGGAGCATTCTCAGGGAACATCCCTGCAGGAGGCCAGTGGAGAGGAGAGGGACTGGGCTCTAGGGAGAGCCCTGGGAGGAAATGACAGCTTTAGGGAAGGGCCTCAGCATGGCCAGATGAGTGCTACAGCTGGAGGAGCCATGGGTAGGGACTCCAGCTGGAGCACATTGCTACAAGCCCCAGCCAGCCTGGCCCTCTCTGGATGCCTTCCCACAGTGTGCTCCCCACGGTTTGGATGGAAGGCATCTGCTTTCTGGTACCACCTCCATGACTCTGGCCCTTCCTGGGCCTCTGATGGCCAGCTTTGCTGTGGGGAGCAGAACCCTGGCCTGCAGCCTGGTGTGTGGGAGGCTGAACCTCAGACAGACACGTCTTCAGCTCCTGGTGCTCAGGTGTTTCAGGCACCTCTTGTAGGGGATGCTCTCAGTTCTTGGCTGCAAACCCCTTTTCCTGCACGTAGGCAGAGCTTATCCCAGGAAGAGTGATACTGACAGAGGGCATTCCTCACATTCTCACTCAGCCCCTGCTCGTTTTTCAGCTCTAAAGGACTTCTTTACTTGGATTTTAAGTGATTTCAATTTCATTCAATTCTTGTTCTTGTTTGAATGGGCTGTGCAGGTCCTGGCTCAGTTGGACTGATTCTCCAGGAATTCTTTCCTGGTCTGGCCATCCTTCTATGTTGTTCTGTCTCTGTTCTCCCACCTGGGATATTGATGTGCTCTGAGGATGTATAACACACTCTGTTGATGACAGTACAAGTGCATGGAGACTTTAGGAGGGTGAGACTGACATACGGGGCAAATACCTGATGAGTAGTCGTTACTCTTATCTATTATTTACACTTGAATGGAAAAGTAACTACAGAATGTATTTGATCAGGTTATCCTGTGGATTCAGTGGGTGTCTCATGTGTCCTTTAGACAGATAAAAATTTTATGAGGCCAACGGGAGTGCAGCTGTCTCTTAGCATAGCTAATCACCCTAATGACTGTGCCACCGGCCCCAGGCACTCCTAAATTCCCCTTGAGTTTCTTTCCAGGTAGGTGTTTGTTTTCATCTCAGTGTCAGTGACACTTCCATCCAATAGGGCTGAGCATCTGCCTGCCCTCTGCACAACAGCTTTACAGGCTGGTGTGGATGCCCCCTGCTTGACTGGCTCAGCAGGAACACCCTCTGCAAGCTGGCCGACCTGCCCTTGAACACTTCCAGGGGTGGGATCTGTTTGCTAGGTCTGAAATTTGGAAATATACCCCGGGCTGTGGCTCAAAAAAATCCTGTGGTGCCTCTGTCTCACTTGGTTCAGAGCACTTAAATAACTGAAGTCTTAGGGCCTCCAAAATGTTCTCATTTTTGACTTCTGAGGTGAATGGGCCCCATGCAGTTATCCCAGATGTCTCTAGAAATTCAGGAACCTAAGAAAGAGAGATGTCTCTGCCCATCTCCCTGCCATAACTGATCCTGGAGCATCTCTGTCCTTTCCCAACCCTCCCTGGGGATGGGGGTGGCTCTGTGGTGCCTGGGTGGGTCATCCTCAGCCCCCATCATTGCTGTCACTGCTCTGTTTGAAGGTAAGGTAGTGATCAGATGGGCAGAGACACAGCCAAGGTGTGCTCTGACACCTGCTCTGGCAGGATGTTTTGTCAGGAAGCCCTTTGCTCCGGGAAAGGAATTGGGCAAAAGAGGGTAGCTCCTTGTGTGCCATGGATGGAGGAGGATAAATCACAGCACTCCTTTGCTGTCTGTTCAGTAGGAAAAAGATGATTGCCAAAATTCTGGGCGTACAAAGCTGGACTAAGCAATCCCTCCAGGTTTCCTTGTGAAGACACAGCCCTTTTCCTTGCTTCCATTGGTAGCAGGGTGAGCTGTATGAAGTGTTCAGCAAGGATATTTCTGTGTTACATCTTGATGAGACTCCTGCAGGGGTTTTGGATGGGATTTTGCCAGGTTTTTGTGTGTGTCTCATTTTGTTGAGTGGCTTTTGAAGAGTTCTTTGTATCCCTTCCTGGCACAGCCCTTGTCCTGTACCCCTGGAGCAGTATGTGACACGTGGGCTAGCAGCTCTCCAGGTGGCACCCCTTGGGCTTTGCCATGCTGTAACATGGGATCTGTGGTCCCTGTCCCTTCTGCAGGTGCCCGAGGACTGACCAACATTTACCAGCCTTCTGTGATGACATTTGCTTTCCATTTTGAGATTTTTCTTTCAGAGCTTTGTGCCTGCCAGCGTTTCGTATAATTTAACACCTGTGAGAGCCTTTGGCAAGTGAGAAATGATGAAATGCTGCTAAACCCAAGCTGGCAGAGCCTGTAGAAAACTGTGATGTGTTTAAGAGTGTGTGTTAAACCACCATAAATAATGGCACGGTCCCATCACTGCGTGGGTGCTGCCTAAACACCTCCTGAGCACTGTTTGTTCACACTGTGCTGGCAGCATGGTTTGGAAACAGTTGAGTGGGAACAGCAGGCTGTTGGCACAGACAGGAGGGTACCTGGCTGCAGGGGGGAGAGAGGTTTTATTCCACTTTAGAATCCTAGAGGAGTTTGGGTTGGAGGGGAGCTGAAAGAACATCTTGTTCCAGCCCCCTGCCACTGGAAGGGACACCTTCCACTAGCCCAGGTTACTCCAAGCCCTGACACTTGCAGGGATGGGGCAGTCATGGCTCCTCTGGTTCAGCAGTAATCAGTTCAGTGCTTTTCACATCAACTGTGACCTCGGTGCCTTTATAGCTGAACAGTGGCATCAGCTGAACAATACTGGAAATGAGGTGGTGTCTGAGGAATGCTTGGAAAACCCCTATCAATGTGTATATTGGCGTCACTGGAAGCATTGCAGACTGAGGTGAGCATTTCCAAGTCTGGATTTGTGTGCCTGAGTGTGTACAGATGGGGTCAGGATGCTCAGTGTTGGCTCCTGGGACATGACCTGATGTTTGTTTTCAAAAACCTGTTGTTACTGATAGTGCTGCAGCCTGGAACTGCTCAGTGCCACCAGCGCTGCAGCTGCTCACTCACTTCCACGAGATCTGCTTCCAAGATGCCTGAATTGAGACACCAGGGATGGAAAGCTGTGTCCAGCCCTGCCAAGCGAACGCTGCGAGGCGGAGCTGCGGCGGAGAAGTCAGGATCTAAATGAGTGGAGTGGGCTTTGGTGACGGCCCTGTGCAGCTCAAACCTTCTCTCCTGCCTGGCTTCCCTGTACCACTGCTTGAGCCTTTCTTTCTGCCATAATTTTCTTTTCTTTTAACTTTTCCTCTTTGCTCTCTCGCTGCTCCTTGCTGCCGCCGTGTCCCGCTTGCCCGGCACAAGCGCGCAGCCCGCTGGAGAGCTCCGTGCCCTGCCTGGCCACGCGCACGCTGGACGATGAGCTGGGAGTGCCACGCAGCCCCAGCCTGGGATGGCTCAGTAAGTGTGGGCAGCTGGGGCAGGGGGAGCAGGCAGTGCCACAGCCAGGCTCTAATGCTTGCTGCTGCATTAACCCTGGGGAGAGGGTGGGTGCCTTCTGTGGGGAGCGGTGCTGCTCGGGCTGCTCCTGTTATCGCTCTGTTTCTTTCTGTTTTCCTTCTTCTGGGATGAAGCAGGTGGCTCAGGCCATACTCCCCTTCCAAAGGTAATCTAAGGTGGCCACTGGCACTCTTTTTTTGTCTCTTGAAGTATCCTTTGGCTATTAAAGGACCTTAAATGTAATTTTTCTTATAAATTATCCTCAGAAATAGTCTGCCAGCTTGATCTCTCTGGGGTGAGCTGGACAGGTCTCTGGCACTGCTCCTGTCTGATTCCCTGTGTCAGGGAGCTTCCTGATCAGAGGAGCACACTGCTCCTTCCAGGAAGGCACAGCTTATGGCACTGGTGGCACAGAGGTGTTCTTTGGTGACCACAGCAAGTGACTGAAGTCTGAATTCCAGGGTATTCCCCTTGCCAGATGACTGTGGAGCTGATTCACAGGACGAGGTAATGGCATGGAGGTAATGCCTGCCATACTTCCCTCACGAGTCCTTGGCTGAGCACAGCCATGGACAGACTCAGGTCACCTTTGCCAGAGAGAGAGGAATGGGAATTGGGCCTGGATCAGGAAATGGTCCTTCATTAGCAAGCACCATAAGGGTGAGTGTCATGGGCCAGAAGTCCTCCACAGGGGTCTCAGCAGCCAAAATTCTGTACTCCACATGTTTGTTTGGAGCTGCTCCTGAGTTTGTGTGACAGTGTGGAGCCCATTAGGAGAAGGTTTGTTTGGAGCTGCTCCTGAGTTTGTGTGGCTGTGTTGACCCCCCCAGGAGAAAGAAGCTGCTAGCAAGGGGAGACAGAGGCACAAAGCCTCCTCCTCTTGGGAGAAGGGTCGTTATATCACAGGGAACAGTCAGCTTGGAATCTAATAAACAAAGCAAACAAGTGATGTAATCTGGAAAAAATAGCAGCTAAGTGGGGTCTTAAATAACAGCAGCAAGTGTTGAAGCTGGGGATCCCCCTTGGAAGTATATGATTTGTCTAATTGTGCTTGGCTTTGGCTGTGCTGATGTTGCTGGAAGTGGCAGTAACATACAGCAGGTACAGCTACTTTGAATCTATCCCCACATATGTTGTAAAGAAGACCCAGTTCTGGGAGGTTCAGAGTATTTTATTCCTACTCCTTTGGTTATTTGCTCCTGATGCTGATTTATTATTGAGCTTATTTGTGCTGGGAGCTGATGAACACTGAGAACTTGGACATGCCTTATAATAATATCAAATAAGTTTTGTCTCCAAACACGGCCTCAGTTGGGAGATGCCTCCTTGCCAGTTTTTTTTCCTTAATATTTCCTGTCATGCCAGTGAAGTTCAGGATCAGAAACTCTAGGATAAAAGCTCCTGGTGCTGTGTTTGAGGTTCCTGCAAACGTGATGAGAAGGGATGGGAACATTTCAGGATAATTTCGGCTGTTCATGCTGACCACTGTGATTTCCAATCCTGTATCTGTCCCAGAAGTCTTTGTTTGTTGGTTTGGTTTTTGTTTGTGTTTTGGGTTGGTTTAAATTTATTTTTTCTGCTGTGTCTCTGGAGAGTTTCCTCTCTGGAGAATCTGGTGCCAGGAATGGGTGACTCCTGGCCCGTCAGTGTGGCACACACGTTGTTTTAATCAGTGAGATGCTTAAGGTTCCTGGTCTCAGTTATTGAGCTTGCTTGGAGCGAGGGAGGCGTTCATTAGGGGCTGTCTCACAGGAGCAGCAGCTGCCACCCTCCCTCTGCCTGCACTGTGTGCAGTGCCTGGGATGCTGAGGAGGGCAGAGGCCAGGGCTTTGCACCCTGGAAGGTCCCAGCTCTCTGGAGGAATGAGTTTGTGGTGGGTCCTGGGTGAGCTGGCCAGCAGTGTGGTGCTGTGTTGAATGTCTCCCACAGGCAGGAATTGTGGAAAGTCCTTGGACTCTTTTGCTGTCCTGGGAGTCACTGGACTGCTGTGAGGGTCAGAGGTGACAAAGCGTTAGCATCTTAAACCCCTCCTGTGCCACATGAAGTGACAGAAAGCAGCTTGGCAGGCTCTGGAATTCCCCACATCAGCCTCCCAGGGAAAGGTGTTGCTGTAGCCTGAGCCTCTGTGTTCTGAGTGGATCCAAGCAGGTGCTTTAACTGGTGTTGGTGTTGTTCCTCCAGGCAGCCCGGCCATGGCTCACCGAAACCTGACTTCCACCAGCCTCAACGACATCTCTGACAAGCCTGAGAAGGACCAGGTAAGCTCCAGGCCCAGCCTTCTCTCAGGGATGTGTTTGGAGAGGAGCTGGATGCTGGGGAAAGGGCCCCTCTGTTCCTTAGTCCTGGAAACAAAGAGGAGTGAGCATTTTTGAGTCCTGTGCCTGGTTCCTCCACTCTTTAAGCACCAACCCTTGCAAACAGCAGGTCCATCTCTTACAAGGTCTGAAACAAGTGACACCACATAGATGGCATCTCGCTGATCCCCGTGAGAAAGGAGGTAAAATACCCTGGGAGTGATGGATTTTGGATCCTCTCCCTGCTGAGGGGTTACAGGGGTCTGCAGAGGAGCACCCTGGGCTGAATGGTCACAGGAACTATGGGGTAGAGCAGGAGCACTCAGGGAAACGTGTCCCTGCTGCAGCAGCTGGTGGAACAAAGGTGCCACCTCTCCTTGCACGTCCCAGCAGGAAGGTGGCTGTGCTGACAGCTGATGTGGGAGAGCAGCTCCAAAATGCAGTCAGTAATGGAGTTAAAATTGGCCTCCAGTGACAAATCTCCATGGCCTTGACCTCCTCCTTAGGCGAGGGTAATGTTTGTGGTGTGGCATACGGGCTGCCTTTGTGTGTGCTTCCGTCCTCTCCCAAGGCTGCTGGCTCTCAGGGGGAAGAGTAACTTTATTCCAACTCTTAGAAAAACTGGTGGCTGAATGAGGTCTCTGTGCAAGTTTCAAAAAACCTTTGTCTGGGTTCAAAAAGTGGGTTATTCTCAAAGCCTGGCTGTTTCTTTCGGAGAATCTCTCTTTTTTTTTTGTCTGCATCTTCCAGCATTCCCTAGTCCCATGGTGATTCTGAATGCAAATGAGAGTCACTTTAAAAACTGTTTGGGTAGCACAGCGTTGCTGGCCAGTTGGGGATGGCTCCCATCCTTCAACAGTGGCTGGTCACAGTTTTCTGTAAGTGTGTAAGGGGAGCAGTGTGTTTGGCACTGACCTCAGAGTCATGCATTGTTGTAGTATGTTGCATCACCTGTACTGATTGTGTTTCCAAAATACCTGTTTCCTTTAGTACACACAGCCACACCTGGGGAAGAAGGAGGATTGTTAAATAGCTTTTTGTCATTGGACAAACTGCTGTGTGACATTTTTAATCCCATTGTCATTGTGGTTTTAATGCTAGACCAGCCCAAAGCTGGGGCTGAGCATTGCTGCAGCTTTGCAGCTCTCAGCAGTGCAGACAGTCTCCACTGCCCCTCCTGTCTCTGGAAATTCAGATAATGGACTTTTGTGGGGAATTGGGTATAAAAATAGATGTTTTGGTAGCACTGAGAGGGAAATCTGTTAATAGATGCAGCTGGGAGCAGGCTCCAAAGTTCTTAACTTCCAGTGTACATAATGCCTGGCTCTTGGTAGTGAGAACTGTTTCTTGCTAAGTGTAGAGTTCCAAAAATCCTCTTAGTTAATTAGCCCGTGTCCTGCTGATGAAGTGCTTTGCACTAAGTGGGAGCCTTGTCCTCCTGCACCTTGAGACATCATCTTAGAGTTCAGTTTTCATGGCTGATCGACTCAAAGTTCTGCCTTGATTGAGTTTGTGGCATTGTGGTGGTGCCTGGCAGCTTCCTTGAGCAGCACTCAGTGTGCCATGCAGCCACAGCAGTAATCCATCATGTTACCACAGCAGGAGCTGCAAAGGGAGCAGGTTCACTTGCCCTGGCAGCAGAGAGTCTGGCTGTTGTTATTTGGGCATCCCATCTGGAAGCTGAGCTGGACAGTTAGTGAGCCCATACAGGCAGGGGGGAATCTGCTGGAGACACAGAACATCCCAGTTTTATTTATTTGTGTGCTTGTAAGAGCTGTGAGGGGTGAGGTCAGTCTGTAGCAGCTGTGTGGAGCAGGACTGCCTTCCTGCATCCTTAGTCAGTCCCTGGTTTTACACAGGTAGAGGATTGCATGCCCGTGTTTCAGAGGAAAAAAGGCTTTGACCAAACTTCTTTGTACCTTCAGTGATTTTCCTGTCTTCCTACATCCTTAATGCTCAGTTCTGCAACCTTCAGTGCTATTTGGAATGGTGTAACTAATAATCTAGGGAATTCATAGCCAGCATACTCCTCTAATCTGCAGCTTTCCTGCTCCTTTTCTCTGGATGTTGAAAGGTTCAGGTTTCACATGCATGTCAGAGATGTGATCTGTCAGAGAATCCTCCCGGATTCATCCCTGCTGCCTGGCACCCAGACAGCTCTGCCTGGCTCAGGGGTGTTCCTTATGCCTGCTGAATCAGGCAGTTTGCCCCAGGCAGCTCTCTGTGCCATGGGAATGGTGGCTGCTTGCACTGGGATGGCAGAGGCTGGCTCAGGGTCCTGCAGAAGCCACCAGGGCCCCAAACCTCTCGGATGAGAAACAGCTTCAGTAAGGGCCCACAGCCTGGGGGATTGCTCTTTTGTCATGTTCTTTGCTTTGGGCTTGCTTGGCATTTTATAAAGATGATTAGGGAAGAGGAGTGTGTTCCCTTTCATTGTGTTTGCTTTGGCAGAGCACTGCTCCTGAGGTAGCAGCACAGAGAAGGGATTTGCCTCCATTTGTCATATTTTAGGAGGTGCTGGCTGCAGTTAATGCCCTGGGCATTGGCAGCTGGAGAGACAAGCAGTGGCATTTTGGGACAGTTCATTCTTCTTTTCTGCATAGCAGTTAATAAATGAGCATCTAGACTTCCTGCCTTCTCCTGGGCTCCCAGCCCTCTGTTGCCAGATACACCAGTGGTGCTGGAGCTATGTCCATAAAACCAGGGCCTCTCACGGCTGGAGAATTCCTCCAGCTCCTGAACATCAAGTTGTTGGATCAAATTTTTCACCAGCACCATATTCATAGAATCCCAGAGTCTCAGAATGGATTGGGATCTTACATATCATCCTATTCCACCCCCTGCCATGGACAGGGCCACCTTCCACTAGAGCAGGCTGCTCCAACCCCTGTCCAGCCCGGCCTTGGACACTTCCAGGGATGGGGCAGCCACATGTTAATATCAAAAAAACATTTTAAACTCTTTTTTCCAGCTTTTGTGTGAAGGAGAGTGACTAAAACGAGTCAGGTAGATGCTTTCTCAGCCCCTCTGGTGCCATAGTGCCAGCAGACCATAGGAAGCTGGGGAAGTTCCTACTGCTGTTCCCACTCCAGTCCCTCCTGCAAGAAATCCTTTGGCTGTGCTCTGTTAGAATGTCCTTGGCAGCTCCGAGTGGCTGCACCACCAGGACTCCTTCAGTGCTCACCATGTAAAATAAAGGGGACATGAAAGGAAATCTGTTTTCCCAGGGACCTGCTATTCATGAGCTGATGCAACAGCATAAAGCTTGGGAATGTATGTTGATATAAGGGGAGTTTCCTGACCTGGTGTTATCTGTGTGTCCAGAGGGCTTGGATGTGGGACGAGCCTGGCTCTGAATGAATGCGGTCAGTCAGAGAGAGGCACAAGACACTTCTTATTTGTTGTGGTGTAGACAGTGTGTATTCAACCCAGTGTTTCCATGTCAACAGGGGATCTGTGCCAAAGCCAGCCCTGGAGTTAAAAAAGAAATTGGCCTTGTTTAGAGAAGCCCTCCTGCCTTTCCTGGGGACCCATGGACAGGGAGGCGCTGGCTGGATCCCACTCTTGGCAATGCAGTCCTGTGATTGATTGTGGGAGTGATTGCTGCTTTTCCTGTTGGAACATCTTCTCATCTCCACACTTGCAAGCAGACATTCCCAATTTTGAGGTCTGTCAGCCTGGGTGATGTACTTTCACTCCACGGAGCTCCAGTGAAAATGACTCTTCCAGTACAATCAATGCCACCCTTCTGGAGCAAAGGAAAAGCTTCTAGAAAGTTTGGTTAACTGGAATTTCCTTTACTTTTGCTGTTTTTCTTGATGCAGAGAGCAGTTTGGCCTGCCTAGTTTCTCCCCATATCCACAGTGCCCCTCTAAAGCATCCTTGGGTGATGGAGCAGCCTGGAGCCTGGAAGGTTCCCCTGGAGGCAGATGTTCAAGGGATGAGCTGTGGGAAGGTGATCAGGTGATTTTAAACCTCTGTGTGAGCAGGAAAACAGAGAGACAGAGACAGAAATTACCCTTCCCTAAGTGCTACTTAGGAGTGTGTACTCAGGAGCTGCTTTCATTTCCCGTTGATCCAGAGTGGAGGTGATGATCCCAGTGCTCCATTACGTTTAAGGAAATTGGGATTCTGAGGCTGCTGTGCCTTTTTGCAAGTACAGTGCTGGAGACCTGTGGCTTTTAACATAACATTAGTGGTTGGGGTGGAATGATGTGCAATTTGGCAGAGGAAAGTGGAGTTCCTTCGTCCCTCCCTTGTTCCTGGATGCTGCTGAGGAGTCAGATCTTTCCAAAGCTTCTTTGGGGAATGGTTCAGAATGGATTTTAAGTGCTGACTGCACTCATTACCTGTCTGATTAATGATTTAAGAAAGTGGTGAGTGGTGCTGCAAAACTCATTTGGAGATTAAAAACCCCACTATAATGGCAGCTCTTCAAAATTAGTGACAGTAGTTTGCTGTGCTGGGCAGGGGAAGGGGCTGGAGCCTTAGGCCTCAGGAGTGGGGTGGCCACAGGAGACCCTGCAGGTCACTTCTGGCTCAGAGAATCACCTGGGTTTGGGCCTGGTGTCCAAACCAGCCCTGCTGTTGCTGAATGATCTTTGTTCAGCCACACAGCCAGCCTGGTGAGGGAAATAGAATGTTTGTTGTGGATATGCCATCTTCCCATTATTCTTTTACCACCACCACGCTCCCAGACCCTGTCTGTGGAAGAACTGGTAGGGCTTTTCCACACTTCCTCCACAGTGTTCCTTGATGCTTATTTACTGTTTCTTCTGGTGGTAATCCTCACTGAAGCGTGCAGGGGGAGGATAGTTCCAGCAGTTTTCTTCCTGTTAAGTCAATTCATGTATTTTCTGGAGACTTTTTCCATTTTCCTCCTTCCTTGAGTCCCCTCATGCAGCTCATTCGGGATTCATAGCCCAGTTCAGTGCTCCCCTCTCGCTGGTGCTCCTGGCAGTACATCCTCCCTCTCCATTCACCCTTTGCCAGGCACACACAGAGCATCTCCAGAGATCACCCAGGGAGAGGGGGCAGATTGGGAACCAGCTGAGGGCAGGCTTTTCAAAGGCCTTCCATTCCAAATTAATTCTGCCACTGCTGAAGTTCAAACAAAGGCGTCTCGCAGAGGCTGAGTTTTAGAACCCAGTGCTGCTGCTGCTGCTGCTGCTGGGGTGTTTTCCCCTTCCCTGGTGATGACATTTCTCCATGGCTGGATCCAGACTGCAGGGTCCACCAGCACGAACAGCTACTGCACAGAGGTGCAGAGATGAGAAGAAGGTGCCCAACGCAACTTAATTTCCTTTTCCTTCCTCTTGCACTGCTGCAGCTGAAGAACAAATTCATGAAGAAGCTGCCCCGTGACGCGGAGGCCTCCAACGTGCTGGTGGGGGAGGTGGATTTCCTGGAGAGCCCCTTCATTGCCTTCGTGCGGCTGCAGCAGGCGGTCATGCTGGGAGCGCTCACCGAGGTCCCCGTTCCCACACGGTAAGGACATAAGGACAGCCACCCCCCCCTCAGGCACCACCCAGGGACCTGCATTTCCACCTGGCACCGTGGAAACAGCGGGCCAGGAGGTGTTCTCCATGCCCTCCGTGCCCTGACGGGCAGGACCCTCAGCGGTGGTGGTGCAAAGTAACAAAACTCACTGAAGCTGCTTCATCATTTTCAGCTCCTGAGGTTGGTTATAAGGAAACCATTCCACAAACACACTGACTTAGCAACTCAGCAGTAAAGGGCACTGTCAGTGTTGAATTGAAGTCCTGGAGCTTTTTTCCTGCCCCTTCTGTACAGATCCCAGGTTCCCTCTGCACTTTTTTGCTGTACATATTATTCCTCTTCAGCTCAGATCAAATGGAAAATTCAGTTCTGGCCCTCCTGGGGCAAAAAAAAAGTCAGGTGAACTTGGACATGCAATTCTACTGGGGCTTGTTGCTTTGTAATGCATAATGGCTCAAGGAAAAATGTCAGAGAAATATTTTATTTATTATGACTCATGTTGCAAATTAATCTCAGTCTCACAAATAGCAATATATCTTGTGTTCTTAAATATTTGAAGTCACTGCTTGAGTATGCCTGCCTGTCTAAGCCACCCTGTGTGAATTCATAGCAGTGTCACAGCCCTTGTATGGAGTGGAAGTTAGATGGCTGCTGGAATCCTTGCCTCTTTCTGTGTGCCAGACAAAGGGAAAAGTGCATCTAGCTTTGCTCTTCAGTGGTAGTAGCAGTGTTTGTGTTTCTTGGAGTTTGATCAAGTGGTTTCTTACAGCCACATCCCCAGCTGTCTGTACACTCTGGATATTCAGGTAGGAGTGTGGGGACTCAAATGTGGCTTCATTCTGTAGCAGGTTATTCATTCCTCAGCACTTCTGGCCTCTATGTACTTCAGTGTTCCAGCTTCCAACTCTAATCCCACTGACTATTTTTTGAACATATCTGTGAGTTCTTTTCAGCAGCTGTAGGATGAGGTATTGTTTGCTGTGGTGGTGGGAGCCAGGAAGTTAGATCCAGGATTGCTGGGCAGCCTCATTACTCAGTAGCAATAATCAAGGCAGTATGTCCTTCCATGCCAGCACTTTTCCCAGGAAATAGTATTATCCATTTGCTGTTCTCCAAAGCAAATACTGGCCCTAATCAAAGCAGGAAGGCTCATTAGGTGGCTTTCATGAGTGATGAAGAGCCATTTGCCATGGCTGCATCCTAGGAAATTCAATCAAGGAAATCCCCTCAGGGCCAGGAGGAGCTGTGATGGAACATCTCCGGTGCCGGGCTGGCATTCCTGCCATTCCTGCTGTGGGTCTGCACTTAGAGCCCGCAGACTGCAGGATGCTGGAGCCTCTGGCATGCCCAGCCTTCTGTGCTGTGGGGCCTCTCCTTTTCTTTGGTTCAGCTGTTGATTCCCTGGTGGAACTGCAGGTGCCACACGGTGCCAGCTGGGCGCTGTGCAGCCTCCCGGGGTTTCCAGCGCCGTGGGAGCCACGTTGTGGTGCTGTGGGCTGAGGCACTGGTGTGGGCCAGCTCTCCAGTACTGCCAGTGTGACCTGTGTGCCTCTCGTGCTGGCTTTATGTAGGGCAGGAGGGGGTTAAACAGGCAGGTTTTGGCTCAGGGCTGGTCCAGCCCCTCTGTCTGTGTTGGGTGAACATCTGCTCTTCAGCAACTGCAGATAGAGAAGCAGGGAATGGATTGGGTTGGAAGGGAAGGGAACTCAAAGCCCATCCCATTCCAACCCCCTGCCACGGGCAGGGACACCTTCCACTATCCCAGGTTGCTCCAGGCGCTGTCCAGCCAGGCTTTGGACACTTCCAGGGATGGGGCAGCCACAGCTGCTCTGGGCAACCTGTGCCAGGGCTTCCCCACCCTCACAAGAACAATTTCCTCCTGATATCCAATGTAACCCTGCCCTGTGTCAGTGGGAAGCCATTCTCCCTTGTCCTGTCACTCCAGGTCCTTGTCCCAAGTCCCTCTCCAGCTCTTCTGTAGCTCTTTTAGGCTCAGCAAGGGGCTGTGATGTCTCCCTGGTGCCTTCTCTTCTCCAGGCTGATCACCCCCAGCTCTCCCAGTCTGGCTCCAGAGCACAGGGGCTAGAAATAGAAACATCAGGGATGTGCAGTTGGAACAGAGATATCCCAGCCTTTCCTGAGTTTTCTTGTTACTGGTCACGTTGAAAAAACCTTTAAGGCCTTTGGTTTTCTTGTGTCAAATTTAATCCCACAGTACTTGGGACTCCTCATTTGGGGAAGCCCTGAGCTGGCAGCGTGGCTTGGGAGTGGCTTTGGATTTTCATCAGAGCAAGGCACAATCGTGTGTTCAAGGCTGCTGTTTAATGCAGTGAAGATGGGGAGAAAGATGAGGAATGAGCCAGGAGAAGATGTTTTTTGGAGATAAGCTGCACAGACTTGCACAGTCTGGTGTGCAGAGCTGGGAAAGGCCGCTGTCTGCAGGTCTCAAATGAAGTGAGGTAGCTTGCCCAAGGTACTTGGGAAGCGAGGGGCAGATCCAGGAGTCTGGTGCTCCCTGGCCTCCCAACAGAGGCTTTTCACTGCAAAGGCACTTTTCCTCCAGGACTTGGCTGAGATTCCTTTGTTCAGGTGCCTTCAGCCCTTATGGAGTTGCTGTTCTAGCAATGCATTGAGAGAAACATTGGATTTTGTTACTGCTTCTGAGAGACTTTGAGCTTGGTGGAAGCTCCCCTTCCCTGCCTGGCAGCATTATTAGCAATGTTAGGTGTCAGAAATGGGCATTGGATATCTCAGCATGGATACCACAGCTGGGAGGAGTTCTTGAGTGGCCTTCAGTAGAGGAAGAGGAGGGGTATGGCACAGCACAGAGTGAGAGCTTTTGTGGCTGGAAATGTTCATAACTAAATGAGAATAAATCTATGCACATGTACTCTAGATCAGGCCACTTGTTGTGGACAGGTAGAAGAAGTATAAAAGAAAGGACTCCTGAAATCAGGCCTGCTCTGTTAAATTAATAGCTAGCCTGTCATTTCTTCTAAGTGCAGCTGAGTCATTTACAAGTTCCCATGCAAGAACCATCTTAATATGAAAGCTTGTTAACACAACAACTTATTCTTAGGTGGAAAACAACTAGCACCTGCATAAACAATAACATCTGTCTCATGGGAATCAGTAGAAAAAATGTATAAACTAACTATAAATACAGAAGTTTGATAGACATGCAAAATACCATGGGCTAACCAATAAACTAAGTGTGAATGTTATTGCCCACCAAGAAGATCTGACACAGTGCCTTCTGATAATCCTATAAAATATGACCTAGAGAACAAAGATTGGGCTTTTCTGCGTGAACAAATGGACTCCTGGCTGCATATTAATGCTACAGCCACTAAAAGGCATTAATGTTTTTGTGTTTGTAATGTCTGGCCTGTGAAAAGATTTTATTCTACCCAATGAAGGCATTTCTGAGCCGAATTAGGACAAAGAATTTGGAAAATGCCACAGTCTCCTTGTTTTCAGCAGTGTTTTAGTAGTGCAGGAGCATTCAGGTGCTGCTGCTCTGTGCTGGAAAAGAGCCAGCTGGTTGGGGTTATTGCAGAAGAGGGTTATGAAAGTGTCTGGTTCTCCTGGAAAACCAGGAGAATGCCAAGCAGCAGCTCCTGAAGTTATGAACCTCTTTTTTTTTTTTTATATTAATATGTTTGGCTAATTTGCATCCTGCAGTTTGGAAAGAGTTGGCTGAGGAACAGTTTTTCTTGAGTGTTATTTTGTAAGAACTGGTAAAGCAGGGAAAGTTCCAGGAGGTGGGAGGAGAGCAGAGGACATGACCTGGGTGTGTGTGGCTTACTCACCTCGCCGTGAACCTCCAGTAAAACACTCAAACGCCTCGTGGAGGACTCAGTTAAGAGGTGTTGTGTAGTAATGCCAATCAATATGTATTTATGGATCCTGTCCTACTAACTTGCTGCCTTTTTCCTTTTAGGACTCTAGATTCTCTTGAACAGAAAGTACTTGTTTGGATATAATACTCCTCATAAGCCATTTAACTTAGTACCTCATCATATTTGAGTTAGGGAGATAAAATAATATTTAATCCAGCTCTTGGAAGGGAATAGGTGCTTCTGGTGAGGTTATTTCATCTGTGTGTTTGCAGTTCCAAAGGTTTCATATGGTGGTGTTTTTTAAACTCTTCAGCAGTGACTTGGATGTAGTTGCTGCCCAAAGAGATCATGTGAAAAATGAAGTGTCCAAGGCCAGGTTGGACAGGGCTTGGAGGAACCTGGCTAGCAGAGGGTGTAGATAGCCTTTAGGATCCTTTCCAACACAAACTCTTCTGTGATTCTGTGAAACAAATCCCCATGGAGATGGGCAAGCTTTTGTGGTGCACAGGCCATGGTGGGCCACAGGGTGTAACCTCTGGTCCAAAGTGAGCTTGAGGCCTCTGGCAGCCTCCAGATCTCTAACAAAGACCACAGTTTTTACAGTCAGATTTCTGTTCAGGTGTTGTGTAAGTAATAAGCTGTTGGTTTTGCCATCCTAAGGGGGAACAATCTCTTGGTTTTGTCAGATTTCTCTTCATTCTGCTGGGACCAAAGGGCAAAGCCAAGTCCTATCATGAGATCGGCCGAGCCATTGCCACGCTGATGTCGGATGAGGTAGGTGCCTTGGCATCTCCAGTGGGAAATGGTTCTCCCAAGTAACAGTGTCCTTCCCTCCAGCCTGGTCACATCAAGCTGAAATACCCATGTTATCTCCTCATGTCCTAATAGCTTCCATCTGTTGACATAATTAGTGCCTCTGGCTTTGTGTTTGTTAAAAGCGTGACTCTAGGAGGGGTCTGTCTGCCGTGTGTATTCTCCTGCTAGCAATCACTCTTTCATATCAACTGTGAATTAATTGTTGAAATTAGTCCATTGTGTTGAAGTTATTCCTTGTGTCCCATTCTGCCATCCCAGAATCCCACAGCCAGGGGTATGCAGGTGATGCCCACGGCCCGTTTCCCCCATGTGGTGCCGTGTCTGGCACTGTGTCCTGGGCACTGGCAGTGTTTATTGTAGCCAGGAGCAGCTGGCCCCTCCTTGCTGCTGTGGCTGGGCTTTCAGGAGTCATTTACAGCTCCTTTCTTCCAGCATCCCTGGGACCCTGTGCACCAGGGGCTCGTTCACATCAGCTTTGCTTCTTGGCCTTGCTTTGCTCTCCTACAGCTCCTTCATCACAGCTCTGCTGCTTTCTGTCACTCAGTGGGCTGCTTCCCACAGCCCCAGAGACCCTTCCTGCCACCAGCTCGTCTGTCACATGCACTGATCCACCTCCTCTCCACACAGTCCAGAGGATTCCTATAGAATTCAGAATTAATGCTTTTTTCCTCCCCCTGCCCTTTTCTCATTTGTCCTTCGTGATTAATACCAGGCCTGATTTCACTAAAATCAGTTTATGATGTTGTTTTTGAGTAAATACTGTCATCAGTTCTGTGTCACAGGGTTAAAAATGAATCTGGGTTTGTAGGTGGCTTTGTCAAAGTGTCTTCTCCAAGTGTAATTGAAAGTCCTTGTGTAGAGGAAAACTTTTTTGCACTAAAGATATAGATAATTGCTTTACTAACATTCTTAAAGGTTAGAAAGATGGTTTTGCTTAAAATTAGATATATGCCTAAAAGGAAAGAATCTCTGTTGTTATCCAGCCAAAGGAAGGGGCTTTCTGAGGGTCACACCTCCTTGTGCCTCATGTCCTGTTACTTTTTCAGAGGTTTCTGAGGAGGAATTTAGTTGATATTGTAGAACTCAGCAGCTGCTTCTGGAGTCAGGGCCACAGAAAATACAAACCTTTTTCCACCAGGAGTCTCTTTTCCTTTTAGGTATTCCATGACATTGCCTATAAAGCCAAGGACCGTCAGGACCTGATCGCAGGCATCGATGAATTTCTGGATGAAGTCATTGTGCTCCCCCCTGGGGAATGGGATCCAGCCATTAGGATAGAGCCCCCCAAGTCTCTCCCTTCTTCAGATAAGAGGTAATAGCAGGAGAGAGAGAGGTAATAGCAGGGCTCTGTGGCCGAGGACAGTGAGCATGAGGTGTGCAGAGGGGATGGGAAGAGGCAGTGTTCTCCTTGTGCCAGGTGTATGCAGTGACCTGCACCTGGCTGTCACTATTTTGAAAGTCCTGGAAGTATTTTCAGGCCTTCCTTGGTAGCTGGAGGGAGGATGTTCCTGGAAGTCTGTACCTTTTGAGGTGATGTTACAGGCATACAGTAACACAGCTGGTAGTTGGCTGGGCTCTTTGGGGCTCTTCTCGGTGCTCGTGCCATGCTGTGTCCTGGCCTAGGAAGAGCATGTAGGCACACAGTATCACAGCTGGTAGTTGGCTGGGCTCTTTGGGGCTCCTCTTGGTCCTGGTGACGTGCTGTGTCCTGGCCTAGGAAGAACATGTACTCGGGTGGGGAGAACCTGCAGATGAACGGCGACACGCCCCACGACGGCGGCCACGGCGGCGGCGGCCACGGCGACTGCGAGGAGCTGCAGCGCACGGGCAGGTCGGTGACACCCCCCCTGCAGTGCTTCCCTTGCCAAAGCATCCCCAGCCCAGTGGGCTGCCTGTACAGGCTGAGGTGGGAGCCCAGAATGTGTCCTGGGGGCTTCCTGTGCCCAGAGTGAGGCTGTGGGAAGGGTTCGGAACATCCAGCTTGGCAGAAGGTCGTGGATCAGGTGCTCAGTAAATGATAAAGAGCCATTGAAAAGGACACAAGGCCCAGGTAGGTGCTGCCTGCTGGGAGCCTGTGAAGTCAGATGAACTGCAAGGGACACAGACATGGCTGGTACAAGCCTCAGTTAATCTGTGTGGATTGCTGAAGGGGTGCCTTAGCCAAAAGCAGGGATGTTCCCTTTTCTGGACATTAGTGTTGTGGTTGGATTGCACAGCCAAAGGCTTTTATGGGATAGCAATAGAGAAGGTAACAGTGCCCCAGGCCCTGCTCTCTGCTTTGTTACTCTGCTTTGTGCCATGTTAAAGTCCACTGGAGTGGGAATGCAGCTCAGGTGGCCACGAAACCGCAAGCTCAGCATATCGAGATCATTGCACAGAGCTTCATGGTGGCTTTGTGCCCTCCCTCCTACTCTGAATCTTCTTCAGTTTTAGTTCTAGTCTAAATTCTAGGAGAAAAGTCTGAAAGTCTTCACACCGTCTTGGTGTGTACAAGGCAGTGGAGAGTCCTGATTTGGGGTCAGAAGGTGGCGTGTGCCTGTCTGTCACAGGGTCTGTGCAGTCCTGGCAGAGGTGGGGAGCTGTGAGCAGGGGAACAAGAGGCTAAACAAGCATTTTTTATGCTGGCAGTGTCAGTGCCACGTGGAGTTTATGAGACTTAAGTACAGTCTCGTCTGTAATCATACAAAAAGGGATGTCTGCAGGTGAATTCTTTTGTCATCCAAGAGTGTTTTCCTTATGTTTTCACTTCTAGTTCTTTTGCTGGTTATTAATTGGAAGCATTTTTTCATGCAGCAGATTGTTTGGCTCGCCCAGCCACGGTGTCTGCTATGTGGAGAAATTCAGGCAGGGACTTAGACCAGAGTTAATCTATTTTATTACATCAACTAATATATTTGGGGGAAAAAACCCCAACAGATGAGCTTCCTGAAATACAAACTGTGGTGGTCTGTTTCAGCAGAAGCCTGGCTTGTAGTCCTGCAGTTTGTCCCTTTGCAGCAGCATCACAAGTTTGAGATATTATCTCTCCTTACAGCGTTGTCTCTGAGATCCCTGGACCACCCCAGCTGTGATAAGACTGAAACATGCTGATCTCACTCCTCTGAGATACTACTTCATTGCTGGCAGTGTCTCTGATGGCTAAGTGTGGTGAGTTCCACTGTGGGACAGGTTTATGAGTCTCCTCTTGCTTGTCCCTGCAGGTTCTGCGGGGGCCTGATCAAAGACATCAAGAGGAAAGCGCCGTTCTTCGCCAGCGACTTCTACGACGCTTTGAACATCCAGGCCCTCTCAGCCATCCTCTTCATCTACCTGGCCACTGTCACCAATGCCATCACTTTTGGGGGATTGCTTGGGGATGCTACGGAGAACATGCAGGTGGGCAAGAGCTTTCAGAGCCAGCAAATGCAGCATTTGCCTTTTGCTCTCCAGTCAGAGCAGTGTTTGGGCACTGGCAAAGCTGGAAGTCTTGGTACAGTAATGGAGGTGCTCTGTGTTTTCACTGCTTTCTCTGCTGCTGTGCTGTCCTTTGACAGCAAGTGGTGAATAAAAGCAGGCCCAAGAGACAGAGAAGGTCTTTGCTCCTTCTGTAGAGAGAAGCTCCTCTGATCTGCTCTCAGTTGTACCATTTTAGTCCAATTCAGTTTGCTAAGTCTGAATCCTCTGCCTGATTCCTACAATACCTGGGCTTTGGCCTCTCTGGTGAAAAGAAAATGCCAACATTATTAGGAAAATGAGTAACACAGGAGAGGAATGTCAGGTCTTTAGAAAGGTGAATTTTGTAGTAGTGGGAGGGCATGAGCTGAGAACCAGCCACATATCCATGGAGAGGCTGGATCAATGGCTTAGCTCAGGCTAAAGAGAAGGAATTCTCTATTAACAGTGCTGGAGGTGCTTTGTGGAATAATAGGAAAAGTAGGAGGTTGTATTTAGATAGATTCAGTTCAGTCAAATCTCCTAGCAATAATCAAGCTCATAATGATAATGACTGAATTATTAATTTATGCAGGTTTAATTAAGTCAAACATAGGAAATGAGGGCACCTATCTGGAACCCTGCACTCCCCTGTGATGAATTACAGGCTAGAGTAAGATCCAGCAGCCTGTGCAGTGCCCAGCTCCCCTCCCTCCTGTACAAACAGTTTGCTTTTCCTGAGACTTAAGGAAGTCAGGAATGGAGAGGCCTCCAGGTCCCACCAGTGAGCAACACTGGACTGTCATGGGGTAGCAGAGCAAAGCCTGTCTGCTCTGCATAAGGTGCAGTCTTTAAATTGCAGGAGGAAGGGGAAAAGTTACCTGATTCCAAATCTAGTTCAAATTGAAAATCACTTTATTGTGGCCAGAAGTCTCAAGAATACTTAAAATCAAGTAGCAAAAAAACCCCAGAGAGCAGTATTTTTGGGGCTTCTACATCCCAGTTTGTGTGTCTGTGTCTTGTTTGTTGTAAACAGGGATGTGGCTGCTGCTGGGGCAGGCACTGAGCGTGGCCCATCCCTGCTCCCTGTCCTGGGAGCTGCCCCAGCCAGCACTGCCTTCGCAGCTTGCTCCTGAGTTTGCTGTTTCCAAGAAAAGACACTATTCTTAGCTACAGACACGTGGAAGGATGCAGGGAAAAGAGATTCCAGATGCTCTGACCACGAGGGCCCACTCCATGAGTAATTCCAGAGCAGTGGAGGGGATCAGCTGTGTGAAGGCTGTTCCTTGCCCTGGGATTACTGGGCTCAGCCTTACAAGTCCCCCAAAGGCAGCCAGGCTGTTGCTTTCCTCAGTGTAATCACTAATTCGTGTCTTCTAAAGGAAGAGAGACACAAAACTGGGTTTCAATTCCCTCAGTACCCCTGACAAGTCAGGAGAGCTGCAGCCCTGCAGCCTGGGCAGCAGGGAGGATCAGCACGGGCGGTTATCCCAAGTAGCTCTGGCTTGTGTGGCACCAACATGTTGGTGACAGCTGCAGGGGACAGAGGATGCTGTCCCCTGTGTCACAGGCCCAGGGACATGCAGCACAGGGTCACACCAGAAGGGCTCCTTCGGGGAGGGTGACTCCTGTGCCGTGTCCCCGCAGGGCGTGCTGGAGAGCTTCCTGGGCACCGCGGTCACCGGCGCCGTGTTCTGCCTCCTGGCTGGCCAGCCCCTCACCATTCTGAGCAGCACAGGGCCCGTGCTGGTCTTTGAGAGGCTCCTCTTCAATTTCAGCAAGTGAGTACGGGCCGGGAGAGGGCGGAGGGCAGCAGTGTCCCACACCAAGGAGGTCCAGCCGGGGCATGAGCTGCCTGCTGCTGGGGAAGGAGGGGATTTAGTGCATGAAATGGAACCTCTCCTTCCGTGCTGAGTGCAATCACATCAGGGATTTTCCCAGCACGCGTGTCCCAGGGCAGTGCCCAGTGTGTGGCTGCCTGTCTCTGTGGGGCTTCCTGAAACAAAAACAACCTTGGCCACTTCAGTGCTCCGTGAGGAGTTTGCTCTAGTTGCAGTGTGCTGCTTCTCCCTGTCACTGCTTCTCTGACTCCCATAGGAGTCCCTCTCTTCACTATCAAAATCCCATGGGTCTCAAGGTTGCCAAGAATTTGTCCAGCAGTCGTTTGAAATAATCACTATTATTAATGAAAACAAAAATGTCTGAGGTAGAAACAGCCCCCAGAATTCCACGAGGGAGCTTTCCTGCTTTTAAAGGAAATTTCCTGCATTTTTTTCCATTTAACTGGTTTGAAGATGTTCTGCTTCCTCCACATTGTTGATAGCTGACACCCAGAGCTAAAGGGAGCCCATTTTGCTAGGTGTGCTCATTTACCATTCCCACATCTGCAATACAAAGAAGATACACTGGAATCCCCAAAGGAATCAGCAGTGTCATGGATGATTTCACCCAAGGGGCTGGTGACCCTTTGGCTGGTGTTTTGCAAGGATGTAATTTTAGGTTACACAGAACACACCCCAAATCCCTCGTGGTCTGTGTTCTCAGCGTGGCAGGTTGTGCAGGACTTGTGTTCCTACATGGAGGGAGGGGTGGGGGCTAGAAAAAATAGCTGGAAAATTAGATTATCCCCTGGAAGCTACCAAAGGGTGAGAGTTGTGCAGTGGAGCAAGAGGGGGACACCCTTCTATTCTTCCCTCATCTGGAATCAATGAAGAGAGTCAGGAGTGGACATACTGCACCTGTTGGCACCTGGCAAGCATGACTAAACCCAGGTGCAGCAGGAAAAAAGCAAGATGGAAAATGACTTTGTACTGTTTTGGAAGAAAGAAGGTGGTTATTGTTAACCTGAGGAGGAGGTGGCAGTTGTAAAAGCCATTGTCCTAACAACCTGGCAGAGCAGAAAGGCAGGACTTTTCAAAGGAGGCCTTCCTTAGAAGGAAATTGGAACTGAGTGCTTTTATTTTTCAGTAATGCATTTGTGGTTGTTCATTTTCACAACATGCTGTTTCCTGCTAGGAGCAAAAGTAGAAAAACTTCCCATCCCCTGACTCATTTCAAGTGTGACTCTGTGTGTGTGTCTGAAAAGGTCCCTGAGAATGCCCTGCAGACCCAGCTGTGTGTCTGGCCTCGGGTGCTCCATGCTGCTGGCACCCAGGACCCATCTGCAGGACGTGGTGCTTCAGGAGCACTGCAGGAATTTGAGGAGCAAAAGCTAAAATAATGTAGTTGAACATTTTTTAAGTTCTTCAATGTGTGGAGTCAGTGTAGCTGGGTTTCTGCCAGCTGCCTTCAGATAGATGGGACCTCCTGCCCTCTCAGACACTGACTCTGGATATTTCAGAGTTGTCATTCAGGTCTTGTATTTTTATTTTTTCCCTTCTCTTTTTCTAAATCACTTTGTTTCTTACTTGCTCCTTGCCCCCTTCCAGGTCAAGGCTTCTGGCTTCCAGAGAATTACAGCTGGCTGAGCCTGCCAGTCCCACCACTTCTTGCTTCCTTCCCCAGAACAGGCAGTGGCCTTCCTGGCAGGTCCTCATCTGCTCCAGTGTTCCCTTTAGGCACTTTTTTGTTCCTAAAAGCCCAGCTTTGGACTCTGTGCCAGCACAGCACCTCAGCCTCAAGCAGAAAACTAGGGTGGGGGCATTGTTCCCAGGAGGGAATGAGGCAGCTGGGTGCATGGCTCTCCACCCCCTGCCATTCCCAGCACCAGGGTTTGTCATAGAATATCCCAGGTTGGAAAGGACCCGTAAGGATCAGAAAGTCCAACTCCCTGCACCTGGCAAAACTACCTAAAACTAAACCATATGATAAGAGCACTGTCCAGATGTTCCTTGAACTCCATCAGGTTAGGTGCCATGACTGCTTCCCTGGTGAGGCTGTTCCAGTATCCAACCACCCTCTGGGAGAAGGTTTTTCCTTTATGTCCAATCTCAACCAGTCTGTAGGAAGGTAGGAGGGCTCTGCAGAGAGACCTGGAGTGGTTGGATGGATGGGAGAGTCCAATAAGATGAAGTTTAATAAATCCCAGTGCCCAGTCCTGCATTTGGGCCACAATAACCCCCTGCAGCACTGTGGGCTGGACAGTGCCAGGCACAAAGGGACCTGGGGGTACTGGTCACCAGAGCCAGCAGTGTGCCCTGGTGGCCAAGAAGGCCAGTGGCTCCTGGCCTGGATCAGGAGTGGTGTGGCCAGCAGGAGCAGGGAGGTCATTCTCCCCCTGTACTCTGCACTGGTGAGGGCACACCTGGAGTGCTGTGTCCAGCTCTTGTCCCTCAGTTTGGGAAGGACATCGAGACCCTTAAGCCCATCCAGAGGGGGCAACGGGGCTGGTGAGGGGCTTGGATCACAAACCCTGTGAGGAACAACTGAGGGACCTGGGGATGTTTAGCCTGGAGGAAAAGGAGACTCAGGGGTGACCTTATCCCTGTCTACAACTCCCTGGAAGGTGGCTGTGCTCAGGTGGGGTTGGTCTCTTTGTCCAGGCAGCACTGACAGAACGAGAGGACACAGCTTCAAGCTGCACCAAAGGAAATAGAGGTTGGATATTAGGTAAAAGTTTTTTATAGAAAGGATGATAAAGTATTGGAATGGTTTGCCTGAGGGAGTGGTGGAGTCACCCTCTGTGGATGTGTTTAAAAAAAGAGTGGTTGTGGCACTTGGTGCCTTGGTCTAGCTGAGGTGTTAGGGCTGGGTTGGACTCAGTGATCTGGAAGGTCTCTTCCAACCTGGTGATTCTGTGATTCAACTCCCCCGACTCAGCTTCATTCCATGTAACATCTGCTTTGTACTTCCTGATCTTATCTAACCCCATGTTTTCCTTTCTTGCCACCCTTGTCTTGTTGCAGGGACAATGACTTTGACTACCTGGAGTTCCGCCTCTGGATCGGCCTCTGGTCAGCCTTCCAGTGTCTCATTCTCGTGGCCACCGACGCCAGCTTCCTGGTCAAGTACTTCACCCGCTTCACCGAGGAAGGGTTCTCCTCCCTCATCAGCTTCATCTTCATTTATGATGCTTTCAAGAAGATGATCAAGCTGGCAGATCATTATCCCATCAACTCCGAATTCAAGGTGGACTATATCACTCATTACTCTTGTGCCTGTAAACCACTAGATCCAGGTAAGGGAGTGTTCATTGCCTCTCCAGTTTGTAGATAGGGGGTGGCCTTTGCTCTCCTTTTCCCTTGTGCTGCAGCCCAGGTAATAGGTAGATTATTCCTTCTTTATCGGCCACCTTCAGATATCCTGTCTTAGTCTCAGGAAGCTGAGAGGTAAATTTCATCCCAAGTGGAATGTCAGTGTTGCAGCAGAGCTCTCATTAGGGGTAGGAGTGAGCCAAGACACAGACTCTTGTTCAACAACGTGAAAAGGGTCCCAGTTGATTCCCCTCTCCAGCCAAGCCATCCTGACTCTGACTACTGCAAGCTCCTACTGTTGGCTTCCCCTGCAGCCAATTCCTGCTCGACTACAACTGCATGTATGAGTTTGCAGACTCTGCAGGCTGTTCCTGCTGGAATATGACTGCAGGCTCCAGCAGCAGGCTCTCACTGCAGGCCCCTCACAAACTTCACCACAGATCTTGTTCAGCAGCAACTCTCTGGTTATTTCGTTCTTCTGGGTTGTTCCTTCTTCCTCAGGGGTCCTGCTGTTCAAGGTCCATCCCTGAGCAGCCACCCCACCCCTTTTGTCACCCTTATCTTCAGTAGTCACAGCTGTGACCCATTAAGGGCCAGGCTGTTCCTCTTCTTTGGTAATTAGTACAGCTGTGACAGGGCCAAGATCACCTGTAATCCCTTCTTCTACACCTACATGTCCCAGTACAGCTGGCCTTGCTGGAACTCCTCCAGAGAGCATCATGACCAGTGGAGAAGCTGTTTCTGCACCCCTGTCTCCTTGCATCCCTGTTCCAAATGAGAATGCCATGAAGGGGCAGCAGTGGTGGCCAGGTCACTGCTGTGCAGCCGAGGTCACTGCCATGGAGCACAGGCCACTCCTGTTTCAGGAGCTGGATTTATTCAAGGTGTTACCCAAACATGGGTGGTTCCCACCTCCTGGCTGCACGGATGAGAGGGAAAGCACAAACAATTGCTGCCCTTCCAGGAGGGGAAGTGTATCCCCAGGGCAGCCTATCTCTGGAGCGTGGGCTGTGCAGCAGATAGAGCCAGTGTACCTGTGGCTCTGGAAACAAAGGGTCACAAAACCCAAATCCAAACTGAAACACGCCAGCTGTACCGTTGGGACCACTCCTAGGATCCCAGAAACTTGATCTGTGCCCAGAGTAAACTGCAGGTTATCTGGGCACACCTGTCCAACAGGAAAAGCTGCTGGCTGCTCCTTGCAGGCGTTGGGAGCTGTTCCCTGGGGCTGGGTGCCTGCCTTCCCTGTTAAACACAGGACCTTGGGGAGCACGTGGGTGCCAGTCTGCTTCTGCCTCTGCTGGAATGGCAGAGTGAATTCCTTTTGGAAACTAGGACGGTGGGAATGGTCAGTGCCAAATTGGAAGTCTCCACTTCCCATTGAAACACTTGTGGCTCTCCAGACACCCAAGTGGAAAAAGTTTATTTATGCAAAACCTCAGTCAGCCATGAGGACAGGGGCCACGAGCCCATTTGCAGGAAGGATTGCATTTCTAAATGAAATTTCAAATTCATGATTCCTAATGCTTCAGAAGCCACAGGGAATGCTGCTCCTTCTTTCAAAGAAATTATCCCCATCCTGTTGATTTCAATTTCTTGCTCTCTTTTTTCTTTCTTTTAATTCAAAACTGTGTTTATGCTGGACACTGAATCGCATTTTGCTTTTCTGGATATCTTTGGCGTTGTTCTTGCATTTGAAATTAATCATTAGGAGTGCTCTGTGGGTATTTAATTTAATCCAGAAATCATTAGGAAAATATGGGGAAGCTATGAAATATTATATTGTCTGTCTGGGTTTTTGTGGGTTTTTTTTAGCATCAACTCAAAAGATAATCCCAGTTGGGTTTGGGTTATGTTTCACTTAACCTTTTCTGTTTTGTGAGTGAATGATGATTGAGGCTTTTGAGTCTCTCTGAAACACTTGTGACTCACTTTTCTGGAGCAAAGAGGTGGCAAACAGCTTGACAGAGTCAAGAAATTATTTAATAATTGGAATTGGCTCTCCTTCCTAACTGTTTCCTGCATCCTGCTCACCATATTGCCTTTTTTCTTTTCTCTTGCAGTTAATAGCTCATTACTTAACAGGACAATGGTGCTGTCAGACTATGAGCTGGTCTCTCCCTCCTCTGAGCTGGTGAGTTCCCCTTGGGAAGGCAGGGATCCCACGGCCTGCAGAGTCTTGTGGTGCCACTCTGCTGGCGAGCTCTGGATAGTGAGGAGAAAGAAGTGGAGCTTGATGGATCACATCCCTGTGGGGGGGGATGGAAGTTGAGGCACAGAGTAACAACCCCTTTTAGTCAAACACCAGCAGAAAATGGTCTCACCCAAACCCTTCTGTGCTTCCACGATTTTAACTTCTGTGTGATGCCTCCCTCAGATACTCTGTCACCATTCCTGTCCCACCATGGGCCAAGTATCCACATGGAAACATTCCCTTTTTTCCTGCAGGCCAACAGCACCATTGACTGGGCAGCTCTGACAGCCAAGGACTGCTTGAAGTACGGGGGTCAGCTTGTGGGCAACAACTGTGACTATGTCCCTGACATCACCCTCATGTCTTTCATCCTCTTCTTTGGCACTTACACCTGCTCCATGGCCCTGAAGAAATTCAAGACCAGTCGCTACTTTCCCACCACTGTAAGTATCTCCTCTCACCCCATCAGTCTTTCTGAGGGCACAGGTCAGCCTTCCTTTTGGAGCTGCTGTCCTGCACACAGGGAGAGATGCTCTGCAGGGAAGCAGTCGGGATAAAAGTGCAGCTGGTTGTTGGATCTGGTTATCAGAGGTATGCCTGGGATTGCTCCCAGTGCATCTGGAGAGCACAGGGAAGGCAGCAGAAGAGCCAAGAGGAGCTGTAACCTGTGTGGGTAATGTGGCAGGGCTTTTAAAGGTGCTGAAGGCAACCTTTCCAAGCTTTCAGGCACGTCTTGGGTGCATCTGCTTGTTTTGTCCCCTGGTGAGGCTCCAGGCCGGGCGTGCGAGCCAAAGTCATTTCTCTCTGAGACTGCCCCGTTTCTGGCATCCTGACACACAGGGATTTATCCTGCATGGATGTTTACTGTTCCACTGGGTTACAGTTGAACCTCTCTTATTTTTAATAGAAAGGAAACAAATTCCATCCGGGCTGGAATGCAGCTCAATTTATCTGTAACCATGCAAACCCAGGAAACCTGGAAGGAACAGCAGCTCTGGGGAGCTCACACAGTTCCAGGCTAGCACAGTGGCTCCTGTCTGGTGAAATTCTGGGGTCTGATCAGTGGCAGCTCTTAAGTTTTTGTATTCCAGTGACTTCAGGAGAGCTGCAGTCTTAGGGATTTAGCTGAGAAGCCTGGTTTGTTTTCCTGTCTGCTTCGATTGACTTATTACTTGAACAGCAAACAGGGTAATCTCTGCCAGTCCTTCAGAGTATCTCATTTGTGGAAGTTTGTGCTGTTTCCGTGCTTCCATTTAGGCTTTCAGAGAACACAGTAAAGTACCAAGGCATGTGTGGCAAATGTACTGGATAGGATGGTGGGCATAACTGTGGGGGAAGAAATGATGAGCCTGTCCTGCCAGGGTGTGCCATGTGGGCACTGGAGCGTGGGTGAAATGGTGTCCTGTGGTGCTGACTCCTGTGGTTGTGGTACCACGTCTCTTCCAGGCCCGGAAGCTCATCAGTGACTTTGCCATTATCCTGTCCATTTTGATCTTCTGTGGAATAGATGCCCTGGTTGGTGTGGACACACCAAAACTAATTGTGCCAAGTGAATTCAAGGTATGTTGTTGCCAGCTTGTTTGCTGGCTTTTGGAAGAGTTTCCTTTTCCCTCTCACCTGCCCTGTACGGAGTGACTTGCCCTCAGAATGTAGTCAGCAGTCTGGAAAGGGCCTGTTTACTCAGAGGGTTAGGATGCTTTTTGTTAGCATCATTTTAATTGGCTGGTTTATCTCCTAAATTCTGCCTCCATGCTTGGAGCCTTTGACTGGTGTTAATGGGAGGGACGAAATTGCCACAAACCTGAAGTGTCTCCCCGGAGCTCCATTGCTGGAAGCAAACATGGCTTTGGGATGTCATCACCCCTGTATTGTGCCTCTAACACAAGCTTTCTTCTCCTTGCCTTTCAAAGCCAACCAGTCCCGAGAGGGGTTGGTTTATCCCACCTTTTGGAGGGAACCCGTGGTGGGTGTACCTGGCAGCAGCCATCCCTGCCCTGCTGGTGACCATCCTCATCTTCATGGACCAGCAGATCACCGCTGTCATTGTCAACAGGAAGGAGCACAAGCTCAAGGTGGGTGTGCTTTTTGTCTGGAGCACGTGCAGGGGCCTTTCCTCCTGCCACCTTCCCCCCTTGTGGACACAAGCCTATTCCCTGGCACTGCCTGCTGTTTCCAAGCAGGAAAAGTGGCTTTGTGGCCAAAGCTGCACGGTGCTGTCAAATACCAGCAATAAGCTGGAGAGATTTGGGGCATACCAAGGGCATAGCCCCAGTTGGATGTTATTTAGAGAGCTGATATGTAACAGCCTAAGATGTAGTCATGTTTTTAAAACAAACTTTCCAGACCAGTGATATGCAGTTTTTCATGCCTGTAGGGTTTTTCCATTCCCCTGCACGGTCAGTTCTATTGAAAAATATTAAATTCCTGTGAAAGAAGATTGTCCCTTCCTGCTCACAGG
The DNA here is from genome assembly GCF_027477595.1 of Haemorhous mexicanus. NCBI lineage: Eukaryota > Metazoa > Chordata > Aves > Passeriformes > Fringillidae > Haemorhous > Haemorhous mexicanus. The sequence goes on from NC_082344.1 coordinate 2,033,658, forward strand.
GCATGTTTCAAGTGGTCTGACCCATTTGTGGGAGTAATGGCTCCCTCAAAACACAGGCAGTGGTGGGTCATTATTTAGATGCCTGCTTTATCAGTTATCGGGAGAGCTGCTGGAAATGGAAAGGGAGCTTCTGCCTGGAAAAGAGGAGGATGTTTCAATTCCTGTGGTCACTGTAAACATTAGACAAGAAGTGTGTAATTTAAGACCATCCTGAGCCCAACCTGGAGGAGAGATTTGAAGTACCAGGGAATGGGAAAGGTTTCTTATGCACAGTGATGACTGCTGGCTGATGGTTTAAAAACAACCCCTCAGAACATCCTTGTTTGCCACCTGCATCTGGGCAGATAAACTCAACACTGGGCCCTCGTGTTCCTCAGAGATGGCTAAACAGTGTTAGGTCTGTCTCTTGCACCTAACCAAGCATTTTCTTCAACACTGTAAGAAAATATTGGCTGTTCTTCCCTCATGAGGAAGAGGCCCCTCATCTCTGCAGCTTATGAGCCACTGAATGTGGTTTTGCTGTCAGCACTGGCTGCACTTTTTTAGTAACAAAGTTATAAACACTCCAGCAAAGTACTGCTTGATGTAAAAAATGTATTCCCTGCTTCCTTTGTTTATGGTGTGAATATGGTATTTTGTGGAATTGAGGGTTCACAAGCCCCATCTTGTTGTTCCACACCAAAAAACACTTCTGTACACAGGAGCTGCAGTAGGAAAAAAGGTGGTTTTTTTCTGCTGATCCCTTGCTAAGTGTTGGCAGGGTATTGCTGGGTGCCCATCCTGGTGCCACCAGCCAGCCAAGGTAAGCAGCGCACGTGTCTGGAAAACAGTGAGGACTATTCAAGAGAAGCTGGATTGCCCTCCCTCCTGGGTCATCCTGGGCCTGGATCATTTGTTTTTTTCCAATAACATCAAACTGAATGGGATTTTAAAAAGGTTAATCTGTTTTGCCCGCTGTTTTTCTGAAGATCTCTTCTCTTGGTGCCTCTTTTGTTTCTTCTGTTCTTCTCTTGGCACTTGTGATTGCTGGAATTCCTGGTTTATTTCATTAAAGGATTTTAAAAATAGAGGATCAGAGGTGTTTGAAAAGGAGTCAAGAACAAGGGCAGCTTTCTCCTTGGGGTAGGGAATGAGACTTCAGCTGTTCTTGTTGCACTCCTGAAGGAGGGAGATGGTTCCTTATGCTGTTCACAAGATCCAATCTATTTCTGTTTGGCTCTGTTGGCCAGGATGCTGCAGAAGGAAATGCTGCCTGTCCAGTGTGCCTCTGCCCTGCTCCAGAGGCATTTGGAATAATTAAGCTGAAGGTTGTTTGTCTCCCTCCACAGAAAGGTGCTGGATATCATCTGGATTTGTTCTGGGTGGCCATTCTGATGATTGTCTGCTCCTTTATGGGGCTGCCCTGGTACGTGGCTGCTACCGTCATCTCCATCGCTCACATCGACAGCCTGAAGATGGAGACTGAGACTTCAGCCCCTGGAGAGCAGCCCAAGTTTTTGGGAGTGAGGTATGTCCCACCAGGAAGGCTCAGTTATCTCGTTTGCCTGCAAAATCCTCTTGTACAAAGAATTTTGTGCTGCCTTCTCCCTCTTTCCAAAGCCAATTCCTTAGGCGAGCCCCCTGTGGCTCCTGCAAAGTTTACTTGACCACATCAACAAAGTGTTCCTGTGTTAAAGGAATTAAATTTCCAGCAGACTTCTCTATCCAGGGAAATGAAGCAAATTCCTTAGCAAATGTAATGGTCAAAAATACAAACTTGTCATACCTGGTGCAAGCAGCTTTACTTAATGAAGCATCTTTTTCATGTGTTTGGATGCCTTCATTAAGTGGTCTGAAGTGCTTCCAATGGGATTACTCCTGGAAATCAGGCAGCTTATTTAGGTAACTAGATGGACATTGTATGGCCTGGCTTTCAGCATTCTGAAATGTTACTGGCCAAGGTGGTTTTGGGTGTGGAAGCCCTGTGGGTGCTGCTGAAGGCACGTGCTGAGCCCCCCAGGAAGGTGGGAATGGTTTCTGCGCTGTCGCTGTGCTCCGGGCGGGCTCACGCCGTGTTACCCATCCCAGCATGGAGGGCCCACAGTGTGACAAAACTCTCTGAGGTTTAAAACAGAGGCCTGGCTCAGGATCCAGCCACCTGCCTGAGGCTGCTGGATGAAAAATACGGCTGCAGAAATGAGTTTTGGTGTGCAGTACTTGGGGTCCTGACTCAGTGATGTTGTTTCAGGGAGCAGAGAGTCACCGGCGTCATCGTTTTCATCCTGACAGGGGTGTCTGTCTTCATGGCTCCCATCCTGAAGGTAAGGGCTGTTCACAGTTCTTTGAAGGCTTAAATCCAAACCTTTTGGAAGGAAACACCAACATGGTTGTAGTGTGCTTGAACAGCGACCAAGTTCAGGGCTGGGGTTCTTGGGCACTTTCATTTTAAGGTTAGTTCTCCATGCTTGCATAAAATTAAGCTCCCTTTTCTTTTATGATTTCTTTCATACCTCTACTGGGCCTTTGTTTTATGAAAAACATATTCTAGATAAAGAGTATGGAAAACATGTTTCTGGAGGAAGCAGTGCAATTAAATGGCATTTCTTCATCTCCTGAACCGTTTTGTTCCTGTAAGTTTTGCCAAGGCTCTGGACAGCTGTGATGGACCATTGCATCTAGGTAGGTTGCTCTTTTCCAAGACCAGAGATTGGTGGCATGTAGCCATGGAGAGATGCATCCTTAGTGGATCATCAGATTGTAGAAGGAGACTGGAAAACCTGTCTTGTGGAGGATGCTGCCTTCTCTGGGGATAGTGATGCAAGTGGTGCCAAGCTCAGGCATGCTGTCCAACAGGAGATGTCAGCTGCAGGAGCCCTTATCCATGGATCCAGAGGCCCAGGTAGGAGCAGAAGGTGTCAGAGCAGCGGCACCGTGCGTTGTAACCGTGGCACCGAGCAGATGGGTGTCTGGAGGAGCATTTCCAGAGGCTGCACAGGAGTTTTGGAGACTGCAGGGGCCGTGAGGCATGGTGTGATGTGAGCCTGAGGGGAGCAGGCAGGCAGGGAGCAGCGACTTTGCCCGTGGAGGGAGTGGAGCCAGTGGCTTTCCAGCCACTGTGTTGCTGTTTTTCCTTTCTAAGGCTGTTTGTACTGCTCGAATTTTGGTGTCTTAGGTAAGAGCTTCCTCCTCCACACAAACAGCATTTCTGTGCCTTTAATTTAATGCCTGATTGTGATAATCCTGTTTTTTAGTTTATGTGACCTTTCCCAGCAAGATCCCTCTTCCTCTATTCCACTGGGGTCTCTTACTTCCCCTGTTATTGCTTCAGTCATTCATTATTTGTCTGTGCTTCCCCTAAGACAGTGTGTGGGGAAGATCCTCGCTGGAGGACGCCTGAGGATAAGTCAGCATGCTGCTGGCCCTCGTGCCAGCGGGAAGGACCTGGCAGGATTTCAGGACCTTTAGCAAATTCCAGTGGCAGGGTCCTGCTGGAGAGAGCTGCACTGCTGAATGCATCGCAGAACATTTCAGTCTTCTCCTGCCAGAGGCAAATTGAACGCTGACAATCCCAAATTTAATAAACCAGGCAATCCACGGAATAATCCCAGCTTTGTTTGCTGAGGGCTTTGTGGTGGATGTGCTGGTTTTGGATGGTGGTGGTGTTTCTGCTCAGCCCAGGCAGATCTCCACAGAAACATCCTTGGCCCTGCTAGGAGGGTGACAGGCACTTTGCTATAAATACAGTTTTAGTCCTGTTGGCCTGCAGCAGCTTTGCTTGGAGTGCTGAAGCCAGCACCCCCATCGTTAGGGAATACTTCACCAAGAGAAAGTCTTCCAAAATGATAGCACCACTTGCTGCTCTGCAGGCTCAGGTACTGAGGTTTCACCTCGGGATGATCTACAGGATTCATCATCATGGAATGCTGAAATAATATTCACACATTTTTCTTACTTTAAAAAAACCCCATGGAAATAAACAGAAGGGCAGGAGAGGAGAGCAGTGAAAATGAGCTGGCAAGCTCAGCTCTCGCTTACTGTATTGTGTCGTGTGTCATCCCTCAGATCCAGGGAGGGCCTTGAATCCCATGGTCACCCACAGCTCTGTGAAGCCCCCGCCGGGTCCCTGTCCCTCTCACAGCAGAGGTGTTGGCAGAGCCCAGAAAAAGCTGCAGAAAAAGCATTTACCTTCAGATGGGAAGCAGCAGTGTGGCTCACCCCGAGGAGCAAAAATACCCAGGAGAAGGATGAGTTAGCAGTTCAGAAGCTCGCAGGAGGGGACAGGCAGGGAGACTGAGGAAGGAAGGAGAAATGCAGGCAGGGAGGCTCTGGATAGCATATGGCTGGGTGCTTTTGGTGCTCATGGCCCCCAGGGAAATGCCTGCTGGAAGCAGTGAGCAAGGTGGTGGAGAATATGCTAAAACACTGCATGGCTGCCGTGTTGGTTGCCTCTCTAATGAGCTCAGTGCAGGGGGGAAAGGGGAGGGTTCCTAGCTCAGGAGTGCTGGGAGCAGTGGGTGCCATGGCCTGGCTGTGGCTGCCATTCAGTGGCAGCCCCGTGGTACTGCACTAGGGACCATCCTTTGGAACTCATTCCATCCTCCCTGGGCACCAGTAAATCCCACAGAGGCTGGTATTCAGCCACTCACTGCCTGTGGTTTGTTCCAAGCATCCCTGTTCCTGTCATGCCAGGCTGGCTGCCCACTTCTCTGCTGAGGGACAGAGACTCATTCCAGGCAGCCTGGCTGCTGCTCCCCTGCACCTTCCTCACTCCCAAAGGGAGATGTGCCCATGTGGAGGTAGGGGCAGCACTTAACTCTTGGAGGGAGCAGAAAGTGGTGTTTGCAAGGACACATCCTGGCAACGCAGAAGGGAAGCCAGTCCTGTATTTGGGAGTAATTCTGGATTAATGTGTGCGAGAGATGGAGCAGGCAGAGATTGGGTTGGCATGACTGCTGCTGCTCAGGTGGGACTCCAGAGAACATCCTTTCTGCATGGATTTGCATGGCTTACTGAGCTGGACTGGACATGGAATGACAGGTTTGTTTCAATTGGAAAAGCTCTCTAAGATGACCCAGTTCCACCACCACTGCCAAGGTCACCCTAAAACCATGTCCCCGAGTGCTGCTTTTAAATTCCTCCAGAGATGGCAACTCCAGCACTGCCCTGGAAAGCCTGTGCCAGGGCTTGACAACCCTTTCTATCAATGTGTTTTCCCAATATCCTGCCTGTGTTTTCCTACCCAACCTCCCCTGGCACAACTTGAGTCCTTTTATTCTTGTTCTCTTACCTGGGAAAAGAGGGTGTACCACAAACTACAGGATCGTGCTGCCTTTCCTCCTTCTCTGCCTTCTGCTTCCAGTCACACCACAAATCAGAGGTGAAAGGCAGTTTGAAGCTCACTGGAACACATTTGCCCACCTGTTCCTTGACTTGCTGAGTGACTGGCAACATTCCCTCTGGTTCTTGACAAGATGTCCAAGTCCTGGTGAAGTGGGAGAGTGTGATTGCACACATGTCCTCGCATCTCTCAGAGCACAGCAGGAGGATTTATTGTTTATTCAGCTTTATTTTGCTTTATTACTTCCATGGCATCGTTCCTCAGTGTTGTCCATCCTGGGGTGCAGTTTGGATTGCTGACAGGGGGAATGCTGTCCCACCATGTGTTAGTGGTGTGCAGGGAGGTTCTCACCTGGGCTCTCCTGCTCTTGTCCTGCAGTTCATTCCCATGCCCGTGCTCTACGGTGTCTTCCTCTACATGGGAGTTGCATCCCTCAACGGCGTGCAGGTGAGTCATCAGCCAGCACAGGGCTCCTTCCACAGCCCTCCAGCTTTACCCTTCTCCTTGGCTGCTCCTCCTCCTTCCCAAGAGGCCCATGAAGGGTGGCAGCTGTTGGCAAGCTCTGCTACGAGCCTGGTGTCCTGAGAGGGCAGACCAAGGGACAGTGGCCAGGTGGGCACTGGCAGCGCCAGGGGTGCTTTGTGAAGACCTGGGTCCATCTTTGGCAGCCAGGATGGGGCTTGGAGCAGCCTGGTCTGGTGGGGTGGAACAAGAGGAACCCCTTAGGATCCCCTCCAACCCAAACCATTCCAGGATTCTGCAGGCTTCTGCCCCAGCTCAGGCTCACTCCCGGGGTAGTTTGGGTCCTGGGCCGCAGACTGAAGGCAGGGAAGGAGGATGATTTATGGCAGGGGGGTTGTTCCTCAGTGCTAAGGAGCAGGGACATTGTTCTCCAGGGAGGGGAAGCCACTCCCCTCTCTTTGTCGTTGAGGAACTCTTACATAAGGAGCCACTCTCATGCCCGATGCCTGTAGCTGGCCCAAGGAGGCTGGAAGTGGTTTTGTTGCTTTCTGGCACCCTGATAATTGTGGCCTTTCTTCTTGGCGCCGGGTTGTGCCCCGAGGGGAAGGCACTGCCTGTTCTGTGAGCCCCAGAATTCCCTCAGGCGTTCTGTAGAACAGCTCCAGCTTCCATTCACTGCTGCGGTCCCGGCAGTGGGCAGTGAGCCCGCCCTGCAGCAGGGGACAACGAGGGGATTGTCCTGCTGCCCCGAGGCCGGCTCTCCTGGAGGGGATTTCCCCTGCTCCCCACCCAGGTGGTGGGGGCACTGGGATCAGCAGTGTTTTGTACTCCCTGAGAAATCCCCATTTTGGTTTAACTCCGAGTCCATCCGGTCCAGCACAGGGCAGAGGGACACTGCTGGGAAAGCTGCCCGTCTTCCTTGCTCTTCAGTGAGGTGCTGTTCTGCTTTCTGCCAATGCAGTGTCTGCCCTCGCCTCCGTTGACCTCTGCTCCTGATTTATTTAGGGAAAACAAAAGCATTCTTCCTAAAGGCTGAATGTCTTTCCTTGGCAGGAGCAGGGAAGGGGGAGAACAGCAAAAATGCCCCAGAGTGTGACGCTGACCCTGGTTTGGGCACTCATCTTGTTTTCTCTCTTTTTTGTGCATCCTGGGTTTCGTTTCAACATCTCTTCATTTCCATTTGCAGTTCATGGATCGGCTGAAGTTGCTCTTGATGCCTCTAAAACACCAGCCTGACTTTATCTACCTGCGCCACGTCCCGCTGCGCAGGGTGCACCTCTTCACCTTCCTGCAGGTGGTGTGCCTGGCCCTCCTCTGGATCCTCAAATCCACCGTGGCTGCTATCATATTCCCTGTCATGGTAGGTGATGCTGTCCTTCCCAGCCCTCCCTTGGCCCACAGCCTGCTCCTTCCCCTCTCACACTCCTGCTGATGTGTCAGTGCAGCCTCTCCCTGGCCAGTCTGTGCCTCACAGCTCCACCCGTGGCACTCAGGTAGGACTGCACGGGCTCAGCGTGGCTGTGGCTGCCTTCCCATAAATCCTCTGGAGGAAAACGAGCCTGGAAAGTTAATTTTTTCCCAGGAAGGTGTAGTTAGTGTTGACCATTCCTGGCTGCCAAGGTTAGATTTGCTGTGGTTTCTCCTTGAGCTGCATGAACCAAGGAGAGGGGCAGAGTTTTTCTGGTTTAGCCCACGCTAGCTAGCAGATGCAGAATGTCTCCCTGGCTTTTAAATAGCACAAATTGACAGAACCAAGAAGGAGGCTCAGTGCTGAGAGAGGTGCCAAAGGGAGGGACAGGGAATGGCTCTTTTCCTTGGACTCAAGTAACAAGACACTAATGTTGTTTACCATCTCTGGGTGATAATTTATGTTATTACTGGAGCTATAGACACAGCTCGGCACTGTGGCTTGGAGATGGGTCTGACTTGTGCAAAGCAAAGCTTTATGAAACTCCTGCATAAATCTTGGTCCCAGGTCACCTCATTTCAGGTTTATGGACGAGTAAAATCTGAGTTGTGGGGGCAGGTAGGAGCTGCAGTGCTTATTTAAGGGAGAGAAGGAGGGAGGGCAGACCCCAGGTAAAGAACAAGATGGTGAAATGAGAAAAGATGGTGCAAGTTAAAAAAATCCTCCAAATGTTCCTGCTGAGACACATGCTCCTGTGAAAGATGTAAAAATCAGTGATTCCCACCAATCTGGCATTCCATCATAACTCCATGGCTGTGTTGTCCTGATGTTGGAAGCTGGATCTAAAATCTCTTTGCCCATGTTAGAATCTGAGTGAAACCCAAGGCTGACAAAGTTTGTTGGAATGGTGCAGACTCAGAGAAGGCACAGCCACAGCTTCGATGGAGCTGGATATGATGGCAAGAGCTCAATTTTCTGCACTCATGAGCAAAAAAAAGTGCAAACTTCAGTTTGTGAGGATTCAGGCCGTGGCCAAGTCCCTGTTTATTTGGAGGAAAGGCATTTCCAGCACAGTAACCCATGGTGGGATGGTCCCAGGTGGCACCTTTCCACCCCTGAGTAATTCCTCACGTCCGTAACCGCGCCTCAGCTGACGCCATCAGAGCCTGAGACCTTCTCCTGGGAATTGTTTGTGCTGTGGATTGTGATGGCCTGGGACAAAGCTGTCCTTACAGGCAGCCTTGGGAATAGGTTACAGCCTCCAGCCTGGTGCTGCACCCACTGGCCAGGCCTGTGTGGGATCTCTGCTGGGGCTGTCAGACCCTGTGTCTGTGTAAGCACCCATTTCACATCCCTGCCTTTCTTCCCAGTGCTTTCCTTGCAGTCTTGCACAGAACAAGCTTTTACTCCAGTTTCCTGCTGCCACAATCCCAGTAAACTTTGTTCTGCAAACTCTGGGGGCGTGGATTGGCATTTGTCAGATTTCTTAGGAGTTCAGCTGGGCAAGTGGTGAGAAATAGCTTTTATTACTCTGGCTGTCCTGTGAACCTGCTTCCAAAAGGAAATGAAAGTGCTCATTTTTTTGCTATTTATTTCCTAATACAGAAGTATTATATACAGGACTATCTCACTGCTTCTGATTTTTTCTGACATGAGGCAGTCACAGCACAACCTCTTAAGCTGACAGAGATGTCCCAGGTGTTCACCACCTTCTTTGTATGTTCATTTACAGCCAGCATTCAAGAGTGTGGGCTTAGAAGCAGAACTGAGAGGAATGCAGTGTGCCAAGTGAAAGGTAAAATGTGACTGGGAATCCCTCTCTGCCTTTGCAGATCTTGGCCCTGGTGGCAGTCAGAAAAGCCATGGACTACCTCTTTTCCCAGCATGACTTAAGCTTTCTTGACGACGTCATTCCAGAAAAGGACAAGAAGAAGAAAGAGGATGAGAAGAAGAAGAAAAAGAAGAAGGGCAGTATGGACAGTGACAATGATGATGTAAGGAGCTTCCTGCTCTTGTCACATTGCTCCTTCCTAGGCAGCTCACCCCCTGCAGGTTCCATGCCCTGCCCAGTGCTCAGGCTGGACATTTGCCAGCCACTTGTGGAGCTGACAGCTCAGTCTGCCCCTGCTGCAGCAAATGGGTCCCAAGGAAAACTTAATTCCTACACTGCCTTCCCTTTTCCAGCCTGTGGTGGGTGGTTTGTGCATTGCTAGGGCTGAGATCACACTTCCCAGGAGCACCAGGTACCTGCTGAGATGTCATGCCCCTTGCTAGAATGCCTCTCATCACCCTGCCTCCTCCAGCTTCCCTCCTACGCCCTTCTCCCCTTCCTTGTCTCTTACATTTTAGGAGGAGAAGGCTTTTCACCAGCAGCTCTGCTCCTACTGGGTTCCTTTTTTCTTTTTGAAATATTTTTGTAATGGCTCTTTTGGAAAGCACAAAAGAGATGTGATTTGTGATATTGCAGGAAGAACTGCTTGGTGTTGGTAAAACTCATCACCTACACGTTCCCTGAGCAGCTGTGCCCTCTGCAGTACACTCTGGTCCTACCTCAGGGGGCAGCAAGCCCTAAATAGTGACAAGTGACCTGGCTAGGCCAGACCCATGTGCCTTTGACTGCTCTCTTTCCTCCTGTACATATAAGAAGAAGAAATGTAGTCTTGGTGCCTTAAATGTTCTCCTGCTCAGGTCTAACTGAAATCCTTTACATTTATGTTGAAGTGCTAAACACACTCCGTGGTGAGTTCTAGGCATGGTGTCACTTCTTCTGCTCATGTCCATGAAGAAGGGCCTTTGCTGGGCTGTAGGGAGAGGTGAGGTCACCTGAAGCTGGGAGAGAATCCCCTTGGAGCACAGCTGGGAGGACTGGCTTTCAGTTCAGACAGCAAGCTGCCCTGTCCCATCATGGCTCCAGCTCCCAGGGTTTTCTTTAGCACCTTTGAGCAAACCCAGGTGAGAGTGAAAGGGGCCCTGCTGAGTTACAGCAAAGCTTGGACTCCATCCCCTCCTCCTGAGGCTGGGAATCCAGCAGTGTATCCCCAGCCATGGCTTCCCTCTCTCCTGTCTCTTTTAAGGTGTTCCCTCTCTTCCAGGTACAGTAATTTATCTAATGGGTAACACATTTTATGCAAAATACTGGTTCTTAACTCCTGCTGGTTTTTTTCAGCACTTGCTTCTCCCAGCTTCCTGAACAGACAGCACTGGGCATTACTGGTTGGATTATTTTCACCCTTTCCCTTCCAGAAATATCCAGCCCCAGAGTCAGTCCTGTGGGATCTGGGGGGCAAGGCATGGATCTGAGTTCATCCAAGGGAACTGCTGGGTGTTGCTTGTGCTTTATTTGAGTTATGCTTGTCCCTCAGCCTCATAAAAATAGTCCAGAGGAAACATCTTGATGTTGGAGTATGAAATAAGGCACTGGGTATCAGTTATGTTAAAAAATAAATGAAAAATAAGAATAATAATCCAGGGAGAGCCAGTCTCTGGCCTCCTCAGTGTTTTCCTGCCCTGACTGGAAGGTCTCCTCCCTCCAGCCCGGTGTTGTGGGTCTGGTTCTCTTCAGGAACAAAGATGTCCCAACATTTCTGGCACATCCCACCTTCCTGCCTTGGCCAAGTTAGGCAGTAACAGCCTTTCCTTGGCTTTGAGGAGTTCCCTTTATTTTTAAAAAAGCCAAACAATTCCAAGCACCTCCTCCTGAGCAGAAGCAGGGGGGTGATAGAAGGCAGTGGGGTGTGAAGTCCTGCTGGTGCCCCAGCTCTGGGGGACCCCAGCTCTTCCCTGTGCCCCATCCTGAGCTGGCTGCTCTTTCTCTGGCTGGGCCAGGGTTAGAGAATTCTTCCAAGGGCTCTGGAATTGATGAACCAGAGGAGTAACTGAGACTGGCTTTGACTCCACTTGCATGCAGGAGAGAGCTGAGCCAGTGTGATGTAAGGAGCCTCTGCCATGCCATATCTGGGCCCTGTAGAGCAATTGGGAACAAGCAAGGGCTTTTACAAGAATCCCAGCAGGATGAAGGGTTTGGAGGAGCTTTTCCAGCAGCCAGGGCCCTGCTGTGTCTGCCCCCAAATGCATTTTCCATCTCTGTTTGCTGGTGTCATGGTGTCTTTTAGGACAATGGGGTGGGAAAGGAGGAGCTGTATTACAATTTACAGTCCCACAGGAGGATCCTTTTCTGTTTTATTTTTGGAGGATGAGGGTAATGAAAGGGAAGTGGGGTGCAGTGGGGAGCCAGTGAAATCCATCTGGCAGCTAAGCTGGAGGATGCTTTTCTCTTTTCCCTTCTTTTCTTTTACCTGTTCCTACAGAACTCTGTGAAGGATAATTTGATGTGTGGGAGACGATGAGAGAGAGAGCAGTGGGAATGTTCTAAGACCTTTTACACGTTTCTTTCACAGTCTGACTGCCCCTACTCAGAAAAAGTCCCAAGTATTAAAATACCAATGGACATCATGGAGCAGGAGCCTTTCCTAAGTGATAGCAAACCTGCTGACAGTGAGTAGAACTAAGCTCTTGCATGCCTGCTTGACTCTCACTTGCACTACAATAATATATCTGTGTCTATTTAGAGTGATTTTTCAAACATTTTTAATCTTTCCTTTTACTTCAGAAGTATTCTCTTGTTCTTTTTTTTCCCCCCCTCCTCTCCTTTTTAATTTCCAGGCCCCTGCTTTATGACAGATTTTGCTTTTGTGAGCTTTTTTTTCTTTGCTGGTTACAAATTCAGTGTTGTTCCTTCTGGTGCCTCCAGTTTAAGTGCTTTTCTCCAGCTCCTGACAGGTCTCCTGGCCACCCACTCTCTCCTCCTCTCCTCTCCCTCTCCCCCTTGGTGTTAACCTGCTGATGGTGGGATTTATTTATTTTTTTTTCCACTGAGCCTGGTGTTCTGGATTTGCAGCACTGTCCTGTCACTGTTTGTTCCCTTAGGTGCCAAGCAGTTGCAAAAATCAGCATTTAACAGAGGAATTATTTATTTGTGTCATGAAGCTGCACAGGCAGAGATCAGTTGGCCATTAACATATTTCCCTTCTTAGGTGGCTTGTGCTCTTCTTTGAGGTTTTCATTTCTGATGTTAATAGCTGGAATTGTTGAATTTAATCTTTATTTTCAGTCATTCCCACTTTACACGTTCCTCTTTTAAGTGAGGAATCCCAGCTGACCTCGGTGGTTTTGCCTTTGGGATGACTTTTTACCATTCTCAGGGTGTCATGTGCCCTTTTGTTGTGAGGTGGGAGGGGAGAAGTACAAAGGAAATAAATGAGTGCTACTGCCTGGCTAGTGCTTCCTAGGAGCAGGACCCAAACCCCCAGATCTTTAGATCCTGACATTATCCATAGGTCTTAGGAGCTGGGAGCCAGGTTCTTTCCTTTTGGTGGCATTTGGAGGCCTCAGGGAATGGCAAGCCCCTTACCCTGTGGCTTTTAGACACAGAAACACTCAGAGACTGGGAATATAAACTAAAGCCATTGGAAAGGAGGCATTCTCTTGGCTATTTATATATCCTCAGTGCTTTGCTGATGTCAGCACATCATCCAAAATCAGCCACAGGCAACCTCATATCCTCCTCATTCCATGTTTTTAATTCCTGATACTAAAAACAAACTGCATCCCAAGTACTCAGGATTTTAGGATCAGATGCCTTTTTTCCAACATCTTAAGGGCTAAAATCGTTAAGGAAAAGGTAGTTGTGCCATCAACCTGGTGCTTGGGCTGCCCTTGGAGATGGAACAGAGGAAATCAGCCATGGGCTGAGCTGTAGCTGGTTTGAGTATTTATACATTGTTATAATCCAGTATTTTATTTGCTGGTTTCTAATTAAAAACAATGCAAAATAAAAATAAAAACATATCAGGCCTCTGGAATAAGAGAACAAAAAAGCTGGAATGCAGCACCACTGTGGGACTGTGCTTGAGTGTACCTGTGATCCAGGGCACATTCCTGCCAGCAGCACTGGCAGCAGCTTTCCTGCAGCAGCAGCAGCAGTGGGACTGTCACTCCCAGAGAACGTGGCTCCCCAGGGCCAGCAGGGAGAAGCCACCCCGTGTCTCCCAAGGGCTTGGGGGTGACAGAGCTGGGTAGCCCAGGGGGGCAGGTCCCAGGTAAGTGCCAGAAGCCAGGCAGGGGGAACTCCTGGGGATGGGGCTGCTGGCACCCCAAGGGTTGTACCTCAGAGGAGAGATGGGAATGCAGTGCTTCCTCAGCAAGCTGTAAATCCATCTGGCAGCTGCCAGGAAAGGAGCTTGGCCCGTGGATTGGGGGGAGCTGAGGCAGGGCTGGAGGCCCAGTGGGTGCAGCAGCAGTGACAGCGAGGCTTTCTTCCCCCAGGAGAAAAATCACCAACATTCCTTGAACGCCACACATCGTGCTGATACAATTCCCTTCCTTCAATCACACGCCATGCCAAGGTAAGCACCCCGAAATGCACCTCTGCCCCCTCAGGACACAGCACATTCCCTCCAGGGGACTCTTCAAAAACACTCGGAGAGCATTCCCTGCACTGGGTTGCTGCTTCCCAGGGTGATGGTGAACAAGTTGATTCCACAGTTCCTCCAGCCCCTGGCAGTGCTTGGGATGGGGAGAGGAGAACCTGTGAGAGCCCTGATGGCTCCCCTGGCCTCCTGGCTGCTGCACAGAGGACAGCTTTGGGAATCAGAGCAGGAGAAGGATGTGGAGCTGCTGGGAGGAGCCCAGGGGGTGGTTGCCAAGGGGAAGTAATCCATTTTAACATATCTGTGGTGGAAAACAGAGTCAAGAACAACTCAAGCTGCAGCAAGTAATGATTGCTCAGAGTCCAGTCCCTGGGGGCAGCTTGGGCCTCCCAGCAGCAGGACTGGGAGTGTCAGAGGTTCCTTCCTCTGAAATGGCAAAGATGTGTCTGTGCTTACAGGTGTTAGACTGAAATTGATCCCAGCAGCCATGCCTGGAGTATTTCAGTGGCAGCTGGGGGGTGTTGTCACAGCCTGGGCTGGAGCACCAGGATGCCCCATCCCTGGAGGTGTCCCAGCAGTGTTCAGACCAGCTCATTCACATTATCTGTGTGTGGGCCTTACCTTAAATCTGGCTGTGTATTCCCAAAGGCCAGCATTTGTGCTGCTCTGACCTTGTCTGTCTTCTTCTTTGCAGCCCTCCACGAACTCCAGTAAAAGTTGTGCCTCAAATTAGAATAGAACTTGAGCCTGAAGACAATGGTTATTTCTGGAGGAGCAAGGGAACAGAAACTACTTTGTAATTTGTCTGTCTGTCGGATCTTGTACGAATCCATTTTGTCACTAGCCAAACGTTCAGAAGCTCCCTGCTCCCAGCGGCGGAGGTGCCGGAGCCAGCCGCCGCCCCTCCCTGCCCACGGCCCGGGCTCTGCTGGGCTCCTCCTGCGGGGGCAGCAGCGAGGGCAGGAGGCACTGCGCCGTGCTCTGCCCGGCTGACCCCCAGGCTCATTCCGTGTCTGCTCCCGCTGCTGCTCCCAGATGCTGGAACGTGCTGCTAACCCTCCTGTAGTAAACGAGAAGGTACTTCACTCCCAGCACAGACAGACCGTTGCCATTGCTGTAGCATGTCTGGAAATGTCCCTTTCCTATGCAAGCTTTTTTAAAGAAACACTTTAATGGACTTAATCCGTCAGGTACATGGAAGAGTGTTATTTTCCTAGATTATTTTGTTTAAATTATGGGGGCCTAACCTACAACCTTTTTTTTTTTTTTTTGACAATTTTTTTAACCTTTTTTTAATTACTGTAAAGAAAAATGAATTTTTTTCCTGCAGCAGGAAACATATAGTTATGAGTAGTTCTACCTCTTATTTCTAGATGCCAGGCTTTCTGTAAAAAATGTATTGTACCATATATCATGTGATTTTTACAAGAAACAAACCCACGACATCACACCACAATCTCCAGGACGTGGCATAGGGCTGGATCAGTTCAGTTAACACCTTCTGCTCCAAAGCATCTGTTTTCCTTAGGGTTAAGTTGGTTTTTGGAGGTTTTTTTTTTTAATGAGCACCCCCTGCTCTGAAAGAGACATAAATCTCTTGTGATCGGGGAGGAAGATGAAGGTGGCCTGCTGGGATGTTCATCCTGACACTGGGATTCACAAACATCCACATCCTCCTGCATTCCAGCCCTGTGCAGCACCATGTGCAGAAGTGACCCTGCACCTTGGCTGCTCTGCGCCGCACCAGCAATGCAGCATGGCTCAGCAGGCCAGGCGTGGGCATCCCAGGAGAGTGGACATCACATCAGGAGAGAGGCTGGGCTCTCTGTAGCACGTTCATAGTGCTGTGTGCATCTAAAGGCAGCTTTGGGAAACTGGGCTTCACCAGGACATGGGGAACACACGAATAGCTTCGTCCAAAAATAAAAAACAGAACAAGAAGAAAAAGTACCCCGGCTCTCGAGGCGAATTCCCTGATGGAGACAATCCCATCACAGAGGATGGGCACATGCTGCCACTTGGTCCTTGTGAAACCAAAGTCTGGGTTGGTGAAGTCAAGAGGAATTTCTGATGGTGCTGAGACCTTAAATGCCAAATTTTAGCATCTGCTCCCACACAGGAGCCACCACCTCCATACAGCCCCTGCTCGCCCTCGAGGGGTCTCCCCTTCAGTTTCCATGAAATCTGTGTTGGGTATCCCAGGAACCCGGCTGAAACCTGCTCTGAAAATGCCAGGGAGACTTGGCAAAGGCCTGACAAGGAGCAGCTCTGGGATCCCTTCTGCAGGTGGAGGACAGGTAACTTGGGAAGCGTGATGCCAGCTTTAGCCAGCGCTCTCCATCCCGTGGTGGACACCAGTGCTGGCACCCAGTGGGGACAGGCTGAGCGTGGCCTGTGGAGCACTCAGGAGCTGCGTGGGGGATGGTGCTCGTCCTGCCCACACCGTGCAGTGCAGCGATCCCAGAGGAGAGGTGCCATCAGGGGGATCCCCAGCAGGGGCCGTCCCGCTCCCTTCCATGGGCACAGCTTCCAGCTGCTGCTGCCTGCTGACCTGTCTCCCCAAAAATGAGGTCTTCTCTTCTGAACCGTGTTAAATACACTTGAAGTGTCCTGACTGCTGTTGTAGATCTTTCTCTCTCTCTGTGTTGTGTTTTTTGTGTTGTGCTGAGGGCGGCGCTGCCGACAGGACCAAGGGTTCTGCGGCTTTGCATGAGAAGCACCCACGTCCGGCGGCAGGGAGGAGCTGCAGCGTGACAGGGAGAGGTTCTCTGCCTTTGAGAACAACCAGAACGTCCTTTCCATCCAAATCCGGGGTTTTGTCGGAAAAGCCTGGCTGGGCGCTTGAGGGAATAAGTGTGGAGACCGACCTAAAGCCCTCCAAGATCAGAGGCAGCCGTCAAAAACGACCTTCCCCCGCAAATGCGAGGTGCCAGCCCGCCACGGCCAGCTCTGTGCCAGCCCCGGCCTGCGCTGCCCCCTCCCGGGGCCGACGCACCTTCGTCTCTGCGTTGGAATCGCACTTTCAGATACTTTTGTTCTTGTTCTTAATTCTCCTAAGTCCCTGTTTTCTTTGGAGGAGGGAACAAGGACTCAGGATGAAATGAAGTGGATCAGATGGTGGAACTACAAGGAAAAAAAGCAGAAAACATTTCAAACATACTAAAGTGATTTTTTTTTTTCCAGTAATATAAAAAATGAAATTCCTTATAACATTATAGTATTTTACAGTTTTATGAAGCTTTCTATTGTGACTTTTATGGAATCAAAAGATGATGAGATATTTTAGCATTTATATTTTTCAAAATTAAATAAATGTATACTGAAAATAAAGTAACTTTATGCATTTATGGGAGAGTTTGTGTCTGTTTTCCCTCATTATGTGCCAAGTCTTGTCTGATTGAATCGAGATCCCAGAATCAGTCTGGTGATAAAAGCTCCTAGTGTTGGACCCACTGAAGCATATTTTGGGATACCTGGGGGAGCGGTTGGATGTGGAGAGTGGCCGGAAGCTCTGGATCCACTGGGCCCCCGCTGGGCACTGCCCTCCGGGCCCCTGGGTCCCCGCCTGTCCCCGGGGCTCTCCCAGCTCTGAGCTCAGCCGGGGCCGGTGTCAGGGCAGCACTTGGAGCTGAAGGCAGCTCGGGGGAGGGCTGGGCTGCGGCTCCTGCTGGGATTGCACCGCTGAGGGAACTGAAGACCATCTCCTCAATGACGAAACCACGGGGAGAAGGAAGGGTCAGGAACTGACCGGGATCAATCTTAGGGGTCTTTTCCAATCCAAATGGTTTTATTTTGGGATTGTAACCTGCACAAAGGCAGTACCACTTACCTGGTGGTATGGAGAGCCACCTCCTTGCCACTCAGCTCCTTGCTGGCCAGCTCTGGTGCCTCTGGAAGCTTTGGAGCAAGTACCGGGCAGAGAGGGCAGCTCCCTGGGCACCGGCTACGTAAGTAAGCCCAGCGGTCTGACAGGTCTCACCCAGTTCAAGAAGAAGGCAACTGGCATGGGAAAAATAGAGCACTGGAGACCGAGGAAGGTCCCGCCGGAGCCCCGGAGCGGCTCCTCCCGCTCACGGCCATCCAGCCCCGCTGGTTCCACGGGGGCGCGACCGGCGAGAGCCCCACGGGGCTGCGGCCCAGGGGAAGGGAGGGAGAGCCGGGCGATGCTCTGTCCCGGCGGCGCAGTGGTCTCGGGCGGGCCGGAGCGGGGAGCCCCGGATGAGAGCGCTCTCCGGGGCTGCGGGGCCGGCCCTACCGGGGGCTTACCGTGGGAACCGCACAGTGCACGGCGCGCTGCGGCGGGGCCGCGACAGCGGCCGGGGTGGGGGGCAGAGCGCCGCAGGGGGGAGCCGGGATGTCCCGGGCGGTGCCGCCTCTCGCCCGCCGGGAGGATCGAAGCGGACACGGAGCGGAGCGAGCGCGGCGCCCCCGCGTGGCCGCAAGACAGCGCTGCGGGGGCGGGGCCACAGGTGGGCGGGGCCAAGGGGGCGGGGGCCGGCACAGGTGTGAGAAGGGGGCACGGCAGGGCGCGTGCGCAGCCCGAGACTGCAGAGCGCGTGCGCAGCCCGAGACTGCAGAGCGCGTGCGCAGCCGGAGACTGTAGAGCGCGTGCGTAGCCCGAGACATCAGAGCGCGTGCGTAGCTCGCGGCCGCCCCAGGTGTGAGCAGGGCGAGGCCACGGCGCGCGGGGCGGGACCGAGGTCATTTAAACCCCAGAAACCGCCTCAGGCGCCATTTTCTCCCCAGCGCCGGGAGGGGACGGACGTAGCTGGTGCGGGCTCCCCAGGCGGGGCCCAGGTGAGGTTCTGTCCCTCTTTTCTCCTCCTCTTCCTACCCCTTACCCCTCCCCTCCTCTCCCTGTCCCTCTGTGCCCCTTGACCCTCCGCTCCTCCTGTCCATTATCTCTCCCCTCCTTTCCATTACCTCCCCTCCGCTTTCCTTTCTCTTTTCCCTTTCCTCTCCCCTCCTCTCTCCTCCCCTCCTCTCTCTTCTTTCATTTCCTTTACGCTTTCCTTTCCCTTCTCTTTTCTCCTTTCTCTTTCCTTTCCCCTTTCCCCTTTCCCGTTTCCTTTCCTTCTTCCTTTTGTTTCATTCCTTTTCCTTTTCCCTGTCCTGCCCTGTCACCTTCCCTTATCCCCCTGTTTCCCCCATCTGTCCCTTATCCCCCTGTCTCTCTCCCTTATCCCCCTGTCTCTCTCCCTTATCCCCCTGTCTCTCCCTCTCGCCTGTCTCTGTCTGTGTCCCCGCAGCCGCGGGGTTCGGGGTGCCGGATAATAAAGCCCCGAGGGCCGGAGCCGGCGCCCCTGTTTTGGTTCAAAAGGGTCGGGGCCCGCTCTGCGGGTCCCCCCTTGCAGATGCCAACACCGCCCCACACCGCCCGCCTTGGGCCGTCCCTGCATCACACCGGGGTCAGGGCGGGCCCTCCTCAGGAGGGGTCCCGGGCCGGGGGGTTAGCGAGGGGTGGGGGGTCCCGCACGGGCCCCCTCGCTAGGAGGGGGTCTGGGGGGAGGGGGTTCAGGAAGGGCCCCCTCGTTAGGAGGGGGCCCTGGGGGGGGGGTGGGTGAGGGGTGGGTAGGGCCCCCTCCGGAGGAGGGGGTCCCGGGGAGGGGCGGGGGGCGGGCCCCCTCCGGAGGAGGGGGTCCGGGGTGGGAGGGGTTGGGGGGGGGTTTCCCCCTTAACCCCTCCCACCTCGGACCCTCTCCTCCGGAGGGGACCCGACCCGGGCCCCTCCCCGGGGCCCCCTCCTCCGGACAGGGGCCCTGGGGGTGGGGTGGGAGGGGGGTGGGGTGGGAGGGGGGTGGGGTGGGGCGGGTGGGAGGGGTAGCAGAGGGGGGCACGTCGCTCTGGAGCATAACCTCATAGGTGTTAATTACAGCACAGAGTGACGTGCCCCCCTCTGCTACCCCTCCCACCCGCCCCCCCCCCCCCCCCCCCCCGGGCCCCTGTCCGGAGGAGGGGGTCCCCGGGGAGGGGCCCGGGTCGGGTCCCCTCCGGAGGAGAGGGTCCGAGGTGGGAGGGGTTAAGGGGGGAAACCCCCCCCCCCAACCCCTCCCACCCCGGACCCCCTCCTCCGGAGGGGGCCCGCCCCCCGCCCCTCCCCGGGACCCCCTCCTCCGGAGGGGGCCCTACCCACCCCCCACCCACCGCCCCCCCCCAGGGCCCCCTCCTAACGAGGGGGCCCTTCCTGAACCCCCTCCCCCCAGACCCCCTCCTAACGAGGGGGCCCGTGCGGGACCCCCCACCCCTCGCTAACCCCCCGGCCCGGGACCCCTCCTGAGGAGGGCCCGCCCTGACCCCGGTGTGATGCAGGGACGGCCCAAGGCGGGCGGTGTGGGGCGGTGTTGGCATCTGCAAGGGGGGACCCGCAGAGCGGGCCCCGACCCTTTTGAACCAAAACAGGGGCGCCGGCTCCGGCCCTCGGGGCTTTATTATCCGGCACCCCGAACCCCGCGGCTGCGGGGACACAGAGACAGGCGAGAGGGTGAGAGAGAGAGAGATAGAGACAGGGGGATAAGGGAGAGATATAGGGGGATAAAGGACAGATAGGACAGATTGGGGAGACAGGGAGATAAGGAACGGTGACAGGGCGGGACAGGGGAAAGGAAAACGAACTAAAACGAAAGGAAAAAGGAAAGGAAAGGGGAGGAAAGGAAGGGGGAGGAAAGGGGAGGAAAGGAAAGGGGAGGAAAGAAAAGGGGAGGAAAGAAAAGGGGAGGAAAGGAAAGGGGAAGAAAGGGGAGAAAAGGGGATGGGAGGGGAAGGGAAGGGAAGGGCAAAAGGAGGAAGGAAAGGAAAGCATAAAGGAAATGAAAGGAGAGGAGGGGAGAGGAGAGAAAGGAAAGCAGAAAGGAGAGAAGAGAGGACAAAGAATGGAAAGGAGGAGTGGAGATTAGAGGGGCACAGAGGGGCAGGGAGAGGAGGGGAGAAGAGGGCTAAGGGGTAGGAAGAGGAGGAGAAAAGAGGGAAAGAGAGAACCTCACCTGGGCCCCACCTGGGGAGCCCGCACCAGCCGCATCCGACCCCTCCGGGTGCTGGGGAGAAAATGGCGCCTGAGGCGGTTTCCGGGGTTTAAATGACCTCGGCCCCGCCCCGCGGGCCGTGGCCTCGCCCTGCTCACACCTGTGGCGGCCGCGAGCTGCGCACGCGCTCTGATGTCTCGGGCTGCGCACGCGCTTCGCTGTCCCGAGCTGCGCACGCGCTCTGGCGTCCCGAGCTGCGCACGCGCCCTGTGGCCCCGCCCCTCACACCTGTGCCGGCCCCGCCCCCTTGGCACGCGCTCCGTAACCCCGCCCATCTGTGGCCCCGCCCCCGCAGCGCTGTCTCGCAGCCACGCGGGGGCGCCGCGCTCGCTCCGCGCTCCGTGTCCGCCAGAGGGCGCCCTGCCGGGTCCCGGCCCCGCACGGCGGCTCCGGGCCCGCACCCGGCAGCGCCCGCCCGCGGCCGTCCCGGGCCCGATACCGGCCCCGGGCCCGGTGTCGCTTCGATCCTCCCGACGGGGGAGAGCCGGCACTGCCCGGGACCTCCCGGCTCACTCTTGCGGCTCTCTGCCCCCCACCCTGGTCGCCGTAGCGGCCCCGCCGCAGCGCCCCGTGCCCGCGCTCCGTGGCCCCGTCCCGCACTCCGTGGCACCGCCCCTCCGTGCCACCGCGGCCCCCGTGCCGCTGTCCCGGGACCCTCGCTCGGCGCTGTGTGAGCCCCAGCCGCCTGTGTCGGGGAGCCCGGAGCGCTGCGGCGGGGCCGCCACTGGGGACGGGGCTGTGAGACCGAGTCCTGCCGCTGCCCGCTCGCGGGGCGGTGCTGCCCCTGCCCCGGCGGGACTGCTGCGGGTGTCGGCCGGATTGAGACAGGGGTGAGGACTGGGCAAAGCCCAGCCTGGACTCGATGCTCCCTCCTGCTACGATGCCGGGACGAGGATAACCGAAAGCGGGCGATGGAGCCCACAGCCGGAGCCGGGATGGGGCGTTCGGGTCCTGCCGGGGAGTTCCCGGGCTGTGTTGCCTCTCCCCCGTCGGGAGATCGAAGCGGGATCGGGCCCGGGATGGCAGCGGGAGGGCGCTGCCGCCTGCGGGATCGCGGCCGTTCCCCGGTGCGGGCGCGGAGCCGCCGTGCGGGGCCGGGACCCGGCAGGGCGCCCTCTGGCGGACACGGAGCGCGGTGCGTGAGCGGGGCCGGCACCGCCGGGGATCCGGGCACGGAACCGGCCCGCAGGCGGGGAGCCGTGGCCCTGCCGGGGCTCTGCGGGGCCCCCGAGAACGGCGGCAGCGGTGTTTTCCGCGTGCCCCCGGTGTCCCGGAAGCCAGAGCGGCCGCCGGTCTGTCCCTCCCTGTGCCCGTCCTCGGGCGGCCCCACGAGCGCACCTGGCCTAGGAGGTGCCACTGACGGCGCCGTGGGTCCAAGCACGGGCCGGTCCCAGCTCTGCCTTCAGCAGTTCCTGCCCTTCGTGCCATTGGAACTTAGGGAGTTTCAAACAGCGGCTTTTTCCCTGCCACCAATAAGGTGCAGCTCATCTGACAGCTGCCAAGTGAGATCTGATCCCCTCCTTCCTCTCCCTCAATTTCCCCACATATCACACTCTCCCAATGGCAAAACTTCTGTTTTTCAAAATCCCGTTAAAATATTTAATCTTTATTTCCAGTCGGGGAAGGTCCTGCCTGGGATGGAAATGGCTAAAAAAAGAGGAAACAGAAATGCCAAAACCAAACGCTGCCACGTGAGTGAAGGCAGGGAAAGCCTCGGGATGTCCCAGGTTTGTTTTATTGTCACGCCTGAAGCCTCTGCTGCTGGCCAGTGCCACCCTTATTTCCCCCAGGGACCCACAGGGCCCCAGGATGTTGCCAGAATTGGATCTTTGGGGCCAGATCCCCTCACAGCTTTAAATGGCTCCATCCTGGGCACTTCTTACAGGGGAGCAGCAATTGCACATGAAACCCCGATGGCCACTGAGAGACAAGAGAGACCTGTGATAAAAAACCTTTTTTTAAAGAATAAGATCAGCAGTGGAGCAGCTTCAATATCCATATGACACAGCATCTAATTCCATCTCCTGATTTGATCTTGGCAAAAGGAAGAGTCGCCTGCCCTCAGTGTAAATACTTAGTACACAAAATAGTGTCAAGAAGGTTATAAATAGCAAATTCTATGAAATATGGACATGTCCTGATCCTGCTGAGCTTCCTCAGAACCCTTGCTGGTTCCTGACACAGCTGGTGTAAAGCAGCAGCTCTGCATGGGAACGCTCCACGAGGCACTGCGAGGCTATCCCAGCCTCAGTGTGGAATTCTGGCCTAGAGGCACAGTTCCTTTTGCCTCACCACAGTGCCAGTGACCTTCATTGGGTCCTGTCCTCTCATGGTTCATTTTGGAGCATCCGTTTGTGCTGGTTTAGATTCCATGACTCCACCCACAGCGTGGAGGTTTGGGGTTCTGCTTCTCTACTTCCAGCAGGTTGATTGCTTTACCTAAAAGCTCCTGAGCAGTGTCAGGGGTGCCACGAGGGAGTTAAAACCCCAATATACCCCAAATCCTACAGAGTGAATAATCCAAGGGAAGAAATGCACTGTTGTCATAAAAAGCTTCAAAACCTGCTACAAATTCTATCAAAACAATGTAATGTGTTCCCAGGAATCTCTACAGATGGCCTGACATTCTCCTCCCAAAATATTCATTGTACTTCACAGAGCAGCTCAAGTTTTACCCCAAAATTATCCTGACACATTCATCACTGACAACCTCCTTTTTACCTCAAAATGTTCCTTCAGTCCATTACAAATTACCTCAAGTTTGACCCTCAAATTGTTAATTTTGTCCCCTATGGATGAATTGGATTTCACCACCAAACCCCTCCACTAGTTACACCTCTATCTAATCCCTAAAATATTCATTCTGTCCCTTACAGATTACTTCAGGTTATTCACCCAAATGTTCTTTGTTTCTTACAGATCATCTCAAATTTTAAAGCCAAAACTTCACTTTACCAGTACACTACTGATTACCTCAGTTCACCTCAAAATTTTCTTTCTTTACAGACTCAGAATCCAAAATTTTTCCTACCTGTTACTATTAATTATCTCATTCTCTCCCCTACATGACTTCAAATTTAATCCCAAATGTTTCCATGCCTTATCTGCTCAGTTTTTAGCCACAAATACTTCCCTAATATCTGCTACTGATTACCTAACTCTTAACTCAACATTTTCATTTACTCTGCTAGAGGTTATCACAAATTTCACCAAGATTTTCCCTACCTGGCCACTACTCATTTACCTCAGTTTTACCTCAAAATATTGATTCTCTACCCTGGAGATTATCTCAAGTTTTAGCCCCCCAATATATCACTACATTTGCACTATTTATTACCTCAGTTTACCTCAAAATGTTCATTTCTCCCCCCACCCCAAGAGATTACCCCAGGTTTTGCCCCCACAATATTCCCTCTCTGTCCACTTCTGATTAGCTCATTTTCCCCTCAAAATCTCCATTTTCTGCCAATACAGAGTACCTCAAGTTTACTCCCAAATGATTCCCTGCATGCCACTTCTGATTATATCACCTTTCCCAGAAAGCACCTCAAGCTTTTCCCCCATAAATTTCCCTTTGTTACTCATTACCTCATTTTTTACAATAAATTGAACCTTCTCTACCCTCAAGATTATCCCATGTTTTCCCTCCCAAATTGTCTTCTCTGTACACTACTGATTTCCTCATTTTGACCCCCAAATGTGCATTCTCTCCCCACAGCTATTCCCTGGAAATGCCACCTCTCTCCCCTCCACATCCCCTCATATTTTCCTACACAAACACATGTTGGGTCCCCTCTAAATTGCACAAGTTTTCTGCCAAAAGTGTCACCTCTGTCCCCTCTAAGTTATGCCAAGTTTTTCCATCTGGGAGCTGCAAGGAATTCAGGCAGGTGAAATGATATCAAACCCAAAAACTCCCCTACCTGGACACTGCTGATTGCCTGAGCTGACCTCAAAATGTTCCTGCTCTCCCCTAGAGGTTACCTCAGATTTTACTGACAAAATTTTCCTACCTGTGCACACCTGATTGCCTCTGTTTACTTCAAATTATCCATTCTCTGCTCAGTGCACTACCTCAGGATTGCTCTGGAAATTTCCCCTACTTTTGGAAAATACTGCTACTTCATTATAGATTACCCCACTTCACCTCAAAATGATCATTCTTCCCCTTACAGATTAATTAAAGCTTTACTCACAATACTTCCCCTCTCTGTCCACTAGAGATTGCCTCATTTTCACCTCAAAATTGTTCATTCCCTACCCTAAAGGTTATTTCAAGTTTTACCCCCAAAATTTTCCCTGTCTGTTCCCTACTGACTCCTTCAGGTTATTTTAAATTCCATTGCAACCCTGCCAGCTCTGAGCTACTCCCAAGAGCCTGGAGTGGTTTGGGCAGTGGCAGGACAACATCCCACTTTATGTCTGGGAAAATATAAGATAATAAAATGTAATTTCACTTCCTTCTCTGACCCATAAGCAAAGTGTGTAGAACAACACAGACTATTCCTGGAAGGCCTGATTCTGTGGGGGGGAAAAAAAAGCCTTAAACAAATAAAACCACCTCACATTTCAAGGTAAAGACACGTAGTTTCCCTTGCAGGAGCACACAAAACTAATTTAAACCATAAATTAAATGACAAAGCCAAAAGAAATGCTCTCCAGTGATACACTCTCTGGTTGCTAATCCCAAAGAAAATTCCCAGTGGATCAAAAGGAACTGCTAATAATTTTCCCTCTGTAAAAACTGCTGGCATGGGTTTCTCAGAGACTCTGTCCTCAGAGGGAAACACAGCCTGAGGGGACACAGCCCTGGCACCCAACACCTCCTGTTTGTGTTCTCCTTGGAATGCCCAGTTCCAGACAAGCACATCCCTGAACACAAGGGCAAATGGAGCTTTACCCAGAGCACAGTGAACAGCAGAGCTGTGCTGCCATTTCCCAGTGAGCAAATCCCAAGGACAGGAAGAGGGAAGTGTGTCCCTCTGACTTACCCCACAGCCTGGGCAGGACCAGCTCTCCTCCAGGGCAGGCCACCAGGGCTGGAGGCTCTGGCCTTTGGCTGCTCAGTCCCACCAAAACCAAAGGTTCTGCCAGAGATGGGTCGAAATAAATGATTTTTCCTGTCCTGAAGGAAAGAAGAAAAGGAAAATTAAGTCTGCTGTGCAAGGCAAAAGCTCCTGGCTGTCAAATATTTGTTCTCATTGCTTATTAGAGAGTTTTTTAATAAAAAAAAGGAGAGGTGGCAGCCATATTAAATATAGAAGTGCCGTTCTCCAGGTTTTTTATTGGATGGAACAGTGAGGAATGAGCCCTGAACAGACAGCACAGGACAAACACTTGGAGGAAAACCCCCAAGCAGCAGCCCCTGTGCTTGGCAGGGGGCTGGCACATCCAATTCCAGGCTACTGGCTTCCTTTTCCTTCCTTTGCAGCAACTGCTGTGGTGCTCTAAAAGGCACCTTCCTGCCTGCCACTCCCTCCACATTCTGTCTTCAAGGGGAATGTGGCTGCAGCTCAGCAGAGGCAAGAAAAATGCCTTTCCATTCCATACAAAACCTGCCTGGGAAAGACCAGGACAGCAGGAGCAGCAGGAACTCCTCAGTGTTCCTGCTCACAGGTATTTTCATTGTGCTTTGCTTCATAGGGGCTTTCCTGCCAACCTCATTTCAATCTTTCTTTATCCTGAAAAACAATTTTGACAGTTGAGTGTGTTGAGAACCAGTTCATCTTTTGATTATTCCTAATTTGGAGTTGTCAGTGCTCCACTTGCCATGATCCTTAGGGCTCCAGGAACTTTCCAGATTGCCCCAAACCTTCCCATCCAGCTCCCTCTGTTCAGTGCCCCTTGTGCCAGCTCAGAACCAGCAATGGATCCCCCTGAGCCCCAGGCCCAGTGGTGCCATGTCAGCTCAGGGCATGGAAATGGCCCCAGAGCTCCTTCTGCAGCCACAGCGGGCCCAGACTGCATTTCCAGGGCAGCCTTTGGCTCCCTGCACAACGGGGACCCTGTCAGTGCCCCACAGCCCACAGCCTGCTGGGGAGGAGTGCCTGTGCCACAGGAACTTCATTCCAGCCCGGTGCTGCAATCCCTTTGCTCCTCACTCCAGCTCCCACAGGACAGAAGTGGCACTGCAGGCACAAGGGCTCCTTTGGGGAGCAGCAGGAGCCATCTGTGAGGTCCCTCTGGAATTGCAGCTCCTGCACAGGCTGCGAGAAGCACTGAACCAAGCCATGGCCTTGCAGCCCCTCCAGCACTGCCACAGCTGCTGCCAGCTGGAATTCTCCCTGACACCTCTCCTTCCCTGCCTGGAAAACACCCCTTCCCCATCCTGCACTCTCACCTCCTTGGAAACAAGAGCTGCATCCTCCTGGCTCCCTCAGCTGCATCTGCTGGCTCTGGGCAGCTGTGGTGACTGTGCCAGGGCAGGTGACACCACCAGGGGATCACAGCAGCCTCAGCCCTGGGCTCTTCTGGCTGCAGGGAAACACCGGCCAAGCTGGGATGCTTTTCCTCTCTGCAGAAACAAGAATAACAGAAAACAGCAGGGCAGTCATGGAAGCAGTTTTGTGCACCTCTCCCTACCCCCTCAGGATAAGGTTTGTCCATCTCTCCCTACCCCCTGAGGGTAAGGGATGCAATTCCTGGCTGGAGAAGGCAGGAACACTTTGAGTTACATCACACTTCTAAGGCAACCACACTATTGGATAGTACATGGATATTTTTGGGGTAGTTTGTAGAATTGCCTAACGCTTGAGAGGTTGAGCCAGGAAATGTCAAATGCTGAAATTCACTGGAGGAGAGCCCTGGACTAAGAGGCTGGAATGGAGCTGAAGGGAGTCCCTGGCCCATCTGTGGAACTCCTCCAGTCACTGCAACTGAAAAATTAACTCCGAGAACTTGCCTTTGATCCTGATTTTCATCTCACCTTTCCTATGACTTTGAGACTCAAGGAGTGGGGAACATCCTGCTCTACACAGACTGGTAACAACACAAGTAAAATGACTCTTTTGTCAAATTTTGTCTGTTATCTCCTCTCTGCTTAATAAATAATTCATTTTGTGAACAGACCTGACCTGCCATCCTTAGAATTTCTGGGCCAGAGTGATTTCCTAAATTTTAACTATTGACAAAAATCTGAGGCTAAGGCAGGGCTTGCCTGGAGCTGCCACTCATCCTGTGACAACCAGGAGCCTGAGGATGCTCTGGGGATTGCAATTCAGAGCCTCAGGCAGCCCTGCATGGCAAAGTCAAGTGGGCTTTCCTCTTCCCAGAGAGGAAAAGACACAGCAGGAGGGGCTGTGCAGTTCATGTAGTTCAGAAATGTCTGTCTATTTCAGAAGCTGCACACGCCTAAAGCTTCCCCACATGTGTTCTATACTCCCATGTGCACTTCCAGCACTTTTCAAGAGTTTAAACGAGAATGAGCTGACTCAGGGACAGCACAGCATTAGCTCAGGGACCTCAGGACAGTCATTAGACAACACTCACAATGGATGGCACAGCTTCTTGTGCTTCAGGGCTCTGGCTGTTCTGTACAGCTCCACTGCAACTGAACCTAATGGAAAACACCTGGCAACAATTCACATTAATCCAGGAGTGCCACTGCATCACCTGTGTGTTACCTCAGTAAGTACAGCTGCACATTCACCCACTATAGTGGCAGGCACTTGGCTGAAATAAAGACATTTATAATGCACTGTGTTATGCTATTTTCTGAGAGATTTATGTTTTCCTGGCATTGTTCCAACACACATGAACCTGGGCTCTGGTCCCTGTTGTGCTCTCAGTCCTAAAGAAGAGCTTGGATATCATCTGTGATGCAGCTCTAGTTGATGAAGTTACTGCTGCAAACAGACAGAAATCAATGGCTGGAGAAATTAACGTAGAAAAAAAACTGTGTGCTTCCCAGTCCCTGCCCAACACACCCCAGTTCTCTTTCGGGAGCCTAAGTCCTGTTCTTATCATAGGAACTCCATTATTTCATATAGTTATGTTTCATAGAAGAGCTTTGCAGGGCAATTGCCTCTCGCAGCATCAGCAGCAACCCTCAGCACACCACCAGCCCCACAGGAAATGCCACCTAGAGCTTAAATGACACAAAATGAGCAAAATGCATTACTTCAACAAGAAAAATATCAGTAAACAACCGATTTGGAAAATTTTCCCCTCATAACCTACACAGCGAGAGGCTCAGGGATGCCAAGGCAAACTCAGAGATCAGAGATTCTCATCCTTGCCATGGCTTTACTTGGGGTCACCGAGTACCTGCCCCGCAGCACATCCCACACTGAAACATCACTCCAATTTCCATACATCACAAATAGATACATTAAAGTGTATTTTTACCTCAGCGAAGCAGGCAGGAGCAGCGCCAAACCCGAAAATTCGACAGCCCGCTTTAGGCGCCGGCTGTTAAATACCTCAGGCCGGCTCGGGATTGGCTGGCGCCGTGAGGCGATCGCAGCGCTGATTGGACAGCGGGAGGCGAGCCTCGCTCCCGCCACGCCCTCTCCCGTTCCCGCCTCCCGCGGCCGAACGCCCGGGTCGTATGAGGGGGACAGAGCCCGTGTCCCAAATGCCAGCAAAACCCCCTTTTTCTTCTCTTTTGTGGCCGAGACAAGCCCTGATTCGGTGTTTCCTCAACTGGATATGGAGTGAAAGGTGTGTGCTTGTGGGAGAAATGTTCCTCCTAAAATGAGGGAGAACTGTTCCTCCATAAAGTCTGAGTTGTTCCCTAGGGCCAATGGACATTCTGAGGAGAAAATGACTTAACAAGCAGTGGACAAACAGGGAAAAAAATTTGGAGTAAATTTAAGGTAGGCTGTAGTGCAGAACACGAACATTTTGAGGTAATCAGTAGTGCACACGGAGGTAAAGGTTTGAGGATAAAATTTAGATCATGTATAGTGAAGAGAATGATGATTTTGAGCCAGTGAGCAATAGGGAATGTCATAATGTGGAAGTCACTCCTATTTATCTGAGGAAGGACTGCCCTGGGGAATGGCTTTACCTGGGATTTGGCTCCTGTAGGGCCTCAGAGAATAAGCCTTAGTGCTCTGTGATCCTGTGCTGGTCCTTGCACAAATCCCATTCCTCGCCATTGCTCCACTGTCACTCTTGTCCCTGCTGCATGTTTTCTGTTGTGCTCATATTTAAATTTCAGTCTGTTTGTGTGACTCCTACCCCCCGGCACATCAAATCAAGTCCCCCAAAAAACACACTGCCGAACCCAATTTTTTTATCCTTTATTTCCCAAATTTCCATTACCACTTGTTTCTCTAGCTGCGATACTAATGGATGTGACAGAAAGAACAGCAACCAAGGGGAATAAATGGAACGTGATGGAAAACACCAAATTTTGTCATTTGAGCAGGACTCAGCTGGCTTTCACCATGTCTGGCAAGAAGCAGGACCGCAAGAAAATCCAGGGGCTGATGGGTGCCAGACTGGGTCTGCAGTATTTCAGTCCATGAGAGTTACAGGATAAGGGATTCCTCACAGGAATGAAACGCGACCACAAACATGGTTCAAGCAGCCCTGTTCCAGGGAGAACAGAGAGATTCCCAGAATCACAGCGCCCTTCACTCCTCATTGCCTTTGAGCTCTTCCATGAGCAAATCCTGCTGCTTATTCACCCAGTTTCCTCCCTGATGTGTCCGGGCCGGCGGGCAGGGGCCGGCGGGCAGGGCGGCATTGCCCGGGGCTGGCGGGGAAGCGGCGGGCCTGGCGCAGAGCTGGAGCCGGAGCGCGGCCTGGAAGCCGCGGCGGAAGCTCTCGTTGCAGAAGCCGTAGATGATGGGGTTGACGCTGCTGTTGGAGAAAGCCAGCCAGTGAGCCAGGGGGTAGATGTAGATGTTGATCAGCTGCAGCTGCACGTCGGACAGGCTGGCGTAGTCCGACAGCAGCATCAGGGTCCACAGGGGAAGCCAGGACAGGGCGAAGAGCAAGGTGACAAGGACCAGCATCTGGATGGCTTTGCGCTTCCTCTTCCAGGCGCCGCGCCGCTGCTCCCGGCCGCGCTTCCCCGCTCCTGGCACGGCGCCGTGGCACAGGGAAACGCCGATCCTGGCGTACATGAGCACGATGAGCGACAGCGGAGCCAGGTAGATGTTGGCAAAGAGCACCGTGGTGTAGACCTTCCTCATGGCCGGCTCGGGCCACTCCTCCCGGCACCAGAAGACGGGGCGGGTGGCGTTGCCCGCTCCCAGGAGCAGGCGGAA
The DNA here is from genome assembly GCF_027477595.1 of Haemorhous mexicanus. Taxonomy (NCBI): domain Eukaryota; kingdom Metazoa; phylum Chordata; class Aves; order Passeriformes; family Fringillidae; genus Haemorhous; species Haemorhous mexicanus. Next base: position 2,064,512 of record NC_082344.1, read on the forward strand.
GCGCTTCTCCTGCCGCACCCGCAGCAGCGCCGCCGAGGGACACATGATGGCCACGGCCAGCACCCAGATGGCCGCGATGGTGGCCACGGCGGCGGCGACGGTCAGCTTCGGCTTGAAGGGGTGCACGATGCACCGGAACCTGCGGCAAGGGCACCGGAGAAGCCGTTTGAGGAATGCTTCGTATCCCAGGCCAGGACGCACACACATTTTAAACTGCCTGGTTTTCATCCTCCCTATCAGTTGCAGCCTGTGCAGGTATGAACACCTCTGCTATCCAGCTTCACGGCTGAGGAACAAACCAATTCCTGGCAGGCTGGGATAGCCCGGTTCCACCACCTTTAAGAGACACCGGTGGAGGAGCAGATTGCTCTTGAGACCTGCCCAGATTTTATTTTGCTTAGGAGCAAAATGCATCTGATTTGTTGTGGTGTTGGGAGGGTTAATGACTGGGCTCAGGGTGGTCAGGGGGCCAGAGGAGATGACACTGATGGTTACAGACTCTGCAGCATCTTACCTGTCCACGGCAATAGCAACCAGAGTGAAGACAGAGGCAGAAACAGAGATGCCTTGGACCATCCCGCTCATCTTGCACACCAGGCTCCCAAAGGGCCACCCTGGAAGCAAACAGGCATTTTGGAATTGCTGCCATCTCACTGCAGGACTCTGCCTAAAATAATTTGCTGCCATCCTCCATTTCCTGAGTAGAACTATAGACTCGTGGAGTGGTTTGGATGGAAGGGAAGATCATGGAGTTTTAGCCATGGCCAGGAGCACCGTGCCGTGGGCAGGGACACCTTCCACTGACTCAGAACGCCCACAGAGCCCCCTGGACACATTCCCCTGGCTCTCCCCACCCCACAGTTACCCAGCCCACCTGCAATGATGTTGTCCAGGAGGGTGGTGGGCATGCAGAAGAGCCCCACCAGCAAGTCACTGACGGCCAGGTTCAGGATGAACAGGTTGGTGACCGTGCGCATGTGCCTGCTCCACAGGATGATGAAACAAACCCCCCCGTTGCCCACCATGCAGAGGAGGAAGATGAGCAGGTAGGAGGTGATGAAGACAGCAGCCACCCAAGGCTGGTGGAGGTAGAAGTCCACGTAGGAGACATTTCCTTCCAGGTAAAGGTACTTGTACGTCCCGTTGTAATTCAGCAAATCCAAGTGAGGCCAATCCAACGAAGAGTTGGAGTCCATTCTCCTCCTTGTGTTCCAACGTGCCCTGAAAGGTATTTGTAAAGAGGTCAGTTTAGTCTGCTTGCAATTGATCTGAAAGAATGTGCTATTATTATTATTATTATTATTATTATTGTTATTATTATTATTGCCTTTTTATCTGTTTTGGGTGCACTCTGTGCCGAAATAAGCACAAGGCTCACTTGCACCCTGGCAGCAGAGAGGTGGCTGAGCAGCAATCACTTAGAAGTCACTAACTCCAGCCCTGAAAAACAGGGATTAAAGCTTTCTGAACAGGCACAAGCCTTCTGCCTGCAAGTATCCAAATCCAGCCCCATTTCATGGACATGAGATGGTTTTGTGTGCAGCTGGATGATTTAATTCCCTGCTCACAAGCCACATAACTCCAAGGCTGCAATCAAGAAGGACCACGCTGTGTCTGAAGCATGCTGAGCTACAAGAGAGCTGGGTTCATTTCCAAGCAGCTAACTTGACTTGGAGGCAGCATTCCAAACTCTTTTCCACAGATATTTTGTCTCCCAGATGAGGGTGCCTAAAGAAGCAGGGGGCAAAATTAATTGGTGGCAGCAGGCATGAAATTAAAGTATGAGCGCAGGTGCTTTCAAGATGCTTCAAATTCCTTGATAGAAATGGGATTTAAATGTAGGCACAAGTTATCTGAATCCTGATGAGCTCGTATGAAAGCTCAGCAAAGCCTCTGCAAGGGCAGTAAAATATTTATTCTGCTGTGCCTCAGGTTTGGAACAAGCAGAGCAGTGAAAAACCCATCATGTTCTGGTCTCTTGTGCCTGTTCAGAAACCAGCAGCAGTGCAGTGTTTTAATGGGTCTGTATTTTTACAGACTTATTAAATGCCTGCACAGCCAGGCAGGGAGACAAAAATCTGGAGTCCCTCACCAAAACCCGGCTGCTTGTAGGTTTGAATGAGTGAAGGAACAGTTGTACATTCTGTGGGGCTGTCCTTGCAAAAAAAGGCTTATTTATCTTGATTAGTTTTTACTCAACATGCTTTCAAAATCATTGGAGGTACTCTTATTGAGGTGTCTGATGTGCCAAATGCTTTCCCCAGCCAGAGCTCAGAGTCAGCCGTGTCAGAAGTGCTTCAGTGCCCGTTTTCCTGATCCCTCAAGGAAGCAGCACCAGTGCTCTTGCACCCCAACCTGGACTCAGGGTGGGGAACTCTGACAGAAAGCCAACACAGATATTTGACAACACAAGTTCACACTGCTCCTTTAATCCCAGACCTGGGCTTTACAAATCCCAAGAGATGCTCTCTCACTCCATTAAAAACCAGCATTCCTGTTGCTCCCTTTGCTGCTCTTCCCCACATAACAATTCTTATTACCCACTAATTTTCTGCCATAATCTTTTGCTTCCCAGAGGAGTTGCTTTAGGGAGATGCTTTGGCCAGGGGAAGGTGGCTTTTGGCTCCCACCACATTCCCAGTCCCCATGCCCAGCTGTCCCTGTGCTGTCCCCAGAGGTGCCTTTCCTTCCTTACCTGCTGGAGTTTGGCTTTTCCAGGGGTCTCTGATGATCTGAGGCAGAAGTTCTTGGTCATGCCATGACAAGGCTGTCCCTTATCACACTAAAAGCAGGAGGAATAATGGTTATTTTGGTCACATATTTTGTGTTTTCTCTCTGTTTCTGACACCGTGTTGTGAGGCAGCAGCTTCTAATCTCTCCACTAATGATCTCTGGAATAGTTTTTGTCCATAGCTGGTAAACAAGAAGTTGTAAACAGCCTTGAGGCAAAACTGGAGCTGAGTCTCATCCCAGTTGCACTAATGAAATTTTGGCTGTGGCAGGCATAGGGAAGTGGCTGTGCAAACGCTGCAGATGACAGGAAATGGAAAAGCTCCACAGATTTCTATTATCCTGAAGCTGAGGGGGAGGAGGATTGGCTGGAAGGAGAAATTAAGCCAGTGCCTTGTGTTTTCACAGGGGCCTTGCCTGCTAAAACCAGCAGTGATAAATAATTGAGAGAGGCACAGAGGACAGAAACATAAATCATCTAAAAAAAGGGGAAAAATTATGCAATACCTAATTGTTGTAAGATGATAAATAACAGTAATTTGCTTCCATGTGGTAACTCGATAAGAGCAAGGCCTCCCTCCTTCATTTAATACACCAGAGAAAATCTGCAAAGGAATAAAGTGGGAGGGAGGCTCCCAACCCACACTGGGCTCCCAAACACAGGAGGCTCCTTCCCTGCTGGAATCCCAGACACAGCCTCCATAGACAAATACACACTGTAACATCTCACAGCCTGACCAGGACAATCCTGTACCTCTGGGTGGAGAAATTCCATTTTCCATGGTTAGAGCAGCAGTTCCAAGCCATTATGAAGTGATGCCATCATTTTTATGTTGAGCATGTGGAAGAAATCCCCCGGAGCAGCCACCACTGCCTCACCCCTGTGCACAACCCGCTGGGTTTGTCATCTTGATGTCTTCATTTGTCTTGTGTAAAATATCCTCACAGAATCCTCTAAGGCTGGAACAAAAACAAGCCAACTTCAGAGATGGGAGGAACAGCAAGAGCATGTAGCTGTACATCAAGAACATTCCATGTGGGAAGGGCTGAAAAATTCGTTCTTCCCTTGTCCTGAGCTCAGTAATGGCACAACAACAGAGACTTCCCAGGGTTCCCAGTTCCCAAGGTTTCCCACCTTGGAAAATGATCCCTGCTGAAAAGTGAGAAAGTCCCAGGGGCAAAGCATAGCCCCTGGAGGATGGCAAAAAAAACAGGACATTGATCTGTGAGTGTCTGAGAAATTAGGGAGAAATTTATGGATCATCCTCTGCCTCAGAGAACCAGGAAGGGAACCACTGACTAAAAAACTGAAATGCTGTTCCACAGGGACCCTGTGCACAGCTCATGGGAATTTGGGCTCATCTTGGCTTCTCTTTCAGAGCAAGGGGGAGCTGCAGCCACCCCAAACCCCCCATTCCCAGTTCCACAGGGAATGGTGCAGGAGGTGTTTGGTCTGGGCCATGCAGGGCTGGAGCTGGGGACTTGGGGGATATTTGTGAATTAAGGTAATAGAACTTACTCTTCAAGTATTTAACTTCTTCATCCATCAATATTCCCATGATATTTTATATGACATACCTCAGGGGGGTTCATCTCCAAATAAGCCCGAATATCCCAGTAGGTTTTCAGCTGGGAGAAAGGAGCTGTGGAAGAAAACACACCCTAAAAATAGCCAGTTGCAATCAAATCATTCTTTCTTACTGACATTTACTTTCATAAAGAAAAGCAAGTGCACCTTGAGAAGCAAATTTCTCATTTTGAAATGGGCAATCCCAGGCAGGTGTGCCAATCTCGGAGCTGCACTCACATCTTCTCTCACTGAGCTTAAACTGCTTACCTTCCCCTCAGAGTCATTTATCTGCATAGTCTGAGCTGGGGCCAAAGGAAATAGTTTTTAGGTATTTCTTTTTAAAATAGGTATTTCTTTTTAAAAGATCTCAAACTTGAAATGATGGAGAACAAGGCTATCAGCAGGATGACTGTAATAAACACCAGACTTAGTTGCAGATTACTCATCCACTTGAGCTGGGAATAGAAAACATTTCACTCCAAAGCCAAATTGTAACTGTAAATCAGGAGATGCAAATGGCAGGTGAGGCATTCACAGCAAGCTGGTAATGGCTCTGAATTTATTTTTATATATATATATTTATATATAATTTCCACCCTGCTTCATTAGAGCCGAGGCTGCTTACCTATTCTTTGTCATTATAATCCTTTTTTTTTTCCTTTACTTCGTGCTCAGTCAACCTTTAAGCTTCTAAATAAATTTTTTTATTTGATGTGTCACAGGCTGTTTTAAATCTTAACTAAAATCTCAGCCAACTGCTCCCTGAAATCAGGTTAAAGTAAGATTTCCACACCCAGGCACACTTATGCCACCACTATATTGAGAAGCCTGGCAAGGAACAAGATTTTAGCTGCCTTACCTTGGAAGCAAGTCCCTGTTTTAAAAGCTTTCAGGAGGAAATTACTCAAGTTCTCCTGGGATCCAGCCTCCAAGTAGCAGTTTCCCATCCATCACTGGAAACTGGGCAGGGACCCCACAAAAAAAAAAGCCACAGCTTTTTCCCTGGAGAGAGGCTCCAGCAGTTCAGCAGTGAGTGCTGGGGTTTGGTCTATAGGAAGAGCTAAATCAGTGATCCCTGCCAGGCTCTTGGCAGCACTAAATTCCCCACCGATGGGACATGAGCCTCCTAAATTGCACCTTTCAGCTCAGCCTCTGCTCATGAGTCACTCCCTGACAGCCCTGTCATTTGGGGCACTGAAACTGAGGAGAGTAATTGGGGAGCAAGTGGTAAAAAAGAAGCCCTGAAAAGTGGGACAATCATGAGATAGTCTCAGTGGGGGATGGAATTGGCAAACAACACAAGTGTTTGAGGGGCCAGCAGCCAGCGTGGGCTCATTCAGCAGGTACAGGAGACGGCTCTGCCAGCAGGTAGTTTATGTCCCCCCCAAAATGGGGGGCACAGAGGATCCTGTAATCACTGCCAAGTGAAAGACCAGGAAAAGCCAAACCAATCCCAACGCACATCACAGGGGTTCTTTGCACCAGTAAGAGCCACAGAATGGTTTGATTTCCATCTCTTGTGGCACAGAAGTGCCATGGCCCTCTGTGAGACAGGCATGGGAGCAGACAGCCCATGACCTGGTCACACAGGGCATCAGGACTTACAGCCTGTCCCAATAAACAGCACTTTACCCCACCCAAGCTCCTGGGATGCAGAATATTGGATTATGCCTCACTAGGAACTGGGCAGAGCAGCCTGCCTGGCCCAAGGGCAGGACAGGTGAGCTCCCTGTGCAGCACCATGGAGCTGGATCCTGAACTCTCCTCCTCAGCCCAGTGCTGGATTTGCCCAGAGGCAATGCCTTTAGTCTTAAATAACTGCATAGGGGAAGAACTGGCTGTGAGGGTGACAGCAGAGGTTTAAATGCAGTGTCACCTCTGCAGAAAGATGATGGTTGTGGAAGGGCTGAACTCTCCCTGTACCTTCCTACCTTCTGACTCCTTTTACATCACCATCCACATCCACACAGGGACTTTAGGTACTCGTTGGTTTTTTTGGTTTTTTTTTCCTATGACCTCCTCTGAGGATCCTTTGAAACCTTTTAGTGCTCTTGAATTTCCATTTGCTGCTGCCTCAGTGACTCGATTTTAATTAACACCAAATTCTAAGCCTTACCTGGATAGCACGGGTAGGTACCTCTGATTGATGTCAGGAATTTGACACGCTGAGAGGTTACCTGGGAAACCTCCTGGTTTGACTCCAGTTGAAGCCAATTCTGCTCAGTAAATGACAGCTGCAATCCACAGCAATCCAAACAGCAAGGACTGAAAGTAAGTTTTCCTTGCTAGGATTCTCTTTTGGCAAAAAAAACCCAGCAGCACAGATCCATCCTTTAGGGATGAGGTCCCATCTTAGCTGCCAGCCTCAGGAAATGCTCGGAGTTACACTTTTTTACACCCCTTTCCCCAGCAAAACACCCCAAACAGATCTCACTGCATTTTAGACTTTGCAGCCCCTGGCATGGTTCAGATTTACAGGCTAACATGAGCTACTTCAAGCTCCAGACACTTTGCTGCTACTGGAGGTACCTCCTACTGATAGAAGAGCGAAATAAAATGATGTGAACTTGTCTTAACCACTGAGAAAAAACAAAACAAAACAAACAGCCCCAGGCTCTTCTTTTCCCAATCCTGGAGCTCTGCAGGGTGTCCAGCTTTCAGCCCAGGAGCACGGGGACTGGAACCCCAAAGGCAGAAGCTCTGGGGCACCTGCTGCCACCCCCGTCCCCTCCAGTGCCCAGACTGCTCCTGCCCACCCCGGGCAGCCCAAGGAGGGCTGTTTCCAGCCGGCAGGTCCCTGGCATCACCGGGATCCCCGGGCAGGCAGTGCTCTGCCCCCCAGTCCATCAGGGCACCTCCAGCGGTGGAAGCAGCATTCCAGCTCTCTCTCAGACACACACAGACCTGTTGCTAGCCGAGCTCCCGCGGTTTTCCCCCAGCTCCCAGCCGCGGCAGGGAGGCAGGAGCAGCCCAGCCCCGGGCGAAGGCACCCCCAGCAGAATTCCCCACGTACCCTGCTTACAGCTCCGCCGCAGCCGCTGGCTCCGCGCAGGCAGCAGCGAGGCTGCAGCCCCTGCTCCCGCAGCCCCTGCGGCTCCTGCCTCAGGCAGAGAGGAGGGACGGGAGGAAGGAGGGAGCCGAGAGCCCTGCCCAAAGCCAGGCGCCAAGCCACGGGGCTTTGGGGGCTGCCCGGCTGGAAGAGTTTCTGGGCTATGTTCCATTGCAGAGCCTCCCTGTTCTGCTGGAGGCATCCCTTTGCCTTGGGAAGCTCATTCCAAGGGTCAGGAAGTCACATTACCCCTGCAGGTGCCACCCCTGACACCCCCCATCCTTTAGAGCCCAGATTAACCCGGAGCTCCGAGTGCTCCCAGCACAGTGGCATCTCCTGGACTCTGCTCCTACCTGCTGAGCTCCAGCATTCAGGTCCAGGCTCTCCAGAGATTCCAGCTTTTATGCCAGGAACCGGGGGGAAAAAAATCAGTCTGTGTGGCCCAGATCAAACCGGGTGGCCCCTTTAGCTGAACTGGCAGGTTCTGCCTTACCTGCCTCTGCATCAGGTTTTTCTGGAAAGAAAAACAGCATCCCAAGGACAGATTCTAGGAGAACAGACTTCCAATTCATGATTTCATGGATGCAGGAATCATTCTTCAATAAGAATAAATTCTCCATTTTTTACACTCCCCTTTTAATTCCTGCCATAGTTTAAAAATTAATCCTCTAACAAATCGTTTAAATTCGAGAGAACAATTGTCCCAATATTAACTGAAACCAACAAATTCTTTTCCAGCGTAACTCAGCGTGGAATGTATGGAATCATCACGTGCTGTAAATGGAGGCTGAGAAGCTCCAGCCACACACAGACACTGCAGCAAGGGCAGGTCTGCCCTGTGTGACACAGCAGATGGAATTCCAGAATCCAGGATGTTGGACCAGGGGCCCGGAGCTGGATGCTCTGAAAAAGCCACAGACAGAGAAACCTCTGGCCAAGAGAGGATCCTGCATCCAGGTCAGAGGATTTTGTCTAAAATTCCTACCCCAGTTCTCCCTGCACAAACACACACACTGCTGCAGTTCTCTGTCTCCCCATCACTTCCCCATATTCACATCTTCTCTGTCTGGAAGCCCAAAGGCGGCGAGTTCACTTTGGAATCCAAAGAGCTTCCGATGGAGAAGTGTTACTCATGGAAGCAACAAAATATCCACAACGCAGGGAGCTGAGACTTGCAGGCAATTGAGACTTGCAGGGAACTGAGACTTGCAGGGAACCGCTGCTTTCTGCTTCCCCCATAGCCCGTGGAACATCAGCTTGGAATCCTCATCACGGAGTTCTTGCAGAACATTGTCCTTTTAGTTTTACAAACGGCTCGGTGAGCGGCAGGGCCCATCCGTGTCCCAGGACGCTTCCATCTATTTGGAAGGACGGCGGCACCATCTGCTGGGAGCAGAAGGAAGGACAGGATGCCAAATAAACTCGAGGAGAGCTCATGGAACTGTCACGGAACCCCAGAACGGTTTGGTTTAGGACCTCAGGGGTCATCCAGTCCCACCCGGAGCCTGTTCAGGGCAGGCTGCTGTCCATCGGCCCCTGATTGCAGATGGATATGGAAGTGATGGAGGTGCTCAGCGAATGCTGGTTGTTTTTCCCTGTGTTGGCTAATCTGGTCATTAAAAAGACCAATTGACCTCTTCCAACAGGGAAGCACGTAAGCAAGAGGTGCCAAAAAAATTGGAGTTCCTGTGAAATGAAATCTGCAAGTATCTGATTTAAAATCCCTCTGGATGGTCACCAGTTTGACTTCCATGGACCGCTCTCACTGCCCAGGTGTATCCAGTTCTGCTGTCAATGCTTTTGTCCGTGGTGTAATTCCTATTTTTTCCTTGCAAAGAGCACCTGGATGATAGAGGAGCATGGAGGGGAAAGGAAGGGGAGCGACTCCCGGGGCACAAATGTCCCCAGTCCCGCCCTGCACACCTGAGCCTGCCCCCGGCTCCTGCCGTCTCTCACTAGTCTGGGGTGAGAGGCCAAAGGCAGGATTTGGGCTCTGTGACCAAAACCTCAAAGTGCCTGGAAGAGCCTCCACTCGCACTCCCCAGACAGGGCTGGAGTCTGGTTCACTGCCCCGAGACTGCCCGGGTGGGGAGTAGAGGCTCCAAGTGCCAACAACGTGGGACTTACCTCCATTCCTGAACCAAAGAGATGCCTGATTTATTTATTACAGGACTCTAAAACTGGCCAAATGAGGCTGGTGCCCCCCAGACACAGGCCTCAGTCCCTATTTCCAGGACATGAAGGTGCCTGGCCTAGGCTCAACATGGTGTGCCCTGTTCTGATCCCCAAAACCCCACTCGACTCAGATCTCTGTTCCCAGCTGGGTCTGGAGCTTCCAGCTGCTGGAAATGGGGCTGGAAACAGGGAATTTGGTTCCTGAACCCCCAGCCTGGACTCCTCCTGTGGTGTCAGGACAAGCTGGAGAGCCAGTGGTGTTGGGATATGAGACAAAGAGGAGGATGGAGCCCATCCAGGATACCCCAGCACCCAGGAACACCCCACTCTCTGCTGCTCCCTGCCCGGCCCCAGTGCCAGGGATTGCAGGAGAGGAACCTGACCACTGCCAGCCTTCTCCCAGACCACATCCATGGGCCGTGCCAGCACCCTGCACGGCGGGGCACGGCAGGAAGCAGGCACCAAAGAGTAAAGGGCAGAGACTGGCCAGCATCAGCGTGTTTACTTCGCGCTGCACAGCAAGCCACACCCACCCCACAGACACACCCTCCAGGCATCCGCCCAGCAGTAAGGCACTTTTGCAAACACGTGAAACATTTTTGCCACCATCCCCGGGGTGTCGGTGCCCGCAGGCTCAGCGCAGCGTCACCAGCTCCTCGGCAGAAGTGGGGTGAATGGCAACGGTGTTGTCCAGGTCGGCCTTGGTGGCCCCCATTTTGATGGCCACGGCAAAGCCCTGCAGCATTTCGTCACAGCCCAGCCCTTGCATGTGCAATCCCACCACCTTTGGAGAAGAAGTGAGAGGCCAGGTGGGACCCAGAACCTAGGGAGAGCTCTTGGGCTTGAGGCTGGGGGAGCTGGATCCCAGCCCAAGAGCTGACCACAAGGGGACAAGAGGACAGCCAGCCATGGTCCCCAACAGCCCCCACTCACCTTCTCCTCCTTGCCAGCACACACCAGCTTCATGACACACTTCACCTTCCTCTGGGTGACAGCGTGGTACAAGGGAGTGAAGGCTGTGTTGTAGATCTTCACCTTGTCCTTCCCATGTATGGCCACGGCCTCCTCTGCAGCAGAAGCCACAGAACAGGGGTCAGAGGGATGCACAGGGGACATTCAAAAAGAGGAGTCAAAGCCCTTCGGTCAAGGCTCACTTGCTGGAGACCACAGCATCTCAAGCATGCAAGCAGCAGCTCTGACACGAGCAGTGTCCCCAGCCCCTTCACCCACCGTGTCCCCACCTTCGGTGAGCCCCACGGTGCCGATGGGCGGGTGGCTGAAGACGACCGTGGGGATGTTCTCGTAGTCCAGCCGGGAGTCCTGCCTGCCCTCGAAGAGCCTGTGGGCCAGCTTCCTGCCAGCTGCGATGGCCACTGCGGCAGGGACAGGGACCCTGAGCCACGTGGCACCACGGGGCCGAGCAGGGGAGGGGGCACGGCTGCAGTACCTGGGGTGAGGAGGGCTCTCCCACAGACATCCCCGATGGCGTAGATCCCTCTCCTGGTGGTGTTCTGGTACTCATCCACCACCACGTGGCCCTTGGGGTCCACCTGCACGCCCTGCCATGGCAAACAGCACACACATATGCTCCAGCACGGGTGGGACGGCTCGTGGGGCTCCTGTGATAGGCTCTGGAGACCCAAGGGAACCCCAACTACCCGTGGGACACCCAGAGACCCGCAGGCACCCCCCTGCAGCACGGAGGGGACGTGCTGCCATCTCACCACTCGCTCCAGGCCCAGCCCGTCGGAGCTGGGCTCCCGCCCCACGGCCCACAGCAGGCAGTCCACGTCCCGGATCACCGCCTCCATCGGCTTGTGGCCGGGTGCCACCGAGGCCACCGTCACATCCAGCAGCCCACACGGAGACTTGGTGACCTTCTTGACCTAAGGGGAACAGGAGCAGCAGGAGAAGGTAAGGCAGATGGCTTTTGCCTTGCAACAAGAGATGGCAGCCATGCTGCAGAAGCAGGGATGTTGCCAAAACCACGGCTCAGCAAGCAGCACCCAAAAGGGCAGCTTTCCCCCAGCCCTGCCTCTGCAGGAGGGATGGGACAAGCCACAGGGCTGCTCTGTGCTCTCCCACCTGTGTGTGCTTCCAGACATCCACCCCGGTGTTCTCCAGCTCCTGGGTGCAGTTGGAGCTGATCAGGGAGTCAAAGGTTCGCAGCACCTGAGCAAGGACCCCCCAACCCTGTCAGACGAGGGTCTGCAGGCAAAGTCATTGCCTGGCAGCCCCTCCACCGGCATTTCCCTGCTCCTGGAACCCAAGAGATTTAGGGTGCTTCTGGTTAACAAACTCCTCTCTTTGTTTCTCCATTATTTTCTTCTCCTTTCTTCCTCTTTTCAGGTTGTGACTTGAAATAAAGCTGAAGGGGACGGGTGTGCTGACACGCATGGCTGCAGAAACGCCGGGCACGTGGGTGAGTGCTGCTAAAACACGTCCCCTGCACCCTCTCCATGGCTCCCATGCCACCATCCCTGCATCACTACTCCCGTGCCAAGACCCTCCTTGACCAGGAACTGACAGCCAGAAATCACTCTGACCACCAGGGCTGGGTGTGGCAGCTGGGGACAGGGGTTGGCACTACCTTGTCGTGGCGGATGAGCAGCGATGATTTGGAGCCCAGCGTGGAGAGGATCCCCACCATCTCCACCGCGATGTAGCCGGCCCCGACGACGACGCTGCGCCTGCGGAGAAGTGACAATGCCGTGTGCAGCCACCTGGAGATGGCGCCTGGCTGCGGGGGATGGATCCCTCTTTACCTGGGCAGCTCCTCCAGGTCAAAGAAGCCATCACTGGTCATCCCCAGACTGGCACCTGCAAAGCAGAGATGCTTTCGCACCCTTCAGCTGTCCCCCTTCCCCTCCCAAAGCCTGCTTTGCTTGGGCAGACCTCTCCCCGCCTGGGGGCCCGGGGGATGTCATGAGGCTCACCAGGAATTTCGCGGTCGGAAGGGACAGCCGGGCGCCCTCCCGTGGCTATAAGGATGTGAGGAGCCGTGTACTTTTTCCCATTCACTTCGATGGTTGGCTCGGGATCCGCGGTGAACTTTCCATAGCCCCGGATGACATCAATGTGAGCCTTAGGAGTTACAGTTACAGGGTTAACAGCGGCACGAGGGAACAGCTAATGGAGCCAGGGCTTCCACAGTGGGAAGGGGCTGGAAAAGTGGCCAAAAATCCATCGCTTCTGCCACTGGGATTGCAGGATAACCACATCCCACGCTCACCTTCCTCACATTGTTCTCATAGATGTCATTGAGGCGCCGCACGTACGCGTCTCGTTTCTCCTTGATGGTCCTGGAACAGAGCAGGGAATGCCATCACTGCCAGCAGGTGAAGCGCAGAGCTCAGGAAGAACCTTGCACTCAGTGCCACGGTCCAGGTCACAGGGTGGTGGTCAGTCAAGGGTTAGACTCCATGATCTCAAAGGTCTTTCCCAACCGTGATTCTGCGGACTCAACCCCTCAGGCACGTGGCAGCCACGCCACAAAACAAAGCAGCTCCCTGTGACCCTTTCCCCACCAAAGCAAGATTTCTGTGCCTGCCTTCCCTGCGTTTGTCTTTCCCAGAGTCTCCTACCACAGCCAGGTTGGCTCCCTGTTCTCCCAAACCCTGTAACCAGCTCTGCACAGCCCACAGGAGCCTGGAAGCAGCCAGGGACCCCTAGGAAGTGGACAGTGGGCTGCTCCCGTGGGACACACACTGGAAGATGCTGGTTCCCAACTGGTTCCAGTTCCTACCTCCAGTTGAACTTGACACCCGCAGTTTCAAAGCCATAGTCAGCGTGGTCGTGGATAAACTCCGCGTGCACCGCTGTGTTCCACATCACCTGCCCACGCAAATTCCAGGTTGGCTCAGGAGTGCTGCTGCCATTCTGGGAAAACCCCTGCCAGGCTGCCTGATCCCTCACCTCTGCCCCGAGCACCCACAGCATCCCTCCAAGGCCCTGCTACCTCCCCACACCCTGTGCCAGCACCTCCCTAAAATTTGGCAGGCGCCCACACCAGACCCAGCCCACGCAGTGGCAGAACAGCCTCACCTTCTTTGGCACACATCCAACATTGACCTGGAGGGAATAAGAACAAGTCTCAAAGCCCAGTTTTCCCAAGGCAGTGCCAAGGATGTGCATCCCACATCCCAGCTCTCTGCTCAGGAAAACAAAGGCAGGATTAGGGGTTACTGGAAAAAGAGGGGTGTAACCACCCCGGGAGGCTCAAGATCTTGCGGTTTGCCCGTTTTCCTTCACTTCCTTGAAAGAGAATATGGAAGGTGGGGCCTTCAAACACACGGGGTATTTTTCCATTCATCCTGTAACTATTATTTACTAGGAGAAAGGTGTTTGCCATCCTTTTCCTGCACTTCTGGGAATATGGTAATTTTCCCAGCAGAATGCATTTAGGGCATGAAATTAGAGCCTCTACCTCACTTGCTTGAGGAACCAGTTTGTTTTTTGGCTCTTTACCAGCCCACCACGCTCTTGAGTTCAGCTTTACTTGTAGTTGTGCTACATAGATCCAGGATCCATCGGCATCCTGCCACCTGCTTGAAAACGGCTTGGAAACGGCCGGGAAGAAGCTGGTGGAGATGGGGGGCTAGGATCCGTCCTGCTTCAGCCTGACGAGGCAGGTCCTTGCACACCGCTCGGACACCGGGAGGGCGATTCCTCCCCTCCCCCTTCCCGCACCGCGCCCCTCCCGGGGGTTCCGCCACCATCCCAGAGTCACCGGGGTCAGCGAGGGGGCACCGGCCCCGCGTCGCTCGTCCCCTTCCCCGTCCCTCCCCCCCCCCGGTGCGGGCGCACCCCCAAGAGACTCACGCAGGTGCCGCCGAGGCGCTGCGGCTCCACCAGCGCGACCCGGGCGCCGAGCTCGGCCGCCCGACGGGCCCCCGCCAGCCCTCCGGAGCCGCCGCCCAGCACCAGCAGCTCGTAGGCGGCCGCCGCCATCGCTCCAGGCTCGGTCTGGCCCCGCCGCCCCGCCCCGGGACCGCCCCCGGTGCCGCCCCGGTCCCGCCCGGCTTACACGACACCACGTGTTGGGGCTGACAACGGCGAGTTTATTGGTTCAGGTACAGCGAGGAGGATTGCAAGCACTTCCAGGACAAATATACAGAGGGGAAGAGGGGGGGAATAACAAAAGAAAACAAAATAAACAAAATACCCCAAAACAATTTAAAAAAAAAAGGGGGGGGCAGGATCAGCACAGAATGGGAATAGAGCTAAAAAGGGAACGCTTTTATCTGGGTTATGACAACGTACTCCCAAGCAGGAATCACTTCCTTTCTCCAGTTAAGTTGAGCGGTCTTTCCAATAAAATAAAGAGTGGTGGGGGATGAAGTTAGTGTGCACTTCCCTGGAAAACAAACTCTAATTCATGCCAGTTAAACACTAGAACTAAAAATGTACAAAGAAGCGTCAGAGGAGATGAGTGTTGTTAGAGTGTTACCTTTTCCTCTCTGAACAGTCCAGAAGGAAAACAACGACTACAAATACAGCAGGCAAAATGACTTTCGGGCTGATGGGCATGGGACAGAGAGAGTGTCGTAAGGAATTCAGTCTCAAGTTGTGCTAAATGCTCTTCGTCCTCTGTATGGCACATTTTGGTCCATGATGGGGATTTGAGTTGAGACGAACCCTGATTTCTTACAGAAACGTGTAAATATTGTTGCTCTTTTAAAATGCCAGGTGTACTTCCTTCTACAAAGGTTGGGAGAGGTTTATAGGAAGTAGTCTGGGGTACGACGGGTAACATGAGGCTCTCCACGACGAGGTGCTGGGTCAAACTGGAGGCTGCAGGAAACAAAAAGGCATCACTTACCCTCCTCCACAAGTCGTTTTCCACTGCCACT
Source organism: Haemorhous mexicanus (assembly GCF_027477595.1). Lineage (NCBI taxonomy): Eukaryota > Metazoa > Chordata > Aves > Passeriformes > Fringillidae > Haemorhous > Haemorhous mexicanus. The sequence goes on from NC_082344.1 coordinate 2,079,888, forward strand.
AAACACCAGGCTCCTTCTCCTGCTGCTAGTGCACAGAAAACATTCCAAGCCCCAAAACAAGAACCCATGGGAGTTAAAATTCATCAGTGACCCAGATGGCTGTCACCACTTTCTCAGGGGAGCAGCTGAAAGCACAATTCAGACCCTCCTCCCCTCCCCATCTTAGCAAAGATGAAAACAAATAGCCAAGCTTAGGCAATAAAGAGATGGAAGTGCAAAAGCTCCAACTCTCCAGACAGCCAGGAAGAAGAACTTCTAGGAGCTTAACTCACTGCTTACTTTAAGGCAGAGCACCCATTAATTCCAGAGTGGTCTGAGCTGGCTTTTCACGGAAGAACCCCTTTGGGAATGACCAGCCATTCCTCACAGAGTGGCTAGCAAGAGAGCCCAGCCCAAGGCAGGATACTCACAAGGAATATTTTAAAGTGTCATCTAGTTCCATGATAGCAGCCTGGTTCCCACAGCGGTAGCAGTAATTGGGGGCACTGAAGATGGTCACCACATTCCGGTCGTGGCACCAGTTATAACCCTGCCAGGGAGAGAGAGGGAAAAACAAAAGGCCTCTGTTAAACCTCAGCCCCTCCACAGTTCCTCTTCAGGCCTGAAACTCTCTGAGGCACTTGTGAAACTGCAGATTTCCTCAAGTATTTCCAAGTGACTTAGTTTCATTTCAAAATAGGTGCTTTGCCACAAGAAGCAGCAGCAGGTGCCTGGCAAAACCAGCTTCGAGCAGCCTACAGGAGATATCCACTCCACACTTGTAAATTATGGATTGCACCACTAAAAAGCCTTGGGATTTTTAGGGATGCCTTCAGCTTTCCTGCACCACAAGTGACAATTTGCCTGCTGAATGCCAGTGACTGAACATGGTTCTGCTTTAGGGATCTACCTGCACTAGATTTTGAAAAGGCATCTGCTCCATTGACCCACCTGGCGTTTTTCCAGCAAGACATCCAAGAATAGCCTGTCGACAGCCAAAAATGGCATAATCCCTGTCACATCTGACTGCTGAGCACTATGAGACAGGCAGCAGCAGTCAGAGCAAGAACAAGCCAGCATGGAAAAAATTATGCCACAAATGGGGCGTGACACAGCCCCCTTGGCAATTTACTTGGAGGGGGGCAATTTGCTTGGAAAGGCCAGAACATCCCCTTATTTAGGCTGCAGGACAAAGCCCATCACTTCACGTTGTTGTTTTCACATGACCGAAGCCTCTCTTTAGTACTGACCTGTGTAAAAGGTGTCAACAAACCTGTGAGTGGAAGGTGTGCCAGAGGAGACCCCCTGGGCCCCTGTGTTGCTAGCCCTGGCTAGCAGAGTGCTTGCCCTACCTCCATGACCAGCTGGTGAGCGCGGGAGACCAGTGTGAGACCATTGGCGTGGTTGAAGGTTTCCGAAATGTCCTGCCCAAAGGTGTAGCCAGCACCACGTGGAGAAATGCCCCAGCCACCGCGGTCATCCGGGTCCGACCACAACAGATCACACATGGGACCCTGGGGAGATCAGGAGCAATGTGTTAGATCTCTGGCAAGGTGCTTAAACACATTGTATTTACAGCAGTGAGACTGCCAGCACGTCCTGCTCGGGGCAAGGCACGTGAGGAGTTTACTGAACACACATCTAGGAGCCCCAGCCATTCCCAGCACAACTTCCAGCTGTCCCCAGAGCTCCAAGTGGGGATTTGTAGCCCAGATTTCAGGCCCCAGGAAACTGTAACAAGGTGCTACACCACAGGAAGGAGGCTGGGCTGCCTGGGGAGGAAGGATGGTGATACAATGTGGCTTCACGTGGTGGTTGTCAGTTCACAACCACATCTGTGAGGAGGCTGAAGATAGTAAACACCCTCCCCTGCCAAATCCTGTTCTTTGAGTCAGACTGAAAGCCCAAAAATCCCATGATTCTGGGGAAAACAGCTGTGAAACCCCCACAGCTCTCCTTATGTAGGCTGCTCTAATCAAAGCACACAGAGTGTGCTTTGCCCACATGTTCATCTGCTCTAGCTCCTGGAAAGGCCATAATCCACGTGTAATGAGGTGTCTAAATGGACGGCAAGGTGAGAAAACATTTGCATTTTCCACCAGCAGATATTTAAGTTTCTGAATTCTGTTACCTCGTGTGGAACTTCCTGCAGGCGATCCAGAGCCCTGATATGATCCAGTGTATCTATGGATGGAGAGAGGCCACCGTGGAGGCAGAATATCTGTTCCAGAAAGAAAAGAGCAATCCATTAAGTGCGAGCAATGACCTCCAAACCAGCTGGGTCTAACTCTGTTAACACTCAATCACAACCCCAGCCATCTCGCCCTGGGATCACAAGTTACAGGATTGTCTGGGACTGTTCCTCTGCATGTCGGACAAGACAGCCTGCAGAAATCTACGCAGGGGAGGCTTTTCCTCACCCCAGACTCACCTGGCCGTCTACCAGAGCTGTGAGAGGCAGGTAATCAAACAGGTCTGTGAAGTACTTCCAGACGTTGGCGTTGCCGTACTTGCGCAGGCACTCGTCGTAGAAGCCGTAGACCTGGGTGATTTGCCTGCTCTCGTGGTTGCCCCTCAGGATGGTGATGCGCTCCGGGTACCGCACCTGGGGGGGGACAGAACCTTCCTTAGCAGGGGCATGGAAACAAGGAGTGATGGAATATCACCCACAGCAGCCAAGCACTCTGCTCCCAGCACGTGGCCGCCGACACAGATTCATTTATGCCCGTCATGCCCGAGCCAAGGGCAGCGCCACCGGGAGGAGAAAATGGCTCCCAGCTCCCAGGTTTTATCCCCAGTCTCCCGAGCCGTACCTTCAACGCCACGAGCAGAGTCACTGTCTCCACTGAGTAATAGCCTCTGTCCACGTAGTCTCCCATGAACAGGTAGTTTGTGTCTGGAGACTTCCCACCAATCCTGAAGAGCTCCATGAGGTCGTGGAACTGCCCGTGGACATCTCCGCAGACGGTGACGGGGCAGCGTACCTCTTGCACGTTGGATTCCTTGGTAAGGATTTCTTTAGCCTGGCAAGGAAAGCACGTTTAGGACACAAAGGGAGGAGGCTCCTCCAGAGGCAGGTGATGTTATTCTGCTGCATTCCCACTGGAAACCCAGTCTGATCCCCGCTGCCCAAGCAGACTACTGCAAAAACACTTTGGTGGGTGAGTACAGACAAGGGGTGTTTGCCAAGTCCCAGTGCACGGGGATGAGCAGGTTTACTACAGCAAGGCCAGATTTCCTTGCCCAGGGCACATTTTGTCCACCAGAATTCCAACCCTCTTCCAAGCACAACAGTTCAGCAACTTCTAGGGGCAAGTCACACACAACTGGAAAGCAAAGACAGGCAATTGGAACATAGGGAGCCACAACCAGCTTCCCTGGCTGTACCCAGCTGGCAACAAAACCGCCACAGATGGAGGGATGGCATCCCTGGATTTAGTCATCTCTTCTTCCACACCCAGCAGCTCCTCAGCTAATTACAACCACGCAATGTAGCCTATCTGCACCACCTCATTATCCTTATCAAATACCAGGTTTGTTGTGCTGCCTGCAGCTCACTGACTGATGCTGATCAGCGCTCCTGGCACATCCGAGGCACAGGGAACACCCACAGGATGGCTCCATCTGATCCAAACAAAAGGGCTGGAAGATCACCAACACTGAGCAGTCACAGGCAGGTGATGATCTGGGTATTCCCTGCCATATCCCTTAGCTCAGGATGAGCTAAGGCTCACGCTGTGCTGCCAAAAGGGAGCTGCTTCCCAAGGATACCCTCTGAGGATGCCTGCATTCCCATTCCAATGTTTGCTGCCTTGCCTCTTTAAGGAAAAACATGTATTTGGAAGGAATAACTACACCCCAAGCAGTTTGGACAGTTTGGACTGCATCCAGCATGCTCTCTGCACAGAACCTCACCTGAGGGATCCTGGTCTGCCCCTGGACTTGCTGAGATGGGCTCTGCCTGGGAACGGCTGAACATGCTGTATGTGAGTGCAGTAGTAGCACTCAAAATCTGCTCACACGTCTTTAAAAGCATTTATAGCGCCTTCAGAGAGCTTCCACCCTCTGGGAGAGACAAATATAAACCCACAAAACAGCTGCTCCCTGTGCTCTGGCTGCTGCACAAAGCAACAGGCAGGGGTTTGTTCCAAGCTGGAGCTCAGCAGGGCTCCTGTTCCACAGGAACAGGGCAAACAGGCTCACTTCAAACCTACCCTCGGAAGGGGGGCCGGCCCACCAACTGAAATGTCGCTGCCAGGAGAACCCAGAAGTTTCCTGAGATGAGGAAGGAGGAGCTGGCAGGTGACAGGAGTGGCTCCTTGTGCTGCCAAGCAGCTGTTCCCCTGCACCCATTTTAGCTCACCCTGTGGGCAGGACACTCATGGGGGCACGTGGACACATCCAGGCTGTCACTTGAACTCTGCAGAGCCGGTTTACATCAGGCTCGGGAGCCCCAGTTTGCTCTCACGTGATCATTTTCTAATGCAGAACAAGACTCTCAAAATGCTCAGCATCAATAAAAACACCCCAGAAAAGCAGTGACTAACAGTGCATCTGCCTGCAGTGTGAACACTGAAATCAAATGACTTAAAATAAAAAGCACTATTACAAAGCAAAAATAAAAACCTCTGATGCAAGCAGGCTGCCTGGCATCATCAGCACTTACTTAACCAGGAGGCTAATAAATAACTATGACTTGGAAGTCAAAATTTAGCTACCTTTGTTGCAAAAAACAGTGACTAATGGTATCAGCTTCCTGTGCATCTGTCCCAGTTGTGCTGGATGAAAACCATATCCAGGTCAGGATAAAAAGCAGCAGCTTTTAGGAGTTTTTATTAAATAAACCTCCCTTGTATTAAATAAACCCAACCAATGGTTGCCTGTCTGAGCTCAAAGAGCCTCTGAAGAGCAGCCCATTGGCTGGCTGTGAGCTTGCCCATCACCTCAGCTCCTTGGGTGCTTCTGAAGAGCCTTGGAGAGAGGAAAAACGCCATTGCTTCTGGAATATTCATTCCCTCAGCTTGGTCTGACCCACAGAGGCTCATTCTCTGAGAATCTGAAGCCAGGCATGGAGTTTGAGATCAAAATTCACCTGAACCTCTATCCCACCAAGGTCCACTGTTCCAGCTGCTGTAGCACCAAGTGGGCTGAGGATACTGACCCTCAGGGAGCTTGGCTGGAAGGAGAACCAGCCAAGTGGGATGGAAGCCAGAGGGATGGCAGGGATGGAGCTGTCTCACCCTTCAGGAATGAGGCTGCAGCAGACATCCAGAGCCTCTGCCAGGTGCCCAGGTGCTCCCAGAGGCTCCTGAACCAGCACCCCCAGGATGAGCACCGCCAAAATATTGCCAGCCGCGACACAACATAACACAACACCAGGAATTCCCTGCAACGGGACTGTGTCCCCTCTTACATCTCCAAAGAACCAGGAGAGGAAAGAGAAGCTGCAAGGAGAGAGATGGCCATGGATGGCTGCTTGTTTAACTCAGGAGACAGCTTTTTCCCTGCCTTCATCCACAGTCCATTTCATCATCTTGGTGAAAAACCAGGATTAAGCAGGATGGCTCTCAACTCCCTCCCTTAATGCTCCAGCAGTAACCACAATTAATCCTTCTATCAGCCTCTGAATTTCTGCAGGATTATGAGCTAATTTCCATTTTAAACACTACCAGAATGGGAACAATGTTATCATGTTGAGGAGCAGCACCTCCCTCACCTGCATGAGCCACAGGGGGCAGACCAGCTGCCTAGTGAGGCAGGTGTGGACACAAGGTCCTTCCACGGCTGCAGATTTCAACAGCTTTTAAGAGGGCACAATCACTAGGCACAGCTCCACTGTCTCCAGTCCTTCCCTCATCACTGCCCACTGTGCCAGTACTTAAAACCAACCATGACCCACACAAATAACTCTGGGATTTTTCTTGGATTTTTTTTCCCCACTTCATTTTGGTTTTTGTTTTAGTACTCAGTTCTACCACAAACTGACACCTGAGGCAAAAGGCACTACTGTGCTGGGCCTCTCTGAAATCAGCCCCAAACACAAGAGTGCTAGGAAGTGTTCTGGAGAAGAGGATTTCTCCAAATACAATTTCAAGGAAACCAACTAAACCAGCTTTGTGGCAGGGCTGCACACCCAAAGGTTTTTGTAAGCTTCTCTCCTGGGTGACACAACCACTCCCCAAAACTTAAACAAGCCAAGTCAGTGCAGGGCACAGCGTTTCCTTCATGCCCCAGTCGTTTCCATCAGTTTCCAGCAGCCTGGAAGAACGAGGTGCTGTGACAGATGACACACCTCCCTGTCACCTGCCTCCTGGAGGACAAACACCCTCCCCACCTCCAGCTGAGCTCTCCCATCCAGCTTCTCCCTATTTCCTGTGTGTCCAGCCACAATCTGCTTCCCAAAACACAGCAGCCACAACTCCAGCTTCCCAAACAGCCACAGCTCCCTCACAAATGAGGGAGTTCTGGAGAAAGAGTCACAAGACAAAGGGACAGCCCCAGCATAGGACTGAAAAAATGCAAAGGAGGAGAAGAAAACAGAAGCTGTCTGGGGGTTAGGGAGTGCTAGGAGCACTGCTGGAAGAATATGGCAAGGAAAATCTTCCCTCGGTCACAGACTGCAGTGTTGAGGGACTGCTTAGACAACACCCAGCACAGGTCTGAGGACCTTTCTCCTGATGGGAGAAAACGGCTTTTCCCAGTCCCCACTAAACAAACCCGGTTTGCCAAGGCCTGTCCAGAATAGCAGACAGCGTCCTTAATCCGACCATTCCTCTTTCTATTTTGGTCCCCTCAGCGGGCTGGGAGCCTGGTTGGGTCTCACCTCTGCTTGCCGAGATCCCACCTCGGAAATCAGCGGCTTTCCTCACCGACTCGGGGTTCATTTTTCGGCGCGGGGCTCCTCCATGTTGTGCGGCACACCAGGACGTTGGTGCCCCCCGCGCTGGATACTCCAGAGGCAGCAACCTGACCACCCCGTGTCCAATCTCACAGAAACCGCCCCACTTATCCAGGGCCCTATATCCCACCGGCACCATCCCGCTCTCCCCAAACCCACCGGCACCAGCCGCTCTCCCAGCGCCGATATCCCGCCAGGCGCATCCCCGCCTCCCAAAGCCCGATATCCCGCGGGCACCACCCCGCTCTCCCCAGGCCCGGCGTTCCACAGGCAGCAGGCCGCCTCCCAGAGCCGATATCCCCGGGCCGCAAGCCCGTCTGCCAACACCGGACACACCGCGGGCACCGTCCCGCCCTGCCAACGTCCGGGCCCCGCACTCACCTTCTCGCACAGGCTGCGGACCTGGCTCTCGCTCAGCTGCCGGCACTCGTTCAGTTGCTCGATCCACTGGTCCAGCTCCTTGGCGAAGCCCTTCTCCTCCATGGCGAGGGGGGCCGGGCGGGCCCCCCGAGGCCCGGGCCCGCCTGTGGGTGCCGGCGGCGGCCGGGGACGCGCGGCCCGCTCGGGTCTGCTCCGCTCCGCGTAATGGCGGCGCCCCCCGCCTGCCGCGGCTGCTGCGCACTTCCGGCCACGCCCACGGCCGCGCGCGGCGCGCGCCGACGCTTCCGGCGCGCCGAGTCGGCCTCAGAGCCACGCCCCTCCCCGCGGGCCCCGCCCCTCCGCTCGGCCCCGCCCCCTTTCCCTCACGGCTGCGTGCGGCAATGGCGGCTCCGCTCGTTGGCGTTCGCCCCGCCAAGGAAAAAGGAATAAACGGCTCCCTTCTCTCTTAGGGAAAGGGATAACATCACACGAGTTTGCGCCCGCTGTGCGAGCCGAGTCGCAAGCGTTGGCAGCAGGGCGCGGGAATGTAACAATCCAGGGATTGTTACTGTCTCTCAGTAAATGCGCGGTGTTCATTCCTTTCGCCATATTCCCGTGGAATACTGTGGGGCAATAATCATAATAGGAGCACGTGTACGATGATGTACTAAATATGACACAGGATCAGTGATTATAAGCAGTGAAAATTAATACATCTTCTTGCAATCTGGCACTGATCCTGCCCTCAGTTTTAAACTGGGACAGACCTGCACAAATTCCCACCTGCCGCTCTTTATTTCTCTCCTTCGGACTCGTTCTGCTGTCTCCCCTGACCCCAAATGGAGCAGAAATATCCTGACAGAAATGCAACAACTGAGGCTGTGCCACAAGCTGGAGGGCCCAGGCAGCAAGGAGTGGGATTTTGGGAGACCCCTGAGGGGAAACTTCCCTGGGATTTTTAGCAGGATAAAGTAGAACAAGTCCACGTGGTTTGTTTGTTCATGTCAGATGGGAAGGCTGAGGTTTGCTGAGGAGCTGCTCAGGCTGTCCTACCAGGAACACTCATGTTGGTCACAGCTCCCTTCATCTCCGCTGGGTAAAACAGACATCCTGCTGGACTTCACCCTGAATGAGGGGAAAAAATGAAAGCATTCACAACATCACATGCCTGAAGTGAATTTCCTAACTAAAAACACAACTAGCAAAGGAAAAGAGAGCAATTTACATAAAACACTACTTAGTAGCTACTGTTCTAGATGACAATTGCTTGCCAGTCCAGTTCCCAGGAAAGATAGCTGCCAGGAACGGTTCACCCTCCTCTGGATGTTTGACTTGTTTTCCAGGGGATCATTTCTAACCACATTGCCCATGTTTGTGACACTGCAGCAGAGAACAGCCGTGAAATAAGACAAACTCAGCCTCGTGGCAGGGGACAAAAAATCTTCCCAGCCCGGAGCATACAGGAGAGCAACACCCCCAATAAAAATCACCCCTGGCTTGCCCAAAATGACCCCAAAAAAGGGCATCCTGAGCCTCAGGAGGTCAGCCTTAAAATAAATGCTGAGCAGCTTTTATCCCATCTTTCAGTTTCTGGAGGTTTCCCGGTGACTTAACTTGAGGAAACAAAGCCACATGGACGTGCAAGCTTTGGTGCTAAGTTTCTATTTACTGATTCCTTGCCACTATTAAAATGTTTAATAGGTGAAGCTTAAATGGAAAGATGCAGCTGAGATATTTCTCTTGGCTCCCTGTCAGGAATAAAGAGGTTTTTGAGGTATTGATCTGATGGCAGGTCCTCAGCAAAGCTCTGGCAAAACCTCACAGCCTGAGCCAGGAGCATCCCCAGAGCATCAGGACGTGGTTTGCTGGAAAGAGGGAGCTCGTGGGATCAGCTGGGGATTTTCCTGCAAAGGAGTGGCAGGGCTGGAGCCTGCAGAGTCTCCAGGCAGCAGTGGGGGACATTCATCAGGCTCCCTGGCAGGGAAAACTGACAAGCCTCACCCAGAGGGAATTAATGAAGGCTGGATTTTCCACCACCTTCTCTAAAAATCTCATAATTTCTGTGCTAGAACCTTCTAAAAAGGCAGTGCTGGTGAAGTGGCATAAAAAGCCACTTTATTAAAAAATACATTACTGTTGGCTGTGTAACATTAAACCCCCCATGGGGTACCTTGCTTTCTTATCCTTGTGATTTTTCCACTGAAACTCGGCTTCTTTAGGGTGTGAAACAACACAGAAGCAGAAGAAATTGCTCATGGCCACCACTGCCTGTGGAAGGCATTGCCTGGGCTTATCCACTGCTTCCCAAAGGCTGCTGGACTCCTGTGTTTTAGAGAGGGGATAACCCACCCCACAGTGAATAAATGAAATAAATCAGTAAAGTTCTTCCTTCTGCCAGCAGCAGAGGGTGCACAAACCCAGTGGGAGCTGTTCCGAGGGCCCCTGACCCCCCAGTGAGGGTGCAGGGGAGCACTGGACCACCCAGGAGCACGAGGATACAGATCCCTAAAACAAAACGCATTTTGGGGTGCAGACACAGCATTTTTGCAGCGCATGGGAGGCAGACCTACCTGGCAGCAGCCTCTGTGGAAGCCTGGATTCTTTATCCCAGCGTTTCCCCACAGGATTTGTCCCCCTCCTTCCCGTGGTGGCATCTATTGCCTTGGGCAGCACTGTGAGGAGCAGCAGGAAACATTACAGCGTCTTGATAAACTGGGAACAAAAGCCAGGGAGAAGTCAGAGGGGAGGAAAGAGGCAAAGAGAGGGGGAATGCTGCCAGGAGAAGGGGGATCAATCTCTGAAAATGGACTCTGTTTCCATAGCATATGCACAGGGATGGATTCCGAAAGAGGGTGACCAAACCCTCGCAAGGATCCTCCCAAAACGTTCCTCTCGGACACAGCTGCATCTTTTAGGGAACGAAAAATGTCCTCCAGCAGCAGCCTGGAACAATTTTAATCCCCAAACAGCTCTTTTGGGGAGGGGGAGGAACCTCAAAACCTGCGAGCCTTGCAACAGGTTCTGTTTGCAAACGCAGGCGAATCTGGAATATTTGCCTATTCCCTGTATCGAACCTGCCGGCTGATTTGATTACTTCCCTGGAAACGCGTGTGCAAATCGGGTTTGCAGCCTTTGGAGGGCACTGCCTTCCGCCGCGCCGGCTCCGGTGACTGATGCCAGCGTCTCGCTAATGCGATGTGCAGGAAGAGCCGGCGGTGCATGCCGACGCCGATGCCCGGAGCTCGCGGCCGTAAATCCCTCCATTCCCAAATGCAAAACGCTGCCGTCGGAAATGCCTCACCCTGAAAAAATGTCTTAGCCACTATTCAATCGCTCAAACGAAGCGAGGCACAGCCGTTCCTATGCCACGCACTTACCCGGATAGAAGGAGCCGGTGATGGAAGACTGAGGGGGGGAAAGGGCATCAAATTGAAAAGCCCCGGGGAGATGAATGGGAGATAACGGAGAGAAAAACATTTACAGCCTGAAATGATTTCCCCCCCCCGGAAAAATTTCCTTCTCATCTCCCTGGGAAGCGCTCAAAGGAGAGCTGTGGTGCAGGCACCTTGGAGCAGGGGGAAATCTGATGGTAAGAATCCGAGCAGACAGTTAAGACTACACAAGTAAGCAAATTTATTTGAAGACAGAACAAATATCGTGGCAAACAACAATATGCAAATTCAGTTGAGAACAGGGGTAAATATCAGACTTTGTTTTCAAATCGATATAAAATATAGTCAGATTTCATTTTGTCCAAAAAGCAGCTCGCATGGGGGCGGGGGGGAGTTGGGGGTTTGGAGGGGGTGGCCCTGTTCACGCCACCCGAGGTGGGTGTCACCTGGAAACCCTCAGGCTCGGGAGGTGGCTCCTCTGCCAGCGGAGATGAGCGATGCTGGGAGGAGACGGAGGTGCCTTTGGGACTCTCAATTTCCACCTCCATTCTCCTCAAAAGCCAATTTTTGCCACAAAGCAAGGAGCGGGTTCATCCCCTCCAAGACCCTCGGTGCCCACCCACCTATGTTTGGACCGTGCAGGCATGAGGAACCCAGCTGCTTTTTAGGGTTGGGCATCTTTGAAGGCACCTACACCTCCTCTTCCTCACTGGCTCCTGATGGATCAGCCTCCAGTGGCTGAGCCTGAAAAGCCAGCGAGGGAGCAGCTCACCTCAGATGCCAGAGGCGTGAACAGGACAAAATCCCCTCCGGGGCGAAGGTGCTGGCGGGCTGCTTTCTAGAAAAACCATCCCAAAATAAAAGCAGACATAGAAAACATTAGATTGTCAATGAGGCTTTGAAACAAATTCAAGTTTATCCTTAATTTTTCTCATGTTTGTGTGTGTGTGTGTGTGGGTGATACAAACAGACGAGAAAGACGTGGTGGACTTCAAGCTGTGGGGACGGGCATGTGGTCAGTTGGTGTCCGCAGGAGCACCATCGGACAGGGAGGAGTTAGCACCAGAGAGTTTGGGGGACCCAACTGAGCACATGTGTCCTTTGGGAACAACGGGCAGTGGGGACACATGGAACAGTCCATTAGAAACAATACAAGGCAATTCATGAGTTTTCATACAGTACAATACAGTCACTGATCAATTAACCCTTTCAGTACAGTACATGACAAGTAACACTTTGCACCCTGTTAGCACTAGGAAAGGAGGGTTTGGGCTGCAGAGGGGTGGCTGCTGAGCTGTCCCTTCTGCCCTTGGATTTCAGGGACTGTGGATTGCTTCGGCCTCTCTCCCACCCAGCTTGGACAGCCTGAGCCCAGCCTGAGCCTGGCTCCCGGGGGGATGCGCTGGAGGAGCGCAGTGCCACCAGCCCATCCGCCCAAATCAGGGAATCCTAGAATCCCACAATGGAGGGCACCTCAAAGATCATCTAACTCCAGCCTCCCTTTCACCAGACCAAGCTGCACAATGGTCCTGGTTTGGCCACGGGGATGGAAGAGCCAGCCCGCCCTGCCCTGTGCCAGCCACCGAAGCCATGAGAAAACCTCCAATTCACACTCCACCTGGCCACTTCTGGTGCCAAAACAGGCAGAAAAGGGTTCAGGGGCTGCCTTCAGTCAGCCTCGAGCCAAACCTGCTTCTTCCCTCAGGCGTAGTGAGAACAGGGTCCATTGGAAAAGTGCTAAATTACAGTACATTGGCATTTCCATATGTCAACTATTGAACAGCAAAACAGATTGTTTGAAAACAGAATCAGTATCGTACAGTAAGTTCACACTTAATTCTTCACCGTTTCTACACTTGTAACACATGCATTTATTTCCATTAGTTTAATGCCAGTAGGACCAACATCCTCCAGAACAATGATCTAACATTAAACAAAACTTCCTAAGGAAAATATTAAGCATCACATAAAGTTTCAGGAGAAAACCTGTTAATTAGCATCACAAGGTACTCAGATTTACATTTAGGAGTTTTCATGCCATGACTTTAAAACACCTTTTGGTTAATATCCTGGGGGTGGGGGAAAACAAACCCAAAAAAAACCAAACCAACCCAAAAAAAAAAAAAAGAAAAAGTTAAGAAAAGGAATGTTTTGGGAAATAATCTATTTCTCCATGTGTATACACACCCAGGGAGACAAGCACGAACACACGGGCCGGTGCATGGGTGTGTGCACAACTTTGTTTTGATAAACTCGACTCATTTCAAGGGCATTTTCATGGGTCCAAAAAGACTTTCAAGGAAATAAATTCTAAACTACTGAAGCAAATTAAAAAGTCTCTCTTGGAGGAACAGAAAAGGTTGGTAAAGCATCGCCTGTGTGCTGTTACAATGCGCTTCCCACGAGCTATCTGAAAACCTAAACAACTAAAATTCCTTTTTTTCCACCTAAAAGGCCCTTCCAGAGCAAAGGGTGCTGTGCTAGGCATTCAGGCCTCAAGTGTGACGGGCAGCAGAAAACACTTAATTCTACCTTCCCAAAGGATGAGATGCCATCTCCAAGGGACAAAATACTACACCTGAGGGGGAAAATAAGACAAAAGTACCTGTTCCACATCCCCCTTTCTCCCAAGCTTATTTCCAAGGACTCACTGAGACTGGAGGGCTTGCCTGGGGTGGGGAGGGATTTTCCAAATGGTTTGCCTTTATCCTGGTGACAGTGAGCGGGATGTGGGCTCTGTGTCACCGAGGTACTTTCTGAAGAGGCTGTTCCCTCAGCCACTATAATTTTGGGGGCTCAGACAGAGCAGCAGCATCGCCTGGTGCTATTTCTTTAAAGCTAAATTTGCAGGGATAATTTGGTTGGGGGTGGGGAGGAAGAAAAAAAACCAACCCAACCCAAAATGTGGATTCTATTTCTGTTTTTACATCCAGTGACAGAGGATGTAAGAGCATAATACTTGGGGTTGCTCAAGATTTGGGGTTTTTAACACCTTGGGTTCCCACTGAATAGCCAAGCCCCTGAAGAAGGAAGCCAAGAAAACCAGCCACTAAACCTGGAGCTGTTTAGGAAAACTCCTCCATCTTCTGCAACAGGGAAACCCAACACACCTATTTCTTTTTGCTGCTGAAGGTTATTTCCGTGCTGGCCCCTTGCTAGCAGCAGTGAAGGAGAAGCCCTAATTCCCTTCTCTGCATTCCCACTGATCACGCTGTACTGGCAGGGTTTATCCATCAAGTGTCACCAGGGAGAAACTCCCATCACGGAGGATTGCCAGAGAAGGATTTGGATTGACTGTGGGCTCGTCAAGGCTGATGAGCAGCAGTCCCGAGTGTGGATACCCTGGCATGAAGGGAACACGGGGCTCTCACACCCACCACGATTTAATTGCTGCCGTGGAAAACCACAGGGGCTTTTAAAGGAGCAAAACCCCACCAGGTGGTTGGGAGGGGGTGGTTTGGGGCAGCAAAATCCAGATTATTCAGCATCCCAGGGATCACCATTTTGAATCCTAGAGATTTCTGACTATGTTTCCTACTAACTCTTCCCTGCTGCTTTCTTGCTGGCAAGGGAGCTCTGATCGGAATACCACAGGAATTTAACAGGAACAGCACATCTGAACTGCCTCTGAACACGAGAGCTGATCAACTCCTAACAACGCTTTCCAAATCCAACAGCAAACCCCAGGGTTATTGTGCTCCATCTTCCAAACGGTCTGTAAATCTTTTTTACTTCAAAATGCCTTTTGCAGTTGAAGCCCACCACCAATCCCAACAGCACTTCCAGCGCAGGCACAAGGATGGCTTTTATTGCAGTGGCTTGAGCGCAGCCTTTACTGGCACTGGGCTCTCAGACTGGTTTGGGCTGGGCTGTCCCACACCAGACACAGGAGCGCCTGCCCTGCGACTCCTGCTCCGCTCAGTTCCAGGCGGCAAGGAGATGATCTTGCACCATCCCAATCCCTTTTGAGACTTCTCCTGCATCTTTGGTGTTTTTAAAAGCCATGCCCTCGGGTCTCCGGGTGACCTCGAAGTTTACAACAACCACCACGTCTGCCTGCACGTCAGTGATGTAGGTGTTGGTGCTGTCGTGTAAATCAAGCTTGGATGGGTAAATTCCCTACTCTCAGGTGGCTAATGGATATGTAACGGAAATCAGGCACTGGACAGTGGTCCAACACACCTCAAAATTTTCTTCTGATGGCCCCTACGTAATTAACACTGCGCCTAGGAGGGGAAATAGCTGGGGAAAAGAAGAGAGTTCAAAACTCAGTGCTAACAGTAGGTACAAAAGTGCAGTGCTCAGTTTAATCCGAAGCAAAGTGACTGCTAGTACTTAAAGTGCTAGTCCCAGCGTCGGTTTGGTTCAGTGTCCGAAACACGGGGAAGGCGGGGGGGCTACCCCGGGGGGAAATCAAAAACAGACAGCACTGCAACTGCACATGCCACACCAAAAGTGCTTCAAATCACGCCACGGCTCAGCTTGTGAACACACACGAGCGAACGACTGACACCTTTTAGGCTACTATAAAGAACAGCTCCATGAACTCCATCACTACGAACCCGCTCGGGAAGCAAGCGGTCACGGCGCACAGAAAACAAAGGACGAGCCCACTCCAAAACCAAGAGCCTTTAGGAACACTGACGAGCCTTTGCAACTAGGATACTCAAAGTCTAGCGAAAGCAGCCTTGCCCAGTGTCTGCAACAAGCTTGGCCGATGCTTATCATGCACTTTGCAGAGGCAGACTGCCTCCTCTTACACGCTATCTTACAGCTTAGCCTATTTACCTATTTACTTGTGGTCTGCTTCGTTAATTGCAGCTTCCTGACCATGCATTAAGCTGGCTTGTTTCTCTTCACCACCCTACCTGCCAAAGGACAACAAACACGATGAAGGCGGTCTGGAAAACGCTGAGGTGACTCACGGCCCGGCTTCGTTTTCATCAGGAACAAAGCTCCAGAGAAGGACTTTGGATCAGCACGCTCCTGGGGAGAGGCTGGGAAAGGAGGATTCATCCCAACAGATGACAGGCATAGCCTTTTCTCTCGGTAAACACACTTCCCACCAACTGCCCCATCACCCAGCACGAGCTTTACACAAAGCAGAACCTTCAGTTCCCTCTGTGTTTCAGCAAGCACCCCAAAAAAATGGCCACAGGACAGCAAAGCAGCTCCCCGGGCCCTGCATGCATTGCCACCAACTCTCCCGAGTGTTGTACAAGGCAACATCTGGCTGTGCAACATCTGGTGTGTCCAAGGTGGGTGTGGATCTTTTTCAGGGAGAAAGCTCTCTTTAACTCAAAAGCACTGACTTGCTGGAGCTGGCAGGATCTGTGGGGGATGCTGCAGGTACAGCTGCAGACATGTTTCTCATCAGAGATCAAGCACTTGGGAGATGGTTTTCCAGCAGCAGGGAACACTAACATCCCAGGAGTAAAAACAGAGCTACCAACTCACGTCACTTATTTCCATTACTGCCAGAAAGAGCTGGATTTAACACACAAACAGCAAGGTTGTGCATACAGGGGATACGGATGCAGGCACACAACTGGAAAGAAAGGAAAAGATGTGGGAGCTGGAGAAGTGTAGTGTGATATGGGCAGTGTCCCACAGTGAGGAGGGCTACAAGGTGCAAGGTGGGCAAACACCCCCATCTCAGTCCACCATCCTTCTGGGATGATATATCCAGGGGAATCTACACAAGCACGTGGATGTGGCCATGACCGTGCCACCCAGACAGGAACAAGTCCATCATGGGGGAAAAGGGAAAAGCATGCCAGCCTTCCCTAAGTGATGCTGGAGCCTTGTGGGATTAAAAGCAACCATTGAGCAAGAGACTGGGCAAAGAAGCATCTTCCAGGACTGTATTCCAGGACTGATCCTGCAAGACTGGCACATCTCACCATGTGCCATATGTAGGCACTGGGATGACATTTGGTTCAAGTAGCATTGACCTCGATGTTGAGACCAAACCCAAACACTGGGGGCATGGACAATTACCAGCCTGAAAACTCCCGTGCCAAAAGGACTCCTTTTCCAGCTCTTTTTATAACATGTTCTTTCCTGTCTTCCGATGGAAAGGATTTTTGGCAGATGATTTGGAAGTGGATAATAAATCTAATGCTAGGACACCGTGTCCAATTGCTCAGTAATTTCCTGCACGGCTCTCACCAGGAAGTTTAGGCGTGGTGCTGCATTTCTGCCGCTTTAGTTTCTCCTACGGATACATTGTCATCATGTGTGACATTCCTTATAATTCTGCCTCCACCTGGAATGGCAACCCTGTTAAATTTTTAAAAACAAAAGCTATTACAGGTTTTTTAGGAGAAAAAGCTGTCTGCTTGCCCGTGACCTCACCTTTAACCCGAGCCCTGGAATTGAAAGGCATTTATAAAATCCTGCTCCGGCCGCTGCTCTAGATTTTCACCTAAACATCCTCAGAAGCTTTCCCAGTCTCCAAAAAACAACTGATTTGAAAGTTTATTAGGAGCAATAACTTCTTTTTGGAGGAGGAGGCTTTTGCTGCCTTGAAGGCTGCAGATATCCCTGCACTGGTTTTCAGTGGTGAATCAAGTGATTCCCAGACACAGCCTATTTCCTAGGAAAACACCAGCCCAGGCTGCTGGGTACCAGAGACACTACAGTGCAAACTGAAGATGCGGGGCCATTTTTAATTCTATGCTAATTATCGCAATAAAAACCAGATCCTGCAGCGGAAAACCCATTCTGGGAAGAAATAATCATCCATCTTTCCTAGCTGTAGCCGTGCTGCTGGGGAAGAAGCTTATTTACAAAATGGCAATCTCCAGGAAAAAAGCTGTTATCGTTGCCTGACAAAGCCATATATTCTGATACCTTCTGGGGGGCTCTGTCTGGGAAATTCCTCTTTGAAACCCAACACTATAAACCTCAAATATGGAAAAACCCCATCCTGTTCAACAAAAGGCAGCTGTAGGGCTAATGCAACCCACCGTGACACAGGAATGATGCTTGGAGATCCCTGCTTTGAAATCCCTGCTTTTGGTTTAGAGCAGGAAAATCATAATACCTCTAAATTATTTATACGTGAAAAGATGCTTTTAATAAAAGCATCAATGGTGTGTAAACAAAACCGAAATTCCTAAAGCAGACTTTCCACATTTTGTATGGTTACTTAAACGTGGATGAGAACCATCCTTTTTCCCCCTGGACAGAAACATCCACCGTGCAGGATGGCATGAAAATGCCCTTTTTTAGTATGCAGGAAACACAAGAAGCCAAATAAAGCCATGAACCTGCAGAGTGCTTGTGAAGGGGATGAAGAAAACCCAACCAAGCAGCAGGACTGCAATCTGTTCCCGCTCCCCCCGCGCTCCCCGAAGAGGCTCTCGCAGCAGATTGCGGCGCCAGACAATCTTGAGGAGACGGGAACCTGCACTTGGGTCCCAGCCAAGCAGCACCCCCAGCGCCTCTTGCCTGGACTGCCAAGACACAACCTTCCTCCAAGGGCTGCTTGGTGCCACCACCCATGGAAAGGGCTCTGCTCCACCTTCTCCATCCCTCCTCGCTGGGTATCCACGAGGCCTGCATCCACTATTGCCAGGCACGTTCCCGGGGAGCAGCAGAACAGCCCCGGTACGTCGCCCTGCCGCAGTGATGGAGCCTGAAGACGGGAACACTGGACCACAGGGACAGCATGTTGAAAGCAAAACATTTTATTACCATCGGTTAAGCTTCATAATGCACGCTTATGAGTAACAGAGAGGTTATATGGAGATCACTTTGCTCCCTACCAACTGCAGCTTCTGGGATTAAATGCAGCAGCTGTTGAGCGGAGCGGAACGGGACCAGTGCAAAGAAAAGGAGAATAAAATACATTTGAAACGGTGGGGGGTAGCTTGGCAGAAAACAGGCCCCTGACTTGAAATTCAAAGAGAAAGGTTTATTTTGTCACTGCTGTACCAAAAGGCACGGCGTCCTGGACAACAGCTGGTGACCAAGCACTGCTCTGGAAAGGCCCCCCTCTAACTCAATACCCACCTCAGCAAGCACCACCTGGTACGGGCACCGCAGCTCCCACACAGCGCGGGAATGTCGGAGTGGAACGCTTCTCCTTGGGGCCACATCTCCTCTACAGCCCAGGATGCTGCAAAACCAGGAGCTCCTGACTAATCACACCTCTGTGGGTGCCCGTGGGAAATTCTGGTGGCCGTGGACCACCAGGAGGATGGATGACATGGGGGACCCATGCTGAATTCTGGATGGGTGGCTAGCTCAGCCACAGTGCCCTGCAGTGGGGTTGGCTGGGGCTGACTCAGACTGTGATTTTCCGCTTGTTTTCTGTCCACTCCCATGAAATGTTTTTGACAGTAAATGCCAGCCTGGGATGGTTTCTAAAGAACACAAGTTTCTTCCAGCAGAAATTGCCCCTTCAATCTAAGATCAAAAATCCAGTTATCTTTCCTAGAGGTCAGAGACCATAAAAAAGCTATTTTGGACCATCTGCTGAAGAGTCACTAACACACTTTACCAGCACCATCTTTTTTAAGCCCAAATCAGTTTACCTTCCAGCCAATCTTCCACAAGTAGCTTCAAATTGTATCAAACCCTATCCAGAGGAACACTCTGCTTTCCCCTTTCCTGATATTACTGCTCTCATTTCACAATAGTTTCTGCATTCAGACAGAATTCAAAGGAGAAAATGCCTGCGCTAGTGAAAGAGGACTCTGGTTATTGCTAGCACAAAGCTACCAATTTTTCTTCTAGCAAACAAACTGCTTGGCTAAAAAGGTGGGAAGCTCTTGGAAGACTGAGAGCCTGGAGGCTGGTTTTTAGGCTGAGGCAAGTGAAAAATCCCCATATTGTGCCCTCTTGCTTGTTTTGCACAGCATCTTCAGCCTCGCTGAGAGGAAGAGGCCGGCGTGGGTTTTGAACAAGGAGAGAGAGCACCTCAAGGGCTATTGCAACAGCTCGAGGGCTGCACAGGGGAGGAGCAGGGTGAACTTGCCCCTGCGAAGAGAGCTCTAGGGAGGTTATCCCACCTTTAGAAGGTGCCTCCCAAGAGCAGGAAAGAGGTGTGAAAAGCAACAGGTTAAAGTGCAGCTGGATGCTGCAGGCAGGAGTTAAGTGGGCACCACCTCTTGCCTCCTGCTCTGAATTGGGGGGTTTCTCGGGGTTTCACACATATCAGCATAAAACACACACTGCCAAGCAGACAGTTTTAAGCTCTCTTGAAAAGAAAAGTCTCTGTAATATGCCTTCACCAAGGTAACCCACAGTAAAAAGCTGGCAGCGTCCATGAAAACGTTCATCAGGCGACTGCAGCACCTTCCTCCTCTTTTTTTTATTTCTTTTTTTAAAATAAGACAGCTAGAAGGAACTTATCAGTGGTTAGCTCAAAGGGTTACCCCTGGCAGCGCTGAGGGATGACTGTGCTGACATCAGCAGTAAATGCTGCTCTGGAGAGGGGGCCGGGATGCAGCAGGATTACGTGCACACTGCATGCTGGCACACGCTGATCCCAGGACAGACATGCTCTAGGCTCTCCAGAGAGGATGCGCCAGGCAGGAGGTGAAATCCCAGAGGCAGAAGAGGAAGGATGAAAGAGCTGGGCTCCTGTGGTATCCAGGATAAAGCTGTTGACACCTGCCCACTGAGCTGTAATGGGACACACGGTACCTGTGGGTGGCGGTCCCTGGCC
Source organism: Haemorhous mexicanus (assembly GCF_027477595.1). NCBI lineage: Eukaryota > Metazoa > Chordata > Aves > Passeriformes > Fringillidae > Haemorhous > Haemorhous mexicanus. The sequence continues at coordinate 2,100,196 of NC_082344.1, forward strand.
TAGCTCAGGTGTCTGCTGCCACTTTGACCCAGGTCCCATGGGCAGGCTCTGGTGGTCCCTGGCCCTGGTGGCTCCCACTGCAGCAACTGGAGTCAGTACAGGACTGTAAGAGAGTAGACAGGAGCTTGGCAGAGGCACAGCTCTTATCTCCACATCTTCATGCTTTGCTGTGGGCACGCTCCTCCCACGTGCCTGAATTTACAAACCCACATCAAACCCCTGGGTCGATTCCCAAACTGATTTGGAAGCATTTGCTATTACACATGCAGAGAAAAGCGACTCTAATTACTCTGCACCCCATTTAAATGTCCCGGGGAGAATGAAATCCTGGCACTGCTCAAAGAAACCAAATGGAGGTTACACATAACAAAGGATCCAGGCATGCCACTGAGCTGTGGTGGGAAGGAAGAGGCTGAGCTCAGAGCAGTGCTTGCAGCAGATGCAGCAAAGCTCATCCCTGGGGAAGCTGTCAGACGTTGCCTACAAGCGAGACGGTGCGCGCCGGCTGCTCGGAGTCTGCCACCAGCACAGCACCAGATCTGCCCCAGGTAACTGCTCCATGCAGCCCTACTCCACATGGGAGCCATCCCTGAGGGAATGGCTGGCTGCAGGGTAAATAACTCCTGCTTTGCTGCAGCTTCACCCCAAGAATCTGCCCCAGCCTAGAGGTAACCTCTGCCAGAGCTCCACCAGCCATGCAACAGCTGCAGAAGCACAAGAGAACTGTGGAACAGGATCCCTGCAATGGCTGAGGCCAAAACACACCAAAACAGACACGGAGCAAAACGACTGTCTGGGAAAAATACAGCCAGCTCCACATCTTTGTGTCCTACGTTGGCTGCAGCAGCTAGCAAATGCATGATGAGGGAGGGAACCAAGGCACATTCGGGCTTTGCACAACATTTCCAGAGGGATTCGTAATGAAAGCTTAAGAAAAAGATGCTGAACTTGTAAGAAAAAAAGAGGTTTAGGGCCCTCAAGCCAGGTCATGCACAAGACACGAACTTGGTGATCCAGCAGGGAAAAGGAACAACACAAGCAGGATCAGGCCCTGCCAGCAAAGTGAGAGGAGAATGTCTCTATGCACTCAGCCATATAAACACCTACAGGGCTTTCTGCCTGTGCTGCCTTAGTGACCTTGCTGTTTTGCAACCAGATGGAGCAAGAAATATAATGTCAGCTTAAAGGATATGCTCTGAGGTAAGAGGAACAGAAGTTTGGTTCACCTTGTGAAACACAGTGCCTATTCTCAGCTTATAGGTAAACATTTCAGCCAAAAAATTCTTTCTCTAATTTTACCAGGATGGGGGAGATTATTAAAAATGCTTAAATTTTAAAACTTCATCACTTACTACAGGGATGTGCACATTAACTGAGTTGTTGAATCTGGGATTAATCCTACTGCCAAGAACTAGATCAAACCCTTGCCCTCTGTTCTTGGCTGTCAGTAGCCTCTGCTCACCCCTGCTGGGACATCTACCTGGGAAAAACTCCTTTCAAAGCGCCACCAGCACAATGCTCCACTTTTCAAACACTTTGCCATGTTTATTGGAGGCTCAGGAGAGAGAGGCTGCTCCTTGGAGGCAGCTCAGTTCCCACACAGATTCCCATTCTAAGCAGCCCTAAAGAGATCTCAGGAGTATTCCAACGTCTAGAAGAACAAGCAGCTGTAGTGAAGACAACCCAAACAGAAAAGACATCTACCTGTTGACTGCACACTGAGCTGCATTTACTCCAGAGCACTGCTCCATCACCTCTCTCCCAGAGCCTAAGGTCTCTGGCCTCAGATTCTCCCTGCCAGCTTCCTGGGGGAGAGAGAGAGAGAGATAGACTCTCCTTTTCCATCAGGTACCTCCCAACCAGGCAGCAGCACAGCAGCCTCCTCCGTGCCCAAAGCAGAAGTGACAATTTGCAAAACAGCCACGGGTCCAGGGGGGACTGGCAGAGACAAAGCAGCTCCTGCTCAGCACCAGTTGCCAAGGGAAGCGGAGGGAGCGCTGCCAAGGCCAGGCTGGGCTCACTCCCTGGGAGCCCTGAGGTTGCTCTCGTGCTGCAAAGCCGGCGGGGCCGCTGCTGCCAGCACACAACGTGCTCCAGATCCCCCTTGGACATGGAACAGCAGGGATAATTGATTTATGTTCAAAACACCAGGGCTGCATTGGCACACCCAGCCTTTTCCCTAGGAAGAGGAGGCAAGGAATAGCTGCCTGACACATGTGCCCTTCTGGCAGCTGCTGGGATGAATATACATCATACATTCATGCACACTGGTGACACTGTGGGACAGCAGGAGCTTCTCTCTCCTTGGACCTACACAGAACTCTCAGATCTCCTTGCACTAAAAATGTTACTGAGGGAAAGTTCATGCCAGAATTTCTGTGACTCTTCACACACAGTCCTGTGAGATTTAGGAACATAAGGGAAAACCTGTATTTCCAAACATGCTGGCACAGGGAGCTTATATTGTAATTTATTGTGCTTTCCTTACATTTGTGTTTGAACAGACTCATCAGAAAGCAACAAGAACATGACCAGGGCTAAAAATTACCCCTGGTGGAAGGTTCTGTATCTCCTTTGGAAAGGATGCAGAAGAGACCTGACAACAGCCTTTAATTATATGTAAGAGCTGCAGCAGGGAAGAAACCAAACTGTTTCTATAACTCCTCTGGAGAGCATGGCCTGTAAGGCAAAGAGCAATAGAATTAGATGGAAGCAAGGGACACTTGGACTGGACAGCAGGAAAAGTATCTGACAGGAAGTAGGGTGAAATAGTTTCGGGAGGGAAACTGGGGGTATCCAGCATGGGAGATGTGAAAGAACAGATTTTTTCTAGGTTGTTCAGCTTGGGAAAAATAGGGATGCTTTTTGCTCTGTACCCGGCCCTGAAATGCACCATTAGAGGCACCCTTGCACTTGCAAATTCAAGTTTAGAGTCAGGTAGGTTCCAAACCTTCCAAACACTACATTTCACCCCAAATTCTCCCTGTCTCACTTTCGGATACCATCAGTATCGACCATCAGATCATCACAAGAACTCTTGCACTCCTTTGAGGTAGGGAGGTGTCATCCACCCCCTTTTAGCGGTGGAGAACAGAGGCACAGGCAGGATAAAGCCAAAGCGATCCCATCTCCATTATCAGGAGGCCCAGCTCCACACACTGACAGCTTTCCCAGAGTCCAGGCAATTACTCCAGCACTTCACTGGTTCAAAGCACAGCTTTCAACAGCTGTTGACACCGACCCCAGCTGCACCTCAGACCTCAGAGTGGCAGGCCCAGGAAAGCAAAGGCGGTACAAGTGGTGATCATCCACAGAGTCTTGTTAGAAACCACACAAACCCCTTTGCAAAGGCATGAGATTGCTTCTTGAAAGCCACTTTCTTTCCCCTCTGATCCCCTCCAGCCTTCACCAACCCCTTTCCTTGCCAATGGAAAAGAGCAGCTGTCCCACAACACTCCATCACTCCTTCCTGGAGTGGGAGGCAGCCCATGTAGCGTGCAGAGCAAGGCTCCAGTGAAAAGCACACACAAGCATCCATAAGTTGGGATGGCACCAGCAAACCTTACAGCTCACCAACAACTGAGTGCTCCTTTGAGCTTCTGCCTGTATTCCTGGGCAAGCTCAGCAAGAGCCCAGCCACGTGAGCCTCCAAGAGCGAGCTGTAAAAGCAGTAACTCCACCCATCAGACACGCTTGGCCCCGGTGGGTTTGTTGGCAAGGTTAGACACTTGCAGAGCGTGTTATTGATCCCACAGAGGAAGGAGAACCAGCCCAAGAGAACCACCCTGGTCCCTGGGGAGTAGAGCATTAGGATCCAGGCTCTGTGTCTCCTTCCCCAGCTCCGTAGGACTCCAGTGCTGAAGGTGCTGCCGATCCCTCCTACTACGGATACAACCATCACCGTGCTCTATGATTCCCTGGAGCACGCATCCTGTCCTCGCTTCCCTCCGCCCCCTCCTGCCTTTTCGTTCCTCTGCCTCAGTGGGAAGCGCTTATCTCTGCTCTTACTCCCCCTCTCCCTCTGCATTGTGCCAACAACATGTGCTCCCAACAAGGACCAGATGGGAATACTTGTAAGAGCCTGGGGTTAACCCGTGTCTTTTATCCCACATACTCTCTGCTGTTTTGAAATGCAGATTCTATTGCAGGCGCTTTGCAGTGTAAAGATTTAAGGTTAGTAGTAGAGTATGTTGATATTGCTTGTGAAACCCATCTCGCTCCTATTGCACGCTGATCATCTCCAATACGGGAAACAGAACAGACAGATAGTCAGTTTAATGTCTCCAAGGGAAGGACCTATTGGAAACAGGGGGGAAATGAGTATTTGCAACATGCCCGTGCATATCTATCTCTAATATTCCTCTCTCCCTCGCCTCTGCGTTCATTTGTGCCCACACATGAATTCACAGATGTTGTGCCAGTGGGGCTGGGCACGAAGCCTCGGCTCTCTCCGGCTGCCAGCAGCCGCCACCGAGGGCCATCTTTGCCTCCAATTAATCTCTGCGTGGCAAACGATCAGGACCGAGAGCAGATGCAAACTCCCGCCTGCCGGATGGATTTCCCCCACCGCGGTCAAGAAATCCATCCGATTGTCTGCGTGTCCAACCAACACCTCCAGGGCAGGAGCCGTCACCCCTCCCAGTTTAATACTGGAGTGTCGGATGACTCTAAACCCCCCAAAAGACAGAATATGCCTTTTTAAGTTTCGGCTCTGTGCAGAGCTAGCAATTTCCATGTGCCACTCCAAGCGTTTCTGTGCAGCCTAGCAATTAAGAAGATGAATTAGCAAGTCGTTAATGAGGGTTTTACTGGGGGGGCGGCCAGGGCCCTGGAGGCCAGGCCGGTAGGAACACCACCACATTCCCCACACGTGAGAAGCCAGCAGGCACCTGCACCTTTCCAGAGTTGGTGCACACGAGAGAGCCCCGAGGCTGCGGGCTGGGGTTCCGCGTGACGCCTCCCTCCGCACGGGGAAGGAGCGATCCAATTACATCCATCACAGAAATGCCAAAACGACATCCGGCTTATAAAACCTCAATTTACGCTCTGACATTTCTGGAAAACCAATTTTTAATCCATGTCATCTATCAGGAGTTCTTGATATTTTACTTCACCTCGATGCTTTATATATACTGTTGCCTTTATTGAGGTGCAGGTGGGGAACTGAACACAGGCTGACAAAATATTAGGAAGAAAAATTGATGTCAGCCCATGAAGGCTTCCGCAGGTTTTGGAGGAATAGAACAGCAAAAGATCTGGCTTCAGCTTTTTCCAAATCTCCTAAATCCAAAAGAACCTTGTCCCCTAGCTGGGGCTCTTTTCCTGTGGCCATGACAGCCTTGCTTGGGTGTAGCTTATGGTGCAGCCTTTAATTCCACTCCTTCTTGAATAAACTCTTAATTTCAAACACAATCTTTACTTGAAAGGAATGGAGGGGTGGGAGGGGAAAGGTGAATTTAAGACATCACAACACATTAAGTCATTAAAAATAAAGGGCAACTTAATTTTGGAGTAAGCAGCATAGAAAATTAAACAGAAGGTCTAATTTTCTTCAGGAATTCTTTCATAAATCACACATATCTAGTGTATGTACAGCAAAAGTAGGAATGCCATGAAACTGAAAAGGCTTATTAGATAATTTTTGACCTGGTGCAAAATCTGCCCAGTAAAAATACACAATAATAAACTCCTTTCTACTATAAAAATTACTAGAATTGGAAAACAGGACTGCAAGTCACACAAGCAGAAGGCTTCCTAACCACCAGCAGCTCCCTTCCCTGGGAGTTTAGGTCACTTCAATAGGCCATAGGGGAAAAAAATGATGCAATTATCAGACTAGGACATCTGTAGCTGAAAAAAAAAAGTGCTGACATTGATTTTGGTAATTGCTCGGGGGTTCTTTTTTGTACAAAGGACGTGATTATAATACTTCTGCTTGGGATTTTATGAACATGGCAGCACAGATTTGCAGAGCCAGGGGTTGTAAAATGGCACGGAGACATGACGTGGCCGGCAGCTGCCTCTTTACAGCTCTCACCTCGCCTCAACGACGTCTCCAAGGAAGAGCTTTGCCTTCTTTTACCTACATTTTCCCTCAGAGCCCTGCTGAAAACCTACGGGATTCTTCCGAGGGCAGCGGCCAGGAGCTCGCGCCCAGCCCGGGGTGGAATAACGCGTTTATCCAGACCGGTGGCGGGAGCAGACGTCCCCTCCTCAGACTGCACTTCAGATAAATAAGGTTATTTTGCTAAGAGCTACTACAGGCTACAATATACTCACATAAATATAGTAATGCCTATACGTGGATATGAATCGGTATATATCGGATACAGATAAGAAACACTTACGACGACGAGTAGATACCAATAACCGCTGCAGCTTCTCGCTGGGTAAAGTCCACTGTCCATCCAGGCTGCACGCAGGGAGCCCACGGGGGAGGGCTTCACCGGGTCACCCTCTCCACACCAGTGCAAAACGCTTCCCAACCCTTCCATAGCTCTGTACTTTACCAGGAAAGCCGGCTCCAACACAATGGGCCGGACCCAACACAACGTCCCCCCAGCTGCAAGGCAGGGGAAGCCCCCCAGCCCCTTCCATTCGGGATAAGCTTTTCAGGGACCATCCCGCCTTTTGCGCCAGCAGCGGGGAAAGCCAGGTACGAGGCAGCTGCTGGACTTGGCTTTGTCAAGACTACAAGGGCAAAGCTCAGCTTTAAGCCTCGGCAGCAACACGGGGGGCCCAGTTTGCAGAAGGGGCGAGGAGCCGCTGCGACGGCGGAGCTGAGGGTGCTCAGCAGCTCTGCAACATTGCAATTTAAAAAACCAAATCATCATCCCACTCTTGGTGGTTTGAGAGGATCCTCAATACAGCGCCTGTCCTCCTCTAACATACGAGCGGAGCTGGACCGAGCAGGATCAACAGGTCTCTAACAGACACGTGTGCATGCAGGAGACGGCTTCTCTCGGCATTAGACTACGTAACCAAAGCATCCCCTTACCGGAGCGGGAGCAGAAATGTGCTCCTAGCATTATTTACACAATATAAAGTGCATTAGGATTTAATAATTCAACTGACAGACTTTCTGCCGGGACCATACAATTTCGAAACAGAGGTGAGGGCTTGAATAGGAAATTCTCTCATGAGAAAAAGAGGTTCAGACCGGTGCTCTTCACCCTGTCCTCCTAAGGATTGTTTTTGGCCGTTCTTTCTAGTGCAAATAAGCTTGTGTTTTCTCAAGTTTAAGGGACATGGCAGTTTCAGGGCGTCAGGAACGAACATTTAAAACACATCAGGGATTCAGCGTTCCCGAGCAACTCGCCAGGCCCCCCTGGGCACCAGCAGCCCACGTGGTCACTGCTCTGAGAAGCTGAAGACGCGCTGCCAAAAATACAAAGGAACCCGTTTCCGAATCTCACCGTTCAAGTCTTGCATTGCTACACTCCGAGCGCATCCCTACCACCCTCCAGCCCAACATCCACTTCCCATCGCCTGGAAAGCCGTCCTCACCCAACCTTGGAAAGCCGTCCTCCCCCAACCCAACAGCAGTGCTTCCCGTGGCGATGGAAACCCACAGCCGCTGCTCTACCCACGAGTGATCGGCAATGAACGTCAAGATCCCGAGCCAGGTTTGGATACTAAGGTGCATCCCGTGCCAGGGGAGTAAATGCATGAGCGGATCCTACGGGATACCTGTGTGTCAGAACCCAGGCCGGCCGTCGCTGGATTCCTGGGTGACACTTACAACAAACTAACGGCATTGGAGGCCAATTCATTAACAAAAGATAAAGGGGTTTTTTACAAAACGGGCAGCAATAAGGAAAGCAATTTTGCATCCTTTTTTGCATCTTTTAAAACGGTGAAGAAAACATCCCTTTCAAATCACGAGTAATTTCCTCACCAACGCTACAGGAACACAGGGAAGGCATGAGCACTTACAACACATGCGGCCACTCAGGCTAATTCCAACCCAGGAGCTTTTACGATCCCTTGAGGCAAAGGCGGGCAGGGATGGGAGATGCCAGCACACACAGAAACGGGAAGGAGAGCATAAAAAGTTCGTACATTCATAGCTCCAGTTTGTTGGACTAGAAGTGAATTTTTTACCTCAGGCACTGTGACGGGCAGCAGCAGTCAGCGATACGCTAACGTACGCATCAACGACTCATTCACTAAATTCTGGTTTCACACCGTAACAGGATGTGGAGTTCTTTTAACGTGGGGTTTGGTGGGTTTTTTTTTTTTTAATTGACCTGTTAAAACCATTGGGATGAAAGCCGTGAGAGCCCCGATGAACCAGGACCCCACACAACGCCCGCTGATTCATCACGGTTCACTGGCTGCTCGAGTGATGGAGCGAGAAACCTCTTCCAGCTTTGAAAAGGGACCTGAAAGAGCAACCTATGGAGAAAGGGATGGGAGTTTTTGACACTAAGCCAAAGGCTTGGTTGCTGTAACTGCTATATGTGGTTTTAAAGGGGGAATCACCTAAAACAGTGAAATTAACTTTCTTACTTCTTGTCACAACTGTAACATTTTCCTAAAGGTTCTTTGGTGACTTTGGTGCAAGCTGTTATTTTTTTTCTTTTTTTTTTTTTTTTTTTCTTTTTTTTAAAGTTAAAACAGATTGACTAGTTTTAGTACCCAAACTAAAATCCAGATTATCCTCTTGGGTCCCAACCCTGTCTCCCCAACCTTTCTCATTATGACGTTAACAGGCAACAGCATTCGGATTGAGCGTGACCATGCAGTGTGCAGGTGGTTCCAGACTCAGAGTGGTGAACAGTCTGGTTGGAGATAAAAATGTTTCTCAAAAGGTTAAAAAATAAAACAGGTCATGGTTGCATGGAAAAACAGCTGGTCCACATATGCACACTAGGCCGCTCTGTAATGAAACAATTTGAGTGATTACAAGTATCTGATCAGGCATGGTAAGGCCTGCTTAAAACGATCTTGAAGATGAGCAATGTGCTACTAGAAGTACCTGGAGCTCAAACTCCCGCTGGTTCCAGGGGAAGGAGCTGGTCGCCCAAAGGCTGGACAAGCCCCTTATGCTATAAATTTTCCCTTTTAAGAAACACAGAATCTTTCATCAACCTCCCAACCAGGTAATTGCACACATTCTCCCTCCAGGCAGAGAGTTAATATCACGAGATTTAAAATTACATCACAAAGACTCCAGGATGACAGGGAAACCTTGGGGCAGGCAGGTGAGATCGGGGCTGGAGCCGCTCAAGGACAGCTCCAGCTCCGAGCTGGGGGGAAGGGGACGACGGCAGGGCACGGATGTTGTCTCCCCAGCACCACCCACAACCAGCATAACAGAAAACCCAACAGGGCATCCACCACAGCTTCCGAAACGCGCCACGGGCGAGCGTGACAGAGATGCCTTTCTACACAAACCCAGCGGCGCACCCAACACCCCAAAGGTCTTCCCCATGGTGGGAGGAGGAAAGCACCCAAAGGCTTTCCTCGCACAGGTCACATCCCAAACCACGTCAATCTGGTAGAGAAGCCGGGAGCCTCGGTGGCGGCATTCCTTCCACCTCCCAACACCCGCTCCACAGCCGCCTAATACAAAAATACCTTCTGAAATTTTGGATAAAATGCATTAAAAATAAATTAAAAAAAAAAAAAGAAAAGATCACCAGCCTCTAACGGGCAGAACATGGAGATGAGGAGTGGGTTATCATTCACTGCCATTAATTTAGAAGGCTGAGCACTCCGCTGTCCTGGGATACTCAGGTGATCTGGTCTGCACAAAACTAAGGGATGAACGACACATCTTCCGCCCTTCACCAGCACGTGACTGAGGTCTGATGGGTTATCGGGACTTTACCCATAAACAGACTATCGTTTCCAACGCAATAGCCAGGAGATGCCAACTTTTAAACCTCTCTCCCTCCTCACAAACAGACCAGAGATTCACGTGGAGCTGATTTTTGCCATAAATGCTCTACGGCAATGCTGCTCGGCCTTTGGACCGAGCACGGGCAGAAGCCGGTCCTGAAAAACTGGTGATAAGCAGTAACTGATACATTTCATGGTAAGGTTCAGGGCGGGGGTACTTTTGTATCGTGTTTAAGTGCAACACAAGCCTTTTCTAGACTATTTAAAGGTCAGGGTGCCGGATTTTGTTTGTGCTGATACTCGTACTTCCACAGTCTCCAACACTCGAAGCAGCTGACTCGTACAGACTCGGGAGGTTGGTCCTTTCCTAAGACACACAGAGATGTTTTGGGCATAGTTTAACGTGATAACCAGACTCCTATAACATTATGTACTGGAGTTAGCAAGAACTACCAGAAAAGGACTTTACAAAAAACGGGGGCAACTTTAAATTACTATAGGTCAGTCCCTCTCACCAATTTCTGCTTGCTTTGTTTGGTTAATCGTCCAATGCACTCTATTCCAGACCCTCTTGCTCTTCACCACTGTCCCCTCTGGCATCCATTCTTTTCTCTTTATGGCTGTTGTAAATTCTCCTCATCTCTTCTTCGTACTTGATAAAATTTTCCCCGAACCGTGTCCACGCTTTGTAGGGAACTGTGATGGTGTTACGGTAGGGCGGCCTCACCTCACTTACCTTCAGGAAGATGCCGTACCTGTTGGATCCCACGTCGAAGTAGAAGCGCTTGTTGTCCACTCGGAAGGAGGTGCCCTCGGGCAGCTCCGGGGGCTCCTCACCTCCCCCCCGGCGATCCTCTATGTCCCCCTCGCCGTATTCTTCTATCAGCTGCACCAAAGCATCCCTGAACTCGATCATGCCTTGCGCCGGCAGGACGATCGTCTGCTCCTGTCCCAAGCTGTGGCCGAAGTAGCCCATCATGCCAGGTCCCCTGCTCATGGTCTGCCTAATCCGCAGGAAGCGCCCGCGCTGGTTCTCCTTCAGGTCCAGGTAGTACTTCCTGTTGTCCCTCTCGATGTACTCCGTTTTGAGGACGCTGTGAGGGGGCTCTTCGGAGCCCACGGAGGCCGGGGGCGAGGGCGGCGGGTGCTGCGGCCGCCTCCGGGGATGCTGCTCCTTGTCGTTGCTGTGCTCGTGCCGGTGCCCATGGCCGCCCTTCAGGCCCAGGTGGGCGTAGTGCTCGATGAAGTCCCCCAGGCAGTCCTTCAGCTCGGCGGCCACCGACAAGGAGAGGGTCAGCTTGCTCTTCCTGATGTTGTCCTGCCTGCCCCTTCCTATCCAGACCTCGGCGATCTTCAGGAAGCGGCCGCGGGAGCTCTGTTTCACATCCAGATAAAACCGCTTCTTCTGGATGTCCACCCTCTTGGAGGCCAGCTCCTGGATCTCCATGCAGCTCCCCTGGGAGGAGGCCGGGTAGTGGTACTGCTGCTGGGACTGGGAATAAATGTTCCTGTGCAGGCCAGAGCCTCCCAGGTTCCTTCCTCCTCCTCCTCCTCCTCCTCTCCCTCTTTCCATCTTTACCAATCAGCTGGAAATAATACACAACAGAGACACAGATGACAACATCAGCACCAGGGGCCTGCTCAGCTCCACGGCAGCGGCTCCGCTCGGCGCCGCTCTCGCTACAAAGGCTCCTGCATCCCTCTCCGCTGCCACTGGCACGCAGCATCGCAGCCCGAGGATCCCGGGCGCTCTTCTCCTCCCGTGCTCCGGCTGCTGGACAAGGGAGCCCCGATTCCAGCGGCACTCCCCGCAGCACTCCCTGCCCTGCAGCCCCCCTGTCCTGCCCCTGTGGTGCCACAGACGCTCCAGCTGCCCCACGGGGGTGGGTTATGGTGCCCCGTTTCGGGAGGCACTCACCCCTCTCGCAGGGCTGCGGCTCCCCTCTGCAGGGTCTGTCTCCGAGCCGCTGCCTTCCCCTTCCATCACCCCCGCTGCTCTTCCTCCCATGGCACTGGGGGGGCACTGGGGTTCCCCCAGCACTGCCCTCCTGCCCACCGCTACCCTCGGAGCCCCCCCCTCCGCCGCTGCATCTCCTGCCCCAGAGCCCCCCAGGTTTCAGTTCCTTCCCCCCCACTAGTGCCCCAGTACCTCCCTGGCCCCTCACGGCCCCGGTACCGGCCCCTGGTGCCCTCACAGCCCTCCGGTGCCCCCAGCACTGCCGCCGGTGGTGCCCTCCTGCCCTCCCCACTGCCCCAGTACTGCCCCCCTGGCCTCCAGCGCCCCAGTACTGCCCCTCCAGCGCTCCCCATCACTACGCCTCCTGCCCCAGCGCTCCCACAACTTCACCCCTTGCCCCCCAGCGCTCCCAGTCCTGCCCCCCGGTGCTCCCAGTACTGCCCCCAGCGCCCCAAAAGTGCCCCCAGTGCTGCCAGCGCCGCCCCGGAGCGCCCCCCGTTCCCCAGCGCGGCCCCCCCAGCGCCCCCCGGCACAGAATCTCCGGCTCCATCACTGCCCCCCGTAGCCCCGCGGCCCCTCCGCGCCCCCCAGCGCCGCGCTCCCCACGCCCGGTCACTCACCCCGCAGCGCCCATCGCCTCCGCTGCCCTTCAGCCGCCGCCGCCACCGCCCGCAGCCGGCGGCCCCGCCGCCCCCCCCGCCGCGCAGAGCCACGGGCTGGCTCTCCCCCGCCGCCCGCTCCGCCCCGCCCCGGCCCTCCCCGGCCCGCCCCGGCCCCGCCCGGCCGAGATCGGCGGCGGCGGCAGCGCGGGGGGCGCCGGGGGGTGCGCGGCCCTCACGGCGGCGGGACTACAACACCCATGGTGCCCCGCGGCCGCCGCGGCACCGCGCGTGCGCGTCACCTCGGGTAACCCGAGCCGAGGCGGGGCGCCATCCGTGGCGTATTTCGGGCGTGACGCGGCGTGACGCGCAATGTGCGCGCGGCGCGGGCTCCGTGAGGGCGGCCGAGCGCTCCCAGGTACCGGGCGCGGGGAGGCCGCGGCGGCGGAACGGGCTCGGAGCCCCCGCGCCGCGCTCGGGGTTGCTGCCGCGGGCTGCGGGGGGACAGCGGGTGAAGCGGTGAGGGCGCTGCTGGGGGACTGGGAGCGCTGGGGGGCAGCAGGGCAGTCGCTCCCAGCGGCCCCGGCAGCCTGCCCAGCGCTGAGGGTGCTCGTTCCTGTGGGAAATCAGGCGTGTTAGCCGTGGCTTTTGCCGTACTTTAGTGTCTAAATCCTTTTTGGCGTTGAAATGGAGGGGGCAGTTGGTTGTGCTGCTGCACACGAAGGGACAAGTGTGCTTAGCCTTGAAAATCAAATTTTAAAAAGGAAATATTTTCATGATCTTGGGCAGGCCTGATGATAGTGACAGCTGACATCCGCATGAGCTGCTGACTGTTCTGATTTCCTGTTCTTCTCTTTATTAATCGCAGAAATGTGCCAGAAATGGCTGTGGTAGCTGCTGGCCTGCAGAATAAGTATCCCCAGTGGATGCTCACAGAGAGCCAGGAGGAGGCTTCCTTGGGGCATAAAAAGGTGGGTCCTGGCTCTTTGCAGGCTCTTTGCAGAACAGCCCAGCTGTGGAGAATGTAGGAATGCTCAGCATAAAATACCCAGGAGGAGGGACCAAGCCTGTAACATCTTCAACAGTTAGATAATTAATTAATGAGGGAGGGGGGAAGCAGAGGGTGCAGTTCAGCAGCTTTTATTCCAAAAACTGGGAGTAAATGCTTAGCTGATTAGTAAATGCTTAGTATCTTGGATATTAAAAGTTACCAGGTGAAACAACAGTAATTTTGACTCTTTGTTCATTGTGTGCTCAGTAGAGAAGTTGGGGCAGGATCCCAAGTGTTTTACTAAAGGGGCTGTGTGAGCCTGGCTGGGATGGATGTCCCTGGTGAGCACAGGAGTGGCAGATAACCAGCCTCTCCCAAATTGGGTTTCTCAGAAGCCTGGTGCCCAGAGGAGTGTTCTGGAGGATGGGCTGCCATTCCTGGAGTTCTGTGGCTCTGTTGTTTACAGCTATGAAGCCAATGACTGTTCTCTTCTCTCAGAAGATATCAGGTAACAGCTCACACTCACTTTTTTTTCATCCTTTCCTGGAGTGCTCCTGTCCTTTGGGAAGGGGCTCAGCTCTTGGGAATGGTTTCTCATTTGGCTTGGTTGGTGGGAGATGCCATTGCTGAGCCTTTCAGTCCCTCAGAGCAGAGCCTGTCAGGGCTCCAATGCAGACTGAGTGCCTTTCACAGGATGGATAATTCCATGAGCTTCACTGGCTTCTTGGACAAGTGTTAATTCCTAATTAATCCATTAACTGGGATTGCATGTTTAAACAAAATACAGTAAATTTGTGGTGCAAATACACTAGTGTTTTCCCATTTTGTGTAGCACAGCTCATGATGCTGGGGGAAAAAAAGTTCTGTACAACACTTCCAGTGCTGTGAGATAAATAAAGGACTGTCTTTTGAGGGGTCATGGGGTGAATCAAGGAGAACTTTTCAAAGGAATAGAAACCATTCCATCCTTTTTTCCTCTGGCTGGCCTTGAGGCCTGTGTGGCCAAGTTTTAGTAGTGGGGGTTAAAGGTTCTCTCCCTGTTGTGGTGGTGAGGGGGAAGAGGTAGGAAAATTGGGAGTCCAGGGAAGAAGGGAGTGGTGTGGGAAAGCTGTCTTGAGATGGTTTTCTTTCCCATTGCCCTCCTCTGATGTGATTGGTAAGAAATCAGGTAGGAAATCAGTTCAGTTTTGATGTGCTGGTCATTGCTGAGTGTCCTCTCCGTGTCCTCTGCACCTGCCACCTGCAGGTAGTTGCCAACAACGTGTGTTTGTATTTGCAGGCAGATCTGCAGGGTTTTGGAGCATTTCAGGGGCTCTGTGGGTCAGCACCAAGTGCTCTGAGCTGTGAGATGCTTTCTGTGCCTTGCAGGTGTGGCAGGGCACCTTGGCTGTCAGGGCCAGGTGTTTGAGCAGCAGGTAAGTGTGGGGAAATCTGCTCCTTTGCAGGCAGAGTCTCTCAGAGGGGGCTGCTGTGGGCTTTGACATCGAGTGGCCCCCATCCTACACCAAGGGCAAGATGGCCAGGACAGCTGTAATCCAGATGTGTGTGGCTGAGGACAGGTGCTACTTGTTCCACGTCTCCTCCATGGCAGGTACTGTGCTCCCTCTCTTATTTGGGGCATGAACTGCTCACTGTTTCTCCTGCTTGTTGTTCAGCTGAAGCCTTGAGGAATGGCTGATCAATCCTATCACATGGGACAGTAAAAACCCATCCTTTTCCTCCCCTTTCCCACCTGAAATAAAGGGATTTATCCTTTGAATGATGCTTATATATTAAGACAATCCTAGGTGTGCTTAAAAACAGGTTCTGGCTATTTTTCTCTGTGAGAATATCTTATTCCAGTTCTAAAAGTTTAATTCCCTGCTCCTATAATGAGTTTTCTGTTTAGTGCTAAAATAAACAATGGACCTTTCTTTAGCAGGCTGTGGGTTTTTTTCTTTTTTTTTTTAATTTGGCTTCAACAAGAAGCCTCAAAAATAATGGCTCTTGTGCTCTTTATTCCCAATTCCTGCATTGTATCACATCAGCTTTGGGAAAGAGTACTGGGTACCTGGTGTGCTGCAGCTGTGGGGAGAGAAGGGGGTGTGCTTAGCAGAGGCTGAATTCATTATGGATGTGAATAAAAGCTTCCAAATAGGGAAAATAGGGATGAGGGAAGGAGATGGCAATTTTATAACCTTTGGTTTAAAATGTTAGATTAAAACTATGCCTGGGAGAGGTTTCTGATTTCCCTGGGGGACTCATGCTGAGGTATAATAGTGATAATTTTAATGTTGGTGTTCAATCCTTTGTCATTTAGAGCAAATGGGGTGGAAAATTTAATTGCTGGAGGCTATTCCATCAGGGAGGCTGGAGAGCACAAAGGAAAATGATGTGAGAAGAGGAAGCTGAGGGAACAAGGGCCATAAAGAGCTGCAGTGCTTCTGATTCTGGCAGGGGAGGTGTTTGTGTGGTTGCTGTGGTACAGCAAAAAGGGGAGTTTCCCTCTGGATGGCTTTCCAAAGTGCCTCCTCTTGCTGGTGGAGGATGCACTTTGAGCTGAGTGACTTGTGCAGGGACCAGAGCCAGTTTCTGCTTCTTAGGGCAGTGTTTGGGATCTGCAGAAATCCTGGCCAAACCACAATAAAAAGCTGCAAGTCCTAGCAAAAAAGCTTTCTCCTGCAGGAGGAATTGGGCCTTCTTGGACTGTGTATAAATGGCAAAACCACATTTATTTATTTATTGGGAGGATTGTTCATAATTTTCCATTTTTTAGGGTTTTTTTAAAATTTCCTTATAGATTTCTCAAATTGTGACCTGTTTCTCAGGTTGTAGCTTTTCCACAGTCTTCAACTTGGATTGATTTTTTTAAATTTTTTTTTTTTTTTTTTATGATTTACTTTTGCTGGAAATGGGACACTGGGGAGTGCCCATCCTGGAAGGTTGCAATGATGATTCCCTTAGGTGAAAACCCCTTGTACATTATGCAGGCTTTTATTTGATTGAATTCCCTCTACATGTGGAGGATTTTCCATCTTTTCCTACGGCTCACATGCTTTGGGAATGCTGTGCTTTGTCTCACAGCACCAAGATGCTGCTGGCTGGGAGGTTGTTACCAGTTATTTTTTAAAGCTTTGGGGTGCATCTGCAATTTCCCAGTGCACAGCACAGCTGGCTGTGGCTGCAAATGTGCAGTGGCAGCCAGCATAGGGCAGAGACAACTGTGCACAAATAAAATCAGTGGTGCCAAGTGCTCGTTGAAGTACATAAATGCATATTGCAGGGCTGAGAAAAGGTGGTGTTTGCAATGAAAGCCAGGGCAGGTGAGCACTCTGTGCCTGTGCACTTGTGTGTGTTTGCAGGGACTAGATTTGCACTTGAGACTGATTCAGGGTATCCAGCTGTGGGGTCCTGAAGGTATGGGTTTAAATAAGATGCTCTGAATTTTAAATGGGAGCAAACACAGAGGGAAGGAAAAGGCTGTTATTGTTCAAGGATGAAGTGTCTGGGGCTGTTCTTCCTGCAGAAAAGGAGATGAGAAAGCTGCCTGCTTTAATTCAGCCCTGTAAGCTTGAAAATGCGCTTTGATCCAGGTTTGCTGTGCCATCGGTTTGGGAGAAATCCAGACATCAAACTGAGTATCTGTGTGCATCTTTGAGCACTGTGGGTTTTTGCTTGCTGACAGGACTGGTGTGTTTGGGCTTGGCACAGCAGCTGGCTGGTGGGTTCTCTTTTCCAAATGCTGTTGTTGGAGCAGTCCAGCCTTAGCTCTGAGTTTGTCTCCAGAGAATCTGTGCTGCTGGTGATTTCCCATGCTTATGGTTTCAACTGTTGCCCAGAAATGTGAAATAGCAAAAACTGTCAAGAAATTATGGGGGAAATAGTAAAATAATGTTTGATTTCATGTAATGAGCACTGAGTTGTGAGAATTAAAGTGTCTTTTCCAGTGAGGGGTTGCTTTTTTTGTTGTGTGATTTAACAAAGACAAATAAGCTTTTGGGTTTTTTTACTTGGTTTGTTTCCAGGTGCAGGATGATTTGTGTATTTCAGGTATTTCCTTCTTGCTTGTCTGCAGATGACCCAACACAACCAGTTGAAGTTTTCAGTGATTCCAGAGAGAAATCAAATAAACAGAGGGACTTTGGTGGCTTTTCCCTTAAAAGCCCAGGGTTTTGCAGATGGCCTTTGTGCTTGGATTTTGTCATTTCCATTCAACTTTCTGGCATCTTCCAGTATTTAGTTTCTCATGTTTGGGCTTAATCTATTTTAGGTTTTCCCAAGGGACTCAAAAGGCTGCTCGAAGATGAAACAATTAAAAAGGTTGGCGTAGGAATTGAGGGAGATCAATGGAAGCTGATGAGTGACTTTGAGATCAAACTGAAGAGCTTTGTGGAGCTGGCTGACGTTGCTAATGAGAAAGTAAAACTCTAAAACCTTTTTGTTGTGGGAGGGAATCTTGTTATGGTGCTGCTGTGCAAAAGGAGGCTTCCTTAGCTTGGTTGGAGTTCCATTCCAACAGCAAACCTGTTCTGTGGAATAAAGCAGAGATCTATTGTAACTGATTTAGAAACTGCTTAAACACACCTCTCTGAGCCTGCAAACTGCTTTCAGTAAGCCAGTTTTTAATCAACATCTGTCCCCTCTCAGGTCTGTTCAAGTATTTACAAGATGTGCCTTTTGATTTCAGCTGCAGGTGCTTTTCCTTTAATTCTTGGTGATGGAAATGGCTGGATTGTCCTGCTGGCAGTGCTGGCATTGTCCCAGCAGTGGCTGGGCCTCATCAACAGGCTACAAGGAGGCAGCCCTGCTTCTTGGAGGAGGGCACCAAGGTCTTCCTTGAAGCCCTCCCTACAGAGCTGTTTCTGCCCCACAGTCTGGAAATAGATTTTCTGTAGGAATATCTGCATTCCTATGATTCTCAGGCTGGTGTCCCATCAGCTCTGGTGTGGGTGCTGCTCCCAGCACCTGCTGTTTACAGCTGCTGTTGACAGGTTGTGCTGCCTTTGGCAGGCCCTCAATTCCAGTTCTGTGTTGGAGGTGGTTTGATGCAGGGCCACCTGTGCTGTCCTTTTAGGAAAAGGAGCCAAAGGTTCATTGCTTTCCAAGTCTTTCTTATTTCTAGCATATCCCTTTAAGCTTTTCTTTCTGTGTGCACCTTACCTGTGCTTGGTCTCTCCACACATTTCTCGTTCCTTCTGTGGTGCAGCTCAGTGCTTTCCATAGGAGCCCCTGTGGAGTTTGGATTGGAGATGATACAAATTAACTGTTTTGCTCAGGCAACAGAAGGAGCTGTTACTTCTCCAGCCTGGAGTTTCCTCAGTCACTCCCTTTTTTTTTATCCTGTCTTTGACTCGGGATAATTTGTTATGAAGATGAGCAATGTGATCTCTGATAGCAGCTTAAAAGTCTTCTGCTGAAGAGAAAACAAACCAAAAATAAACTTGAAAGAGAACAAAAGAACAGGGTTATATATAATGGCACAATGGGAGGGAAAGGGTTGGGGTAGCCTAAAAAGAACAGTTGGGAGGGTTTTTTTAATACCAGACTCAAGGCAGTGAGCTGCTAATGCTGCACTGCTGCTGTTGAGCTCCGTGCTGGAATAGCAGCATGCTGTGCCCATGAGGCCTGGATCCTTGGGCACCAAGGCAAAGTTCCCCAGACTGGCTCTGGGGACAGCAGGGTGCAGCCACTGTGGCTGACAAGGGATTGCAAAGGCATTTGCAGCCTGCTGGGGTGGCTTTTGGAGGCTTGGGAGCCCTGGGCTAGAGCTGTGCTCTTCTCTGCTTTGTGCTTGGCTTCAGCCTGACAAAAGATGTCCAACACACAGAGGCAGGCTTTAATATTCCTGTGGTTTTATTAGGTAAATCCCTGGTGCTGGATGCTGGGCTGCTCTAATTAGGAAGGCAAATAACAGGAAAATCCTGGAGGAGAGAGGGGGTGCTGTTTAAGTCCAGGGCTTTTATTTTATCAGCCCAGAGGTTGTGTTGTACAGATGGTTCATGTTTTTGATAGTGTGACAGCACTGGGAAGAGTTACTCTTGGAAAAACTAAAGAATGCTTTGACTAACCCCGAGCTCTTTGCTGCTAACAAGGGATTGAGTACGCTTTGCTCTTTTTGGGGGAGGTGCAGATGCTTTCCTTTATAAACAAATCCTCTGCTTTTGGTGTTTTGTTTGGGCTTTTTCCCCAGCTGAAGTGTAAGGAGACGTGGAGCCTGAATGGCCTGGTGAAGCACCTTTTTGGCAGGCAGCTCCTGAAGGATCAGTCTGTCCGCTGCAGCAACTGGGAGGAGTTTCCACTCAACGAGGAGCAGAAGCTCTATGCAGCCACAGATGCCTATGTATGTACCACAGGGGATCAGCATTCCAGCCTCCTCAAAAGGGAGTGAAGCCCTTCTCCACTGTGCTCCTAGCTGCTGGGTATTTTTTAGTCCCTTGTTACCACTTTTGGATGTGTTGCCTTCTGGTTTTGTCAGCTTTTTTAACCCAAACCTTGTTAAATACAGTATGGGAGGTGATATTCAAAAGCAACTTGGGAGAAACACAGCCTTCACTGGTGGCTAATGCAGGAGAACCACAATATGGATTGTCAGGGAGAGTTGCAGCAACTGGGAGAAATTTCCACTCAAGGAGGAGCAGAAATTCTATGCAGCCACGGATGGCTATGTATCTACCACAGGGATCAGCATTCCAGCTTCTGGGGGTGAATCCCTTCTCCTGTGTGCTCCTAGCTGCTGGGTATTTTTAAGTCCCTTGTTTCCACTTTTGGATGCTTGACCTTCTGGTTTTGTCATCTTTCTTAGCTGCTAATTAACCCAAATCTTGTTAAACATGGTATGGGAGGTGAAGCTCAAAGCTTGAAGAAACACAGCCTTCACTGGTGGCTAATGCAGGAGAACCACAATATGGATTGTCAGGGAGAGTTCAGGTGCATCAGAGTTTTGTGTTTCTCCATAAGTCCCTGTTTTTTCAATATTTTGGATGAGTTTTGGTTTATCTGCAGTTCTGTGAAGGGTTTTACCAATATGCTACCAGGTGCCACCTGCTCCCTGGGAGAAAATCACTCCTTCAGCCTCTTATTTCTAGCCTTAGAGGAAGGGAAGTGGGTCAGGGGTTTCTTTTCTGACTTCTTATTTAGTTCAAAGTTCAGGCATGGAGGGTTTAACCCCTGTGAAGACCCAAAAGAGTACAGAGAACATTTTAAATTTTTTTGTGCCTGATTCAGCTTTTGTAGCCATTTTTTTTCCAGGCAGTGCATCTTTCCCACTTTGCTCTGTTCACCTGGGCTGCCTTTTGGAGCCTCCCAGGAAAACATGAGGGAGTAACTTGTTTCTTTTTCAACACGTGTAGCCTAATTAGCACATTGCTGGCTTTAGGCTGTGTTTTTCTGTTGGAGCTCATTATTCATACCAAGGGTAATACTAAACACACTGAATCCATCTTGGTGTGTTTGTTGCTCTTCTCCTGGAGCAGGGCATGAAATCTGAATGAGATGAGCAGATGGTGGCACTGGGAGCTTTGTGTGCAGCCAGCTCGCTGAGATGACCCACTCTGGGATCTGTGCAAGAGGATCCATTCCAGAGGGAGTCCCAAGTCAGCATTTGGCCCTTAGTGCAGCATTCTGTAACATGTGTCCTGGTCCTGATGGGCAGTGGAGTCAGGGTAGTAATTAGCATGATGGGAGCTGTGTTCCAGTTTGGCATTCTGCTGGTCACACTGCATTGCTGCCATGATTTGCCTGATTAACTCCTGATTTTTATTTCTTTTTGTTATTATTTTTTCTCTCAGGAGTACAGAGTACTAATTATTTCTTTTCCCTCCTAGGCTGGCTACATTGTTTATGAAAAACTGAAAACCATGAGTAAGAGTGACCCGAAATTATTTAGTGTGAGCAAAGGTGAGTTGTCCATCCAGGCATAAGGAATTTATTCCATGTACAATTGCATATTCCATTTCCCAGCAGGGAAATCAAAATATATATTAAAATAGAGTTGGGTTTGCTTGGCTTCTTGGTGATTCCAGATGACTTGCAGAGGGAGCAGATAGGGAGAGGTCTTGGATGCCCAGGGTGACCATACCCTGTGGCTGTTTTCCATAGGATGTAGGAAGCTGCTCTTAGGGTGTTTGTTTGTGTTTTCTCTGCTGTACACAGGGATGGGAAGAATTCCCGCTGTCATTCTGGTTTGCTTATGGAAACAATTCAGTGAGTTCATTTCAGTGCTGCTGATGCAGGGACAAATACCTAATTTAAGATGAAATGGGGTCATAAAACAAGCCACGTTAGGAAGTAATGTTTTTATTGAGGCATATCAATAGGACCCAAATGTTTTAGAGCAGCTTAACATTATTTACTTTGTCAGAGGAGATTTTAAAATCTTACTTTTTTTGTTCAGTTGTATATTTAATGAAGAAGATATTACAGGTAGCTTAAGGCTGAAAAACAGGTGGTGAGGGGATTGTTAGCTTTTTGTTTTGGCTGAATTTCAATTTCTTGCCAAAAGCAGCAGTGGCAGTGCTGTCCCCTCGATCTGAGGTGCAGGATTTGGCC
Organism: Haemorhous mexicanus; assembly: GCF_027477595.1. NCBI lineage: Eukaryota > Metazoa > Chordata > Aves > Passeriformes > Fringillidae > Haemorhous > Haemorhous mexicanus. Next base: position 2,122,115 of record NC_082344.1, read on the forward strand.
TTGGTTTAGTCAGCATGTCTGTGTCAGCAGCTCTTTTCCAGGAGCTGGAGGCACTGCTTTGTTCCCATTGTGTACCTGTTTTCCCTGAGCCTGTGTGATGGAAGAGATGCAGTGCTGCAGTACTTAGAAGCTTGGCCTGATTCTCTGTGCTTGATTTTTTTTAAGCCCTGGGAAATGCTGTTTTACCAGCTGTAAATGTTGTAGGGATGCAGTCACGGGAGTTCTTGACATAGAGGTGCTGTTATTATTACAAATTAATTATTACAAATTAACTAGTTGTTGTACTGGTTACAGATGCCACATCTGAGGATGTGAAGGTGAAGGAGCGCTTGGCTTCCCTGGCTGCAGAGATAACAGACCTGGCTTATCACATCCCTGACTCTTCTGGACAGCTGGAGAATTTCCAGAGGTCAGTTTTTTTGCTGACTTCTCTGCCTCCACCATCAGTGTTTTGTTTTTGATCTCCCAGGTCCCACACAATAAAGTACATGTCTTTGAACAGGCATCTGTTACCCATTTGTTGTTTTCCAGGAAAATGTATTTTTGTATATGTAGGAATAGGTGTTTTCACTGGTCTGACTGCCAGGGATTTGACCCTGAACTTGGCTGAATTTTGTTCTGAAGTGTAGTAACTGGCTCTGTAATTTTGCTTTACCTTCCTTGACTTTACTTCCTAGGGCTACAGAAATACTAGCAGAGATATCAGGGAACATCAGTGCCTTGAAAACCACCCTGTTGGGCTCAGGTTCCCCTTCTGGGCTGGAGAGGAGCTGTGGTGCAAACAGAACACGTTTTGAAGCCAAGTCAGCAAGTGTCAAGGCACAGAAAGCAGAATGTGCTGAGCAACCTGAAGGTGACCTCAACATCTGCTCTGATGCTACGCTGGCTGTCCTCTGGGAGGAAGAAATGAGTGGGGAGGAGGCACAGAGAGCTAACACTGCTCTGGAAAACGGGGCTCCAGCAGCCAGGCTCACAGACAGAGGGGACAGGGATGACTTCATGTCCCTGGACATTACTGAGCAAGAGCTGCAGGTCTTGGAACGTCAGGCTGCCAAGGAATTGGGCAGTGAAGCTGCCCCCGAGGTAATGAGCACTTGGTAATTCTAATACTTCTTTGAGATGTTTTGTTTTTAATGGACAGGCCTCAGAGCTGAATATTGAGCTTAATTATCTTAAATTTTCAGAAGTTACTTTGCTCCTAAGAGAATCATGTTGATTTTGTAGGAGGCATGTTCCACAGACAATGAACAAAACGTGTCCTGTGTCATTGAGAGTGATGAAGAGCTGGAAATGGAGATGCTCAAAGTGAGTGCCAAAGGGTTTATTTTAAATTTTTTTTATAATGGTGCTGCTTTGGAAGCACAGTTAAGGGGAGGGAATATGAGCCAGAAGGTGCTGCTTACAGAAGAGGGACAGAATAAACAGATGGATGCCTAAAGAATTCAATTTGCTGGGCTTAGACTGGAGTATCATTGGCCTCCTGTGTCATCTTTACTACACCAGCTTGGACTTGATCCACCTGCTAGATTAAGGTTGCTGTAACTGCATTAAAAATTGGTTCCCATATCATATTACCAGAGAGAAGCATTTTATCTACCCTTCCATGCTCCAGAATAACTTTTTTCTTCTTAATTGCTCAGTCTCTAAAAGATGTAGATGATTGTGGAGGAGTTTTACCTGAAGGAGAGTCCAGTAAAGCCAGGAAAACTCCTGAAGTGGATGTAGCACCAGATGGTGATGAAGATGATGGCATTGAGGAAGAGGAGGAGGAATACTTGGGTATGGTTTTTTAAAAGTCTTAGTGCATGGTGATATAAATTTTTAAAAATGACTGTCTGTAGAAGCAGCTGTGGAAGCACAGTGACTTTTAGGGGTTGCTTTCTCAAAGCAGGAAGATAAAGCTCACCTGGATTTCTAAGGGGAGCTTGGGCTGTGTCAAGATGAAAATAGAAAGGTGTGCTTGGCAGGAGAGAGTGAAGTTGAGCCGTGGTCAGCTGATGTCAGCTTCATGGGAGTAAAACTGACCTGGGGGTGTGGGGGACCTGCTCAGGACACACCACAAGGGAGGTGACACCTCCCCTGCCTGCCTGTGCTCTTCTCCTCTTGCTGCTGAGTGGCAGAATTCTGAAGAAATTCTGCCTTGGGGGTGGTTTTGACTTGCTTAGGAGTTCTCCCTGTGGAGACAAATGAAATGGGGAAAAGCAGCTGAAATGTGAGGAGGAGCACACCTTGACTTGTTTGGGTGATCCTGTTCCAGATGATGCAGTAATGCATTGCAGTCCTAGTGCTTTATCTCACTAATCAAGCCATATGTTCTCCTCCTCATGCAGGGTCTCTGAGGAACCTCTTTGCTTTTTTAATCCTTCATTCCAGCCTGAAAATATCTGAGTTTGAGATCTCTCTTTTTACTGGAATTGCCCAAATTCTAACCCCTGGGCATGACAAATCATGAGCAGACTGTTGTTTGTGGAGACAGTGCTTTATCTTTCTAAACTGTAATCTCAAATGAGTGTTTTCTGCTCTCTCCCACTAAAGATCCACTGCTGCCAGAGCCTGCAGAAAGCCACATCATGTGTCTCAAGACCTATTTTGGGCATTCTTCATTTAAACCGTGAGTATGTTTTCTGTTAAAATGGACACTGGGGTAGTTGTTCCTGCCCTTCCTCCAACCTGGATGATGTTTTTATTACTGTTTACTTGAAAAAAATGGCAACAAACAAATCCAGATTTTGTTCACACTCTCTTGAGTTGGAGATAACTGGTCCACAAACGCTGTGAAAACTGCAGGTGTTATTTGTGATCTCCTGTGAGTGTGTGCCTCAAGTGCTGCCTGCCTGAGTCCTGTTAGAGATCCCTACTCTGGCCCTGCCTGCTGTACTTGGGGTATCTGAGTGGCTGCAGACTGCAAGGACAGCACTCTGAGGCAGCCCCAGGGGTCCCTTTGATCCACAATTCAACACAATATGCAGTTCCATACAATTTACTTGTTATCTGTGCTGGCCAAAATCACATATTCCCCTTTGTTTAATTTCAAGGGTCCAGTGGAAAGTGATCAATTCTCTTTTGGGAGACAGAAGAGATAATCTTGTTGTCATGGCAACTGGTGAGTTACCACTGCATCCTAAGAAACAATAGAAAGTCATTGCCTTTTTGGGGGACAGCAGTACAACAGACATGGCTGGGTTTTTTGGGGTGTCAGAATTGTCTGTTGTAGCTGCATAGAAAGCATGGTGTCTCACTTCTGCTTTTTTTTTTTTTTTTTTCTCCCTCTCAGGCTATGGAAAGAGCTTGTGCTATCAGTTTCCTCCTGTCTACACTGGGCAAACAGGAATTGTCATCTGCCCTCTTATCTCCCTGATGGAGGACCAGGTGCTGCAGCTGACGTGAGTGACGTGGTGGCAGTGCCAGGCTGCTGCTGGCTGCCCCCTGGGCACACATGGGCCCTGCCTGTGGCCTTGCTGGGGGGCTCCCATTTGCAGCAGGCTGTTGGGGTGTCAGCTGCAGGGCTTGTGTTTCTCAGGGAGCACACACAGCCTGTGTCAGCAGTCTCACATCCCTGGGTTTGCCACGTGGGTGAACCAGAGGCTGAGCTTGCCAAGGATGGATGCTGCTGAGAGGTTTCTGAAGGCACTTATTTTGGGATTCACAGGCCTTTTGTGCTCAGACCGAAGTGTTGGGGGAGCTGTTTGAGGCTGTCAGACTCGAGTCAAGGTTTGCTTTGGGTCTCAGGGGTGACATCTGAACCCAGAATAGCTGGGAGCTGTAGGCGCTCCAGATCAAAGCTGCAGCACAGGCTTTCAAGAGGGACAGTGTAGTAGGTCTCCCAACACCTGGCCTCTTCACTTGCTCAGAGATCTGAGGGGGGAACTTGTGGGTGACGCCAGATCACTCTGACATGAGTGGTTTTAGGTGTTGTCAAGATAAATCTCTTTGATTTTTAATACCTGGTAATGCTTTCTCGACATGTATTCACTTCCTATTGTAAGAGCCATTCACTTCTGACACTTTTGCACTGACGCTGTGGGACTCATGCTGAGTTGTGTGGTTCGTTGCTGCTTTGTCCACTTTGGGAAGAAGGAGTTTTTTGTGTTAGAGGGGATATGAAGATGTTTTGAAGTGAAGAACATCAGTTACGTGTGGCATTTCCTACTGCACGCTGTGGCTGTGTGCAGATGAATGGCTGGACAGCCTAAGCTCCTTGACTATTGCTCAGCAGGATGTCTCTGTGACTTTTCCACTCTTTTCCTCAGTGGAAGGGGTTTATTCACTGCCTTCCCAGTGGGTCATGCATTTTGAAGGCCAAGGAGACTGAATTTGTACAGACTGCAGCCGTTTGTCTGTCAGTCTGGCTGCAGTTTGGACTGAGCAGCTGTGGAAAACGAGGGCTCTGAGAAAATGCAGCAAATCACCAAGCTAAGAGGTAAAATATCAATCAGTTGGGCTGATAATTATTATGTCATTAAAAACAGCCACCTGATTTAAAACTAGCAGATGCAGCATCAAGAGGTCACAAAAGATTGAACAAGGTGAAAAATTGTGGGCTAGTAAAGCTTACATCCAAACGTGAGGAACTGCTGCGGTGAAGAGTTCAAGAAAATATGTTTAGCATATTCTTTTGCATGTTTTACTTGTGAATTTGTGCAAGGAAAGTGGCCTTCCTTTCTCTGATTGCTATTAATCCAGTGTGTGTCTTGTGGAGACTGCTGGAGGGCAATTGCAAGAGCATTTGGGTGGCAGGAAGAGCCATGCACCACTCCTGCTTTTTCAAAAGGTGTTTCACACAAAGATCCTTGAAGAAACTAGTGTGTGACCTCACAGCTTGAACTTCCTTTAGAAATGCTGGAGAAGGGAGTCTGTTCATGACTGTGCTTTTTTATTCCTGCAGAATGACAGGGATTCCAGCTTGCTTCCTTGGTTCAGCTCAGTCAAAACAGGTCAAGGATTCCATCAGAGGGTGAGTTTGAGCCAAGCTTTCTGGTACTCTGGGCTGTGACAAAGGGCTGCTGAGGGGGGTAGGATGTCTCCCTGCTCCCTCACCAGTGCAGCTCCTGGTTCTGGCTCAGCCCTGGGACGTGGCACTCAGGATATTGTTTGCATTCACCCAGGCTGAGAGTGTGGGAGCCTACAGCCACCCTCCAGTGCCTTTTGGCTGGGGAAATAGGGCCTAGTGACTGCTGTGTTCTGATTTATACTTGATTTTAGTCAGGTTTTAGACCTCTATCTGTCAGCACCACAACAGTCCCTTCCTGTTCTGAAGGCCAGCAAATCTGCTTTTCCTTTTCCTGCAATGCCTTGCTTTCCTGTGCTTCTGCAATGTTTTCTATGGACTTCACTCAATTCCTCTTGCTTGCCATCAGAACTCTGTTGTCCTCATATTGTTTTTCAATACAATCATGATTTTATTGAATTGAATTGTTTTCTCTTCTGTGTCAGTGTATTTTCTTCTGATCTTTCAGGGGTCAGTACAGAGTCATATACATGACTCCAGAGTTTTGCTCAGGGAACTTGGAGTTACTTAAGGACCTTGACCAAACTGTTGGTAAGTTGGAGGTAAGACTGTGGGTGAGTTGCCAGGCAGCTTACATTGATAATTATGTTCAAGCCTTTTGGGTAATTGGAGACTTCTCACCCATTTCTTGGTGAGAGTAGTGGCACCATTTATTCCCATTCATTGCACAAGATGAAAAAAATCATATGTGTTTGTCTGAGACCATCAGGCTTTGTGTTCCAATCCAGGAAATAGCACAGCAGACATCTGGAAGTCTTACTGGTGCCTGTGATTGAGAAGCAGGGAGTAGGAAAAGGTCCTGGTGGAGCTAGCTTGAGATTTTGATCCCCGTGAGGGATGTTGAATGAATGGAGCTTGGATTGTGGTGGGCAGGGGAGACTCTAAAAGCTCCTGGGCCTCTTTTATGAAAGAGGCCTTAAAGGTGGTGCAGCAGAAAGCATTCTAGGACCAAGACCCCTAGTGCTGCTGGTAGTTTCTCAGGCAAGCTGGAGCTTGCTGTGCTGTGCTTTGTCCCCCAGGTATCACTCTCATAGCTGTGGATGAAGCTCACTGCATCTCCGAGTGGGGCCACGACTTCAGGAGCTCCTTCAGAAGTTTGGGCTTGTTAAAGAAGACTTTTCCTTGGGTGAGGTTTGGCTGTGTTGGGTTTCTAATAGAAGAAGAGGGTTTTGTGTGGTAGTTGGGAAATAGCAGCCTTTTCATGTCGTGCTCTGAATGTACTGACCATGCTCGTTGGGAGTTGGAGCATCCCTGTCAGTGACTGGGCTTTGTAGGTTTTTCCCAGTTTTTAAACCAAGGGTGTTCTCAACTTGGACTACCAGAAACTTAGGGAATTTAAGTTGATTTGGATCCCTGTGCTGAGGATGATGATGTCCCTAAGCCTCTGGTTTCATATTGGAGGGTTTTGTCTTACCTGACTGAGTGGCTGTAGGAGCATGCTGCTGATTTCCAGACACTCCTCAAGCACTTCGTGCATAAGCTCAGAAATTTAGACCTGAACTTAACATGCTGTTATTGTCAGTGTCATTCTATATTCCCTAAGTTTAGCTAATCACATCAATGAATTACTGTGGTCTCGTGGAAGATACATTCAGAATAAAGCTTTTCATTTGAAGTGTTGTGTTCTTGTCTGTTCTCTCAAAAGTTGCAGTCTAAAATGTTCAAGGAGCTCAATATTAACTATATTTTTTAAATTACTGAATTCATCCAATGATAAACACATTAAAGTGCCTGTTTAGATTCTTTATCAGTAGGCTCTTGAGAGTTTTGGTGTAAAAAATGCTCAGTGAGAGGTCCTGAAGGTTATTGTACATCTCTCTGCAGATCCCCATTATTGCTTTGACTGCGACTGCGAGTCCCTCGATCAGAGAGGACATCATGAAATGCCTGGGTCTGAGGAATCCCCAGGTCACCTGCACCAGCTTTGACAGACCTAACCTGTACCTGGAAGTTGGACACCAAAGTGGAGACATCTGTAGGGATTTGAAGCAGTTCCTAACTAGGAAAGGAAGGTAAGGATTTAACCCTGGCTTTGATTCCTCAGGTGTGGTTTTTTAGAGGCAGGTGGCTTTTATTTATTTTTTTTTTTCCTTCTCTATCTTTACATCATGTTGTTATTTTCAGCAGTTCTGTGTATGAGTTTGAAGGCCCCACTATCATCTACTGCCCTACCAGAAAGGCCACTGAGCAGGTGGTGTGTGCACTGAATAAACTCAACGTGACCTGTGGTACCTACCATGCTGGCATGGGGAACAAGCAGAGGAGAGACACTCACCACCAGTTCATGAGGGATGAAATTCAGGTAGGAAGCAGAAGTGTCTTGGGTCCTGTTTAGAACTGCAGAGTTTTTGGTGGAAGAAAATGTTGGAATATCAACCTGTATTAGCCATGTCCCCTGTATGCAGTTCTGGATGAAGAAATTGCTGGTCTGCGCTGACAGGAATAAGATTCCAGGCTCATCTTTTGAATTTCTGTAGTAATTCCCTCAAAAATCCATGGTATCCAGGGAAAATGGTGGTAGCTGGAACAAGAGCACAGCTTCTGCAAGCTACTTCTTTCCTGGGCAGCAGAGATATCCTGGGGCTCCTTGTGTTCCTTTCCATGACCTGTTTTGTGCCTGTTGAGACCAGCTGCTTGAAACCACTTCTGCATTTGCCGTAGCACATCATCCCTCTCACGGTTACGATCCTAGGGCTGTGCCCTGGCCAAAGTGGGTGTGAAGCTGGTGTGTTTCAGGCTGGATTTTGAGGATGAAGATCCCCACCAGGTGTGTGTGAGCTAACCCAGGCCTGTTCTTTGGCACGTGGCTGCTGTTTTTGCAGTGCGTTGTGGCCACGGTGGCCTTCGGGATGGGCATCAACAAGGCCGACATCCGGCTGGTGATCCACTACGGTGCCCCCAAGGAGATGGAGTCCTACTACCAGGAGATGGGCAGGGCAGGGCGTGACGGCCTTCCTGCTGCCTGCCACGTCCTCTGGGCTGCCACTGACCTGGCCTCCAACAGGTACAGCCCTCCCTCCCTCCCTCCTCAGGGCCTTTGGCCATGGCTCGCTGCGGCTCAGTAGCCTGTTGTGTTTGCGGGGTGTCCCGAGGAAGGAAGGAACTATGAGTCTGACTCCATGTTCTCAGAAGGCTAATTTACTGTTTTATGATACTGCATTGTATTAAAGAATGCTGTACTAAACTGTACTGAAGAATACAGAAAGGATACTTAGAGAAGGCTAAAAAGGTAATAAAGAAAACTTGACTCCTTCCAGAGTCACGACGCAGCTCGACCCTGATTGGCCAGTAAGTCAAAACAACTCACATGAAACCCATCTCCAAACACATTCCACATTTGAGCACAACACAGGAGAAGCAAATGAGTTAAGAATTTGTTTTCCTTTTTCTCTGAGGCTTCTCAGCTTCCCAGGAGAAAATCCTGACTTGGAAGAGCCTCACTGTCTCTCTGCTGTTCTGTCCTCTTTGGGATAATGTTGGGAAGAACATGAATGAAGTGCTCTCTTGAGTGTGCCCCATGGTGGAAAAGCAAGCAGGCAGCTTGTGTCTGGTTTTAGCAGGATATTTTTTCTAGCTCATCCTGGTCAATTGGAGGGTATTGTGTGGCATATTTGATTTTTGATGTGTTGCCAGTGGTCAGCATTTAAGGCTGTGCATTTTTTGCTCCTGTCTCAGGCGCCTCCTGGGCGAGATCCACAACGAGGCGTTCCGGCTGTACAAGCTGAAGATGTTGGCCAAGATGGAGAAGTACCTGGTGTCCAATGGCTGCAGGAGGAAGTGAGTGCTGGCAGCTCTTTAGTGCTGTGTCACTGCAGGCAGCTTTGCTAAGAGCTGCTGAGGCTCAGGCACAGCTGGGGGCTGTAGCCAGAAGGCAGCTCGGGCTCACAATGTGTTCTACAAGCACAGAACATTCTATTCTGTATTAATAAGCAGTATCAAAAGTACATCCTTCAGCACATTCATACGTTTCCTTGTTTGCTTTTTTCTTAAAAAATAATACTTTTTCTTTAGGGCAATCAAGGCTAAATAATTGGTTCCCCAGTGAATTAATTAATGATGCTGATTTTGACTCCCTTTTCTGCAATAAATTTCATGTGTATATTCTTGGTCTTCTATTGAATTCTTTTTGTTCCCTTGGGTAGAATCATCCTGTCTCATTTTGAAGACAGACAACTCAGGAAGGTTTCCTCTGGCATCATGGGCACAGAAGAATGCTGTGATAATTGCAGGTCCAGGTAAGCTTTCTTCCCTGAAGGCTGATCCTAGAGGTTATAATCTCTCAGCCTGACTTAGAAGGCAAATTATCTAAAAGAATTGACTTTCACACATCTGATCTGGCAGCTGTTCAGCCTGAGGTTTATTTTTGAACATCTCTCTAACATTTTTCAGTGAGTCAAGCAAACTGTGATAAGCTCCAAGTGAGGCTGTGGGAAAGCCTGGAAGCAGAGCAGGATCACAGTTCCTAAAAGGGGATTAGAGCAACACTCAGTGAAAAACACTTCTGTTCATCAGTTTAAGGCATGTTAGGTAATTAATCCCCAAGGACAATGCTTGCAAATGGTCTGTGGTACCAGGTGTCTAAGGCTAAATTGCCCCAGTGTCCAGGGAGCTGTTCTCCTGTGCTGACATGTGCTCTTTTAACCTTGCTAATAATCTCATGAATGTGCTGAGGGGGACTCAGGAGGCTGATAGTCAGGGAGGCATGAGCAGAAATGCCTTTGTCACCTCCTTCTGTAGTTACAATAAAGCTTTCCCTGAAGTTACAGTGAAGCATTCCTTGCTCTGGCTGTTAGGCTGATGCTTTCTGACCCAGGTGAGGAGTTAGGCTGTGGTGCCTTCTGGAGAAGTGTTACCAATTTACCTACTGAATTGCTCTATGTCAAGGATTAGGATAGCTTTGCCTGGCCTCTACTACAATTAGTTTAAAGAAAGAATTTAAAAGATTGTGATTGCCCTCTTTGCAGTCACCTTGCAGTGCTTATAAAGAGCCAGATAGTGAATTTGTATTGCAGAACTGAAATCACTTGAAATAGGTAATTTTTGGGTTTTTTTTCCTTAAAGTTGGTTTGAGCCAGTAATTTTTCAGTGGGTTTTTTCAGTCAGTAAGCAATACATAGCTTTTAGTGGGGTTGCTCTTTACTCCTGGTTTTGTTTTTCCTTTATGTTCTTAGAGAAGCAGGAAAAAGTTTTAAAGTGCAGTTAAAGAATTGTTGGGCATGCACAAACCAGTGCAAATATTTTGATATTGTATTCCAAAAATTGCAGAGACAATGTTCTTAACAGCAGGTGTGGTGGAGAACCTCCTGTTGGGTTGGGCAGGTGTCTGAGAAGTTACATGGATAGAAATAGAAATGTGTCTTGAAGTTACATTGATACAAGTAGTTAAATGTGTTAAGATGTGTAGAACCAGGAGTGACATTAGAGACAAAGTTCAACTAATCTCTTGTGGTTATTTCATTAAAATATTTCATTAATGACTGTGTTGACAACATCTGGAGCAAGGCAGAGGGGGCTTGGTTTGTTAGTGTTAAGCCTGGCTTCATTTGTGCCTTCCAGTGGCTCCTGCCTTGCAGTCCCCAGTGACTTTGAGGGTGGACTGCAGGACTTTGGGAAGCAAGCACACCAGCTGCTGTCTGCAGTGAGTGCCCTGGATGAGAAGTTTGGGACCAGAGTGCCAATTCTGTTTCTTCGAGGGTCTGTAAGTGATGGGGCAACTCCTTGTGTGTGTTCTGAGGGGAGGGGCTGTGACAGGGTCCCTCTTAATTGATCTGTCAGTCAGTACATGGATATCCATGCATGTCCATGTGTGTGTGCCATTTTTCTTGGAGAGGTGGAGATTTGTGTAGACAGGCAGGCTTGACTTGGGGAAGCTGCTCAGCTCCACTCCCCATGCAACAAGCAAGGTGATTGTCCTCTAATTTTTTATGAAAATGCATAATTTTGATTATCTTGAAAGGAACAGCCCTTTCATAATTAAGGATAAATATCTTGGCTCAATTAGTTGCTTTATGTTTAAATAAAGCAAAGGTTGGCTTCCACTGGAGTTTTGTGTTGCTGTCTGACTTGGAGTACTGAAGTAGGGTCCCAGAATAAGTATAAATTAATTTCCATATGCCTTTAATTTTAATTGTTTTGAAATACTAAGCAAGACAGTCACTGGAAATAAATTAGAGCACTAAGAAACTATTTGTTATGCAGACAAACTGATGAGACAAGCGTTAGGGTGTTATGTTGCTTGTTTAACCTTTTAATACAGTTAAGCTGCTGGTTGTCACACAAGTGCTTCTAGGGAAAAATGAACTTTCCATGGCCTTGGCAGGAAGTAGATTAGGAGTGGAATAGGTCAGAGGAGGCTCCTCACATGCTGGGCTCTGGGTTTACTGGTTGTGTTTGAAGCTTCCCCTGTGCCAGGAGTGCACGAATCTGACAGGATCTTTCCACCCTTGCAGTGCTCCCAGCGCTTGCCGGAGCGGTACCGCAGGCACCCTCTCTTTGGCTGTGGGAAAGAGTGGCCAGAGAACTGGTGGAAACAGCTCTGCCAGCAGCTGATCATGGAAGGGTTCCTCAAAGAGGTCTCAAGCCAGAACAACAAGTTTGCAACCATTTGTGTGCTCACCCAGAAGGTACTTTTGGTAGTGAAAGGACCCACTGAGTGCTCCTCCTGAGTAACCCACAGCTAAAACGTGGGCTTATTTCCTACAGGGTAGGAATTGGCTGTCCAAAGATGGATCTGCCTCAAATCCAAGTCTTCTGTTGCAGTCCAGTGAAGACCTTAACCTGCAGAGACCTTCTGCCAGGTAATTGTAGCACGTGTGTTCTCTTGAATCAGATCTATCTCTGAACCCTGCTTTTGGAGAAGGTGGGTTTGAACAGGAGGAGCCTTTGAGATCCTCAGTGTTCTGGTTATTTTATGAGGAATAACAATTCTAATAATTAACCAATAACTTGATTTGCCAAATACATCCTTGTACCAACTTGAAATCAGTTTATTTAGCGGGATGTTATTTTTTGTTCTCTGTACAATGGAGTTAAGATGTAATTAATTGCATTACAGCAGCAGGCGTTCGCCTCTGCTCTCCAAGCAGCGCTCCCCAGGCACAAAAGGAGCAGCACAGTCACCAGGCAAGCAGGTCTGTACCAGTACAACCCTCCTGCTGAGTGAGCCATCCTTGCTCATGTTAAAAAAAACCCAACCCAACTTAGCACAAGTTCATGTTTTATCAACAGCAAACTCAGTGAAAAGATGGTAAATCAGCATTTGTCTTGTTCTTCTGGTTTTTTATAGGTATCTCTGTATGAGATGTTCTCCTGTTACAGAAAAGGTCAAACTCCTCCAAGAAACACTAACATGGTTAACAGGTACAGTATTAGAAATTAAGCCAGATTGACCTAAGTTAGACTGTGTTCATGAGGATATTGCTTGTCAGGGGATCCTTAAAATGAGCCTTTTCCTGTGCAATGGGTGTGGAAATGCTTAATGCATTAAAAATAGAAAAGTGCCTAAAACTTGCTGTCCACTGCATTGCATTTCAAAATATATTGTATTTACAAGATTTCACAGTTAACATCAGGCAACATGGAGGGCTCTGCCTTTGCACTCTGGTCTGGAGAAGACTGAGACCAACTCGAGGCTCCCTCAGGTCAAAAGAAATCAAATAACCTCTTGCGAAAAGCAGAAGTAATTTGTTTCCCCATCACATGTGCTGCTTCAGATTAAAAGCACCTTGTGTTTCTGAATGGATTCCTCCTTCAGGCCACCATTCTGGTGCTGGCAGATGACAGGAAGAGGCTGTATGACTTGGGTCAATAGTTGCCACTGCAGCCATGTGAAGACAGATTATTTTAGGGACAGTTAAAATCCAAACCAAGTTGTTTTGCACTGTGCCTAGGGAAGGAATCTCTTTGTCCAACTTGTGTGCTGACAGATGTTGCGCTGTAATCCTGGCAGTCCAGTCAAGGGTTACTGTCCCTGAGCTCATGGGTGCAGTGGGAGTCTGGATACTGCTGCTTGTACCCCAACCAGCTCCAGTGCTGCCTGAGTGCAGAGCTAGCAAAATAAGTCAGGCCTTGAACCAAGCCCCTGAATAAACTGATCTAAAGCAAGGCTTGCTTCACACTTGATATTTTGTTAGTGTTTCAGGGCGCTCACCACTGAAATCTCATTTGAAGTCCCAAGAACCGAGTGCTTTGTCCCGAGAAAAAGAGCTTGAGGTAAGCTTTGCTGTGACTGGGAGGATGTCTCTGGACTGCAGTCAGCCTGCAAACCACAGCTGTTCTGGTTTTGGGCAGCTCTTAAAATGACTGAGTTGTTTAGAACAGAGGTCCCAGAATAGGACTGAAATACACAAGGAGGGGTTAGTGGATGGCAGGGATTTTGTGTGTTATTGGGAAGATCAGGGAGGTGATAACTTCTGCTCTTGTAACAATTATACCTATGAGTGATGTAGAGCTGCTGCCTGAGAATTTGGCTCCTTCCTTCCCAGACTGCTCTGTATGGCAAGCTGCTGACTGCTAGACAGAAGGTAGCTAATGAGAAGGAAATTCCTCCAGCTGTCTTGGCAACCAATAAGATCCTGGTGGAGATGGCCCGGATAAGGTAAAGCCAGCATGCAGGCATGTTCTACAAGCTGGGGAGCTTCCAAGCCAAGCCACAAATCCCTTTGCTGCTTCTCATTGGGGGAGTGGAGGCATCTGAAGTGCCTCCTCCAGCTACTAAAAGGCAGCAATATTTTGGGGTTGTCTTATGTTGTTGCATTCTTCATCCTAAACCAGGCCTACGAGCATCGAGAACCTGAAGAAAATCGATGGTGTGTCTGAAGCCAAGTCCACCATGTTGATGCCTCTCCTGGCTGAAATTAGGGACTTCTGCCAAGCAAATGGTTTGAAGGTATGATGAACTCAAGTGTCTTCTCCTTGGCAGGAGCCTTAAGGATGGGATTGCTTCGACTCCATGGAGTTTTCTTTCTGTTTCACAAAAAAAAAAAAAGCTTTGTTCTAGCAATAGGAATCAAAAGCATGTCTGGTTTTTTAGTTGTTTTCAGGGGGTCTGCTTTGAGAAAATGTATCTCAAATTGTGAAGTGTCCCATGCAGACTGAATGCCACAGTTTGTTCTGGTGGCATAGTTTCACGTGGAATGAGGAATACCTAAGATGATGTGTTGGCCTGGGCACTTTGTTCTGGCTGGTTTTCTTTTCCAAGTTCCTTGGATGATGCCATGCTGGTTTTACTGAGATGATGGGAACACGTGGGTGTCCATCTGGATTCCCTCCTTGCTTTAGTTTTCCCTCCCTTCTTTTTTTTTTTTTTTAAGAACATGGAGTTGGGGTCAAAACCAACCTCCAAAGAGATGAATGGTTCTGTTAGTGTTACTTTGTCAGATAACTTCAGATAATGGGAGGGTGATCAGTGGGGTACAATTAATTTAATTCTGCTTTATCTCATTCAGACTGACACATTCCCCACTGCTGAATCCAAGGTTCAGAAAGAAGCATCTCCCTGGAAGTGTGCTAGAGCCCTTTCTCCCTCAGAGGAGGTCACATATATCCTGTTCCAAGAGAAAAATTACTCCCTGGTAAGCTCTGGGCTGTGGAGGCTTTGCTTAGCTGAAAACTGGCAGCAGGGAGCCTTTGTCTAGAGGAGGGTGATGTGCAAGTTCTCTTAAATCCTCTGCACAGTGCTGAATAGGTTGCTTTAAACCTCTGAGGCAGTACTTTTCCTGGGCAATGGCAGATCCTCTTACTTAGCTCTGAAGTAGTGGTGGGGAAAATTGAGGTGGGATACAGTGAGTTTTTAACTGCACAAGAAGCAACTCAAGTTGCTTTGGCTTTTGCTTTGCCCCTCCCAGGAGTATGGGGCAGGTGGTCCCCAAGTTAAAAGCGTACCTAAGGGTGAACTAACAAGAAATAGCTGTACAATTATTAATGGGCAGCTTGATGCTCTGTATCCTCTAATCCTGGTGAAATGCACAGTGTATGTATTCCTTGTGGAGAAACAAGTAGTAAGTTAAAACACACTTTTTTGAAGAGTACCAGATTCTAGTTGGAGACCTGTCCTTGAGAAAAACAAGTTTGGGTAAGTCAAGTTTGAGATGCTTTGCTTCAAGGCAAATGTTTTAGGGGGAGAATTCATCCAGCATGTGAAGATGAGGGGGAATTTGTTGTGGTGCTGTTATCCATGTTCATGGGCCTCTGAGAGGTCAGGTGCACCACAGCTCCTTGATCTCAACTAAGTTCAAGGTGAGGTCTTGCACTCAGGCTGTGAAGTTTTGGGAGAGGAAGACATTTGACAAGCTGGATGAGAAATCAGCTATTAGGAATGAAGCAGTGTTTCGGGGAGCCATGTGCCAGTGACTCTGGATTGTTTCTGGGACTGACACTTGAGCCCTGTGCCTGTGTTTCCCCAGAGGGCCATAAGTGAGAGCAGGTCTCTGCCCCTGGCTGTGGTTGGCTCTCACCTGTGCCAGGCGCTGGCGGCGGGCCGCGCGGTGAGCGTGGAGCGCGCGGGTCTGACCCCCGCCGTGCAGAGCATCATCAGGGACATCATCTGCAGCCCTCCCGTCCTCTCAGGTGAGCACCACTGACCTACCTGCAGCTGCTGCTCCCAGCTACACCCCCCAGCAATCCTGCAAGGCTGGGGCAGTGCCAGGGGCAGCACTGCTTTCCTTTCAGGTTCACTTGTAAAATAACTTCATCGTAATTGATAACAATGGGGCAGACCTTTGCTTGACTCAGTTTTGTGGAAATTATTGAGATATCCCTCTTAAATTTGTGTTTACTGAAATGTTTTAGGGGGAAAAAACCTGACAAAGTATTGCTGTAACTACTGGCATCCTCAGAAAACACGCTGGGAATTTATCACATGACCTCACAAGTCAACCCCATACATTTTCACCTTCTTACCTTTGCTATGCCTTAATCCATCCTGTGCTTTAATGAGGTGCAATAAATGTATTGTACAATATAAGGAAACTGAATCAGGGGCAAGAAGCTTAAGCAATTAACATTATGTTAATATTTTTTCCAAGACACTACCAAAATTCAAGAAATTAGGAAACGTACTCCTGCCAATATTGAGCTGTATCTGATCAAGATGATGATTGCACTACTGGAGAAGGAGGATAGAAATAAATCTCAGGATGGTTTAGGCTTCAAAAGAAGGTTGGTGTGGCCAGAAGGGCAGCAGGGAAAAACAGGAGCAGACCAAGCAAGAAGGGAAGGTGCTTTGTGGAATAAAACACAGGTTAGTAAAAGAAGGTTGTAAAACTGTTCTTATGTAAAATGATGCTTTCTTTGTAGGAACAGAATAACAGAACATTGTTGTGTTTCCAGCATCTTCCCAGTCCATCTCTCCCTCAGTTTTGAATAGAACTGCCTCTTCCTCCGAGCAATGTTCAGAGCAGAAACTGGGGATTATTTTGGGCTAAGTGTTGACCTAGGAAGAAGTCAGAGCTGTGCAGCTTAGCTGTGATTTGTTACACACATTACAAGTTCTTGCCAGTATGAAAACTGGGATGAGCTTGTTCCTTCATAGCAACCAAATCCAGGTTGTGCCCTGGCTTTGTTTCTGTGCACTGACTGGGATGTGGGCCAAGAGATTCTCCTGCTATGCAGGCAAGTTTAGAGGATGAATAAGCCAGATGCAATTCCAGCCAGGAATGTCTTAGTCCTTTGGTTCCAATATTGCTTGAAACTGCTGGGCACAGCCTGATAGCAAGTGTCACCTGGAGGACAAATCTTGGGAAATAAGGAGCTCTTTGTTGCAGTTTGAGAAAATCCAGGCTAGTCTGAGCCCTCTGCTGGCCTCTGTGACCCCAAGTCCCAGTTCAACACCTGGAACAAAGGACACCCTGCACTGAGTGGCCCCTGGTGGCAATGCTAAAAAGTAACAGCATATTCCAAATCCTGCTACCTGTGCTGGGATTTTGTGTCTGTTCCTTACAGGGCGTGGGGCTGATTTCTTAAACACTGACTCAGACAATTTTTCGAGCACTGCCATTTTGCCAAATAGATTGTTCTTGCTTCTCTGAGTGCCGTTTTGTTTCTACAATATCTGTGTCAGAGCCACCTTTTTCCTGCAGCTGACCTCCTGACAGTGCAATTGCCTGAGCTCTGATCACACTTATCCCTGTTCCTGGAGCTAATAGTGGCAATGACATGCTGTTAGTAATCAAATTAATATAATCCAAAGGAACAGACTGCAAATCCAAAAGCTAATCCAGTCTTTATTTGCTTCTCCTTCAGAAGACAGCCTGGTTCTCATAATTCTCTGTAGCAAGCAATTCTAAATCTCTTAATGGGTGTTCTTGGATTTGAATGGCCTGACACTGCTGCTGCTTTTACAGGGCAGTGGGATCAGTCCAGCATCCAGGGAAGGAACAGGGAGAACCCATCTGCATGTGGTGCCTTCAGCTTGGGCAAACAGATGTTCTCACTCTAATAAAGCATGTGGTAAACCTGTCCTTAGTGAGGGCTTTGGTAACACTGGGATGTGTAGCTGATGCAAAACTGTCAGCACGACTGCTGCAACCTACGGCCGGCAGGATGGTGTAGGAAACATGAGTTCATATCTCTGTGCCCACTGTGCTGTGTTTAACTGTTTTTAACATTGCAAAATACAACACTTGGGAGGCAGAAGTCAACATTTCAAGTTTTCAGAGCCATAGGGATGGAGGAAGTGGTTTTTTCCAATTAAAAAAAAAAAAAAGCCCAAGTAGGATTTCCAGTTGCTGTGTGTTTGAAATGCACCAACTTGACTTGCTCAGATTTTATTGTGGTGCAATGAATGAGCAATAGGCAGTGCTCTCACTAAGCAGAGGTGCTGGCACTCTGTTGATGAGGGACTGTGACCCAGGTAACCTTGTGCTTCCTTTGTGTCCCCTGGAAGGCTGCAGGGAGCGTGGATGCCAGCCAGGCAGGGAGCAGGGGGGCAGCAGGCCCCTCCAAGCCCACCATCCCAGCCTCCTCCCAGCAGCCTGCCCTCCATCCCGAGCAGGAGGAGCAGCTCTTGGCAGACTCTCAGCCCAAGGTGAGAAGGCAGGAGCACAGCCCAGACCTGCTGGTGGGGGTGGGCATCTTCAACAAGCCAATTCTCACCTTCTGTCTGGCTCCCAGACTGTGTCTAAACCCTTGGCCTGGCTTGCCAGCCCTTTCCTCTCATGGACACCGCTGAGGCAGTGGTGCCATGTTGCTTTGTTGTCCTTGCTGTGTCCAAATATCCCACTTGGACAGAAATAGACTGCTACAGGCACCTTTTCCCCCAGTACATTTTGTCTGCTCTGTCGTGGCAGATGTCTGAGATTTTAAGAAGACCTGTAGTTCCTTTTTTTTCCCCTTTTTAAGTACAGGGTTCTGTGAGGCTGTGCCCATCACGTTAAGGGTTTTTGCACTGGTGTCTATAGGAAAACTAACTGTATGAGCAGACCTTAAGAGTTCTTATTTAAAAGGGAGCTGATGTCTCTGACCAGCACCACTTGTTGAACCCATCGCTTCGGTTTGAAGCTGGATATTGCTGTGAGTGCAAATCTTGGTCAGCCTTGATTCTCAGAGTTTAATTCTCAGTCCCTTAGGTACCTGAATAAAGGTGTTGGTTGTAAGTGGGGCATAAGCCTTCCATTAACAATTGGGTCAGGTGGGACTCCACCTGAGCACGAATTCGAGCAGTAGAGCTGTGCCAGTGGGGCAGGCTGTGGCTCTGTGTCTGTCCTTCCACCTTTGTGCCTTTGTTTCCTTCCAGATCTCGCATCCCCCCGCTAAGAGGAGGGTGCCAGCATGGTTTGGAACCTCGGCAGCCAGAGCTGGAGCTGTAACCCAGACCAAGAAATGCAAAACAGAAACCAGGAAAGGCATTTTCAGTTGAATGTGGAAATCAGGAGGATCTGTTTTTACAAAATCTTTCGCACCCCTGCCAGCATTATCTGCAGACTGTTGCTTCACAGGGGCTGTAATGGGAGCTTTAATTGCCCCTGCTCTGCGTTATTCCTGCTGCTACCTCCTCTCTTCCTCAAGCAGCACTTTTAGGACTTTTTTCACTGTGTGAAACGGGATGTTAATAAAAAGATTTACGTAAATGATCGCTTTTTTTTTTTTTTTTTTTTTTTTTTTTTTTTTTTTTTTAATGAGTGTGCGGCGGGGGCTGAGGGCGGGCAGGCCGGGCCGCGTTGCCATGGCGACGGGCGGGCCCCTTCCGGGGCGGGGCGCGCGGGGGCTGCCGGGAGCGGCATGGCTCGCTAGGAGCGGCATGGCTCGCTAGGCGGCGGCGGCGCGCGGGTGAGCGGGCGGGGGCCGCCCTGAGGGGACGGGGCAGCCCCACCGGCATCGGTACCGGGACGGGAGCGCAGAGGGGGACGTGGGGCCGGCCGCCCCGCTCTGTGCGCGGGTGTAGGGGCGGTGAGGCGCCGGCATCCCCCGGCCGTTGGTTTCCGCCCGCCGCGCTGCCACTTTGTTCCGTCCTGCCGGTGTCCGTGAGGCGCCTCGTTAAGGTGGTGCAGGGCTCTCCTATCCCTCTTCGGCATTCCCCTTCACACTCCTTAAGGTGCCGGTAGTGCACTGATACCTTGGCTGTGTTATTTGAGCCCGTGTTGGGGAAAAGGAGGAGCGAACAAGCACTAGATTGCTCCCCGGGGATGTGGTCACGGCACCGATCCTGCCGCGGCTCCCGGGGCGTGCGGACAGCGCTGCCAGGCCCGGGAGGGGCTCTTGGCCTGTCCTGCGTGGGGCTGGGAGTCGGACTCAGTGCTGGGACCCCCTCGAACTCAGCTATCCCGTGACAAACAGCTGCTTCTGCTCCTAAATACCTCGGTGAGGCCGACGCGTTTTTCTCGCCTTTTCCCCCTTGGCAGAATCATGGACCCCAGCTTGCTGAGGGAGCGGGAGCTGTTCAAAAAGCGAGCCCTCTCCACGCCGGCCGTAGAGAAACGCCCAGCACTCTCCTCCGACTCCTCTGCTTCCAAGAAGAAGAAGGCCAAGGTAGAGCAAGGGGGCTCCTCCAGCTCAAAACAAACCACAGGTGAGTGGAAGTCTCCTGTCCAGCAGCTGCTTGGTGTCTCCTGCTGTTTGCCTTTAAGCTGTGGTTTATTAATGTGAATAACGCTGTATCTGTGAGTTTTGCTGGTGGCTGTTGTCATTCTTTCTCTTCACTTACCACTTTTGGTAAGAAAGTCACTTGCACAGTGTGTAAAACCCATTCCCTGCTGTGCATGTGTGTTAAGCCTCATCTCGTGGCTCGTTAGCTGTTGCTCTGTTAGAGGAATCTCTGTTGCCAAAATTATTGATGTGAAACTGTGCTTTGGATGTGCTTTTGGAAACTGTGAGTTTCAGTTCTTGCTGGACAGGCAGTGCCATTCATTTTCTCTGTGTTTGCCATGTTGGATAGGGCCTGGAGCAACCTGGTCTAGTGGAAAGTGTCCCCATGGCAGGGGGTTGGAACTGGATGATCTTTAGGCTTCCTTCCTTCCCAACCTGTTCTGTGAATTTTTCTGGCAAGAGAGCATCTAGAACATTTAGATAACTGTAATTGGAGGGTGTTCATACCTGAGATGGGTTTTGCCAGGTGTATCTTGTTTGGGGATTTTGTTTTAGGGGTTTTTCCAGGTGTATCTTTTTTGGGGATTTTGTTTTAGGGGTTTTGCCAGGTGTATCTTGTTTGGCTTGCGTGTTGTAATTAACAGTTGCCCTTGTTTCACCTGGGAGCTAAGCTTTGCTCGTGAGCACCAGGCATTCCAGGGCTTTCTGCCTGCTTTACTGAGGAGTTTTGGCATTTCCCTGGGGAGGTGGTGGCAGTGATAATGAGTCTCTCAGTATCAAATAAACACTTAATAAAGCAGCACCAAAAATAGTGGGAGTGTGTGGAAACTGCAGCACCGGGGAGAGGATTTGTTCCCAAAGCAGTGGCAGTTCTCAAGTGCACTTTAAAGGTCAGATCAAATGCCAGGAGTTACTAAAACACAAAATACCCTGTTGTGCAAGCTCAGTCCATGTTCATATTTTGAATAATACCACCCATGGCTCTCCCCTAAACTCCAGGAGAAACAATAGAGCTAAAAACAACAGAGAAAAATGCCAGGGAGCTTGGGAGGAGGGAAGCATCTTCTGTCCCAGGGGAAGAGTTGGGAATTTGGGTATGTGTCTGCAGCTTCTCAGGCACCAAATAAAGTATCAGCCAGACATTCTAAAATAAATCAAGGGAGGCCAGGTTTCCATCCATCCCTTTTTCACACTCTCCAAATAAAACAAAGTTCTGTGTGGAATATCCTGGGCTGTGTCACTGGGGTGAGTGGGGTTTGCTGGGAAGAAGGGATGGGGAGTCAGGAAGAGGGCAGAGGCTACAAATGTGAGCCTGATCTGGAGGATTTGAGCAGACAAAGAAGGTTTCATTTTGTTTCTGTGGTTTCTGTGGGCTGAGGGTTTCTTTAGGTGCCCTTGTGGCTGTCAGACAATTCTCTTACACAAACAGGGACCCAGTGTGGCTCTGAGGAGATAAACCTGGTCTTTTATGCTGCTGGCTGCGTTCCAGGCAGTACCAGGGAGGTTCCAAGGTTTCTACAACATTTTTGTGCTGCAGAATCAAAATCCTCTGCCTCAAAACCTGCTTTTTATTTCACTTGCCAGATTGGAAGATGCCTGTCAGGATATATGGGTGTCAGAGTCAGGAGGTGGAGAAAAAAACTGATGTTGGGAAATCCCTGTCCCACTGCCCCAGAGAGACAGAAGCTAGGGTGGTCAGTCCTAGTTGTGTTGTGCAGTGGCCACAGAGGTGATAAAGGGAGTCACAGTGTTTGTGTGCTGGCACTGATAGTCCCTGGGTGTGCAGTGCCTCCCTGGCTCTGGTTCTGTGGCTCAGAGAGCCTGCCCTTGACACTTTTTGGGGGAGGAGAGGTATGGAGACCATGGTAATCTTCAAGAGACTGCTCAGCTGAATCTGGCCTGTCTGTCAAGTCTGGCTGTAAGCTTCCCATCACTCCTACTGTCGTTGTTATACAGACATTAATATCACTGTTTCAACCAGTTATTTGAAAAAAATCGAAGCTAGTTTACTCAGTTCAGAATTGGAACTGTAAAATAAATGAGATGGATCAAATCTGTTTGTTTCATTTTATTAATCAGCAGTAAATTGTGGCTGTGGTCTTTGTCTGAAGACCTTTGTCTCAGTGGTCTCTGCAGACAGTCATCAAAACCCAGAATCTTCAGGGACTGTTTTGTGGGAAAGAATCATCCTGAGTCTTCTCTGGTACTGTGCAAGGGCCCACCTTTGCCTTCTGTTCCTTCTGCCCACACCCATTCCCCTTTGCAGACCTGTGAAATGAAAAGCTGGGACAAATCCCAACATATGTCACTCCATGTGCTTCTCAGGAAGGCACTGCCAGAGCAGCAGAGGCTGGCATGCTGCAAGCAGTGCCCTCTTGTGTGCAGCATGATGGGCATTTCGTGGGAATGCTGCAAGTGTCCAGAGCATTTCCTTGTAGGAGAGAGACATGAATTAATTCAGTGCATCCTGATGGCTACTCTGGCCTCTTGAGCAGGGCTTCCCAGTCTGATGCTGTCACACAGCAGAAGGTGGCCTGTCATCCTTATCACCACTGGCATTATCTTCATCATCCATCTCAGTGTGAGTTCTAAATGATCTTGCACTCAGGGCATTGGCTTCCATCAGTTGTGCTTTTGATTTTGGGCTCGAAGCATTCTCTGCCCAGGGGACTGGTGCTGGCCAAACTTCACTGTAAGAAGTGTGTCTGTGGGGATTTGTGACTGCAGGAGGGAGTTTGTTTCTCCAGCTGAATCACTGGACTAGCTGTGCTAGTTCATCCTGCCCTGGGTGTCTTGTGACTCCATCTCCCCATGTGTCAATTAGCAAGCCTTCCACTGTGTCCAGATCTTCTGGAGCTTAGTCATGCTCAGCCTGAGAGGGGGATTTGATATAGGTAAAAAAAGAGATCATTATAGCTACTGGTCAAGGTTTTTCTGGCATAGATGGACTGTGCTGTCACTTATGGCTGTGGCCATTTAGGTGGGTTTTGTTTCCTTCATGACAGGAATGTTTTCTGGGGTTAAATAACTTGTCCCACACGTAGCTTTGCTCTGGGACATTTCTGTGGGGGTTCAGGAGGGTGAAGGACTTGCCAGGAGTTACTGATGGCTACACTGTTGGACGCTGTTATTAAAGTTGTCATTTGTAGCTGCAAAACCTGAATGGTTTTAAAAATCACAGACCCAGCACAGCTACAGAAGGCTGGTGAGCCAGAGGTGTGAGAGTTCTGTGGCCAGGACGTGAGGAAGGGGTGAGTGTGAACTCTGGGATGTGTCAGCAGGCAGATGAAGTCAAGTGAGATGAGTCAAGTGAGATTCTCTTGTGCAAAGTGCTGAAAGCTGCACCTGGGCTGGGTGCCATCCCCCTCTTTAGTGTGGGAGGTCTGTGGCCCATCTCCCTGTGTTCTTGGCAAGAGCTCCACCAGTTCCAGTTTGGCCTTGTGAGTTTGGGATAGGGATGATAGATCCAGCATGTCCCACTCCCTGTAGTGTTGTGGTTGCCACAGAAGCAGCAGCCTTGGGGCAGAGAATTGTCCCTGTTCAATTCCAGCAGGATTTTTGGGAAGGGTCAGATACTCTGAAGGTAGTGGCTTGTGCAGGTCTCAACACCCAGAAATCGTTGGCCAGACTGCATATGAAGTAAGGGGAGAACAGCTCCCTGGAGCTGGAGAAGTGGAGGAAGAAAGGGTCAAACTACCCTTTTAGGAGGATTAGAAAAGACCATTTTAGGGATACATTTCTTGTTGGTTTAGTCTTCCTCCCACCACCCTCTCATCTAAAAGCAAGAAACCCATGATAACAAGTGCTGCCAAAGGCCAGAATGCCCCCAGAATGTCCTCTCCTGCCTGAAGGGTCTCTTGCCATTTAACCCTCCTGCCCCAACTTTTTTCTTACCCCTTGTCTGTCTGTCCTGTCCCTGTGTGGTTGACTCGGTGGGACAACGCTGCTGTCTTTGCACTGAATGTGATCAGACTGTTGGACATTTTATAAATGTTTTCTTCAGTTAAGCAACAGAGTTGTATGCATGTTAGGCAGCATTTGTTCGGTCAGGTAGACAAAATTCTATGCTAGTCACTCAATATAAACAGCAAAAGTTCATCTATAAACAACAATCTTTCTCCCTCCCATAACACTGCAGTAGATTGTCTTTCTGCTAAGCACTTGGAAAGCCTTTGCCAATTATTCCAGCTCACATCCAGAGATAAAATTGCCACTGTGGATATTTAAGTCCAAAAGAAAAAAGCACATGACTTGCTCGTTGGTAAGCTACAGGAGGCTTCATTCCAGGTGTCAAACCAAGTTCCCCAAGTGCAGGTGCTCAGTGCTTCCTACACCACCTCTGTGTCCCGCTTCCTGAAGCTGTTCAGCATCGCTCTGACGGGGTTGGGCTCGTTCTCCAAGTCCTTCACAGTCTTGTTTTTCACACAGCAGCAGCAGTCCAGCAGTTCATACAGGAAAGCCAACACCACCAGAGAAACTACAGTGAAGATGAATATGATCAGGATGACAAAGCAGGCAGTGTTCCAGTTGTCATGGAAAGGGTAGATTTTTTGCACTTGGAAGCCCAGATACTGGGAAATGGATGTAGTAGTCTCATTCCAGTGGGTGCTGTTGAGGGTTGCCATTCTTGAGGAGCTGTCTGAGTATGCTCACTGGCACAGATTTGGGAGCTGAAACACAAAACCAAAGCTGTTGAGGACTCTGTCAGTCAAGGAAATGCTGTGATATTTATCACAAATTGGAGCTACTTAAACTCAGACTAAGTGCTCAAAGTTTCTACAGACATGGATTGTTGCATACTCGTATTTGCTCACCAAAATATCAAACTCCAGATGTGTAAGTTTGTGATAGACCTGGAACATTTGTTTTGGCAGTGTCTGGTTCATGCAGGCATGATGTGGTGTAAGTGATTTGGGAATGAGAGCTTTGCTTCTTTATTTCAATTATATGCACAAATAGAAAGTTTACAAACTAGATTTTCAATGTGTGCAGTGGTTTCAACCACCTGTGCATCTGCAGTCTTGTGGTGTGAAAGGCCTTATTATTTTGGAATTGCCTGTCAGCACAGACTTGTTCACCTGCAAAACTCTCTCAGGAGGGCACATTTCCTGACTTGTTCATTCCCCTGCTCTTCCACTGCTGAGTAGTCTGTGCTGGAGAAACTGGGCTGCCCAGATGGCCCTGGGAGCATTTGGAAGTCTTGTTCGTGGTGCTGCAGTCATTGGGGTGGATAACAAGGAAAACCCAACCCTTCCTGAGGAGTTCTTACTTCTGATTTTCAACTCTACCTAAGCCTGGGTTGGCACACAGCAGAGGAAGAGGCTGCTCTGTGGTGTGGGGGGAGATGAGGCAAGAAGCTGACTCCAGCAAATCTGCCTTTGCTCAATAGTCTAATGCAATAAAAATTGTCCAAGGAGCTACGGTAACTTCTGGTTATCTGCTGTGGCTGTGGGGTGTCATAATAACCTTTGAATCCCTCAGGCAATTTGAAAGTGGCTGTGGGAGGAGGAAATCAAGTCAGGTCTCCATATTTCCTTGAGGAAACAGCAAGGAGTTTTTAGGTGGAACGTGGTAGTGACTAAAGCAGTCTGAGCACCTGTCCTTATTTCTGTGAAATTATTAAAGAAAAGGACATGGTGAAAACCAGGTTCATGCTGCCAAACCAGCTTATGATCTATGTCTTATTTTTATTGTTCAAATATTATACATTTTGTTCTTTATCCTTTTATCTCCAGTGGATTTAAATTGAAACAAAAGAGCTTTATTGTTGGGAAGGTCCCTGGCATTAGTGTTCCACACAGACATTTACTGGAGCAGTTGCAGTAACTTAAATCTGTAGCTGAGTCCACAAATTAGTAATTGAATATACAGTGTATGACTGAGATGGATGGGATTAATTAAATTGTAGGTGGTGTTTTTTTTCCTTAAACAAAAGTTTACAGAGCAAATCCAAGCTAAAAATACTCCTGGCTTGAGTCAGGTCCTGGCTTCAGGAGAGTGGCTTGGTTTGGTCACGGTCTGGGAAGGAAACTCAGCCAACCTATTATGGGGCTAAAAGTCATGAGGGTTTTTGAAGGGGTGGCTTGAAGACTTATTTCAAAATAATCCATGAGACAAAGAGAAAGGGGGGAGCTGAATAAAAGGATTTAGAGTCCCCTTTGAGGAGTAATTGAAATAAGCAAGATTTAATTGTGTATTTTAAATGGCAAGAGGATACCTTTGGGAAAGAAAGGAGTTTTGTTTTGAACTTTGTAAACAGATTTCTAGGACTGAGGGTTTTGTTGGAGTCTGTTACACTTCAGTTTGCTCGCTCTGTAAACACCAGGGCATAAAACCAGACTCTTTCTGTGATGCAAAATTTAGTAATTTTTGGTGGGATTTTTTCATTTATATTGCTCAAAGTGATCAAGATCTGTGGCCACTGGAGGGATTGGTCAGATCTGCTCTGTGTAGCCAGGACCCTTTGCCAGCACAGCTCTCTGCCAAGGCAGTAGTTCTGTTCCCAAGAGGAGCATCTTGGGCACAGCACGGCCAGGGAACAGTGCAGCAGCCATTCCCTTCCCACTCCACAGGCTCCATCAGGGCAGCCATTCCCTCTCCAGTCCACAGCCAGCCCCTTCCTGCTCCACAGGCTCCATCAGGGCAGCCATTCCCTCCCCACTCCACAGCCAGCCCCTTCCTGCTCCACAGGCTCCATCAGGGCAGCCATTCCCTCCCCACTCCACAGCCAGCCCCTTCCCGCTCCACAGGCTCCATCAGGGCAGCCATTCCCTCCCCACTCCACAGCCAGCCCCTTCCTGCTCCACAGGCTCCATCAGGGCAGCCATTCCCTCCCCAGTCCACAGCCAGCCCCTTCCTGCTCCACAGGCTCCATCAGGGCAGCCATTCCCTCCCCAGTCCACAGCCAGCCCCTTCCTGCTCCACAGGCTCCATCAGGGCAGCCATTCCCTCCCCATTCCACAGCCAGCCCCTTCCTGCTCCACAGGCTCCATCAGGGCAGCCATTCCCTCCCCAGTCCACAGCCAGCCCCTTCCTGCTCCACAGGCTCCATCAGGGCAGCCATTCCCTCCCCATTCCACAGCCAGCCCCTTCCCACTCCACAGGCTCCATCAGGG
Organism: Haemorhous mexicanus; assembly: GCF_027477595.1. Classification (NCBI taxonomy): domain Eukaryota; kingdom Metazoa; phylum Chordata; class Aves; order Passeriformes; family Fringillidae; genus Haemorhous; species Haemorhous mexicanus. The sequence goes on from NC_082344.1 coordinate 2,149,259, forward strand.
CAGCCATTCCCTCCCCACTCCACAGCCAGCCCCTTCCTGCTCCACAGGCTCCATCAGGGCAGCCATTCCCTCCCCAGTCCACAGCCAGCCCCTTCCTGCTCCACAGGCTCCATCAGGGCAGCCATTCCCTCCCCACTCCACAGCCAGCCCCTTCCCACTCCACAGGCTCCATCAGGGCAGCCATTCCCTCCCCAGTCCACAGCCAGCCCCTTCCTGCTCCACAGGCTCCATCAGGGCAGCCATTCCCTCCCCAGTCCACAGCCAGCCCCTTCCTGCTCCACAGGCTCCATCAGGGCAGCCATTCCCTCCCCATTCCACAGCCAGCCCCTTCCTGCTCCACAGGCTCCATCAGGGCAGCCATTCCCTCCCCAGTCCACAGCCAGCCCCTTCCTGCTCCACAGGCTCCATCAGGGCAGCCATTCCCTCTCCAGTCCACAGCCAGCCCCTTCCTGCTCCACAGGCTCCATCAGGGCAGCCATTCCCTCCCCATTCCACAGCCAGCCCCTTCCCACTCCACAGGCTCCATCAGGGCAGCCATTCCCTCCCCACTCCACAGCCAGCCCCTTCCTGCTCCACAGGCTCCATCAGGGCAGCCATTCCCTCCCCACTCCACAGCCAGCCCCTTCCTGCTCCACAGGCTCCATCAGGGCAGCCATTCCCTCCCCATTCCACAGCCAGCCCCTTCCTGCTCCACAGGCTCCATCAGGGCAGCCATTCCCTCCCCACTCCACATCCACCAATAGGGCAGCAGTTTGCACAGTGGAGAGATGTTTGTCTTTATGCCAGGAGGTGGAATTTAGTGCTCCTTGAGGAGGAGGAGGATGATGATCTCTCCACAGTGCAAGGCAGATGAGGATCAGCTACTCTTTGCTGTAATTATTGAAATATGAGGCTGAAGTAGCTGTTGCTGGCTGTTCACAATTACAACAGCACTAATGAGGTTAGTGTCCTTGAAAGCTGTCAAAAATGGGCTGGTTTCCTGCAGTTTTACTTATTTTGTAACAGCACAGGTCAGATTCGTATCATGAGCCAGTCTGATTTGCAATCAAGTCAGCAGTTGTACGTATCCAAAATGCAATGAGGTAAATATTTAATGCACTAGGTTTTAATTTAAAAGCATTAGCATCTTTGGGCACTGCAGAGGAGCAGCTTTATTTGAAATCATATTCGTGGAGCAGAGGGAAATGACTGGCAGAAAATCCTTTTAATGCAGCTCTGAGGAAGCCCTGTTTAAGAAGGCACTGAGCATTTACAAATCTCAGGTGCATTCTAACCCGGCTGTTTGCCTTGTATCGATGGCTGCTCCAGTGTTTCCAAAGGTAACAGCAGGCACAGGGATTTTCCCCTACCCAGTGTATACCACATTTCTAGAACAGGCTTCTCCTCCACACACACACACACACAGATCTCTTTTAGGCAGCTAATTTACGGAATGCCCCCTGGGAGGTAACACTGCTCACATTTCAGCTGGAGCTGTCTTTGTTTTAAGGAAAACCCTTTCGCTGTCATTTCTGTGAAAACACATAGAATCAATCACCAGGAACGTGAGGCTGCAGGAAACCAGCCACCTCCCCTGCAAGGACGAAATCCATTTTGTTTACTGAATCTTGGCTTGTTGTGTTAGCTCTGCTGTAAGATGGAGTGGTCATCAATTTTCCATTAGTGCACAGATGGTGAAAGTGCTCGTCTGATCGTGCAAGACAAGCTCCTCCGCGTTCGGCGGGATAAACCCTGCTCAGCCTAGAGAAAAAGCATTCTGATTCCAAGAGGCTTTTACAGGTTCTCAGCTTACAGGCATATTTTCTTTCAGTAATAGAGATAAACCTCAGAGAATGTTATAAAATGATACACACCTACCTCTTGTGTGAAAGGATGCTGAGAGAGCGCCGTTCTGGTCCCTTTTTTTAGTGCAGCCTATGGCACAGCTAAGATGGAGCTTTCCTTCCATTGGCCAGAGCACGATGCTGCTGACAACTTCCTTTGTGCTCATTTGCATCGAGCCCTCAACCCCAGGAGTAAATCATTCATAAATGTGACTCTTACTGTCTGGAATGAGAAGCAAACGCCTCCCTGTTCCTGTTTTTTGGGGTGGGATGAGCTGGTTAGCAGAGGTTGGCCACGACCCCGCTCTGCTTTGTGCCGGGATCAGCCATCAGACCATGACGTTTGAAGTGTTAATAGCTGCAGATTTCCAGCCTCACCGTGTGCTTGGATTCTCTTGTCATGGACTGTAGCAGGCTGCAAGCAGGCAGATTAAACCAGATAATCTTCCTGATTCCGTTCAAATCTGACAGAACAAAAACATGATAAGTTGTCTTAACTGTTTGTTGTACCTCTGAATTTCTTTTGCTCGCTTCAGACCTCTCATTACATCTATGATTTTTCTATTTATTTATAAAATGTCCTACGTAGACATTAATTTTTAATCTTAAAAGGGAACCCTGTAGGGGAAAATCCCTATGGGCCACATCTTCAGGGGGAGCTGGCTTTTGATTTTCCTTCTTTTAATTTAGTAAGCAGAATAAAATATTCTTCTGTAGCTGGAGTTACAATGATATTTCTATGTTAATTTTAGAATTGTTGTGCTGTGTAAAGCCTTTAAGACTTTGATGTCAGCTAACAGCTTCACAATTCTCTACTTTTCTCTTGCTTCACTGATTTTTCCACAGAAACAATAGGAGCTCCATATCTCTGAGATAACTGTTGTCCTGTCAGATGTACTTAGAAATCACCAGAGGATTAAACAATCCCCATGGTGGCAAAGAGATGGTGTTCTTTTTCTGGAGTAGCTGAAATTCCAGAGAACTGTTGCCATTAGGTTGGAGCAATGTTGTGCTGGTAATGAGCCTGTGGCTTGCGATGGTGGTTTGTGGATATTTGTGTTTAATGTGCTGTGCTAAGAGCTGACGTTAATGAAATGGTCATTAACAACCTTGCAAGAACTTTTGAAACAAAATGTTAGCAAACCTCCTGATAAAGACAGCCAGAGTTGACAACAGAGGGGGTTCTGAGTTGTAATTCCAGTGATGAAACACACCAGGTTGAATTGGTTTGCATTTGTATGGCTCTGTTTAATACATTCTCCACCAGAGCTACTTGAAACAATAATTTTTTTATAAAAATCACAGCCTTCCTTTACCTGCTGTGTACCATGAGTGCCTTTGGGGAAGAAGGGAAGCTTTGTGCCCCCATCTCAGCAGCAGGATGGTATTGGTGAAGCAAATGCAGTGCATTATTTCAGCGTGGATTCATGTAGTGTAAATGATTATGGGATGTTAAGCCACCAAATTAATGTTCTCTTGTGCCAGTAACTTGCTGCTTTCTTACCTTTTTATTTGTGGAGTTCTGCTCAGAGATGTTTCAGAGCAGTGTCCTCTGAGTCCCTGGGTCTGCATCAGGATGTGTGCAAGGACTCACCTGGGGGTGGCTGCTTCTGCCACTCCTGTTTGTGTCCACAGCTGTCCATTCAAAAGCTGCTGGAAGTAGAGGGAGAACGTGATGGAGCTCAGGGCCAACAGGAAGCTATCAAAGCACCCTCTAATTGTTTGTTTTCTTTCCTTGTAGATCACAGCAATGGATCATTTAACTTGAAAGCCCTTTCAGGAGGCTCTGGCTACAAGTTTGGAGTCCTTGCTAAAATAGTGAATTATATGAAGGTATGGTGTTTTGGTGTAAAATAATACTGGTTTTAAATAATTTGTTCCTTGTCCTGTGGTAGCTGAAAAATGCTGGATGTTTCAACCTCTGAATTCTTTTACTGCAAGAGTGAGAATTTCAAGAAACTGCTCATTAAATTCAAAGTGCTGTCAGTAAATGAAATTGTCAGCATATTGTTCCATAACTGAAATCCTGATTATCCCAGGTCACTTTACAACCAAGAGAATGGGGTTTATTTGCAGGAATTTCAAGATGCTGTCAGGTTTTGGGATTCATGGGCTAGTGATCAAAATAAAGTGTAATTTGTTGCCGACCTCAGTTACTTTTTGGTGATAGAGCTGCTGAATAAAGTGAGTACAGAGCTGTAAGAGTTGCTGTTTGCTTTTGCAGACCCGGCACCAGCGTGGTGACACACATCCACTAACCCTGGAGGAGATACTGGATGAAACACAGCATTTAGATATTGGACTCAAGCAGAAACAATGGTTAATGAGCGAGGTAAAGAAAACATGTGATTAGATTTTCATTAAGGAATTCTGACAAACCTGAATTACACACATTTGTTAAATTATTAATAGGTAATCCTTTCTTCAACAAGTCAGACTGTAACACTCCTTGCTGGTAGCACTGATATTCTGGGGAGCAGAAACCTCTGGTTGTCAGGGAAGCTTGACTTTGCTGAAGTGTTCCAAAAGGTAGCTCCAGGCATCTTCCCTAATGCACCAGGATATCAGAATGGAATGGAAGAGCTCCTCCCACGAAGCGTATCTAAAGTTATCACTGAGCTTTTGCCACATGAGAAAAGGTAAACAAACACCCTGCAGCACCAAAGTTGGGTCCCTTCTCTCTTAGGAGGTGCTCTGTATCTTGGTGGATTTTAGGATCCAAGGATTTAGAATCTGTTTAAACTCCAAGCTCCAGCCTGGCAGCTGTAACGTGTGGTTCATGTGCTCAAAAGCACACCAGGAAAAAAGCCCTAAGTATCTGCAGTGTTTCAAGGTTTGAAATTTCTGTCCCTGTTACAGGCCCTAGTCAACAACCCAAAAATAGAAGTTGTGGATGGGAAGTATGCCTTCAAACCCAAGTACAACTTGAAAGACAAAAAGGCTCTGCTCAGGCTCTTGGACAAGCACGACCAGCGAGGGCTGGGGGGAATCCTTCTGGAAGACATCGAGGAAGGGCTGCCCAATGCACAGAAAGCCATAAAGGTGAGGAACACGTGTCTGCAGTTCAGCTTTCACTTCTCAGAGGGAAGAGAGACACTAAGAGCTTTCTCATGAGCTGCTGCTGTTCTTTTGATAACTCAGGTGGCATTCCAGCAGATCTGATGTTGTGGCCTTTTGTGTATTTCATCCTTTACGTTCAGATTTGCCCTGATGTCTCAGCACAGCTCTCAGAGCTCTTTCTCACAAAAGACTCCTGGTCTCCCACATTCCAACTGCAGGCATTTAGTTTGGCTTTCACACCTTGACCTCAGTCCTCTGAATCTCATTTTTGATTTATTAGTGTACTCATGTGTTTCGTGGCCAGTTACTTTGCAGCTTCTCCAGTTTGTTGTTGCTTTTATTAGCACAAGGTCTGGCTCTGTTGGGGTTGGAGACCTTCAGCTTGGAAACAAAGTGATTTTGAGTTGTTGTTTTGCATTTGTTTTTGAGGCTTTAGGGGACCAGATCATCTTTGTTAATCGCCCTGATAAGAAGAAAATTCTTTTCTACAATGACAAGAGCTGTCACTTTGCTGTGGATGAAGGTAGGTGTTGCTTTACATGGGTCTCCATGACAGTTATCTGAATTCACCTTAAGCACCTCTGTGTGTAAGCAGCCTTGAGGTAGAGCAGTCTTTCAGGGTGATAATAAAATATTAGGTGTGTCCAGATGTGAGGGGAGTGTTTATATTAACATGAGGCTAACTCACTGGAGCGAGTCCAGTGGTAATATCCCCTGCTTTATGATGGCTGCATTGGAATAGAGCACCAGGAATCCAAGAAGTGTCTTCAAGAAGAGACTAAAAACCACCTCACTGTGAATGAAGTGGCATCTAACATTTTTCTGCTTAAGGAGAAGCCAAAAAACCCAAAAGAATGATTTGTGGGTGCAAGATTTTTGTTGGGATTTTTTCCTGTTTATGAACCATGTGTCTTTTACTGGGAAATGCAGCAAGAAGCCATAAATGGAACAGAAGGAGGAAGCACAGAGGGATGAGATGTGAGCAAAATTCTTGAGAAGGGGATGGTTGCAGCTGGGAGGAGAGCACAGACCTGGGGCAGTGCTGCTGCCCAGGACTGGAGTGGATTTGGGGCTTTACAGGTTCAGCATGTTAGCTGTGTCACAAATGGTGGTAAAATCCTCTGGTGCCATTCTATGCACAGAAATCAATCACAGAAATCAGGGTGTGTTCCAGTAAGGACATAAATGCCAACATCAGGTGTCTGTAAATGCAGAAAGGGGAAGGCAGTCTGTGTCAGAAGATCTTAAAATTTTGAGTGACTCAGTGACACTGAATACTTTCTTTTTTTAATGTATTGTTCTTGTAACATGACACATAAAGCCATTGCATCACACAGCATCGCATTGTGTATGGTAAAAAAAAGGAGTTTTGATACCAATTTGAGCTGCTCTACTTACAGGACCACAGGAGGATGCATAAAGATCTTTCTTTCTTTCTCTGCCTACCTCCAAGGGAATTTTAATTTCCAAAAGAATTTATCAACTGAAGATGTGTATCATTAACTACTTGTAACGTACTGAGAGTACACACTTGTAATCTCAGTAATTATAGCTTTGTTTCACAAAGGTGATTAAGTAGAGGTGACATCTACAGCATTTTAAAATATAAAAAAATATCTCAAAAGGCTGAAGTGAATTTCTTTTTAAACGATGATTTCTGTCATTTCTTGGTAGGGGCAGTGAAACTCTATGCAAAATGCAGGATGGATTCACTGGGGAATTTCTGATTTCCAAATGTTTAGGAGTTTACCATGAACCCTGTCCTTCTGTTGAGGTAGTGCCTCTTCAGTCCATCAGCCCACAGTTTTTGGGGGCCTGAACATGGCCAAAACATTTAGAAATCAGGGCTCTTGCAGTAACTTTTGAGACAGAGCTTTTAAGTTTTAGCCACTGGTTGTATCATGATTGTGTTGCTAAATGAATGTTTTTTCTTGTGCAATTTTTTCCAGATAGCAGGAACCCAACCATACTAAAAGAGTTATCAGAGGGAGGTCTCTACCCTGTTGCTATTAGCTTGTAATAACTCCAGGATTAGCTGTGAAATTTCATAACAGAGCCCATTTTGTTAAGATATACAGAGAGGCATCAGGCAGCCGGGATAAATCCCGGGCTCCTCTTACACAGGACGTGTTGTAGCACACCCATGATTGCTTTGGAGCAAGCTGTTGCTACCAGAGGGAGGAAGAGGTTAAAAAAGCTCCTTAAAACGCCTGGCCTCCTGCTGAAGGAAGGCATTTAAGCCTGCAGTGTGTGTCCTGAAGGGATCCTGTGAGCAGTGTTTGTAGTTCAAGGTGGCTCTGCTTCCTTCTATCCGCAGGTGGCAGCAGCTTCCCATCCCAGCCAGAAGTGATGTTTTGTTGTTGCTCTGTTCCTGCTGGTTTTGGTTTTCCTTTTGATGCTTTGTTCTGAGAGGGGGCAAGAATATTTTCTCTTCTGTGAATATTGTGATGCACCTGCATATGCCACAGTGCTGGAAACATCCCTAAGTAGGTTCACTCCCTCACTGCAGCTGGAGCAGGTCCTTTTGCCAGCTCTGTTATCCTGTGATGAAGGAAGCCCATCCTTCCTGAGCAGCTTTGCTTTAGGATTCTTTCCAGAGCAGCAGAAGGGTGTCTCTTAGGGAGTCACTGGCAGAATTGTCTGTGCACAGGACGAGTTATGACACGTCTCTGCCTTAGCAATGCTACTGCAGCTCATTATCTCTGGCAACGTTAAAATGAAGTTTTTAAAAAGGCTGCAAAATAAGCCTTGAAGTGTTGGCAGACTCTTTGATCTAGCAGCCGATGACAGTTCAAAATATGTTTCTAGTTTAATGTTTATCCTCAGAAATAAGGGCTCTGTGCTCCTCGGTGCACGGTGCTGCCGTATGGCATCCCAGCTCACAACGTGTTGGCTGAGGGTGATAGCCTTGAGAAGTCAAGTGTCCTCTCCCACTGCTGCCTGAGCCAGGGCAATTTGGAGCTCTCTGCCTGGAGCATTAGGAGGACCTCCTTTCTACCAGTGCCTGCCTCTGCCCTTGATGGCTGAACAAGCTTTTCTTTCTCCCCCTGTGAAAATAAATCCCAATGTATCGCAGCAACGGAGCGCTGCCTATATATCGAGATCTCAAGGGTACTGGAGGGGGTTTGAGCAGCAAGGAAGGGCTTTTGTTCTTCCTTTTATGTGATTAGCCGAGGAAGGTTCAGATTGCATGTGTTCCTTCTGGACTTCCTGGCTAATTAATCTACTGTCAGTGGTGTGGAGCTGAAAGTGTTTATAAAAGCAGGGCCAGATTTCAGGTGCTTCAGCCAAGTCGAGGCTGCCTGTTCATGCTGGGGGAAGCACTTTGCATGTGAACAAGGCTTTCACCCCTGTGCTGAATGCTGAAAGGCCAGTTGGATTGCCTGACTGCTAGAGATGGTATCTTCCCCAGCTGAATGCACTATAGGAAGTATTTTCTTGCTGAAAAATGCAGATACTTAATTATTTTAAAGTTCTTCCTAAACCTTTGAAGGGCTTTAGAAAATGGCCAAAGCTTCTGAAATTGAACACTGTAAAAACTGCTTGGGATCATGCTGATTTACAGCTGTGGTGGTCCAGGAACAGCACAGATTTAGCACCAAGCACCTTTTCCTTCTGGTATAAATCCAGTGCTGCATTCCCTGGGACTGTTAGGACTGTTGTTTCTTCCCTTCTGCACTGTTATTGTCTGGTTTTGTCCTTTGCTCAGCTTTTGGCTTGGCTCACTGAGGATTTTTAAGCTGTTTTTAATCTCTGGCAGATTTTATTATGTGTGTGATGTATCAGTTTATCTCCACAACCATCTCAACCTTTCTGCAAGAGCAGGTGAGGCAGTCAGAAGTGCTGGATAAGCCTCTCCAAAGTCACCAGGCAGTCATTTACCCATGACTTCATTCCCCAAATGTAAGCATTTACAGAAAGGAAGTGTGTTAGAGTATAATCACTCAGGGAATGTCAGTGCAAATTGTTTTCATCTATGAGGCACCTCGTGATGCTGTAAAATCAAGGTAACTGTGCATCCTTACCCCTTGGGTGTTTCAGAGAGAGAAGGTGTCTGCAAAATCTTTGTTATGCTGCCCTCAGCTTAGCTCTGAGTTGTTTCCTGCTGGTCAGAGCTCATTGTTTTCAGTTTTGACTTCATGTTGCTGGAGATGTCAGCAAACATCTAAACTGGCTTTTCACCAGCTCCTGGTCTCATTTCCTCCTCTCAGTACTCGAAAGACCAGAATTTAGCTCTCTGGAGGAGCAAGGAGGCAGCCTGTGAGTAGTGTAGATTCTGTCCAGTTCCTGAGCTAACGTGTTTTAGTGATCAGGTTGCCGGATATTGTGTGTAGGATTTGTTTGGGACACTTGCCTCAGTACTGGCATCACAGCTTTGTGCCTCTTCTAGGGAAGATCTGCACTGGAATCAGGACTTGAAAGCTCTGTGGAAAATGCAAATCTCTGTGAGGGTTCAAAGCCCCTGCATGGCTTTGACCAGGAACTCGAGGGAGATTTCTCCCCCTGGGATTTTTTCCGGGCTCTGCCTTGTCAAAGCAGCCTAAGCCCTGCAGAGATTGTCAGCTTGCCTGAGGGCAGCCTGCTGCCATCAGGTGAGGCCTTGCTGTCTTTTTATCCTCCTGCAGCCATTTTACCTTCATTCTGGCTGATGGATAAAATAATTTAGTGGCTCTGAGAGAAGAGTCTCACCTTTTCTGTGCTGTGATGGTGTGAAGATCACCCAGCAGTGAGCAGGGCACGGAACAGGAAAATTGAATGTGCTCTGTCATCATAATGGCTGCAGGCACTACAGGAATGCATACATCCCAACCTGTTCTCCATGGCTGGCTGGAGCAGGCCAGCATGTGGGGAGCCTCCTGCTCCAGCCATCCCCTCACACCAGCCCTGAGCTCCTTGTGCCCTGTGAAAGACCTTGTGGAAAATGGATCTGGTATATTGAAGCCTGCCCTAGGAGCTGCCTTCTGCTGCTGCTGTCTGCACTTCAGACACACAGCAAAGGCCAGAGTGACAGCACTTGGGATTGTTCTCAAGGAAACCAGGAAAAATCTTTCCCTGTGTCAGCTCTAAGGTGTATTTTCTGAGGTGCAGAAGTACCACAGCTCCAAATGCTGATGGTTGTTTCTTGAGAGCTGCAGTTATTGCCAGCTTTTCCCACAGGTTCTCATATTTCAGAGAGGATGTCACAATAATTCAGAGAGTGTATTCCCAAGGTCTGAACTTTCCCTGGCTGATAGGGGCATAGTCCTTGGAGACTTAAAAGCCTGACAGGTACTGTGTGAGTGGTTCAGTGCCAGCCATCCAGCTGCTCTCTTCCTTCAGCCCTTGCACTTAGCCCAGTGTCTGGTGTTACACCGAGTCAGTTTTGTGATCAGGTGATGGATGGATCTCCCTTTCCTTCTAGATGACACACCAAGTGCAGACAGCTCGTATGCGCTGAAGGGTGGCAGCTCCCTGTGCTTCTCCACTTTTATCCTGTGCTTTTAGTTCCAATAGGGAGTGTTTCCATGTTGTTGTGACTCCCTCTTTCCTGGGCAGTGAAGTGTTTTAAAGCCCCACATGGAGCTCCAGCATGGGGAGAAGTTTCTTTTGCAATTACTGCACTCAAAGCAGTAGTGCTGAGAGCAGCCTGATTTACGGAGGAGTTTTTAAATGGAGTTGCAGAATATGATATGGTGACTCTGGTGGGGCCAATTAGTGGATTAAGTTGTCTGTATGTAAAGTCCATTCTGGCTCTGCACTTTTGGATCTTGGTGCCTGTTCCATTTGTATTTCTTGGCCGAGTTTAAAAGGTGGATGTGAAGCTGGAGTGATGGTATAACCGTGGCACTACAAGAAATGCAGACCACTGTAGTTAGATATTAACTGTGATCTGCACTTCTGTGCATGCTGATCCCTGAAGAGCTGACCATTTATTTTCTAGTGTTTAATTTTTCACTTCTGTTCCCCAGAAGAATGTAGACCGGTTTAACCTTAAGCACCTATCCTCAGCTTTCCTTTTTTTTTGCACCAGGGTGTATTTATCCATATATCCTGAACTCTAATGAGGAGACACATTTGTTTGCAGCAGGATATTATAAATAAGAGGCCAAACCTTCTCCACCTGCTGCAGTTGGATGGGGTGAGGGATGGTCTCTGATAGCAAGCACAGGCAGCAGCTATGTTCAAAGCCTGGAAACCCTCTCAAAATGGATGAGCAGATGGAGGATGTCTTGACTGCTGTGTCAGTCCTTGCATTAAGGGATGTGCACACTGATCCCAGGGTGCTGGATAGCCTCTGAGAGAAGCAGGCTGTGAGCTATCTCCCTGTAACCAAAGGTGGTGTTTTGACAGGTTTTGGTTCTCTTCAAAACCACTGCATTACCAAAACCAAACACTGTCATTCTTCAGTGGTGAAATTCCTTTCTTTTGTTTCCTGAAAAGCTGGGGCAGTCTCTTACTGTTGGCAAGGGGAAGAAGAGGAACGCCTGAGACTCGAAGCATGTATTTGCATAGAAAAACAAGGTGCTTTAGGCAGGGAATTGTTCCAAGGGCAGGAACCAGGCTGGTTTTGTACACTCCCATTTGGTTGCAGTGTGCCCAGAGCCAGGATACCTGTGGCAAGCGGGCACTGGAGCGTCTCATCCCCAGCTGCACAGGACAGATCCTTAAGCATGCAGAGGTTGTGGTTGTTTTGACAACTGTATACTAAATTTATCTGGAAATAAAAGGAAAAATTTAGTCTTGCCTTGCTATGTGTGCTTCGTGTTTTATTTATAGTTTGTTAGCCAGACCTGCTGACAGGATGTATCTTAACTCCCTGCCTGGGGAATGAAGGGAGGTAGGATCGTACCAGCCGCTGCCTGGAGAAGGCATTCCAGAGGCTCTGTGAAACTTTACGTGAGGCAGAAAGTGTGCAGGCAGATGGCAGCTGCTCTAATTAAGACTTACTGTCTCTGTCTGTTTTCCTGCTGCTGTGGTTTTTAAGGTGTCTCTCCTCTTTTTAACACCAGAGGAATTTTTGTACTTTGTTATCTGTAGAGCACGGTGCGGATCGTATTGCAGTGATAAACGAGCTCAGAGCCGCTGAAGTAAATGTCTCAAACCTTCAGTAAATCAGGCGATGGGGGGATGAGGAGTCTCCCAAGTCAGTGGCAGCTGAGGATGTGTAAATGAAGTTGCCATTTATGGTTAGTGGTTGCCCTTCATCAGGATGTGTGAAACTCATTCACAGCCTACACAGCTCTGGAGATGTCAGGCAAAAAGAGACTCGGTAGCAAATGAACACTGAAAAGCGCAGGTTGCCTCCGGGTGCTCCTGATGCTCGAGTGCAGTTTAGCTTGAGGGTGTTTTGTTGTTGTTTTGTTGGTTGGAGTTTCATCTTTTCGGGTTTTGGGTGTTTTTGGCAGTGTGTCAGCATTTGGAGCGGGTGAAGGCTGTGCTGAGTGAGTGCCTGCTGGCGGTGACAGACTGACGTGCCAGAATGTTTGAGTGTTTGAAATCAAGTCTCTCTCCTTCCCTTCCTGTGGGGTCTTTGCCCAGGGTTTGCTCACTGGGATATAAAACCGAGTTTTTTCGTTTCAGAATTCCAGAAGCTGTGGAGGAGCATTCCTGTGGATTCTATGGATGAGGAGAAGATAGAAGAGTATCTGAAACGACAGGGTATTTCTTCCATGCAAGAAACCGGACCAAAGAAAATAGTAAGATACAAATTATAGATTTTCCTAGGAAATCCCTCCCTTCCTGATCCCTCAGTGTTAATTCCAAAACGTGTTGGTGAGCCTATGCACAGCTTTGTGGAGCTTGGGGGAGTGTGGCCAGTGTTAAAAACTGGAAAAACTGAGTGCTGTAGCCAGCAGTCAGTGATTTTTATGACTTGTTAGAGCCGGTGTCATTAATCCGAGCAGCATCACAGGAGGGCAAACTCCAGGAATTCCTGTGAGCTCCACAGTGGAAGATTCTGCTTGAAGCTGTACAATGCATCAAGAATAGTAGTATTTTGGGAGGAAAGTGGGGGGGTTAACTTTTCTGCTGAACAGCTTTGAAGTCCTGGTGGGACTGTGGACAGAACTGTGGGACATGTACCTGCTTCTGTAGCTGCACTTAAGAATGCCAGCTTTACTGTGCCTGGGATGCCGTGGCTCTGCTCTGTCCCCGGGGTCATCTCCCTGCCTGCATTGGAATTGGATGCTGTTGCTTCTCCAGGAGCCAGCACTTCCCTTCCCTGCCCACCCCTGCTTCTGACAGAGCTCATCTTTCTCGCCAGTGGTGACCAGCACGGTGTCACACGTCGGGTCAGGTGTCACAGATCTTCTGAGTCCTGTTTGTTTCTTCTTGCAGGCTCCCATTCAGAGGAGGAAGAAACCTGCCTCTCAGAAGAAACGCCGGTTTAAGACTCACAATGACCACTTGGTTGGAGTATTAAAAGATTACTCTGATGTGGTTCCTGGCAAGCAGTGAGCACTTGAATTCTGGAGCAAACGCGCGTTTCTAGACGGGCTTTCTGCTGCTGGGGCTCGGTGTCTGCTCACACAAAGACTGACTGTATATAATAATGTGATGTGTTTCCCCCACCCCAGCAAGTGCCAGAGGTGAAACAGGTCAGTTTAAGAGCAAGTATGAGATACTAAATTTAGAGGTTAATTTAATTAGCTAATGGGAAACGTGTCTTTGAGTAAGAGGTTCTCACTAGTTGCCTGTTGGCATAGGGTGATAAATGGTGCTCAGCATGTAATGCAGGAATTCCTGCTCAGTGCTTAACTCTGCTTTTACATTGCTTAATGGGTATTTACCTGGAATTACTTACAAGGGCCTTTCTAGTGGGATTGAGTACAGCATTTGTTTTACCTGTTTCAGGAAAACCTTTTCCTAAAATCACTGCAGGCAAAGTTTCTTTCACAGTCAAATACACCCACGGTTTGTATGCTTCTCCCTTGCCATGGGACTGAGCTTTACTGAAAGGTGGTGATATCTGAGACTCAAACTCAGAAAACCCCCCGCTCCAAAAATCCCAGCACGCTGTGGGATGGGATACAGCCAGAGCTTCCTAATGTTAATTAGGAATTCCCCTCGGCGATGTCTCCTCACTGTTGTGGGTAAAAGTGTGTTGCACCTTCTGCTCTGTGCACAGGAGGGAAATAAAACGACGGTGTAATATTGAAGTGTTATTTTTCTTTTAAGTAATAAATTTACAATGCAGGTTTCCAGTCTTGCTTCCTTAAAGAATGAGAGAATTGGCAACTTTCGTGCTTGTTGCGTTTTCCTTTTCGTGGAGGTAAAGGAATCTTTGCTATATTTTTGTCCTCTCAGTGACTTACTGTTCTAGGCTAACGCTGTCATCTCTTTAATGATGGCTGGGGAGAGGGGAGGAACCACCTTAAATGCAAGCTGCCTGGAGATGCCTGGTGGTGTGTGCAGCACAGCCTTACATGGACCGTGGCCAAATGGTGTCCTCTCGATAACTTATTGTTATGTTCCGAAACAGAGCCGGTCAATGCTGATCCTGTTTGCACGGCGCTGCAGGAGAGGGGCTGTTCCTGTGTTCTTCCAGGGTTAGGATCAGAGATAAAAGAGGTGCCTGCAGCTCCCCACTGAGGGCACATCACTGCTGCTTGAGCTCAGGCTGCTGTCTTGCTCGGTGCAGCCAGGGTCGGAGCAGAGGCCGTCGGATGCGGCCACGTGAGCAGATGAAGAATGAGCCTTTGTTGCTGTGGCACTGAGCAAGTTCTGTCAGCTTGGGGAAATGTGCTTCTGTAAGTGCAGCGTTTATCCTTCTGGTTTGAAAGGCTGCTCTTCTGAGAAACAGGCAGTGCTTGCAGCCTTGCACATGTCAGCCCTGTTTAAGGAGCTGCCAAATGCTGTTAGGAGGTTTCTTCTAGTATTTTAATATATATATATATATTTCATGCTTTTTAAATATATATGTATATATAAAAGTGTGCTGCTCCAGATGATTTTGAAACTCTTTTTCTTTCCTATATCTTCCAGGTCAGCCCAAACAATTCCTCTTGGCGCTTTTTAGTTTTGCATTACAACTCTGCTTTGAGTACCTGCAGCACACTTGCAAAACTGTTAACCTCTCTTCTGTCATCTTCACTCAAGGTAAAAAAGGTTCCCTTCCATCTGCTGCATTTTTGAGCAGTGATTTTTTTGGTGGTGGTGTTTGGACAGCAGCAGAGTTCTGAGTTGTTTTCCTGTTTTTGGGGAGTCTCATGGAGTAACTTCCCAGTTATCTTACATAACACTGCCCTTTCTCTGCAAACCAAAGCTGGCTGCAAGGTAGGCTACCTGCTTTGTTTCTCTGCTCAAGTGATTAGGATAATAGAGTCTGAGTCTAAAGAAAATGCCTCCAGCTACTTTGAAAGATTAAAAATATGTTAGGTCAAAAAAACAGGAAGGCAGGAAAGGGAAAATGACTGTGAGCCCTGTGTGTTGCACTGGCCTTGTCAGGCTCCAGTGTTCAAAGGAACAAAAGGGTCCAGGTGGTGTCCAGTTGGAAAGACTGAATTAGATGCTTTGCCTCACTGGTGTTGCCTTCTCCTCTGCAATAGTAGCAGAAAGGGCATAAATAAGTTTTGCAGCTTGTTAGGGTAAAATCTGAAAAACAGCTGAAGGGCAGCTCATGTTGGCCTGTTAGTGGTGTCATGGACTGTAGACAAGCAGTAGTGAAGCAAACAAGTTCAGACAGTAATGACAGAATTGTAGAGTCCCAAACTGGTTTGGGTTGGAAGAGACCTTAAACCCCATCCCATTCATCCCATTCCAACCCCTGCCATGGGCAGGGACACCTTCCACTAGACCAGGTTGCTCCAAACCCACTCCAACCCAGCCTTGACACTTCCAGGAATGGGGCAACCACAGCACTGGGTAATCTGTGCCAGGACCACAGCACCCTCAGAGGGAAGTCTTTCTTCCCTATATCTGAGTTAAATTTCCCCTCTTTCCTTTTGTACCCATTCCCCCTTGTCCTGTCACTACAGTCCCTGATGAAGGGCCCTCTCTGGCTTCCTTCCTTCTGTGACCCTCCAGATATTGGAAGGGGCTTTGAAGTCTCCATACAATCTCCTCTTCTCCAGGGTGAACAGACCCGATTTTCTAAGCCTGTCAAAAAGAAGAGAAGCATGAGCTCCTCTCTTTTGTGTACACTTCAGGAGTTGGATTTTGTTTCCCAAAGATGCTCCCAGTGCTCCTTTTTTTTCCCCAAGACCTCTTAAAAATCAAATGGTGGAACTAGAAAACATCTAGTTTTTTTCTAGGTGTGTCACATGGATCTCTACTAACTAACTTCTTTCCTAAAAGTTGCTCTGACTGCAGACTTATTCCACCTCCTCCTCCTCCATTATGAAGATCATTCTAGAAGGGGATGGAAAGCAGCAGGGTGGTGTATGGTTGAATGAGAAAACTGACATGAGGCGATGTGTACGAGAGCTCATCTATAATTCATCCTGATCACTCCAGGCTTTTAGGGAGCGGAGGAGAGCCAGGCCAGGGAGCCCTGGGAAGGGTAGGGAGGCCCTGCACGTGGCTGCAGCCAGTGAGGGCTGTCACTTCCGATGAGCACGGGCGGGCGGTGCCGGGCCACCAGGGAGAGCCGAGCTCCCCTACCTGCTGAGGGGAGGGGCTGCCTTTGCAGATTAGCAGAAGCAGCATGGTGCTGACATCTCATTATTTCCAGCTTTGTTGCTCACTTTCAGGTCGTTGCTAATGTACCCGGCCCAAATTCCTTTGTGTGTTGCTGCCTCTGGGCCTCTGGCAGCTCCTGTTTCTGGGGGAAGGATGGCCGGGAGAGCCAGTGCTCAGTGTTGGCTGGTTTAAAATGGCAAGGCTAACCACTGGCAGCCATCAGGGAGAGGAGAGCTTGGATCTCAGCCTGCTGGTGATGGCTTCCTTCTGCTGGCAAAGTCAGGGATATGGCAGAGGAGGTGCTCTGGGATTTGATCTCCTCCTAGGGGAGGGAGGGTCTGCCCTGGCACTGTTCCGCAGGTCTGTCCTTTGACTCTGTGGGTGTGTTCTGACTGTGTCAGCCCTTCTCAGGCTCTCTGGACACATCCCTGCCATGCAGATCAGGAAGATTGGCATCTCCCCAGAAGAGAGGGCTTGCCTGGACACAGCAGGGCTCCCTGGCATTGCATAGCTGTAGCTGTTCCCTTCCCAAATGAGGTGACCGCAGCCTTCGCCGCTCCAGCAAGGGCCAGCAGAGCTAGGGAAGCAGTTGGCTCTCTGCTCAGCAGCAGGGAGCTCCCAACTGGGCATTGTGTCCAGTTCAGAGCTCCCCCTCTCTTCAGTCACCCCTCCATCCCCAGGGATGCTGGCTGGAGCTCCCAGGCTGGGAGCAGAGGGCCTGGGAGGAGTCGCGGGGAGCTGGGACTGCTGAGTGTGTTGAGCAGGTGGCTGGGGGTGTATCTGGTCACAAGGTACAGCAATGTGAAGGGCAGTAAGGAGGATGATGTGGTCAAATGCTTTTGGCAGCTATGGCAGATGACATAATAGGGGAATGTGGGAAGTTTGGCTTGGATTTTAGGAGGAAAACAGCTGGTGGGGAGATGTCTCCATCCATGGAGGGTTCAAGCATTGCCCAGACAAGACCAGGCTGCCCAGGTCTCTTGGTGGCAACAGTCCTGTTGTGAGAGGGAGGTTGGATCAGAGACCTCCTGCAGCCCCTTCTACCCACCTGTGGGTCTGAGCCCTGGTTCCTTTGCTGCTTCCTGGCATGCTGTAAGAGCAGTTTTTGTTTCCCCAGGCTTGCTTTCTGCTGCTTTGGCTTGCAGTGGCCTCTGTGTTACTCAACAGCCCAGGAAAAACAGCCATGACTCTGAAAACCCATCAGTGCTTCTGTGGCTGGGATTCACGTGTCGAACAGCTCCGGCCTCGTGGGTTGGACATTGTGCAGAGTACAAGCACAGCAGGGAAAAAGGATGGTTAAGGCAGGAGGCTGTCCTGCCATTAAGTTAATTTTTTGACTATATACCTGCACTTCTGGGCTTGCATCCAAGGCCTGAAGTACTCGTGCGATTTCTTCCTGCCTCCATCAGTTTGGTTGTGTTCTCTATTCCCTCTTGAGCTGGTTATTAATTATGGAGACTGCAGAGATGAAGTCCAGACTCTGCTAATGGTTGACTTCCCTGTGTTTTAGAGACAGCATTTCAAGGACCTGCTAATGGTACTTCTCAGCTTTGCTTTTTTAAGCCCCACTGTCATCTTGGTTTGTACCTTGAGTGAAGCAGGTAGCTGTGTTCAGATGTTGGCTGGAGCCTGGTTCTCGGGGCACATGACATCTGCAGCATCCAGCTCCTGCCCCTGGGTTGGAATGTCCTCCTTTTTGTGCTGGCAGGGAGAACAGAGCCTTGCCTGGCAGCTCTCAGGCAGTGCAGTGACCCTTGCAGGGTGACACCTCTCACTTTCCCCTTTAGGAGTCGGGGAACAAATCCGCGCTGAGTGCTGTTCTGGGCCCCAGCTATCCTCACAAAGCCACCCATATCTTTGCTCTTAGCCACTGGCTTCCCTCAGCCTGTGTCTCAGCCTTTAAAGCTGCCTGGTGCTCCCCATCTCTCCTCTCCCAGCCTTGTTATTCCTTCTCCCCCTCTCCCAGGAGCGGCGCTGGGCTTGCTCCTCCTCCCTGCCCCATCCGGGCTGCGGGTGCTGCCGGCCTCGGCGCCAGCTCTGTCTGCCCTTTGCTCTCCCTGGCCTGGTTGGTGCATCTCCATTCCTGTGGCAGGACCCCTGTCCCTTCTGCTGCTGCCTGACCCTCCACCTCAAATCCACTGAGAAATATGGCTCTCCTTCTCCCACACTGTTCCCATTTCTCTGGTGTTCACTTGCGTCCATCTGATGTGGGGAATCAGTTTCCTCTCGTAGGCCCTGCCAAGCTGTTCCCTGCCTTTGCAGCTGCTTCCAGCCTGCTGCTGGTCAGCCAGCCCCTGTGCAGAGATGCACAGGAAGGAGCTGCCTGCATCCCCCCCTCCCTGAGCTTAGCCTTATGCTAGGGGGATGGGAACAAACAGACTTGGGAAAACGGAAACAATGAGAGTGCAAAATCTCACTTTGGTTTTTCCAGCTCTGCCTGTTCGTATCCCCCAGGACTTATCCCTGGTATCGGATGGCAGCTCTGGCCTGGGAGTCCCTGATCCCGTTTTGCAATTCTCCAGTGTCAGCCAGCAGCTTGGGCCTTCCTGTAAGTGCCCCAGTGGTCACAGGGAAGGAATGTTCCCCCGGCCGGCCGCAGGGGGAAAGGTCACCACGGGCAAAGGGGACACCAGGCAAGCAGCAGCCGTGCTGCTCCCGCCCCTTGCTGATGAGGGCAATGCTCATCAGCACAGAGACAAAAACAGGCTGGCTTTTGGGGGAAATTGGGAAAAAAAAAAAAAAAAAGGTTCAAGAGGTTAAATATTTTGGGCAAGGCCCCACTTCCTTTCGCAGGGCAGATCTGGGAGCAGATGCAATGCCCAGGCAAAGTCCAGGATGTGTGCACATTTCACGGCTCTCTTAGCTGCAGGATGTTTGCTGCTGAACCCGCTCCCAAAAACATCTGTGTGTCTCTCAAAGTGGTGCCTGGGACAGAAGTTTTGGCCTGTTGCTGCTGCTCGGAGCAGCTCTTGGGCTGAGCAGTGGTGTGGCTCCCTTCCCTTCCTCCCCCGTGCCTGCCAACAAACCTCTCCGCTGATGCAGCTCGGAAGGAAAGCTGTGAAAGCTGTGACTAGTGTTGGCCACAGCGGGATTAACATCCAACATTAAGGGTTTAACTCATCCCTGCCAGCCAGGGGTTTCAAATAACTGCCATGCCTCTTCCTTCCACCCTGGAGCTTGGAGCTTTTTTAATCCTTTACACCCTGTTTTCCAGCTTTGCTAAGCTGGAGCTTGCTCCTGGCACTTTGTTTTTGAAGCCTGGCCTGTTGGCTGAAGCTCCTGGGGATGCTGGACACATTGGTCAGGGTGGGAGCAGAGAAAAGAAAGGAGGAGGAATTTCTAGGTTGGGCTTACAAACTGGAGATTTTCAAAATTCCCAGCGTGTTAAAAAAAATACAGAGCTAATCTGGCCCTTGGTCTCTAGGTTACGTTTGCCTCAGCCGAGGCTGAGCTCATGGAAAATTGCATCCCAGCTCCCGTGCTCCCTGCCAAGATTAGTAGGTTTAAAAACTAACTGATAACATCTTTGTAAACTTGGAGTCATTTCTTTAAAGCCTGCTGATCCTTCCAGCCTGGATTTTGGAGCTTTCCTAGAGATCCAGGAGAGCCAAACAGGACGATGGCATCTGCCCTGAAAAATCACCCAGGAGCCTCAGAATGCTTTCAGCTGCTCCCGAGGGAGGAAAGAGGTTGATGTTTGCCAAGGCCCTGAGGGGTGTGCTGGGATCCTTCTCCCCGTTCCCAGCCGGATACACAGCACACGGCGACGCTCTGCGCGTAACTTATAATAATCACCGGTTTTATTTTTAAAAAATTACAATAGAAAAGTACCTTTAAACATATTTCCAAAAGCAGAGTAGACAATGTGGAAGCTTCTCTCCTCTCCGCGAGACAAAGTACAGGAAATAGTTTGCTAAAAGAGTTAGTCCGTCGCTTGGGAACGCTGCTATCGTTCTTTTTGGAGCCGCTCTGAGGTTTGTCTTGGAGTTCATTTCTTCTCACATCACTTTTATCAGACCCATTTTTTACAGAAGACCCCAACGGGACAGTTTCTGATGGTGAAAAACCCCCTTTTTTCATCCCCCCGTCCCACCCTGACGGCCAGAATCTCAGCCATTGTATTGTGGCCCACCCACAGGACAAGAGGAAGGAAAAGGTGATGATGTTTAACGAGGCCATGAACAGCTGGGAAAAACCGGCTGTGATGAGGCCTGGGCAGCAGCTGAGCTCAGTGTTCCCTGCAGCTGGAGTGGAGATGGGGGAAAGGCAATGGAAGGAGAAGATCTGCACCTCCCTTTGCAAGAAACCGAAACTGATAGAGCTTTTGGGTCAGTTTGCTCTCTTCTTTTTCCGAATTCCTCCTGGAGCGAGGAGAAGAACTAGTATGTCAAGCAGTCTCTCTGCTGGTACTCCATCTCTGTAAAGGATGTTGGCAGCTTCCCTTCTCGTCTTTGCACATGGAGACATGGGAATGCCACACAGGGAGCAGCTGGACCAGCATAACAACAGCGCCCAAACCACAGGGCAGCGCTTCAGCGTAACGGGGAGCCCCTCAGGACTCATGTCCAACCTGAAGGAAGCTGGCAAACCCAGGATTTGTTGGTATGTTTTTTCATACAGCAGTTTACGTTGCCCGTAACAGCTTGGAGCAGTCATGGCAGGAAGAGGAGGAGGAGGAGGAGGAGGAGGCAAATTGTCACCTTGCTACATGTGTGGGCTGCCCGCCCATCCCTGATCCGAGCTGTTGTACCCCACGGAAGCTTTGCACAGCAGCTATGAACACAGCCCCAAGGTAAAAAAAACACGGGAAGGAACTTCCTGTTCGTCCTGCCTGCTGGTTTTTTGGTGCAACTGGGAAGAGAACAGTAATACTGTAGTGTCTGCAGACACCTTGCCAACACAGCCAGAGCACAGTTCCTGTGCCAGGGGAGCACAGTTCCTACAAACCTGCATGGTGTGTGTCGACATCCTCACGCTTGTGAACGTCGTGCCTTCCACATGCAGCTGCTGGGGCCAGGGCATAATAAGACTCTTCTTTACACACCTCCAAAGTCAAGCACAAAACCTGTGGTCCAACCCGGTGTAAGATTGTCCTCTTGAGGAGCTTTGGTACAAAAATACTTGCTCTTGTTTTGGTTTTTTTCCTTTTACTTTGTTTTTTTCTTTTTTTTTCTTTTTTCTTTTTTTTTTTTTTTTTGTAGTCTGCTTTCCTATGGTTCCATTTGAAAAGCCTTTTCAAACACTACAACAATGCCTGTCAAACCATGCTTTCGGGAGTAACTCACTCTTCCTTACAAATATACAGTGTAAAAGAGGAAAATATTATTACTAGGTATGTTTTTCTTTTTTCTTCTAGGAGAGCAGATGTGTGATAGAGGCTGTGGGAAAGTCTTGGAGGAATCCAAACTTGTGTGAGGTTTTTTTTCAAGCCTGAAACAACAAAGAGAGGTGTTAAAAAAAAAAAAAAGAGCAGCTGTGATGGAGGAAAAAGGGCTGTGGTTAATCTCTCTTCCTTCGTGGAAGGAAGGAAGCAAGGTAGGGGGGAGAGAGGGAGGCTTGTTTTGGAAATTCTTTATCAGGACAGTTGTTTAGCAGGGAAAGGGCAAGGTGGGATCTGCCTGCAGGGAGAGACCATAGCATCCCTGGCACAAAGAGCCCCACTGATCCCACTTTGTTCCTCCTGCTGGCTGCAGTCCCCGGGGCTGGAAGGGGGAAGCTGGGAGTTAAGTGTGAGTTTTGCAGTAAAGAGGAATTCAGTCTCTGTTGATCCAAGGCAGGAAGCAAGGAGGGAGATGAGATTAGCGGGGTAATTCAAAGCCGAGAGGCATTCCTTGGCTGTGGAAACTCTCACCCCAGATAACAGCAATCGAGGGGAATGGCAGAGCCATGGTTTTGCAGGGCAGGAGCTGGAGCAGCCCCAGGTCCCTGCCAACCTCAGGACCTATTCCTCAGGGATATTGTGTCGACTTCCTCACTCCTCTACCCCACTTCCCAAAGCAGCTGAGCCCGCGGGGTGGCATCCTTACCAGCACACTGAGGTCCTGTGGAGAGCACATCAACCCAGTAGCCACCTTGGAAGACTCCATTAATACCCACAAGACTGACTGTAGGCCACCATCACACACCTGAGACCTGTGGGAGGACACAGCAGAGAGTGAGGGACGCTGGCACTGGGGACTGAGGTCAGTGTGCTGTGGGCAGGGGTGATTTCACAGGGACCAGAGTTGGCACATCCTGAGGGAACAGCTTGCAGCTTAGTTGGGCCAAAGGTGGCACTCGGTGGTCTCAGATGTCTTTTCCAACCTAACTGATTGTGGGATTAGCCCCGCCGTGATGGGCTCCAGGCAGCTAATCCAGACAGATGTAGGCAGGAGAGTCAGGCCCTCAGCCAAACCCTCTGTGCCCTTCCCAGCTGGAGGAGCCTGGAAGGGAAACAGGAGGTCCCTGAGCATCCATCCTCGCCACCCACTGTGGCTCGTGGGCTGGTGGACCAAGGGATCTGCTCATCTCCCCTTCCCAAAAGCGTCTCTGCTCACATTTTATCTGGAAACATTGGCATGTTGCATATTTTGGAAGAACCATTGGTTCCCAAAGCCTCGCTACTCCCTATTTTTATCTGCTGGGCCTAAAATAGCCGGTGAATTCTTTATGGATCCAAGTCTGGGGCCGGCTGCAGCCAGGGCTGGGCCTCGTGCCCTCCCGGCTGAGTGACCTCGTGGCTGCAGCACAGGGCTGCAGATGCCAGGCAGATGGGCAGAGCAGTCACATGCAAGCACGGGCAGCTGATGCCAGAGCTTTGGATCCACTGGCATTTCTCCACAGGTGGGTGTGGAGGCAGGAGACTTCCCAGCAGGGATTGTTCCTGGCTAGGATGGTCCAGACAGGCTGGAATTGCAGGGCAAGCAGTGCTCAGTGTCCACCAAGGCTCTTCTCCCTCTTCCATGTGAGTCCCCTTTGTTTTTTTATCCACAAAGGCTGAAGTTGTTTGCAGGGCGTATCTTGCAAGGCTTTTTCCATCTGAAGAGGTCCCAGATGGAATGGGATCCATCCCTCCCTCCTGCCGGGCAGCCGGGTGCTCGGTAAGGCTGTGCTTCTTGTTTTGGCAGCCCGGGGTGGTGGGGCTGGGTAGTTTTCCTTAAGGTTTAATGAGGTGATGGTGTCAGGGCTGCCTTTTCTGTCACAACACTCCCCTCTGGCATGGTGCCTTTCCCTCCTGCCCCAGGACATGTGGGAAAGCGAATGGTGGCACAGACAGCCCCTTCTGGGGACAGGGAGGGCAGTTGGACTTGGGGTGTCTGCTGAGAAGTGGCCACACACCCCGAGCTGCTGGAGAACCCGGGAGTCACAGTGGGGGAAGCTCAGGGCAGAGGTGGAGGTGGTCCCCAGGTGGCACAGAAGGGTGGGACAGCGGCACTCACCCGGCATTCAGCAGAACTGACGGGACTTCCAGCCCTGAGAACCAGCCTCGGAGGGAGGGAGCCAGCGCATCTGCCAAGGCAACGGGGACACAAGGTGAGAGAGAGGGGGTGCCTGCCCACCCTGGCAACATCAGGCTGTGGCTGGGATCCCTTTGCCTGGCTTTTCCCAGGCACAGGGCAGAGAGACGTTGGAACAGCAGTACAGCCATCCCAGCTCCAATTCCAACAGTAATACTGAGGCTGAGCACAGCTCCTGGCATGGCTGCTTCCAGCAGGATGGAGCTGAGACAGCAGCACCATGGTCCCATGGAGCAGGAGTGAGCTCATCCTTCTCAGCTCCTACAAAGCCCGCTTGAAACAGAGCAGAAAACATCAGATGCCAAAATTTGGCACGCAGGCACTGAGTGCTCTGCCAGATAACTCCAAGCCAGCCCCACCATCCATCCTGCAGTTCCTGGTCCCGCTGCTGTCTGCAGGATCCAGCGAAACAGCTCCAGTTTGGATGGTGGCACCAGTCTCCAGCCCCCACTCAGCAAACCCACAACCCCAGCAGCTGCACAGGAGGATGGGAAGGTGCCACCAGCACCCTCCCCAGCAGGCTGATATTTCACATCAGGTAATATTGCTTCTGTCTAACATCAGATCTCAGCCTGGGTTTTCCCAAGGGACCCTCAGAGCTTCCGTACGCCTCTGTTTCCTTGGCTGTGTGCTTCCCGGAGCAGGGCAGGTGCTGCCTGTTAGCAGTTATTTGACAAGGCAAGTACGTAGCTGCAATAATATTTACCAACACTCTTCCTATGAACAGCAGGGCCCAAAAAGCTGGAGTTTCATCCAAAGGCTGCACATGGTTTGCACACTGAGCACTCTTCCTCACCCTTCTGCTCAAACCAGCCCCTGGCTGCTCCAGCTCTCAGTGATGGTGGCTCTGGATAACCTGGCTCAATCCTGGCGGGCCAAGGCCAGAAGCCTTTTGGATGCAGTTTATCTGGCAAATCTATTTCCACGTGCTTGTTACCTCCTGTTCATCACTGAGCTGGAGCCGGCAGCAAGGAGCAAAAGCCGGGGTACTGCCCAGCATGGGTGTTGAGGAGGTAGCTGCCCTTTCCCCCCTTGTGGCAGGGGTCCTTTCCCAGCATCCCCATGATGCTGCAAGGCTGGCACTGCAAAGAAATCCTCTTGCTCTGCCATTTCCACCTCTCCCCCTCTTTCCCCTGCTCCTCTCCCAGGCGGATGGTTAATTTTTAACAGCCCATGCTGCCATCGGGGGCCAGCAGCAGCGGCAGAAAGCGCTTGTGACGAGGCAGCACCTCGTCAATAAAAGATGGACCCTCCATTTGCGCTTTGCTTCCCTCTCCTCCCCGTGAGAGCAGCTTGCCCTCACACCCCGTGAGCAGCACATCGCATCCCAGCCATGCTGCAGGGGCAGCCAGGGGTTCTGGAGCCCCCATCTCACGCTGGCAGCCGGATGGTTCGGTGCCAGGAGCCATGGGCATGTTCCAGACCCTGGGAGCATCCCCAGCCCTCCCTCCTCCCTCACCACCTGCCCCACCACAGGTACCAGCGAAAGTAGGAAGGCTGAGAGAAGAGTCTGGGGAAAGACAGGACCCCTGCCAGCGTTCAGCTCCGTTTGGGAGCCTTCCCTAAACCTCAGGGAGCGGGGAGTGAGTGCCTGTGAGCCGGGCAGAGTTAGTGGTGCACAGAGCACCGAGGGGAAGGGGGGCCGGGGCGGGCAGGAGGGAGGGTGAGCGGTGGAGGCGGATGGGTCGGAATTACCTGGGCGTGCAGCGAAGCGGGGTAGGTGAAAGCAGGAGGAGGTAGAGCAGGTGCTAATTCCGCTGGGTACAGAGGGTACGGCCCCCACACTTCAGGGCTACTGGGGTAAAGTGCAGGCACTGTGAGCTCATCTGCAAGAGAAGAAGAGGGAGAGTTAATGGTGACTAAAGGGCTGTGACCCTCACCGCATCCTTCCTTCTCCCCTTGATGCAGGAGCAGAGCTGGCCCTGGAAAAGGGTGAGATGCCACCACTGAGAGCCAGCTCACAAAGCCAGCACAGCATTCTCCCGCTGGGATAACATGGGGTGAGCAATGCTACGGGGCTGGGGGCATTGCTCAGGGAGCCAGGGCTGGGCTCCTTGTCTCCAAGAGGTTTAATAATCCCAGGGATTCGGCAGAGGAGAGTGTGCAGCTCATGCCTGTGTGCAACAGCAGAGTGAGGAGCCGGTGTCTGCAAGAGAGAAGCTCTTCCAGAAGCGGAAATGGGCACGGAGTGCTCACAGCAGAGCATCGCCCAGCTCTCTCCTGAGACCTCATCCTGCTGGCTGTCGCCTGTGCCAGGTCCTCTCCTTTGGGAACCCCCAGCACATGCCACCATGCAGCAAGCAGGTACCAATGCTTCCAATGGGCCCTGGTATTCCCTTTGGCCACCCGGTCACGGTGTCCCCGCTCCTTCCAGCCCCTGGCGCCTGCCAGCCCGAGCCCTGCTGGCAGCGCAGGGGGTACTCACAGGGCTCCCGGGCGATGAACTGAGGTACGGCGGTGGGGAGAGGGGTGCTGGGATTTGGGGTGCCCACCAGCTTGTTCTTGGCCATCTTGGTGTTGGCCTTGGCAAACTCCAGCCGCAGCGTCTGGGGGATCTCGGGGTCGAAGCGGATGCCCTGCAGGAGGGAGGGAAGGAGGCGCGGCGGGTGGGCGAGCACCGCCGCGTGCCGGCCCCGCAGCAAAAATAACTCCCCGTTATTTATGGGCTTTTTCAACTTGCAGCCCTGAAATGAGCTAATTTGCCAAGCCCCGAGGCGGCTCACATTCCTCCGGCATCTTTAGCATCGGCACCATATTTGGCAGTCGGCATCCCGCAAGGCCGAGCTCTTATCCAGAGGGATTAGTGAAGCCAAAGAAAAAAAAATGTTTTACGTTGAAAATGAAGAGAAGGAAAAAAACAAGGGAGAGCTGGGGAGGAATTGGAGAACCAGCTCCATACAGTTCTGCCTGTGACTATTTTCAGGTAACTTCACAAGTTGCTAAAAGAAAGTGAAATTTGTTTTTTTTCTTTTGCAGACTTAGCTGAGATTTTTCCTGCTGAATAAACAGGGAATGCTCTTTCTCACTTGCATCTAAGGCTCAAGTCCTGAGTGTTCAAGCTCTCCTGGATGGCCCTGAGAAAGGTGAGAGGGATGCAGCCCACCAGGAGGGAGGAGGCAGCTGAGAAACAAGATTGTCTGGAAGGATGGGGATGCCATGGGGCTGGCTGGCATGGGAGGTGCACATGCTAGGTATGGAGCAATTCAGAGAGTCTCTGGGGACAGGGAAACAAGGGGAAGATGGAGCAATGGAGTGGCTGAGCCAGGCACACTCACGTTCAGCGCGTTCTTCGCTGCCTCCGCCTCGGAGCGGCTGTCGAAGCTGACAAAGCCCACGGGCTGTGGAGAAAGGACAGGAGTCATCTGTCAGGTTCCTGGGGAGCACAGAGGGGAGCCCCTCACCCCAGGGAATGGTGGGATGGTTGCACCATTTGGAGCAGCTCTTACCTGCTTGGAAGTGAGTTTGATGAGAGACCCTTCGTACCCCTGCAAGGAAAGCATTAAAAAGGGTTTTTGGTGAAGATCCCCACACTTAAATAATAGTAACTGAATAAACTGACTGAATTAGACTTCATTGGGTTCTGAGATCCCAGAAAGTGGTTTGGGACCATGGGGCTGGGGCAGAGGCCAACCCCATGCTTTCAGCCCCCTTTTCCCTCCCCACTGTGATACCTTAAAGGGTCTGAAGAGCAGGTAAAGTTCCCGAGGCTTGATATCCAGAGGCAACCCGCTGACAAAGAGTGTCCTCACCTGGAAAAGAAGAAAGGAGGTTCCTGAGGACACTCTCTTGTTCCTAACTTGGGGATACACCCTGCTCCCTGTAGCCAGAGGGACAATGCCAGCCCAAGGGGAGCCTCCTGGGCAAACAAAAGCCTTAAGCCAGTGTGCTGGTTTTGCATCACGCTTGAGTGGTGCTCAGTTTTTGGGAGGGTGGTCCCATCCTTCATGTGGCCCTGGAGGAAGCTGCTAAGGCACCATGGAAAGGTAACGGGGACCTGTCCTTACCCCAGCAGTCCCCTCCAGGATAAAAAGCTCGCAGAATCCCAGCACCTTCCCACCCCGGTCTGGCAAACAGGATTTCTCCCATCATCCCCAGCAGATCCTGGACTCCACAGACAATGCCTATTGTCTCAGTTTAATTGCAGCAGCTCATTAAGGACTGGGACAAGCAAACACCAGCTCTTCCTCCTGGAGGAAAGGCCCTGGTTTAGAGGGGGCTGGATTTAAACAGTTTGTCCCTGGTTTGTAAAAGTCACCTTCTCTAAGGGGTTTTAACCCTTTTTGGGTGGTTTTAATGTATATCGTGGTGCAGCATGCTCAAAGCTGGGATGTTTGGCAGAAATTCTGCTCCCACCACCCCGAGGGAGGATGTGGGGCTCCTCCAGGATGGGCAAACCCTCTGCTGGGATGGTTTTGCTTTACAGCCAGCTTGTAACTGTGAGAGCAGTGTGGGGAACTGAACCTGCTGTTCCTATCCTCATCCCCAAAATCTCATCCTAACCCTTTGAGCTGTAGAAAGGGAAAACCTCCGTGAATTTTATTTAATTTTTTTGGCCAGGCACCCTGCCTGCCCCATTCCCTGGGAAAGAGACATGGGAAACAGCCAGAAACAGCCAGCCCAGACCTATTCTTTTGCTGACATTTCTTCTTTCTCTTGCAGATAAGCTATCTCCCCCATCTCCCAGCCTGGGAGCAGCAAACATTCCTGCTTTGTGGAACAAAACCTCTGGCTGACCTATATCTATTAAATAACAAAAGGTACTCAGCTGTTTGCACATAGCCTTTGTGTCAACAGCCCTGGTGATACCCATCCTGGGTGCCAGCATTATCATCACCATCATCATCATCATCATCATCCCTGCGGGTACCAGCATCCAGGCTGGATGAGATCAGCAGAGAAGGGGTGTCCTCACCCCTTGCTGAGCCAGGGCTACAGGCAGGCACAGCCTGGTAGCCTGTCCCCTCTATTGGGACCATCCCCCAGAGCTCCTCAGGGGACCCTGCCAGCCTTCTGCCTGTCTGCTGGGACCAGAGAGGGATGGAGCATCCCAGTGTGTTCAGTGTGTCAGTGGAGACATTGCCCCAATTTCTCCTGGCAGGGGCTAGGGAGGGATTCACCTGGAGGATCTCTCCTTGTGTCCATGAAATTCAACCTAAAGAAAGCACCCTTTTCCTTTCCTAGGCTAAAAAATACTGGCTTTCAGACAGGTCCTTCTGAGCACGGCTGCTGTCCAGGGAATCCCAGGGAATTGGCTCTCCAGACACATCCACCCTCCCAGGTGGGTTCACATCCTGAGCATCCCTGCACGGTGTCCCCAGTCTCCCCCATCCCTGGAGTCATCCCTGGCTTCCTTCCTCGGAGCTTCAGGAATCACTAGGGACCAGTGGGAAGGACTGGGGGCAGTGGGGAAACCTGCTGCCAGTTTGCATCCCTGAAATCCAAACCGTGCATGCCCGAGTCTGCCAGACCATTTGTCCCCAAAGCCACTTGGGAGAGAGAGAGAGATGAAAGATCCCAAGGAGCCCTCCAAAACTGAGCCCCACAGAGGAAGGGCTTCTCTTCTCTAATGACTTTGTTTTCTTTGCAAGTTCAAACGTGGGTCGGCCAAGTTTGAATCTGTAAAATTATACAGCAGCAAGAGGGAGAAGGGCTCCAAAGGATCCCCCAGCTGGATTCCAGCCCCAAAAGGGTTTTTGGGGCCCAGGGCAGGGGATGGATATGAGCTCTGGGTGCTCCCAATGTGCACCCTGCAAATGCACCCAGCCCCAGGGGTGTTGGAGCAGGTCTGACATGAACAGCATCCTTGTGCTGGGTAACGAGCAGGTGGGAGTGGCAGAGCAAGGGAGCATCCTTGGGGATAATCCCAGCAGGCTGCACAGATACCCTTTTGCCAAAGGAAAGATTCTAGACAGAAATATTACTCCTGCCCTTAAATGGAAGGGAGCTTTGGCCCACAGGGAGCTGCTCCAGGTTTTTTTGTGCTGAGAGATCCCAGGGATTCAGTCCCCATCCTCTACCAGAAACACTCCTAGGGCAAAATCCTTCCCTGGAAAGAAAAAAAAAACCTTATCAGAGAAATTGCCAGGCAGCAGGCATGTGTCTGTTCTTCCACAGGGAAGAATTACTCCTTCAGAGAGGTGGATCAGGCACGGCATCTGCTCCCAAGGATGTCATGGGACAGGGCCAGACTGACAGCTCTCCTGCAAGGATTAAAGGGTGCTGGAGCATGGGATTCCCCCAGCCTAAACCCCACTGGTGTTTTGAACAGCCTGAGCTGTTTCAGTTCTGCTGTATGAACATCTTTCAGTTTCTCTTTGGTGGAGCGTTTCTCCATCTCTCCTTCTTCCTGAAATTAGGGGTGAAACCAAAGATTTTTTAAAAGTCAGAAGTGCCAGCCAATGTTTGCTTCAGGAGGAGCTCAAAGGTGACCAC
Source organism: Haemorhous mexicanus (assembly GCF_027477595.1). Classification (NCBI taxonomy): domain Eukaryota; kingdom Metazoa; phylum Chordata; class Aves; order Passeriformes; family Fringillidae; genus Haemorhous; species Haemorhous mexicanus. The sequence goes on from NC_082344.1 coordinate 2,179,668, forward strand.
TTTGACTTCCTTCCATGGGGATGGTAGCAATGGGACTGCTCCAAGTCCCTTTCCACAGTCCTCCTCTGCTCCTAGTGCTGCACCCCACAGCTCCCAAATTTGCCAGGGCTGCTGGATCCTACCTGTGTTGCCTCACTCCTGATATGTCCCGTCCTGGCTTTTTGTTTTCCCTGCAGGAAGTCTGCTCTTCATCTGTGCTACTCTCCTCTTCCTTGGAAGTCATCTCCATCCCCCTTCTGGCCTGTCCCTCTCACCTTTGCGTCCCACCCTCCCAGTCTGTTGTCCCTGAAATCCTGCATCTTGTCTTGGGCCAGTTTAAGGGATGCTGGAAAGGATCTGTGGAGATTTGCTGAGATGGTCATGGCTGAGGACATGAGTCAAAGATCTGGGCCAGGCAGTGACTGAGGTCTCCAGAGCCTGGATCAAGGATGACCCCAGCATGGAGATGTCCATGATGGAGCACCAGCAGCCCTCCTCCTCCTCTTCCTCACATGAAACCACAAGCCAGGTTCATCTCCTGCAGGTAAGAAGGCACCGGGGAGCAGTTACTTGCCTTGGACCCCCATCACACGGCGGTGCCCAGAGGGATCCAGGGTGCCCTGCCAGCACGGTCCCGGTCCCCTGTCGTGCCCTGCCCTGCCCTGCCCAAACCAGCCCCGGTAAACGTTAACAGGCCGTGGGGAGGCGGGAGGCGTCCGGGTGATTCATCCACGAGGCATTTAATCGCCTCCTTCAGCCCTGCTCCCATCCCTCGGCCGTCCGTGCGTGCGCCCCTTCCAGCGGGGCTCGCTTTAATTCTCTACCAGCCGATGATCCGCTTGACTGCCCGCCGCCGGGGAGGCACCGGATCCGGCAGCAGCGGGAGGGCGACGGCACGGGGCTGCCATCGAGCCGTGCAGCCGGGCCAGCCGGGCTTCCCCTCCCATTCCCGGCAAAGCGGGGTGCCGCCTCCCCCGCGGCGGCGGGGTGCATTCCCGCCCCGCCGGGATTAGTCCCGGCGTAAATAGTCTCCTGGCTAATGGAGCGTCTTCCTCGGCTGGGTTTAGACTGCCGGCCTGTGTGTACGCATGCCTTGAGCCCGCAAAACTCCCCGACATAAACAAGGCTGAGGCCGAGGGATGCCGGCTCCTCCGCCCGGGGGATGCGGGAGGACCGGCACAGATCTCCGACCTCGCCACCCGGAGCCGCTTTGCTGGAAAATCACGGTTCTCTAACGTCCGGTGAAGGACGGGAGCAGAGGAACAGCCCTTGGGGAAAAGCGAGTCCAGAGCTGCCGGGGCTGGAACGAGGAAGCGGCAGAGGAAAAGGCAGTGAGCAGCCAAGGGAGCAGATGGGGGATTGCAACAGAGCGGAGGAGCGGCGGGATCAGGCGCGGGTCACACTCGTCCCTGTCCCGCCTGGAGCTTGCTCCCAAACCCTCCGCACCCCGCGCTTCAAGGAGGAAAGGAAGCACAGGAGCACGGGGGGATGCAACACAGGGGCTACAGGGGCAGATTTTATCTACTCGCTGGGCACATTCCCCCTAGGAAGCATCCCTGGGGTCCCCTCCCCATGGCACGGCTCCCCCGGGATGAGGGATCTGGCATGGGATGGGGACGAGGGCCACGAGCCGGGCTCTCCGCAGCCACTCCGCTACCAAATAAGGCCTCGCCGAGCCTTTCACATGCCGTTCTCGCCCGGCCAAAGTGACGTGACCGCCTTCCCAAATTGTTCCGGCTCCTCCGTGGGGAAGCCCCTGGCCCACAGCTCCGCTGCACGGGGGGGGTGGTACAGGCGAGAGCGACGGGGAAGCCACCCGGCTGCCAGGAGCAGGGGAGAGGAGCAGGCATGAAGTGGGGGCTTTTCCCACCTGGCAGCACCCTGAGTGACCTCGCCGGGATGGGGGCTGCCTCTCCTTCTCTTCTGAGGGAACAGGAGGCTGGAAGGCAAGCGCTGGGAGGGGGGAGGTGAGGCACAGTAGCTGGGCAACCCTTTCCCTGTGCTTGAGCAAATAGCACCGGCTCCTCCAGCCTGGGCTGGAACAAGTCCTGCAGGGAAAATACCTGCCTGGCACCGGAGCAGCGCAGCTGGCAGGCAGGAGAGGGCAGCGCCCACCTCGTGTGTCCCTGGCACCTCCCAGCCGTCCCCTCCGCGTGTTCCCCATGTCCGGCATCACCGGGTCAGGGGGTCCCCAAGGATCAGCAGTGCAGCAGCCAGCCCCGGGCCCTCCGGATCCGCCCGGGAGCGGAGCGAGGGCTGCCCTTTGCCGGCACGGCGCACGGTTCCATGCTTTTGGAAAAGGCAACAGGCCTCCGTGGGTGTCACCCTCTGCCATGCCCAACAGAGCCCTAGCATCATCTCCCACACACCCCGCAAGGCCCCCAGGGGAAAAAACTCCCCGTTTTTTAGGAAACTTTGGGAAGTTTGAAGCCAGAGCCACCTCTGCAATAAGCAAATGAAGGCAGGCGGCAGCGGGCGGTGGAGCTGAGGTGATTGATCCCAGCGCTGGCCACCAAGCAGGGAGCCCAGCAGGGAGCTGCTTGAGCAGCCCAGCCGGGCGGAGGGTAAGGAGGAGGAGGCGATCTCAGATTGGAATCTCCCCGCTCTCACCCTCACAAAGTCCAAATTCCCATCTCAAGGTCATGGGCAAAACCAGGAACTTTGCGGCTGGAATGAAGAAAACCAGCTCTCACTGTGGCGGGTTGTGGGGTTGGTCTCCCGTGGGATGGGAGCGTTTCGGACATTTTTGGGGTGAGACCCGTGGGAAAGAGATGCGCGGCCGCTGAATGCACAGTACCCACGGGCACCGGCAGCACCAGGCAGCGGCAGCGGGACCGAGGGGTGCCTGGTTTGTCCCCCACGCCCCCGGGGCTTTCCGTGTCTCGCCTGGGGCTCCCCCGCCCGCAGGTTCCCTCCGGCGAGGCGGAGGGGCGCTTGCGGCGAGCCCCAGGAGGATGCGGGCGGAGAATGGGAGCGTCCCGGCGAGCGGGGATGCGCTCCCGCCGCTCGTCCCTGTTCCCCCCCGCAGCAGCCCTGGGTACCGGGAGCCGGGGGGAGCCCCGTGGCGCGGACCCCCCATCCCGCGGATGTGCGTGGGCACCCGCGGAGCGCAGCTCTCCGGAACCGCGGCTGGGGAGCGGGAAGCCGAATCCCCTCCGCCTCAAATCCCCGGTGTGTGTGTCCCCCCGGTACCTCCTCCTCGGGCAGGCTGGTGTCGGCGGGGCCGCCCTCCCTGTCGGCGGGGACGCTGCTCATGGTGCGACCGGCCAGGCTCCTCGTCCCGCCGGCGGCAGCCGCGTCCGGGCGGGCGGCGCTGGGGGCTGGTCCCGGCGGCGGCGGGGGGGCCGGGGCGGGGCGGCGCGGCCGGGGAGGGACGGGGCGGGGGCGCGGCGGAGCGGCGGGGACGGACCGGGCCGCGGGGGGATGGAGGAGCGCAGGGATACGGGAGGTGGGCCGTGGCAACGCGGGTCACAGGGCTGGGGACATGGGGACACGGGACACGGAGTTGGGAATACAGGACAATACTGGAGACATAGAACGCAGTCTAGGACATGGGGTTGGGGATACTAGATACAAGGCTGGGGACACAGTCTCAGCGACATGGGACGTGGGCTAGGGTATAGGACAGGGCTGGACAAGAGGGGACACAGTCCTGGGGACATGGGACGCAAGGTTAAGGATACAGAACACCAGGCTGGGGACATGGGGCACAGTCCTGGAGACACGAATGCATTAGGGCTGTGGGGCAGAGGAGGGGACAGGGCTGGGGACACCCAGTGTAGGGCTGGGGGCGGGGGAGGGACCAGCGAGGGCTCATCACCTCGACCAGCCCCACCTGGGAGCTCAACCCCTCCCTGCCCGGCCTGGGAGCTGCATTTAGGCTTCATGCCTAGGCTGGGCTTTTGCTGAGCCTGGCATTCGTCCTAGAGCTTGGTGTCGGGTCGTTGAAGCCCTGCACAGCCCCAGGGAGGAGGCTGTGCTCCCGCAGGGCTTCGCTTGGCCCCGCAGCAGCGTGACAGTGCCCCTGGGGGGGGGGACCAGCAGCTGTGTCCAGCCCCGGTGCCGCCTGCTCACGGTCCCGGGGCCGGAGGTGACGCCGAGGACATCCTGCCCGGGACACAGGGCTCCTTCCCAACGGGCGCTTAAGGTCACCGCGTGCCTCTCTGCGCCTCAGCGGCCAAAACAGACCGGGGGGCAGCTGTCTGTCTGTCCTGCCGGCTGCCCAGGGGACACAGCCTGGCCACCCCCAGGTTTGCAGCCTGCCCGCAGCAGCGATTCACAGGGCAGGAGCTCTCGGGCCGGGAGGGAGGTGGAAATGGGCTATGCCAGATGGATCGGGGGGAGCGGGAAGTGTCTGGCTACAAGGGCAGCTGATCCCGGAGGGAATCCAGAGCACAGGGACTGATGTAGTCACCCAAATCTGCTGGAGCCTCTGGCTTTTGGGATAGATTTTCAGCAAGGGGAGAAATAGAATTTGAATTTAGAGATGTGTTTAACTCCCTTTGTTTTCCCCCTCCACAGGCATCTGCACAAAAAGCTCTGGCAGGACAGCAGGCAGGACAATCCTCAAACCCTTATTTGGACTCAGCTTTGGGGAAGAGCTGCAGCTCCCCAGCAGCGCTGGAACCCAGGTTGGAATTACAAACCAGAAAAAGGGAAGGTTTGGATTTTTTGTACCCATCAAAGTGGACTTGGGGAGAAAACCCAATTTGCTCCAGGAGATACTGCGCCACTTCCTTGCCTTGAAACCCCCGATCCCAAACTCCATCCCACAAAAATTGGGGTTGCCCTGTGGTAGTTGCTGATCCTTTCCCCTCTCTCCCTCTTTCCTACAGGAATTTCTGCCACATCTGTATCCATCTGAGCTGGGACACGACGCTGGACTGTGTCACACAGGGATAGAAGGAGAAGTTGTGAACAGCTGGGGACTCTGGCAGGACGGCTGGGAAGTGTGGTGAGTCCCGAGGCTCCAGTGGAACGAGTGGACAAGGTTCAGCTCTGTCCTGGGCCCTCCGGGAGGGAACCCGAGCAGGAGCAGCCTCCGGGAAAAGGGGCGGAGGGGGACACCGGGTCCGTGGAGGCTTTCCCACCCCAGGGCCCGCGTGGATCCGGGATGCGGGCCGGGAGCCCGGAGGAGCGCGGGGTCACACCGCCCTCTGCCGGCGCGACGGGACAGGTGGCACCGGGGCTGTCCCCGCCCCGAGAGCGCCGGTGTGACCCAGGCACCGCACTCCGCACAGTCCAAGGGCTGCGCTTCCCTCGGGCAGCGGAACTGGAGGTATTTTATTCCCGAAACAGAGCACGAACAATAGAGTTAATGCGCGAGAAACAACAGACTCGAAGCAGGTCTGAGATTCCCGGTGGAAGATAAATAAATGACACAAAGAAGGAATAAATGGTTTGATGGAATGAGGAATGTGGAGACCGGACTCTTCCCGGAGTGTGTAGTGATTCCCAGGACCAGGCACTGGAAACATGAGGTGAGTGCTCAGCTCTTGACAGGGGTGGACGCGGCCTTCATGGTCTTCTTCAGGTGGTGGTAGTTGGGCAGGATCTTCATCAGGAAATCCAGCTGCAGTGTCTGGGGCTGGAAAGGGAGGGCAGGGGAGGTGAGGGAGCAGCCCGAGGGGGACAGGAGGTGGCAGCCAGCGTGCCCCTGTGCCCCCCACACCCACACCCCCACCTGTGGCCGCTCGGTCTGCACGCGGCGCAGGCAGTCGGCCCCGTAGATGACGGTGTTCTCCGGGATCACCTCGTAGGTGTTCACGTTGCAGCAGGCCCCGATGATGCAGCCGCTCGTCAGGATCACGTTCCTGCCAACAAACGCTGCCAGGGAGAGGAGACAGAGGAGTCCCTGTGAGAGATGTCCCCACAGTATTTCCAGCAGGGCCAAAGGCACCGAGCCCAGAGTTACCTTTGGATTCGATGACGTTGTTGTCTCCCACCTTCATCGCTTGGGAATCTACAGGTCTGTGTTAAGTAAAACTGTAAAAGGTTTTGCTTTTTTTCAACAGGTGAAAAACTCAGATGCCATTTTGAAACCACCACCCAGCCTTGGGCTGTCTGAACCCTGACAGAGGCCCAGAGATGCCTCCCCCCCCGTGGAGAGATCCAGAAGCACAATGTGCCGGATGGTTTGTCACTGCACAGCCAGGATACAGCACCCAACCTCAAAAACATTGTTGGTGCCAATGACCATGGGCTTGGGCTCCACATCTTGGCTCTCTGGGGTTATATTTTCTGGGTACCTGCAGGAAGGAAGAACAGGTTTCCAGGTCTGAGATCACAATGGTAGTGCTCTGTGTAGAAGCTCAACTTTGGGACAGACTGAAGCCACAGATATCCCACACAACTGAGCTGGACTGTCCGAATTTTGAGACTGCTTTGGATTAGGATTCTTATGTTCTGTCAGCTTGAGAAGGATTCAGAAGGGGGACTTAGCAACCATCCAGTATCTGAAGGGGGCCTACAAGGAAGCTGGAGAGGGACTCTGCCAGGAACTAGAGTGACAGAACAAGGAGTAATGCGCACAGACTTAAAGAGGGGGAAATTGGGTTAGGTAAAGGTAAGAAAATCTTTACTGTGACGGGGCTGAGATACTGGAATAGGTTGCCCAAGGCAAGACTGGCTGCCCCAACCCTGGAAGTGTCCAAGGCCAGGCTGGACAGGCCTTGTGACTCTGTGGCTTCCCCCCAAGCCGTAGTGCCACACGTGTACACAAAAGCACGAAGTACGGTGATTTTTTTTTTTAAAAATAAACTCTACCTCCCCAGGGTTTTTAAGCCCCCCCTGGGTGTCGCACGGACCCGTTGATGATGAGCGCCTGCTCCTCGATCAGGTTCCCCTCTCCGATGACGATAGGCCCCGCCTCGGCGATGATGCGGGCCTTGGGGTGGATCACGGTCCGGGGCCCTGCGGGGACAGCCCGGCGTCACCCCGCGCCGCCCCGGCGGGACGGCCGGGGTCGGCCCGGGGGACAGGGCCCTTACCGATGGTCACGTCCCCGCGGATCTCGCTCTCCACGCACACCACGGCGCCCGGCGCGATCTTCACGCTGCGGGGAGCGATGGGCCGGTCACGGGGGATCCGCCCACGGACCGGGGGGGACGCCGCGTCCCGGGCTGGCCGTGGCAGGGATGGGGGGGGAAGCGGGAGGGATCGCGGCGGGAGCGGGACTCACCTCTTCTGCGCCTTCTCCGCCATGGCCGCGGCCAGCGGCGCCTGCGCGGGGCGGGGCTCCGGGGCTGCGCGGGCGGGCCCCGCCCCGGCGGCGCCACCGCGCGGCACCGGCCGCTGCCCCCGGTACCCCGGGAACCCCGGGATCCCCGGGAGGGGCGGGGCCGGCCCCGCCTGCCCCAGGTGAGGAAAGGGGCTCGGCTGAGCTGGGCACCTGGACAGAGAGACCGAGTCCCATTGTTTGGGGGTTCAGAGAGAGTCCTGCGTGTTCGTGCTTGAGAAACAGGCACCGAGTCCCATGTTTAAAGGCACCAGGCTCTTTTGGCCCGCTTTAGGATACTGAAATAAATAAATAAGGCTTTTTTTTTTTTTTTTTCCTCAGAAATGGAGACAAAGTTGTGTGTTTCTAGGGCGGGGGGTTCCAAGTCTCACGTTGTTGGCGCTTGGCGCTAGCCCCACCCGGGCAGTCTCGGGGCAGTGAAACAGACTCCAGCCCTAACTGGGGAGTGCGAGTGGAAGCTCTTCCAGGCACTCCGAGGCTTTGATCAGAGCCCAAATCCCACCTTTGGGGGCTCAGGGCACACCCCGGACTGGTGACAGACGGGGAGGCTGGCCCCGGGGGCGGAGCGAGGTAGCACCGGGGCGGGGCCATAGATGGGCGGGGCCACAGGGGCGGAGCTGGCACAGGTGTGAGGGGCGGGGCCACACAGCGCGTGCGCAGACCGAGACAGCAGAGCGCGTGCGCGGCCGCCACAGGTGTGAGCAGGGCGGGGCCGCGGCGCGCGGGGCGAGGCCGGCGCAGGTGCGCGGAACCCCAGGGCGGCTGCGCGGGGCGGGGCCGAGGTCATTTAAACCCCGGAAACCGCCTCAGGCGCCATTTTCTCCCTAGCGCCGGGAGGAGTTGGAAGCGGCCGGTGCGGGCTCCCCAGGCGGGGCCCAGGTGAGGTTCTCTCTGTCCTTCTATTCTCCTCCTCTTCCTACGCCTTATCGCTCTCCTCCCTAGTCCCCCATTCCCTCCTCTCCTTGCCCCTCTATGCACCTCGACCTGTCACTCCTTTACTTTCTTTTTCTTCATTTTCCCTTCTCCTGCGTGTCACCTTTCCTTATCCCACTCTCTCCCCTCTCTCTCCCTTATCCCCCTGTCTCTGTCTCTCCCCCTTGTCTCTCTCTCCGTCCCCGCAGCCGCGGGGTTCGGGGTGCCGGATAATAAAGCCCCGAGGGCCGGAGCCGGCACCCCTGTTTTGGTTCAAAAGGGTCGGGGCCCGCTCTGCGGGTCCCCCCTTGCAGATGCCAACACCGCCCCACACCGCCCGCCTTGGGCCGTCCCTGCATCACACCGGGGTCAGGGCGGGCCCTCCTCAGGAGGGGTCCCGGGCCGGGGGGTTAGCGAGGGGTGGGGGGTCCCGCACGGGCCCCCTCGCTAGGAGGGGGTCTGAGGGGAGGGGGTTCAGGAAGGGCCCCCCTCGTTAGGAGGGGGCCCTGGGGGGGCGGATGGGGGGGGTGGGGCCCCCTCCGGAGGAGGGGGTCCCGGGGAGGGGCGGGGGGCGGGCCCCCTCCGGAGGAGGGGGTCCGGGGTGGGAGGGGTTGGGGGGGGGTTCCCCCCTTAACCCCTCCCACCTCGGACCCTCTCCTCCGGAGGGGGCCCGACCCGCGCCCCTCCCCTGGACCCCCACCTCCGGACAGGGGCCCTGGGGGTGGGAGGGGAGGGAGGGGGGGGGGGGGGTGGGAGGGGGGGGGGGGGTGGGTGGGGAGGGGTGGCAGAGGGGGGCACGTCGCTCTGGAGCATAACCTCATATGTGTTAATTACAGCACAGAGTGACGTGCCCCCCTCTGCTACCCCTCCCACCCCCACCCCCCCCCCCCCCCCCCCCCCCCCCCAGGGCCCCTGTCCGGAGGAGGGGGTCCAGGGGAGGGGCGCGGGTCGGGTCCCCTCCGGAGGAGAGGGTCCGAGGTGGGAGGGGTTAAGGGGGGAAACCCCCCCCCAACCCCTCCCACCCCGGACCCCCTCCTCCGGAGGGGGCCCGCCCCCCGCCCCTCCCCGGGACCCCCTCCTCCGGAGGGGGCCCTACCCACCCACCCCCCACCCCCCCCCAGGGCCCCCTCCTAACGAGGGGGCCCTTCCTGAACCCCCTCCCCCCAGACCCCCTCCTAACGAGGGGGCCCGTGCGGGACCCCCCACCCCTCGCTAACCCCCCGGCCCGGGACCCCTCCTGAGGAGGGCCCGCCCTGACCCCGGTGTGATGCAGGGACGGCCCAAGGCGGGCGGTGTGGGGCGGTGTTGGCATCTGCAAGGGGGGACCCGCAGAGCGGGCCCCGACCCTTTTGAACCAAAACAGGGGCGCCGGCTCCGGCCCTCGGGGCTTTATTATCCGGCACCCCGAACCCCGCGGCTGCGGGGACGGAGAGAGAGAGAGGCGAGAGGGAGAGAGAGAGAGAGATAGAGACAGAGACAGGGGGATAAGGGAGAGAGACAGGGGGATAAGGGACAGATGGGGGAGACAGGGGGATAAGGGAAGGTGACAGGGCAGGACAGGGAAAAGGAATGAAACAAAAGGAAGAAGGAAAGGAAACGGGAAAGGGGAAAGGAAAGAGAAAGGAGAAAAGAGAAGGGAAAGGAAAGCGTAAAGGAAATGAAAGAAGAGAGAGGAGGGGAGGAGAGAGGAGGGGAGAGGAAAGGGAAAAGAGAAAGGAAAGCGGAGGGGAGGTAATGGAAAGGAGGGGAGAGATAATGGAAAGGAGGAGCGGAGGGTCAAGGGGCACAGAGGGACAGGGAGAGGAGGGGAGGGGTAAGGGGTAGGAAGAGGAGGAGAAAAGAGGGACAGAACCTCACCTGGGCCCCGCCTGGGGAGCCCGCACCAGCTACGTCCGTCCCCTCCCGGCGCTGGGGAGAAAATGGCGCCGGCGGCCGTTTTCGGGGTTTAAATGACCTCGGCCTCGCCCCGCGCGCCGCGGCCCCGCCCTGCTCACACCTGTGGCGGCCGCGCACGCGCTCTGCTGTCTCGGTCTGCGCACGCGCTGTGTGGCCCCGCCCCTCACACCTGTGCCAGCTCCGCCCCTGTGGCCCCGCCCATCGATGGCACCCGCCCATCTGTGGCCCCGCCCCCGCAGCGCCGTCTCGCAGCCACGCGGGGGCGCCGCGCTCGCTCCGCGCTCCGTGTCCGCCAGAGGGCGCCCTGCCGGGTCCCGGCCCCGCACGGCGGCTCCGGGCCCGCACCCGGCAGCGCCCGCCCGCGGCCGTCCCGGGCCCGACACCGGCCCCGGGCCCGCTGCCGCTTCGATCCTCCCGACGGGGGAGAGGCGGCACTGCCCAGCACACCCCTGCGGCGCTCTGCCCCCCACCCCGGCCCCGGTGGCACCGCCGCAGCGCCCCGTGCCCGCGCTCCGTGGCCCCGCCCCTCGCACCTGTGCCGGCCCCGCCCCCTGTCCCCGCCGCTCTTGGCCCCGTCCCCTCCGTCCCGCTGACCCGGGGCCATCGCTCGGCAGCCTCGCTCCGCGCTGTGCGAGCCCCGCCCGACGGCTGCTCCCGCCGGGGACCGCTCGGAGCCCGGAGCGCTGCTGCGGGGCCGTGACCGTGGCCGGGGGTGCGGGGGCCGAGCGCCGCCTGGGTCTGCGGGGGGATCCCGGGCGGTGCCGCCTCTCCCCCGTCGGGAGGATCGAGGCGGCATCAGGCTCGGGCTCGGTATCGGGCCCGGGATGGCCGCAGGCAGAGGAGCCGCTCCTGGCCCGGAGGAGCAGCGGGGAACCGGGGCGGGACAGCGGCGGCGAGTCCCCGGTGCAGACACGGGGCCAGGACCGGGACCGGTGCAGGGGCTCCGACCGGCACCGTGAGCTCGGGGGGTGGCCCGGCCTGTGGGCGCCATCCCCCACCGTGCCTGGCCATGACACGAAAGCTTGGCAGGAGAGGAGTTAATCCAGGAAAGGAGGCCATTCCATGAGTCCCTAATTATTTATTTTCAGTTTTCACACATAAACCATCAAGAACAGGACATGGTTATGTCCTGCCTGGGCACGATTTGGTCCCAAGCTGCAGCTCACTGTCAGTGAAGATCCCTCGGAGAAAAACCCGGGATCATCCATAAAAATCAGCTCTGTCTTTGTCCCAGGGGTGTGGTCTGAGAGGGAACATCTGTCCTCGGGTGAGTGCAGGGTGCATGGGGAGGCTGGGTGGATTTGGGGCCGGGGCTCTCACTGCAGCAGCTGGATCTCCATCCCTCCCTATTGACTTCCCTCTCTCCGATTGCCCCGGCAGGACCAGTGAGGATCCCTTCAGCTGGATCTCCTCCTCTTCCTCGGCTTGTCTGAGGACCCTAGAAGATGATAAGATGCTGAATTGTCATTTTTCTAAGGACAAAGGGAAAGCTGCTCTGCAGGGAGACCCCACAGAGCTCTACAACACTCCCAGCAGAAATCTGGGATGGGGCTGCAAAGCAGAGACCCCAAGCCAGCAGTGGCAGGAATGAAACCCCAGCTGCAGCCTGGAGCCGAGCTTCCAAGGACAGCAGCCAGCATTTCCCAGCAGCACCAGCGGCTTTGGTGAGCTGACATCCCAAAAAAAGCGTGTCTCCTCCCTCAGGATCACACACTGTCCTGAGCACACAGGGCTTTCCTCTCACGGGGTTCACCGTGTCCGTGTTGCTCCCAGAATCCCTCCCAGATCCCGAGGTTTCAGGGCCACCCATCCCCATCTGTCCAAGTTAATGATTCAAAGCAGCCGGGTCTCTGAGGCCCTGGCAGCCAGGCCCCAGGGGGCAGGCCAAGGATGCTTGCCCTCTGGGCTTAATCATTCTCCCAGCTGCTGACCCTGCCTCCATAAAAACCCCGGGATGGGATTCCCAGCGCCGCTTCCCGGCAGGAGGAGGAGAGCCAGCTCCACCAGCTCCAGCATGAGGGCAGTCCTGGTCCTGCTGCCGCTCTTGGCCGCTGCACAGGCGTTACACCGAGGTAAGGGAGGTGATCCCGGGGCTGTGCTGGCCCTGGGATGAGGGGCACGGGGATGGGGCCTCAATCCCGGAGGTTTTCGGTGGCCTCCCCTCTCCCAGCCTGCAGCCAAACCACTGGGCAGGACCAGAGAGGGAAGGGAAGGGCTGAGAGGATGGCTTGGGATCCAGGATACCATTTGGGGTGGTGCTGGGGGAGGTGGGAAGGGAGAGGACAGAGCCACAGGGATCGGCTCCTTCTCTTTCCAAAGGAAACTGGGATTTCCTGATCCCGCTGGCAAGCACCATTCCCGTGCAAAATTCACCCCTTGGTGGAGACGATGCTCTGCCGCTCTTTGCTGCCTTCTCAGCTCCACAGGGAATCCCCCAGCTGCCAAAAACCAGCCAAAACTCACCTCTGCCACACGGCTTTGCACAAGCAAACACAAATGCCACAGGCTGGGACCGGGAGCTGACGTTCCTGCTGGGAAAGAGACACAACTTTTCCATGGCTTGTCCTTTTCTGGCAACCCCCAGCCTCACCCTGTTCTTCCCTTGACACCAGAGGGATGTGACCCTCAGAGTGATGGCCCAAAGCCCTGGGTTTGGGGAGGTGACCCTGCCCCAGGCTGCAATCCCTGGGAACACCGGGATCAGTGTTTACCCTGCTGCTGCCAAAGTCTGGCCCCACAGAGCCTGTCACACGAATCGATCCTGTTTTTCCAGGGACGGCAGTGCTGCTGGGAATGTTGTCACTCCTGGCTGCTCCCTGCACCTGGCCCCAGATGGTTTCCCAGCCCTTATGGTTTCCAGGCCCTGCCAGAAAATCCGACCCCACATATTCCATACTCCAAACCTGCCATATGATTTACCTGTAGCTCTCCCAGCTCCAGAGGGGGTTTTTTCCCTGCCCCTTTTCCTGGCTGCAGAGCTGGAGCAGCAGCCTGGACACCAGGGATGCTTCTCCCAGACTGGCTGTGCCAACATTTCCCCAGGGACCTCCAAATCCTACTTGGAAAAAGAAGAAATGGAGTGAAAAAAAATGAACAAACCCCAAGTGAATAAAGCAGCGTGTTCTGTGGTGGCAGAGCATTCCTTGTTCCTTACTCACAATTCCTCCTTCTCCTGCACTTCCAGGGAAAGCTTATGTCCGGGAGAAGGTCTGCCAGGAGTACAAGATCCTGGGCAAGGAGAACTTCAGAACCCTGTAGGTACCTCCTGCTGCTGGTGCTCTCCCAGGAGGCTTGACACCTGAGCCAGGGACAGAAAACAGTAAATAAAAATCATGGAAAAGGGCAGATGGATTCAATTCATCAAAAAGGGGAGATGCAATTCAATCCCTGGGCTCTGATTGCTTTTAGCAGGAGAAAAGTTTGATTCCTTGTTGAATTCCTCAGAAAAACCAATTAAGTACCTAAATGATTAGGAATTCTCACAGAGTTGGCACAGAGTCCCCTCTAAGTGGCAGCCCCCAGCCTGGAAGCCGTTCCAGTTCTTTCCTGGCTGTTTCCCAAGGAATACACTGTGATTTCTCTCTGCACCCCAGCCAGCCCTGTCAAACCCATTTGGGCAGAACAGTCCTGCGAGGTGATTTCTGATTGAAGATAAAGGCTCACTGGCTCTCCCTGTCCTTGCCCCCAGGACCATCATTGACACCAGCCGGAAATATTCCAACGGCACCTTCCAGGAGATCGACCACCTCGTCCGGGACATCGTCTCCCTGGTCGAGACCTGCTGCGCCGACGGGGCTGACCCCTCCTGCTACGACGCCGGGGTGAGCCTGACCAAAAACACCTCAGAGAGCCCAAAACCGGGCCAGGGGAAGGGACGGCGTGGCCGTAACCTCGTGTCCCCCCCGCAGTCCACGGCGCTGTCGGAGAAGTCCTGCCGGGCGGACTCGCCCTTCCCGGCGCATCCCGGCACGGCGCAGTGCTGCGGCCAGCAGGGGCTGGAGCGCAAGCTGTGCCTGGCCGCCCTGCGGCACCCGCCCCCGGCCCTGCCCCGGTTCCTGCAGCCCTCCGACAGGGAGCTCTGCCACGCCTTCCGCCTGCAGCCCCGGGAATTCGCCGACAGGTGAGCCAGGCTCAGCCCGGCGGGGTCAGCGCCGTGGGCTGACAGCCTCGGGTGGTGCCGCAGAGGGCTCCCACCCCGGAGCACCTCAGCAGCCCCAAACCCCACTGGTGCTCCTGATCCCCCTGAGGCGCTGGCTCTCCTCATCCCGTCTCTGCCGCAGGTTTCTTTACGAGTATGCCAGCAGCTACAGCCAGGCTCCCCTGCCTGTGCTCCTGGCCTCCACCGGCACCTTCCTCTCCATGGTCTCCACCTGCTGCACCTCCCCTGCACCCACTGCCTGCTTCCTGAAGGAGGTGAGACCCTTGGGAGCGCTGGGCTCGCCCCCATGCTCGCTCCCCCAGGGAGCCAGGCAAGCACTGTGCTCATTTCCACTTCCATTCTCTTTTTGTGGCAGAAACTGGAGAGGAAAACCATCTCCCTGCTCACCCTGACGTCAAACCGGATCTGCTCCCGCTTCTCGGCCTACGGCAAGGACAAAGCCAGCTTCAGGTCCGGGGGGAAATGGCCTCTCCATCCTGGGACAGGGCTGGGCTGGGCGAGGGCCCCTCTCTCCTGCTGCAGATCCTGTTGGCAGGCGGCATTTAGGAAAACAAGCTTTAACTCTGCTGCTGTGGATCCCTGCAGCTGCCCCGTGCACAGCACGGGCGCAGAGCAATCCCTGCCCTCCCCATCCTCTCCCTCCCTCACCCTGCCCAGAGCTGGCTCCTGGGAGGGGATCCAAGCCCCCAGCCCCACACTCCCTGTGCTCCCCAGCTCCCTGGCCTCGCTGGCCCAGAAGGTTCCCAGTGCCTCCTTCGAGGACCTGCTGCCCCTGGCCGAGGACGCTGCCGAGGTGGCTTCCCAGTGCTGTGACTCCATGGCCGAGGACTGCATGCAGAGGAAGGTAGGGGGGGCTGGAGCCCAGCCCCGAGCAGCTCCCGGGTGCCAGCAGGAGCTCAGGGGGCTGAGGGCTCCTGCACAAGCCCTGCTCCCTCCCTGCAGCTCTTGGAGCACACGGCCAGAGTCTGCTCGGCGCTGTCGGCGCGGGACGGGCGCTTCGCCGGCTGCTGCAAGGGGAAAAACCTGATGGAGAACCATTTCTGCATCCTGGCCATGCCCCCTGCTCCGGCTCCCAGGCTGCCAGAGCCACCAGAGCCGACCAATAAGGAGCTGTGTGCCAAGGAGGGGGCTCTCCATGCCACCAGGTGAGCGGGCAGTCATGGTACAGAGCCATTTAAGCTGGAAAAGATCCCCAAAATCATCAAGCCCAGCCAGTTCCTGACCCTGTTCCATGCTTAGGTTATTATGGGGATTACCAAGGCAATGTCCTCAATTCCCTGGGGGAATTTGTGCCCCCTAGGGGCTGCACAAAGATGCCAGAAGCGGGGGGCCCCACCCCTTTCTGAGCAGCGCCCATAACGAGAACTCACCTGAGCTCTCGCTCCCCGCTCCAGGTTCCTGTTCGAGCTGGCCCGGAGGCACCCCAGCCTCCCCGAGGCCGTCCTCGCCAAGCTCTTCGACTCCTCCGGGAAACTCCGGCAGGAATGCTGCTCCTCCAAGGACCCCTCCGCCTGCTGGGACAGCAAGGTGAGTGCTCTGGGGGTGCTGGGGGCTCTTCCTGTTCCCCCAAATCCCCACAGAGGCTTTTCCCAGCCTGGTAACTGCCCCCGCTCTGCCCCCAGCGCCGGCGGATCGAAGCAGAGCTGTTCCCGTTCCTGGCAAAGGCCGACCAGCTCTGCGGGCAGTACCACAAGCTGCCATTCCTTGAGTTCAAGAAGAGGTGAGCCTTTCCCCTCCCCCGCCCCCACCAAAAACCCACCTGGGTGGCTGGATGCCATCAGAATCCATCCATAATGCTGAGGATGCCAAACCGGGATGCACCGGGAGCCGCGTGGCTCCGGTGCCCGCAGTAAGCGCGCTCCCCACCCGCAGCCTGCGGGACAGCCTGGCCCAGGCCGAGCCCAGCCCGGCGCAGCTGGAGCAGCTCCTGGAGCAGCGAGCGTCCTTCGCCTCCTCCTGCTGCCTCCCGGACGCCCCGCCGCTCCTCTGCGCCTCCAAGGTACGGCCAGGCCCCTCCTGCCCCCCGCGGGGCCGCACCCGCTCCGGGGCTGCCCCTCGGCTCTTCCCTCCTTCCCCAGGTGAGCTCGGAGCTGGGCGAGCTGTGCCAGGAGGATTCCTGCCTGCTGGGATAGGCTGCCGGCGGCAGGGATCGCTTCTCCGGGGATCGCGCACGGATGGAGCGGGACCACGAGGCGGAGCGCGGGACGGGACATCGGGAGGGAGCATCGAGGAGCTGGGCTGGAGCACGTCCGGCAGATGGAGAGTGTCACCGAGCCCACAGCCGCCCTTGTATTCCTGCAGCCGAAATAAAGACAAAAATGCCCTGCAGTGCGGCTGGAAAGGCTCTGTGCGCCCTCGGGGCCGTGGGGAGGGCGGGAGAGGGGCCCAGCTTCTCCTCCGCAGGCAGGAACAGGTCCCAGCCCTGATCCTGGGAGATAAAGCTCTAAAAAACAAAGGAAAACCATGGGAAAGTGTCATCAAACGCCCCCAAAGAGAGCAGGCTGTGGGAATTGGGGTATCCAGCTCCCTGGAAGCAGCAGCGCCCTGAGAGGGGCACCCTGGGCACCCCCAGCCCCCCACCTGCCCAGGTGAGCCCTCCCCACCGCGGTGGGGGGGATTTGGGGGTGCTGCAGGTGGAGAATCCCTGGGTTGGGATGCAGGAGGATGGCAAAGCCAGCCCAGGAAAGAGCAGGAAAATCCCCTGAGCCCGGATGTGGCAGCGTTGTGTACAACAAGCACAGCAAGGGAAGGACACCTGGGTGTGCAGAGATGAGCCAGGGCGATAAAACAGAGCCAAACCCGAGCAGAACTCCCTGTTCAAGGCAGCTTGTCCCTTTTCTGGGGAGCACTGGCAGTCCCTGGATCACTGCTGAGTTGCCCTGGAGTGTGAGGAACAAGATGGATTTGGCTGGCACCATCCCTGTCCATCTCCTGCCAGAGCCCCTCTTATTGTGGGGTACAGAACTGGACAGAAAGGAGAAACTGGTTTCAGTTTGGTTTTGGCTTTTATCTTTTTCCTCAAGGGAAAAAGGGCTGACAATTCCAGTGACCCTCTGGGATTCCAGGGAAAACTGGAGGATTGCCATTAAGCCAGCCAAGGACACCTCTGCCAGGTGACACCATCACTGCTTATGGGGGGGAAAAGCCCCCCAAAAATACTCACCTGCTGTTCAAAACAACACAAACCATAATCCTCCTACCAAACCCACCACATTTCCTTGGAAAGTTCAGGCTGCTCCTGCCTGATGCCAGCCAGCATCGCCTCCCCCGGGATTCCATCCAGTCCTTGCCAGCCTGGGCATAAACCACTCGGCTTTCCCACTCTCTGCTGTACCAGGGATTTTTATTGGGTTTTTTTATAGCAATTTTCTTTTCCAGCTCTCATTCCTCCTGCCCTCAGAGCCGTGACACAAGGTGGATTCACCTCCTGCCTCTTCATCCTGCTGCCTCTCTGACCCATTCCCAAAAATGTTAAGGAAGCAGCAAAGTTCCTGACTTGGTTGTGTGGCTTTTTTTGTTTTTAATCCCCAGCCCTGGTGCTCAGCACAACACCTCCTGTCCGGTCTGCCCCCTCCCCAGGAACTCATCAGGTTAAAGCAGGAATTCTGTGGCTGTGCAGGAACTCCAGGGTGGCATCCAGGGAATGTAGGGCTGCTGTGGGAAAAGCCCAGTGAGGATTACTTAAAACACTGAATAAAACAGCTCCAACATTCACCTGGCCAGTGCTCCATGAGGCATCACAAAAAACCCAAAAGTGTTTTATCCACCTCTGACAGCGCGGGGCTGCTGCCTTCCCAGAGCCTGCTTTTCCCAGCCCCTTTGGGCCTGCAGCATCCCAGCCATCGGCTCCAACCACCCAAAAAGCAGACAGGAAAAGGCTCATACCTCCTTTCCATTTTATTGCTCTCCCAGACCCTGTACAGCACATTCCCAAAGCGGCAGCAAGCATTTTTCCCTCTTGGCTTGGCTTCCCCCGGGCAGGCCCAGCAAAGCCTGGGGATAAAGAGCCATCTCTGGAGGGGGGATGAGCTCACAGGTGCTGCTGCTGCTGCCTCTCAGCTCACACCAGCGCTTCCAGCAGCTGCGTGCCATCGACAATCCACTTCCCCACCCTGGACCCTGCTGAAGGAGGTGCCCAAAACAATGTCCCCTGTCCTGCTCGGGCAGAGGAACACAGCCTGTGCCCTGCCGGGAGAACCGAGCCCGGCACCGGGAGGGGTCACCGGCTCTCCCGGGAGACTCCAGCTCCACCTGCTCGTAGTCTCGGGGGTCGAGGGCTGCGGGTTGGAGCGGGAGCCGCTCCCGTGCCGGGAATTGGGAGCTGCCGGGGCCCCGCCGCTCCCTACCACCGGCAGTACGGCGTGGGTGACACCAGGGACACCCGGTCCCATCCCGGGATGCCGATGCTGTCCCCCCGCAGAGGGTCAGCGCCTAAACCCACTGCCAGCGTCCCGGGAACCCCGGCGGATCCCGCACCGGGGGGCGGGAAACAAACCATCCCACGTGCCCTGGCAGGGTCCGGACCGCAGCGCGGGGCGACGGGAGCCAACGGCCCCGGCTCACCCAGTTCTGCCCCGGTTCTCACCTGTTTTCCACCGGTTTTGCCCGGTTTCCCTCACCCGGTTCCTCCCCTCTCCCTCCGGGTGTCTGGAACCGGGAGGGGCCCGGGGATGCTGAGCTCGGCGGGACCCTGCGGGGAGGCGCGGCGGCAATGGGAGCAGCTCCAGCACGGCCCTCAGGCCGCCCGGGACGGGACCCGAGCCCGGCAGAGCCCCTTGGACCGGGACCGGGACCGGGAGCGGAGCCGGGAGCGGGACGGAGGCTCCGGGGCTGTGGCGCCCTCGCGTGGCCAGCGCGGGTACGGCAGGCGGGCCGCCCCCGCCCCAGCTCAGTGTCGCCGTCTGGCGGCCGCGTTGCGGCAGCGCAGCCCCGGCGGCCGCGGCCCCCGCGCCCCAAGGACATCGGCGACACCACTGGGGACACCTTTCCGTCACCCCTTTATTCAAGCCGCCGCACGCTTTAGCCCTCGCCCATGCAGCCAGCCGCTGGTGCCGTCCGGGACCCGCCCGCAGGTACCGGGAGCTCCTGCGGAGAGAACGGAGCCCGTTGGCCTCGGCACCCACCCCAGTGGGGGGCTCCGGTCATACCGGCTTGGTCGCGCCCCCGCTCCCCGGTACCTTCACGCGATGCCCGTTTCCCGCACATCTTCACTTCTGGAAGGTCCGTCCTTGTTTAGCGTTTCCATCTCTTCTGCCTTCCTCTTCCTACGCTGCCTCCGACAGTGGCTTGACAGGGAGGAAAAAATCATAAACAACCAACCAAACAAACAAACAAAAAAGGTAGAAGGGGACATGGCAGTGATGCTCCTCCCTCTCCCTGGGTTTTTACCCTGCAGGAGATCCCCAGAGGATCACACCTGCTTTCCAGCCCCAAAGGAATGTCCCAGGCACCTCCCAACACCTGCAGGACCATGTCCCACCAGCCTGGGACAGCCCCAGCTCCACCTGCCCGGAGCCAGGGGAGCCGGACAGGAGTTGCTCCCTCTTCCCATCCCTCCCCTTCCCACCCCGCCTCCCACGTACTGGCTGCAGAGGCAGATGCCGACGACGAGGATGATGAGGGCGGCGATGGCGACGATCAGGGAGATGATGACGATCTGGCCCTGGTCCCCTCGCAGGTAGAACAGATCCACCCTCTCGCAGCGAGCCCCGGTGTAGCCCCGCTCGCACCTGCCCCGCGGCACAGGGGAGGCACGGGGAGGTCCCAAAAGCTGCCGTGCTGCCCGTGCCCCCCTCACGCCGCTCTCCCGAGGGGGACGGGCGCAGCATCCCACCCCGTGTGGCCGCGTCCCCGCCGCGGGTGACTTACACACAAGCGGGCGCCTGCTCGGCCACGAGGAAGCGGCACCTGCCCTTGACACAGTAGTGCTGGTACTCCTCCGGGCACCGCGAGAAGTGGCTCTGCCGCCGCGGCTGCGTGCCGTTCCCTGCGGTGACAAGGACAGAGAGTACCCCCAGCGGGGTGACAGCTCTGCCCAGAGGCAGCAGCGCCCCCGAGCCTCTGCATCCCCGCAGCCGCTCCGAGCTCCGCACGGGTGTCCTTGGCACAGCGATGCCACACGGCTACGCTAGACACAACACCCGCTCATCCGCCATCCCGGCCCGCTCCCCCGCTCCCTTGCACGGCCTCGGGCTGCCCCCAGCGCCCTCCCGGCACCCCTCACCTGTGCATCCCTTGGCTGTGCCGCAGCTGAGCCCCTCCGCGCCGTGCCCGGCCGTGACGTTGGTGTCGGCGCCCACGCAGCTGAAGAGCGCCAAGCCTGGAAGCACCGGAGGCAGCTCAGAGGGGAATCCCCAGCACCCCCAGAGCCACAGGGGGGGCGCTGGCAGAGGGCTCTGCAGCTGCGCCCTCTACCCCCCCCTGCGCTGGCGGCATCAGCTTTTCCCCCGGGCCGGGAAAAGGGAGAGCCGCTCCCCGCCCGCTGCCTCCACCCAGCAACGCCCGGCACGGAGCTCTGGGAGCCAGCCTGGTGGGTTTTGGACCACACAGCCCGGCCAGCTGCTGCTCTGCCCGGGGAGGATGCAGGGAGGGATCCCCAGGGAGATCCGGACTCATGGAATCACTGATGGGTTTGGGCTGGAAGGGACTGTAAAGTTCATCCAACCCCCTGCCATGGGCAGGGACACCTTCCACTGTCCCACGTTGCTCCAAGCCCTGTCCAACCAGGCCTTGGACACTTCCAGGGATGGGGCAGCCACAGCTTCTCTGGGCAACCAGTGCCAGGGCTCCCCGCCCTCCCAGGGAAGAATTCCTTCCCAGTATCTAATCTAAACCTGCCCTTTGTCAGTGCGGAGCCCTTCCCCTTTGTCCTGTCGCTCCGTGCCCTGGTGACAAGTCCCTCTGCAGTTCCCTTGGAGCCCCTTGAGGCACCGCGAGGTGCTCCGAGGTGTCCCCGGAGCCCCGCACAGCCTGGCAAGGGGAAAGGGGGGGAAGGGGCCACCATGCTCTCCCCGTGGCTCCGGAGTGAAACCGAGCCGGGCGCGTCAGAGCGGCGGTAACCGGATCGCTGGCATACCAGCCCTGACTCAGCACGGCCCCGCTCCCGCCCGGCCCTCCCCGGGGATTCACCCGCCGAGGCGGCACCCAGGCAGCGGGGACAGGTCCTGCCTGACGGGCAGGGCCCGGGTGGCTCCCGCGGAGGTGGCTCCCGAGGCGGGGCTGCTGCCATCCCGCGTGGGGACACTCGGAGGCTTCGCAGGGAGCGGGGAGTTAGCACAGCCAAGTCCTGCCAGGCAGCCTGGTCTCCCGCTCCCTGTTTCCTCACCTGGCACCTTGGAGACAGCGGTGGGAGCTGCCCCGAGCCTCCGGGTCCCCCCCGTCCCGCAGCGGGGACGTTCCCAGCGCACACGTCCCTCCCGGCTATATATAGCCAGCACCGCGCTGCCGGTGCCAGCGCCCCGAGAGAGCCCGGAGGGGGGAAAGGGAGCCCTCCGCCCCACCCGGAGGGTGGGAGCTGCCTGGCCAGAGCCAGGGATGAGCCATGGGGCGGCTGCAGCCCGAGATGCAGCTGTGGGCGGCGTGGGCACAGGCGGGACAGGCAGGCAGGGAGGGAGGGAGGGAGGCTGACTTCACTCGCGGTGACCGAGTTCACAGCTCGACATGGAAAGATCCCCACCAAGCCGAGCTCCCCACCCTTATTGCAACCAGCTGCGGAGTTCTGGCACCCTCAGGGCTGGCAGCCCCCGGCAGGACCGCCCTGGCGACAGTGCCAGCCCCGGAGGGAGGGGGCTGTGCCCACCCACGGCCGCAGCGCGGCACTCGGAGGCTGCAGGTGCGAGCACCCTCAGCTCCCTGATGCACTGGCTGCATTATCTTGGGCTGCACCCTCTCCTGAGCAGCCGGAGATAAGCCAGGGAAGCATCCCAAACCCTGGATTATTTTGCTGTTACGGCCCCCACGCTCTCCCGGGAAAGCCCAGACCGTCGGGGAGCAGCCACCCAGGACGTGGCCGTGCTCTGAGGGGACACACCGGCCCCAAACCAGGTCGGCCACTCTCGGTTTCCTCCTGCCAGCACAGGTTTGGCAGGTTTGGCCAAGTGCTGTCACCAGCCCTGCCAAAGGGCCAAACCCAAGCTGCTCCCTGCGGAGAGGAAAGCTCCCCCGAAATCCCAGGGCAGGGGAGGATTCCCTGCCAGGGAGGGTCTCAGCTGCCCAGCCCGGCTGTGGCTGTTTCCTGGCAGCCATCAGCAGACACCTGTCTGCGGCTGCCTGCTTCCCAAAAACTTAGGAACTGACACGGGAATTCTCACACACTTGCTGGATAGGTACTGCACCCCCTGCCCCGGCATCCCACATTCCCAGCGCTGCCAAGGATGGGCTCTCAGGCACCCATCAGCAGTGTCCCTTCAACAGGTGGCAAAAGCATCCCAATCCTGCTCCAGGACCCAGCCAGGACATCCTGGCCCCCACGCTGGCCCCAAGGGATTCAGGGATTCAGAGGCAGCAGGGGAGCACTGGATTGGAACGGTGGGGAGTTCCAGGATGGGACCTGGGGGCACACGGGAGAGCCCCGGGCTGGGCAAACACCGGCTGGGCATAGAGGAAGGGCTGGCATGGATGGGATTGTCCAGGGGGGGCACAGGGAACGGGACAGAGCCAGCACAGGATGGAGTGTAAGAGTGGGGAACACAAGGGTGCAGCAGAAAGGGACCCGGGAGCACAGGATGGGATGGGGGAGCGCCAGGACAGGCGGGGGGAGCCCCGG
Organism: Haemorhous mexicanus; assembly: GCF_027477595.1. Lineage (NCBI taxonomy): Eukaryota > Metazoa > Chordata > Aves > Passeriformes > Fringillidae > Haemorhous > Haemorhous mexicanus. The sequence goes on from NC_082344.1 coordinate 2,202,615, forward strand.
GATGGCACCGGGAGGCAGGTGCAGGATCGTCAGTCTGGGAGCGGGAAGCAGAGGACGGTGCCGGGACGGGGGGGTGACACCGGGCTGGGACAGGGGAGGTGACGCCGTGCAGGGACGCGGAGCGCCGTGCAGGGGCGGGAAGCACCGGCCCGGGACGGGGAGGAACAGCCTGCCAGCCGCTGGGTATCGCGGGGCCGGGCAGGTGGCGGGGCAGGGGGACGCCCGTGCTTACCGGAGGCGAGGGCCAGGCAGAGCAGCAGGGTACCGGGGCCGCCGCCCGGGGCCGGGGCCGCCGCCGCCTCCATGCGCGCCGCCGCCGCCTGCCCGGTGCCCGGTGCCCGGCAGCTGCGGCGGGGCGGGACGGGGGCGGCCGCTCGGGCACCGCCGCCCTCCTCCTCCTCCTCCTCCTCCTCCTCCTCCTCCTCCTCCTCCTGCGCCTCCTCCTCCTCCTCCTCCTCCAGCTGCGCAGCTCCCAGCCCGCCGGAGCCATCCCCCGGCGGTGCCGGTGTCCCCTCCCGGGTGTCGCACCCACGCGTGTCCCACCTCGTCCTGCCAGGAGGCGTCAAGCAGATGCCTCGCCGCGGATCCCTGGGATCTGGGCAGCCAGAGGGATCCCCCATCCTGCCGTCACGGCTTCCAGCCAGGGCTCCGGGCATCCCCTCTCCAGAGGGACAGAGGGCCTGCGCCCCAGTCCAGCCTCGCTTCCCCAGAGCATTTTTCCCTGGTCAGCTTGCTGTGGCAAGGTGAATTAATGCACAGCCAGCGGCTGTAAAACACCTTCCCAAGGGCCCTGGCAGGCAAGGACGGCAGCCCCGGTTTATTCTGCAAGGGGCTGTGCCTTGGCAAAATACACCTCGGGGTGTCATTTTTCCCTTGGGGGGTGCTGGGAGGGTATTCCCGGTCCCCCGAGTGACATTCTGGGGAACAGGAGAGACCCACAGGGCTGAAGGTGTCCCCCGGGCGCCTGCGTGTCCCCTGCTGCCTCCGGGGCTGCTCGGCAGGGATGCTCCGGCGCTGTCCTGGCTCCCAGCAGAGCTCAGGGGCTCTCCCGGCAGAGAGGGGCGCGGGCAGGGAGCGGCCGCGGAGCCCCCGGGCGCCGATGGAGGTGGAAATGAAAGACTGGAAAGAACGGGTGACCTCAAACCGCAAGCTGGCAGCTATTAATGCGAGTGCTGGCAGCCACCCAGCCATGCCATTTGGCCGCTGGCCAGCGGGTGAGCAAGCTCCCCTAGCCCTGGCCAGCCAAAAATTCCTGCTGCAGGCTCCGGCACACCGGCCCCTCGGCTCACGGCCACGCCGGCTCCCTGCCGGAGCCCCCCCCAAAAACAGGCAAAGCGTGATAAACCACAAGGATGGTGCAAAAGCTCTGCTGGGGGCTTGGGCAAGACCAGCAAAAGGGGCAGCTGACAGCAGGATGTGGCACAGGGCCACCCAAGGGGAGCTGGCTTCATCCCGGTGGGGTGGGCAAAGGCAGAGAGCAGGCAAAAAACCCCAAAATTTAAAAATCCTCGTGCCCACTAAAAGAAAAATTCCCCTCCAGCATCCTTCATATCTGGATAAAACTGGTGGGGGAAGCATTTTAAAGAGATTTTTAAAGAGCTGGAGCCTCAGGGAAGATGGCACCAGCAGCAATGGGAAAGAGATGGCAAAAGTTAACCCCAAAAAAGGATCTCTCCCTGCTCCACCGTGGCCTTGCCGGGAGGAGCAGGCCGAGGTGACCAGCAGGTGGCAGCTGGAGCCCAGGGCTGGTGGCCCTTGGAAAGCTCCGGGCTTGCCACAGCCCGGCCCGTGGCACCCCAAAGGCGACTCGGGCGCGGAGCTGGCACCCGAGGCACGGAGAGGGGCAGCGGAGGTGCCCAGCCCCGTCCCCCCCAAAAAACTCCTGCCCCTGGAAGCACGCAGGGATGTGAGAGGGAAAGCAGGGAGAGGATCACGCTGTTCCCACGGCAGCAACACCAGCATTATTTTCCCTCCTCCCCAGCTCAAGGAGAGCAGAGATGCTGATAGTGCCCGACTGCCTGAGGAATGCCAGCTGACTTGGATTTTGTGCCCTGCTGGTTCAGGCCCAGAGCCAGGATCCATCCTGAGAAAAGGCCACACAATACAGCAGAGCAGGGGGCTGGCTGAGCAACCCCGGGTAAAGATAGCCCGGCCAGAGCCCGGGCTCCGAAAATCCTTTTCCATTGTGAGCATGCAAAAGCCTGGGGAGGATGAGTTCAGCCTGAAAATATTTCACCCGCAGCAGCACAGCTCTTCCCAGAGGGAAAGAGGTGGAAAAATGGTCCTAGTACCTCCTGCTGTGCCACAGGTGTCTGTCTCCTGGCTGGGTCCTTTGGGCGCTGGGAGCTGCACTTTGGGAGCAGTTTGTGCCATGGAAAGGCAGGACCCTGAGTGCCTGCCTCCCCTTGATTCGTGTACCTGGCTTGGGGGTCCCCAGGGAGGTCCAGAATCACGGGGTCACACAACAGTTTGGATTGGAAGGGACATTAAAGCTCTCCGTGTTCCAACCCTGCTGCCACGGGCAGGGACACCTTCCACTAGCCCAGGCTGCTCTGGAATTTGCCCAACCCGTCCTTGAACCCTTCCAGGGACGGGGCAACCGCAGCTCCTCTGACCGACCCTCACACTCAGCCAGGAGCTGGCACGGCCCTGGGAACCAAGAGGCACAAGTGCTGGCGACACGGAGCACCCCAGGTGGGTGCCACCGGCCGGCACCAGAGCCCCCCACGCCCGGTCCCCAGTGTGCGACACCCGCCGGCAGCGTGTGGCACTCGGCATCCTTTGCCGCATCCCGGGACAGGCGGGCCGGTCCCGGTGCCCTCACCCAGCACGGTCGGTCCCTGGCACCCGGCGCCCGGTCCCGCATCCCCGGCGGAGTCGCTCTCGCATCCCGCGGCGGTGCCGGGGCCGGCAGGTGCCGCTGTGGGCCGGGCGGCGGGCGGGGGGCGGTGGCGGGGGCCGGGCCGGGCCGGGCGGCGGCGGGGCCGGGCGGTGCGTCCCTCCCGCCGCGGCTGCCAGCGCCGCCGGCACCATGGGCTGCTGCTGCCGCCTGCTCTTCCTCGCCCTCCTCCTCCTCCCGGCAGGTAAGCGCGGCGGGATGCGAGGGGGGACACGCCGGGGACCCCGCGGGGTCGGGCGGGGAGCGATGGGGGCGGCGGGGACGGGCGAGCCCCGCGTCTGCCGGGGACAGCCCGGCTGCTTCCCGGAGCCCACCGTGGGTGCCGCTCACACCCCCAGTGTGAGGGGGGTCATCCCCAATGACAGCGGGGCAAGGGGTGTTCCACCCCGCTTTTCTTCGCCCCTCGCCCCTCGGAGGCGTCCCCAGCGGAGTCCCCGACTGCGCCAAGGAGGGCGACTGGATGGGACCACCGGAGTGTCCTCACGGCCACCCCCCGGCCGGGCTGGAGTCACCCCGGCCCCGCATGTCCCTTCCCTCCGCGGGCGCTGCTTCCAGGGAGCTTCTGTGCTGGCTCTCCCTGGCCTTGAGCCGAGGCTCGCACTCCCCCAGCCCCTGGCATCTCCCCCCGGTGGCACCAGCCCCCCCATCCCACAGAAACGCCCGATTTGACACCTTCCCCCTCTGAGACGCTCGGCGGGGACACTTCTGTCCCCGGCTGATGCGACAGCGAGCGCAGGTCACCCCTCCGCCCGCCCAGGCTGGGCTTTTAATAAACACGAGGAGCCGCCTGCCCGGGAACATGGAAAACACACTTGCATAACCGGGGACGCTGCGCGGGAGGAGAGATCCATCGGCTGGGCTGTCACTGTCACATCGCTGCCGGCACAGCAGCCCGAGGGGACGGGCCCGAGCCGGGCTGAGCTCCCCGGCACAGCCCGCAGGAAGGCGGCAGCCGCGGGACCCCCAGCCATCGCCCCGCACCTCGTCCCGAGGCGGGAGATCTTCCCTGGATCAGGGAGAGCTGGGTGGATAATTGTCCCTGAAAAACGGGGATTTGCCGGAGAGCTCCTGATCTGTGCTTCCCGAGAAAATGCGATCGGGAGGGATGGGGATGAGCACTGGGATGCTGGGGATGCTCTTTCTTCTCCTTCACGGGCCCAAATCTGCCCCTAGAGCAGGCGGTCTCTGGCGGGAGGCAGCCTTTGGGGTCGGGGGGCGGGCTTTTCCCAGCGCCCGGGCCAAACCCCAGGCTGTTCCCACGACCATCCCTCTCCAAAGCTCCGACGCCAGCCAGGCTTGGCACGAGAAACAGAAAAGATTTCCCTGGACTCTGGTCCCACGTCCCTCAGGCTGCTCCCAGACGGCCCCTGAGCATCTTTCAGATGCTTTCTACAGCATTATTTTTGCCCCCACTGAAATAATTTTTTTAAAAAAAGAGTGTGTGTATACATATATATCTATATATATATCTATGTATATCTCACTTGGGAGGAAACACCAAGCACGATTTAAATTTGCTCCAAGCTCATTCTTCAGGACTAAATGACAGCCAGGACGTCACTGGCCAGGAGTGAAATAAGTCTGGGCTTTGCCTGGCCACGTAATGAAAGAGCGGCGTCTCGCACAAGGAAGTTTTTATCCTGTTATTACTCCTTCCTCTGGATGGAAATTGAAACCTGTTTGGCTTTCCTGACCTGGTGCCCAGCCCCAGGCCCGCTCTCCCCTCCTGCAGTTCCCCCTGTGCCCCAGCTGAGACATTTCTCAGTACCTTTTAGAAGCAGATCTTGGTTCCGAGTGCTCCTTTGTGGAGGCTCTGAGCTGCTTTTTGGGCTCTCAGAGCCTCATGGGCTCTTTGATTCTGCCACTGAGGAGGCAAATCTCCAAGCACTCTGCTCCCCCATGAGCTGAAGGACAGGGGGGTTGGGTAATTATCCCCTCTCCCAGCCCAAATGAGCAATCAGCCTCTAATACCAGAGGATGCTCCAAAATTCCTCTGCCAAGCCCTGTTGCTTGTGCCCCTGGGAGGGGCTGGAATGGGGCTGATGAATGTTGGAAGCTGCACCTGGAAGCACTAATTAGCAGCCAGCCAGGAAAATTACGGAACTGGGGAGTTGTCACCAGGGCAGAGCTGCTTCTTGCAAAACTCCTGGCTGGCTCCAGAGCCATATCCAAGACATGGGAAAAAAGTATTGTGAGGTGTCCCCAGCAGGCAGGTCCATCTGCCAGCTCCCAGCCCCAGGAGAGAGCAAAGAGCATCCCATGGGATCCCTTATTCCCCTTCCCCAGGGAAAGCAGCACAGCATAACACCTGTTGGCATGTTTCAAGAATAAAACTTGAAATACTTAATTTGTTATTTAAAAAAGCAAGACATCATTTTAGAAGGAGCTGGTGCTGTCAGCTGCTGCTTTCCACCCCAGGTCCTCATCAGGTACCTCTGGCTGTACAGGCTGACAGGTTTTTTGCCACTCTCAGGAGGAAGAAAACCACCTAAAAGTTCCTCTTCACCTCCCTTTTCAGCTATAATTTCATTGCAGCATCAGCATCAAGGGCTTAAGAGCTGAATAATCGAGCAACACTTAGTTTTGGGGAGGGGAATCACACCTTTTTTTGGCTGGAGCCTGGGTTTGTGGTGCCTCCAGAAGTCCTCACCTCTGGGCTGGGATCATGGGGCAGGGAAGAACTTGGACACCCACCCCAGAAAAGGAAGGAGGGAGCGTGCAGCATGCAGGGAGCCATGTGATTTTTTTTTTTAATAAAAAAAAGCTATTTTCAGCTGGGAAGAGCAGAGACAGCAGGGTGCTGGAGCTTCCCTCCTGCCTCCTCAAGGGGAGTCTGCCCACAGCAGCATTCCTCAGGCTCTGGAGGGTGTGCAGGCCTTGTGGCTGGGACAGATGGACAGATGGACAGAGGGATTTCTGCTGTGCAGCTGTTTCTCTGAGCTACAGAAAGCCTCAGAGCAATTAGAGCTCAGGCACTTAACGAGCATGCAGCAGAATAAAACTGATCACGCAGGAAGCCAGCTCGGCCTGCCAGTAAATCAGAGCAACTGCACATTCATTGGATCTGATGGCCCTGGCTGCTTCTCACGGGCAGGGAAGAGCTCTGCCTTTCACCTGGTGGTGTTTCTGCCCTCTGGCTTTCTCCCTTGGCATCCTCCTCCTCTCAGAAATGGTTTCACACCATGGCCAGCAGGCCCTGGCGCTGAAAACAGAGGGGACAGAGCAGCAAGGAGTGGAGCAGCACGTCAGGCAGGGGTGCTGCTGCTGCTGGCACTGGGGTCACCAGCACTCACAGGCACTGCTGGAGCTTTGCTGCACACCTCCAGCTGGAGATGCCCCAGGAGCCACCATTTCCCACCACTGATCCAGCTGGGTGCTCCCTCTGTGATGGCAGGAAAACCTCAGAGCCCTCAGAAGAGCTCCCAGACCTCCCCATCACCCGTGTTTCTTGGAGATAACGAGGCAAGAGCCCACAGCAGTGCCCCAGAAGGAGAAAAACACGAGGCAAAGGCCCAGAGCAACCACCACATCCTCTGTGCTCCTGCCCCCACACCGGCACAGAGCTCAGTCACAGCCCTGTGCACTCCACTTGGAGCCCCCAGCCAGGAGAAGAGAACATCCCCAGATCCCAAACTGCATGGGGACAGGGAAGGTGAGGCAGTGCAGGGCTGAACAGCTGGAAAAACTCGTTGAACCCAAAGCAAAAACCAGTTTGGCTTAGTCCTAGCTGCTGTAAGGAGAGCTTTTGCCATCCACAGCCAGATGCTGCTGATTTTACAGCAAAGAAATACAATGAAAATTATACCTGAGCATTAACAAGGGGGAAGGGAACTGCCAAAAACCAGCACAAGTTATGGGAATCCCCAGCCACAGAAACCAAAGCCGAGCCAAGGAGGTCACGGGCAGGAAATCCTCACTTATATTTACATCTAGATTGTTTTACTGCTCTGCATCACTTGACCTGGTTACAACCCAAGGCACGCTCAGGGGACTCAGGGCTGTTCTGTCATCAGCATTTGGTGAGGAGCAGCAGGACACAGGACCAGCAAAAGGTATTTTTTTTGCTCACTGCTGTGATTAAAGCCAGGTTTCTACAGAGCTTTGCTTTAAAGAGCAGCGATGCTTACCCATGGTCTTGGCTACTTGTGTTTTTTGGGTGTTTGCCAGCTGCTAAACTGGCCCAGCAAGTGGCACCCAAGCTGGCTGCAGCAGTGTGTGTCCAGCAGCTCTCCTTGCTGCGCTGCTGCTGCTGTATTTCTTGTTCAGAGCAGCTGCTGGGATTCCTTGTGGAAGGGCAGGCAGAACAAACAATACCCATGTTATGGAAACTTCCATGATCCCTTTGGCCTTGGCTGCTGGGGGAGCATCCCTGGCTGCAGCTGGGGCCTGGGGGCTGTAGTTAATTGGGGCTGCTCCTGGGGGTCTCCTGTGGCCGTGTCAGAGGCCACGAGCTCTGCAGTGAGCCTGGCTAAAAGCTCCCTCTCTGCCTTATCAGTGGCTGCTTGTTTGCTGCTCCGGCCTGATGTCATTCACTCGGGCTGGAGACCTTCTCTGGTGGCTTTTAGGCTGCCTTTCAGCTGGCAGAGCAATTCAGGATCCGCTGCAATGGCTTCTGGAGTGCCTGGGAAGTGCATCCTGGAGAGGCTGCCAGCCCAGGTCAAGCAGGTCTTTCCCAAGAGGAGCATGAGCACCACTCAGCTCCTGCTCTGTGTGCCTTCCAGGAGCCAGGAGAGCACCGTGGCAGCAGGAGAGAGAGATAACTCACCAGGAGAGAGAGATAATTCCTCAGGCTGGCATGTGATTAGGGCTAATATTCCCCTAAGAATATTCCCTTCCCCTTAGAATATCCCCTTTCCCTAAGAGCAGGCTATTTGAATGACAAAGCTTTGGGTTCTTCCTTCTCTGGATGTTTTCTGTATTCTGTAGTGAGAAAATCCTAGGAAAAGGACTTTGCAAAGCTGCTGTGGGGCACTTTGTGACACTGTGGGGCACAGTGTGACACTGCTGCTTTCCTGGGCGGTCACCTCATCCCGGCCGGCCCCTGCCTCGCTCCCTGCTGCATTCCAGCAGGGTGGTCAACTGCCCCAAGTGAATTAGAGGAGTAAATTCCTCAGGGCTGAGCTATGCTGGGCATCCTCTGGGAGCTGACATCCCTCAGTCCCTCTGCCAGCCCGTGCTGGAGGTGTTTCAGCCTCCCAAGCCACGTGGTCCTGCGCAAAGTGCTGTGGTGTCTGGTTCGTCCCTTGTCCCCCAGCAGCAGCTCCTGCAGACCAGGTGTTGGGGAAACCAAGAAGAGCTCTGCTTGGCCTTTGTTTTCCTTTTGGATTTCCCTTTCAGATGCATTGGTGAGAGGACAGGACGTGCACACAAGGCTGCCCACCAGCTGGGTGCAGGGACACGGATGGGGACACACGGAGCACCAGCCAAGGGGACCTTCAACCCTTTTGTCCCTCAATCCTAACCCCATTCAGAAGCAGCCTGTGTTGCTCCTAGGATCATGGCAGGGCTTTCCTGGGATTATCTCCCCTGGGTGAGACCCCAGGGGCAGTGGCTGGGTCCCAGATCCCCCATGGAGGAGGCAGGGGACAGCACAGCACTGGCACGGGCTGCTTGTAGGGAGAGGCAGGGGAGACCAGGGCTGAGCTCAGCTTCCTTGCTCTCCTGGGAAGAGTCCCTGTGACTTGTGACCTCCCTGGCTGGGAGCTCTCAGCCAGCAGCCAAAGATTGTTCCTGCCTCCAGTTCTGGCTCAGCCTCCGAATTTATGCCCCTCAGATGTTATCGGAAAGTTCCTGACTCATCCCGGCCAGCAGCACTGCCAGCTCTGCTCTGCCTCCAAAGTTCAGGCAGATCATGGGAGCTCTGCTGACCCCGAGCACTTGGGGACATCAGGGTGGCTTTGCAGGGAGGTGGAAAGCTGCCTGTGTCCCTGAGGGACCGGGAGCATCTGCATATCCAGAGGTAACAAACCCCTGAGGTGCTGGGAGGATCCTGCTTGCTGGGCTGCAGAGGCTGGCTGGGACCTGCTGGAGAAACCTGAAAGGTCCAGGTGGGAAAATACTGAAATACAGATGGATTCTGAACCATGTGGTGTGAAGGGTCCTTGGCCCAGGCCTCCCTGCAGTGACCAGATTCCAGCTTGTCATTCCCCTCCTCCTCCCTGTGCCACGGGTTGTGTCCTTGGCCTGAGGAGGGTGACAGCTCAGGGCCATCTCCCACGGATTGTCCTCAGGAGAGCAGAGCAGCCACAGCCTCAGTCCCACCTCCAAAACCCCTTTCCTTGGGAAAATGGGGTCCTTCCACATGGACATCCACAACATCAAAAAAAGCCATTCTGGCTGCAGGACTGAGTCCCTGCTCACCAGTGCCAGATCCCATTGTTTCTGCGGGCAGGCACTGCATGTTTCTGTGCTCCCCACTCCTGATTAGTTCATTGCAGCTGGAGTGAGCTCCTGCTCTGCCCAGTGCTGGGCTTGGGATGCTCTCTCTGGGGGGTGGAACTAAATGAATACATGGAATTAAAATGCCTCTCCACGTCACGCAGTGCTGGCACACTCTTCCCTCATCCCAGCCACACTGAGGGGGCCAGTGCTGGACCAGTGCTGAGTTTTCCCCCCCTGGAAAGAGGGGAAAAAGCCCCAGCAGTCAGCTGGTGGGGACAGAAGGAGGAATGACTCATCTTCGTGCTAAGAAATGGAGACAAATGAATGAATGCACAAGGAGATGGGGGGAGAGGAGAAAGAGATGTCTTGTGTGATCACTCCACAGCTGCACAGGGGCTGCTCAGAGGAGGAGCTGCTTCCCCCTGCTGCTGGCAGGAGATGCTGGGGGTGACTGGGGTGACCCCAAACTGGGGGGAAAACGGGGCTGATTTATGCCAGGACAGCTGGTTTGCTTTGAACCTCACCTCTAGGTAGATAGCTATATTTCCCCTCTCTTCATTTTAGATGGCTCTCCCCATCCTACAACTTATTTCCAGCTGAATTCCCAAGCCCTTCAGCGCTCTCCCAAGCACCAGCTTGCCCCAGGGATTGCTCTGTCACTAACATTTCTTTGTCTCACTCCTAGGACTGGGCCATGACTCCCCAGAGCCACCCCATATCCCCATCCCCCCCTTGCTCTGGGGGGGTGTCCCAGTGAAACCAGACTCCGGGGATGGCCCCACACCGGCTCCAGCCCAGCCCCAGCCACCCTTGTCCACGGGACCCTCCGGAGATGGGACATCCTCCAGGCCCCCGGAGGGGGATGGCCACAATGCCAGCACCCCGGTGGCAGCACTGTCCCCTGCTCCTGCCCCCCTGGGCTCCACGGCCACAGCAGAAGGTGCCTCCGTGGCCTCCAGCCCCGGCTCGGTGCCAGCCGCCCCGGAGGCTCCCCGGACAGCAAACCCTGCCAGCCTGGCAAGAAGCACCCTGGATTTGGGGGCAGCTGCCAGCCCCACAGACCTGGCTGTGCCATCACCTGCCCCCTCCCTTCCCAGCAGCCAGCCCACCTCACCTCCCGGGACGGGCCCGTCCCCGACACCCGTCCTCGTCAGCCCGGCCGCGACCCAGCCACCGCTGCTGGCCAAGGATGTCCCCTCCCTGGGGACGCTGGCCATGGCACCGAGCCTGGCCATGGAGCCAACATCCCCCCCAGTGACTGTGATGAGCCCCACGGAAGCCCAGGCCACGGCCTCGGAGAAAACCACCGGGGTCACCGTGGAGGAGGTCCCGCGTGCCCTGAGTGCAGGTGAGCTCCCCGTGTGCACACAGAATGGCAGGGTGCTCAGGCAGGAGGGGCAGAGCCCCACACAGGAAGGGAAGAGGTGCTCAGCCTCCTCAGAGCATCACTCTGCAAAATTCCTGGAGGAGCCCGTGTCATCTGATGCACTGGCAGAGCCTGGGAGCGGTGGGTAACACATCTCGGTTGCCTGGAGATGTGAATAAAATCCTCAGCTCTAAATTTGACTTGAAACACTCGAGGATGAGAGGAAACAAGCGGCTGGATGGTGGGTGCAGCCTGAGTTAGGATGGTGTAGGTTTTAGTTTACCCTCCTGGAGCCCTCAGGAAGCTGACACGAGCTTGTCCCCGTCCCCTTGTGCAAGCACGGGGAGCTTACAAGTGCTCCACGTGGCTGGAAAAGGGGAGACCTGGAGCATTTCCTAGCCTTGGCTCAGCACTGGGTGCTGCCTAGTGCTGGGAACAGCATCAGAGAGTGAGTCCACAGTTCCCGAGCTGTGTTTCATCCTACATAGACCTGCTCTGCATTTATTGTAAGGGGATCATTGCCAAGATAAAGGGGGGCCCAGCCTCTCCTTTGGGATGCAGCGAGGGAATGTTCCCCCCATCAGAGATGGTGTGGGTGAGCTGGGAGCAGCTGGGGAGTGGGATGTGTGCCATGGAGCCAGGACTCAGGGGGCTGAAGCCTGACCCTGCCCTTTCTGGTGTTTGATGCACAGGCAGCATCGTGGCCATAACCGTGACGGTCATCGTGGTGGTGGTGCTGGTGTTCGGGGCAGCTGCCTACCTCAAGATCAGGTAAGGCTGGTTTTGGGGGGGCTCCCTCCCTGAGGCTCCCTCTGACCATCACCAGGATGATGCCAAGTGCCAGGAAGATGCTGTCCCTAGGGGCAGCAGGGCAATCTGCAGCCTCTGGTGCCAGCAGGGCTCCGTTTCTCACCACTCCTGTACTGGAAAGCAGAGTTTGCATCCCTCCTTTTGCAACAGCCCTGCTCAAATGCCAGGGATGCTGCTCAGCATAGTCATATCCAGTAATTATCCCTTGGGAAAGCTGGGACAATAAACAGCAGCACAGCCCAGTGCTGAGCATCCCTAATGAGCCTTTGCTGACAGCTGAGATGAGCAAAGGTCTGGTTTTAATTCCCTGGCCAGACTGATTCAACGGGGGCAAAATGCAATCTGGGCTTCTCTTCCCTTCTCCTGGTCCTTCCTGTTAAAATACCCCAAAGCTTGACCTAGGGAGCCTTTGCATGAATATTTCTTCATGCCACGGCAAAATAAGCAACAAATCCTCCAAGTAACCTCAGGTTTGCTCTCCCTGGCAGGCACTCCTCCTACGGGAGGCTTCTGGACGACCACGACTACGGCTCCTGGGGCAACTACAACAACCCCCTGTACGACGATTCCTAGCAGGGAGGAAACCAAAAACCCCAAAAACCCTTAATTTATGAATTAGCGCTTCTGCAGCAGAGCATCCGCTGTCGAGGAGATGCCGGGCACGGAGCCCCTGCCTCGGGCAGGATGACCACGGGGCTGCTGGAGGGCAGCAACTGGAGGGCAGTGCTGACAATAAACCTCAATTTTGGCCTTGGAGCAGGAAACCAGGTCGTGGGGCAGGCCAGCCACTTGTTGGAGATGAGGGAAGCCAAATTCCTCAGGGGGAAGGGCTGGGGAGGTCGAGGGAGAGGATGGAGGTTCAGCCAGTGCTGTGGCATCCTTGGAAATGCTGCTGCCCTGTGATCTGGGGGGAGTGGGGGGCTGCTGAGCCAGAGCCAGCAGTGTGCCGGGGTCTCCTGTGCTTTCACATGTCCCTTTCCCTAAAATCACTTCCCTGTGTTGCCCTGCTACGAAATCCTTTGCCTTGTCTCCCCAAGAACCATGAACAGCTATGGGGCTGCTCAGTCACTGCTCCCTTTCTTTTCTTGGAGGTGCTTCCACGCAGAAGTTCCTAATTTAAGTTTTTCCATGGAATTGTGGGGGGTTTGGTCCCAAAAGCAGCCCAGGAGCCCACGGGAAGATGCACTGACCATCCATTTCATACACGTGGCTGCTCGCTCCACAGCTTTGTTTCCATTCCTCAAAAAAACTTGGCTGCTAAAATACAGCAGAGTGTTCTTTTCATCCCCAACTTGTGTTCAGCTTTTAGTGTGGGAAGGCTGGGGGTGGCTGATGGCAGAGCTGGTTTGGGAAGGGGATGCTCAGCAGCTTCTCCCTCTGGCTAAATTCCCTGGCAGTGGAAAGCAAAGCCCTCAGTCCTTGGTGAGAACAAGAAAATAAACCTGTGACTGGTTGTTGCACCTCCCAGCCACAGCCAGCCTGGAAAACTGCTGGGGCTGGGAGCATACACAGGGAAGCACAGGCTCTGAAGATGCTTAGGATGAGCAAAATTCATTTCCACCTTTTTGGCACCCAAGAATCAGTACATTAGGCTACCTTGGCTAAGAAAAGCCACAAACTGAATTCAAAAAACCATCACCCTTCTTCTCTGGAAATAAACTGGGTGTTGTGCTGCTGCTGCCAAACAGAGGGAATAAAGGTGGAGGAAAAGCCATCCCCTTCTATTAAAAGTATATAACCCCAAGGGAATAAATTCCTTTTCCATGAAGGAGGACAGAAATGGGGTGTCAGCTTTCCTGCTCAACCCTGTGCCTGGATCCTCAAAATCAACTACTCTCTCTTGCCCTACAATGCAAGGAAGAAGCTGTAGGTATTTTTGGGAATATCCTGGGATGAAAACAGATTCCTCACCTCTCTGGGACCAGACACTATCCCCAGTGACATGGATGATATGGACATGGATGGTGTCTTTCCATCTGCAGGACTGTTTGGCAGGAGGAGTCAAGGCACAGGGCAGCCTAGGGAATAACAGATGCGTTTGCCAAGTGGAAAAAGCACTTCATTCCAGGGGGTAATGCCCTCAGAGGGAGGATGCCTGTGTTCCAGGCAATGCCTTCAAACACCTCTCTCACATTCCCACCCCAGACCCTCTGGCTTATTGAGGGGTTTCTGTCCCACACCAGTATAGCAGGGGAAAAGGGGGAAAGGCAACCAGGACATGCCCTAAAAAAGGCCCTTTTCCTTCTCTTTTAAAAACCAACGGGGTTAACCCTGCCACCAACTTGTTTCATTTGCAAAACCAGCCAATTCCCATTTTTCCCAAAGGCTCCCACAACCCTGGCTCAATTCCAGCTCCTCCCATCTCCCTCACCTCCCTCCCCCGCCCCTCCTTTGGCTCCGTTTCATCTCAGAGCTATTTTATTTATACAGAGAGAGGAATAGCTGGCATAGCTCCGTGGTGAGGAACATCCCATCCCCCGAGCCCGCCGGGGTGGATGCGATCCCGCCCTGCCCTCGCCGGCTGGGAGCTTCATCCCAGCTTCCAGACTCCCTCTGGCCTCCCTAATGATGCTCTTGTTTGGTGAATACTCCCATGCATCAGCCACCTTTCCAAGCCTGAGTTACCAGAGTGAGTAGCTCCAGGTTGCAGGTGTCAGAAGCCAACTCCAGCCGGGACCACGAAGGAGCAAATCCAAGGACACCGCCCCGTTTCCAGCATGGAGGTCCCAGCACAGCCCTGGGCTGAGCCCTGCAGAGACAGATGCTGTCCTTCTGAGGTATAAATAGCACAGCACGAGGAGCCTCTCCCTCATTTCCAGCTGGAAATTTAAAAACAGACAGATTCCCTGCAGCCAGGCAGGGGCGAGACAGCCCCAGGAGGGGGCGGCTGAACCAGAGGTTCAACACAGAACACCCCCACTTCCATCCCATATGATGCTACTGGAGCAAGCCAAAACCACACCAGAGGCACCAAACCAGCCCAAAACTGGGGATCCCAATCAGCTGAGCCCCCCAGCCCTGCACTGTTCCACTTGCTGCCTCCCTGAGTCCCTCTCCATGAGCTGCAGAGCTGGGCAGGCTCTGCCTTTATTAATAGCTCCCTGACCTTGTGTGCAGCCCCTGAGCCTGCTGAACTCCCACTTTTTTCCCACAAAGCAGCACTAATCCCTTCTTCTGATTCTGGCCTGGAGGGGTGAGCAAGGCAGGATTCCAGGTGCCAGGGAGTGAGGGAGCTTGAGCTGCTGTTTCCATCCCTGGATCATCCCAGTGCCCTGATGCCAGCATCGCTCCTGCTCCCATCGGCTGCACCTCCATGGACAGGGCAGCAAAGCTCCATACAGCACCTCCCATCCCATAAAGCAACCCCCTGCCTGCCTTATCCCCCCTCCATTGCCCTTTATCCCCTGAAAATGCCATTCCTTTTCCTGCCCTGCCATTTATTCCCTGGCAAAGGGAGTTAAGGGCTCAGTGCCAAGATAAACACACCAAACAGCGGTTCAGCATTCCCTCAGCATTCCCATTCCCTCGTGCACTTTCCAGAGGCAAACACCAAAAACAGGGGAGCAAAAGGTCAAAATCACCTGGATCCCATACCATGAATAATTTTCCTTCCCAACACCAAAGCTCAGCTCAAGTAAGAATTTTCTTTCAGCCTCCTCTTGTGGCCGGAACCCAAACAACAATATTTCCAATTAATAACTGGAATAAAATTAGCTTCCCATTTAACAGCAAACCTACTTGGTTGTGATCTTGACCAGCACAGTTTTACTGTTAGCAACACACTCCAAGGCTACTTGGCCAGAGTTTTCTGGGATAACAACTTCTGCAGGCTGGTGGGAGCCCCACTGGCACTTCCAGGCTTACCTGGGAGCAGGTCTCCAGCCAGGGAAGGAGGTGGAGTCACCAGGTGCCAACCAAAGCAGCAGGGAGTCTTGCTTGAACCACAGAACAAAAATATGAAAACACAGGAGCTTGTAAAAAATAAAGCACTTATTTTCCTTCGAGTGTCTTGGGCCTCACACCTCCCCACATCCAACCATTTTTCAGCACTGAATCATGGTTTAAACTCAGCTGGGAATTTCCAGGGAGTACGCGTGTGAAAGAAGAGCACATCACGCTCAGTGTCATTTGTTTATTTTAATAGAGACCTTTTTTTACATTTATTTATAGCAGTGAGAAAAGTGCTCCGGAAAAAGATACCCCAGTCAAGGCATGCTACAATAGCTACCATCCAAATCCTAAATATTCCCTACAGAAAACGGCCACTGCTGGATTAAGAAAAGCTCATTTTACAACAGAACAAGTTAAAAATGAGTAGTCATAACCTGAAGAGTAACTAACCCTTTTTTGTATCTTATTACTGTAAAGTATCTGCATGTGAAACTCACAGAAATCAAGGACTTCCTGCAATATTTAAGACTGCAAAACACCTCAGGCAGGATGTTACGTGACAGAGGGTGGAGTTGGGGTTTTTTTTCTTTCAAAACGCAGCTGTTGTCCCCCCAGTGAAGTTCTACCATGAACAAACACCAAAAGCACAGAAAACTGGACCCTGGCCTGCTTTATTTCAGTGAACATCTCAGGCTCAGCCTGATGTGAAGGATGTGTTGCACTGTAGGTACCTAACCAGCACAATCCAGCTAGGCACGAGTCTCAAACCCTGCCCCACCTCAGCCTCTGCCAGTGAACAGTGCAAAACGAGGAAGAAACGGGGGGAAAAGCCACTGCAGCTGGCAAAGGAATCTGAGCAGATGGAAGGCAGCAAGTCAGGATGGGTGTCCAGGGGGAAAAAGGGGGCTTTGCACCTGGATCTTCCAGCTGCTCATCCCAGCAGGCAGGGCAATTCCCTTGTTTCAAGGGAATTCTGTACACACAGGTGGCAGTGCACGAAGGCAGCCGAGGATGCCACCCCTGCCCGCTGTCCCTGGGGACACCCATCATTCCCAGGGGGCACACACATCATTCCCAGGGAACACCACATCCTCACACACAGCCCCGTGGATGCTGGCACTAACCCCAAAGGCCTCTCAGAGCGACCCATTTTCCCCCAGAGCTGCCCCTCCACCTCCCTTCCCCTTCAGCTGCCCCAAACTCCTCCTGCCGCTGCAGGAGCCAGCCGCTCGCCACATCTCCTCGTGCTGCTCCTCTCACCTGCCTCCTCCCTGATGCAGTAAAGGACTCCTTGAACTGGGAAAACTGGAATTTTTACTGACACAAGAGTTGCTTTGTTCCCAAACCAGTCTCTGGCGGGGCCCGGCCGAGCGCCGCGCGCGCCCCGGTCACTGCTCCTCCAAGGACAGCCGGCACCGCCCGTCCTGGGCCGTGTTGTAGGACTCACAGCTCTGGCACTTCATGCCCAGCAGGTGGAACTGCACCGTGGAGCGGGCGTTGCAGTCGTTGCAAAGGATCTGCAGGCACACAGGGCAGTGAGGGAGAGGCTGCAGCACCAGCGCTGCGTGGGTGGGTGTATATAAACAGCAATGACGAACGCCCCACACGTGACAGCTCCTCAGCATTCCCCACCCCTTGGCCTGACTCCTGATCCAGCACGTGTCCCTAGTGCCCTCTACTGCCAGTAACTCCGAGGCACAGCTCCAGGGAAGGAGGCAAGGCTGCCCTCTTACCTCCACCATCATGTTCTGGTACTCGGTGGGCATGGGAGTCTGTGCCACCTCGTTGTCCAGCTGGCGCCAGTACCTGGTCATGTCCAAGGCCGAGTGCATGCACAGGGGACACCTGTAGCCTCTGGCACAAAGAGGGGGACACGTCTCAATCAGAAGATGAAGGGAGGCCATGAAACAAGTCCATGGCAGGGACAAGTTTCACATTGTAACAGGCAAACAAACAGCACGAAGCAGCAAGGTCTGGCAAACAGAACTGGAAATCAAATGCACTTGATCCCTTTAAGTTAACCCTTCATCCCTTTATGAGAGACCTTTAAGTCAGTTGGTACAGAATTGGCAGAGTGATTTTTACCTCTTGAGGCAGTATGTTTGGACTAGGGTAACACTGAGAGGAAAGATGTTTGGAAATACTTACTCCTTCAGCATTTCATCATAACATGTTCTGAAAAGGAAACACAGGTCAGTCAGAAAAACCGAGTTACTGACAGGGAACACACCTGCACTGCACAAAGGGGATAAGCCACACAGGTATCCCCAAGGCATTAATTTAAAACACCCCTAGGCCAAGTGACAGGAGAGCTTCACACTGTCAAAACTGACTGAGAGGGAAGACAATCCCCCTAGAGAAAATACTTCCTGGAGAAACACACTGTCCTCACAATGCAGGTCCCTCAGAAAGCAGCTGTAAGCAGCTGGTACAGACTGAACACTGCTGAATAAACACCCAGCACAATGCAGCAGGTGTTTCCCTTGCTCAGGTGTCTGCTTTACCTGTGAAGAAGGTGACCACACGGCAGAACGTGGGCTCCAACACGAGATGTGTGAATATCCTGTTTGGAGGCAAACAGAAGACAAGAGAGAAAGAAAATGAATTCACACACAGTCAAAAATAGGGCCACACACAGTTATCCAGGAGATGAAAAGAAGCTGCTCACCTCCAAACATATTGGACAGTCCTGCCTGGAGACATTTTCAATACACTTTGCAAATGGAAAAAGAGAAGAAAACATTATTCTGCTGTGTAGTTTTCCCATGTTTTTCTATATTGTAAAGCTCCAATAGGTAAAATTTCGTATGACTTCAACTAGTGGCACCTGTGTTGCTGTTAGGTGAATTTAGAGAAGGAGAACCCACTGCTCTCCCTGTTCCTGTGGCCTCAGATGGGGCTGAGGCCCATCCAGCTTCACGTTCAAGGCGTTCCTTTTTAAGATATAGACATTAGCAGTGCATCCTCACCTTGTGCTTTCCTTGGAGACTCAGGCTCAGGCACAAATTACACTTGGAGCAGTGGAAGAAATCCTCCTTGGGGCCAATCCTGCGGAGAGAGGGGTCAGGGCAGGGCCGGTGCCCGCGGAGCCGGGCCCGCCGCCCGCACGCACCTGCAGATGCCGCACTCCTGGCAGTGGTACTGCTTCTTGTCACGGTCAAACAGGTGGCAGATGTCACAGTAGTACTCCCCAAAGAGGCTGCCACAGCCCTCACAGCGCTGCTGGGCCTGAGGGGACGGGAACATCCTGAGTGCTGTGCCCGCTTCCAGGCTCCAAGAGGGGCGTGGAGCTCCTGGAGCGAGGCTGAGAGCTAAGAAGCGATCAACAGAGTGGACAGGACAGGCTGAGGGAGCTGGGCCTGCTGAGCCCTGATAAGGGATGGCTGAGGGGATCTAACCACGTCTGCAGGGATGTGGAAGGCGCCACAAGGATGGAACCAGCCCCTGCTCTATGCTGCCCAGGCACAGGCCAAGGGGCAATGGGCAGAGGCTGATGCACAGGCAGCTCCACCTGAGCAGGAGGAAGAGGCCTGGAACAGAGAGGCTGTGGAGTCTCCCTTACTGGAGATCCTCCAGAACTGCCTGGACACAACCCTGCGCCATATGCTCTGTGACCACAGGACATCCCGAGGTGGAAAGGGACCCACAAGGCTCCCAATGTCCAACGCTCAGCCCCGCACAGGAGCGCTCCGAGCATCCCACCAGGTGCCTGAGAGCACTGCCCACATTCCTCTTGCCCTCTGCCAGGATCGGGGCTGTGACCCCTTCACCGGGGAGCCTCTTCCAGTTCCTCTGGGTCAAGAGCTTTCCCTACCATCCATCCGACACCTCCCCTGACACGCCACCAGGCCATAACCCCGACAGGGAGCAGGGAGGTGGCACCGCATGCCCAGCGCGGCTCCCGCCGTGCCCTGCCGGACTCACCTTCTGCAGGAGCCGGCAGCGGCTGCACTGCACCTCGGACACCCGGAACCGGTCCAGCTGGTGCTCCTCGGCTCCGTCGTGGCACAGCCGGCACGGGTACAGCTTCCCGCAGCACGGGGCCTGCCAAGGGAAGGACACGGCATGGAGCGGGGCACCACGGAGCGGCCGCCACCCTGCCACGGCACGGCCGGCCCCCGCTCACCCACCCGCAGCCGGCAGCCCCGCCGGTAGTGCTCGCATCCCTGCTCGCATCCCGGCTCGCTTCCCGGCTCGCTTCCCGGCTCGCGTCCCTCCGATCCCTCCGCCGTGGCCATGGCCGCCGCCGCTGCCCGGCCCCGCTCCACCCTTTCCGCTTCCTCACAGCCGGTTCCGGAGGATTTGGAGATTCGGAATAGCTTCCCCCGCTCCCCGGCTGGGAGCCTCGTGTTCCCCTTCTCGCTGAAGCCTGGTTCGAGTTGGAGGGGAGCTCTGGAGATGTCCCAGGCCGAGCTCCCTGCCGAGGCGGGGTCACCCAGAGCAGGTGATAAAGGACCGCGTCCAGGCGGGCTGGGAATGTCTCCAGAGAGGAACTTCACAACCAATCACAGAATCGTAGAACATTCCAACTTAGAAGGCACCCATCAGGATCATCTAGTCCAGCTGCTGACCCTGCACCCCACCAATCCCACCAGCTTTGTCCAAAGACTCCTTGAGCTCAGTGATTCTCCTGGGTCCCATCCAACTGAGCAGATTCTGTGAGTCTTCTTCATGTCGAGGTGGAGCTCCTTGTGTTTCAGTTTCTGGACACTGCTCCTTGTCCTGTTGCTGGGCACACCAGAAATCTGGCACCATCCTCTTGACACCCACCTGGGAGATACTTGTATGGACTGATGAGATTCCTGCTGTCTTCTCTTCTCTAGACTAAGCAGGCCCAGCTCCCAGAGTCTCATCTCCTGAGGGAGATGATCCAGACTCCTCCACCATCTTCAGCCTCTGCTGGACCCTCTCCAGTAGCTCCTTGTCTTTCTTGACAAGGAACTGTGGAGCCCAGAACTGAACACAGTACTCCAGATGTGGCCTCACTGGGGCAAAGCAGAGGATCACCTCCCTGGACCTGCTGGCCACACTCTTCCCCATGAAAATGCTACCCCTTAAACCTTTCTCTTCTCCAAAAACCCAACTTTCCCCCAAAAACCTCCACTCTTCCCTCCCCAAACCTTCTTTTTCCTGCTGCATTTGCCCATGGCTACCTGACTGCTGTGGTCAAGTGGAGCATCCACTATGGGGACAGTCAAGCCTGGAATTGGAAGATCTTTTTATTTACAAATGAAATGTACACTTCAAGAAACAGCATAGAGACAAATCCCTAAATACAATGAGTTCAGACCATATTCTGTCGTGATCCATAGATAGGAAAGGCTGTATTTTGTGGAAAAATAAGTTCCAAAGTTAATGACACCACGTGAGTTGTGACAGGTGATGGAAAAAAGTTGTGAGCAAGACAAGGACAGTCCAAAACTGACCACAGACAAACTAAGGGCAAGTTAGCAAAAATTGTTACCAAACAGTCAAGGTTTACTGTCCCATTCTCCTAAGGGACCTAAAGGAACGATGAGTTACTGAGACATTCCACATGTCACCTACATCACAGTTCAGTATTCCACAGGGATATTCCTTCCTTCACCATCAACAGCAGCCAGACAACATACCCAGGGCAAACACCCCAAAGACAACTGCCCACATGTGGGGTCAAAAATGTGAAGGGAAAAGGAACCTAAACCAAAGTGACAAGTGCATTAGCGAGGGTTTCAAAGGAACAGCTGCAGATTTGCACATTTAGATATTCTATTTCTTGCACAGAGGTTTTCTTCACTGTCAAGGCAAAGGTGCTTTTCAATCCAGATCCGGCAGCCCACTGAAATAGGAGAATTTTGACAGCTGCTTTCGTCAGGATTCACTGAACAACAAACCCCTCAGGCGGGCAGCAGCTGGACAAAAGAAAGCCCAGCTTCCTTCAGAGTCCTCCAAAGCAGCTCCTGCCCTTGTCACACACCAATGACCACTACTCTTCTCAGACAAGACCTGGCCCTAAGCCAGAAGGTCAACATTCCAGGGGCTTTTTGCATGCAAGAAATCCAGCAGCAAAGGCAGTGCAAGCTCTGTCCTTGGCCTGGACCCGAGCCACTTCCGTGGCAGTCTGCTGCACCAGCAGGAGTAAGGGATCCTCCTCTCCCCTGCAGACACCTGGCAGCTTTAGCCCCTGGAAACTCAGATGGATTGCTCCCACTGTTCAGTCACCTGCATCAAGAGGAGAAAAGGAGAATGACTCTGGACAGACTAACAAAACACAGAGGTGCTCCTTGGTGAAAGGCTTCCTTTATTTTGCTTTGTTACACATCCTTACCTTGCTGAAGCTGTGCACTTACACCTCTGTGCTTCACAGATCAGAAAACTTGAGCTGTTTTTTCCCCTCCCCACATGCAGGCAGCCAGCTTCCCTTTTTTTTTGTTGTCCCACCAGCTTGCTCAACCCCCCAATTTCATTAACTGCTTCTTTTCCAGCCCCAATGCCCAGCACCTCAGCTCAGGAGAATGATTTACCGGGCACAGCAAGCTGTGTAATGCCTCCAGGAAGAAGTCTGTCATCAGCTGCCTGTCCTGAGCAAGAATGTGAAGTATAAAAGAATTTTCCTATTGCACTTCCCATCCCTAGGTGAGTGTTCATGAAACCATCCACTTGGAAGCCCCCAGCAGGCTACACAGCAGAAATGCAAGCCCACCTTTTACAGGCAGGTGTGACCATCTCCCCAGGGCTAGTGCTCGACCCTGGGGAAGTTGGCTTCTGATGCATCCGGCATCAAGGTCCCTGACAGCTGTAAATTGGGAAAGAAAGACACAGGATCAATTTACAAGTGCAACAACAACAGAGAAGACAATCAGAAACAACCTTCTAAAAACACATGCAATGCCAACACCTAATTCAAAACAAATCTGTTCTTTGGTGAAATAAGGCTTCAAAAAAGCTCCCCCAGTGTAAGACTTACGACCCCGAGGCAAATTCTGCTCCTTTAGGAGTCAAACTGGAATTCTGTGGGCCACGCTATTGAGAAAGTCAGCAAAAACCAAACCAAAGCAAACCAATACAGAGCAGCACAAACCACTTTATTGCCTTGCTACCTGCTGTGAGGGCAGACTTGAGTTTTGAAGGTCGATAGCAGCGAGGGAGGGGACTTGGGACTCTGCAAACATTCTATTTTCCTTCTTCAGAAATCTAGGATGCCGAGCTGCAAAACACAACCAAGGCGAGCCATGTTTAGGTAGTGAGGGCTGACACCCTGCTTTCCAGACACTTGTTTGGTACCCAGGTTGTATTTAGAGGAGCTCAAAGTTCCTACCTTCTGCTCCCCTCAGCTCGGGGAGATGATTTAGTTCTGGCAAACGCACATTTGTCTTGAGGAATTCCCATTTTTTCTTACTTGCCTGAAGGACAGATTTTTCATTAGTAACCTGTAGTCAAGGGCATATGGAGCAGCTCATGAAAATATAAACAAAAATAAAGCTATTTTCAAGCTTAAAAAAAGCAGTAGCACAGAGTGCTCTGATGTAGTTGGAATTTGTCCAAGAGTGAGACAAAAGGCTCTGATGTGTGTGAAGGAATTTAACCTGCTCAAGTGCTTTTTCTACACACGCAGTGGAAAAGCAACAGCAAAATAAAAACAGTCATCTAAGTGAGGCTGCTTTCGGAGAGATAAAATACAGCCCTTGGAGAATGGCTGGGATTAGTTATCTGGAAAAAGGCAAATGTTCCTGGCTGGCACAGTAACAATCGTGCCTAGGTAGTGAGAGAAGAGGAAAACTTTCCATTTCACTTGTTTTCCTTATCAATTTTTAATGCAGTTATGACATGAGTAAGTAAAGCCCTGGCCACATTAAATCCAAACCCTCAGTTCTGCCTCAGTAGCACAGCACACATGGTCTATCGTTCCTGGCCAGGCAGGAGGCCATGGATATATTCCAAATCTCACAGATACCCTGTGCTGGACTGCTCCCCTCATTAAAAATTGCTTTCTGACATAAAATATATTTTATTTAAGAACTGCTAGCAAGGGATAATGAACAAAAAATCTGCAGGGAAAAAGGGGTAACAAAACCAGTATTTTCAGTGGGGAGTTACGGTGAAAGATGGATCAAATGGAGTTCTTGAGAATACAACACACAATTGAATTCATTTTTGCTTGGCCAAGGGTGACAGACAGACAGACAGACAGACGACTCACCGGTGTCAGGCTGACATTGCAACGCCCCACTGGAGAAGGCTTCCGTGCCTTTAGCAAGGGGTTCAAGTATTTTTTACTCTTCTCATCAAGTCTGTAATCAGAAATGCCCCCAAGTTGCTATGAGCTGGGCTGACACAGCCAATATAAAGCAACAAATGCAAGGTGTCCCAAAGCCCAAGTCTCGTGTTCCCACATTGTCACCCTGCCCCTCCCAGGACATCCCAGGGATGATGGATACGAGCTCCCCTAGCTCTGCTCCCTTACCTGTAATTAAGGCTCCCAGGCCCAGACCCCATCCCAAATGTAGGAGAGAAGTTCTGGTTGATGGGAGGGATAAATGTGCCCAGGTTCTTGGCGTAGTCCAAGCTGCTGCTGGAATCTTTCAGGTTGGTCTGAGGGCTCAGTTTCAATGGGTGGATTGTGTTGTCATAGAGGAAGCTCAGCTTGGAGGATCGATCTGCTTTCTCTGCATCAGCTTTAGAGGCCTTGGTCTTTATCAGCTTCCCATCTTTGCTCCTTGGGCCTATGCTGAAATCCTGTTTGGGAAGATAAACATCATCCTTCCTTACAGTCGTGTTAAAAGAGCAGTTTACAGCAGGGTATGCAGGAAAAAAAAAACATGTCAGAAGCCTACACCTGCATGATTCTATGATAATCTAATGGAGATGGAATTGGTTTTGTTAGAAAAATCTCTGCTTTCCATCAAAGAGGAGAAAACTTGTCAGGGTTCCAGCACACTCTGTAAATAAGTCACTTGAGACTTGAATCAGAAATGATGGAGGAAACCCAGCTGTATCCCGTGTCTCTTCTGAAGAAATTAAATAAAAACTCATCTCAATGTCACCTCAAAGTCACTCTGAAGCGTCCTTGGTATCCAATTGAAAGGGATATTTTTAATTTTGATGACAGGGCTTTAAAACAAGTTAACAGCAGCATGAAGCATGACTTATGCTTCTCAAGTGATTCCCCTCCAGCTCTGTATTGCCAGGAACTGCACCACTGTGTGGTTCACCTGAAAGGGACTGGCCCAAGAGCCCCCTGCACACTCCCAAGCTATTTCCTAGGAATTTAAACTGCTGCATCTATTTTAAAAACAATTATTTAAAACATGAGAAAAAAACCCCAAAACAATACAGGTTTGGAAAACACAGATGGACCAACCTGGACACTGATGATTTTTCTTTCTTCTGAAACATTATCTTTGTCCCTTTTATTGATTTTAGATTTTTTTTGGAACTGATGGTCTCTGGCATCTTTCTGGATTATTTGTTTAAGCTCCTGAGTAAATCTACATTCCATATAAGGAGAAAAGAAAAAAACAAATAATAAAAGGGCTTCTGTTTATCTTCATAGCATCATCAGTTGTTAAGCTCAGCCTTCTATAGCTTTTTAGGCAGTCAAACAAACTGTGCCTTTTAACTCAGGAGAAGCCAAATGTAATGTATACATGAAATAAAATCTTCAGCACACATTTTTCACAATACAGCAATAAAGCAATAAAATACAGCAATACAGCAATAAAAATAAATCAGTTTGGTGCAGATGCAGTGAATGAACACAGTGTAAGACAGTACTACCCAATGTGGGGTGACTGATTAATTAATGACACACCAAGGGAAATGTGCCATGCAACGTGTTCCCTTCCAACTCTATTTCCAGGAAGGTCAAGCCAAAACAAACTGAGGCATTCAGCAGCTGTCAGCTCTGCAAACCCAGCAGTGTGCAGTCTCCAAGCACAAGTGCTTCACTTCTTTCTAACCCGAGCTTGCAGTGAGCAGGAAAGGAGGTCTTACCTTTCAGCAAAGCCGTCCTTGTTGAAGAAATCGCCCTGCAAGAGCTGGGCACAGGACGGTCTCTTGTCTGGGTCAATCTGCAAGCACTCCTGTCAAACCAATGCCAACAGGAGGAGGAAAACACAGCAGGAATTAAACAAAGGCTTTGGCATGTCTGAGGGAAAGATCCCTGCAGCGACCCCTGGGGCCCTGCAGGGCTGAGTGCCCCCATCACCCTGGACTGGAGCTCTGGGATCCTACAGCCCTGACCAAGCTGCCATGCCCAGCAGCTGCTCGCTGCCTGGGGAGCTGAGAGAAGGGCACTTCAACAGCCCTGTGCTCAGCTGTGGGAGGTGAAGGGCAGGGAAACAGAGCAACAGTCACAGCAAACACTCAGGTAATTACCTTGGCTAATTCCAGCGCTGCAGCAGGGAGCTTGGGATAGCGTTTCTCCAGGGATTCGAGCTCCTTCACCTCAGGCAACTTCATGCCAGCAAAGAGGGGGTTTTTATAGAATAACTCCTGTTGTCTTGGAATTAAGTTACCTGGAATCAGGCAAACAAAGGTGGAAAATACAGCTCAGTGAAACACGTGAGAGGCTGAAATGCTGGGTCAGCACAGCAGCAAGGGCTACAGTCTGGCTTGTTATCTTCCCACCCCCCAGAACAAATCTGAGCCCTTCATTCCGGAGCAAGCCTGAGGGGCTCTTCTTACCCAGGCACTTGGTGATATGGTAGAGCTGGTCAATATCTGAGTCTCCGGGGAAAAGGGGCTCTCCTGTAAGCATTTCTGTTACCAGGGAGCCAACAGCCCACACGTCCACAGGCCTGGGGAGAAAAACCACCAGCACCCCAGCTCAGCACAGCTCCAAAGGCTGAGGCAGGGATGGAGCACCCCCTGCATGCTCCCCAGAGCCCTTGCCAGGCTGGCAGGCCACTCACCTGCCATATTTGCTGTCCCCCACCAGCAGCTCCGGGGCTCTGTACCAGCGGGTGGCCACGTAGTCCGTGTAAGCTTCCCCAGAAGTGGCCAAGGGCCGGGCAAAGCCGAAGTCGCAGAGTTTCACAACTCCTGACTGGGAAACCAGTATGTTCTCTGGCTTAATATCCCGATGGATTATCTGCACAGAGAGAAGGAAGTCAGGCAAACTCCCTGTCTGTACATAGCAAACTGAATGGTTTAGCAAAAAGTGCAGCTTCCTCATATTCAAGTAGAAAACCACAGGCAAACACAGAACCACTAATTTCAGACACAATTATTTTATGTATCTCTTTTCCTTTCTATTTCTCTAAGTTCAAGTTCATACAAATACAAAAGTACACACTTCTTTTCTAATATATATGTATCTATTGATTGTAGCTGCAGAGCTGATTTCTTGCACATACTTACGTTATGGCTGTGACAAAAGGCAATTGCTCTCATAATCTGAAATAAGTATTTCCGAACCCTCTCCAAGTCCAGTCCATTGGGAGAGTCCTCGAGGTCATTGAGCACCGTGTGATCCACAAACTCAAACACCAGGTACCACCTCTTCTTCCTCTTACACACATCCAACAGGTTCACCAGATTCTCATGCCTGAGTTGCTGTCAAAAAACAGGGAATGTTCAGTGAGGGAAAACACTTACTAAAAGTCATAAAGGAAAATTAAAAAAAAAAAAAAGTGGTTAATTTTTTTAACTGCAGCCCAGCTGGGACAGTACCAAAATATACAACTTGAATAAAAAGAGGAAGAAAAGCCAGCTGTGTTTTCAAGTTATTTTGTCACGTATATTTGTGTTTATTTTGTGTCCCCAGCAGACAAGACTCCACCTCCCATGTGTTACACATTTATCACACACCAACACAAAAGGCCATGCTACAGAGCACAGTTATTTATTAGCTGGAGCCTGGCAGGGAAACATCCCGGAGGCTGCCTGGAGGCAGCACCAGAGCCCAGGGGTGGGATGCAGAAGGACTGCAGAGCACAGGGAATTGTAGGGGGAACTCTGCCAGGGCAGAGGCAGTGCCAGCCAGCCTGCACCTGTGCCTGCCCAGATTTCTTGGAAGGTCTGACGAGAGAAGAATTTTTAAAGGGTAACCAATAAGAGAAAAAGCTCTTTTCCCAAGAATGATTTGTTCCCCACACAGGAGACCCAAAGAGTTTTTTGCTGTTTTTAGACACAAGTAAATTTCTGCCCAAACTCGAGAGGAAAAAAAAAATAATAAAAAAAACCCAAAGATTGACAGGGAACAAGGGAAGGACCTACAAAGAGACTAAACCTCCAGGTATTTATTTCCCCTGTATTTATTTCCACCCTTCCTGAGCTGCACATGCAAATGTTCCTCTTGCAAAGATTCCATTCACCCAGAAAAGCAGTTAATTCCCAGCACACCTGGGTGCTGCTCAGTAACTCAGTAACTGCTAATTCTGCAGCTCTTGCAGTAAAGGCAAGCATCACTTTTTTCCCCCCCTTCAGTGCACAGGAACTGTAAGCTGGCAGATTTAGGAAGAGACACTTGTGGCAGACAAGAGGACAGGACCCAGGTTTGCCAGTATTCCCCCCTCTGGAACACCCCACATCACAGGAGTAGCCTGGAAATAAGGTTTTCCTTTTTTTTTTTTTTTTAACCAAACACATCATCTGGGTCCCAATGTTCCACACTCCCATGTGTGCCCATGCACATGGGACAAACATTCTTGTGGGCCAGGGGAAGCTCCTCTGGTCAACCCATGGCAGTGCCTAACCACCCTGACAAGGAATCTTTTTCCTGATATCCAATCAAAACCTGCTCTCTTTCAGTTTGAATCCATTCCCCCTCGTCCTTCCCCACAACAGTGACACCAGGCAAATCCCACACTCCAACAAAAAAGGAACAGTGCCAGCTAGCTCCCACACACGGTTCAGGGAACCCCACAGGAGTCCTTCCTGCCAGGAAGGTGCCATGGATAGAAGAAAATAAAGGAAAGCTTTCCTAGAAGCGTTTTCCCGTCTCAGGCGACCCCGGCAGCCCCCAGCCCGCAGAGTGTCACACCCAGGCTTTGAAAGGTCAGCGTTTCTTCTGTTTCCAGCAGGAAAGGCCAGGCATTTGGGACAGGGGGACAGCCACCACCAGGCGGCAACACAGACCGCACCATTCCCTGGCAACGCCGGAACATCCCAGGATCCGCCAGGTGCATCCAGCCCGGCGCCCAGGCCCAGGGAGCAGCAGCTCCGCCAGGCCACAGCACGGCAGGCTCCATGAAATCCAGCACCTGGAAATCCCAGCAGGGCCCCAGCGCGTCGCCCCCGGCCTGGGATTTGTCGCTGACACTTTGTGCGTGCTGTGCTGCGACACAGCCCGAGCGGGGAAGCCGAAGGAGGAGTTTTAAACACACAAACCCTTTACAGTTCAAGCACGAAACGGCTAGGAAAAAAAAAAAAAAAAAAAAAAAAAGGGGGGTGCCGCCAGCCTCACCTTGAGCAGTTTGATTTCCCTCAGGGCGATTTTCCTCACCGCCGCGTCGTCGTCGCTCTCCAGGAACTTCTTGACGGCCACGATCTGCCCGCTCTCCCTGTTCCTGCACTTGGTCACCATCCCGTAGCTGCCTTCCCCCACCAGCCCCAGCACCTGGTACTTGTCCATGGCGGCAGGGCGGGAGGGCCCGGACCCTGCGGCAGGGCCGGGCCGGGACGCGGGCACAGCACCGGGATGGCGGCACCGCGGCCGCCGCCGGCTCCCTCCCAACGCGGCGGCGTTACCGTGGCAACGGCCCGCCGTAAAGCGCGGCCGCGCCCCGCCTGTCGCGAAAGGCGGCCGGAAGCCCGCTCGGCTCTTAGAGAGCGAAAAGGCCTCGTCAAATGTTTTAAGGGTAAAATGTTATAAAGGCTGCTTTCTTAAAGCCGCTAGGGCACGTAAGGCGTGCTAAGCAATCTCGTCTCGTGTGCAGTGGGCTGAGTGTTAAAAACCCAGCCTGAATCCATGCAATGATTGTTCCTGATTTGTGCATGGGAGGGTTGGCCGATGTTCTCAAGGATCGGCCGTGAAAAGGGCAGAATAATTTGGTTTTAGATGCCTGTGCGGTTCACTTTACAAACCTGTCTGCACCTGCTATTTGCAATGTAACACCGTGCATTAACCTGCCCCCTTTGAGAGAAAGGAAAGCTGAAGCATCCCTGTGGGATTACTCGTATTTTCAGCCAATACATTCTTCATCCAGCATCCCCTTGTTCCTTCTCCCACCCTGTGCTGGATGCAGCAGCCCACAGAAGGTCTGGCCTTCTGCTGACACTGGCTTCTCACGTTCTGGGCAGCCCTGGCACAGCAGGAAAACAGCTCCAGGAACAAATTGCAGAAACGAAGGCATTCCATGTGGATATTCCCAAGATTCCTGCCTCAGTTTGGTGGCCTCTATGTCACAGCTGAGGGCACTGTGGAAAGAAGGGTGTTCCATTTCTCTGAAGGAATTCATGAACGCCTGTCGGGCTGGAATACTGCAGCACTGCTCTTTGGGAAAGGGGCAGTATTTCCCGTGCCAAAGTGTCCATTTCCTGGAATACAGTGTAACGAGGAATCATGTATCCCAGCAATGTTTTCTGGACCCTGCATTGTATTCCTCCTGAGTCACATCCATCAGTATCACCTTCTGTAATGAATTCCTGATTGCTTTTATGTCTCCCTCGCCCTCATTCCCTCTCCCTGCATGCAATCATAGTAATGTACCTTTCCAGGCTGACCTCACATTTCCAGGGAAAGAAGAACATGGCAGTGTGCTTGGCAGTGATTTATTGGATCCCTCCTGCCTTCTGCTGCTCATCACTGTCCTAGCAAACACCTCCTCTGGCTCCTGGCATCTGTCCTGAGCTGCTAAATGGAGAGCTGACTTGGGATCCAATTAACCTTTCCACTGCCGGGATACTTTTGTTAAAAGAAAGGAGCAAACCAAGTATTTGTAATGACCCCATTAACTTAGCACGGACAAGGGGGAATGGTTCAAACTAAGAGAGTAGACTGCATATTAAATTGGAGATTAGGAAAACTTCACTGTGGGGGTGGAGAGCCCCTGGCACAGAGAAGCTGCGGCTGCTCCATCCCTGGAAGTGTCCAAGACGAGGCTGGACGGGGCTTGGAGCAATCTGGGATAAGGGAAGGTCCATTCAAACCCAAACCACACTGTGATTCCGTGTTCCCACGTGTCAGTGTGGTGCGGTGGTTTAAGAAGCCAGAGGGACCCAAAACGAGCGAGGAATCTCGCAAAACCACACCGTGCCTGTGCTCCAGGTGTGCTCCAGCTGTTGCCACCTCGACGGCACTGACCCAGTCCGGCCTCGACAACAGGGGGGACACCCCTTTTTCCCCCCTCATAATAACAGCGACCTTGACCGGGATTCCTCTCCTCCAGAAGGCGATTTACTGGCGTTGCTTTTCCATCCTGCCCTGTTCTCCTCCCGCCAGAGCACGGGCTGCCGTGCGATGACCGCAGCGGGCCGGCCCACGGGGGAAGCCGCTTTAGGGGCGGGATTCAGGCGGGCGGGGACGGCGGCGGCGAGGGGCGGGCCGATGTGGCCGATGATGCCGGTGCCGGGGGCGGTGCCGGCGGTCGGGGCGAGCCCCGCCCGGCCCTGCGCAGCCACGAGGCTGTGCCGGCCCTTTGTTCCCGGGGGTCCGCGGCCGCCCCTCCGCACGGCCGGGGCGGGCTGAGCCCGCCGGGAGGCGGCGGGAGCTGCGGCCAGCAGGATGCCATGGGGAACTGCTGGGCGCAGTGGTGCTGCGGGCTGTTCCTGCGGAGGGATGCCGGCCGCATCCAGCGCGGCGGAGGGTGAGCAGCATCCAGCGCCGCTGCCCCTTTCCCCTCCCCGGGGCGGGGAGGTGCCGGGCCCGCCGGCTCCGCCTTCCCCGTGGGGCACCGGGGGGTGGCGGGGAGGGCCGGGATGCGGGGTCTGGGTTCTTTCGGGGAGTCCGGCGTGCCGGGGGGATGGAGGCGCCGGGAGCCCGGCGGGCTCGGTGCGGGTTGGGTTCGTGCGGTCGGGGCTCTTGCGCTTCCAGGATCAGCGGCTCCCGAGCCCCGGTGTTTTTCCGGCAGGAGGTGCCTAGAGAGGTTTTCAGGTCGGTTGCCAAAAGCCGTGCAGGCGGCCGTGCTTGTGCGAGAGATGGAAAAACACCCGGTTTTCTGCAATGTGATCTCGTCCTCGCCGTGAGTCAGAGGCTGAGCCGCTGTTGGGATAAATCAGGAGCAGAATGGTTCGGATGAACTCATGTCTGTTGAAGAATGGTTCCGAGGAATCCTTATCTCTTGGAAACGTGCGACAACCTGTTTCGTTCTGCCACAAGCAGTTCATGGAAAAGCACAGTGCAAACAGGAAATGCTTGGGCTTTTCCCATATCCTGACCGGTACTGGATACCTACCCATCACTTATTTTCGATGTGTTAGGGTAGAAATCGTTCTCAGCAGATATGCTGGGCATTTCACATGATGCAAGCTCGTGGCCTCTTGCTTCACACCAGCTCTGGCAGGCGAGTCTCACCTTCCACACAAGCTGCTTCTCGGAGACAGGGGTGAAAAACCAGGGCAGTGCATGTAGAGGATACCTGCTTGTATTTTTAGTGTTCCGCCAGAGGGGGATGAGAACACCTCCGATGCCTTGACAGCTGGCACTGAAGTAGCACTTTGTTGTGCTTTGAGAACACCAGGCAGTACTTGAAAGCTTCTTCCTGCACAACTTGAAAGCTTCTCCTTCCTGTGTGTTTTGCT
Organism: Haemorhous mexicanus; assembly: GCF_027477595.1. NCBI lineage: Eukaryota > Metazoa > Chordata > Aves > Passeriformes > Fringillidae > Haemorhous > Haemorhous mexicanus. The sequence goes on from NC_082344.1 coordinate 2,234,624, forward strand.
GAGTCTCCTTCCACAGGCCATTAGCCTTTTTTCAGCAGGCAAATCTAGTGACAATTTCGGTGACAAATTTAGTGGCGATCCCTGCATCTGTTAGTCCAAGAGCAGGCTGTCCTGACCAGTGAAACAAACCTTACTGCCTGCTGCTGTATTGTCTAGTTGTACAGGTGTTGCACAACCTGCAGTGAAAGTCTGAGGCATATAAAATGTACAGAGCACTGCTGGCCTCTGTGTTTCAGATCAGATTTGTTTTCTGGGTGTGGTGGTGGTGGTAGTTTACAGAGCAGTGTCAGAGTGTTGAGGTAATTCTTCCCCTGAGCAGGGAATTCTGCTAAAACCAAAACTGTAAAATGGGGCATATTACAAAGTTGGCAAGTTAGATTGATACCACCTTGTCCACATTCAGCTGTTTCTGGAGCACCATAATGTAAAAATGTAGCTTATCAACTTAATGATTACTGTAATCACTCATATCCTCCCCCAGCCCCAGCTTCATTATTTTTAGATTTGCCTGTAAGAGATAAACTCCTAATTAAACAACTAAGTATAGAGTTTTTAATAAGTGTTTTTATGTCCTGGAAGATTGTAAGTTGCCTTTGCTTGGACTTGTGCTGCTTTATATATATATGGATGGAGTATGTATATATATGTATAAAAAATTAGTCTCTTTAATAGCTTCAGATCTTAGCAGATTAATTTGATTGTTTCTATAGATCCTGTGACCTGTCAGCAGAATTGCTTTCTCCAGGAGCTATCCAACCAAAAGTCTTAGAAAACTATGGAAAAGCAGAGCTTAAAGGAGAAATATAAAAGGTGTAAACATGTTCATAGGTCGCTGATACTTCACTTGAAGTTTTGTGCAGGGGTGAAGCTGATGGGTCTTCTGTTTGTGTCCCTAATGACCTCAGGCTTCCATAGCTGCCTTGAAAGTGGCCTCTGCTCTCTGGTTTCCCAGCAGTGAATCCTCTGGAAGAGGTTCTTTAGTGGCAGGAAAGGTTGTGCAACAAGGAACCAGTGGGTAGAGCAACAAGTTGCCAGGGGAGACGCTCCCTAAAGTGCCTTCCAAAGAAAAATGAGATGGAGATGAAATCCGATACGGTTAAAATAATTCAGGCTTTGGCTGGTGTGTTGCTTTTATTATTGTCACAGTGTTGGTGTTGGTTGCAAGTGCTGAAGGATCTTTTCATGCAAGGAGAGAAATCCCTGAGGCCCTGGCTTTATTCCTTGAACCAGTCAGCACTTGCAACTGGAAACCCTGGTTTTGGAAACAGTTCGATGGAATGGATGTTGCACTGAAGAGTGTTTATGTTAGAATGTTCTTCTGGAGGGTGGCCAAACCTCCTTGGCTAGGTGAAAATGTATTCAGGGAACTTAAAACTCTCTGAGGCTTTGTAGAGGACAGGGCTAACTGTCCTCTGTAAAAGAATGAAAATAAAATAGGAAGAATTCTGAATAAAGAATCAGGGAAGAAAGCAATTCTCTGTATAAAATTAGAGTGTGAATTGAATTTTTAATTTTAGTTTAAAAGTATTGCTTTGACCTCTTATAGGATGCTTTTCCCTGAGACTCAGCCTTCTGGATGTGCCAAGCTGTCAAAATAAAATGTACTGCTTAGCACTGATGAGGTACAAGATGTCAGGAAAGAGTTAAGTGCCATGGTGAGCAACAGCATTTTCAGAAATTGCCTGGAACAATGTTTTTTTTTTTCCAGGAAAAATGTATTAAAGGGATTGGAGAACGTGCTACGAGTCTGTAAATGTCAAGTCCAGCATCCTGACAAGTGATTTCATCTCACAAGGGTTGCAGTTTTTTCCCCAATTCTATAGAAGGCATTTACATGCTTTTGCCTCTCCCTGCTGTAATTAATGAGTCAATGTGCTAAATACATGAAGATTTTGCTGTTATTTTATACTTAACATATTTTTAAATCTACTTTAAATTCTTGGGCTCTTTTACCTTTTGCAGTATATGGAAGAGTCTTCTGCAGCCTAACTGTAAACTTATTTTTCCAGATCCAAGTATTTTAGAACGTGTTCAACAGGAGAACACTTCACTATAGAGGTGAGCACTTAGATTTTTAGCCATTGAAGAAAAAGTGGGAAAAGCTGAGTCCTGGCAATGCCTTTAACACTTTCTGCAGTTTATGAACACTGAAATATTCTGGGATATTCCAGCCCAAGTTGATGCTGGGGTTACCTTATAGTTTGTAGTGTTTGTAGTCCACAGAGGTCCTTTCCCAGCCTCCAGATTGAAATCCTTTTTGCAAGGATAGTGTAAGGTTAACCAGGAATAACCTGGTTTAGTTTCCCTGAGTGCTCCTGTGCTCTGCAAGTCCTAGGCCAGCCAGATTGCCCCCATTACTGAGGATAACATTAATTATTGTAGGTAAGGCTTGGGCTGTTGACAAAGTTGTGTGCAGAGGGGGAAATCTGTTGTGCTTCAGAACTTCACGTTGTGAGAGAGTGAGTTTGCTTCTTTTTTAATTAGGACTCTTCTCCTGTTTGGAGGAGAAACATTGCTAAGAGGGTCCAACTCTAAAAATGAAATTCCTCTGAAAGTAGGGTTACAGTCCCACTGTTAGAACTGGAGTAGGGGTTTTACAAGACACATAAAGATGCAATCATATTTGCTGTATGAATCTTTAGTGACTCATTATATTGAGTTGTAAAAATTATTTATTTCTTTTCCTCTGCAGTTTGAGAACCTGGTGGAAAGTGATGAGGTGAGTACCTGGGGCATCACTGTGAAACCTGCTTGTACAATCCTTAAAAATGGTTCCAACATCTGCATCTTCCTCCTACTTTAGGCTGAGCTGTAGACTTAAATCACAAGGTTTGCTTTTTTGGTTTTTTTTTTTACTTTCTGTTTTCCTAGCACTAGGAATATGAATTGAAGACTTTGGATAAAGATCTAAGAAATTGGTTTTGGGGAGTATGGGCAATAACACCCAAAGGAAGGGGGCATGATGGACTTTGGGAAGAAAGAAAAGAAAAGAAGAGGTGTGGGGAACAGTGTGTTTGGGGTGACTCAAAGGAGAATTTGCTGCTGGTATAACACTCTTGCACAAGACTCAGCAAGTGCCCTCCATCTGACAACAGAAATGGACCTGGGTTGCTCTGCTGAGGGAAGTTCTGGAAGTGCTCTGTCTTTACAAAAAATCAGACTTTTTTATTTATTTTAACAGGGGGAGAGCCCAGGAAGCAGTCACAGGTAAGACTTTGAGCCTGAGGACCTCTCCTTCCCTCTGCTGTCCCACTGGGAACACTAAACAAAACGGAGTAAAAAGAAAAACCAGGGACAAAAACAAGTAAGAAAAAAAAAAGTGAGGTTAGGACTGCAGTGACAGTAATGGTTCTGTTCCAGTAGTTCTGTTGGCAGAGATGGTTCTGAAAATAAGCTTTCTGTAAAGATATAAATAATATATATTGTGAGAGCAAGGAGAGACAGCACTGTCCTGCACAAGCTGGAACTTTCAGGAGGAGCAGGCCACAAGCAGAGCCTGTTGGATGTGCATTAAAGGACTGGTCAGGAAAGACCACACTGATATGTCAAAATGCAAATAAAGGGTTGTCATGCATGAATAATAGATGGGGCTTTTTTGTGCTTCCCCAGGCCTCTGACTGAGGAGGAAATTGCAGACCTGAAAGAGAGACACTATGACTCCATTGCTGAGAAGCAGAGGGTTGTTGATCTGAAGCTTCAGTCAGAGGTAAGTGGTCACAGTGAGAGTACAAGTGGTTTTTCTTCCAAAAATGTTAGGATCAGCCATGGACACCAGGAGATTGCACTCACACAGAACAACTGGGTTTTGTTCAGCAGTTGGTATTTTTTAGCCCACAAGGTGCACAAGTTCCTTCTTTTTCATAGCCTCTCAGCTGAAAAAATGGAATGAATAGGCTGGGTTTTTGACCAGGATCTCTTAAATTGGACCCTTTTTTTCAGTATAAGACCAAATGGGGAATATTCTTGATTCAACTTTTCCTGTGCTGAATTTTCTCCACAACTTTCTTAAGGGAAAAAAAACACATATTTATTATTCTGTTTTAGTGCTGCAGTGGTTAATGGAATGTGATGTGGAATGCAATGTAGAAACTTGAATGAACCTTGATCTAAAGTGCCAATGAACCACGGAACTGAAAATCTTTAAATCTTTCACTGTGCAGTCCATAATGAAATAGAAAAAAGCATTACAGCAGTTCACTAATAATAAATGTTTTCTCAGTAGTTACCTAAATTTCTTGGGCTGTTTGCTTGCGGGGAGGGAAGCTGTTAAACCCAGTTAATGCTTTAGCTGTAGTCAATTTTGTTTTATTTTGATTTTCTAGCTGCTTTTCTTTTGTTCTCTTGCACTTACGGCTTTAATAACAGGAAGATAGATAGGTTCTGCTTTTGTTAACCATTACTGTTTTGTTCATACACAGTTAGCCTTACAAGAGGAGAAGTTAAGACTAGAAGAGGAGGCTTTATATGCTGCACAACGTCAAGCAGCCAGGGCAGCAAAGCAGAAAAAGCTCTTGGAGGTGAGGGGAAAAAGACCCCAATATTTATGAGAGCCTCTGTCCTGTTCCCATGTATGCAGACTTCCCTGATACCCTTTCCATCTCAGGAGACCTGACAAGGAGGTGGCTTTGGCTTGCAAAGTAGAGAAAGAAGTACAAGATTTGGAAGTGCAGCTGGTTGGAGCAGCTGAAAATCACCATAATTGTTTGAAACAGCTTCTGTCACCGAGTAGAGATTTTGAACGAGTTATAATTTTAGTCTATAATTAGCTTCACACTCTTCTTATATAATATGTAGAAGTTACTGATCTTAAATATAAAAATGATCTGTGATGGCTTTTGGGTAAAAAAAAAAACAAAAAACCCTGAAATTAAGCACACGTTTAATTTAGACATCATTTAGACTTGTAAAATGTACTTTAGATATTTGTGCACCGTATTGCTCCTTATCTTTGTGTTTTGTATTGACCCTGCTCTGGAGTTCTCATCTAATTTCTGTGTCACTAAGTATAGCTCTCCTTTCACATTTTTTTCCCTTGCCATTTGGGGTGGGAGGGTTAATTCTTTCTGACCTTTTTGCCTGCTTTTTTTTCCTTACCACTTATGAGCTATAGAAAGCCAGCAAAAGTAATTTTTTTTTAATGGCATTACTGGTTTTTGTAGAAGTTCTGTGCAAGAAATGCTGTATTTCTTGTCTTTCAGTATTTTTAATGTGCACTTCTTTTAGTCAGGACCTAAGACAGAATGGATTGTAGAGATTTTAATTTCCTCTTGGTGTAAAATTAGTACCACTTAGCTGCTGCTCAAACAGCCTCCTCAAAACCCATAAGGATTATAAGGATTTTAAGGAAGCTTTTTTGTCCAGATATGCATCGAGCACTTAGCCCTTCTGGATAAACTGGAAGCTATTTTGGAATGCATCACTCATCTCCCTGCTGTTTGTGGGCACAAATGGGAAAATGGCTTTTTCCTTGGTAGTGTGGCCTCTCTCAAAGCTCATTTGGCTTGCTGATGTTGCCCTGCTAAATGTCAGGATCTGTAACAGCGGGGAATTTTAATATGTGTGTGTCCTGGAACTGGCAGTGCTGGATAGTGGGATGTGACCTGGCAAAACAGGGAGATAATCTAAATTGGGTATTATGTGGGTATAGAAATCCTAAAAGAAAATGGTTGTGTGTGTCAGTAATTGATTTTGACAGATTTGTCGACTGTGTTGTGCCAAATTTCTGTCTGTTCCTCTCTGCGCTCTTGAATCTTTTCACCTCTAACCACCACAGTGTGATATTTCTGCTTCCACTTTTTTTTCCTCTACACTCCCCATTTGCACACTTCCACCTGCAGTTATTGTCATTTAAATATGGATGCAAAGTGTGCCAGAAAACAACCCCACCATCATCATCCTGGGACTGAAAAACACGAGATCCAGTGCAGTTACCTCCCCACACCCAAGGCAAAGAGCAGTTCTCAGATGAAGTTGACATTAGCAGAGTTATTAATACTTTTGGCCCTGCAAGGCAGCAAAGCTGTTATTAATATAGATGAAGCACTTAGTGCTGATGGAGACAGCCAGAGGAGATGGCAGCACTGCTTTGCACAGGGATGAAAGGATTTGTAGGAAATATTTATCTTTTAAATGGCAGGGTGGCCCTTCCTGGGCACGGAGCAGAAGAAATCCAACATCACCCAGGTGTTAGTTGTGCACTGAAAACACTTTTAAGAAGACAGGAGACAAGACAGGTGCAGTCCTGACTGAGGTTTCTAAAAACTGATGGGTTTTTTGGGGGTTGCATAAAATAGGGTAAAGTGTTGAGAGCTCTGTTTTGAGTGTTCAGCTTTTACAACCGTTCGCTTCTCTTGATAGCAACGTAGGCAGCACAGGATAACACAGCAGAGAGCACATGCTGTTAACAATGGAGAGTTCCAGAGGTAAGAGAACAAACTTTATTCCTGCTAACTCACAGCCTTCACTGTCTGTAGCCCTGTTCCTCATCTGGAAAGCTGGGGAGTATTTTGGGTTCATTCTGGTTGTCGCTGGAGTTACTAGGCTGCTGCATGCAGTGCTACTCCCAGCTGCTAACAGATATTTACACACACACAAAATCCAGTGGTTTAGTTTAGAAAGGTGTTTATATGTGAAATTTCAGCTAACATAAAGTATTTTTATTGTTCAGGACCCTGTTTTAAAAACCCAATAGAAACACGCTATTTAAATGGTTTATAGAGTCTGCCTGTTCCTTCATTAATAGTCTTAATTTTATTTATTTATTTATGAAATATTTTATGTGTTTATTTAAGTCTCTTCATTCTCACCTCCTGTGTTTAGTAATCATGGTGGGAAAAACAGGCCAAAAAAGAAAAAGGGGAGAAATTTAGACTGGAATGGTGTTTGATTTTAGAAGAACTTCATGCCCAGAAGACAAGGTGAACAGGAATAATTTTGCTATGGAAGCACAAATAGGAGCTGAGAAAACTTGAGTAGGAACTGGCCAGATTTTAGAAACAAAGGACTGCAGGAGCAGGGTTTGAATTCATCACTTAAAACGTGAATTGAAAATTAAGGAGATTTTATCTAAAATGATGAAGAGATGGGAAGTGTTGTTTTGAGTTAGTTAATTGATTTTTAATTGAAAATACTAATAAAAAATGAGCAGAAGCACAGCCTGGGAGAGGATGTGATGAACAGGAAGAGAAAGGCATTTTGCAGATGATTTTGTAAATCATTTAGTTCAGTGTTTACGTGCTTTGTAGCACAGAGCTGGGGGCATGTGGATTAACATATTTTTGATGGCAGCCTTGGAGGTTTCTAAAGCTATAAAAATTGTGTTCTTGCAGCTATGTGGCAGAGGAGGACCTTGATCCTTTCCTGAGGAATACAAAATTCCAGTATGAAGCTTTCCGAAGCAGCAGTAAGTCTGCCTTTCCTTAGGCACATCTTTAAATGCTGAGGGACCCTGAAGGGCACAGAGTGCTGCTGCTTTTTCTAGATAAACACAGATTATTTATAGTTTTATGTTTACACACACAAATACAAAATGTGCATACATGTATCTGTAATTGAAACATCTGATAACTTTTTTTATCTGGGAAATAAAAGATGGTGGTGAACATTTCTTGTAAAACCAGTTGAAGATGCAGATGTGTGTTAATAGCTTTTTTTAATCATCCCTTGGCAAAGTAATTAGAATCATATTAATGCTTAATTTTTTTCCTAATGAAGTGCAAGAGGTGAATTTGGCTGCCTGTACTAAAAAATTCCACTAACATTTTAGAGGAAAACAATTTGGTAAGCTTTTATCTGTGAGGTTTGGTGACAGTACATGACAACCACTAAGGTGGGGGATTGATGGCTGTGTGAGCAGTTTAGTTTTTTGGGGAGGAGAGGCTTGATTTGGGTTTGCTTTTTTTTTTTACAAGTCTTCATACAAGCTTATTAAATTCATTTCTAGTTCTAATTAGGCAATATCTCAGTGATATTGACTATTAATAAGCTACTGATTACTCTTTGAACTGATAAAGTGCCTTTTCCAGCATTCCTGAGGTTTAAATGGCCACAAAGCACAATGAAAGCTTAATTTAAAATTTTACTTTTGCATCTTTAACCTGAAATTCAAGTACATTTATGCATTAAAAATACATTACGGGTTGTTTTTTTAAATAGGGCTTTCATCTGATGCCACGGTGCTGACACCCAACACGGAGAGCAGTTGTGACTTGATGACCAAAACCAAATCAGTGAGTGGGAATGATGACAGCACCTCCTTGGATTTAGAGTGGGAGGATGAAGAAGGTATTTATCCTGCATTTCAGCTTCATCCTCAACCCAAAAGTTAAAGACCTTGACAGTTTAAGCTGTGCTCATTGTAAATTTGTTGTTTTCAAAAGGGAAGGTGATTTAAAACTTGTTTCTGATGGAATTTCTCACAAGTTTGTAATGGTTAAAACTGTTAATTATTTTTACAGAGAAAAGTTCCTTATTTTTGATAAATGTGGAGATAGCCCTAATAAATGAATTCGTTTATTAGGGTACCCCAGTAGATAAATTAATTAATTCCCCTGCATTCTGTGGAACTGACTTGTAAACTCCTGACAAAAGTCATGGTAAAGAAATGCTGCCCTCTCGTGAGCCAGGAGCAGAAGGAAGTGCTTCTTCTTCCTTTCAAAACGTGGAGGCTGTTCAGGAGTCTGACTTCAATATTTTGGGAAAAACCCTTATTACTGGCACTGTAACATCCACTGGGAACTTGGGTCTGCATTCCAAGGAGTATCCCAGCAGTGATACAGCAGTATCATTGCTGCTGTTACAGGTAATTTCTGCATACAATACTTCCTCCTTTGTTCACTAGACCTGCAAAAACTCTTAGTTGAAAGTTTATCCAAAATGTGGCTATCAAAAGGCTCACCAAAAATAAGCAAGTGTTTGTTTTTTAGCTAATGTAATAGGTGTTTAATGTCTGTAATTACTGACAAAACCAGAGAAATCTTAGCTGTCTTTGAGCAGTGTCCAGAACCTTCTTTTGTGTGGAATTAAACAAACTGCAGACCTTTCCTAGACCACTGAATCCAGCATCTATCCAAATCCTACCTTAGTTTCTCCTGGCAGGAACATAAAAGTTGGCTGCAACCTCACGTGTTTCCCGCGTGTGTGCGTTCCCTGGCAGGCATGAACAGGATGATCCCGGTGCGGGAGCGCTCCAAGACGGAGGAGGACATCCTGCGGGCGGCGCTGAAGTTCAACAGCAGGAAGCCAGGGAGCCACCCGGCCTCAGCCTCTGACGATTCCAACGGGCTGGAGTGGGAGAACGACTTCGTCAGCGCCGCCGCCGCCCTGGACGACAACGGCAACTCCGAGTACGCCGGCTTCGTCAACCCCGTGCTGGAACTGTCGGCCTCGGACGTCAGGCTGGCGGAGTGCGAGCGCCAGGACAGATAGTGCCCATCCCTGCCTGTCCCCAAGTGCTGGAAAGGGAAGTGGAACCCGCGAGGCCGCTCTGCTCTTTTGGAACCCGCTGCCCTTTTTCTGACGGGGAGCGGCTCGCTGTCTGAATTCAGAACTAAGTGCAATTTTATCATCTACCTTCTCCACTTTTGTGAAAACGGTTGTGTATATTTCTGGGTATCTGGATTTAATATGAAATTATCTGCACTAAATTGGAGCTTGGTAGTTTTGACTTCTCTGTATTTTAACTTGCCTTTTTTTTCTGGATGATGTTTCTATTGATTTTGTTTTAACATTGATCATTGGCCTAATATATATCTCAGAAACAGTCCTCTATAATTTAATACAGTCCTCCTTAATTTAATACTTGAAGATAGAGAAATAATTTTAAAATATTTCTATTTCTGTGCTTTTTGACTTGCTCTTCAGCTGTTTAGAGGGTGCAAAAGTAAGAGCTGCAAAACAAATCTGACATGTGGCAAATTTGCAGATTTTCCCCTGTCTAGCTAAAGCCTTCCTAGTCTTCTGTTGTCAGTTTCCCATTAGTTTTATTTTTTTAACTACTTTATGCCAAGCACGGTTAACCTCAAAGAACACAGTAGAACTCATCAGGTTAGGTAAGGTACCGCCTTGTATAATAATATGCCAGACTTAGTAAGCGTGTGCTAGATAGAAAAGCAAAACCTAAATATAAATTCTCTTTATGTGTCAATAAAATGGGAATTTTAACCAGTGGAGAACTGGGAGGACCAAAGTCTTGTTTTCCCAGCCCCCCTGAACAGACCGACCTTTGTTGCTCCGTGGTCCTTAAAATTCTTCAGTTGTGGAAAATTTATAATTCCACTGGACCAGAACAGTTATGGAAGAGCAACATCCAGTGAGCAAACTGGGGGAGGGATGATGGCTCTGCTCCCAGCGGGGAGGGAAGAACAAGAACCTAAAGACTGAATTTCTACACCTGCATTTTGAAAAGAAAGAAGAAAAATTCATGTTTTAACAGTGTGTTAAAGTGCTCTGCCTTTCCTGTGCCTCTGAAGTGGATGGTTAATCCTGCCAATACGGGCTGAAATCCCAGGAGGTGTTCAGTGACTGCACCACTGCTGTCCTGTGCTGTGTGGTCTCCCCCCCGGTATTCCATGTCAGTCTTACTTTTTAACTAAAGAGAACCTGCAAAGTACTTGCAGGTCTCAAGCTTTCCCCAAAGTTTCAAAGTAAAGCCATTCTACTCTGCCATTATTTTGTGCAGCTGTCTTGTTTTTCCAGGGGGAAAAAGGTGACAGGGTTTAACTTTGTTTTGGAGTAAAAGGAACACGTTGTGGTAAGTAATGAACCTGCTCTGTCAATCATCAGAACTGAATTTGTTGGTGAAAGCTATGTGAAAAATGTGGTTTAGCTCATCTGAAGCTATTTGGAATATTTGGACCATTGCAGTGTGGATAAGGAACAGAAATCCTGCCCACTGGGGTTAAATGTGTACAAATAACCCTAGAGAACAGATGAGCCCTGTTGGTAACATTCCATCTCTTCATTTCAGTTGTAGCTATGTCTCTGAAAATATTTTACTGCCATTATTTCCATTTGCAATACTTGTAATGAGCTTTAAAGACCTGTACACATCAAATGTATATTTTGGGTTTGGCCTAAGCTACTGCTGTGTGACTTCTCCTGGACATTTGTTTGTATAGTATATTCCTATGGGAAGGAAGGCAACCTCCTCAACATGTAAATAACATGTTTTTTACCTGCTGAAACTGTCACCTCCCCTGCACTGGTCACTGCTCCTCCTGGCCAGGGAACATGAGGTGACCTTGTCCTGACCATGCCTTGAGGAAGTGAATTAGCTGACAGTCCTGCCCTTGGGATGAACAAGCACTGAGGAAAAAGGAGGCTGACTCCAGCTTTTTCTGTGATGGGCATGTTCGGTAGCCATGGTTGATGATAACACGTGCAGAGCTCAGTGCAGCACGCTGGGTGACTGTTGAAGTGATGCTCCATCTCTGGGTACTTGAGAAATGGAGGGATTCTACAAACAGCTCATGTGAAGCAGTTCCAGGGTACTGTAAAATGCCTATCTGTACAAATTCAAGAGTCATTAAAATTTTCAGCAAGTCTTACATTTGGCTGTGTGGTATCTGTTGCTGGGTTTGTGGCAGCCAAGTCAGAGCCCTGCTGAATCCCACAGTGTCCTTTTTGGAGACCAGCTGCAGAAGATCTGAGGAATTTGGAGCATGGAGCCCTTCTCCTGTTGGAAATGAGCAGCTGCACCCATACCCTTTAAAGGCAAAATTACCTTCCTTGTGTAAATTACCTTCTGCTGGTCGGATCAATGTAGTGGTAGGAGACAATCCTTATTTTCATGTGCATTTTACACGGTTGATTCTTTCCTCAGGTAAATACAGCTGAGCAAGTGATTGTTGTTTGGAAGCCACAGCCTGCTTCCAAGAGTGGAAAACATGGCAACAAAGTAATTTTGTCACAGAGGAGATGAACGGGCAAATCCTACATAAGCCTGTGTTTGAGTTTCACTGCCTCTCCCATGTGGGTTTCTCTCACTCGTGGTTGGTTGCCTTAATCTCAGCTGTTCCTCCCCTCAGTTATAATTATGGTTTTCTTGGAATGATTAATGCTGAAATGCATCCTAAAATTTAGGGGGTGATAAAATGGGTAACTCCTATTCTTCCCCAGTGCGTCTTTCAAGCAAGCTAAAATACTTGACAAACTAAAAAAGCCAAATGCCAATGAAAAGCTGAGCCCCTGACATAGAAAAACTTGACTGAAACAACCTGAGAAATACTTAGAAGATAAGAAAATTATTGGAGAGGTTTGGGTAGAGGAGTAGAGGTAGAAAACTTCCTGAAGGTATTTATGTAAATTCTTACCTTGGAGCAATGGCAATTTTGGAAAGCCTGGAATAGTGCCAGTGACAGTCTCTTATCTTGATGGTCCTGGAAATCATTTTATTCTCCAAAAATTCTTTTAGATTACAGCTACATAACAGAGCGAACCCTTACTAGGGAACAAAATGTATTTATTGCAAAATTAATGTGGATTTTTATCCATATTAGACCATGATCATTGATGCTACATGTTTGTCTACATCACAAGCAAAAGTAAACTTGCAAAAAAAAAAAAAAGTTAATTAAATAAGTAAAAATAAAAAAGAAACCTTGCTTTGAAGCTAATAAAAATGTAAAACGACAAAGTGTTTCTAAGTTGCAAAATCTGTGAAGTCACAACCTAGGCTCGCAAAAAATACTGTTTGGGATTTGGTGTGCAAAGCAGAGCACCAAGTATAATATGCAACAAGACACTGTGTCACCCCTTGGCTGGGACCAAACCCTGCTGTGCATGCTCTGTGTGAATGCCTGTCAAATATCCCTCCAAGGCACGTGGCCACGGCTCTGGGATTCCATGGATTTGACTGGCCCCTCGTCTCCCACACCTTTCTGAGCATCAGAGAGCCCTCCATGAAGGCAGTGGCTGGAATCCTTTCCTGTGGAGCAGTGCTCTGGAATGCCTGTGCTGAAAACACCGAGCAAAGAAGACTGATGTGCAGCAGTCAGTGAGCACCACCAAGAACACCGGGCTGAGGTGAGGGCCGTGTATGCTACAAAATCTGATCCAGCCTCCTTCTCCCCGCTAGCACAGCTCGTTCTCATCAATCTCTGTGGGGCTTTTACCTTGGCTAAGAGGAAAGGAAGGAGAAATGCCATTCTCGGGTATAGGCTGCAGGGATGGCAGGCACCTTTCTTGTAGGATGGGTGCTTCAGCCAAGTGCAAGTGAGTCTCAAAATAATCCATGGCCTCCCCTTCTTGAATCTCCGCCAGGATCTGGTAGTCCCCGAAGCAGATGATGCACCTCCAGGGCAGGTCGATTTTGTTCAAGTAACCCAGCTCTGTTTGGTTGACGGTCAGCTTCGTTTTCTTGCTCAGGTTCTTGATCTCGAAGGCGTACTCGGAGGTGTGGAGCTTCCTGTAGAACTGCAGGGAGAACTGGATGCGGGAGACGCGCGTGTCCACCAGGCTGTAGTGGCACAGGCTGGAGTCGCGGCCGAACTTGGCCGTGTCGTCCGCCCGCAGCTGCTGCCGCTGGCAGAAATTCAGGCAGCGGAACATCATCTTCTCGGCCTGCCCAGGGTGGTAGAAGGTCAGGTGGAGGCACGTCACTGTCTCCTCTGTTTCGGCCTCCTCGAAGGAGCTCATGATGAGAGGAGCCCTTGGAGCCGGGAGATGCCAAACCCACGGCACGGAGTGGCTGCGGAACCCAACAGATTGGTGTCAGCGTGGTGGCGCTGAGATATGCCCTGTGCTCCTCTCCACTGACTGCACAGAACCTCCAGACACCTGGAAGCTTCCAGATACCTGGAAGCACAGGAGTGGGAGCTCAGCAGCCACGACTCACCGCTGCTGCCAGCAAGCTCTTCGCGATTTATCTTTGCAGGAAATACGTCATTTAGCATTTAGATTTGCTTGGTAGGCTTAAAATGGGGCTAGGCAGAACTGGCTGGGCCTGTGTGCTCTGCTCTCAGGTATCGGGAGACCTTTACCAACAGTCTGTCTGCAGGCAGTGGTAAATCAAATATTTATAAAGCATTCCTTGGGCTCTCCGAAGTGACCTCTTGCACGGAAAAAGCGTTTAGAGAGTGATGGCTGGGACAGCATAAAAAGTGAATGGAAAAGGTTGGACTGTCCACGAGACCTAAAAGAGGAATTGTCACCACCTCCAGCTATTTCCCCATTGTCTGCTGGAAAATCCCAGCTCTCTGCTGATGCAGAAGTGCTAAACAAAATTTACATTTCTTGGGTTGAGTAGTTTTGTGTTGTTTTTATAAGTTCTTCACACGCAGCACAGAGACCACATACTTATGAAACAAATTCTGTTCCAAAGCCTGAGCGACTGCAGTGCATCCTAATAAAACCTGAGACAGCTCAGGAAAGGCTGCCATCTGGTTCTCTGAATGCAAGGCCAGTGTCTTCCCGCTCTAAAACTGAGCCTTGAAAAGAAAAGCCTTGCTATTTGAAAGCAGAAACCAGCAAATGAGTTCCCAGTTACTCACCAGAGAAACATGTGAGCAGCCATTTAACTGGTATCACACAGTGCAGATGTTTCCACATCCAGATTGCAGTAAGTTCCCAGCGTGTCTCACACAGCTCTGGAGCTCACCAGCTCCATCCAGAGCTTTATGAGCAACTGAATCATCACGGCAATGAAGTGATGATTGTGTTTTGTGATGATGGAGCTGACTTGTGGTTTTTACACACTGCACCCAAACACCAAGCATAGTGCAAGGTGGTGTATCAGGGCATCGTTTTCTCTGTGAAACCTCAAAACTGCTCCCTTTGCTCCTTTAACACAAAGCCAGCCACAGCTCTGACACAGCAGCTCAGCAACCTCAGCCTGGTTACTGAAGCAGTCTGCAACAGCACAGATGATGAGTGAAACACAGAATTTCCAGCAGAGCTCCCTTTAAAACAAGCCAGGAAATATCATCTGTGCTTTTGGCAGGGATGCAGACAGACACCCTGATAGCAGGTTACTCCTTGGCCATCTGTGAGCCGAGCTGTGGTGGCACCATTACCAGTCCCTGCTCCTTGTGGATTCCCCAGCTCGCTCTGGGACGTTGGGAGCAGCTCTGTGGGCTAGCAGGGACTGTCCCCGTACCCAGCTGTGCCCTTCCTAGTTTTGCAGCAGTAAGGGGATATTACATGAGGTCATCTTTGGTGAAGGGGGAAACCACCGAGCACTTTGATTATGTTTGCAGTTCAGCCCGCAGTTCAGAGACACTTCTGTGCCTCACGACTTCAGTGCAAATTACTGAGTTTTACAGATGGCTACATTCATTTTAAAAAAAGAACAGCCACCCACTGCTTCGGCAGCACCCAGTGACGAACCTGGATCCCGGCAGCTCCCACAGACCCCGCTCCGGATCCACCATCACCTCAGGCATCCCCTCACGGCCGCCCGCTCCTGCCTCTAAGGCTCGCCGAGGTCGAGCACACTGAACATTGCTTCACGTAAATGCTAAAGGAGTTTCTACTTAAAAAGGAGTTTCTACTTACTAGAGTGCATTGGCCAGGGGGAAGAAACCTTCTGTAGACTTCTCCAGCAGCTCTAAGGCAGCCGCTGCCCCGCTGTTGTCCGTCCCTCCACCGCGCTCTCACCTCATCCTCCTCTCCTAGGGGACAGCGAGCCTCATCACCCCCACTTCCAGAGGCAGCAGAAGAGCGGGAAGCCCTACGGCTATGGGCTCCGGCTCCTGGATAAGGCTCGGTGCCACCTCCCCACCCCACAGCCCGGGATCTCCCGGACCGAACCCATCGGCACTGCCCGGCGACATCCCGCTGCCTTCCTTCCCCTCACGGCCGCCCGGCCCAGCCCAGCCCAGCCCAGCCCAGCCCGGCCCGGCCCGGTCGGCTCCTCACCTGGCAGGAGCGGGGCTCCGGCGGCCGCCGAGGGCTGCAGCGGCTCCTGACTCCCGGTAGCTCCTGAGGGAGCCGGCGGGAAGGGCTGAGGCGGGAGGAGCCGGAGCGGGAGGCGGGAGGAGCCGGGACGGGCCCGTGCCGAGGCGGGAAGCGCTGAGGGCACCGCGGGGCCGGAAGTAGGACGTCTTTAAAAGTAAAGGGAAAAAGTAAGAAAAATAGATTAAAATTATTGATTGCAGTGGATAACTCTAAAGAAATAGCCACAGGTCTGTCCGGGGTCTCTGAGCATGTGTTCAGAGCCGTGTCAGGGATCACAAGTACACGGGCTCAGCTGTCAGACAAAATAATTCTGGTTTTACCCCCCAAATGATCGCTTTGAGGAGTAAAACGCTTCGGTAAGCGTTTTATAAGCGCAGGGGTTGACCTGATGATGTTCTTAAATTGGTTATTTTAAAATATTTGGTTGTTTGCTTCAAGCAACCGCAGTTCAGGTTCATTGCACGCCTGTGGGAAATAATCATCCCCTGGCCGACGGTCTGAACCCGTCTGAAAACTTTTCCTCAGCTCTTTTTTTCCCACCCTTTACCAACCCCGAGACAGCCGTGGATTCTCCTTTATCCAGCAGCTTGGTTTTTCATGTTCACCTGTGTCACCCCTCAGCCCGGGACAAGTGGTGAAGCAAACCCAGCCCTTTTCCATGCGGATCCCAAACATTCCCTGTCCTCCCTTCCCTGTGCCTGCCCAGCAGGCACTGAGGGCTTCATTGCTTTGGCACGGGCCACCAAATTCTGCCTTGCTTCATACAAACCGTTTTTTTGCTTGTGGGCTCTTTCCATATCTTCAGCAAACAGGTCAGTGACTTGTGGGTTGATAAGTTCCCTTGTAGCTCTTGTGGAATAACTTTTATTCCTAATGCGGCTGTTCCATGGGCTCTTCTCCCTGACATTGGGGGGAAAAAAAAGGAATTAAACTGTGTTTTGCAAAAGGTTGTGCTGAAAAGCAGAGAAGGAGAGCAGATTGTTCCAACTTTCTCCCAGAGTGAAGGCATTTTTTTACAGCAGGCAGGGCTGGGCCTGTGTGCTCACACACAAGAAAAATGGAATACTTTGTTGCCTTCTGGAAAAGCCAGAATTGCACAACCCTGCTATTTGTTGCATCTGTCGACGGTTATAATTCCTGTCAGCCTTTTGTTTCCGGAAAGAGCCGAGTCCCAGGTCAGCAGGCAACTTTTCTGACGGGATTATTTTGATACTTGTGTCTACTGAGGTATGTAAAGACCTTTCCCTTTTTTCCCTAGGATTGTGTAACGTTGAATTAGCTGCATATTCCTTTATTGTTTTATGATTTAAGTATAGCTCTGTGTGATTTTGTACAGGGGAGGGCAGGAACTGGATTTACAGCTTCTCTCTCTTCAATAAGTTTCTAGTCAGTTGAAACGCTGCCAGCTTCAGCAAAACAGCTCCAGGTTTGCCCTTTATGAGAAAAAAAAAAAGAAAAAAACGCAGGCACTCTGTGCCTGTGGGGTTTTTGGGTGATCTTCCTGCTGAAATTGTTCTGTTCTGTAGTAGAGGTCATTCCAGTATTACAATAACTTCTTCTTTTCATTGAAATGTCTTTGGTTGAAAGCGAAACCTCAGATAAATGTGGTGTTGGGCTAATTTGGTGTTTTCCAGGCTGGAAGACCGAGGTGGTTTTGCTGTGGCTGCGACGGTGTGTTGTTTTTCTGACAACTGACTCCTAACTCCAGAGCCAAATCCATAGGTAAATCTGGGAAATGGAAAAATACCAGGAACTTTTATGTTGCTGTCAGTCCTAATTGGCTGAGGAAACAGGAGTCAGTGAGGGGAAATGTGTTTCTTTCTCTTTCTGTCATGTTCATGGTAGGTCAGAAGAGTTCTAGGAAGTATGGTCTCTCAATCATCTGTGGGAGTGCTTATGAGTTGGGAATGCTGTGGTGACATTTCTTGGACACTTGGGAAAAATGTCCTTTATAGTTCTGCCTCTGTTATGGCATAAAAGCCTTTCCAGACCCGTCTGAAACTTTCTCCTTGTCTCTGCTATTTAAATTTACACGATGAAAGTGTTTCCTGACCCTGCTGAATCAGCAGGAAGTCTGGCCTGATTTCTGCTGTGCTGAGATTTCCACAGTTCTGCCTTTCTCTCCTAAGGTCAGATTTTGCACCTGGTTATCAAAACTGTCAACGTGGTGCTGGGATTTGCCAGTGGGCTCAGGTGTAAAGGGTGCCAACAGCTCTAAATGTTGTGTCCGAGTCTAATTCCTGTGGTTTTTTGGGCTCAGGAAGCCCAAGAAGGGTGCAGCAGGCGGGTGGCTGTCCCCTCCAGCCCTCTCCATACTCCAGGAGTGTCTCCCGAGGCACCTGAGCCCTGTTTGCTGGCTTTCCCTGGCGTTAAATGCCTCACTGCGTCTTGTCACCTGTCACACGAGCCTGGCCACGGTGCTGCTGTACCCGCCCTGTTCCAGGATGGCACAGGGGTGACCTGGAACTGTCCTTCAGGGACCTGCCGAGCAGCTGGGCGGCAGCTGACTGATTCAGGGCCATAAGCCCAGGCTGCTGGCAGCCCTTTTCTCCTTCCGAGAGAGCCCGGGAGTGGGGGCCAGTAGGTGGCGGTGTGTGACCAGACATGGGAACGCAAGGTTCCTTCGGGGGCAATTTTGTGTTTTGTGCTAACTAGTTGTTGGTTTGTGGGTGGGGGTTCTTTCCTTTTTCTTTATTTTTCGGTTTCAGTCATAAGTTTAAGTTTGGTAGTGCAAGAGTTGTCGAGGTGCTTGCGAGTTAGTGCTGATAATGGCAGCGGTAACTTCCCGGAGTTGGGAAAGTTCTATTGGAGTGTGCCAGGAGTGGCCTCATGTTCAAACAGAAAAGAGACAGGCCCCTTCTCCGAGGCAGGTGTACTCCAGAGATATCCCACTGTATTCCACTGGATGTCAGTGTGACAGGGAGGAGAGGATGTGAGTTCCCTGAAGTTTTAGCTCCCAGTGCCAAGAGCAGCTCCGCTCCATCAGCAGAGAGGAGATCTTCCAAAGGAGGAAGAGAGGGCACAATTCCCTCTGTTTGTTTCCCTCTTTGATCCTTGTTTACGTAGGAAAAAGGGCTCTTCCTCTTTTCTTCTCATGTGACCTGAATAAACTGGTGAGGAATATTCACCTTGGCTGCTGGGAAGTACTCCTGACAAGATGAACTTTGTTTATGTCACTTTCCAAGTTCTCGTTTTCGTTCTACATCATGGTCTGCCCTTGGTCCTCCTTTACAGCCTGCCTGGCTTCTCCCTTTCTCTTCTTTCCCAGCTTCTTTTCCATTTTCCTGCCCCTCCTGCTCTCTCCTGTTCTTTCCTCTTGCCATCCTCCTGATTATTTTTCCTATTCCCTCTGCTGCTCCCTCCACCTTGTGTTTGTTTTTCCTCTGGACCCTTTCTCCCTCTGCTGCAAAGGAAAAAATAATTTTTGTGGCTATTTTGATAGCAAGGAGTTGAACATTGCCTTCACCAGGCCCCACATTTACTGTGGAGGCTGAATCCACTCTCCTTGTCTGGTTTGACACCATTCAGACAGAGAAAATTCCATGTGCACACTTCAGGCTGAGCAGAGTCAGCCTTTCCAGCTCCCTTCATTGAACAAAGAAAGTAGTTTAGAACAATTAAAGGTAATATAAACTGTATTTTGCTGAAATGTAGCAGGACCAGAAGCAATAGTGACCTTTTTGTTGTTTTGTCATTTTTTTTTCCCCCCTTTAAATTTCTATAGTTGCCAAGGTGTTGGAGATTCCACAGGGTGTGGCAATAAAACCACAGTTCCATTATCTGACTTTGCAGCATTCGGGGCACCCAGCTGTGAGCAATGCAGCCTCACAGGTACATCCATGACCATTTCTCTCTTTTCCCTTCCAAGACAGATATGTCTGTGTGTCCCAAACTACTCAAGCAGCTTCCTTCCTACTCAGGGAAGCAGGTGTCTGGCTCTCCTTCACCTTCGATTGTTCTGGAAGCCCTTCCTTGGGCCAGTTGCTGTTGAGGTTTAGGAAAAGAAGGATTTTTATTACTGTAGGCACATAAATTGGCACTGAGGGGTGCTGAAGGCAGCTGGGTGTCTCTTCCTTGCCTGGGACTCTGCTCTGTCCCTGAGAGGAGCTCCTGGAGATGGAAAGAGCAGGATTTCAGAGCGCAGGGAGCATCCATCCCTTTATGGCCCTGTGTATGGCCTCACAAGGGAGCACTGTTCAATAGGCTTCAAAGTGCTGCAGCCCTGGCACAGCCGTGGCTGTGGCCACATGTAATATAGCCTGTAGCTCTTTAAAGAGGATTAGCCTCAGATCAGGGACAGCATTCATTGCTGGATTTCGTGTAAAGCAGAATATGCTAATGAAATGGAAATGTCTACAGCAAACATTGCATAATATGGGGAACCTCAAAACTGAGCACCGGGTCTTGATGTCTCTGCTGGGAGCCAAACTTTCATACTCTGGCTGTTGTTTTGAGAAAAACTGAAGTTTAGGATATCACCACACGGTCTCTGTAATAAATCAAGATCTGGTTTGCAGTTTTACCAGCAAAGTTAAAAAGATGGCAGCAAGCACTCAAAGGTAACTTCTCAGACGCTGTTGTACTTTAGTGATGTCGTAGTTCTCCGACAGAGACAAAACCCACCACAGCTTAAAATGTCTTCATCTGGGTTTTCTGCAGCAGGGATGGGCTTTGTTGCATCCTATGCTCTCTTCCCATCTGCCCATCCATTGCTTTAAACACCATTTTTGGGTTTACAGGAGTTTGAGCAGTTTCAGTTTCAGGCGTTGCGAAGGGTTTCATTTACAGACGTCATGGACATCTCTCACAAAAATCCTTGCAGCGGGATGAAATTCGAGGCTTCACAGGGAGCTTCTGCCCCTGACCCAAAGCTGCCTCTGTGCCTGCCCTTGGAAGTGTTCAGGCCTGCTGGGGGTGATTCCCTCCTGGCACAAGGAATTCCTGGGAGCTCCGTGTGTGTCTGTGGCCCGGGCTTTGGTGCCCCCAACGCCAAATCTAAACCACAGAGTGATGGACATTAAATACCCCGATGGGCCCTTCTGCCTTTGTGCACTTGAAGTGCCTCATCCCAGCCTGCTGGGGCATAAAAGTGCAAAGAAAGCCTTTGGGAAGAGGCTCCTTCTGGCTGCACTTCCCAAACGTGCACTTTGATTCCTCAGTCGCTTTTCCATCCATGCGGCTCCGCATCTCAGGATTTTCTTCTTCTGGGATTTTTTGGGTTTTGTCATTTAATTTTATTTTGCTGTCTGGAAGGTTTGGGGTTTTTTTTCTGCAGACGTGGAGGGTGGTGATACATATTCATGAAAGAGAAGTCTTTCCAGCCCCTGCCTGCTCTGACAAAGACTTAGCTGTTTCACACAGCAAGCTGACTGGAATTGTGTGGGGCCTGCCTGACCAGATTAGAGCAAACAGGCAGCTTATTCCTCCAGTCATCAGGCCTCCCCTTCCTAACAATTTCCCCAATTGTCATTTTGACAAGGCTGTCATTAGGTGATGGCTTCTTTTGGCCATTTTCAGATAAAGATAATTTCCTTAACTTCCATTTTATTTGACAACAAGTAGTTTGGGAGAGAAAGGAAGTGCTTCAGTAGTTTATGGATTAAGGGTTTGTCACTTCAAAGGCATCTTTGATCTAAAAATATGTGCTGTACCAAATTAATTATGCCTTTCTTTCTTTTTCTTGTTTTTTAGAACTTTTTAATTTATTGATCTGCCCCTCAATTATTCCTTTTTTTTTTTTTTTTCCCCTACATCCCCCAGTAGTACTTGGGACAGCAGTGATGAGGGGGAAAAGCACCCAAGTGGCCTCTCTGAAAAGTCATGACCAGGGCGAAACAACAGGTGCTTTTGTTCCACACTCTGCTTTTAGCCAGAGGTCCTGCCTGCTCCTGCCATGGCAGCTCCATTCAAATCTGGGAGACAGAGAATGAGCTCCACGTTTTGGGTCACCCCTGTGCTGCAACTGGCCTAAAACCATGGCTCTGCTCTAGGCTGGAGATGGAGTTTTGACTCCCTGATGCCCCTCTGGCCACCTGCCCAGGTGCTGTGGGGAGCAGTTGCTGTGTGGCTTTGGCTCTGTTCTGTGGCTGTGCTGCACCAAGGAATCCCAAACCTCATTCCAATAAACAAAACTGGAAAGGTTTTTCTCCCTGGGATGTTTTTTTGAAGCTGAAATGCTCTTCCACAAAGCTCTGAGCTCTGGAGCAGGCAGGTGCAGTGGCCATTGAGTGTGTTGCTCCCCAAAGCCCATCCACCCAAGGGGGGCTGCTTGGAGAGGATTTGGGAACCCTTCTGGGTCCCTTCCAGCTCTCTGCAGGGAGAGGGGGCCGTGGTGGGGCTGTGAATATGGATCAGGAGTGGGGCTTTTCCTGCCTTAGCTGTGTCAGGCACTGGGCTTCACTTTCACCCCTCCTGTGCTTTTTGGGATCCACAAATCTCCATCCTTGGCTGCAGCAGTGGAAATCCACGATGGCAGCCCCTTGTCCCAGCCCCACACAGCCTTAGGTGGGGCTGGGATTTGCCCTGTGTTAATATTAATATCTCTTCTACCTAATTACCTCAGCTTTTCCTGCAGTGTCACCTCTGCACTACAGCAGCCAGCAAAGCACCTCCTTGCTGCTGGAGGCTGCTCCTGATCCCATTTCCAAACAGAAGCACTTCTGCTTCAGCTCTGCCTGGGGAAGCTGTGCAGGGGCAGCCTTCTTTTTTTTTTTTTTTTTTTTTTTTTCCTTCTCTCCCCTTTTGCCTGCTAATTGGCTGAGACCACCAGAATTTGGAGGACACAGATGTCACTGATAGTTTGCCTAGGGAGCACATTCATGCCCATCTGTTGCAGTCTAGAAGGCTGTTCATATATCCACAAGGCCTTCATTTAATTCTTGTCAGAAAGTAATGTAAATCCAGTTTACCTCAGAGGTCACAGCCAAGATTTATGCCAATGAGCCCCCTGCAATTTACACACACTGTAGTTGTATAGGATGAAAAGAAACCCTTTCATGTTGGTGCATATTAACAAGAAAGCTTGCCTTAGGAGAGGCTTTTTGATTGAGATTCTTCCTTATTTTAATACAGCCAGTTGGGATGGCCAGCTTTACCAAAAGAAAACATCTAATCTTTAAGCCAGAGAAGTAAACTAGCTAACTAACTGAATAAAGCCCCCAGCAATTCTATTTATTTTTTTTTAACCATCTTTCTGCAAAGAAAGGTAAATGCTCTAGGAAAACACAAGCATGTGTGCGCTGAAATGTTCAGGGAAACTGAATTTGCCTTCTGTGGAGATGATATTTATTCAATTATTGAAACCTTTGCTAAGTTATCAAGAGAACTTTTTTTTTTGGTTTTTTTTTTTCCTGTTTTATTTTTTAATCCCTCAAGCCGCCAAATCCAAAAATGAAGCTGAGCTTGTTATTTTTGTGACGGGAAGGGCTCCAGAAGGCTGGTGCACAAATCCACATGAGGGAGAGCAGCCGAGGGTGCTGCGTGCTGTGCATGCTGCCCCTTACCTGCTGCAGGTGAAAACACCAGCCCAAATGTTCCACTGCTCTCCCACGGACAGCCTCCTGCAGTTTTTTCAGTCTCCCTGCAGAAAGCAGAGGGAGATGAAATGCCAGAATGCAGAGTGAAGGTGAGACCGTAACTCCGGCAGCCGCAGCAGATCTGTGTCATGATTTCACTCCTTGCCTTTATTTAGCAAGGGACTCTAAAGAGCTTCCCCAAAAATGAGTGTGGCTTCATAATCTCAGAGTGAAAGGGCCACAGCACACCAAATTAGGCTGGAGGGAAAAGCTGGCAGTGCGAGTGGTGCAGGTATTGAAATTAAAAGGAGCTGTCAGAAAAGAAACGCTCCGAAGCACTTTGGTGATTGAAATTGCTTGTAGGAGCAGGCAGAGGAGAGCAGGGTACAAAGATGGATCAGGATGTGCCAACCTGATTGCAGAAAGGTTTCAGAGTTGGGCACCTCATTTTCTTTGGGCTCAGTGTAGCTTGAGAGTGTTTCTTTCATTTATTCTCCTCCCTTTTCCTCCCTCCTCTTCTCTAGATTGCCTGCCCCACAGATTTTACCTTTGCAATGTTTCAGGCACGAAGATCAGTGTGGTTTGCACGGTGCCATAATGACCAGAGTGGTTTGGGATTAGGAGGCAGGAGAGCAAGGCAGTGCCATGAAAGCAGGGCTCACATTCCAAGTGCCAGCGTAACACTTAAAATAATTAAAATGTTTATTTGAAAGTCAAAACAGCCTCAGCCATAAATAACTATCCATTCCTCGATTGATTGTGTGGAGTCCCAACCGAGAGCTCTGGGAATAAGGTTTATTTGCTCCCTGTTGGGATTAATCCATAAATGTAGTCTCCACATGGAACTCATCAGGTCTTTGCTTCCTCTTCATTAGTCTCCCTGGAGCTGGAGGGTACCCTGAATAAGATGAAAATTAGGATAATATATTTTCAGAGAGAAAAGACCTGGCGATCTCTAATTTGTGTTTCAGGACCATAATGCTGTGGAAAATTTCCCAAATGGTGTTGTCTGAGAAACCAGTGCTTGTTATCCTTGCTGCATTTGAAGTTTGAGTGCAGCAATTACATCTTCTTTTTCTTAAAGCCTCCAGAGCTAATTGCAGTCTTAAACCGGCTAGGTTGACTCCCAGGCTTCCTTCCACCCATGGCAGAATTTAAAATTCCTTTCTCTTGACAGATCTTTTGGTCTTCTAGCCCAAGGGCTCTGAAATGTCACAGTATGGCCCATTTCTTATTAAAGAGATCATTTCTCTGTATCCCACCCAATTCTCCCCTCCATCCCTCTTGTTCTGAACCCCAGCCCCAACTAGAGGGAACCACAGAAATGTAATTTCTCGTCCCTTGAGACATTTGTAATTTTTTTTTTCATCATATTTGATGCAAGGAGTTATTTTAATCCAGACTCCAGTAAGAAATGGCACTGATTTTTTTTTTCTCATCCTTTCTGTTTTAGAGTGTCTTAACAATTGCATCAAGCATTTAACAGCTGGTTTTGCCCAAAACAGGAGTAAAGCAGCTTTCCTGTCACCAAGGAGTGTTTAAATCCTCAGTCTGATGCAAAATTGTTTTTATTATGTGTTTTCAGGGAGCATTTTTAAGTGCATGCTTAGAAAACATTTTTTGCTGGGTCAGGTTTGCAGCACGTCAGGCTGCGATTTTCACCACTTCAAAACCATCTCCTTAAAGTGCCACTTGTTAGGATTTAAGGGAACTCTGAGAAAGCTGATTAGTAACCATTGAGAGGCTTCTAAAGGCCTCCAGAAGTTTTTTGCTGTTCTGCTCTTGGGCTTTAGGCTCAGGTCCTGTGTTTCCCCAGGAAAGCTGCGTGCCTGGTTATTTCCCCCTCCCAGCTGTCACTCAACGCCACAGCTGTCACAAAGCACAACTTGCAAAGTGGCATCTGTGTGAAGGATGCTGATGTGCTTTAGGGCTCCGTGGTGCATCTTAAGCTGATTTTATGATGCGAGTCATTGTCCCCAGTGATGGGTCTCAAAAGGCTCTCTACCCCCTGAGCACTAATGTACAGTTTATTGCACTTCTCTCCGTGCTCCCAGCACTTTGGCCTTGCTGCTGCTGCTGTGAATCATTATTTTATTGCTCCCTGTCCTTGCTGTTTATTCAATTCCTTGGAAAAATGTACTTGAGGAAAAATCCCTGGCTCACTGACATGCGTGGATGGCTGTTAGGGAGCTGGCAGTTTCCTGGTGAGTTAAATCCTCCCAATCCAAGGAAGCCAAGTGCTGTACTTCCACACTAATTTGAGCTTCCCTGCTAAGCCCTGGCAGCTCTTTGTGAGAGTGGCAGCCTGTGTGGCTCACAAAGCCACGGGGCCTTCCTGCCTGCAGTAAAGACCTGAGGAAGGCTGGGCTCAAAGGTCTGGGCTGTAGCACAGAGAGGTGGAGCACATCCATGAGCTCCCTTGGATGCTCCTGGAGCCATGTTATTTTTTGTGAAGGGAAATAACTCAGTGTTTGCTCATTCTAGTGCCCCTTCACAGCAAATGGTGCTTAGGAGCATTTATTTACAGGCTGTGAGGTGGCAGCTGAGCACAGGCCTTCTCCAGAGTGCTTCTGCACTCTCCTGAAGCAGTTTCCAGGCTCCCAGGACTACTGTCCATAGCAGACCCAAGGCAGGTGTATGTGTGCTTGGGAGTCACTGGAGGGGGCTCCCTGGAAAATGAGGTTTTTGAGAAATCAATTACACAAAGGAATGGAGTCCGGGCCAGATGGCAGGGATGCTTCATCCCAACCTGGGAGGTACTCCTGGGACAGCTGCACACTCCTTCCCACAGGGCTGGGTAATCAGATAAATCAATTAGCAGATGTCGGTGCAGTTAGCAGAGCAAGCCACGCTGGCATAGGTGTGTTAGTGTGGCTACACTTTTCTTTCCCCTGATGGATACCCAGCAACAGGATCAGCTTGTCTAGACCAGGCAGGGTGGAGCAGAGCTCTCTGCTTTCTGGCTGTTCTTCCTGGGTTCAGAGATGTGCCCCTGACAGATCCTTAGGGACAGAGCACCTTTGTGAACTGGGATGTGGACTTGCACCATGAGCACATCCCATTGCTGTCCCCTTTTTTTAGATTCATCTTTGCCAGCGACAGGGAATTCCGCCCCATCTCCTGGGTGGGCTTTGGACCATGCTGTCTCTGGCCCCATCTCCTTTTGCTCCTGATGGGAGCCCCTGAAAGGGTTCTGTTCCTGGTGCAGCCACAGGGATGTGCTCCCAGCACCCAGCCATGCTCAGCTGGCTCAAACCCTGCAGAGAGTGGTTCTTACGTGGGGCTAAAAAGATGGGCAAGGCTTTCTAGGTTTCCCTTCTGCTTTTATCCATGCCTCTGCCTCTGGCTGATCTCTTACTTGCTCCCCAGCTTCTCTTATGGGTTCGTGCTCTTTCCCTTGGTCTCTCCTTCACAACTACTTTTCAAATTCCTTCTTTCTGTGACATTTGCATCTGCAGAGGCAGTCAGAGCCCCAGTGAGGAGCTCCTGCCTCCAGGCTCTTTGCTGCTGAATCCCATGGTTTGCCCTGCTCCACCTGCCCCTCCACGGCAGGCTCTCTGATCCTCTCTGCTTTCGCATGAGTGCCTCTCTTTTGCCCTCTGCTTTTCAGTCTGGCAGCTTGCTCCTGCTCAGTGCCCTTGAGAGCATGGCCTATCTGCCACCAGCTCCAGCATCCAGCCATCCCAGAGACACAGCAGAAAGGGAAAAACTGCCTGGAAACATTTTAGCTCCCAAAATGTGAGTGGTTTCCAGCCAGCAGAGCAAACTGTGCCTCTGTGTGTTGTCCTTAGCACTCCCTCCTTCAGTGCTGTGGTGTTTTCCCAGTTTTAGATATATTTTCACTGAGGCTGCTCCTGACTGTATTGCTTCAGGCTGCAGGAACAGTTTTCTAAATTGATGGGGGGAAAAAACCCAAACCCTAAATACTTATCTTGTGCTTAATTTTTGAAAGCTGCCTGAGCCTTCTGGCAGGTACTGAGCCAGATGCCTGTCATGGGAATGGTGGGGTTTTCCTGCATCACCACTGGCAACGTCCTAAGCACCTGGAGGAGAACATTCACCCACGGGGTGGCATCCCAGGGTGAGAGAGAAGGTCTCCGTGGGCTGGGGAATGCACACAGCACGCTCCTCTCTGCCATTCCATCCCGGTGCAGAGGGCTTCGGCACAGCCCTGCCAGTCACTTCCGTGCTCGGGATGTCATGGCTCCACTGGTGAGCCCATCATGGCTCCAGTGACGGGCCGTCCTGTCTCCCTGGCACTCAGAGATGCTCCCCTCTCACACTGTCCCTGGGAGCCTGCAGTGATTTCACACACTCCTCTAATAAAGTCCTCCGAGGCAGCCACGTATTTTCCTCTATTTCCCCCTATTATTTCCCCCAGCTTGAGCCTTTCGGATAATTGATGATGCTTTAGTTAATCATTTTCCCCCTCCTTTGTCTGCCAGGTACCTCGGCCTCGAAGGGATCCTTTTCACGGGGAGCCCGTGTCCCCTCCTGAGTAATTGATCGGGGCGCAGCGGGGGCGTTCAGCGGGCCATGAGCGGGCAGAGCGCCGTGGCCGCGCTGCTGCAGCAGTGCCAGCGGGCCCTGGACACCGAGCTCCTGCACCGGGCACCGGGAGAGGCGGAGGAGCGGGAATACCGGCGGTGCCAAGGTGAGCTCTCCCCAGGAGAGGCGGCAGCGCCCCGCCGGCGCTCAGCCCTGCCCTATTTTTCGTCTTCCTGAGTGTCAAGAGATGCCTGGATTTCGGGGCCGTGAATGGGATGCAGGCAGGGAAAGAAGTGCACTTTGTTGCAGTGAATTGCTGTCAGTTCTAATTTTAAGCTTCAGTAAACATGAGGCTGTAAGGAACAGTTTAGTTTGGGAAGAACAATGCCCAAAAGTTTGCTGATGCACATAAATTTCAGTTATTAAAAAAAAAAAAAAAGAGAGAGAGAGAGAGAGAGAAAGGGGGGAAAAAAAGGATGCAACTTCTGAATAAGGGCACATATTTCCTCTCCTTTCATAGGATCTGGGGGAGGGCCCTCTCTGTTTGTCAGTTTCTCCTCATATATTAAAGAGCTCATTGCCCGAATCTTTATCTTGTAAAATGTGTGTGACCTCTATAAGTGGTGTCCAAGGGGAAAAAAAAAAAACTAAAAAAAAACCTTTGCAGTCTCCCTCTTGAAAGGAAAATCCATGCTGGCTACAGGCTGGAATAAGCAACCAGGAAAGGAAGCAGCGTTTAGCGAGGGCTAAGTAAAGAATAAAAGGATTCCTCATTTGCTTCAATGCTGCCGTTACCTGCTGGAAACCAGCAGCAATTTTGCTATGGCCGCGAAAGGAGGATTTATTATTTCTCCACTCCAGCGGAATTAAGGTTTCCCTTTGCGTGCCACATCTGCGGCACTGCCCGTTCCCCAGTTCGGTGTTAATAATGTTTCGTTTTCGCCGTGCTTGAGTGGCTCGGCCCTAACGTTAATGTGATCCTTAAAACCCTTTGTTTGTCCCGGGGCGCGGAGCCGTTGAGGAGATGTTTTTCCGACCATCCTTGTTCTTGCTGGGAGGTCAGCTGCCTTTTCCTGAAGCACCTAAGTCTGTTTGCGCTGGAGGGTGGCGTGGAGGATTCTGTTATGGATACGGGAAGATTTTTCTCTCCTCTTCTTTTGTTTCCAACAAAGAGCACTTTGTTTCCTCGTCGCAAATTCTTTTAAGTTTTATTGTGGCTCCGCAGAATAGGCTCTTGAACCCCTAATCAGGTAGCGCTTTTTTTTTTTCCCCCTCCTCCTCCTCCTCCTCCCTCCTTTTCTCCTATTAAATACCACAAAGTATGAGAAATAATCAGTTTAGTTCCAGATAAGGTGAATCAGTGCCCTTATAATCACTCGATTGGACACGGTCCTTCAGGTAAACTGCTTCAGGAAATGGGCCATCAGAGCCTCGAGTGCTGCTCGGGCTTTTCCGAGGGCCGTGTTCCCATCAGCTGGAAGGAAAATACCCAGCAGCGGGGTGGTGACAGCGACATTAATAACTGCTGGGGCTCTCTGCCCGCCGAGGCAGGGCCCCGCAGCTCGGCGGCTCTCGGCTTCGGGGGGACCCTCCCTGCGCTGGGGCCGAGGGGCTTTCCTGGCCCCCCTCTCCTCCCGGGGCTGCCTTTGTTCCACCCCCCCGGCTTTTCCAGACCGGCAGCAGGAGGGACTGAAGGCCAATTCCCTAAAAATGGTGGGGAGAGGAGGAGCACATCTTTATCTCACTTTAGAGGGCAGAACGGGTCTTGGGTGGGTCTGGATTTCTTCTTTATTTCTGTTTCAGGCTAGAAATCATCCCAGTCCACTTGAGTGACCGTTCAGCCTTGGTTAATTGATGAGTTTAAGTTGCCAGTGGTGAGAACAGCTCTCTGTTACCAGGGCAAACTCTTGTCCTTGGAGCTTGATCTTCCTTGGGGAAAGACACAGGCAGTTCAGTCTTCCCCCTTCTACATGGGAGATAAGTTCTTCTGTCCAACAATTTGTTCCTTGTGATGAGGTGAATATCCCTGTGCTGAGGTGGATACCTCTGCTCCTGCACTGATTTTCCAGGGTGAGGGTGGGAGCAGGACCTCCTCTCCCCATCAGCCCTGGCACTTGGCCACCTTGTCTCAGCGTTCAGGACTGAGCCCCTTCAGGCACCACTTCAGGAGGATAAGGAAATTGGGCTTTACTTTAAGCCAGGATGTGTAACAGGAAAATTTCCAAACCCCACATTTCCTTGGGATGGCAACAAGTGAGAAAACACCGGCTGGAAAAAGCCGGAACTTTGTAAACTTGACTTTTTGGAGGTTGGCCCTGAATGTCCAACTTTGTCTTTCTTCCCAGGAAAACCATACCTGTGAATGTGCTGCAGTGCAAGCACGTAATATCCTTTTGATGAAGTTCATTTTCTACAGTCCCTGCATAAAGGATTGATTTAAAAATACGTAGCAATGCATTTATTGCATTGGCTCGTTAAAGCAGCCATGCTCCCTGAGCAGGGCTTTTTTTGGGGGATTAATGGCCAGAAGGGGCCAGATCTGCAGCTGATGATCACCATTAACCCCATCTGGTCAATAATCTTTGTTAATCCACTTTTATTGGCCAGAGAGGCTGCCCAGCCGAGTGGTTAGCACGGCACAGCACATCCACATCACCCCTGCTGCAAGGAAAATGAAATGGAAAAGGAACATGGGCAGTGGCTGAAAGGAAGGGACAGATCCAAGCCCAAACCTCTGGCTCTGTGCTCCTAGCAGTTGCTTCCTTAGTTGGATCAAGTTGGAGATCCACCCAAAGCTGATGGAGTGGCTTAGGACCAGTATGGAGAGGGAGCAGGGAGGGACAAACTGCCCAAGAGCTTGTGCTTAATATTCATTATAACCCTTAGATTTCTGTCTGGTTGCCATCTATGGTCCAGGTTTATCATGGGTTTGGAAGTGGCTTTCCAGGATGGCTCAGCCTCTGTCACCTGAGCAAGGGGGACAGATCCTCTGTGCCAGTGACCCCATTGTTCTCTCCTCACACAGGGGAACAGGTTCCCCCCTGCCTCTGTTCCGAGCAGCTCTTCACCAGCCGGCAGGACTTCCTGCTAAAAGCCTTTTTAATGGCTGGAGGCTCCCATTTCCCTGGAGGGCAGTGCAGCCAAGGGGAACAGAGAGCAGGCCAGCTCCCCTGCCCTCCCCACGAGGCTGAGAGCCCCTGGGAGCAACTGGGAGAAGCCTTTTGGAGGGGCTGGCATGGCTGAACCTGCTGCAATAGCCTCACCTGCTCTTTGACCCTTTCAGCCCTGCTTCCCGAGGAGCTGAGGAGCCTGCTGGAGGAGGCAAAGGAAATGAAGTGGCCCTTTGTGCCGGAGAGGTGGCAGTACAAACAAGAGCTGGGCCCAGAAGACAAAACAAACCTGCAAGATATGATCAGCGCCAGGCTGCCTGACTTGCTGGTATGAAGTTCAACACAGCTGTGGTGCTCGGGGGCTTTCACAGGGCACTTCTGGGTCTGTCTCCACTAAGGTGATGCTTCCCTCTTCCCTGAAGAGCTGGCATTACAATAACACTGAAATGCCAAGTGTTCACATAGTGGTTTTTTTTTTTAAAAACACTTAATTTGACAAGAATGCTGTGCTTTGTTTAATTCTGCTCTGCAAGTTGGTCGTGAGGATCACCAGTTTTAGCAGGGCTTGCACAATTCCTCACCTGCTCTTCTTCCAATAAAATTACATGGCAGAATCCCTTTGAGGACCAAAGCTGGCCAAAACCTAGGCAGGATAGGCAAGGATTCAATGTGATTTCTCCTGTGAGAAATTTCTCCTGTGTAAGGAGCTGCAGAATCCCAATGGTCCCTGGGGATCCCATCCCTTAAGGTGATGAGTTTGAGCTCAAAGATTAAAAAGTGGCTAGAAACGTGGATTGCTTTTTGCTTTTCTGATTTTCCTGGAGGTACTTCAGGCATGTGGCAAATAGAGGACCCCTTTTTCCCATGGCAAATGCAATATCTGGGCTAAGGGCTATCCCTTTGCCGGGACAGGAATAAAGGTGAGGTCTGTGAATTTTGTAGGGGGTGTTTTTTTGTTCCTGTGGCACATGTCTGAAGCCAACACCATCCCATTCCTGCCTGTTGTTAACTCCAAGGTGGCCAGGAGGTCTCACCTTGCCCGGCGAGTCCTCCCTCAGTGAGGCCAGCAGCTTTTCTTTGGGAACAGCTTTGATTCCTCTGTGGAGCAGTGAGAAGCTCAGCAAAGCCACTGCAGGGCTGGGAAGTGGCAGCCCCGGCGTCCCCAGATCCTCGCAGGACTCCTGGATTTCCCCGGGGAGGGCGGGAGGGGAGTGGCTGCTCTCTCTCGGGTATTTGTTTTCTCTCTCCCTTTGGTGTGTGTGGCCTCAGACAGAAATTTATGGCGGAGGTTGACCTCCTTTACAATCCCAGCTCAGCTCCCTGTAACTTGGGAGCGTTTGTGAGCTCCCTCCCGGGATAAACACCTGCAGCCAGCTCCCCGAGAGACCTGGCTAGATGGGAGATTAATGTGGCTCTAATAGTGGGGCAGTGTTTGCAGCATTATGCCCTCTCCCCAGGTAGATGGGTCTTTTCTGGGATGATACCAATTATTTATTGCTGAAACATCTGTTGATAACTGCAGCTGCCCTTGTTAAACAAAGCCTATCGTGGGGTCAGGGACTATAGGGACCTCAAATCCTCCTCCGTGCTAGTTTTGGGCTATTCACCCACACCCCCTGAAGTCCATTGGCTGCCGTTGTCTCCAATGTTTCATCCTGTGGTGGAAAATACTTTGTAAACGTTGTGCTGCCTTTGCCCATGTGCTTTGAAGTATTATTTCATCTTCATCGGTAATTTATATTCCAGCGCCATTGTACCATGGGAAAAAGGGAAAACCTTTTTTGTTTTCCATTTAATTGTAGATAGACTGACATTTTGACCTGTATTATTAGTATTAGTCAGGAAAAGGGATTTTTTTTTCCCCCCTTCATCCATTCCTTCTCCCCCCTCTTTTTTATTTTAAATAAAATTTCAAGGCAGAGCAAAGGCTGCCTCAGTTCTTTGAATAAAAAGCTGGGGGGAAAATGAGGCTGAAGAGAAGTGATTACAGTGTGATGAGGAAAGATAAAAGTCTAAGCAACTTTTTTTTCTTCTTTTTTTTTTGGCATGAGGGACAGAAGGATAATTTAATTCCCCAAAGGACAAAAAAAAAAAAAAATTAGCCTTTATCGATTTATTGTTCGGAAAAAGAAAAGATAAAAACCCTTTAAAAATTTCCCCTCTCTGTTTATTTTAATTTGCCATGCTTAGAATAAGTTCATAAACCGTGATTCATTACATTTAAGAGGCGCTTTGAGATGGGTGAATGAAAGGCGCTTCATTACCATAACACACTGGCGCTGCTGCAGCAGGCAGCGCTGGCTGCCGCCGCTCTCCCGACGATGGCTCGCTCTGGGAGGGGGGCTCAAAAGCTCCATGAGACCGGCGCAGGGAGTAAGAGGATTAAGCTGCGGCTTCAAGGCTTTGCCTCGGCGTTCTCGAGCTTTTAAAAACAGTGGGACCCGCCTTGCCGGCTCGTCAGGAAGGCACAGCCACCTTCTTTGAGTGCTCTCCTTCCTCTTTGCTGGGGGATGCTCAATGCCCCTCTGCATCCCAGGGAAGGTGCCGGGTTTGGTTTGAATTTTGGGGATTTTTTTCTTTTTCCTGCCGGGATTCACCACCCCAAGGCCACCACGGTTCGACAAGCTCAGCGTGCTGGGGTTTTCCATGTTTTCCTGACAAGTTCCAGCCAGCTAACCAAGTCCTTCCTGCAGCCCCCGTGGTGGGAATCTAAGGCCCAAAGGGTGATAGCCGGCATCTGTGTCCAAAGCCAAAACTGGGAAACACTGGGATTTAATTTTTTTAACAAGGCAAAGCTAAGTCAGAATTGTGCCAGATCCTTGCTGGTAGGGATCAGGAAGGAGGGATTATTTTTCCTCCCTGAATACCAGGTGTGCTGTGGGGTTTGGAATGGGGCTGCAGATCCCGAAGGGAGGCTGCCAGGGCTGCCCTTCCTGCAGGTCTTGGCTTTCCCAAGAGATGGAATTAGCCTAATGCTCGGGGAGCAGCCAATAGAGGGCAACATGTCCATATCCACGGAAGCTTTGATCCCAAAAAACCTGCTGTGCCTTCAGCTGAAGGATGATTCTAGGCACACACGTAGTTCTCTTGTGGGATGATTCATGCCACATTAATATTTTAAGGGTTTTTTCTTCCCTTTTTAATTTTTTTTTTTTTTTGCCCACCATAGTGATGCTGTGGGGCTTTGCTTCATTTTTATCACACCTCTCAGCAATTCCTGCCTCCATGCATGGTGCAGGATCTGCTGGGATGGGCACGATGGGAACACAACAGGAAAAACCTTTAGGAGTGGGGTGCTCTGGTCCTCCTGCAGGGAGCTGTGCAGGCTGGCTCCATGCTCCCTGCTGTGGATGGGGGAGCTCGGATTCTGGCCCTGCTGGCACGGGATCTCCTGGGATTTAGCGGGAATATTGAAAAGAGTGGAAAATAAGGCCCTGCAGCCCTTGGCTAATTAGGTGCTGATGGATTGCCATTAGGGAGCCCATTCCAAGGGGCTGTGCCCTAACTGTAGGTGTGTGTGTGGCACTGAGGAGCTGGGAGCCTTTGGAAAAAGAGCTAAGGCTGGGGGCTGAGGGTTTCGTTTTCTCCTCCTCCTCCTCACGGTGGGTGTGGTGACAGGAGAATTAAAGCCCTAAATCGTAGCCCTGGGATCTCGGTTGTTGAGGCTGACCTTTTGCTACCTGCCTCCTTTAGAGCTCTTCTTGGGTGATCCCAGGGAAACGGAGAGCGATGTGAGGGATGAATTCCAGCCGGGAATCGGGAATCGCGGCACCCCAGCCTCCCGGGGGCTTGGTAAGAGAGAAGTGTCAGAGATGAGGTGCAGGCAGGAGAGCTTCAGCTCCCCCGGGTGACTGCCCTGGTGCTGCGGAGCGCTCTGCCTTCTGCTGCCTGTGTGGCAAAACTACAGCAGAATTTGTGTGGACCCTAAAAAAAAAATTCATAAAGGGAAGCTGGATCCTGGGTTTGTCTAGGGCTGTCACTCCACTTTGCTCATGGGTAGGATTTACTCCTGCCAGAGGCAGCTTCTTGGAGTATTTACAACTTTAAATGTGTTTCCTCAAGTGCATCGATGTTTTGAGGACTCAGGGAAGAGTCTCTCATATTTTTAGATGCTGATAATGGTCTTGCAGTTGCTCCCTCAGGGCGGTTCTGTGGCTGGTTCTGCTATATTGAAGTATTAAAACATCTCCTTTTAATGTGCCACAATAGTTTATAAGTGGTCCAGAACAAACCAGGTCCACAAAACGATTGTGGCACCTCTGTATCCTCGGTACTAATCAAGAGCAGGAACCCTGCCTGTGGCCATGGTCCCCCAAATCCCTGCTGCCCTCTTGGATATGAGACCCCCGGGACCCCCCTTCAAGCAGCTTCCTGCCTGGGCACTTAAGGAGTTCTCCTTCTGTCCTCATCACAAAATGCTGCTGTTCTTTTTCCTTGAGGGAATCAGGAGTTATTCCCAGTCTTGGACTTGGTGAAGCAAAGTAAGGCTGGCTGTAGGAGCTGCCCCAGTCTGTGGTGTTTTGAGCTGCCCCTCATGGTCCTGACGCTGCTTCCTTTGAATTCCCAACTCTCCTCTGCCTGCAGGATGAATAACTTGAGGAATCTAACAGGTTCAGGGCAGGGGAGAATTCCCATCTGCTCTGAGCCAAGAGGGAAGTGTCCAGGAGCTGCCCGGACACTCCAGCCTGCTGCAATCCAGTGTGTGGCTGTCCAGTGTGTCAGCCTGCACCTCCAGCCATGCTTTCTCCTGCCATCCCCGGCGTGGTGGGAGGCTTTATTCCCTGCTGCTTGTGGAGTGGGCTCTGATTGCCAGCTGAAAGGCAGGACTGATAGAGCAGTCCCACTCGGTGACAGCAGCTTTGGTCTCTGGGAAGGACGGGCTTTGCTGGCGGCGCGTGGGCAAGAGGGGGAAAGGCTCCGGCCCCATCCATCGGCGCTGTGCCTCTGTGTTTAATCTGACAGGGGAAAGAAAACCGGGCAATTTGTTAGGGTTCAGTGGAGTGCTAACTAGGAGCAGCTCCTGGGAGAGGACTGGAGCACCTGGAAGCACGTGTGTGCCTCCGACTCTCCTGCCTTGTGCACGGAATTAGAAAGTCTTTGCCGGCCACTCTCAGTTTGGTGGCTTTAAAAAAAGGTTTTAAAGCTCGGCTCGGGTCACAAGTGAAACTAGGGCTGAACCGGTCTGAGACGAGCGGGTATCAGCAAACACAGGAGTCCAGAGCACCCACAAAACTGCGGGGAAGCTGAAAATTAAATCTTTCTTTCCCCTGCTTTTAATCACGCTGTTTGTAGAGGCGTTTTTCCAAAGGGGATCCTCCAGAGCCCGCGGGCTATGGAGGAGGGCTTGCCTCTGGGATCTTGGCTTTATAAAGAGGGCCGAGAGAGTGGATTAAATCAATATTTCATTTATTTGGGCTTGTAATTCCTCTTACATCAGCTGCCACATAAAGATTTCCCCCCATTTCCTTCCCCTCCTCCTCATCCTCATTTACTATGCACCAATAATTTCCCTTTGACGCTTTCCTGCCCGTCCTAGTGCCAGATGGCCCCGGTTCTGAGCTTCTCCCCTCTCTTGGGAGCGGCCCCCATTGTCAGCGCGGAGGAGGCGTCGTGGCTTTGAACCCAAAGCCGGGACCCAAACTTCAGCGCCATTAAGAAGTTACCCCCTCGCTAAAGGCTGCTTTGCATTTCCCCCAATGGTCCCTGTATAGAAATCTGGAGCAAATTTAATTCCCCCGCCACCTGATTCCACTTCCCAGCCGCGGCCAGCTTCCCTTTGTGTCATAAACTCAATTAGGCAGATCCATTTCACGTCGCGGGCACAGATGTGAAAACAAAGTGCGCGTACCTCGCTCTTCCCCCCCTCCCCGCCCTCTCTAAAGCGACAGAGCAAGTGAGTAAATCTGCCCGGTCCTGCTTGGGATGGAGCAGGCTGAGGCATCCCGGGAGCCAGAGGGGTTTCTCAGGCTCTGGGAGCCGCTGTCCCGGCTGATCCCGGAGCGGTGCTCCGGGAGGGCTCCCCGGAGGTGCTGAGGAATGCCGCAGCCACACGAGCTGGCAGGCAATGAAAGGAGCGGGGGTTCGCTCCTCGCTGTCCCGCTCGGCTCGGGGAGGGGACAGCGCTGACACGGAGCCGTGGAGCGGTGTGCCACACAGCATGCCTCCCAAAAAAAGAAAAAAAAAAAAATAGCCCCGTTTCTCTCCCCCTGGCTTGACTTTTCTACATTTTGTGTCCATTTGGGTTTGGAGAGGGACACAAGAGGTTTCAGCATTGAGCGGGGAGTTAAATTATGCAGCTGCAAGACTGCCAAGCCCTTCAGAATGGGATGCTTCGTTTAGATTTTCCACAATGCTATTGAAGTGCTTATTTTCCTCCTGAAGAGACACAAACAGATGCAAACTTCTGTAAACACTTTAGAAATGAATTCAGTGAGTTTGGCCTCTCAGCAGTGCTCAATAGCTGACAGAAAAATGTCTAATTAGTGCAAGTGGAAATAATAGGGCCACTTGGATTCCTTCCATCCTCCTCCAAGTCTACTTTTCCTAGGAACTCAAAGGCCCTTTTGTTTGGTAGGTCACCCTCTCTCAGGCTTTTGTGCTCCGATCTATTAAAGGAAGAAGGGGAGGAAAAAAAAAATAGATTAGGCGATGCTCTGTGCTTAAATATATGGCCTGTTGATGAGCATTTGGAATGGCTGGTTCGCAGTGTCAGTTTACAGGTGCTTGGAGAGGGGGATTCCTCCATTGTTGGCGGGCGCAGGGAGCTTCAGGAATCCTTTTCAAGTGCCATCCTCTTAGAAAATCCAACTCGGGCTGAGGGGGAAAAAAAAAAAAAAAAAGAGAAAGGAAAAAAAGAAAATTTGTACAAATCTGCCTTGCCGAAGTGCCATGCCTGTAGCGGGCCATGCCCAGCATGGGAAATGACAGGGTTTTGGCAAATGTCCCCAGCTGTGCACCTGTGACGAGGCTGTGTGTGTCCCGTGGCTGTCTTTGCTGGCCTTCTGTCCTGCTAGGGGCAAGGATCTCAGGAATTCTGACAATTCCCCATGTGGGTGCTGCTGTGGGCATCAAGGAGAGTCCATCGGCACTTAGGAGTCATTAAGGATGGCCTGCAGGGGAAAAACTTTGGATTCCCGGCCTGTTTGGGGTGTGCCGAGGAGTGGGTGGCCTGAGCTTCGAGTGGGACAATGGCTACAGTGACCATTTCCAGCCTTTCCAGTCTCACCCCCCTCCCTTTTCACCTAATTGCTGCTGGGCATGACTTAAATCCATTAGCAGACCACCAAATTCTGCAGTTCCAAATATCACGCGATTAAGAACAAAAAAATCAAGAATTGTATCTACAACTCAAACAAAATAAACAGCTGGCACCTCTGTATCCTAAACATGAAAATGGCGTGAGGAACAGGGTCGGTGAAGCTGAACATTTTCCAGCGCTCCTGAGGCTGCCTGTGGATTTTTTGGGGTTTTTTTTCCAGGCTTTTCTGAAGGCCTCCATCGTGGTCCGGGACAGCAGCACGGCCACGGCCGTGGTGTTCCTGCTGGATCGCTTCCTGTACTGGCTGGACGCCTCCGGGCGGCTCCTGCGGCTGGCCAAGGGGCTGCACCGCCTGCATCCCGGCGCTCCCATCAGCCCGCAGCTGCTCATCCGCCAGGCTCGCCTCGCCGTCAACACAGGTACCGCTCTCCTCAGCCCCACTTGACTCGGGAGGGGACACTCGGTCCCCTCCCTGGCAGTGACACGCCGGCGGTGCCACCTCTGCGAGCGCTCTTCCCGCTGCCGGCCCCCTTGAGCCCTGCCCGGCTCCTCTCAGTAGCACAAAGGGGCCGGTGTAAAGGGTTTCGGAGCCAAAAGAGGGAGAGAAAGTTGTGAAAGGGTGTGGGAAATACTAATTGGGGCTTTTGTCCCTTAACAAATCTTCCCTGCTGGTTTCAAACAGGGATATCTGAATCGCTGTGCTCCTGAGCAAGGGCCTCGAGAAAAGGAAATTAGAATCCTGGCATTTTCTCTACACTGTCCCAGCTGCTTTTTATTTTTCACTAGGGCCACTTGACTATGCCAACAATGCAGGTTGCAACTCCTCCAGGATAAAAAAGTAAAATTCCATCATTCCTGTAACATGGACAGCCCCTGAAGGATTTTTAACACGTCTTCCTGTGGCTCTGCTTTCCACGGAGAGACCTTAATGGGTTTCCAAAGCCCACGTTTCCTTGGGGCAGAATCCAGCAGCATTGCTGCTGAAGGAAGCAGGCTAGACTACTTTCTTCTGGTGGGTGGGAATAAGAGCTGGGAATCCCGACAATCTTCCAGGAACGTATGATGTGTAAAATAAAAAAGATACATTCACAACTTCATGTCAATGCACAACCACATGTAACATGCATGTGGGGCACCTGCATTTCTGGCTACAGACAGCAGCAGTTCTGTGTGCAGGTGATACCCGATGAGCATTTTTATTCACCTTGTGCCACAATACATTTTTATGTTCATTTTCTATCTTTTTTTTTTCCTTTAATTTTCAATCAGGTAAACTTCTAAAAGCTGAATATATCCTGAGCAGCCTGATTAATGACAACGGAGCAACGGGTATGTATAAATTTATTTTCCAATTTCATACTTGTAATTTTGGTATGATTCTTGATCCCAGTTTTAACAGTTAAACCAGCCTTGAAGAAGCCAAACCAATCCTAGTAGTGACTCCTTACATCACACTTCTCTTTCCTTCACCATTCCCTCCTAAAATGTGGGAACATTATTTTTGAAATTTCTTTAATTCATCCTTGTATACTTTCAGTAGGGTGGGAAAATATCCTGAGTGGAGAAGTTTAACCTGTGGAGCAATTTCAACTAACAGAGTGATGGAGGGAACTCAGGGAACTCTATCCCCTCAAAAATCCAGATTGCTGGAGTAGTGTTCAGCCTGATCTTACAGGCTAAATTCCCACTGATCTCACAGACTAAATAAATACTTTATGTTTTATTTTCCTTTCTTCAGGGTTTCTTTAGTGGGTATGTTCAGGTTGCTGTATGACTGTGAAAATTGAAGCAGTTCAGGGTTCTGTTGGTCTGTTTTCCCTGGGAAGCTGAGATTCTCACATGGAAAGGGCCTCCATGCAAGGAGGAGGATCCTGGCACTTTGCTGGGATTCAGGTAACCCTTGGAGGCTGAGAGTGACAGGAATATTTTTCATTCTCTGCTGAGTTTTCCCACCCCTCCTGCAGGAACCTGGCGATACGCCGAGGAGAGCGACCGGATTCTTGTTCAGGCAGTCTGCCTGCAAATCAGGGGACAGATCCTGCAAAAGCTTGGTAAGGCTCTCTTCTGGAAGCTTCCAATCAAAGTTTCCCCCGGGCTTTTTTCCCCTTTAAAATGTTGCACCGGGCACATGTCAGAATTTTGGCTGGTGGTGAACACCCTGTACCCATAAAAGAGGCACAGAGGATGAGAGGTTGCACACCCATCTCTTTGCAGCAAGGTCCTGGAGCCATGTGCCAAGCAAACATTTTGCAGGAGTTGACATTTTATTACTAATCTCACCTGAAGCCAAGGAACAATCTGAAATGTTCCCTTACTCCCTGTGCCACTCCCCGTGTGTCCCAAATTCACTATTCCCAAAGGCAGGCAGTAGTTTTATCACAAGGACATCCCAGCAATGTCCTCTCTCAAGACAGGAAAATCCCTCATTTTCAGCAGGATGGGCTTTTGTATTTGGGGTTTGGCACTTGAGGTAACAGCCTTCATTTTGTGCTTTTGGTTTGGGACACCAAATCTTCCATGACCGTGGAGCTGAAGTGTTTTATGAGGACAAAATGGGTGTTGATGCACAGCCAAAAACTGAAGGAAGCTCATGAATGGTCAGTCACTGAATGCCATGGCACGGTTTTATCCTGTCCTGAGGACCCAAGGTGTGAAATAAGCTGTGGAAATGCAGCCCTGGCAGTCCCTGCTCAGTGCCTGTTTTCTGGTTTATTTCAGGGATGTGGTATGAGGCAGCAGAGTTGGTCTGGGCTTCCATCGTGGGATACTTCCAACTTCCCCAGCCAGATAAAAAGGTAGCATCTCCTTTCCACTCTGCATCCCCAGTGCAGCTCAGCTGTTGTTTCCCTCTGTGACACACCTGGGCCAGGGTTAACAGGCAGCACAAAGTCTGTATTCCGCGTTGTTTCCGCGTGCATGCACCGCCTCACCCGCCCTTCCTTTCCTGCCGGGGCATGAAAGCCATACTCCTCATTAAGCAGAGCCATCTGAAGTGAAACCATCCCTGAGGATGCCTCTGGTGCTTCCAACAAGGACAGCTTAATTCCAGAGAGCAGCCACAGATTTTAGCTCTTTCTTAGGATTAGAGCACATTTTTTTTCCCCCATGCATGTCTGTGGTGGGTGATGGATTCCCCTGGCCCTGCAGGACCTGAGGACCTCACAGAGCTCCCCTGCCTGTCCCTGGCACCTTTGTGAGGCTGGGCAGCACTCATCCTCCACTGGAGATGGAGCAGCAGTCACACCATGTGTCCGTAGCTAAACAGGAATGTCAGCCTGAGCCTGCCGAGTCCCGG
This sequence comes from Haemorhous mexicanus, assembly GCF_027477595.1. Lineage (NCBI taxonomy): Eukaryota > Metazoa > Chordata > Aves > Passeriformes > Fringillidae > Haemorhous > Haemorhous mexicanus. Next base: position 2,276,183 of record NC_082344.1, read on the forward strand.
GGTGATGCCTGGAGGGGGTTCGTAATTGGAGCCCAGCACAAGATATCCCACAAACCCAGACCTTGTCACCTCTTGTCTGCCATGTCTTAAATCCTGACCTCTAGCTCAGAATGTGTCTGTGTTCTCCATTTCAGCGGCAGCAGGGGGTTCTGCAGTGAATTTTGGGAAAACATACCTGGGTTTCTTAATTATTTGGCCAGGCAAGCCCTTAGGTGGCATCAGGTTTTCCAGATTACTGCACTTCCTGCAAGTGAAATTAATCAAACCATACCAAGATGGCATCTCTGGATTTCTTAGCCATGCTTCTCTTTGGATCTTGTTTGTGTCTTTGTTGCTTGTTTTTCTGGCGTGTTTTACACAGCAGAGCAGCAAAATTCAAAATAAAGGGAAAAAAACACCCACTATGAAAATCTTTAATTTCTCTTTCAGGGAATTGCCACATCCTTGGGTATTATGGCAGACATCTTTGCTTCCATGGATGAGCAGGATTATGCACGCTTCAAAACCAGTGCTGACATTGACCTGGTGAGATTTGGTTTGGGCTTTGTGTGTGGGGGTGCTTCAGGTGGTCTCAAATTCACCCACACATTTCCTCTCCCGTGCTGAGAGGGCTGAAGAAACTTCCATTGCTGCCAGTGAAAAAGCTCAGTAGCAGCTAGATGGGAGAATGCCTGGCTTCAGGAAAAAGAACATTTAATTATGAGTATTTTATAGAATGTATATATTTAGAATATTGATAGAGTCAAAAGTGCTGTATCTGTGGTGAACCATAGCACAAAGGGTCCTGCAGAGACAGACCAGTCTCTTGTTTAAGATGTGATTTTCCCTGCCTACCAGGCCCCATATATTTGGAAATAAAGTCCTTGACTTGAGGTTTTTTCCTCATGTTTGGGGTTTTTTTCTTTCATCAGAGCCTCCTGCAGGAGTTCAACCACCGCTTGTTATCGGCGGCCGAGGCCTGCAAGCTGGCAGCTGCCTACAGCCAGTACACCCCCCTGTTTGTCCTCACGGCCGTGGTGAGTGTGGCTCCTCCCTCTGGAAGTGGGATTTGTGCAGGGGAAGAGCCCAGGCTGCTCAGTTTGGCTCTGACATGGCTTTCAAGCAGTGCATCACACAGGGTGTCTGTGTTGAGGGTTGGGTTGGTTACATGGGGTATGCATTGAGGGAAAGCTATCCCCAGGGTGGGGATGGGCTTTCAAGCCCTGGGAGTGCTGCTTCTCCCAGAACTACAGCTGTATTTCAAAGGAATAAAAAAGAGGAAGTTTATTTCCTCCAGGAAACAGCAGCAGGGGGTTAGAGCCGAGCTTTGCTTCAAATTGTGTAAGGGAACAAAATGTGTTTTTAATTCCCTCATTCCTCTTTGATCCCCTCCCAGAACATCCGTGGGATGTGTCTGCTGTCCTACAGCCACTCCAAGGACTGTCCCCCGGAAAAGAGAGAGTTCTACTTGTCTGAAGCCAAGGAATCCTTTGAGGTGGGGCTCCTGACCAAGGAGGAGCAGAGTGCCATCACCAGCAAGCAGGAGCTGCACAGTTTCATCAAAGCCTCCTTCTGCCTGGCCACCGTGCACCGCTGGCTCCACGGGGAGAGCCAGCAGCTCCGGCAGGTCACCCAGCTGTGCAGGGAAGCCCTGGGGAAGCTGCACTCCTACAGCACCTCCTTCCCAGAGGAGGAAGATAAGGGGATGCTTGCCAGAGAGATCATGTCTCTGGTTGGAGCCGTGAAGAGGCGCCTGCGGGTGGGAGGCTTCCCGAATTCTGATGCCAGGTCTTACGTCCCAGACAGTTACAAAGGCTCGGTACAAAAACCTGTCCTGCAAGGGAAAGCTAGCTTTGAGAAAATCCTTGCCAAGCATTCCCAGCACCACCTGTCAGTGTGCCAAGTGTTTGAAAAAACTTGCAGGATTCATAAAACCACGCTGGGAGAGATCCAGGTGGGAGCTTGTATCACAACCCTGAGAACAGAGACCAAAACCATGGACACCATGTGTACTGCTGAAGACACAGCTCACCAGAGGAGTGGTGCTGTGAAAATCCTGGGCTCACCAACAGCAGGAAACAGCTTAGAGGGACTCAGTGGCCAAAGAATTCAAGACATTGGCTCTGGTGTGATGAAAATTTCCTTCGAAGAAGAGATGGAGCCATTAGAAATTAAAATAAACAGCGGAAAAGATGGTTTCAGCAGAGGGGAAGGCAGGAGCCAAAGCACTACTTCTGAGAACTCTTGGTGCAAGCTGTCCAAATGCAGTTACTCTACCAGCTGGGAGGAGCTGAGTTGTAACAGCAGCAGAGAGTCTCTCAGGGACGGGCAGCAAGGGGAGAAGGGCTCAGTGGAGGAGCAGTGCTGTACCACAGAACTCGATGGAAGCAGCCAGGACACGCCCTTGTGCTCGTTGCCTCCCAGAGCCTGGCATCCCGCTCCTCAGGAGCCCCTCCGTGGCTCTGGGGGCTCTCCTCAGCATTCCTTAGAGGGGTGTGCCCCTCGAGCAGGGAGGGTGGTGGAGAAGGAGCCTCTCTGCAGAGAAGAGCTGCGGGAGGGAAGACAGCATGGAAGGAGCTCCTCAAAAGAGGAAGCAAAGAGCTCAAACAAAGAGTTTCCTTCCCTCTCCATCTCCTACTCTGTTCCTACAGGGCAGGAGGAGGAGGAGAAGTCTTTTTCCTGTGCGGAGCTGAGCTGCAGGACCAAGGACAGCAGCAGGGAGGGAAGCCTCGGTCGCTTTGAGCAGCTCCACCCGGCAGAACCCGCAGACAGCACCGAGGATCCCTCGTTTGAGGCACAGCCCCCCCAGGACAGGGGCCCTTCTGTACCATCTACAAACATAGGGCTGAAAGTGAGCAGTGACTCCTCTGTGCCTGGCTGGGTGAGGAGATCTGCCGTGCTGGGGAACAGATCTCTCCCGGTGCCTCAAGTTGACACCCAGGCAGAAACAATGGATGACACTGAATTTGAGCTCGTCAGCGTGGGACACTTGTTAAAGGATTATCCTGCAGCACTGGCTCCAAAGCATGGAGCAACTCCCAGTGTGCCAACAGCTTTGCCCTCCCTGGGAAAGAGATCCACAACCAAGCACTTCGACAGTGCCACTACAGAGGAAGATGAAGAGAAGCCTCAGGATGTGGTGGGCAGCAGGGGACAGTCCAGTTCCTCTCTGAGTTCAGGGATCACATCAGCACCTTTGGCCACGAGCTGCTCTGCAGGTTTAGTGCCAAGGGGAAGTGGCTTTGCCTTCACACCTGGCAGAGTGAAGGAAGAGATCCTGGACGCTCGCTTTCTGAGGGATGATGATTACAGGCAGCTCCTGGCAGGGGTGGAGCATAACTGGCTTGTCCAGAGACTGATGCCTACTGGGATCTTTAGGAGCAAAGAGCTTCACAAAGCATACTGTGAGTTCCCACACAGCAACCTGTGCCTCCACAGAGAGCAAGCTTGACTCAATATTTTAGTCAGGATTTAATTTTTTATTGCTTTTTACCCCATTACTTGAGTTTAGATTCCACATGCCATCCCTGTGGAATCTGTCTAATATAGCGAGCATTAAGTTAATCCTAACTAACAGCCAGCCCTCAGCACAGGCTCAGAGCAATCCTGTGGATTTCTCCCTTTTATCTGCGGTGTTCTCTTTTTTGTAGCTGCTCTTCTTCTGAAATACTCCAAGAAATCGGGGCTGTGGACAGGCCAGGAGACAGCTGTGTTCATTGGGGACTACCTGAACGTGGCCAAGGAAGGCAAGCAGAGAAGTGCCTTTTGGATACACTTCCTGCACCAAGAAGAAAGCCTGGGAAGGTATGGGCCCAGCAGATTTCTGAAACTGAGTGTTCATCAGTGCTGCTTATTTGTAAATATGGATGAAAACTGTCTGGTAAGATTTGCTGTAGCAGGAATACTTTATGGCTTTCCCAAATGTGTTAGGCATTTTGGCAATCTTTCCCACCACTCCATGTAACTCTAGCTTTTAATTCCCAGGAAGGAAAAGCTGCTTTACTGTTGTCTTCTAACAGCTAATGGCAGAGTTCAGATCATTGCTAGGAGCAGCTTATGAATTATTATGGATGGAGAACAATATTTTAATACCTCTGAGTCAGGTCTCCCTTCAGAGTTAAGAAGAGTTGAGTTTCAACATTCCAGTGTTATCCCCCATCCCAGGATTTGATGGATAATTTTTCACCTCTGTGAGATGGAAAATAAAAGAATTCCACCCAGTTTTAATCACAGCCATTTTAAATGCATCACCCACAGGTGGACTTGCCTCTGACACGTTCTGCTTCGCAGTGATGCTTCTGTATCACAGCACCCAGAGCAAACACCTCTCCAGACTCTTCTCCTTTTGTTCAGGTATGTTGGGAAGGAATACAAAGAGGAGAAAGGACTCCTCCATCATTTCAGTGACGTGGAGCGACAGATGACAGCCCAGTACTACGTGACAGAGTTCAACAAGAGGCTGTATGAGCAGAAGGTCCCTACCCAAATCTTTTACATCCCCTCCGCAGTGCTCCTGGTAAGAACTGTCTGCTGAGCAATCCCAAGGACCTGACGAGGAAAAGTGTCTTGGGTCAGTTATAGCAGCAGTGGGGCTGTCTCCTTTCAGATTCTGGAAGACAGAACCATAAAAGGGTGTGTGAGTGTGGAGCCCTACATCCTGGGGGAGTTTGTGAAGCTGTCCAACAACACCAGGGTGGTGAAGAATGAGTACAAAGCCACGGAGTACGGTCTGGCTTACGGCCACTTCTGCTACGAGTTCTCCAAGGGAACTGACGTGGTCGTCGACCTTCAAGGTGTGTGTGACAGTGATGTTTATGCCTCTCACACTCAGCTCCTGGCCCACAGGTGTCTTTGGGGCTTTCATTTGGTTAAAATTCATTGTGTGTCTCATAGGGTTCTGTTGCTGCCACAGGTGGAAACTGGGAAACACTGAGGTGACAGGAAGAGAGGAAGGGCCGTGCCAGGCAGAGTCCTGAGGGTGCTAATACAAAGGCTGTGGTGTTTATCAAGACAAACAAGATAACAAGATGTACCATTTCTTCCACAGGTTGGGTGACAGGTAACGGGAAAGGCCTCATCTACCTCACAGACCCCCAGATTCACTCCCTCAATAGCAAAGACTCACGCTCCAACTTTGGGAAGAAAGGAATTTACTACTTTTTTAATGATCAACACGTGGAGTGCAACGAGATCTGTAGCTGCCTGTCCTTGACAAGGCCCTCTGTGGAGCTGCTGGCCTAGACTGGCACAGGTCAGTCCACAGAATGACCCGTGAGCTGGACACTGCTTTACCCCAGACATCTTTGGGAGCAGCTTGTCCAGCAAGGCAGTGAAAAGCTGCCTTCATTTCCCATTCTCCTCTTCCCCCCCAGAGCCCCCATGTCGTGCTGCCCCCGAGCACTGGGATCCTTTCTTTGGGGAGATTTTCTCGATGAGAAAGGGGGCACAGCATCAAAGTTCCACAAAAAGATGGGTCCCTAACAGACTTTGCTTTAACAAAACCATCCCCTTTTGTTTCTGCAGCCAGCAGAGGTTTTTAGGCTTTTGTCCCCGCGTTTTAGCAATGCTATTGTTTTCTAGGTGATGTTTGTGCCGAGTTGTTTGGAAAGATGCCCTATCCCTGGGCCAACTGATTAGAACTAGGTGTAAAGAGGGAGAAGGAAGAGGGGGAAAAAAAAAATTAAATCTCTTTATTATGGTGCATAAACCTTCAGTCTTGGGGAGCTGCGCAGCTGCGCGGGGAGAAAAATGCATTCAAAAATATAATGCCAGTGTGAATAATCCTTTCCCGGGCGCTGCTCGCAGACTGCTCCAGCTTTGTCAGGTGAACTTGAACCGGGCCATCAGATTTGCGGCCGTTCCCATTGCACACTGTCTGTCACCCCGGGGCATTCACCATCTTGCCTGTTGTTAAGAGCCAGCAAACAATCCATCATTGAGCTGGGCAGTCGCCGGCTGACACGGCGGTGAAATCGGCATGTGACGGGACACTCGGCCCCAGTGTCTCGCAGATTAAAGTGATACATGGAAGCTCACGTGTTACTGGGAAGATTAAGCCCGTTATCTTGTTGTGCAGCCAATAAAGGCCGGCCTTGTCCTCGCTCGGCAGTGGGGAAATGCTGGCTTTAGCTAAGTGACGAACCCGCATAGCTCCGTGCTCCGGCCAGCGAGGGCAGCCGGGCTCCGGGGGCGAACAAAGCTAGTTAGCGAGATCCCGGCAATTCATGGGCGGCAGAGATGCTGGGTTAAAGCCTCTCTGCAGAAGCTTTCCCTGCTCTGTAGGGACAATTAAAACCAAAACAAAACCTCTCGGACACTCTCTGCACGTTCGAAGTGTCCTAATGCGCTGCCAGCAGACAGCACACGCAGTTTTGGGAGCCCTGAGCAGTCATGCGTTTTCCAATCCTTCCTGCTCAAAGGAAGGAAAAGAAAATTTATTTAGACATGCTTCTGAATAAATCCATCCCTGTGGGATTTTAATATTTTGCTTTCTTCCTAAGATTTCCACCTGGCAGCTTATTTCTTTTGTTGGTTTTAGGAGACATTTTGCCACCTCAGCCAAAGTTATGGCTACTCACAAGTAAAAGTATGGGTCGAGGATCAGCTTGTTCAGTTCCCTGCTAAAACAGACATGGAATCATACTCTACTGGTCTTACTCTTCACAGGATTGGGCACAATTTCAGATGTATCAGGCACGCTCTCTTCATCCGGGGCTGGGATACTGGGAATCATGGATTTACAACCTCACTGCCTGGAGAACTGGGGCTCCTCATGAACATGGTTCCAAACACATGGAGTTTAAGTTTATTGGCTGCTATTTGTGGTATAAATAGGGGGTTCTTGAGGAAATAAATAGTTGACTCTGAGGATGGAGAATTTAATATCTTGCCTGTAAATTTCATCTTAGAGCTACTGACAAAAAAAAAAAAATGCTGCTATTTCCTCTGGTTTCAGAATAAAGTAATTTGAACTAACTGAGACATCGGGAATATTTTGTCTTTTTTAAATTGGAAACTGGAAGTTTTTATTGGAGATCCAGTGGTTTGTGTTAAATAACTTGCTACAGAGATGCTTTTTGGGCTTGATTAATTATAGTACTCTCCAAATTCCAACCTAAGTACTTGGAATAACCACTGAGGGCCAGGCTGTACAAAAGGAGTGGAGCTGTGCCGTGCTGGGACAGTGAAATACGAGATGTAGGGACGTCATGCTTGAGGAAACATGAAACATTTTTTCCTGTCACCTAAGCTCCAGGACTTGAGTGTAAGGACTTGTGTAAGTGCTGCTGCAAGTCAAGCTTGCTTAAAGAGCTTTTTCCTCCTTCCCTTTCTGCAGGTATCCAGGTGAAAGGCAGAGTCTTGTTGGCTGTGTCATGCCTGAGCATCCATGTTAGTAAATCTGATATCCAGGGAACAAGCTGATGCAACCAAAACCTGCTAACAGGTAGAATGATTTTCTCACTCGTTTGCCAGGAGCTGGAGCACTTCGGGGAATTTCTCTTAGAAAAGATGCACTGGGAAGGGATCCCAACAATACGGGGCTGAGCCAAGCTTGCCTCCCTCCCTCCTTCCCTGCCTCCCTCTCCCTCGGAGCCGCGGCATCCCGGGCCGTTCCGGCTGGCAGAGAGCGGGCACGGGCTGACCCCTCCAGCTGTGAGGCAGCCCCTGCACGCGAGGCAGCATAAACCCAAACCCGGCATCAGCTGCCCCCAGAGCCCAGCTGCTGGATTTCGGCACTGCTCCTTCCCCAGGCACGGCTATTCATGGGGAGCGAGGGGAAAGCCTCACATCAGCAAGGGCAGAACCGCAGCCCGTGCTGCCCGATCTCTTCTGCTTCGAAGAACACAGCAGCAGCAGCTTCCTCGGCGTCTCCTTCCCCCTAACCAGACCGGGGGATTTGCAGCGAGGTGTTGGTTGGTGCCTGCTGCTGTCACCTGCTGCCTTGAGGGGAGCCCCGGCGCACGGGTGCCTCCCCCAGCTCTGCGGGGAAGCTGGCGGCAGCGTGCCCCTCTCACCCTCTCTCCCGGGAGTGACACACGCCACCCTCCTTTCTTCCACTTGGATGAAATCATCTCCCCTTTCCCCTGGCGGTGCGGGAGCAGATGGGGCTGCTGGCCTCCGCAGCCACCCGCTGCCCCAGCTCGTGTGAGCCCGCTGTGCCTGCCCGCTGCCCCCTCCCTGCAGAACCTAATCCCATTCCCTAATCCCAAACTTCTCTGCCAAGCTGTTCTTGAGGCACAGAGCGTATCTTCCGTCGGGAGATGCCGAGTTACGAACAGTTCGTTTAACGCAGGAGCGGAGCCTCCCGCGCCCAGCTCCGCAGGGGCAGGTCCGGCATCCCGGGGGCTCCCCGGGGGAGCAGGATGAGGGCAGGATCCCCCCGGCAGGCAGCAGGTGCCTTTGCTCCCTCGCTCACAGCCCAAACTGTCGTGCCGGCTACCGGGGCTGCCGTTGTCCCCTCCGAGCAGGACATCACGTTAATAGAGGTTGATTTGCAAACGGCGTCGCCCCCCCCCGCGCCCCAGTGCCCCCCTTTGCCTGACTCCCGCTTTTCTGCTCAATGGCACAGATGCTGCTTTGTGCTGCCCAGGACCAGGCAGCTATTAGGAGCAAATCCAGCGAGGGAAATTAATGAAGGCGACTACTAATAAAAGACAGCTCAGGACAGCCCGACCAACTTGCTCCGAGCGGTAATTAACTTTTTTTTAAAACTCATGAAGGTAAATATGCCATCAGCTTTGGGCCGGTCTCCCTGCTTTTTAATAAAAGGAGGAGGAGGGGAGGCGAGGGAGAGGGGACGGCTGTGTGTCACAGCCGCCCCAGAACCATCCCCGTTCCCTCCTGGCTGCTGCAAAGTGATCCTCCGAGGATTTTTTTTTTTTTTTTCCACTCCAATCAGTTTTTAGAGGCTTGATGTTAAATCTGGCAGGAGTTCTGCCTCTCCTTAATCTCAATTCAGTACGAGAGGTCACGGGGATGAGCAGGCTGCCAGAATTTTGCTGGACATGTGCAGCTTTTGCAGAATCATAGGTAGAAGGCAGGATGTCCTTATATTTTGAAATCCTTACATCTTTATATCCTTACACTGTCAGCTCGTCAGAGCAAAAGAGTTTGTCTCAGACTTTAAACCACAAGATTTTGCCTTGCACTTAGACAACAACCTACATCAAGTCACAAGAAAGATCCCGCTGGGATTTCTGCTTATGCCAGGGGATTGGCTGTATAATAGAGAATTGAGATCCTTTTTGCCCGTGGGGAATGGCAACTGGGGCTGCGTGGGCCAAACCCATACATAATACAGGGCCAGGGGGAAGCCCGACCTGAGGCACTTGAGTAAGGCTTTAGGAAGAGCGGGTTTGAAATGCGCCGGCCAGCTGAGAGCCGTGTCGGCAGGGCTCTTTAACCGCGGCGCTGCTGGACAGATTTATGCCTGCCATGAAAGGCAGCGTGCGGCAGCCCTTGGGCTGCTGGTTTGGCTCCTCGTGGCCATTCTTATGCCAAGGAGGGCTGTAAACCCCCCCAAGGGCCTTCGGGCTGCCCCTCCAGCCCTGCTGGCGCAGAGGAGCTTTTATGCCAAAATACAATACACAGAAGGATCATAAACACATGTTCTGGGGCAAGGGGCTGCCATGGAAACCACCCCCAGGTTCCTCACATCCTCCGAGGAGGTGTTTGCCCATCTCGCATCTCCTGGTCTGCTTCCCGCGTGGCTGCAGTTGGCTCTGGGGTCCCCTCCTTTTGGCGTCACCTCCAAAAATCAGTCTTCTGAGAGAAAAGAGGGAAACATATGAAAGAAGGAAACGAAGGAGAGGAATGAACTCAAATTAAGCGGCAAGAACGGGAAATAAGCACTTCTGGCCACGTTCAAACGAAAAATCGGGATGAGGGTGACTGGGTTAGGTGACAAATCCAGCCTCTCCAACTCAGCTTTTGCCAGCATGGTCCTGCCACCCCTTGCCAGCCTTGCCCCGTTTCCTCCGAGGCCATCTCCAGCCAAGGCCAGCCTCTCCCTGGGAGCAGGGGAGGTCTGGCTGGCGTGGCTCCCACCCCAAACCCCTGTCCGACCCCCCCCTCCACCCTCGGACGCGCCGTGTTCTCTTTCCCACGGCGGTTCCCGCCGGCACAGCCCCATCCCAGCTGTACCTGGGATAGAGGGAAATCCCTGCAGGATGACACACCTGGCAAGGAGCAGCGTCCCTCCCTGAGGAAAGCTGCGGGGAGCATCATGGTGCTGAATCACCCGGGATGTCCCTCCTGCTCCTGCGTGGCTCCAGCATCAAGAAAGAGAGGAGCGCATCCCGTCCATCCCGGCCTTTTGAAGAGCACCTACTCCAGTGCCTCTTCAGAGAGGGAGAGAAACCAGGAAGGACAATGAGGCCTGACCAGAAAAGACGGAGAGAGAGCTCGGCTCCTTTTTGGCGTTCCTGGAGTTCGGTCATTAAAAGGGGTCGTTAAAAGCGGGTGAGAGTGAAAACCCCGCTCCCGACGGGCTGCCCCACGCACCGCCAGCGCCGTGAAAGGCTCCCCCTTGTTTTGTCCCTCCTGGCCCGTGGCAGATTTGGGGGAACACAGCTTCATCTTGCTGGCCACATCAAAGCAGTGATTATGCAAATGCTCCCACTTTTTCTTTTTTTCTTTTTTTTTTTTTTTTTTTAGGGAATTATTTATCACACAATAACCCCCCTGCCAGGGGGGGAAACAATAGATCAGGCTAGATAGCACTGCTCGCCCGAGGCTGTGGGGCCGGGCGGGGGGGAACCCCCCGCGCGGTTTATTGGCCTAACCTAATTTCACTAATTCTCTTTTCACACATTTTGGGCTTTTTTTTTTTTTTTTTTTTTTCCTCTCTCTCTTTTCCCCCTCTCTTCCTTTCCCGGACGTCGCTCCGAGGGCCGGGTTTCACGCTCCCAGGATCCGGAGGGCACCGGGCGGGATTCGCATGCTGAGCATTTTATTTAATTAATACAGCCAGGCGCCTCTGCTGGTTTTTAATGATTTCCAAGTGTTTGTACCCAGAAGTCACAAAGTGCTCCCGGGAGCACGGGGACGGTGATTGAAGGGCCTGGGCGGCCTCCAGCACCCCCGTGCACGGTGACATCCCTGGCTGTGTGCTGTGCACGCCGAACCGAACCCCCTGGGACTGCCTGCGACCCGAAATTCATCTGACCCTCACAGGGAGGAAATCCTTCCTCTTGTAACGCGTGGATTTTTAGCTCAACAACATTTAATTCCTACGGCCTTGTTGGTGAAATCCATTGGCCTGAAGTGTGACAAGTCTTTATCCATCCATCCTGCATTTGCTGTCAGCACCTTCCGTACTGAGAGCCAAGGGTAAATGAGCAGTAAACTTCCACTGAACTTCCCTCTCTCTCTCTAATGCTCTTTCCACCACGGACCCGGTGACATCAGGCCCCACCGGGCCTTGGTTTCACCAGAGACAAGGACAGGCCCAATCCCATAATTCCCAGCCGCTGGCACATAAAGCAGAAAAAGCAGCAGCCCCAAAGTTACGAAAATTAGAGCTTTTTATTTATATTTTATCACAAGGACAAACCCTTTGCTCTTCAGCTGTAAATACATACTAGAATAAACTCTGTAAATTATACAAAAAATACATATTTTCCATGAAATCTGTCTTTATAATAAATAAATGTGAACACGTGTGTGGCTGATCGCTGTAATGTTCCGTGTCTGTTGAGGTTTTCAGTCTGTTGATTTATTTTTAATCTCCTGAAAGAAGGGGGGAGTTCCTTGTCCCCTAAAGGTCGAAATAAATAATGTATGAGGAGATCCTTCCCCATTCCCCCCCTCCCGATTTTTTTTTTCCCTTTTGATAGAGAGTTCAGCCTAAATTTCCACGCTTGCATTCAGCCCTCACAAAGCCTACAAATTATACAATGACTTCTAACCTGGACCCCTAACAAAACAATTTACTTTTTTTTTTTCCCCTCGCTTTGCACCCCCCTCCCGCCTATAAATCATAAGGGACAGATGGCAAAGAGGGGAGCGGGGAAAGGGGGGGACACACACACAAAAGCCCCGAGGTGACAGATCTGGGAAAACTGGACAAAGTGCACATCGGCGAGAGAGAGAGAGAGAGAAAGAGAGAGAGAGACGGAAAGTTTGGTTTGGCAGGTGCCGTTCCCACAGCCCGCTCTGCCCTGGGAAGCGGGCAGATGCCGCCGCCGCCGCCCCGGGGGGAGCCCTGGCAGCGCCGGGCCGGGCTAGAGGCAGCGGCGGGGCAGCGGCGGCGGCGGCCCCGGGGCGAAGCGGCCGGGCCAGTGCTCGGGATCCGAGGCGGAGCCCGCAGGGCTGGCGGGCGATAAAGTGCAGGCGTACGGGGAGGCGGAGGGCGCGGGGCTGGCGGCGCCGCCGCTCCAGGAGGAGGCGGGCGAGGGGCTGCCCTCGGCGGGCACCGCCGCTGCAGCCGCCCCGTCGGGGCCGAGCCGCGCCGCCCCGGCCAGCCGCAGGGTCTCGGTGAGCGCCCAGATGTAGTTGTGGGCGAAGCGGAGCGTCTCGATCTTGGTGAGCTTGGCGTCCTCGGGGAAGGTGGGCAGCACGTCGCGGAGGGCGTCCAGCGCCGCGTTCAGGTTGTGCATCCGGTTGCGCTCGCGGTTGTTGGCCTTGAGCCGCCGGCTCCGCTTGATGCGCTGCGCCGTCTCCGCCGTGCGCGCCGCCCGCGGGGCGCCGCGGGACCGCCCCGGCCGCCGCTTCCCCTCCGCCCGCCGCAGCCCGCGGCCGCCCGGAGCCTCGACGGGGCGAGCCGGCGGGGCGGCGCGCAGCTCCTCCTCCTCCTCCTCCTCCTCTTCCTCCTCCTCCTCGGCGCTGGACGGCAGCGAGGGCGAGGGGGCGGGCGAGCCCAGCCCCAGCAGCAGCAGCTCGTCCTCGGCGGGCAGCGCCAGGACCTCCGCCTTCACCAGCATCCTTGCGCGGCGGCTGGACGGGGCCGCACCGGGCAGCACCGGGAAGCAGCGGGCGCGCTCTCCTCGCCTCTCCGGCGGTGTGACGGTTCGCCGGTTTGACGGAGCGGGGCGGGGGTCCTGAGGCGGGCGGGGGGGGGGGGTGGCAAAGCGCGGGGGACCGTGGTGGGGGGGCGGCGGGGGCGCGGCGCTGGCACGCGCCCCGGGGGCGGCGGGCGGGCGGGCGGCGGCGTGAGCGGCGCCCGGGGCCCGGTCAGGCTGCGTGTCTGGCACACGACCCTCCTTAACACCCCTTATATACCCCGCGGGGAACAATCAAACCTACCCCCGGGGTCCCCCTCGCCCTGCCCGCCCCGCCCGCGACTCTTGTCGGGGGGCGCCGCCGCTCCCCCCCCCCCACCCCCCGCCCGCCCCGGCGGGGCCCCATTGGCGCCTCGCGCTCGGCTGGAGCGTGCCGCTAATTTATTAATGAATGGGCACGGGGGCGGGGGGGCGGGGGCGCGAGGCGCGGGGCCGGCCAATCCCCGCGCCCCGCGCGCCACGCGCGCGCCCGGGGCCGGCCGGCTCCCTTCCAGCCGCTCCTCCTTCGCGGGCCCCGGCAAGGAAAGGGAGGGATTGATGGAGGGGGGCTCCCCTTCAGACCCCCCCTCATTCCCCGCCTGGGTTTCGCCTTCTGGGGACACTCGGTGCTGTGGTAAAGGTGCGTAGTTCCGTGCTTGGATTGCTGGGGAGATGCTCCGGGCAAGCGGCTGCTCCAGGCAGCTCAGTGCTGTCAAATATAATTCACAGGCTGGAGGAGACCTTACGAAAAACTCCCAAATACCAACTTGTCAGTGCACCAGGAAATTCTTAATTCCTTCCACCGCTCTTCCCCATTCCAGCCCTCCCTCACTGACAGAGCCTGGTGACATGCCCGTGGAGTCGGCAGGCTGGCTTTGCTCCACAGACCACCTTCCATTATCCCAGGTTGCTGCAAGCCCTGTCCAACCTGGCCTTGGACACTTCCAGGGATGGGGCAGCCACAGCTTCTCTGGGCATCTTGTGCCAGGGCCTACCCACCCTCACAGGGAAGGATTTCTCCCAATATCCCATCTAAGTCTTCCCTCTGTCAGTGTGAAGCTGCCCCCTCTTGCTTGTCACTCCAAGCCCTTGTCAAAGAAACGACAGTGAGAACGTAGAAAACTGAAACCCCAGAACAATCTACTCTCCAAATGGAAACACCGTCAGCAAGGCACTTTGGGGGAGTTGGGCTTTGAAACAGAATTTTGTTTGCAACTGCTAGAAAAGTTCCAAATTTATGAAAATGCTGAAACCCGTGCAGAAGCCGTGCTCAGCACAGCACAAACGCACCCAAAGCAGTCCCTCACTCTGGGTGTATGGATTTTGGAAGCTGTTGAGGCTGGGTGGGTGCCTCAGTCAGTGTCTCTGGGACTCGGTGACACATTCTAACACTCCCTCGCCTCCTTGTGCAAAGCGGGAGGCTCACAGCTCCCCTCGGCATCCCAGGAGAGCGACGCAGAAGGACCTTACTTCTTTTTTTGCACTTTAAGGGGACAAAGCAGAGTACACTTGTGACAGGGCCAGCCCATCCCTCTGTCCCCGCCCTGCTTGCCGGGATTTCCGTGCTTCCATTGCTGGTGCAAAGCACCGGAGAGGTGAGGTACCCTTTGCGGTGCCTTTCCGGGGTTCAGTCCCGTTCCTGCTGCCAGCTCCTGCCATGTAGTGGTTTTTTCCGTAGGGCTGAGCATGAGGTGCCCAAGGACAAGTCGGCTACCAAATCCCCACGGCTCTGGATAGGCACTTGTGTGGTCCGTGGGCAGAGCGAGGGCCGAGCTGCTCGGCCAAGAGAGGTGGGGAGAGAAGGTGGCGGGGGGAGAGGGAGTGGGATCAGGAGCAGGAATGCTGCTGCCACTGCCCACCGCCTGAACTGTCCTCCAAGGGTCAAACTGTTCAACTTCAGCCCCTTTGCCAGACTCAATCCTACTTTAAGGGAACAAAAGCCCAAAGTAGGCAACGATCAAGAAATGGGAGCACAATGATTTAAGCTTATCACACAGCCCAGAAATAAAGGACACTGAGCGCTTGTGGGGGAGAGGGGGAGACCTTCAGAAGGGCTTTGTTTGCTGTAAGAAGATTGAACTCTGAGGCGACCCGATAGCCCTAAAAGTTTAGGGTCTGTGTTGCTGAGAGACCTTTGGGCACAGCCCATCCACACGTCGACCTCACAAGTTGAGAGCCGGCCTTAATGGCCAGCCTGCCTCAGGTGAACAGGGGCACGACATCCCGGGAAACGGGGGGACAAAGCTGTGGGGACAGGGTGGCCTGACCCCTCCCAGCTCTGCCTCCCTCATAGCCTGCAGTGTCCTGAGGGTTCGAGGTCCCAGGGCTGCCCACACACACCAGGGCGCCCTGATCCCTGTGGCAGCACCTACAATCCCCGAGAGTGGGGTGGTTCTGCTCTTAAATGGGCTGTAAGAATATGTCCTCACACAGCAGAGTACTGGGAAGGGAAGCAATCAGAAGTGCTGGGGTGTGTCTCCCCCACATCCTGATCCAGGTCCTTCCCGGACACCCCGTGCACGCTGCAGCGAGCAGTGCCACACGGAGGGACAAGACGAGGAGCAGCCCCCCAACTCCCAAGCTGTATTAGCACGTTTGGGGTTTGTTCTGGGATCAAGGCGAGGAGGGGTCCCCCCACAAGCGCTGTCCCGGCATCTTCCCCTGCTCCCCCCAGCCCGGCCCTCGTCGGGGGCCGATTGTTCCCGGCGGATTTGCATGGCAGGTGCAGGCCTGTGGTGCGATTTTGCAGCGCTGGCCCCCCGCCCCACCAAGAGGGTTTGCCTCCCCCCCCTTGTGAAAAAAGGCTGCCGGTGCCTTCCTTTCCCATGAAGAAGAGAAGAAGCTTGAGGATCGCGTGAACACGCTTCAGTTTTCTTATTCTTTTCTATAGATGTGGGGAAAAGAACAGCCGATTGTGTGAAAAACCCAGTGCCTGCAAAAAGGGACATTGGCCATCCAGGCGAAGGTGCGCGAGGGAGAGCACTAATCGCTGAACCAGGAGACAAATACGATTACCAGCTCCGAGCCTTGAGTCAGAAAGTCTCATAGACTTTAAGATGTTAATCCCCAACATAATCCTTCCTTTGGCGTGTAGGAATAGTGCAGCCACAAGAGTTGTTTTGTTATTTATATTGGCGTTTAATAAAACTCAGCCAGTGGTGAATGGGCTGCCCACTCTCCAATGGTAATTAATTCCCTATTTCAGTGACCCAATTGTGCTGGGATAGAGCAGTGGGACAGTCCCACTGCCCCAACCCGCCTTTGTGCAGCTACACGGCTCTCGTGCTTCAACAGCTATGGAAACTCATTCTTTTGATGTCATTCAATGAGTTTTCCTTGGGCATCTTCTAAACTTCAAGGACCCTTTTCTTTCTCGAACGCCTGAAAAGCAGGACTAGCTTGACCACCTCTGTAGAATTTAATGGTTTGGTGAAAGGGCCTTTTGGGGGGTGGCGGGGCGGCTGGGGGGGTGGTTTGTGTAAGGAAAGAAAGAAAATTTGGCAGCCTAGCTATCAAACAGGGGGATAGCCAAACCGGGGTGTGCCAAACTCACTCCTAATTTATCCAGGTCTAAAAAGCCACTTTTCCTTACTCAAAATACTCATGGGCTTCTCTTAGTCAAGGCATTTCCAGAAGGGATTTACCAGTGAGCAATAGCTGTTTTATGTTAGCTGAGTAAAGACACAAACGGTGTTTCAAGAAGGAATTTGCATCCAGAAAAGGGAAAAACACCTGGCTCTTTTTGCCCAGAAGGGCAAGAATACCAGATACCTGTAATAGGTTATTGGTATGAAGTGTGTCTGCAGGTTTATACTTTTTGCCTGTGTGGCGAGGTGGCTGAAAGCAAACACGTGAAGAACACGGAGTTATCCTGCTGAGCTGCCCTGGTCCGGGCAGCCTCCTCTATGTCTTTATACACACTTCCAAAAAAAAAAAGAAAAAAAAAAAAAGCCCTCCGCAAGTCACAAACAATTCAGGATTCAACTAAGAAAACACAGAGTGAACCATATGGCCGGGGTGGCTCGAGTTGGCTGCATTTTCCCTCAGACAAAGAAGGGATTGAGAGTTGAAGGAAAGGAGAAAAAAACCCAACTTTCCGGCTGATGAAGCTGTTGTCTGGAGGCAATGATCCCAAATCTCAAGGCTTTATTCCAGGCTCCGACTGAGACGTGATATGTCATATGATTAGCATCTTTCATATTTACAAGAGTAGTGCGGGCTGCCAGTCTTTAGAGAAAGGCGAGAGAAAGAAGGGGCATATGCTGAAATGGATTTAGCATTTGAAAGAGAGAAAAGAGAGCGGATAAATACACTTAAACGAGGATTTAGTTTTACTCCCGTTGAGTTCTAATGGCTTGTTGATTGAGATTTTAGGGAGCCGGGACAGAGGTGTCAGCAGTAATTTAAAAGCGCCATTCAGCCCTCCCCCGGCGGAAGGAGCGGGCGCTGCCCCCTCAGGGCGGAGCGGTGCTGCGGCCGCAGTGGCGGGCTGGCGGGAGGGGCGCATCACCGCCGCGGCGGCTCCCTCCGCCGCGCGCGCGGCGCCATCTGGCGGCGGCGGAAGGCGCGGGCGGCCTGAGGCGGCCGGGAGCGGGAAAAGCGGGAAGCAGAGCGGGAATTCCCGGTGAGTCGGGTACCCCTCGGGACGGACACGGCTGCAGCACTGCTCACAAGCACCGTCCGGCCCAGCCTCGAACACCTACAGGCATGGCACAGCTTGTCGGGGCAACCTGTGTCAGTGCCTCACTGCTACTCCCACAGAAGAATTTATCCCTAAGATCCCAGCTAAACCCATTGCCCCTTGTCCTGTCACTCTGTGCCCTTGTGACAAGTCTCTCTCCAGGCCCTGGATGGTGCTCAAGGTTTTCCCTAAAGCTGCAGAAGGGGCCTTTTAATTGTTATAGCCAAGCTCCCTCCTGGATGGGACCTACCTGTAAATATGGGAGGTGACACAATTGTTCTAAAATACCACAGTGAAATACCACTAGTATCATTAACTACACTGTAAGCATAAAAGGATTTCACTTCTCAAGTAGAAAAAAATCACTCTATGGTTGTCAACAGAATAGAATCACTTTAATAATTTTTAGTCTTATGACCACAAGGTCAAACAGAAGTATCAGTGCACTGAGGTCCAAACAAAAATACCCCACATTAAATAAATACTAGGTTACAAATTAGCAGAGCTATTGCTATAGACAAGCAGTGGATATTTTGTTCATAAAATCAATAAATATTTTATTTTTGCTTATTATCCTTTTTCTTGCGCTGTTCTTCTTCCTCCCAGTTCTCCAAGTAACACTTGAGAATGTCATTTAGCTGCTGCTCACACTGGTTTGCATGTTGCAAGCCATTTTCCCATCCTAAAAGCAGCAATAAACAGAATAATTACATCTCTCTCTACAGCATCCATCACGGAATCAGCCCCTGGCAGTGCCAACATCTACTTCCCCCAGAGTATTGACTGGCTGTGACATTTCTGCTTGGAAAATGGCTCTGTGGAGTTCAGTCACCAACAAGATGCTTCATTTGATGTCAGCCAAGCAGGTAAAGTTCCATTACTGGATTTAAAAAACCCCTTTGAACATAAAAAGAGTTTGCAGGTAGAGCTGCAAATGCGTAACTTGCACATTCTTGCAATATATTGCATTTTCTATGTAACATTAAACATTGGAGTTTATATGCAGTGAATTGAGTGGTTGCTGTAGTGTACCTACCATATATTTAATGTGTTATTATACAGTATATAAACACTGTAAGGTGTATTGTATGTAGTCTAATTAAAGGTAATGAGGTGCAGATTTCAAAAACCCCAGCAAAGAAGCTCTTACCTCTGCAGTGGTGAATTACTCTCCCCCACAGCCTGTTCCTGCTCAGACAGGGCAGACTCCCCACAATCAGCAGGTGCCTCCTGGCCCTCGTTAGTGCCACGTTCATCCTCCTCTCCGAGTCTATGAACCCTAAGTGCCTGGTCCTGACACAGGACAGCACAATGATTTCCCTCTCAGCACCCTGGAACGCATCCACCGTGGACACCTGCACGGGCTTGACTTCAAAAGCCTCGGAGTGAACCCCACTGAGCAAATTCTGGATCTGGGGGCAAAGAAACAGGGAAGGGGGATGAGTTTGGCTACTTGGAGTACATTTAAGAGAATGGCTTTATTGATTTTTGTTCCTGATTTATGACACAAACCTTATACATTTGTGATTTATAAAGGGTAATCACGCCAATATCAGCTCCTTCTATTCCACTTGCAATCAGAGACTGGATGAGCTTGACTGTAAAATGAGCTTCTGCCATATTGTAAAAGCTGTTGTCTCTTTCCATCTGGGAAGAGGGAAAAAGATTCCCAAATTAGCTCTGACCAACGAGGCAGAAAGGAAGGGAACGGAGGAAAAAGGGCGATGCTGACTGGTTAGATGAGCAGTGCTGAGGAGCTCACCTGCTCCATGCCATGGACGCTGTAAAAGCAGAGTGTTGGCAGCCATGGCAGCAGAGGAGCCCTGTCCTGCTCAGAAGTGCCATCCATGAGGTGCCCACTGTAGAACAGCTCGTTGGCAATGGCACTCAGGGCAGGGTGACAGCGGTACTGCGTCCGGAGGAGGATGGGGGCATGTCCCTGAGGGATGAGGACACAGAGATCAGGGCTGGGAAGAGCTCACCTGGATGGAGCTCTGAGCAAGCTGGCTAGTGCAAGTGTCCCTGTCTGCGGTGGGGGTGACCTTGGAGGTCCCTTCCAACCCAAACCATTCTGTGGTTTTATGATATTTTGCAGTGCTGAAACCCTGATCCTCTTGATACCTAAACCAGAATTCCCCTAGTGACTTTTGGGGACTTGGAGTTCTGCTCTCCACCTTTCCCAAACCTGTGTTCAGCAGCACCTACCATTATGCAGAGCCGGTCAAAGAGAGTCTGCTCCAATCCCTGCTCATGAACACTCTCAGACCCTTGAATAGTTGGTGGCAGCTGCTTGGGGTCTCCAACAAGGACAAGCTTTTCACACTGAAACCTAAATAAGGACGTGAAAAAAACAGTGTTCTAAAAAGCATGTTAAAATGTTCATAACCAAAGTGTGTGTTGTTTCTCTATCACTCTGCTTCCCACCAGCATGGTGAGACCTCGGGGTTCCTGTGCTCACAGAGGTGTGGAGTGTGTCCCTGCTGGGGGCTGTGTCCCTGCTGAGGCCCCTCGGGTGCAGGAGGGCTGTACCTGGCGATGGGGAGCAGGGAGGCAGGCTCAGTCATCTGGCTGCACTCATCCAGCACCACCACGGGAAACCTGAGCGCCTTCAGGCAGGGGAAGGGGCAGGCAGCACACGTCGCTCCAACCACTTTCACCTGCCAGCAGCAAGGAGAAAACAGGCAGGCAAAAAGGTAAAATCATTTCATAGTTCATCTCTGTGCAGCACCTGACTAGAGCAGGAGAATACACCTAAATTTACTTCTAGAACCAGGACACTAAGCTATACCTGTGCAATCAAACCTAACATTCACTATATTTTAAAACCAGGAGCTTGGCAGGTGTGAGAGGGGATTCCCAGTTCCCATGTGCTCAGCCCTGTGGATAAGACACAGCAAAGCCCTGCTTTCCCATCCCATGCTTGGACTGTACCTGTTGCAGAATAGTTTTGTTGGTCCCCAGTTTATGCTGCTCAATGCTCTTCCTGACATACATTTTCTCAGCTGGAGTCAAATCTTCTTTCAAGAGAGCAAGCAGCTCTTTCAGCTGCTCGTTTTCATTTCCTGAGCCTGCATGTAAACTTCAAGGAAGATTTTGTAACATACATTACAGTAACTGAAAAGAGCAGTGCTTGGAAAAATGACCACACTTTATACATAACAGCAATTTGCAACAAGGTATTCACCTACCCCAAATTGCTTCAGATCCCTCAAAGAGGTTTCTTACCTATGGGGAAGAATTGCTTTCGTGATTTTCCTTACACTTCCCACTCGTATAAAATCCTCAAATCCAAGATCGAGCAGACTTGAAAGAAAAAGAGATGATAAACATTACAGAAAGGGAAAAAAGACATCTTTAGACAACTTAAAAAATTGTTTGAAAAGGCTCATCAGAACACTCAGTAATACAAACTTCAGTGATTAATGACATAAAGTACCTCAGTAATTCAAGAAAATCAAAATAATTTACCTCATCATGATTTAATGCCTTGATGATTCCCCTCTCATAGTCTTCCATAAGTATCTTCCCTTCCTTTTTCCTTCCAAACCATGCATTTATTTCATGCTAAATTTTTACTAATCTGATCCTCTCTGCTCCTCCTTCCCCTAGTGCTACATCCCAAAGATCCCTGAGCAATACTACTTTGTCCAAATACTACTTGGATTTTAACAGTATGTGTATTTGATGAGAGCAGAGCCTAAAGCAGTCATCTGTAAATGTTTCATGCAGTTTTCACTCTTAACTGTGCAAAAGAACTGTAAAATTAAAGCCTGTGTGTGGCACTTATTAGGGAAAGAAATCCATCTTTTTGATGTGTTTTACAGGAAACACCAACACAATTATCACTACAGTTTAAGTGCATTACTGGTTTTGGAAGAAGAAGAACCATAAAAGCCTCAGCAACCCACCCCAGCAGTATCCTGTCCACAGCAACGTTGGTGGAAGAAGCAATGAGGAGTT
The DNA here is from genome assembly GCF_027477595.1 of Haemorhous mexicanus. Lineage (NCBI taxonomy): Eukaryota > Metazoa > Chordata > Aves > Passeriformes > Fringillidae > Haemorhous > Haemorhous mexicanus. The sequence goes on from NC_082344.1 coordinate 2,297,783, forward strand.
TCCAAGGAGTTGCCCTCGGACCCTCTGTAGCTTCACTGCTTTCAAAGAGCTGCACGAGGAACAAGATCACCACAGACAGCAAGTAGCTCTTGCCAGCTCCAAAAACACCTGGGATTTTGGGAGAAAAAGCCCAAGTTACAAGTGAGAATTTCCTAGAAAGTTTGAATCAATTGTTTTAACTTCAGTTATGCTGTGATTCCTGTAAAAAATTGCATGGGCTTGCTTACAGTTACAAAAAACAAAGGTAATATATGATAAATAACTCTGATTTTGTCTATAGGTATTTCTAGGCAAAAGCTCCTATGCTTCTGTGAAATCCTGCAAAAGGAAGAATTTAAATTTAATTAAATTTAAATTTAATTTAAAGGGGCAAAAGCTCTGTGCTGACAGAATGGATGTATTAATGTCACAGTCATGATCAGAGGGGCTGGATCTGGCATTCCATATTGATGGCATTTCCCATTAATCAACATTTGTGCAAAGCTACAGCAGCAGCAAGTGTCACAATTCTTGGCTGTGTACCACGAATGATTGTGATGGGGAAGCTCTGGTGTTCCTCCCCTGCTTTGGGCTTCTCACAGGTCACCATCTGAGCCACGTGAATCAGCGATGCTGCTTGGTCTGGGTTCAGGGAGAACCTCTGGATCATCTCTTCAGCCACTCCCATTGCCACTTCAGAGCTCACAGGGCCAGACATCGTGGGGCACTTCACAGTCATGGCAGGTGGAGTGAATTTCCTTTTGTTCACTCTTTTTGTAGTATTTTCAGAATTAAAATTCCTAAGAAAGCAAAAAAATAGCCACAAGTCATGATATGATACAATTTCTATCTCCTGGTTCTGATATTCCTGCAGTGGACTGCTCACAGTATCACAGGACAGTGACTCACATTTTCAGGAGATATGGGATCAGTGGTAACGTGGATGGATTGAAGTGCTCCTCCATGTTCCTTAAGGAGGCCAGCTCACCACTGGCATTACAAACCAGCAAGGCATGAACACACACTGCAAAGGCCACAGAAGAACAAAAGGAGAAAGGAATTAATAGAGCAGAAATTGCAAATCAGCTAAAGAAATGAATTATCAAATGCCAAAAGTGTAATTAACTGATTTTATCTTCTCCATTTACAAAACAAAACAGCCCCAAAACTTGAACTTAATTCAAGAGCAAAACCAAGAAACTTTTGCAGAATCACAGACCTAATACATGGCTTTTTATATAAATATAAATTTTCCAGTGAGTTGTTTGAGGTTTCTGCATTTTCTTTTTCAAGGACAGTAAAAACATATTCCTTTTACTTACACTCTGACAGTCAACTTGCATTGTATATCATATTACATAATTTACTACTTTCTTCATATTATTCTCATTTCTTCCCCACCCATTTGGAATTTCCCAGCTATTTTGCAGGTTTAACTGCGTTAATTAATGTATTCAAATTATATATTCAAATATACAAGGAAAAAAATACTGTGAATTAAATCATGAGCAAGCTTTGAGAAATTCTCAAATTGTCAGCAACTCATCCTTTATTGCTGGCTGGATTGTTCCTTAGTTGTTTCCCACAGTTCTGGATGCTGCTGTGGAACTCACTGTTGGATCTCCAGTTGGAGGGACTGTAGCCTTTCAGTGGTAGCAATTCTATTTCATTGTTGGAGGATGGTCCAAAGAAAGCACTGCTTGCAATGAAAGTATCAATGGGATCGAAGGTCAGAGTCTTGGAAACAACCCAGATGTCATCTGCCAAAAAAAAATACAGAGTCCTCATCAGCCTCTCCCACTGCCACCTTTTAAATCTGATATGTAAGATGTGCTCACCTTTGCTGTAGAGAGAAGAATGCTCCTTTCTGCTTAGCTTCAGGTATAATTTGGATTTGGAGTCACCATCACAGCTGGCAGGTGTATTCATAAATTTCTTGAACTTACTGTACCGCTGTGTTGGAATTTCAAAGGCTTTCCTAGGAAATTGTAATTAAAACAAAACAAAAAAAAAAAAAAAAAAAAAAAAGAAAAAAGGTATGAAAACCATCAGCATATTTTGGATTCAGCACCAAAAGGAAGAAACCTCCATTTGTCTGGACTGCAAGATCCCCTCACATTCAGCCACAATTAAATTGTTTTCTCTACAGTTAAACAGCACAGAATAGCCTTTGAGATGACTTCTGGCATTAAAATTACCATCTTGAAGAGAATAAATCAAATTCTCCTACTGAAGATTAGATGAACAGTAGTTCAAATGCAACAGTTCTGACATTAAGCAATTGATCAAGTTGCTGGGTCAGCAGTTTTGATTCTTGCTAAAAACAAATACCATTGCTGTAAATATTTTCCCTTCACTAATTTTGCTCTTGGATTTTTTTACAGAAAGAAATCTTTACTCTTTAAATACAGAGAAAAAGTGTTCAATCCTGCTGAAGTCCTGAGCTACTGGAATATTTATAAACCTTGAAGTCACACAGCATTTGAGGATACCTCACCAAAAGCTGGCATTCCTCATAGACAGCAATCTTTTGACTCCTGAGGTATGTCCCAATACTTTTTGTGTCGTGGAGCACTGCGCTGGGTCTGGATTTTGTCTGTGTGGGGTTGACATCTTCAATCCACTTGAAAAAGGAGCACTGCTCAGCTTTTGGGGCATCACAGGCATAGAATAAACGACCCTGCAAGGGAAGGGAGGGGAAAAAAAGCCCATGAGCACTAAAACAAGCAAGGAAAAAAGAGAAAGCCATGGATACTTTCAGCCCAAAAGTGTAAAAACCCCAAGGAATAAACAGCACCTTGTTTTGACCTTCTTTTTTGACCATCACCAGCTTAGCAGGGCGCATGTGGTTGCAGAGTGGGGCACAGCTTCCTTGGCTCTGGCTTTGCCCATCTTTCACTGCAGTGTAAAATGATATATCCACCTTGGAGAGGGCATTGTGCAGCCTCTGTGCCAACTCAAACAGCATTATGTTCAATTGCTCTTGGTGGGGAAAGGAGAACAACACAATCATTAGCACACCCTTAAAAAGCTTACACAGCTACACAACATCCAAACAAATCTATTTCCATTGGAAGATTTCCATCCCAAATCAAAATATTCAATCTGAGCCCTCAAAGAAACCATGTGACCTGAAAAATCCACTTATTCCAGGGAAAAAAAAAAAAGGCTTAGGTATCTTAAGACTGGAAAACAGCCCTGAGGTTACAAAGTTCAAGAGAAGTGTACTGCCTTTTGGGTTTGCCTTTGCAATTTTGGGTATTGACTGACTATATTTCAGTAGATATATAAAAAACTGAAATGCACCCTCTGCTGTTTTAACAGGCAGTGTTTAAAATGACAGCATCTCACAGAGCAGAGACTTACCTGTCAGAGCAGCTTTAAAAACCTGTTTGTAGTGAGTGTGAGACTGAAACACAGCAGGGATGGAAATCTTTCTTTTAGGAAGACTGGCGTGTTTCACTTTGTCCACAGGAGGAAAAGACAACTCAGAAATTGTTATGTCCTAAAAAGACCCACAAAAAAAAAGCCATTAAAAACTGTAAGACCTTGAATGAGACAAAAATTGCAGATTTGTAAAAAATACTAAAAACTTCCCTAGAGCTTGGGCTGCCAGTTAGGATGCATCATGAGGTTAAAATTTGCTCCTTGCCAAACAGCCTGCATTTATAATAACACAGATAATAATTCCAAAGCCTTTAGAGTACATTTTATGTAGTTCAAAGTCATGTTTTTCAGCACTAGGCATGCGGAAGGAGCACAGAAGCCCTATTTTCAACACCATTTTTGCACAGAAATAAATGAATTCTAGAGTGTCTTGATAAGCCTTTTAAGTCTGGTCTATGGATTTTAAATATATATATATTTGTATAAAACCACACACAATGTGTATACCCATGTATATGTTAAATGTATAAGTTATTTCCTCACCTCTACTTCACACAAATACTGTACTAGACAGTTTTAAAGAATCAAAAAACTTCAAAAAACCCACAAGAGTTAACATTTCCTTCAACTCCAAAACCATTTGACAGCTTTAAAAACTTAACTTGTGGTTGGCTTGGTGCTTCCTCCCAATTTACTCCATCTGCCTACTGATCACAAACACCTCAGCTAAATTTTTAGGTGCTTATTCAGTGCCATAACTTGACTTTTACACAACTAAATCTGAAGGAATTTATAATAATTTGAAGTCAGAGACTAAGACTTGAAGCAGAAACAGGTATTAATTAAAATGATGCTGATACTACAATTAAGAAAAACCCCTGGTGCACACAATTTCTTACCAATCACAGATGTCAAAACAGCCCAGCAGCTTTTCTTTCATCCTCCTGCCTTCAACGTTCAGATTAAAAATCTAAATCTGGCACTGAATTACCTTTACAAAGGATTAGACATGGCACTTCAAAAAAATACATTTTTTGGTGCCACTATGCAATCCTCCTGATAGTATCTGCAGGAAATCAGATAAATGCAGCCCCTTTGGCCAGAGCACTGTGTCAGTGTCAGTGTCAGCCGTGTTTGCTCGAGCACTTACACACCTGGCCCTCTCCCGTTCCGCCGTGGCAGCTCAGGTGACTCAACACCTTTTGTGTGGCCGCAGCCAAAGGAGCCTGCCTTAAGTGCAGGGGGAGCAGGTTCTCCTGTGAAACCGGATCTGCCTGGCTGCTCTTTGCAGCCCCGGAGCGCTCCCCGGGCCAGCTCCCGGCTGGCAGCGGCGGTCCAGGGCTGGGAGCACTCGGATCGGTGGCTCTGCCCTCTGCTGGGTCACCCGGCGGCATTCCCAGGACGCTCCGGGCACAGATGTCATCCTGCTCATCCCCTTCAGCGCTGTTTTCAGGGATCAAATCGCTCTGAGCGCTGCTTTGATACTTCAGCCACTTGCTTTGTCTGGCTCGGGCAGTCACATTAGGGAGCACCGGTGGCACAGCTCCCCTTTGTCCATCTTCCGTGTAGTCCCCAAACACAGAGGTGTCATCATTCCTGTCCTGGGGGCCCAGAGCACTCCTAGGAAATGCCACTGACTGGCTGCACAAATGGCCTCTTGGAGAGCCCAAAGACTGCTGGAGCTCCTCACTCTCAGTGGGGGAAAACACGGCAGGAATCTCGTGGGTGGCAGGAACAGTGACAAAGGGAGCTCGTGTTTTCATCATGGGCTTCAGGGCTGGCAGGCTGCATTCCTGTGGATGGCTGGATTTCTCCTGGGCTGTGGGGCAAATACAGCTTATAAAAAACCTGGAGCACCCAGGGATGGCACTTCAGATGTACCAAAAGGAAGGAATTCTAAATTCTTCCTCCTACACCCTGTCTTCTAACTGGAAAGCTTTCTGGATTGCTCCTGTGCAGTATTACACTAAATGATGGATTTTGTGTGATTTTTTAAATTAGTTTTTTTAAATGTTTAAATTTCTTTGAAATTAAAATTTTAAAAATTTCTTGGAAATCTCCATATTCAGAATACATTATGTAGCTACTCTGCTTTTGAGACCTATTATTAAATTAAACATGGCTGTATTTTGGAGGTCATGAACCTGATGTCACTGACATCTGCCAACTAGAAAACACCCAGCTTAGCATCAAAAGATAACCTACAAACCTATGAATTAATATTGAACAACGCAGATAAATAAGCTCTTACTACCAAAAAGCACCCTTTTGGCTAAATTAATTATCATTAGTGACAGTTATAGGGAAGTGACAATTATCGAGAGGTGGGAGAGGGTCAGAGCACAGCTGAATATGGAAGAAAACTCAAAGCAGGTAAATAAAAACATAGGGATCATTTAGAAGCTTAGCTTACAGCCTTTCTGCCCCCACACTAGAAGCTGATTTTTCTTTATAAAACCAAATCCCTCAAGTCTCCTTCAGGAGAATATAATTGGCAAAGTAACTGTCTGTGATGGCCCAATTCATTGTGCTTCAAGAATCCTCAGAGATTTTTCAGCTAAAACACTGTGAGGTGCCAGTATAAACCTGTAAATTCTTACTGAAAAGGAAATCTGGGAGTTGTGGTTCACTTGGTAAGGTCCCTTGTGCCAGGGGCTCCTGGATGTCTCCAACAGGCTCCTCATTTCCCCAAGGTAAAAAAGTTGTAGAGTCTGGATCAAGTGGGGAAGTCAGCTCTGGTGAAACCTACATGTCAAGAATTAACACGGCAGATGAATGACTGGAAAAAACCCTGGTTATAGCTCTTTCATCAGTATTCTCTCTCTCATCATTCAAAACAATGGAAATATCTCTCAGAGTTGAGATAAAGCAGGTCCTAAAGTAAGAAACTGCCATGAACACACAGGAGAGAAAGCCAAAAACATCTTCAAGACACAGTCAATCCCCACCTTGCCAGGCCCCCAGGCAGGCCACTGTGCTTGTCTCAGGTCAGAGGGTGGGTGTGACACTGTCCAGGGTGGCACTTCAGGATGCACATCCAATGCCAGGGCTAGGAAAAACAGTGAAGTGCTGAAGTCGTGCAGAAATTTTGAGGCCAATCACTGCCCTTCTCCTTTTACTTTCACTTACAGGACTGATTTATTCCTGGCTCTTCAATAACATCAGGATTAATCTGAAAATTCCCTTCTTTGATAATGTCAACATCATCCTTAAGAAGGCTCCTGGAACCTGGAGACTTCATGTAAAAAAAAAAAAAGCATAAGCAAAAACTTGTTAGAAATTAAACTGTTTCTCTTCTTTTTTTCAAAGTGCAACTGATCAAAGGAGCAGAAAAAAAACAAGTGACACATTATGAAGTTTTGTGACAAAGGTAAGTAAAAAGAATTGGTTTTTATATGGATTGTAGCAGTTTAAAAATGAACTATTTTCTATCCTAAATTGACAGGATACTTTCTTGCCCTAAGGTTAGTATGGATAACTGAACAAAAAAAATTTTTACCTGTCTCAAGTCATAAAGGTCATAATTCCTTGAAAAGAGGGGTGAGAAAAACATCTCAGCTGCAAAGTCCAGGTTCTCTGGGTGCTGCTGCCATCCCTGCTGGGAGCATGGAGCTCTCAGCATCACCTCACTAGCTGCTGATCCTTTCACTTGGTACCCTTGGAAGGCAACAGGCTGCATAATGCATGGGAATTATCACTGACAGCAAGGAAAAACTGCTCTGCAACTATCTACAGGCAGTACAGGTACTTGTTACACACACAACAAAAATAACCTGTTGACTCTGCAGAAGAGAAACAAAAGAAATCTGGGGTTGTTTTCCTTGTAATTTGAGTTTTAAACTCTCCTGGAAAACTTCCTGCAGTGAACTGTACTTAAAATTACAAGAACTGGTTAAAGTTTTATTAGGACTTTGTGCAATATATTACAACTATCAAAGCATTGAACTGAAATTTAGGCAACACTGTTGATTATACTTGAGTTCCACAGAAATGGTACCTTTGGTTTCCAGTCAGATGGCCCAGGGTCCCTTTGGGCTGCTGCTGTTGGTACAATATATGCCCCTGTCTTCTGTAAGAAATTGTCCACACAGTTGGGCTGCACAGGAAAGGACCAAAACCTAATTAGTCTAACAATTTAATAACCATTTAAAATGAAAATTTAGGCTAAGAAATTGTATTCATACAAAGGAAGCCTTTTCAGTTACAGCTTTTTTATTTGGAAGCCATCCATGACAGGATAAGAAACTGTGTGTTTTTCAAACAGAACAGGAAAAAGCAAAGATTTTTAAAATCTTTCTTTAGGTGGATTGAAAAAGAAAAAAGGCTGTTAATAGCATTGGATAAAAATCAATGTGAATTATCAAACACAAACAGTTTTCCCAGTGTATTTTAACCCAAATGCTAAAATTCTAAGGAAAGCCATGTGTTTAAAAAAGCTAGTGGGGAAAAAAAAAAGGTGGTAAAAGATGGGGTAGGGAAGGAGAATTACCAGACATATTGATGGGATATTTAACATTACTAAATACTATACTTTTCATTAAGTTTCTTGTCAGACATGAGGCCTCCTGAATATCGTCAAGATGACATGCTCTATTTATTACCAGCTTCATAAACAATGCCTCTAAGCAATTTGTAGCTCAACCTCTATGGTTCCTAAACCAAGAATTTTATTCTAGGAGCCAGGTGGAAAATGAATTTATCTTGTACAGATAAATATATGTAGTCAAAAATTGGTTACCATAAGGCCAGGAGAATCAAAGTATGAACAGGAAGATGCCTGTAAACTTTCTGAGTAAGGCATTTCTGTAAACTCTTTTATAGCTACAAGAGATGGAAAAGCACAGTGAGTTACAGTCAATAGTCTGGGGTTTCTTTACATGAAAACATCATGTAAATATGTTTATAGGTCTTGCAAACCTCGCAGCAAATTGCACAATTAGAATTTAACTGAATGAGAGCAAACAGAGACAGACTTGGAGCTCACAATGTTGCTTTAAACAGTAAAAACTGCACAAAGGAACCTACATAACACAGCACTCTAAAAGTATTTCTAAACATGAGGAGAAATGAGGGAAATCAAACAGGTACAGACATACAGAACCCAGTCTGAAATGGAAGCTGACCTAACCTTCATCCTTCTCAAGGGGTTCTAGTGTCTCCTTAGAGGTGTCTGTTTCACAGAACATGCTGGTGTTTTCCTCCATCCTTTGCAAGCTCTCTAATGCTGTGCTATGCTGAGTCAAAGCTCTCAGAAGAGCAATATCATTCACCAAATCAGGCAGTCCTGAGGAATTCTCAGCTGTGCATTTCAGGCAATCCACCCCTATTGTCTCTCCTTGGCAGGCTTCAGGAGAAGCAGTTATGCTCTCTGCATTTTCCAACGCAGTTCCTCCTACTGCTGTTTCCTCTGGAGATGAATAACCTGCTCCTAAAGGATCTGATTTCTGTGACAAAGCCAGCAGAGGGCTGCCTGGTTTCATGGCATCACTCTCAGAAGCCCAGAAGTGCTCTGAGCCAACATCTGGGGATTCCATGCATGCAAGCTGTGTAACTCCTTCCTCAGTCTTTTTGTCCAAGGCAGAAATTATTCTGCTGGGAGAAACACCTGTGAGACTTCCAGTGGCCTCAAACAGCCTGCTCTCAGGGTGACATTCATTAACACCGCTGTCCCCAGGCAAGAGGTCAGAGTGCTGCTTTTTTACCCAGGATGTGCCATTAATGGTGAGTGCTGCACAGCCATCCAGATCCTCCTCTTGGTTTGAGCCTTCAAAACTTGACTGACTCTCACTGATCTCTTTTATGTCGTGTCCATCCCCTACAAGTTCCACTTGGGTTCTGGTCTGCTTTGCAGCATCTTCTGCAGCTCTCCTGGCATCATTGTCACAAAGCTGGGGTGGTGGACCCCCCTCTTCATCCGATTTGGAACATTTGACTTCATTTTTGCTGTGTGTCTCTACTTCACAGCAAGAATGAGGCTTCAAATGAGGGCTCAAGGCAGCACCTTGTCCCTGGAAGCTGCCTGGGCTCCATGAAGGTGTGTCTCCCTTCCCTTCTCTCTCACACACATCTTCATTGTCCATGTCATTAAAATCAAAAGTCTCCATTAGGTTAAAGTTCACCTCCATCAGTTCCCCATCAGGACTACAGCCTGTGCCCTGCAACCTGAACTCCTCCTTCCCAGTTCCAGCTTCAGCCAATGTCACATCCCCAGAGAGCTCCGGGTCACTAGACACTGCCTCTGAATATTGCCTTGGATGAAGCTCACTGTGCATCTCCTCAGAGCAATTCTCCCTAAGACTGTCAGTCCCTGAGTGCTCCCTGTATCCAAAGGGATGGCTTTCAAACGTGGTTGGACTTGCTGAATGGGAAATGTCACCTGAGGATGGGACAAACTGACTGTCACTCATTCTACTTACAGGGGACTCAGGCAGGAAGTAACTACTTGTGCTGTAGTCATCTTGTAAATCTTGACTTAAATTATTTACCTTTTTGTCTTGTCTGTGTCCTGTGACTTCTTCACCACAAGGCTGTTCAGCTGAATTTGGAAGTGCTAGAACATTCCAGTCCTTTTCATCATTTACATTTCCCTGCACAAAAGGCAGGTGCTGAGTATCTGGAACCAGTCCTTTACCATGGTGACCTAAAAGGGCAGGTAGGGCAGGGCTTTTTTTGTCACATGAACCTGCATTTTGTGTTGCCTGAACCCTGGAAAGGCAGCTTGTGGCTCCAGATGTTGGCTCCCTGTGTCCTTGTGCTGGTTTAGAGTTGAGCAGAGCAATGATCTGTGCTGTGCTCCTGATGTGGTGGGACACTGCCCCAGCACCAGTGTGTCCAGTGAGGAGAGGAGATTGCTGCTTCCCAGCCAACTGATGGCAGTTCTGCTTCTCTGTCCCCTCCCAGCTGCCACTGAAGGGAGCTGAAAGCAGGGAGGACACAGACATTTGTTCTCTGCCATTGTCCCTGCACCCCTCTTCCTGACAGCCTGCAGAGGGGTTTCTTCCTGCATCCTTCCTGCAAACCGTGGAAAACAACGGCGAGCTGCTATAAAACTGGGATGGAAAACTCCCTTGGCACTCCTTAGATGAAGGCAGCACTGCTGCTTTTCCTTCATCTTCCACAGCTGGTGTCTTCTTCTCAACTTGGCGTGGCCCTCGGAACCCCTGGGAGAGAAATTTGCAATTAATCCAGATGTTGAAAATAGGGCACAGTACATTGTGATCCATTGGCCTGGGAATATATTCTCATTAAATCCATGAGGATCCCACAGGTGCACAGAAACAACCTCAAGCCCTTGTCATTGTTACTGTAGGCAACACCAATCCTGCTAAACCAAATCTCCTAAATGTGGAAAAAACACATTCTGGATTACAGCTCAAAAAAAGGAAAAAAAAGGTAAAAAAGAGAACAAAAAGGAAAAAAAAAAGAAAATAAGAAAAGGGAGGAGCAAGGGAGGAGCAAGGGAGGAGCAAGGGAAATTCTGCATATATTTTCCATTCATGAAAATGTGTGTCCCTTTTGTTTTACACTGCATGTAAACGTGAGACATAAAACTTTGGAGCAAAACCACACCGTAAACTTCCTTTTCAAGCCAACAGGCAGATGTCTTGGGGGTAGAAGAGCAGGTCTGACACCATTTCTGTCCACTGCTGGAGTTTCTGCCTGCTTTGGCTGCTCCTCAGAGGGCTTTTCACTCACTTTGGCTGCTTCAACTGTGATTAAATATCGCTCACTTTCCAAATCATCTCCAGGAGTCACCTGGAAAAGAGAGAGCAGCAGTGTGTACACAATAGGACTGTATAAGAAACAATATTGTATAGTTTAAGGTTTAAAAAAATCCAGTCTTTTAAGTACTTCTATGTAAAAAATTCAGCTACTTACACCTACTATATGACAGATGCCACCTAATACTTTTATTTATCCATATACTGTAATAAGCAGTAGCACTTAGCTCCAGTGATTATTTCATTTATGTCTGTAACACACTGCTTTTACCAGAGAGGAAGAAAAATTCCATGAAACCTTCTGGACAAAGAGTAAGATCAATTAATTAATAGAAGCTGTTTTCCCTTTCCATTATCTGCACTGTAGCAGAGTTCCATATCAACAAGTAGAGAAATTACTCTTTTGGCTACCAAACAAGTGTTTGGAATGCTGCCTGAAAGACCAACCACAACCAGATGTAAAAGTAACAACTCTGAACAAAAGATACCTGAGATTTTATAAAAATACTCTCCAGACATTGTCCTTTATCATCAAACAAGGTAGCCTGCAAAATAAAAATAACATTTTAAATAACCACAAATTTATTTCACAATTCAACTAGACTGCCACTGGCAGTAGCAGGTATTAAATCCACCAGTGTTAAATCTGAATTTTCACCTGATTTCTGCCAGTTTTAACCCTCAGAATTCCATCTTGCCACGTTTTTGATTTTTTCATCTTTTGGTGAGTGTATAACACCTGTTTTAAATATGTAAAATATTGAAAAAATAAGAAGTAAGAAAATGGTCAAATATTTCAGCAGCTACAGTCTTTAACGTTAATGGCACAGTGTTAAAAACCACTCACAGTAAATTCTTGAGAGGCCATTGCTTTGGCAACACAGACATCCAGCAGGTTATTTCACAAATATCCACATCTGAGAGCCAGGGAAACAGTCAGGGTGCACCAGAGCTGTGAAGGCAAAGTGTGCACAAAAAAATACTTATTTTTTCTCCTCAAAAAAAAAAAAAAGAGCATTCGATGCAAGACAATATCAAACCGATGGAGTAGCACTGCTGTGGGCATTTTAAAGAGAAACCTCAAAAACAATCTAATAAACTGCTAGAAAAAAAAATCTTTCTTTTTAATAGATGTCAAGATATTTTCCAGCTTTTAGATGAATTCATTAATTTAGATGAATGGCTAGCAACTCTGAATACTCTTGTTCAGAATCACTTGAGTTGAAAACCCAAAAGTTTACTTGCAGCAAAACAAAAAAAAACCAACCAAACAGAGAAGCTGTTATCAGAATGATTTGGTCCCAGGTGTGGAGTTGCTCATGCATGTTTAGCTCATGCAAAAAATAACTGACTTCCCGTGGAGCCAAACCTCTTTGCATATTTGAAGTTAGGCCCTGAGATATTTTAAAATAATTTTTTAATTTATTTTTAATCTATAAATATTTAAAATTAATATTTAAGTATAGTATATATAATACTTAGATGTAATTCCAATTTTATACATTTTATAGAAATGCATTATGTTTAATATCGATATATATCAATATATAACGTGACATATATACTTTGGGTTGGTGACAAGCAGTTTATATGACGGAAAGGAGAAAGATTCGCGCTGTTTCTTATGGGTGCCACCTCCTTGGGTGCTTCACAAGGTTGAAATCCTTGGACCTGTTTTGAGGACATAGTCATTCCTTGAGTTATCAGAGCAGCTGGACCCGCCGCTGTCACAGGGGCTACCTCCACCCAGCCAAAGGGAGGCACTCCACACCAGCGCCACCTCCCGGCGCGACGCCCCGAGGGACCGCGACCCGCCACCCCTCCCGGTGTGCCGGGCGGCCACCGCGCTCCTACCCAGCGGCTCCGGGAGCGGCACCGGGACGGGGATGGCGGCGCTGCCTCCGCGGCCCTTCCGAACTTCCCGCCGCGGCGCCCGCGTGACGTCACCACGGCCGCGACGCCCCGCCGGGAGGAAGTCACGTGCGCCCTGAGCCCGGCGCGCCCCCGACGCCGCCGCGCACGCGCGGGCGCCGCCGCGGGGCTTTTTTTATTATTATTTTTTTTTTTCCCTTGGAAAGCCGCGGAGCGGGCGGCGCGTCGCGCCGGGAGCGGCGGGGACGGAGGCAGAGCCGGAGCCGCGGACGGGCCGGGCGGAGCCAAATCGGTGTGGCCGCGGCGGCGGCAGCAGGTCAGCGGCCGGGGAGGGGCTGTGGGTTGGTCGGTTGCAGCGGTGGCGGCGCAGACAGGGGGCGCTGTCGGCCCCTCAGCGCCTTTCCCGCCGCCCGCGCGCTGAACTCCCCCCCTCACGCCCCCACCCTCCCCCCCCCCACGCGCTCCCCTCAGGGCCAGGGCGGGGGGGTCGTGTCGGTTCCCTCCGGTCACCGCAATGTAACCCTGAGCCGTCCTGTGCCCGCCCCCGGGCATCTGCCTCTCCCGGTGCCCGCTGATCCCGACCCGTGTGGCGCCTTCCTGAGGGCTCGTCACTGCCCCGGGGCGCTGAGGCGGCTCTGCCCGCAAGTGATGCGCAGGTGACTCTTGTGCGTGGTGTCATGTCTTGGCGCCGAGGGACTCGTGCTGAGGGGGCTTTGGGACCCTCAGAGATAGTCTGTGCATGTTTTTTTAAGTGTTGTGTTGGTAAAAGCTGTAAATCCCTTCAGCAGCTGCACCTGCAGTGGTCAATACCTGTGCAGTGGTAAGTGTGTGGTGCTCAGGCTTCTCAGCATAAGTCAGAGCTAGAAAAATCTATTTCACATTGTAGTCTGCCCCTCACTTGAAGAGTAAAGAAGATGAGGTTCTCCCATAGATTTTCAATGGTTTTGGTCTAATGCAGCAGTTACCAGGGCCGCAGAATGCTTGGTTTTTGTAACCACCTCCACTCTCCTTCCATGTACTTATTCCTTCTGTTTCTCTCCAGCAGCTCTGCTGCTCCTTCAGTTCCCTAATCACCTGATTGTCACCCCAGGGAAGAACCAGAAATAAGTTCTCAGGCCTTAAAATTCACTTGTGTTTCTTGAGGGTGAGTTATCGTGAGGTGAAGGAGTTGGGCTGTCCTTTTGGTGCCGTACAGGTGAATCTGTGACCCAATCAGAGTCTGGTGCTGGCATATATTTTAATTCTAACCACAGAAACGACCTCTGAGATCGAGTGCAGCCTTTGAGCGATCCCCACCTTGTCACCCAGACCATGGCAGTAAGTCCCACGTCCAGTCTTGAACACAAATAAATCCACTTTGTGCCTCCTGAGGTGCCAGAGGGAAGGGCACAACTAGCACACGGGGATCTCTATGTGAGGCAACAGCTTTAACACTCATCACTTTCAAGTGGAAGCAAAGCCTTTTCTGCCTGTGGGCACACCAGTTTCCTGAAATCCATCGAATGCCTTAAAACTGCAGATTAAATTAATGCATTGGTTTCATTCTCTAAAATGGGAGGAGAAAAGCAGAAGTTTTTCTGGTTTTAGGGTAAGAGAGTTGTGTTGGCCTCCATGTTTTATCTCCTGTGCTTTGTTACCTCACTTTGCATAGAGAGAGATGTTTCAGGGCAGGGCAGGAACTTCAGCCTGCAGCTCTGCCTGTGTCTGTATTGGTGTAAAACTCTTTCAGGATGTGTCTTTTTAAGTAGTTTCAGGTTTGCTGAATACTTTGATTTGTTCTGCAGTACATACCTAGGGTTGCCCCTGACTCTACAGAAACATTCTCAGAGTACACAAAGTATTTTGAATTCTTCTTTTTTCTCCCTCATCCCCTATTGCCCCATTTTAATTTTTAAAATAACCCAAGCAAACAAACATTTGCATCCAGGCTTAAAGGAATAAAGTATATTTTATATCTCTACCCTCTTTCCTTCAGGCCTTGTATTGCAGGCCTTGAATTTTATTAAGTTTTCTAGGTGTTGATAATAATAGAAACTGGGGTTGTGTATGGGTTAGCACTGAAATCTTTAATTTTTATCGAGTCTATAGATGAGTGCGGAGCTGTGTTATTATTTATTTATTTATTATACATTATCTTTGCTTTCCTGAAGTTCCTTCCCCCTGTTTAATTGTCCCTCCTTTTCTGGTTTCACTCTGGCACACAGAGGCACTGTGATTTTATTTCTTTTGAGGAGACCTTTGTGTTATCAGGGTGAGGGTTTGACCCTGCTTTTGCTTTGCTCTGATTTTAATTTGTGTATCAGAGTAGTGCTGGTAGTGTGAGAGTTGGCCTGTGAGAAATGCAGACTGCCTTACACCCGGGCACGTGGAGATTGCTGAATTAATTACTGGGGTGTTTCTGTACCTATTAATCGTTGATATTTGCTCTGTCTCGGGAGGAGCTTGAAGAACAAAGCAATTTCCTCAGAGCTTCGTTTCTAAAGCACAAAGTGAGAGGAGAGCCTGGAGTGCAGCTTGCAGCTGCTTTTCTTCTGGCTCGAAGGAGAACTCCTCTTCTGGGAAGGAAGTCCCCGAGCTGAGTGACTCAAAATGCCTCTTAAACAAAGCTGTGCTGTCCTGGGCCACACTAAGGTGTTGGCGTGGTCCCCTCATGCTCTTCAGGCGGGACACATAGCCCATAATGACATTTTACGTTTGTGAAGGACCTCAGTGCAGCCCTCAGCTGAGCAGGGGGTGCCTGCTGGTTGTTAATATGAAAACCTTGCTGAAGGCCTTGAGTGGAGCTTGAACTTGCTGAGCAGTTTTACCTGACTTATCTTTCCAAGGTGACTGCTGACCTTTCCCTATCTGGAGTCGGCAGCTCCCAGCGGGGGAGAAGCTGATCTCCGGCTGAGGAAGCCTGATTTGCACAAGAATTTGGGAGCCATTTCCATTTTGCCATCCTGTTGTCGAGGTGGGCTTCCTCTCTGATGGCTGTGCTCTGCTTTCCCTCTCTGCTGCCTCGGCAGAGAGCTGAGAAGTCTTTCATATGGTGATTGCGACATTAATGGCTTTAATTTTTGTGGTAATTTAATTTTCCAAAAGCTGTCTGCTTCTGGCAGCGTTGCATTGTTTTGCTCAAGTGAAATGAGGTACTGAAGTGGTGACTGGCAGGTCTCAGCTACAGCAAACTGAAACGTCAACAAAAGAGATGAATTGGTGCATTAAAACGGTTTTACATTTTTCCAGATGGATCTGTGTATTAAGTCACTTTGTTCTAGTTAGGGTTTATTCTGCAGGGGCCTGTTCTGGAGTTCTGACCCACCTGGTTTTGCCATTAGGGACACTTTATTGACTTACTGCTCTTGGGCAGGGCCTGGGCAGCTGCTGCAGTGAGTGGTTTGCATTTTTGACATAATAAAGAGAAACTTTTAAAAACCAAAACCTTTCTGCTACCAGATCTGCCATGGTCAAGGCTAGTACAGGGTCAGTTTCTGAAGTGTGTAGTGCTCCTGGGTTTTGTGTGTGATCTTTCTAGTGGTTTGTACTGTGAGCTGGAGGGAGTGGAGAAAAAATCATGTATTTTTTTTTTTCAGTTCTTAGAAAAATGTGTTTATGAGAAGGGAAATTACCTGCTCTTCAGCTTTAGTTGTTGTAGACTCTTTTTAGCAAGTGACTTGCTTTTCTGGGAACAGGGCAGAAGATTAAAAAAGAACATTTACTCCTTGAAATGAATCCTTTTGTGTTTTTAAAATTATATTGACGTCTCATTTGACAGAATGACAGGAATGGAGACTGAAACAGTGAGAGACAAAACCATGGAAGAAGAAAGCACCGAGCAGAAAAAGGAAAGAGAGAAGAAGAAGAGGTCAAGAGTTAAACAGGTGCTGGCAGATATAGCCAAGCAAGTGGATTTCTGGTTTGGTGATGTTAATCTCCACAAAGACAGATTTCTTCGAGAACAAATAGAGAAGTCCAGAGATGGGTGTAAGTTTATTTTCAGTTTATTTCAGCAAACACTTGAGTTTCACTTTGTCCTTCCCTGTACTGCTGGCACCTGTGACATGTTATTTTGAGGTGCATGTCCTCTCCTGGGAAAGGCAGCAGTTCCATCCTGGAAATCAGCATCAGCAGCTCAGGAGGTAGAACCAGTACTAGATTTTAAAAATTCCATCTGCTCTTGCTCTTCTCCTGTCCTGTCAGCCCTAGGATAAATACATCTGCCAGGGTAGAAATGACTGTTTGGGAGACCTGATTTTGATTGTCCATTTTTACATAATTTTAAGAACAAGCCATGAAACAAGAGTCATTTTGCCCTCAGAGGTACTGAACTTGTTTTGCAGGGTAGATAGATGCAGAAATTAAAATGTCACTCGAATATGTTGTTAAGCATAGCTATTTGGTTAATTTTCTCTCTACAAGTTTGATAAGAAATTGTATATTTACTGTGAGTCTCTTCAGACAATTTTTCATGTGATTGCTTGAACTTTTCTAAGGGCCCCCTTAAATAATTACTGAAGTAATAAAGAAGTAAGAATTACCTTTCTAGAGATGCTAGACATGTCTGAATTTTTATTAGGACTAGTGCTACGTGATTTTCTGTCCAGGTTTTAGCAGCGTGTCTGGTTGAAACCGAGGTGCAAGCAGGGGCTCTGTGTTGGCAGCACCGGCTTAAATACTCGATGAGTACTTGAGGGAGAGGCATATTTTCAATGCAAATCGTTTTTTTGTGCTGTAAAGCTACATCAGAAAAGGGGGCTTTCTTCCTTTCTTTTCAAAGACAGCAGTTATCAGTGGGGAGGTAAAAGAAAAAAATTCCTTTGATAGTGGTTAGCACAGAAGAAAATTAAATTCAAGTTAAAATTTTGATGGTAAAAATTTTCTGTGAATCCTTGGTTAAATACTGCACTTAGAACTTGCAGGTTGTTTCACAAAAAAACAAGTAGGGTAGAACACATCACCTGATTTCATAATCACACTTTTTTTTTCCCCCTAGATGTTGACATATCACTTCTTGTTTCTTTCAACAAGATGAAAAAATTGACTACTGACGGGAAGCTGATCGCTCGGGCAGTTAAAAGTTCATCTGTTGTAGAGGTATAGAACATCCCACCCTTCTCTATTTGCTGGTGCTGGAAAAGTTCTGCTGGGGTGCTGAAGTCAGCAATAATCTCATGGAAAATGCTTCTTTCTCCCTGCTTTCAGCTGGACTTGGAAGGAACAAGGATCAGGAGACGGCAGCCCCTGGGCGAGTGCCCGACGGACGTGGACAGTCGGACTGTCTATGTGGTAAGGCTGGACCTGTGTGTGTCCCTGCCCGTGGCTTCCTAACTGGGGAAACTCCAGTTCTGCATTGGGATTTTCCTTGGCTGCTGCTGATTGTGCAGCACAGGTAAAAGAAATTAATTAAGCACAGGCAGGTGAGCAAGAGCTGAGAGTGGCTGTGGCAAGAAAGGGCTTTGTTTGGTGCAGGGATTTCTTGTGCCAGCTTAAATAATTTTAAATGCCAAGCCAAGTGCTGCTTCCCAGGCTACAAAAGTGCAATTTCATGGCACTGAGATACTGCTGTGTTCACTGGGTTTTTAATGCCATTAGAGGAGCACCAGTTTTATTAAGAATTAATATTTGCTAATTACATTAATGTAGTTGAAACTTTCTAATAACAACTAAATTGGCTTCATCAAACAGGATCTAGGTGTGTTCTCAAGTTGATCAGAGTACTTTAAACAGCATTATCTGTTTGTAAGATCTGCTACTGTGAGTGCCTCTGCTTTTGTACACACAAACACCATTCTTTTCAAGGCAGACTATACCTCAAAAATTTTAACTATCCTCCTAATAGCACACTGTCCCCTGGCTGCCTTGGTACTGGAATGACTGCTTAATTTAAATGAAAATGGCTTGTGGGGTAAGTCTGCATCTCACCTTGGTATTTCAGCCCCGTCCAGTGAAAAAGCTGTTACATTGTGGAGCCAGCTAAGGGGTAGATTGGAAAGAAATCTGGTGGTTGAGCTTTTTCTTATTTAAACCCTGGGCAATTTTATTTACCAGATTTGAAGCCACTGTGGAATTTGCTTTGTCTCTATTTGTTTTTTATGAAAGGTACAATTTTTGCTGTGTACCTGTAGCTGGTAGCAGCTGAGTTAGCATTTTCCAGACAGCCCTGAGTTTTCTGTGATAAAGATACACGATAATCATGGCCAGAATGCCAGCCCATCCAGATAAGGAGGAACTGATCTGCTCTGATGATTCCTTCCTTAACAAAAGCCCTGAAAAGGTGGTTGGCTTTTGTTTTTTTTAAATACAATGTGCCAGACATAATATTTTCCTGACATGATTACAGGGACTGCTTAGAACTCTGAAATACTTTGTCTATATCATTTTTGGATAAGATGTTTTAAGTTTTGAGTGACGTTGTCCATACAGAGCTGAAGTGTGTGGCTAAATGTTTTGTACATAGCTGGTATGTGGCAATGGGGAGAGTAGAAGTAGTCCAGGTATTGGTAAAGTAAGTTTCTCTGGAATTATCTGACATTTTTATGTGCTTTACCATAGACTTCGCTTTTATACTATTAAAACTTGATAAAAACTTGAAGGAACTGGCCTTTCAACTTAAAGCCAAACCATAACAAGGTGTTTTTCTTAGGATGGCAGAGTTTATGAAAAAAGAAAATATGAAGGTGATAGGTGTTTCCCTGCAAGGAGAACCTTTTAGTACAGTAACTTGTGAAAAAAAAATGAAATAGTGCCGACTCTGTTGTAGTTTAGGCCTGAATTTGAGAGTGGGAATTTAAAGTGTTCCGTTGGGTCTAGTGAGAAATTGGTGTGACACGATTTCTGTGTGATTGGGGAGGGGAAATGCTGAACTCAGACACGGTGTCTGCAAGCTGCTAAAACGTGTTACTAAATTAAGAACTTTATACAAGTAAAAATCAGACAGTTTTGTCATCCAGTAAGCTGCTGAAAAAGGTTCTGCTCATCTGATGGATTAAGCTGTAACTGCTAAACTTGAAAATATTGGCTACTGGTAAAAAATTTATCAGTCGTGGCTCTTTACTGGCCTGCAGGAATTCTTCCTGTGATACCTTCCTGCATTACCAGCAATTAATAAAATAGCTTGTGCTTTGCAGAGGGTAGTTTGGGAGAAGCCAGTCTGGTATTTGCTCCAAGGTTTGAAATTTACCAAGAGATTTTGTGTTGCAAAAATCCAGCTGCGGGTGAGCTCTTGGTATCTGTCATGTGAAGAAGATAAACATCTAAATTAAGTATATAGTGTATTTGTTATAGGTATATGAATAATTAGAGATGTGTGCTTAGGTCACTTTTTGCTACCTGGATGCTTTGCCTCTCAATGTTTTGATATCAAAATGCAATTGTTTTTTTTTTCCTCCTTTAGGAGCTGCTTCCCAAAAACGTCAATCACAGTTGGATCGAGCGGGTGTTTGGGAAGTGTGGCAATGTCGTTTACGTCAGTATCCCCCGGTATAGGAGCACTGGGGATCCAAAGGGCTTTGCTTTTGTTGAATTTGAAACTAAAGAACAAGCAGAGAAAGCCATTGAGGTGAGTGCTGCTGCTTCTGCTGCTGACATTGTTCCTGGTGACACATTGTGATATGAATGCTGTGCTCTTTACTAGGTCACCCACTGAATCTTAGAGAAATTCCCAAAATATCACCATTTCAAAGCTTCACTTAACAGGCGTTAGCTCCTCTCTCCTGCTCCCAGACCTACAATCACTGCCACAATTCTTCACAGATTTAATTCTATTAATAACCTGAAGACTTAGAAATATAATAAGAAATCTTTTTTTCTGTAATTTATGGGTTGGCCACTCTGGGCATCTTTTCCATAAAGAGATCTCTGTAAACAAAAAAAAATTATGTTTAAATTTCATCAAGCAAGCAGAGTCATACCTAATTTTCTGTATTGAAATGTGATTTGAAGGTATTTATATATTGAAATGTCATGAGGATTCCTGGTTTTAACTTGAATGCAAACTCTAAAGAAAGTATGGTTTTGTGGTGTTATGTGGTTCTCGATTTCCTTGTTTTAGTTTTTGAATAATCCACCAGAAGAAGCACCACGGAAGCCTGGGATTTTCCCCAAAACAGTAAAGAATAAACCAGTTCCTACCCTGAATTCAAGTGACAACACTGTAGTAGGTAAGTGGTGCTAAGTTATTGGGATCAAGGAAGTGTTATTAAGTTTCTTGGGTCTGTTTTGTGCCTCAGCTTCTGAAGAGACAATTCTCACCTGCTATGTTAGTGCAGTTTAATTTCACATGTCGTAAGAGCTTTTCATAAAAACAATTCACCTTGCTGTGTTTGGCCAGCATGGGCTGAAGTATGAAAACTCTGCTGTAATTTACAAACCAGAATCCCAGATTTATGTTGAAACTTCATCACTAAAACATCTTCCCTCATTTCTGGTGGTGTAATACAATTTCCCAGAACTCAGACACCCTCCCTCTTTTTTGTAAGACTCATGATAAATCACATTAATATTCCTCACAATTATCACCAGTTCTTTCTTATACCAGCAACTGTTAAATGAAAACCAAAAAAAAAAAAATTAAATCAAACTGATGGTTGTCAAACCCTGCTTTAGACCCATTTTTTTCTCTTCTTAAAACACCCAGAGAAACTTTTTGTCCATGTCTTGCTGCTTTGTTTATGTAGTTTAAGTAAATAATCTAATCTAGTGTGTAATCATGGGCAATTTTAAATGTTGTGTTTTTAATCCAGAAGAGAAGAAAAAGAAGAAAAAGAAGAAATCCAAAATCAAGAAAGAGAGCAATGCACAGGCAGCTGCAGAGCCAAAGGAATCAAACACTAACAACACAACAGAGGCAGCACCCAAGTCTAAGAGACACAGGACTCCATCAGAATGTTCTGAGATGGAGGGAACTGAGCCTCCCAAGCAGCTCTCCAAAAGGGAGAAGAGGAAATGGGACAGAACAGAGAGCTCAGAGGTAACCTGGGAAAGCAGGCCAGGGAAGAGAAAAAGAACCACCTCAGGAGATGGTGAGACATCAGCTCCAAAAGTAAAGAAAACTGCTGAAAAAGATGAAGTTGAAACCGTAAAAGAAGAAATAACAGAAGCTCCTAAGGATTCCAGTGGTAAGAATTCGTGCCTCTTGTAATAACATGATTTCTATTATTCCTAGCATGAATGAAATGGAATGATAGATATACCTTATGGATGAGGAGTGATGGGATGGATAGAGTGAAAACATGAGATCAGCTTGGGCATCTCACTGTTCCCTGCAGTTAAAATTAAACCTTGTTAGGCCTCACTCCAAGGAGAGGAGCAGCACGGGGAATGAGGAAGAACTTGCAACAAGTAGGGAAATCTAATCAGAAGTCAAAGGGTTCAAAGAAGTTCCTATCAATAGAACTTGAGTAAGTAAAGTATGGGTTAAACAGACAGCCTGGCCAAATGGAGAGGGCACGGGAATCTAGATAAAGGTAATGATCCTTTGTTGCATGAGATAAGAAAAGCTGCAGTGAAATGGGATTTAGTATGAGAAGCAGAGTAAACTTGGGTAGTCAATTAAGTAGACCAAGAGCTGTTAATGCAAAGGACTGGTAGATATTGAATGTGATTTTGTTGTAATAACGTGTTTAAATTACTTTTTTTATTTTCACCTGCTTTAATATAGAAGTTTCTGCAGAAGAAGACAAAGACAAAAAAGACACATCCCTTTCCAAAGCTAAAAGGAAACACAAGAAAAAACACAAAGAGAGACACAAAATGGAGGAAGAAGTCATTCCCCTCCGGGTCCTCTCTAAGTAGGTGGCATATATATTCTGTGTTAGCACTGATTCAATTTTTTTATTATTCCTTAATAACTAGGGAAAAAGGTTGGTTGGCTCTGTAAAGGGACACCCTAAATGAGAAAAAAAATCTAATTTTTTCAGTTGTTATACCTACTGTAAGAAATATACCCACAGGTTTGAATCTCATTCCATGTTGCACCTTTTTAGGT
Organism: Haemorhous mexicanus; assembly: GCF_027477595.1. Lineage (NCBI taxonomy): Eukaryota > Metazoa > Chordata > Aves > Passeriformes > Fringillidae > Haemorhous > Haemorhous mexicanus. The sequence goes on from NC_082344.1 coordinate 2,320,709, forward strand.
TTTTTTTACAATTTACTAGTATTTAAGTATATGTATCTCAGGGATATTTAAGTAGTTTTGTGTTGTGATACCACATTTTTATGTTTGTAAAATGTTTATGTTTTCTTGTAGTATGAAGTGTTTATAGTCACTTGTAGGAAATTTGAGACACACGTTTTGTATAGTTTATTGAAGTTTTATTGCTTAAAATTTTTAACTGACCATGTTGCACACCTTTGAAAATATTTATTCAGCAAGTCTTGCTATGTCTGACAGTCCATCACCATTGCTAAAGTGCAATTCCAATTTTTATACAACAGAGTTGCATATTAGCAACAGTATTAGCCTGTAGCAAGCAGATAGAAATACCAGAGTGTGAATTCTTAGCTTGATGTGTAGAGCTCTGCAAACTTTATAATCCAAGTGTTGGGCTTTTAGGAGTCACCACAACTAAAACATGGAAGCACTTACTTTTTAGGCAGCCAGCAAGTACCTCCATGTTAAAGTAGAGGGGGTCCTCGCCGCCTTGTGCTGCAAATTTGTGCTTTATGTAGAAACACATTTTTTTATTATTTAATAAGTTTCCAGAAGATGTTGAGGTTGGAAGGATTCACCACCACTAAAACATGGAAGCACTTACTGTTGAGATCCAAAGCAAGCACATCCACATTTAAGTTGTGGGGGTCCTTCAGGGGAAAACCTACATTAAATAAAAACAAAACCGCAGTATTGAAAAGCAGCTGTACACATTTCCTGTAAGAAGCCTTTGAGCGTTAGGATCCACCGCCACTGAAACATGGAAGCACTTACTTTTTTAGGCAGCAGGTACCTCCATGTTAAAGCAAAGGGAGACCTTCAAAATTAAAAATCGCTTGAAATTAACTTTAGCCACTTTCATTTTAGCCCTTGAAAAAGATCTCCTCGCAGGTTAACCTAATTTTCCCGGATCAAAAATCTTCATGATTTAAAAATCCTCATCTGAAGTGAAGTGCAGGCCCAAAAAAAAAAAAAAAATCTATTCCCGGATGAAGTTTCAGGATTGCGATCAGGATTCACCTCTACTAAAACATGGAAGCACTTACTTTTTCTATGTCACAGAAAGCACCTCCATGTTAAAGTAAAAGGGGTCCACAAAAAAAAAAAAAATTAAAAAAAAAATATATAATAAAGGTTGTCAGCGCAGCGTGTCCTCTGAGCAATCTGCAACAAACCCAAGAGATTTGGTTACAAGTTATTAAGTTGTAGCAAAAAGGTACAATGTTTAATGTTTTAAATGTAGAAACTTTGCAAATACTTGCCTGACTCAGGCTCCATGACCTCCTCTTCCTTGACTGGGCAGACTGGGCAAGTCGCAAAGTTCCTCCTTGAGCTGGTATTTATACCAAACCTTGCTATGGGATGGTGTTGCCTTTTTATCTCCAAGAATCATTACGTGGCTCTTTTGTTATTTTAATGCCTTTGCTCCTTCGAGAATGTATGATCCTGGGCGAGTCTGGATGCTTTTTTGAAGTATACAGTTGTCACTGTTAACAGCTAAAACCATTACCACGAGATATCCTCCTCTTTAAAAATCCTCTATCAGCTTGTTTGATAGCACAGATTAGGGTAACAATGAGTCGTTCTCACAGTGGCACTGCGGGCATTGTGTTGCTGTGGAGCAAAGCTCTGGCTGTTTGCAGAAACATCTCCATGTTAAGTGTATGTAAATATATAAATTGCTTCCATGGGGGGGTATTTTTTAACCAAAATGCATTTGAATAGGGAGGAATGTCCTTATCTCGGTAGGTTTTTGGTCAGTTTAACCAGTTGTTGATTTTCCAGCAATGATTTTTTTTTTCTAGAAAATGAATGACTGATTCTTAGTGTAGTGTCACAGGAGTGAGTTCACTGAACTAATTCAGTGAATGGAGAGTTCACTGAATTAACTCTGAATTTGGTGCCTGTGCTCTGTGTAGTTCCAGTGGAAAACACAGTTCACCAAACTCTTCTCTATGCTGTCTGAATATTTAAAGCGAATGTGAAAGCCACTCTGTTGGAGTGATAGGTTGATGTAGTTGGAACTCTCTGAAGCCAAGTCATGGGAGATTGAGTTAGGAACAACATTGAATTTGACCGAAGTGCAGGGAGATCTCCAGTGACAGAATGGTCTGCACTGATCACTGAGTCCACCTAAAGCTGTTGGTAACCTGTTCAATTAGCTGTAAGTTTCTAAACATCAGTTTCTGTTTGCAACTGACATCCTGTGCCTGTGTTGCTGCTTTTAGGACCGAATGGATGGGTTTGAAGCAGGAATATTTGGCTCTGCAGAAAGCCAGTATGGCCTCCTTAAAGAAAACGATGTCTCAAATCAAACCTGAGCCCGTGGCAGAAATGGAGACGGAGTCTGGTGTGCAGAAATCTGAAAATGACAAAAGTAATCCTGGGTTTTGTCTTGTTTCCTTAGTGTTTCTTTATGCAAACTGAAGTGGTGTGAGACCCTGCTCTTACAGAAACATTGCCACACGGTTTTGTTTTGGAAAATACTGCTGTTTTCTCAAAATGTCAGATAGTAAAAATTACCCTCTCACTGTGTTTTGGTGGATTTGGTACTAAGGAGTTATGTAAGTAAATACTAAAGTGATTTCAGCATATAACACTTCCCAGCTTACAGATATATTTATGTCATTGTCCTTGTAAGGCCTCAGAGAGGTAAATGAACAATCAGCTGCCTTGGTGCTGCAGTTTGGGCCAGACCTGCTTGGGTTTATCTGTACCAGAGGTATTAAAAAAACAGCTTAATTTGGACTTGATCAGCTCTATGGATCAGAGGAGCTTTGAAATTATATCTTTGGAGTTAAATTATTTTTTATTATTTTTTTCTGGTTTAGAATTCTTCTTTATTTTATTTTCTCTGAATACTTTGTGCTTCACTTGAGTAACCTCAACACTGGTGTTCCAATGGCCCTCTGCATGTTTTTAATCGCTCTATAACTGCGGGGTTACTCTTGGTACAGTGTAAAATGTCTTTATAGGAAGGACCCTATGGACTCTCAAAGTTTCTCAAAGACTTTTTCTTGAAGCTGGTTTTTTTTTTAGTAAAATTGACATAATAAACCTCAAACTGCAGTAACAATATTTGATGCTTGTTTACATTGTTACCTCTGTGCTTTTACAATGTCATAATTTTTTCAGCCGAATAAATCTAAAACCTTTTTTCTGTTTCCCCCCACCCTGTTTTTAACTTGACCAGCCACCAGTGAAGACTGTGCCCCTCCCGCCAAGGCCAACACAATGGGGCCTCAGTTTGTCAGCGGAGTAATTGTGAAGATCATTAGCACCGAGCCCCTGCCGGGCAGGAAGCAGATCAAGGTAATGCCTTTGTAACCTCAGGGTAGCTGTTAGCCTTTCCTCCTACCCTGCCCCCCAAATGTTTGAATATGGAATACCATTTCACCCAAACCCACTGATTTTTTTTTTTCTTTTTTTCATCTATTTGGCCAGTAGCTGAGTAAAAATTCTTTAGTGTCTGTAAATGGTAGTTTTTTTCCGTGGCAAAATAGGGTAGAGGAGGATGTTTCAAAGTAAAACCAAGCCTTTAGGGTGCTTGCAGCCATGTCAAGTTTATCATGAAAATATTGAGGGGAGTAAGCAATGCTCTGGTGTTTTCCAGTTTAAAAAAAAGGAGCTGGAGACTTCATCAGTGTTCTGTGTTTGTCACTGTGCCAGTCACCCTGACAGGAGAGCTATAAAAGTATACCTGTGGGGGCTTTGAAAAGTTTATGGTGTTTTTATCATTAACGGCAATTTGGGGGCATGAAAATGCTCTTTGCATGAGAAACCAATTTTCTTTATTTCAGAAAGAAGTTTACAACGACCAAGAGTCCATTTCAGGGAGAGTGACAGCAGTGGAACTTGTTGATTCAGTCTCTTTTTGCCTTGTGCCAGTGCTCGTTTTTCTCGATTTAAAAAGTGGTTTGTTACCTTGAGTTTTTTGTGATGACACAAACCAAAAGTTACATCAATTCCTTTTAAGGAAAATACCAGTTTTCACCTTCATCCTTTTGAAATGGAAATATTAAGAGTTTTCCATAGGAAATAACAGGTTTTTCCCAGATCCTGAATTTTCCATTAATGTTAGCAGGACATTTTCTTTCCCAAATTGCACTTTAGGATGAGTAAGAGCTGCAAAGAATTTGAGCAGCTGCAACTCAGGTTGGTGCTCACACATATCCAGCCCACTCAGGACAGTGAGGGAATGGTTTAAAATTCGGTTTCTGATGCTGTTTATCAAACATCTGTAACCAGGGAGGCCATTTCGAGTCACCAGCTTGCAAGAGTGTGAGGCTTGGTGTGTGCATGAACCTAAGCAACATGAGACACACTCACTGAAACCCCTCATCTCACTGGTGATGAGCTTTCAGCTTCAGCAGCCTGATCTTCCTCCCTGTGTCTGAAGGCAGCTGTCTGAGTGCTGGAGACACAGAGAGAATGTGGCACAAGTTGTTCCTGTAACCTGGGGGGGCCTCTTGGACTGCAGGATATACCTCACTGGGTTAAGCTGGTGTCACACCCTGATAGGCTGTGGGCAACAGGAAAGCTTAGTGTTTAAAAAGAAGAAAACTTAAATTGTTTTGATACTTCTTTCCTTTTTCTTTATTTTTTTCTTGGCCACACTAGTTGCATAATTTGTGGAAGGCAGAAGTGCACCCAGCCCTGGCTTTGCCGTGTTTCTGGGCTGTCAGCTGCTGCAATCTGCCACTAAGCAGTGCTTCAGGCCTTTTTTCCCCTCAGACTTCCAGGACTGAGCTGCATGGAAACAATGATGCACACCACACAACCTAGAAAGGTCTTTGCAGTGTAGTTCAAATATTATTTTGATGTTTTAATTTTACACCTCTCTGCTTCCCTATTTTTCCCTCAAGGTGCTTCTCAGAGCTACTAACTTTTGCCAGCTCCAACGAACTCTTTGGTTTGTTTTATTTTTCCATGAAAAGATTGCTTTGGAATGACAGAATAAAGCTGAAAAGTAGCTTTGGTTGGCTCTCAAATGATCTTAACAGTGTTGCACTTAATTTTTGTTTTGTTTTAAGGCTGCCCTTGGTAGTGGAGAGTTAAAAGCAGTGTGTGATTCCTGAATAGAAGCATCTTACATGAGCTGCCTGCTGTGAACAAAATTGACTAGGAATGTGTGGTCCTACTTAATTTCCCTAACAGCAGGAATTACAAGTGAAGTACTTCATCTGCAAGAGCATTTGTGACTCCTCTCCCTTCAGCTGTCAGTGAAAAATTTCAGGCAGAGGTCACTTCATAAAGATAGAGTTGTTTTACTACTGCTCCTTTCTCAAATCATCTGCCATGCATGAGCTTGCTTTTATGCATTTAACGTGTAGAATCAAGTTTGATATTTTTCTGTTAGGCTGAGCTCTATCAGCGTTATAGTGCACAGTTTTTACTTTTGAAAAAAATCCAATACAGCATTGAAATAGATGAGTGATGCTCCATTAGTAAAATGATACCATAACATTTCCAGGAATTACTGCTTTAAATTGTTAATGGGAGGGCAGGATGAGAGATAGATGGGAAGATGTTGCAGGCTCATAAATCAGAATTCAGTTATAACCTTCTTAGGAAAAACTGTTAATTCAAAACTCTTTGACAGGGGGTTGATCGATTAAATGACAAACTTGGGTTACTGCCTCCTACTTCATGACCTTCTTGAAAATGTTAACGACCTCCAAATGGAATGGTCAAAAGTCCCTCTTTTTAAGTTCTCTTTTTGAAGGCTGATTTATGGTGTGTGTTGTCTCATGCTCTGACAGGATGCTCTGGCAGTGCTGGCTGAGGTGGCTTATGTTGACATGCTGGAGGGGGACACGGAATGTCACGTCCGATTCCAGACTCCTGAGGACGCACAGACTGTCATGAAGTCACACAAAGAAATTCAGATCAAAAACAACTGGAAATTCGAAGTTCTCACTGGTAAGACTTCTTTTTTTCATCAAAGTACAGGAGAAGCCTTAATTACTGTGAAAGGGATTGTTCCTGGTGAGTTTATGGATATATTTAGATATCTCAGGAGAAAAAGATTGTGTGTTTAGTTGTTTTATTTTCTGGGAGTCTTCTCATTTTGTAATTACTGTGAAATTGATAAATTAAAAAGGGATTTTATGTCACCGTTCAGAGCAAAATGATGATTTTTGCTAGTTATTACAAACTTAATTTTGTTCTTTTTAGATGGATTTGCTTCACTTTCAGTAGCAAGGGGCTATAGAGCCTAATTCACATTGCAGCTTTATGAATAGAACATTCTGCTAATGCAAAAGAATTTTAAAGGAAGACTTGGTTGAAAATACTGAGCATATGTGTGAAATGACATGACAAGGATCTAACAGCATGGATACACTTAAAGTGGGTTTTAGCACTTACCCACTAATTGAGCTTTATTTTTCAGGAAGTTGAATAATTTAGGCCAGAATAAGAAGGGCTCTACTTTTCAACTTCATTTTAATGTGTGTTGTTTCTTTCTGAAATGACTGTGCTGTTCTAAATTTGTATCTTGTATCAGACTGGATTAGTTTGCCAAGTGTGGAGAAGCCTCTTTGTGGGATTGAGGGATAGAAAAAAAGAGGAAGTCTGTGAAACTTGGTGTATTCAAAAACTTTTGTATTTCAGAGATGCCCCCAAAAATGTAAATATGGAGGAAAAAACTCCAAAACTCCCCAGATTAAACAGTCAATAATGCTGCCTCATCTGTATTTAGATATTTTACCCCACACTTGCCTGAGTCCTGGTTTAGGACCCAGTCTGGTGGGTGCAGGGATGCAGATGCCAGTGAAGGATTGCAGGAGGAGAAGCTTTGATGGAAGCATTAACCTTCATGATGATACCAAAGTTAATTGAAGTTTCAGACTCAGCGAGTGCTGCTAATGTCATTTGGAGACAGATTTGTCTCCAGCGTGCTCTGTGTTTCAGAGATCCAGAAATAACCTCAAATTTGGTGTTCTACAGCTGCGTGCTCTGTGTCTGTTTGTCTCTGGTTTTGTGTCCTTACATCAGAGTGTAGTAGGAGATTAAGAGTAAGTACTACTTTGTAGGAGCATTCCATTCATGGTCTTAAGATTTATTTTTTTTCTAAGTGGCTCATTGAAATGAGAATGGAAAAGCTTTCCAGGAATGCACAAAGGACTCACAGTTGGGATTTTTGTTTTACTTGGTGGCAGAAGGTGAGAGATGAAAAGGAAGCAATCTTTAAAGCTCTCTGCAGCAGGCACTAAAGATTTCCCAGTAGTATTTTACTCTTCAGGATTTGACTTTAGGTATCTTCAGCTTGGCATCTGGCAAGATGGGAAGAGTCTGTGATCACGTTGAGATGTTAACTTCTGCAGGAATCTCTTCTGAGATCATTCAGAAACTTCCCTGTGGCTGAAGATGAACCCTGAGACCTTGCAAAATGATATCACAGAATTCCCATTGTGATAATTACATCACAAACCAGAAGGAACAGTGGCAAACTGCTGCTTCCCTGCCAAGTAGCTGCTGAGAAGAGCTGCAGAAATTTTTCCTTATGTATTGCTGCCCATGTTCAAATATTGCTGACAGCTCATGAAGTCCCCAGGCAATGGTTTTGATGAAAGAAAATGGTCTCAATTGTTCTTACAGTAATTACTATTTTGTTTTGTTTGTCTCCTGTTTGGTAGCTGTTTAAAATATGCCAGAGGTTGAGTACATCAGTAAATCAAAGGGGTCTGTGTGTGCTGTGGTAAAACTTCAGCTAGAACTCAGCTCCTTTTGCTGATGACAGGTAGAGAGCAATTCTGTGTGGCTTCTGTGGGTTGGAAATTTCAGACTGCTGGGGAAATACTTGTTGGGTTTGCCTAACAGATATTTTAATGAGTGTAGGAAGTGGATGCACTTCTGGTGGCTATGTTTACTGACATTGCTCCATGTCAATTTTCCCCCAAGGTGACCATGAGCAGCGTTACTGGCAGAAGATTTTGGTGGACAGACAAGCTAAGCTGAACCAGCCTCGAGAAAAGAAGCGGGGTACAGAGAAGGTAACCTGCAAACCTCAGCTTTTCCCTCTACAGCCAGGGCTGAAAACATGACCCTGCTTCTGCATTGCTCTGCATGGTTTGATAGTCTGTGTATTTAGTTCTGCTAAATCACTTCCCACTGACCTGGCAGCAGGGCTTTACAGCCACAGAGTGTGGCTGTCCTGCTGCAGCTGGCAAGTGCAAGGCTTGCCATTACAGGGACAACTGGAGAAAGTTAAGTCCATGACTAAAGGCCTGAACTTCATTTGTAAGCTGGATTTCTTTTGAAACCCTGTCTGGATGAGCTCATTAATAAGTTAAGTAGTCTTGATGTGCTCTAGTGAAATCAAGTCCAGTGCTACACTCTTAAATCTCTAGTAAGATCCAGAAAATATTTTCTTGAGAATGAATCTCATTTCCCTCACCATTAACACAGTTCTATTTGTGGGTTCCCAGAGTGGTCAGGAGCCCCTGCTCTGCCCCTGCCAAAGCTGCTGCCAGCATCCGTGGCTGTACAGCTTCCAGTTCCAAACTGGGCCATGGCAGCCTTCTCCTGGCTGTGCCTGTGGCTGCAGCACTGAGGGAGTGTTGCAATGAACTTGCAGGCTGCAGCCTCTGCTCCAGCCCCAGCAGGTCCTTCCAGGCAGGAAGGGTTCCTTGCTTAAGCCAGTCAGATCCCTGACTTGACAGAGAGGAGCCAGAGAGTGTTTCACAGACGTTTTATTGCCAGGTTTGCTTCACACACAATCCAGATAAGGTTTCTCAGTTGGCTTTAGCCTGAATTTTTTTTGCTGTGGCTTGCAAAACTTCAGAATCATCTGACCTTAATTATTTGTTGTTGACTTTGGAGACTCTTTGTTTCCTGGACTTTAGAGAAAAAATCCTGTCCCACATAAAATGGAAAATAAATATTTCATTGACCTAAAGGAGCAGCAGTTGTACAGGTCAAAACCTTGTCATGTACAAGGCATATTTTGCATGTCTTATCCTGTTTGTGTGAATGGTCTCTCAGAGATCCTGCAGAAAAATGAGTTGGGCTTTTTTAAACAAAGAGGTGCATAAAGAATTTGCCCGAATGTCTAATTTAATTTTCTTGAAAGCCTAAAGATGGCATTGATTCGAGCCATTTTTCTTTAATATAAGCAGAAAAGGAATTTGGAATTTGAAAACCACAGTTTTGGAACGTTTTTCTGATTGCTGCCAGGATTTTTTTTTTAATGTACTTTTACTTTTTTAAACCAAAGGTGCCAGTGAGACCTTTGACTCTAATTTTGACTGTAGGAGCCCTTGCTCTCAAGTTTCTCTTGTTCATCTTTTGAAGATTGGTATTTGTTGACCAAGCTGGTGTAAATTGGGCAGTAATGTACCTCTTCTGGGCTTGCAAATACAAACTGTCTCGGTTCTGCCTAACAATTGGCAGCACAAGGATGCAAACTCCTGCTCCTTCCCCCTGCCCATCACCTTGCCACACAGGGAGGTGTGAACTTCAAAGCCAGGGAATTCTATTTAAATGCTAAGGCTGTTAAGCAAAACATCAGGACAAGAATGCCTCGCTGCAGTCAGTAAGTCTTAACCCCTTCCTCACTTTTTTACAGGCTGTATTCCTGAAATATAGACTGATAAAAAACAGTATTTTCTCTGTTCATTAATATTTTCCCATTTGAAAAGTTTTCCTTTATGCTTCCAAGGTGATTTCTTGTGAAGGTCCCAAAGGTGGGAAGAAGTAGTATAATAATTCATAATTAAACATACTCAGGCACACTACTGGCACATTTTACTTTCTTATCAAGGTCTATTCTGTTAACGACATTTGAAATCCCTTACACCATTTGGAAGTGGAACTTTTTGCCTGTTAGCTGCATTATGATTGGAATTAAGGCATCTTAGATTTTCTTTGGATCAGTGTTGAAATGCATGGACAGTTGAGGCAGTCTGAGATTCCTTTTTTCCATGGTTTCTAAAAATCCAGGCCTATTAGGCTTTCTTCAGGATAATGGCTAAGGATCACTGCAACACATAGGTGGTGCAGTGCCCAAAACCAAAGCAAGTGATTGAGATTTCACTTCTTCTGGCACAGTTCCTGTCATAAACCAGATGTCCAAAAGAGATAGGATATCCCAAGGCCCCTCAGAAAAGGCCTGGCCATCCTTTGGAGTGAAAAAGGCGTCCAGTGTCTTTCCCCCAGGCCTGGTAGATTGTCACCTCTCTGCTTTCCCTTCCCAATCCATCTTCCCTTTTGTCTGTTTAACTGCCTGATGAAACCACCTCGGTGATTTACTGGCACTGATGGAAAACTTCCAGCCAGAGCTGCTTTTTCGGGCAGTGCCACTTCATTCAGCCCGAGAGCAATTCATCAGTCTGTAGCCTTCAACTCCAGACCCAAAGGAGGCTCCCCTTGCCAAAGCCAAGGCAGGAGTGCCTGCAAGCTTCCCCCTGGATCCTCATCTCCTGGGGGGAGGTGCTGCTGGGCCTCCCTTGCACCTTGGATCCCTTCCAGGGGGGAAGGAGGGAGTTTGGGAGGGTGGGAGGGGTGGTACAAGTGAAAGGCATTTGGGGAGGGAGTGAGAATGGAGGATTTGGCAAAGAAGGACAGTGGGAATGTCTGGGCAGGGCAGCTCTCTCCTGATGATGCCTGGGGCTTGGGGGCTGTGTCCTTGCAAGGCTGGACATGTCTGGACATGTCTGTGGGGCCCTGGGACAGCTGCCACCCCAGAACACCTTTCCCTGGTTTTCTGGAATGGCTGGATCCCTCTTTGCATTCAGGAGTAGCCCTGTGCTTACACGTGGGTGCTGCTACTGGATTGATGAGCTAGAAATGGAAATCCTAGAGGCCTCTTGCACATTCTTTAATAGAAACACTCAGCAATATGAGCTGGACAGCTCAAATCTTTGAGCTTCCCTTCCCATGTTTGTCATTCTCCATCCCATATGCTGAAGGACTAAACCACTGTACTCTGCTTCCTCTTGGGGCTGAACTGTTTTAAACTGGTTTTCTTTAGGGTCCAGAGAATAAAAGTTAGCCATCTTGAGGGCAGTTTTATTGCTGGAAACTGGTTGGAAAATTAAACATTCTCAGAATCTTGCCTGCCACAGGGAGTGCAGCAGCACAAGGTGCTCCTCCATGCTGTGTGCAGGACTCAGTCATATGCAGAAGTGATAAATAATTTGATTTGTATGTGAACAAATCTTGCCTGGGTGCAAGTGACTCTGTAACTCCAGCTCATATGGTTGAGTAGTCCCCAGGAGAGAATTGCTGTGGGTTTTTGTTTGGGCTTTTGTTGTTTTGATTTGGTTTTGTTGTGTTTTTTGGTGGTGATTTTGGTTTTTGTTTTTTCAGGTTGTAAGGGTTTTAAAATTTTATTTTTAATTTTTTGGAGGTATTTTTATGTTTTGTGTGAGTGCATTTTCACGTGGTTTCTTGTGTTGGTTTGTGGTTCCTGTATGTGTGGTTTTGTGTATATTGTGATGGGTTCTGTGGGCTCTGTACATGCCTTTGACTGTTGGTTTTTGTGGGATTTGGAGATTTTATATGTACTTTCAGTTATCTTCATGTACTGGGGCTTTGGAATTGTTTTGAGAGGCTTGGAAGAGTTTTGGTCTTTTTTGCATTTGGGTATTTTTTGAGCAGATTACATATTTTCAGGAGCTGTTTTTGGTGTTTCTTAGTGGGTTTGGGTTTTTCTGTTATTTTTTAGTGAGCCTGGTGGGGTTTTTTTGAAGGGAGGGAGTTGTGGGTTCCGTGTGTGCCTTTGAGTGTGTTCCTGTGTTGGATTCTGTGGGGTTCTTATGTGCCCTCAGGTTGTGGTGTTGTGTTGGTTTGTGGTGTTTCTCCAGGAGCCTTTGTGTGTGTCTTCTTGTGTTGATTTGTGGGTTTTGTGGTTTGTGTGTGTGTTTTTGTGTGCATTCTTCTAGTGTTACAAGAACTTTGTGCTTTCTTCCTGTTCTTGTGTGGCTTTTAGGGGTTTTGTGGTTGCTGTGCGTGTTCTTATGTGAGGTTGTGATTTCAGGGTGAATGTTTTTGCCCGGGTTTAGGATTTTTTGTGACATGTGAGTTTTGTGTGTGTTTATGTATTTGTTCATGTATGGGGTTTATGAGGTGTTTTTATTTTGTGTGTGTTTCGTGTGGTTTCTGTGCTTCTGTGGTTTTTCTTCAGTGCGTTCATCTGGAGTTTCTGTGGGTTTGGGTTTTTTCTTTTATTTTTAGGGAGCCAGGTGGGGTTTTTTTGGTGGGGGGGAGTTGTGTTTAAAACTCCACAATATTCATAAAGCACTCTTTTTGGTTTTTTTTGTGGTTTAACCTTGTTTTTTTCTACATCAGTAGCAAAATAAATCTAATAAAAGGATAGACTCTTTTAACTTCCTGTATGAGGCTGTAGTTTAGGATTTTGAAATTGCCATTTCTGTGTCTTCAGCCATGTTGGGAGGAAGGAGGGATAGACTATATCCATGATTATAAGGTCAAATCCTAACAATATGATTTTCCTCTAATTTTCCACATCATTTCTGCTGCTTGCAGTTGATTGCCAAAGCCGAAAGGATGCGGCTGGAGAAGACCCAACAGACAAGCAAACACATTCGCTTTACTGAGGACAACTAACCAGGGCTGATGGGAGCTTGGAAGTGAACGGTAGCTGTTCCAGACAAAACATCCAGCACCAGCCCCCACAACCACTGCTGCTTCCAGCAACTCAACCCGGGCCCTTGGAGCCATAACTCTGCAGACTGCAAGTGTGAAGATTGGTTCTGAACCCCATTTTTACTAGGCTGAATGTTTACTGCTTCTGAGCCCTTAGGTAAAGCTTTTTGGAACATGTGTATTATGAGATCTTCCTTTAGTTCACTTCCACTTTGTTGGGATTTTCTCTCTTTTTTTTTTTTTTTGGTTTTTTATTTTGGTTTTTTTTTTTTTTTATGTTTTATACACTAGGTTATAAAATAAAATGCTTGAGAATTTCAGTTGTGTATCTCTAATTCTTCAATTTGCTTTTGTGAGATTATAAATAATAAAAGTGATAAATGCTGCATAAACCTCTCTAGGCCTCTTTTTAGTCCATCAAGCTGTTTCAAAATAGAGGAGAATAATCTTCTGTTACTTTCAGGTGGGTAGAGCTGGCAGGAAATCTGCCATTTAGGAGTTTGGAAGGAAATGTATAAATACACACTAAACTGAATTTAGACTTTTTTATTTTTTAGAAGAATCTTCAGAAGAAGAAATAAGAGTATGTTTGGTACAACTCCATCTTATTACTCATTTGCAGATAAGTGTTCAAGTTGTATAATTCACAAGTTAGAATGGTGATCTTAATGGTTTTAAGGTATTTCACAGAGGAGCACCAGTCTGAAAAAGAGGAAAATGAAATGTGAAACTGGAATTCTCCACAAGGTTTCACTTCTGTTCGACTGAGTGCTGGTGGGGCGGGATTGAATGGAGAGGGAATAGCAGTGATCACACTGAAGATAGCAAGAGTACAGAGGGAAAAAGTGCAAGATAAGGGACCAGCTTTGGGGCTAGAGGGGAAGAGCTTGCTGATGGTTCTTGGAAATGGTGCGTGGAGGATTCCTCCCAGAGGGCTGCAGGGGAAGAGCAGGAGCTAACCTGTGTGCCAGGCACTGCTGCGGTATTGCTGTTCAGTCCAGTTGCAGCATTTTGAATCTCTTACTATCAGATCTTTAACTCCTCTCTTCCTGGCTAGGTGAGAAGTTGTGTAACATGGCAGAGAGGAGTTTTCATACCCAGCTGTGGAAAGAATTGATCAATTAATGTCTTCTAGGCATCCAGCATGAAAGACAGGAGGAGTTTTTTCCCTTTGTGATGTGAAGGGAGAAAATAAACCCCACAGCCTACCCTTGGTAAAATGCTTGGGATTTTGCTGCTGAAATTCATTTCAGTCAAAAATATATCTGTGTTATAAATAATTTAGGTCATAAATGATTCAGACTTTTTATGTTTGGTGGAGAGTGCAACAGAACTGCAAAAGCATGAGTTTGGGAGTTTTGCTCGTTTATTAATAATTCTGAACTTGAGCACATAGAAGTCACCCTTCTGTTTCTTTCCATATTTATGCAGTTAATTCCTTACATTTAAACATTAATTTTATTTTTTAAACATTAATTTTATTTTTCTCCTTTTCTAAACCACTGCAGCAATCTGCTCCAGCAGGGAAGGCCAGTTGGTGTTTAATACTTCCTTGAGGAGTTAAAAACAGAATTTTTGCCACTTAATTCAGAAGTCAGGAATGGAGAGGACGGCCTAGATGTTTTTACAAAAGAAGCCTGGATTCTCAAGTGTGCCAGAATGGTTTGTGTATTTTTTCTTTAAGTACAAACGACAATTAATTGATGCTACTGTCTTTCCCCATCTGGCTGAGTTTTACCAGCCCAAGAATTGCATCCCTAAAGCAACTTCTGTTTGACCTCTAGGAGCTTCCCACATTGACATTTGCCTTTCCTTTTCCCCAGTAAATACATTTTATTTAGAAATTCAGGATGACACTGTAAAACTGTAGGAATTATTAACCTTGGAGTGCTCCTTTGTTGTTGCTGATTTTTCTGTCTCCCTGGACTGAGTGTTTTGGAATAACATCATTACATTGCCATCCATCTGCCTGGAGCAGAACCCAGCATTGATTCTGCTCTTTGTGACCCAGCACGGGGCTGAATCTGAAATTATTTTTAGCACTCGTATTTTTACCTCTCTTCCACGAGTTGCAGGCTGTGCATGGCAGCAGCAGGACTGGTTTTAGTGGAACACATGCCTGATACTCCAGGATGACTGGAGCTGCTGTTTTTCAGTAGCCAGTGGCCCCCACTCAGCACAGTATCCCACTCACACATGATGCTGCTACCCCACTGCCCCTGCAATGTGGAAAAGCCTTTTTACACTTGATTTTGAACTTTGGGTTAATGTTTGTTTGACTCTCCTCATCCTACCATCACCTGGAGCAAACCTGTTCAGCCTGCTTTATTTTACACAGCTAATACTTGTGTTTTGAGAGGTTTTTCCCCCGGACGTTTGCTGTACCCTAGTTTAAGTCAGACTTCAAGGCATCCTTGAAAGGCAGCAGGTAAGTACATTACCTTCTTCTAGAGAGGCTCTAAATCACATTAGAAAATTACCTTCTGGTAGATGACAAAGGTACTTGCCTGCCCAGGTCCCTGAAAACATGGGTCAGTGTCATAATTGCTTTCTTAACGGTTCCACGGTGTCTAATGATCCCGGGCAGGATTAAATCATGGCAATAATGCTGCACAGTGCTGGAAAAATAATTAGATCAGCTATGCTTGGGTGACTTTGAGAGTGCCTGAGTGAGGCACTCTCAAAGTAATGCAGTTACCTTTCCTACAAGGGATGGCTCTGCTGTGGATGCTGTTAGGAAGCTGCCAGCTCCCAGGGGCTTGGCAGCACACGAGTGTCCCTCGGTTTCCAGCAGAGCCAGGCCAGCTCTTGCAGTCATCCCTGCCTTTGCTGGGATGGTGCTGACGGCATACTTGGCACTGGTCGCTGTCACCCAAGTCACACCAGTGCCGGCAAAAACCGGGACAAAACGGAGCAGGAGAGGCTGGGAAAGCTTTGCTGGCCGTTGCCAGGGTGACTGGGTTTGTGCTGGACAAACACTGCTGTGCTTTTCTCGCCTTGTGGCATTTTGAGTGGAACCAAACAAACTCCTCAAGAGGCAAAACAAGTGGGACCGGGGTGAAGAGAAGGGACAAACCGGCTCTGGCACTTGGGAGTGAGTGGTGTCTCTGTGGGCAGAGGGGCGACCTGGGGTCTCTCTCCTCTGGCCCTGTGCACCCCTTGGAGGCAGCTGGCTGCCAGGAATGCTGTTTATAAATGTTTCCTTGCAGTGTGAAATTCTGGTGATTTGGTTGAAAGAAAGCACTTGGAATGCAGTGAGGAGTCTGATGGGAAACGCCTTCTAGTGTGGTGTGATTTAATTAGGGCCACTGATTACCCCTTTTACCATTCTGGGCTGGAGCAGGGACTAATGCTCCATCATATTTCATTTTTTGGGGTTTTTTTTACTCTTTTCCCAGACTTTTCGTTCCCTTTCTGATGTTACTACCCTGACTAAGCTGACAACTCCTCAAGTCCTGTGCTGTATCTAATCCTGGCTCTGATGGCCTGGGAAGGCCGGGAGCAAGGGTGACAGCCCCAGGAGGTGTCCATGGAACAGGGAGGCTCCTGCCTGGGCTGGGCTGAGAGCCCTCCCGGGACCAGCAGAGGGCAAAGCTGCTCCAGCTGTCCTGGGCTGGAGGCACAAACAGCTTTAGGAACAGCTGGACTATCCCCTAGATGAAGCTGTGTGCTTTTATTTTGGGCAAGAAGGATGGTCCATTTCTCCTACTCCCTGAAGGAGGTATGGAGCAGATATGGTTGAACAGCTTTTACCTCCGTGCGTTGTGCAATTTTCTTGTTTAGGTTTGTTTTCCCCCACCGTGGTTGGTGCTTCTCTTTCTCCTTCTTGTTACACACAGAAACATTCTGTTACAAGAAGGAGCTTTTTGTTACCTGGTGCTTTGTACAGTATTGGTTCGGTGAGTGCTTCGGGGATAGAGTCACTCTCTCAGATCTGGGGCCTCAGTAGGTAAATTCTTGCAAGGTTTAGCCTAGAAAGCCTTTTCCACGTCTGCAAATACAAAGTGTACTTGACCTGTTGGTTCAGGTCTGTGTGTCCACCAAAGTAATTTTTGATGTAAAAGCAGAACTGTGGAAAAAACACAGTCAGTATCTTGAAAAAATAAAGAAAGATGGGGTTCATTTCCCTTTTCTTATTGGTTCACACAGTCTTCTTTTACTGTCTTCCTTTTATGCCTATTCCTTCTCTCTTTGCCAGTGGCTGCCAGGATTAAAGGTGAACCTCTTTCCCTCCAATTCCCCTCTCACCACCTCTTTACCCACCAGCATGTCTGAAACTCTCCAGCTCTGATCCGCGTCCTTTTGCCACGCTCTTACTCCGATGGAAAAACCAGATTAAGTGTTTACAATCAAGGCAAAATATTGACAATTGTTTGTGTGCTGAAACATGCTGCTGTGTAGCCTGACTGGGTTTAGGCTGCAGCTGTAGGTGTATTTCTATAGCCACCTCTTTGCCTCAGTACAACTAAATATAGGTACAGCTGCAGCAGAGAGCTGGTCATCTGCTGCTTCCAGCAGGGAGACACACACAGAGCCACTTTGCAGCTTTTAAGCCCGAATTTGGCACCTCATGCCCTGTTTCAGGTGCCCTCATTACCACTCCTGTGCTGTATTTTGTAGCCCATTTGTTGTCCAAGTGTTTTACCCTGGGCACAGAGCTTGTTGCTGGGTTGGAATCTTGCCTTTACCATGTGTCCCACTCTTCTAAACAGCTACTGTCTTGCATTGTTGGCTGGGAACTTCACATTGATTTTGTCCTCAGTTATGTGTATATAATTATAT
The DNA here is from genome assembly GCF_027477595.1 of Haemorhous mexicanus. Classification (NCBI taxonomy): domain Eukaryota; kingdom Metazoa; phylum Chordata; class Aves; order Passeriformes; family Fringillidae; genus Haemorhous; species Haemorhous mexicanus. The sequence continues at coordinate 2,338,118 of NC_082344.1, forward strand.
ATATATGTCTGATTTCTTTTGTTGTGCAAAAGCAACAATTTTAAGGGAAATTCAAATGGATTAAGGCAACTGGTAGCTGAGTGTATGCAGAAGAGAGAGCCCTTCCTTGGGGAGCTTCCTGGGGAGTTCTTAATGGAAAGAGGTTGGCTGGAACATTTACAATGTGGAGGTATGGCTGTGAGAGCTAATGTGAGTATGGTCACATGGTATGTGGAGAGGATACCTTCCTTGTCCTTTGGATGTGAGGTGGCACTTCATGGGGGGAAATGGAGCTATTCCTGTTGGAGCTGGTGGTGGGTGAGGCAGGGACAAGGGGAGCTGGCATCCTGCACTGGGAAGAGATGGCTTGCCCAGAAAATGTTCTCTCTCCACTCTCCTGGTGGGAAGGCTGCTGGATGGCAGTCAGTGTGTCCTGCTGTGTGGGCAGATGTTCATCAGCCTGTCTCACCACAGTTATTCTGATTTTGGCTCTTCCAAATCTCCGTGGCTGCCTCATCCAGAGAGGTCCTGACTCACGCTCAAAGGGTTGATTTTAAAACAGTTTTTTTTTCCCTCGTGTCTCAGCACTGTCTGGCTGTGATGGGGATGGGGATGAGAAGTGACATGGTGCCACAGGGGAGCTGTTCTCTTCGGGTTTGCATCCTGCCTAAAGCCTGACTGGAAACCTCCAGAGAGGAGCTGACCTGCCACACCCCTCCAGCAACACCAGCTCAACCAAGCAGCTCTGCTTCCAAAGAAATGGGCTTCCCAGGTTTTTGGTCTTCACCTCTCCTAGCGTGCCACAGTGTTTCCTGACAAGGACATGATGGTGGCTCTGTGCAGAGGCAGGACACACCCTTCTGCACTGACTGATATTCTTGGTCCCAGCAAGCTGGCTCCATGGTGTGCCTGCAGTGAGTGGCTCTTGGGACCATCCCGTGTCTGCTGTGCAAAAGGCAAGGAGCACTGGTGTCACAGAGGAGAGATGTTACTTTTCAGTGACATGGCTTTGCTGTAGCTGCTGGCAGAACAGCTCGCAGGGATCTCTCGGGCTGAGTGGACATGTCAGGTTTGTTGATGTGACCAAATACAGATATTTCCAACTAATATGGCTAATAAATAATTACATGAAATAATCGCAATCTGAGAAGCATGCATGACAAAAATCTAGCGAGACCAAATACTTGTTTAGAGTTTTTTGGTTTGATCCTTTAAATGCAGCAATTCAAGAAGCCTTTTCACGCAGCACAAGAGCCTCTCCTGCTATTTCAAAGATTAGCACAGAAAGTCAATGCACAAAAGTATAGATGTATCTTCTAAAATCTGTCTTGTGCATAATATCAAAATCAAAATGAGGATCTCGACATTTGGACAGGACAAGACAAAAGGCTAAAGCCAGTCTGTGGCTTTCAATATCAAAGTGCAAAGCCCAGCATAATGTGACGCTAATCTATGCGATAGCACGGGCAGCTTGAGGCCCATCAGGTCCATCTGATGAGGTTCTGCCACCATCCCATCTGTTTTGTATTCATCTGTCACTGAGACTCAGAGCCACTGGAGAGGAAAAAGAACTGGCAATGTCATGCTGTGGTTTTTCAACATCGTTACAAGCAGTGTGGGAATTGCTAGGGGTTGTTTCCTGGGCATACAAATGTCATGTGGGGGAAAACCCACTAAATCTATAAATACCACTCCATCCTAGGAGTAAACACTGTTGTTATCCATCAGGATTTCCAGACCAAAGTCATTTTTCAGCTCTTCCTGAGCTAGAGGAAGATGGATGATGTTGGGCTGTATGTGTCAGCTTCCCCCCTGCTCCAGTCTGAATCCTGCTGTACAGTACAACCACTCGAGGAAAATCGCAGTACAGTGGGGACTCCCTTAGCTGCAATGTGCTGGTATCACTCCATGCACTTGTCTTAAAGCAAATGAGATGAAGATTTGGCTAGCAGCAGATGTTCAAAGGAAGAACAAATCAGAGCAGCCATATACCCAGTGGGACTGAGGTTTCCTTGAACTCAGCACACATCTCCAGCAGTTGGCACTTGGAAGATGGGAGGAAAAAAAAAAAGGGAAAAAACAGATGCTGAAAGTTCCCTGAAATAGCCCATGAGCCTCTGGAGGGCAAAGTATGTCTTTTAACTCCTGCTTATTATCCCTTCTAGTAGGCTCTTTTCCAGTCCTTACCGAAGAGTAAATGCTTTTTCTGTGTATTCCCTGCGGGCTGCCCTACTTTACATCATCACCTTGGTGATGGAAAACACAGTCCTCTGCGGAATCTGCCTGTCACGATTCCTAATTTTCTTTCAGAGGTGAAGAAGCGAATCCCAGAGCCCGCTGCACTCCCTGGGCAGCCCCAGGTCAGCGCTGCGTGCTGGGGGCTGCAGCCCTGGGAGATGGACGCAGCAGGCGCGGAGAAGTATTTCGGACATTGCTGGCAGGTCGTGGCACGGCTCGCTGCTCCGACCCTCTCTGTGGTGCCTTTGTTCTCCGGCAGTTTCCATGGTGCCCCCGCTTTGTGTGCAGACCTGTCTGCAGGCTGCACTCCTCTCCATCGCGCCGCACCGGCTCGTTTCCCGAGGCGGCGCATCGCACTGCGTGCCAGTGCTGCAGAGCTGCCAGGCGGCAGCCACACAAGCATCCCGCAGCCTGCCTCGCTGGCAAACCTCTGGGAAGCGTGGATTGATGGTTTTGAACAGAACTGGGTGATTATAGATGAGAATTCGGCTCAGCTTTTGGCCTGTCAGTTTAGCAAAATCAGAGGAGGGCCCTTACCCAAAGGGGTTGTTGCTGTAAAATAAAAAAGCAATAGAGGCATGACAAGGAGGAGCAGCCATGCTGCTTGCTGCAGCACTCAAATTTTAGCATCATCTGGCACGGGAGAGACAGCTGATGATCTGAAGATGTACTGCACAGTATCGTTCCCCTCGCACAGCACTGGGGAGATCCAGCTCCTTTCTCTGTTATCTCGCTGTTAATTCTCTGCTAATTGTTCTGATACCGGAGTGCTGCCCGCCCTGAACGGCATCAGCAGGGAGGAACTCCTGGTCCTCATGTCAGGTACAGAGTCAGGAGGCTGAGTAACCTGGCCCCAGGAATTTATGCCCAGGAAAAACCCCGATCACAGTAGAGTGCTTAGAGCCTGATACTAGGAATATTTTAGCGAGAAAAGCAGTTCCGTGAATCTTACAGGCTGTTCATCCAAAAGGAAGTGGAGTGTAAAATCACTGCCCAAGTGGAAAAGTAGGCGAAAGGGCAAAGCTGTGCCCAAGGGGGGATTCTAACTCCAGGCACAGGGGAGAGTACTTTAAGTGGTGGGAACTGCAGGTCTGTTTGCAGGCTATGTACAGGAATGAAATTTAACCCAGGACCTGCAGATATCAGTGAGAAATGGAACAATATTAGAGCTAATATCAAAATATAGAAACAATGTCCTCAAGGACACAAGGGTGGCTTGGAAAGAGATGTCCTCATCACAAAAACACAATTCTTGGAGCAGAAAAATTGTTTGCTTCATTAAAGTTAAGCTTGCACTGTGTGTTGGGATAGAATGGGCCGCTCCCCAAAGCTGAACATGGAAATGAACCGTTTCCAAGTCTTGGCAGAAGTTTTCAAGGATGCCTAGGAAATTATATTGCCCAATTAAGTAGGAATTGGTCATCCAAGTCCCGCAGGCGGTCCTGAAAATCACAGCCACTCTGCACTGCAACTAATTTTCAGTCAGATTTTTTCCTTCTGCTTCCCTTTGCTCTCCTCGCTCTGTGCCATCAACAGCTCCTACTGGCACGGAGCTGTGGCTGGAACCAAACTAAGGAGCCTGGCTTGGAAACATGGCATTCAAGCAGCCTTGGTGCTTGAGGAAATGGGATCATCTGTCCCTGCTGAGGCCATTCAGAACTGGAGCTGGTTTTTTTCCTACCAGGTATCTCCCTCTCACTTTTGGCCCATTTTTGTACCTCTGATGTGAGAACACTAAGCCACATCAGGGGTGGAAAAGGGTGTTTTGTTGGGAAGGGTGGGAACAACAGGGAGCCTCTCTTAACTAGATTAACTTCCTAGGAACCCCTGGGAATTTTATTTTGTCCTTGATTTCTTCCCCAGCAGCTCCATTGTTAGAATGAGTTGTGCTTGAGTGCACAGGTAAGGAAAGCCCTTCACCTGGCAAAGATTTGAGAGATAAGAAAGAAACAACAAAACCAGATTATTTTGGAAGTAAGTGGCAAAATTGATCTGGAAGAAACCAGAAGGGAAACTCAGTTCTGAGTGTGAGCAGGAACAGTATTCCAAGCTTCCCTGGGAGACCTCCTCCAGCAAAATCTTAAAATACAGGACTTGTGGTCATGGCCAGAATGTTGCTTTCCTTTCACCAGGGACTTGGTTTTCAACTCATTCCCTCTTCTCCACCCTTCTTGATAACCAAGTCCCCAATTCCCATCACCTATTACTGGTTTTTATGGCTTTTCAGCCTTCCTTGTCATCCAGATCCATCCAGTCTAGCTGTGGCCCTGGAGCTGCTGAGCTCCCTTGCCAGCCTGGAGCACGCTGGAGATGTGCTGGTACTTCCCAGGGATAACCCTGTGGGTTGTGCACAAGGTATTGTGGCAGGATCCAAGAAGGAGATATAAGGCAAGCAGGTGCAACCTTGCTTTTAGATGGTTTTGGAGAAATGTCCTCTACACCTGCAGCCTTCCACAAGCGAGGAATACCGGTGCTTTCCCTTCCCACAGCCGGTGGCTCCTGTTCAGCCAAAGACATGCCAGGTGTTACAGAAGGCTGCCAAGGCGTCAGCAGGGAATGGATGTAGGGACACGGAGTTGGAGGTGGGACTTAAAGGTATTGGCTAAATCCCCACGCCAACGCGACTAAGTCGTTGTTAAAGTAATTAGCAGGTTGGAGTAAATTTAGCATCTCCCTAATGCGCTGGAAATCACGGTGACTTTGGAGCCTGTGCTTCCCAGGGCTACTTTGAGCTGATGGCACCGGGGTGCGGGAGGGCTGACGGGATCACAAGCTGGGGCAGGGCACCCGTGCCACTTTTGCGGAGGAATAAATGTTGATTAGCAGCTTTCCAACACCTCGTGCTAAAGAACGAGCTATTTTTGGAAAGGAACTTGAGTGAAGCAGCAAATTCATTCTCTGGTGAATAAGGGGATCATTTGTTTTAATAGCAGGTTGCTCTGTTAAGGAGACAGGGATTTTGGTGAGGATTTGTGACACGGTGCCACATTTAAATGGGAGCGAGTGAAGGTTTCCTTGGGCAGAAAGGGAGGCAGGGGTGTAGTGAGCTTCCGTGGTTGAAATCTGGGGATAAATTAGTGTCATTAGTCATTGGAACCACTTGCCTAGGGATGGAATGGATTTATCGTAACTTCATTATTTTAAATCGCTTTCCTGATGTGCATATGGTAGCTTCACCAGCTGTTTGGGGTTTGTTTTCGAGGGAAATTGTATTCCCAGAAAATCTTGTCATACGTGGGAGATCAGGATCTCTGATTATAGGGTTCTCCCTGGCCTTAAAAGGTTTTTATGTGGGCAGCAGGGAAGAATTCCCCCTCATTCATTATCCTACCAGAGGACGTCCAAAGGGCACTCGGGGATTTAAAACCCTGCGAGCAGAGGGGTGGGATACGAGGACAATCACAGCTGAGGATACCCGCGTTTCTCTCCACCCGGGTTTCTCCCTGCGTTTTGACACCTGGTGCAACACTCCGCTGTCATCTGAAACAAAAGCCCCCGCGGGTTCAGCACGCGTGGGGCGTGTGTGGAGGGATGCCGGGCAGGAGCCGTGTGTGTGTGTGTGTGTGTGTGTGTGTGTGTGTGTGTGCGCGCGGGGTGTGATCGCGGGTGGGGTGTACCGGGGGTGTGTGCCTGTGTGTGTCGGGGGAGGGGGGGGACGAGGCGGGTCCTCCGCCCGCGCCGCCCGCCGGCAGCCGCCGATGTGTCCGTGAGCTCATCCATCGGCAGCGCGGCCGCTGCCTCCCGCACCCCCCGCGCCCCCACCCACGCACCGGCCCGCGCCGCAGCGGCCGCGAAGGTCACCCGCGGGTCCCCGGCATGGTGGCGGCCGCGGGGGGCTGAGAGGAGGCGGGCGGCGGCGGGAAGGAGCCGAAGATGGCTTCGCCCGCGCCCCCCGCGCCGGGAGGCGGCCCCTCGCCCCCCGCCGGCCCGCCTCGCCTTCGCCAGGTGGGTGCTCCCCGGCGGGCAGGGGCGGGGGGCGATTCCCCAAGCGGAGCGGGGAAGGGGGGGACGGAGCCCGCGGGATGCGGAGGGGCGCGGGAGGCGGGGATGCGAGCGGCCCGCAAGTGCATCGGCAGTTTTTTGAGGTGGGCAGGTGGATGTGCGGCCGGGGATGGTTCCTGTTCTGTTCAATAAAAAACCCACTTCCATAACAAAACCACAAATGCCATCCCCATCCCGAAACCATCGCAGGCGGCACCTGCGCAGGTGTGTCCGCACCGTCACACGCAGAGGGGAGCGCAGGCACGCGTGTGTGTAACTTCACGGTGGTGCAGCGCGGTGCGTGTCGTGCTGCAGCACCGCCGTGGCAGCGCGGCTCCGAAGGCATGGCTAAAATCTTAATTAACGTAATGCTGCAGCTTCCGAGAGGCTGCTCCCGCTCCTGCTGCACCCAGCGCTTTTCCGCTCACATCTCTCCCGGGCAAGGCGGGAGCTGGAGCTCCGCTCTTAGCGGCGGCTGCTGCATTAATTTACATTTGGAATGGGCAAGTTGGTCGCTGGAGTTGTTCGGCGGTCTTGGCCCGGCTGGGTCGGTGGGGCCGAGCTGCTGCTGGGTATTTGCGGGGTTCGTTCCGTGAGCCCCATGGAAACGGGAGAGGCAGGAATAGAGGCACGCGGTGCCCGTGTGTTCGGTTTTCACGTTCCTCCTAAGACTCTAATGTTACGGCGGTTATTAATAAAGAAAATAAGGTCAATAAAGGAAAAGCTGTTGTAGAGGAGGATTCCCAGTGAGTAATCAGATTAGTGTAGTGTGTATGTACTCAAACATAAATCCAAAAAGAAATCCTATCCTATATCCTACTCTTTTTTTTTTTTTTTTCCCCCCTCGCATTTTCACTGGTGGTAGCGTTGATGAGGAAATCTCAGGAGTCTGGAGTTGGGACAGACATCTGAGAGTTTGGGGAATATTTAAACTTGTCAGTCCCTTACACGCCGGAAGTTTGGGCTGGGCAGCTCCAGCAAAAAAGCCTTTGTGTGTGTGTGCTGATGACTCTGGCTGCAAATGGCAAAAGAACAGCTGCCCCCTCGACCCGACTATTTTGGCACTTCCTGTTCTGTTCCCTGCTGCAAACCAGAAGAAAAAGTGATTTTAGTTCTGAAGTTTGGTTTTGGGAGGGTGAATGACCAGTTTATTGCAACCTGTAGTAGGTGTGATCAGCAGGATAGGTGAGAAGTGCCGAGGATGGAAAAGAAGCTCCAGGTAGGGGAGGAAAGAGCTGGGGATGAGGACCCCAAACACTGGGAGGGATCCTCATTGAAACTGGCTTCTCTTTGCCTCTTACTTAGTCTGTGGGCTCACTGAGACCAGGTAAGCAGCATCCTTCCAAGCAGTGACCAGGTCCTTTTGGAGGCAGCTCCTTTTCTATGATCCTCCTTGTTTCAGACCTTGGGTTTGCTCCTCAGCAGCTGGGAAACACAAGGTTACCAAGTATTTATTGCTGCACATCCAGCAGCAAACCCAGACTGCTGCGTTCTCCGGAGCGTCTGAATTGGCCTCTCACGGGGTTATTCATTTTGCATGAGGAAGAAACGAGCATCCTAAACTAGCAGGCAGAAATTACTCATTACAAAATTGACTACTGTGGTTGTTTTACGGTCTTCCTCTGCATTTTGTCCACTCTATGTTTAGAATTATTTTTAATTGCATTTAAAAAGGAATGACTCATCGCTCATGTTTCTCTGAACTGCGGCTGGGGTACAGTCTGGTGTTCATTTATTTATTTCTTTATTTAAATTTTTGCTGCCCTTCAATAAGACATCATACACACAGCTTATTGGGTGACCTTCATAGGAGTGGGAAACTCCGTGAATAAAGTCCCAAAGCTGCTTCAGACCAAAGTAAAGAACGCAGCACTGGCAGAAGTCAATCTGTTTTCCTATAAATCACTACCAGCCTCCCACTTCACCAAGCATTTCTTGCATCCTTAGGAAGGGAGAAGAGTACAAACAGAAGGGAACATGTCTGTCTGAAGCTGTTGTACTGACTTTTGTTATCAAGTTGCACTTGTTGTGGTAATGCTGAATGGAAATGGATGTTGGCAACCTGCTGAATTCCTGTTACATGGGTACCTTTGGGACATCCTTGAGGATAGTCCTGGCTTGCAGCCTGAGAGCAAGTCTCGCTGAAGAAGCTGCTTGAAACAAACTGGTATTTGTGGAGTTTTTACCATGTCTCTCAGTCCATCTAAGACATCTTAAAATGTGCCCTTTATTTGAAATATATATTGAGGGCACTTGCAGAACTGAGGATAATGTTTACATCTCTGAACCTGTTTTAGCAAGAACTGCATTTTACCTGAAACACCTGTGTTGTTACATTCAAATTGGGCTTAAGGTACTGCAGTCAAGATACCAGTGACATTTGTGATATAAATCTTGATCAAGAGTGTACCATATAAAAGACCAAGCTGTTGTAAATTACACAATGGAGACCCTTGTATTTGGAATAGGATGGAGGTTGTTTCTCTTAGCAGTAGGCAATAGAATTATTTCACTGTTTTTCCTTTTGCTTGTCAATGTTGCACTTGTCAAAAAGAAATTTAAACACTGCTCACAATAAAAAATACACTCACTTGAATAAAATTTGCAAACCACATAGTCTCTTGCATGGGAATGTGGTAGCACTCGGGTACTGCTCTCCCACTGCACTTCTGAGGATGCAGGAATAAATCAATGATCCTAATCCATTATCTGATATGGCAAGAAAGTGTGCAGGAGTGTCTTCCAGAGTAATTTACCTGATCTCTGGAAAAGTTCCTTATCATGGAGCAATGTACTTGGTAATTGTCCTGCAGTCATGCTTTATTGATCCCCCTTAAATCCCTTTATTTGTCTAATTTTCTTTTGGTATGACATCTGTTTGCCTGGATGTCGTCCTTTTCCTCTTCCAGCTTTTTTTCCTTTTTTTTTTTTTTTTTTTTTAAATTTTTCTTTCCCCTCCCTGAAATAGGGTTTGATGTATTTGTAAATCCAAAAGGAGGTGGATATTTTGGGGATTCCAAACTTGGGGTTTGGACTAAGAATTTCAACTGGATGGAGAACACCATGGTGTCCAGAGGGAGAGTGCTCGAGTGGATGTGGGAAGATGCAGAACAGAGCTCCTGGCACTCTGCTTTTCCAGGGATGTTCGTGTGGCAAACGGGCCCTGTGTTGTGAATCCAACCAATTCATCCCAAATCCTACAGATTTCCAGCCTGTCAGCTTATATGAACTCTTAATAGCTGTGTGTTAGACAGGATGAAATCTACTCCTAGGGCTGGACAAAAATCTCTTCCTCAATTGGTGTGGGACTGCAGGAACCAGTTTTTTTATTTTTATTTCCTTTTCTCAAGGAGGTTTTCTGTAATTCTGCTGAATTTTGCTTCTTTTATACTGTCTTTGATACTTTTTTTTTTTTTCCCCTGAAAGCTTGTATCCTACTGCACTCTTAGAGGCTGTTGACACCACAATGACTGTTCATCTGCTGCTGTTGTGCTTTGCTCCTGCCTTTTCTAATCCACTGCCCAGGTTTTTCCCTGCTGCAGGATGTACTTTGTCCCCTACCAACACTTGGCAAGACTTGAGGATATTTTAAGCTTCTCTTTCATGGGTGATTTAGGCCAATGCCTCTCGCAGCCTCTTGGCTTTGGACAGCATGTTGTTCACCTCCATGTCTTTGCTGGTGCTGATTCTAGTTCCATAATTTCCAAAATTTCCTTTGTTTGAAATCCACGTGTTCGAGGTTCCTTTGAACTTCCATTTGATTTGAGCTTATTTTCTATTTTACCTTCTGCCACCCTAAGGAATTAGAAGTAATTTGTTGGGAACTAGAATGGCTTGAATAATCAGCCTAGTGAAGCGCTTGCTTAGTAAAGCCATCATCCATCCAAATGAACATTTCCATTCCACCCATCCCTGCCTGCCACATCCGAGGGAAAAGCCTGCTGGAAGATGTCTTCCCCCTGAACTGAAAAGATGAAATATAAAACGTAGTGAACCTGCTGCATAATGGATGTGGCCTGATGCAGAAAAAAGTGATTAAGTAAGGGCACAAAAGACTGCTTGTGTTGTGACAGCATGTGACAATTAGCGTGCTGTGGTGTTATTTGGGTTGGAAAGCCAAGCACCGAGCAGTTGTAAACTAATAGAGCTAAGGTGTGTGAAGATTTACCACTTTCATTAAATCCCCACTTGTGTTAGCTACCAACAGCGGAAGGGAAGAATTAAAAGTTTTCAATTCATATTCCAGTTGGGTCTTCTGTGCGTCTTGCTGGAAAAGCAAAACGTAAAAGGGAGAAAGAAAAGCAGGCTGCAGGTGGGTTTGCAGACGGAGTTCATTTAGCAAACAGCTTCAGCTGCCCATGCCAGCTCAGCCCAGGTGGGACGGGAAGCAGGCAAGGGGCTGCAATCCCAGTTTCTCCCTGCCGAGTCTTTAAGAGGAGCAGTGGATGGGCTGCTCGGGTTCCGAGGGGCTCCTGAGCCTCGGCAGCCGCTGCTCCTCGGGCACGGCCTTCCCGCCCCCAGCCTGCCGCCGGAAGGTTCCAGAAGCCAGCGCCGCCTGCAGGGCTCCTCCTGGGATGCACAGGTAGGGGCTTGCTCCGGTTTTTAGTGGTTTATTTTTAATATTTATTTTGGGTAGAAGTGCTGAGGGAGCAGGTTGGAGTGAGGGTTGTAATTTGGTGCTGATTTTTGTGTCAGTTCTACTTTATTTCTGCGTGAGGGATGTGGAGTTTGTTGGCAGCTATTCTGCCCTCAGGGGAGAGTAGAGGGTTTGGTAATTTTCCCTTTTGTTATTTTGTGTGGGTGGTTTTCTATTTTTAAAATATTTTTAATTTCTTTGGGTTTTGTATTTCCCCCCCCTTTTCTTTTTGTTCTTCTACTTTTCTTCTTTTTTCTTTTTCTCTTTTTAAAATATTTTTCTTTTTTCCTCATTTTTTTCCTCATTTTTTTCCTCATTTTTTTTTTCCTCATTTTTTTTTCCTCATTTTTTTCCCCTCATTTTTTTTCCCCTCATTTTTTTTCCCCTCATTTTTTTTCCCCTCATTTTTTTTCCCCTCATTTTTTTCCCCTCATTTTTCCCACATTTTTTTTCCCCCCCAAATTTTTTTTTCCCCCCCAAATTTTTTTTTCCCCCCCAAATTTTTTTTTCCCCCCCCAAATTTTTTTTCTCCTATTTTCTCGTTTTCTTTTTTCCCCTGGTATTTTTCTCTCTCTCTCAATATTTATATTTGATAAAGTTATTGAAGGTTTACTTTTGGCTGTTGATATTCAGATTTTTGTACTTTATGGACCAAAACTTGATGGTTTCTTAGAACAATTCCAATTTGGGGATGCCCCTTGCCTCAGGGGCCGCCCGCCATTTTGTGTGGGGGGCAAAAGGGGCCGCCCGCCATTTTGTGTGGGGGCAAAAGGGGCCGCCCGCCATTTTGTGTGGGGGCAAAAGGGGCCGCCCGCCATTTTGTGTGGGGGGCAAAAGGGGCCGCCCGCCATTTTGTGTGGGGGGCAAAAGGGGCCGCCCGCCATTTTGTGTGGGGGCAAAAGGGCCCGCCCGCCATTTTGTGTGGGGGCAAAAGGGCCCGCCCGCCATTTTGTGTGGGGGCAAAAGGGGCCGCCCGCCATTTTGTGTCGGGGGCAAAAGGGGCCGCCCGCCATTTTGTGTCGGGGGCAAAAGGGGCCGCCCGCCATTTTGTGTCGGGGGCAAAAGGGGCCGCCCGCCATTTTGTGTGGGGGGCAAAAGGGGCCGCCCGCCATTTTGTGTGGGGGGCAAAAGGGGCCGCCCGCCATTTTGTGTGGGGGCAAAAGGGGCCGCCCGCCATTTTGTGTCGGGGGCAAAAGGGGCCGCCCGCCATTTTGTGTCGGGGGCAAAAGGGGCCGCCCGCCATTTTGTGTCGGGGGCAAAAGGGGCCGCCCGCCATTTTGTGTGGGGGGCAAAAGGGGCCGCCCGCCATTTTGTGTGGGGGGCAAAAGGGGCCGCCCGCCATTTTGTGTGGGGGGCAAAAGGGGCCGCCCGCCATTTTGTGTGGGGGGCAAAAGGGGCCGCCCGCCATTTTGTGTGGGGGGCAAAAGGGGCCGCCCGCCATTTTGTGTGGGGGGCAAAAGGGGCCGCCCGCCATTTTGTGTGGGGGGCAAAAGGGGCCGTCCGTCATTTGGTGTGGGGGGCAAAAGGGGCCGTCCGTCATTTGGTGTGGGGGCAAAAGGGGCCGCCCGCCATTTTGTGTGGGGGCAAAGGGGCCGCCCGCCATTTTGTGTGTGTGTGGGCCCTGTCTGCTATTTTGTGTGGGCAGGGGGCTTCCCATCATTTTTCGTGTGACATGGGGCTGCCATCAGGTTGTGGTGGAGGGGCCTGCTGGCCATGTTGTGTAGGGTGAGAGCTGCTCCCCTTGTCCTGCAGGGAGGGGCTGCCCGCCCTGTTGTGGGAGCTGTAGTGAGGCTGCAGCCGCTGCTTCTGGTTGGGATGCGCTGGGGTGGGAGAGGGAGCAAGTAGCATGGGTTCTTTTGACAAAAAGCAGTGACTTGCCCACCTCCTGCCCTAGAGGTTTTGCTCATCAAGCTGTTAACTATTGAAGGAGTTGTGCTTCTTCTGAGTAAATAAAAAGCTGGAAAACATGCCCGCTCTGTCCAAAAGCCTCAAAACACTTGGTGAGTTTTTCCTTGCTGGTCACTGTATGTATCTGCTGGGAACACAGCCTGCTGCTCTTCATGTGTGTAGCTTTGTTGCCTGTCGAGGTGAGACCTTTGCGAAGTTCCTGTAGGGCTTATTGCAGTCCTGCTGCTCAGCGAACATATACTGTGCTTGTATTGATGTCTTATCGTGAAGTATTTGTTGCAAAGTTGTTTTTGTAGAGGGCTACAGAAACTACAAGGCGTTGCTCTCTGTCTATAAACACTGCCTGGGAAACGGGTTGTAGAATCCTTCTGGCTGAGTGTTAATAAGGAATTGACTAACGGAGTGGGGAAAACACAATATGTTCTGTTCTGTCCGTCCTTTCCCTTTTATCCTTCTTTCTGAAGTGCCTGATTGTCCTTACTGGGATGGTGAGTCAGCTGGGAACACAGAATCAACTGTGGAATCCAGCAGGATGCAGACTTCAAGATGGAACTGTATTCAAAAAATAAAAGCATTTAGGGAAAGGAGAGGGGAGTGTGAGCTGGAAATGGTTGCTCATTACCCACTGGAGATTTATGAACTTGGGTAGGAAAAGCAGGTTGTATCCCACGTCCATTGTTGATGCTCAGATAGCTGGAGCTTTGCTCGTGTGCATTTGACTGAAACAGTCTGATAAAACTTCTTCCTAAGAGGGGACCAGAAGCTGCACCTTGCTCACTACAGGTGTCAGAAGTAATCCTGGACAGAAAAAGGGTTACAGGGGTGTTATGTGTTGTCTCTGCTTATGCATTTTGGTTATTTCCTTTATTGTCTTTTTTTGTTTGGTTTGGCCATCTGGTCTGGAAGCATTTTGATTTATCTGATTGAGACAACCTAAGGAGAAGTAGGAGCACAGGATATCATGGGGCAGTTTGGACATTCTATGCTAAAGTTATCTTTGTGCCATAAGGCTTCATTCAGCAACATCCTCCTGCACAAGATGTTGGGTGTTGGCCATGTGTGAGGCACAGATTCTGGTGAGGACATGGTGTGCAACCAAAAGTCCTGTCAGTCTTCCAGAAGTTGTGAGAGGTCCTGGCATAAGTTGTAAGCTCTGTTAGAGAACTTGAAGCTCATGGGATGCTTACAGGCATCTGCTGGATGGGAATGCATCTCGAGCATTCAGACTGGCTGGGTTGGAGCGGGTGACACGGTGCTGTAAATACCCTTGTCCTTTATGTTAGGTCAGAGGGTGAAGTGTTGTTTTATGAGCTTACCTCTGAGAAGATGGAGGGTGTCCAGACCTCATTCATCTTCTGCACTGTTTCTAAATGTCGTGGTTCCTGTTTTTCTTAAGGGGAAAAAAAGAAATAAAAGTCATTTTAGATTATTTATGTACCTGTGTGTGTATATTCAGAAAATAGCAAACTGAGGGCAGTTAGCGTTTTACAGCTCCTCCGTACCATCACAAATAGCTTCTACCTAAAATGTTTGGGTTAAAATCGGCACAACCGCCCCCTCTCCCTGAATGCACTCCCACACATGCAACTCTGAGGGGAAAAAATAAACTTTGCCATTAATTGTGGAGTGTTTGGTACGTGATCTAAGCCAGCCACCGCTCTCAGATCCCAGGAGCAGAGCCCTTCTCAAGTGTCCTTTGTAGGCTCTGCGAGTGTGCTCAGAGACGTTTTTGTTTGTAGTTCTATCTTCCTAAAATCTGGCTCTCCCCCTCCTCTGGGTGTGGGATGGCAGCCAGCAGTCAGTGACCCGTGGCCCCCAGCTGCTGCTGGGCCCGGGAACGCGCTCCGGGCTCCAGCGGCACTGGGTGATGGAGGCTGCCCTTCCCTCTCATCTGTGCCCGGCGGGGGTGGCGGGAGCTGGCAGGGCTTGGCCAGCAGCGCAGCTCTCCTGGCGGCTTTCGGGAGCTTTCTGGGAACTGGAGAACTCGGACTTGCTGGGGCTGGATGTGAATAGCCTGGCCTCGGTTCAGGACAGTTTTAGTTCCTGCTGGGAGCAGCAGCTGGTCGGTGCACTGGAGCCAAAGCCCGTGGGCTTGCACTCAGGGGCATCACATGCTGCATGTACAGCTCCTGTAACACTGTAAACTCTGGGAATTTTTAGATCCGGAGCGTGTCACTAATAATTTAGTCTTAGATGGCCTATAAATAGCTCCTTGTTTCTGAACCTGCCCTTTAATGAGGTTATTTCTGCCGCGGTTGGAGACTTGCACTGGAAATGCTCTACCTGGCATCCCTGCTGGGCTCTTTGTTGTCTTGGTGTGTGCATTTTTTGCTCTCTCCTGGCTGGCTGGCATTTGACAAGGAGGATGCTCCAAACAGTTTTAAGATTTTTTTTTTTTTTTTTTTTTTTTGGTATGGACATTGTTGGGGTGTACCTGGAAACCAAAACGTCGAGCTGACATGCCTGAATCTGGCTTGAATTTTTCTGACTGTGGCTCTTTATCAGGGACCAAGAGCACACATGATTTGTCAGATGACAATAATTGAGGAAAAGATGCCATTGCAGTCCTATTTTTACCCCCCATGCCGAGTGAGTGTCAGCACAACCTTCTTCAGCCTTTACTGAGAGCAAGAACAGGCTGTTCCCAGGGGTCACAGAGTGCTGAAATCAGTGGATAATAGACTTTCTACCTGCTGGGTGCAAGCCTTGCATAAGCAATGTGCAAATTTGAGGCACAAAGTTTCACAATGGCCTGTTTTGAGTTGACAGATTTCATGTGTATTTGTTTGCAAACAGTCAGCGTGGATCAGGAAGGCCTTTGGAGCAGGAGCTCAGATTCCTGCTATTTGAGCACTCATCCCATTCCTATTAAAGGAATAGTAAGCTGCTATGTGTGTCACTTCACCATTAGAGGGGGAATTTCATATTTAGGGAACCTTGGCTTTATATTAATCATCCCAATGGATCACTGGTAGAGGCAAGCAAAAACCCCAAACAAGAGACTTGATTTTTAAGTTTTTTATTGTAAGGATGCAATTGGAGAAAATTCTTTATGTTAAAAAAGAGGGTGAGAAGAACAGGTGATCTTAAGTCTTCGTGACACTGAAATGAACCTTATGGTTTTCAGAATGACAGGTGGGTAAGTCAGAGCAAGCAGGGAGCCAGAAGAGTTGGGTATAAATATATAGAAGCAAAATTACCTCTGCAAAACTCCTTTTGGCTCCAGTTGCTGCCAGTTCCCCTTCTGTTTGTTCGGCTCGAAGAAGAGAGTCTATATTTAGTAAAGCAAATGTGTATGAAATCTATATCAAAGTGTTTTGTGTGACAGGTTTTGGAGGTGGGGCTGGTGAGATTTGGTACAAGGTGCAGGCCTTGCAGAAAATCGATTGGTGCTCTATTTTTATCACATGGAATTACTTAATCAATTTCATACTCAGCATGGGCTAATGAGCGATGACCTCTCATCCCCAGACTAAGGCTGCTCTTGGCACTCCTCTTTGAACTAAGCTGTTGCTGCTGCCTTGATGAAAGCCTTCATCACTTGACAAACCCTTTGCAATGGTATTGTTAAAAACACCTGACTGCTGATGATTCAGCGCAGAGCTGAGGGGCCAACCTTGGCATCTCCAAGAGTGGAGCTGGGGGTGGAAGAAAGCTCTGGTTATCCGTCCTGTGACCTGACACAGCCTTTGCTGCAACTAAACTTAGTTTGGTATTCTGTGCACCTGTCAGCCTGCTTCTGGCCGTGCCTGCTTTGGAGGGTGCACACAGACCCAGACCTTTACCTGGAGCTGCCTCCCACACCTCTGAAGGGCAGCTGCTCACCTTTTTCTGTTCTGCAAAGGAAGTTATTTAAACCTCTCTGAGGAGCTGTCCTTTCAGGCACTGGGAGGCTGAGCCAAGCCAGTCTCCACTGCTGCTGTCCCATGGAGCTTTAATTTGAGCGGTGGCTGTGGGAGCTTTGGCACTGAGCTTTATGGGGTGTGTAAGTGCAGCCTGCTTCTCTCTTCCCTGTAACCATTTCCCCTCAGAGTATGGCTGCATTGCACCTGTGATTTCTCTTTCCCTTTTCACCAAGGTTTTGCAGATTAGAGATTCAGTTCAGAGAAAATCGCTGAGCAACATGGTGGGGTTTTTTTTCTTTTTTTTTCCTTTTTTTTTTTTAAATGAGTAATAGTATGTCATGATGACCATGATCCTAATTATGATCTATCACTCTGAAATCCTGGAAATGCCATGTTTTGTAAAAACAAGCTCCTAGTGAACCCTCCAGCAGTGTTGCTATGACAAACCAACTCCAGAGCATAAAGCAATTGTCTGCCCAGTCCTGCTGCTATTCAACAAAGGTTTGAGGGAGCTGGGCACCTTAGTTTCAGCTGCAGCTTGAAATTCCTTGTTTAGACTTTGCTGCTTCTGCAGAAGTAAGAAAATCTGTATTCACTTAAGGGCAGCCAACTTCAGGTCTGCATAAAGAGCAGGTTTTTAATGCTTTTTAGTTAAGTTCTACTTCTGGAATGCACTGCCAAGGATTATGCAGAGTAAGTGAGCTGATGTTGCAGCACACATCTTGATGTGAACCGAACGTGTGTGAGGGGCTGGGGAGATAGTACTGTATCAATACCCATTTTGTATTGGTTTTTGGATCAGATGGGTTTTACTTGGGGTTTCTAAGGCTTGTACGTGCAACCTGAGGAATTAATCTGTAAGCACCCAGTGGCTCATTGTTGCAGACTATATACTATCTTTGTTAAACAATTCCCAAGAGAAATTATTTTGTATTTGACACAGCTGCTCACCTGTAGAATGCCCAGTGTTGTAAAAAAAGGCTGTTTCAAGTCTTATTCCAAAGAGGATGCTGCTTTTTGTTGAAAGATCATTGAGGGTTTCCATTTTGTCCTTTCGCTGTGGCAATATGTGTTTTTAAAGATCCTCTAGGCAACATATCTATCACAGACTTTGTAAAGAAATTGGAGTGACCCCTCCTGACTTATTTTTCCAGAGAGATAGCTAGAATAGCACATTATGACACCCTTTGCTGGAAGCAAAAAATAGGAAAATAGTGGCTTAAGGTACATTCAAAAGAAACATTTTCATATTGTAGGAAGCTGAAAGGATTCGAGCAGGAAAAGTAAGTATTGAGAAATCAAATACAGTAAAAATTCCTTGCTAGGAATGGGCGGTTTCCATAATGTTTCTTAAACTCTTGATGTCTGTAATTGGCATATTGACTGTACTTGTCATAAAATAACCCTGACCTAAATGCAGTCACCAATATAGATGTGTTTTCTTTGATATAGGAGTGAAAAATAAAATCTTCTCCTTTTGAGATGACACAAATATGTATTTTTGGTCCCCGTTTGTAGGCAGATGGAATTATGTATGGCAGAACACTTACCATGGTAACATAGATTATGACAGCTGAGCCATTGACTTTTTTATACTTAAGATCCAGTGGAAGCCACGGAATAACTATAAAAGGTAACACTTCTCTTGCATTTTTAATTATGTTGGTGATGATTTATTTCACTCAGAGCCCATTTAAGGTATAATTTGTGTAATTTATGCACTATGAGTATCAAGTTTAGAGGAACATAATCATGCATATAGAAATCAGTACACATTTGGAGAAATCCTTCTCTTCTAACACAAACACAGTGGACAAGGACTTGCACTTGGCATTTTGCGTTGGTTTTCTATCCCTCCTGCGGATGGAAAACCTGTGCAAGTGTAATTGTGTCTCCTGCTTGTAACTAAATATCTCTGTTAAGGAATCTAAGTGAAAGCACTGTTGCATCTTGGTGCATTGGTTACATTACACTAGTCATTAGACTGGAAAATTATTCTGTTGTGAAGCTGGAAAACTGATGTCAAAATTTTACACTGGTGGCCACAAAAGCTGGGAAACCAGCTATCAGGAAAGATGGGTATCTTCTGTTCTCTAAGACTGAGGGAAAGCTGCAGGTGAAGTTACTGCTGTCTTGATTTAGGCAGCTTTTTATTTGTCCGTGTCACCCACGGGAGATAGAACACAAATCAGCTTTTAAAGGGCAGATCAGCATCTATGTCAGTTAAAAATAATAATAAAAAAAAAATTAAGAAGCCTGTCTCAGGTTTTTGAGATGAATAGTCATCAATCATGATTCCCTGCCATGAGCACTCATGTCTCACCTTCTTCAGGAAGGAACATCCAGTAATCCTGTTTTACCTGACAAGGGCTCTGCTCAGCTGGCATCAAGCTCCTGTTCCAAAGAAAACATCCTCAAACCAGCTCTGAAACGTGGAGGGGAGCCACAGCTACGCCCTCTGTGACCCCAGATGTAAACTCCACAGAGCTGCCTAGTTTGGGTTTACTTGATTTTCAGAGTGCAGGGATTCAAGACCAGCTGGTGTTACCCTGAATAGGAGGGGAAAACCCCTACAACTATTAAAACAAACAAACAGACCACCAGCCTGGGTGCTGTCGTCAGAGCCCGCTATTTGGCTGTGTTGCCAGACACAAACACTATTGCTACTGTGTGTTAGTAGACACGACAAATAGTTCACTTCCGACTCCAAATTTACATTGTTGGGATTGCTGATGAGGAATTTGGACATGGGAAATGCTCCTGTTTACCCAGATGCACGAACTTGAGAAGCAAAGTCATGGAACTAGCCAAATATTTGAGCAGCTACGCATTTTAGATATCCTGTGTACAAATGTGTTTGTGCATCACGCTGTCCTCTGTGCCCTCCTCAGGTTTTTAAATGCCTTTTTGTAGTTAAACCTCTGCTCTGGGTCAAGAGCCCTGTGCAAGATTGCCTGGTTTGTGTAGCTGGAATGTCTCTGAAGAGAGAGCCCTGTAGGAAAAAACCCACTGTGTTCAGCCACTGAGCTGCAGAATTATTACTTTTTTATTAATTCTTACTAAGTGCTTTTTAATTCAATTTGGTTTCTATTTCCCAAGATTTTTCCTATGTTGGGCATTGGAACTCCTTGTTTACTGTGGGTTTGCCAGAGCCAGCCAAGGTTGGACCTCTTAATAGACCTGTATGGCAAGAGCTCCGAGATAGTGAGATCTCAAAATTAGCAATGTATTCTTCATCGTTGATATTTTTACTTTATCTTGTGAGAGGATGGATTTATACCTATTGGAGAGCAGATCTGGATTTCCCATGTCTCTGCAAAAGCTTGTCAGGCAGCCTGCTGTTCACTCACACAGTGCAAAGTTGCTAGAGCTGAGGTAAGGATACAGATTTTGCTTCCAAACCCCTGCACCCAGACTTGACAGTTTGTATCCTCACCTCTGGAACTGCCCTGCTGGATTATCAGCTGCTTGCAGGCACAGTTGTGTTGGAAGCGTGGCTAACTTCAAGGTGCTGCTGGTGAGATGGAACGGTAAGATCAAAAAAATGAGCTTTTCATCCTGGTTTCACATGTATTAATGCACCAATAACTGAGATACTGGAGCAGCTTTGAGCTAGTTATTTATAGCTTTTTAAGAAAAATAAATATACAGCTTCCAAAATGTCAGTAGCAGCATTTTCATACTGATTGCCCTGTTGGGGGTATTGCTGATTCTACAGCTTTGGTGTGTTTTCCAGACACAACTGTGCTTTTGGCTGTATTGCTTGATGATTGCAAAACCTCAGCATTCAAATACTCTTAAAGAGCAAAATCAGGCAGTGACTGAGAATTTCAGCAGCAAGTCCCAAGCAATATTGTTTTGAATGACTGGTCTCCCACACAGAGGGAGAAATAAACAGGATGGTTGGCTTAAAGGGCCTTAAACCCAGACCTGACTGTGTCAGCTCTTCAGCCTCATGGTTTGGGTGACTGTGGTTGCCTGTTTGTTCCATTTACTGTGTGTTGGGCCACTGTTAGTGGCTGTTATGTAAATGTGTCCAGAGGGTAGGTTCTATTTAACCAGAGATATTTCCAGTAATAGTGTTGTTTTCTTGGAAGTGCCTGCCTGACTGTTTTTTCATAGAATGGTCTACCAGATAAATCAAAATAGTTTTTGAAAAATGCACTTGAGCTGTAGGCCGGCTTCCATACATGTGTCCCTTCTTTCAGGCAAAATGTCAGCAGAGAGCCTGATCAAAGCATTTTCCTCTGGGTATATTCAAAGATGAGAATATCTTCTGTGGAAGATGAGACATAAAATTTCTGATAGTGAATGGTTATCAACAGCAAGAATTGTTGAGAGAATGGAGCGTATCTGTAACTGTTGACCTTGGTCTACTGGGAATCTATGGGAGTGAGAGCATCTAGACACAACTTATTATGGGAAGCAGTTTACTCAGAGCTTTCTCCTTATTAGTCACCTAAGAATTCATTTCAGACAGACATTTCCCATAGACATTTTCCTAAGATGCCGCTCACATTGAAACTTTAATGTTGTTCAAATAATTCAGACATCTCCTAGAGCAATTCTGATGGCTCCAAAGCTGCATTTCTTCCTCTCATTTCCTTCCAATGCTTTAGCAGTGTGGTTTGGAAGGTGTTTTTGTCAGGGCACAGCCTTGAGTCATGCCAGGCCAAGATGCTGACAGATTCTGACAGTCTTTAAAACTGATACTAAAACAAACCTGGGTTTTGTGAGCATCAGCACTGGAAACTCAGATTGAAAGGCTAGAGTTTTAAAGAAATGACACCTTTGATGTGACAGCCAGTTAAGCTGTTCACCAGCATAAGGCAGAAATGTAGGACTTGAAGGGCTCAGAAAACTGTTTTGGTGATATTTGTCAAATACCTTCTTTCAAATCCAAAACCTATGGTACTTTTCTTTGAAAGGTAACTGGTAAAATTTCCTCTAAAGTAAATGTTTTCTGGTTTCTTTTTTCTTGTACAAACCATTTGCTGAGAGACAAATTGCAAGCATTGTGCAAGGCAGTGCTCTTCACAGAGGGGGCCCTCTGTAAAAACTGCATTTAACTTAGAGCAATGGCAAAAGGGGGTAATTTTTGTACAGGGAAATTGGGGAAGGCCCTTTTTTATGAGAATTGAAAGATACACGGCAGAGAGAAGAGGTAAACAAAACTGACAGTGGGAAAGAAGCAAAGGAAAAACAATGGAAGGCATCAAAGCAATTGGAAATGAAAGCAGAACACTTGGAGCTTTGGCTGACTGTTGACAAATTACAGCCCAAAATATCTTTCTCATACATGGAAGTGTAAACATTTAAAAATATGCTCTTCTTTTATTAAATAAGTATGTGAGGGGGGTAGTTTTTTAATGAGCAAATGTCTGAGAACCAGAGTGGCTGACTTCAGTCAAAAAGCCCAATTCCTTTAATTATTTTTCTTCATTGCCTGAGTGAAAATGAAATTGGTGTTTTATGGGTGTTGAAAAGTATTTTGTTGAGGATTTTGGGACGAGTTGCAGAATAGAAATGAGGAGAGGAAAAGGAATTGACTGTAATTGGCCGGTCCTCATCTCACTGCTGTAGCTATCTTAGAAGCAGCAGAGCATGGGCTGTTTTGGCTGAGATTGCCAGGTTAGCACCTCTGCAGTGTGTCTGATTCTCAGGGAGGGCTTTTGCTAGCAAATGACACAGCAGGTTGGAATTCCGCAGTTTTGTTTCATCTCAGGTATTATTTCAGGCTGGAACTACGTAGGATGTGATTTTCTCAGTTGAAAATCTGTGCTCTCAATGCATTCTTGTAGCATGAACCTTGCAAATTCTGAGGGGAAAAAAAGAAGCCTAAGTATTGAATTGAGTGGGAAATCTTGTCCTAAGACTGTCCTGCTCCACCTCTGTAGGCCAAATGGAGATTGTTCAGGAGCAAGTGAGAATGGTGGGGAAGTCGTGGATTGCCCATTTATTTCCTCAGTGTAAACAGAGCACGTGTTTTCCATCTTTGCTGTTGCTTAATATAGATTGTCTGTCTGGGAACACAGAAGTTAAAAAGTCAGATGTGTGTAGTGTTAGCTGATTTTCCCAGGGACACGCAGCGCTGGCTCTGGGTGACTGCTTGCCCTTGCTGCCAGACTCTTCCATGGATGGGCTTTGAGCTCATCCCTGTTTTCAGCCTGTAAAAACTCACTCTCAGTGCTGTGCTTGGCACTTGGCCTTTAGGAGACACTTGAGCCACGCTGTGTGTGTGCTCCCCCTGCCTCGCTCCGTGCCCTTGGACAATTAGAGCCCAACAGCAAGTGCAGTGGAGAGGACAAGTATTCCAGATTTATTGTGGAGCCTGAGTTTCTGTTTTCCCGAAACAGGAGCTTTCTTCCAGCAGTATTCAGCAAGTGGCCTTTCTCACAGGAACCGTGCCAGAAGATGGCATTGCTGTAACAGAGCACTCATCTCCATTGCAACAAGTCATTAGGAGGAGTGGAAAAACTGCAGCCTCCAAGCCCATTAGACTGAGTCAGGCTGTCAGGAAACAAACTCGCCTTGATGTTGCACGTCAAGGATGGTTCCATTAAAAGACATAGTGTGCAAAGGTTGTTTTGTTTCTAGTTGTTGCTGTTTAACAAGAAGCTTTTGTTCAGGAGTCCAGATTCATCTGTAGGCTGAGGGGGTGTATCTCAATACCCAGAACTCGTTTTATTTTCAAGTGGAAGAAGGAGACACTATAAAACTCCTCCCTGTTCACACTGCCTCCTGCCAGCATCTTACTCTTTGACTTCAGGCTCTCCTCATTTTCCTCCACACACAGTCTCCCAGCTATCCCTCAGGTGCAGTGGGAGAAGCATTTTCAATAAATTTTGTTTGAGAATGGCCTATGTGCAAGAGTAAGCAGCTCTTGGTGCACTCCAAAGGCTTCTGCAGTGAGTTGAATCCCAGAGGATAGTAAGCATCCCTTGGGGGTAGGTGAAAGCCTGAGGAAAAGTTGTGCTCAATTAAGAAAAATGTGATTTTCCCAAGTTTGTGCTTTATAGCAAATTTTGTTAGCTCAGTGAGTGAACGCTGTAGCTCTGATTTCCACAGGCTGTAGGATGAATTGATGTGATAAGCCACAGTTTCTCTTGGGGGAAAAATCAGAATCTAAGTTTTGCTGGATACTGTCGAGTAGATGCAGTTTGTGGATCTGTGCTTGTGTAAGGATTACAGTGTAGTCATCTCTGGGAATGCTGATGGAAGCTGCCTGTTGTGGTTCCAGCTCCCCAGGGAATTGTTAGGTTTGTTGGAAAGCTGCTTGCTCCTGCTGAGAGCTTTGGAAAAAGCCTTAGGTTGGCTCATGCTGGTGGCTGAACTGCAGGAGACACCTTCTCTTGTGGCCCTAATGCTGAGCAGAGATGCACAGAAATTTAATTAGGAAATGAACCAATACCAGAGAGCTTCCTTTAGCCTGCTCTCCAAATGAAGTTAGATTCCTTGACCAGTAAGGCTTTGAGGGCAAGGAAAGGGAAAACAAATGACAGTGGGGAAAACAAATGGATAGAGAGTAGAGCAATTGTTTGAAGTCACCCTTTGAAGCAAAAAATGATTGCCCAGCATCCTTCACTTGCTGATTTGGCTGTGTGAGATTTCCTGATGGGTTTCCATTCAAAACTCCTAGGTTTTGGAAGCAGAAGTCAAGAACGTAAGCTCTCTCCTTTTTCTTTCCTTTTCCCATTCCTTGGTCCAAGTTTTTCTGTGGGATTTGGTTTGGGGTTAGTGGCAATAGCTAAGGTGGAGACCCAAATCTGTGGGTAGATGTTGTCTAGCCCTCCCTGCAGGTGGAGCCTCCCCTGAGAGAAATAATGGATCTGCTTCTATAAAATTTCTGGTCCATCCCTTCAGGAGCAGTTCCTTTTGGGAAGGCTCTCCAGGCTCACTGCTGCAGTTACCTTGATGAAGTAACTGCCATGGAGAGTGCAGCTTTAAAACCCCCCAGTGAACCATGTGGCCTTTGAGACACACAAGGCTCTGGTCTCCAGTAGTCCAAAGCTGTTCTGTAGCCCTGGGCCAGTTGCATTTGACAGCTGCTGCTCTGCCTGGAAGGTGACAATTGTCCTTCCTTTAGTGGTTTAGGAGACAGTGCAGGAAGGGCTTTTCTCACAGCTGGCCTTTGTGAACTTAGTTCTGAAGGAATTGATGCTGGAGAGAATATTCTTCTTCAGTAGCCTGTTGCTGTGCAGAGAATTTATTTAATGGTGAAACCCTTGAAACATTGCTAGCAGAAGAAAGCTCCTTGTTCTGCTGGTTGATGATAGGTTGTTTTGGCACTCCTTTTTGTTAGCTAGGTAAGAAAGATAGCTTAACTCCATCTGGACAAAGCATTCTGCAGCTCAGTGGATATGGATGCAGCTTTGGGCAGTAACCTGTCGCTTTAGCTCTTTATTTGTGTATTTTTAATTTGAGCTGAGTCACAAGTGATCAGCCTCTGGCTTGAGCTCAGTTCCGTTCTGCCCGTGGCAAGGCAACTGGACTGCTCAAATGTCAGAAAATGAAAATTGGAAGAACAGCTTTAATTAGTGAAATGACCTGCTCCCCCTAAGAGCTGCTTTGACACCCAATTCACTAAGCAGCATTGAAATACTGCTGCTTTCCTCCTCCTTCCCAAAGATCCAATCCATGTGTATAGATGTATATTTCCTTGTTAAAAAACCCTCCTCTCTGGCTGCACTGGGCCTGCTCCTGAGTTTCTTTTGCACTTGGGATTTAGTCCTGTGTGATTCTGGAAAGGGTTAGATTTGAAGTGGGTGCAGTATTATGCTGAACTCTCTATGCAGTTGGAGCTAAAAGCATTATTGATTGCATTTGCTATGACTGAAACAACTTAGATGTATCAGGAAAATGAGAGAAGGAGGAATGGGGAAAAACAAATGAATGTTTCATGCCACATATTTCAATGCAGCAGTTTCCTAGCTTTCATCATTCCTGAGTTCCTTGGTGTTGCACTTGGTGTGTGTTTTATGGTGCCATCAGGCTGTGCACACAGCCACTGCTTGCTGTGGTCTCAGAATGATGTTGTAGGTCACGTTAGTTATTTTATGTCAGGGATGTGGATGCATAATTTAATTAATTTGAAGGGGGAGAGAATGTACAGCAAGACATCTGTTAAGGTAGTTATGCTGGATTTTACTTTTTTAAACTTCATTTACAGTTTTAATGGGAGTATTGAGAACTGTTGAATCTTTTCAGCATTGGTTCCAGACAGCACTGACAAGCTATTCACAGAACAGTTTCTTTCTATTTCTGCATTTCTCCATATTTCCTGTTCCCTTTAACCCTGATCTCCTGATTTTTGCAGCACATCATAGACTATCTTGTGTTTCTTCTTGATGTGTGGGTTAATATTTTCTTACTAAAATTATCAAACCTTGTGTGGCTGAAACAATTCAGGCTTCAATCTCCATGTGTTTGCACTACAAGGTTTTTCTATGCTTAATTGTTGAGCTTTTATTGGCATAGTGCACAGCTATGGAAAATGCGTGGTGCCCTTCATTGTACGTTCCCCTTGTTGCACTGAGGAGGCCCTAATATTGTAAAAGCACCACACTTTGTCTGTTCCATGCCTAAGTGCTGCTAGAATAGGAGGAGAACGAGGTGTTAGCTGTGATCTTTGAAGCAGATGGCATTTTCTGAGTGGCCCTGTCCTGTGCTTTGCTCAGCCCGTGCAGCTGGACGTGTCAGACCACATGAGTCAGCATGTGGAGCTGTTGCAGCAGGGGTCTGTGTTGTGCTGTGTCTCACTGGAGGTGCTGACATGCTGCTTGCTCTCTGCCAGCCCTATGCCATGACATGCCTTTGCTTCTGTCCCTGGTTCTCTCAGCCTCTCCTTTTCCAGGGTTTTGCCTTTGGATGTTCCTTGGAGTACTGGCTTAGACTTAATTTCTCACTCCAGCTGTGCACCTCAAACAGGTTGTTCAGCCTGGAGAAGGGAATGCTCTGGGGAGACCTTCCGGTACCTAAAGGAGCTCCAAGAGAGCTGGAGACAGACTTGTCACAAGGGCATGGAGTGAGCAGAGAAAGGCCAGAGTTAGATTGGATATTAGGAAGAAATTCTTGTCTGTGAGGGTGGTGAGGCCCTGGTTGGGGCCAGAGGCAGGACCAGGTTGCCCAGAGAAGCTGTGGCTGCCCCATCCCTGGCAGTGTCCCAGGCCAGGTTGGACAGGGCTTGGGGAAACCTGGTTTAGTGGCAGGTGTCCTTGCCTATGGCAGGGGTGCTGGAAGGAGATGATCTATAAGACCCCTTCCAACCCAAGCCATTTGGTGATTCCATGACTATTTCAGCAGAACTGTACTCCCAGAAGTACATGATAATGCAGCAGTAAAGCAAAATTAGCACTGTTTGCTGGCCTCATTGTGGCTCAGCAAAGCTGTCTGGATGCAGCTGCTTTGCTTAGTTTCCCCTTTTCCCTGTTCCCGGCAAAGCTCCTGTGCCTGCCTTGTCCATAACCGGCCAGCCCCAGCCCCAGATGTTCCCTCTGTCCATTCCTGGAGGGAGCGGGAAGCGGGGGGACGAGCGCGGAGGGTGCCCACGCAGGTTCCTCCCCCGCCGCGGGCGGAGGGGCGGCGCGGGGCCGGGGCCGCCTCCCCGGGAGCCAGGCGGGCCGGGAGCCTCCGCCCCGCCGCTCTCCGCGAGTGGGCGGCTGGTCCCGCCCGTGGCCGCCGCCCGGCGGGGGCAGCAGCGGGCTCCGCGCCGTCCTGCGTGCTCCTGGGCCAGATCTGGCGTGAGCGGGCTTGGACGTACCGGGAGAGGAGGGAGGGAGGGGACAGGGAGGGCTCCCTGCTCTGTCACAGCGCCCGCGGCTTGCGGCAGCACCGGAGCTCTGACGGGCGGCTCGCAGGGACGCGGCGCCGAGGAAGGAATACACCCGTAAGTCACCCGGGGTCCCCGGCCATCCAAGAGCCCGCGCAAGGGTGTCGTGTTTCGTGGTTGTGGTTTGGGTGCTGGGGTTTTGTGGTTTTTCTGTTTCCCAGCGGTGTTTGTCAGTGGCAACCGCAGAGCTTGTCCTGCGTATGGAACTGTTAAAATGCAAATATCAGGCAGGATAATCGAAATTTGTGTTTTCCAGCAGGAGCAGGAAGTCTGCCTTGTGCCAAATTAACGTGTCAGGCAGACGAGGGGATCGGGTGGGAAGCCCCCGTTCGTATTGCGGGGTGCGGAGAGAATTTTCTGAGCCATCCCACAGCCGTGCAGCGCTGGTAGGCACAGGTGCTCTTGCTGCATCTCTGGAAGAGCTGCATGGAAGGGGGGCTTGCCTCAGCTGTGCAAACTCTGCCTTTCTGCAGTCATCAGGTGCGAAACAGCAGAGGGAGATGGTCGATTCGTTCTGTATCCTCTGTAAAGAGCTGTCCAGAAAAAAAATTGCCCTTCGATGTTATGGGAGGGGGCTGCTAGAGGAGATAGGGTTTCTGGTTCTTGTCTTGGAATGAATGAGGGCTCAGGGGAAGGAAAATGTTCCTGAGGTTTTCTCTCTTCCCTTTCTTTCCCCTCGAGAAGCCTGGCTATCAAACATGCACGTTAAACCCTTGCCTCTATTTAATTTTCCCTCATGATATAATCAAGCAACACTAGTTAGCATTTCTGATACTAACCATCTGAATGGAGAAGCTGTTCATGTCTGCTGCTCCACCAAACGATTTCCAGGCTCCATTGGCAGCAGTGCACAGATTGTGACTGTGCAGGAGCCTAGACTGAGGCCCTTGGGTGTGTCACCTCTTGAAAAGACAGATTGATTTAACCTTTACCGTTGCTCCCAGCTTCCTATCTTTTTGTACAGGTGAGGAAAAAAGGCGATACCAGAGATGTTAATTCATCTTTCCCATTTTAGTCTTAGTTATTTTCCTCTATTTTTGTTTTGGTTCTGGTGTTGAGGAGGGAAAATCCATCCTAACAACATGCTTCAGCAGCCATGAGTCACTGTACATGGATGGGGTCGTGTCTGTGAAATTCCCCTGTTGCTGTTTGCTTTCCTCATTTTTCTGCAAAGGGGGCTTGAGCTTTGTGGAGGTGTTACTGGAGAGTAGGATGTTGTAGCTGCTGGAAAATGTGTTTGTGAATCTGTTGCACTTTTCACTCCAAAACCTTTCCTTTTTTTTTGGTAGCACAAGATGGGAGAGTGGGCTGGTGTGGAAGAGCAAGGAAACACTTTTTATAAGTTCTTCTGCCGTTCTGTTTGACTTTGGTGTGCTGTGTATGGATGTTATTTCCAGGGTCTGTGCTTACAGAAGGGCAGAGCCATGCAGAGGCTGCCACTGGAGGCTGGTTATTGCTGGAGTTCAAGGCTAAGCTGGTGCTAGTACTAGTCAGGTTTGCACTGGTGTTCCAGGGCTTCACGTGGTGGCCTCTGTGATTGATAAAAAGCACTCTGCTGACCTGGCTATGTTTTTGGATAATTAGGGACTCTGGATTTCAGCAGGTTGTCCCATTTCCAAACTTGTTTCTAAATGTTTAAAAATAAAATTCAAGTCTTACCTTTCTCTTATTTTGCTAAAACACAGTAACAAGCCAAGTAGGGTTCTTTTATGAATTTGGTTTAGGGTTTTGTCAGATTACTTGGCTGGCTTGCATCAGTCTGCCTACCCTGGCAAACTGTGGGCATTTCAGTGGTCCAGACACAATCTTTGACTTGTCTTTTCATTCTGTGCACTAAGCTACACTGATATGGTCAATAAATTATCACTTCCAGCGCTTCTTGGGTGTTCTGAGAGTAATTAGACCCCTCCTGGCCCTGCTACATTTGTACCTCTGAGGAAATAAGAAAAGCCTCTTGTTACTGGTGATGTCCTCTCCCACCGAGTGATTTACTCCGGTACCCATGTGGCCCTGTGGACTCTGTAATGAATGGGTTTAAAGAGCTGAAAGCAGAGTTCTGGGTGATTTTCCTGTCGTGCTCTCCAACAGCTTAAATCAAGGGTGGCTTCGCTGTAATTTGTAGTCTTGTGCATCCAAGGCTGGAGTCATGTTAATCCATTTCGGAAGCAGTGGGAGGGGAGCCAGTTCCCAACGCTCTCTGAATCGCTTTTTGGGGAAGGTTCTGAATGTAAATCATGACAAGTCCACGACTGGGAAAGAAAAATGTGGCTGTCAGACCATAATGCTTTGGAGGAA
This sequence comes from Haemorhous mexicanus, assembly GCF_027477595.1. Taxonomy (NCBI): domain Eukaryota; kingdom Metazoa; phylum Chordata; class Aves; order Passeriformes; family Fringillidae; genus Haemorhous; species Haemorhous mexicanus. The sequence goes on from NC_082344.1 coordinate 2,367,828, forward strand.
TAAATACCATTTAAAGTTTAGTAAATTTTGTGTTCATGGGTAGCTCTAGTCTTGTACTGCTCTGCGAGCTCTGTATTTGGGTCTCTTTAATTGGTGTCACTCGGGCATAGAGCACAAGCAGATATCTCGTATAGTAAACAAAGCTGCAGATTTAAGTTAATGCTAATGTGTTTGCAGGCTGAGCCAAAAGCTTTTCAGGGTTATTATAACGTGCTGGGCATACAGCCCATCGATCTAAGTGTCTGGAGGAGACAAAAGTTATGGATTGACTCATTGTACGAATCAGCTCATCTGAAAGTCAGATTCTGCTATTTGTTGCCATCAGTAATTTAGTCGTATTAAGAACGGCTGAGGACGGGTGGCAGTGTGGCCGGAATATTGAGATGGGATTTCAGAGATCCCAGGAGAGCCATTCCCTGCTTTGCCTCCACAGATTTCCTGTGTGACCTGGGGCAAGTCATTAAATGTTTGGGTAGAGTAGGGTGGGCGGTACCTCCTCCTTTTTCACAGGGTGTGTGAAGGTTATTGGGTTAGATCCATTTGTGAGGGGATCATATAGATCAAAATACAATATCAAGCAGCACATCTGAACAGCCTGTGCCTCATGCATAACTAGACAATACCTGCATCTGCAAGCCAGCCTGCCTATGTGCTTCATACTATAGTATACTTACACGCCTATGCTTTCATTTTGGCAATAAATCCTGAGCATTGATGTGGGACAACTGTGAGAAAAGCCTTTGTTTTCACTGGCAATTCCAACCTGGTGTTCCCAGACTGTTCCAGTTGTTAAACGCAACATTGGAGTTGGTTGTGTACTAACAGTGACAAGATAATGCAGGCTCTGATGAGGGCTTCAATATGTAATTCCCATGTGCTGGGGATAATGGCACGGAAACCTCTCCTCTGGCAACTGCTGCTGTTTACATCCAAAATTATTTGTGTGTTTAACTTTGGAAGATTTAACTCCTCAAAGTGGCTCAGTCCCGTTCATTGGGAATGCTTGGCCAAGTGTAAAGAGGCTGGGCATCTTAAATTATTTTAAACTCTGATGCTTCAAATTAACACATATGTACAAAGTTTGATTTTAAGCTTCACAACCTCAGCCCTTCCTTAGAATAAACCAACAACATACTGGGGATCTTTGGGACACCTGTCTTCTTGGAAGCCAAATATTTGTGTTCCACAAACAACTTTGTCAAGGCTGGTTTAACTGCACAGAACAGTAAGTTCTTAAACTCTGGTGCAGCAGCTTTAATTGTGTTAGGCATCCTTAATGGGTGGTGATGTACAGCAGCTGGCCAGAGGCTGTTGAAGGTATTTTTTCATATTATGTAACAGTATAAATTAAGGTTTTACAGTCATAAGAAATGCATACTGGTCATGTAAATATGTTTCTGTTGCTTTTTTATTTTATCCATTGCTTTTCAGCACATATTCCCACTCAGTCACAAAGCTCAGCCTTGTTGGCCGTGGGCTACTGCAGAGGGAAACCTTCCACTTGGAGTGGGCATTTTGAACAGGAGGTGGCATGGCTGTGGGTCTGTCTGAGCGCCCCAAAAGGGCAATCCTGGCACAGGAGGCTTCCCCAGCTTCCTTAGCAGCACCAGCTCTTTGGTGTCTTCCCCTGGTGACAGGCATGACCTGTGTCTCTCTCCAGACGAGTCTGCTGTCACCATTGCCCAGAATTAGTTTATTTTTTCATAGGTCCTATGTGAAAGAGTGTCAGAAATGGGTATTTGGTGCTCCATGGTTTTGCTTGGCTAGTTAAGCTTCCACCTGTTCCACCTCCAGACACATCCTTTTGCCTTCCCACCCCCCCAGGACCTCTTCTGCATCCCCTCTTCAACCTTTGCAGTGAAAGTGGAGGCTGAAACTTGTCACTTGACCACCTTCCTGTGCTGTTTCCTTGGCTTTCATCTGGGCCCACGGGTTGAATTCCAAAGACACTCGTATCATTTGCTTCAATTTAGGCTGAGGAAGTCTTTTCTTATTAAATGATTGACCCAAAAATGATTTCCAAGTTGCTTCTAAAACTTAATTTCCATGTGTTTTAGAATATTTTCATCCTCCCCCACTCTTTTGTTTTTTCCTGAGAGAGGCTTTCAATTAACATTTCTCCCCAACTTTAACAAGGTTTGGAGAGAAGAAGCAAAGAAGTTATAAAAATACCTATTTATATTTAAGAAATTTATGCATACACATGTACATACATCAGTAAAATAGAGAGTTTGACTCACCACCTCTTAACTCACTCTAAAAATTCCTTTTGGAAAGTAAGGGAGGGAGAACTTTTTAAAACAAGCAACATACATCATTATTTAAAAAAAAGGTAGTTAATCTAAAATGTTTTCTACCATGTTCCAGAGCCTTGAAAACTGTTTATCAAGATGACTATTCTGAATGTAAAGCCATTTTTCATGTGCTAAGCAAAAGATAATGATCCCCAGGGCTTATTTTTACTTACAGTGCACTGATTCACCACCCACTGTTAACAATAGTTGAACTCTATTGGGATTTTTATTTTGTGGTTCAGCACAGTTTTGAGGTTGTAGCAGTCCTACAGCTGTGTTCCAGTTCCTGAGCTCATAGATGGCAGCATATGCTTTTTACCTGTGTAAAAAAAGTAGGTATATTCCCATCTGCTGCTTGAAGCTGTTGAGATAAAACCTAATGCTGTTTCTTTGTTTTCTCTGGGAAAAGATGTAGGGCAGTGGTGAGATTTCAGCACATGCAGATGACTTAAATCAGCTGTGGCTTTACAGTTATAATCTACCTAGGGGGAAACTGCAAAATTAGCTGCAAAGGAATTTTACATATCGTACCTTGTACAAAAAGTGCAGGTTTTGATCTTAAACAGGAAGAACCTATTTGTAAGACCTTCAATTTCTATTTATTTATTGAACAGAAAGTTGATGACTACCCTAAATAAGTATCAATTTTTAAGAAGACGAATTGATTCAGGAGTTGGTTTGTAAGCAATGAAATCAATGTTATGCTTTGAGCCGAAGCAAACATGTCTTTATGGGCTCTTTTTACTTCTCAGTTGTTTTAAATAGTGATGGTGACTTTAAATCCTAATTGCATGCAGTTAGAGAGAGCCCTGCCCAGCAGAGCAGCTGGGCTCATTTCACACCACCCTTTGCTTCATGGATCTGGTGTTCAGAAAGACAAAACCATACAGCCTCTTGCCTGCCTCTGTGGAATTCTCAGCCTGGCTGGATGCTCCACGTCCTTCCTCCCTGTCACCTGTGGGAGTGAAGGGTACAGGGTGGAACTGCTGAGGCCGATGCAGGGGCCGGGATGCATACCTGGAAAGGAAGGTGGCCCTGAGGATGTGCTCCAGGGTCCTCCTCAGGTTTCATCAGCATGCTGCTCTCATTCAGAGTGACAGCAGAAATCTTTATAAATGCCATTACAGCCATCAATCCAAGTTTTCTCGGTGAGATTTGTTTCAGTGAGGCAGCTTGGCTGGCTCCCTCCTTGCCTCTTCCCTTGCCGTGGGTGCTCACCACTCCCAGGTGTCACACACTCATTGGCTTCCTACGGCTGGCACATCAGGTTCTTGACTAGATACTATTCAGGAAGAAAAAGCATTTCAGGTCTGTCTTTTCTTACATAAAATAGGTTTTGAACAATTGATTGAAAGGCAATAGGTGGAGCGCACGCGTGGATGAAACAAAATTATTGTGTATTATAGAAGAAATTATTGGTTTAAATTGGAGAAAAGAGGGTTTTTTTCCTGGGAGATGAGCAGTGTTCAGCTGTTGTCAGCGTTCCGTAATAATATTGGGTAATTGTGTACAAGCATTTAAAAGGTTTCTATTTCTAATCTCTGCAATGACTCACTGATAGTGCAGAGCTGCAGGTACTGGAATTCCTGTGACATGGTGTATGCCACTGCAGGAGATGGCTCTGTGTGTCCCACGGGATATGAAAATATTCAATCTTTTCTGCTGTGATTTCCATACAGTGCTGTGACTGTGAGGCAGAGTATAATGGATGATTCCCTCTTAAATTACCTTCAACCTCCTGCTGTCAGCCCAGCACAAAGCACGTTGAGTAAGGGGGGCTGAGGGGTGTCCAGCAGAGAAGTGTGTGCAAGCCAGGAATGGCTTTCAGGGCCTTCCTGCTGTTCCTTGCCTCTTTCTGCTCTCCCAAGAGAATGGTCATGGAGTAGCAAGTAAAAATATTTTTGACCCCTTTGAATTTCACAGGCCTTATCTATTGTTTGTGGGGAGTTTTTGCACTGCCAATTAACAGAAGGAATTATATTGGCTGTGAAAGTGTTATTGGAGGGTAAAACAGGGAAGAGGTGATGTGCTCTTGTAGCCCCTCTGTCTGATGGAAGAAGGGTGGTGCATCTTCCTGTGTCAGGTTAGTGACTGCACCAACCATCTGCTCTAATGGTGGCCACAGCACTTTGCACTACATGCAGTTCTTTGAAAACCATCCATTTCCAAAACCTGTCTGGATTTAAAAGGAACTTTTTGAAATCCAGGATGTAATACCAGGAAAAATGTCTTAGCCATGATTCTCTTCACCTCCATCTATTTTATGGAAGCAAAACTTGGTTCTGTCTGTGCAGGGTTGCTGTCTGAAGGGTTTCAGTACCTGGGCAGCCCCCTGTTTGTTGTCCTGTGGCTGGCAGCCTCTTGTCTTGCTGTCCTCTACCTTGAGCCTTGGTTGCTGCAGCATCACCAGAAGGAAGGGTGGTGCAAGTTTTTACATGACACGTGTCCATCAGATTGGGTTGGTTTATTGGTAATCGTGTAGTTAGGTCATTTAAAGACAGAGTTATCTTTCAGACAGAGTTTAATTTTGGTTTGCTTTTATTTCAAGGCAAAAATACGTTGGGACAGTTTGATTATAAAATCCTGTGGAAAACTAGATGGTGTAGAACCATCTTAAAACTCACTTGAATAATTACTTGCTTGTAAAGCAGCTGGATCATAGGTGACACAAGTTCTCTGACAATTTATAGGATGGTCAGCAGAGAGAGGGAAGGGAAGGCAAACCTCTTCCGTCAGAGTTTTCAATGTTTCAAAATTGGGATTATTTTGTTTCAATTTCTTGCTGGTAACTCAGCCCTGAGGTGTGTCCTTGGGAGCATATTTGCTCTTACCCCTTAAGGAGTTGAAATACAGTGCCTCACTTATTTCCCAAGATGGAAAGAGAGGTTTAGATATATTTATGTGTATATGAAAATAAAAGATAAATATCAATATAAAAAATTATATGGGAAAAAAACCTCATCAAAAGATTCTGGGATCATTCTCTCTCTAACTCAAACAGAAGTGTTCATGGCCACTACCCACAAGTGACCTACATTTGGAAATCACAGCATTATTCTGTGTGCAGCCTGTGAGATGTAGCCAAACATTAGTTTGTATTGCACATGCAGCGAATATTTATAAAAAATTCACTTTATTAAAAAATGGAATGATGTTGTGGTGACCTTCCCTTTCGAGGAAATGAAGGAGAGAAAAGCTGCATATAATAGGGAATGATAGAGTGGTATCAGTCCATCTTCTGAGATTGTCCCTGGTCTGAGTGACAGGCAGTAATTGATGTGGTCTCGTTGCTTTGTCACCTCAGCTTATCTTCATTCTAATTATTGCCACCTGCCTGCTCTGACTGAGCATTGGGTGTGGGTGCTGGGATGGCTCTGAAGGCCGTGCAGGCTTCATGGCATGAAATACCCTGCCATGGATGAGAGGGGTCTGCAGAATTCTGAGTTACTGTGGAATGTCTGAGCTCTGCAGTGTAAGCCAATATATGGATGTGCTGCAAACTATTTAGGGCATAATTACAGAAAATGTGTTTTGATCATAATGCTGTGGTCACTTTGGCAGAGAATGCTAAAATGAAACCCTAAAGGACCTGGAAAATATTACAGGTCAGGTCTTCAGGGAAAAGAGCAAAGGTCTGATTGAAAGTAATTTAGAAATGTTTCTGCTAAAAGTTAGAATTACTTCTGTAAAACTGAGTCTAGTATTCTGATTGAATTGCTGCCTGGATTTGATCATTGATGTAATTAGTGCCCAACACCAGCAGTGCCAAAGAGAAGGTGAGTGTGAAATTGTAACATTTTTTGTTTCTTTGTTTTTGTTAGTTGATTTTAGTTAAAAACCAAAACACTGTAACACAGCGCTGGAGTTTACATGTGATAAACAGAATTTGCTTTTGTTAGTTGAATTACTGGCAAATAACAGTAATTTCTTACATTTTCACAGCATCATCTGCAGTTAATTTACATCCTGATATTTCATGTCCATGTTAATTTAATGCTAATGAGCATGTTGGTAATGATGGCTGTGGCACAGCATATTCAAGTGCTTTATTCTAACCACAGTGTTCAGTTTCTGGAAAGAATCATAGTTTTCTGTGCTCAGTTCCACCCCTCTATTTGGGTGCTTGTCATTTGCCTTTTTACCCTTTTTAATGGGTAAAATATAAGAATATCCTTAAGTATAGGCAACTTTTTAGCCTTTCCTGAGAACAAAGGGAAGTGAGTATCAGTGTTCTGCATTAGCTAAAAGATTTTAGCTCCTGTTTTGATATTTCCTCAGGCAGAATTAGCATAGGAACCACTGAAGTCTGGAATCCCTCCCACCTGGTGCCAGGATTTTGCTACTGACTGACAAAGTTTTTTCAGGGGGCAATATGTTTGCAAGACATTTTTTAAATTAATACATTGGTTTCTATATATGCTAAGCTGCTGTTACAGCTTTAACTTTATTCCTTAAGTCAGTCTGACCCACCACAGTGCTCTTCTTCTGTTGCATCTCCAGCAGCCCTAAAAGGCCTCTCAAAAAACCAAAAAGGCAGAAAAATGGGAAGTTGAAAGGGAAGACAGGTGTTGTGCAGAAATGAGGCAGCTGGTTTTAAACAGGTTGGTGGTCCCATACTAGTAGAGCTTTTGTGGTCAATTTTAGCATCTTAAAATCCTCACTTGTGCTATGAGAATTGCCTCTGTTTTACATCACAGGTAATGTGTTTTCAGTTAATTACTCCCAACCTACTACTCTTAACTGGGAGAACCTTTCATAGACCAATGAAATACTCAAAACTGCTCAAAAGATTAAGACATGCAGGTACTACTCATGTAAATGGGAGCTGTGTGGGCTCCCTAATCACTTAAGTAGCTTTGAAAAAACTCCTCCTTGATGTTTTTATTTCCCTGCTGTAGCCAGTGTTCATTGTCTGCTTTGAGCAAGATAAGAAATGCCTTTTCATTGTGCTGAGAGCATACCTGAGAGTGTAGAATTGCCTTTTTGAATTAACAGAAACATTATGAAAATGTTCTCTATTCTTTAAAATCAGCATGAAATATTCATCTAAACTGTCAATAAATATTTAAAGGTGATGTGAAATTTTCATGCCTTTTAAAGGGTAAAATTAATTAAAACATTGTAAAGATTTAAGACACTAGTGAATAGAAGAGTTGTATTAACATCTGTTAATTTCAGACTAGGTACCTGGTTCAATTTAGTGAAAAAAGCAGGAAAATAGGAGGATTTCTTGTTAACCCTTTGATTTCTGTAACCTGGGATTGAGACCTTGGTTTAGGATGCAGAAGACCCAGAATTGCTGATTTCTCACGACAGAATGGAAACTCTTTGTGGTCATTCTGTCAGGACTCTCTTCTGGAATTAAGGCTTTCTATTTTGGTACCCTGTGTCCTTAGAAGGACACACAAATAGTTGTGATCTTTGCATGTATTAAAATTATCCTGTATGTTGTGTGCTTTTATTGCTTGCTGGAATCAATCATATTTTGGGCCTCAGAATGAGAGAAGTGCTCAGGACTTGGGAATGAAACTCCTATACAATTTCTGAGTACCAGGAGTTATTAAACAAAGAGAAACTGTTCATTTTAAATTAACCTTAATATGTTGTTTAGAAAAATTAGGAATTTAAAGAAATACATGTCTGATAAGACAGACATATTCTTGGGGTTTTTTTAGATTGGAGAAAAATGAGATTTGAGTATTTGGGTGGGTTTTTGTGCCAATGCAGATCAGAAATTAAAATTCTGAAACACTATGGAAAGCAGCTGTACTTGAAAGTCCCAGTTGTTTACACAGTACTGAAAAAAATATGTAAAGAGAACTGAAGAATAAATGTTGGGAAAATGGGGAATGTGTTGCAGAGGAATATCCTCCGTTCTCAATTTTTTAAAGCTGCTCTGAAATGATATGTTCTCAGTTGTATTTTTGTCTGCAGTGCAAATGTTAGTGTAATAGGAGATGCTTTTAGATTTATTCTGCATGGGTACTTGTAAGATTTTCAAAGTGTGAAGTAAATAGTGTGTTTTTGGGAGAGGGAGGAATGGAAAATAAACATGGAATGCAAGTGAGTTTGGAGGTGTGCATGCCTCAGTCAGGTTGGTTGGTGCAGCTGGTGACTTAGGTGGAACTGCTCCAGGTTTCTGTTTTTCAAAGGAAATAAAACACTGCAGCTTTATTCCTTCTTGGATTTATTTGGCACAGTGCTGTTCATACTTCCTGGCCTCCTTTGCTCCTTGCTTGCCATCTTTGCTTTCAGTCTCCCTCACATCATTTTCCACTGAGATTCCCTGGGCCTGCCTCTGGGATTTTGGCTTCCATTCTGAAGAGGCTTCTGAAATTCTGCAAAACCTGACCTGATTGCAAATATTTATATTAGGGACAGGAGGAAAATAGAATGCTTCCTGTATGCAAAGGAGAGATGTGGTTGCAGTTGTAAGGACCTTACTGAGCATAGACCTGCTCTCATGGCTTCTACCATCCCATATCCCACTCCACATTTTGCCTGGAAGGCATTGAGAGGGGAGCCTACTGCATTTTTGGGTATTGATGCCAATTTGCTGGCAACATCTGGAGGAAATTCAGCTCTCAGCTTCAGTTCTTCTCTCTGCTAAGCTGGCCACTATTTTCTTCTAGAAAAAAACCACACTTTCAGAACTTGAAAGTGATTAATAATGTAAGATCTTTATAAAATGTTATCTAGTTGAAAGAGCCTTACAAATGAGTATTGCTTAGTGCTGTAGCAGAAGTGAGGTTTACTGTTCAAATACCAGTTCAGGCAACCAAACCATGAAAACTAATATTAGTTAAAATGGTTTTTATTAATATTCTGCATGTCATGTAAAAAATTGCAGTGCTAATTTTATTGACTACTTATTAGTTCTATGTCTTAATATTCAGATAAAACATCACATTTAATTTAGAGAAACATCAGTGCAAGCCAACAGAGAAGCTATGTTTAAATCTTTGTTATAATGTGTATTATTATTTTTGTTGCAAGGGTAAAAATAAGTGGGAAACTTGGCTGGTTTTCAGTCTGAGAGCCTTGAAATAAATCAGTATTATGATTATCATACTTTGGTGGGTATCCCAAAAGCATGTTGTGGTTGAGGTGCTCTGCTCACGACTGTAGGATGCTGCTCAAGACAGACTGCACAGCCAGGAGCAGAGGGGCAGGAGGGGCTGCCTCTGCTGACAGGACAGCGTTTGCTGAGCAGTGCTGAGAGGTTTCACCTGCTTTGGCAGGAGATTTCTAGTGGCAGCAGGATCACACCCTCAGGCCTGTGCTGCTGATCCTCTGACTCACCTGCTGCACAGCTGAAATCAGAGATGTGCCACTGCACGGCCTGAAGCACAGCAGGTGTTTTCCTTGGATGCAAGTAAAGCCTGGATGCAGTGTCACATGAGAATACAGGCATCTGTTTTCAACTTCTTTGAAGTTACTTTAAAATTATCAGCTCTTCAGTGGTTTTCTGTCTATCCAGGATGCAGTAAATGACAAGGCATTTCTGGGGAAGTTCTGATATCTCTTAAAATTCATTATCTCCAGCTGGAAATCAAGAATAAACATCTGAGAGTTGCCGAGCCTGTTGCATTAGAAATGTGAGCACTGTTTTGGTGGGCCAGGGTTCAGAAGCAGGACAGTCTGCAGTGAGATTGCAGACACCTGAATGCTGTATCAAGGCTTTTAAACAGATTTTTTTACTCATGTGTTTTCTGCAAGTCACTTTCGAGGAGTTGCTTCAGGTGTTGTGTTCTGCCTTGAAGACGTGTCGATAAAAAATGTGTGCTAGGCAAGGCAGATAGCTACTGAAATGAGTTAGGTCTTGAAAAGTCTGTACATTCACCAGCTCCTGTTGCTGCCTTACCTCCTGGACTAAGGACTAAAGAAGTCTAGATGCATATTGGTGCTTGTAGGTTGTAAATCTTAGCTAACATTTATAGCTACTGTCCTGCTTGCAGCCTCTTTTAGGAAGTTGAAGGTTGTCTTCCTGAGTGGGTCAAAATATCCCGCCCCTCTCCTGACTCAACAGAACTTGAGGGCCTGCTGCACTCTCCAAAGGCCCTGTTGTGCCCCAGTGGCTCTCTAATTAGCAGAAAAAAGCAAGTGGGAAATTCCTTTAGCACAGTTGGAGTGAGCGTTGGAACACTTGATGCAAAGCTGAGCTCCAATTCACCGGTGCACTGCAGGCAGCCCTCCCTCCCTATAGGAATGCCAAAGCCAGGCTGTGCCGTGCCAGAGAGCTGGCTGTACCAGCACACCCTGTGTGAAATGCAGGCACAGCTTCCTCCAACCCCTGGCAGCTGCTCACTCACACCTCGGGCACGTTAAAGCTGCCCCTTGAAAATAATGCAAGGGAATACCAAGGCAGCATGGTCAGTGCTCGCTCTCTTGGCAACTCAGAGTGCTTGGTTCCCTGCTCTCTCTCTGGTGAAGAGGGAAAGCACCAGCATCCTCTTCACCATGAGACCTTACTGGGGTGGTGTAAATTGGCAAAGCCCCTGAGGTGGGGCTGCTGTTTTTGCCCTCTCTGTTGGAGGTTGGAAATGCTGCGAGCCTCTGAGTTGATTTTTGCATATATGGCTTAGTTCTTTTTCTTCTGAGCTTAGGTTACCTGTGGAAATCTTTTGGAAAGCCTTGATCATCCAAAAGGATACCAAGAGTGTAAAATATTATCTCAGTGGCTGTGTAAAATGATGAAGACTTTCTTCTAATGGTTTATTTATTGTGGGTTTGTTTTTAGTGTGACATTATCTAGAAGAGGTGCGTGCATTGTAAGAGTGTTTTGGAGGATTGTCACTGCAGTTTGGGAGCAGTCATCCATTGTAAATAATTTTTTGCAGGTTGTTTGCTGAATGTGAACAGATATTGAGTGATGCCTATTATTCTGGAAAAGGAATTATGTAAGGATAGAGCACAGAAGGCACCGTCCTCTGTGTTAGTGACATTTGAAAGAGTTACATGGAGATGCACTTCATGTTGTCAAAATTCTCACAACAGTGCTCTTGGCTGGCAGGAGCATCCTGCTGGTCACTTAGGAACAGTTATTTTTTGGCTGAACTGCACTGAAAATATTCTCTTGGGTTCGTTTTCTTCTGCTCTTGAGATTGCCCCTTGTGCACTGACAAAGATGCACTGCTGCTCCCCACACAGACTCCCAGAGAGATAAATCCAGCTTTTGTCCTGTGGAATTCTTTCAGCCTGGCACTGACAAGGCTCTGTGGCCTCATCTGATCAAATCTACTTCACTGCCACGCAACATGACAAATGCCTTTGGTTCAAGCTGGACGGTAAAGCTTTTGCAAACAGGAAAAACAGTTGTCAGCTGTCACTGTTGTGGGACCAAACACACTTTGTGCTACAACAAGCAGACAAAAAAGCCTCTGAGCCGTACAGCAGATCAAATGGGGAACCCACTCAGGGAACATCCAGCTCTATTAAGACACGAGTGTGTTTTTATCAAGACTTGTTTAACAACACAGGGGAGAACATGTTAGCAGTTGGTAATAAGGAAGAATACAGTCTTTTGCTCTCAAGAAAGCCTAGACAATGCAAAAGTACACGATGCTGTATCATTTGCAAGGTGGGATATTTTCAATTTTAATGTTTTGCTTACAAATGTAGCTTTTGACTTAATTTTTTGTGAAAGAAATTATTAAGTATTTTTAGAAGAAGAGCTGTATTGAGGAGCTTTGGAGAAAGCTGTTTGGTGGCTCTGCTTCAGAAACAAAAATGAGTGAACTGAGGTTGAAAGTGACACCTGGGTCTTTGGCACAGTTCTGGCTATTGAGTTTCTTGTGCTCTCTGAGTTTTATTCTACCACTGAGAAATTTGGATATTTCTGACTGTATGCTTCTAAAATTTTTTTCGCTTTGAATACATGAAAAAAGGAGTGTAATATAGCAGCTCTTTGTTTTTCTTAAATGACTGTGTAGAAATATGTGGCTTTTGAATTGGAGCTTGTTTGGGACTCTTTAATCTGAAATATTAAAGGTCAGTCTCAAAACTATGCCCAATAATCTCAAAGCCAGTGGGCATCTTATACTTCAATACTTCATGCAGAAAGTACCGTGCCTAGTGCTGTGCATTCTGGCATTTCCTTTTGGGGCTGCTTTTCTCTTAGTCACTGAATCAGTTTTTAATTGGATACAAATGAAGTCTGACTGCTAATACAAGCCTCTGCTTTAAAACCAAGTCAAGCAGAAAATACTTTCTCTGTGTATTTTCCATCCCCTTCCCCATTCAGACGTTTCATGTCTGGAAGGTGGAGGGGGAGCAGTCTTGTCTTTGAGCTGTGGCCACCAGTCTGAAGTTTGCTTCCCATTGCCATCGGTGCTTGTGCCCTGTGGTCCTCACCCTTGACACCTCCCAGACTGTAAGGGAGCTCTCCTCCATCAGACTTTACATCCTGAGCAGGGAAATGTTCATCTGAAGTCATTTCATCCTCCAGCTGCTGTGTGGAGCCATCCTCAGGGATGTATTTTTGTAATATAATGTAACACATTAATGGCTCAGTAGCCGGTGAGAGGAATGAAAAGCTTAGGCCTGTCAGCTAAAGGGCACTACAAGTCCTCTTTGGTCCTTAATATAGTAAGGACATCTTAATGGCTGGCATTCCTTCTCAGCTTTGTGACTTTCCATTCAGTTTATTTTGTGCTACAGCTGTTCAGGAATTGTTAGAACTACCAGTTTTGGGGGAATAATGTAACTGAAATAAAATAGTTGTTCCTGCTATCACCCCCTTTGCTTTGTGAGGGGCCTTCCCTCCCTGCTCCCCTAAAATCTCTCATCACAGGCCAGGAAGGAACTTGCAAGTCTAGCAAGGCTCAGTAATGAAGACAAATTTTCTTCCCCCGAGCCACATTTACAATCTGCTTTCTTTAAAAAAAATTAGATTAGTATCTTAATTTTAATTAAGTAAAAGACTGTTAGCTAAAGCCTCTTGAACACGTAGCATGAAAAATAGGAAGGCCGCCAAGGAGTTAGGACTGCTGAGATAATTTCATCTTGCAAGTCGGGGCTCCAGCCGTGTGTCCTTCAGCTCAGTTTCCAGCCCATCCATTGATGTCGGGAGCAGCTTGGCACCCGGTGAATGTCACGGTAAGCCGTGCTGTCACCCTGTCCCTTGTGAAGCTGAGAGCACGGTCAGCAGAGGTCGCCTGTCCTGAGAGAGACACGGGAACAAGATCTTCTTGGGTCACGGAGCAAGGAAGTGCTGGGCTGTCTCAGAAAATGTGTCAAAATTCAGAAGTGCTGTAAACTGCTTTATCAGCAACTGGGAATTGAGTTAGCAGTCATTGCTGTTAGGAGTTAAAATGCTCTCAGTGTGTGTATTTATGAAGAACAATTATCTAATTACTGGCCATTAATGAGTATCTGTAGTCTCTAAACCTGCTCAGGGAAGTGAGGGATGTCAGGTTGATTGATTGTTCCCTCAGTTCTTTGTCTCTCCTTTCTCTCCTGTTGAATATCACAGGCCCAGTTCTGCACTCTGTATTGTAGGCCAAGAAAAGCTGTGTGGCACTACCTGTTGCTGGATCCTCTGTGTGGGATTTGTGTTCTGACCTGACAGCCAGCTGCTGCTTCCCCCTCAGCCTGGAAGCCAGCATGTGAGAGGGATCAGGACTGCAGCAGGGTAGGAAGGCAGATGCAGTTTTCTGGTACTTCCCATTTTTACTGCCCCATCTTCTGTGGCTGGGTGGTTTTGTGGAGCTCTTGCTTTGGCTGTATTTCCATTACTTCTTAGCTATCTCCCTTTCCCTAAAGGATTAAATAGATTACTTTGCTGCTAACGCCTGGATTGACTTCAGAGGTAGCTTGGATGCAGATATTAGTCTTGCACTTTAGTGCTTTTAAGAAGATTGCTGTAATGGCAGTAAATGAAGCCAAATACAAAATACTGCATTATAGCTTTATGTAGGTAGTGTGTATATGTATTAAAAGGTATATTGAGTTGCCCCTCCACCCTCAAGATTTAACTGGCATTTGCAAGACCATGAATTTGCTGTTAACATAGGACAGCTGCAGGAGCACAGCAGATTTAAACTGTTCAAAACCTATTAACATCCCTTTAGTGGTCCTTAGGCTTAGGAGGAAGAGAGAATAAATTACTGTTTTGACAGAGTTGCTGGTCTTACAAATAGCCCTGATGGCTTCAAAGAGTTGGCAGAAGTGGGCTCTGAAATGTTAAAGCTCCAGTTAGACATGAGCAGTTTTTGGGAGGATTTTTTAAACTGATAATCTTGAGGGGCACTTGGGGCTTAGAAAGCCTGTCCCAGTGAAGGGGTCAGTGCTGTCAGGGCTTTAGTGGCTGGGCACGCTGGGACTGGCACTGTCCCTGCTGGTATTGCATCTGTGACCGAGCTCTCGCTGCCGTCCAGGCAATGTGCACAAAGGCAGCTTTGTTCCCTTCTCCTTGACCCCAGGGAATCAGTGCACTGCCAGCGTGCCCAGACCATTTGCTGCAGAAGATCAGGAGCTCCCTGTGCAGCTCTTGAAGAGGAGGATGCAGGGGCAGCTGGTCTGAAAGTGCTCGAGCACAAAAATACGTTCATTTTGTTTAACATTTTGGGCAATGTATAATGGTCTTGGGATGCAAAGTGAGATTTATATTCCGTCTTTACTGCTCTGCAGGGTTTAGTATTTTACTTTTTATGTTAGAAGTGGTAACCAGGTGTGGATTTGAACCACTGCAAATGCTCTAAAAACTGAGCTGTGCTCAGTTAAGTCTCCCTGGCTACGGCTTTGTTTGGAAATATGAAGCAAAGGTTCTGTCAGCTAATGCACCCCTACTCCTGTGCATGTGATGGCAATAAGAAAAGTCCCCCATACAGCTCCACCAAGGACCACCCATTCAGTCTCTAAATGAAATGTCTCTCCCTTGTGGTAGGCTGTTGTTTTGGCTTTCAGCTTGCTCTGTGTTAATGGCTTTTTGAAGTGACTTTTAAGAAGCAAACCACAGTGTTGGCTTCTTGCATAGAAGAAGCCAAGCAGATGCAAGGGCCTGGCACGGAAATCAAAGAACACAGTTATTTGGTGGATGTGGGATGAGCCAAAGCACTTATCAGGCATCAGTGGAAGACTGTAGAACTTGACCAGCCTCTGCTGACTCTTGGAATGGGCATTGCAAAGGCAAGGCAACCTCTTCATCTAATTTGGGGGACGCAGATCCTGAAGGAAGGAGATGTGTCAGCGTTTTGCAGAGCAGATGGCTGTATATTGATTTGGATGGAACTATTTTCATTTCAAGTCTTCTGCAGCAGCAAGAAAAATATGATTTCAGTCTCCCAGCTATATTTATGTCTGTAATTGGTAGTTAATACAATTCTGGTCAGAGTTTGCAGGACCATTTCTTTTGTTAGGCAGACAGGAGACAGCTTCATCCATTCGTGCTAATCCTATTTCACGGGAAGCTCGATGTTTAAATGTTAGACAGATTTGCTCCCTGATTGACAGTAACTATGGCATCTTTGTCCCCCTCTAAAACTGGAGGATAAGCACGGATAAAGGTGCTGGTATGGCACCTGCTGCTGGGCATTCTGGAAGGAATTGTTTGGGATGCCAAATGAAGTCTGAACAGCTTTTACTTCGTGGTTCCTGACTCTGTACAGCCTGAGATGCCTTGGGTTGCACAAAATGAAGGCTGTTATGTGGGAGAAATGGAATGGGATTCATTATCTGCCAGTGAGTCACCTCATTTGAAGTCTGTCTGGTCATTGCTTTCACTGATAAAAGAGAAATGTACACGTCAGCTGAGTGGAAGGCTGTGATCCTATCTAGATAGGCAAAGGACAGCAGAAGGATGGGTCTTCCTGCTGGTTGATCTTAAGGAACACCAAGGGGTGGTGGTCTTCATTTTGTCTTTTCTAAAAGCTCTGGGCAAATGGCTCAGTGTAACTCTTGCCAAATAGCAAAGCACAAAGGTGTTTTTCCTCAGAAATAAGCTTGCACTGTAGCACTTGAAGTTTAATATGTACTTGCTGTGGGGGACCCTCCCAACTTTTTAAATTCCAAAGCAGGCACTGAAAAAAAGTCAGTCAAGTTTTGATTATAACTCAGAATTCCCTGTGGAAGGGGCATGTGGATAATCATTACAAACTGCTGTAGGAAAACCAGCCATGGGAGTGCCTGTGATCAACAGAATCAATTTTTCTCTTAAACCTTGAAAATGATGCTTCCCCTTAAGAGAGAAAAGGAGGAAAATGAACCAAACCTGACAACTAGCATGACTCATCAGATAATTCTAGTCAGATGGCAATTATACCTTGAGTTGTCATTTTAAGGACAAAAATCTATAGTAGCATGTGTTAAACCCACCTTAGTAACTCCTGTAGCTAAAGTGCCGTGTTGTTTTGTATTCTGAAATGGGTTCATATCCTGGAGAGCTCTGAACTGAACTGGAATTTACACTGCCCTTGAAAAAGGCTAAACTTGCACGTGCATGGGGACTAGAGGAGCAAATTGTGCTGCTTTCATAGAGGAGGATAATAAGAGCTCTGCCAGGTTGAAAAAAAAAAGTTTGCTTCAGAGGCCTCACAGAGTAGGCTGACAGAAGGTAGAAGCAGCAGAACTTGTGCAGGAGATGTCTGAATTTGGCAGGGATTTAAAATTCAGTCTAAGATAAAGTTAGTTGCATGCAGGCAGGGAGAATGTTGAGCTTGTACACTCTGTTCAGCCTGAGCACGTTATGGGAATAAGTGATATTTCCATCTGAAATTCATCAGGAAGCTTGTGCCAGCTTAATGCTGGAAAATAAGGAGTTTAAAGAAATTCAGACAAGTTCTTCACTGGATATGAAAGGTATTTGGTTATTCAAGGTTTCACCTGTGGGGGGATACAATCTAAGGAATTAAAGGTAGGATAGAAAGGAATCTTACCCCTCAAGGAGCTGCAGCTGAGCCAATTATTAGAGATTAGGAACAGGCCTGACTCTAACAGGGCGCAGCTGTAGCCAGTAAGAAGAAGAGTGTTATCCAAGAGTGGATTGGTTGGTTGAGGGGGAACTGGAGCCAGCTGTGAGAAGGAAGAGTCAGTGCTTAGAGGAGCTGCCTACAGGAAACACCCAGAGGTAAAAAAACTCTTGAATTATGGAACCTTTGCAATACAGTAACAACATTCACCTGCATTTTTATAAGTTTCAACTTGTGTTGGTTAAGAAAACATCTAAAAAACTGATACGAAAGTGGTGGTATGGATGAAACGTGAAATGTTTTTTTCTCTTTTAGGATATAGTTTTGGTAGTTGAGGACCATTTAAGTCTGTCATACCATTTATAGGGTGTATTGTCATCTGTTAAAATTATCTGGAGTATAGAAAGGCAGTAATGATAAATGCATTTCTGTCCCAGAGGAGTGCTGGATGATGTGTGGGTGGGAGAAACAGGAGCTGAGGTTTGCTTGAGATTGGGCTGCAACCACACGTGCCAGGATCTGCCAGCCTCCTGTGTGGGCTGTGGGGAGGGCAGAGCCATCACCCAGGTTTGGCTGTGGGTGCTCAAGGAGCCTGCAGGGTCCTGCTGCCAGGCTGAGCCAGAGGTTTTTCCATCTGCTCAGGTACCAGGCAGGAGCCTGGGGGTGAAAAGGAGGGGACAGGACCTCTAGCAAGTTCTGAACTCACACCTGCCTGTTTTGGAAAGATTTTACAGAAAAGAGGTGCAGTGTAACATGGTGTTAACCCCATGTTTCTGTGGAGGTGAATGGTGAGCCTGCTGTGCACATGCTGCCCTTGCTGTTCCCAACTTTAAGATGCACTTCTGTTATGGTTTGGGGTATAGCACTGTCCTGGGTGTCCTGTCCTGGGCTCCATCTGCCCAAAATATGTTTTACCTGTGGCTGCTAAGAAGTTGCACAACTGTCTGTACTGAAGACCACATTTGGGTTCTTTTGCTGAATGTTTTATGTTTCCATTACTGTGACTGCAATTATGAATTTTTCCAGAGTAAATACAGAGAATATGAAAATCAAATTATTGACGGCATCAAGTAGCTTTTATTTAGAAGTCATGTACGATGGAGGAAAACAGCAATAATAAGAAAAAAGATCTTAAATTCAATTACTGGATGCTTAGCTGAGGCCAAGTGGGAACATGCCATCTGAACTAATAAAACAACCAAAACCCATTATCCTAATTGTCTTACCTAAGTTATAACCACTGAAAATTTACTGGGGAGCAGTGGAGAGAAAGGTGTATATCCATGATACATCTGAGAACATGGAGAATTCATGTGTTTTTCCTGTTGCTTTTTTTTTTTTTAGGTAAGTAACTGAAGGGGACATGAAGAATTGACATTTAAATGGCCAGCATGTTGCAAAAGGTATTTCAATTTAGATTCAATAAGAAATGTGCGAATAATTACTTTGAGTACATATTTTATGGTTGTTTTCCTCCTTTTTTTTTTCTTTTGCTCTATTGAGACTGTCTTGGCAGAGGAATTAATGAACCTGGGTCCAGCTAATTGGCTGAAATTATTTTACTTGCTATAAAAGTGGTAATAATAATAATGGGATAGTGATGATGAATGAAATATTTGTGCCCTTCTTGAAATCTCTTTTTCACTTGTGATCACTGCAAAGTCTGCTTTACATGCTGATTATCAAGGGATAGATGCATTGCATCTGATTTCTAAGACATGACACCACTAAGTAACTGTGAGGAAGCTAAACCTGGATTTGATCCCTAAACAGCTCCTTCCTTGGCAGCCAGATGGATGTGGAGGTACGTGAGGCCTTATCTTGCACTGGGAAATAATGCACGTGTGCAAATATGCTGTGAACAAAATGCTGGCCTTGTTTTTGTGAACACCAAAGCAGGCCCAGCTCTATTTCATTTGCAGAGGCTCTCCTGCTGATGATTTTTTCACATCACTGATAATGGATTATAATTCTGGGGAGTGTTTGTTGTCACGTTGCTGTCTGTGAAATCCCTCAGGAGGGTGGAGGTTGATGGGAGAGCCATGGTTACAGAGAGTAATTCCTGTTAATTCCAATTAGGGATGGTAACTCAAAGCTGTTTGGAAGAATCCTCACAAAGGTTAAAGGAAGAGGATTCTGCCTTACAAAAATGTCAGTGTTTCCTAATTATTTCCATTAGAGTGAAAGTTATACTTAATCTTTTTGACAAAAGGGTGCCAAGAGGAAGATAGACCTATTGATTAGGGAATCTGTGGGGACAGAGGCAAGTTCTGGTTTCAGTGAGGCAGAACAGAGATTTATCCCTGAATTTCCTGCTTCTGAAAAGATTATGGAGTCTAATGGATTGTTATCTCTTCTCCTTCCATCAGTTTTGAGCTAAAAACCCCAGACTATATTGGACACAAAATTTAAGTATTCTCTGACAAGATTTTTGGCTGAAATATTCTGGTTTTGCCTTTTATAGACTTTCCACTATTGGCTGCACGTACCTACTTTATGTTTCTCTGCTGTTCTTCCTGATTTTCCTTTGTCTGCTCTGGGATTTAGTTGACAAAGAAATGCCATGAAGAAACAAAGGCTCACCTGAAGCTGAGTTAGTGACCTGAGTTTGGGAAAATTTAGATTTAAGAACAAATATGTCCAACTGAAACTTTGGTTGCACTTAATTTTTCTGATTTGCATTTTAAATAAGAAGTATTTTGAAAGATGGGGTAGAAATGTGTTGCAGCCAAGCAAGAAAAGAAACCCATTTGTTACTTTCCTGAAGCTTGCTGCAGTTTTACTGTCTCACAGGTTTTTGTGAACAGAAGAACAGACATATCAGTGTGCACGAGTTGTGCTTTTTATCAGTGAATAAGTGCCTCTGTGGCAACTAAAAGGTCTTTTCTATTCCCCAGAGAGTTCCACAACATCATTTAACCTTTGAAAAGAGAGTTCTTGGCTAACATTGAAACAAAATGCTGCTGCTTGTGGGCCACTCTAGAATTTTTTTTTTAAAATTCCAGGAGCCAGACATTTAAAAAACCTTCAGTTATGAAGGGGAGGCAAACCTTGCAGAAATTTGGGAATGAGGGAGAAACACTCAGTGCAGTACAGTCATTGCTTTTTGCATGTGGAGTTCTGAGCACCAAGGACCCTTGGTTGCTTGGAACTGGTAAAAATTTATAGCAAATCAGCAGTAACTACTGTGCACTAGTTTTATATAGCCAGCAACAGTATTGGATCTGGTGCAAGGCTTACTGAATGCCTCATGTATTTGCCAAGTGTAAACTGAATTCACCTTGGTCCTGGATGCATTTATGTCCCATGGGCTACACTAGGATTCATTGTGGAGAAACAGATATAATGGTATCAAAAGATGAAATTAGAGTGATTTGTTTCAGGCAATTTACTTTATTGCATTTGACATCCTATCAGGTCTCTGAAACAGAACTAGAAGCTTTCTCTTGGAAGCATGTCGTGTCCTGTCTGTCTTAATGACCATCAGTGGCTGCTGTAATTATGTACCTTCTATCAGTAGCCAGCAGAGACTCTGCTCCTGAGGAAAACAAAATTCCTTTATTTTTTTAATGGGAATAATAATATTATGCCTTGGTAAGTTTTCAGAGGTCATCTCAGTAAACCAGGCATTGCTCTGTGGGCTACATTGTCACCATCTCGAGCAATATTGATTCTTGAGGTATAGATTGATTTTTTTTTGTGTCTCTGTTTTTAGTTGGTACATTAGATTTTAGTCTGTTGAGCCATATGTGTGAGTGTGAGCTGTCAATAAAGGACTTTACCATCTCGGTGTCATGTTGTCAGTTAATTCAGATAAATGCCAAACAACATGCTAAGGTCAGGGATTCACAAAGGTAGGTCACAATCCTCTGAGCTTCCAGGTTCTCTAGGAATTTTGCCTTGCCTTTAACATCACCAGTTTCTAGCCTGCATGACCATGGAGGTCCCAGTGGAAACACGGACCGTGTCCATGGATTTCTCAAGAGGTAGGTGTTCTCTTTTGTCCAGTGTGCTAAGGAGCTGTTAATCAAACCTCTCTGTGAGTGTATCTGTTTTTATATCCCAGATGAGAATGTGTTTATTTGCCTTTGATGGGTAACAGGGTGGCCAGTACTGTGCTATGCAGCAGGGAAATGCTGCCATGTCTTTGATTGTTCAAGCTGTTGATGAAAGACACTTGTGCATTTTTGGCACCTGGTCTCCCCAGCTTTCCATGGAGCTGGGCAGCAGGACAGGCGTCATCCTTTCTTTGCTTTTCTGTCTCTGGCTCTCCTCTAAACAGCCACATGATTTTTTAGTGGTGATCCTGAACTGGGGCAATGGCACAGCCCCTGATAAAATGCTGAGAGGAGCAGTAGTTTTTCCTGGGAAAACTGAGGTGACTGGGTGGGGGGGTTTAACATCCAGCTTCACCAGAGAACATGCTGGGAGTCTCTTAATATGATTCCCATGTCTTTTTAGTACTGGAGAACCAAAAAACTCTGTCAGTGGTAACTGACTGACTGGCAAGGTCAGCTAGGTCTGCTGACTGGGAGATATTTATTGTCTCTTATGATTTAGATTGTGTGTTTGCTGTGATTCTTTGTTTCTGAAACATCTGACAGATCCTGTAGCTTGCCAGTGTACGACTCATATTGATGCCAGTAAGCATCTAAAAAGTGATTTTATTTTTGTAAGGACTGGTATTCATCATCATCAGGTAGTGGTGACATGTAGGTAAAGAAGTTGTCCCAAGAGAGGAAACTTGTTTTTCCAGACCTTGAAGGATTGATCTGCTTACCAAATACTCTTGAGCCTGAGTTGTTGTTTTACCCAAGTTGATTCTGAGTCATTGGCTGTTTTGTTGTGTCCCACACTCTGGTAATTTTACTTCAGGTAATTTCTTTGTCATAGTAATGAAGAGGACTATAAGTGGAGGACGTGTGTGCTTGTATTAAGATTTTTTTTCCAATGAGCAATGGAAATTTTAGAACTGGTAGAAGGCCCTTATGTTGCACCTTTGTAATATTTTCCTGCTTAAAAAAAAAATGGATGCAGTACTAAAAGCTTTTTTCTTTGTGTACATTAAAAGTGAAACTGCATCTTTGACCTTAGTGTGAGAAATGGTTGTATGCACAAACATATTTTTAAATTGTCTCTAGATACATAATCATTTTTAGTTGTGGCTCTTGTCTGCCTGTTTGGATTTTCTAAGGAACAGATATCTACGTCTGGAAAAAAAAGCAGGATTGCATTTCACATTAACTGGTGTTTTTGTTGGAAGCCTAAGGGGACATGAAAATTTAAATGGGCATAATGAATAAATTACCCTTTGACTTTAGGCTGTTCCTTCAAAACAAGAGTGGAATGGTGTGTGGTACGACTGCACTGCTTTTTGCCTCTGTGTATTTCTTTGTAAGGGGCTCATTTTCTCCATGGTGAATTTACTCCATCATGATCTCCCCTGAACTACAAAAAACACAGAGAAGCTTGATGTTGATAGGAACCAGAATGAGGATGGAGAAATCAGGATTATTTTCTTTTTGTTTTCTTGAGGTCTGTGAGTACAAAATGGGAGCAATTCCAGAGTCTCTATGAAGACTTGAAAGTGTTTCAGGTTTGCTGTTGATTTTCCCATGGAATGAGTTCAGATGCTGGGACAATTAGCAGCTGAGCTGAATCCAGCTGAGGACAGCCTCTGCTCCAGCAGCAATTGGAAGCTAATGGGCCGTGAATGCAGGGGGATAATTCCAGTGTCCAGCACCAGCGTGCAGCTGGAGGGGCACCAGCAGGAGCGGGAGGCGGGATGCGCTGGCTCCCTCGGTGACTCAGAACTCGCTGCTCCACGGGGTTGTGTAGCCATGCTTGAAAACTGCTTCCACTTTAGTGCCTGGGAAGGAAATGAGTGTGGAAAGCAGCTCTTGCTTGGAGCAGTCACGGTTTAAGGAGCAGATTGTATGTGGCTCTTTGGTGGCTTGTTCTCTTCTGATTGGGATTTTTTTCCCCTTTCTTTTTCTTTGGGCATAAGTATAGAAGGAAGAAGCCACTTCAAATAGGCTGAAATCTCCCAAGGTGACTTTGCTTTGTTTAAAAAAGAGCCCAGAGTCTGAATCTTGAGGAAGCGTCTCACATGGTCCTGAGATGTTCCACAGCTTATTTTCCAGACACCAAGTAAAACATGACATGTGAAGCATTAACTGCAATGAGCAACAGGTTGGCTGCCAAATTTTTTTTAGTCTGTATTAGCCTTTCTGCCAAAATCTTATTTGTTTTCTTTTAGTACAAGCATGGCAGACAAAAGGGCATTGTTTTTCCAGTGAGAGAATGGGTAGTTTTTTATCAGCCAGACAAATTTCTTACATTCTGTTTGTAAACATTTGTTGAGAAAACATTTCATGCTGATGCATTGTTTGCCGTTTCTTTATTGTGCCAGAAGAGATGAAAATGTAGGCCTGGCTGTTTTGCAGAGCTGTTTTTTAAGATATTCTCCTGGTTTTAGTGTTTCAGACAATCTCAGATAAGACATAATGCAGAATACTGGTGCTTTTTCTATTCTCCATCAGTGTTCCAGTGCTGTTTCTGGCACAGGTGGAGGTTGAAGATGGGCCAAGGTACACATCCTTGCCAGGGTTTCAAACAGCACTGAAGGTTTGGGAGTGTCAAATGTCATCCTTTTGAGCTTGTGCCTGCTTCTAAGTGTGTTTGTGTATGGCAGAATTTTCACTCTTAAGTCTCTGAGTGCCTCTTGAAAATGTGCATCTAATCTTGTGGCAGTCTGAGTGTTTCATGCATGCTCTCTCTGAAGATTGGCTAAGATTTCATTGGCTCTATTTCAAAAGTCAATGGGAAATCCTTTGGAAGTGAGATTTGTGTTGAATACAAGTGTTAATGGTAGAAAGTTTTCCACAGACACCTTTGAGGGTAAACGAGGTCGGTCTCATCACTCTTTTTGCTGTAATGGATAGGCCTGGGGTTTTTTCCTTCCAAAAGTATCAGTGGCATGTTCTCATAAATCTGTTCTCATAAATCATTTGCTTCCTTAGGCTGTTCTACAATGGCATGAAATAATAATTAAAAGATGATAATACCCCAAATTTTTCATCTATTAAAAGTGAACCAAAATCTTTCCTCCACGTATTCCTTAGGTTATGAATGCAAAGCTTTTAATGAGCTGTCCAGCTAAGCCTTCTGTGTACTCCCCCACCAAATCCATTGTCCATATTTCTCTGGGAAGGAGGACAAGTGCTGGTGTGTATGGTGAATATTTACAAAGCACTGTAAACCTGCACTGTAGTTTTCACAGCCACCCATCTCTGTCACACCTCTAGTAAGAAGCCAGCATGGCTGCAGAGGTGGGAACCCAAAGGTAGAGCAAGTGATTTTGTTTTCCTTTCTGTTCTTGAGCCTTTCAGCTGAAGAAGCTGGTGGAAGCTGGGCTGCTTTGCTGCCTGCTCTTGTTTTGATCAGGCTGTAGCATCACAGCAGTTTGTCTCATGAATTTGTAGCCATGAGAACAAATTATGATCCGCTGTAATGGTAATTATGTTAACTAAAATGGTCATAAAATGATAGGGAGGAAGCTGCGTGTATCAAAGCTGTGCAATCAGTATTCTCCCCAAACATTTCTAATGAAAAGAAAATATCAGAGTGTGTGCGTGTGTGTATATCTGCTTGTGAGTGGGTGTAGAGTGTGTAAGTGTATGTTAAATAAAACAAAGTCCATATTCATGATTTGAGATTAGCAAATGTTAATGAACTAAAAAATTCTCTGAGGGGAGTCAGCTGATGTAGCTGAGTTAAAAACTCAAGGCCCTTGGACAAAACCCTGCCAGGGTAGATAATAGACACTTTCTGCTGCATTTAGCTTTTTTCCTTAGGCTTAAATAGCCATTTTTTAGATGGGAGTTTGGTACAGAGTCTAAAGAGTCTGTTTGCAGTTTGTTGTAGAAGAGATTTTTAAGCACATGCAAATTGTGGATTGAAATCAAAACTGCTCAGCAGGGCCTTTGGAATGCTGTGAAGCTGAGGGTGGTAGTTATGGAGCTGCAGGGAGCCTTCAGCTGCACCTTCTGACTGGAGGAATTGCTTGGGGGTGAGCGTGAGGCACAGTGAATGGAAGGGGCTGCTGGGATCCCCATTTAATAACTGTTCAAGGAAAGCAGTTCCTGGCTCCTGGACTGATCCACTAGTCTTCCAAAAGTTAAAATGGAGTAGCAGCTGGAAAACCTGAATTTTGTTTAAGAATTTGAAAAGTACTGAAACAAAAGAGTGATGTGGGATCCTCCATAAATTATGTTCAAGGTTGGGCATGTTCTAAAATGTATCAGAAACAGAACAGAGACTTCCCAAGGAAGGCCTGTACTGTCTAGCAGAACACTGGGGGTGTTTGCAGGGGAGGGGGAAGAAGAAGGGATCCTCCTGGTAAGAAAAATGTTGATAAGGTTTGTTTATATCCCCCTAGGGGGAAGGATAGGAAGGTTAGCTGGGAGCTGCCACTTGCTCCATATCTTCTCATAATTCTACACCAATTTTTCTGGATGAACATTGAGCTCTATGGTGGCCAAAAAATTATGTAACACTTCATTCTCAACCCTCGCCCTATTTCGTTGAATGCTGTTTTGAAGATGACTTTGGTGGTAGTATTGAAATCAAAAATATGCCACTAATTAGTAACCTGTTGCCTGCTTTGTTCCTCAGACAGGCTGCAAACCTGCAATGAAATAACTTTTGTCTGGGCATTCAGATCCAAACCACATTTGTCATCCATGAGAGCTGCATTTCAAGATTAGACCTAAGGGTCTGTTTCTCAGGGTTTTCTCCTCAACAATATCCACAGCCTGGTTCTTGAGGAAGAACAGGAACAGGGCAAGAATATCTGATGCTTCCCCTAAATAATCTCCTGGCCTCCAGCTGTTCTTGGCTCAGGATTTCCTGAGCTGGATCTTGTCTCTGTGGTTTAATAACCCTCAGTGGTTTTTTCTTTCACAAACTTGTCCCTCCTTGAGCTGAGGTAACCCCTTCCCCCAGGGAAATTCCTGCCACCACCTCTGTTCTGGCCACTGGGCTGGGAAACACAAAGTCTGCTCTCCTGGAATATAGGATGTGTTCAGGGAGAGGAGATGCAAGGCTTAAAGAGGAAATAATCATGTTACAGAATATGAATAGTTATTGCTACAGTTGAAATATTATTTTGAATACAGGCATATGGTCAAGAACAAACCCAAAACATTTTAAAAGGAGAATACCATGTACCAAAGACAGGAATCCTTATCCAAATGACGAGGCATTTGTGTCTTGGCAGTGCTTGACTGTTTGTCTTGTCAGTTCTCTTGCTCCCCTAAGTATGGCTTTATTTATAAAATATTAGCTTTCCAAAGGAAGCCATCAGGAAATGAATAACTGTAGTCACAGCTGGGTTTAAAAAGGGAGGATAAAATAGGAAGCTCCATCCATTTTGTATGCTGAGTGATGCAGGAGTTTTGTGAAAAAGCTGCTCTTGATTTCATAACACAAGAAATTAACGTACTTGATTTTTTTTTTTTTTTTGGCATTACGTGTTGTTTCTGTCTTTCATTTCAAATGTTGCTGATGATTTTTTGTTCCCCCTATTTTTTGGGTGCTTTCCTGGTATTAAAGTAACTTTGTAAAAGTACAGAAACTTAGAAAATGCATCAAAAATGGGGGATTTGGCCTTATTCCATGGAGTCAGTTCCCTTTTGTTAGGTCCCTGGTGAGGCAGGGCTGCTCAGCAGAATATTCCACCTTATTTCCCTCCTCACAGTACAGCCAGGAGCACCAGGACACATCTGGGCTTTAAGATGCTGTACCATTCAATGTAAGCTGGGGTTACAGAGGGCTGTGACCTGTTCAGTTCTGGATGAATTCTCTTGGGCATAGCACAAAGCCTATTTATCCCTGATATGGCAGCTAGATTTTTAAGGCTGTGCTCCCAAGCATGAATATTCTACAGGTTTTCAGTGAAAGGGTGATGAGAATTTTCTTAAAATAAGCTGTTCTGCACATGCAGTTTTTTATAGGCCTAGACTGTCAGTCAGCCTGAGATGGATGCCAAGCACTGGGAGGGTTTTAAATTTGCTATAAGAAGAAGCACCATGCCTGATCCTGGAAATCACTGGACAGTCTGCAAATGTGGCTCTCTGCACCACAGCAGTACCAGCTGCTGGTGTAAGAATTGCTTCTGGTTTGTCCAGTCCCTAGCCAGGGACTTTTAAGAAAATGTTGTGCTGTTCTTTAAACCATTTCTGCTTTAATTGCTGGTGGGTGGAATTATGAAAATGCAGAAAGCTGAATTGATGTTGGAATAGTTCAGCACATCATAGTATTATATTGCTGTTAAAATAAATGCTGCCAAAAGGCATCTGTATATTAACAGGAACTGAATCTGAGTCGTAAGTGACAGTACCTTTGTGTAAAATACAAGTCCAGAATATTTATTTACGTACCACAGTGATTCTTCCATCTCTTACTATTCCTTTAAAACTCACGCTATCCATCTTTGGGATATTCTCTCCAAGCTGAGCTGCTCTCTGCAAACATATGTAACAGTTATGGGGTTTTTTTGTTGCATCATTGGGGTAGAATGAGCTTGAAAATTGTGTTTTTCCAAGGTTTTGGGGGGTTTGTGTGTTTGGTGATTGTTAAGCTTATTTTTCAGTGTGTGACTGTTTTCATGACCTGTCAATCACTTATATTTAGAGATGTGAACACAAAGAGTTAAGAAAAACAGTATTCAGGAGTTATTTTTTCTTTTTCTTGAACAAAGTGTCCTTCATACCTTTCTTTAAACAAAATGAAAAAGCTTAGTTAGTTTGTGCTGTTTAATGAACTTTATACTTGCCAGCCCCCAAAGAACAAACTCTTATTTCATTTCCCTCACCCAAAGTCCCATATCAATGCAGTTAGAGTGTTTGAGAAGCAGCTGAAGTCCCAGGCGTGCCCAAACTGCATTTTCCAGGAGAAGCAGGGTTATTTGTATGGGACTGAAGGGCAGCATTTCTCTGACAAAGGCCAGTGTTCTGGAGTGAAGGTTAAATGGGAGTGATGGTCCCCTGCCAGCCTGCTGGAGAGTGGGGGACCAAGTTCTCTTGTCACTAAGCCAGGCAACATGCCAGGGCAAGAAATGGCATTGGAATAATTTTCTTTATCTGTGAACCAGTCAGGAAGCTGTAGCTGGGACCGCAGTGAAGCAAGTTATTTAAAAACACTGATAATTAAGATATTTTAAGTGTTGGTTGCTCTGTTATGTGGCTTACCCTTTAACATTGTTTAAAAACAATATCCAATGTGTAGTTAACAGTTTATTTCCTGTGTTACACTTGAGTTCCTTCGTTTTGCTCAGTAATGAAAAGTGATTAGTGTTTAAACCAAGCAGATTCATTCAGAAAGTGTCTACTAATAATTTTATTAATTACCACTGAGGGGATCATTGTGCCATTATTTGCTTTTTTAATTCCTTAATCTCAGTGGAGGAAGTTTGTTTTTCAGACAATTTCTATGCTAAACTCCCTGAAATTATAGCTACCGAGAGAGATTTCTTTACTCTTTTGGCAGAATGTGTGAGTACCTTACTGTGGCATTTCTGTAGTTTAGTTTTTCCCTCTGCTGCTTGTTCTGTGTGTCTTAGCATGGCATTTAAATGGTCAGTTGATAAAATATTTAAACCCAGACTGCTCTCGGGTACATGAGGCAGGTGCACATGATGCACTGCAATGTTAAATCATTTGAAATCCCAATTTTTTTTTTCTCGTTGCTGCTTGGGTAACTTTTGATGTACTTAAGTCTGGGAAGCTTTTTAGGATGTCAGATAACTTGACTATTTCAATTTTCTTCATTCTTTTGGTGTTTTAAAACCCAATCTTTTGCAGTGCTAGAGCAAAATGGTGAGTCTAGCAAGGGGTTTGCTCCCAGGATCTTTTTAGTGGTGGGTGAGCAATGTCCAAATCCATGGCTGTATTTATGGCTTGATACTTGCCCTGCTTCCCAGCCAGCAGTACATGGCAGGAATAATAATAATGATTATAAATATAATGATTATAAATATACCCAAATAATTTTTAGTCAGCATGGTTCTGTAGGTGTTAATTTTGTGTGGTTTATTGGGGCAGATGGGGGGCCATTTCTGACCCTGAAGGGCTGGGGGTGATGTCCAGCTGTGGGCAACATCTTGGGCAGGTACTGCTGCCTGCTGGGCTCCCGCAGGGAAAGGCAGGGCAGGAAAACATCTGTTGTACTGCCATGGTCATGCTAAGAAATGTCTTTATTTCAAGAGATTTGAAACCAGAAAAATTTAGGCAGAGCTTGAAAATAATAATAATAATGCCAAGTCAAACTTGAGAAAAATGGCTTTCTGTGGTGAGGGAAGATTGGTCTTTGCTTGTCATGTTAAATGTGGCAACTTGGGAATATTGCACATGTGAAACCAGTGAAATTTTTTTCTTCCTCATTGTTTCATCCTGTTTTATTTGTCTCCATCAGAAATGTGGGGGAATAAGTCCAATCCTGTTTGCCTTAAAATCTCTTGTCAAGGCAGTGTGTGCCTGCTTCACCTCCCTTTGGCCGAAAGAGGGAGGTCTCTGCCTTCCTCAGTGCCTTCTACATGCTTATAATGGAAAAGAGCATTTCAGAGAATCCTTATGCATTTGGGAGGTCTCTACAAACCTGTATGGAATGGCACTTTCTGACTGAAACCTAAAGGCTCAACTACCAACTTGAGATGAGCCAGATTTTTCTGTGGTTACCTGGTTAACAGTGAAGTGCTACACCCAAGTATTCTTCACCTTGGAAAGAGCAGCAGGAAGTTTTCCATACACTTTCCACTCGTGCTCAGGAGATGATTTGTTTAGAAATGAAGGGGAATATTACTGTATAAAATGTAATGACACATTTCCATTCTAGCTTTAAGATAATCTTTATAATTTAGCTTTTCAGCTGGAGGAGGTACATAGGTTGATAAGAACTTTTTTATGGACGAGCAACGCACTCCCCTGCTCCCTGTAATTTTCTGATAGATGCAGGGAGCCTTGTAGGCAGCACACTGAAGTTCTCATGGAAGTCTTGTAATTATGTCACCTACCTGAGGAGAAATGTAGACTTTTTACATCTGCTTTTTCCCAGGGCTGATGCAGCTGTAAGAAATCCCACCTATATCATGTTGGGTTTTCAGTGGAGGTACACAGCTCACACTCAGGGCGTGTGCTGTGGTGAGAGCCAGCATCTAATTGGGAATAAAGTGTCTTTGGATTTAGAGGGAATAAAAATAATAATGGGAATAAAGTGTGGATGGGTTTGGATCTGGTGCTCTATTGCCACCTTCTGCTCATCCATCTTCCCACCGTGCTCGTGATGCAGTGGCGTGTTGCGCCTGGGAACTTGCATTAGGAATGACATTTGATTTTAGTGTTTGAGGGAAGCTGTGCCAAAAGGAAATATCAGTTCCCCTTCTGGATTCCTGAATGCAAGGCCCTGTTTAGATAAGGCAAAGAAAATATCTTCCATAGCAAAATGAATGATAGTTTTCATCAATTTGAAAACTGAGACGTAAGCCTTTTCTCTGGCACAGGGCGACTCAGCCTGATTTCCATTACCTTAAAAGCTCACAAATCACAAACTGAAGCATCAATATTTGCTTATTGCATTGTGAATTGCAGAATCTGAGAGTAATTTTAGCCTTTGGATGCTTTAATAGGGAATAGAAGCAATTGTAGAAGCAGAATTGATTACTTAAAGTGCATTGATTTGTTCTGAAGATTTCTACTTGGTGGTCTCTGGGAAGTGTTCCCCTGAATATTTACCCTTTTGGCATTTATGACTTTTTCTATGACTAAACACTGATTTTACCTCATGCTGTTCCATTAGGAACTCAGGAAGAGAGAAATAGAAAATATCAGCTCCCTTGCGCTGCCACTGGTAAAACTCTGTCCTTTTTAAAATGCTGGAAATAATGAGCTGTTTAAATGATGGCTGAAAGGCATATTCATTCTCTAGCAAAATTCTGGGTACAGAGGTAGCCCAGGAAACTTGATGATGTTCCTAACAGGTCATTTTAGGCAGGAGAATTAGAGAGGAAGGGAATCAGCCTTGAAACTTGCCAAATTGAGATCTGCAGGAGGAAGCAGGTGTATCATCATACACTTGTTTCTTCTTCTTCCCCTCTTTCTTGGAAGCTACAAACAGCAGGTTCCTTTTGGCTGCTCAACACCTGTCTGTAGTTGGTGAGGATAAAGAATTTGAAGTCAGAGTTGTGGGAGAAATAAGTGCAGCCAGCTCTCAGGAAGTATGTGATGTAGGAGAGAATGGCAGGTCCCCAAATGCATCCTATCTTACCTTTATAAATTTATTTTTTATAAAAATAAATTTATAAATTTATAAATTGTGTTTATAAATTGTGCAAAATAACGCAATCAGAAAGGATGTGATTACACATACACTTGTTTGGGTTATTGAATTAGCTTTCATACTATGACAGAGCATTTTTTTCAGGAGTTGCTCTTTTAGTTTTCCTTGCTTTCCTGCTTGGGAAATTGAAGTTTGGCCTTTCTTGGATGTCAGCTTCTATTGGTTTTATTTTAATTTATAGTTCGCTAGATAACAGCCTCATCAGCCTCTGGTTAGTAATTTGAAATCATCTTCTTAAGGCTTAAGAATTGCAAATTGGATTGAGGCTAGTGTAAAATAACGGGGGGATCACAAAGTGTCATTTCAAATTTTGTCAAAATCTGTATTTTAGTACCATAAAAAAAAAAATCTGTTGTTTTCCAGCATAGTATCAATAAATATATTTAAAAATTTGATTTGACTTGCAAGTATTCTTCAGTAAGTGGTTGTTTGAGATTGTAATGATATCTTGACATTTAGTCAAGCTTTGACATTTTCTGTTGGTGCATATTAAACCTTCCTTCGTGCAGGTGCATTTCATTAGACCAGAGCATGACAGTCAGAAGGTCACCTTTGCTTCTGATGTAACGTCTGCCTTTTAGGCAAGAAAACAGCAGGATCGAACTTGGGCTCTGTCTGGAGCTACAGGACCTGTCAGATGCTTCCATGGACTGGAACTCCCAACTGCCCTGTTCCTTTTTGGGTTTTGTGTAACACTAGGCTCTAATGGAGCCAGTGTAATTCAGCAGAAACAGGAGAGTTTGTTAGGGGTTGTCTGCTTGGTGGGCTGTGGTGATTTCTGTGGGCACATTCATGTCAAGTTGTTTCATCCAAGCTGTCAGAAAATTGGATTGAGGCCTCCTGTCTTTGATTGTCTGCTTGGGCACTTCCACAAGGCATTTCTGAGCGATTCTGGAAAACTTCCTTGTGATTATCTAGGCAGAACAAATGGGCATTTCAAGTTGCTGAATCTTTTTGCATCATAGGAAAAAAGCCAAATGTATATAAAATGAAATTCTACTAACTACTTTGGGAAAAAGGTTTTGTCTAGGAAGTGGAAGAGGTAGGAGAAGTATTGATGAGCTTTTGATGCTTTTTTTCCAGGAGCCTGAGCACCAGCTGATGTATAGAAAATTTGCATGTAACTTGTGTGTCTCAATGTGTGGGACATTGTTTTGTATTGAATTTGCTGTACAGATGCACAGAACTGGATTCTGCTGTTTTGTTTCCCTAAGGAACTCATGGGCATGGTTTCTCCCTCTTTATCTCATAGGGGCTGGATCCCAGCTGCAATTCTGTGCATGGCAAAATCAAAGGTCAGGCGAGGGCATGGTCTGTTTTTGCCAGAGAAATGTCTGTGATCTGCAGAACAAGATGGTTGCTTAGAGTGGGAACTGGAGGGAGGAGGTGGCTGCTCACTGTCCTGGTGTGTAACCCCGAGGAGTCAGGATCTAAAAGAAACAGGCGTGTGGTTGGGTGACAGTTGCTCATCTTCTTGGGGAAGGCAATGGAGGAAAAAGCAGACAAGTAGAGGATTTAGCAAGCTCAGGGGCTGAACTTCCCTGGAACTTTGGACTGAGTGTTTTAATCCAGTTGTTTTTCAGATTCTCAAGGTTAAAATTGAAGAAGGATGTTGAAATGGCCTGCTGAGATTAAATTAATCACTGTTGATGTTCAGATAGCTTTAAACTTCGTGCAAAGCCTGCCTGGAGCTCTGTGAGTAGCTCTGCCTTCCCTCTGGTTTCCTTCAGGGCACTCTCTACCCCGAGCACTGTGACAGCAGCAATCACATGTGTTGTTCCTGTCCTGGTTTACACGGGATGATGCTCTTGCACTGTGCCTTGGAAAAGATGTTTTTTTTTTTCCTCTTGGTTTGGCTACTGTTACCTGTGGGGGGATACAATCTAAGGAATTAAAGGTAGGATAGAAAGGAATCTTACCCCTCAAGGAGCTGCAGCTGAGCCAATTATTAGAGATTAGGAGCAGGCCTGACTCTAACAGGGCGCAGCTGTAGCCAGTAAGAAGAAGAGTGTTATCCAAGAGTGGATTGGTTGGTTGAGGGGGAACTGGAGCCAGCTGTGAGAAGGAAGAGTCAGTGCTTAGAGGAGCTGCCTGTGAGAAACATCCAGTAGGTAAAAAACTCTTGCAATATGGAACCTTTGCAATATAATAACAGCAGTTAACTCCTAGTCTATGTCCAGAATAGGAATGTCCTCAGGATACTGGTCAGGGACAGCATCCTGTTAGGTTGAATCGAGGTCCTTGTGGGGTGAGGGACAGAGCTGTTGTATACCAGCTGCAGAATGCAGCATCTGCTTGGAGGTTTTGGCTAAGCCAGTGCTAAAATGGAGCAAGTTGTCACCGTTTGTCCAGGTTTTATTTCAGTGAGCACTGAGGCAGCGTTTCCCTTGAGTGGAAATGGTGGAATGTCTCTTGCTGCTGATAAGAAACACTGCTAGAAAGCTTTCAAGGACTGCGTATGTCTGATGTGGGAAGCTCTGAATCTCCTTGAATCTCCTCCTGTGCTTGACTCTTCTGGAGCTATTTGCAAATGCAGGAAAGAACGGGCTCCCTTCGGTCATCTTTTGGCAAAACAAGCTGTGACAAGTGGGTAGATGCATTAGAGCTGTGTTTGACTTAGGAGCTGGGAATTGAATTAAACAAGGAAAGGGCAGTAACACCAGAAATGGAGGAGGGAAAAGGTGTAGGAATGTGGTGAAGGAGAGTGAGGCAAGACAGGAGGAAATAAAGAAAAGAAGAACAAGTAGGGAAAGGTTGACCAAGGTTTGTCCTGCTTGCCAGTGCATTATGGTGGGAGTTGAAGGTCTCTGGGATAAGTGTATACCATATCCTTAAATAAAAGGCAAAGGCAAATTTATATTTTGGAACAATATAAGATTTGCTGTGGTGTCTAGGTATTGGAATCTTTTCCCAAGCTTTAGAATGTTCCCTCAAGTGAAGGTCAGTGCATCCTGGTTAAGTGATAAACAGTGAACTTCCAACTGAATCTGTATCTTTGGGAAATGTGCTCTATGGATAATGTACGAAAGAAGGTCAGCAGGAAAGTGACCATGGCAACTCAGCTGCCATCAGCTGTTAGAGCACAAACCTATTCCCTGATGCTTTAGTGCAAGCACTGTTTTCATTCTGTGTGAGGAAGGTCAAGGAAATGCTCCCTAGTTTGACAGATGTGACTTCTGGATTGATTGGCAGGGTGGAAAATGACGTTGCATGCTCTTCTGGGCAGGTAGAGAAATCCATTAGGAGACCCTGTGGGTAATGGGGCTGTGTACAAGTGCTCATCTTTTTGTCGTGTCCCAGTGGCCGTTCCATGTCTATAGCTGTGAGTTTGGCATTCTTTCCAGAGGTCTGGGTACCACAGCTAATGGCCAGTATGAGCCTCTGTTAGAAATAAGTCAGTGTTTGCTCTTGTATAGATCCGGTGACTCGTCAGCCACAGGGGGGGCATGTTCTAGCACAGCATTCCAGGCCCTGGATGGATTCCCAGCTGTCAAAAGCACTGATAATGAGTCTGCAGGATCTGCTGGGGGCAGGGGAAGAAAGGAGCTGCATAATTTCATGACCCTTTTTACTCACAGAGAGCACGTGCTTTATAACCTCCTCCCATTGATGCTAATGCCTGTGGCATCCCTTTGCTGCACTAAACCCCAGCCAGCTGAGGAATGCCCCTGTGAGGCTGCACTAGCTCAATTCACAGCCTGGCATTAAGCTGAACATAGTTTCAGGGGTCATCATCCCAACATCTCTCTGCTTTTCAGTTTCTGTTCTGTTCTAGTCTTTAATTGAAAAGGAAATGTTTTATCCTTAATTGTATTATTGCTCCTTCTTTCCTGGCCAAACCCACGGCTGTTCTTTCTTAAGTGTCAGCTTTTGGAATTGAAAAATGCTGGACTTTTCATTCCAGTAAGTGAATTTTGAATGATTTTGTAGTTGTTCCTTACATGATAACTTCAGTTGTGTAAGGCAGGAATGTTGTTTCTGGGAAGGTGTTGGCTTCCTGTTCCTTTCTCTCTGTACCCTCACTCAAATAACCATAAGGAATCTGGTGAGCTGATGGCTTTCCTTGTCCTGTGGAGCCTTTTCCACAAAAGATGTGGGCTCTGGTCCCCCTCTGTTCAAGCTGGTAGTCAGTCTGTGATAACCCAAGAGCCAGTGAAGTTCCCTGCATGTCTATGACCAGGGACACTCTGTTAAACAACTTGGAGGTATGAAGTTATGCCACCCAAGGATGGCATCTTTCTCTTGCTTTTTTAAATAATAAATAGGCAGTACTGTTGGATTTAAAAGGAAATCTCCATGAATTTATTTAATTAAAGATACCAGAGGCTTAGAGACATACAGAACATTTTATACATGTTAATTTGTAATTAATTCATTATTAATTAAGTACTTACTTTAACAAACCACAACTTTATAATGTTTTAATAGGATTTATGTTATTGGTGGCTTATGAATTTCTGGGTAAACCTTATGGTCAGGAGCTTGCTCGCTTTCATATCTTTATTACATTAATTTTCCTCTAATAACGATTTTTCTTCCCCTCTCCTTTGGTAGTGTCTCAAGTCCTTCTGGGTCAGCAAAGATCTGCTTATTTGGGTTATTTGAGGGCAATGAAGACCTCATTTTTCTTGGTTGCTGGTTGGGAGGGAGCAGGAAATGGCTGAGTCATTTTTCAAGAGGAGTCCTTTTGTGTGGATGAACCCTGACCCTTTATGTTGCTGTCAGCCATTTGATAGGAGGATTAATTTACTCATAATATTTTGCACTATTAAGGCTCCTGACACATCTTGGTGTTCTTGAGAGCTGCCTGCCAGCCAGTCCAGTTAGCAGGTCTGTATGGAATTAGCCTAGTGGGTGAAAATACAAGAACTTGAATGTGTTAGAATTGGTTTCACCACAGCAGTAGTGCCAGTCTTTTTCTCTGTATACACTGACACAAATCTAAAATTTGAGTGTGTATGTTTTTTTTCCCATTTTCTCAATAAAATATGACCTGACCTGACTGCAAATTATGGATCAGTGAATCATTTTCTTTGCATTCAGGAGTGTTTCACTGGTCATGTTTTACATGGGTGGGATTTGCTCACAGCCAAGAGCAATGTCCTAAACACAGATTTTATTTGCCTTCTGGATGCACAGAGGGAACCCTCTAAGGAGAAATGTTTTTCAAGGTGCTGGAATTCATTGGTCTTAGTCACTGTTTTGTCAGGTTAGACATAGATCTCTGAAAACTATTTGAACATGTGGCCGTAGGAATGATTTTTTGGCCTTAATTATATTTTTGAATGGTGTAAGACTATCTCAGATTTATGAGAATGTTTCAGTGGTGATCAATATTTGCCAAGAAGAAAAACAGATGCATTTTTTCCTGTGGCAGCTGAGCTGAAGTCAGTGCTGACGTTCTTGTTTACAGCATGTCATCCTAGAAACAGACTATTCAGAAGACTCCTTGTTTTCTCTCAAGTCATTTGAAGTGTTAATTGTCGTGTACTCCTGATTTTCTTGTCTTGAGATAATGGAATCTAATCCTGACATGAGGCTATGGCAAGTACAACCCTAAGATGCTAATGGAGCCACATAGTGTCATTACTGCTTGGAAAATTATCTGCAGAGTTGTCACTGACCAGAGAAGTCTGGTGTATCTCCTGTTTTGAAGAGGGGTTATTTATGTTACGTTCTTCTTCTCTTTTTCTTTTTGCTTTAGATTTGTGTTTTCCGGCCCCTCTCGGTTGGGATGCGAGACGTGCTTTGTGGGAGGAGGCAATGAGAGGAGACAATGGCATCTGTGTTCCTTGCTAATTTTAACCCGCAGCTATCTTCCCTCTCAGGATGCTCCGTGCACACAGCAGAGCTCGTGGGCGAATAAGGAGCAAATGATTTTCCCCTAGCAAACTAATTATATGCCAGACACAAGTGATTGTGCCAAAATGACTGATCTCCCTCCCAAATCATTCCAGAAGCTTTTTTCCAGCTTCCAAGGGGGAGTAGGAGTCTCCTAGGTAGTAGCTGTGTTAGTGGAAGCTCTGGCAGAATCCAACTAAGTATGACAGGCCTGAGCCTTCAGTTGGTGTGTGCTGTGTTAGCGCTGCACTGTGTATGTGGTACTCGTTCCACATACAAAGTTCCTAAATTAAATGTGCATTTTGGGACAAGCAGATAAAAGCAGGAATCGGTGCTAGGACTCTCATACCTCTGTTTGCAAGTGCCCTGGGTGTGGGAGTGATTATAGCTGAGGAAGACAATTTTCAGTAACAATTTGCTTGATGAATGAGCCTCCTTTCTTGATTGCAGATTGTCTGCAAACAGATTGCAATTTTAAGAAACTTGTTTGTTATTTATCATAATTTTGTGTGTAATAATCCCCCCTCCTCCCATGAAAATTGCTGTTGATAGTGAGATTTACTTGGTGGTCCTGAGAGGATGTCGAGAGCCAACTCCTCCCTTAAAATGTCAAGAGTCCATGATAATCAAACAGCAAATGTGGGAACGCAGTTGGAGCAGAATCCTACAGAAGTCACGGTGGGGATGTTTGCATGTAATTTTTCTCATTATTTGTTCAGCTGTAGCAGTGAGGGAAAACGGACACCGTCTAATAGCAGACCTAATAGGCAGTGTAAAATGAGCCTGATGGGCTCTGGGGAGCAGCAGCAGCCGGATCCCGTGTCTGGGATCACCTCCACAGCTCACGGTAATTGACAAGCCCTGCTCCAGCCCTGCTCCCTGCACAGACCCAGCCGAGCGCAGCTGCGGACTCGGAGCCGTGTTTCCACGCAGGGCTTGCTTCTTGCCAGAGCTCCCTGGGGAAAGGCTGCTCAAACAGCACACCGAGCTTTATGATGCCACTTCTCCTGCTGTTATGTTCCTGAAAGTGTTCTGTGCTTCATGGCTATTGGTGTGGTGTCCTTTCTTCTTAGCCAGCTCTCCACAGGCACTGCCATTCTCTTGCGCTGCTTTCCAGCCAGAATGGGACCAGCGCCTTTTCTTTGGGTTTGTTTGGTGGGGCTGGGAGAAAATCCCTGTGATTAGGGTCAGCTGAACAGCCTGGAAGGTTTCTGTTTGCTGGGACAGCAGATAGCTCTGGTACAAGCTTCCAGGCTGGCTTTGACTCGGCCAAGCTGTTACAGAAGCAAACAGGCCCTTCCGTTCTTGTCTGATCTTCCTGCTAGGGCTGCTGACAAAGGCTGTGTTTGTACATCTATTTCTTATGACAGCTCCTTGTCTTGGAGGAATTAGAAAGAGATCACCAGCTTGTCATGGAATAACAGCCCTGTCCCTGCGGTGCTGAATGAGCTCTGATCCAGGTCTCCTTGTTTGGGTAATCCTATAGCCAGCTAGCAATTTACTGAAGAGCCTTTGTGCCTCTTCCTGAAAACAGGTTAAAAAACACTGTTCACATATGAGAGTGGGCTCTGTCCAAAGGTAGACTAGGAAATGCTTTATTTTAGTTCTTTCCTTCTCAGTTTGGTTTGCCACAATAGACAACATGAAGTGTAGACTGGAAAGAGGCCAGGAGCCCCATCTGCTAAAAAAGAGGGATCTTTATAATTACAATCCAGTCGGCAGAGCCTGGGGATAATGGCATACCTTTCCTCCTATGAATATTTTCATGAACTTTGCCCATCTGGAGAGATTCCCTCAGTGCCCTGCTAAATTGGGTCGTTTGTGTGGACACAAAGGAAAACAACAGAAGATGGGTTCACGTTCCAGGAGTGCTGTAAACTCTGTATCTTCTCACCAATTAAGTAATAAAAGGATTCTGCCCCAGTTTGTGAACAAAACGTTGAAACATTGCTCAAGGTCAAGGCATTTTTGAGTTCTATGCAAGTATATAATGTAATGCTCTGCAAATTGGAACTGAGAGGAATTTTTTTTTGCTTTGGTTGCTGTTTTCAAGGTTTTGGTAACTGTATATAGAATCAAAAAGAGCATTAAGACTTTCCTCCTGTAGTGACTACTGTTGTGTCCATCCACCCTTGCTATATTTCCAGTGTGCCTGGCTCAGTATGATCCCTTTGTTGTTCTTTAGATTTGATTTTTAGCTTCAAGCAGTCTTGTGGTTAAAACCAAGATGTGTTGGAGCAGTGGAGTCTTCCTGTGTGTGTGTGTTGGGAAACTGGTGCAAATGGAGATAGTTATTAAAATATATATAAAAATGGCTATTGCAGTGCATGTATCCGGGTCATATACAGGCAAATTCACAACAATGCCTTCTTTTTTTATTAAGGACAATAAAAATATCTGTGAAGAGGCATGTTGCACCAATTCAGTAAAAAACAAACATAAAGAAAAACCCAGCTGATGTAACCTTGCAATCCTACCCCCTGTGACCTCTCTTTGTCGTAATTCTGACTGCCCTGATTCCCAGTGCTCATAAATATTCCATTTCATCAGCAGCACAAAAGAAATTCCCTTGTAGCATTTCACAGAGAGACCAAGTTTCTTATTAATTTTGCATAAATAATATTTCTCCTGATGCTGAAACCTAAATGCAATAACTCCTGAGCATTGTTGTTTGGATTGGCTTTGTTGGTTTCCCTAATTTGTAAGTGGACTAAAGGGTCTGTTAACTCCAGTGGTTTCTCTGTGTGTCCCTGTGTTATTAGAGCAATTCTCTTTTTATTGCTTTGCCTTTTCACTTACAGCTGAGGACTCGGGGATCAGCTAGAACTTAACCTCAAGTTTAACAAGAATAATTTAAAAAAAAAAAAGAGGGAATAGAACCAGAGCTGTAGCTGAGTGATTTCTAATCTCCTCGTGCTAATGGATCAGATCCTCTCGATAGAGAATGAGAACAGCTCATCAGCCCTGCAGCTTGTGTCCTCTTGACACTTGCTGTGTTCCTGGGCCCTTTTATGTTCAGATCTGGTCCTGCAAGATTGCTTATGAGCAGGGCTCTGACAGCTCTCTGCTTTTTCACTCATCATGGGCAGAATAATTACACCATTAGAGAAGGAACAAAATAAACAAGCAATTAAAAACCCATTTCAGAGACCTACCCCGAACATTTTATCCCTTGAATGTTTGATAGAAGATTTGAAGGAGTTTCTATTTCAGTTTGGTTTGATTCTGTTTTCATCTTTGTTCTCTGTGTGAGATAATGCTGTCATGTTATGACCTTTTAACTACCATTTGCCTTGGTATTTTATGGTATGGGTTTTCCCTTATGTTTTTGTCTCATTTCATCATCCCACTGCAGATTACAGTGGAAAAGAAGCTACTCAGTAGGAGGGGTTCTAAACTATTTCTAGCTCTTTAGTATTTTGAGGAAGTAGCATTTATTTCAAACTTGCAAGTTGAATCAAAAGACCTGTATTATTTTCATTTGCATGCTTCCACTCAGAGAAATTATTAAAATAAAAATCCTAGAAATAGTAATGATTTAAAATGTTCTTTAAAAATTCATTCTTTAAAAATGTTCTTTCTAGGTTTTGTTTGTGTAGAAAACAAAGGAGTAGAAATAACTTGGAGTGACTAATTCATTGTGTCTCACCATTTTCCAGCAGTTTGGTGAGCAGACTCGAAGCAGACTTTAAATGTGGTGTAGATTTGATCTGAGTTACCAAGGAGTGACTCAAAACACGAGTGAATTGAAGATGGCATTGGATTGATCTCTGTGTTACCACTTCAGCAGGGTTGTAGGGGTTTTTTTGAACACTGACCTATCCAGTAAGTGTATGTATTGAAATGGAAATACAGGCCAAACGATTGTGTGTTTGGGAGAGGCTACTTAGAACATGACTTAGCTGTTCCTGAGCACCTTGTGAGCTTTTCAGGTGCATGGAGAACAAAGCAATATGATGATATGATTTCAGATGTCATTAGAAAGAAATCTGCTATGTTAAGCAGTCTGTCCACCCTGGGAAAAATTCATTTAGCATAGAGCACTTAGCTTTGCTCAATTTCTCTGAATTTCAATCCACACACCTTCCACTCTACACTGAGCTGACTGGAGGAAAGCGAATTCCAGGTCAGGGAGCCCATAATTTGTTTTAATTTGGAACAGTAGCACAGGCCAATATGTGAAAATTGAGCCCAAGTTTGACAGCTGAGAGACACAGATGTGCAAAAAGCAACATGAAATAACTAGGTTGAAGAATATCAACTCTGACTACACCAGACCATGCTGTGCTGGCCATTGTTTGTGTTCATGATGACATAATGTTGTAGTACGTGCTCTGATAGGAATGTGTAAAACCAATATAAATTTGCTTTTTGCTGTTTGGTCTTTACACTTGTGTTAAATAAATGAAGAATTTAAGAAGACAATTTAATAGATGTGCCTTTCTTCTAGAGCTCCCAATCTCAGTGTATGTTAAAGCATCTTGCTGTGCTGCTGGAGTTGGGTTTTTGAGTTTATTTAAGCTCCTGACTGCCATTCATTTCACCTGTCAATGCAGTTTGTGCACGGGCACATGCCCAGTGAGTAGAGAGACAAGGCCTTGAATTACAGCCCAGCAGTTTCTGACGA
This sequence comes from Haemorhous mexicanus, assembly GCF_027477595.1. Classification (NCBI taxonomy): domain Eukaryota; kingdom Metazoa; phylum Chordata; class Aves; order Passeriformes; family Fringillidae; genus Haemorhous; species Haemorhous mexicanus. The sequence continues at coordinate 2,409,890 of NC_082344.1, forward strand.
TTTTGGAGCTGAGAGCCCCTCCCCTGAGGGATTTAGAACAATGCACCACCTAAAGATTAGGGCTGAGAGGTGGAGTAGACCCAGTATTAGAACTGCCTTTGAGCAACACAGGTATCCCTGAATTCCCATTGCAGTGTATTGTTTGGGTCACGTGATTCTGTATTGTTAGTATTAATTAAAAATTAAAGAAAAAACATATTCTGAGGACAGCTATCTGTGTGTTAACTCTGCAAGGCTGTGTGTGCTGGCTGCTTCAACCCAGCAATGTACACATCTATAAAAACAGGGGGAAGAAAAGTAGTACAGCTCTAGTTCAGTATAAAGTCATTCCAGTGGGGCTTGAGAAAGCTTGACCTATTAAGTTTTTTTGGTCTTAGATTTGGGAGATTTGAGTCCAGGCTTCCGGCCTTAACCTAGCTGAATGACCATCTTCTTACACAAAGTACAGCTTGTTTTTGCATGGAGGACAAATGCTTTGTAAGTTTGGCTCCTCAGATTTTACCAGAGCTTAGAGGAGGGGATTGAGTTCCTCTGGTTGGCTCTCTCTAACACATTGTGCCTGTGGAGGGCTGCACAGGGGTGCAGCTGTCAGAAGGAGTTGGATGGTTTACCCACTGCCCACCACAGCCTTTTCTCTGCCCTGAATCCTTTTCCCTGCTCTGTTGATGCTCCCACTCAGCAGTATTAGATACTGTGAAGTGGCATTGTATAAAAACTTTTTTTTTTTTTGCCATTTGAAATGTTGTTAATCTACTTACATTTTCCTATGCTGTATCTTTTTATTTTGTGTGTTGCTATTTTATGGGTTTATTGTCACTACAAGCAAGCTTGCTGTTGTTCTCTTTTTATTATCTCTGCAAAATTAACATGGGCTTGCCTGGCTTCTGACAAGCCTTTGAATTTTGGTATTAGCTGTGCATTATTAATATCTCCTAGGCTTTTGTTGTTCTGGATTTTTTTTTAAATGTGACCTTCCATACTTTATAGTGATGTTCATCACTACAATTTTTTTCCTTTCTGAGAATTCTTAGGGTTGTGAACTTCTTGAAGTAAAGACAGCAGAAGAGAGGTCTCTCTTCATGCCTGCAGAGTAGTGACATTGTTGTTTTCATATATATACTCTATATATAATTCTGAAATTAATACTTATAAATTCATAAATTTCTAATTATGTAAAAATTGTAAAGATGTGGAAGTATTTAATTTGTAATGAATTAATTAGTTACAAATTATTCTGTATCTCTTGGTCTCATGTGAGTGGCCAAAGAAACATCAGAATGAGACTAGCTGAATTTGAGGAATAAGTGGTTGGAATCTGTGTATGTTTATGCCATATCTTGGTGCTGGTTTTAGCATGACTAAAAATTAGCTTGGAGTGTTCCACAGTCTAGCCCCTTGGGACAATACTTTAATATTTAGAAGTGGAATTAATTTTAGCAGGTTGCTGCTTTTAGCAGAGGTAATGAACTGTTCAAAAGGCTTGTGGATGTGGCACTTGGGAAGGGGATTTAGCAGTGGCCTTGGCAGTGCTCAGTTTGTTATTGAAGGTCTTGTCCATCCTAAACAATTGTAGGATTCTATCACCAGAGGGTAAATCAGTAGCTTTTGATTATGGCATGTACAATTGCTGGATAACAAACCCAAGAATTAGAGGAGCTCTCTGTTTACAGGGGGGATTGTTCTGGCCGTGGTTGTTCTCATGATCTCAGCTCAGGTGTCTCTTTTCCAAACGTCTTGGCTTTGGACTTGGATGGGAATTCCAAAGTTGAGTTAATTTGAGCTCACACCAGACTAGAATGGCTAAAATAATGCTGCCTCAGACATATTTCAAGTGAAAAGTTTTGCAGGAAGATTGTTTATCAATGTAATGGACTAATTAGAAACAAGTAAATTCCATCTTGACCTATTGCTGTGGAGCAATGCAAATGTGAGTTACACATCACAGAACATGCTGGAAGTTTTAGCTGGAAATTGTTAAAGTGCAGCCTGAGCAGCCTTCAGGTTATTTATGTATAACTAAAGGAGCCAGCCTTGGATAACTGACATGGCTCAAGATCAGTCCAGTCTGCAGCGAGTGGAGTACTGGAAAATACCTGCATTTTTCTCAGGAGTTACTCTGTGTTTCTGTCATAGCAAAATTTTACCCTGTTTTTAAACAGCTTTTTATTCCCTGAGTTCCCTGCTGCAACTCAGTGGAAAGAGTACATCAAAAATAAAAGGAATAACATTAATGTGAATCTCTCTCATCTTAAAAACACCAGGAGTTCCCCATTAGTATGTACCTCTCACTCCAAGGGAAATGAAAATTTATTGGAGGAATCTTTTGACCCAGTCAAATCTCATGTGAACCAAACCTGAATATACTATATCACCCACTCAGCTGTATTTTCAATGAGCCTTTTCAATGTCTTGAGGGAAATTAGAGTGGGAAGAGGAAGCTGGGGGAAGGGAGAACTGGGCCTAACACACTTGATGAATTTCATTTTTTTTCTTCCTTCAGCAGTTCTCTAAAAGAGCTCCATCTTAGGCCAGGGTGGGTAGGGAGTTCTGCCCTGTGGTAGAGATGTGACCCTGGAAATCACAATTAATACCCACAAGTAAAATGCTGTCACCTTTATTGACTTACTGCATTGAGTTATGAGAGTCAATGAGCCCTGGAAAGTCAACTGGTGAGCAGAGGGAGATTGGGTGTGAGACTCTGGCTTAGTGTGGATCTAGGAGGGAAAGAGGCTGGAGATGCTGGGGCAGGAGGCCCCAGGTCCTCCCTCCTTCCTCAGTGTCCTGGGGGTGCAGCAGTGGGGTCTTGCTGACCTGGATTGCAGTGCTGGCTCTGCTGGCTCTGTGTCTGAACTACCCCTGCCACGAGCTGGCATCTCAGCAAGTCCTGCCTGCAGGGCTTCCAGCTCAAGGAGGCATCCATGGTAAAACAACACCAACATTCATTGGCCTGGTGACAGATTTTATTCATTTTCTACTTAAGCTCCAAGCAGAGCAGCAGGCAGCTTCCAGACACAGTAATATGAGGCTTGTATGATTCCTGTGACCACATGATTAGCTGTGTAATTTATTACCTAATTTTCCTAAATACAGTATTGCCAGTAGTAACCAATTAAAATAATCAGAAACAGTGGCCTGGGATGAGGAAACAACAAATCCATCATGAGGATTGAATTGCTGTTAGATTTTTGGGCCATCTGAGTTATGGCTTGTTGACGTTAATAACAGAACTAGTGAATATTCTCATTACCAAGTAGTTTATGGAACAGCACTTATGTGGCTTTTGCTTGCCTGGTGGGATTTTCCATATAAAGAAAACAAAAGGCAATCTACTTTTGTTCCCTTTAATGTACTTTTTTAGTAGTTGGAAGATTTAAAAAGTTTGTAGAAGTGCTGAGTTGTTGTGCAAATGTTTATACATGGTTTAATAAGTATATAGCTGGTGTCCTGAGAATTCAATTCATTCTCTCTTCAGGGTTAGTCTTTCAACTTCTTTATTTGCTTTGTGAACTCCTAACTGTTCCACACGATTGTTGTTGTTGTCTGATTTTCTTTGTCCTTATGACAAGTGTTGCCATTTCTTACTTCTTCTCCCCTCCTCCAGTCATGGCCTCGATGCTTTGGTTACTCCTTGGAACCTGTCTGCTCCATTCTGACCCCTGTGCCGTGGCCATGAGCTTCCCCAGAGCCCAGGCCAGCATTGCATATCTGTTATCTAAGGGATTTTAGAGTAACTCAGCTACATATGTGTCAAATCTTGGCCTCTCTCAGCTATGTAGGGCAAATCCCAAAAGGGTTTTCATAAAAAGCTTCCTGTATTTGTAAATTTATTTATTGACTTTGGGTTAGAGCTCAAGGCTTAACAGTTCCTGAAAAACTGACATCTTTAAAATTAAAAATGCTCAAGAAAAAAAAAAAAAACAGATGTGTAAAAGCCTGGGGATAACCCTATCTTCTCCCTTTAGTTCTCTGGGAAGTATAGTCTGAAAATAAGTGTTAATCAGGTGCTACAGGATGGGATTTTCATTTGGTTCCCTTTCTTTTAACTAAAGCACTCTAGACTTGCATCACCATCCCCAGCTGCCTCCACAAAATCCAATAACTAGGTCATTTACTGTCTTTTTGCAAGCTTGGAATGTCCAGGGAATAAATCTCAGGATTCTGTCCAGTTTTAAATATTTAATCCAAGTTATAAGTCTATGGAGAAATTCTTATGAGCTCTATACCTCCTATTTTATTACAGCTTAAAGTTTGTGATGGTAGGGATAAAACTTAACAACCCGAGTCTGTTTCTTGGCTAACTAATAACAGATGGAGCTAGGTTTGCAAGTGTGTGTGTCTTCCAAGGCAAAAGCATGAAGCTGTGCAGGTTTGCAGGATCACACTCTGAACGTGGTCCTGCAATCAGGCACTGATTTTTACCTTAAGCTGCAGAAGGAGCTGGGCTTACTGGATTCATGTTCAAAAAAATTCCAAATAACCTTTGATAGGAGCAGGATTGCCTTGCTGTGTCACATGTGAATTGCAGAAGGTTTGGGAATCTTCCCTTCCTGGTTCTTCTCTTTTGCATGAATGAAATGTGCTTTAAAACCCCTGGGCTGAGTGACAGGCCTGGTTCTGCCATCCTCTGATGGGTGGAGCTGGGAGAGGGACGGTGGCCAGGGCGTTCTGGGCCAGCAGTGGGTGAGGAGAGAGCAGGCACACACGGGCTGGGTGAGGAGCAAAAACAGCTCTGGCACCGGACAAAGGCACTTTGTTAGGAAAAAACCCGACAGAAAACAACAGATGAAAAGAAAGAACAGGGCCAAAAATAGAGTGAGGGCATGGTGATTGGATGAGGCATCCCCTAATTACCATTGGATCTTATGGAGAAAAGACTCTGTTCTATAGTGTTGTGGTAAACAGTGTTGATATAGACAAAAGGGCAGATTTCAACTGCGTGGTTCTGGCTTTCCTACTGCATGAGTTTATGGAATTGCAGTCATGATGTTCTTTTAGCACCGTTTCTTTCAGTGTGACATGAGTAAATTTGTTTAATGCACCATATGCTACTGATGGAGAGCTCCTAACATTTTCTCACCTTGAAAAACAGAGCTTTAAAAGGAGATTATTGCAAGTTAAGAGAATGCATTGTGTTGGGTAGACTGTGGTATAATCAGACTTCTCTATATTTACTAAGAGCAATTTTAAAAGGTTAAAAAAGGGGAATTTGCTGTCTTCAAGGTAGAATCTTGAAAACATTTTTATTTCACCTATTCAAAATGAAAATGACCGGAATAAATTATGTAAGGGCTCCTCACACGGGGGTTCTGGCTCAGCACCATCAAAGTGACATAACTGTGAAAAGCTGTCAATTGGCATTTCTTTGGTCTTAAGGAAAAAAAAACCCCAAACCCTCGTGTGTATAAATTGGATACTTCAATCTATGCAGCCTTATCTTTGATTCCAGAATACATTAAGCCCAGTGGCTAATATGATATTCTCTGTGGAATCTGTTTGATGGCTGGATTAAATTGCAAATACAATAAATAGGTAACTGACCTGAAGCACTGATGTAGCTAACATTGCCCTTTTGTTATCTGTGCTTAATTCTCAGGCAGAAAGCAACACAAGTAGATGTCCAGTGTAGGCTCAGAGCACCTGCAACTGCAGGACTCTGCTGCTTGTTCTGTGCTGTGGGAGGAGATCTGCAGCCAGGGCTGGCAGGCGACTGCTGAGAAGAAATCTGTGTCAGCTGTGATTTTCCTTTTCTAGACTAGAAAGTAAAATAATCAGCTATATATAGCACACTTGAAAGAGACTGCAAAATCTGTCCAAGTAAATACAACGTTGTTGGGCACTTTGCAATGCTATTCCCAGGATCCCTCTGAGAAGAAATAAGCAGGAGATGGAGAAGTTAAACATTACCTGATATTTATCAAATGGTCTGTGTATTAGACAAGCATCTGGCAGAATTCTGTTTATCTTGCACTTGATAAAAAGTAGCACAACTGAAATGTCCAGGCTGATCTCCATTTTATACAGGGATATGGAGGGCAAGCCAGTGTGGTTCTGGAAAATTGTCCTTGGTATGTGTTGGTATGGGGTCAGGATCAGGAGGTTTGCCCAGCAGCTGTTGTCCTCCTGCAATGTTTCTCACAAGCTGTAGATTTCATATGTCAAACTCGGGATGCTTCATTATTACAGCAGGGAACACTCAGAGAATTCTGTTCAGGAAGGGAGCCAAAAATTTATCAGGAGCTTTCTAGTCTAGAAACACTGAATAACCTCATTTAGTGACAATCTTTTATTCTGCATTAGTGGTGTGAATGTGTTTGAGGCCTTAATCTTAGTTGAAACTTGTAATTTACCATAGTGATAGAAAAAATGTCATCTGACCCTGAGAACATATCTGAAAATTGGTGTTCTTTGGCTTTTGGAAATAGAGTCAAAAAAGCCCTTCTAAATGATGTTTCTTTGTAGTTTGGTGCTCTTAGTTCAGAGTGTGCCATTACATAGTGTTTTCTTTGTTTGCCTGCTGCTTTAAAACCTTCCCTCTGGAGAGACCTCCCTGGAGCTCTACCTCCATGGAATCACTGAGGTTGGAAAAGACCTTTAAGATCAGAGCCCAAAACATTAACACGTGTATTAAAACTAGAAAAATCTTTTTTCTCATTTCTTGGGCACGTGGTAAATGTTCTCTCGTGGATTATTTGTTTCTAACAGTTGTTAAATGTTTTGTTGCAGATCTTAGGAGTGATATGTTTAGCGAGTAGCAGTCCAGAATGGAGCAGTTGTGCCATCAGGCTTTGTGGTGCAGCTGCCAGTCACATCCAATTCACTGCTCTGGGCACTACTGAGTGCTTCTGTTGGCAACACAGCTGGGCTTGGTTCTGCACTTCCCCCTCCACCTGCACTGGAGGAGCAGTTCCTGCTATTCCTCTTTGCACGCCCAGGTGAAGTCCATAAAGCTTTAGTCGCATGAGGAGCTGCAAGTCACTCAGTCCTGCATGGAATCAGGGTGAGAGAGAGCTCACTCAGGCTTTGTGTTGGCTCTGGTGGAGGGAAGCCCAGCCCCAGGCAGGCACAGCCTCCGGCAGGAAGCGAGGGAGGCTGCCAAACACAGCGTGTGGAGCTGGAGTAACACAGGTGTTGTGGTTTGCCAGCTCCTGATTTGTCTTCAGCTGGCTCACAAGCCTGTTGGAGTACGGTGTGCCTGGTTTTGTGTTAGAGAGGCACCTGTTCAGAGTGTAATAAGTAACTGCTCCATTGCTGTGTGCTGTAAAACCTCAGGTGATGACTTAGATGTGTCCTCTTGTGGTTTCAATTACACAACTTCAAATTGACCTTATCAAATACTATTTTAGCCCAGAGGAAGGGTGGTGAACTAGGTATGTGTGTGAAATAATAAGGTGGATCTTTGTGGACTTGGAGCATCACAGACCCTCACTGCTCTCCTGTTTGTGTCCTCAGATGTGAAAGGGTTAGCTGAAAAGGTCCAGCATGACTCTGTCCCCTGCTCAGGGTCCTGAGGCCAGGTGTGCTTCCCACATCCTCTGATGAGCAAAGCATGTTGTCCCGGTGTATCAGGTACATTCAGGAGTACCTGTGGGGAAGGCACTCATATTTGTGAGCTCATGCTGCTCTGCTGGTTCTGCTGATGGTCAGGGGGTTTTGGAAATGAGGTTATGCAGCTCAGCCTTGGAGGAAAGCAGGGAGTGCTGGGGATGAAGAGTTAGGAGTGGTTGCTAAGAATATCGGATCAGCCCGGGTTGCTATGGCAACAGTGTTGCCAGGATGGAAAACTTTGCCTGCAATCAGCCTGAATTCATAAGTACCAGGGTCTACCTGTGACGCACTGGGAAGTCAACCTCAATTTTGTGACCCAAAGGGTATCTTTTATTAAATCCTTAAGGATTCATATTCTCCATGTGCTAAGTAGTCTGGTACAGGGGGGAGAGAGAGCATCTGTGGGAAGTCAGGGAATGCTTCAGGGGCCGGGTCAGAGACACGTGTGCAGAGACAAGCATGTGGATAATTAGGTTGCATTTGTGTTACTCCTTGGCTGGATGTGTAAGTTTTTCATTCCAGGTGATAAGATGAAGGAAGTCCCTCTTGGTTTTGGGCCAAGGCTTGTTTCCAGCTGCAGATTCCTTCGGGTCCATTTTATGTTCAGTCTCCTTTACTAGTTTAGCACTGAGAGATTTGGGTTGTGAGCAGGGTGTGACAGTAAGCACACGAACTGTAAGAAATGGTGTTCCTTCACTGCAGATAACTATTCATACTGCAATTTAATTTCACAGACAAAATACATAAAGAATGTCTAAATCTCTGTCTGTGAAAGTTGACTTGCATTTAAAAAAATGCAAGTAGGCTTAAGTTAATCACACCTAATATGAATGAGTGAGTGTCCTGTAGATTAAGCAATTACCTAACTGGTCAAGTATTTCACATCTTGTGGTCAATGCACTCTGTGTTATGCCAGTGACATCCTTTCATCATTTACTGGTGTGTATTCTCTAAACAGGATGCAGATGCATCTCTGGCTTACCCTTTTTAGACACAGCTCTTCTTTCTGTGGCTCCTTTTCCTCGTTGGGGATGGCCACCTTTGCAAGACACGTCTGTCTGATCTGTCAAGATCTGGTTGGTGGAGTCTGTGTGGTGCTGGAGCTGTGAGCTGAAGAGCAGAGAAGAGCTGTGAACAGCCCAGTGCCTTGTGGTGGGCCCTTTGTGTGCCAGCTCTCTGGCTTTGCTCTCTGCCAGGCTCCCGTGTCACCCACAAGAACTGGCACTTGTTTAGTCTCAAGAAAGGGCCCAGGATTTCTGGAGAGTCCTGCTGAAAGCTCTAAAAGCACATCACAGTTGAGTGCATCACAACCCTTGGTCAGGAATGGCTTGCAGGGGGTTTTGATGAGTGCACAGGTCAGGACCAAGACTGACTGCAGGCAAACAGCTCTTGGTGGCAGAGCCTTTCATGAAGTTAGCTTATTTACAGGTGGCAGATGGAAACTGCTGCCCAGCCTTGGGGAGAGGTTGCTGTAATTCCCTCTTGGGTTTCAGGATGGCCATAACTAACAGCAGGGCATCTAGCCTGAAATTTACAACTATTGCTATTAGTTCTTTAAAGGCCCTGCGTTGTTTGAGTTATAAAAAATAGCTTTTAAATCCAAGTGATTTTTTTCTTTGCCTGGTGATGGGGAAAGTAGGTGAAGTAGTGACTTTGCCTTGACTTGGTGCTGTTGGGTACACTTGGCTCTTGGAAGCAGCCTGTGCTGTGGAAATAGTAAAACAGAGGTGGAAGGGCTCGTGGGAGGAATCACATTTACAGCCTTCTGTTGAAAATCACTAGCACAACTTACTTGTTCCTAATGAAACACAAATTTTCCTTAATTTGGAGCTTCCCTCAGTCTTCAGTACAGGATTTCCCTGTTGAAGGGTAAATGTGTGCTCATGTTCTTAAAGCTGTATTACTTTGGGTTACCTGGGAGTTTCTCAAAAAGGAATGAATCACAGGCCCATGTATAGAAAGGTCTTTGGTAAAAAAACAAGTTTTTAAAATTTACATGTGAGGGGAAAAACCACACAAGGCTGGTGCAACTGCCTTTTCCTTGATTAATTTTATTCTTATGCACAAATAATTCCTGTCATCATATTCAAGGCAGCTGTTGGACACAGCCTTGATGATGATGTCTTTTTGTGTGTGTGTGTGTGATGAAAGGCCAGTGTTAAAATATTTTCTTTGCAATATATAAGGTTGGTGGTGTTTTTCACTTGGAATCCTTGGGGGTAATTAAGGGATGGAAAAAAAAAAAAGATCTATGGTGACTGCTTTGGTGGAGAGATGCCCAGGTTCACTGTAACTAATACTGTAGGAGCAGGGAGGGTTTCTGCTGTGGTTTTGTTTCTTCATTAGATGAGGCATTTTTAGAAGGGACCCTAATGATAAATTAATAGAGAGTGTGGATTAAACACTCCCAGGAATTCTTAGTTAACTGTCGTTTGACCAGCCCTGCAGAAAGCTTGTTTTCACCGGAATCCTGAACTTGAAGAAGCCATGATGTAAGCCCTTCAAAGGCTAGAGAATAAAAGGGGATTTTTTCCACCCTTTAATGAAAAGAAGCTTTTGTTTGGGAAGGCAGTGCTCAGTGTCCTAGAGTGTCTGGGAGCAGGAACATGCCATTCCTTCCTCTCTTACTGCTGCCCCTCTGCCAGGGCTGCATTTCAGTGGGTCGTGCCTGTGTGCAAAGGGCCCCTCACAAAGTGCAGGTGAAATTGCTGTGGATCTTCACAGGGACTGTGCATTTCCTCTGGGAAAAGAGGCTCTGCTGGGAGCTGTGGATGATGCTCTGTGCAGGGAGAGTGGGCAGGACGTGTTCTGGCCCCTGCTGTGCTCCTGTCAGAGTTTCCATGTCAAACACCAAGCTTTGCTGGGTCACACGTGCTGTTTGTGCTGCAGTTTTTCTCTTAAGGGTTTGTTGGAGGAGCGAAGGCACACAAAGCAAGCATCCAGCATTCTAGAAGTGAGGAAACCAAAAGCACTGGTGCAGTTATTATAATAACTAAGAATGGGGCTGTGTGTGCTAGGCACTGTATGGATTTAGAACAACAAGCACTCCTTTTCCTGAAGAGTTTTATGTCTAAATGGATGATTCATACACGAGACCACAGAAGGCCTAGAACAAACAAATAGCAGGAGGCTTGGTAAACACTCACAGTGTGTTATTATTAATAAACATACACATAGACACACATATATATACCCCCACACACATCCATATTTTGGTGCAGTTTAGCTAAAAGGGGAATTGTGAACAGAAAACACGAGAGAATGGAGCGGGGGAGAGAAGGGAAGAATTTGTAGGGGAAGAAATAGGACAGAAAAAAATTATATGTAGGACAGGAGGAGCTAGATAAAAGTGAAAACACTTGAAATTACAAGCCAAGGGAGGAATTGCAGCAGACAACTGTACAACTGTATAGAAACAGGGTACTATATGGTGGGAAGGAGATATCAAGGCAGTTTTCCATCATCTTGAGAGAATTAAACTTTTTCCTGTGTCCCTGCAGAACCCCTGGCCTCTACAGCCTTATTTCTGAAATGATTTTTTTTGGCTTGAGCTTCCCACACTTTTCTGGAGTCCATGTTTTCAAAATGTATGGTGGAAGTGTGCTGGAGAACAGCACCAGTTCTAGGCTGGCCCTTCTGGTTCTCTGCATGTCAGTGTGAACCTTGGCTGTCCAGAGCCTCAGCAGACCCTGGGCTTCCCTCTGCCTTCAGTGGAGCCAGGCCTGCTGCAAGTGGGTTTTCTTTCAGGAGCTCCCCCTTTTCCCAAATGTCAACATCCCTGGATCCACTCTTCCTTAAAACTCTGATCTTGTGATCAGCTTGACCTTTGCAGCTGTGGGCAGGAAGACAGATCTGGTTTGTGTTCTGAAGTGCTCTTGGTTGGAGAGAGCAGCAGCAGGAAGCAGCTCAGGAGGGAGGAGATCCTGATAGAGTACAGAGCTGGATGTGGGAGAGCTGACCTGACAGTGGTTTTGGTGTGAACTCGTTCCAGGCCTCTAGTAACAGCAGTTTATATCTCAGTCTTTGATGTGGTTAAACTCTGTGTATTAACATGAGATAAAAATATGTAATGGTAATTATTTTATCTGTGTTTGGGATCCTTCTCCTTAAGGAAAGGACTTGGAGTTTCATTTTCCTCTTGTGTTGAATGCCAGTCCTTGACTTCACTTGAAATAAGTCATATTACTTATGAAATCATAGACAGCAATATGAAAATGCAGAGTTTGCCTTCACCTGTGGCTGATTCAACAGACTACACTAAGCTGTAGGGATGGCTGAAAAAGAGGAAATCAAAGCCTTCACCAAGGCTTTGTTTAGTTTTGTTGAACTTGATATATGCTTTTTCCAGTGAACACTTTCACTTCTGTATTAGAAGCCCTAAGTGAGATTTTTGGGTTTTTCTGGTTGATGGTCATGTGCAGCTGGAGTAATGCAGCTAAATGTGGTCAAACCTGAGCTGGCTTCATGTTTTAAAAGTTAAATAAGCCAAATTCTGTGCTAAGAAATGGTGTTTACCAGTTGCTTTTCCCCATTTTTCACCATAGCCTTTATTCCATTCAGACACATTACCTAGGTTTCATGCCAATGTCAGCAGTGCAAATATTTCCATTAAAACTAAGAACTACAAAGAGTTACAAAATTGGCTTTTTGTGTTTCTCAAATGCTATCAAAACACAGCGTGTTTTTCTAACGTTACAAATACTGCAGGGAAGGAACAAAAACTCATTATCAAGTGAGAAATTAATGAATGCTTTTCTGCTGGAACAAAATCTGTGTATTTGACATTCACTTTTTTAATGTCTTCATATTTCAAACACAATTCTCTACCTCTGTGCTGAGAATCTGAAAACAGTTGTGGGCATGCACACCTGATTAATGTTTGTCATCTCTGGTAGGAAGCCAGAGATGACAAAACCTGTCTTTTGACAAACGATGAGGTTTATTTGCTGTGTACTTGTTTTTGTGGAATTGCAAGTCCCCTTCTTGCACCAGGTTTCGATTCCCATCCTGTGGGGTAAAAATCAAGGATGTGTTTGTGGAAACAAAGAGTGAAAAAGCCGTGTGAGACAAGATGTACATCTGCTGCAGGAAGAAATTCATCTGGCAGATGAACAAACTGGTTCTGAGTCTCTGCTGGAATCAAGAAGGCAGTCAGTAAAGAGATGCCTGGAGGGAGTGCTGTGTCTGAGGGCCAAGCCTGGTGCTCCCTGCTTGTGTCTGTGCTCCCCCATGACGAGGGATCCTTTTCATCCCTTGCACGGTGGTTTCCAGGTTGTTTGGGCTATTGTGCTTTCAAGTCTGCTTTAGACCCTTCAAATATGAGCTTATGAAATTCATAGTAGGTTTCAAAGTATGGCAGGGAGAAATGCTGCTGAATTTTCTCCCTATGAAAGGCTTATCAAAAAGGAAATGAAAACCTATGGATGCCTCTCTGCTCATTGATTTCTGAAATGACTGCAAACCAGACTGGTTCTCCTGTAGCTAACTGCTCCCAGCTGTTGTTTCACATTCCAAATTTTATGAGTATTTTTGCTGGCAACAGGAAATATTTTCAAGTCTTTGTAGGATAAGGCATCCATTTATTTTACATAAAATGTTTTGTTTTTCTTATTATTCTGCATGTGGAAGCCTTGCCTGTATTTCCAGAATGAAAATGCACAATTGCAGTTACAGAGAGTTAGAAATAACCAGTTTCCTAAGTGTTCTATTAGCTCTGATGTCTTAAATCAGATTGGGTTTCAAAATCCTGTGCTATTGCAGCTGGAGAGAGATGCTAAAGCCACTCTATACTCCGTCTGTGCTCATTAGGAATCCTGACTTCAGTGCAGAAGGGAAAGAAGCCCTTATTAATACATGTCTGTTACAAAAACCCAGCAAAACAGATACTAAATGTGTACTGCCTATTTCAGTGAGAACTACTCTTCAGTATTATAATCCAAATTTATTTGCTACCTGTTGTGTCCTCCTGCTGTTGGACTCCAACGTTTCAGGCTTTTTCCCAGATAATTGCATGTGTTAATTTCTGCTCTGGAAAACGTGCTTATAATCCACAGTTTATAGATAAAAGATCTTTGTACAGAGTTTTCTGGATCCACCCTGAAGTTGGGTGCAGATCATTTCTTTCACTGACTTCATGGTGTCTTATCAATTATGGATGAGTTTATTTGCTTTCCTCTCTATTGTCTTTGTTTCTTTGCACCAGTAGAAAAATTCCTGTTGTGCTAGGACTGAGCCTGGAATCTTCCTCTCTTGTGTCTCAAGGTCAAGTGTAGCAGTGGTTCTTGTGGCTGCAGCAGGACTGTCCCTGTGCCATGAGGCTCTTCAGGTGGCTTTGCTCCTTCCCAGATTTTATTTCTAGAGATTTTCCAAGTTGGGATTTTTCACTGTGCTCTAATACCACCAGAAATGTGGCAAGATAGATAGTTGTTATCCCAAAGTTGTGTTTAAGGAAAAGTTGACAATACTTCACAAGAAAATGTTCTAGAGGTTTTTTAATAATTGACAAAGACATGGACCATAGCTTATGTTGCCCAAAAATGTGGATTTTTTTCTTTATTTGAAAGCTATTTATAATGCAGTAAGTTTATCAAGTAATTTGGAAGCAAAGAAAAAATTTGCAAAAAGATGAACAAAAATAGGAGAGGGGAGGTCACCTTCCCTGGTCTTGAGTTGAAGAAGGTGTGAGCAGAAAAATGCTTTTGTGGGCAGATGAACTCTTTTTGGATGAAGGCTGGGCTCAGCACACCAAAGGTGTATTAGGATGAATATTGGGATAGCATATTTTTCCCCCTAGTCTGTTTTGTTGTCGCCACTGTGGAGTGAAAGAGTTTTCATCACAGAGCCAATAACTTCTGGAAAGCTTTTCAATCCCACTGTCTGAGAACCAGCTCAGGCTCGTGCTCTGTCCCTCCATTTCCCAGAGCAGGTGTCCCAAAGCACAGCAATTGTGAACTTTTTCTTTATGGGCAAATTTATCCTACATCATGTACACGTCTTCTAGATGACCTTCATCTTCTAGAACTTGGCAGATGAACTGTATTTGTGTTATTTTTAAAATTATGATTATTTTCAAAACTGAAGTGAGCTCCTGGTGCACAGCAGAGGTGTCTCTCTTCCCTGTGATCCTCCTTCCTATTTTACACAAGGAGATTTCTCCAGTAGCTGAAATGATCACAGAGAGTAGGTTAGGTCATCTCAAGCACCTGTGCAGGCAGCAATGTCACCAGCACAGCTTTTGGGGAGAGCATTCCTTGAGGAAGATGATGTGTAAATCCTCTCTGGTTGCTGTGGGCGCTGGCTCCGGACACGGCTGTCTGCCAAAGCCAGGGGTCCCATACCACCCCCAGGCTTGGCTCTGGAATAAACAGTGGTCAGAGACTGTCCTTGCTCTTCACTGCCAGAGTTTGCTGTTGAGACAGGGAGTTAAAAATGAAGGCATCCATTGCTTTGGTTAGGGAGCTGTAAAACAGCCAAGTGATTCTAAGATGAAATGTGCCAGTAGGGTGTGTGAAGGAAGGACCTGTTGGAAAGCAGAGTAGACTGTAGCCATTTCCCTTGAAAAGTTTGGGGGTTTTTGCTTTTGTTAGAATGATTCATCCTGTTACTCACCGTGGGAGTGTTAATTGCCACATGGTAAGAGCAATGTCACCTTCTTAAGGTGAATCTGAGAGAGGCTGGTACGTGCAGCAGTTTTTGTTGAAGGAAGTGTCAGCTATGAAATGTGGTCTCTTCCAGAGTGTTTCCTAAATGGAGCTCACTATTGGGCAGCATGTTCTGTCATTAAGCTGATGTTTTTATTTAGGACTCCTCATTGGTTTGATTATTAAATATCATTTACTTGCAAATTGTTAAAGATCTTGAGTAAGTTTTGCCTATCCAGGGTAACCTGGAAACCAGGAACAGCATTTGTTTCATGCTGTTTAAGAATTCTAACCTAAAAATGTTTATGGTTTAAAGATGATTCAGTCAAGGTAGGAAAACTACAGAGAAATGATGTGCCATTGTTTCCCACTGCAATTTGCAGGACAGATAAACTTAGAGGCTGCTCTGGGAGGTTATTTTATAATTACCCCCTCCAGCTTGCATTTTAAGAACATCGTGATACATAGAACCACTTAAATGTGATTAAATGCTTCACTGAATTGAAAGATCACTGAACGTGGTGCTTGGCTGAGGACAGAGCAAAAGGGTCATCTGAAACTCAATTTTTCCTGTGTCATTTGCCAGAGCAGCGCAGAGCAGCCTCAGGGCTGGGTGGGATCTCTTGTTGACCTTGGATGACCATGGCACATCCACAGAAAATCCCAGCACAGCCTGGGATTGTCCTCAGTCCAGCACTGAGGACCTAAACAGCTCTGTGCACTGAGTGTCTTATTTGAACACCAAGAGAGCATCTTATGACTCCTTTTTATTTTTTTCCTAATATTGTGAAAGCAATTATTTTAAACATATTTTTTTTTACAAACTACAATACCTGTGGGTGAAAATAAAATGAAGTGCCTCCTATTTTTCAAATGTGTATTTCATTAAGTACAGGTTGGTACAGTTCCAAAGAGAATATTTTCTAACAAGATGGGTTTTCAGTAGAAGAATGTCAGCTTGACGAGCCCAAGTGTTCTTTTACAGTAAGGGAAGAACAAACTCTTTGTTAAACGTTACTCCAGTTTTTGTTGCTAAATATATAGACATGCAGGTTTTCTCTGGAAGTTGGAGGAAGTGTTTTTTCACTCAAGGCAAGAAACTGTCCCAGATATTTAACTATGACATTTCAAAATGGAACATTGTGGCAGGAAAAAATGGGGTGCAGGGAGATGCCAGTATAGTGAGGTACAGAACTGGAAGCTTTTTAGGGGGCAGGTATCGTTGAAGGTCGCAGTACTTTGTGATTCCTCCTTGGGCTGGAAGAAACAGGACTGTGGAACAGCTTGAAGCAATCTGTCATGTAACAGTATTAGTACTAATAATTAAAAGTAAAACCTTGTGAACAGCAGAAAAATCTTTGAAGAGGTTGTGACTTAGCAGAAGGTCCCCCCTGCTCTGTGCTCCGAGTGACCACTGCCTGAATCATTTCTTTGCCTTGTGGGTGGACTCAAACTGCTGCTGTGTTCTGTGCTCATCCTCCTCTCTGGCCTTCACAAAACCAGCTTGTAGTGAGTTGCACTTGGCTATGGGTATGGGTATATGACCCCCCTGGAGTGCCAGGGGGTGCCTCTGGTGATGCTTGCTAACAGCCATAGGAGCTGGTGTCCGTGCTGGATTAAGTTAGAAGAGCTTGTGATTCGTCTTGCCTGTGGAATATGTATTTTCAGTTAATTAACCTTTTCTTTTGCTGCTGAAGTAATTCTTGCAAGGCCTTTCCTGTTTTGAGCAGCTTCCTAATGATGGCTTTGACATTTGCTACCTAAGAGATGAGATCACTGAAATGGCAGGGGCTGTCAAATCAGGAAATCTCCCTCTCTGGTCCTATCCCATATTTGATATGTACAATCCCTTGCTCATGGTACATACCTGCCTGTACACACACACTTCAGAACTACACTGGAAGGAGTTAATGGAGAGTGCAGAGTTGGGAGAGGCTTCTGCAGCTTCTGTTTGACCCAGTCATGTCCCAACATCACCATCCAGGCCTCAACTACACATGCCCCTAACACTTTTTCCACAGGTCCTGCTGCATTCAATGACCAAACTAATGGTACACATTTAATGAACAGCTACTCCACAGCTTGTTTCCCACTCATTGCTCAATTTGTGGCCCCAGGCCTTATTTAGAACGTGTTGTTTAAACATCCCTTTGAAGACAGAATTATTAGTCCCTGGGGGCTCATCTATCGTGCTCATCAATGTCCTATCCCACTGTGTGGAAAATAATTAATTGGTTTTCATTATGTTTCTGTTAGGTGAAGAGACACAGTTATTCCTGTTCAGTGGATGGAATGCTGAAAGGCAGGGAGGTAAATACTCAAAAGTTTTGAGTGTTTGGACCCTTAGTTGAAGAAAATTGTGATTTCTTTTTGTTTTTTTTTAAGTTAGCATATTTGATCTCATTGATCCCAGGTCGAAACTGTCCTTTTGACTGTGATTATCCCTGAGAGTTTTTAACCCTTGGAGGAAAAAGGTCACAAGGTGGATGAGGAGCATCCAGCAAATTGAGAAACTTGGTGTGAACAGCTTGTTTTTTAAGCGCCTGTCTCCTATGAAGGATGAGGAGGGGACAGATGGAGCAGCATGGGTGCTGCTCTCTGCTGTGCTGATGGGTCGCTCTGGCTGTGAGGACAATGTCCCATTCCTTGTCCTACACCATCTATGCCAATTTCTCTGAATCCATCTGCAAATCAGGCAGCAGATGCCCTTGCTCTGAATCTCCTGTGGATTCCTCAGTGTGGCCATCTCAGCCCTGAGAGGCAGGTGGCTCTGGTGAAGGAACAGATACTGAATTACATGATTGGAGTATATAAAGCATGCATACAGGTACAACTAGAGTTACATGGCTGCCTTTGCTCTTTCGTTTTCCTTGCTTCTGGAACAGTAGACAACCGTCTGTTGGCCTTTTCCTCCCTGGTTTAGGAGAATGTTAGCTTTAGGAAGCTCTCACTCTTCTGTCCATCTCCCCTTTTTCATCCTCCAGGGTAATTTTTCTACCCCTCCTGTGCCACCAGCATCATTCCCAGATTCACTCCTTGTTCTTCTTCTTGCCAACATGTGGATATAAAGCCTTTAATAGCTAAAGTCTTTCAGATGAGCATTTCAAATTCATCTTGAGATAGTATCAAAACCCTTAAATTCAAGACATAGAAATTTGATCAGAGTATTTAACAGGAAAAGGAAAGCTTTACCTAGTGAGAGAAGGTTCTATGTAGGAATCATAACTAACAGCCACACCCGTAGTAATGGCAACCTTAGAGGCTCGTTTGAGTACTTTGCAAAAAAAAAAAAAAATTTTTTTGTTACATTCTGCTGAAAATGTGACACATTTCTATTGCAGTTTGTGCATGCTAAATAATAGAAATGCTGTGTTTTATCAACCCATGACACAAAGCTCTTTTCTAATTTTCCTTTCTGTTATAACTGATTTCAGATTTTGTTTCTGGTAGTCTTTTCTTTGCCAGATGAAGGCAAGAAAAATTGTCGATTCCTTTACTCCAAAATAAAATAGAAATTACCAGTTATCAGAAGAAAAATAATTGAAGGCAATAAGGGAAGAATGCTTTGAGCTAGAAAGTCTCCCTGGCAAGTGTCTGGTTACTATAGCAATCGCCACGGAGCACGTGACCAGCATGGCAATTGCAGGGGGCTTGGGAGCCTTGTCTCTTGCCCAGGTTGGGTGTCCTCTCAGCAGAGGTGCTACCTGAGGTCACATCCCCACAGTCCTGACTCCCAGATGGGTGGACAATGCAAACAATCCATTTGCAGCTCCCACTGGGCACAAATGGCACGTTCAGTTCATGGATTTTCATTTGTTTCATCTGCAGCACGCCACAGCTGAGGGCAGCAGTTTCTTCTCCCTGGTCCAGCTTGTTTTAAATCTACTTTTTGGCTGTCGGTTTGTGTAGCACTGATGGCTGTTTATGTGTTTTGAGCTAGGCAGGCAGCCCTACCTAGGGCTGATAATTTTAATGTGGATGTAGAGTAGAGTCCCAGCAGCTCAGAGGTGTCAGTATTGAGGGACAAAGTAATGCAGTGTTTCATTAAAATAACCCATTTTTTCAAAGTTAATTTTTTATTTTCACATTTGCTCCCTGTGCCCAGTGAGTAGTGGCTTGGCTTCAACAATGAGAAAAAAATAGAGGACACTCTTTCTGGAAAGGAAAGAATGTCAAATTTGCATTCTGCTTAACTTAATTTGGATACTGGGATAGGTACCTCTGCTTCCTTCCAGGGCATGGCACTGCTGACTTGACTTTCACCAGTGTTTAAAGGCTGTTGAGAATCCACTAAAACATGTTAAATATTGATAGTTCCTTGCTGCTTTCATGGAGTGATGCTTCTCTAGAGGACAGAAGCAACAAGCAATAGAGCCAAGTGATTAAATATAGATATTTTAAATATATATACAAGCAGTTAACAGTATCAAACTCAGATGTCAAATTTTCATGATTTGGAAGTATTTACCTTGGAAAGAAAAACCTTTTCTGTAATCCCCACTTTCAGTATGACTGTACATTGTCAGATGTGACTGATGATAACGGGGTACTACTCCCTATTGTTTTTTACACAAGGATGCAGAGACATCCTCTTTGTTTCGAGGTTGCTACCAGCAACAGATACTCCTGCGAGGAAATGAGTCACCCAAGTGTGTGTGGCACAGAAATATTTGCTCTCCCTGTGCTGTGTGGGAGCCAGTGACGTCAGGTGTTTGTGCTGAGCAGGTGTTGGGGGTCCATCCCCTGAGACCCTCTCCAGCCTGGTGCAGGAAGGAGAGCTCAGCTCCTCCTGCTGTCCAAGGCACAGGTGCTGAACTGAAGAGTTCTGAGCAGCTAACTTACTCAGAAATAAGGAGTAAAATGAGGCTGGGATTCCTCATTTATTGTGTTCCTACTGGTTTTCCTTTTCAAACATGATTTGTTGTAGCAGTGGAAGGACATATCAGATCTATTTCCTGGAAATTGGCTGCCTATTTTTTGGCTGTTCTGCTCTCCTAAGATGATTAAATACCAAGTCAGTCATGGCTGTGTAATAGAAATCCAGATTAAATAACCATCACCTTGTTTTGTGTTTTAGGTTCAGACTCTGTAGCATTCCAGTTCTTCTTAAACAATTTTTCTACAAGGACAAGGGTGAGGGGGAATGGTTTCAAACTGACAGAGTGCAGGCTTAGATTGGGTATTAGTAAGAAATTGTTCCCTCTGAGGGTGGTGGGGCTCTGGCTCAGGAAGTTGCCTGGGGAAGTTGTGATTGCCCCATCCTTGGAAAGGGCCAAGGCCAGGTTGGATGGGGCTTGGAGCAACCTGGCATAGTGGAAGGTGTCTCTGCCCAAGGTAGGGGATTGGGACAAGGTGGTCTGTAAGAATTTTGTGATTTTTAATGGAAAGCTATGATGTGGTTGGAGGAATCTGCTTATTAGTAATTTGTGTTATGCAAATAGGAGGAAAAAAATAGGGAGCACTTACGTAACTGTGTGTAAAAATGGTTATTTGGGTGACAAATGTTATTTTACTTCATCATCAGAATAATAATTAAGATTTTTAAATATAATTAAATAGATGCCTAGTTTATCTCTTTGCTGTTGCAGCTCAGTGTAATGACTCAGGGTTAAACCATAGGCAGCTCTTTCACCCTCCTGTGCTTGGCTCTGTTGTTGCTCTCTTATCAGGGTGGGCCAGATGGCAGCTGAGGTTCAGCTCAAGGTAACCAGCAGAAACTCCTGCAGTGGTGGGTCGATAAAATCCCACATGATGAGTAGACACAGAGCACTTAGCACATGTGGTGTTTAGAGGGGGCTTTATAAGTGTTGAAGTGACTGAGAGAATATAGGTGTCACCATTTTAACCATGACAGTATCTGCAATTGCTCAGCTGGAATAGCTGGGTATTTTAATGCTTTTAACATCCTCTGTTGTGTGACAAATGCAGAGGGTTTGCTCTTGGGACAGGCCAAGTGGAGATGGGTCTCTGGAGATCACAGTCCAATCCTTGTCTTGGATCAGGGTCAGCCAGGGCACGTTGCTCAGGGCCGTGCCATGTAAAGTGTGGATCTCCAAGGATTAAGAATTCCTAGTCTAGCTAGGTAATATGTTTCTTTACTTTTAAAGTGTTTCTTTATTTGCATTTCAGTTTGTGCCTGTTGCTGGCTACTACTGAGAAGAGCCTGTCTTGGTCTTTACTCTCTCCCATTTGTATTTGACACACTGAGGAGATACCCCTGGTTTCCAGTTTCCAAAATGTGAATGTGGGAGTGTCCTGACTTACTGACAACACTGTTTCAATGTTTTTTATGTATAGGTAGTACAGGTGCAGAATATGAAGTAAGGTCAGGATGCAGAAAGAAGATGTGGTTCAACTAGAGTATCAAGTTCTAATTTTCATTGTGTAAAACCTGAGCATTACAACAAACATCTTAATGGATCTGCTGCTGTTAAATTCAGCAGGAGGGGAGCTGGTCTTGTAGGATGAAATTTTTAATTGCAGAAACCACCTGGAATGCTGATATAGGGAATGACTGGGAAATCCTGTGTCAGACTGACGGTGGGGACATGGCTGAGGTAGTGATAAGCCTGCTACCTTGCACAGCATCACTCTGCTTGGTGCAGGCTGCAGCAGCTCTAACAGGGACACTCTGCTTTGCCTTGGGTTTACATGGCAATAGGAATGAGTTTGGGAGCGAGGGTCTGGGAAATAGCCAAGCCAGACTGGGCAAGGAAGCCCCTCTGACTGAGTTAAAGGCATTCCTGTGGTACCACTGCCCTGGATGCTGGTGTACTGCAGGAAGCTTCTGGCAGTGCTTCAGAGAGAGTGGCCAGCACACTGCTGAAAGACTTGGAGGGAGCTGCTGCTCACCTCTGCAGCGTTGCTTTTCAGCTTGGTGAAGTAAATTTAAGCTGGGTGGAAATCCCCTTGATGGAAGCTGTCTGTGTGTTGTAAACCTGTTACACGAGCCTGGGGTTCAGATGTGGGGTGAGCTAAGATTAAGGTGAGCTAAGCAGCTGGACTTGGGTGTAATGAATACAGCCTGCAAACAACATAACTGATGGGATACATCCGTGGGAATATACACACAAATCCACCTGCTCACCTAAAGCCTCATTCGTGGGCACTGTCCCATCATAAAACACCAGGCCTTGCTCCTGGTTCTGTGGGTGCACAGATACAGCTTGGAGATCTGATATCCCTTTTATAAGCTGCAGAGGGCTGGTCAGGTATGTGACAGCAGCCCTGTTTCAAGCCAGTTAAAAATGACTTTCTGTGTAATTCCCTGGGTTGGGAGTTTATGTCTACATATATTATTTCAGGTAACAAATTTTGTGAAGGAAATGGAATACACATGTTATAATTTTTTTTTCCTAACTTCTTTAAATGAGTTCAAATGCCTTCAGCATTTCTTAATATTTAGGACTTGCTTGGCTGTTTGGGCATTTCTGAGGCAGCTTGTGTGGTTCCTAGGGCTGATTTTGTGCTGTTGTTAGACCTGTTGTCAGCTGACACCAGCTGTGACTCCCTGGTTAGGTTAGGTTGGTTTGGTTTCATGCTGGATTTCTGGGATCATGGGAAATGAAGAGTTACTCCTTCTTTGTCTACACCTAAAGCTGCACTGCCAAAGGAGAATGCCCAGGATCTGGGGAGAGGAGCTAAGAGCAGTCCAGGTTAATGAGGCTGTCATCCTTCAGCCAACTTGTACCTGTGAATTTGGGGTGGATTTGTAGCTGGAATAGCTGTCACAGCAGGCTTTTCCAGTGTTTGGTTTGTGGGCACTGTCACACTGTACCCTTGATTTGCCAGGGAGCCGTGTGACAGTGCAACTCCCAAGCACTGATGGAAAAAATGGAAAGGGCAGGTGAGAAGAGAGGTAGATGGAAATGGGAAATCCTCAAACTGTGTCTGTCTCACTCCTCCCTCACACCTTCCAGCTTGCACTTAGCACTGGCTGCCTCCCCGGGGTGCTGCCCTGTTGCTCCTCATGGTGACTCCCAGACAATTCTTCCTTTCAGCAGGCATCAAGCCTTCCATCATTTAAGTCTCTCGTGAAAATCTGCTCATTTTCTGGCTATCATGGAAGTCTCTGGCCATCCTGTTTCCTTGGTTTTTTTTTTTCAGCTTGAAGACTAGAAGTAAATATAGATACAAAAATTTAATAAGAAGGCCCATCTCTAGGGACAGAGGGACAAGTGATGGATTTGGCAGAGTGAGATAGGTTATTTTTCACCCCCTTTGCATCACTGCAATATCACATGATCTCTGGGTTTTCAGAACCATCGTGCATGATTGTTAGTTATGAGAACCATCATGTATGATTGACATTTACATCATCTTTACACGTAGAAATATCAACAAATGAATTATTTTTTAATAGTGCGAGAAACACTGTAAGAAGAAAACACAGGATACATAATGGCCACATACCTCAGCAGTGTGCCTAACCCAAGAATCACTAACTGGGAATAAACAAATGTCAGGCAGAGTGTAAATGGCTTGGTTTGCTGTGAGAAAGGGCTGGGCAGGGGGATGAATTTGTGCAAAATTTGACTAAAATGAGAAATGGGAGATGACCTCTCTCTTTAAATGAACATCTGTGTTTGTAAGTTGAAAGAATAGCTGCTTCTCCACAGGTTCCCTAAACGAATTCCGTGGAAGTCTGACACTGATAACAAATGACTGTTGTATGTCTTCCCCAAAATCCTTGCTGTGACTGTGATTGCAGCTCTAATTATGGCACAACAGATGCAGTGTTGTATAGCACCCGCCTTCTTCGAGATCCGTGGCTCCCCTTACTTCTACATGAGTTTTCTCATTTTAGTCTAGGATTTACTACTGCTCGCAGTAGCAAAGCAGTCGCTTTCCTCAAAGTAAGGAAAAGAAGAAAAGGTTTTGAGGTTGTTACACTGCTGACATTGTTGTTGTGCTGCAGATGTTCGTTGTGTTTGCAGACAGCGCGATTGTGGGAGAGTGAATTCATGCCTCACTGGGTCCTTTCCACTTTCTCCAGCCTCTCCTCTGCTGAGTAAGCAGTTAAAGGGAGTTTTTTCTATTGTTTGAGAAGGAGGGCGACTTACTTGGGCTGTTTTTTTCACTTGGAAGCGGAACAGTGTAAATCCTTTTTTCTTTTTAAAGCGTTCATCAGAAGAAATAGCAGAATACATTTACATGTGAATGTTGCTGTGTTATTCTTCCAACCCAAGGAGGAGGTGATTTAAGTGAGTAGTACGAAATAATGCCTTGTGTGCTGTGCCAATCACGTTGCCATTGTCTGCTTTGGTAGTGACAGTGAATCATCTCTTAGATGTTACAGTTGTGGCCAAATACCTCGCTCACGTGAATGGGGACAGGGAAGGTGTGTGAGCAGCATCTGGTGCCGCAGGGCTGCCCCATCCCTGCAAGTGTCCAAGGCCAGACGGGGCAGGGCTGGAACTAGGAGATGAGCTTTGAAAGTCTATCCAACCCCAGCCCCTGTGTGATTCCAGCAGCGTTTCCCCACCGGAGCATCACCCCCTTTACCGGGCGCGCCGTCCCCGCCCCGCCGCCGCCGCCGCGGCTGTGCCCGCCCCCGGCCCTGCCCCGGCGGTGCCACCCTCGGCTGGGGCTGGGCGCGGAGCCTGCATGGCACGGCTCGGCGCCGCCAGTGCCGCTCGCTAGGATGAACGAGGAGGCGGCCCAGAAGAGCGACGGCGGCGAGAAGTGCAACGGCGGCAGCCAGCGGAGGAAGAGACCCAAGAAGGTGGGAGCGGGACCGGCGGCGGAGCCGGGCGGGGCGCGGTGCTGGGGCTGCTGGAGCCCGCGGGGATGCTCCTGCCCTGCCTCCGCGAGCAGAGGGCTCTCCCCGTCTGGTTCTATGTCGGTAGCGTTGCGATGAGCGAGGAGGATGGCTGAGCTGAGGCGGTTTTCTGTGGTTTTTTGTTCTGTTGAAGTTGGTGTCGTTCGGCAGTGGATGCTGCTCAGCGCGGGTTTCCCTCGGCTGCCCTTTAACAGAGCGTGTGGTTTATTTTGGCAAAAGGCGGTGTTGGCTCGTGTGCTGCCACACATCCCTTTTCCTTCGAGCTGGAGGTTTACAAACCTTCGGTTTATTTTTCTGGAGATGTTTTTTAAGGCCATGGTGTAAGCAGTCCTAGAGAGATCCGTTGCTGGCTGTTGTAGCATCCGCGGTAATTCGGTGATGCTAATGACAAACACCTGGGTAAAAATGTGAATTTGTCCAGCCACACCCAGCTGCCAGGGCACTTTCTCTGTGTGTCCAGTCTCTCTGTCACAAACGGCTGATTTTCAAGGTATAGCCTGCCATGCCTGATGCTTCGACCCCACGCTTAAGGTAATCTCATTTTAATGGCTTTATGGCTTTAATTGCAGGCAGCTATTTATTTCTGTTTGGGCTTTCTCTCCCCTTTAGGAGGAGAGATGCCTGTGGTGCTGCATAATTATGACATAAATGGGTTTACCCTTATTCTCCCCTCCCCTTCTTTTATGTCAATTGCTATAACTTGAGTTAACACACTGAAATGTGAGGGACTGCTTACAGGATGAAGAAAAATTGTTTAATCCACACAGAGTATACACTGATGAATTCTTCAGTCCCTCATTTTGCATAGAATTTGCATTTTAACCAACACTGTTCACGAGCAAGACAAATTGCTACAGATTGTAATAAGACGCGGACATGTGTTCAGGGACTTCTGCATGGGGTTGGACCTGCTGAGGAGAAGCTCTTTTGCAAGAGGTGACACTGTTAGGCCCCTTTTTATCACAGAGGGCAGGTTCTGTACCTACAACCACAAGGGAATGAGGGAATCCAGAATAAAGGAGAATTTGAACAAAAACACCCTCACCCCACCCTGTTGTGCTTGGAATATCGCCTGGATCCCCACGCGGTGGGAGATTTTATATGGCATCTTGGCCTTCTGTTTAAGCAGAATCTAGTAGGAAAGAGGATCTCTGCTTTGTCTCACCTCTGAATCTGAAAGGTGTATTTGTGAGGGGATGGAAATCCATGTAAGGAAGCAAGAATCAAAAGGTGAAGTGCATAGCCAATGTTTTAATTGGACTGTTGGGTTATCTGGAAGCAATATCGTTTAGGAGAGAGGTTTTGAACGTCTAAGGAGTCAAAGTGGATGTTTGGATTGCTTCTTTTTTAATATCTGTGTTTGTGCTTTCTTTTTTCCCCATTGTTTTCCAAGTAAAGTAGCCCACAGCCTTTCAAGGTTGTGACAACTGCCAAATGAATGCTTGGAAAGCATCTCTTTTATTGAGTTTCCGTATTCAGAGTCTTCCAACAGCTGATTCATCTTCATTTTTCAAAAGCATAATAAATGCTTGGGCATCTTCTTTTCCAACTATCAGTCTTTTACGACTAGAAAATACTGATGGGGCATTTTCAGTTGACAAATATTAAGCAAAAATGTTGTTCATCCCTGAGTTTGGATGCACTAGGTGTTGGTGGCTCAGGTCTGCTTTTAGATAAGCTCTCACCAATCTTGACCCTTAGTGACTTGATGAGGAAATACAGCTGCCTTTGATATTGCTTTTAGAATTCTACAAATTATTTTCTGAAAACCTCAAAACTGGTAACTTTCTTGCTGAGGGAGATAGATCCTGGAATAGCCAAGAGTACAAGAATTCCAGGTTGAATTCCTCTGTGTTTTGACGAGGTAGGCACAATTTATTTTGGGAAGGGAGACAAAAGTGCCATGTGCAAGAGCTCCAAAATCCCAAATAATGTCGCCTGTTTTCAGGTCCTGAACTACTTTTGCTGAACAAAGCTGCATTGCACCAGCCAATATGCCCTCTATCTGTTCTGCAGAAGTTGATCCCTTTTGTGTGGATAATTAAATATTAATTGAGCTAGATGAGTTTGATCTATGTATTGGGAGAGACGGAGAGCGGCTCCTCTCGGATTCAGGGTTCAGCTGGGTCTTCTGTATTCCAGGAGGGTGTCCTGGCCAGGAAGCCAAGGATGACTTTCTCTCATTTTCACCCTTTTTTTTCCTTTTTGTTGAATGTGTGCACGCTTTAAAATAAGAAGGCTTCAATTTTGTCCTCATACAGGATGGGAAAAATCAAAATTTTCAAAGAATGGGGAAAATTGTTGCCTATGCATAGCCAAATTTAATCCTCGTGGTGCTGGTTGTGTCTTTGTGTGTTCTTGTGAGTAAGTGGGCTGCCTCAATAGGTTTGTTAATCCAATGGTAGGCTTGTGTCCAGTTTTCCTGTGGTATTTTGCCCCTGTGATAACTGGGATACAATCAAATTTGTGTTCCTGGAAAGAAAGAGTGTTCACTCAGTTCTGGTATTGGAGAGCAGAGGATGCAGTCGTGGACAGAACTCATCCTGTGGTTGGTGTAGCTTGATGGAGGTGGGTGTTGAAGGGGTAATGCAGTGAGGGATCTGGAATTGGTAATGGATTCATGTTTTCCTTCCGTCTTTTTGCCAAGTCTGTTGCAAAGGGCTCAAGTACGAAATTCCTAGAATTCCTTTCAAGGATGCTCTTTTCTTTCTAGAGTGTTTCAGATGAAAACTAGCTACTGTTGGTCATCATGTGAAAAATGCAGCATGTTCCTGTATCTGGTACTGAAAGCACTGAAGGAAAAGGGGCCTCTAGGAGCCAGAAGTTCTTCCTGAGCTTACAGGTTGTTCATAAACCTCACTGTTGATACATCAATGCAGACATAATCCATTTTGGCTTTTTTGCAGAATTCCAATCTTGTTACTTATATTGCTCATTGTTTAAGGAAAATTGAAATCTTGGAATCAGACCCACAGTGGAAAAGACTTGCCGGAAGTTGTAATGTTGATTTGAAGAAAGAGAAATTAGACTTCCTTTCCTAACCTAATCATAATCTCCTCTTTTAAATAAAGTTGGTTGAGTTATGTGAAGTACTTCCAGTGGAAGCTGCATGCTTGCTAATGGAATCATTTCAGTGTACAAGCTAATCCTTTTAATTAATTTCAATTACTTAAGACTTTTCATTCCATGCATAAGGTAATTGATACCCATTTTGGAGTATGAGTGTCATGTTGGTCACTTAGCTTCAGGAACGAGGATCCCAATGCACACAAAACATGCAGAGAGGGATTGCCAGAGGAGCGAGCCTGTCCTGTGAAGAATCCAGAGGAGCTTGGCTTTAGTGTGCTCAAGCAAAGGCAATCTGAGGGGAAAAGGAAATGAGGCTCCTCTGCAGCCTTCTAATATGTTTAATCAGATAAAAAGCCAAGAGAAACTTAATTATGTATGAGGTATGATGTCTAACGTACCACTGGACTGGGTTCACTCCTTCGAGGAGGTCCCTCTTGCTCCCATGTTTCTGTGCTTTCCTCTGTGTCATTTACAGTGTCATAATAATATTAAACAGCACTCTAATTGGTGGTGAATGTGGCTACTTAAGTATTTTTAAATGCTTGTTTACCTAGTTATTTCACTCTTGCAACTACCAAATTCAGTGGAAAATGGAATGCCGTCAAAAGAAGGGTTTGAAGCAGTGACCATCTCTCCAGAAACTGGTGTGGGGACTGGTGGGACAGCAGTTCCAGTCCTCTGGGTGGTGTTTGCCTGAATTGCCCTCATTCCTTGGCACTTGCCAAGTCCCACCATGCCTCCTCTAGTTGCTGCTCTTTGCCCCACTCTGCCGTGATTCCTGGTGACAGAAAAATAGCTGTGGCCACCCTGCTCTTGGCTGTGCTGTTTGGTGATCCAGCCAGAATGAAACCAGTGTGCCACCTGAGAGACATCACATCCTCTAGCTTTAGAGGAAAGAAGGTTTTCCTGCAGTCAATAAGCAGTAAATTGAACAGGCAGAGAAGAGCTAATGAGAAAAACCACAGGCTTTTCTTTCTTTCAGCAGTAGATATCTAAAAGGCATTACCACAAAGGAAAAGTGGTAGTTTCAAGTTAACCCAACTCACTGGTGCTCAATATTGCTAATTTTACTGGTAGCACAGCTGCTGTAAGGCTGGAAGGTCTTATTCTTCTTTCAGCTGTGGGAGAGAACTGGAACTGCTTTGCTTTCAAAAAGGCTGTAATCCAATTTACATTAAAGTAAACAGGCAGATACATGGTTCTAGAATTTGCTCTGTAAAGAAAAAAATACGTAGAGAGAAAAAAATAAACTTGTTTTTAAGTCACAGACAGGTTTGTTAAGAAAGCTAAGGGTCAAACCAGTTGTATTGCTAAGTGTCTGCCCTGTGCTTTAACGTGGTTTGCACTGTCCTGAATCTGATGCAACTCCACTGCTGTTCTTGCGTTATTGAAATCAGGATTTGCTTGTTCCCTTTGCCTTTTATTCCTATCACGAGTCTGCCAGCACATTTTGTGCCAGGTGTAAAACTAAGATTGTAGCTGCAAATGCTTTGCTGTATTTAGCTCTAGTTGCTATGTGTGGTGGTAACAACCCAAAAATGATGTGTGTTTCTCCCACTGTGGGATAGAATGTCCCACCTCTGTGTCCTGGGTTGCATCAGCAAACACTCCGTGCTCCCATCACAGCAGCTCCATGGGAGTGACTCTCTGGAGAAATAATTTCTATTTACTTAGGGCAACAAGGCAGGGAAGATAGTCATGTGTGCTAGAGCTGAACATCTGAACTCTAGAGCATTTTGTGGTTGATTTTTAGCTTCATCAAGTGTGTGAGACAGCACACGGTCTGGGCCCCATGGCTGAGCCTGGCTTTTCTAGGTCTCTGTGTTCAGTGTAAGAGGGTCACTTCAGCCATCACCGTGCTCTACGCTGTGGATGCAATGAACAAATCTTAGGTCTAACCCAACTATTTGGAATGTTAAATTGGTTAATTGTGGCATTTAAAGGTTTTATATATATATATGTGTATATATATATATATATATATATATATATATATATAGTTTTAAAAATATTCTTGTTTTTATAACAGAGTAATGGGAATCTGCAGAGGGATGGAGTTGAAGTAGTGTGTCAGCAGATGTGTGCCAGTGCTGGATTTCCCAGATGAGGTCTGTGAAGATGAGGAGGAGGTGATCTGGATCCGTGGGGGCTGTTGCAGGGAATGCTGTGGCTGGTTGAGCCTGCATCCGCCTGCTACGCATTCCAGGCTCCCGATTCATCCTTCTCAGCTCTTGCTCATTTTCACCAGTGTTTGGCAAACATCAAGTGAGTCAGAGAAGCCAAGTCCCTTCTTCCCCAGCCAGCTTCCCTTTCTCCCTGCGGGGTGCCTGGGGCCGTCAAGTGTTGCACAGATTGCATCGCCCTCGCGCATCTCGCAGCATTGTCAGCGTTCCCGTGGTGACGGGGGCTGAGCTGGGCTCAGACCTGCCTGTCCTGCCTCTCTGGGGACGTTGAGGCCACACTCAAGGCAGCTATGGGCTCTCTGCCCTCGTGGCATCCACCTCTCTTACCTGCCTGTCCCTGTCCGAGCTGCCGTGTTTTTGTGGCGCTGTGTCCCTGCCTGCACTGGCCGTGCGGTGCTGATGCTTTTGATGGCATCTCTGGCTAGGGATGTTTTTGTGCTCTACAAATTGAGACTGACATTTGCAGCAGGCAGATATTTAGGTTAGACACTGGCAGCCCTGGAGCTCTGAAATGTGAGGAACAGAGGGAGGCCAAAAAAATTCTAAGATGGCCAGAGGCTTTTCCGTTCTCATTTGTTGTCAGGAATTAATTCTTTCAGAATCTTTCCTAGCTGATTAAGTAGGCTTCTTTTGTCTTGGTGACAGAAATTGCTGAGCTGAAAACTTGAACTTCCTGTCATTATGCCTCCACTGTGTAGGAATAATCCAGTATTTCTGTTTCCAGTAGAAATTTGCAGTACTGTTATTCATTCAGTGGGATCCTAGTAGTTTTTCATTTTCTCATTTATTTCTACTTCATTTCATTGTTCTCTGGCACCAAATACAGGAGGGAAAAATACTTAAAAAGTAGATGGAGATGGACCAATGTTTCAGGCTCGCTCAGAGCAGTTTCTTCAATTGTGTGAGACAGTGAATTACTTCAGGTCAGTTTTGATAAAAGATCAAAGGTGAAAGAATACAAAACTGATTGTCGAATTCATCTTTCTCTATGGTAAATATGAATTTGAGGGACAGAAAATGGAGTATTATATCTTTACCTTTTACACAAAAAAGGCAGCGTATCCTTTTGGGCATTGTGAGTCAGTTTGGGAATTGATTTGTGTTCTTCAAGCCTTCTTGAGATAAAAATGTTCAGAGAGTAAAGGTAGACACCAACCCTTGTTCTCACCTCTTCTGTGAGGTTGCACCTGGGTTACAAGCAGGTACACAATTTGTAACCTACTTCTGTTTTCTCTGGGTTTAGCTCACACACACCCCCACCAATTTAGCCCATGAATGAAGTGCTCTCAGGGGAGTAGGATAAGCTCTGAAGGAAAGGATAGAGTAAATGGCAGTAATTGCAGTTGGAAGTGATTTTCTGGGTTAAACAGTGTACAGGTTTCTGCCACAAGCTGAGTGGTTCAGAAGGGGTTGGTTGCTTTTATTTGTTCCATTCAGCCTTGGCTGCTGGGCGTTTATATTACACTGTGGTACTGGATCTCAGCAAGCAGAGCCTATGGATTTCAACTGGCACCAGGAATGCACAGATTCCTGCAACACTACAGCTTCATGATCAGTTCAATCTGCTAATTGCTCCACTCCTAGGGCTCCTTTGTAAGGCAGGGTTTGAAGTGTGGGTCAGAGTAGTGGAGGCAGCAAAGAACATGGGGGACAGTTTTGTAGTACGCGGATGGAAGTGGGAACAACAATTTACACCCTTCCATAGAATCTCTTCCTCTATCAAAAATGGTGCTGCTTTCCTCTGACGGAAAGACTCTGCTAGTCCTCCTTTTAAAAACATTTCTAATGCATCTGGCAGCTTTCAGTATCAGAGAGCAGATGTCAACATAGAAATGTCAAGAAACAGTGGCACTTATTCATGGCCTGAGCCATTCGAAACCTCGTCTGCCTGTGCTGGTGGGGACGTGGCTATGATCTAATCAGAGACTGAATGAATGGGCACAAACACCAGGAGAACAAGGCCCTGGGATGTGTGTGTGCACCCTTGGGTGTGTGGTGGGCTGCTGTGTCCCAGCCTGTTGGTGTGTTTTCCCCGAGCAGGGCAGCGGAGCACAGTGGGCTCCAGTCTGTGCTGGAGGTCACGCTGGGTTTGGTACAGCCAGTGGGGCCCTGCCAGCTGCCTCAGCTGGGGAGCTCTTGGGGCTGTGCACCTCTGGCAGAGCAGAGAGGGGTGAAGAGCAGACACAGAAGCTCTGGAATGGGCACAGATTTTCCAATCAATCTGTGATTCATGCTCATTAGCTTTGAAACACTGAAGAAAGGCGCTTTATGAGCTGGCGTTTCCATTTGTGCTTTAACTGCTTTGCCCAGGCTGAAGACAGAACAATGACTGCAGCACTCATGAAAACAAGGGGAAGAGAAAGAAGGAAACATGTTCTGTGCCTTGTCTAAAGGTCTCTGCCCTGGTTAGAGATCACAGCCTCCCACTCAGCCCTTGGATCTGCTGTTAGCCTCTTGTTTGATGTGAAATACAAGTTAAATGGGTCAAGTGTAGGGCAATTGTCTTTGGTAACTGTGGTAATTTGGGGCGGGGCTGTGGCTGAGCCCATCCCTAATGGGCTACAGCTGTGCAGGACAGGTGAATAATATTAAAGGTAACGAGTCATGGAGTGTCCAGGGGCACTGACCCATCTCCAAAGGGAGCAGAGGGCACACAGGTGCAGGGCATCAACATGAGGGCATAAAAGTTGAGCTGAAGAACAAGAATGAGCCCATGTTTGCAGCCTTCTGAAGTGGCATGGTGTTGTTCTGCATGGGCAGGTGCCTGAAGCCTTGTGAAAAGCTCTCCTGATATTCCATGTACTGTGGCTTGTGCTGCAACAGGTAACAGCTGCCTTCAGAGCTGGGGGGAAAGGTGTGAATATTCCTTCCTGTACTTTGTGTTCCCCACCTGAAAGACAAGCCAGGCCTTTGTTGTTGCATTCGTTTCTAATTAATCTCTTTTGGTAGTGCAGGAGGTGTTTCTCAAGGAAGCCAGGGCCCTTGCAGCCACTGCAGTTGTGTTTGGAGGTGTAAGCGTGTGCAAGCCCGTGGTTAATTATACCTGATGCTGTGTGTGGGTAAATGCCTCTCTCCCCCCTGCTCTTCAGCAGAAATGCTTTTTTCACAGCCACATCCCCAACAGAAGCAGCAGGCGATGGCTTTCAGTTGGGAAACAGCTGCCAGGAGCTCATTATGCACTAATGTACACTCTAAGATTCAAGACTGCTCCTTTGCAGAAGGAGCTTAGGAGTGTGGCCCATTCCAAATGTGGCTGACAGCAATTAGGATAGTGATGTACAGAAGGCCTTTCCTAGAAATCGTTGTAAGCACCAGGTTATACCTCTGAACAGAAATAGTGTGGTCTGGATTGCACTTAGACAGCACTTCTGTATATGGTATCCCAATTTCTCTCAGTGATTCAGGAAAAAAGTCCAGCTGGAAATCTCTTCTGCATGTGGTAGTTTCATCTAAATGGGAATCAGATGCATTTCAAAAACCCAAACCAAACAATTTCTGAGTGTGAGTGGTAAATAGAGTTAAAGAAATTCACCTTTTTGATATAATCCAAGTGATGAAGATATGGTTACAAACTGGTTCGGTATGAGCTGGAGTAAGGGAAGCTTCCTGTGTTGGATGTTGATGCTGGAGCCCATAGTTAAGGGATGAATCACATGGGAAGGCACTGGGGCCCCTTTTCCTTTTCCTTTTCCTTTTCCTTTTCCTTTTCCTTTTCCTTTTCCTTTTCCTTTTCTCCTACCTGTCCACTTGGGAGGATTAATGTGATGATGAATTTTATTTTATTTTGTTTCTCCCAAAGGAGGGAACAAACGGTCAAGCTTTTACTGAAACTTTCTGAGAAAATGGGTACAGTTGATCTCCACAAAAGAAAAGCTCCAGTTAACACAAAGGAGACTGAATGCCTCAGATTCCAGTCTTAAAAGCCTTCAAAGGCCATAATGCAGCAGTGGCATTTGTAATTGTGTTTAGGAATAATTTCTGAAGGTGATCAGGTTATGGGTTTGGGTCTCGGTGTTCCAAGCCTGAGGCCACAGTTGGACAAATGGTGTGAGGCAATGCTGCCACCAGGTGAATGCTGTTCCTGGGAAGCAGAGTCAGAAATT
The DNA here is from genome assembly GCF_027477595.1 of Haemorhous mexicanus. Taxonomy (NCBI): domain Eukaryota; kingdom Metazoa; phylum Chordata; class Aves; order Passeriformes; family Fringillidae; genus Haemorhous; species Haemorhous mexicanus. Next base: position 2,444,211 of record NC_082344.1, read on the forward strand.
CACCTGGGTTTGAGCTCCTCTCTTCCTCCCTGTACAGCACACAGAGGGGGAAGGGATGGAAATGAGCAGCTGGGAGCATAGAGAAGGTGAGGCTGGTTTTTTTAATGAGGGTTTCAGTGCTTGACTAGATCATCAGGGAGAGGTTTTTCACTATTATGTGCCTATAAAGCCCCTTTATTGGTACAGCTTGAAAAGCAGGTAATTATTTAGTGCTTTTTTTCTGAAAATGTCTAAAATGTAATTTGCAGGAACATGAAATGAGAGTGTGATTTACATTGCTGTAGTGCTTGGTTCGACCAAGTGAGATTGGGCTGCCATGCTGCTGGTGGTGATATTAATATGAACTCATTTTCTCAAACAGCATTTTTCATTATTGCAGCTAATGTGCTTCACAGGAGAAAATTGGGATCACTGCAGGCAATTGCTTTGCAGTGGTTTGCCTGGGGCAGCCTCAGGTGCAAGTGTCAAAACAAGGCTGAGGATCCAATGATTCCCAGCTTTTCTGCATCTCTCTTACTGTTGGGGGACCTTTATTCCTCACATCCCTTCTTTTTAAAACCCTGCCTCTTCTCTGTGCTCTTCCTGCCCTTTACTTTTCACCCAAAGACACCTGAGCCCAAGGTTTTCTCAGGGATTGCTCAAAGTATTCAGGCATTCATTCAGGTTGGATGTGCTGTGGAAAGTGGATCCTTACCTTAGATCTGTTCAGATAAAACCCACAGCTCATGTTTAGAGCCTGAGTCGAAGCTTGCTGAACTTAATGGAAGGATTCTATTAACTTCAGTAATTTTGACTGCTTTTTAATGGCTTTGAAATTCATACCATCAGGGCCAAGTTGAATGTTTTCTGGTTTACCTTTGATGTTTATGGCCACATGAATAACTGATTTAGGACTGGTTTTCAATATACTTAGATTGATAAATTCTCAGTCCAGGTGGTTAATCCTTCTCTGGAAATTTTTTCCTTGTTACCTAATGAAATTACTGGCTGGATTTATTGTCATAGTAATGACAGCCATTAGTGTGTATTGGTGTTTGTGGAAAAGATCTGGTACTATCAGCCTGTGTCCCAGTGTGTGCCATAAAATCCAGCAGATACCAGTGGGAACATGCAGCTTCTTCTCTTCCTGAAATATTTCAGTTCACCTTTAAATCCTAAAGGCAGTTCTCAGCTCTGACCTACTGCATCCCAGCAGTGAGGGCTGGGTAAGTCTATCATACACTGCCTTCAGGTGGTGAAATGTAAAGGTGGATTATTCCAGGTGGCATTGCAAGAATTTTTTCTGGGCAGATATTTTCACTTTTTTTTTTTTTTTTTAAATTATGTGTTCTAACCTTAGAATTCAGGCTCCTCTGGTGTTCTACAAGCCTCCCTGTACTGTTGGAAATTAGGATGAGGTTTTGGCAAATCACTTTGTGTCGTTGTTTCCAAAATATGAAGTGAAATTCTTCTTTATTGTGCTTGAATCTGAGCACCCTGGCACTGCCCTGGTAGATCAGACAAAGGCTGTGGCAGGTTTGGAAGGTGATTTCACCCAGGCTGTTGCACTGTTCTGCACTGCTGGAAGCCTTCCTCAGAGTTGTGCAGCTGTGCAGGCAGTGCAGCCTTGAGGATGATCTCAGAGGTGGCACATCCACGTAGTGCTCCAAGGGCAGCAGGGAGGGTACAGGAATTGAGAGATGGTTGGGAACAGTGGCACTTGGGACAGATTTCTCTCAGTGCAGGAGTCGTGTCCAGGGGCAAGGATGATGTCATTGGATGCATGTGCTGACAGAGTGTAGTTAAGATTTACTTGCTGTCACGTGGTTTTGGTGTCCAGCATTTCCCTTTGCTGTTGGCTGTGGTTCAGAGCAGTGGGAAGGGCAATGCAGGCAGTCATTGGCATGGAATGAGTGTGGAGAGGGTGAGCTCCAGAGCTGCACATGCACAGTGAGAACTACAAACAAAATTCCAGGTGCAGCAAACCCATACAAACAACAGCAGGGATTCTTAGGGGCTTATTCTGTTTTCATCACCTTTTGTATTACAAAGTATTTCAGGACAGAGGTGAAAGAAACATGCTTTCTTTACATTGATCTCATTCAACTGCTATTAAAGTTGATCTGAATCTTTAGGTTTGGCCTTAAAGGTTCAAATGGTTGCTGAAGCCCTTTGTCCACTCCGGCCACTGTCACTTCATGCAGTGCTCATGGGATTTTTTTTTTTCTTAGGTGGTTAAATGCCTTCCATGTATCTGTCTCCTCAAATAAAGAACTATTTCTTCAGCTGTTCTAAATCAAGAAATGTTTCTGTAGCCTCTGGGAACTTATTAACAGCAGGGGTTTCACAGCTGGATTGCTGGCACACAATATAGGTGCAGTGAAATAACATGGAGACTCAGAAAATTATGGCAAGGTTTTAGGGCAAGTAATTGGAAAGCCAAAAAGGAATAACTTTTGGAAAAATAATTGTGTTTTGATTCTAGTAAATACAGGGGTTTTATCAGCATCTCTCTGGTGTATAGATATCATTTTGAAAATGCAGTTTATCACCCCTTTCCTTCATTTCTTCTTGTGATCTTTTTGCAGGACATGCCCAAAACCTCTGTCTCACTGGCCTTGGCTGCCAGCCAAGCATTTTGTTCAGAGTTTATTCAAGCTCCTGTCCTTCTGCCATTGGCATTGTCACCCCTGTGCAGGTGCTGGGCTCCCTGAGAGGGAGTGTGACAGCAGGCAGTGGCAGCCTGGGCATGGCCAAGATTAATGAGAGCAGCTTCCTTCCCCCCCACCTTCCCTGTCTTCAGCAGGAGTGCATTCCCACAGCTTGACCTCCTCTCCTTGAAAAAAGATCTCATTTTGGTTTAGACTAGAAAGAAATGAACCCTCAATGATTTGTGCAGTACCTTTTCACAAAACTTTCAATCTGGGAGCTCCAGGCTCTTGTGTCCCCCTGGCACTGCTGGCAGGAGTTTCAGCTCCTCCACCATAAGTGATGTATCTTCAGTCATTCTTAATTAACCCAGGTGCTGTTTTCTTTGAGGTGTGCCAAAGAGGGCAAATAGCATTGGACTTAACTTGGACTGCTGCTTTAAAAGAGTGGAAGGCTCTAAAGCAGCGTGGTGTTTTAGTTCTTGGTGTATTTAATGAGTATATAATTTCAATTATATCTAATTCTCTCTCAGTTTCACTAGTCTTTTTGTGTTTCTGTGCTGGAGCTCTCAAGGTGTTATTGTTCAGAGTAACTTGGGCATGACTTCAGCCTCATGTCATCTACTCTGTATTTGCATTTGTGTATTAATTTGAAGCTCTATACATATTTATTTCTTGTAGTTTACATTTTTAAAAAGTAATTAATATTTAAAAGGCCGCAAGAGTGTTTTTAGAAGGGTTTGTATCCGTTTGACTGCATTTATTTAAACATTCCTAGGTCAGTAGGAGCTTGTGTCACCTCAGAGTTGTTTAGTTCAAGGTGCTGAGAATGTTCAGGGTAACCTGCTAATCACAGCCTGTTTGAAAGGATATTCTGTCACTGAGACTTGCTTAAATCCCAGGCTGCAATCTTCTAATTCCCCTTGGTAAAAGGCATTTCAGTGCTTTCACTGTGCCACTTTAGCAGGAGTAGTGCTGCTTTTCAAGTGGATCTTGGAGATAAACCCTGTTCTTGGTTAAAGACTTTGAGAGTGAAGGATGAACTGCCCGTTTTGGGGTTATTTGCAGACAGGAGGTGGAGGGCTTGACTTCAGAGAGCTGGAATGGAAGTTACAAATGAGGAGGGCTGAGAAATGTTGAGACATAATCAACAACTTTTCTAAAAAATGTGTTTAGTGTGGGGATGGGGAGTGTCTGCTTTTCCCTGTAGGTGCATGTGTGCATCTCACAGTGGGGCATTTCAGCTTTCCATAAGCATTTCTCTCTGTGCAGATCTTTAATGAACATTAAGACTAAGAGCTCCATGGTTTCCTGAGATAAATGTTAGTAATTTTAATAACACACACAGAATTAGTGGGAAATAATTTCATGTAATTTGATCCAAGCCCTCATGTTTCAGACTAGGAAGACCTACTTTGTCACTAGGCTTTTAAAAGCATAACTGGTTGAAAATTAATGAACCTCTGCTGCTGGCTTTGATCTTTAAGGTCCCTTCCCACCCAAACCATTCTATGATTCTGTGACTTGGTTACACCCTCTCTGTGTCAGCAAAGGAGTGGGAGCAGGTTAACAAAGGGATGGTTGATTTTTGTGCTGGAGGACCAAGACCACTTGAGATTGTACCAAAATTCACCTGACAAATTCATAATTGGTGTGTGAAAGGCACCAGCCCTCATTTTTACTGAAATAAAGTAGAAAAAAACCCAAAAGACAGAAATTTCAAAATTAATTTCATCCTTTGTGTTATCAGTGATAATTTCTGGTTTGTATGTTAATTTTCTTGAAACAAGTGTCCAAATCAAAGGCAAATCTTTATGACTCAGATGTTCATTGGAATTAGCATTATCTGCAGCAGGCTTGGAATTTTTCCCTCTGATTATTTTCCTCTGAAGGTTTTTTTTTGCAGGACCAGGCCATGTTTTTGAAGAGACAAATGGAGTAAGGAGATATCTCTGTTCTGTGTTTGTGTTGGAAATAACAAGTAATGCAATTAGGAGATGACTGCATGAGCACTGGCAATTAGAGCTGAGGAAGGTACCAAATGTGTGAGTGCAGAGCTCTATTTCTGTGTCATCTGCACTGGCAGAAAACCAGGAAAACTTCACTCCCATGAGTAGGTTGTTGACTGGTATGTTTTAAACTTTATGGTCTAATTTTGCCCAGCTCTGGTTTTTGAGGTTTAAACCAGGTTTTGGGCAGTGTAATGAACAGGGGAAATTGGAGTCTGTCTCCTCCTTTTCTCTTCTGAGGGTGCTTCCCACATGTGTTTTACCTTGCAAGCTGCTGAAATTTCTACAAATCCAGTATCTCCTCTCCAGCACTCACAGTTCAGAGAAGCATAGCAAACAATAGGAAATAGCCTTATTTTTGTGATTTTATCTCCATCTACTCCATACCAGCTTGCTTGTGCAGGTCCATTTCAAAGACCCTATTTAAAAAAAAAACACCCCAGAAATTGTAGTCTATTTGACATGATGAGGTTCTGAACAAATTGATTTTGTCTGCTCCTGGTGGTCATTATTCCCTTCATGTCAGGGCTGCTCCATTGTTCTGGAAGCCCTCAGTGTAGTTCTGTGAAGGTTATCCAGTTTTCCCTGCCACGCAGTCACAGGAGCCCTTTGCAGTCAATGCAGGTGTCACTGAGCCATGCAGGTGTCACTGAGCCACTCAGGTGTCACCAGGGCAGCTCTGGGGGGCCCAGTGGCCACACAGCCAGAGCAGGGCTTGTGGCAGTGTGACAGTCACTGTGCACTTGGGATCTCAAAGGGCAGAAACAGTCCTGGCCAGGGCAGCAGGGCCTTGCTCCAAGTCCTTACCGTTTGACTGGTCTAATAGGGTTGGGTTTTTTCTTTCTTTTAAGTCTTTTTCTAGGTATCACAGTTTTGGTGGATCAGCCAGGGGCTCTTATTTCTCTGCTGCCTTCTGCATAGAATCCTGGGGTCATTTAGGGTGGAAAAGCCTCTAATATCCTTGAGTCCATCTGTTCCCCCAGCACTGTCAAGCCCACCAGTAAATCATGTCTTCAAGTGCCAAGTCTGTACATCTTTTAAATCTCCCCAATAACTCTCCACCACTGCTCTGGGCAGCCTGTTCCAGAGCTAAACTTTTCCTTTTTTTTTCCCTCTCCTTTTCCTTTTTTCCTGTACTTGGTAGAAATCACAAAAAGCAACGTTTGCTGTATTTTGATGCTTTGGAATTTTAACTCTTTTTCTCAGCTTGGTTAGCAACTATTTGACTGCTACTGTTTCTTATGCCTTCTAAATATAAGAACAAGAAAGGAAAGCAAAGGCAATCAATATTAGCTGCAGCTGCTGGTACTGAGCACAGCCAGTTTTTCAATGTAGAAACTTTGTCGCTAAGCCTATTGTTGCTCCATCATCACCAGTTCCAGTCCCTTGAGATTTTGTCACCTCAGTGACACTGCAGGGGATTATAGTAATTAGCCCAGTCTTTCAGAGACAGCCATTGAGCCTCCTGGAACAGCGTGGCCAGCTTTTGGATCAGTGATGTCACCACCCTGGGGTGGGAGAAAATGGGTAAGGTGCTGTACTCTAAGTGATCAGATGGGTCTGACAGAGGATGGAAAGCAACTGTCCTAAATACCACATTCCTTCTTCTGTAGGGCCATTTCCAAGGACAGGTCCTCACCAAGCTCTAATCAGCACGATTCCTTTGGCTTGTCCACCAGACAGACATCAGGTGACAACAGAGGGCTGACCTTGGGTGCAGTGTGATTTTAAAATGAAGCAAAAATATGTCACACCAGTGGCAGCCACTCAGGCTGTAGTGTTTACAAATGAGTTCCTGCTCTGGAGCTACCTAGAGATGTATCTGCACCTTGGAATTTAATTTGGAATGTCATGTACTTGGATGTAAATCATATATATGTGTTTGTAAACATGTTAATTGTGTGATAAATACAAAAAATAACTGGGTTTTGCACCTTACATCTCAGCATGTTTGCTGCAGCCAGAGGCATCGTTGCCCATGATGGGAGTTTCTGGCATGGTAGTTCAGGGGAAAAGTGTGGGAACAGTTTTAAGGCTTATTTATGGAGGTGTCCTGAGGGAAATCAAGGTAAAACATCACAGCAGGTGATCTGGAGCAGGTTAATCAGCCTGCAGGTGAACTGACTCCCAGGTTGTGTGGCTGTTTACACCCTGTGCAGACTGCTCTCCTGAGTGCTGCGTGGTGCTTAGCATCTAGAAATAGTTTTAGCTTGGGGATTTTTTTTCCCCCATCCCCAGGTTCCTCATTAATTTTGAGTCCTGAGTGACAGTGATTGTTGTTGTTTAAAATGAGAGTTTCCTCTGCAGAAATGTTTCAGCAGGGTGGAAGTTATTTCTTGTGCTTTTCTCTCTTTTTCTTTTTCCTTTCCTCCCGGTCTATAATAAGCAAAGGCAACTTTTGCAGTGGAATCTAGATATTTTTATGATCTGCTAAGATGCCTCATTAAGATGGTTGTACTGACAAGCCATTATGCACCAGAAAAAGTTTCACTTAGAATTTTTTTGTAACCACAGACAGATGTTTTCACTGCAAATTACAAAAAACTCTGTTGAGTTTCTGTGGGGAGTCATTTAATCTGATTCCACACAGGGTGCAAATCCCCATCCCAAGCACCCACAATTGGCTTCTCCTCAGGCACCAAAAGCCTCACACTCAGATTGGTTTTCTGGCTTAGCTGGGAGTGTCAGACTGGAGGCAGGGGTAGGAAACCAATTCCTTGGGGCTCTGTTCTGAGAAGTGCTTCTTTCTCTCTGTGTTTGGAAGAGCTGCCAGTTTTGGAGCCTTGGACAGGCAGCAAGAGGTTGTTTACTGTAATGAATGACTCTCTTTTTAAATAAATATTTACCCTTGGTATTGGGGAATCAGTAGGTTTAATTTGTGCTAGATGGAATGAATAATTTGAGTGCAGTTCAGGCTAAAAGCAGGCAGGGTTGTTAGTTACCTGACTTCCCATTAAATTACATTTATTGCAGGGGAATTGGACCCAGGTGACCTTTCAAGTCCCTTCCAACCCAAACTGTTCTGTGGTTCTGTGGTTTTTGTAGCAGTTTCCAGAGCTGTTGACTCCCAAGGGAAGAACCCAGGAGCCAGCAGTGAACTGGGTCCCTAGATAGGGACACAAGTTTCACATGTTTTGAGCATCACACGGTCTCTTCTCCACCTCCATGGGACTGACAGCTCAGTACCCTGATGCTGGCTGCTACAAAACATTCCTGTAAATTAGAGGGGTTTGTTCATTAACCAGATAAATTAACCCGAGTGATACCACACCTGTTCCTAGAGATACAATACAAATCCAAGTGGAATGCTATGATTTAGAGAGAGTAAGAGGTATCTAAGTTCCAAAAATAGCTCTGGGTGGTTCCTTCAAAAAGTGTAAGAGTCAGAAGATGCATGCATTTAGTTTTTAATTTTACTTTTCAATACTATATGAGTGTTTCTGAGAATTTGAAAAAGAATTACTATTGGCTTAAAACCAAAACTAAACTGGCTTGTGTCCAGTCACACCACCAAAATGCACAGAAATCCTGCAGAGACTGAGCCCTGACACTTTTGGTAGAGCCTGTTCCACTGCTGGCCATGCAGCATATCACAGCTAGAAAAAGTGGTTATCATGGTAAAAATGATTGATTTGATTCCATTTGCCAAATGTGAGGCTTGCTCTTGCTCTCCTGAAGAACTGAGCCCTGCTGAGGTCGCTGGAGTGGGTGTGGGTGTCCTGCCATTCATGGTTAGGTAAATAGGCTTAGTTCATGTGTGTGTCAGGAAACACCATAAGCCAGCTCTTCTGGGCAGGTTGTTTATTCCAGGTGAGTGACGTGGCTGTGCACAGCCTGTGCCTGACCTGCCTGGCTTTAACTGAGCTCTCTGAGCTCCCATGCCACTAATTACTGCAATAGAAATGAAATAGAAATATGAAATAGAGCTTTCTCCTCGCTTTTTGCTGTGAGACAAAACTGTCTCTCTTCCCCACGCTCTGCTGGTTTACAAAATGATGCTCACCAAGACCTCTCCACTTGTGAGGAAAAAACACTTTGTGGTTTTCACTTGGCAAAATATTAGCTTCTTATTTTTCCTTTACAAACACAATTCCTGCTACCATCAGTGAAAATTATAGGGAGATTCTCCAAAGACTTCTAGGTCAATGGGAGCCTTCCTTTGACTTAGTTGGATTTTAATTTGTAAGCATGTAAAAGAGATAAGAAATCCCTAATTATAATTTACTAATGCGTTTTAAGACTCTTGTTACCAGAGGCTTCTGTAGAAATAGAGTTTAATAAGGCTGGTAGGGCTGTAAGAAGTAATTTTCTTCTGCACTGAGCCCTGGGTCAATTAGAAATAAGCCTACTTATCTACTGTGCCTTACAACAGCCCTGTACACCAACTGCCTTGCTCTTTAGACTCTTTGGAGATGCCACTCTTTGATGGATCTTCATCCATCCCAGCATTTGCAGAACTGGGGGTTTCAGTCTTGAGGTGGGTCTGTGAGAGATATACCTGTTAAGAACAGGGGAGGCAACATCCTTCAGAAATTTCTGCACCTCTCTCCTGATTTTTTAAACTCTGCTAAGTGATTAATTCAGCAGAGGTCAGTATGAACACTGATGTCTATGTGTGTAGAGACAGACAGAAAGTGGCTTCTAAGAGTAAAGAAAGAAAACAATTTACCCAATATTTAAGACAAGAGAATCCAGACTACAACAAAATCTATATCAGAATATAGTATCCAGGAGGGTTTCCAGGATTTGCATGCCTTTTGTTAGGAAAAAAAAAAACCCAACAAAAAAAATTGTTACTTGGGATCAATGTAGCAATTTGTTTTTATGATGTTTCAATAGTGCAGTTTCATGGTAGCTCAGGCTGCTGGTGAGAAAGTGGGCAGAGGGAAGGGAGAGAGGAACAGTAGCCAGTTTATTGTGCTGTGTAGATGTTACAGGAGGTACTGTAATGCCTTGGAATGTGTGCATGGAGGGGAAACCCGCTTTGCTCCCCCACTTTGAGAGCAGTGGGAAAAAAGGGTGGTAGGAGGTGGAGGTTACTGCTAAAAAAATTCATCTGCACGATGGTAGGTGTGTGGAACTTGGGTTTTCTCTTTTTATCTGTGTGCATTAATGCAGTGCCATATCTGGTGTCAGAGGTTTCTTACTTTGGTAGGCATATTTATCTGCTCGGGTTATCAGAGTGCTTGGCAAGCCCACAGAGAATGTAGCACTCTACACATTTTACAGAATGTCAATATGCTTTGCTTGAAGAACAATAGGAAATCGGCAGATGAGCCAGAAATACCTGGAGCAAGAGTCTGCTCCCTCTCCTCTCCTGGACCGCAGCCCCTCCCTGCTGTGTTTATTCCTTATCCTCCACCCGTGTTTGTTGCGAGAGGCGGGTTTGCAGAATCTGTACGAGTGTGGCACACTGACGTGGGAAAGCATTTGGTGTGCGGGTCCTCGGAGTCTGGGAACCCTGCGAGCCTCTCTGGCGCATCCCATGTCATTCCCGGGGCTGCTTTCCGCCGGGCTCCCGCAGCATCGCAGCCTCTGTTGCCATGGGGACCGGGGCTCTCCGCAGCGACAGGGACGATCCGCCCTAACGATGCCGTGCGATGGCGGGCAGGGAATGAGCCCCGCCACCCATCCCTGCCCGCCCGGCCGTGCCCTGGGCTCGCAGGCTGCTGCCTTTGTCGTGCCTTGGCTTTGTGGCAGCTGCGCTGCGGTCCCCAGGTGCCCTCAGCGGGACCCGCCCTCGCTGTGCCGCGGCCGGGAGCAGGGGAGGTGTTGGAATTCAGGGAGGATGAGCTTAAGAGGGCTTGCAGCCGAGCTTTGTGATCGTCTGCCTGGAGACATGTGCCAAAAAGCCGGGGGGAGGGTGGGACAGGGACACCCTGTGGGAATAGGGCTGGGAGAAGGGCAATGGGGAAAGACTGCCGTGGGGCAAGGGTGAAGCATTGAGGAAGAGGGGTGGTGAGACTGCTGCCAAAAGGCATAGGGAGATGTCAGTAGGTGACCCTGGAGTCCAGGAGCTGATTTGGAAGGCAGGTGCCAAGCTGGCATTACGTACAGCTCTTGCTGATGGGAGGTTGTTCCCTTCCTGTATGTGTTTTAAACTGTCTTATCTGGGGCACATTGTGGATTTCACCAGCTCCTGGATGCAGCCTGGTGCAGGCACAAATGGTGACACTGCTGATGCTGGCTGGTGACACAGTAGCACAATAGAACAACAGCATTTCTGAGCATCCAGACATTCCCAGGAGTAAGTCTGGGGACAGTTGTGCATAAAGATGAAGTGCCAGAAATAAGGGGTGTGTTCTCGGATGCAGACCTCTGGTGGTGAAGCTGTGCTCTGTTTTTCCATGGTAAATAAGACTTCTACAGGGCACAGCTAGACCTGAGTTACACGTGAGTTTAATCAGCAGGAAGGGCGGTGTTCTGGTTGGGATGGTTTGGAAATGGGATCCCTAAGATGTGGGATCATGAGGAACAGAGCAAAACTGCACATTTAGGCAGCTGAGCACTGCCCTGGAGTTGTGGATTCTGACTTTGTTCTCTTCAGAGGTCCTGTGATGCTGCTCACATCAGAAACTTGGCTGCTCAGGAACAGCCAGAAGTTATATGTTCCCTCCAATGAATTCCAGCTTGGCTTGTGATTCATGGTCTACCTGGACAAATTCTGAGCATTCACTATGACAAATGAAGCCCCTAGAAATGTCACTTTTGCAGTACAAATGCTGCACGAAACGAATGCATTGTGAAAAATAATGTTCAAAGTGTTTCTGGTTGGTGCAGACAAAATCAAATGGATTGGAATTGTAAATTGAAAGATGAAGTGTCTTTCATGTCCCAAAGCTGTGCTTAAAAATAAATGTATTGGTAGTTATTACAGTTATACATATACGTACATACATATATCTAAAATGGAGAACTACAGAGGGGCCTATAAGGAAATTAATAATTTAATCTTCAGAAATCAGGTTTCTTGTGCAGAATGAAAGCCATTCTGCCCCCCATTGAGCATCAAGGGGAAAATAAGTGCTCAAAGCTCTTTAAAGTGTGTGCTGCCTGGGCCTGCTCACGGCAGGGGGCAGAGGTCCCACGAATATACAGTGAGTGATTCTTAACTACAGACTATCTCACAGGACATGTGTGTAATGGGGCTGGATAAAGATTGTGGTCTTAATTAGGAATTTTTTAGGTTTTGAGTGCTTGTCTTTGCAACCTGAATGTTCTTGCACTGTGTGCTGTTGCATGCACATTGCATGATGAAAGTTTTCTCTTAGTGCCTGTATTAGTCCATAAGAAATTGTTACTAATAACAAGTGGTTCTAGTCACGCCCTTTGCAGGGAAGAGGTGCATGTGTTCTTTGGATCTGATATTCACCTGGATTTTTTGTGGTGCAGTTGACTCCCTGCACTTGCTGAAAAGCTCCCAAGAAGGAGCAGCAAAGAGCAGCTTGAGGGGTCTCTCCAAGGAGCCTCGTGGCATCATTTTGCACAGTGAGCACTCAGTGTTCAGCTCTCAGATCACAGGGGTTGTTTTTCTATTTGAGCCTGTCCTGATGAGGAGATGAGAGAAGAGAAATGATGGTAGGTGTGCCTCTTTGTGCTCCTCAAAAGGACAAGGATTTCATGTTGCTTCCCATCTGACAGCATCTTCTTGCACAGCCCCCGTCTCTTCTCCTGGGCTGCAGCTGCATCTTCCCCCACGTCTCACCTTGAGTGCATTCCTGTGTGGTGCAAGGTTAAGCACCTGTCTCACCATTTAGGATGTTGTGGGAGGTGAGAACACACGTAGGATCCTGCCAACCACATTTTGGTTGCAGAAATTCCTTTTCCCAGCATAAGAAGGGGTTAGAACAGCAAGAGTAAATCAATCTGGGAGAAGAAATCACAGGACAAAAGAGCAATAATCAGGTTTCTTGTACCCTCCTGTACAGACTGGCAACTGAAGTGACCATTCCTGTGCACACATGCAGTTTGATGTGTGATTAATTCAGCAGTAGCCCCCTTACAAATGACTGCACAGCAGCAGCTACTCTGAGATCATACACAGCAAAAGCCAGCAGGAGACTTTGCAAAGGTTGCTTCTCTGTCCTCCCTGGGTACAGTTCTCTCTCTGTCTCTGGGGGATGATGAGGTTGTGGAAAACACTGCTCTCCAAGGCACCTGTGTTTTTATGGCAAAAGCCAGCTTGTTTTGCATTTGAAAGATTTGTCCTTCCTGTGTGGTGAAAGGGATCACTAAATCCCAAAGGCATTTCTGCTGATGGCTGGTGAGAAATCCCGTGCTGTTCTCTCCCCTGGGGGAACTCTCTGTGTACTGTGTGCAGTAACACCATAGATTTTATGATGTAACCTCCTCCATGGGCTAAACCACGTCAGAGCAGCAAGTTTGGAGAAATTAGAAATGTATCATGGTGCAAAAAGCAGGAGGCACTGTGCTCTGTCCTGAGTATTGCAGAGAGCAGTGGAAGCAGAGAGGTTCATCTTAAATGCAATGTAAAATCACATTTGTCAGGGTCATAGGGTCTGTTCATGTCTGTGAGCCCCTCTCACACCACAGTTAACACTTTAGGGATGGCTGTGCCCAGCAGCACTGCTGAGCTGTGCTGCTCTTTCTGGTTCTTGCAGTGGGAAGAGTTTAGAAGGGAAAAGCACCTGGGGAGCCCTGGGTGGGTGCTGCCAGGCAGAGATAACTCCAGGCAACAGGTGGGAAGAACAGCAGCACCCCTCTGCCAGGGGGTCAGGGCATTGCCTGCACATTTTCCTCAAAATTAGAGTGTCAAAGTACCCTGGGTGTCATTGTAGAATCATAGAATAGTTTTGGTTTGGAAGGGACTCTTTTAAAGGCCTCCTGGTTCAAACTCCCTGACATGAGCAGGGGCATTGTCAGCTACATCAGGTTCATCATCGAGTCTTCTCCTTAGTTTTACTGTAGGCTTTCTGTAAGGAGGCACTCAGGATGCTTTGCTGCTCTGTTTTCCTCTCCCTGCTAGCTCCCAAGTGGCAGAACCTGAACTGGTGGCACCTGTCTGCCAGGGCTATGGTAAGAGGAGGATGGGCTCAGTGGTTGTAGCAGTGTTTCAAGACAGCAGAATTGCCATTTCCCTGCTCTGGAACAGACAACGTGGAGGGCACCTTTCCCAAGAGAAGCTTAAAATTAGTGGGAAAGTAGTTTATCTTTTATTTTAAGCAGTAAAAACCAGTTGCCCAGTGGACAGCTTTTTATTCCTCTCAAGTGCATTGAAGTATTGAACAGTATTCACTGTGTCAAAGCCTGAGAACACAGCTGAAGGCAGAGTCGAGTGCTGGCACCTGGGGATCAGGCACCTGCTTTTCCTTAGACGGGCAGAGCCGAGGCAGCTGGGGACAGACGGGGCTGGAGTGCCACCGTGTGGTGACAATACACCCGGGGAAAACATTATTTGTCGCTGGGAAAAAAAAAACCCCAAGTATTAAGCAGACATTTCTTTCCCCTCCCCAGGCTCGGCTCACTCCTGGCTCCTCTGGACTCCTGCAGTAGTGCAGGGGATGCTGAGCTGTTAGAGTGGTAGTGGTTCCTCTCTGCTACACCTTCCCTCTCCTCAGACGTCGAATTAAAGAGTGATTTTTGTTAAGAAAGCCCTCTGCTGTGTGTCCTTGTGTCCTCAAGGAGGAGAGAGGGTGCCTAAAGGAGGAGAAGGGACTTGTAAATCCTGTCTGCTGGCTGGTTGCAGTTAGAGAGGGGTGAATCCTAGGGACTGTGTTGTTCTCTTTAGGATTTTGAAAGGTTTTCAACTGTTTCCCTTCAGTATGGAAAAGTTGATGTCTCAGGATATCTCTGCAGTGTGGAAGGCTGGACAATGCAGTCACCTTGAAGCCAGCACCAACAAAGACCAGACAAGCATGGGAGCACAAGGCTACAACTGAACCCCAGCTGAAAGAGGTGGCACAAAGTGCTCAGGTGCCTGTGCTGCTTTTGCAGCTGAGCAGTGTGCTCTGCCATGTGGGTGTGTTGGCTGACTCGGTGCTCTGGCACCCTGCTCCATTGCACTGTGTCAAATCTCTGTCAAAAGACTGGTGATTGTGGCTTTGCTTGAAGGTTTTGGATTCAGAGAGGTTCCTGAGGTCCCAGATGAATATACAAGTGCTTGACTAGTCTGTTCCTTCTTTTCTGGGAGCTGTTCTACTTTACATAAATAAGAGTTTTAATTGGGCCATGATTTCATTGAGGTGATAGGACACCTGGTATTTTAAATCTAGGTTTCTTGCATCCCTGGCAATGTGTAAAATGTTAGCTAGTGTTTGTCTGTGCTATCTCCCACTGGAAAGTCCAGCTTTTGCCTTTTCCATGCAGGCCAGTTAACTCTTGTGGTGAAAACCCATCATGTACAGTTGTGCCAGCAGCTTGTCTTGAAAAAATTCCTCTGTCTTGAAAGGAGTTCTCAGTCTGGCAGCTCTGTGAGCCAGGAGGGAGGATCACCTCTGTTACACACTCTGCTCACAGGTGCATGAAGAGGGCAGAGTGGAATTAAAATGCTGCTGTAATCCAGTGCTGGCTGTTGTAGAGATAGAAGCTTGTTTTGCTATTTGCAAGAGCTTGAGGATGATAAACTGAAGGAAAAGCAGGGATGAAGTATGTCTTTGGTCTAGACAGAGATGTTTACAGTTCTTTTTGTCTGTCTTTGTAACATTAAGTCTCTACTTGCTGCCTTTATCCCTTTCCAATGCAGAGCTCAGCCTTAAGCCGTGTGAATGAATCATCTGCCCTTTTGCCACATGTGCACAAATGAAATGTCCAGCTCAGATCTGGACCTCTGGCAGCTGAGGGCCAGCTCTGCCTAGATTTGTGCAGAAGTATTTCCAGCCCACCTCGGCACACAGTCAGTTTAGCCCCAGTCAGGGGGGCTGAATGTCTGATGTCTGATTTCCAAATGAGAGCATCTCTTCTGTGACTTGCAGAGTAAAGACAAAGAAATGGGTAAATTGCCATAGTCTTTATTCATGATTTTTAGTGCTGTTGTCTTGGTGAAATGTGAAGTCACTGAGTGTTGTAGGAATAGTGAAGTGATGAACACAGCTGAGTTCCAGCAAGGCTCCCAGTTACATCAGGCCTGTCAGATTACAGTGTGCTTTTGCAAGGAGGTGTTTTTGGTCGTGTTCTCTGCAGTGCATTTTCATGTCTTCATCATGGTAAGATGTTGTTTGGGAAAGTGGTTCAGACAGCTCCCTTTTTGTAAGGTCTTTGTTCCCAAGGCTCCTGAGAAGTCCCTGAGTGTTTTTCAGAAGTTATTCTTGTTAGAAAGATGGTACTTTTCAAAAGTGAATGTGATTAACCTTGACAGAGCACTGCCTCTGTTCTGTGAATTGGAAGCCATTCCTGTTAGTTGTTTGAAAAGACAAATTTTTCATCCTCATCTTGCCCAGGAATTAATGGAAAGGGAAGGCACTTGAGGAACAGGCTCATGATAACATGTACTTTGTGTGAGATGCTTCTGCTGATTCTGGGTAGTGCTTTTGTTTCACACAACTGAAGGTGTACTGGCGTGGACAAGCTCTTTAACCTGCTGAGTTCACAATGAAAGAAAATGCTGTGCATCAAATACATATTTTTGTGTGTGTGTCTTTGAGGAGTTTTTCAGTCTATGGTGCCATAAACACAGGCCTGGAAGCCAAAACCTAAAAATTGTACTGCAGTATTACTTGTAGGAAGGACAAGGAAAAAGCCAGTATTTGAAAGTGAGATTTGCATTACACTTGTAAGTCATAGAAGGACAACAACCTACATCCTCTGTGATGGCTGAGGAATCTGTGTATTTAGCTGACTCCAAAATTCCTTTTAAAATTTGTACTACTTAGGAAAGCTGTTTGTAATAGGTTATGAAATGCTTTGAAAAGGTCACCTGGCAGGTGCTCACTGAAGAAGGTAAATGGTGGCTCCAAGAGCAGCAGGAGCTCAGGAGGGAGGCAGGGCCCTTCAGCAGAGCCCTGCACCCTGCTCAGGGGCCTGGGTCTGGATGGGTTTGGTGTTGAGATCTGACTTTGTGGCTGTTGTCTGTCATGCAGGGAAATATGTCTTCATTTCTGCTGCTTTGGGAGTTTGGATCTGCTCAGGTGCTTCCTCTAGAAATTCCCCTGTACTTTGTATCTGTGGACTTGACAGAGATACCAAGGATTTCACGGTGGTTGTGCTACAGGGAGTGTCTTGTTCAGGGCTGTGTTTCAGCCATCCCAAAACTTTGTGTTTGGGTTGCTTTGAAGCTGAAATAGCTGTCACGGGCCGTGTCAGAACTGTGGCCAGCAGGTCAAGGCAGGGGGCTGTTCCCCTCTGCTCCCTTCTTGTGAGACCCAGCTGGAGCCTCCAGCCTTGAGGGACCTGGCACAGGAGAGACAGGGACCTGTTGGGGCAGGCACAGGAGAGACAGGGACCTGTTGGGGCAGGCACAGGAGAGGCCGTGAAGATGCTCAGAAATGGAGCAGCGCTGCTCTGGAGCCAGACTGGGAGAGCTGGGAGTGTTCAGCTGAAAGGGGCTGCAGGAGAGCTGGAGAGGGGCATGCAGGGCTGCACAAACTGAGAAAAGGGTGGTTTGGGAGTAGATATCCAGGAGAATTCTTCCCTGTGAGGGTGGTGAGGCCCTGGCACGGCGTGCCCACAGAAGCTGTGGCTGCCCCATCCCTGGAAGTGTCCAAGGCTGGCTTGGAGGGGGCTAGTGGCAGGTACTGGGCCAGTGGAAGGTGTCCCTGCCCATGGCAGGGGGTGAGATGGATGAGCTTTAAGGTGCCTCAGACACAGATCGCTCTGAGACAGCGGGAAGTGTGAATCCAGGGCTGCTTTAGCCTTGCTTGGCCGGGAGAGGGGGATCGTTTGCCATCCATTCCCCGGGCACTCCTGGTGGGAAGCGCGGCACTGACTGCTTCCCGTGCCTCCATGTTTCCGGCAGAAACCAGCCTGTGCCGCAGGAAATGCATCTCTCTTGCTTAGATTTGCAAACCTGGCTTTTCAGTGGCTGCAGAGGGGGACCGGGACGGGTCCCTAGCGGCTCCCGAGCCCTCGGCTTTGCGTTCCCGGCGTTTCCCTCCGCGGCTGGGCGCGTCCCCGCCCCGGGCGCTCTCCAGGGTGCTGGGCTCTCTCCAGGGTGCTGCGCCCAGGGCCCGTGGGGGGCGCGAAGCGCTCGGCCTCGGGATTCACTCTGCAGCGAATTCCTTTCGGCTTTTTACTGTCCTTTCCAAAGAAATGCCTGCTAAAGGCGCTGTTTGGATGTGTATATGGAATTCAGTGTTCCACAGGCAATAATGCTGTGTCTGTACTGGTTTGGTCACCCATTGGGACCCCTGAAGTTATTTGCTGGGGGGAGAGACTCCAAAAGTAAAGGAATCTCACCTTTTTTCCTTGGTGAGGCAAAGATGGAAAACATCTAGCTTAGAAAACATGTTCTATACGTTACTGTGTTTACAGTGGTTGTTAATTTGGGGTGTGTTTTAGATAGTGTCTGGAGCTTCTGGGAGTCCTTAGTGCAAAATATTATCCTCTGGTTTTATAACCAAGTAGCAGACAGGCCTTCTCTTGTTAGAAACAGTGGGGAAATCCATGTGTGTACGTATTAAATAATAATTGTGTGAGTACCAATCAGTCAAGCTTTTTGATTTGGTCACTGTGGGCAGGTAACCTTTGATTTAGAGGCACTTAGAGCCCGTTCAAGCACAAACCTGTGTTGCCTGGACTCACACTGGAGTGCAGGCACACTTCTACACATAACAGCAAGCTTGCTTAAGCAGAGCTGATTATGTGCAGCAGCAAGGTTGCAACTGAAAGGACTTAAAGTTGATGAGATGTGGGTCACACTGGCTTAAGGCTTCCAGTGGCAAACAAGTCAATTTTGCTGTTATAAGCTCTTGCTGCCCTGGTGTAATTATTTTTCATATAATTATAGTCTGTAAAATTATTTTAGTTTACATCACCCTCTTGGCTTTGAGAGAACAGAACTCTGTTTGCAGATCAAATGATGTTTCTGTTCACCTGTTTATACTACATCCAGCACTGTAGTTCAGCCCCACTATTGTAACTGGATAGTTTGTGAATGAACTAAACTACTTCCTCAGGGAGGTCAGTGGGGTTAGAATGGAGAGGCCTCCTTTTCACTCCTCAGGCTGGTCATTGGCAATATTCCCCTTGCTTTTGGGAAAAGAAGCTAATAGAACTTTTCTATTACAAGTGGTAGGATTGATCCATCAGGAACACAAGTGAAATATATGCAGGTATCTCGCAGCGTGACACTCGCTTTTTGGGACTCCTTCCCAGATCATTCCCCTTGAGCTTGACAGTGTCCTGTGTCAGGATGCAGGGCTGGAGAAGGAGCACTCCTCAGGCTGCTGGAGCCCTGCTCCTGGCACCAGGAGGCAGTGGGGGAGCAGCAGGCTGGAAGCAGAGCCCAGCAAGCTCCCCTGCTCGAGGCTGTGGTGACATTGCGGGCGCTGTGAGTGCAGCAGGTGCAGGCTGGGAAGGTGCCCTGCAGCAGGGGGGAGCCTGCTCCTTTGCAGCAGATCCAGCCAGGTAACTGCAGGGGGGAGGCAATGCCGGGAGTGAGCCTAGGGAGTGCAGTGTGCCCTTTGGGAACCACACCCAGCAGGTCTGGAGCACCTTCACGCTGGCCCCTTGGATCCTTTTTGTGTTAGCAGCAGCTTCTGCCCTCGCAGGGCCGGAACCAAACACAGTAAGCAAAGGTGAAAGCAGGTGGGGCAGGAAGGAAGACGGAAAGGCACATTGCAATGTTGGATTAAATGGTCAAAGTCCTGTTCTCAAACCCATTGAAATCCATAAAATGTCTGCTGCTGCCCTTAGTGAGCCATTGCAGGAGGCCCTGTTTGACTTAGTTAAAATAGAATGTGACATCAATACTTTCCATCAATACAAAAACAAATACAAGTGGAGCTCTATTTGGAGTTAATGCAACTTAGGGATCATTGGAAAACCACAGGATGGGTGCACTTGCTAGAAATACCTATCTGTAGTTTATTTAGGGTTCTGATCAAGCAAATGTGCTTCTTGAATTGCCAACTTGGATGCAGCTGGGGTACCTCTACCTCATAATTGGGGTATTTCTTTAAACCAGAGATATCAGTCTCTGAAGGGTCTTTCTACATAATTTTTTTGGTGTTTGGGAGGTTTTGGTGTATGAAAAGTCTTTCTTTGCCGTGGCTTCACTGGAGCAGCAACAAAGGCTGACTGTAAGGATTTTCATGACTCTATAATGGCAATTATCTCATCTTGGCTCCTTGCTGGTCTGTAAGCACTCACCTGTGGCAGGGGTACTTTGGATACATAGTGGGGCAGCAGAACTTGGCCTTCATATGTTGTGGAATCTGTGTAACTGGAAATGCCTGGCACAGATGCCAAGCAGTCTGAGACAACCAGAAGCTGCTGGAGTACTTGAAATTATCATCCATGTTTGTCTTTTTCTACTCTTTGTTAGGTACCCAATTTTGACCACTATTGGAGCCAGAAGACTTTGGTCTCATCCCACAGTGACTGCTCTTATTTTACTAGGAACATATTATCTCATTTTCTTTGTCCATAATAGAGGAAAAATAATTTTATAAGAGCAGATGACCATTTTCAGTAACTCTCCCAAGATGAAGGTAGCTAGGCAGTGTCTCTTTTTTCCCCCTGGATTCATTATTAGTTGCATTTAATGTTTGTCAGTGTTGAACTGAAGACCTTCAAGACAGAAACCTGCTCTGTGTGTGTGGGTGGTATTTGAAATGTTGCTCTATCTTCTGTAATAAATTCTTGGTGATGGCCACTAAAGGTGGCAGTGCTGTGATCTGTACTCTGGTGGTCTGGCAGGAAAGAAGGGAAAGATGTTAAAACTGGTCTGATTTAGGGCCATTCCTACCTCAACTTGCCTCTTTCCATTTCTTTGGTATTGCCTGCTTTTCAATTAATAAAGTAGATAGACTCAAGGTACAGAAAAAGGCAGGACATGGTTTTATATATCATCTTCTCCATTCCAGTTCAATGTCACTCATTTCTAGCACAGAACTTGGAGAAGACCACATTGTCTTTGCATATTGAGTAAAATAAGAATGAGAAAGTGTAGAGCTTTTTTTTTTTTTTTTAAACCTTAATGTATTTTCTCTCAGGAAATATAAAATGAAACCTATACAGCGTGGATATGTGATTGCTAACTCACTTCCAGTGTCACTGTACCTTTAGAATTACATGCCTGTAGAATAACTAGTATGTGACTAGTAACTAAGGGTGTGGGTTAAACACTGACTGACACAGGAGGCAATTTATAACTGTAGCCTGTGCTTCCTTAGTTAGATTTTACATTCTGCAAGGATTGCTTTGCTGCTTTTCCAGGAATACATAGTCCTGTAGGCACTGAAATGTCTGGGTATGCTAATACACACAATCCCTTGGAATACTTTTAAACAATTGAATTATGTTGTTACTCTGCCCCGGAATTTCCAAGTTTTTTTGTGCCTGTTAAAAAAATTCCACCACCTCCATCTTGCATCCCTCAAGAGGTGGTGTGGAGAGAAAGAGCTTCCTGAGCAGAGGGGGAAGGCTGCCCACCCCTGCCATTTAGCCTGGCTGGAATAGCAGCAGAGGGAAAGTCTATCCCCCTGCTGGTGGGTGGAGGTGAGCTGATTCAGTGAGCCCGGGCTCTCTGGTTTCCAGGCCACTCAGAGCTGTGTGCCCACCTCCAAGCCTGGCATAACCTGTCCTGCCTCTCTGCAAGGAGCAAAAGTTTAAATCAGTGAAGGATCTGTAGGCACAGGGATGATGGTTGTGGCAGATTTTGCAAAATTCCTCATGCATGCACCTCTGCAGTATAGTGCAGAACTTACACAGGGCATTGCTTTGGAGGGAGCTTAATTCCCTTAGGGAATTGTAACCTGCCTTGTCCAGAAAGGTTTTCCATGACAGTGGACAAAACACTGAGCTGGCCAGTTTTCATCCTGGCCAGCTATTGCCTAGGAGAGCCCTTTGCTGTTTTTAGCTGTTTGAAACTGGTTTGGATTTCCAGGCAGTTTCCTGAATATTCTAGACCTTAGAGCTGGAAAAAAAAACCAGTCTCCATTCTGGCTATGAAGCTTTTCCCACTCCATCAATGCCTCTCTGTTTTTCTGCAGGTTTGGGAACAATTTTGAGTCACACTTCCTCAGCATGGCTTCTAGGCTTGTTTTAGCTTTGTTTTTGCTCTGCCCACGTGATTTATGTGGAGAGAAGCTCATTTTTGTGGGCTGGACCCCTGATAGTGGATATGCTTCAGGGAACAGAATCCCTTGTGTACATCCCCTCATTTTGTACTCGATTACTGCTGGGTTTCACCCACTAGGTTTTTACAGACTGCAAATGCTGATTTGCTCAGCAAGTCAAGCCTGTCTGCCTGAGAGCTGGCAGGTGAAGCCCGGTGCTGGTCACAGCTGTGGCCATTGGAGCACTGCAGCCAGCCCTGAGCATCTCAGCTGGTGGGGCAGGCCAGAGAACAGAACCTAGGGACTGTGAAGTCAGCCCATCAGGTCAGGGAGCTGATGCTTAATGCCAGCTTGGGAACAGGCAGGAGCTGGAAGCCCAGTGGAGCATCCCCATCTTGGTATCTCACAGTGAGGTTCATCTCTTGGAGGCTGCTCACAGACCACACAGGGCTCTGGACAGGCTGAAGCCCTATAGGCTTTGTTATCCCAAATGGGAATTTGTGGAATCTCACGAGTTCTGTATTTCTGCATTCTGAGCTGAGGATGACACATGCATTTCAGAGAAAACCCACCCTTTTTCTGGAACTGTGTTCTTCTGTTATTGTGCATCTGCCCACTCTCCCACTCCCCTCCCACACACGGTTTGTGACAGCATCACTGTATGTTCTGCTCTTCTGATGTAGCACCTCCACAATACGTTTTCTATGTTTAGGGGAAATTGCTCAGTCTCCATTTTTTTACTTGAAAATGTAATCTTCAGACTGATGTCTGCAGTAGAATTTGTTTTTGTTAGCATCTCCATATACAATGCGATGACAAGACTGTTCCTACTTTTTTGGGGTTTTTTTTTAGGAAAATCTGTCTTAAAACAGAACAATTCTTTCCTGCAGGGACATAAGCTGTGTCAAATATTGATAGTTCATGTTCTTCTCCCCAGAGAAGATGTGTTCTTTCCAAAATAATTTATCAAAAGTAACTTTTTTTATTTCTTTCTTCCATATTTGTATGTCCCTTTGAGGTTAGGGAGGAAATGTCTGTGGTACCTAGTAGTGAACTCCTATAGCTGGCCTGAAGTTCTGCTTTATCAGTAATTCTGTAAAGAACATTTGCTATTTCATTTCCTCTTACTTGGCTCCAGCTGTTCAGTTGCAGTGTCTGATGTCTTTCTCCTGTGTGACCTTGTTTAGAAGGTACATCAAGTCCTTGGTTAACTTGTAAGAGAGTTTCCTGAAAGAATAATCATTTGATACTGAGGTGATGAACCTGTGTGTATCAGTCATCAAAAGATGACAAATGGTTTGATAATGATGACTGCCATAAACCCTCCTGTGTATCCAACCCTACTGTGTGGACCCTGTTGCAGGATTTAAGCATTTAGTGGCTTAAACACCTTGAACCCTGTTCTGGGGAAATCCTAAGACTGGGGTTTTTAAGTGTGGTGGCTTGTGATTTGGTCTTATTTTCAAACTCCTTGTTTAAGATCCCATGAAGAGGTTGGAAAGCTCTCAGGAAAGTTCAGTTCTAGACTACCAGCTCTTAATTTCTGGTTTACAAGTGATGCTACCTGTGAGGTTCATACAATGTGAAGAAGACAAGGCATGCCAGAGCCCTATCAGGGATTCCCTCTTATTTTATTCCCATGGCTGCCTCCAGCTGTCTCACTGCTGTAGTGGCTGTTGCTGCAGCCACTTGTGTTAGCCACAGCTTTGTGTAGCCTAGTTTTCCACAAATGGGAACAACTGGGAGAAAGTCAGCCTGTATGAAGAGAGGAGCCAGAAAAAGCTTGGCTGACACTTCCTGCCCTGCTGCTTCCCATGCCTGCTTCCACTAGGGTAATGTCTTTTGGATTGAATGCACAGATGACTGTGCATTCAAAAATACAAAATAGATCCCTGTTTTAAAGATGCTTCTATAATGCTTTGTAGTTTTCATATATAATCCATTGTAAAGATTTGGTCCATGATATTCTCGAAGTGAAACCTTATGGTAACAACAGAAGTCATCAATGAGAGTTACTTCCATGGTGACTCCCATCACTGAATCAGTGGTCCTGCTTCATATGAACCAGAGACCACCAAGTTCTGTGGGTAGCATGGCGTTGTGAGGGTGGAATTCAAGCTGGTCTGTGAGCTGCTGTCAGGTCTGTCACTTGTGGTGGGGCTGTGTTACAGAGGAACTTGTGGTGCTTGGCTCTAGGGACAGTTCAGTACAATTCCCTGAAGGCAGGGAATGTATTGCAGGGGGAAGCTTGGCTCAGGGAATTGTTTCTTGGATTTGGTGGGGTTTAGTGCTGGTGTCGGTGAGCTGCTGCATCCCTGTGGCTCTGGGGTGGTGACTAAGCCAGGGATGCAGATGGCTCTGCTGCACTGGGGAGTCGCATCCTGCCTCTCCCTCAGCACCTGCCTGAAGAGGCCGGAGCAGTGGTGCTGGAGGGAGCTGAAATGGGATCAGTTGTCTGCTAGCAAGCAATGCAAAGCCTCTTTCCATCTACCCGTGGCCTGTTTTGATGAATAGAACTTGATGCTGATAACGATAAGAGTCAGCCGAGCAGGCGGGAGCAGAACTTTGATGTGCTGGTTTAGCAGGGGGTTAAGCAATGAGGAATGACAGACCCATCTGTCTGGGATATTAGTGCCAGTAATGAGTGTTCCGAACCCGAATGGTATCTGGGGACTGGCGGTGACTAAGTAGCGACATACTGTCACTGTCTCTTTTGGTCGCTGCCGGTCCGCAGGTACAAGCGCTGTCCGTCTGCAGGGCAGGCCTTCAGAAGCTGTTTTGGGAAGTGCCAGAGAGCAGCTTTTGGGGTTGAAAAATAACAAGCAGCACCCCTGGTGGTATTATTTTTACTTAGGTGGGGTTGAGCCGAGCAGGGCAGGCTGAGCCCGGATTACGCTGCGCGCTCTGTGCTGTCCCTCCTCGCTGCTGAATGCAGCTCTCCCGATGCAGCCTCACGTGGCTGCAGAGAGCCACAATGAGGACTTGAGCATTGCCAGCCCTTTCCAGGCGTCTCTCCCGCTGCCTGCAGGTGAGCAGGCTGAGCCTGGGCTCTCCCAGCCCCGCGCATTTTCCTCCCGGCCTCCTAGGACCGCCTCGGCAGCGAGGGAGGATCGTGAGGAGGAGGAGGAGGAGGGGAGCAGCAAGGCGTGTGCCGGGCTCCGGCACAGCCGGTCGCAGCAGCAGCAAGTCACTAAGTCAGACTGCACCATTTTCTTCTCACCCTGCGTGAAGGCGATGTGAGAAGCTGACGGGAGCTGCCCCCTCCCCCTCTCGCTGGGGATGCTGAAGTGGAGCCCTCCTCCCAGCCAGAAGACGCAGCCTCTCCGGAGGAATCCCAAAAGACCTTCCCAATTTGGTGATGTGTGTTTAAAGGCCGAATTTTCTTTTCCTTTTTTTTCCCCCCCTTCTCTTTGGGTTTTTTTTTTTCCCTCCTTCCCAGCTGAGTCTGAAGCCCGCCTTCTCTTGCAGGCTCTGCCAAGCTGAAGGGCTCGCAGCCTGCTAGGAGCTATTTTGTGGCTGCTCCCTGCTCGCCTGCGTGCGGCTGCGGGCACTTTGGCACCCTGCGTGCTGGACACGGCTCTGCTGCTCCCCGGCCATGGGTGCTGCAGGGGCTGGGGCAGAGCCGTGACCTTTCCTGGGCTGCCCGAGGAGGAAGAGTGGATTACGCCGTGAACTTCTGGCTCGCAGCCAGTGCCCTTGCGGAAAAAATAAATCACCTGGATATCCGCGTGTGCTGGGGACAGCTTCCTTGGAGCTGGTGTTCTCCTCGCCAAAATGGCTCACGCGGCCGCTTCCATTAAAAAAGTTCGGGAGTCTGAAATCGAAGAGAGGGAGAGAAACCTTGAGAAGGAAAGGAAAAGACAGCGGAAAATCTCTAGGGCTGATCGGAAACGCAAGGTATGAGGGGGAAAGCAGCCCCCTTCTCCCTTTCCCCCCACCCTTCCTCTGTCTGTGCAGCACTTGACAGGTGTTCTCTGCCGTGTGCAATGCTCTCCCCTTCATTTCCCAGACCTTTCCCATCACGTTTCCCTTTTGCATCCCTTCCCATCCCTTGTGAGCCCATCTGCAGTGAGATTAAAGTGCTGCCAGCCACGGCAGCCCCCAGCCATGCAGGGAACATGCACATAAAGATGGCACACTGGTGTCTCCGCTTTCCCTTCATCCCAGAAGGCCTGGAGCTCCCTGCCATGGTTCCCAGCCAGGTGCTCCAAGGCCCTTGCTGATCTGGAGAAGCTGTCAAGGCAGGGAGGTGGCTGTGCTTGTGCTTTGCAGCGTGAAGGTGCATTTCTCTACTTCCCAACAGCATTTCTCCCCCATTTCCCATTTTTAGTTCCGTTTCCCACCTCCTCAGCAGGGCTCAGTGCTGTGTGTAGGACCCGCCTTGGGGTGCTGGGAGCATCAGCTGAGCTGTGTTGCAGTTTCTGGGTGTCACCGAAGGGATTCTGGGCTTGCCGCTGTGATTCAGTGTATTTACACTGCACACTGCAGGTATATTTGTCTAGGCAGGGCCTGGCACACAAGTCTGCAATCTGTCAGGTTTTCCTCTGTTCCTGATGGCAATTTCTAGCTCTCTTGAGGGGGTTCTGAATTTGGAGGAGGTTTCTCACGATTTATAATTAATTGCTGTTTTCCTTCTGTGATAGAGGGAATGGTAACTCTCATTGTCTTGGGGTGAAGAAATAGGGAGCAATAATAGAATCAGTAGAGGTGATTTGTTTGCCAAATCACTCAATAGTTTCCAAGAATACAAAAATACAGTAGTGGAGAAAATACTAAAATGAAGGTTCTCCTAATCTTAGCTTTAGGACTGTGATACATGGGGAGTGCCTGTGTTAATGCTTTCTCATTGCTGTTTCTTTCCTCCCATCTCTGGATTCTCTAGCTTGTGATAGGCATTACCCATTCCATGACACCCTGTTTTCATCCATTCTTTGTTAATTTCTCTGGGAGGGAAAATATCAAGAGGCAATTCCCCCCCTGCCCCTCTCCCCTTTCTGCTACATTGCATGTAAACACAGATATCTGTGAAAAGAAAAGCCTAGAATTCAGCCATGTAATGTTGGAATTTACAGATCCTCTTGGCAGATCTCTAGAATGCAGAAGCCATCTGCTCCCTTGGCATACCTGGGCAGTTTTGAATTTGTTTTGCATTCAGTCTGAAGGCTTTTTATATTCTGAACTGCACGGCTTAAATAAAGTGACAGAGGCCGTTTGATGCCTGTGGGACCTCTGGGTGTGATCTCTATGACTTTTCCAGCGCTCACTTTGTGGAGTTCATTAAGTCACATCCAAATTGTCTTTATCAAAAACAGGAATGTCATTTCTAACATAGGCACTGTCTGGATGCTGGGCAGGGCTGCTTGGAGCAGATTGTGATTACTCTCCTAATCCCTTAAATGGGGCACTGCAGCATAAGGTAGTTTTTGTGATTACATTTTTGATTGTGGAATCCTCTGCAAAACAACCTTTAAAAAAAAATGTACTTGATGTGTGGATGTCCTTGCTGGAAGGGCTTTTTTTCCTGTCTGCCCAGCACCCATCTCAGCTCCTGAATTGCAGCGTGCGCTGTTTTCCCCGATTGCCACCCGTCCTATTTGCTCAACGTGTTTGATTGCAGTGCCTGTTGGACTGCTTTAATTCAAGCTGGATGCAATGAACGCTGCCCCTCCTGCTCTCCCAGTTCCCGGAGTGCTGCAGATCCCTGGCTGCCAGCAGGGAGGCTCAGCCCGCATCCCTGTCGGTAACCGAGTGTGCCGACGCAGGCTCCTCTCCAGATTGCTGGATCCGGGGATCACCAGCGGGCTTTGCTTGGAAAACACGGGGAGCACTCCAGTGCTGTGTGCCTTCCCTCCTCTTTAATATTCCACCCCTGCTCCTGGCTGCCTGCTACTGCGGCTGTACCTTGCTGTTACATAAACAAGTGCCTGGCTGCACCCTAAACTTGCCTTCAGTCGGATGGAGGGGGTGGGTCAGGCTGGGCTTTTCCACCCTGCTGCTCATGCAGGAGGCACACAGGAGCACAGCCGTGAGTTGTTTATGTCTGTATCCATCCATGCCCGTGCTGTGCAGAATGCAGGGTGCAGGGCAGATCAGAACTGTGGGTTTGTGTGCACACCCATCACACATGCACACAACAACCCAAACAGATAATATATATGCTACATGTAGTCTTTTTATTTAATCCTTGGTGTAAGTGAGGTACGTATCTATGAGATGTTTATGTATCTGTCGCTTTAATTCCTGAAGAGCAATAAATGGTTTTGCTGTGAAATGGGATTATCTCCTAGTAGGGGCCCTCCCAGGTTTTGTTGACTTTCTTGGAAAATGGAGGCTAGGAACAAATTAGGTGTGCAGGTCCATGAGAGGCAAAATGCAAATGAATATATTTCTGATTGCTCTCAGCACTTAGGGTCTCTGCATAGGGGGAATCTTGTTCCAACTTTGTGGTTTGTTTGAAAGGCCTTACACTGCAGTGAGTGGATTTTCCCTACAATGGAGATCCATTTTGATTGTGGAAGGATCATTGGAGTGGGGGAATGTGTCAGGTGCTGTGGGCTGTCTTTCCCAGCCCTCACTTGGATACGTGCCACGCACCAGTACGTGCCGAGTGCACGAAGCGCTCGCTTGGCCTTGTGATAGAAACTTTTCCTGTGTCCCTGGAACATCCTGATTATGCAAAAGAGGATAAACGAAGGGCCATGGCTTTAGCTCTTCCACTCTGGCAGGATGCTGGGCATCTGTTAGTACCATCCCACCCTTCTCCAAGCTCCCAGGGATGCTGCAGGGCGTGGGCTCGTTGTGCCTGTGCCTCCTGAGTGTTCTGCCGTGTGACCATCACCTGTCTGGGCAGCAGCACTGCAAACTGGCTGCAGCCCTGTGCTGCTGGGCTGGGACCAGAATCTTCTGAGATGTTGTCACAGCAGCTGCCTGATGTGGCCCTGGGCCCTCACAGGCCTCTGGCCAGCAGGAGCAGTGAGCTGCTCACATCCTCTCTTGGCCAGCCTCGGTGGTTCTTTAGGGATGAACAGAATTATTCCACGCTCAAAAACTGGGGAAAGGGATTTGCACACTGGAGACTTTCTCTTGTGTTCCTTTTGAGATTGACTAGTTTGATTTTAAAAACCAGTTGACAAGAGGCAGCTCTGCTTGTCTTGCATCCAAGTTGGGAATTTTCCCTTGTATGCAGAGTTGACCTTTTCTTGCAGTGTGGAAAAAAGGGTCCTGATGCAAACAAGTGTATGTAAACAACCTTCTGAATAGTTGTGTGGGTACCCTAATGTGTTAAAAGCATTACAAAGCAGGTACTAACACAGCAGGTGAGCAGCTTCTAATATACAGATTTTGTGGCAATTTAATTCCATTTTACCTGAGTTCAGGATACATAAGGCCCAGCTCCCCTGGCCTCTCGGTGCCTTTGGAGAGAGCTGCCTGTGCCTCACCCTTTGCAGAGGGAGGCGAGGGAACCGGGCTGGTTCTGTGATGGTCACTCACGGAGTCAGCAGCCAAGCTGCAATTACAGCCTGGGAATCCAGCTGCCTAGCCCCTGGCTCTGTGTAACACATGCTTGCTTCTCCCTGCCTAAAGTACTTCTCAAAGCAGACACAGCTTCCTGTCTTTGCATGTGACAAGTGTTGAAAAGTTTTTTGAAAACCCACATAAAATCCCTACCAAAAAAAAAAAAAACTGTCATAAAAATGCATTCTACTGCCAAATGGAACTGGTTTTTGAATGTTACAGATGTGGTAAGCTGATGGCTGTTACCATTTTGCCATCAGTCATGAGGACAGAGTTTGATATCTGGTCTCTACTGGCAGTAGTTGGGTCTTTCTATAGTATTTTAAAAAGTTAAAAAAACTTTCACACCTTTTTGCGGGCCAGATTCACGAGTTCAGCATTCTTAGCATAAAATGTTCCTCAGCATCTGGAATATTCATCACTGTTTGCTAAAAGAGATTGAGAACCAATGGCATCAGGTGAATTTTGTCCTTCCCTTGACACCCTAAGCACAGCTGAGGCTCACACAGAGCTGCTGCTGGACATTATCTGCAGAAAGGCAAGGATGGAGGGATTCTGCTGTCAGCAGAATTCCAGAGTGTGTGGAGATAGTCAAAATGCACTAAGTGCCTTCCACTATGGAGCTGCAGGAGACAGGAAATGAGTTTGCTTTGTTTTACCTCAACAGCAGACATTGTTTCACATTACCATCTCCTTTTTCACAAAAGAAGTAAATAAGAGACTTCTCACATTGTAGAAAACGTTGTCAGATGTGTCTTAAATCCAGGCCCACTTGAATTTCAAGCACATCTTTGGCAGGGAGGGTGGGTGTTGGTCACCGGGTACACGGGCTCTGCGCCGAGGCTGGCAGCCCCACAGTTCATCCCTTTGGGAAGGGCCGGAGTTCAGTGAGGAAGGAGGATGTGGAGGAACTGAGGAGTGCTTGGTGTGCTAGAAAAAGGCATCCTGAGGAGGAGGAAGTCGTGCAGAGATGCAGTTCTTGGCTCTTGGTCACTCCTGTTGGTTCATGGATACCAGCCACTCTCTCAGCTGGTGTGAACCTGCTGTGGGATCCCTGTGGAGCTGGTATCAGGATAAGGAAGGGAAGGAGTCTCTCACTGCTTGACCTCTGTATACTGGAGCTTTCGAGGTTCATTGCAGCTTTAACCTGATGTTCTTTCCTTGGCACTGAATGTGTCCTGTCTGCTCAGTGTTGTGTTCGTTGCCTTGGCAAACGTCTCTGTGATCCACTAGAATTTCTAGATGTTTCAAATGCCTTTCCAGCCATGAAAAACAATGTTTTTGGTGTTTTGTAATGGAGTGTTTGCGTAGGAGTTGCCTATTCCTGATGCCCTTTGGGCATTTTCCTTCTGTATCTCAAGCTAATATTTTCCTTTTGGAGCTATTTCTGGGTGTGGAAATAATACCTTGCTGGTTTGCTGCTTGTGGAATGGAGCTTCTTTAGATGGCATTGCACTTCAGAATAGATTGGGACTTGCTGCTTCGTTTTCTCCAAGTCCTGTTTGAGGGCTGTGATGTGCTTGGGCACAAATACTCCGTGTTCTGAAGAGAAGCAAGATTGATCATCTCCAATTCCCTCGCTTCTGATGGGAAAGGAGCAATTTTCAAGTTTAAATTGGCTCACCTTTATGTTGTTGTCTAATCATTCCTTGATTTATATGTGGTATTTCAGTTAATTTCCTTGGTAATTTTCAAAACACAAGATTTATTCAATCTTAATGAATCATAGGTAGACATTATTTCAAAACACAGATAATTTACCTCAATGTGGTTTTGGTATTGTGGGTGACTGTGCCTCTTCAGAAGGTTAAGTTGAATTAATCCATATCTGGATGGAACACTGAGGAAAAGATTAACAGGGTCTGTCTGCTCTTGTGTGAGACACTGGATGCAGCAGGAGAAAATGTGTTCCTGGAATGCTAAATCCCTTTGTAATAGAGAGCTTGCTGGATGCAATCCAGTGTCATGGCAGACACTTTGGTTTTTATGGCTGCATTAACTCATTGAGTGATTGTTTCTATCAGGTTAGCAAAGTGCCCAAAATTCCCAAGTTTCCATCCCTCCATTTGTCTTTATCAGTGAAAAGAACTTCAGCTGAGCTTTTAAAAGAGCAACCTAGAGAGAGGAGAAATGTCACCACCTGCCTATGGTGACTGTCCACCTATCCTGTCTCTGCAAATTTAACTTAGCATGAATGATGAAAAAAGTTGAGAGCATTTGCACATTTTAGGAATTCATCCATGATAAACTTTTCTGGCTTTGGGGATGGATTTGTTGACCTCCTTGTGAAATATTTTGTGTCCTTTAAATTCATTGCTTTTCCTGCACCACTGGAAGAATTATTGTGATGTTTGGGCAGCTTTGTGTTAAGCAATTAAAAAAATGTTTAATGAGGATGTCAGATGTTAAACTGTGAAGTGTCAAGCTTTTTGAAATCTGGCTTCTGTAATTTAGTCCCTCAGGCTTTTCCACGGAACTCCTGGGGAAAGTTTGGCACCTGAAGTGAGAGCAGCATATGAGCTCTGGGTTGATAGTTGAATGGTGAGAGCTGGAGCCATGCCTGGTGGATGTGTTGCCAATCTCCAGTGCATCC
The DNA here is from genome assembly GCF_027477595.1 of Haemorhous mexicanus. NCBI lineage: Eukaryota > Metazoa > Chordata > Aves > Passeriformes > Fringillidae > Haemorhous > Haemorhous mexicanus. The sequence continues at coordinate 2,476,129 of NC_082344.1, forward strand.
AGGGGGTGGGAGCAGGGAGGCTGGCCCTGAGCAGGGCAGCAGGAGTGCTGCCATTCAGGCACCACCTCACTCCTGAGATGGTGCCACATGCTGCAGCTGGCAGGCAGATGGATTGTCACACTCGATGGACCTGGCTCTGCTCACAAAACATCCTCTGCCTTACTTTGGGGGAATGTAGGTGCTGCTTCAGGTTTTGTAACAAAGAATTCCTCTTCTCTGGGCCAGTCTCAAGCAGCTCCTTTGTGCACTGGTGGTACTGGTAGTTTTGTTTGGACATCTGATGAGCTCTTCCATACTTACCTACATCTTGTTCAATGTGCCTGTTAGCACCCTGTCTTTTTTTCAGACAGCAAAAAGCAATTTTTTTTTCCCTGTTCAGTCCAAGGGGTTGTCCAGGTAGGTTTAGATATGCCCCACTGTTACACAGTTATTTATAGTATTGGAGCATATAATATGAATTACTGAAATCTGAGGAATGTAATTAAGTGAGTTTCAGGTGGTTCTCAGAGGTGGTGCTGTTCAGGGGTTTTTGTCTGGGAATTATTTATGGAAGTTCCAAATATTGTAAATATATTTAGTGTGTTGCTTCTAGTTTTTCAGAGTTGCTTCAAAACCATGTTAACCCTCATTCCTATGCTAAGGCCTTCCACATAGGGATCAATACAGATTAATTGCTAGCTGCCCTTTTAGAAGTGACTGAAAACAAAGGCTGCAATTAAAAAAATGTCTGTAATTACCTTCTATTTGTTGATGCTAATGAAGGATTTAGCATGTTACCCTCCCCAGAACCTAGCAGGTTCATTAGCTCCTTAGGGCTTTGGAAAAGAGACATGTTTAGGGAGGTGAGCCTGAGTAGGTTTCAGAATACACATTTCTGTTTAAGGTCAGTTTTTTGTCCTCCAGCAGAATCCTTTTCTGATGAAGATAGGGTAAGAATGAACAGAAGGAGGAAGGGGGAGGGAAGTAACACAAGATTTTAAAAGTTACCCTGCTTGCCTGTGCTCTGAAACAGCCCAGTGAGACTGATTGTCTGGGTCAGGAAAAACTCTCAGTGTTTCATATTTAGCAAATATTAATGGGATGCTGTTCTTGTACGTGACCTGAGGAGGGGTGTGGATTTCTTTTGGCCTGATAATTTAGATCTGCCTTCTCTTTATTCCTGTATGTGAAATAAGGCAGCATTGACAAGTGGTGTTCACCCAAAATGAGCGGAGCCTTTTTTTCTCCAGGCTGGTAGAAAATGATTTCAGCTGATAGAACCATAATTACAAGCCTTTCTAAGCTGTTTTAGGTTGAATAATTTAAGCCTATTTTAAATTATTTACTCTCTCTGGCCTGTGCCATGGCAGGATGTCTAACAGAGACATGTCAGTGCTCAGAACCAGTCAGGCTGACAGTGCAACAGGAGACTCGAGCACACAAAAGCCCCTTCGTGCCTCGCTGCTCAGGCCAGCATTTACTGGGGACTGCCTGGACCCACTGGAGCCTTCTTGTTTCCCTGCTTCATTTCTTTTTAAAGGCACCAGTGCAGCAGGGAGGATGAAATCACGTGCATTGTGTTGAGTTTAGGCTCCCTGCTGGAGCAAGAGGAGGCAGTAGCTAAGATATCCCCAAAAGCCCCCATCTGTGAGTGGAGATTAGTTGAGCTCAGCAAACCTTTTCTATTTTTGCTGATGAACATGGTGCTGGACATCAGAGCAAAAGGAAAACTAGTAGTTTTCCAAATGATACCTATTTCTCTTTATCTTGTTTGTGAAAAAGCTTATGAATAGACACCTTTTGGAAGTGTTCTGGTACAGTGGAATGACTTAGCAGGATGAATTGAATAAAATCTAAAATGCTGATGCGAGCCTTAAATTACCAAGGCAAGCTGCTCTGTGCAGAGCAGGGTGGCTTTCAGGAGCATGAATTTGTTTTGCAAAATTTGACATTTGTTGGAGACAGAAAGTGATACAGATTAAAAAATAAAATATTTTGACTGGTCAGTGCAACTGCTGTATCATAGTTAAATTTTCCTGAGGAAATGCATGGAGACTCCATAGCAACTAGATGAGACATGTGCTATATTCTCCATGCTGCTGCTGCTGTGTTTTCTTGGGAGAATCCAGCCATCCCCCACTGCCCCCACAGCCTAACAGGGCTTGGCAAATGGCAGCTGCAGCCACTGGCCACTGACTGCACCAGGGGTGATTTTAGGATCATGAAAAATCCCCCAAGTTGTATTTTTTCCCCTTTTCTCTTCTTGCTGAGGACAGCACAAAGCCTGCAGCGCTGTCTGAAGGGTAGACAAACCACTCGGGCACTCCTTGGGCAGTAATTGATTTACTGACCTCTCCTCTCCTGGGATGCAGGTGTTGGCCCTGGGTTCTTCAGCAGAGCTGTGTGCACCCTCAGGGGGTGCAGGCTCTTAGCCCGGTGAGCGATGAGGCCCTGGAAAAGCTTTCCCAAAGAAGTGAAAGCAGAAATAATTAATAGCTGTGCCCAGAGCCAGCTCTGCATTGCAGCACGAGTTCTCCCAAGCCTAAGGAAGTACGTGCTTGGCTGTCTTCCCCGGGTTTCTAAGGAAGCCGAGCACCGGAGCTGTGCGGTTCGGGGGCTGCTGACGCCGCCGGTGCCTGCGGGGTGGCACTGCGGTGCCGGTGGGAGGGCAGGTGGGATGCCTTGCCTTGCAGAGCCGGCTCAGGGTCCCTCCCTGTTCCTTGGAGGATTTGTCTCTGCAGCCGTGGAACAGAGCCCTGCCTCCAGCCTTAGTGTGTTCGCTCTGAGCAGTGCTTGGGAATTCAGTAAAACAGAGGAGGGAAGGAAATTGTCTGAGGGCAGCTTGGGAGAACCCAAGTGCTGCTGCAGCTGCTGAATATGCAGGTGGTTGGAAAGGCTAATTAACACCGGGTTTCTCTCGATTGCAGTTTAGCCATTTTGTACATCATCTGGCTGGGTTCAGCAGCACACATTCCATTATTTTGGGCAATAAACCATCATTATGGTGTAGCTTCTGCATAGTTGTAATAGTGATCATTGGCCCAGAAGCGTGAAACACAGGAAGGACTATTTTATCCTTTTTAAACCACCTTCAATGTGCAAGCTTAATGAAGGAAAGCAGAAGGCTTGAGAGGAAGCAGCCTCCTTCTGGAAGAGGTGTTTGAGATAGAGAAGGATAATTTATAGACAGGAAACTGTAATTAAAGGTTATAAAGGAGCACTTTGTTTTATAACACTCTATATTATAACCTTAACTCTTAATATAATAACTTAACCCTGAAAGATTTGCCAATGATTTCAGGAGATTTAGATTTTTTCCAGATGATTTCAGCCAGGAGATAATTCACCTCCTGTTACATAACCATCTTAGTGATTTATATTTTCCAATGTAATTTTTAAACGTGTGTGCACTTTCCATAATGCAGCTCTGTGATTGAGGGACAGATTATGTATGGTGGGAAATAATGTCACACAAAAGTACCTTGAGGTCCAAAATGTTCTTTATGTAATTCTTGTGTTCTGTGACCCCTCCTGTTCAAATCACCCCATTGCTGGCATGAGGAGAACCTTGGTGTTCTGGCACTATTTATAAATTTAATACCCATCTAAAAATAATGATTAAAATAAATAGAGAAGGAGAAAGCACTGGAAAATCCCAAATGGAATTGGAGAGACATCTGCAAAGGCAGAGAGGTAAAATGAAGGTGGTTATTCCCGACACCTGGAACTCGAGATGCCCCTGTGCCTTTTGCAGAGCAAGCATGCTTCCTTGCAAAGCATCCAGTGCATTTCTAGCATAAGTTCTAAATATCTTTCTCTGGTTTTCCTTTTGACAGTGGTTTGCAGCAGGTGAGATTCTTGCCATCAATGATCCTTTCAGTTCTGTAAGGGCTTTCTGCAGTATGTTTTGCTGTCTATTTTATCCTGTAATCTCCCATTACTTCTTAATATATGGAACTAGGAGTAATGCCTTGGGGTTATTAATACAGAAGCTTGGTGGCACTTTAATCTCCTCAGAGATGGTGAGGTGGGAGACCCCTGTTAGTGAAAAAGAGGGTCAGAGAATGAACAAAATCTTCCCAAGTGCTGCTTCAAGGCATCAGTGTCTTTGTCTTGGATATTTGAGAAAGTGTTAAAAAATTAAAAATGGATGCTTTCCTGCTGTGCAAAGACAGTGCAGCATCAGGTGGTGGTTGCTGATCAGGCAAGAAAGAGTCCAAGTTTTGCCATGCAGGAGTTGTCAGACACTGGAACAGACTGCCAGGGCAGTGGTGGGGTCCCCATCCCTGGAGGGATTTGAAGATATGTGGGTGTGGCACCTGGGAACATGGGTTAGTGGTGGCTTGGCAGTGCTGGGGGAACACTTGGATCTTGTCCATCCTAAATTACCCCATGATTCTGAGGCTGATCAATGAGGCTGTGGCTTGCAGAGAATCTGGCTGACAGATCTGCCACGGGGGTTTATTTTCTTTGATTTTTGTCCTTGACAGTCCTTTAGTGCTGGAGGGAGCTGGAGCAGTGAGGGAGGGAGGAACTCCTGGCCTGGGATAAACTGGTCCTACTGTGATCCAGAGGCAAAGACCAGGCTCACTCCAGTGGGTGCTAGAGCCAGCCCCATGGAGAATGGATAAGAATAGACAAAAACTCATTTAATCAGACAGCTGCTTCCCCTGTGGTGTTGATATCTCCCCACAAATGAGTCATCTCTGCAGTAATAAAAAATTTTTCATTTGTCACTGTGAATGCAGCAGGACTTTTGGAACTCTCACACAGGACCTGAGGCCTTTCACTTGATATTCATTTGGCCTGGGAAATGATAGCCTCTTCAAGTATTTCATGATACAAAATTCCTTGATTTTAAAGCACCATTGCTTAATGGATGTGCTTTTATTTATCTGGGGGATTTGGCTGTTGTTTAGCTTACAAATTCCTTTCCCCCCCTATTATTTTTACTCGTTCTGAGTGTAAATTGCAAGTTCAGATGGGGATTGTGATCAACCTGATGAAGTCCTGAGATGTGGGGCTTGGTCAGTAGCTGCCTTCATGACCTTAGGCTGAAATATTTGCATGTCCTCTTTTTGTCATATGCTGGCTTTGTAGGCATTGGTATCTCAAATACAGAATATACTTTGCTGTTTTCTGAATGATGACCTGGATTGGGTTCTGAAGCTACAACTTTTATAGCAAAAAATAAGTTTAGTGCTGCATTCTACAAAATCTTATTTTGTTGCTTCTAATGAGAAGTTCTTCCCTGTTTTTTGGAAATATTTCTTTACTGTAGTACAGACTAAGGAACAGTTTAGATTTTTTTTTTTTTTCCCTGTTGATGAGCACTTAAAGAAGTCCATGGGACTTCCCAGCTCAGGCTGGTTGTAGGAGAAAGTGCTACTCTCACAAAGGAAGGGTAACAAGGAGGCAGGTTGGGATAAATTGGAATCTATTTCTGACCTTGCCTATTACCTAGTAGGAAATATATGAATTTTCCATTCCATGTAATTGAAATTTTATCTATTTCTCTCCCAGTTGGTGTTGGGAAGATGCTGTCAGAGAGGAAAGATGGCAATCCAGTATTGAGAGAAGTTGTTGGAGAAGGGAGTGGTTTGTGGAGGTTGTGACCTATTTTCCATCTTGTCACTACCTTGGGGCCAAATTTTGATGTGGGGCCATGAAGGCCAAATAAATGAGCTGTAACAGGGACAGAGTGGGGCTGGCAAGAAGCAATGCAGATGGGAAAAGATGCTCCCAGCTGGAGGAGACTGGATGTCCTGAGGGATGTCATTCTCTGCTGCTTATTTGAGTTCTCCTGCCTGCCTGGACTCTGTCCATGCTGGAGTCTTGGGACTTTGTGAAGGGGGAGTGGGAGCCTGGTCATGGCCAAGGGCTCTCTCTCAGTTCTTGGGGCACTAAAGGATATATAGGAGAATTCAGCAGCACAATGTATTTGGTAATCATCAAATGTTACAGTTATCATGTAGCATAAAATTTCCAATAAATGCTAAGCCCTTTTCTTGCCATAAAGAATTGGGAAAGATTATTCAGTACATTCTTGATGCAAGTAAGTGCAAGATTATTTAGTAAATTTTTGTGTTTCTTGCTGACAGTAAATCTGTGGGTTAGTGTATGTTTGGGATTTTTGCTGGTTTGTCTCTTTTAACTGGGTTCCTTTAATGGACCTTACTCACACCTCATTTTGGTTCTTCTGTAATTATTCTTTTCTTAAAATGGCATTTTTGGGTTTTGAGAGAATCCAGTTTTCTGTGTGGATCTGTTCATGCTGCATGTTCCTTCCCACAGCTGATGGCTTCCAGGCAAGCCAGATGAGTCCTGTTCATTAGTTATCAGGGCTACCAGGCCGAGAAGGGCTAACTCCTGTTTGCAGTGCAGTTTAAATCTGGGCTTGTGTCCCTGAGGGCAGTTGTTGTGTGAATCCCATCTGCTGGCTGCTGCTGAGAACTACACAGAACCTGTGAAGCTCCTCTTCTTTGACTTCAGAAGTTTGTGGAGTTTTTTTTTTTTCGTGAAAGGTGGTTCTCTGTTCCATGCTTCCCTGAATTTTCTAATATTTTATCTACAAAGCTAATGTTTATTTGATTATCTCTTTCTTATGTGTTTATTTCTCATAAAAATGTCAAGTTCTCAAAACCTTGGTTGGCTTGCCTCATGTTTAGCAGCCACAGGATGTGCACCTCACAATATCATGAGTTAGGAACGGCTGCTGAAGGAAGTTTTACAGCATTCTTAGGATTTCTCTGCAAATAAACTGCTCAGTTTTGTCTTTGTGCCTTCCTTGGCTCTCTCTAATTTATAGGTGCTGCTGATTTTAATAATCCTCTGAGACTACAGTGCCCAAGCACTTGTTTTGTCAGTTGGTAATCATCTCCCAATTTCCAATTTATACCTTATTCTGAATTGCAGCAGGATTTGATGCAGACTTGTTGACAGACGATGTGCTCTTCCCGATGACCTTTGGTGCTCCTATGAACTTTATGGAGGTGATCTGTTTTTTTCCCAGGGTGGCAGGCCTTAAGTAGCTGATGAATGATGTGAAGGTGTGTTTTCAATCACAAGGTCTCAAATTGTCTGTTTAGAACTGCATGTGTGGCTGCGATAATGAAGTCCAGTCACTTACTCAGCAGACTTATTTGTTTTTCACGCTGTTCTGGCCGTCATTTGGATGATGTATGTCACTATAAGGCACAAATTGCTTGCTTACAGAAACAAAAATTCTTGATTGTGCTCTGTTACAACCCTTTTGATCATAGGGAATTGCTTTTGGAAGATTGGAATCTTTTATTTATCATCTACTGCAACTCTGTCAGTGCGGGGAAAGGCAAAATATTAGACAGGAGTGATACAAACCCAAGCTTTCAAGTACTGTTTGTTGACATGTGATGAATAGAGCAGATAATTTTTTCCTTTCATGAGTCACTCTTTCTTCAAAAATTGTGCAGATGAAGCCTTTGGAGCTTGCTCCAAAGTGGTTGTGTGTTCATCCACACCAGAGACTCAGAGTTAGAAACACTGGATTCTGTTTTGTTTTCCCAAGTAGCTGTCAGTGCCATTAGCTGAGCACAGAAAACACAGATATAATATAGAAGAATGGAAAAATTGCAGTTTTATGGCTGTACTTCACCTAAATGTGGGTGCATTGGGCACAGCCAGGTTGTTTTAAGCGTTGGTTCAGGTATATTCAGGGTGTGTGCACCTGTACCTGGATCAGTGTGCATTAACTCATATTGGTATGGGAATTGGGGCATTAGGTTTAGTTTATTTTCAGTGGCACTAATGTTCTCTTTATGTTTCTAGTTTAACCATCAAGAGCAAGTCATTAAAGCAAATATTCAAGATACAATGATTTTCTAATGGCAATTATAGTAGCTCTCATTTCTAACAGATGTGTTTGATGGTCCCCAAGGTAACAGACAGGAACAAGGTGCAAAATAAAATAGAAACCAAGTAAATCAACTCTGATTTTTCCCTTAAGAACCTGTGATGAACCACTTTTTATCATTTACTATCCATGATGCACCATGACAGCAGCCATTAGTACAGAGGGTAAGGAAAAGTTAAAGTCAGGGGCACAATACTAACCAAAAGTATGTAATTCTTTGAGAATTCCTGAGAAGGTGCTCTTGAGCAAAGGAAAAATTATGCATTTAACATTGTTATTTCATTGCTCATTGAATTAATTGTTTCTGTTATGCTACAAAAGATGCAACATTGTGTTCCTGTGTATATGAAGCAAGCTGTCCTTTATATGTTATATCTGAAATATGTAGTCCCCCCACAAACTGATTTTATATCAGAATAGGCAATATTTGCTTTTGAAAACTGTGTCAAATTCTTAGGGAATCCAACAGAAGTGAGAACTACAGAAGCCTCTGTATTTCAGCAACAAGAGCTTAGGAGACTTGGGATTTTCAGAATCAGCAGTGAGCTCCTGCTGATGTATTCAGAAGGGAAAATTAAATGGTTTTTTTGGAGAATTGAGGCTTTACTTGATATTCCAAATTCAGAATGTGATAGCTTCACAGTATCCTACAAGATGGTTCAGGGCAGAATTAGTATCTGGTCTATGTTAAGGAAATCAGAGCTAATTAAGGGCCAGAGGTTTGGTTTAGATTTAGACTGATACAAACAGGCCCCAATTAGAGCTTAGTGCCACAGGAGCATATAACAACCGTGAAGTTTTCAAAGAAGGCCTTAGTTCTGTTGAAATGAGCAGAAAAGCTATTTTGGGCATGAGAAGTGAAAATTTACTTTTTAGCTGTGTTGGCATGGGTGGGCCAGAGCTGCATCTTAACCCTTGACCCTCAGGCTCTTTTTGAATATTTCTCTGTGCACTGATTTTTAGTTTTGTGGTTAGCAAACAATGCCTGTAAGATTTCCCTTGTGTTACTCAGTGCTTTGTGCTAACATGGGCCTTTCATTGCTCATGAGGTGGAACCAAGGCTGAGAGAGAGAATAAATATCAGCTGCTATTTTTATGAGAAAAATAGGTGATAGATAAACTGCTGTGCCTGTGAGAGCATTTCTATGAAATCTGGGGTTGTTTTTATCTTCTTGTGCCACACCTGTCATCCAAAATCTCCCATATCTGTAAAGTAAGGATGTGTTTTATCTGTGGAATGCTGGAGGCTCAGGTGCCTTTTTGTATATATTTTATACATGTCCATGAAAGAAAGTTTTCAGAATCTGTAGCTGCAGTGATTAAACCTCAGGTTATCTCTTTCCTTTTTTTCATAGTGGCCAAAATATACATGGTGCCACTTGGATTAAGGGCTGTCCAGAGAGGATCATTAGGCTTGATGTGTCAAATGATCCACCATCAAAAGCAGAGCAAGTCTGCTATAAATGGCACAAAATAGATTTTTGCAATTGATTGGACTCAAAATATTTAAGTCAAAGAGGATTTTTTTGCTAGGTTCTCTGGAGCAGACAATGGTCCCTTTGTAAAGGCTGCTTGGACTTTGGGAATTGCTTATTGTGGTCTCTGTGACCAGAGGAAGAAAAGGCTGATTTTTTGGGAAATAGTGATCTCATCAGTGGCATTGTTGTAAAGCATAAAGGTAGACGTAAATGATATAAGGTCATGACTCATCAGAGTTTATTGTCTACATGAGCTCAAGATCTGATCCCAAAATAATTGCTAGAAGCATGTGAGCTGTGTTGTACTTGACCTTCCCATAGAAAAATCCCCAGGAGTGAAAGACTTTACATGTAGGAATAATTTCAAAGTTCAGGGCATCTCCTAGAAGTATATAGGCAGGTCCCAGTGCACTCTCTTTCCTCTCTCTCTTTTTTTTTTTTTTTTTTTTTTTTTTAAATTACTATATTTAACCATAAAAGCGTCACAGGAAATGGCTCTTTGGGGAGAGATTTAACAGTAGTAAAAATGAGGATTTTTGTTGCTAACAGCTATTTGCCTTGATACTTGGAACTCTCTCCCCCTACTTTTTTGCTGTTTTTTTCTTTTTTCTTTCACAAGTAATGGCAAAAAAAAGCATGAAGAAACATTTTTTCCTGGTAGCAGAGCAGTTTTGCTTCTGTTGCTGCCTAGCTGGGAGTGCATGACTGTCCTTAGTCCTGTTTCATCTTGCAATACTCAAGCTGTGCCATTCCTGGGCTGTGGAATGGTATCCCATCAAATGAAGTCTCCCTCTGGAGATGAGCTTACAGCTTGGATTTCACTGTTTCTCACTTGTTGGTCTCTGAGGTCTTGGCTGGGATTTTGCAAGTGGCTGCAAAGCTCTGGGTCTGTACCACACTGCTTTTTTTTGGTGGCCAGTAGTAACAAACGGAGAGTATTTAGCCCTTGCAACAGTTACTATGAGAATCTTTGGGGAAGTTGCAATTCCCAAAAGTTTGCTGAGGGCTCTATTGGTTTGTGTTGCTCTAAGGCTGACAATCCTAAGTGCTGCAGGCTTAGAACCAATCAGGGAAGAAACCAGGATGCTTCCCCCATTTGGGGGGAAAAGAAGGACCCTGCCTTAGAGTCAGTTCTTCAATACATGGGATACTCCGCTCTCCTTTTTACAGGCACTTTAAATTCAGTTTCTGGAGGTTTCCCAGGTCAGGGAGTAATTGAGGTTTGGAGTTAGTGCTGTGAAAAGATCTCTTGGGCTGCTGAGGAGGGCTGAGGTGGTTTGGCATGAGCTCTGTGCCTCCAAACTGTGCCTCTGGGTTTGGTTTCCTCTGCTGCTGCCTGGAGGGATTTGCAGCCCTAACAAGACAGCAAAGAGCATGAGAATGCAGAGATAGAGCAACATGTTCCTCCACGGAGGCTTTGAACCCTCCAACATGCCCTGTGTTAGGATACCATGCCCTGGGTCTGGCAGGACATGAACGCGTTGGCCTCTGAGTAATTTGCCCTAAAGTCTTGGGGCCACTTGAACAAACAACAGTAATATTGTTGAAAGGCTCTGGCAGAAAGCTTCTCCATTGCTCTCCCTCTGATGGCTTCACAGATTGTTGCTTTCCACAAGCAGCGTTTCTCAGGAATGCCTGTTAGTCAAGCTTTCCACCCTTTCCCCTGGAGTGGTGCCTTGTGTTTTCCAGTAAGTTATTTGCATATTAAATAGCTCTATACAGGGATTTGTAGTTCCAGTTTATGTTGGAACCTTGGTTAGATGAACTTTGGTCAAGTCAAGCATTTGGTGGGACTCCTCCTTCCATCCTTTTATTTTGAAAACTAAATTAAGAAGTTCTGGCAGTGTGTACACGCCTTGTTACTGTCACAGGGTAATGCTTTGGAAGACTGAAGGAACTTGTTACCAGCTAATTATGGGCAAGTGAGCCTTGCACAAACATTCTGGAACAGTTGCCAAGTGCTGGCAAAAATGTCAAAAGGGTAAAAGCAACAATTTAACTGTTCTGTGCCTGTGTCTATCCGGTATGCATCCATCACAGTGCCTGAGGTGATTCATCCCGGAGCGTTCATCAGCAAGGAACAATTACAGGGCGCCTTAAAATCTCCTCAGGGTAATGAACAAAAAAGAGAGCTCATCGATAGTGGGGGGCTGGGAGGAGCTGGGTTTCTTGGATCACAACTGGTGCTGCTGTGGGGGGGAACTGGGTAGGAATCCATGGGCTGCCATGGAGAGCTGCCTGCTGACATGTGCTGCCATACTGGCAATGGGGTTGAAAGCCCAAAGGGAAAAGAGTTGGCTGGCTGTTGCAGCCAACAACAGGATCTCTCTGTTTCTGAGCAATTTGGGCCTGAAGTTTTCAAACAGATGCCCCACTCTGCTGGGCTTGGATGTGCAGGGTGGTATATTCTACAGAGCTTTGGTATGTACAGACGCCTTGTCCCTTCTGCCTCTGCTACCCCCAGCTGGTCATGTTTGAAAACTGCCAATTTGCTCTCAACTACCTTTTCCCTTTTCTTTTGCTTGGGTTTTGGCGGGGTGGTTTGGTTTGGTGTCCGTGTTTTTTAATTCTGCTCTGAGCCTTTCCTGGATAAGAGGTAGATTGCAACATGCAATCCTAAACATTGCTTTTAGCCTAATGGTGCAAGCAAGATAAGTAATAAGTGGGATTGTTCTTATTTTCCTTTGGAGTTTGTTTGTTTGTTTGTTTTCCTTGATTTTTAATCATAACTATTCTAAAAGATTAACACCAACCTTAGACCAAATCGACAATAAAAATCCCAAACAAGACCAAGCATGACATAGACGAGAGCAAAAGTGATCTAACAACAGATATTGTCCTTTTTGGATACATTTGAGCTCATTTGAAATCATACCCAGGGGACATATCAATCCAAAGCAAGCTCGTCACAGTTATTGGCTACATAAACATGAAATACCGTGTGAATCACTGAAATTAAATGGTCATGAAATCTGTGCTCATCCACTTTGTCTTGGTTTGTAAATATCAAGTAGATGTTGAATAATAGACTCGAATATATCATATTTTTGAGTTAGAAACTTAGGAGGCATTAGCAACATTTAGAAACTCAGTGCTTTATGCAAGCACAGTGGGACCGAGCAGGGCAGGGAAAAAATCAAAACATTGAAAGGCACGCAGCTGGGTAACTCAATAACCCGTGCGTGTAGGGCATTCCACCCAGCGGGACTTTAACTTTGCGAGCTGGGCCGGCCGGCTCCGTGCTGGAGAGCCGTCCCCCGGCCCACCCCACGCCATTGACATGCATAGCTGGCCTGGTAGGTGTAAAAATAGCCGGGCAGCGCCTGAATTGGAAATGGTCACCGAGCGCTGCCCGCAGTTGCTGGGGTTTCGGGTTCTGCGGGACACGGCTGGGCTCGGCGGGACCCGAGTGGCCGAGGAGCGGAGCGCAGGCGGGACCCCCCTCCCGGCCGGGCACCCGCTGGGTGCGAGGGGCTGCTCGGAGGGAGCAGAACAGCTGGCATGGGCAATGCACCCATTTGCCAGGCTTGTCATTCAGAGAAGGGCTTAAGGACGCAAGGGAACATACAGGACTTGGATAAAACTCCCGATTATTATGGATACAACAGTGAAGAAAGCAAAGAGCCAGAAGCCCTGGTAAGTTTGGCTGAAGAAAACAGGAATCACAGGGAAAAATTCACATGAGGGTCGTGCATGTTGTATTTGCAAAGGATAGCTTTGCTCAGAACCTTACTGGGTAGTTTGCAGTACTGAGGGGTCTGCTAAACTTTGCTTTGCTGCCCTGACTGTGATTAAAAAGCAGCTGTCACTGAGCTGTGCAGTGGCTCCAAAGCATTGTCAGCTCCCAGAAGGTTGAGGTATGTGAAGAGAGAACCCCATGGGTGAAATGAGACCTGCAATGAATGGATGTTATTCAGTTATCCTGGTTTGCACAACTGCTAGGAATGATCCTCTATTGATCATGCTCCAAACTTGAAGTCAGTAGTTTACTTTTGAGCTGCTGCCCGCCCACTGCATGATACTGTTTTCTGTGTGCAATCGAGACAGAGCTGCACAGATCCTCGTGCAGATGAGGGTTATAGTGAGTGGGAGCAGGCACTGGCAAGGGGTCACACATATGGCACTAATGTCAGCATTTGTGCAGCAAACCAGAAGAAAATCATTAAGGTGGGAATGCTTGCATAGTATCTGTGGCAAATGAAGTGTCTCCTGTCTCTTCTTTCCCTGTATTTCTCACTCTGAGAAATTCACTAAGTGGTTATTTCAGTCACAATTGGCAATGGAAGTATAGTGTGTCAAAACTTGTGACAGCATAGGAAGATCAGTAGATAGTCAGTGTATCCAAATTTCTGTTCTCTGCCGTTGATATATACTAGAATTGGTATGTCTGCCTTGGTGCTTTGCACATGCCTCAATTACTGCAGTGCAGCACAGAAGCACAGGTGAGCTGAGTTCCAGGGCTCATAGGGGAAGAGGAGACCTGAGGCACTCTCAGCAGCAGCTCACAAGGAGTCCTGCACTGTCCTGAAAAACTTTTGATGATGTATTGGCTTTCTGGTAACACATTTCTTTGGCTGGGTTTTTCTGAACAGTTTTATGTTATACTTCACTGACAGCACAGCTGGACCCATTCTTCATAGAATCACAAAATGGTTTGGGTTGGAAGGGACCTTAAAGATCATCTACTTCCAAACCCTCTGAAATAAAACTTTCTTCAAGCTAAAACATGAAAGTAACCTACTTCTTAGGATACAGACAGTTTTTTTTTTTTTCTCCTCCCAAGCAGTTTTTGTTTGAATTAACAAATAATCTCCAGTGTTTGGGATGGGAAACATACAGTCAGGAGGAGGGCCAGTGGGATTCCTTGGGCTGTGGGGGAGGATGGGCCTGCTTCCATTGCCGAGGGTGGTTTCAGTGGGCATGAGAGGATGTCCCTGAATCTCTTGGCAAAGGTATGGAAGCCCCTGTGACACAAATAAGTGAGCTGAAACAGCTCTCCTGGCACGTCCAGCCTCTGAGCTGCCCTTCGGCATAAGGTCAGCCTCAGAGGAGGCAGGAGGGAGCAGCATGTGATCTTTGAGGCTTCTTTTCCTTTTTATTTTTCTGGATGCTTTTCATTCAGCCTACGCAGCTTTTCAGAGCAGGCAGAGATCAGGCACTTGGATAATGTCTTTGATGTGTTTGATCATAAGATCTTGGCTTTATGTGACCCTGGTAGGGACTGGCCAAGTTTCTTTAGAGTGTCTCTCTTGATTCAGGTTTACAGTGCTTGGGGGATTACAAAAGACAAGTCCTGTATTTCCCTAAGAGGGTTTGCAGTCTCTCATCATCCTTATGATTCCATACAAACAAAGTTAAAAGAAGAAGAGGTGTCTCTAAATTAGAAATATCAGTAAAGCTTTGTTCTGCAGGGAGAAATTGTGTATCTGTTTTTTTCCCCTGAAGAGGAATATGGTATCCAACACAGTACCCTGTTAGCTATTATAGATTTCCTCTGCCTTTATGTAACTGTATCCACGCTCCCTGTCTTGGCTCATTAAAAAGAGTTGCCACATCAAGCTGAATATGATGATTCCAGGAGCCTTGTAGCAGATATGAGGTTCAGAACGATTCAGCTAATATTCAGCCAACTCAGTTGGCAAAATTGCTTTGCTAATCTAATCTTTTCTAACCTAAGAATCAAATGCAATCTTCTGCTTTAAAGCCAGGTATTCCAGACTGTCTGGGACAGACTGCTCTGTGTTGCAGCGCAGGATTTTCCTACTGCAGCATTCATAGTTTTTCCTCCCTGCTTAAGACAGTGGGTTTGGCAAGGTGGACTTTAACATCATTGTTGCTTTTCTGCAGGTGAAGTTAGGTGAAACTGATTGCTCTCTCTGCTGGCCAGAGCTGTGTTGTTTAAGGTCTAGGCCTAGGATTACAAGATACTTCATTTACTACTTGAGTGTTCCTTTTACCTCTCTGTACAAGCAAGATCTGTGCAATGAGTCTTGCTGAGTTACCAACTGTGGTAACACCATTTGTTTCCATCTGTTTTAGCCCATCTCAAAGCAGCATGAAATGATTTTTTCAGTTTTATGGAAGCAGTACATTTGAATCAATGGGCGATCGGTTAATGGTGTTTGGGTGGGTAGAGCAGTTTGACCCTTGAGCACCGATGGTATTCACACATTTCTTTATTAGGAAATGTCACTTTGGCCATAGGGAATGAAAAATGGAGAGTGATAGGGTTATCTGTCAACAGTCTGTCATAAACTTCTCTTGCAGCCTGGATTTTTGTTAAGCCTGGTAGATAAGGTTTGGAGTGGCATCCTAACTCTTTCTAGAGGTGTTCTAGCATTATTACCTCTGTTCAGGAACATCATCAGTAATGGAAACTTGCCATGGAAACCATTTAGATGGCTGCCAAGTTCTACAGTTGTTACCAACACCTCAACATCTCAATATATGGTATCCAGAAGATCCTAAATATTTTTCCTTCCTTTAAAATTATTCAGTCCCCCTAGAGGAAATCTTGGTTCCATATCAGTATTTAAGAGACTTCAGTAAATGCGTGTGCCAACTAGGAGAACCAAGGCTAATCCTGGGGCTCTTCTGAAGGTATCCCAAATCCTTACCATTTCAGGATATGACTAAACGATTCTTTGTCTCAAATTTCAGCACAAGAAATGTTCCCATTAAACAACAGGATTATGCATTTCTGCTTTTTAGAGTAATGAAGAGATTTACAGCTTTTAGGATTAATCAAACTAGAAAATCTTTAATTCTCAAAACCAAAATCCTGTGAGGTGCTTGGTTTGTTATTTTTCAGGGTGGTTTGTGGTTTTTTGCCTCTTGATTTTTTTTTTGAAATACAAAGATTGTTTCCCAGGTACATTTGAGAGTCTCTTTTTCAGACTCGTGCCGATGATAATTCAGACACCCACACATTGTTTCCAAGCTGGGATTTATACCAGAAAGTTTGTTTTGGAGAAGATGAATAGCTCAGGGGAAGGACAGGGATTACACATGCCTGAAGTTCAGCTAGTGCT
This sequence comes from Haemorhous mexicanus, assembly GCF_027477595.1. Lineage (NCBI taxonomy): Eukaryota > Metazoa > Chordata > Aves > Passeriformes > Fringillidae > Haemorhous > Haemorhous mexicanus. Next base: position 2,492,508 of record NC_082344.1, read on the forward strand.
GATGTGCTGTCGCTTGTTGGAACCCTGATAACTGATGTTGCTTTATACTGTAAAATCAGCATGGATTAAAATAACATCTGTCATTTCGAGAACTGCCTTTGGAAGGGACATGCAGCTGGGGAAAAGACTTTTATTCCATTCTTTTCCATAGAAAACTATGCAGTTTTGCCTTAGTTCTCACAAATCCTTCATTGACACAGTACAGTCAGCAGCCGGGCCAGTATGGCAAGTTAATGAAGAGAGTGGGAGGACTCCTACAGAAGTCTGAGGCAGCTAAGGATCATAAAAGGTTTATAGAAGGCATTTGCTTCTTGGCTTAAGAAAGGGGTGATTTTACATTAGTTTTCTCTTCCTCTTCTCTTGCTACTATATTTGCCAATGTTGGCCCAAATTCAGGAATGAGGCTAAGTGTGTATTTAAACCCTCCCTTCAGCAAATAACATAAATCTGTTTAGTTTGCCATCAATTAGACTTGAGGATGTGGTAAAAATTAAGCATGGTTTAAAGTGGTTTTCCAAAATATCCCTTTATTCTTCTCCTGGTTAAAAACAAAGCCAAACTGATCCGGCATTTGTGCATTCCAGCAGAGAGCAAAGAGTGGCTGGATGGTATCCTGCAAGCTCTGGAATTTCACAGAGTTGGCAAAAGAGTCAAAGGTGTCAAAATATAGCAAGCAGCTTAAAATTAAAGTAATTCCCTATGAATAATTGAGATTTTTCCTATCCATAACAAGACATGGAGTAGCTGAAGCCTGGCTTTTCCACTACTAAAAATTAGAAGTGTCTATCAGCATTGCTAATTGTTCAGTTGTGTCTGGAGCAATCTTGGAGCAGGAACTGGATTCAGCTGAGGCTGTAACCTGGGCAGTTTCCTCCTCCTCCTTATGTTGCTCAAAAATGTGTTTGTTGGGGTCATGTAGCAGCAATAAAAAATGTTCTTAATTTCAAATGCAGCTTTCTGAGAACAGTCTCATACAAAGATATGAAACTGCCACAGAACTGTTTTATGCAAATCTTGAAGTCACCAAAAGTTGATGAATATATATTGGACTTGTAATTCATTTTTTATTTGTAATGTGCATAAATCATAAATCACTTAACCTAGTTTATTTTCTCAGCTTCTTTTTTTGCCATAGTTCTTTCCATCTCCAGTCATACTAATGAAAGTAATTTCTTGAGGACGCTCTGAATCTTGAATCTTGCTGCACGCAGTATCTCCTTTGGGTTGCAGCCTCTTTGTCTGACACAAGAAAGCTTTTACCAAGATGTATAATAAATGCAAACAGCATTACTCTTCCCACCTGCTCTGGCAATGCGTGATTTGGGCTCCCACACATCCCTTAGCAGAGCTAATGAGACAATATTCATTCTCAGGAACGCAGCCTATGCTGGAAGGAACCTGGTCAATGCTATCCCAGGTTTCTGGGTCAGGGAATAATTTTCTGTGTTTAAAAATGTTTTGATTTGAAATCAAGGATTGTTTGCATCCTGGATCACATGCAGTGTATAGCACAAAAGCTTTCTCTCTTCTTGTACCTATTTCACCTGCTTGTTATGACAAAATATTTTTTTTTAACATATCCACAGTCTTTGTGGCAAAGTGTGGGGTCACGTCCACAGTGTCTGCAACAGCATGGTGAGGGCAACCCCAGCCATAGCTCCAGCTCAGTGCCAGGAAAAGTGGTGCCAGCTTTTCCACATCCTTCATGATGTTCTACAATTAATTTGCCTAAACAGTCCCAGCACCTTTAATAATTCAGGTTCATAATACGTGCTTTAAAGAATATTTTTATTTTTCTGGTTTGCAGCCATCAGTATCAACCTAGGGAGACAGACCTTTGACATTTTAAAATAATTAATTAGTAGATGCTATTAGTTCCATCTTGGCAGAGAATCTCTTACCTCTGAAAGCTTATCTTCCTCTTTGCATCTCACAAATCCTGGGATTCTTCTTATCTTAACAAATATTAGTTTATTGTAAGGCCAGTTGTGTCTTTTTCCTGGATAAGAGCTTGCTCTAAATTATGAGATCATGATGTTGGTTCAGTGAAAGCTACTATTTTAGAACTGTGGGATTTTCAGTTCAACTATTCATGAAAAAATTCTATACAACCAAAGGTACACAGCAGGACAAATCTGATCTGAAATTCCTGTACATGGCTGAATGGGAAAAGCTGAGTTTAAAAAATTCTTGTTTTCATATTGAAATAAGAAAATTGGGCCCATTCTTCATCCAGGAATTTAGACAGTGAAATTTCTTTAGGATCTGTGATTCAATCTTTCTTCATCGCTCCCAGTAAATGAATGGAATGAAAACATCCATTTTTATGGGCAAAGGAAGTGGCTTGGAAAGCAAAGCACTGTTGTATTTCTTTTCTTTCAGAAGACAAATGTTATTTCCTTAAGGGCTGGGAAAATATGTGTCCATTATAGCTGTTATTATCTCATTTAAGTCATTTATCAGTGCTAGGTTACTGAGCCTCTGCTGCTGCAAGTGGAATATTTAGCTCTCATTATGGCATGTATATCAGAGCTGCAGGCTCAGACTCTGCTCTGGGGGTTTAATTAAAACCTGACATAATAAAAACCCTTTGCCTCTTTTCAGTCACTACTCCATCTTCTAATGTGATGCCCTTTGGAGATCAGCAGCTCTTTCAGCTCAAAAAAAAAAAAAAATTCAGTGTACAGTAGGTAAAATGTGAGCCAGTGATAAACTTGCTGGCAAGTTTTACAGAAAGCATTCCATGAGGAAAAGCATTATATTTGAATTCCCATCTTTTGCATCTGAATGCTGGTAGGGAAGAAGATTCCTTAAAGGGCAAAAATCCGTATGTGAGGAGTGAGTTGGGTAATGGTAACACCTGGTCTGTGCCACTTTTAGAGTTGCACCCAATTAAATGATGGCTGGTTGGAACAGATGGTTCCTGAAATCAGAGAATAGCCAGGCCAACTGGGATGAAATTCAGTGGTTGTCTCAAGGGTGGGAGCTTAAACTGACCCTTTAGAAAGCAGGAAATAAAAAGAGAAAATTTATATATAAAACACATACCTGTTATTTTTCCCCTTTGCATCTTTAAGTACTGAATAGCATCATGACAGCATGAAAATTTGAGTTTAGAAGGTGCAACTTTCCTTCTGCCATGAGCTGAATTCTCAACTCCAGGCATTCCCTGGATATATTAACATGATGAGCCAGCAGTCAGTTAGGAGTTTCTTAATGAGGAAGAGTTCACAAGCTATCAGCATTTTGCTAATTATAGAAACAGCTGTTGTACAAACAGTGCCTCACAACTCTGGAGTTTTTAAATGGCATTAACACTGTCACCTACCCCTGCCATATTGATTAATAGTGGCTTAATGCTGGCTTTAACTGCAGTGATAACACAGGATTCACTTGAACATCGAAGGTTTTTTAACCAATAATGATTTGAGTTTTTTGGTTCGTGTAAAGCAGGTTTTTCTCATGTCCTGATCAGGGACAATATCTGCAACAGTTATGGCTGAGTAAATTTTTCTCCATAAAATCAAAGCAGTGCATTCCCAAGTTCATGCTTGAAATGCAAGTCTGAAAGGGTTATTACCACTCAGATATACATTGTAATATACAAACAAAACAAATAGTGTGTTTACACCTTAATTTAACCTATTTGGACATTAGGCTTGAGTTTTGAATTATCTTTTTGTCAGCATTCCATTAACAAAGTGTCTTTAGTAGATGAGAAATGTTCACGGGCCTGTAGTGCTGGACTGTGTTCTCTCACAGAGATATTTCTGATTTTGGACAGACCTGGGTCATTCAGCTTGCTTGGAGGGGAAAAACCCAAATCCAACCTGCAGGAATAGGTTTTCTACAGACACAATTTAAAACAAATATTTGGTGGGTATTGTTATGATGAAAGCTATCCTTTGAAAACTGAAGCCTTCTACTCCCCCAGTCTTTCCTTCTTATGCATGAAGCTGGTTTTCACTAGCAAATTTGAATATTTTGTAGGTTGGGTACAGCATATGATTTCAGTATTTATTTTTGCACTTCTCTGTTAAATGTCTTTGAGAAACAGGCTGTGTGCAATAAGTGATGCGGTACATAATGCAATAGGAAGGGCAGCTGGAGTGGGGGCAGAGGAAACCAGAAGGGAAGGTCTATTTGATTAAAATACTAGTCTCCATATTTGATTTATTTAATGAGATTCCCTGAAACAAATGTTTTGAATTCAGGTTAAATTGCAGCAAGGTAATGAGCTAGAAAGAGGGAGAATCCACAGCCATATATTCATACAGTCACTTGATCATTTCTTGTGTTTCCTTATGCAATATCTGACAGCTAGGTAGTTATAAAGTAATGTTTGTGTTCATGCTGTGAGTGTACTTATATTGATGTTTTTCACATTGTAGTTTATTTGTTCCTAGTGGTCTGACAATTCTTATTTATAGCTGGAATTACTTATCCTCAGTCAAAAGTTCATAAGAAAAGTTAAAACATAGATAGGAGACCTCTACCAGGTCTAATAAACTCAAATATTCCTCAAAAGTCATAGGTTTAGGAATGCACCTTCAGTGTGATCCAGTTCCCCCTTCTGTCACAGGCTGGGATACCTTCCACTATCCCAGGCTGCTCCAAGCCCTGTCCAGCTTGGCTTTGCACATTTCCAGGGATGGGGCAGGCACAGCTTCTCTGGGCAACCTCTGCCTGGGCCTCACCACTCTAACAATTTCTTCTGTTATCTAATGTAAATTTACCTTTGTATCTATATTGTGTACTAGAATTGCATTGTGAATTTCTTTTTAAAAAGGTACATTTAAAAATAATTTCTTTTAAAAACAAGTGGTTAGTGAGGATTTGACATGCTCTGTCACTGTGTATGCATTGAGAGCAGCGCATTAGAAAAAGCTGGTTAAATCCACAGGTGTTGATTTCAACCCATACCATAAAACACCATCTCAGTATTTTCTAATCCCTCACACCATATTCTTGTATCGTGTTTATAATGTTTTGGTTTGACTGCCTGACCTTAGGGCCTGCACGTACCCAGCGTGAGCCTTAATTATGCCCAGCTGGGACTTTGCACATTAACATGTCGGCTTGGGGGCTTCCCAAATTACAGAGCCCTCGTGTTCTGTTCACCACGTGCTGCTGCTTGAGGTGAGCTCTTCTCCTGTAAACCTTCCCTCACTGGTACAGTGCTTGCTTTCAGGCATCATCTGCTTGTAAAACTGTGTAAAACTCCCAAGAAAACCGCTCGGGGGTGCGCGCTTAGGAAGAGGAGATGTGATAAATACCATCTGGTGAGCGGGACTCTGGGCCCGTGTTTTTGTCTTCTTTCTGGTAAGGGAAGTGCCTTCCAATGACAGTTTGTTGACGGCTTTTCCTCACCAGTCACCAAACTATAAAGATGGATATGGTGGTTTCCCTCAGCGAGAAGCCCTGTGAGGGACCGTGAAGGGGCTCTGGGGCAGTGAGGGCTGTGAGGGGCCTTGAGGGTTATAAAGGGCCATGAGGGGCTCTAGAGCACTGTGAGGGGCTCTGAAGGGCCATGAGGGTCTCTGACAGACTTGAAGAGGCTTTAGAAGGTCTGTGATGGACTGTGAGGGGCTCTGAGGATCTCTGAGGGGCCATGAGTGAGTGTGAGGGCCTCTGAGGGCCTCTGAGGGACTTTGGGAGGCTCTAAAGGGCCACTGTGGACTGCGACGGGTTCTGAGGAGTTATAAAGCACTGTGAGGGGCTCTAAAGCACTGTGAGGGGCTCTGAAGGGCCATGAGGGGCTCTGACAGACTTGAAGAGGCTTTAGAAGGTCTGTGATGGACTGTGAGGGGCTCTGAGGATCTCTGAGGGGCCATGAGTGACTGTGAGGGCCTCTGAGGGCCTGTGAGGGCTCTGAGGGGTTCTAAAGGGCCGTGAGGGGTTGTGATGGACTGTGAGGGGCTCTAAGGGATTGTGAGGGTCTCCGAGGGACTTTGGGAGGCTCTAAAAGTCCACTGTGGACTGCGACGGGTTCTGAGGATCTGTGAGGGACTATGAGGGATTCTGAGGGGCTGTGAAGAGTTCCGAGGGGCCACGAGGGGCTCTGAGAGACTGTGAGTGATCTAAAGCTCTGTGAGGGGTTCTGAGGGGGTCTAAAGGGGCCGTGAGGGTCTCAGAGGGACTTGGAGAGGCTCTTAAAGGGCCACGATGGACTGTGAGGGGTTCTCAGGGGCCGTGAGGTGCTGTAAGGGGCCATGAGAGATTCTGAGGGGCAGTGAGGAGTGTTGAGGGATCATGAGGGGTTCTAAAGTGCCATGAGGGGCTCTGAGAGACTTTGAGAGGTTCTAAAGAGCCGTGATGGACTGTGAGGGGTTCGAGGGGCCGTGAGGGACTTTGAGAGGCACTAAAGGGCTGTGATGGACTGTGTGGGGCTCTGAGGGTGGGTGAGGGGCCGTGAGGGTCTCTGAGGGGCTGTGCTGGACTTTGAGGGGCTCTAAAGTGCTGTGAGGGGTTCTGAGGGGCTCTAAAGGGACTGTGAGGGGTCATGAGGGGTTCTGAGGGACTTTGGGAGGCTCTAAAGGGCAGTGGTGGAGTGTGAGGGGTTCTGAGGGTGGGTGAGGGGCTCTGGAGGGCCATGAGGGTCTCAGAGGGACTTTGGGAGGCTCTTAAAGGGCTTTGATGGACTGTGAGGGGCTCTGAGGAGTTCTGAGGGGACATGAGGGACTCTGAGGGGCTGTGAGGGGCTGCAAGTGGTTCCGGAGGCCATGAGGGACCTTGAGAAGCTGTGAGGAGCTCTGAGGACTGTGAGGAGCTGTGTAACAAAATATTTCAAGAGATTATGGAATCCATTGGAAAAGCTGACAGATCCAGATTTGCTGTCTTCTGACATGGTAAGGTTATAGCAAACTGCTGCTGCTGTTTACTGGGGGGATTTTGTCAAAAGACTTTTGAATTTGAAGTGTGCTAAAGTGAATAAATGCCTGAGACAGTAGTGCTGACAAAAATGCTTTTAAAACGCATTAAAAGAATGGGGCAAAGGACAAACTAATGACAACCTACTGAAAAATTAGATTTGGTCAACTGGGAAGGAAAATAGATCTGAGTACGCTCAATTTCTAAGTCATCTAATCCTTGGAACATGTTGCTGAATATTTCCAATATTTTGTGGCCAGTCTCTTGTATTTGTATGAGAATTTGTATATAGAGCATATAGACTGCTGAAATACTCTTTATGTAGACAAGAAGTTAATATTCTGCATTATGATCATTATTTTGGTGTATGGAAAGTGTTTTGAAGTGACTTGATGTACACTGCAGTAATGTGATTATGGGGTAATAAAATTATGAATTGAGGAAATGAGGATCTGCTTGGAAAGCATTGCTTGTGTCTTCTTAGCCAGAAACAAATGACATAGAATTGTGTGGGCTTAGCTACAAAAAATCTGAACTCCCAGCAATAATGGAGATGTCAGCACTTATAGCTTTTTGTGTTGTTCTGTGTGAAGGAAAAACAAGCAATGATGGGTTCATCCCTAAGAACCCAGAGCTATAGGTAGTCATTTGTTGCATCATTCTTTCTTAACTTTTAAAAAGTATAAAGCTGATGATTGTAGTTTTGCAATGGTAAATTATTGTTGTAGTAGTGAAGCATGAAAAAATGGGAAGAAAGAAGGTAAAATGTTTGTATTATTGAGGGCAATGCTTCTTTTCCCAGCCAGAGTGTCCCGATTTACCCCTCATGCACTCAGATATTTGTTGTTGGTTAATGTTTTTACCAAGACACATGATTTTTTTTCAAAGGTATTTAAATATTAAAACGTAATTTGATGTCTTTATGAACAAATCCTCATCCCGGGAAAGGACGTGCTCACAAAGACATAATTTTGTCTTGGCATGTAGCAGAGTTGTAAGGAGGCTGATTTTGATGACATCCATCTGTTGCAGATTAAAATAGGCTGGAATCGGGGATTGTGAAGCGGGTGATAAGAAGGGTGACCGAAAAAAAGTGCTTTGGAACGGATTGGGCGAGTGAAATAAGTGGCTGGAAGTGGGAGGGGTTTAGGACATTCTCATGATGCGGAGGAGCGAGTCCCAGCCCGAGGGAGGGCGGGCATCCCCTGCCTCTGAGCTCACAGCCCACAAACAGGCTCTGGTGCTCATTTACCTGCTGCTCCCACCCACTCCCACTCGGCGGGATGGACTGGGACCACTGTTGCTGTCCCAAATGCTTATTTCTGATGCTCATGGCTTCCGTGGCACGGCTCGGGGCTGTCTCCTGCTGTCGGGTGTCCTTGTAGCCAGTTTGCCCACATCTGGGCTGGTTTCAAGCAGCCACTGGAGGTTTTTTGTTGCAGACAGAGGCGAGAGGGCTGAGGCGTTCCTCACTCCATTGCTTAACAGTACGTCCCACAACCTGGTTGAAAAATGCAAGCTTATTCTCATAGGATTTCTAAACCTTTTTCTTTTTAATGAGAGCCTGCAGTTTAGGGGTGGGAATGTTTCCAGCATGATCCTGGATTGAGATACTCAGCCTTGAGTACTTCATCCGCTTTGTTCTAAGGTTAGCTTAGCTACACGTGCACTGCTGCCACTTTGAGCACAGGTATCTAAAAATAATAGATCTAGATCTGTAAATAACATCAATAAACAACGTGCAAAAATACATGAATAATACATAAAATTATATATATAAAGAGATTATATATTTATATGTAACTCTCCAGAAAACTACAGTTAGCAAGTTGATGCGTTCATGTTTCTCTCATTGACAATATCAGTTACTATGATTTATGTTTTTTTGGGTTTTTTTTTTTTTTTGGTGGGGTTTTTTTTTAGTTCTTGCTAAATTTTGAATGTCAGCCATTATTGCTCTGTTTTGCTCACTCTGACAGGTCTGCAGTTCTTTTGTGCCATTATTGCCTAATTTAAATATGCTAATTAATGCAGATTTAATTCAAACTCTGCTGTTTCACTGCTTTTTTCTTCTGCAGCATAAAATGTGGAAACCTTTCACCACTGATGAAGTTCTGCTCTGGTTTAAGCAGGGGCTAATTGGAGAATTTTTTTCTTCTCTTTTTACAGTCTGACAGCAATGCAAGCTTTCTCCGAGCTGCCAGAGCTGGCAATTTGGACAAGGTAGTGGAATACCTGAAAAGCGGAATAGACATTAACACCTGTAATCAGGTAAGATATTTCATGGACACAAGCTTGCCTGAATGATTTGCAAGAAACCTGAGCACTGTAGAGATGTGATTTATCTCTTTATCCTGCTGGATGTGATGTGCTCAGCCCATGGATTTTCCTTAGCCGTCCCACGTGAAGCCCCTGATCCCCTGAGAGCTCAGGTGTGGGAGTCTGAGGCTTCCCCTGTTGTTTTTGTGAGGTCTCAGGGGGTAGGTAAGCACTTGAGTGGATGTAGTTGTAGCTGCCTAGATAATTTGTGTCCAAGTAGATTAACATCTTGGCACTCACCTGTGCTGGCCGTGCAGTTCTGGGTACTCTCAGATGGCTAAAGGGGTAGCCATGGGCTTTCACCTTATTTCACAAAAAGAAGTGTGTTTTTACCACTGGTCAGTAATAACTACAACATAACATAGAAGGTACTTAATGTTGTGCTTAACACACCGTGTCCCCTTTCAAGGAAGTTCTAACTGCTGTAAAAGTAGGCTGTTCAAGTTTCTCCGTTGATGTGACTGTAATGTGACACAATGTTTTGGCTTGGCTCTTTTGTAGCTCTGTCGTACAAATCCAATTACTTTGGCTTCATAGCTTAGGGACCTGCATTTGCAGCCTTAATTTAAGTGACTAGAACCATCAAGTTTAATAAGACTCTAACTGTGACTTAAAATAAAAATGCAAGTAAGTGTCTGCATCAGTTCTGGGAAGTGTCTTGGCTTTCTAGTGAAATCACTGCAGTTTCTTTGATGGGGAATTTGACAGCTCAGGCTTTATGGTGCCCAGCTTTCCCCTAACTCTTAGCCAGATTTGGTCAGAGTGACCACTAACTGGGGAGTGGCTATGCCAATTGAAGTAAAATCCCAGAATTGTGACCACTATTTCTTTTTTGGGAAAAAAAAAAAAAGGAAAAAAAAGAGTAAATTGGAGAATCAGGAATGAAATAATCTAAAATACTTGGTGTTATCACCTTCCCTGCTGAAGGAAAGCTGGAGATGATTAAAGAAGGCATGTGTCAAATGGAAGCTGGGGCACAGGAGTGAGAGCAGATCTGTTGGCTGTGCCAAGGAATTTAATGATGAGGAGGAGAAGAGCTGGGACTTTTCATGTTCTGCTTATTGAAAACATACAGAAATGTTCTTGTCTTATTGTCTAGGAGACAGTTTCCTTTAAAAGACTTACTGTCAAGGAAAACTTCCTGAGTTTTAGTGGATCTGGCCTGGCAAACTTCAAGTTGCCCAGTTAGGAGAGAGTAGAGCCATACTCAAGTTCTTATGTTCAAATAGATCCAGCAAGTTTTCCATCCTTATTATAAGCACCAAATTAACAAAAAGGTTCACCCCCAGGACAAAACATAGTTAAGATGATAATTACTTAGGAGCATTACAAGCTTTTTTCCCAGTCTTCATATTCTCTTGCTGGTTATGGGAGGAATATGGCAAAAGTTGCTGCAGATTTATCCTCTGTGGAAAGTGCTTCCCACCTGCAGCTGGTGACAAAGCTCCACTTGTACCATGTAGGTGACATCAAAGCTTTCACCATCCACTGAGCATGACCGAGCACTTCAGCTTCTGGCAGACTCCAGTTCTGGTGCCATATAAAATTGCTTCCAGAGGTTTTTGTAACTAAGACCCTCAGTGCTTCCAGGGTTAAACATCACTGGTGTATTGTAAATTTTATTGGGAGTGGGAGCAGGCTCCCTCTGCTAGAGGTCAGGGAATATTGAGTAAGTCATGGCAGCCTTCAAGTTATTCCTCCTGCCTTGTCTCCTCCTCAGGGTATGGCAGGGGTGTCCACGTCATTGTGCTCCAGCTGTCTAAGGGGAGAAGCAAACACAGTCTGTGCAAAATGCAGGGGTGTATTTTATTTTTAACAGTGAGATATCTCAAGGCTCTTGTAAAAATGGAGCTTTGTACATGCAGGGTGTTTTTCCTCAGTCAAATGCTATTTTTAGATTAGATCTCATATGAGAAAACCATACATAATGTTAAATATAAGCTTTCCTGAATGGAGAGAACACCAGGAGATTCTTTCTTCAGTTTCAATGTTTTTTCTCACATCCTGAGTTTTCAGAGTGGTAGATCTTTAAAGATAATCAAAGTATTTTCTCAGTGTAACTGTTGCCAAAATATGATGGAGCTTAATGTTTCTGGATATACTGAACACCAAGTATTTAATAAAACAATTACATAGATAACAATTAGACATTACTTAAATATGCTTTGCTGAATGCTACCATCATAACAAGTTCACTTATTATAGAATTGCTTACTTTAATCTGAATTCAAGCACTGTCATCTCTTCTGAATATCATAAATCAACTGTTTATTTCTGGAGAGAGCTTAAAATGTTAGGGGACAAAATTACCCAGTTTTATGAGGAGTCTGTTAAAATACCAGGAATTGGATTTTTTTATAGGATGGATAACCAATAGCAATTGCAAATATCTGTTTCCTTTAAATCTGCTTTCCTATGCTACAAATGTAGTTTTTTAGGATGTGGTTACTGTTTCTAGTTAATGTAGCAAGAGGAAGGAACTTGCTCCTGCATCATGTTCAAAATGTTGCTAAGCAAAACAAATGTTACACTGAGCTTTTGTGCAGCCCGAGGTTCCAGCAGGAGTTAGACCCCGAGCTCTGACTGTTCTGGGAGCTCATCAGCTGCCTGCTGATTTTTGAAACTGAATTGGGCATCCAAAGGCAACATAAAGTTTCTCCATCTAGTCCTGGGAAAACTGTCAGTTTTCAGGGCGATGTCTTGGAAGGAAAAATGTGATGGGTGTTGGGCATTTGCTTTGAACAAGTCTTCTGTGCTCCTCTGTGAAGTCTAATGCCTTGAACAGATCAGGGATCAAGTATGAAGTAGTTTTGGGGCCTCCAGCTCCAAGGCTTTTTGGGTCTCTGTCAGTTTGCCTTTTGCTCTCGTTTTCTTGGCTTCCTTTTAATTCAGCTGGTCTCTATTCCTTGGGTGACAGAGAGGCAGAGCAGAGCTGTTAATTACTCCCTCCCTCCCTCCCTCCTTCCTTCCAAGTGGGTAGGCACTGCCTCTCCCAGCAGTGCCAGCTATGGTTTGAAGGAGCACTGTAGCATAATGAGGTCAGCAGCACCACATTTGGTGTCACTCCATAGGTTAATTCAGTTTCTTGACTTCCTAGACTATAAAGCAACATAAAGGGAGAATTTTCATAAACTGTTAATGTTTTTCTTTGTTTTTTCCCCATCGTCCACTTCATTTCTTTGTGATATTTTTAGGAAGAACTTCCACAAACATTTGGACTTCAGAAAGCCATGCCCAGCTCTCTAATGTACCCTTTCCCGAATCTCTCTTGAAAAGAGGTTGCCCCATGCACATTTTACTTCCCTGAGAGATTTATTCAGAGGAGAGACTTTGCAGAGCTGTCTATTAAAGAGAGAAAAGTATCTGAATTTAACAAAGACCGTGGTACTTCTTTCTAGTTTCTGTCTCTGCTGGCAAAAAGAGTCAGCACCACCATACAATGTTAGTCACAAAAGGTTTTTAATTTTCATTGTGTTTTGAAGTTGTGCTTTGCAATTGGGCTGTTATCATAGAACCTTTTCCCCACTTCCTTCAAACACTTTCTTTGCCCCATTTGTACATTTTAAGTTCTTTGTCATCCTCACTAATTCTCACCAGCAGAAGGTCACTTGAGCTTTCTAGGACTGCCAGGTTATTGTTTGTACCTGTCAGAGATGAGCTTAGAGGGAATGGTGTAAAATCCCACCGAGCACTGATGTGGCTGAATTTAAATGCCCTTTGAACTACAGGCTGATCTGATGCTCTGCCCAGATATAGCTTTTCCATGGTGTCAATTTGCTTTGGCACAATAGGGTTAGGTGGGAATGGGAGAAGCTGTTGGATCTGGGTGATGTCCCAGAAGGAATAAATGCCACAGCAGGACTGGTGCTGAACCAGGCAGTGATGAAAGAGCTTCCATTGCATGAGGACTGCTCTGTGAGGCAACTGAATACAAAGGCGGAGGTAGCAGGGAAATTTTGGGGGTGATTTCCAGACAAGAGCAGTGTCAGTGTCTGTCTTATGGGGAATAAGTGTAGGCTGGTGATTTTTAGGATGTCCAAGAAACGCCTGGAGTTGTCCAGTGCAGTGAAAATACCAAGGGTGACACTGCAGGAGGTGCTGTGGGCAGTCAGTGGTACATACACGTTTGTAGCACTCCCTGGGACAGAAAGCATTGATGTCTCTGCCTTGGTGGTAGAGGAGAAGGGGAATTGAGGGAATCAGGCACTGCAGGGAAGCACTTGTAAAGAACCACCAGCTTGGAAAGCTTAGTAATAGATTATTTCTTGGGAGTTAATATCACCAAGGAGTCTCCAAAAGAATGGCAGTTATGGCATATGCAGGCTTTGTCCTTATGTGACACAGTTTTGCTTAGCAGACAACTAATTTCACCCTCCCCAACTTTTTGGTGGGCAGGGGAGAGAAAAAGGGACGTGTCAGAAACCTTTGTTGTGCTGAACTACAAAAATCCAGTTGACAGGAACGGAGGAGTTGCATTGATTAAATCTGAGATTCCATCATCAGAAGTAGCAGGGATCAGCCACGTGGGCTGGGAAATAATTGCAGCGTTGGTTCTGATTAGGGAGAAAGAGAACAAAAGTTGCTTTAAGGCTTTGGTTGTGCTGGCCCTCAGCATTTAACGTGCAGGGCTTGCTACTGCTTACCCCAGCTTGCTTTATTTAAGGAATTATGGAATTTGAATGCCTATAGTCCTAAGCTGGAGCTTGTTCCTGTAAGCTTTTTACTGGGCCTCAACTACTCTTTTTGCTCATGTTTTAATGCATTGAGAGAAGTCCTGTAATGTGAAGAAACTCAATGGTTGCAGCAATATCAACTTTCAAGTGCTTAATATGACATCAACAGATATGTGGCTCAGAGGAAGGAATGCAAGTGTTTTCAGAGATTAAGCACTGGGACAAGCCTTGCTCTCTCCATATTTTGGCACATGGTAAACTAAAACTGAGGCTTTTCCTCATCTTTTTGCATTCAGAAGCATTTATGGGCCATGAATTTTGCAGTTTCTCTGCTGTTTGTTCCTGAAGAGCCAAGAAGGTTAATAACATGTTGCAGCAATACATCAGCTGTGTACACTGTGAGAAGGACAAGCTGCCCTTCAGATTCCCATGGAAAGAGTTGATGATAGAATCTGTGAGATCAGATACAGAACAGGTCTTTGTTCTTAAACAGTGAGGAGAACACTGTGTGCTTCCCCACAAAATTCTAACTCAAAGCTCTCAGCCACTGTAGGCAGTAATTATGGTTGGTTGATACTCAGCTGAGATTAAAAACCAAGAAAGATCAGAGTTCTCTGAAACATGTTCAGCCTGCAAAATATTCCCTGACAGGAGCAATATTCCTCATCCTGGTGATTATGGTCAGCCTCACTGCATATTTTTGGCTAAGGATTTATCCTTGACCAGGGCATGGCACTACTGCTACCCCTGGACACTGCAGCTCCATAGTAAGAGTGTTTCCTCTGGAATAAGGATGTTCTGGTTGCTATAGCTTTTCCCACATAGTGGGGATTGAAACCACTTTTCTCTCTACCAGGCTGCAGGAGGGTGTTCCTCTGCTTTTGGCAGCCTGGGACCATGGCCTTCCTTTAGTGCCTTTGCTTTTCTCATAGTTCCTCTCCTGTGCTGCTTCCATGGATGTGGAATCAAATGGAGGTAGCACTGAAATGTGTTTGCATTGCTGCGTCTGAAGCCATTGGACAAACTCCCATCAAATACCTCCTGTGAAGTGCTAAGTGCTTTAAAATCCCACTGGAAATTACAGGCTCCAGCTGCCTCTCTGAATGGAAAAATAAAAGCCTGAAAGTTGCCTGTTTATTTCACAACTGGAATGACTGAACTGCTCAGAGACAAGCAAAGTGATAAAAATTCCACAGTGCTGAATTTGCTGCAGGTTACTCAAACACCTGAGTATTGCTCCTGATGCCTGCAATATGGAAACCAGGAGAGTGCTGGAGGGAATGGCAGTATTTGTTGCTGTCACCTGCCTGATGTAGCATGAAAAATACCTTAGGATTGTAAAAAACAGGTTGGCAATTCATCTACAATAGACTGTAATGTAATTTTTTTCCTTGGGTGGAAGGGGGATACTAGGAAGAAGGAGATGAAGTTTCCATGGCAGGAATTTTTATGAGATAAAGTATCCTGTTCCTGTTGAATGTGGAGAGAGTTTAGATGCTGACTTTTTTAGGTTACCTTTTCAACAATCCTCACTTTTATTTAATTAATTTTCTTTTCCTTTTTGAGATTAGAAAACCTCAAAGTTTAGTGAAGGCTTGCTCATCAGACACCAGCAGAAGTGCCAGATCAAGGATCAGTTTGCAAGTCAAAGTGATCAACAGCCATTTTGGCCTATTTGTGCTTTTGGGTTTCTATTTGATACCAGTTATCCCAGAGGAGATACCAGGGCTCAGGGTGCTTACAGCAGCCTGGAGTAACTCTGATGGAGTAGACACATCCTGTGTAAATGTAGCTAAGTGCTGTGATTTCTCAGGATTGATAAAATCTCAGCAGGGCTGGATAAGGTTACAGCAAAGCGAGGCAGAAAAACACTCAAGGTTTGAAATACTGGGCTCCATGGAGATGCCCAAGGTAGTAGTCTGTGGTAATGGGAAGTTATTAGAAAATAAGGAATCTTTTCTGGATACTCCCAAAATGCAGTTTGATTTGATGTATTTGTTACTATGAGAAAAAATGTATAGGAGAATTTAGTCCCACAGAGCCTCAGCTTAAATAGCCGTGCCCAAAGCATCTGACTTATGCAGACAGAGAGCCAAGAGATGTAAGAGCATGCCAGCTCCTAATCTTCTCCTTATCCCAGGGCGAGGTAGGAATGTCTGTCTGATATTTGTAATGCATCTGGCCCTTGTGCTTGCAGAATGGGCTCAATGCTCTGCACCTGGCAGCCAAGGAGGGCCACGTGGGACTGGTACAGGAATTGCTGGAAAGAGGCTCGGCTGTGGATTCTGCCACTAAGGTAATTGGTGCATGTCTTTAAGTTTATCCAATTCATGTGACAAATACAGACAAACCCCCCAAAAGTACAAAATAAGAGAATAATATAAATACCACACTGATATTTCAACTGTTATTTCTGTTGTGGCCTGGGAGTTGCCTTGCTGAAGCTCATTGGTAGGAAATGAAGAGGAAAATATAATTTGTAGTGTAATACAGGGGAATCATTAGAAGTTTTTAGCAATACCAGATTTTCCTTATTTCCAGTGACAGGTCCTCGTTATTTTAAGGAGAATTAGCATAGCTCCAAGCAGTTGATTTTTTCAAATCTGTGAAAATGAGTAATTGACTTTATAATATCCAGGATCTTTTAACCCATGGGCACAATTGAAAAAGCACCTGTGGGATAAATTGTTTTCCCTTTAGCCTTTCCACAGCCAGGCACATGCATGTGAATGCTATTTAAAAAAACCTGCTGATTGAAATGATTCCTGAAAAAGGGTAATAATAACTTGCATTTTCTCCCTCCCTCTAACAGAAAGGGAATACAGCCCTGCACATTGCCTCCTTAGCAGGACAAGCTGAAGTTGTCAAAGTTCTGGTGAAGGAGGGAGCCAATATCAATGCACAATCCCAGGTATGATGCTCTTTTCCCTTCTCACTTCTAGAAGTTATTTGGTGAGCTCTTCTAAGATCTGAGATGTTAAACGTTGCTTCTGAACATCCAAGCTTGACGAGTCCAGCAAATTGAGGTATTCTCTCACAAGGAGAATAAAAGCAAATACTGCATTGAAGTCATTATATGCTCATTGTGTGATACAGGAGCTCCTGTTGTTGGTGATAGAAAAATTTCTGCAACAATTTCTGGACGAAAGCTAGTAATTACTAGAAGATTCCAAAGGGTATAAATATTTGAGTGGAATTTGGTGAGCAGTAACGAAGAAGATAATTTCTCAAGGGCTTGATTTTATCATTGCTTTTTATGGTTACTTTTTGGCAAAAAGTTTGCAGATAATTTACTCCAGGCTTCTGAATTCCTTCCATATCAGAAAGAATTTTAATCAAAAGTTTGTGATGTACATTTGAACGGGGGAAAATCCTCCTGTCCTGGCAGGAAAACCAACTGTAAAAACTGCCCTCTTATTTCCACTGACATGAAAGTTGTCTGCTGTTCCAAAAGACTCCAGAGGACAGGGTGGTGTCCCTTACCTATGATTTCCTTTGATTAGGATTAAGAACCATTTATCAAATAAGTAATTTGATTAATGCTCGTAAATGCTGCCTTAATTATAGCAACTGTCTGTAGCTATAAGGGGCTGAACAGGTGGCATAGATGATAAAGAAACTGCTTCTTTCTGAAGCAGTCACTTGGCTGGTGACTTCCTAAAAAAAAAAAAAGAAAAAAGATTTTCCTAGCACTAGCTCCACCCCTTGCTTGCCCAGAACTGGGAAGATGGGACTTGGAGGATTTCCAGTTGTTTGATGTTACAAATTCACCATGGACAGGGTAAGGTAAGTGGAGAGCAGGAGATGAATAAACTGCCTTACAGAATGAATGTCTGTCTGTTCCTTTAGCACATTCTAAGACAAGAGAAAGAAACCAAAAAAACCTTTAAGTTGCCTGACTCCAAGATTTTAAAAGTATTTTCTGTATTATGCTTTTTGCCCTAAAATGATGGAACAGCTCTCTCAGGACAGCTGATGGTCAGTTGCTCCCCATGCTCTGTTCCCATTAAAGACGAGAAATGTAGTTCCTTTGTTCAAAAATTTAGCTAACTCTTTTCATAATGAGCAAGCTGGATGATTTCTTCATATATTTATCAGCCTTTTAATGTGTATTAGAAGATAAAGTCTTTAATGTTTTGAGCATGGTAAGAGAAATAATTGTTAAAAATAACTTTTATGCAGCACTATTCCTCAAAAAGTCTTCCCAAAAAGTTTTTACTTGTGAAAAAATAAATGTGGTTTTCTAAATTAAAAAAAAGAAAATCCAGTTAGAACTGGAGAATGTGTTCATGGGTATTACTTTTTGTAGTATTCCAGTTTTTGAGACGTTTCTTGTTAGCACTGGGTGGTTTGTGTAACTCACACAGAGCTGTTAACAGGCATTTGCTACTTGACTTAATTGAGTTAATCTGATGGAGGACATTTTCCCCACTACTGCTCACTGGTTCCCTGCAGGCAGGATGGATTGGAACTGCTGGGTTACAGATGTCCTGCCTTTGTGCCTGGTTGTCTTAATTGAACAAGTCCTGTTGACTTGACTGGGAGCAGGAGTCCTCAATGTGGTGTCATCCAGCTTTGGGGCCTTGGGGTTGTGTCTTTCTGTCCTGCTGTGCTTTTCCAGAAGAGGTGGATAACGTGGGTAATAGCTGCTTCAGGCAGATGTTCAGAGGCTCTTGTTGCCACTGCCAAAGGAAACATTCCAGTGGAAGTTGTCCCTTAACTCTTTAATTCTCCATGAATGGAATGAAGCTGATGAATGCTGCCTTTCCTGCTCAAGGTTGCATTGACGTGTCAAGAATCACGTGTCATAGGAAATGAATGTTACAGAGAAAAAACCAGAAACTCTACAATTAATAAAGAATAGACATGTGGTCTATGATAACAGATGAAGCCAGCTTCAAACACACCTAACTACAGCTGGTCAAAAAAGAAAAATACCAAGTTAGATAGGAAAAAAGGAAAAAGAAGGACTGAACAGAATGTGCTTGAGTTCTCAAAAACTCAGGTTTTCTTGCCTAGAGAGATGTCACTGATGAAAAAAAGGTGAAAAGAAATATATCGGGAAATAGCTCAATTGAGAAAGTGAGAAGTGAACAAAAATAGACATTATAGGTAAAATGGAACACAAAAGTCAGAAATTATAATTGAAATGCTCAACTTCTAATTTTTATATTTTCCCTCAATTCCATTTTCGAAAATAGGTGCCCTGTTGTCACCCTCAAATCTTTTAGCAGCAGTTGTTGCTCTTGAGGCTACACTGCATCTTCCCCTTGCTATCTCTATAATTTCACACTTTATATTTTTTAGGCCCCTGTGAAATGCCCTTTGCTGGTAGTGATTTAGTGCCAGCAGAGTTACTCTGGTTGCAGCATCACTTCCTCTTTAAAGAATTTGGTATCTGTCAAAGCCATTCTCATTTTCAGTGATGATAATTTCCCATAGTGACAAAATTTCTTCTTTGATGGTAGGTACAGGAGTAGTTGCAACTTGAGCTGGTTCAGTTTGTTGTTTTTCCTTTCGTTTCCTTGATTAAATGGCATAAAAACACTGGCCTTCCTCAAAACTTACAAGCAATGACATCTGAAACACCACACTCATTATCCAGTTCCTTGCAACAGCAAAATAACAGAATTATCTCAGGAAATGCTATTAAACCCACTGAAACCACTGGGTTTACAAACCCCATCTGTGCTATCTGAGGCTGTTAAGCATTCTGGGCTCTGATTTTATAGATTTGTGGTTTCTATTAGATTACTTTGCTTTGCCCTTCAGCTTTATGTTGGCCTTCAGAGATGTTATTTTGTTCATCTTCCTCTTTTAAAAACTCTGTTCCTTTTGAGCTAACATGTCATCAGTGCTATTTTTAGACAAGTAATTTCTATTTTGATACGAAGCCTAATTGCACAGTGATTACTAATTGAGTGACTCCACTTGCAGTTGCGTGCGTGCCATTTGAGAGCTCACATCTTCCTGGAGCATCTTTCAGGCAAAGGCTGGGATGAGGGCGCACCCACAATGGCCAAAGATCTACAAGATGCTGCTCCTTGCTGGCATATTGCCACCTACAACTGGACAAGTGTGGATTTTTTTGGCTCAGTTAGAAGTGTCTTTTGCTACAAATATTACATAGTAAATATATTTATTTAATGAGTATCTATAAGCTCCTGTGCTTGACTCCACACATAGTTCAGTGAGCAGATCTAGACAGGTATCAACAGGTGAAAACTCAATTTTTGCAAGTTCTCTCCTAGATTTGACCATTGTTTTGGTCCTGTGTAGATCTGACCAGGCTGCACTTGCTGATAATACAGGGATGGTTTGAAGGAGAACCCAGAGTAGGTAACAGATCCACCTGAGTGTTCCCGGCTGTTCCTTTGAGCTTTGTGCTTCTTTGCAGAGCAGATCAGGATCTATCCCATGGATTGATCCATGCCATACAGGCTGAGCTGTGTGTTCACTTAGGTGGGTCATCTTCTAGGTACTCAGGAATTTCAGTGGGACATTCAGGCAAAGTCTTCAGGAAGCATTGGAATGTTCCACCAGGCAGACTCATGGCAGTGGAATTGGCCACTCACTTCTGTCACATTCACCCACACCCATGCCCCCATCACAGACCTTCACTGAGCCCAGTGTTACCCTTCTTCCACAGCTGTATTATCCCTTCACCCCAAACCTAGTCCTAGTTGTTGCTTGTGCATTAGAAAAGGAACTATTTTTTGTGCTCTTCCTCTCAATGAGATCTACATTTTGATGTATTAGGAATTCTTACATGAGTTCTAGAATTTTTTCCAAGTGGAAGAAATATCACCAGATTTAGTCAGTCCAACCCTTTGCTTAGACAAATTACTTTTTGTTCCTGTTGCTTTCTCTTTAAGTCATCCTGGACCATCTGACTCATGTCCAGGCATCAGAGATGTCCTAACACTGGAAATCATCCTTCCAAATGTGCTGATAGCCTGACTGCAGCAATCCTCCTAACTGAGTGTACCTGTAGACTGTCCCTGCAGCAGTGATGCTGAGCTGTCCTGACCATGCCTTCCTTAGGGAATGGGTCCATCCTGACATTCTTCCATTCCAGACAAGGTGAAGAAAAGCCACCTGTAGAGACTTGCACCTCCCGGGATGAGACGCTTTGACAAATGCCAAGTGATTGAGATTGAGGTACAAAGCTGAAAAGTAGAGGGCAAAATGAGGAAATACCATCTGCTCCTGTTTGGGAACTGTTTGGGAACTGTCACACCCTGGAGCTGCCTGAGAAAGAAGTGATTCCCTTCAATGTTAACATTCCTGCCACTGAGTTTACAAGGGAATGTGTTCCCCATTTGTGCAGGTTATGTTTTGACCACTGTTTTGTATAGGGGCCCTCATGAAAGGAGGAGGGGCTGCCCTTTAATCATCAGATTATTTAAAGTGACCCAGATGCAGAGAGCAAGGATTAGATAAATCAGTCCTCCCCCAAGCTGATTTTGTTATTTAAAAGCCTTCCAGTTTCCTTTCCTCGACATCCTGCTCTAAGCGCATTGGCAACACATTAGCCAAGAAATATTGTTGCTTTAAGTTTGCCCCTGTTATGGCCACCACTTCCTAGGTCAAGATACACGAGAGGCTTTTGTGACTGCTCGAGCTCTTAGCCAGACTTCTTATCAGATGGAAGCAATCCTTAGAGCAGCACATTGCCAGCCCTGATGCGTGCTCCCAAAAGGAGCTACGAGGGCTCTGTGAGCATCCACAGTCTGTGTTACTACAAAAGCAAAGGGGGTATTTAGGTGATTGTCAGAGAAGTGATCAGCTTGTCTCTGTCAGGATGCCCTAGGATTTGCTTTACCAGGGATTGCTCCCCCCATGGGTTGTGAGGATAATCTAACCTTTGGAATGGAGCGCATTTTGCAGAGCATTTGCTACTCCATTATGACAAAAGGTTTTAATTCCACCAACTGAGCTTTCTGCTTTTATATCAGTATATTTAGAGAGGCAGATTTTTAGCTGCTGTGTATCAAGAGGAGTCATTTAGCCACAGCTGGTCATGGCAAATGTAATAAGGGGGCAAGGCTATTATTTTTTCACTGGAGGGGAAAAAAAAGAAGAAATGCCTTCTGGAGGAGGATTATAAGGATTTTGAGTGATGTAAACAAAAGTAATACATTAGGAAGAATGAAAAAACCCAAATATTTCAACAAAGACTGAAAACAAACTGGAAATACTTACAGTATATGTCTTAGTCAATTCTTTGAGTTTACTGCTACGAAAGGATAAGTAGTCCAGATGGAATTATTCTGATTGAATCAAGAAGTGTTTTTTTCAGTCAATGATACTTACATTGAGAACATACTGGCTTTAGGAGGCTGCAGGACCTCAACATGCCCATTGGAAGGGTAAGGGCTCAGCAGACCAACACACCATATTTCTCCCCAGCTGGGATGACGCAGTGGTGACTGCGAGAACCAGGCAGTGCAAGTGTAGGCCATGAATATTTATGAGTGTGGGGATGACTGAGCCACAACCGAATAAATAGAAACATCTTCTTTTTGGTTTTAGCGCAATATTGTCCTCCTTGCAGCCCCCAGCCACACAAAATAAATGGAGGCTTTCAGGACTGCTTTTCCCTTACCATGCTTCAGAAGGCAAACCCCAAATGCAGTTTGGGGTGGGTGCCCTGATTAAAATCTGAGATGTTCCCTGACTAAGCCTTTGGGCCCTCACCTATGCCCAGCATCAGGGTGGTGTTTTCTTGTGCATGACCAATCTGTTCTCATCCCATTATTCTCCACCAGCTCCATTTGTCTTACAGGCTCCATTGGTGTAAAAATGCTATTTCCAGAGCGTAGAGCGTCTTGATTTCTGACTGGCTGAGTTTCAGGCCCTGTTATTACTTGGCTGTTCTTGAGGAAAAAACTGTGATGTTTGGAGCTGCTGAAATAGAATATCTGTGCTCTTTGGATTCAGCATCTGGGCTCAGAAGTGACTCCGACTCACACTCCCCAAGAGCGGGGCCTTGCAGTGGGGAGGCAGCAGGTGTCATATAAGTAGTGCTGCTCTTGGAGTCCTGGGTGGTTCCTCATGAATGAATTTGCCAAGTTTATCACAGCCCAGGCAGCACCATTTATCCATAGGCTTTGTCATTATTGCCGTGGTGTAAGTATAGAGTGGCAAACACTATTTATATTACTAGGGAATTAGTGGGACAGCTGAAGGGATGGTGCTATTTTCCATGTAGGCTTCTGTGTCACTACATTTAAAAAAGAAATATTCATTACAAGTCACTTTATAATTTGTTTTCTCAAACAAGTAAATACTCTTCTAATTTTTTGTTGTTGTTTTTTTGTTTAAATGTTTGAATCAGTTTCAGGATGAGCCTCCCTAAATGCAGTAACTCTTATCATGTTCCTGACTACTTTTTTCATCTTGAATCTATGGGACTCTGTGGGCCTCAGCATCTGCCATCTGTGATGGACACAAGGATTGTCACCTAAACGAATGGCTGACACTGGCTGGGGGATTTTACAGCAGGTCAGAACAGAGTAGCTTGCTGTCCCCCCAGGGATGTGCCCCCCTACATCCAGCATCTCTATGTGCACAGATACTTAGTTCTAATCTCTCTGTCATCCTTACTAGCACTTTCCAGCTTTGTTATAAAAGGAAATGATAGCTCAGGTGAGTGAATATAAAATGTACCGCTCACTGGGAAGCATGGAGGAACATTTCTGCTCTGAAAGCATGTGGTGCTTTCATCAGAAATCCTCAGCACTTCATTTGGTTGTGGATGTATCTAAAAAGTGTTTTTACTGAGTCCCTCTTATAACGTGGATATAGGAGTTCTTGATTTGAATGTGCCCAGTCTTTCTTCAGAGTAGCTCACTTTCCCTTACTGTATTGGCAGTGATATCCCTTAGACACCTTAAATTATATTAATTTCCCTTTATCCTATCCCTTTATCTATACCCTTATCTTCACAAATTTCACAGTTACTGTTAGATTGAATGTGAATATAGATGTCATAGTTCAATTATTTATGAGACTTTTTAATAAAAAAGAGTTTATTTTTTGTTTAAAAACATCTGTTTTATGGAAAATATATTTTAATGGAAAAGAAATATGAAGGTGAATAATCATTAAAGTTACTGCTATGTTAAAATCCTGGATTTTGCTGTAAGCTAAGAGTAACAAAGAGACTTGAAAAAATTAACATAGGTACCATAATCTATCCTTAATTCACCCTTTTATACACAGAATCTCTCCTGCTCAGATATAATCCTCTTATGAAGAGTTTATTTATAGATTGGCTGCAAATAATGCTCTGAGCATAATGCAGTGAGCAAAGTTCCCAGATTTGTGATATTGATGGTTCTATCAAGATGTGTACTTCGAATTTAGTTTGCATATTGCATTTATTTGTCACCCTCATGTTTCATTGGTTACAATTAGTTTATTGCTTGGGTTGTTGGAGGATTTTGCACTGAGTAACAGAAGGGCTGAGGATGGAAGGCACCTGTGGGGCTCATCTTGTCCCCTCCTGTGCTTGAACAAAATCTCAGCCACTGTTGGCTGCCCAGGAACATGTCCTGGTTTTTGAGTGTTTCCAAGGATGGAGACTCCAGAGCCCCTCTGGGTAACCTGTGCCAGTGCTTGGACCCCCTCACAGTAAAAAAGTGATGCCCCAAAAGTTTGTGCCCTCTGCTTCTGATATTTATCTTCCCTGCATAACATTCTCCCCTCTGAGACAGAATAACCTGCTGGAGATATTTCCTCTCCTGTGGAGTTTCCTGGCAGCTGGGATGAGGGAAATAGTGTCTGCAGGTAGAACTGTTAGGGTGAGGCATAGAAGTCTCTGGTTTAGACTGGTACTGGTGGAAAGTGGGGAAAATAGGAAGATTGTCTGTTGGTGAACAAAGATTCAGATCAGGATCTTTGTGTTCTTGTTGAAGTTGAGCAATAGTCTGAAGAACAGAAAAATCCTTCAAACAGGTCTTGAGCTTGAAGGTCCCCAAATGATCATGATCTTAGTGCATAAAACACTATTTTAGCACAGGACCATGACACACAGATATGCTAATGTGTGTGAGCTGTTTGATGAATAATCTAAGCTTGTCTCACTCTTGTCTCTACCTTCATGCTAATGTCTGTTTTTCACTTGATTGTAAACCATTGCATGAGGTGCCAGTTTTCTTCTCTTTCCTGGTCATTGCTGTCATCCAATACAGTCTTAAACAGTTCCTGGAGGCCTGTAAAACAATACAAAATAGTTATGTTCATCTGGGCTTAAGCTAACTATTTAGTCAAAGGATATGTTTCTAGCTCTCATGAATCCTCTTCAAACAGGCAAATGTAGAGATTATATACCTCTGTTTTCTCTCTTTTCTATATCACTATTAAAAATATATTAATATATGGATAAGGTATATGGATACAATATGTATAAGGATACTGAAGTCCACAGCTAACAGTTCTGTTGTGCCTGCAAGGAGGAATCTTAGTTCCTTGAAAGCCTGCCATGAAATAAACCTCCACCAAGCTATAGAACTGCATGATTTTCTCAATACTCTAATAATCCCTCTGCTTCTTCAGCCTGTGTTCTTCATTAGGGCTCGGGGACAATTTAATGATACACATTCTGAGTCATATATAGACTTGCCAATTTACATTAATAGCTTGAAAAATCATTTGAGAGCTACTCATTTTCTCCAATTAGCCAGTAAATCAGTGAATGTAGTAGAAAGAACGGAGTATGAAATATAATCTGTTTAGTGATAATTTCTCATTCTGGCTTTATATTATAGCAGTAAACATCTTGCAGTACACATTTGTGGGGGTAATGAAATTGGAGTATTCTGTTCTCACCATGAATGCTCTGATGAAACCATTGTTTGGAAATGAATGTTATATGTCATTACACAATTAATTTTGATTTTTCGGATGATGCACCAAATCTAAACATACAGACAGACCATGATTGCACAGCTGAGCTTAACAGGAAAGGAAAATGCAGTTCATTTCTCCTTTTCCAGGTCAGTATTCTTCCTTTAATTCTGGATGGTACGGGACCATAAACTGAATGGAAATTTATTGAAATAGCAGTGCTCACCACAGGTCCAATAAACTTACAGAGTCCCATTCCATGTGCTAAGGAGAGAGCTCAGTCTTCCTTGCAGTATGGCCATGGAGAATCATTTCCCATGGGTACAGTAGCAGCCGCTTGGGGATAGTGAAACAAAAGTCAAGGGAAAATGTTTTCTTTAGTTTGGGGAGCTATGAGATTTTGAGCTTTGGTGTATCTTTAGAAGCAGAATAGAGAGCTGAAGTATTGGTGTACAGCTCTTAGCAACTGAAAGATGAGAAACTGGGAAGGGGATTTTAGATTGACAAAAGGAAAGGAAGTGAAGGGAAGGGTCTGGTTTTTGTGGGCATTTCCATTCAGGAACTGCAGGACTGGCTGAGAGATAGAAACTCGCTGTGGAGCAGACAGATGACAGAAACCATGTGGGGTTGGTAAGAAGATGGAACACCTGGGGTCCAGTGGCCAGGGGAGAAGGAAGAGCTCCAGGAGGGCTAGCACTTAATCCCACTGGGCACAGCTCCGCCAAGGAGAGCAGGCATATTGGGAATCCTAAAATAGGAGTTTCCTGGCCAAGGGCCAGGACTGCTGCAGTTGGGGACACTGCAATTAGAAGCTCTGAAACCAGAGCTTCACTGAAAGCACACTGAGAAAGCAGACTTCTCTCTGCCAGCAGACAAAGTCAGGCTTGACCTTGCCGGGGGAGAAATTCTGAGGAATGCTTTCCAGCATGTCTGGTAAAGGCAGTTTTGCACGTAGCTCTTAGCATATTGTAATTCCCAAAATGAGCCAGATTTCAACAAAATACATACAGTAGTTTCAGACTATAAATAAAGCCTGAAGGAAAACAAAGATTCTTGCACTTTTGGTGCAAGAATTTTCTTTCTCCTAATTTCTGTAATTTCAGGTGTGATTATAGCACAAGTATGATAGAATGGGCACACTCTTCTGCATCTCTGTGTAGAAAAACATTAAGTATTTCATGGTATTAAAAGGTTGTGAAGTCATGTACGTGTTGTTTATAGTCTCCTAATCCAGGATTTATTGTCCTAGTTCTGTTGCAGAACCAGAGACTTGAGTTGATTAAAAAAATTAGATTCTTCAAAGCTTTTAAGCAAATTGATTTACTGTGGCTTGAAAATTGTCATATTCACCCAATTCAGTCAGTGTGATCATTGTAATATTCCCAGCTAAAAGGATTTTACAAGTGGCATGTATTACATTTGAAGGATTAGACTGCCATGAAAATGCTGATGAGGCGAGTGGAAAAATACTATGAGTTATCCCTCATAGTTTGCCACATTGGTTCTTTCCAGAGTGGGAAGGAGAGCTGGAACAGTGAGCCAGCTGGGTTACCTGCAGGCTCCTCTGTGCTGTTCCCTACAACTGCAATGGAAAAGAAGCCAATCTGTTCCTAATTCCCTCTGCCAGCTCTTGCCTCTGCCTCTTGTTCACCTTCCCAGTTACTCAGTGAACAAGCCTTCCTTCATTTTATGTTAGGATGGGATCTCTTATCTCCCCCTCCCTGTTAAGAGCTGTCTGAGGAGCAGCTGGGAGAGCAGAGGTCCCTGACTCCCCACCTCGTGCCCCAGAGGGGACATGGGAGAGGCAGGCTCTGTGTGCCTCCAGTTTGCTGCCTGGTTTTAGCTGTGTTTGGCAGGGGGAAGCTTCCCAGCAGCCTGACCTTATTGTTAAGAGGCTTTTCTTGTTGTCTTACCTGAATTTTCCCTCCAGCAGCCTTGTAAATTTTGCTTTTTTCTTTTAGTTGTCATGGATATTCAGAGCAGACCCTTCCCCTTTAAAGACTGTTTTCCTTCACTTTGCCCTTTCCAGACAGAACACCACCATTTATTAGCCTTTTCTCAAAGAAAGATAGCTTCCCTAAGGAGGTACATTTTTATGCCAGTGCAAGGGTTTTCTTTACTACAGCAGAATGAGCTCCTTGACCAGTGACCACTCTCTGGAAGACCCCTGTAACCTTCAGGGCCTTTTCTGCAGAATTCTTCTCTTAGTTGTCATTCCCTGTGTGCATAGTTTATTTTTCCAGCAGTAGACAGACACTTGTGTTTGTCCCTACTAAATTACCTTTCCAGATCTTTTGACTGTGGTTTCACATGATGATCCTGGGGTGTGATGGACTTGCAGACTATGTTGGTCATACTATCTGTGACTATAATAAGAGTCCATCATTTGAATAGTTTCTGAGAATATTGGATAATAACTGACTCCTGTGCAAAGCCACTCAAAATACATTCCCCCAGTTTTGGCACTGAACTGCTGTTAAGTGTTCTCTGGGTACAATTTTTTAATTCTGTGTCCCAGGATTGTTGATAGAAATGCCAGGATGTTATGCAAAGCAGCATTCAAAGATTTGCTACAACTTTTATGGCAGATATCATACAACATCCACAACATCAGTTATGTTTATTGCCTGAATAGTCCTCTACATTTGTAAACTCAGAGAGGGGTTGTAAAGACGTCAGTTCTACAATCTCTGTGTTCTCTAGTGACTGAAAAATTAGATTTCATTTCATTAGGAAATTATTGGAATGTTTCCACAGCAGGTTGCCTACAAAGAAGAATATTGGCTTCCCTGAAACAAGGGTTTTTGTTATCATTGTATCTGTATTAATTCTGACTGCTTGTGTGAATGCACAGTCCTGTCATTCAGTGTGGCAGCACAAAAGACAATAAAAAATCAAATAAATTGCATGTTTAAACTCTGGTTTATAGTTGATCTTCTAGCTAAAAATGACTTTTTAAGCCAGAAGATTTTGTCCTCTTATGTCACATAGTAATCTACAGAATATTGCAGAATTTTCGAGGATCGTCTTAGAAATCCTAAAAATTCTTATAAATTAATGATCAGGCAGACAGCTGAATTCCATGCCTCTCTTTCATCAAGATTTTGTAGGAAATGAATTTCAATTGTTTGCATTAAAATGCTTTATTGCAAAGAAAGAATTTACATTTCTAGTGTAGGCTGATTGATTTAGAATAATTTTTTAAAATTACGTTTTATCCAGAACAAATTATTTTTATAAATTCAGGTAATTTTAATGTAAGTTTTTAATGAAATGATAACTGAACCTGCTGTATGGACAGAAATGCAGCTGTTCCTTTGCAGGGCTGAGTTCCTTTATGTTGGATGCTTTGCAATGTTTTATGTATTAGAAGTTTTCCATAGTATGTTAAGCCTTTGCCATCTCTACTGAGCTTGTCAGAAGGTATGGACTTCATGGTCTCCAGGGGAGGATGTCTTTGGTTAAGGAAATGTAATAAATGGAGGAAACTCGTGCTTTCCTGTCAGCTTTCATAAAACTTTATTGCCAGCTTTACATCCCTGAGCATTATCAGCAAGGAATAGCTGTATTAATAATTAGTGTATCCATTGCTTCCTTAAAATATGTCAGAAGAAAATGAGTGTGAAAGCATGGAGAGTTCTGTGGGTTTAAATGGCATTGAACATGACTGTATTAAGGGAACAATACAAGGTTGTTCTTCTCACATTTGGTTACAAGAGCACAAATGCATTTTTAGCTGTGTGTCCACTTCTGGTTCATTATCGTTGGTATATATAATTTCAATGTGACATTATTTTCTCCTGTGTCCTTCCTAGAATGGCTTTACTCCTTTGTACATGGCAGCTCAAGAGAACCACATTGAGGTGGTGAAATATCTCCTGGAGAATGGAGCCAACCAAAGCACAGCTACCGAGGTGAGGGGGTTTTCTCACATTTTTCTACGCCTGTGTGTTCAGATCACTTGAAGTCAGAACTGGGTGGGCTTGTCTGTGTCAATTGGCATCGACAGGTCATTGTTAGCAAGCTTTGTTTTAGGATCACAGAGTTGTTTATGTTGGAAAAGACCTCTCAGATGGAGTCCAACCATTAACTCATCACCTGGGTCTTGGGATTTCAGTTGAATGCAGAAGGGGTGAGGCTTCTCTGTGGTGCTGGGTTCACAGAACCATTTGGGAGGTCACCTACTCCAGCCTCTTGCTGCTGTTCCCTTAAGTTACATTGATTCTGAGGCTCTCCTGTGACGCGGTGTAACTTGTGAGTATCCATTATTGGCTGTGACTGGTGTAAACTGGGAACCAAATGGCTAACAGGGATTGCATCAGTGAGCTTGGCAGGCTGTTGTGTTCACAGACACTTTATTTC
This sequence comes from Haemorhous mexicanus, assembly GCF_027477595.1. Lineage (NCBI taxonomy): Eukaryota > Metazoa > Chordata > Aves > Passeriformes > Fringillidae > Haemorhous > Haemorhous mexicanus. The sequence goes on from NC_082344.1 coordinate 2,522,585, forward strand.
TGCTGCTGGGCCACGTGGGTGTAAATAGGGAGAAGGATGATTTTAGCTGGGGATGTGGATTGTGAACCTGCAGTAACTCCTGTGCAAGCAGGACAGACACCTAAGGTGAAGAGATGAGACTCCATCTCCAGAGGAACTGAATCCTGCAAGCTTCCTTCCACATATGAGGGGGTTTGGGGGCAATGGAGAAAACTCCTTGGTCATTAGGACTGTGCTCATTTTGTTTCCTGTTTCTGCCACATGTTCTTTATTCCAGCCAAAGGAATGAGTGAACAGGCTCTGTGCTGCAAAGTGTGTCATCTTCCTGTTTGTTCTATGGATGTGGATGTGACATGTGAATTAGCTGTAGCAAAATTGCTCTCTGGCCAGAGCTTTTGTTCCTGTTTATTGTTTTTTCTAGTCTGTCCAGAAACATTCACTTTCTGGACTGCCTTCACAAGTGAAGCAATTGGAAATGCTGGTGCATTTATGCTCTTCCCTTCAAACCTGTCAGTGTTAACAGCTGTCTTAGTGTCCTTTCTCTCAGTGGGTACTGTACTATCTGATGACAGCTCATAAAATAATCCCCTCCTAGATGTGGCGATCACATTACACGTCAGCTTTCTGAAACACCAAATCCCATTGATTGCCAGGCAACGAGGCAGAAACACACTCCTTGTGAAGGAGCCAGGTGGAACTGGGGCTCTCCATGAGCCCAGCCCTGCTGCAGCCCACCGTCACCTGCTGGCAGCCAGCTCCCAGCAACCTCTGCTGGCTGGGAATTCATTCAGTTTGCTGGAATTGTGAGGGTGAGATGGTTATAATTCATGTGGCCTCTGTTGGAATGCAGACATTCACAGAATGAACACTGTAGTCTCATTTTGTAGAAAAGGCAGAGAGAAAAAATAAAATATCTTCCTACTCTGACCCTGACTCCAAATTTGTCTTCTGCCTTCAGAAAGATCAGTTTTCACTCAGTAGCTTGTAAAGTGAAGGCTCTTGACCTCTTTGCTTCTTAACTGGGTAAGTTTTAGGTTCAGGTCCTGCTGAGGGGATGGTGTCCATTATTGTGTGAGTGTTCCTCAAGGAAGGCCTGAGCCACTATTGCTTTTATAAGTGCCCAGAGTTCATCTCATGAATAGGATGAAGAAATGGTACATTCAGTAAGGTGGGATGACAGCCTGAACTGAGGATGTCACTGAAATACAGGGAGAAGGTCCTTCTGTTTAGCATCAAAGAGTGGCCCTCCTCATGGGAGGTGAGGATGTGAAAAGCTCTCTCCAAGCTTCAGTCAGCCATGCTTTTTCCAGAGGCAATAGGAGGGGGAATGCAGAAAGAATTGTGTCCTTCTAGAGAAGGGTGCATGGTGAAATGGTGCAAATCAAATGGATGAACTTGTCCTTGAAGCCTTGAAACTTGCCCTGCTGTTGGATGAATTTCATTTCCTCTCACACTTACATGTGTACAGATAAAAAAGGAGAGTAAGGGTGAGCTCGGTTTCAGAGTCTCTAATCCAGGATTTGTTCTCATGTTCCCAGAGGCAAAAGGCAAATGCATTAAGCCATTTCAACACCTTATGTAGCCCCAATCTCAGAATAATCTTTACAGTTCAGCTGTTTTGTCAGCTGTTCCCCCCTTTTTAATTCACTGTACAGAATTTAATCTCTATTACAGGCAGAACCCACAGCAGTATCGTTGTTACAATGCACCTACCCTCAGCTCGACGCAAAAGGGAGAGAAAGTTATTCGATTACTGAGGGAAAAAATTGCCTTGGCAATTCTTCAGATGTTTCTTTCAACATATGTTAGCTCTCATTCCTTCCTAACTTGGCCTTTATTCTTCTCTCATCTTTCCATATTTCAATTCCAAAGCAAAGCTGTCCCATCTCTCATGTACTTACAGAGCACCTGTGGTTGGGGGGATGCATGACCAGAGCAAGAGTTCAGTTTGAAACCAGAATGAAATATCTGGTAGCCCATGCTACTTCAGCCAGGAGAGCAAGCTGCCATCTTGTTATCATGGATTTTAAAGCACTGGCCATCCCAGGCACGTGTGGAGGAACAAGATTATTTTGAACTAATTTAGAAACAAACCTAAAACTATGAATGACAAGCGAAGATTGATTTTCTGGTTTTCTTTTTCCAAGAAACATAAATAATGTGGCATTTTCCTCCCTCAAATCATGCTCCTAAACATGATCTGGATTTCTTGACTCATGGTTCATGTGTAACTTGGAATGGGAACAGCAGCAAACACATTTGATACACTTCCTTTTTGCAGAGATGTGAGATATTCATAAACATATTCTCTATATTTTTCACATCGACACTTTTCAGTGCTCAGTGAATTTGCCAAAAAATTGCTAAAAATATGCTTTGTGGCCCATTTTAAGATGAGAAATAATTAAGAGAGATGCTGTAGAATGATCCTTTGCTTGCACTTGACTTAGAAAAGATTGCTTGGAAGTCTGAAAGATCTTTCAAAGCATTTCAAATATTGGAAAGCCTTTTGAAGGTGTTTGAAAGAGTTAAAATGTTGTGCCTCCAATCTCACATCCCTGGAGATGGAGTGCAGAGGTGGAGAACAGCTGGGACCGCGCTCCCCGAGTAGGTGTGCGCGAAGGGCGCGGTGCAGCTCCCCGCCGCTGTCCGGCCCTGCTGAGCACCCCTTGTTTGCTGCCCCCAGGACGGTTTCACCCCTCTGGCTGTGGCACTGCAGCAGGGACACAACCAGGCGGTGGCCATCCTGCTGGAGAACGACACCAAGGGCAAGGTGCGGCTGCCCGCGCTGCACATCGCCGCCAGGAAGGACGACACCAAGTCGGCGGCGCTGCTGCTGCAGAACGACCACAACGCCGACGTGCAGTCCAAGGTAACGGGGCAGGCTCCGGGGACAGCACCTTGAATCCCTGCATCCTAACGGGGAAACGGAGCTGCTCCAGAGGGGAAGGACCACTCGATCCACAGTATCACCAGTAATACCTATAAGTTTGCGGTGTTAAGCTGCACGGTAATGACCAGGTGCTCATTTTTTCACTTTTTAGTTATGCCTCCCATTTCTTTGGTAACTGGCTTTTTTTGTCATTATTTGCAAACCAGAAGCCACTGGAACAGAAGCAGAATCACTGCTTCCCTATTAAGTAGGATATTGGTTTATTGCCCACGGGAGCATAGGTTGTGTTTAAAGTTAATGCATGCTTGAATGGCTTTTCTCATAATTAACAGCATAACTCATTTCAGAAAAAGCAACATAGTTCTTCGTTTTGTGGCCAGTCTTTAATATTGTTCCTCTTTTTCCCAAACCATGCTGCATCAGATGATGGTGAATAGGACGACTGAGGTACCGACATCAACAATTTTTAATTATTCTCTCTGTTACTTATGATTATTTTCACTGCTCTTTGCCAATATTTCCTTATTAGTTAGCAATAAAAGTGAAGATATTACTCTTTTTTTTAATACATAGAAATTTCTGGCTCAAAAAACCCTGTTTTTCTTCATCCTTTGTCTTAGAATTTCTTTTTGCTTGTGTCAGTATTGAATGACATTTTTAAGAATTCATGTCAGTCCAAAGGAGTCTGAAGCAAGAAATGGAGCTAAGAGGATAAAGATGTTTTTTTAGCTCAATTTCATTCATTATGAAAATGCACTCACTTGGCATAACTACATCTGTGTGTCTGGCTCTGCCAGAATAATGGTAAAATTAATTTTCTGTCTCTTAGAATAATAAGCATAATCAAATTCCCCAGGGTAAAAACTTGTGCAGGGCATCTGCTTATTTTTACCATTCTTCCTATTACAATCTTTTCCATAAAGTTTTGCAAAGGCCTCAGGGACAGTTCATACTCAGAATTTACCTGCAGTAAATAACACGTTTCTTATATGGGTTTTAATTCCACTAAAAATCATGGGGTTGATTGGCTTGGACTGGGATTTTCCCAAAAGATCATTGCCACTTTTAGGAGAAGGAAAAAGTTCCAAGGATGAGATTGTGGTTTCAATACCTGCTTTTGAATAATGGAGTTTGTCTGCTGGAGGAGGGGATGAATTATGGATGCACGTGCCCACGGGAAGGTGCCTCCCTCTTGGTGTGTGCACACATGAGCAGGCTGCCAGGAGGCAGCAGTGATGTGAACTGAAGGGTGACAGCTTCCCTGGGCACCTGCTCCATGGGGCATGCTCTTCCCTGAGGGCAAGGGGTACTGCAGTGCCTGTGGAAGGAGGGCAGCACGTGCCCACATTCCTTTGTTCTAGGAGCAGCTTAAAATGGTGGTTTGGATACTGAGAGGCAGGAAACCCAGCTGAGAGCATGCTGTAGTCAAGAAGCCAGAAGTATTCCTCCCCTTCTATAACTGTCAGCAAGATCCAATCAAATCAGTGTAAAGCTCTTCAGGGAAACCTCAAAAGCAAGGCCCTTTCTCCTTGAATTACTTATGAGAATAAAAGCTTGCTCTCTGTCCTACTTTCTGAAAATTTAATCTTTTTTTATGTTGTTGTCAAGAGATTCTACATCCCATAGCTGGAGCAGGTTTCACCTTCTAGTATTCAAAACACAATGAATAAAATGTGGGGTTTTTTATTTATGGATTGTGAAGTTTCTTCAGCTCCTTTGCAATCCAAATTGTATATAAATAATTATGATTATTTTACTATGCTGCTAAGTAGTTTCTCATGTAAAGCAAACTCTTTGATTACATTTTGAATAATTACTGCTTTTGAAAAACAAAAAAAAACAAACAAAAGAAGCCCAGTAGGAAATATGTTATCCCTATTTCTAAGAGGAGTAAAATAAGAATCCAACAACTTTTGCGATCATTTTTCGAACCCCAATAAATAGATGCAGCCTAAAAGACCCATGTTGCTTCCAAATGGTAATAAGGAACTTGCTTTATTTTCTTTAAGAACAGCTAATACATTAATATTTTGTGTGATGAAAACTGCTCTTATTGGCCACTGATGCAGGGGGCTGAGCTGGGGAAGGAAAGAATGAAGCACTTTTGATAATGTCCCACCAGAAAACTGGCCGCTCTGCCCGAAAGGCTGTACTCTAGAATAGGTATTCACAGGCTGGATAAAATTGCCATGATGTGTTAGCTGGGCAGCATTTTGAGCTCAAGCTGTAGCTCACTGCTGAGCTGGTGTGAGATGTCCATAACAAGGGCTGTTTCCCTTTGTAGAGCGGCTTTACCCCTCTGCACATCGCCGCGCACTACGGCAACGTCAACGTGGCCACGCTGCTGCTCAACCGCGGAGCTGCCGTCGACTTCACCGCCAGGGTATGGACTCACCCCTTCACCTTCCTGCTTCTGGTGGCCTGCAGAAATGGGAGGGTTTCTTTGGGTACCTCTGAGGCAAGAGCTGAGTGAAGAAAGGAGCAAAGTGATGCTGAAGTTCTGTTGGGATCAAAGATGTCTTTTTTGCAGTAATTCTGAAAGGTTGTTTCCGTGCAATGCCCTGGAGGCCTTGGGAGTTATGTAACAGCCAGTATTCCCAGCTGGAGGAAGCAGGATCCTTTGGCAGCTCCAGAAAGCTGATGCTCTTATAATGTGTCACCTCCCTCTGGCTTTTCTGTTTGTTAGATGTACTCTGGAAATAGATGTAGGGTTGATTGGCTTTTTTGGTATTCAATATTTGCTATACCACTTGAATTTGATGTTTTCACACATAACTCTTTTTCAAAACCAGAAAGGAAAGTATATTGCTGTTATGCAAATTCAACAATAAAAGAACTAATTAATCATGACTACTCTTTCATGGTAAACAACTGCAGAGTTACACGGTCCAGTCTCTTTGCTGTAGCACGTTACGTAGTTTGAAGTGAAAACCTCTGGTAATCTCAACCCAGCTCCCAGGTCACAAGTTTGCTGTTTGATTTTGCCAGACACACTTTGAATTACCTCAGGTTCTGCCTTCCAGACTGACTGCCTCCTGCTTCCAATCTGGAGTAGCTGCTAATATTACCTCTTGCCTCACCCAAAGTGTTTTCAAGGACTTTCAGCCTACACAGCCTACCACTCCTTTATGCTCTTGGCACTACACAAGAAGGCTCCTTTGTGTAGGAGTGACGCATTTGTGTCCTCTGTGTACGTTGCAGCAATTGAAATGCTTCAGTGTTTTGTGATTATTGGCTCATTGGGACTCTGATACATGTTTGTGTATTTGTCCGACCCTGGGGCTGCAATGTTTGCTGCTTGGGCAGATGCGCTGCTTCCTTCATTCAAGGACCCCAAAACAATGGAGAAGGACTCTTGCTTAGGAAGGAATTACTAACTCTAGCTTATCTGGTGTGTGCCCAGCTCTGATGCTCTAGCACATTCTCGTTTATTCTTTATGATGTGATGGTCTCATTTTTTGTGATCCGAATCCAAATTCCACCCCCATTGCACACCTTCAGATCCATCCAGCTCATTGTTTGTTCTTTTCATGGTGTAGAATGGAATCACCCCACTGCATGTGGCTTCCAAAAGGGGAAACACAAACATGGTGAAGCTCTTGTTGGATCGCGGAGGGCAGATCGATGCCAAAACCAGGGTGAGTCTCTCTATTCCCTGAATATGATATTGTCCCTTCTGGGGAATGGACTGGGGTTTTCTCCTTGCTTGCTTTTGGGGATTTTTTTGTGTGTTTGTTTTATGTAGACTGTGTTCAATGGTGCCAGACTCAAGAATAGCTGGTATTAGTGACAGTAGGAGGCAGAAATGCTATTTCCTTTAGTCTCTTGTATAACCTGCCTACATCATACAAGAAAAAGCTGATGAAACTGATGGTTTTCAGGGAATAAGGCTGTTAGTTGGTCCAACTTGACATGACACAGCCCATGTGATGTACAGCAAAAGGAAATGGGAGGTCTGGACTCAGCTAAGCTTTTCAGTCCCCTGACCCCTAAATGTCCATGCTAGTTGCAGTGTGCCCTGTGGAAGCTCTGCTGGACTCAGTCCATTTTTATTGGAGAGCTGATACAGAGGCAAGGAACCTCCTCAGAGCCAGCAGCCACGTGTCTCTTCCCCAGACAAAGTATGGGTATTAATTGGGTGACTTTCACTGGCCTCCTTCTGCCAGTTGTCCTATTGAAATGTCACATCATCTCTCTGCCCTTTATTTATGGGTGATTTCAGTCATCCAGGGCAAAAAACCCCCATCATTTTATATGGGCAGGGTTAATTATTTCAAATGTGTTTTTGGAATCACCTGGGAAAACATTGTAGTTTATTCAGACTGAGCTGCACAGGGCTCCTTCTTAGGAGCTACTGGTCTTTAGGCAGCTGGTCTGCAAAATTACATGTCCAAGGGATCGAGAGTGTCTTAAAGCACAAAGTATAGAGCTGGACATGAGAGGTTTTGTTTAACCTGATAGGATGGTAGAAGGTATTACAGTCAGCTACCCTTGGAGTCAGTTCAACCTCTGCAGTTAATTGGATATTAATTACATCAACCATTCCTAAGCTCTGAAGACAGTCATGATTATTGTGAACTCTGTATGTGACTGTGATTTGGTTTCTGATTATGAAATGATATCTCACTATTTTTCTTTTATTTTTAAAAAACTCCTGCTGGTGAAAAAAGCTATCTCTCAAGCAGGTGTACAGCAAATCACCCCTGCTCACATTTTCCACAATAAACACCTAAAATCTCGTGGGGAAGAGGCATGAAATGCTAATAATATACTTCAGTCAGGATATTCCACATGCCCCTGAGCATGTCCTACAGAAATAGTTCATCTGACCTTTGGAATGGCATGTATTGAGTTCACCTATTTCCTGTTCAGTAGTTAGATATTGTTCTAGACAAGTCGACACAGATGATTGTGAGGGATGTTTTGGGTTTTAAGAGGTCAAAGTGTTTTCCCATCCCTGCTCACCCACAAAGGCTGAGCGCAGTTGTGAATGAATGTGAGAGAACAGGATTTGCCCAATGTGGGTGGGAGGGACCAATTTTAGATTTGTCTCCTTGTCTCTGCTCCCTGCCCTGTGTCAGCTGCTACATGGGCTCAAAATATCACTACAAGCATGTCCCTGAAAACCCATACAGGTATCCTAAGGCACACCTATTCCAGCTTGTACAGGCTCCCTCTTCCTCTCACCTTCACCTTCCACTTCTTCCCTGCCCCAGGGCTCATGGTGGCAGCCAGTGGGGTGTGCCTTATGGTGGGGAAGATTCCAGAGCTTTGGTTTTGCTGTCCATGCTTTGTGTCAGCTGTTGATGTTCTCTGGGTGTGTCTCTCTTCTCCTTGTGCTCTGTCCACTCACCTCGAGTGCCTGGCTCTGGCTGTGAGTCTTCCATGGCAGAACAGACCCTGCCTGCCCCTGCCCTGCTGCAGTACTAACCCACCTTGCCTTCCCTGCTGCCTTCCCTCGGCTTCCCTGCAACTCCTGCTGCCTTCCAGCAGGTCACAGTCACTGCAGAACAGCAGAATTAAAACACTAGGATGTTTCACTGCCAACTTCTTGTGCTCCACACCACATCAAAAAACGCCCTTCAGTTAAACCAGTCCTCGCTGCTTTCGTTCTGTTTATTTTTAGCTTGCTTTTTACATGACATCTGATGCTGCATAAATTAAGATGGAAAAACTTATTTTAGGGGATTGCAGATGGGCTTCAGTACTTCAGGTTTGCAAAGTTAATCTGTGAAAGCTTTCTATGTTTGAAAATATTCCATTGGAATGATTGTTTAGGAGCCCCTGTGTTGTCCAAAAATATAAATTAAAATGTCTATTCCTCAAAGGGAGTAAATGATGCATGTGTCCTGCTGTTCCACAGTTAATGCAGCACATCAAAGGAAAGCTCTGCTTTCTGCAGGAATTAGTATTTTGATTTTCTATACATTTCAGAATGTGTTTGCTGAAATTCTATGGCATTTCTCACAAAGCCATAAAAATGTAGGAATAGTGGTAAATCTCTTGACACAATTACACATTTTAAAATAATATCTTACTTATTTTTTGGCAAGTTATACTCTTTCTTTTCCCTCAAGTCATAAGTTTTTAAAATGTGAAATTTAATTCCTCTCTTTTATTGTATCCAAAGCAGAAATGAAAACTCCATTCTCAAATACAATAGATACTTCTATTAGTATTCTCTGTTAAGGAGAGTATTCTAATAGTATATAATAACAAAATATCATCTTTAACAGTAGGTAATTATTATATGATAATAAAATACTAAAATATTATTTTAACCCATATTATTATGTAATATCTGGTATATGTTTTGCAACTTCCATTTACATACAGGCCTTCCCTGGACTTTTGTTCACGGAATAATTAATGGGTAAAAGTACCTATACTAAGATATTTCACATTCACAATTTTACTCAAACCTATGTTCTCTTTATATTTTCTTACATTAGTAACAATTTCAATTGAATAATTTTGTTTAAAAATTATTTCATTTTAATATTTGGCCAAAATTCTAACCCATGCAGGTTCTGATGATTAGTTGGAGTTGGGGGGTCAGAGAAACTGTGCAGAAATCTGTTCTCTGAAAGATGGTGGAAAGTTGAATTTAGGCCTGATTCACTGTCAGGTGGTCAAGGGTAGTGTGGCAATTACCAGTTCTCACTTTGAGGGAAGGAAAGCATTTACAGTCTTCCTGGACCACACTAGGGATTCTTACAGGGAATTAGTGTCAGGATTTAAAAGCAATTTTAGCATGGCCAAAATACATGTATTTCTATAAAAAGGAGTCCTCATATAAGAGAATCATAAGAGTGCACCTTCAGAATGTGGGAATGTTGCTGGCTATTACAAGGTTTTGGGAATATTCTTTCTGAATGCAGTTTTTGTATTACCTCTATTTTTATCCTCTCTAAGATTGTATGAGGAACAAACCAAGAATATGAGACTTTTTTGGTTCTGCATGCTTTTTTTCTTTTAAAATACAGTTTTATTCACAAGTTTTTATCACCTTGCTGGAATTTCCATTTTTGTGGGAGTAAGCAAACACCCTTCAGAGGGGGAGGAACACTCTCACCTGTCTCAGCTGCTGAAGCTGTCACACATTTTGTCATCTTCCTGTTCAGTCTTGCCAACATTAAAATTAGATTTTTGTTGCTCTGGGACTTTTCTTAAGTCTCCTCTTGCAGGTTTTCTTCCTGAATATTTACAGTTGAATAAAATCCGTGGAATGAAAGAGAGCATCCAGTCTTGGAAGGGCAAGTTTATTGTGTGGGACAGTAAGCACATTGTGTGCCTGCAGCATGGCAGCTGGAGCTGGAGCAGGGATAGGCGTGGCAGTGGTGGGACAAGGTCTGGTGCACCACTGGGGCTGGAGAAGGGCCACAGAAAGGAGGAGGCTCAGCTGGAGCTCAGAGGAGTGGCAGGTCACTCATGGAGATGAGCAGTACCCATGGGAAAACACAAGGAGGGAAACTGTGGGCAGTGCAACTCAGATTTGGTTGGTTTGGTTTGGGTTTTTTTTTGTGGGGAATGTGCTTCAGACACCCTTTAACACTCATTCTGGAAACCTACTGAGATATTATTACTAATAAATCTCCTTTGGTACATCTGTGTCCGGAGGAAATAGGCTTGGCTCTGCTGTTTCCACACGGGACTGGTAGCCATTGTAGCAGGATCCTGGCCCTGCCTTGGCACTGTGCTCTCTACAGTGTTTGTTCCTGCAGTAATGCTGCTGTGACATTTGCTCCTCATCTTCTGACATGCACAGAGCACTAATAATTCATTGGCAGCTTTTGCTGTTCCTAAAGCCATGTCAGATTATAAATATCTCATCTCAATGCAGATATTTCCTATAAAAAATTCAGTGGCTCCCTGTAATGTTTACAAGGGAGTGGGAAGGGATGTTGGATGCATTGTCTAAGCAAGTTATCTAGAAAATGACTGTTGTTTGGAGTTACTTATGTTACTATCTTAATACTCAAGCAAGCACATGTTCTATTTTTTGCCGTATTTTTCAAATTTGTGCTGAGAATGGCAGACCTGGAGGAATACTTTACAGCATGTTTAATTATGCCAAGAACTTAAAGCAAGAGGGAGACTCGCCTTGGTAATTTTTAAAGAGATTAGGTTTAGTCGTAATGAAAAATGAACAAATTAAAACCTCTCTGTTTGTCAAGAAAATTGAGACAATTTTGCATATTTGACATATGAAATACTGAAAGTTTACTTCACCCTAATGAAAAAGAGAATATTCAGCTGCAGTTTAGAATGATTCGTTGATAATTTGACCTTTGATGTTCATTTCTGTCATCAGTTTTTGGTTGAATGAGCACTGAATGTGAGCAACTGTCCTGTGAATGTGCTGCCCACATCATTTCCCATTAAAAATCCCTCCTAAGCACAGCTTCTTTTTGTCTCTGTGTCTCTGCTAAGCTGAAAGAAGGCATTTGTGAAATGACCAAATAATTCATCTTTGGAAGCCCTACAGTTAGGAGTCATGCACAGCATTCAGGATTAAGTCTGCAGCTTAAAAAATGACCAGTGATTGATTTTCGTGGGGAAAAAAAAAAAGCACCAGTTTTCTTCATATTTTGAGAACCATTTAAGAGAGAATTAGCCTTGATGGAATTTCCTGGCTTCCATGCACACAGAGGAGATTGCATTGTCCTTTCTCAGGGTGACCCAGCTGTTGGTTACATCACTGAGTTAGGAGAGTACCACGTTTGGGAACAGCAGAACGCCAGATGTGGGGTGTCACTGGGAAGATAGAAACATTTAACTCTTCATTCCACACTATCCAGGGAAAGGAGATAATTGTTGAACTTCTCTAAACATCAAATTGCTGAATTTCATGTCTCCTGGTGTGGCAGCCTTTGTGTTTATGGGGTATCCATTATCTGCCCTTTAAAGTCTGTGTCCCTCTGACCCGGAGCTGGATGTCCTGTCAAGTGATGTGCCTGATGTATTGGTCACTCTGTGGTCTTCAATTAGCAAAGGAATGACTGACAAAGTACTTAGGCCAACTCCTGAAGTCACTTTGAGAGCACTGAGGCTCGTGGCAAATAGACAATGGTGCAGAAAAGGATTTGTTTGGTATACCAGTGTGTCTCTTCATGTTAGCTCATGTCAGCTTCTCTGCATTGTTTTCTACTGATTCTTCTACTACAACAGCTCTCTCTTTGCAATCTCCCTCATCTTTGAATAAAAGATACAAGCAAAAGAATTTGAAGCATTAAATAGACAATAATTTTTAAATATACGTGATGTTTTCCTCAGAGCAGAAAGAGGAAAGGGAAGAGGGTTCTGTGGGAGGTCCTCAAAACAGCTGTGGCAGGGTAGAGTAGGATTGGTAGCATAAATTTCTATCTCTGCTTTTAAAGGTAATGGTAGATAAGAACAAAGAAGAAATCTTTGTTTTAAATTATTTAGAGTTTTTTTTTGTTTTAGCCAGACTTTGTTGTGGAGTTGATGTGCTTCTTAGCTTATATTTTTCATCTTTTTCTCCCTCTTGGGATTTGTCCTGCTTTTGTTCGAGGATTCACACAATTTTCCTTTTTTTTGCTGTTTCATTAAATAGAGTAACATCAAAGCTACCACACAGAGGGGGAAAGTGAACCTCCCACGTTGATTAAAAATGTAGAGCACAAGAGGCCAGAAACTGGAAAGAAATACCAAATAAATACCTTCCCTAGAAATGCATTTGGGATATATTCTTACCTTTGTAATGCCAGTGGGAGTTACCTGTAGGAATCTCTCTGGCAATGAGATGATAACATACCTCAGCTGGTCATAAAAAGACTAGGTTTAGAGGACTCTGAAGTTTCAGTGCATAAAAAAAGTAAAATAGTTCCACCTAATTCTTCACACTGACCCCATCTGCCAGTGCTGAAGGCTGCAAGTCCTGGTTTTGGGTTTGATCTTCCATCTGTGGGATTTCAGTGCAAAGCTTCTGTGGGATTTAGGAATGCCTCTGAGACAGTGAGCACCAAGGCACACCTAACCCTGTCAGTGTGTCACAAAAGCCTCTGGAAAAAGGAGATAAGTAAGGGAGAAAAATTCCTCCTGCAGTCTTCAGCCCCTTGCAGCTGTGGAGCTTTGTGGTGCTGCTCACTTGGAAAGGGCTCCGTGCTCTGGAAACAGGGCATGAGAGAGGCTCTGCTTCTTGGAACTGCCTTTTGCAGGGTGTTACAGGGCAGTGTTTGCCACAATGAGCTTGCAGCTGCAATGGCACTGTGTAGTCTAGAGCTACTTTTAACTTAAAAACATAGTGGTGCTGGTTTCCTCCAAACCCCAGCAAGGTAAACAGCAGGGTCACCAACTCATCCTTAGTGCCATGTTTTTGCAGTTTTGCTGCTTTTTTAGCCTCTGAGTAATTCAGACCGGTATATTGTCCTTTTAATCAAGCTCTTACTGAATTCTTCAATGGGATCCTTGGAATAACAATGTCACTGTCACACAAAATGAGCAGCATGTCTCAAAAGGAGAAGGCTTGTCTTGCAATTAAAAACATTCCTGTTTCACCTTGGTAAAGCCACCTCTGTTGAGTGAGTGTTGATGACATCTCTGAGTGCATGCTTGAACAATGCTGAGGGCTAATGAGATGAAAACTTGGCTTTTCATATCCTACATGTTACCTTTTTTCAGTCATTCAGCACTAATATTCTTTCACAACCATTTTTCTAGCCTCATACTTATTTTTCTGCATAAAACCCAAGCTATACTAAAGCTACCTAGAATTCATTCTCCCATCCAAATTGTTCATGAGCACATCTTTTGCTACCACTGCTGTGATAATTAATAGAACCCTGAGCAAGTGTTTTGGTACAGAATGGTGTTCTGCAATGGAAAAACTATTGTAGGGTTGGTGGTCTGACAGCAGTTTTAGAAAAGAATTGTTGGCTCTGTCTTCACCCCTCAATCTCAGAAGTGAAAGACTTGGTTATGTTTCTCTCTTTTTCTCTTGGTTTAAAATCTTCTTTATCCTGATGCCTGTTTAAAAGCAAAAGAAAATTCTAGAGCAAATTTTCTAGTATGAACATCACTGGTTTGATTCCTGCATCAAAAGCAATCCAAAGGACATGGGCTGGTTTATGGAGCACCCTCAACCCAGGGAAAGGCAATGCTGTATCAAAGCCATGCAGAGGGCAGGGAGGGGAGGAGGAAGTGCACCCTCCTATTATTCTTTGAGGAGGGATTTCAGCACACAATGAGCTTCCTCCCTCAAAAAGTAACCTCAGAGTGTCCTTTACTGGTGCAAGCAAGAACAGGGATGAAACTTTGTGCTGTGGAGCCAGCTTCAGTTAGGAGTCAACAAAGGAGGTTTTTCTCATGTGTGGGGCTGAATTCCTGGCAGGCTGTACCCCAGAGTGCCAGGACAAACAGCTGAGGATGTGCTCATTTATTTTCTCTCCTTTTGCTTGAAGGATGGACTCACCCCACTGCACTGTGCAGCACGAAGTGGCCACGACCCGGTTGTGGAGCTGCTCCTGGAGCGAGGTGCCCCGCTGCTCGCACGGACCAAGGTGTGTGTGGGTCCTGTTAAAGTATGGAACACCCCTGTAACCTTCCACAGAGCTTTCAGTGTCCCTGAGAGGACAAGGAGGAAGACAGGAATGTAACTGTCCTCCCAAAGGAGATGTATTAATGGGAAGAATGATCCAAAATGAGGTTTGCTTACATAATCCCTCCTAAATGTAGGAGAAGTGTACTCTTGCTTGCCCGTCTCCCTAGTATCAGACAAACACATGATGTGGAGTGCTACTGCCAGCCCTTCCCTTGTGTTGCTTCCTGAGGCTGTAGTACACAGAGATGTGAAAGCTGGGTCAGTCACTCCTGAGAGGTGATTCCTGGCACACATTTTCTGACTCGTCACATACTATAACAAGGACTGTTTCTCCTAATTATTTTTGCTAACTATTTCAGAGTTGGAAAATGATTTCAGTGTGTTCTTCCTCACATCTGGAAAACTTGCATCTAAAATAAGTGCATTTCCTACAAATTCTGTCTCTGATGAAACTAATGAGGGGAAGATACTTGTATAGTAGCAGAGCCCACCGAGCAGCACCTCACAACAACAAATGTCCTTCTTACATGTGCCACAGTCTAAGTGGGGATTACTTGAAGCTGCAGTTCTGTTCTCTTCTGTCACAGAATGGACTCTCCCCACTGCACATGGCAGCCCAGGGGGACCACGTGGAATGTGTCAAGCACCTGCTGCAGCATAAGGCTCCCGTGGACGACGTGACGCTGGACTACCTGACTGCCCTGCACGTGGCTGCTCACTGCGGCCACTACCGTGTCACCAAGCTCCTGCTGGACAAGAGAGCCAACCCCAACGCCCGTGCCCTGGTAAAGCTGTCCCACCTGGGTCATGGAACAAAGCTGCCTGGTAGCTCTTACCAGGAAAACTGAGTGAGAACTGTCAGCACAAGCAACAGCCTTAAGTAGGTGCAGTAGCCACAGGGGTGTCACACCTGCTGGTTACCAGTGCTGTGCCTTGTATCCTTAGGCCCAGTCATGGAATAACCCCCTGGCAAGTGGCTGTAGTGTCAGGTGTGGAAGCTCTGCAGAGTCCCTAAAATCAGAGCTCGTTCTGGCTGATGTTGCTGTTTGCATTGGTGTTTTAATGAGTTAATGGCTCAGTTTTCCATACCAGGTGATACAATATGCAATTTCTGGGCTTTCAACTGAATCAGTAAGTTAATTGGCATAGGCAAAACATATTAACAAGATAATATTTCTGCATTTGTCAAATGATGACAAGTTTCCTCTATTCGATGCCATTTTTCTTTCCAAAAAACAGTTCTTATGCTTACAGGATACCAGGTATGATTCTTTTTACTCACTGATCAAACCATTGCACCTAACAAGGAGAAAAACATCACATTTGACTCTGGAAACATTTTGAGAGTCTTTAATGTCTCCAAAGCCAGACAAGATTACAATTTTCTCTACTAGGAACTGTTAGCTGGCTGGGAGTTCATATACCAACATATTGCACTCTGTCAGGAAGAGGAGGAGTCTGAACACTTGAGATTCTACTGCGTGGCCAGAGTTCTGCCATGGCCAGCTGCACTGGAGGCCTCTACAGCACCCCCACTGCAGGGCACTTGGATGCCTTCCCCAGCTCCCTGCCCACACTAGGACCCACTGTTTGTCTGTGTAGGCTCTCCCCGTCCCTTACTTCCTCGGAACTGACACCATCTTCTTCTGCCCCCTCATTTTCTTTGGCCTTTCCATACCCACAAATCCCATAGCCTCTTTTGCTTCCTCCTCTTACACTTTCTTTGCTTTTTTCAGGGCCATGCTCGCTTGGGTGATCTTTTTTGACACTGTTTTTTTCCTTGCTTGTTTTTCTTGCCAGTTTTCTGATTAGCTGCGCTTTGCTCAGCTACTCACAAATACCCCCTACGTCTTCTTTCTTTCCTTCCATGACCAGAAATATATCTTCTGTTCCCCTCCCTCCATGCCTCCCTGTGGAACATCTGAAACAAAAGGAGAACACCCTCAGGCTGCTGCCTCTCTGATCTCTTCCCACCAAACTTGTTTTTTCTCCCCCCTATCCCCCTCATTTTCTCTCTCTCCCATCAGGGACTTGTCGCCTTTGGCTTGTTGATAGTGTTTAATATATTAAATGAAGCTCATAATTTCTGTTAATGATACATCTTTTTTCTGCCTTCTCCTCTCCCCCGTCAAACTGTGCCTCACTTAAATAGAAGTAGGAAAATTAAATCAACTGAGGTGGTGAAATTCAGTGAAAAATATGGAAACTTCTGAAACACTGAAACTCCCAATGAAATATATTGAGAGATGTTGTGTGGGAGGTAAAATATCGAATGGTTTTGATTACTTCCTTAGAAATCAGAGAAACAGTAATAATATTCAGCAGAGTTCAGTGATGGGATCAGTACTATAAAGAATTCATTTTCAGCTACTTTAAAAAAAATAATTGTTAATGTTTGCAAAATGCTTTGGGGATACAAGCACTATGTGAGTTCTCAGCTTTTTAAATGTGTATATGCTTTAAAGCACCTTCCAATGAACTAGTAATTAACATTTCCTTTAACAGAAGCAGCCCATAAAATGTCACGTGATTATCTTTTCCCGTAAACTAAAATTTCACTGCAAGGTTCTGGTTACTACTGGTTGGTTGTTTGGCAATACTGATGCTCTTGATTAGAAAATTTACCAATTTTTCGACATTATCTAAAAAATGTTACTTGTGCTTTTCACTAAAATGTTCATGTGTGGTAAATAATGTGTTGGTTCAGCTCCAGACACACAGTTAACCTGCATTAACTGTCATCAGACTATCACGATACCACAGCTCAAGGGGTGGTTCTTTATTTAAGGTACATCAGAATGTACACACACACATGGATATTATACCTTAGGTTCGTATAAATATAAAAATAAATACACACAGGTCCTTAGATTTCAAGTAAAATGACAGATTAAGTAGGAATCTGGAATAAGCACTCTGTTCCTCTCTTTTTCTCAGTTTAAGTGGCTCCAAACTGAAAGAGAGTAGATTTGGGTTAGATATTAGGGAGAAATTCCTCCCTCTGAGGATGGGCAGGCCCTGGCACAGCTTGCTCAGAGAAGCTGTGGCTGCCCCATTTGTGGAAATCTCCAAGGGCAGGTTGGATGGGGCTTGGAGCAACCTGGAATAGTGGAAGGTGTCCCTGCACATGGTAGGAGGTGGAACAAGATGGGCTTTTCCAACCCAAACCTTCAGTGGTTCTCCTAGAGAGGCACAGGAAATGCTTTCTAAGGGCACTGATTCTGAAGCGTTCACTGTAATTCGATTTCCCTTGTGTTAGGCAGTCTTGGGAAGCACTGGGAGTGCTCCTCACAGACGTGTGTGCAGCCCCAGGAAGCGCACACACACGTGCACACACACACATGCAGTTGGCAGGCAGGACTGGCAGATCTGTATGTGAATTGTGGAGGGGGAGGTTTCCTTCCTCTCCCCTGCCTGGGAAGAAAGCAGCAGCCCTGCTTTGTTGTGCCTCAGATAGTGGGAGCTGTCTGTAATTCATAACCTGTTGTGCTTAAAGAACAGCTGCTTGTGGTAGCCTAACCCTTGTGCTCCCAGTGCGGCAGCGTGGAGCTGTGTGGGAAGTGTAGTTGCATGTCTCTGACTAACATCACTGTCTTTTGCACAGAACGGTTTTACTCCACTGCACATTGCCTGCAAGAAAAATCGCATCAAAGTCATGGAACTCCTGGTGAAATATGGGGCTTCAATCCAGGCTATAACAGAGGTAGCAAAACCTTTCATGTCCTGCAGAAACATTCCTTCTCTCTCTCTCCTTTTCTGCTTCCTTCTTTCTGTCTCTCCCGTTCTGCCTCACTTTGCTGCATGTTTGATTTGAACGAAGAAGCCCGTCCCTCGCGCCGTGCAGAGGAGTAAAACTGCTCTTGCTTTGTTTCGCAGTCGGGCCTCACTCCAATACACGTGGCTGCATTTATGGGCCACTTGAACATAGTCCTCCTCCTGCTGCAGAACGGAGCCTCTCCCGATGTCACTAACATTGTGAGTATGGCTTTCACCAGAACCTTCTGCTCAGGACCCTCAGAAAGTCTCTGGTTACCCTGTAGCTCAGCCCAAGGTCACATTTTAATGGCACCTTGCTGCATTTTAGGGCAAGTTATTGTAGCATTCTTAGTGAAGAGGGGAAAGTGATGGCTGCCTGTGTCATAAGCCATCTCTGGTTTCATGTGCTCTGCAACAATGCTGAAGTAGGTAAAGTTTTCCTTAGAAACAGACAAAGCTCACCAAAACCATCCAAAAGGGATTATAAGCCAAATCCCACAAAGTCTGTGTTTCTGTTCTGAAGGATGAAATTCAAGTCCAAATGGCTCTAATTCTTGCCTGCATGACTTGCTGGCTGCAATGAAATTGTGTCATTCCTGTCTGTGAAAGAGTATAAAATGCTTAAAACCCCAACAATGAAACAAAAAGCAAACCTGGGAAACTCAAGATGTTCCTCTTAGGAAATTCCAAGAACCGGTGATTAAATCTGGAAAATGTGACCTTTGGCAAGTTACACGAAATGCAGAACCTGACTTACCATAGAGATCAGTGTTTGTATGCCAACAGCCTAGTTACCAAAAACAAAAACTCAACAAAAACAATATTATAGTTTTCTGAGATGTATTTTGTAAGATATTTTACTGTTTGAATTTGTCAGCATAAACAAATATTCAACTTGGGACCACCTGTACTTGGAAAGCAGCCTTTTTCAGTACATAAGGTTATAGCAGCTTTTTTCAGTACATAAGGTTATAGGTAAGTGTTCCCAGCAACAAAAATTTAGTAATCCTGGTACTCATTAGTTTTACTCAGCTAGAAAAATCTTACATTGAACCCAGTGAAATTGTTAGCATGCAGAATTGTTAATGTGAATCATTAAAATAGACTTTCCATACTTTGTTATGGAAGAAATCTTTATGTAAGAACTTTACTGATAATAAAAAACCCCAGAAAATTCTTGTGGAAGCAGTTAAAAATATTGTGTTACCAGGCATTTGCGTGCAAAGTTTAACACTTTACAATTTCTGCTACACAGGTGTCTTGGCTTTTACTTGGTAAGCTGAGTTTCCCTGTTGAATTACTGTTTCCAAAACCTAAATTGCTTTGCTAATTTAGGCACAAAAGGATCATTGCAGACATTTGATCTTTAGAGTGTTTTTAACATATTAAACAGCTTATTCTTCAGGTAATAAACTTTATATATAGACGGAATGATTAAGATTTGTAGCTAGGGCTGTGGGATTTTGTTGTTGCATACCTACTAATCACAGCTGGTAATACAATGTTAATTTAAGAATGACAAGATAAATCAACTCCTGGTGAAGAGGGTTTTCTGTAATTAAAAATCCCTATTAGTAGGCAAGCTAAAGCTACTTCTTTGCCTACATCTAGACAAGGCCAAGAGGACATGATTCCCCCTTTCTGATGTAAAAGGTCTTGCCTAGAGTGTTCATTTTGGCAGTTGCAATTTAAGTGGTAGGCGAGAGGAGAAAAGCCTTGCAACAGAATATTCTCCAGCTCTGGTGTGAGAAATATGAACAATTAACACAAAGAAATGATGGGTCCTGCTGTGTTCTCACGAGATAACAGATGAATGGAGCTCTTGGTTGTGGAGCTGTCCAAGGACCTGATGTACCAGACGCGGGTGAGCCTCCCAGGGACTCTTTCAGTCCACTTTGGGACACTGTGCTTAAAGAACAGAGCCCAGTTAAAGTAGGAATGCTGTCCTCAAGGAATCCTCATTTCAGTGTTTTTTTTTAAAACCTATGCAAAAAGTAAATGCTTTGAATATCCCTGGTCTGAAAATGCTTTCCAATATTCCATACCCTTCAAATTCTGTGAGCTACAGAAGGCTTGAAACAAGATTGTTTCCACAGCATGGAGACAGAGCCACACTGCCGAGTACAGATTTTACACATTCCGTGTGCTGGCTGAGTTGTGCTCAGCTGTTGCAAGGCCTCTTAATGCTGCCAGCTCCACACAGTGTGCAGGAGGGGACCATCTGGAAATTTATCCCCTTCCATCTTGAGGCTCCTGTGCCGTGCAATCCCTAGAGAGAGACAGCTCAGTGTACTCTCAGCTCCTGTGTGGCACACGAGCTGATGCCCTGTTATGTAGAAAGCTGAGACATACGTGACCGGGGCAAGTCTATCTGAAAGAATTTTTCCTAAGCCAGGATTTTCATTCTGTCTCTCAGTGGTTGAGTCTTGGATTGCCCAGGTGGCAAACCAAGGCATTCCAGGTACAGCCACATGTATTTACACCCCTCCCTACAGCTGAAGCCAGAGTCTCAACTGGCAGAAGAATGGGTCTCAGCACCAGTTGTCATGGGTGGGACTGGTGCTGGCAAAGATCTTTCTTCATGGAAGTTTAGGGCACTGAAAGCTTTTGCTTTCCTGCAGCGTGGAGAAACTGCATTGCACATGGCAGCACGTGCCGGGCAGGTGGAAGTGGTTCGCTGCCTCCTGAGGAACGGGGCCCTGGTGGATGCCCGAGCCAGGGTAGGTGTTCTGCTTACAATGTTTTCTTTTTCTCTTAAAACCATGGCTGAAGGAATCATTCACCACCCTCCTCTCCTCCATTACTCCATGTTTCTGCTATCACTTCCTATGACTCTGCAAGACAAGCACATAGGAAGGCCTGTGGGGACCCCGGAGGATGCTGAGCTCAGGGTGCCTCCCTAGCACTAACAACCCACTCGATTTGAGTTGTAGGAAGAACAGACCCCGCTGCACATCGCCTCCCGCCTGGGCAAGACGGAGATCGTGCAGCTGCTGCTGCAGCACATGGCGCACCCCGACGCCGCCACCACCAACGGCTACACCCCGCTGCACATCTCCGCCCGCGAGGGGCAGCTCGACGTCGCCTCCGTGCTCCTCGAGGCGGGCGCCTCGCACTCCATGTCCACCAAGGTAAGGCTAACCTTCACATCTAGGGCAGCTCTGTGCTGTGATGGTGTGCTTTCACATTGAGAAGCTGGAGCAGTTTGGGCCTTTTGTTGTCTTCTTATTTAATGGGCAACAATCCAGGAGACTGGGGTAATGGATCACAAGCTAATCAATTTCAACTTACTCTTCTCTCATCTGAAATTGGGTTTGGTTGCCACTGAAGTAAGCCAAATGCGGATCTTGATGAACACATGATCCCAACAGGTTTTAAATGTCCTTGGTTCTCCCTTTCCCTTATAGGCACAGCTTTTTTGGCAGAATTTCCAAAAAAGAAAAGGGAATGGCAATGATACATTTTTTATGAACAGGTCTCCTTTTATTCTTCAATGCGTTATTTACTTAAATAGCAAAATAATTCTGTCCTGTGCTAGCTGAAAGGAGTGTTCCTAAAACACAGAAGTCAGCATCTGCCCAGTCTCATCGAATGCTGGATCTATTTGCAGTGGTTCTAAAATGGGATGTCATGTGACACAACAGGCCATTTTGTCTGGGATTATAAAAAAAATGTTCTCCAGAATCACTAGTGGGTTTTTTAGCCAAAAATGGTACCAATAGATTGCTAACAGAGAGATGAATCTGTGAGACAGTAGATAGCTGTGAGGAGAGTGATGTATCAAGATATATTTTCCAAATTTAAAGCATTTGATATGTGAGAATCACATAATTTTTGCTATTTATAAGAGTACCCTTGGTTTTACAGCTGGAGCTTAAAGCATGTTTATGAACAACAGCGTCTCTTCCAGGGTTTAAAAGACTAAACCAGCAATTTTCAAATTATGATCCATGGATTACTGGAAGGGCTTGCTGTTCTCCTTTTATCCAGCTGTTAAATCACATTAGAATGGCTAAAAATACACTAAATACTTTCCTAATTTCCCATATAGCTTGATGGCAATTAGTATTGCAGGAACATTCTATAATTATGAATAGGAGAAGATGGAGCCCACTAGATAATATCTTTACAGACTTGTGATTTGTGAACTGAAAATGTTTGAGATTACCCACTATAAACTCTTTCTGAGGTGGGATTAATGGAACTCAGTGATAATGATAATAAACATTAAACACGACTTATGTGCCAGGCAAATAGGTCATTGCAGCTTCCCAAAATTACTGTCAGGCAGTGGTGTGGGCTGCCACCTACTGTCATACATCCACGAGCTTTCCTTACCCATTTTTTAATTAGAACAGGGGAAGAGAAGGGCTCTTTTTAGCTTCAGCACAACTTTGTGACTGTATGAATACTCAAGTGCAAGTACAAATAATTTTTCACCAAACCCATCTGAAGGAATGGAATTAGAGTTTGGAGGATTTATCTGATGAATTTCATTGGTGTTTCATTGTTACTGGCAATGATTGATGCAGGAAATACTTGTAAAGCTGTCATCACGGAACAAAAAAAGGTGCAGCTGGTTTGGGGTGTAAATTTGAAGAAGTGCCTTCATGTCCCCACGCAGTGTGTGTTGCTAGTACAGTCTGTATCAGATAAAATGTCTGCCAGCCTGAGAGCACAGAAGTAGGGAACAATAATAAAAGGGAAAGTATTTTCTTGTATTTCATGCTTCTCAAAGTGCTTTCAAGAGAGGCTGCTCTTTCTGGGTTCAGTTATCATTCTGAGGTTGAAGAGTAAGTGCTTAACACATAGTTGTTAAACAAGAGATGTCAGCGTGACCTTTAACACACACGTCTGTGTTTTATCTCCTGGAATTTTTCAGAAGGGATTCACACCGCTGCATGTGGCAGCCAAATATGGGAGCCTGGAAGTGGCAAAGCTCCTGCTGCAGCGCCGTGCCTGTCCTGATTCTGCTGGCAAGGTACTGCTGGGGAAGGAAAAGTCAGAAGTCTTTCCTTAAGGAAGAACTGTGTGAAATATGCACCCTAAGAAGGCTGCAGCTTCTTTTGCATGGTGGCTGTGGCTTTGTTGGGGTCGTGTCTCCCCTGGGTGGTGGCTGACTGCTGCTACCCAGCGTGCTGAGTTTGGGTCCATGGCAGGAGGGTGCATGGCTACTCTGAGGGCAGGTCTGTGTCTTTGGCTCAGGCTGCACCGGTTCCATCAGGCTGCCAAAATTCCCAGTGGATAAACATAGGTGCAAAGCCACACCATCCCCTGGTCTAGAGTGTTGAAAGCCAGCGGCTGCCACCGTGGTTGGCCTGGTACGCTGCTTCTTCCCACTAACAGCCACCTGCTTGCCATGGCCTTGCTCTCCATCCCCGCTGCCTCCCCGCCGTCCCCTCTGTCCCCTGCAGCCCCCCGGACCCTTCCATCCCACCGCACCGGAGTCCCCCCGCCCCGTTTCCCGCGGTGTCCCGTGTCCCGCCCGTTTCCCGCGGTGTCCCGTAACGCGCTAACGCCGTCGCCGCCCTTTCAGAACGGCCTCACCCCGCTGCACGTGGCGGCGCACTACGACAACCAGAAGGTGGCGCTGCTGCTGCTGGAGAAGGGCGCCTCGCCTCACGCCACCGCCAAGGTGAGCCCGCCCGCCCGCCGTGAGGGGAGGCACGGCCGCCAGGCCATTCACTGCTGCCCAGCGGTAGCAACGGCCTGAGAAATGTTTATTCTGGCCAGGCAGACGGGGAGTGAGCGCAAGGGGAGTGAATTTCGGGTTTAGCCGTGGTGTCGTGGTGTCGTGGTGTCGGTGAGGGCGGCCCTGAGGGCAACCCTGGCCCTGGGGGGACTCAGTCCCACCAGAGTTTTAGTCGCAGCTGGCAGTCACTTCACTATTGTGCAATGTTAGCAATGACATTAGAGATTTTATTCCGGGGTTAGGAGTGGTGTTGTGGTATCACGGTGAAGGTGAGGAGCTCTGAGGGGACCCTGTGGAGCCCTGAGGGGACCCAGCTCTGTCAGAGCTTTGGCTGCAGTTGGAAGTCACCTCACTATTGTGTAATATTAGCAATAACTTAAGAAATGTGCATTCTGACCATGCACACAGATCATTCCAGGGTTAGGAGTGGTGTTGTGCTACTGCTGTGTAAAGCAAAAGCTGCTAAAAGGGGAAAATGGTGACCAGATGGGTGCAACACCAGGTACTGTCCTGCCCTGTGCAAGGCTACTTATCTACAGGCTTTCAGGAAATGCTTAGGGATTGTACTGGGAATGTGGTTTCCATGGCAGTGCGTGGAAAGCAGGGTAGTTTGGGAAACTCCCACTTAAAAAAACACTACAAAACAACCACAGGACAACCCAACCAAGCACCCACCACAGGACCTGTGTGCTGGCACCTGGGGATTTTTCCCTCATGATGTATTATAAAGCAATTAGGAAGTTGCCTTATTTCCAGAAAATGCTATTCTTCTGTGCCTAAATGATGAATTCAATCACAAAAACATTCTACCCCATTGCTGTTTCCAGCCTGTGACTGACAGGTGTATCAAAATTCCATATGCAAACACATCTCTACTCACGTGCTCTGAAAAAGCATAATGTGATGAAGGGTGTTCACTCATCAGTCATCATGGGCAATGTCACTCACCAGTCAAAAGGGATTATTTGCAACATTGGTTGTACAAAATGTAGGTGTTGAACTCGGGCTAAATTGAAGGTATTGGTGAAACAGCCCTGCCCACCCTGGTGAGGGCTGGCTTTGTTCTGGCTTAGGCAGTGAAAATAACAGACGGACAAAGCAACACAACAGCAGGGCCATGCGGGACATGTCTGGCCTTGAAAATTTAATGAACTCTCATCTCTAATAGCAGGCATAGCATCAAATAATACTGTTTTACGGTGCCTGACTTCTTAGGCTTACATGGCTGTTGCGGTAACTTTATTTTCCCTTTTTTCCCTGCCGGGTTTCAGAATGGATACACCCCTCTGCATATCGCTGCCAAGAAAAACCAGATGCAGATAGCTACCACTCTGTTGAACTATGGGGCTGAGACCAACATTTTGACCAAGCAGGGAGTCACCCCACTTCATTTGGCCTCCCAGGAAGGTCACACGGACATGGTGACTTTACTTTTGGAGAAGGGATCCAACATCCATGTGGCAACAAAGGTAACTCACAATTGAAAACCACGTATTATGGGTGGGAATATCCAGTAAGATGCAACATTCTTGTCTGTGGGGGGGTTTAACAACTTGTGCCAGAAAGCCAAGAGCTCCAGTCTGAAATAATTCAGTGCTCTCTCCAGGCTCTTTTCTGCATGTCTTTATCCGTCAGTGGTAAGTGAAGAAATTTACTTTCCCTGGCAAATAAGAAAATAATCATATTGCTGGAGCAGACTAAGAAAAATTCTATGGAAGACCTTTCCAAACTTTTTTTCAATTCTTGTGCCTAACAGCTTTTGTACAGAAAAGAAGGTCATCAAAAAAACCCCCAAACCATTACTGTAAAACTTCATTGGCCACTGGGTTTATCCAGGGATAGATGCAAATCTTATTTATGCAGGTGAAAAGCCTGCAGCTTCTGCTCATACAAGTTAGAGTAGAAGGCTGGTATCTCTATACTCTGCTAATAGAAACAAGGAGATTTTCATTTCTTATACAAGATTTGTTCAGTGCCTTGTTCTTGGGAAAGCACTGCACAGGATCACAGTGAGCTGTCAGTTAAAGGCTGCATCCTTTTCCCTGGCAATTGAATGGGATCTATTTCTGGAGTTCATGTCTTCATCTGGCTCGTGCCTGCAGCTGTCAAGGTTCCTCTTTCTGTCTGAGGAGTGGGAAGCACATTTTATTAATGGGCTTCTCAGCTTCCCAAATTACATTATTGTAACCAATCCTGAGCATTCATGCCTTAAAGTTTTCCTCTACGGTTATGGTGATGGAATTGTTTTGGATCTGCTTGTCGGCTCGAACAGGAGCGACATCAACTCTACTTTAAAACCACCACCCATGCTCAGAAGCTGTAGTTAGGGTCTGATCGTGTTTATAGATGAGGAAGTGGGGAAGTCTAGATTTTTTTCTTATGTAAAGTAGGGTTTTAGTCTTACTTTCACCTGTTTGTTTACTTACCTGTTATATTCCATCTCCAGGCTGGACTGACGTCCTTACACCTTGCAGCTCAAGAGGATAAAGTGAACGTAGCCGAGATACTCACCAAACACGGTGCGAACCAGGATGCTCAGACAAAGGTAAATCACGGAGTGGCTGCTGTCTCCAGCGTGCCAAAGGGTGCTGCCCTTGTCCAAGGAATGTTCCACTGAGCTTGCAGTTTTACTTCTTTGTTCTCCTCCTGTAGCTTGGTTATACACCTTTAATTGTGGCCTGTCACTATGGAAACATCAAAATGGTGAATTTTCTCCTCAAGCACGGAGCAAATGTCAATGCTAAAACAAAGGTAAAGAATTTTCCATTGCTTTGCTTTTGCTCTTTATTCTGAACATGGTAACACAGCACTCCTACGTGGCATACGTGCTTTTTCCCTTGGGAGCTCTGACCATGGCATGGGAGGTGTCAACGTGTGGTAGCTGTAATGGAATGCGCTCTGTCTGCTCCATCTCATGGTGTGGTGTTCAGGAAAGAAAAGCCAGATAATTCTGTTGGTATGAAAAAACAACAAAAACAATCAATGTCATTGGTTTTTCTTTTTCTTATTACTTGCAAACTAACAAATGAAAGTTTGTTCCTGATCTCATTTCCATATGGTTTACACCACTGTAATACCACTGTGCTGCCAAATTAGCAAGTAACAATTCAGACACTTTCAGGGTGATGCCAGTTCTCTCTGATAACTGGGAGAAGAGTGGGAAGAGTTACCGCTGTTCAGTGTGTGGGTGGGATGACTCTGGGAGAGGAAGCAGCTGTGGTAAGGGAATGTGGTTTACTCAAGGAGAGTTTGGGGTTTTCTGAGGGGAATCTGGCTATGCTGAAATCTGACCAGATAGACTGAAATGGGCCTGACTGCCTAAAGCCAAAGTCAGAACAAAGCCCACTGACTTGAACATTTTCTTCAGGGATAAACTGGTGGCCACACCAGCTGAATGGGATGCGTTTTGTAGTAAAAGCTGCGTATCTTCTGAGAATGCAAAGAGAGGTTCTGATGGCAGCCATGGTGTGTTGCAGCCCAGAAATCATCACATCACCGTTATCAGAAAGAAAAGGTGAACTCAGGAACTGTAGGGCTCCAGCTTGGTTAAAGGTGACTTCAGGCACTTCCTGGCTGCTGGATTCAAGCTGGATGTCTTGGGACCAACAGGAAGCAGCCCACTGAGAGTGTCTTGAAAATCCCATCAAAATCATTGGCTTGTAGTTTACTTGTTCCTCTGGTCAGCTCCCCTGTCCCCAGCTGGGACCCATGGCAAGATTAATTTCTCAGAGTAGCAGTATTTTGTAGCTGTGGTCACAACTCAATGCGGTAAGAAAAATCCAAGTAAATAAATTAATGATTCTGGCCCATCCCTCATGGGATCACCCAGAATCAGTGGGCTAAACTCAGGGATTCCAGAAGGACAGGCAACACTGTTAGAAAAACAGCTGATGAGAATTAATAAAGCAGACACTAGCTGGATCCAAACTATAGCTGCCAAGACATTCAGCTGAGGTATTTGGAGGCTAACTCAAGGGACAGACAAAATTGTGTCTTTAGGATTAGGTCTCTCTTTTTGTTTAAAGGACCACTGGGACAGATGATGACTCCATTCACCCAGGTATTTTACTTATTTAGAATAGTTTCGCTTAGTTAGCAAGTTTGTATCAGGAAGCAGTTCTCCGCAATCTCACACCTAGGGACCACTGAAAATACTGGCAATCTGTCAACTGGTGTCGTGGACTCAGTTTAAAGAATAAATCCTGGATTCAGGATAGGCATGTTAAAGAATGAATAACACCTGTTTGCAGCTTGGGCTTCCACTGGAGAAAGCCTGCACAATGCTCTGTGCAAGGAACACATGGCTTCTGTTTTTGAAGGAGTACACTGTTCAAACAAAGGTGGTGAATCTGCTTTCCACTAGAACCTACAGTAAGCAGTGGTTCTTAGCAGTCCACACATATAAGAACTGGATATGTTGCCAGTAAAAGAACTGTAACAGTTGTGGATTATCACCTTCTAATTAGCAGTGCAAAGCATTACTGGCATCTGTTTGTTTGCAGCAGAGATAAGTCTCCTGGCGCGTTTGCAGAGCCTGCCCCAGGCTTTACCTAAGTGTACAGTGCGATCACCCCAAGGTTTTCTTCCAGTTTCTTCTCTGCTTGCTTTCAAAGCCAATTGCAAATAATTTTGTAAATCAATTGCCTGACTGGGCTCACACAATGCCGTCTCAGATCAGGCAGCTTAAGCACACTTTGGTTATGTTTCTGTATTGTGTGACACGAGAACCAACCACTGGAGGGGATGAGTATCTTGAACTAAGCCTGTTTCTTAAGGCAGACACGCTGTACAAATTCCTAAGTGTAATTACATCTTGGTCCAGCCTTTTGGAGGCCAAGTGAAGATAAACTTGATTGACATTTGTAATAGGTGTATGTTGTTAGCCTTTTAAAAAGCAAACAGGCTTTAATCACTGCTGTTAAAAATGATGTGTTTTTTAATAGACTCAGATATTTTAAAGGGAAATCTTGGGCCCTCTGTTGAAAAGGAGGATGTGAGAGGAAGAGGAATGTTCTCTGCCTCAGCTATGATTCTGTGCCCTCAACATGTCCCTTTAACTTTGCTGTTCCACATTGTTGCTTCCTCTGGTTTAGAAAATGGGGCAGAAATGTCTTTTCATAGATTTTTTTTTATTGTGAGAGAAATTTTTTTTAATAAGTATATTACCCTCCTTTATATTTCCATTAATCTGGGGAAGGAGAATTATTATTATTGAAGGTTTATTTTTTTTTTGATCAATTGGTGTCATGATTTATGTTTGAAATATCTCAGAAGGAGGCAAAGTGAAATGTCTGATCTAATGATTGGTTCTTGTTCTTTGCTTCCTTTGCTGTCACCGCCGTGGATAACAGAATGGGTACACCCCTCTGCACCAGGCTGCTCAGCAAGGCCACACTCACATCATCAACGTTCTGCTGCAGCACGGGGCCAAGCCCAACGCCATCACCACGGTAAGGCTGATTGCCACTGCCAGCTTGTTCCCATGGACGGTTCTTTCCTTGCCTTCCTTAGGGCTCGCGAGCAGGCCGTTATTTTGGTGAAAGTATTCCTCATACAGCTGGTTGTCATATGTGGAAATGTAATTTCCTCTGCTCTTCCTTATCCTCTTAAGGTAGTTCACATCCGACCTAAGTGTGCACTAAGCTAAACGTGAGGCAGAGAAGCAGATTCCTGAGCTGTAAGATCAGGCTGGCCTTAGCTTCTGTGCCAGGCTCTTTGACTTTCCCTCCACCTCAACACTTCTCTCTGGAAATTGATACTTCCAGAAGGAGTTTTGCTTAAAAATCAAGGGCAGTTGAGAACCTGGTCGTGTTTTTTTTTGTTTGTTTGTTTGTTTGTTTGCTTGTTTTTTAATTTAGACCCAGGTTTCTGTCCCTCTATCCCCTGAATTGGTTTCAGGTTTTTAGTGAGTTCACCTCAGTGAACTCAGTGAAGTGAATACCTCCTCAAAGAACATCAATAGCTCCTGGCACAGGTCATTCTCTGCAGTCAGCCAGCCAGGAATGTGACTGTCCTATTTCATGTTGATGTTGTTCCTAGTCACCTCTAATTGGGTAATCGTTAGAACACTGCCAGAGTGTCCAAAACTCCTCTCATTCCCCAGAGCGGATCAGTTTTCCATATGCCTTCAGTGTGTGTGCTTAAATCAGCATTGGCACCATGTTTGGTCCTGGAACAATCAGGTGGAATAATCTTGTGTGAAAGTTATCCAAAATCCTGGTTTGTGCACTGGATCATCAAGTGAGAGACCACTGCAGTCAGCTTCTGGGGCTACTCAGTTAAACACTCCCACTGTTTAACTGAGGGTCTCTTGAATTGATTGCAGTCCTCACACTGGGGCTGTCATGCCCAGGTCTAACCCAAGTCCAAGCAGCCTTAGGGATGTGTCTTTGCTGCACAGTTGGCTGCTTCCTCAGATACTCTCTCTGTCCTTGTCCACACAGAGCAACCTCTAGCTTGAGATAAAAGAAAATTTCAACCTGAGACATCTGGCAGGGAGATATGAGAGTGGTGAATGAGCAACTAATGTGCAAGTGAAGTAACAGTCAAATTAGTTTTGCTGTGAAGATGCTAATCTGTTCATTTTGTGTGCTAATCCCAAACTCTGTGTTGCTTCGGGGTGGCTGAGCTAGACTAATACAGAAGAATTTAAATTATAGATAACTGAAGTTGTTGCTGAAGAAGAGAGAGCCCTCAGGCTGATGAACCCTGCCCGTGGTGCAATGGGGTCACAAGAGAAATAATTTCTGTGCAAAGAGTGGTGCAGTGACAGTCCATGATTCCTCAGGAGACCAGCATGTTGTCCCTTGGTTCAGTGCAACAGAGCATGGAACAATTCTGTGTAGAACCCTTTACAAAGAACCGTGGAACACATCCCTTCCTCCCCTCCCCAAGCTCAGTGACATGGGGACTGTGGACTGCCAGTGTTCCAGGAGATGAAATGGGGATAAAAAGACCTAAACTCTTGTTAAATTATTTTAGTGTCCTTTTGATGAATGAGCTGTATCTATATGGAATGAATAGTCAAACTGCAAATAAATGTATTTAAATGGAACTATTTTCTTCACCTTCAAGCCTTTTGTGGCTTGTATTTGTTAAATCATTAGCTTTTGTGAACTTTTAATGGAAGTACATTTTTGTTGTGTGAAGGAATAGGAGTATATGTGAACATCACAGCCGTAATTTTGTACTCCCCAGATAAGCAATTGTACCTGGTCAAGGTGTAACAGCTTCAACTGGGAGTGAAACTGTAAAAAGTGAAAATACTTTTTACTTTCTGGAAGAGTATTTCTGCAATATAAATAACCCCCCCAAACTTATGCAGGCAAGCCAGGCTGCATAGTGAAATGTGAGCCCTGAAGGGTTAAAGCATACAGCGCTGTAGTATTTGGAATGGCTGGCAGATGTAAGTGTGTTGTGTTACCATGGCAATTGGGGCTATAGTCTTAAAGAAGTTACAAAGACAGAGTCAGATGTAACGGTAAAAAGCCGTGATTTTCCTAGGCTGTGCCTTGTTTTGGATGGAAATGCTGGCTCATGCAGCGTGGAGAGTGATCTCATTGGCTCACATCACAATCCTCCCTCTCTCTCAGCGCTCTCCCCCTCTCTGTTCCCTTCAGAATGGTAACACAGCCTTAGCCATCGCCAGGCGCCTGGGATACATCTCTGTGGTCGATACGCTGAAGGTTGTCACAGAGGAGATCACCACCACCACAACTGTGAGTTGCACATGCATTCAGATGTGGCTCTTCTTTACTCAGAGTGTTGTCTTTCTGCTGTTCCCTCAGGCTCTCCGTGCATCTCTTTTCTGTTTTGTTTTGGGAGTTTTAGCTCCCCCCCTCCCCTTCCCTTCCCTTTCCATTGCATTTTTGCTGCAGTGCTTTGAGTGTATCTTATAGGCATGTGGAAAGTGTCTGCAAGGCAACAGCTCCCCTGAGCTAGGGAACCAAATCTGTGTGCACACCGATGGAAAATAACAATTCAGAGTGAAACTTGTTTCTAGACCTGGATCTGAGCTGCAAACCCAAACTTTCCTGAAGTTTGTGCACTGTTGTTTAGATCCTGCCATTTCTCTGTTTGTGTTTTCACCTCTCCTTTTCCATCTGGCCTTACATCTCCACACTTTTGACACTTCCTGAGGCTCAGTCCTTGCAGCATCTCTACATTTGGACCACACCAGCCATGGCCTGGAGCCAAGCCTAATGATGCTCACTGGATGGCTGTGAATCACATCCATCATCTTCTTACTCAAGTCACTTCCAGTTCAAACAGATCCTGTTTTCCAAAATGCATAGGAATCTTTCCTTATGGGCTCAGTCCTCTCAGTGCTCCACACTCTTGGACTCTGTGTTTTGACATCAGGGCTCATGAGTGGTGTGTGCTGAACATCAGCAAGGTGG
This sequence comes from Haemorhous mexicanus, assembly GCF_027477595.1. Classification (NCBI taxonomy): domain Eukaryota; kingdom Metazoa; phylum Chordata; class Aves; order Passeriformes; family Fringillidae; genus Haemorhous; species Haemorhous mexicanus. Next base: position 2,554,867 of record NC_082344.1, read on the forward strand.
TACTGCAGCTTAAGCCAGGAAAAGCTGATCCATTTGGACATCTTGAGAGGAGAAGGTTTTCCCTTCTTACACTTTTACCTCCCATCTACAAATACCATATCAGGTAGGAAGGGAGAACATTAGAAATAGTGCATAATTTAAGAAATTAGATTTTATTTAAGTCTTGGTTACTGCATTTATCTTGAAACACTGCTGTAAGGTGATGCTTTTTCATTTTATTTGGTTTAGGTTTTTTTTTTTTTAATGCAAGATTAGCAGTCTAGAAACCCCATCAGCTCTAGATGACATTTAGGAGCTCAGAGCTGTAAAAATCTGTGGATTACTAAAAAGATGCCGCTGCTCAGTCGTGGAGAGGGTTAGAATAGGAGAAGTCCAAAGTCACTTGTAAAGAAATGGAAATATAATTTTGATTTTGTTGCATGCTGACAGCAAATCCCACTTGATATGAACCAAGGAAGATGCAATAAAGATAACGTGGCATAAGGTTACAAATGGAATGAGTCATAATTTATTAATGACCTGCAAAGATCAGGCTGAGTCAGGTTTGGAGGAGGAATTCCGGCGTAATTCCAGAAGTCTCTTAATAAAGCCTGTGTGTCTCTGTTGTTATTACTTCATGTTCTTGTTTAATCATACAGCACATCACACATGTACGTGCATAAACACCTATGTATCTAATCAGAAGTTTAGGAAAATAAAATCTAGGGAAATTATTTTGAGAAACTTTAGTTCTTATATTTTTAAGCTTCAGAGGACACCTTTGTCAAATATTCCATGCTGTGTCCTAGCACAGGTTTTTAATTTTTTGTTTGATAAAAGCAGTAACTTCCTTTCTCATTTCCACTGTGTTTGACTGTGCAGCCTTGGACCTTGTCTCATGTAATTGTTAGGTCTTGGAAATCATAGGAATTGCACTACAAAAAGACACATGTGCGCTATTAACTTTGGATAAAGATTTCTTTAAACATTGAGGATTAATGGTATTTTCCACCAGATCCCTGATGCCTGGGGTTTAGGTCTGAATCAAGTACTGAAACTTACTTGCAGGGTTGACCTTTAGTGCTCACACAGAGGAGAAACATGAAATCTTGATCTGTGTCTGCGTACTTGGAAAGTCAGGTGGGAGCCCTCGATAACTCACATTCTCCAGCTATGAATACATCTGACCCCTGTACCTTAGGGGGATGTGTGCAATGGTGGTGTTTGGGGTGGGGGGGATGTTGATTAAACATAATGTACAACACGTCCTGCAAAGCAGGGCTAATAGCAGGTGCTCCCTGCAGTCAGGTTCCCCAGATGGTGAGGCTGGTGTTGCCAGACCTGAGGGCAGCGCTGAGCCTGAGAGAAGGTGCTGTCACCATAGCTACCTCATTCTGTGAGGCTGGGCTGAGCCTGCAGGAGGATGTTGCACAGCCCCATGCGTGATTGATATGCAAGTCACTGCCACTTGAGATGAGGAAAAGATCTCCAGTGCCAAAGCCTTTCTTTGCTCTAACTTGGAACAAATCTTCTTCCTCTTATTTGCCTTAGTGCTGTTATTAGTTGGAGCCATGGGAATATATAGCAATAGGGAGAATAAAGTGCATGTTTTTTACTGAAAGACTAGAGGGCTATAGGAAATGAGAATAAACTGGATTTTCAGAGGTTTGCTGTGCAATGAAGTTTGGGACCATTTATACAAACAAGCACAGCCTTCCTGGGGACAGATGAATATATAAGGAGCTTTCAGGTTGTTTGCAGTATGCTGCTGTAAGTCATTGCTGAAAGCATATATGGGTTTACATACCTGAATTGTATATTGGAATTATTCTATGCCACCCACTGAAAATCTGGCCTTACAATGAAAGGCTCAAATGCAGAAGCCTTAAGTAAACTCCATCCTGGAATTCTTGCTAAACATAGAGAGTTTGAGAAATAGACACTGAGCAATTTTCCATGTGGGCCATTCATGGGGCTAGATATGGATTTTAAATTTTGAGAGCATTTGATGTGCATATCAATTAAAACAATTCTCTTCTCACACTAGAAGTTCCTTTAAAAACATTAATTCCCAACAGAAGTTGTTGGGATTAGAATTAATGATTCTTGCAGAGTTCAGTGTTCCAAAATTGGCAGTGAAGATTTTTTTGTTCTGTAATGTGCATGCACACTCTTTTGAATCTTTTTTCCAAATTTTGTTTCAAGTGTTAAATTATGAAGTAATTTTTTTCTTACTGATGGGAAAGCCAGGAAGCCAATAAAGTATCCTTTCTTCCCTGTAAATAGATAATAATATCTGCAAGCCTTAGAGACCAGATTTTTATATGGAGGCCTGTAAAAACCTCAGTAACAGATAGATGTAGTGGTCCAGAAACCTTGGTTACCTGGGAGATAAAAAGGTACCTGCAGCTCGTGCTTTGACTTAGCTGATTGTTCAACTCACTTGTTAACTCTGGTGTTGAAGAGACAAAGTCAGTGCCACCTGGATGACAGCACCTCCCCATCTGTCATCGCTGGCCTTGTCACCCCACTGCTGCCTGACATTTCTATCCCAGGAAAGCCATGGGAATACAGGGAAAAAGTCAGTCCTGGTGGTGGAGCCATTCGGTGAATATAAACTAATTTGCAGACCTGAACATGTGTTCTGCTGCAAGAGGAATAATGAGTTGTTTTTACTCATGGGGAAGAGTGAATTTAGGAGCCTAATTAGGATTGCCAGTTGAGGCAAAGGGCATTGTTCTTTCCCTGTACCTCAGGAGGGTAAACTGGAACTGCTGTCAGAGTTAAATAGATTTCAGAAACATAAAGCAGACTTGTAAAACTAATTTCTAAAGTAATTACACAGTTGGTAACTTAGTTATTTGTTAAAGTGCAGTATTTTACAATAAGCAAGAAAGCTTTTTCAATTTGTTAGAAACAGAGAAGTACATAACAGGATCAAGAAATAACTAGCAAGTTTTGTGCAACAAAAGCTGCTATTGACTTCACTGCTTGATATCAGCGGGCATTTTCCCAAAAGAATATTGCATAAGGGACTCGGGGTTTGGCTGATTTCGTGATTGCTCCCATGGAACGGTTGGCTCCTTTGCATGCGGTGCTCATGTATGCCCGATAGGCGGTGTCTGCAGCAGGGAGGCAGCGCTGCCTTGCCTCAGAGGGGTTTCTCAGGGAGACTCGTGGCCTCCTGGCCCTGCTCTCCGTGCCAGAGGGGCACCTGTGCTCCCACACTTCCCTAAGGGCCGTGTGCCAGCTGCTCTCTGCAGCTCCCCTGCTCGCTGGGAGGAGCCAGGGAAATGGGTACTTGTTGGTCGTGACCAAGGCATTTCTGAGCACTGCTCCTTTTGAAGCCCTTGGCATTTTGTCCCCTGTATCCTAGCACACTGAAGAGTTCCCTCCAGACAACTTTTTCACATCTTGCACTTCCTACAGTTTCTCTTGTTATGTTCTTCATCTCCTTCTTCAATGTGAATCTGGATGCTAAAAAGATGTCTCCATTCTTAATTCAGCACCCCTGGGGAGCTTCTATTTCCTCCCAGAAGTCATTTATAAAGCTAATATTATGTAGTAAAAACCCCAACAAACTCCCAGTCTTTTCCCGCTCTTATGTCAAACCAGAATCCTCCCACTATTCATCAGTCCATACTTGTTTGATTCACAATATTTTGAGCTTTTAGGTGCACGAGATGTTTCAGAATCTTCAAACAACTTTTTTTTCCCCTCTGATGTGTACGTGCTTAGGGGGAATATACATGATTTAGGAAAAGGATATAATTAATATGCACTGTAGTCACCTTTTTCTGAGAGGGGGGAGAAATGTTTCAAGTGATCTGGGTAAATCCTTTGCATCTTTTTTTAGCTGAGGAATTTCACATCATTCATAACTTCATTTCCAAATGTTTTACAATTTAATAATTTCCATATGCCCCATACAACTTTCTCAAGCTCTTCTGTAGACATTACCTAATTCATTTAAAAATCATCTTGGAAACATTGAGCTGAATTGTTCTACATGCACCATTTATAAATAAATCTTATTTCTCTGACCAGCTCATTATCTTATGTTTTTGTACTTTTCTGCCAGAAGAAATGTTACCTTATGCAGCACTGAGAATAGGAGCTTCTGGAATAAAGATGAAAAAGCAAGTTAGGAGAAGGGGAAACATGTGATGAAGTGCCTCAGCATGTCCCACTGCTGTCTGTTGAAAATGCCCTGCTGTAATCTTTGCTCCTCTGACTGATGATTGTGTCTTTGCAGACTGTAACAGAGAAGCACAAGCTAAATGTACCCGAGACAATGACTGAGGTCCTGGATGTGTCAGATGAAGAAGGTGAGTGATTTGGTCAATTCCTCTTCCATATCACCTATGTAACCTGTTATATAGGCTCAAGAAGCTGCTTGAATACTCTCACATCTTCTTTTTGCTGTGCTTGTAATGAAGTTCTTTTTTAAAATGATGTAATCATCATGGTATTTTTATAAAGATGCCAAAATTTGAAACAAAGTAAAATCTTGGACCCCCTACATCTTTTCCAGAAGAAGCTTATCTGAACTAAATTGGCAAATGAGCCTATTTCCCAACTCCAGGCTTTACAATTTCACTGTAAAGTTAAAACTGTCCCAAAGTTGGCTTTGTCCCTCCCATAAAGAGGAGTCCGAGCAGTAAATGTTTTGGATCTGTGCCACTTGTATCAGATACAAATATCCAGGAGTTTTGCCTAATTGGAAACATTTGTGGAAGAAGATGCATGAGGTGGAAGGTGAGGAGAGCATTCCCTGGAGGGAGCTTTTGGCACAGGGCAGCTCGAGGATAGGCATGCTGTGATACAAAGTAACAACATGGCCATAAATTCAGCCCTTGGCTTTCAGAGGCCTTTGCACATACAGGTAGGAGATGTGTCCCACTGCTTAGCCACATCCCAAGGGAATCTCTCTGACCTTCTGGGAGGAGTGATAAGGTATCACATTTCCATACAGCTCAGAATTGCAGAAATGGACTAAACCCACCCTTTTCTAAGGGTTTGCAAGCGACTTCTTAGAAATTTTAGTCACAGCAGTGTTAATAGGTATAAATGCAGTTGGAAGGATTTTCTATGTTCCTTTTTACACTTAGCAGTGTCAATATTACAATATCCTATGTGTGCCATTTTCTGGTGGTTATTATTTCACACAAATCATTTGTAGAGTGAGTAGTTTCCAGAAAGTCCTGGGAATTTGGAAACTCAGCTTACAGGGTTGGTATTTTTCTTTTACAAAGAAAGCAGATGCACTTGTGGTTCTAAATGGTGCACGAATTTAATGGCATTCATTAATTATAAGTGCTTGTATTGCTTTTAGAAATGGGATTTATGCTGATAAATGAGTTACACTCTTGAGAAAACATGACGCTTAGGCTCCAGATGCAACTTTTTGTTTTAAAATGCAAAAACAAACAAGTGTGATTGAAAATCAATTATTTTCTGCTGCATCATGACCAGTGAAATTATTTTGCTACTTTGTCTCTGATGAAGAAGCATTCAACTGCTTGTGTAATTATTATATTGAATCACCTTTAAAGAACTTATTGCCTTATGTTCACCTTATTTAGCTTTCTCCCAGTCTTTTGATCTACCATTGAATCATCTTTAAATCCACAAAGCCTAGTATGTCTTCCTGCTTCTTCTGGATTAATCCAGGGTGTTCCTTTTTCTCAAACCAATTTGTGTGTTGTACAGCCTTTAAACACTCTGATGAGGAGCCCTTCAGTGATGGGGAAGCATATAGTGGCACAGGTGCTGTTAGCAGGAGTTCATGGAGTAAGACATACAGACGTTCTCTTTTTGTTTGACTCAGACTGTTATTTTTTTGTGTAGTAACAACACATGTTTGCAGAATTTGGGTATCTAACACTGCTTCTTTCTGTTACTTTTGAAGTGTGGTTGAGTGTGTGTTTCATGAAGGTGGGAGGAAGAAGGGAAGCCAGAAAATCTCAGATTTATTACCTATATCTTGAGTGTGTTGGCAGAACTTGGAGAGGCTGTCCTGCATGACTAATGCTCTCCTGTGCTTTGAATTAACATTCACTGCAAGAACTCCTCGTGTGGATGGTGCTTGTCACAGTAACTTGAAAGAGCTGGGGACGGGAAGGCTGCAGAACTTGTTTAATAGAGAGGATGAACCATTTAGGGTTGGGGTAGCTTCATAAGAGGCTACCAGTAAGGTTTCTGTGATACTGTGCTCTTTGAAGAGACACAATATGTTCTGAAATAAATCGATGTGCTGCTGCAAGCCTGCCAGCTGTATTTATATAATTATCAAGTTGAACACAAGAGTACTTGAGCAAAGTATTTCAGGTCCCATTGTGTAGCATGTTCATCACTTATGATAAGTACTTTGCATTTTGCTTGGAAGATGGTTCTGTTGTATAATTGTGCGCTGTCAGGTTGTTAAAACAGTATTTGTATTCTTAAAATGAAGTTAACATACAGTCTGAGCAGTAAAACATAAAAGACAATTATCTATCAGATAGCTCAGCTCGGTGTGGGAGGTTCTGCTCTGGGTAGCCTATTTTAAAATATCTTGAATGGACCGAGAATCCCACTAAGTCATCTTCAATATTCTTGCAACATTTTTGATGTTTACCTACTGAATTTTTATTAAGAATCTTTTACTTCTTATGTTACCTGCAAAACCAGATCTTCCTTTTGAATAGAATCCCATTCTATTTTTTATTTAAAATGGCATTGAATCCCTGCCCATGGGGGTTGCACTACAGACGCCCATAGGCAGAGTTTTTAAGTGACATGGTTTGTGCAACCTGTCCCCCTGCCAGCAGAAATGCTCAGTGTGGATAAAGTTGCACTAAGAACTCTGTAGGTTTTTATCATTGTATCAGCCTTGGCTGTATTGCTGCTTAGTTCACTTGCTTTAAACCTGTCACCACAAAAGAAGCATTTTGCACCTGAGAGATCCTTAGAGCAGTAAAGGGAAATTATTGCAAAGCATCTTGTGAAATGTATTTTAATCATGTCTACAGAATTAGTGAAGCGAAGCACAAGCAAATGTTTTATTAGGGCTGAGTGTGTGTAAGCACAGAAGAAAATATAGAGAAGGCAGGAGCCTGGTTTCTTTCTTATTTCCCCATGTATTAATATGCATCTCTGTATCCATTTCATGCCTCATTTTTGTGCCAGAAGAGCTGCACAAACCAACAATGATTTGTCTTTGAGACTCTCATGGGAGATAGTGCAGCAAGTGTAGTGCTATAAAGAGAGAATACAACCAGTAAAACAGGATATTCAAGAGCTCTCACTTGTTTCTTTTTGAGCCTCCTCATTGCCAATTAATTTTCAAAAGTTAGAGTTTCACTGTCTGCTTGAGACAAAGTTCTGGCTGCTGTAGAAGTTGTCAAGCTCCAACCATGCTAGCCCACATCCTCCATTCTGGCAGCACAAACGTTTCGCCATGTGGTGACCCAGCCCAGAGAACTGATCTGTCTGAAAATGAATCTCTTTGTCCTGATAAGTTATTCTCCAGCCAGACAACTTTAGCAGGCAGAAGAGAATGGAAAGGCTGAAGTAGAGGGTGAAACACAGCTGTCAGGAGAAGCATGGCCTGACATGGCAACCAGAATAGTTGACTCACACTAAAATCCTAATTAGTGCTGACACTGCAGTTGCTGAGAAGGGACAGACAAAGGTTGTCCTGTGCAAAGAGTTCATGGACAAGGTGTCGTATCTGTGAACTACTGCATTGTAGTGACCTTGGATTCCAGGAAGCAGTTCACAGCTGATTCTATATCTGGCTGAATCAGATTTCTGGTAAGAAAGAAAAAGCCCCACAGTGCTTAAATACAACAACAAATTTCCTGAGTGCCCCCACACGCGGCTTTGGAGTAGCTAATACTGCTGTGTATGTGTGAGAAATGAGCAGCTAAGTCTAGGCAGAATCCACTGCTGTTTTACATGCACATAATTCCTCTGAAGAAGCACCTGAATTAGTGGGAAAATTTAATTTCCTTCCTTAAACCTGGAAGTTAAAGTTGCAGCCAGGAATTTTTGTTGATAGATTTAGGTTGCTGCTGCTGCACGTTAAATCGCAGTAAATTTAGAATAGCACGGCTGAGTTAATTCACCCTCTAAATAAAGCACTTTGTATCCAGTAGTATAAAATGTAGCCACAGGATGCTGATTTACACAAGTCAAGCCTTGGTGGCTTAGGGATGTCGGTTAGTTTGTTATTTTATTGTTTCTTACCTAGATCCAACATAGCAACTTCCTAAATACCACAGTAACCACCTGTCAAGTGCTGGAATTCTTGCAATGGGTTTCTATACAAGAAAACAAAATCAAGGTGTCTCTCCTCCCCAGAGGTCCTTGAGAGTAGAAGTGCACTTTTTCTTTTGAGATTTGCTTCACCTTCTGCCATTCTGAGTGCTGCCCTGAGCTCCCAATAGCTGACATGATGATAAGTCTTAAGTCATGTATCAATATCTGAAACCCCGCTTTCCTGGCTGGCTGAAAAGAAACAAAGTTAAAGCATTAGCCAAACTGTAATCCAGGGAAGATTCTAGTGTGGGCCACTAAATAGAGGATTGACTCAGGGAATTGAAAGTGTCCAAACAAAGTGTCAGAGAAATTCTGTAGTTATGGAATAAATATTCCATAAAAATTGTTATTGCCGTACTTGTCTTTTCTCCATCTGCAGCGCTTCTGTGGTGAGCTTTAGACTCATCTGCATGCTGCAGAGAAAACAATAATTTTGGCAAACTCGTATAACTGTATCTGGCTTTAAAAACATCTATTAAAAGCCATATCTGGCAGTTTGACACAGCCCCCGTTCCTTTAGTGTTTTATTTTAAAGCTTTCTCTGTATTTTCGCTGTATTTTGTGAGAAAAATTTCCAGAGCAATTCTCATGCAGCAGTTTTGTTTTGCAATTTTGCAAATTCATAGATGGCCTCTGCAAACCGTGGAGCATGCAAACCATCCATGTCAAAGGTTATATTTGTCACAAAGTGGTTGGTAAGTGGTGGAAATGTTCCTGGCACTAATTTGATGGGGAATGAGATGGCAGACGGATTGTTTCTGGCATGATGAAAAAGGGGCAGCTCCTGTATTGCCACAAAGCAACCATCTGGTGAGATCTGCTGTGTCAGGAAGCCCTTGGCCAGCTGAATGTGCAGTCATTTAGAGTTAAACACCTATTTTTTCTCTCCATATGCTAGGAGGCACTGCATTGGGGCATTCATCTCAGGACAGGAAGATGGGAGGGCACAGGCCACGGGGGGAGTTGCCTCAGTCCCTGCCTGCTCTTCTGAGATGTCTGTGCCTGGTCTGGTTACTGTTTGCAGATGTCCCATCACATCAAACACTGTGACTTAGCCCTGCTATTGACATCTCTCAGATGAGAGGCCAAAGCTGAAATCAGAGTAGACTTGGGATTTTTTTTTTTTTTTTTTTTTTTTTTTTTTTTTTTTTTTTTTTTTTTTGTTGAGGTTGTGGGTGTGATGAAAGTGGTCAAGATTTTGCCTTTGTTTCTATTATAAATGGAATGTCTGGCATGATTATCATTATCTAGTTTATTTGAAATATCACTTGAAATTCCCTTTACTGTTTGATTAACAGCATTGCCTTAATATCTTCCAAGTTTTCACTAAGCCCTGTGCTTTTTAATATGACATTCCCAGGAAACAGGAGGCATCGTCTGTCAGAAGACAGGAAACATGAAGTGATTAAATGCATTTTATTGTTTTCTGTGAAACTGTGCCCAGTTTCTCCCTCTTAATGTGGGCAGATGGAATTTTCAAGAGTTTTTGTTGTTATACTGAAAAGATTCAAGACTCATTTTTACTTATAATATTTGTGTGTGCATAAAAATCTTAAACCCCCCAAAGTTTACTGAGTTTTAGATGACAAATAACAAATTTTTTATTTCTTAGCTGAAATGTCATCTAGAAAAAATATCTTGATTTGCTTTGTGAAAATAGGTATCAAGATGAGCTTCAGTTTGCCCACACAGCCTAGCAAATGAGAAGCCCCAAGCTCTTGGTGGCCTGGGGTCATGTTGTGTGGCTCTGTGGGTCACACCAAGCCTCTGGCAGGCTCACACTGCAGTGATTTACCAGAGGGAAAATGACTGAAATATCCAGGCAGAAACTGTGGAGAGGAAGTGTCTTGCAAGTGGGAATGAAAAGAAACATCTACACGTTGCTTGGCAATGGATTCTGTTTTGTTAGTCTGCTGGGGAAAAGCAAACTGTGACTTCATATAGACAGAATTTCCTGGGGAAAATAATGCTGGACCTAAAAAAAAAGGATTAAATTTCAGTATTCAGAGTATATGGATAAAGGTTACTGTGTCAGATAACAAATGATCCTTTAGGCTGGGATTCATTACAAATTATGATCGTTCCCATCTATGCAAGTGAGCTTATTTCCAGTTTCTGGATGTTGCCATGTTCTAGAAACATGACTTTTGGTGCTGATTACAGAAAGAACTTGGAATATGGGTGACAGAGTCTTGTATGATGTGGAGTTTGGATAGTAGAGAGTTTAGGTTAACCTTGGCAACTATAAGGCACAAGGCTGTTTTTGTCTGAATACATGTAGATTACCATCAAATAAGTAATGTTATTTAACCATAAACTGTCAGACTGGGATGCAGCATAGCTGTGTCCAGCAAGCTGAAATGGATTAAAGAACCGAAAGACCATGCTTTAGAGCATAGCGAAGAAGTGTACTCCTTGCCAGTGTGTGCAACAGCAAAAAATGTATGAAATCTAATTGATTAATCACCTTGATTTTAAATTTATTTTTCAAAACATCTTGCTTGATGTGTCAGTTTGATTAAACACATTAATTGCTTGTGGTTTGCAGTGTTTCCTGAGTGGAAAATGCCTTCCTGTTTGTTGTGCCATCCAGCTGTTAGATTCTGAGGTGCCAATGCAGTCAAACTTGTGTGTGTGCTTATCCCTCGTGGGTTGATTTGCAGGCGATGACACAATGACAGGAGATGGAGGGGAGTACCTTAGGCCAGAAGATCTCCGGGAGCTGGGAGATGACTCTTTGCCAAGCAGCCAGTTCTTAGATGGAATGAACTACCTGAGGTACAGCTTGGAAGGAGGACGCTCAGACAGGTATTTGCCTGGATATGGAACTTTTCTCATGCTACTTCTGCACTTGTTTTCTTGTAAGGGTGTGAAATCCCTCTGCGGGGTCTCTGCTTGGAGTGTGCTGCTCAGCATTTGTCCACTTGGCAGGAGGAAGGGGTGGTCACCCTCCTCTCCTGCTGCCACAAGTCAGGGGCTGGGTGGACAGGGGCTTTGAGCATCAGGTGAGCTGGCTCAAGGTATCAGGAGAGGAGCAATGGACTCTGTCATTCTGCACTGGACTGGCAGCGGGTGTTTTGTCTGCAGGCACCTCCACTCTTTCTGGTTCCTGATGGCTGAATTAGCAGGAAACACAATACTTGTCCTTCTACTGACACAACTCTAATAATAATATAGAAACATTAGTTTCTTCAGTCCAGATAACATACTGATTTGCTTATATCTAAAAAGTTGAACTTAAGCCTAGATCTCTTTGTGGGATAAAAATGCATGAGGCTTTGATTTAATTGTCTTTTTTTTTTTTTTGAGTGTCGTTATATTCTACAAAATGTATGGAGTTCCCTTCCCAGAAGGAAAGACTTCATTATTGAGCAGAAGTGTAGGCTCAAGCTGGCAGAAGAACCCCCATAGTTCTAGTTCAGAATAGCCACCCAGGCATTCCTGGGTGAAATCAGCAGTGTCTCCCAACTCACTGCTTTTAGAACTGGGGTACACTAAAGGGAAGAAAAGAAAAAAAGTTGAAACCTTGGCAACAGAGTTTTAAAGCTGCCTCATTTTCCAGTCTTGGTCGTTATCCTGGCAGCATTTCTGAAGCTCAGTGGAATCAGTAGGATCCGTTCTGTTTACTTGAGTAGGCTGGGAATTGCTTCTGGAACAAAAGATGTCAGGAAACAGTTTGGTTTGCCTCACAGCATGTGTAAATCCCATCATTCAGGTCCTGCAAGCCTGGAGTCTCTGTTGGTTTTTAGACAGTGAGTCCACTGAAAACAAAGTGACTGTGTGGCTTTTTAACTCTCAGAGGAAGTCTATGAACTAGATCAGAATGCCTAAAATGAAAACCTTTCATTCTCTCAATGGCAGCAAAGTTTGGGAGTTGTTTAGGTTTTAAGATGTTGTGTAGAAATGATTGTGCTGTCAAGTGTTAACCCAGTTTAAGTTGGGCTCCCGTTTAGAATATTTTAGCTTTTTAAATCTTGTCAGTGGATTTCAGTAGGTTTTCACTGACATGTCATTGATATGGTCTCGTTTGTATTGTATGAAAATTATTTCAAGTCCTGTGTCAAGCAAAATTATACTAAATGCGGCAAAAATCTAAAGGGAGAAATAATGAAAGAAAGATATCTTTCTAACTCCATGGTCTCATTTTCTGTCACCTTCAGGTTACTGATTTTAGGAATTTTCACAGAGACTGCCTCAGTTGTTTTACATTTCCTTTGAATGTGATTTTCATTGCATTAATAACAACTTTGGCTTTTCAGAAAATTCAGTAAAGCAAGATAGTATTAGCACTCTAGACTCATGTGATCTTACACATTAAACAGTTTTATTTACAAACATGTATTTTTCATTTGTAACCATCTTCCCTATTTATTTTATTTCTCTCTCCCCTTCATTTTTCTTTTCCATATGCTTTCATTAGCATCATGCCCAGGTAGGTATTACATAGCATGATCACCTGTTGTCTCTATCTCCTCCTATGGCACCCGTCTCTGTTCATCCACTTTGGAGGCCTGCTCTATGCAGAAAGTTGAGTTGGAGAACCAAAGGAACCATGCTGCTGTTGAGAAACATTTTTGAGGTCCATTTTTAGTGTTCAGTGACCCCAGGGTTTTTTCTCAGCTTCTGGAAGAACATATGTAAATATACACTGACATCTAAACAAGGGAGATGCTCAACCAGACTGGAGCTCGTTGGGTCTCTGTCTAGGTTGGGAAGTGAGTGTGCACTGCAAGTCTCTCAGGGAAGCAGAGTAGAAACTTGGCATGGGGATGCTAGTCCTACCTTCTGGGTGCCACCAGGGCCCTATTTGGGGCTTAGAGGTGGGTGATGTGTGCCTGTGCACACAGGCAAGACACACTCTTAGTTTCAGGAGCCTTGCAGCATTCCACAGTTCTGTCTCTGGGCCTGAGTGTTATTGGTCCCACAACCCTATTATGCTATAATATATAATTATACTGTAACTACCTGCAGACCTCAGTCATGGATGTGCCTATCCTGTCTGCAGATAAAGCCCAGCTCCCTTTTGTTTGTATTAGAGCTTTGGTACAGGCACTACACAGTGGATAGCACTGGGCTGCTGGTGGTGGTGGTTGTAGCACTGAGGGTAGACAGGATCCACTGTAGGGATAACCAGCCAAATGCAGTTCAGGCTTCCCTTCATTTGGTATCTATCCAGGACTTGGTGTTAGCTGAATAGCAGAACCTACAACTTGGATGGTGACTCTCTCACGAGCATTGCATGGCTCAGCAGAGTGGTTCTGGAAGTGTCAAACATGGAAATGAACACAGGATAATGATGGCAAATGGGGTCTGCTGCTGAGGCTCGTTCCTCCATCAAAGAAAAAGTGTTAAATTTTGGTTTGCTTTTTTCTCAAGGCTTTCTGAAGGCTATCTTTGCTTCCAGTTTTGTACAATCCACCTGGGATGCTGAACAGGCCATTGGTATAAGCAAATGATCAACAGTGCTGATTGTTTTTCGATGTCATTCATTTCTAATACAAATAAGATAACCATTTGCTTCTATAAATGGATCAAAAATTACTGAGTGCATGTAACTATTGTTAAAAAAAGCTGTGGTCTGAACCAGATGATATGCACTTAAAGCATTTGAAACTCATGTCTGTAATGAACCCGTGACTTTTATTGCTAACTGCTGAAAATGAATTATCCCTTAAAACTCAGTGTATCTGGATAAATGGCCTATTGTTCTGATCCAGCGTGTTAGTCATTATGAGCACTACTCAGGGATGTGTAAGCCAGGAACGCAAAACCGCTTCCTTCACTTAGGGGTGCCATATTCCTCAAGGTCTGCATCAACATCACAGAGTACACGCACAACATCTGAAGGTGGATCATCTGGTTTTAAAAATCACTGTTGTCACAGCGCAGCTAGTGAACATAACAAGGACAAAACTTGTGCTATTTGGTAGCAGAAACCCCATTTACCTCAATACGTCCTTCTGTGCTGTCGTATTTGTCTATTTTTTTTTTTTGTTTTTTTGCTTTTTGCTGGTGGATACTGCGGCTACATTCTGAGCCAGTGCTTGGAAGCAGCTTATTTACTGCCTTGCACCTCTCATTGCTACAGCAACCAGTTCTCTGCAGAGCTGTGTGTACTTACAGCGAGATCAGTGCTCACACTGGGGCTGTCTCCCTGCAGATGCTGTTGGCATTCAGAGGAAGGTTCTGTTTTACACAGGAGCTTGTGGCTGGCCACACTTCGCCTTGCTGTGTGTACCTTCCAGGGGACAACGTCAGGCTTACTCATTTACGGCTTAAGGGGAGAGAGCAGGTCCCAACAAAGCTTCAGAAAGAGGCATTCCAGCTTTTCTTCAGGATGGTAGCATACTGGTTTTCCATAGCTGTTTGCTTGTGTGATGCAGCAGAGAAGTTCTCCAAAGAGCCTTAACAGAAATGAATGCTCTTTGTTATGAGGAAACCATCATGCCACAAAGCCAAATCTAAAGTATTTGTGAGTATATCTAGATTAATCTCTAGGTTCTGCATTTGGAAGCAAATAGATCTGTGCAAAGGCTTTGTGGCCCGTGGTCAGGTGGCACAACAGAGGTGTGCATAGCTGTGTTTCCCCTGACTGTGCTCTGCTGCCCCTGGAAGCTGCATGGTGTTGCTAATAGCACGCTTTTCTCATTCTCCCACTCGATCTGTCATGACACCTTTGCAACAAACATCCTGTGTGCTGCTGATGCATTGCTCTGGCACCCTACCAACCTCCCAGCCTGCGGTCCTTCAGTTCCGACAGGTCCCACACGCTGAGCCACGCCTCCTACCTGCGCGACAGCGCCATGATCGACGACACCGTGCTCATCCCCAGCCAGCAGGTGAGCAAACCTCTCCGAGCCCCTTCTTGGCTCCAGACATCAGGGAACAGGGAAAGGCTGCTCTGCAAAGTGTTCTGATGAGACTGGGGGGTGTAGGCTGCTTGGTTCGGTTGAGTACCAACCTCTCTGTTTCTAGGTATATTTAATGGCATACTGTACTGTGCAGTATTGAAGTCTATTCCAAAATAAATGGATAAGCTGTGTGACTGTAGCACAGGGACTGTGTTCTTATCTTTCTCCATTTTAACTGATATTTGAATGTTGCTAATAGACGTTGTGCTACACATTCAGGGGATGTATCGAACTTGTAGCCATTGTCCTAAAAGATACTGTCTTGAAACATGCCTGTAGTTAAAAAAGAAGAGATTTAGGAAATGCCTTCTTAGTGAAATCACAGCATTCTTTCACTGAGACCACTAACATAGGATTACTTTAGGGAAATACCAAGTGTTACAATAAGGGTTTCTAGTATCTTAATACTATTAGTACTCCTTTGTTTTAAAAGAAAATGTTTAAATGCCTTAGGCACTACTATGCAAAGTATGGGGTTTTTTTGTTCAATGATGGATTTTATTGTAGTAAAATGGGGTTATTTTTCTTCCCAAGGTAACAACTCTGGCCAAAGAAGCTGAAAAGAATTCATATCGCTTAAGCTTGGGCCCTGAAATCTTGGACAATGTAGCTCTTTCTTCCAGCCCTATTCATTCAGGGTGAGTGCATCAATTAACATTACACTACAAAATGAGAAACAGAGTACCTGCAGTGACACAAGCTTCAACTAATGCTTAACTAGGAGCTGTATTTTAATTCATTGCCTCCTGGAGCTGCCAATAAATTGTTGTGATCTTTTAAGCTCTGACAACCAAGCAAGCCTGAGTACCAAGACTATTCACTGAAATCACTGCAAGTCAGTGGGCCCTCAGTTAAGTTCAAGGGGAATGAATGTGATAAATGACACATACACACAGGCATTTGTGTGCATTTTATGGAGACATAAGTACAATGCCTTTTAGAGTTAATAATAATTGACACCAAGTGCTTAATCACTCCAGATGGTCAGCACTTTCCGTGCTGATGGAGTAGTTGAGGTGAGCACCAGCTCCAGTGTTTGCCTTCTAAATTACATGAGTAGACAAGCAACCTAAACATCAAGTGCTTTGCACATATTTGAGCACTGTCTTCATGTACAACTGACTCTTTGGAAGCATTTGCATTTAGGCAAACTCACTGTCATGGCATAAGGCAGGTTAAAATGCAGGCCCAGCCAAGATCATATTTACAAACCTTATCCTGGCTGGCATTAAAATCTGTGACTGCATTTGTTTTAAATGCTCTTCCTTACTGTGTCTTAAGTAATTTCAGTCTTCACACTGAATTCTACATCTGTGTCCTGCCATCAGATTGGATGGGGAATGTGCAGATGAATCCAGAAGAAACTGGAGTAATAAAAAAGCATTTAATCTCTGTGAGCTGTGTACACAGCACAAGGGGAAAGATTATTTTTGTCAATCTCTAATGAGTTTCCTACTGTCTTACAGTCTGTATTTTTAAAAAATAGCACTGGAGTCCCATTTGGAATGACAGGCAGTCCTGATCCAGAGGAGGGACAATATTGCCAGATTGACTCATGTGACATAAATGAGAATATGTTTTGTTAGCTGATTGTAGGATAGTTGATTGTGACCAGCACTGTTTGGATTTGCTTCCCATGAGCTCCAAAACTAACAAATGAAATGAAAATACTGAATATGTAAAGTGTGTGTCTGTTTATATATATTCTGGTATGAAAGCTTTAAAATTGCTTTGGTACTTTATGCTAACCCTAGAGAACTTACAGGTTTTTCCAAAGGATGCATTAATTTGCCCTTTCTGAAAGGTAGGTCTTTGCTGTTTGCTGAGGATGAACTATATACTTTCTAGAGGAGTGGCACTTATTTCTTGGATGTGCAGTTTTTTTGTTGTTTTCTTTTAAAAAGTATGAGTGATATTCCCATCTTTTGAGATGACCAGGTTGCTAGTGGTAGGATAAAATAGCTGATTTTAATAGGAACACTTTCTGCAGCCTTGTATCAAATAGTGAATTTTAAGACAAATTATGTTTTTCTTTCTATCTAGACACACTAAACTGACACTAAATATTGTAATAAAGAAAGCTTTAATAACAATTCCTCAGCCTTTGAAAAAGAATGTACAACACTTCATTTTTATCTTGCTTAGATTGGTCTGAGTCATAAACTGTTGGGGTGCATCTGTTTTCTTAGAAAAGTACATTGACTACTGGAGTTTTGCTTCTAAGAACCTACTTTAAAAGCGAAAAGTTGCAGAAGTTCATGATTGCTGCACTCACTCTGCTGGAACAACAAATGTATTTGTGATTCATAGCCCTGTTGTCAGCCACACTCCTCTCCACATGCAGACACACACTGTTAGTGGCTCCTTATGAATCAGCAGCAGGGCTGACATTTAGGGCATGCAGTGAAGTAGTAGTTACCTATCACGAAAGGAAACTCATAGAATTTTGAATGAAATCGTAGATAAACACTGTCAATGGTCCTGTGCAAGGGTGTGGCCTTGCTTTTGCCCAAGATACTGAAAATGTGTTGAATTCAGATGGTCTTTTTGAGAAAAAACACAACAGCACAGTATTGGACTGTAATTTATTTGTCATAGATGTAGTAAGTTTGTGTTCTGTACAATCTGAGGAGAGAAATGACACATTGCTGCCTGCACCACTCCAGTGGTGAACCCCAAATTGCTGTAGGGTTCTTACTGATCTCCCATTGTAGGGAAGTGTTCCTGTGGATTGCAGTGCAACACTCCCAGGCAAAGGGATAAATTCACAGGGGACTGTTCTCTCAATGTGGAACTTCACAGGCACATATTTTAGCCTTTGCATAACTAACTGAATCTTCTTCCATGTCTGAAATTTCAGAAGGGAAAAGGTTTTAACCATCTATTTAAATTTTAAATATAACTGTTCCTTCAATATGTTGATAATTCCATCAGGACGGAAGAAGAAATTCTTTGGTCAGAGTTTTTTGCAACCACTTTGAAACCTCAAAAATATTTCTCTCCTAAGAGATAATGCTCTTGTGGGGCTCAAAATCTCAACATAAAGGTCTCCAGGTCATTTTATGCAGCTGACAGTTTCCACATAGTTTCCTACTTCGACTGAAGGAAAAAAAAAGAATGCCTGCACTTTAACTCCCTTTCAAGCAAATCAGATTTTCTTCTTCTCATAAAACTACTTGATCTTACATGTTGAGCAAAGTTAAAGATCTCTGAGTATACCAAAAAGTTTGGGTGCTGAACATCCAATAAGATAGAATTGTATGGCTTTACTGCTGAAGTTAGGGGATATCATTTATAATTTCCTGCTGTAATGTGAGAGACAGAACTAGTGCTAACATAAATGCAAATGTGTTTCACAGTTTTAGTCTCATACTACACAATATCCTATCATGTATTCTTATTAAGCTCAAAGGCAAAAAAAAAAAAAATTACTGAACTGAAAGATTTGCAGCATTTAGACATTGCGTGGCAATACCATATTTTTATCTCCCAAAAGAATATGCATGAATGGTGAAGATAAGGGTGACTGTAAGGTTTTTAAAGTATCAATGGTGTGCAAAACGATGTTGTTTTCTTAGCTGTGTTCTGGTGATAAAGTGGAATTATTTGTATAGATTATATTTCTAAGAATTTTCCTGACAGCTGTGTAGAGTCACAGTAGATAAGAGAGCAAATCTGATGTGTTGTCAGGATCATGGCACTGTGAGGAAGGAGCTTTGGGTCCACGCTTTGATATGAACTTGGAATTGTGTTCTAGAGCAGATAGGCAGCAGCTCTGCAGGCTTTCCAACTCTGACTCACAGTAAAGCTCCTGTTTGATGAAAAATCCTGATGTCTTTTATATAATTTGCTGAAGAAGTCCCTGTTTGACTAATGGATGATCAGAATGTGTCATTACTTATAACTTGAAATAAATTACACAGTTGGGATACTATTAGTGACTTTGTCTTGCTGGAAGTCATTGTTTCCATCTATGAAAAGATGAGGGATTGGGCAGCTCGTACTGTGACAAATAATGTGAATTATCATTCTTAGCTGCATGTCTGCAAAAAAGGAGGCTGGATCCTTGCTAACAAGGTAAACAAAATATATTTCAAGTGTTGTATTTTGAATCCATAATATATTTTTCCCAATGTGAGATTAATTTCCTGGAAATTGTTATGGAAACAGGACCTGGCAGCGACCAGCTGATAGTCATTTCTTAAATCTGAAAGTCTAAGGGATTTCAAATTATGCTGCAGCTTTATGGCCTTTGTTCAGAAAGTTACAATGAGGAAAAAGAGTGAGAGTGTTTCATTAATAGCAAAGCATGTTAATGGGAGAAAATGACAATGGAAATCCATAAAATAAAAAGGGAAGTTGGAAAACTAATTGTCCATGTGACACTTAAGTGATTACTGAGGGCCTCAACAGGTCAAAATGAGAGTTTGAAATTTGTCATTTTGTGGAACAAAAGGAGGACAAGAAACATGTTGAAATGGGAGGAAGTGGAGGACAATGTATTGATAGAGGATTTTAAGAAAAGAAAAACATGATTTATTGTGCTGTCAGGAACACTGGCTGGAATTACCTTGGGTCCCTTAGCCTTTGCTATCCCACAGTCCACATTTTAGATGGGGATGCCTAAACCAAGCAGCATTTCCCCTTATCTGCTTCTGAGAGTTTTACTCAAAATCCAGCTGTGCATTTGAGGTGTCTGGCTTGCAGTGTGAGAAAGTCCACAGAGAAAGCAGATCCCTCCAGTTTCACTGCTGTACAGGTAGTGGCCACTTGGAACTGAGGCTGTTTACTTAGGCTTATTTTCCATACTCACTTCAACCTTCTCACCTGTGAGGAATATGCATATATATGTATATGTTCATGTGTTTGCTTTAGAAATCTGTTTCATTTTTCCAATATTTCATTTAACTCATTCTTTTTTTCCTCCCTTTCTGTTCCTTTTTGATGTTAAACCATCTATTCTATTGCAGATGCTCTTCTCCATGTCTTGATCTTGACAACAGCAGGTGAACTTCTGCATAATTTCTTTCTTTATTACATTGCACTTCTCACCCACCCTATTTATCCTCCCCTCTTACCTCACTTCAGGATGCTTTAGTGTTTTGATAGTGCCCATTAGCCAAGAGAAAAAAATAAATCTAACCAGCATTGATAGTTACATGTGGCACGACTTCTCTTTTACACTAAGTGTCCACTTTCTCCCATCTGCTTTGGCATCTGTAACAAAACAACTCTGGAACTGTTAATAAGCCCACTGCAAAAAGTCTTAACAAAGCTCCTTATACCATCCTAGCTTGTTTTAGCCATTGATGTATTTAACCATAGCTTTTCTTTGTGGCTGGCATGGTTTAATATTCATATTTAAAGCAATAGTCCCTCCCCAGATAATTAAACACAAACTGTAATTATTAAATTATTATATTATATTGGTAGGTGGGCCTTTTATCTCACTTGTCTGTTTAAAGAATACTGCAGAGCCACTCTCTAAGCCACATTTGCCAAAATGTACCACTCTATTTGAACTAGTAGAATAACAGCTCACCTTAGTATATCTTATTTTTCATGCCACACATATTTTTTTCTGTGATGGTTGGTCAGTGCTTGAACCACTGGTGCATTACATTCTGCACAGACCACCTGGAGCTGAACCGTCCCAAAGGAGATTATGTTCCCTTGGCAAAAGAAGTGTTAATTGGCACAGTGCCCGTTTACTTGCTTCAGCCTAACCCTAGAAAGGTGAAAATTGCCTTAAATATTAAGCTCTGTAAGATTGTAAAGTGGCTAGTCAAACCCCCAGAGTACAGACCCATCTTTTTAAGTCATGTCACTGAATTTCTCAGCAGCTGACGAATGCAGTGAAGAGAATGATGTCAGAAGTTAATATTGTAGAGGTTTCCTATGTTAGGATCATGTTTTTTGTCCTCCTGGAATGTGAATTTTGCCTTGTTTCTGGATGGCATAGTTACAGCCTGCTGGAAAGCACTCTGAGGTAGTTGAATGACCTTGCTGTTGACTTCAGGGGGAGCTGGATCAAGGCCTTTTTTCTGAGTTTCAGCCTCTCTCCGGTTTCCTTCTCCCGCTGAACACTTTCCGATGGCTGAAGCACCCCGATGTTTGTTTCTGCTTCTTCACACTGCGACTAACACTGAATGCTGCTATCTCCTTGTTTCCCAGTTTCTTTTATAAATTGTCATAATGTGTGCTGAGAAGTTTTTGACTGTGTCTACACCGGGTGTGCTCTGGTTGGAGCTTGTTCCCCGCTATCTGCCGAGCGCATGTGTGCCTGCCCAGCTGCTTGGGAAGAGAACCATGCCCGAGCCCAGCGTATGGGAGTGGTGGTGGAGACTTTGTCCAGTTTGGTTCTGTGTGTTCCAAGAACTGTTGCCTGTCCTAGAAAGCCCCCTCAGCTGCTGGGTTTGCATGGCTCTCCTGGTGACTCTGCAGAATGAGTGCCCCCACGCTTGCAGTCGCGGCCACCTGAAACTCTGCCGAGCTCTTGACGCAACAGGGACTCCTCACAAAGCACACAAGTGCCTTCCTTCACCCCCTCCAGCACTGACACATCCAGTTTCCAGTGTCTTTGTTCATCCTGCTGTTATCTTTCACATGAGGATAGATACAGAATGAACCCAAGTTAATTCTATTTTAATAAAATCAGCACAGGGAATAACTCAGGCTCAGATCTAAAATACAAATATTTCATGGAAATACACCTCAACTTTTTGCCCCTTCTATCCAATGCATATATTTTGTCTGTGTTTTGATCAAGTAGAAACCCCGAGACCTCCTTGCTCTTCCTTCTGTAGAAGGTGTGGAAACAGCCTGAAGGATTTAGGGGCCTTCTGTGTGTGTACTCAACCACAAGGCCACGACAGCCAGTATTAGTCGATACATCTTTCATATGGCAAGCATGTAGTTCTTAATTGCTCTAAAATTGAAGAGGATGACATGGCCTCTAATTTATGACTAAGGTTGGTGCTTGAGCTGACTGCTGTGTGTTTAACCGAAGTGTCTATAGACTCCCCTGCAGTCTATAACTGATTCTGATAAGAGAATTGCTTTTGTACTTTATTTTTTCTTTAGAAAAATAATTTTGATTTTCCCTTCATTCTCTTTAAAAGAGAGAAGGCGATGATTTCCCCAAACCTGATTTGTTTCCCCAATCTGGCTTTTACATTGTACTACCACTTTGTCAAAGCTCAGGAAATCTCAGTATTGATCCAATTTTCAAGACTGCCAGGGTCACATGTTTGCGTCATGCTTCATTTCTAACATAACCTTTAAAACTGAAACTTACTCAAAGGCTGTCTTAGTACTGAGAAAGATGCAGCTTTAACCTGCAATCTGCTTTGACTTTGAGTCATCACTTAATTGAATTTTAAGTTAAAGTTCATTTAATCCCTTTTATTAACTGGGTTTTTCTTTCTTTTTTCCCCTCTCTTGAACTCTTCTCTGCCATCTGTGTTTCTCTTTAATGATCCCTCTCCCCTTTGCTCTCTGTACATTGGTGGCTGATAGTGCTGTAGTAGTGCTCCATGCAGCTGGAACAGGAAGTAAGGTCCAAGTTTGCTGCTTACCTTTGGGGAGGATATGGAATGTTAGGGTTATTCGTGTGCTAGTGTTATGCACTAGTTCCTTTTTGACCATGGGAATGGAGTATGATCAGGTATCACTTCTCAGAGTGATGGCTTCATCTGCCACTTAGCCCTGCTAGTGCTTTTTTGTTGAGTGCAATCTCTTCCTCTCTCAGTCACGTCACTTAACAACACTTGGAAACAGAGGTGGAAGAGGAAAAACACTATCTCTGTGCGTGGGCAACAAACTAATTATTTGAATTGTACATTTACGCTATATTAATCACACAAATTTTTCCCTTTCATAAATGCACATTTCAGAAAGCATGTTTTATGTCATGCAGTAGTTTTGTATGAATTATTTGTATATTGATAGACATACTCCTTCAAAAGGGAAAAGCTCTTCTAGTCCTGGAACAGCAATGGTCCCATCCAGATGCCCTATTATGTAGCAAATAGGCAGAATAAAAGGCTGCTGTGATTCAGAAAAGGTTTTCTTATGAATTATTTGCTTCACTCTCTTGCATAGCCAAAATTATGTGAAATCTGCTGATTAAAAAAAAAAAAAAAAGAAAAAAATTTGGTTAAATAGTGGATGAAAAAAATAAATGTAGTAAAAAGGTGGGAAAGAAGCAGAGTGGTATAGTGGAAAAGGATGTATTTTTACACTCTGTGTTTGCAAACCCTGTGTTGGAGCTCTGTCCTTCCAGGATTTTATGGTACAGACCTAAAGCTCAGAAATGTTCCCCTTCAGTTTCTTTCCTTTGCACTGATATTCATGCTAGTTCTCCAAAATGTCTTTTCCAGCAATTCCACAGTATTCTATAGCTGGGTTTGGGAACTGGCTCCTCCATAGTTAATGTGATAATTGGCACTCATCTTTCTGTGCTGTTTGAATAACAACCTTAGATCTTCCTTATGATAGAAACAGCTGTTTTTACAGATAATAATAATAATAATAATATCCTACTGGTTTTATCCTAGCACTGTTTCTTTGTTACCTTTTTGTCCACCTCCCAGTGAGACTGACCTCTGCCTGTTTTTCCACTCCTTGGAGCCCTGGTTGTTCCAGTGAGAGAGGGCTGAAGTGAGATGGACTTTGTGATAGATTTACTGACCTACCAGGCACATTCAGTAAACTCAAACTGAAAGAAGGAGTTGCAACCATACTAGAAAAAGAACCCACAAGGGTCAGAAGGGAGATCACTTGGTTTGGATCCTCACCTTTGGTGTGTCTGTGTTCTAGCAGTGAACAGAGGGTTTGGCACTGCCAAGGCAAGTAGGGAGATAAGCTAAGGAGAACCTGGGACAGCAGGTGACCCAGCACTAATATTTTAGTGGTGGACAGGAAAAAAAGGTGATCCTGGTGTTAAGGAATGCAATCCTGAGTATTATGTCAATAATGAAAATAACCGAATCCTAAATACTGTGTTGATGACAGCTTGCACAATGAGACATGTGAATGCTGCTTTAATTCAGTCAGAGCTCTCATTAGCTTCTGGGAGTTGTGGGGGAGTGTTTGTGTTGCTCTTAGCAGTAGCTTTAAAATGAGAAACTCTTCTTCCAGCAGTGTCATTGACTGCCTCAAACACACCCATTGTACTGGAGACTTGGACACGTTCTCTGAGCCATCACACAGAACTGTTTTGATAACACTACTTCATGTGCTTCAGGGGCAATTGCAGCTCGAGCCAAGAGCATTAGTGCAACAACTGAGCATTTAGTGTCTCTTAAGCTCTTCTTTCATCTGTGCTCTAATATGTACAAAGAATGTATTTTGTGAAGGAAGCTCCCACTTTTCTCAACAAATCCCCAGACAATGGAAGCTGTAAAATGTTTTCATTTTCTTTTTTTCCCCCCTTGTTAAAACCACAGAAACACCAACCTCTAAGGAATGAGCTAATGGTTGTACTACCCCGAGTTTTACCCTAAGCAAAGCCTAGAGGTATCTGAATGGCAGTAGACTAGGAGCCTGCATGTGTGAGACAGACTGGCATCCGTGGTGCATGGTGTGCTTCCGACTGGCGCTTGTGGCTCCTTCCCATCGTCCATCTCTGACCTGCACGGTGTGTCGAGTGTTGTGTTTTTACAGCATGTGGAATTCTTGTAGCTGTGTGGACAATGAATGGATGCAATGTTTGTTGCACAGAACGGTCAAGGGGGCAGTGGAAAAATCCCTGTGTTTGTTACTCCTGTTATAAGGGCTTTTCTCTATTGCAGGTCCTTCAGTAGCATTTCTGCGACTCCCCATTGTGCTGGTTCTTTATTAGTGGCTAGAAGTAGGCCTGACACCATTCTGTCTCATCTACTCTTATTTCCACTTCCAGCAACCTGACATTACCATCCCACATCAGGCATGATCCTGTAATCAAACAGTAAAACAAAAATAAAATTGGAAGTAGGTCTACACCTTTCCCAGGTGTAGAAGAATGTCCCCAGTATGTCATAATCGACCAGTTGGTCAATGTGGAACTACAAAAAATTCAGCACAAGAGAAGTTCCAAACAAAATGTTTTTCTCCCTTTTAAAGAAAAAGGAATCAATTATTCACCTAGTGCTTAGAAGTAAGCTCCCTGTGGATGGCTTTCTGAATTCCTAAGTTTTCCCATTGTATTGCTGTGCAAGGTAATACAGAGAACCCCAAATCCATAAATAAACCTTTTATATAGTGACTAGCTCTTCTCATCTGACAAAACCCCAAATTTGCCTTCAATCCATGACAACATGCTGGGTTTTTTTTAATATAAATAGGTGATAACCTCACTGATGGACTATGAATTGTATTCATGCATTCCAGAATGAAATTTGATTATTTTTTAATATCCAAACCCATTTTTCTAAGAAATTATAGTTTATCAAATAACTAGAAAATTATATTGAGAATCTAAAAAAAAAAAAAAAAACTTAGAAAACCTGAGCCATCCAGTCTGAATTGGCTTTATATTTTTGAATCATAAATAATATTTGCTTGTGAAGTATTTAGAGAGTGCCAACTTTAAATACAGCTGCTTGCAGGTACAGAGTAGAGACATTTGCACTTTGCAATAGGTACACGTGTTCACATTTATTAATGTCTGCTGGTATTTTACCAGCAGCAGCCCTGTGACATAAGAGTTTCTGTGAAGAACTATTGGGTAGCAGTTGCCAGTATAATTAATAGTGAACTCAGCATGATCTGGTGCTTCACTGGGGAGAAAGGCTTTTTCTCATTGTGCCTCTTGAGCAAGAGCTCTATTTTCATAGGTTTGTACGTATGTGGGACGTAACCGAGGGAGCTGGTGTGTGCCCTGGATCTCACTGTCTGCCCTGATTTTGCAGCTTCCTGGTGAGTTTCATGGTGGACGCTCGCGGCGGCGCCATGCGGGGCTGCCGGCACAACGGGCTGCGCATCATCATCCCCCCGCGCAAGTGCACGGCGCCGACACGCGTGACGTGCCGCCTGGTGAAGCGCCACCGGCTGGCCACCATGCCGCCCATGGTGGAGGGAGAAGGGCTGGCCAGCCGCCTCATCGAAGTGGGACCCTCTGGGGCTCAGTTCCTTGGGTAAGGGGGGCCGCGCGGCCCGGAGGGAAACCTTCAGCCTGTTGGTGTGTTTGCCTTGCACTGAAACGGTTCCTTTGGCAAAGTTGAGCCGGCACAGATCGCTGTAGCGCGCGGTAACCAACGGAGCGGTCGTGTGAAACGCAGAGCAGCTGGCGGGGAACGAGTCACGAAGCTTTTACAGCTTTCTGTTCAACACGGGTATTTCAAACAGCAGCGCTGTGGTTAATGGGCTTCCTTGGATATTATTGTTGCTCAGTGTTGTGATGTTAGAGTGGGAAAAGACTTTTGAAGCCAGAAAAGGCAGCTCATGCTATATTTAAAAAATTAATAGCACTGCGCTGATCTAACCCCCAAATGTGAAGTCTGTTACCTACACAACACAAGGTCCAGGAGCTTCCTTTAGTCTTGTGTTGTGGTGTTCAGAAATGTGGACTATCAGGGAAGCACAGTGCTGTTGATTTTTCTGGGGTTGAAATTGCTAAATTAAACAGTAGGACCATTTCTTTCTTCCTATCCTGCAAAACCCATAGAAAGATCAGATTTGTGTCTGCTGCTGAGCTCATTTTTGCAATATTCAGCTGAAAGCAGCAGTTATCTGCACTTTTGAAAATTCACACTCCCTATCAAGTGTGACATCCAAAAGCGGATGATTAAAGGAGCCCCTTCTAGTGCAGTAAAAAACTTCATTCAGAAACTGTAGAAAAAGTGGCTGGAAACACCAATAGTTTAAATCCATTTGGAAACAACTCAGTTGCTTTAAAATCCATTTATAACAGGCAGTCATCAGAGTCACCATCTTTGTTAGTGCTACCACTTATTCTTTTCACATCTTGGTCATTTCTAAAAAGAAGGAGAAAGAAATCTAAAGAGCAGAAGAAATACTGTGCTGTCACTTTCAGTCTTCCCATTATTTTTGTCACACTCAGATGGATTTCAAGTATGTCTCCCATTCTTTTTTAATGGTTTTCCTATCTGATGAGAGTGTCTCCCCTGCAAGACAGGCATATAGTGTAGTTTACTCATTCTCAGATCTTTGTGCCCTTCCTGGAAGCATTTTCCAAGGTGTTGTGCTGGCAGTGAGATCAGAAAGTCACTGTAGAGTTTGCAGGGGTGCATTCTAAGGTCCAGATCCTGCTCCCATTGAGTACACGGCCAAAACCCCCAAGAGAAAGAAAAGATCCTAAATTAACAAATCTGATTTTCTGATTTGGGTCGCCAAATTGTCGTGGCTAGGACGGAACCTTATTCAGTGTACAGCCTAATTCCACTCTGTGGACCAGACAGTGGCACTGGCCTTCTGGCACAAAAAATACATAAAGTTTATTTATGTTCTTTCTTTCACTGCTGCTTTGGATGTACTCAGTAAACTTCATCTGCCTACGGCTCCTCCCCCACTTAATGAGGGAGAAAGCTTGGTCAGCCGAATCCTTCAGCTGGGGCCTCCTGGGACCAAATTCCTTGGGTAGGAGAGACTTGAAACAAATTGATGGATGCTGACCTCCCCATTCTTCTCCTCCTTCTGCAATATGATTTTTTTATGTCATTATGCCCATGATATTGTCCCTTTCTATCATTTGAGATTTTGTACACTTAACCCTTAGTGGACCATTTTCCAACCTTTGTGGTTTGTGGTTTTGTTTTGGTGGTATGTTTGTATCTTTTTCTTCAAGTACTGTGGCCTTCATTTTTGTTTTGGCATGAAATCTTCCTAGTTCTGTGCTTGATGTCTGTAGCAAAGCAACCTGGATTGGGACCACAAAAAAAAAACCAAAAAAAAGAATCTACTGTAAATTTGAAACTCCTTTTTTTGTATCAAGGACTGATCAATCAATAAGTTATGTGTTGGATACCACCAGTGTGATAGAACACATGGCATTTACTACATACCTGGTAACCTGTGTGAGTCGTCTAATTAGAGAAGTGTATCTACAAATACCTCTATCTCTTCTCTCTTATTTCTAAGAGTATGTATGTATATGTATATCTCAATACAGATATATTATATGTACACATATGTGTTGTATATATGTGTGTGTATATATATATATATATATGAGCGCATATGCTGGTGCAGATGTTGACTTGTAAGGCAACAAGGCAAATTCTTATCTCTTATACTGCAATAGTAACCCAATCAATCTCCTCAGACTTCCTGTATCTCTCCCATGGTGTAAATCAGGAATAAATTCATTGGAAGATATAGAATTACAAAGTGAAATTGGCACAGGACACAATTGCCTCTGAATTGCAATGAAATTATTCTGATTTGCACTAGTATAAGTAAGATCAGAATTTGTCCCACTATTCCTATACATTACAGTAGATTCTCTTTGAAATGAAGTTGCACAGGTTAACCCAGACAGTAGTGACAAATAAAATGAGCATGAGTTTTTTATGGATTTGCAAAAACAATCACCAAATTTCCAGATAAGCACTATTATCTTACCAAATCTCATTCACACTGTGGAAAGAGGTGAATGCACTTTTTCATCTGTCCTTCAGCACTTACTGGGTCCCTGTAACAATCTAGTCTGTGTTAGTGACCTACTAGTTTAGGATTCTGCCAAAGTATTCCAGCCAAATAGGTAGAATTCCAGGTCACTTTGTAGCAGACTGAGTAGAGTTGCTGTTAATCCTGTTTCTTCCTCTCTCCCGTGTGCATTTAATGTGCTGTGTTGCTGTGCCAGGCCCGTGATTGTGGAGATTCCCCATTTTGCTGCCCTGCGTGGCAAGGAGAGAGAGCTGGTGATCCTGCGCAGCGAGAACGGGGACAGCTGGAAGGAGCATTTCTGTGAATACACCGAGGATGAACTGAACGAGATCCTGAATGGGATGGATGAAGGTATCCAGTGGCACTTGGTTTCTTACCCTGCTCCCGTGTTCCTTCTGTACCCTGGGGGCAGCAGCTTTTACCATGGTGCTCCCTTCCCTTGCATGGGCTGCTGAAGCAGTGGGGCAGGATGTCTCCCTTCGTGAAGCTGACAATAGACTCCAGACTGTGTTTTCTTTCTGTTCCTTCTTGTAGTGTTAAACAAAAAGCTTCCAAAGCAAACAACTTTCCAAAACAAGGCAATTATCATACTGATCCTTTCGGAGCAGCTCCATGTGTGGGAGGAAATGTCAGTCATGGGTGCTCTTACTTTCTGAGAGAACAGAACGGCCTCGGGCTCTTTAGGAGCTGCAAAAGTTGTTATTATTTTTTTTTTTTTTTTTCAAAAAAGCCACACAAATCCCAAAGTAAACAAGACAACTCACAGCATTAAAACTGAACTCATATTTTGATAGTGTTTTGAAGTTTTGTTTCCTTGTTGCTACTTCAGGACATTGTAAATAGGTGAGAGAGAAGGGGCTGGAACCAATCCCTTTGCTTGTTTGGCTGATGATTTTGGAGGTGTTGCCAGTTCTGTTTTCTGCCTTTGTCTGTCTGTCCTTTCTTGATTGCTCTGGTTTAGCTGAAAACAGGGGCGTGTTTCCTTTTCCCATTATTTCTAGACAAAATACTTTGTGTAAGTTGTGCAAAGCTGTGAAAAGCTCGAGTGTGTTTTGAAGGCTGTACTGTTTCTGTGAAACTCTGCTCTTCTGACCATCCCCTCCTCTGGCCTCAGTGCTTGACACTCCCGAGGAGCTTGAGAAGAAGCGGATCTGCCGCATCATCACCCGGGATTTCCCTCAGTACTTCGCGGTGGTGTCCCGGATCAAGCAGGACAGCAACCTCATCGGGCCTGAGGGGGGCGTGCTGAGCAGCACCGTGGTCCCTCAGGTGCAGGCTGTCTTCCCAGAAGGGGCACTCACCAAGAGAATTCGCGTTGGCCTCCAGGTACACTGAAGCATTCCCAGAGTTTTGGTTTTATTTTTGGTGACAAATCACCTTTTTTGAATGGACAACCAGCATAGCCAGCTTGTTGTGGTGTGTGTTCTCTGCAACACTTCAAATAAAAGTAATAAAAGAAAAAAATCCATGCAAAAGTCAAAGCAAGTGGTAAAGCTTCGGGTTTTCCAGTTAGTTCAGAGTCTTGTCTATTAACTGTCTGTATAACTTTGGGGAGAATTTTGATGATGATGCTGGTATTAGTGTAGGTCATAGAATTTCCGAAATGCTTCTTATGAAAGGCATCAGAGAAGTACAAAGTGCTGCAATAATTAAACATGCTAAACTATGAATAAATGTACAGATTTTCAGTGTGAATGAACCAGTATAACAATTCACTTCCCACAGAGAGGAAAGTCTTTCATCTCCATCCTCTCCTGGTGCTGCATGTATCCATGATTTACCTTGTCCAGGAAACTGTGGTTGTTTAAATCTCCTGGGACTAGCTGAATAGCACCATAAAACAGCCAGAGTTTGTTCTCAGGGGAAAAAAGTAACCAGGTTATCATTTGCTACTGGTTAAGTGAATTTAAATTAATGCTGTAAAAATCTGAGAAGCAACAAGAAAGGAGACAGGAAGAAGAGGCAAGCATAGGAAAGTTAGAGTGAGGTCTCCCCTTCTCACTGGCAGTCAGTTCTTCTGTCTGCAGATTTTCATGGGAAGTATGCTATTTGAAAAGTTAAGGGGTTTGTGGGCAATATACAGACCCAGTTCTTTAGGCATCATTAAACTGTTTTCAAGTAACTGCTCTGTTATTTCCTGTTGCTTTGGAAAGGCTCAACCTATGCACACTGAACTTACAAAGAAGATTTTGGGCAACAAGGCTACCTTCAGTCCCATAGTCACGCTGGAGCCCAGGAGAAGGAAGTTTCACAAGCCCATCACGATGACCATTCCCGTGCCCAAGGCCTCCAGCGACGGGCTCATGAATGGCTACGGAGGCGACACGCCCACGCTGAGGTTACTGTGCAGCATAACAGGTGGGATGCCTGTCCTGGAGCTCTCCCTGTGCTTCCTGAAACTGTCAGGCCCTGCAGGCTGCAAAGGCTGCACTGATTACACCAGGGAAAGATGGATGGGACCTGGAGCGGGGAGAGAAGCTGTGAAAATAAGCTACTTTCCAAACAATTCCTTTGTACCAGATATAACAGTTGTTGTTTGCACAAACAAGAGATGTGTAATGTAATCACAGACTTGGGGTTTGGTGGTGTTCTTGCGTTTTCCTTACAGTTTGTTTCTTGAGAACCAACATACTCTGCCTGGCAGAGTAAGCATAGTGCAGACTTACTTGTTGCAGTATACTTAGGAAAATACTGGAGTTAAACCCTTGACTTGCCATGCCTCCAAAGTGATTAGCATCTCCTTCAGAGATGCTTAAGAGACATAAATGAGTGGCAAGTGTTTAATTTAATGAATTAATTTAATCCTGTGCTACAGGGCTCAGCACTTAAAAATCATTTGGGTACTTGGTATTTTCAGGGTAAGCCCATCCAGTCCTACTAGCATTGGTGGAACACCATAGACCCAAGGAGAGAGTATATCTGGGACTATTACTTGTTTCACGGCAACTAAAAACTGTAAAGAATTTCTTAGAAGCAAAAAAGTTGCAGACTTGCTTGGTTTTGATTTTATTTTTAAACCTCTGTCATTTCAGGAGGAACCACCCCTGCCCAATGGGAAGACATCACTGGGACAACACCACTGACCTTTGTTAATGAATGTGTTTCCTTCACAACAAATGTGTCTGCCAGGTACCTACACAACCAAACAGACTTTTACAGGAATACTCTCAAATGCATGCCTTTGTTCCACAAATATTTCTGTTAAATGATTTTAGTTTGGAGAGTAGAATGAACAGAGATATTGATTATTATGCCAGTTTCCATGGAAACAGAAATCCCTTATTTGGGTACCTCACTATACATCTTGTAAGCGATATTACTTCTGGAATACCAAAAACTGAGAAGTCAGGCAGAAAGGGACTCTAGGTGTGTCAGACTGGGGTCTAGAAGCCTCTCTTCCATACATCTGTTCTTGTCATGAGGTTTAACTGCTCTGTTGCTGACAACAGATTTTCATTTAAAAAAGAAGAGTAATAGAAATGAATGCAGGTATGTATTTTAGTTTGTGTTCATGATGCATATCACAGAAATGCCCAAAAATCTCCTCCTCTGTAACAGGAGATGCTATCTGTGACCTGGCAAGTATTTCATCTAGGCTGTGTACTCCAGCCAACAGTTAAAAAATCATGGCTAACTTGCCCATGAAATTCAGTGCAAGCATTCAGTATCTGGGGCAGCTATTGCTGTGAATTAGGTTTGTTATTTATTGAAATAGTGTATTCAGTGTTAACGTGAGATCAGCTCTGGCAGTCCAGCCTCCAGATGAACATTAGGTGAAATACAGTATCAGTTTTTTTATCCTTTCTCACTTCAGGACGGGCTGTTTTCCCCCTGCTCTTTGCTGGTGCACGTTCCTGTTGGGTGTAACTGAGCATGCCACTGTAGCAGCAGTGGCCACGAGAGGGGGATCTTACAGTGCATTCAGCTCAGTGCT
This sequence comes from Haemorhous mexicanus, assembly GCF_027477595.1. NCBI lineage: Eukaryota > Metazoa > Chordata > Aves > Passeriformes > Fringillidae > Haemorhous > Haemorhous mexicanus. The sequence continues at coordinate 2,587,603 of NC_082344.1, forward strand.
GCTGCTGCAGAGGTCTGTGCAAAGGCAGGAATTAGAGGCTGATTTAAAAACCACCTTTGGAAACAAGAGGCAGAGTTTGAGAGGTCCAAATACCTAAAACTGTCAAGACTCCAGCAGCAGGGGACTACATGTGATAGCCAGAATGAGGGTGACACTTCATGGTCTTACAATTCATATTTGTAGTAGTTCTTTCTTAATCCTGATGATGACAGGAAAATGGATTACTATTGTTAATGTTCTGTGATACTGGCAGGGTCCCATGTAGTGATTTTAATGGCTTCTGCCTCTTCTTTTAAATCTAAATGAATGTTCAGCTATCTGCTTTGCCCCAAACATGATTTGAAATGCTGGTACAGTTTAAAAAAGGGATTTTTCATCTGATTTCTGACTATTTGCTCTTCACAGTAACTTTTTTATGTCTAGCTAATCATTAATGATGGACAACAATTTTACCATTCATAAAACTAATTCTGTCCAAGATGAGCTTGGGAAAGAGATATACTTGCCATGTGAATTACACTGAAGACTTGGAGGCACAGTGTTTGTTTTCCATTTCCTGAGCTGCAGCTTTTAAAAGACTTAATATCTGTTGGGGCTTTTCAGCCCTTGGTGTTTGACAGCAAATCACTGAGGCATCTGGTGGTTTCTCAGAGGATGTGGCCTCTCCAGTTGTAGCCCAGCACAGCATAATTCTCCCACGCAGGAAAAGGAAAGGATCAGCGTGCAGAGCCTTTCTGCAGCACACATGCTCTGCCTCTTGCAAGTGTCAGCAGCCTGGGGTTTTGAGCACTGCTTTTGTTAAGCGTTCTTAAGATGAGCACAGCATGGAATTTGCTGTTATTCAGCTGCAGATGAGTAAGTGCAGAGCAGCCACACTCCAAAGGTGTGCTTCGGGGTTCTAATGCCATGTAATCCACCGTGAGGAATAACATCCCTACAGATCAGAGCAGCTTTTGAGCTGCCTCTGACCTCTCCTGACTTCCGCCTTCATCCGCCAGCTGGGAAACTTGAGCTTTCCACCCACACAGTGGATTCTGTTGAACAGAAATGGCTCCAGAGAAACTCAAGTGGTAGCTGGGAAAGAAGGCAGGACGTGTTACTCCTTGGAAAATGCTTGGTGACTAAATTCACATAGGAAGAGTTTCTGATTTTGCATGCAGCTTTGCACAGTGGACAAAGTCATTTATGTTCACCCAAAGACCTCAGGTTTTGCTCTTGTATGTAAGGAATTGACTGCTATTTCCTTTAAGTTGGCTGGGAGACAAAAACCAAAAGTGACAATTCTTTTTCTGCTCCTCTGACCTGTTATCTCCCATTGCTCTGGTTACCAGCTAATGCTGCCAGGATGGGAAAACACAGAATTTTCTTTCTTAAATCCTTTTCTGCTGATGGCACAACTCTGCCTTTTCTTTTACAGATTTTGGTTGATAGACTGTCGTCAGACACAAGAATCTGTTACTTTTGCTTCCCAAGTATACAGAGAAATTATCTGTGTCCCATACATGGCCAAGTTTGTGGTGTTTGCCAAATCTCATGATCCCATTGAAGCACGGTTAAGATGTTTCTGTATGACGGATGACAAGGTGGATAAAACTCTAGAGCAACAAGAAAACTTTGCTGAAGTTGCCAGAAGCAGGGATGTAGAGGTACTGTGCAAGACTTTTTCTCCATTTTCTAGTGTCTGCTTTTTAACCAGTATTTTTCACCTTCTATCTGCCACAAGGACTGAAACATAATCTGTCAACAAGTACTGTCATGATGCAGTATCAACAGCCATGATAAGATGGAAACTTGGACTTTTGTCAGGTGTAAGGAAAAAGTAGTGAGGAAACCCTGTTCCCAGAGGGCAACTGACAAACTCAGCCCCCAGGGCTAAAGGGAGAGAGTTGGAGCCAAAAATTATGGCTAAATCCTGACTACCAGCAGCCCCATCAATGCACATCACTAACCAGAAAGGCACCTGACAGGGGTCACAGTTTGTCAGCACATTCACATACCAAGAAGTTCAAGTAGCAGGTTTGATTAATAGTCTGCTTTATGAAAATAAAATTACATGAAATCTGTTGCTGAGCAGGCAAAGGCTTTCCTGTGTGGAATTCAGCAAACTGCCTGCTAAATGCAGTTTTTCTGGCTCTGTCAGCTTCCTCAGAAGGGATGACAAATTGAAGGTGCTTTAAACTTACGTGGCACATTCTGCTTAGTTCTGTCTCTTTTCCGTGAGAATCCCACCTTTAAAAGAATTGTCCTCGCTGTTCCTGAAGCTCTGGCAGGCATCTCTTGTGCAGAACAGCAAGATAAAATATGGGCTTATCAAACTCATTTATCAAGATAATCAAACTCTTTTATCAAGATAAAATATGGGCTTATCAAACTGAATAACAAGGCTGAATTTCTGGGAAGTAAGGATGAGCCATGAATGGTTGTGCACTTTGAATGGAGCATTTCCCAAACTGCTGATCTGATATTCAAACATGCAGAGGGGCCATAACAGCAGCAATCTGAAGATGCAAGCTGTGCCATTTTAGAGAGATTTCAGAGGGATATTTACCTTGAGGCATGCCTTTCAAAAGCTCTTAGGTCTCTACAGATCCAGCTGAAATAAATGGACTCAGTAGGCACACATTCTGAGTTCTGACAGCTGAAGAAAGTATTTCTTTGGCTGTGGTGATGAGGCCAGGTTAGCAAAGTATGCTAAAATTGGGGTCAACCAAAAATCAAAAGTAAAATCTAGATTTAAAGGTTTCCCTGGATTTATGACACCGAGTAATATACTGTTGTCATTTAAAGTACTGCACTACTGTTACTAAATTAGCAATCTAGTCTCTTTGGAATTTAATAATCTGAAATATTTCCACACATTTTAGGTCACTGTACATAACAAATCTTGTGAATGCTGGCAAGTCCTAACAATTCCAGAAACTGATTTGAACTGTTGTAGAGCTATCCTTAGGAAACAATCCTAATCACCTCACAAGGATTAATTAACAGTTTGCTTTTTTTTCCTTTCCAACAGGTGTTAGAAGGAAAACCCATCTACGTTGACTGCTTTGGCAATCTGGTGCCACTCACAAAGAGTGGGCAGCACCATATATTCAGTTTCTTTGCTTTCAAAGAAAACAGACTTCCTCTGTTTGTTAAGGTAATGTTGCTGGCTCTTTTTTGGATATTTCAGGTTATCACTTCACCATATTTTTTGTGAACAAAGGAAAGCCAAACTACTTAATTTATATAAATTCCCAACTGTACTATTCCATTTTAAAACCTTTTTTTATGAGTAGGAAAATTTGTAAAGTAGAAGCCAAAGTAAAAACCCTTCATTCCTCTCAAATTAAGTAATGTGTTAACCCACTGTGGTCAGGAGGGCTGCTGTCACTGAGCCACCATCACCACCTCTTCTGAGAGGGAGATTAGAGAGCACTGGAAACATCTTCCACAGACTTTTTCTTCTACCCAGAAATTCCCACTACAAAGGAGGAAACTATTAGCCTTATATAAATAACACTCTTAGAGAAGTGATTTATGAATGGAAACTTCCAGTAAGTGGAGAAAATTAACCCAGTCTGTCATTGTGTTATATTTGCTGTGTGCTACTAGACAAATTTTAAACTTTCTCCCTCCTTACCAGCAATTTTTTGTAAGCTTGTTTCAATTTACACCTTTATCTGTGCCACTGCCTTCCTTTGGCTTTGCAGATTTTCCCCCCTGCTGAAATTTCCACCGACAACATTCAACATATATTGAATACACAAATCCATCTGCATGCACATTTGCAAACAACGGGGGGGAAAAGGGAAAACACATTATTTTTGCCTACGTGGACTTTTCCTCCCCATCTGCTGAATAGTTTTTGAGAGACACAAGTAGGTCACACAGCAGAGCAGCAGGTTAAATGTGTGTGTTTGTCCTGTGCCAGGTCCGAGACAGCACCCAAGAGCCCTGCGGACGATTATCATTCATGAAGGAGCCAAAATCTACCAGAGGCCTGGTTCATCAAGCCATATGTAATTTAAACATCACTTTACCCATTTACACAAAGGTACTGTGAATTTATACCCAGCTGCAGGCATCAGCATTACCATATAAACAAGAAATGAGGAGGAGGGCAAAACAGGGGCAAAGCTTTGTGGGCAGGGGCTTGAAAGAGGAAAAAATTCCATGCAAGGGCTTTTGGTGTCTTGAGTTTGGTACTCCTAATGCCAGTGTTTGAAGACATCATCAGGTATTTCCTGAGGTCTCAGAAGAGATGAGTGGGAGTGCCCTCAGAGAGTAAACACTTGTTTCCTTAGAAAGTGTCAGTTTATGTTTATTCTCTGAAAACACAAGGGTTTTTTTCTTTCCTGGTTGGATTAGAAGCTGCATGCCTTTTAGCGATCTATTTGCCCAAAATGATGATCATTTTCTTCTCAGCATTTTCAGAATATAGTAAATCTTTATTATAGCATTTTAGTATAATTTTTAAACAAAGCATCTCACCATTTTTGTAACTTTAAATGGTAATGGTTCTTGAATATGTTTTGTTTATATTTGCTAATTTATGGGCGAAAAATCATGTATATATTTCAAGTTTTGGTACAAAAAAGGATCACTAGACATCTAACTTTTCAATTTGTGTTTTGCTCGGTTCTCTAGCCTTTTGTGTTTAAATTGACAGTTCAGTTTTGCTGCTTTTTGTCATGAGAAATCAACTCCAGAAATGTGCTGCATTTTCCTCTTTTCTGTTAAATGTTGTGGGAAGTTACTTTTTCCTACTCTCTTCTAAAAAAAAAAAAATTGCCTTTTGCCTGCTCTGTTTCCCCCTTCTCTTTTTGCATGGCGCTTTGGGACCAAAAGGAATCAGATTCAGATCCAGAACCAGAAGAGGTAATGTTGCTAAATCAGCATGTTCCTGCCTACACACGTTGCTCAAACACAACAGACACAGCTCAGAACTGATCCTTAGCTCAGTGCTACAGACTCAGCAAAGAGGGCCTTGCACAGACTCACTTTGGGAATGGGCAGAGTTGAATTTTGCCTGTGTTAAAAGGACCAGTCTTCTCCATTTATAGCATCCAGTAAATGGATATTACACTTTACTGAGCTGGATGATGGACATCCAGTACAGAATCAGTGTTAACCCAGAAGTAACAAGTAAAAGGTTGAGAGTTTTCATCTTTAGCACTAACTAAATTGTTTCAGCTCCCCCCTCAGCTCCCAGCCCGGTCTGGCACTTAGAGACATTCCTTTAGCTCTGACCCCTACACGGATGAGTAACGTTAGAAAAGCATCCTGACATCTTGATGGTGTTCAGCTGTTGGAAGCACTGTGAGAATAGCCAGCTCCCCAAAGATGATGGGCATCTTTCCCATGCACTGCACAGCAGGTCTGTGGCATGGCTTGCAGTCCTCTATTCTCATTACAAAGATATTTACCACCCCTATGGTAAATATGACTTCTATTTTTGTATAGGAATCGAAAGCACAGAAAGGCAAGCTCATTCATGACTCGAAGCGTTTTAAATGTTTTTTTTGTTGACTTCATTATTTTATACGTTAATAATATTAATTTGTTATGCTGACATAAATCAGTCCAGATATTAGGGAAGAACTGAAAGTGAGGGAAGCTAGGCCATGCTAGGGATGCAGGGTAGGCAATGTGTGCATCAGAGGAATTCAGGCTATTATGGATCTGTTGCACACACTGCTGGCTGTGAGATGTAATTATGTGAGCCTAAAGGATTGCCAGGCATGTAGGAACATGCATGTATGGCCAGGGATTTCCTTCTGTTCAGTGTCAGCTCATGGAAAGGCAAGGATTTCTAACATCCTGACTGAGACAGCCAATTGCATTTGTCTTTATACAGAATAGTTTGATCTGTGTAAACCTTTTCAGCACTCACTAAAACCTTGGGGGCTTTGCCATGTGCAGTATCTTGTACCAGCAGTACTGCACAGCTGATTTGCATTCTTCACAGTTGTCCTACTCCTACCACAAGTTTGTATAGGAAATTAAAGCTTTAATGCTACTTGTGACTTTGCATGTTTTTCCATAGCCAAATTTAAACAACATGTACTGGTGTGGACAAATGCTAGCAGAACTGAAATAAAGTGAAATTACAGAGCTACCTCAAAAATTTGCTTCTTCAACTTTCATGGTCTGAGATGGTGTTCTTTTCAATTCTTTTTTGGCAAGGACTGTGTTTTCTTTTGAATAACAGTAAAGTTGTATGGTTTTTTTTAATCTGTACCCAAATAACTCTGAAAAATCAAAAAGGGGGCCTGTGAGGGCCATCACAGCTTCCATTTGAGGGTATCAATAGCTATTAGTGGCATCCAGCCCCATGTCCTGCCTTGGGCAGTTCTGCCATCATTGGTGCACCTGCATTTCATCATCACTGAGCACAGAGGCAAAAACACTGTTTGTGCTCTCAGAATGAATGTGTCCAAGGAAGCACAATGCATGGAACCTCCTGGTTGCCTTCCAGATGGACCAAATGCCTTCACCTAACCATATTGGACTATTTTGCTTTAGACAGGAAGAAATGAATTAAGAGCAATGTAATCAAACACCTGGTAATGCAAAAGTTTAGATCCTCTACACTTGCTAAGAGCATTTAAAGAAAATACACTGCGACATTTTGCATCTAGTGTTGACCATAACTATAGCGAGGTAACAAATTTCCTGGTATTAGCGACCCTAAATAAATTAAGCCATGCTTTTGCTGTTATTTTAAATGCATTCTTGGTTCCATTTAAGTCCGTGTGTCTCCATACAACTAACATTTCACCTGTGGCTTCTGTATGGCAATTATATTTGAAGGTTTAAATCTCCTGCTTTTTTCCTCTTCCAGGTTGATATGACTTCAGAAAAAAGTAAGATTTTTTTTTTCCCTTGAGAATGTTATTATGCAATTTGTATGAGAGATGTTAAGAGTAAAGATAAGCATGAAAGAGAGCTAAGTTTTAACTGCTATTGCTAATAACATCAATACTTTAAATAAGTAATGAAAACCAATTTAATATCTCAGCAGCTATCCAATTCAATACGATTAACGTGTAAATTAACAAGTAATACAGTTAAAAACCGTTCATCTAAGCCTTTACTTTCCTTTGACATCCCTAGTGAACCTGCTATTGCTATTTTGCTTGTATGAATGCTCATCCCTCCATTTTTTTTGTTTTCTCCATTTGTTGACACACATTCTTGCCTCATATTTGAGAGAGATGACAGTATCACTTTTAATGAAAACCTAATGAGGACTCCAATCTATTTCGTTAACCTCATGGAATACAACCATGCCAAAAAGTGATACTGTCCAAAAGAATCAGCCTGTTTAACCTTCCCTCCCTTGCCCCACCCTTTACTGTGGTGAAATATGGCTGGAAATCTGACCTGACAGCTTGGCACAGCACAAACACCCTCTGTACACTCACAACCAGGCTGTGACCATGAGAAACCACGGGCGAGGGGTTAGCAAACGTCTCCTTTATGGGAGAGGCAAATCAAGTGAATCTCTGCACACGCAGAAGTGTCTCTACTGAGAGCTGCTTCCAAATGCAGCCATTTCTTGGATCTGTTCAGGAAAAGCATGACATCTGCCTTGTTTCCAGGTTGGAGTGCGACATCTCTCCTCCTCTGCAGTTAAAGTGCAGTGTCTTGCAGTGTCCTCCTGCCACTTCCTCTCTGCCTACTCTGCCAGGGCCCCAGAGAACCCCAGTGGGTGCTCATGCTCCAGCCACACACTGTCTGGATAGCACTTGCAATGTATTTCCCACTGGAGTTGCTTTGCTTCAGGCTGATTAACTCGATTATTGGCCAGTGAAAGAGTCATACATTTGATATTTATGAAAGTGGATATTACAAATTTACAAAATTACTGGCTGGCATTTCGGCATGCACCAGGCCGTTCATTGTAAAGCAGCAGCACCAAAAGACCACATTTTCAGCACCACAATACCCTGCAGCAATCTGGCTCTAATTAACGTACAGCACAAATATTTAGCGTTCGTTACACTCAGGAGAACAGCGTAGCAAAATGGATCTATTTCACAAATAAAGATAGCTAATTATGTGTTGCTTAAGGTCTCCTTATTTGCATTAGTTCTTTGACTTTCGCTGGGGTGCTGAAATGTGCAGTTCCATGTGACATGCTACCTTTAAAGGGAAAATGTCCATCCGTGATTCCTAAGCATTGTGTTCTGTTTGTAACTTCAGTTCTCCAGTGTTTTGTTCTGTTCAATATCCATTTTCTGCTAGTCCTTGCTGAAATGAAACGTTACCAGCAGGCACTTATGGCATAATGGGAATTATCTGCAGCCGCCTTCCTGTATATTGATTGCCAGATTAGACAAATATTTCACCACAGTATGTTTACAGTGTTTTCATGTACCTTTAATTTATATGAATAATTTTTAGAGCTCTTGTTTTTAACCGAAGCTACATACCCAGCAGCATTTGCAACACCTTTGCTTTGCATGGAAATAACTTGCCTTACATGAATTGTACGTATGTGTCTAGTGTGACTGTCTGTGACTTTGGGTTGCCATACATTACATTTTTTAAAACTCTGAAATCACTTCTAAGTTGATTCACAGTTTTTTCTTATTATCTCTCCTTTTCTTCTCTGTCTTCTCTTTCCTCAGTCAGTTCATTAGTTGTCAATGAGGATGTTCCAAGGAAAGGACCATGCCTCTTAAAACAAAAGCCTGTTTGTTTCATTGTGTAGGTGTGAAATCCCCTTAGATGAAATGCCGGTTTGCAGCTGATTCAGATCTCCACACATTTGGTCCTATTTTAGATTACTGCAGAATTACTTTTTGCTTTTTATTTTGGTCATTAAGAAAAACAAAACTGTTAACCCGATGTTATTCTGACAGTTTGCTAACACTGGCTTTCTCTTAGAGGAAATCGACTTTCAATCAGTTCTAATGCTTTCCCCCTTTTTTCTTGTTTTTCTTTTTATTTGAACATTGATCTGTAACATCTGAACAATCTTGAGATGCCTCTCTTTGTGTAACTTCACTGTGTTTCTTCTGGTTTTGATTTGAAATTTTGTTGTTGTTGTTTTGGGTTTTTTTTAGTGGTGTCCTGGTTTGGTTTGTTCCAGCTTTGATACTGTATGTGTGGTTGTGCTCTAGAGATAAAGTGAAGCAAGTTATTTCCTGCCATTTTCCTTTTCAGTTGTTTTTTTTTTTTCCCACCTCCCCGTTAGCTTTGCTTTGCTCTTGTACCCTCAGATCTTGTGGATCCACCATTCCCGGCCCATTTTGTTGACCTTCCCACCACTACAGCCAAAGACTGTCATTTTCAGTCCTGATTACATTTTCCAATCTCTATTTTTGATTTCCATTTTACTTTCAATGTTTTTCATTCGCATCAAAGATGACGAGACAGAATCTACAGAAACATCTGTCCTGAAAAGCCATCTGGTTAATGAAGTCCCTGTACTAGCCAGTCCAGACCTGTTGTCTGAAGTTTCTGAGATGAAACAAGATCTGATCAAAATGACTGCCATCCTGACAAGTGACCCTTCTGATAAATCAGGCTCCATTAAGGTGAAAGATCTTGAAAAGTCTGCTGAAGAAGAGCCAGGAGAACCTTTTGAAATAGTTGAAAGAGTGAAAGAGGACTTAGAAAAAGTAAATGAAATTCTGAGAGGTGGATCCTACACCAGAGAAGAGCATATTTTGCAGAAGTCCCTTTCCAGGCAAGAACCCTTAGAAGAAGAATGGGTCATTGTCAGCGATGAAGAAATTGAAGAGGCCAGGAGAAATGCTCCGTCACAAGTCACAGAGCCGAGCCGCGTTGAAGTCAGGGTAGACAAAGGGACAACAAAAAAAGGGGAGATAGACATGACAGGAACGGCGGATTACCTCGCAGAGGATTTAAAAACACACGTTTCTCTTCGTGAGGGACAGCCACAGGCCTTACAAGAGGAGGTAGTAGAAGAGAAAATCAAAGCTGTAGCAGTAAGCAGGGATTCTGAAAAAAAAGGAAAAGAATCTCCAAAAACTGGGAAACCAAGCTCGCAGGAGCAACAGAAGGCAGCCTCAGAAGTTAAAAAGCCCTTTAGGGCAAAACTACGAGAAAAGCCAAAGCCAAAGGAAGGCAAGGTGCACAGCAGCGGAGAGAAACTGAGACTGCCTAAGCTCACTGCAGACGAGGCACCGGCTGGGGAGCCTGGCCTAAAGGTGACAGGTACTGCAGAGCCTAAAGCTGTGTCCCCTGTTATCGAGGAAACTCCCATTGGCTCAATAAAGGATAAAGTGAAAGCTCTTCAGAAACGAGTGGAAGATGAGCAAAAAGTACGCTCAAAACTGCCCGTCAGAGTTCAGGCAAAAGAAGGCCCTGCCGAAAAGGCGCCTAAAAAACCAGCGCCAGTCAAAAAGCCGGCAGCACACAAAGCCCAGCCGCCTGTCTCACCTTCTTCGAAGACAGAGAGACTCGAAGAGACCATGTCTGTTCGGGAGCTTATGAAAGCCTTCCAGTCAGGGCAAGACCCCTCCAAGAATATTTCCGGACTCTTTGAACACAAATCTGTCAAGCAGAAGCAACAGGCCCCTGAGAAGGAAACTCCCCGCAAGAAAACAATTCCTTTGCAGAGCGAAACGAAGCGAGTGTCAAACCTCAAGACAGACAAACCGAAGGACAAACCAAGCACGGTGTCAAAAGCAGAGAAAGAGCCACAATCAAAGAAAGGAAAAACTCAAATTTCCACCATCGAAACTGCCAAAAAAGCTAGTGGCAAAGACCAAGTAAAAGAGCAGAGCAGCAAAAAGCCAACCCAACCTCTCCCTCCGGTAATGGTTGCTGAAAGTGCCAAAGAAATGGCGGCTGGGAAGGGCAGGACTTCTGATGATCAGGGGGATCTTGACTTCCAGATCAGCCCTGACAGGAAAACCTCAACAGACTTTTCTGATGTCATTAAAGAAGAACTGGAGGATAACGACAAATACCAACAGTTCCGGCATCTCTCGGTGACAGAGGAGGGAGAGGTTAACTTGGAGCAAGTCCTGACCAGTCCTTTTGGGGCTGCTTTTCCCACGGAGTATGGGAAAGACGGATTCCTTCCTGCTCTTTCTCTGCAAAGCGCTGCTCTTGATGGGAGTTCAGAGAGCCTTAAACACGAAGGCGTGGCTGACTCTCCAGGCAGCCTACTTGACGGAACCCCTCAGATCAGCTCAGAGGAAAGTTACAAGCATGAGGGTCTGGCAGAGACTCCTGAAACGAGCCCAGAAAGCCTTTCATTCTCACCAAAGAAAACTGATGGGCAAATTGAAGACGCTAAAGGAGCGGCTCAAGTAGACACAACAGCAGAAACACGTTCTACAAAGGAACTCTCCTCAAAGGAAGATGAAAAAGGTATTACTGAGAGGCAGCTAGATGCTGTTACTGAGACTAGTGAGTCTCATTCTGACCATTTATCAGAAGAGCATGTACCTCCAGCCTCTGAAGAAGAGGCTGATAAACTTAAAGAAAGTAGCTCAGCTTCCATTGTGAAAGATGTTAGCAGGGATAAAGAATCCAGAACCACTGCACATTTCACTAAGTCTTCTGAAACACATGACACTGCTTTAGAGAAAGAAAAAGATGTAGCCTGTGAACGCCGTCTTACAGTTAGAAGTCCCCAGAAACTGGAACTTGCACTTGCTAGCCATGATAGTGAAGGCTTTAGCCCAGTTGCAGATGACTCTTTGACTATAAGTCATAAAGACTCCCTGGAAGCAAGCCCAGTGCTGGAAGATAACTCATCACACAAAACGCCCGACTCTTTGGAGCCCAGTCCTATGAAAGAGTCCCCCTGCCGCGATTCCCTTGAAAGCAGCCCCGTAGAACCAACAGTGAAGGCTTGTATTTTGGGGCAGGGTCCTCTTCCATCTGCTCATAGCAAAGCAGAAGCCTGCCCAGAGCTGGCATCGGTGCGTTCCAGGATTCTCCGTGACCCTGAGGGAAGTGCCGATGATGACAGTCTGGAGCAAACATCCCTCATGGAGAGTTCGGGGAAAAGCCCCGTTTCCCCTGAAACTCCCAGTTCGGAAGAAATTAGCTATGAAATCACACCTAAAATGGCAGACATACCCAAGTCAGCCACCATCCCTGAAGTCAACGAAGAACCGGAGGACGATTCGGAAAGTGAACCAAAGAAGAGATTCACCCCTGAAGAAGAGATGTTTAAAATGGTGACCAAAATCAAAATGTTTGATGAATTGGAACAAGAAGCAAAACAGAAGAGAGATCATAAAAGGAGTTCTAAGCATGATGAATCTTCTGTGGTTGCCAGTTCAGAAGCCTCACGGGAGGCTGAAGCATCAGAGCAGACTGCTGTAGTGGAAAAAGGCATACCCACAGTGGTGACACCTGCTGCTGAATCTAGAAAAAGTTCTTCCTCTTCTGAAAGCGAGCCGGAATTGACTCGGCTCAAAAAAGAAGCCGACTCCGGCCTCTTAATGGAGCCTGTGATCCGAGTGCAGCCACCCTCACCATTACCATCTAGTATTGACTCCAGCTCTAGCCCTGATGAAGCAGGTTTCCAACCCATTGATTCCCAGCCATGCTCTGTCGGGATAGGTGAGGTTAAAGCACCAGGCAAAGGTGACAAAGAGGAGCTGCTTGTCCTTGGGCGCAGCTGTAAGCCTTCCATGGGCACTTGTCCTTCCGATGGTTGTGTGCCAGCAGAAAGTGTGGAATCCAAATGCTGTGATGGTACAGGCGACTGTGAGACGGTCAGTCCCGATGCCCCGTTCACGCGATCTGGGTGTACTCCCTGTCACTCTGTTGGTGGCAGCTGCCAAGAGGAGGTTCACGCTGAGTCTTCACTAACAATGGGGCAGTGCGATGCTACTGAAAACGGTGTCAAACCCGTGGCCCTGTTACCAGGCAGCGATCTCATTTCTACGCAAGCTGTGTCAGAAGAGGCGGATGGTCTTTCTCATGGACACGGTACCACCGAGTTCTCTGTCCCATGCGATGGCAAACTGGCCGAAGGTGACACCCCTGACCATTCTGCTTTGGCAAGGGATTCGGGAAAAACAGATACAGGTTGTGAGACATCTCGCAGGGCTGCTCATGCTGAGGAGCCTTTACCAGAGTACTCGTCCCTAACCACTGACGCAGGGGAGCTCGACAGCTGTGCAGCAGGTGCCGCTGACAGTAGTGCTCCGTATATAGTGAGCCCTTACGAAAATGTGTCTTCTGGGCATTTCTTCATTGACTCTGAAAGTGAGGTAGGATCTGGTAGAAGTCTGCTTTCTAGGGAAACCTATTCTATTGTAGAAGGGAAAGATCAGACTGGTGAAGCTCTACTTAGCGGAGACACGGGCAGTGAATATTGCTCTTCAGAGGAAGTGTACATGGAAATAGAGCCCAAACGAGAGGATGGATTTCAGACAATATCACAAGGGTCTCCGACCTCAGAATCGACAAAGTTATCTGAGTCTGCCCTTGAGGATATAAGAGATGAATCAGAGAAATTGGTGGGTCAGGTTGTCATCACCAGAACCGATGTGGATTCTGACATGTGGAGTGAAATACGTGAAGACGATGAAGCTTTTGAAGCTCGGGTGAAGGAAGAGGAACAGAAGATATTTGGGTTGATGGTCGACAGGCGATCCCAAGGCACAACCCCTGACACAACACCGGCCAGGACACCCACCGAAGAGGGGACGCCGCTCAGTGAACAAAATCCGTTTCTTTTTCAGGAGGGCAAGTTGTTTGAGATGACTAGAAGTGGAGCCATTGACATGACCAAAAGGAACTACCCAGATGAAAACTTTCACTTCTTCCAGGTGGGGCAGGAGCCTCAGGAAGAAGTTGCTTTATGTGAAGAAGTGAAAGAAGCAGCAGAGGCGGAATCTTCAAAGCTGAAGGGGTCAGTGGACCCATTTGCACCGTCAGAGTCAGAGGAGTCAGATATACAAGAACAAGATGCATTGAGATATTCACCCACATCACCTGAGTCTAGTGAGAGATCTGAAGAAATGATGGGTGAAGGTGCCAGCACAGGCACTGCAAAAGCAGATCTTAAATCCAGAATTCCAATTAAAATGGGTATTTCAGCTTCTTCAAAATCACCAAAGAAAGAAATTGCTGCCTCTGAAGCTGAACCCCTCTCCGGAACGGAGACTGACACGGTTGATAGCAGTCAGGTGCCTTGCCCCATCTCTCCCGAGCAGTGTGCGGTAGAAGATGAATTAGATTTTTCCAAAGTCACTCGATTGGTTAGTTCTGAACAGGGTGAGGAGTCCCCAGACTCTTCCCCAGAGGAGCAGAGATCTGTGATTGAAATCCCCACTGCTCTAATGGAGAGTGTGCCTTCTTGTGAAAGCAAATCCAAAATCCCTGTAAGAACAGCTGCTGCCGCATCGCAATCCTCGCAACAATCGGAAAACGAGAGCCTTTCCCCGGATGACTTCCTGGACAGTTCACAGTGTGAAGGAAAAGATGACCAAGCAAAACCAAAGTCTAAAATTCCCGTGAAATCCGCTTTCCAAAAAGCTGAACCACAGCACTCCTACGTGGACACGACGGTCCGCAAGCCAGAGTCCCCCAAAGTGCTCGATGTGACGAGCGCAGTCCCTGCTAAGCCAGACAGCCGCAGTAAATCGGAATCTGACGCCAGTAGTCCCGTGGACCCAAAGACCAAACGTTCCATCAAAGCTAGGAGTTATGCTGAGGCAGAGGCAGAGGTCAGGGAGAGGGAGAGTGAGATGAAGTTCGAGCTAGACTCAGATGAGGCAACAGCAAGATCGAAGGTATTTTCTTCACGGTTGCCAGTTAAAAGCAGAAGCGCTACAGGCTCCCGCAGTGCTTTTAGTCCCACAAAAGAGAGTAAGGACAATTTTTTTGATCTTTACAAAAACTCCATAGAGTTTTTTGAAGAAATTAGTGATGAAGCTTCTAAATTAGTGGAAAGACTCACGCAGTCAGAGAGAGAACAAGAATTAGTTTCAGATGATGAAAGCAGTAGTGCCCTAGAAGTTTCAGTTATTGAAAATGTGCCATCCAGTGAGACTCAGCAGTCAGTTCCTGAAGACATCTTTGACATCAGACCCATTTGGGATGAGTCTGTAGAGACTCAGATTGAACGTATCCCTGACGAAAATGCCCATGACCGTGCTGAAGGTATTTGCCAACGACTGGGATTCCCTGTGCGACGCATGTCATGAATTAAACTCTTTTGTTCTTTGTTTTCTTTGGTGTGTGTGTGCGTGCGTGCGCGTTTGTGCACAGGTGTAATGCGTGTGGCATTTTCTTTTCAGCTTTTGGTGGTTAGTTGTGCTTTTTTTTTCCCTTGTGAGCTGTATTTGGTTTTTTTGTCTTGTGTCTGTGTTTTTGTCTGTGAAACGATCTCAAGATTGCAAACCATAAATGCTTATGGGAAGTGTTACCTTAAGCAAAAACACTTCTAGAAATATGTATGGTTTTGTCATTAAACTGATTGCTTAGGTCATGCACGTTTTGGCTTTTGACTTTCCCTGGCCCTATTAACCCTACTAGCTATTAACTTCTACTAATAATGCAATGCTTGGGCATCAATTGAAAGCAAGACAGGCAAATTTATAGACCTTTGAGTTGGTACACAATGAGATCTGCAGGAGCAGAAGCTTTTTATGTTCCTTTTTGTTGACAGTGTGTGTCTGAGGAAAACTCTGAGTCACCAGTAACTCTTTCATGACACGTTTTCTGGTGCTTGGTTTTCCTCTCGCCTACTTGCGTGCCAGTACTGAGTAGCCCTAATGGAAATCAGGAGCCGGAATGACACGTGCATATCACAAACCCTAAGCAATTTCCTGATTCAGAGGTGTTGCAGTTCACGTGTGCATTCAGGGAAAATCAAAACTCAAATTCCACCATCCTAAAATGAGCTTTGGGGATGGGAGGAGCTGTCAGTCTCACCGTTAGTGAAGTGAATGAGGACTGATGAATGATCATCTGATTTTTCCTTGCCTTCGTTGTTGGTATTTTGTCTCACTCCCTATCCAAAGGGTCAAAGACACTAAAATTAACAGTCTCTCAAATACAGACCATAATCTGACATGCTGTATGGACTGTTGGAACAAAACTTGCCTTACAATACAAAGAACATGATTAGAAGCACAGGTCCCGATGAATTCTTCAACCCTGGCATTTACTAAGGAGGCATGGAAAACTATGGCTCTTGACTTAGTCAAAGTCTTCGACTGAACTTCATAGTAAAGTTTTGGAGTAAAATGCCTGGCCAGAATAGGCATAGTAGATGCTTCAGTCCTAGATTAGGTTTTCACATGAACGTCTGATTTCCAAATAGAAAAACTAGATAGTCCTGTGCTTTTTGAAAAGCCAAGCTTTTTAACTTCATTTTGAACCTAGGGATTTACAAGCCTCACTCGAGTTACACAGCCTGTCCACATTTAGGCACAGCAGCTAGGAAAAAGCAGCGCTTTCCCTTCTTGGGCTCTCTCTCCTATGGCAATGGTTTTTAACTTGCAAAAGGCAACTTCCAGCTCTCTTTGACCTTTAGATCAACAGGATGATCAGGAAAGGACAGAGGAAAGACTGGCCCACATCGCGGATCATCTTGGATTCAGCTGGACAGGTAAAGTGCACATTTTCTGCTCCAGAGAGAAAGGAGGGGAATGGTCCACACTCCTCTCATTTTTATTTTGGATGATTTTCTGATTATCTAAAGATGTTTTAGAAAAATATTTCAGAAGCTTATTTTGTTTGGGATACCAAGAGTCCTAAATGGGTAAACAAAAGAACCTGCTGTAAACAATCACTTTAATATGGTGCATTTAATAGACTTGAGGCAGCAAACGGTAGTGGGGACAAGTGAAAGTAACATGGAATGAGATGGAAATGTTTTCTCAGGTTTTGGGGTTAAACTATAATTCACAGGCATTTACTTTTCTTTGAATGAAGTTAGACCAGGGGAGTAGTAGTAGTATTAGCAGACCACTTTGCAGAGATGGATTTCTTTTTCAGAGCTAGCAAGAGAACTGGACTTCACAGAGGAGCAAATTCACCAAATCCGAATTGAAAATCCCAATTCTCTTCAAGACCAGAGCCACGCACTCCTCAAATACTGGCTTGAAAGGGATGGGAAACATGCAACAGGTTTGTCTCCAGTTATTGTGTGTAGCTGTCTCCAGTCTGCTAGCTGAAGTGACAGGTGTGTTGTCATCACAAAGAAAATTTGGGGAAAATTTAGGCTACAGAAAGGATGACCATGGGTGTTGTTTCTGGTCTTGTCTGTATAACACAGTAACTCAACAAATTTGTTAAAAGGAAAAAAACCCAAGTGCTAGTTTTTATAGGTTTCTAAATGTATCTATAATTTATATATGACACCGGTCATTCTCCTGTATATGCCCATCCTATGGAGAAGGGAGGGAGTGTGCTTGATTCTTAACTGAGCTGCACGGTGTCCTTCCAATGGCACAGATACCAATCTGACCCAATGTCTCACGAAAATCAACCGCATGGACATCGTTCACCTGATGGAGACCAGCGGCATCGACCCCGTGCAGGGCCACGGCACGCGCGCCTACGCGGACACGGAGCAGTCCTTGGCATTGGACCACAGTGAAGGTAAGGGGCTCCTGACCCAAACTGCATAGGGTACCTCTCCAAGCATCCCTCTGCTCTGAAGTGCTGGCCCAGGCTCATCTGGCAGCTCTCGTGACAGAGCACTGGAATCCCATTTTGAAGGCAGGGACAATGTGGATGGATGCAAGCGCGGCATCACAAGGGTCACTTTTCGCTGAGTAGAAGACCTGAGCTTTCTTCAGAAGCAAACACTGTGGCCAGCAACAGTTGCCCAGTTTACCTTGGGGTTCGGTTTTTTGCTTATACAAGTGCTTTCATCAAAGTTCAGAAGGTTGTATTAGAATTTGACCAAGGTATTAAAAATGGAAATTACTCCGTGCTTTGACAGAAAACCCCTTTGGATCTGAGTATCCAGGATATTGTAATTCTGTTAGGATGATATTGCATCTCTTAAGTTTGAAAGTTCAGTGGATTAGATCCAGTGGTTGCAAACTGAAGAAACATGTCCAAATTATTTGGCATAAAATCCTCTTTTCCAGAAGTGCCACTTTTGAATGCCTAACTCAACATTGAAGCATATTAGACAGCTGCAAAGGTCCCAGTCTTGAGGAGAATGTAGGACTAGAAGGCTGTTTGTTACAATTAGCATTCTCATATCTCAGCCACGTACTTTTAGAATGTTAACCTCTCTGTCCAGCTCAAATTCAGTACAAGCTTTTTTGTTTCCCTCCAGTTTGTTCTCCAGAGTTCACTAGGTTTCCTGTGACTATGGTACAAAAATGAGCTACTTCTTCCACCTAGCCCTCTGTGAAGCAATTTCATCTTTTTTTGTCCAGTTAATTTTTCCAGAAGCAGATAAATAATGGATATGGGGGGAAAAGTCACTAAAATCTGGGTGAATTGAGGTCAGTTCCTGGGTAAATGTTATTTTGCCTGTTACTGTCCAAATCTGGCCACAGTAGAGGCAATCTGGCATGCCTTGAGCTACTCCTAGAGGCCAGGTGCCCTCCCACTCGAGGTGTTCGAGAACTTCAGGTCACTTGTTGTGCCTGGGATTTTCAATGCACACAGAGCACAGGAAGGACTCGTGCATTCTGGTCAGGCTTGTAAGGATGTTTCTCATCTCTCTGTCTTGGCAAGGGTTTTCAGCCCTGCAAGAGGAAGTGTACAGCTCGAGACACAAGCAGGAACGGCAGAGACTCTCTAAGGACGGCGAGCCAACCGAGCACCCCCCTCTGGTCTCCGAGGAAGACGTGTCTGTCAGTTATTCCCCGTTCCAGGACAGTACTCCCAGGAGCGAGGCCGAAGTGTCCATGGCTGAGCTTCTGAGGCAAGCACACAAGGAACAAGTAGAAGCTGAATTCTCAGGGAAACCCCAAGACGTGCCAGGGAAACCATCTGCTTCACAAAAGGAATATTTGTAAGTGCCAAAAGAGCAGGATGAAGCCATAGGGAACAGGTTCTCTTTTCTCTGTGTAATAAGAGGATTTTACAGTTGCCTTTGAGACTTAGAAACACTCTAGAATTTTCCTCCAATTGTGGTTTTCACTCTTGAATCCGTGTGGAGGAAGCCTTAAGGCTGAGGGGAGAAAGTCAATCTGTCACTGTGATAGCAAAGCAATAACTGTGTCTAGTACATAGGAAAGAAAAGATGGTTAATAGAGAAGTGGAGGAGGTTTAATGTATATTTTCCATATCTTGGGTGACAAGTGATGGTGTAATAATAAAAGTAATCCAAATCTTTCTTCAGATTCAGGATGGCTTTATCAGTGGATGCAATTTTTTTCAATTTAATGATTACTTACAAAGCTCATAACTACCTATTAAGAGCTGGCCTTTAAAAAGTGCATTTCAGATGGCCAAAGGAGCAGAAACAAAGTGTTACAGAGGCTAGACACAAGTACTTATAGGAATAACACATGACAGAGTACACATAGAGGACCTGTGCAGCAAAAAAACTTGAATTTTGAGGGGGGGCTGTCAGTGGGGTTGGTGTCATTTGGAATGGAATTTGAAATAGATCATGTTTATTTCTCCACAGCTTCCCTGATTATGTGCCCATACTGAGACCTCTCTGCAGGGTAGAGTCAGGTATTAATAAGCCAGCAAAATACCAAGAATCCCTATCCAAAGAAGTGATTTTCCTGGAGATGATTAGCTTTGATGCGGAGATGCAGCTCCCAGCAGTCAAAGGGCAGCTGAGCCCAGCAAATGGACTTAGGGGGATTCCTTTGCTCAGGATATGCTGGGAGAGAGTGTGGGAGACAGAAAATAAGATCTAGGAAAGCTTCTGTTGCAGTGTTAGGCAAAAATACCAATGCTCCCTAAGGATTTGCATCAGGAAATTAAATTCTTTGAGGAACAGAGAATACTTTGAGACAATAGTGCCAACACTACATGAGAGTAATGATGACGAGGGAATTCCACTACACTGCAGGTCTGATTTAAACTAGGTGGAAAATCAGGCTAGATTTAAATAGGAACATATAAGGAACTTGCTTCAAGAGGAAATATACAACAATATTGAATGTACATTTACTGGAATTAGATGTATTTCCTTTATAAATGTGTTACATAGTAACATATATAATAATAGGTTTAACTAACTTGGGGCTGTGATTAATCATGAATCAGGGCTCAACCATAAAAATACCATTACAAATAAAACCTGAACCTCTACTGAATTTCTGTTTGCTAAAGCTCCAGAATTCTACAGGAAAGTTGTTTTTCCACTTGGCAGCTGCACAGCTGTGTTCAGTGTTGTAGGTGCCTCACGCCCTTCTCTAGCAATCCAGGCTCTCCCACTAAAAAAAAAAAAAAAAATGGTAGTATGTAGAGATGTGAGGGCACAAGTGAAAGCAAAGCTCTCTGAAATACTTTACAAATACCAGGTTTTGCAGACTTGCATGGAAGGGTTGGATATCCATTTGGAGATTTGCTCAGGAAGATGGGTGGCATTCCCAGACAGACTGCTCTGTAGCTCCTGTCAAGGAGTACCAGTTATTTCTAGATTTTGCCAAACAACACACAACATAACAGTATGAAGTCAGTGCCTAATGTTCCATTGCTGGGAATTGGGAAGCACTGCACGGTGATAACTCTCTTGGACCTGTAATTCACAGTGCCACGACTCCAGGAACAGAGCAGTCCATGGGAGCTGGAAAATCTGCGCACTCGAGCACGGCCAAGGGAGAGGCGCAGAGAGCCGCCCCGCAGCCTCCGTCCCCTGTGCAGAGAGGGGACTCCCCCATCATCCAAGAGCCTGAGGACCCCCAGCTCCACCAGGAAAGCCTCTCTCCAAGGAGATCTAGTCTCGTGATTGTGGAGTCCACTGAGGAGCAGATGGAGAAGTCTGGAAGGGGCTTTGAAGAGGAATCTTTAGAAAAGGTAAATCAACAACTTTGCCTCAATGTAATTGACGCAATAAAGCAATTTTTATGACTGGCTCACTCCTTAAGATAAGAATATTTGTAATTAATTTGCATCTGGCACTGAGTTTTTCCTCCTTCCCTCTGTGGTTTAAAGGGTCAGGTAAAGGCTTTTCTTCTGAGGTTTTCAAAGCGGAAGCAAGCCCCAGATGCCAAAGTCTAGGCTGGTAATCCTGGTTCTGCTCTACCCTTCTTTGTCATTTGGCCAGTGACAGTTCCATCAGTGCCTGAGAGAGAGAGTGTCAGTAACAGGGGCAGAAACAAACCAAAACAGATGTAATGCAGACAAAGCAATATCAGTAAAGCTCCTAAAGAAAGGCAAGGCTAGCCCAGAGCAGCATGAGAAATGGTGTGAAAGGTCTCGAAAGTCTGTGAGACAGGGAAGAGACAGCAGCTGTGCATTCCAGAGTACTAAGGATGTACTGGAAGAATGGTGTTTATGTAGCACACAGGAAATAAAGAAATACAGAGACAGGAGAGTGAAAAGGATATAAAAAACCGTACAAAGTAGAGACAAGGGGTTTTATGGCAACACTCAGAGAGGGGAAGAAATCCACTAGCGAGGAAAGAGAGCAACCATATGACTTTTAGTGGAGAATTAAAGTTTCCTGGCAGATGAAGATTTAAGAATAAACAGCTTGCTTTTCCCATTCTAAGTGGAAGAAAAGAAGGCATCCTTGGGCAGGAAATTAGCTTTATAAGTCAAGTTAGAGCAGAGAAGGCGCAGCTGTTCTGAGGCAGAAATTGTTTCACCTTTGTGTTTGTTCAAAACAAGGCCCTCTCTCTTGCCTACTATGTGGCCAAAGGTATCACCTCTAGAATGAGGGGTTTCAAAGCTCTGCCTCAGGCATCTCAGGGAAAGGTGGAATTTAAAGTCTCTCAGAGGATTGAAAGGGTATCTACAGCAGGGCCCAGTACAAGGGCTGCTGGAGAATAGCAGCCCTCAAAATAATGTACTGCTTTTTCTCTCTGATTCTTTTACTGAAGTGAAATAACAACAGCAGCTGGTACCACCACCCCCCCTTATTTATTTTCCCTTTTATGTTGTTATACTACAGCTATTTCCCAGCAGATTCTTTTTAGCCTCTCTTTGCCATCTGAGGTGTTTGTTTAAACTTTTAATTCTTCCTTATGCGGGATAGACAAGGTCAGCACTTGTTACTAATTTTTCCTGATCTTTCTGAGGCTACTGCTACACAGTCCTCTTGTCAAAACTGTTCAGTCCTACTGTCTGTACCCTTTGCTCTGTACTTCCCCCTGTGAAGGATGAAAAGGCTTTTGTATATTTTTCCTGTGTAATTAACCCACAAAGCATATGCAAAATGTAGCAGTTGCAGAGCTGGTGTAGGAAGACAGAAGCTGTAGCTATTGCTAGTGCCACATACAGATCCTTCTTCCACGCTTCCCCCAGGAGTTAGCAGAGGAGTTAGGCAGGCTGGAGCTCAGCTCGGACGAGGACGAGATGGTCACTACCAGAGTCATTCGGCGCCGGGTGATCATTCAGGTACCGAGTGTTCAATGACTGCACTGGATGAGCCTGTGCTGCCTTAGGCCTGAGTTTGTGTTGCACCTCAAGCTGGGATGCTCCCAAACAATGCATCTCCATCGGATAAACCTTAGGATTACAGTAACACTGCTAACCCCCCTCTAAACTCCGTAGATGCCTCGGTAGGAGGAAGACGAAGGCTCGTCAGCCCCGCATACAACAAGGTCAACTAACTTATCTTTGCCTGTGTGCTGTGGCATCACTTTTCTGTGCATGCCTTTCTAAGGATTTATTTGCAGAAGAGATTTTTTCCCTAACATTGCTGATTTTTTTTCCATTCCCTAACCAATTAACTGATGTCGAAGTGGCTTATTTCAAGACCCACATGAAGACCTTGCTTCACAGAGCTTTGTTCTTTGTCATACAGGCTGATAGTATGCCTGAAATGCCACCAGAAACAGTCACAGAAGAGCAGTACACAGATGAACACGGCCACACGGTGGTAAAGAAGGTATTGTCAGTTCTGCCCCTTGCTACCTTCTTCCTCTCCAGTAAGAGGAAGAAAAAATCATCCACAGAAATGCCAGACTTTCTGCTATGAAGGGGCATGATTTGAAGGGTAGAGAGTGGAAGGAATGACAATTTCAGCTCATGAGAGATACCAAAGTTTGAACAATAGTTTAGATTCTCAAAATTGTTCTGTTACAGTGTACAACCTAACAGGATGTATTTTAACTTTCATTTAAAGCCAAGGAAAATTCTGCATAGATCCACATACTTTAGAAGAAAGTTGTTTATTTCTTTTTTAAAAATCCCACCAGAAAACCCACTCCACTGCAATCTTCTCTGAGATGTTTGTTTGTTTGCTTATCCCGATGAAAGCAATGGAAGGCTGGGTCTGTAAAAGTCAGGTAAACTCAGAGTCTAAATCTTCAAAATCAGATTATGCTTAGAAAAACAAATTCTGCATGAAAGTGAAAGGGGAACTTCTGTGCTCTTTTCTTTATCTGACAACTTGGTGCTCAGTGATTTGGTCTAGGACTTGGCTGAGCTGGGACAGTGGCAAACCTCATCTTCTGTCTTCTGAGAAGACATCACACCCCTTCAGCTGGATAGGCTGTCTCTGGAACCTCTTGAATTCCTGGTAGAATAATAAACCACCCCAGCCAAAGATTCCTTGGTCTCATTGCACGGAGGCAAGTGTGACGGTTCTTATGGAAAGGTCTGTCCCTTGAACTGTGCCAAGCAGAGGTTTGGGTCATCCACAGAAGGATGCACACCCATCCTCCTGAGCAATTTCACATCTTGACCCTGTAATTCTCTTCTTGTTTTGGCCAGCCAGTGCCTCGAGAGCTTTAGCACCAGATGAGTCTCTTGAGTAGGAGATAAGGAATGACCTGAACCATCTACGCAGGTTCTTTCATGCAGGACAAAATGCCCTTTGAGTAACAAATACTAGACAGAGAACAAAGAGGAGTATTTTACTGCTACATCTTCGGGGACTAAACTCCATTCCTTCAGGTGACTCGCAAGATCATCCGGCGATGCGTTGCTCCAGATGGCATGGAGAAAGAGGAAGTGCTAATGCAGGGAGCGCCGCAAGCCCCCGTCACTGTGCAAGAGGGAGATGGTTATTCCAAAGTGGTGAAGCGAGTTGTGCTGAGGAGTGACAGTGAGCACTCAGAGGTAGGGTGTGCTTTGTCTGCCGTGGCACAGAGCAGCAGCACCCCAGCAGGGTTCTTAACCACTGCAGCTTAGCGTGCTCACTCTGCCACACAGTCCTACAACCCCATAGCTACAGTAAGTTTACCTTGCTGGTCTGTTCTTGCTTTGAAGAGCCTAAAAACATCTGTGATTTAAACAAAAACTGGTTTAGAGCCAGCTAATTAAAACTAAATACAGTCTGAAAAGATAAGTGCCTTCCTGCCGTATTTCACTGTCTGGCCCTACAGGCAACTGGATCAGCACAACCAAGTTGTGAGGGAGGGCCAGAAGCTGGCCATGGGGCGTGCTTTCAGCAGTGCTGGGACAAAAGCAAGGTGCAGCAAGCAGCTATTGGAATTGTAAAAAACATCACTGGTACTTCTGCTTGCAGGAATTACTCATCAGAAGTAATTCTTTAGGAGTAAAGTAACAAGGAAAAGAAGCCTTGATATTTTCCCCCTCTTTTTTCTATTTTCCTTTTTAAATATTTTTTCTGTCTTCTTTTTATTTTTTACTCTTTTTTCTTTTTTTCCCCCCTATTTTTCCTTTTTCTTTTCCCCTCTTTTTCATTTTTTATTTTTCTTTTTTTTTATATTTTCCTTTTATCCTCCATTTTCTTTTATTGTTTTCCTTTTTGGCTTCTTTTTATTGTTTTCCTTTTTCTGTTTTCCTTTTTTTTCCAATTTCTCTTTTTACATTTCTTTTTATTTTTCTTTTTCCCTTTTTTCTATTATTTTTTCTTTTTTTCTTTATTTCTTTTTTCCTGTTTTCTATTTTTCTTTTTCTTTTTTTTTTTTTTCTTTTTTTCTTTTTTCTTCCAGTAAGCTGACCCTAGCAGATCTACCCTTTACCCTGTGGAGCCCCCAGACACAGCAGTTAATTTGGCCAGTGCACATCATGAAGTGTAGAATTCATCTTCATCTCACTTGTGCTTTCTAACCTTGCAGGTGACCCTGTCTGAACCTGCCATTCTCTCTAGTGCCTCCAAATTCCAGTCCGAACCAGTGGAGGGCCGGAAAGTCAGCAAGGTCATAAAGACCACTGTAGTGCATGGAGAGAGGACGGAGAAACACCTGGGGGATGCCAGCCTGGCTTCTGATCTTCCATCAGCCAAAGAGGACTTTGAAGAGGTAAAGATAACTCGAATATATTTCAGCAGTACAGCAAGTGTGGCCACAACCCCAGGGACAAAGTCTCTTCTCCTGAAAGGACCACAGCTGGTGGCCCAGCAGTCCTAAGCTGAGGGTCACTCTCTTCTTATACTCAGCAATGTTACAAAAATATGCATATAGAAACAATGTGTAGTGAAAGCTGGCATTGCAGAATTAGCGAAGGCGCTTGCTAAGACTAAAAGAAAACATCATGGGGGCTTTGTGTGAAATTCTTAGACGTCTTGGGTGTGAGTGCAGTTAAAGTTCATTCCTGTGTTATCACTGTGGAGGTTATTGTAGAAGTGGCTACAGTCAAGCCCCCACCCTGGGTAAATGGCTGTGTTCCTCCCCTGCATCCAGTCTCTTGTGCCTTTTATTAGCATGTTGTAGAGGTTGAAATAAATACTTAAAAACAGATAAATAGATAAAAGCTGTGCAGCAATAGGTGAGGTGGGTATGCATTTTTGGGTTTTGTGACCTGGAATCCAGACCAGCAGCCTGGTCCCCTTTTTGTCACGGAGGCCAAACAAGGGGCAAGAACTGTCTGGCAAAAGTTCAAAGAGACTGCTTGGGAAGGAGCACTTAGCGCCCAGCTACTGTCTCAGTAAATGCACAAGTCTGGAGCCACGGCTGCAACATGCTTCAGTACAATCCTTACCGAAATGAAACTGCCCCCTAGGAGACACTGGATGTCATGTGTCTGCAGGAGGGAGGGATGCTGGAAAGGATGCAGTTGCTTCTTACAGGTGCCTGTTCAGCATTTTCTCAGCATTGAGCTGTGTGAATATGAAGGACTAAGGTAGGAAGAACTCCAGGTGTTTTGGGTGTGTTGTAATTTGAAGTTTATGTTTTCATTGGAGGCTTTGAGCTATACAGGTCACCACATGACAGTGCAAGTCCCTGCTTTGGTAGAGAAAGAAATCAAGAAAGACGATGGATCAGTAATTAAAAGGTTTGGTTTCACAAGCTGATGAAGTGTTATGCAAATGAATTAACCCAGTCACAGGAGTGGATTGCAGTGAGTGCCTGCTAAGCTTTAGTTGCGGTGGTACTAAAGCAATGACTAACCCGGCAGCGGCAACGGCGTACACAACACTGAAATAAAGCACTTGGCACACAACGTGGGTACGGGGTTAATAAAAAGGCTGGTCTTCATTTTCTACAGCTTTGTAAGTTTAGCAAAGTCGCATGGTTCTAATTGAATGGAGAATGAATGGATGGCTGGAGAATGGCTGGAGATCAATAAATGAGGAGAATGAATGGAGAATGAATAGATGAATGTAGAATGGATGGATGATGGGGAATGAAGGAAGGGAGGATGAGTAATGGAGAATTAATATATGGATGGTGAATGACTGGATAATAGGGAATAAATAGATGATGAATGAATGATGGGATGATGAATGAATGGATGATAAAAGGTTGATTGAAAAATAGGTGATGGAGAATGGATGATGGAGAATGATGGATGAATGATGGTGATTAACACATGGGTGATGGAGAATTTATGGCTGGATGGTGAATGACTGGATGACCAGGAATGAACAGATGATGAATAAATGGATGGATGATGGGAGGCATGGGATGAATGTATGAATGAGGAATGACTGGATGATGAAGAGTGAACAAAATGCTGGATGAATGGACAAGGCATGACAGAGAATGAATGAAGGAATGGATGGGATGGATGAATGAGTGGATGATGGAGATGGAATGAAAGGATGACTGAAGGCATGAATGAGAGAGAATGGATGATGAATAATGGAATGCTGGTGATGAATGAATGGATAATGGAGAAATAACGGCTGGATGGTGAATGACTGGGTGGATGACAGGGAATGAACAGATGATGAAAAAATTGAGGGATGCTAGATCAATAGGTCAATGGCTGGAGAATGGATGAATACTGAAGAATGAGTAAATGGGTGAATGCTAATGAGTGGATGATAGAGAATGAATAAAGAGATGGCTGAGGAATGACTGGATGATGAAGAATGACTGGACAATGAATGATAGAGAACGAATGAAGGCACGAATGGATGGGATGAATGAATTGACTGGATGATGGAGTGTGGAGGAAGGAAGGAATGAGTGGATGATGGAGATGGAATGAGTGGATGATGGATGACTGAAGGCATGAATGACAGGGAATGAACAGATGAATAAATGGAGGGATGCTAAATCAACAAGTCAAGAGCAGGAGAATGGAAGAATAAGGAATAATTAAATGGGCGGCTGGTAATGAGTGGAGGAAGGAGAGTGAATGAAAAGATGGAGGAGGAATTACCATATTATCTCTTAGCGGGAATTTGTGCTCGCTTGTAATTATAGCATGGTTAGCAGCGCTCAGTTGTAATCTGCTCGCGGTTAGCGGTACTTCGCGGGGTGCTCACATGTGCAGTTTGCTCGTGGTTAGCGAATGCAGTACTTTACACTCAGCTGTAATCTGCTTGTGGGTAGCGGTAATTCGCGCTCACTTAGCGGTAATCGCGTGGTTAGCGGTAACTGGCTGGCGGTTGGCGGTACTTCGCGCTCACCTTAGCGGTAATCTGCTTGTAGTTAGCGGTAATTCGCAGTTAGCGGCAATTCGCGCTCACCTTAGCGGTAATCTGCTCGTAGTTAGCGGTAATTCGCGGTTAGCGGCAATTCGCGCTCACTTAGTGGTAATTCGCGGTTAGCGGTAACTGCCTGGCGGATAGCGGTACTTCGCGCTCACCTTAGCTATAATCCATTCGCGGTTAGCGATAATTCGCGCTCACTTAGCGGTAATCTCGTGGTTAGCGGTAAACTGGCTGGCGGTTAGCGGTACTTCGCGCTCACCTTAGCGGTAATCTGCTCGTAGTTAGCGGTAATTCGCGGTTAGCGGTAACTGGCTGGCGGATAGCGGTAATTCGCGGTTAGCGGTACTTCGCGGTTGGCGGTACTTCGCGCTCACCTTAGCGGTAATCTGCTCGTAATTAGCGGTAATTCGCGGTTAGCGGTACTTCGCGCTCACTTAGCGGTAATTCGCGGTTAGCGGTAAGGGGCTGGCGGATAGCGGTACTTCGCGCTCAGCGACAATTCGCGGTTAGCGGTACTTCGCGCTCACCTGGCAACTTTCTCGCTGTTAGCGGTACTTCGCGCTCACCTTAGCTATAATCCATTAGCGGATAGTGGCAATTCGCGCTTAGCGGTAGTTCGCGGTTGGCGGTACCTCGCGCTCACCTTCGTTATAATCTGCTCGCGGCTAGCGGTAATTCGCGGTTAGAGGTAACTGGCTGGCGCTTAGCGGTAATTCGCGCTCACTTAGGGGTAATCTCGTTGTTAGCGGTAACTGGCTGGCGGTTAGCGGTACTTCGCGCTCACCTTAGCGGTAATCTGCTCGTAGTTAGCGGTAATTCGCGGTTAGCGGCAATTCGCGCTCACTTAGTGGTAATTCGCGGTTTAGCGGTAACCGGCTGGCGGATAGCGGTACTTCGCGCTCACCTGGCAATTTTCTCGCGGTTAGCGGTACTGCGCGCTCACCTTCGCTATAATCTGCTCGCGGCTTGCGGTAATTCGCGGTTAGCGGTAACTGGCTGGCGGATAGCGGCAATTCGCGGTTAGCGGTACTTCGCGGATGACGGTACCTCGCGCTCACCTTCGCTATAATCTGCTTGCTGCTAGCGGTAATTCGCGGTTTAGCGGTAACTGCCTGGCGGTTAGCGGTACTTCGCGCTCACCTGGCAATTTTCTCGCTGTTAGCGGTACTTCGCGCTCACCTTAGCTATAATCCATTCGCGGTTAGCGATAATTCGCGCTCACTTAGCGGTAATCTCGTGGTTAGCGGTAAACTGGCTGGCGGTTAGCGGTACTTTGCGCTCACCTTAGCGGTAATCTGCTCGTAGTTAGCGGTAATTCGCGGTTAGCGGTAACTGGCTGGCGGATAGCGGCAATTCGCGGTTAGCGGTACTTCGCGGTTGGCGGTACCTCGCGCTCCCCTTCGCTATAATCTGCTTGCGGCTAGCGGTAATTCGCGGTTAGCGGTAACTGCCTGGCGCTTAGCGGTGCTTCGCGCTCACCGGGCAATTTTCTCGCTGTTAGCGGTACTCCGCGCTCACCTTAGCTATAATCCATTCGCGGTTAGCGATAACTGGCTGGCGCTTAGCAGTACTTCACGCTCACTTAGCGGTAATCTCGTGGTTAGCGGTAAACTGGCTGGCGGTTAGCGGTACTTCGCGCTCACCTTAGCGGTAATCTGCTCGTAGTTAGCGGTAATTCGCGGTTAGCGGTACACTGGCTGGCGGATAGCGGTACTCCGCGCTCAGCGACAATTCGCGGTTAGCGGTACTTCGCGCTCACCTGGCAATTTTCTCGCTGTTAGCGGTACTTCGCGCTCACCTTCGCTATAATCTGCTCGCGGCTTGCGGTAATTCGCGGTTTAGCGGTAACTCGCTGGCGGTTAGCGGTACTTTGCGCTCACCTTAGCGATAATCTGCTCGCGGTTAGCGGTAATTCGCGCTCACTTAGCAGTATGTCGTGGTTAGCGGTAAACTGGCTGGCGGTTAGCGGTAACTGGCTGGCGGATAGCGGCAATTCGCGGTTAGCGGTACTTCGCGGTTGGCGGTACCTCGCGCTCACCTTCGCTATAATCTGCTTGCTGCTAGCGGTAATTCGCGGTTAGCGGTAACTGCCTGGCGCTTAGCGGTACTTCGCGCTCACATTAGCTATAATCCATTCGCGGTTAGCGATAATTCGCGCTCACTTAGCGGTAATCTCGTGGTTAGCGGTAAACTGGCTGGCGGTTAGCGGTACTTCGCGCTCACCTTAGCGGTAATCTGCTCGTAATTAGCGGTAATTCGCGGTTAGCGGCAATTCGCGCTCACTTAGCGGTAATTCGCGGTTAGCGGTAAGGGGCTGGCGGATAGCGGTACTTCGCGCTCAGCGACAATTCGCGGTTAGCGGTACTTCGCGCTCACCTGGCAATTTTCTCGCTGTTAGCGGTACTTCGCGCTCACCTTAGCTATAATCCATTAGCGGATAGTGGCAATTCGCGCTTAGTGGTAGTTCGCGGTTGGCGGTACCTCGCGCTCACCTTCGTTATAATCTGCTCGCGGCTAGCGGTAATTCGCGGTTAGAGGTAACTGGCTGGCGCTTAGCGGTAATTCGCGCTCACTTAGCGGTAATCTCGTTGTTAGCGGTAAATGGCTGGCGGTTAGCGGTACTTCGCGCTCACCTTACCGGTAATCTGCTCGTAGTTAGCGGTAATTCGCGGTTAGCGGCAATTCGCGCTCACTTAGCGGTAATTCGCGGTTAGTGGCAATTCGTGCTCACTTAGTGGTAATT
Source organism: Haemorhous mexicanus (assembly GCF_027477595.1). NCBI lineage: Eukaryota > Metazoa > Chordata > Aves > Passeriformes > Fringillidae > Haemorhous > Haemorhous mexicanus. Next base: position 2,618,178 of record NC_082344.1, read on the forward strand.
CGCGGTTTAGCGGTAACCGGCTGGCGGTTAGCGGTACTTCGCGCTCAGCGACAATTCGCGGTTAGCGGTACTTCGCGGTTGGCGGTACCTCGCGCTCACCTTCGCTATAATCTGCTCGCGGCTTGCGGTAATTCGCGGTTAGCGGTAACTGGCTGGCGGATAGCGGCAATTCGCGGTTAGCGGTACTTCGCGGATGACGGTACCTCGCGCTCACCTTCGCTATAATCTGCTCGCGGCTAGCGGTAATTCGCGGTTTAGCGGTAACTCGCTGGCGGTTAGCGGTACTTTGCGCTCACCTTAGCGATAATCTGCTCGCGGTTAGCGGTAATTCGCGCTCACTTAGCAGTATGTCGTGGTTAGCGGTAAACTGGCTGGCGGTTAGCGGCAATTCGCGGTTAGCGGTACTTCGCGGTTGGCGGTACCTCGCGCTCACTTTCGCTATAATCTGCTTGCTGCTAGCGGTAATTCGCGGTTAGCGGTAACTGCCTGGCGCTTAGCGGTACTTCGCGCTCACCTGGCAATTTTCTCGCGGTTAGCGGTACTTCGCGCTCACCTTAGCTATAATCCATTCGCGGTTAGCGATAATTCGCGCTCACTTAGCGGTAATCTCGTGGTTAGCGGTAAACTGGCTGGCGGTTAGCGGTACTTCGCGCTCACCTTAGCGGTAATCTGCTCGTGGTTAGCGGTACTTCGCGGTTGGCGGTACCTCGCGCTCCCCTTCGCTATAATCTGCTCGCGGCTAGCGGTAATTCGCGGTTAGCGGTAACTGGCTGGCGCTTAGCGGTACTTCGCGCTCACTTAGCGGTAATCTCGTTGTTAGCGGTAACTGGCTGGCGGTTGGCGGTACTTCGCGCTCACCTTAGCGGTAATCTGCTCGTAGTTAGCGGTAATTCGCGGTTAGCGGCAATTCGCGCTCACTTAGCGGTAATTCGCGGTTAGTGGCAATTCGTGCTCACTTAGTGGTAATTCGCGGTTTAGCGGTAACCGGCTGGCGGTTAGCGGTACTTCGCGCTCACCTGGCAATTTTCTCGCGGTTAGCGGTACTTCGCGCTCACCTTCGCTATAATCTGCTCGCGGCTTGCGGTAATTCGCGGTTAGCGGTAACTGGCTGGTGGATAGCGGTAATTCGCGGTTAGCGGTACTTCGCGGTTGGCGGTACCTCGCGCTCACCTTCGCTATAATCTGCTCGCGGCTTGCGGTAATTCGCGGTTAGCGGTAACTGGCTGGCGGATAGCGGCAATTCGCGGTTAGCGGTACTTCGCGGATGACGGTACCTCGCGCTCACCTTCGCTATAATCTGCTCGCGGCTAGCGGTAATTCGCGGTTTAGCGGTAACTCGCTGGCGGTTAGCGGTACTTTGCGCTCACCTTAGCGATAATCTGCTCGCGGTTAGCGGTAATTCGCGCTCACTTAGCAGTATGTCGTGGTTAGCGGTAAACTGGCTGGCGGTTAGCGGCAATTCGCGGTTAGCGGTACTTCGCGGTTGGCGGTACCTCGCGCTCACCTTCGCTATAATCTGCTTGCTGCTAGCGGTAATTCGCGGTTAGCGGTAACTGCCTGGCGCTTAGCGGTACTTCGCGCTCACCTGGCAATTTTCTCGCGGTTAGCGGTACTTCGCGCTCACCTTAGCTATAATCCATTCGCGGTTAGCGATAATTCGCGCTCACTTAGCGGTAATCTCGTGGTTAGCGGTAAACTGGCTGGCGGTTAGCGGTACTTCGCGCTCACCTTAGCGGTAATCTGCTCGTGGTTAGCGGTACTTCGCGGTTGGCGGTACCTCGCGCTCCCCTTCGCTATAATCTGCTCGCGGCTAGCGGTAATTCGCGGTTAGCGGTAACTGCCTGGCGCTTAGCGGTGCTTCGCGCTCACCTGGCAATTTTCTCGCTGTTAGCGGTACTTCGCGCTCACCTTAGCTATAATCCATTCGCGGTTAGCGATAATTCGCGCTCACTTAGCGGTAATTCGCGGTTAGCGGTAACTGGCTGGCGGATAGCGGTACTTCGCGCTCACCTGGCAATTTTCTCGCTGTTAGCGGTACTTCGCGCTCACCTTCGCTATAATCTGCTCGCGGCTTGCGGTAATTCGCGGTTTAGCGGTAACTGGCTGGCGGATAGCGGTAATTCGCGGTTAGCGGTACTTCGCGGTTGGCGGTACTTCGCGCTCACCTTAGCGGTAATCTGCTCGTAATTAGCGGTAATTCGCGGTTAGCGGCAATTCGTGCTCACTTAGTGGTAATTCGCGGTTAGCGGTAAGGGGCTGGCGGTTAGCGGTACTTCGCGCTCACCTGGCAATTTTCTCGCGGTTAGCGGTACTTCGCGCTCACCTTCGCTATAATCTGCTCGCGGCTTGCGGTAATTCGCGGTTAGCGGTAACTGGCTGGTGGATAGCGGTAATTCGCGGTTGGCGGTAATTCGCGGTTGGCGGTACCTCGCGCTCACCTTCGCTATAATCTGCTCGCGGCTTGCGGTAATTCGCGGTTAGCGGTAACTGGCTGGCGGATAGCGGCAATTCGCGGTTAGCGGTACTTCGCGGATGACGGTACCTCGCGCTCACCTTCGCTATAATCTGCTCGCGGCTAGCGGTAATTCGCGGTTTAGCGGTAACTCGCTGGCGGTTAGCGGTACTTTGCGCTCACCTTAGCGATAATCTGCTCGCGGTTAGCGGTAATTCGCGCTCACTTAGCAGTATGTCGTGGTTAGCGGTAAACTGGCTGGCGGTTAGCGGCAATTCGCGGTTAGCGGTACTTCGCGGTTGGCGGTACCTCGCGCTCACCTTCGCTATAATCTGCTTGCTGCTAGCGGTAATTCGCGGTTAGCGGTAACTGCCTGGCGCTTAGCGGTACTTCGCGCTCACCTGGCAATTTTCTCGCTGTTAGCGGTACTTCGCGCTCACCTTAGCTATAATCCATTCGCGGTTAGCGATAATTCGCGCTCACTTAGCGGTAATCTCGTGGTTAGCGGTAAACTGGCTGGCGGTTAGCGGTACTTCGCGCTCACCTTAGCGGTAATCTGCTCGTAGTTAGCGGTAATTCGCGGTTAGCGGTAACTGGCTGGCGGATAGCGGTAATTCGCGGTTAGCGGTACTTCGCGGTTGGCGGTACCTCGCGCTCACCTTCGCTATAATCTGCTAGCGGTAATTCGCGGTTTAGCGGTAACTTGCTGGCGGTTAGCGGTACTTCGCGCTCACCTTAGCGGTAATCTGCTCGTAATTAGCGGTAATTCGCGGTTAGCGGCAATTCGCGCTCACTTAGCGGTAATTCGCGGTTAGCGGTAACTGGCTGGCGGAGAGCGGTACTTCGCGCTCAGCGACAATTCGCGGTTAGCGGTACTTCGCGCTCACCTGGCAATTTTCTCGCTGTTAGCGGTACTTCGCGCTCACCTTAGCTATAATCCATTAGCGGATAGTGGCAATTCGCGCTTAGCGGTAGTTCGCGGTTGGCGGTACCTCGCGCTCACCTTCGCTATAATCTGCTCGCGGCTAGCGGTAATTCGCGGTTAGCGGTAACTGGCTGGCGCTTAGCGGTAATTTGCGCTCACTTAGCGGTAATCTCGTGGTTAGCGGTAACTGGCTGGCGGTTAGCGGTACTTCGCGCTCACCTTAGCGGTAATCTGCTCGTAGTTAGCGGTAATCTCGTGGTTAGCGGTAACCTCGTGGTTAGCAGTACTTCGCGGTTGGCGGTACCTCGCGCTCACCTTCGCTATAATCTGCTCGTGGCTAGCGGTAATTCGCGGTTAGCGGCAATTCGCGCTCACTTAGCGGTAATTCGTGGTTAGCGGTAACTGGCTGGTGGATAGCGGTACTTCGCGCTCACCTGGCAATTTTCTCGCTGTTAGCGGTACTTCGCGCTCACCTTAGCTATAATCCATTAGCGGTTAGCGGTAATTTGCGGTTGGCGGTAACTGGCTGGCGGATAGTGGCAATTCGCGGTTAGCGGTACTTCGCGGTTGGCGGTACCTCGCGCTCACCTTCGCTATAATCTGCTCGCGGCTAGCGGTAATTCGCGGTTAGCGGTAACTGGCTGGCGCTTAGCGGTAATTTGCGCTCACTTAGTGGTAATCTCGTGGTTAGCGGTAACTGGCTGGCGGTTAGCGGTACTTCGCGCTCACCTTAGCGGTAATCTGCTCGTAGTTAGCTGTAATCTCGTGGTTAGCGGTAACCTCGTGGTTAGCAGTACTTCGCGGTTGGCGGTACCTCGCGCTCACCTTCGCTATAATCTGCTCGTGGCTAGCGGTAATTCGCGGTTAGTGGCAATTCGCGCTCACTTAGCGGTAATTCGTGGTTAGCGGTAACTGGCTGGTGGATAGCGGTACTTCGCGCTCACCTGGCAATTTTCTCGCTGTTAGCGGTACTTCGCGCTCACCTTAGCTATAATCCATTAGCGGTTAGCGGTAATTTGCGGTTGGCGGTAACTGGCTGGCGGATAGTGGCAATTCGCGGTTAGCGGTACTTCGCGGTTGGCGGTACCTCGCGCTCGCCTTCGCTATAATCTGCTCGCTGCTAGCGGTAATTCGCGGTTAGCGGTAACTGGCTGGCGCTTAGCGGTACTTCGCGCTCACTTAGCGGTAATCTCGTGGTTAGCGGTAAACTGGCTGGCGGTTAGCGGTACTTCGAGCTCACCTTAGCGGTAATCTGCTCGTAGTTAGTGGTAATTCGTGGTTAGCGGTAACTGGCTGGCGGATAGCGGCAATTCGCGGTTAGCGGTACTTCGCGGTTGGCGGTACCTCGCGCTCACCTTCGCTATAATCTGCTTGCTGCTAGCGGTAATTCGCGGTTAGCGGTAACTGCCTGGCGCTTAGCGGTAATTCGCGCTCACTTAGCGGTAATCTCGTGGTTAGCGGTAACTGGCTGGCGGTTGGCGGTACTTCGCAGTTGGCGGTACCTCGCGCTCCCCTTCGCTATAATCTGCTCACGGCTAGCGGTAATTCACGGTTAGAGGTAACTGCCTGGCGCTTAGCGGTGCTTCGCGCTCACCTGGCAATTTTCTCGCGGTTAGCGGTACTTCGCGCTCACCTTAGCTATAATCCATTCGCGGTTAGCGGTAACTGGCTGGCGCTTAGCAGCACTTCGCGCTCACTTAGCGGTAATCTCGTGGTTAGCGGTAAACTGGCTGGCGGTTAGTGGTACTTCGCGCTCACCTTAGCGGTAATCTGCTCGTAGTTAGCGGTAATTCGCGGTTAGCGGTAACTGGCTGGCGGACAGCGGTAATTCGCGGTTAGCGGTACTTCGCGGTTGGCGGTACCTCGCGCTCCCCTTCGCTATAATCTGCTCGCGGCTAGCGGTAATTCGCGGTTTAGCGGTAACTGCCTGGCGCTTAGCGGTACTTCGCGCTCACCTGGCAATTTTCTCGCGGTTAGCGGTACCTCGCGCTCACCTTCGCTATAATCCATTCGCGGTTAGCGGTAACTGGCTGGCGCTTAGCAGCACTTCGCGCTCACTTAGCGGTAATCTCGTGGTTAGCGGTAAACTGGCTGGCGGTTAGTGGTACTTCGCGCTCACCTTAGCGGTAATCTGCTCGTAGTTAGCGGTAATTCGCGGTTAGCGGTAACTGGCTGGCGGACAGCGGTAATTCGCGGTTAGCGGTACTTCGCGGTTGGCGGTACCTCGCGCTCCCCTTCGCTATAATCTGCTCGCGGCTAGCGGTAATTCGCGGTTTAGCGGTAACTGGCTGGCGCTTAGCGGTACTTCGCGCTCACCTGGCAATTTTCTCGCTGTTAGCGGTACCTCGCGCTCACCTTCGCTATAATCCATTCGCGGCTAGCGGTAATTCGCGGTTTAGCGGTAACTTGCTGGCGGTTAGCGGTACTTCGCGCTCACCTTAGCGGTAATCTGCTCGTAGTTAGCGGTAATTCGCGGTTAGCGGCAATTCGCGCTCACTTAGCGGTAATTCGCGGTTAGCGGTAAGGGGCTGGCGGATAGCGGTACTTCACGCTCAGCGACAATTCGCGGTTAGCGGTACTTTGCGCTCACCTTAGCGGTAATCTGCTCGTAGTTAGCGGTAATTCGCGGTTAGTGGCAATTCGTGCTCACTTAGCGGTAAGTCGCGGTTAGCGGTACTTCGCGGTTGGCGGTACCTCGCGCTCACCTTCGCTATAATCTGCTCGCGGCTAGCGGTAATTCGCGGTTTAGCGGTAACTTGCTGGCGGTTAGCGGTACTTCGCGCTCACTTAGCGGTAAGTCGTGGTTAGCGGTAAGTCACGCTCACCCTCGCTATAATCCGGTCGCGGTTAGCGGTAATTCGCGGTTAGCGGTACTTCGCGCTCAGCGACAATTCGCATTTAGCGGTACTTGGTGCTCACCTTAGCTATAATCCATTCGCGGTTAGCGGTAATTCGCGCTCACTTAGCGGTACTTCACAGTTAGCGGTACTTCATGCTCACGTTGCAATTTTCTCACGTTTAGCGGTAAGTCGCGCTCACCTTCGCTATAATCCATCCACGGTTAGCGGTAATTCGCGCTCGCCTAGTGGTACTTCACAGTTAGCGGTACTTCACGCTCACCTTCGCTATAATCTGTTCGCGGTTAGCGGTAATTCGCGGTTAGTGGTAACTGGCTGGCGCTCAGCGGTAATTCGCGCTCACTTAGCGATAATCTGCTCAGGGTTTGCAGTTAGCAGTACTTCACGCTCACAAAGCGGTGCGTTCCTTATTCATTTATTCATTCATTTATCATCCAGCACTCCATCCCTCTTATCATCATGCAGCTCTCCATTCATCCTCCATTCCTCATTCATTCACCATCCACTCTCCATACATCTTTCAATCATCACCCGAATCTTCGTACATCCATCTTACCATCATTCACTGTACAATCATCCAATTCTCCATACCTCATTCATCACCCAATCTCCATCCATGCATCCAGTCATCAGCCACTCTCCAATCATCATCCAATTCTCCATCTCTCCATTCTATCATCATGCAGCTCTCCGTTCATCATCCACTCTCCATACATCCTTTCAATCATCACCCAAATCTCCATACATCCATCTTATCATCATCCACTGTCCAATCATAATCCAACTCTCCATACCTCCATTCCTCATTCATTCATCATCCAGTCTCCATACATGCATCCAATCATCAGTCAGTCTCCCTCATCATTCAACTCTCCATCCCTCCCATCCATCCATCCATCCCTCTAGAAATAAGAGGCAGACACAGGGTGGTAAACAGGGCTACCTTTATGTAAGGATCCTTAGGTGCACTTTCCCTCAGGCAGAAAATGCTGAGGATGCACACCTGGAACTGCACATGTACAGTCTTTATCGATTTGCTAATTTTAATTAGCATTCATCCATCTATACATTCATTGCTCATCCACTCTCCATCCACTCCCTCTCCAATCATCATTCTTCTGTCTCCTTTCATTCATCAGCCTTTCTCCACTTGTCATCCATGCTCTGTACATCCACCCTTCATTCTCCATGCATCTGTCCTTCACTCTGCATCCATCATCCATTCTCCATGCACTTTGATGCCTTTCTCTCTGGTTCTAGAAATAAGAGGCAGACACGGGGTGGTAAACAGGGGTACCTTTATATAGGGATTTCTGTTGGAAAACCCTGAGGATGCACACCCTGCATGATGCATGCAAAATTTTTCTTGATTTTGCAAATTACCCTACCTGACAAGAGTCCCCAGCTGAAAGCACACCCAGTGAAGTAATGCCTCAGCTCTAGGTACCTTCTAAATCCACCCCTCCTTGGATGACGACTCAGCTCTGTTGGTAAAAATATGTCTCAACAATCTGATTTCAACTTTGGTTTCTAAGGAATACCAAGATAGCATAGGGCTCCTGGAATTTGTTTTGTCTTTCTGCCTAAGAAAATACTGAAGCTGGGTTATAATAATAGGCTGCAAACGTATGTGTAAAGAATACAGAGAATATATAAAATAAAAAGGATAAAAATCCATAGGAGTTGACTATTGCATCATACTTACACCTTGCTGTGCCTTCTCTCCAGCATGCGTAACTCTGCCTTGGAAAAGCCTGCAAACCACGATTCTCTCAGACCTCCAGAACCGTGGCCTTTCTAAGTCAGGTCTCTTCTTTTTTTTGGTTCCAGGACAATACTAAGTAAAGCCAGCACACAGAAGAGGACTGTGATGAAGGACCGCTATGGAAAACATGTTCACATAGAAGAGCTGGAAGACACCCCAGATGCGCTCCCCAGGGATGACCTCCAGCATGACCTCCAGCAGCTTCTCAGGCACTTCTGCCAAGAGGACTGGACACAGGAGGCCAAGTGAGAAGCTGCCGCCCCTGCACAGCGCCACGTGACCCCTCCCATATGCAGCCGTCACCGTCCCTGGGTAGCAGAGTCGTCACTGCCGCTCCTACCTGTGCAGCTGCAGTGAATTCATTTCTCCCCATCCCAAGTTGCATTTTGTGCTGTTATGATTTTTCACCCTGTGAGCTAATTTGTGACCAAAGATAGCATCCTTCAGGCAGGATGATTTATCCGCCATGCTGGCACCTGTCAGCGCCGCCACTTGTCCCTGTCCCTTTGCTCTGGCGCTCGCTTACCGACACGGCCCTTGCCAAGCAGACTTCATCGACAGGCCTCTTCCACTGACTGTGTACAGGCACCGTACAAAGGAGTTGACGTGTAAACTGTAAATAGCAGAGTATTTGAACTCACGAGACTGCAGAACATTCACTGCCCACTCCCTGTGGGCATCGTGGGTTGCGAGATGCAGTGACCCTGCGAAATGGCGACAGATCACGGAACGGTACCACCCGGACCACGGACACTGACTGGCCCAGGAGGAAGTGCTGCAGAGCTACCGAGTCCTAAGAGTTACTGTGTAGAGATCTGGTCTAGGCAAAGGCTGTGCGAGTCAGGCAAAACGAAGCTGTTCACATGAATGGCAGCTGACTGTGGCCATTAATTGTGCAGTCACCTTCACACAGCCACTGCAACGTTTCCAAAAGAAAAAGAAAGAAAACCTTCCCCAACTAGGTACCCAAGTTGCAAGCAGCTCTACCTGCGGCATGTTCGCATATGGTGTTCAAGCCTATAGATCCGGACTTGTGGCAGGGTGTATTAAACAATCCTAACTCCGGTAGTTTCCCGTTTCCATCACCGCTTAGCCGACCTCACCGACCGACTGGGGGTGCTTCCTGCTGGCCACTGCACTGTAGATAACTACGGGACAAAGACTTACCCACTATACAAGGAGAATAATTAATTCACCGTGTTTTATCGAGATTGCCTCTTAGCCGATACACGCATGTGGCATTTGAAGGTCAAAACCAAACCCTCCTAGAACCATGTCAGCTTCTTGGCCCTCTTAGCACTGAGCGAGCAGTTTTTATCTTCTGATCTAAGTGTTTTTTAAAGAACAAGTGCTCACAATCCTCAGCAGCCGGTTTCTGTTCATATTTTGTTATGTAACTATATATTATATATATATATTTCTAAATCGACCCTCTGAAAACCACGTTAGCATGTCTGCACTTTTATTTTCCACACGGGGAACGTAGGGATCTGATGTTTTGGGTGTTCTATACCTTAATATTTAATGGAGGAAGCTCTGTAGGGTTTTAGCATAACACGCATACACACAAACATACCAACCTAATGCTTTTAAACAGCTATCTCATTTTTTTAATAGTAGACTCAGCACCAGAGCAAAACCAACCCTCTCTTCTAGGAGCAATCCTTTGTCCAAGCTTATCTGGCCTTCTACAATTATAGGGTTCTTTGGTTTTGTTTTTTTTTTTTTTAATGACTCACTCAGTGCTCAGAACAAGGGCACTTCCTCATTAAGGTAATAATGCCAAAAGCATGGAAACACCTCTGGAGTTCTGGCTTCCTGTGGGCAGAACCATGAGGTGCCTTGCTGACACTTTTTGGGCAGGCAAGAAAAGGAGCTTAAGGAAAAAAGTGTTTTGGCAGCCAAATCGAATGAGACCCCAGATGAAACATCTCACAGTGCATCATGGCTTCCTGACTGTCAGAGACAGCGCAGGAGGGTCTTCAAGGATGGGGCTCTCAAGAAATGCATTTCTGTTGTGTTATTTGCGGTGCAGATGATGTTCTGTGTAACAGCATAATGGTTATTCACCTCTTATTTTGATTTTTTGCTGTGTTATCAGAGAACTTGAATACTGTGAGAAGAAGTGAATTTTAAGTTGACGAATCAGCATCTTGTTCCCATGGTGATAACACTAATTGAATATATCTATGAGGGCATGTATTAGTTAAAATTAAAAAGATACAACACTAACAATACATAGCTGCAATGTGTACAATGGCTGATTTAACTAAATAAAAATGTACAAGTGTTAAATGTAGCAATGGTGGCTCGCTCGCTTTTACTGCTGGCGCGGCGGGATGAGGGACGGCGCCGGCACGGGGACCTCAGGAATGCCATCAGAGTCACAGTTCCTCTGTGCCCAGCTCGCTGGCTCGTCACAGACACAGCGATGCCTCGTCAAGGGCACGACCTAAGCCAAAAGCTGCTCCTTCCTCTCTTCCTTCTCCTTTGCAATGACAGACAGCTGTGTGTAAACAAGTCCAGCAATCAAACAAACCCAACTCAAACCCGCACACAGCAAGCCAACGACCCCACCCCTCCAGCACATAACTCTCCTGCCGGCCTGAGGACAAGCAGGGAAAACCAGATGGGGATAACTAATGGGGAATTACAGAGACGGATGTTCCTGGGTGAGCATCACTGCCCGTGCCGGACAGCATGGCAGTGCTGGGGAAATGGGAGACACAGCAGAGGTAGGCTAGCAATGGTTTTCTCTGTTTTCAAATCCCAAACTGATCAGTTTCACCCCACAATGTCAGTACTCCCAAACAGAAACACTATTTTGCTGTAAGACACTAGTCACTTCTCCTCAATGCCTAAAGTAAACACCTTTACTGGAGTCACAACCTTTTTTTTTTTTTTTTAAACAAACAATTCATTACATCCAGGGACTCACTTTGTGCTTGATATGCCCTCACAAGTAGCAGCAATAATTTAGGTACTAAGTTACTCTTGCTTTCCACCTTGAGAAGCAAAAGGCTTTGTTTATTTCTGCCTACAAATTATATGAACCAGAATCAACTAAGATTTTCTCTAGTCTGAACGTAACACAGCTCAACAGTGGGTTTTATTAGCAGAGCCTTTTACATCCTGCCTCTCATCCCAGCAAACCCTGGAAGCCCTATCAATGGGGCTCTATGACCAGCAGAGAGCTCTTCACTAAATTCCACCGTCCCTGATGGCCTTAGTGGTAGGTACCACCAAAGGGTGGTGGCTGTCTCCTTCCATAGATGACTTTATATTTCTACTTAACATTCCATAAAATTGCACTACAAGTGCTGGAGCATCCTGTGGGCACTTCCTAGAACACACGGATTCACGATGCAGAATTCAGTGAGCTGGAAAACACAGACTGAATTCTCTGCTGACAGGTCATGCCACAGATAATCAGTGGATTTTGTAGCTATAAGCCATATACTCCACACAGTACAGCCTATAACTTCAGGCCTTTGATAGTGGGCAACTTCCAAATCCAGGACATTTCCCTATGGGAATAAACCCAAATGGCTTCACCTGCACCTTAAAACATTCACCATATCCCAAGTCTGACTCTGCAATTGGCAGGAGAAGCATTGTTTGAGAACCACCCAAAGCTGCAACAGTTGTCAGGTCTCAAAATATCTGGTAAAGAGGTCACTGGCTGTGATTCTTGTCAGTGCAGTGACAGTGCCAGAAAGAGCAGCTGTATCCTCAGCCTTTGCCATATTTTCCCGTCCCCTACACAGAGCTGGCTTGTCTTGCCAGGCCCAACCCTGTCCTCAGCTGCAGCAGCAGCCATAGGCACAGTCCCGCTCCGCTCCCCCTGCCAGCTGTGGTTCCCACCTCTGCCATCAGCAGAGGATTATAATACGCCTAGGAGCCTATCGAGCATGGGGGGAGTTACTTGGGCCTCTGCAGGTAAAGGGAGTAAGGTGAGCTATAAGAAACCACATTTCTGATGTACTGGAAGGGTGTGAGGAGTAACCCTCGTTCTATGCGCATGCCTCAGGGCTCTGAAGCCACAACTCAGTGCTTCAGCTGTTACAGTCACAGCCCAAACAAGGACAGGCAGCCACACAACCACCCCCAGACAGCAAACTCGCTCATGCCCCAGCACAGACCTGAACCCATTTATCCCACTGAGCCAACAGGACATTTCCAGAGCACTGAATGTCTAGTGAGGGCACCTATTTACTTCCAAAAACAACTGACTCCCTTTTCTCTCCTGCTTTCTGGATCTGCTCCACCAAATCAACATCATTTTTGGTCAAATTAAGATGTGGTGGTTTTGTTGTTTTGTTTTTTTAATAAATCCAACACCTCCTTTGTCTATTGACTAAATCAATACGCAAGTGATGATCACGTGAGGTCCACCAGAGCTGTTCCCGAGCTTAAGGCTACAGCTGAGCTCACCTTGCTCCCCTATAATTAAATTTAAAATAAATTTAAAAGAGCAAATAAACACAAATAAGTATCTCAACCAAATTAACTGGTGTTTCCTCTGCCCCTATTGTTCCAGCAACTGGCTGACTGTGAGGATTACCTTTTCCTCTTTTTCATATCATTTTAGATCTCTTGTTATGTCCATAGGACTCCAAGGGAGCTGCCAGAATAACAGGATTAAAGTAAAAAAAAAAAAAACCACAAAAAAAACCAAACCAAAACAAAAAAAAAAGAGGCATGGGATAGCCTGCAAAAGTGCTACAAACCTGTCTGAAACTCCTGTGGTGCCCACAACACCCTCTCGCTTCATGAACCCCAGAAGGAAATATCAGAATTACATCATGAGTAAAATGGCGGGGGCTCCTTACACATCCCTTCCCAGAACTTGTGGAGATGCCTCCCCCTTGAGTGGGATCTCCCCTCAAAGTCATTCCTCAAGGCTGAGAAATAAGACAGGCCCCCAGTTGTTGGAATGGATGAGCAATACCCATCTCTGCTTACTAGCTTTAGAATCATCACTTCACTATCCCTTCAGAAACAGTGCACTATACCAGCAGTTCTAGCTACCCTCACTGCGCTCTGAATCAGTTTGATTAAAGTCTTTTAGTCTATTCATTATCATAATACATAACTTTACAAATGTGTAAATAAATATATTATCATAAATAATTTCTGTTTTACACATATAAATATGGCTCACCATCCTTAATCCTGCAGGGTAAAGCTTCAGTTACACCTGCCTAAGCCCTTGGACACAAACCATGGACAAAGCCTGGATGTGCCTGCACCCAGACCCCTCTCTGAGGAGAGCTTTAGGAAGCCTGGGGGCCCTTCTGTAGCTCTGGACCTTCTCCACTAACCTCAGCCTGCAGCTCCCACTCCACGAGCCCCAAAAAGATGTCAATTACAACATTTGCTCCTGAGTTCTGGAGAGGACATAAGGAGAGCTGCCTTGGAGACAGCCTGTTCTTTTTCATGGTACACAGAAACAACTGCTCTATCTGCAGAAGCCCTCTGGCTTCAGCTGGGGAGTTACTGGTACAATCTTTCCAGCCGCTCATCCCAGGTGACACAGGCTGCACCCAGCCCTCCCTCCTCCACGAGATGCTGCCTGAGCTCCGAGTTGCACAATATCAGGCTGAAGGGCAAGAGATCTAAACAAACATGAATCCCACACACCTAAAGGACCATTCCTTGAAATAATGCAAAGTAGTGAGTCAGTCCCAGCCTTTTCATCATGCACCAACAGTCTAAGCTGTACAATGAAAAGCCACTGGTGCTAATCAGAAGAACTGAGCTGATAACATTGAGTATTAATCTAAGTCAGAACTGGCAGTAAGGACAAAACCCCCAATCCCTCCTCACCCAGTCACCCCACACACGCAGAGAAAAACACAAGGGGCATCTGAAAGTACCTGTTTCCATTACTATCTCCAGTGCTACAAGAAAAACACTAAAATACAGCTTAAAAGAGCTGGCTGAACATTTGTGAGGTCAGACAGAAATAACCCCTCAGCTTTCTCTGAGCAGAACTCAGAGACTCGCACAAGACTCCTATTGAATACCACTAGAGCGCAGCAAACCATCAGTATTTCACAGAAAAAACCCAAAAATACAGCCACGAGTTTTTCTTTTTTGCAGTCAAGTCCTCCTCTATTAGCAAAAACCTACCCATCCCTTATTCCAAATTTTAGAATTTAAAGAACATATGTATTAATTTATACTCAAGAGTGCTCCCATGTTTCCACCCTTCACCTGATTCTAAGGTTGCAGCCCCAGAGCATGAGGACTCTGTGCTCTGATCTGTCCAGAACCACTGGCTGCCAGCCTGCTGGGGTTTAGGTTTTTCTGTAATAGTTTTGGGGGTTTTTAAAAATCTGTAGTATTTTCTTCCTAGTCTGTAAAGCTCCCCGGAAGTTTTCCCCTTTTAAAATTCATTTATAGTCACACAAATACGTTCTCTGATCAACAAAGAACATTTAAAACAGTTTCTGCCCTCCTATTTCTACTTTAGTTGACCAAACCCAGAGAAGGGTGTAAAGCTAAGGCACAGGCTGGACCACCTGGGGGCTCAGCCCAACCTGACCCTTCAGAAAGTTCTATACCAATCCAAAACTGCTGCAGTTCAAGTGTTTCACCAACTGCCCTGGGAAACAGGACTTAGAGAAGCTGTATTGAAAACCCTCATTGATTGTGGAGTTGAAATACATTCCCAAGACTTTCTCTGTGGCTTTCTCCAACAGTAGCAGCACTCATATAGAGTTCCATGAACAGAAACACACAGAGAGACCACTGGCAGTTAAAGTTTGTGGGACCAGGTTACTGTTCCATGGATTTGATTCTTCTCCCTTTGCAATACAAATCAACAGGCTGTTGTCAGTGGAGACTAAGAACACAGTTATTAACTTCATTTTCCACAAAGCTATCTATCTTTCATGGAAACAGAGAAGTTCATTAAAAACCCAGCAAAATCAAGCATTGCATAACTACACCCTTTGCTGGTACAAATTCAACTGATACTCACTCAAATGCCCCTTTTTCCTCACACACCTCCACAGCACACGATAATCACATCTCCAGAACAAGGACATCACAACTATTCTAATAATATCTTTAGTTTCTTTGAGTTTGTTACAACAAGATCAGAACAGTTAACTAATCAATACAACTAAAAAAACAGTACCATATTTTTTTCAGTTGGTATTTCAAGACTCTTATCAAACAAAGCATTTGAAATTAAATCAGAAAAGGGATGAGATACAATCCCCAACATTACTTTCTCCTCCCCTATTCCCCCCAACATGTGAAAACTCCATTATTACAGCTTAACATTCACTTTTAACCAATAACTTATCATCATTTTTCTTGCAGCCTATGAATCATTTAGCAATATCAGATTCTTCCCAGTTACAAGGCTGAAATTAGGCAAACATAATTCAAACCACAACATATATTTACTTACTTATCAGGTGAAGGAAGAAACACAACTCCTGTGGCACTTCAGTGGTGGAAACTGCAACGTGGTTCATCTGCTTCTTGCTCGAGGATTTTAACAGGCCACAATCCAGCACTTCAAGTTTATTGGCAGAACAATTATTTGCTCAAACAATGCAACCCATGTAAGCACATCTCAGTCACATGCACATCTGAGAGAATGAGTTAAAAACTTCAGTCAGAGCTAAGTTGTGGCTCAGTCTCTCCATAGTGGTGCCAGAATAGCAGTGACTGACATACCATTGCTGGCAGAGAGATGCTGGAAGTGAACCTCACACACAACAGCACACTTGTATAACCATTCCAATACAATTAAGTATTGGAGCACTTATCAATCGATGAAAAAAATGTGAGAAACAAAAGTTAATGTAGAAAGCTATTTGCCATAGAGAGTAAGCCACCACTATTAGTCTGATAACAAAGAAAGATTTTCACACTCTTGTTTCCCTCTAGTGTGGCCAGGATGACCAAGAACACGTGGAAATAATCAACAGCAACCAGAGCATTTACATAATTTCTTAAAGGTCTACAAACACTTAGTCTAATCAGCACCTTTTAAAAACCACAAAAAAACTCCAACAGCTCTCTTACTTTTATCAAGGTGTGGACAGTGCTGAACATACAAAAAACTCATCAGCATTAAAGTCTTGGCACACACCCAGTAAAATCCCCAGCAACACAAAAATCCATTACCCTCATAAACTGTATTTTCATAAAAAAGCATCATGAGCAGCAGTACTTTTATCACAAAAGGACATCTAACTCCAAGACTGTGAAAATAAACCAGCACATTTAACTAAGCTGCTCTCACACTGTGACTTGTACATACTTCAAAGTCCCCAAAATATGAAACACATCATTTAAACAAAGGCCCGAGTGCTCCAATTGAATATCAAGAGCAGCTGTGTACCAACACAGGTGGAAGCTCTCCTGGCAAACTGACACTCCATTTTCCATCCATAAAACCCTCTTTTAAAATTAAACCCTCTTCCACACAAGGAGCAAAAAAAAGAAGCAAAAAAACCCCAAGCCACAGTGAGATCACCTCCACGTTCTTTACTTTGCTGTGTAAGACACAAGGCCCCGACCCCATGCACGAGGGCCCAAGCCCCCACACACACCAAGGCCCCCCAAGCCTGTCACGCACGAGAGCCCCCTCAGCCCCTTTGTCAGGGAGGGCCCCCCAGAGCCCTCATGCCCAAGAGCCCCCTCAGCCCCTTCGTCAGGGAGGGCCCCCAGAGCCCTCATGTCCAAGAGCCCCCTCAGCCCCTTTGTCAGGGAGGGCCCCCAGAGCCCTCATGCCCAAGAGCCCCCTCAGCCCCCTCACGGCCGAGGGCCCACCCCAAACCCTCACGGGCGAGGGCCCCCTCACACACGGGAGCGCCCCCAAACCCCTCACGAACGAGGGCCCCCAAGGCCCCCTCATGTGCCACAGCCCCCCAAATCCCCCTCACGTGTGAGAGCCCCCCAAATCCCCCTCACGTGTGAGAGCCCCCCAAATCCCCCTCACGTGTGAGAGCCCTCCAAGGCCCCCTTACGTGTGAGAGCCCTCCAAATCCCCCTCATGTGCCACAGCCCCCCAAATCCCCCTCACGTGTGAGAGCCCCCCAAATCCCCCTCACGTGTGAGAGTCCTCCAAGGCCCCCTCACGTGTGAGAGCCCTCCAAGGCCCCCTTACGTGTGAGAGCCCCCCAAGGCCCCCTCATGTGCCACAGCCCCCCAAATCCCCCTCACGTGTGAGAGCCCCCCAAATCCCCCTCACGTGTGAGAGCCCTCCAAGGCCCCCTTACGTGTGAGAGCCCCCCAAGGCCCCCTCATGTGCCACAGCCCCCCAAATCCCCCTCACGTGTGAGAGCCCCCCAAATCCCCCTCACGTGTGAGAGCCCTCCAAGGCCCCCTCACACACGAGGGCCCCTCAGCCCCCTCACGCATGAGACTGCCACAAACCCCTTCACGCCTGAGGGCCCCCCAAACCCCTCACAGACAAGGGCCCCCTCAGCCCCCTCACACACGAGGGCCCCCAAGCCCTGCTTTCCAACCAGGAGCTTGGATCAGCAGAACGTGAACTTTTAAAAAAGGTTTCATGGAGCTTCCTCAGCTTCTGGCAGCCTTTCCCCCCATCCCAGTCCCCCAGAGAGGCTCTTTGCCGCACCATATCCCCGCACAATGTACAATGAGGCCGCGGAGGCCAAACTCACGGTTTGTAGAGAGCTCACAGGAAATCTGCTCCTTCCCACCAAGGCTCAAGCACCCCAAATTCCACAGCAAATTCCTCAAAGTTCCCCCTCAGAGGAGTACAAAGCAAAGCCCTCAGAGGAATCAGGAGCTGTGCTCTCTCCTGATGGGAAACGAGGAACACCTGGCACCTTACCCAACATTCCCAGGCCCAGGTGAAGCCAATCCCCTAAACGAGGGTCAGGACCAAACCACCTTTAGAGACCCAACCCAGACCCTTCCATGATAACTCAGCTCCAGCTGTGGTTATGTTTACTCTTTGGAAAGGTAAAGGAGAATAATAAAGAACAAGGAAGAAAACCCATCAAATGCACATACATGTGAAGTCACTGCAGCCAAGCAGCTACAAGCAAGCTGGAGAAGGGCTTTTGGCAGGGGCATGGAGTGACAGCACAAGGGGGAATGGCTTCAAATGGACAGAGAGCAGATTTAGATTGGATATTAGGAAGAACTTGTTCCCTGTGAAGGTGAGGATGTCCTGGCACAGGTTGCCCAGAGAAGCTGCGGGTATCCCATCCCTGGAAGTGTCCAAGGCTAGGTTAGACAAAGCTTGGAAGCAACCTGTGATAGCAGAAGGTGTCCTTACACATGGCAGAGGGGTTCGACTAGATGAACTTGAAGGTCCTTTCCAACTCAAAATTCATGTATCACGTACAGTTCTTTATGAGTAATCTCTAACTGGTGCCACAGGACACATTCACTCTCTGTGTTTTGCTTCCGAGAGCTTTGGGTCATTCACTCTGACATTCAGTGACTTAATTCCTCTGGCCCTGTGCTTCCTGTGTACAGCTACAACCACTGTGCCACAGATACCTGCCAGCAAAAACAGTCAGCCACCCTTTCCTAGGCACTCCATAATAATAGCCTTGTCACTGCTGGAGATATTATTATTATTATTTTTAGTAGTACTTCCTCTAGGTAACAGTATCAGAAGTACCAAGTGTGGCTATGGATGTGCTGCAACTAGGATCATCCAGGAAAAAGTCATCAGGTTATTCATTCAGGAGGATACTGAGGCAAAGCAAGTGAGGCAGGAGGATGACAAAACAAACAATGGAAGAAGGGATAATGTAGGCATATGAATGGTGCCTGGGCTTGATCACAGCAGGTGGAGTAGGACATGGAAATCAAACCTGTGTTCCTGACCAAGAAGCCAACCAGCTTCTGTGTCCGGGGGGCTCAGAGAGGAGGGAGGAAGGCAGGCAGGACGCATTCCATCCCAAAATGGCAATGCCCAGATAGATGGGTCACACGTTATCCTCTGCTAGAGCCCATTCCTGGCCAGATGTTAAGCGCCCACTGCTTCCCACTGCTCTCACCCTTCCTCCAGCACATCTAAAGGCTCTGGATTTGGGCTGGTCATTCCCAGCTGTGGTGTCAGGCCCGGCAAGGGGCCCAAAGGCAGTTTAGTTGGTGCAGGCTGGCCACAGACGAGGCCTCTGCTGTGCGCAGAGCACAGCGCTCTGTCGTGGCCAGATGTAGTGAGGTGCTGTGTATTCCCACCACCAGCAGTGGCACATTATCCAAACCTCAGTGCCACAGGAAACTGATCAGAAGACAAAGCTTGGGTTCTTGACCGTGTCCTCAAACCATTCCCAGTTATCAAGGTGGTTTGGAGTGGCCCCTGAGCTGCAGGGCTCTGCTTAATAGTGCTTTTATTGATAGCTGTTGGCAGGCAGGCGTGATTTTCCTTGCTCCCATCTCACCAAAAGCCAGACAGCCCAGAAATATGAGTCTAAACGAATGAGCCATTAGTGCCAGCTGGCTATTTCCAATTGAGTTATATCTTTTCTGTATTATATTACATCGTTGCCTAGAGGCCTTTGCTTCTGCACTAAGTTTCCCTAGGCTTGCTTATTTTATTATCTGAGTATCACGACTGAATAGTGTACAGCAGGTTTTGTGCATTTACTTCCAACATGTTGAAAAAGAAATTGCCATTTCTCTGAGGTCTTTGCAACAGAGACACTGAATTACACCTTTTAGAGGGTGGCATTTATGGCCTTGCCTGACAATTGAAAGGTACCAGAAAAGCTGTTGCAGATTCCGGACATTAAGTCACTGGAATATTGAATGGTCCTGGTTGGTTTCTGGCTGGTCTCCTGGACAGACAGTATTTCAGTGCTAAAGAGAAAGCCTTGGGCAGGGACAAAACCTACAAATAAATATGTTGCAGAAACAGCAAAATGCCTCATCCTGTAGGAAGTGGAAATACTTCTGTGGGAGGAGATGGGTAAAACGGCGTGTGGGAATTCAGACCCGCTTTGATAGTGACAGGACATCCATGTCCCTGACAGCTTCTAAGCTCTAGACTATGTCTGCAACCATCTTCAGCATCATTTTGCTATCAGACTTGAATTATATTCAACAGAATTTTTTCTCATTACAAATCACCAAGTACCGCTCCAAATTGATACCAAGGACTACATCAGTCCAAGTCCCTTAATGTACTAAGCTTGTGCCAAGTCTCCACACCACTCATGCTCAGTGCTTCTTTAACCTCCCCATTCCACTGATTACAGCAAGCATTTTATCTACTTGTTATGATTTTGGATGCTGCCTGAACTGTTTCATCCATCATTAGGAGAATTTTTCCCCTGCAGGTTGCTATTTGCCTGCACACAACGTATTCCATGCACACCCTGAAGCATTGCCCAAGTCACAAAAAAATCCTGACCCTTAAATTGGGAATAGAGACGAAAAACAACCATGAAAAACAACCAGGTGGCATTTTTAGGATATGTGAGGGAGTAAAATGGTCAGGCTTTCACCAAAACTGTACTTTCACTAGAAATGCTCCTAGTATCATTATATGTATCTGAAAATGGCCTTCTTCTGCCAAATGGAAGCTGGGTTTATTTTATTTACAATGCCTATAAACTGTTTGTGTTATTCTGGAGCTTTCCTCTGCTTGTCTGGATGGAAATCCTTCACATGGTTAAGTGCAGTTCAAAGAAGATACGTGCAGCAGAAGAGTATGACTAAGCCTATGCTGTGTCTGTAACATCTCTATACTCTCACCTGCCACTAAATTCACATTTTATTTTTTGACTGCAAAGGAGAAAGAAGGGTAAAATTAGAGTCTAAAGAGGAAATGGAAGACATGTACACAATATTTGTCTCCCTCACGTTCCCATTTTCTCTCTCTGTAACTGCTGTTTCATTCCCTGAAACCAAACTCTCTCATGAGAAGTAGCAGGTCAGGCTTAAAAAATATTCCAGGAACTTCTCAAATGTTACCCTGAGTTATGAATCAAAAGCATCTCATTCCTCACTCATCTGACCTACGCTGACTCCTGAGGGGAGACAGACCGGCTGGCAGCAGTGAAGCAAAAGCAATGTTTGCCATAAATACAAATCTGCATTTTTCTAGGTTGTGCTCAGATTCTCCATCATCATCATCATCGTCACTGCTGACGATAACAAGTGGGTGCTCCAATAAATTGTCACAGAAATGATGAATGACTCCTCTGGGGTTATTTGTGTGTGATGGCCGGATACGTGATCACATCAGACTCTTGCCACAGTGTAACATAAAGTCTGCATTATTTTATGAAAATGAGCAGTTCTGGTCAAAACCATTTGTGCATAGCCCAAATGACCTCACTGCAGTACAAGCTCTGCTGTGGACATTTCAAACTGTCCATCATCTCAAAGGGACTCAGATCCTACTAGTACCTGCACTGTACATCCAAACCTGGTCTAGCTTATTTCCCATTTGCATCTTTAAATTTGCTTTGAGGAGCAACAGGAATAAAGTAGGCCTTGACTATCTTCCACAGCTCCCACAGGAGCACTTGCTCCCTGAATGTGATGGAAAGCCTAAGCTGGAGAGATTTATTTCATGTCGTGTGTAGGTAAATTCTGCCTCCTGGAAGAAGAATGTGAGTGGAGGGAAGTGACTCTGAGAAGTGAGAACAGACCAGAACTCTGTTATCCAGCCCACTGTTCTGAAAGGTAATAACCCCCCAGCACTGAGGTCTGTGAGCACATGGTAATGAAGGGTGGGGGACAGAAGTTTTTCCAACCCTGAGCTCCCCTTTTCCATCACAGTTAATTACAAGCTGAGGACACCACTTACCTGACTGGTCACCTCTCTTGTATCAGCACACTGAGCATTTCCAGCCCTCAGAAAAGAGCAGGATCTCTTTGTAACTGGGGCCAAAGGACAGCATATCACAGCAATGACCTGGGAACAGATTGTCCAGAGAAGCTGTGGCTGTCCCATCCCTGGAAGTGTTCAAGGCCAGGGTGGGTGGGGCTCTGAGCAATCTAATCTAGCAGAAGGTGTCCCTGCCTGTAGTATGGGGTTGGAACTTGTAGGACCCTTAGAACCTGAACCTTTCAGGGATTGTATTATTGTAAGAACAAACCAGATTTCTTTTTGTGCCCATGGACCTGGAGTAGTTCCCAGTAATTTTGGTATCATCTCCTAGTACAGGTAGTGGAACTACTTGGGCTGGCCATTAAACTTCTGTTACCCCTTTGTCAGCCCTTAGGTTCAAAAAAGTCAAAAATAAATAACAGGACCCTTTGTTATGCTCTGTGTGTGTATGCTCTGTAGCATCACATTCAAACTCAGTCACTGTAAAATTCATCACCATCTCAAATCTCCCTGTGTCTAACTGCCAGCTCAGAAAGATTCATCTAGCATCTAAGCATCAGATCAGGTTCTTTCTCCTTTTCCAGGTCAGTATCAGTGGCAAAAAATAAAAAAAGAAACCTCAGTATCTCTGGGGATGGTTTTTTTTTCTTGGGAAGGATTTCTGGTGGTTTTTCTTTTCTTCCTCTTTGCCTTTTTTCTGGACGTACAAAGACAATACAGAGCTAATCTTTTACAGCTGTCTTTCCTTTGAACTGCTGACAGATGCAGGAAGCTAGGTTTAGCTAATATAATTAACTAGTGTGACATTCTGAACTCCCAGGATATTCCTGCTCTGTGAGGACAGCGGTGTGTGGCTGCTGCCCTCAATTTGAGTATTGCCCTCAGAGCAGTGTGATGTGCCTTGTATCAGATTTGAGACTATGCTGTAGAGTTCCAGCTGCCAGGACAGACGTGAACCTGGCTTTTCAGAGGGAGCTCACCTGGGGCTAATGCGGGGCTGTGAGCAAGCACAAGACTCTCTGAGCTCTCCTTATATTCTGGCCATAAATCCTTCACAGGCAACCTGCAATCACTGTCATCGGGGGAAGGAAACTGACCCTTGGACCTAGAAACCCCTGCCATCCAATACTTTGTGGCCTTGGGCAAATGACACACCGCCAGGATCTGAGGCTGAAAGCAGGGAGGCGATGCAGTGGCACTGTGAGGAGTAATTAGCTAATGCCTTTAAAAGGCTCCCAGTCAAATACCAGGGCACGGCAGCACTGCTCCCAGGAACATTGCCTATTGTTCCAGCTGCTGCTGCGTCCTGGGAACGGGTCTCACATGAAAGGGTGACACAAAAGAGAAATGGAAAAAAAAAAAAAATTAAAGGAAGACGGGGGAGCAGAATTTCAGACATACAAGTAAATGATTCATTCCAAGGAGTGGCACACGTTGCTGTCAACGAGATAAATGCCACGCGGCAAAGAACCTCAGGGTTTCACGTGAGAGGAAGATGAGAAGGTTGGGAAGAGAAGGTAGGGCAGGAGCAGCACAAAGGCAAGAGGCAAACATCCAAACGGAGGGGCATGGAGCAGCAGAGGGGCGTTTTGGCAGAGAAGTGAAAGGATCTTACAGAGGAGAAGCCTGCACCTGCTTTCTCCTCTTGCCACCAAAATGTTTGGATCTTTGTGCCAGCTACTCCTCCTCAGAGATGAGTAGCGTGAGCTGCTGAGACCTCTTAATGAAAACTGGAGTCCTCATCCTCGGGCTCTTCCACCCTCCCAAATAACCCCCTTACATCCTTTTGGCAGGCAGTGTAAGACTCGTGGGATGTAAAGTAGCTCTGCCTTGTCATGTGTGAAAAGCTGGTCTTAACTGGGAAGCTGTTTATAGAAAGGTGTGAATGTGGTGAGACACTAATACTGAGATCCCCATTCAACTACAGAGGAGAGAATGAACACCCAGCGCCCCTCAGGGTTCCAGCATTGGAAACCCACTGCAAAGGAGGGATCAGCAAAGCCCCAGGACCTTTAAAGCTCAGTTTTTCTATCTGTTCACATATTGAAATCCTCAAACACATCCATTTGTTTAAGAAAAGAGACTTGGAGTGTTTCTTGCTCTCAGCTTTGTGGTAATTAGTCCTTGGCATTTTTAAGTCTTTGGGGCACCTTTGCTTGATGTATGCACAGGGAAAGGGATCCTTCCTGCTGTTGTCAGGCAGATTTTGACCACTTTTTAAAAACTGCATCCAAACAAAAAATAAATCCTTCCCTGCTTATTTTTCAGTGAGAAAATGGACAAGAACTGTCTCAGATATTCACTCAGTAGTTATGGCAGTGACCTTGCACAAGGAATGCATGCTCAGATTCCTGGCCTGAATGCAAGAGACCAAAACCTCCTACTCACATCTCCCAGATCCCTTGTCAGTGGATCTAAATCCAGGCCCTGAAATCAGCCTACTGCTGCTGTGCTTATCTGGCTCCATCATGGAGAGTGTAACTATTTAAAGTGCTTAGCTCCCAACAGGAGACTGAAACTGCTACCTCCAAAACCAGACTCCACAATGATGTGCCAACACCCTCTCAGATGCTGGCAAGTAGTTAATATTCCCAGGTTCTTCAAAATACTTACATGGAGAATATTTAAGTCTTTAAGAGAAGGAAATTCGTTCATTGTCACAGAACCCTGGAAACCACCGGTTCTCCAGGGTTTAGAGAGATGATGTGAACATTACCTACACAAAGAACAGTAATGAAGGGCTGGAAAAGGGAATTGCCACATCAGCCACAAGTGCACAGATCTACACCATATCCTCCAGGCAGCCCAAGGCCACCCAGAGGATCAGAAACAAAGCCTGCAAACAAAAGGCTGGCCATGCTACCAATCCCTCTTACTGTGTGTAAAGGCGCTCTACTGTATCCAAAATCCTCTCTAGAATAACTTTTCAGTATGATTAGATTTATCTTTGATTAGGTGTTTCTTTGAAAGGTCATGGAGAAGAGAAGGAATGGAGGAAAGCTGTTGTCACCCCAGGCTTCCAAAAGGCAGGACAGGCCAGCAGGCTGTTCTGCCATTCAGCCAGACCTGGGCAGGCTAGAGAGGAACTCAGAGAAGCTCAACAAAAGCAAGTGTGGGGTCCTGCAGCTCAGGAAGAACAACCCCATGCACCCAGGCAGGTGAGGGTCTGACCTGCTGGGAAGGGGCTCTGTGAAGGACAGAGCACTGGCAGGAGCTGGCCAGAGAGTCTGTGGAGTTTCCTCTGGAGATCTTCAACTCTGCCTGGACATTACCCTGTGAAACCTGCTCAAGGGTTGGACTAGAGGATCCCCAGAAGTCCCTTCCAACCCCAAACACTGTTACTTTGTGATTTATGGACTGTGGGGGATTCACATGGAGGCTGCTACAAGAGAAGAATGCAAAGCGGTCAATTACTCACCTACAACATGTATTATCTGTCACTAATCTCCCTTCCAACCAATTTCCAAATTACTTTAATAAACCATCTTTCTCATTTACTAAATTATATTACTTAAAAGTACCTACTTTCAATCAAAAAAACCCCACATGACAGTGCAAATGTCCATACGGTTAAATTCCATAAGCCTTCGTGTGTTGGTGGAGGATTGATTTGAACCACTGGAAAAAGAAATGCACACCTTTACAAATTCTGATTGTCTCTGTCTTGGTTGGGTGATTCAGTGGCTTGATGAGTTAGAATTTTGATAACATAGTGGGATATAAACAAGCCTTTTCAAACATACTTACTCATTGTGTTTGTGATTTTTTTTCTTCATAAAGACTCGTTGGAACTGAGGTATCCACTTGAGAAACTTCATTCATTCATGAAGGTTTCCATAACTCTATTTGCTACAATGAACAAGGCCAGCAAATTTTGGCATGGCCCCACTTCTGTGCTTTACTCTCTAAAAAGTTTTGTTCAGAAAAAAGCCCCAGAAATCACCACTTCTATTCAGGGAGTAGATGTTCAGGTGCCTGTTTAGTCTGAGGAACTTACCCAGGTACCTTAAACTCAACTCTGGCTTCTGACTCAGTACCTACCTCTCCTCGGTGCACAGGACACGACGACAGCTCTGTACGATGCTTAATGCAGTTCATGTCTTGCTCCAAGATGACAGAGGTGGTCTACATCCCTGCTAAGGCTTTGACTTGTGTTTAGGTACCAATGTTCAGCAATCCCTTTATCCAATGAGCTCCGTGGCTCCCCAGGGCAGACTCTTAGCCCTGTTCTCAGGCTGGCTGTTGCTAGCAGGGTCCCTTGGTGTAACTCAAGGTCCTGTGAGCGTCACCACACTGGGCAGCTGTCCTCTCTGAGAGCCAGCCCTGGATGCCTCAGCAGGGTGGGAAAAGGAGTGGCAAGAGAGCTGAGCAGTCTCTTCTTCCCCAGGGCCCTTCTGTTTGCCATGGGCTCTCTCCCAGTGCAGTGGCTGTGTATTAATGAATTAATGCTCCCCTCTCCCCTGCAGCAGCTTGCTGGGAATTACCTGACAGTGAGCAGGGGACTTGGTGACAGACACTGCTGCCAGTCACGCCCTGACATGAAACAGCACCTTTCCATTATAGGCTGACTTCAGAGGATAGCAGAAGTAAGAGCAAGGCTGCAGTAAGGTGTGTCAGATTCCTGATAAATGCTGTGCTGCAATTTAACACAACTTTTCAGAGGGTGGCTACGCACACTCAGCCCTTGCTATTTTAAGGAAGCAGCCCTGTCTCAACCACTTGCCACATTTAGCCATTTAACTTTGTTAACTACTCAGAGGTCACTGTGATGAAAAAGATTCTATGGGCCTAATTCCCAATTAGTTCCTAAGATGGTCCAGCCCTGCAGCTGGGTTCTGGAAACACCTTTGAAGAAAGAATTTGACATTTCCGTAACGTAGACATAGTGCTCTTCTATCTCTTTGCCTTGGAAATCCTGTTTTCTAACAGCTTGTCTTTTTTTTTTTGCAATGATTTTCTTTGCCCCACCCTCTGATTAAATGCTCTGCTCTTCCCCAAACTTCCTGTCTGCAGTGCCTTTGCCCTGGGCTGGGTCTGGACAAGCACACGCTAGAACAGGCAGCCCTGGCAGTGCTGCTCTGCAGCATGTGAGCACACAGAATTCCTGCCTCCTTCCACATGCACACTGCCTCGGGAGCAGATCCTGCAACCTACCCTGCTCAGCCACAGGGAGCTCTGCTAGAGAGGGAGGGGAAGGGAGGGAAGCCTTCTCTTCCTGCGGGGCCTGGATAGGCTGCAGAATTACTAAGTGTCCCCTTTTGCGAGGACCAAACCTCCTGTACTCCTGTGGGGTGTCAGCCCTCGGCTCTCCCTGCAAGAACAACAGCTTTAGCAGTTGCACCTCGCAGCACTGAACTCCTGAAGCAATTTGGATCAATTCCTCAATGACTACAGCTAACTTTTTGATTAATGGTGTTTCTTTATGATGGGTTATGTATAAAGTATGACTGCACAAACTTTAGAAGAAAGAAAAGCCCTGAGAAGCATGAAGTGATTCTGCTTTCTGAGAGAATAGCCCAAGGAGATGATCAATTACCAAGGATTAATAACTCACTGAAGAAACAGTGAAGTTAATCCTAGACACAATGAACTCTGGATTTAATAGACAGCCCTAAGAGATGGTACTTTTCTTCAATGTGTCCTTGGAGGCCATTTTTAGAAAACGGAATCAATCTGATTATTTCAGGTGTATGTACAGGGTATATTCAAGATCCAGGAAATGGTAATTTTCAGGCCTTGAAATACTGCGTTCCTTACTTCCATTAAAAATTGAATATATGAAAGCACTGGGCTCTCTTCTGCTCAGAACAAACAGCCTCTTCTTGTACACTCCTAAACAGAAAACAGTGTTACAAAGCCACCAGGAGGCAGCAGATGAAAATATTTGCACTATAAAAGAACAACCATTAAAAAACCCCAAACCAGCCCCCAAACCCTGCTGCTCTCCCAAATATTCAGCCTGATATGGAGGAAATGTGTTCTCCCAGCCCGCTGCTGAACATTTGGCTTTATGCACTGATCTCTCTTCTCTGCATACCTGAAATCAGTAGCAATTCCACTGCTGCCACACAGCTTTATGCAGGAGCATGGTTAAAATGGAAATCAAACTGATTTCTGGAATACCATTCACTGGAAAAAAATGAGCAAAAAAAGTAGGTAAAAGCGATATGACAAAATATGAGACCTCCCAATAGACTAAACTGCTTTTGCTCCTTCTGGGGTTTAGTGAAAAATTCCAATCCCCTGAGTGCTCTCCTGACTACCTTTTTTTTTGCTTACAAAATGCCACCCAAGAAGAAGCACTGGAATTGTGACCAACCCAGGACAGGCTCTGGCTACCTGCCACGCCAACGCTGCTGCTCCAGCTACGCTGCCTTGGCCCCGGTCCAGCTCTGCATTCCCTGACCCAGGAAAGCTGCAAGTTGTTTCCTCTCCTTCGTCCTTCTTTTTTCTGCTGGTATAAAAGATTGTCCTCAGTTGGAGCTCAGCATGGTTTAAGATGGCCTGAAATCACTACAGACATATATGTAAGCTTTTCAACTGGGACGTTATTTTAAATCCTAATTATTTACAGATGTAAATGTATTTTATATTTCTATATGTATGTTCTTATAGTCCTACATGTATTTTATGGCATTATATAGCATACAATAACTTCTCTTCTAGAGCCTTGTGTTACAGGCGGAGCATATATATGAAATACAGCAAGGCAGCAACAGAAGTGTTGGAGCTACCTAAAACATTTCTAAATATGGCCCTACGAGCACAAGGTATGTGAACAGTCCACCAACAAAGCTGAGCACGAGCAGTGTGCCATCGGCCCCAGGAAAGGCACTCAGGAACCAACCAAAGGAAAAACCACAACAACAAACACTTGTATTTTCAAACCAAAAATTCAGCTCCTAAGAAAGTGCATCTGCGCCTCTGGCATCTTAATTCAAGCAGACACTACATATTTTCCACTGCAAAGATCACAATTAATTGGGAAATTAAAACACAAGCACAATGTCAGCAGAAATCACAAATTTATTAATCCTTAAATATATCAATCATTTACCATTATGGCAAGAAATATGTACACTGTGTCCCATGGTAAACTGCAGTGTTCCAAAATGACAGAAGTGTATAATTCAGTTGTGGTGGAGAGAACAAATCACAAGTTCCTCACGTCTTGGTGTGGAAGACAAACTTGGTCTACAGTAATACATCAACACCACATGCTATGTTAGAAGTATAAAAAAAACACCCTACACCTAATTTGTTAATTTTAAATACAATTATGCCACTTATAGCCGCTTCACAAAAAAAAAAAAAAAAAAAAAAAAAAGAAAAAAAGAAAAAAAAAGAAAAAAAAAGAAATTAATGAGAAAAAAATGAGGCCATTACTTTTTTCACAGATCCCATTGGCAGGTTAATATGGCTCAACACATTTATTGTAGATGCTTACTTTAAATATATATTGTTTAAAATCATGTAGTAATTATCAGAGAAGCTTAAGTCCATCTACCATACATCCACTAGTAACAACATCAACATGTTTAAGAACTGCTTCTGATTAGTAATCAACACAGAGAGGTGAAATGATACAAATTAGGAAGCTTTCCCATTTTAAAAAGTTCTGGCTGCCGAGTTGTAAATTTTGGAAGGCTAAAAAGGACACTGACTCAGACAGCATGCACTGTACAGCGCTGCAGGAGCAGGAGTCTGCTGCTAACAGAACCACGGGGAGAACAGGAGCAGCCCAGCCTGGCCTTTCCTGGAACAGTGGCAGGGAAGAAACTGAAATTCTTGCGAGGGTGTATTTTTACAGCAACGTGAGGGAAGGAGAACTAGTCCCTGTTGCAAAGACTGCGTTCCGTGCTGCCAGCACCGTGTTCCACCCTCGGCCTGGAGCCGGGACAAACCCGTCGGGATCGCCGGCCTCGACACCCAACGCTGCCAGGGGAGCTTGAGAAACCAGGAGCGGAGTGAGGGCAAGAGGGGGAGACACAAACCTGTGGTGAAGTGTTAGGGTCCCACGGAAAACCGGTGTCTCCGTAATTCGTTTCCAGAGAAGCAACAGCAGCAGTGTAATGCACGTAAACTCTTCATACTTAGCTTTAAGGCCTAATATTTCTTGAGTATATTATCCACACAACTGGTCTATACATTAACTCACATATTATATTTTTTAAAGCCTTCTTAAAAAATTTACAGTACATCCTAAAAGCGATAAAAATCTTTCTCTTTCCTTCCATTGTAATCCTCAAAAACTGTCTCTCAATTATCACTTAGTTCCTTACAATTTTTAATTTTGCTTAATCATCCAACAGAACCGTTCAGTTAAGCAAAATAAGAAAGCGAAAAGGACTCAAAAGGAAAACAGAAGCCGCTGACTCACCAGAGCACTGACAGTTAATTCTGGAGTGGCCAGGCCAGCAAATGAGGAGATTTTTCCAGTTTACATAGACTAATAAACTAAGAGGGCTGCAGCTGGTCCAAAGCCAAGATATTAACACTTCCACATTTATCAGTGATTTTGTCCATCTAGGATAAAAATCTGTTTAACAGTAATGGAGCTGCCAGCGGAAATCCTAACCATTCCTACCAGAACCAAAGCAAAATCCTGGGACTCAGGAGAAAAGGAGGAGTCAAAAAACAGTTCTTAAAAAAAGAAGGTAAAATATACTTTTTCTTTTTTTTTTCCTTTTTTTTTTAATAAACGCGTTAGATTTTAAAGTTGTCTGTCAAAATTTATGTCTTGGCATAAATGGAGCAAGTGACAAATGTATTGTGTGTCTACTGCTGTCCATCCAATATCTCTTTTTTGTCTTTTACGCCTTGTTATTCTCTATTTGCATGGAACATCACCTTCATTGAAATGTTAACAGTGTACAGATGGAATATACAGCAACGTGGTGCATCACAAATGTGTTACATGAAGAACCTTCACAACTTCATGCACTCAGAAACATGCATGAAGAGAACGGGATGGCCAAGATGGTAATCAACCAGGTGCGTTGGGTACAGAAAATGCAAGAGCGGCACCGCTGATATTTTTAGCTAGGAGGAAGGAGAAAAAAAACAAACAGATTTCCATTACTGAGGTAACATCACCACCAGATAACAACACATGCTCAAGTGTTAGCCAATGCTAGTGAAAAAAAACCATCTTGTCGAGATCACTAAACATGATACCGGGGAAAAAACAAGGGAAAAACCTCCACTCAGGCAAAGCATTCTTTTATTTTTCAAACCACTTAACAGACATTTTCCATCTTTACAAGATGCCAGAGAGGCTGTGAAAATAAAAAAGAAAACTGAAGCAGGAAGCCAAAGTGTCTTAAGGGATTCCTTAAGGAAGGGAGGGTAGAATTCAGCCGTGAATCTCTGGCTGTAACTTAACTTCCTCAGCATGGACATCGCAGGCACTGCCATGGACTGAGGCTCTCGTACAAAGATTGGACCAAGTGACAAGGAAGAATCAGGTGTCATTCACATGCAAGACATGCCAGAGCCGAATGATGCAGAGAGAGAAAGAAGGGGAAGGAGCTGGAAGCAAGTATGCAGCTAACTGAGGTTGTAGCATCATTTGTATTACCGTAGCATCTAGGGGCTGGAGCCGTGGTGGGATCCCTCTGCGCTAGGCACTGCACAAACACAGAACAAACTCTTCACTCTGCATTCCTGCTCTCTGGCACTGCGCTTATCAAAGTATCAGAAGGTGTGAGCAGTGATCAGGGAGGGAACATAAGCCTCACTGAGGCTGAAGTTAGGTTAGGGAGTCACTTTTAGGCCCAGCAGCCCTTTGACTGCCCATACTGGGCAGGTGCAGTCTCCAAGGACAAGCAGACAGCTCTGCAGAAACACATTAACACAGATCCCTAAGAACATAGATACAGAGAACAATTTCCTACTGTCACTCCTATCACTCAGAGAGAAACCACGGACAAGACAGAAACCCAAGTTTGCCCCATCTCACTCACAGCAAAACCACAAAGAACATTTATTTATAAATTAAATACATATTTGTGCTCGTATCCTTTTTCAAGTAAGTTCTCTGCCACAAGGAAACATTTCCCTATACCTATAGCTACCAAAGAGCTCAGTTCTATCCTTAGACTTATGCACACTCCTCCCTGAAAACAAGGAAGATACCATGCTTTCAGCAACTGGCTTAACACCATCTAGGATACCGTGTCTAGCAGATCACAGCTATAATCGTTTTTGCAACTTTATTAGATTTGAAATTCATCTTCAGACACAATGTGCAAAATACTTTTTTATTATGGAAACACCATTATTAACTACTGTGCATTGGTAATAAATAAGTAGCTGTAGACTGTATACATTTCAAATAAAGGAACTAGAACAATAAATTAATTAAGTTCCTTTAGTTTTCCAAAATGGAGTTATTGCTGCTCTGACTGGGAAAAGCAAAGGTGAAATATGAGACAGTGCAAAAATGTTCAGGATGGGTTACAGGAGAAGAGAGGTCTAGCTTGGTGCTACATGGGAATCTCCCAGTCAGACTTTAGTAGGTGGGGAATAAAGAAAGAATGGCAGTGCTTGTCTGAAAGGGGAGT
The DNA here is from genome assembly GCF_027477595.1 of Haemorhous mexicanus. Classification (NCBI taxonomy): domain Eukaryota; kingdom Metazoa; phylum Chordata; class Aves; order Passeriformes; family Fringillidae; genus Haemorhous; species Haemorhous mexicanus. The sequence goes on from NC_082344.1 coordinate 2,650,541, forward strand.
TATCAGCCTAGAGGAGACTCCCTAGTGCTGAGCACTAGCAGTAGGACCGATCTCAGGTAGCATACTGACACTTAGGTGGAAGGCACTATAAAAAGAAAAGAAAACAGGAGCATTGTGCAAGGAGAAGCAAATAACCTTCAGGGCTGGGTAATCCAAAAATATTACATGGAATAATAGGAAGTGCAAAGCTCTGTAAAAGTTTCTATGCACTCACTGGCTGGAAATGAGAGTTGAGAGTAAATAGGTGGCTGTCTCAGATGTGCTGCAGATGAGAAAAGTGCAAAAACTGTGCCAGAACAGAGCAGGGAGAAGAAAGACATTGGGGAATTAAATAAAGCCCTGACTACAACTGGACAGAGCATTTCAGAAGAAGCCAAGCTAATGGAAAGGCAAACCTCAAACAAAAAAAGACAGTAAGGGGATAAGGTAATAGGAAAATGGAGATCCTATCAGACAAAGCCATCTGAGGTGGTGCTGGCTGTTTACCCTACAGAAGGGGAAGGTGGCAATGATCTGATCAGCCTTCCTACAAACAGTTCATGCCTGCACACCTAACCAGTGCAGGAGAACAACCGTGGCATAGAAGAACCAAGCACACACTGAAGATGACCAAATTTTACACTGGAAAGCAAGGCTCCTAACCATCAGACCAACCATATTTTGGAACAGTGCTAGGAGCAAGTCCAAAAACCTCCTCTGAATTCAAGATGAGAGCTGGTTATGGGATTTATGTGATAATGTTGCCAGTGCTACACACATAGGGCTACATTGCATCTCTCCTTAAACCTCAGTCTGGCTCTAAGGCTCCTCTGTGACCCCTTAAGCTTGGACACCCCTCGCAACCCTGAAATCTCCTCTGTCTGACCCCACTGGCTCAAGAGATTCACCAATACAGACACCACCCTGCAACTGCAAAAAAATCATTCCATGGTGATTTTTCCTCTCCTTCCACCCTCGGCAGTCCCAGAAATCATCATCTTTATTAGGGAGAACAAGCAGACGCAAATGACATATTGCAGTACCTTCCCAAAAAGACAAAGGTGGAAAAAAAAATCAGAGGAAAAGATGAAATTATTCCCTAGCCCATTTCATGTCACTGTCCTGTAATCAGTGACTATTCAGGGAGCAGTGGGCCAGGTGAACCTGGTTCACTGTGGCTTTCTGGTTCTACACACAGCCAGCTCAGATCCCTTGACAAACAATCCTTTTTGAAAACCTCAAAGATTTACCTTAAATGGCATTTCAAGGAAGAGTAACTGCTCTTTGAATACTATCGGTTGAAACACTGGCAGTGCAGCTGGAATGTGAGAAACAAAGGACATTTGGCTCTTGTTCCCATTGGTTTCATATTTTGAAATAAAACAGTTATCACTAAGTAATAAAATTTCTTTTTTCCTAAATAACAAAATAATACTAAATCATCACCACGGAAGTTTAACACTTCCTTCTACCTTATTTCTTACTTCATCAAGTGTTATTTCATATAGGAGAAGAGTGTTGCAAGGAGTAAAATATGAGACCTGGTGGTTCAAAAGATGAAATCTAAGCCCTTACCATCCAGGCCAGGAAATTCAGCCACTCTCCACATTAAGACACCTGACGCAAATCGAATTCTATCCTATTCAGAGGGCTCACAACTGAGCAAAGCCAGGCCCAGACTGGTGCTGCCTATTTGGGAAACCACAGTCAGTTTCCCAGAGGTTTGGGCTCATTAGCAGAGGCTGCTGAAGAAGCAGAGAAGCCAATGGCCTAAGCAGAACCTCCTGAGCAAGCCGTGACTCTTTATTCTGTTATTGCAACCCCGAGGGTGCTGTCACTAACCCTGGTGACAATGTGGCTCAAGGAACTCGGTCACTGCCTGACTCCGAGGTTGTGGCAGGGCCTGGATGAACAACAGAGAGAAATGCTGATGGGACAGAGGCAAGGCTGTCCCACGGGGATGTTGGAACTGCCCAATAAGGAACATTCTGCAGTTAGGCACAGAGAGTGAGGGGAAAGAGATAAGAAAGTGAGAGGGACTGAGATGGCTCAATTTACAAGGTAAATGTGTAAACTGGCTCAAACCCAATTTGCAGTGAACATACCTAGGCCTAGAAAAGTAGAGGTGGCTGGAAATTACACTAAATATTAGTCAAACTTCAGTTTTTCCCAATAGTGACGCATTTCACTTGAAACTTTCTGGTTGGCTCTGACAGCTCCCTGTATCCTACTGCTTTTTATTTTCCCAGGTTTTCCAGCAATTGTATTCTAGGTTTTCTAATCCTGTTTTGTGTGACTTCTATCAAGCTTTCTCTACATTAAAACACTTTCCTGCTCTTCAAGCTGCCAGTTCAGGGACCGAGTTGGATCGGTGGGCATCACAGTAGAAAACAACAACCAAAAAAGCACATTATTTTAGAACTCTTCTCACCAACACCCCGCACGGCAGTGGGTATAACACATAACGAACGACCACAAAAAAGGACACCACCAGAGGACGGCTCGCAGTTTTTAAGGCCCAAAGCAGCTACAGGACTAGCGGTGTGCCTAGGAGGTGAGAGCTGGTGGCGGGGCAGTTCCTTACTTGATGGGTACGGTGGGCGAGCCCGAGCGGTGGAAGTGCACGTTCTGCCACTTGCCGTCGCGCCGGTGCCACACGCGCGTCTCCTCGGACTGCATAGTCTTTGGCATGCCGCTGCCGTCCATGTACTGCGTCAGGCGGATGTAGGCGATGCACGCCGCGTCCTCGCCCACCAGGTGCACGTGCGGGTTCAGGATGATCGTGTGGATCGGCTTGTTGCTTTTGGACAGAGCTACCACACACAGGGGTACACACAGGAGAAACCATATTTGCTCTGGGTAAGCCAAAAGAACTCATGCCAGCCTGTCTTCCAACACAAAAATCTCAGGCTTAGCAGATACAAAATCGTAACTAGGGTTTTATGATAATCACACCTACAACTCAAATACTTTGTAGAATGAGCACAATCACTTATTATACACTACTTAATAAGTAAATACGTTTAATCCATGTACATATATGGATTAAATAAAGTGGAGGGCACCACCTGGAGTTTCCCAACATTTCAGTTTCTCTGTTACGTCTAATGACATTTGTACCCAACATTTTCAGTTAAAATAATTCAACTCTACTCATTCTTTATTTTGACTTTTTAGTTCCAAATACCTGAAACTCTCCTCTGCCCTCTGACGTGCCCTGTGATGTGTGAATGAGCAGAGAAGAAGCAGACTGAAAAACACCTATAGCAGAACTCTGAAAAAAATAATACTCCCTTCCCCTGCCCAAGTTAATTAACTAACTCCCAGACCAAAAAGCTCATTAGATGAGAGACACGCAGTCACAAGGAACAGATGAAGCCTCGGAGATGAAAATAGAATATTTACCATTTTCGAAGTAAAACCGGTGGAAGTCCATCCCTTCTACCAGATTACCCAAAGCTTCAGGTTCAAAAGACGTAAGACCAGGATCACAGATTTTTCTATGGAAAAGAGGAAATTCTGCAATGAGCACACGTGCTTAGGGATCACTGCTTTGGAGAGATAATTTTTAATTGTTTCTTTCATTCCTATCGAACATTTCACCTACTCATGTCATCACATTGGACAAGAACAGAACTTAACATGAGGAGCAGGCATGGAGTTCTGGTTTCAGCTCAATTAGTAAATTTGGCAGCTTACTTTGAGTGGACCACACTTCATATAAATCATGTTTTGACCAAAAAAAGACCCACAAGTCAGTGTTATTACAAGCAGGAATTTTTACTTGCGACAATGAAAACCGTGGCTGTGCAATGCAAGGGATATTTTTTATGCCTCACATCATTATGCAAGCCAGAATTAAATAGTTTCTTCTAACTACACTGGAGTTATACCAGCAGCTTTTCTGAAACTGGTGATGTGTGAAGCCAGGGAAAAGCAGCCATGCACATATCTTGTGTTTCATGGGGGCATCTAGGAAGGCATTTCAGCAGTACATAACTCCAAGCAGAGGCACTCACACATAACCATGCATATTTACACAGACAGTGTCAAATACCCCAGCTGTCCTCACTCCCTCCAAAGGAGGAGCTTACGTGTAAGCTTCGAAGTCCCCGTTGTTGATGGCTTCAATCAACTGCTCGGTCACCTTGATAATCTCCTGCTTACGAGCTGGGGAGAGACACAAACCCAATCTTACAGGGGAAGGCAAAGTGGAAGGTGACAGCTGACAGGTATTCTGTCACTCCCCAGCTGGCACAACAGCCATCTCTCCTCCTTTCTACGACCAGAGGACGTGATGTTACATTGTTGCTTTACACTGATTTGCCTCAGTGCACTCCTGTATCCACAAGGAAATTAAAAACAGCTCAAGATAATCCACTTCCCTATCACACTTCTAATTATCTTTCCTTCACCAGAGGATGGGCTGTTTAAAAAGCAAAACAAACCAAGCCCAAGTCTAGACTTCAAACTCAAGGAAGCTGATAACTGTTTTACAGCCAGTCTGGCTGTAGTAGCCCTGTTTGCAAGCAACAGTTGTACAGCACACTCCCACACATGGATTTGACCAGAATGCCTGGAATGTTCAAACCAAAAGTGCAGAGAGACATCACATTCTTATTCAAAAGAAAATGCTGGGGAGCACACAGAGAAATGAACTTTCCAACACTGTGCTCAAAACTGACACTGTGGTGTTAACCTTCTCCTTAGTGCACACCTAAAGAAGTCAGGTGAAAAGGACCAAGAAGAAACCAGCAAGGAAAAAATGTGATGGCGAAAAAAATGGATGTAAAGGTCTACCAAGGCTTTTTGTGAGCAGCTCCTGACTGTTAGCACCTTGGCTAAGAGCATTTCAAGTATGAACTGCCTTATTTTTCACGAGGATTGTGGAAAGAACAAAGACTTTTAATCAAGAGAGCAGCAATGCCTCCATCATTGGTTTAAAAAACGTGGGCCAGGCTGTGTGGACACTGCCTGGCATTGCCAGCAGCAGCCAAGTGCTGGGATGGCTGAGTCAGAAATAATGGTCCAGTCCTACAGAAGGCTGGCAAAAAGAGATCCAGGACAAGCAGACCTCGTGCAGTGAGGTCTGCATGGAGCACCTCACATACATATAGCTGAGCTAAAGGATTTGATTAAATAACCTGGTAACACATCTCAATCAGAGACAAGGAAATTACAGACCATTAAATCAGACAGTGGGAAATGAGGTAAAAATCTCTGATCAGATGCTGCATAATCATGAGCTCATGTTAGTGGATAACAATATAAGCAATTGATATGTCTGCAATGGTATTGTAGTTTCCACACACGAGAGGTACAAAACCACATGGACACATAATTTATTATCACTTGGCTCAAGACAGTTGGCAACATTCCCCTTTCCACTAACATCAGTCATGCCTTTGCTGAGTTTTACCACAGTACCTTTGATGTTGAGATACACCAGATATAATTCTACATCAACCCCAGAAGGAAGAAATCGAACTGTGCTGCCAAATTGCTGGTTTTCCTGGTTTTAGCTCCAAAATCAAATTGCATTCTTTTTTTCCTAAATGCAATTTAGGAACCTATGCAGTGGAACCTATGTTTTTATGAAGCTTTCTGACAGAAGCCACCTTATACTACATAAAGGGGTTCCAGCAAAATTTGTCTGGGCTGTACTAACACCCAGGAGAGCTGTGTCTGCAGCCTTATCCATGGGATGTGAAACACATCCATCAGGAAGCTCCAGAGGCCAGCAAAGCCAGCAAAGGAGATTACAGCACTTATCACTGCCTCCAATCAATCACCATCCAACTCCAGCGCTGGTGTCAGCACTTGTGGAAAGACTTCACAGTTCCCAATGCAGACTTGTCAGGAACAGGAAGATGTTGCCAAATCATCTGCCTTTCAACTCAGTCCTCAATTTTTTTACAAAATTACAAGCACTACATGAAACTATGAAAGCCACTACGCTACTCTCACCTTTCAGTGACACACAGCTACACACATATTAGAAAATTACATTTCTTCCTATTTAGTGATCTGATATGCTGTTTCACTGGCAAGGAGCCAAAGGGAGAGGTGGAGCACAATTCAGAGAAACGAGCTCCAGAACTGATTTATCCTACCGTGCAAAATCCTCTGCCTCCTTCCTAGCCCTTACTCAGTACAAGAACAAGGCAGTGTGAAATAACAGCAGACATCAAAGACTAATTCAAATACTCAGGAGCCTCTGTGACTTTACACAAACCTGCTCCTCATTGTTTTTAGCTTTCTGCCTTCTCGTGTGGGTATTTGTGGGGGTGCAGGGAGCCAGACTACAAACAGAAACCACAAGTGTTACTGCTTCATTGCCCTTGAAGCGGAGGTTTCACCTGAAAGGAAGTAAGGAAGAGAAAAAAGATGGGAAAATCGAAATATAACAAGTAGAGAATTGGAAGGAGACTGGAAAGCAGCAGAAAGAAAACACAGCTGTGACTTGGTGGCCATGTGCATCCAGTCAAATCCTTGTGCCTTTTCCCTTAGTGCAGAGGATGAAATAGGGAGGGCCTTGGACATAAACTAAGGTGAAATGGTATTGGCAGGAACAGGGTCCTGCTACTGCAGACAGCATCTCACACAAATAATTGGCAGTTCTTAGAGTGGGAAGGAAATTACCAAATTTTCATTCTTAGTTTGATGGACTCCTCATAACATGTGTTCTTCGATCACTCCAATTTTTTTTCCATCTAAACACACACTCCAAACTGTACAAGGACAACACAAGGCATTAGGGAAGAGGCATCTGGCCAGTTCCCATCTGCCAGATAACTGTCACTTACAATCACCATTTGCATTAGACTTTTTCATTATTTATTTTTTTATCCAATAGTAAACTTGGCTTGTATTGAATTCTAGGACAATTATGCTGTTTGATGTACAGTGGCAATTTCATGCTATTATACTTCTCATTTGATGTGCAGTCAGGACTTCCTAAATAAAACTACAGCAACTAAACTTCCTAAACAAAACTGACAACTGTAATGAGATTCTGGTAAAACTGGTTCAGCTACTTTTTCCACAGAGTGTGGTCAAAGTCAGTTCATAAAGTAAAGCCTGGTCCATCTATAGTTTTTTAGAATATGATAGATAATGGTTTTCTACAGCATAAAATCCGTACTCTGTACACAAAGGATAACTGAACAAAATTACACCCGGTGTCTTTCAAACAACTGAGGTGTGAGGGAAGAGCACTGTAGACAAGTCAAAGGTGCTGAGCCATTTTCCTGAGAGCCATGAAGGAAACAGACTGCAGACATAGCAAGCTTGTGTGGAGAAGATGGTGGCTTTGACATCCTTTGCTCAGAGTATGGGTGAAGTAAATCCGTTGCAGAAAAGACCATGGACCTGACCCTTACACCACCTTTCCCCCTGCAGGGTGAAGGAGTTAAAGTAATTAACAGGGGTTTAGCAGCTAAAAAAAAAAATAAAACCCCGCTTTGGCAAGTGAGTAGGCATATGACTAAGACAAAGGCAGTTGAAACAAAAATATTATGAAGAAGAGCTATAAAAAGACAAATAATAAGAAAAAGAACAAACAAGAACATTTCCAATCACTGGCTAATATGTTTTCTTCAGCATTGCTGCAGCACATATGTTAACTTTAAATGAGTCATTAATCTCTAGCTATATTGCACTACCTTTTTTCCTTGCTCGGCTACAGGGTGAGGGATAATCTTTCTAAATTAAAGACCACCATTAGCACTAAGATCTAAACAACACAAAATTATGAGAAACACCATTTAAGCAAAAAGCATCTAACACTATCAATACTTTCAACCTACAAGGAGCAGTTCCCCAGGTAGTAAAATCAAATATCACAGGAAAAAGAAAGGATAAAATAGCAGCAAAAACTGTTTTTCCAGCTGGCAACTCCATGGCTTTTCTTCCCTTCCTGTAGCCTCAAGAAATATTTATAAACTCAATCTACAAGAGTCACACAGAAATGACAGACATTTTGGTATTTTGATCACAGAGAGAATGTGCAGTATAAAAATGAGCTGTAGATAAGTCAAAGTGAAGCCTTCAGAAATATCTGTACCTGAAACTTCACTTTTTTGACACACACGACAAGAGCTCTTGTAACTCATTGGCCACCATATTACCCATCATTTTTTTCAAAAGCGACCCCAGGGAAAACAATAATTTAAACCACTTTATGCTTCAGGCAGATATTGGGACATCTTTCTCCTGCCATCCACCCTTCAGATGCCTGCCTATGTCACCACTGCACCGCAATGCTGAAGCAGAGGAGCACCTTTCCAGAAGAACAAGGTAACCTTGTTCCAGATTTGCACATGCACTTAGAGATGATTAAAATGATTTTGCTTCTGACTTGCTCACATGTCGTTTCTCAAGGCAAAACCCTTAAAACTTTTCAACTGGGTACTTTTAACTATGTATCTCTGTACACCTCAGATTGGATTAATCTCAGAGCATTTTGGACACATATAAGTACAGACAAGTGAGTTTGTTCTCTCAACTCCCCTCCCTTACAGTCAAGGGAGAGAAATCAGCACTTGCAGGGCACAATTCATCATATCCTAAAATAGATTTTTAAGACAAGTGTGACTCATCTGACCTATTTGCATTGGCTAAAGGGAGTCTAGAAAACCAGCTCAAACACAGATATCTACACTTTGGAGGAGGGTTAAATCCAGGGGGACAAATCCTCCCCGTTGTGCTGTTGTTTTAAAACAGGACAGCTGGTATTGAGGTGACAGCGGTCTGCTAAAATGGAATAGCACAGCAGGGGGAACTGGCCTCACTTCCCATCTGAGCATTGTCCCAACAAACACAGTTAGATGGAAAGCACACAGCCAGTCAAGTTATTTCTATGCTCTGGAAATAACCAAAGTCTGAAAAGAAAGAAGAAGATACTAGAAATTTTACTCTGTGTTGTATAACAAGTTCTGGCTGGGTGGATGGACTAGATTTCATTCAGCTTTACAGCATGGATTGCTGAACATCATACAAAGTTCCTACAAACGATTCTCATGACACCAATATCTGAAAATCTTGTGCTGATAACTTTTCTTACAATTTCTGCCACAAATATTCCAACTAAATAAATTCTGAAAAGAAAAGAACAGGCTGCATGAATAAATGACTGACTGGGTCTCAGATCTACATAAAACCCACCTAGACCATCAGATGAAAAGGCATGCTTCCAGGGAACTCCTCATTTAACAAGTTTATCAAGATTCAGTGTATGGAACATGAGCACTTATCTCTTAGCCCACACTGAACCTTAAACTCTGATAGGGACTAAAACATGTGAGCTGTCATCTCACGTGTGCATCTTTTTCCTAGAGCACGCCAATTCCAAAGACTCGCTCTGATTCATCCACTTATGAAATGGATGGAAGATCTGCAGGATTTTACCAGGGTTATTTGGTATCTCTCACCTATCTGAAAACTGGTAACCCTGCTACTGCCCTAAAAAAATTTCAATTCTTTAGCTAGGTAGGCAAATATCTGAAAAATTATACCACAGCTTTTCTACCCTGTACTGACAAAACAGATGCAACAAAACTCATGTGTCTATTTCAATTCATGTTAAGCAACTTGTCACATGCCACACATAGTATATTTTTATTTATATGGAATCAATTACGTCTAAAGATGCTCTCTATGTGATTGCACTAAAAAATTACACTACTATTGATAGAGCATAGCAAGTGTTGGCAAATGTTTATTCTTTACTGATGAATCACCTACAGTCTCAGATCACAGCTGCATCGCAGTCAGTGCACTTAGAAGACACTGCACTATGGCTTCCCAACAGGTTACTTTAATCATGGAATCTGGCCACTGTCCCCAGAAATGCTGTCTCAAGTCTTGATGAGGGAGACACTAACAAGCTTTGCTGCCGTGTTTATTTTTATTTAAACTGCCTAATCACTCAACTAGTCCAGAGGAACTGGACATGTGAGGCTGCAAGCATTCAGATCTGGAAATGCTGGCCATGTTAAGGGTATTGTGTGGGTATGCACCATGGATGGAATAAAGCCTTATGGCACGTGTTACTGATGTGCCAACCCTCCGTGTTACACAGCCCAGATCTCCTATTAATTCCTCTCTTTTCCCTGGCTCTGGGCATTTTGTGCTGGCAGTATTTGTACTTCTAGTTTGATACACACTGACCCATACAATGATAGAGCCTATCCCACTCCTCCCCCAGAACGAAGCTGTGCTTTCAGCATTACCTGGCAACAGCTGTGACCAGAGACAGCCCATCCCCTCCGGGACTGGCTCCTCCCACCTGCACTAGCTGACCCCACTGAAAATTCCACTCAGGTTTAAAATAAGGTTCAGGCCAATAACACACAGCCCATGTTCCCAAGGGCCTGCCTGGATCTCACTTTTATCTGTACAAATTCCCATTCTCACCACCAGTGCAACTATCCTGACACAAACTGGCTGCAGGATCAGAACTTGGCAAGCAGAGCCCTCATTCCCAGGAATCATTCCCTGTTTCAAGTTACAAGGTCTCGCCCCTCCAAGGAATTTCTGAAGAATTTCTGAGTTCATTTCCAAACAAGAAATGCTCTACCCACGTCTTTTACATTCTACCAATACAGTGCCTTTCCCCTCTCATATTTTAACACTGGAGATTTCCTTTACTGTCAATTGGTCACTGATCATCAGAGATCTCCTGAGTAGAGGAGGACATTTCCCACTTGTCCTATCAGTGCTGCAAGTTAACACCTGCCACAGCAGCTTCAAGACTGATTTATCAATGGGGATGCTCAAGCAAGGAACTCGATATAATACATGTAACAGGTAATTAATGCTGAGGCCCTATCCAGGATCCGAGCAAGAGGTGAGGCAAATCTCTCTCCCTAAGTTGAAAACTACTGCAAAGATTACTCCTGCAAGATGTCTGAAATACAGACATATTTATCCTGCTGATATGGCTGATGAAAAGATTTTTAGAATTAATACAGGAAAAAAAACCCCTAAAAAATTCACTTTTGTAAAGGCTAAGCACAGGTCATTCCTAGGTCAGGTAGACCATAGCAATTGACCTTTTTTGAGCTTCTGTCAGATGGTGGGGAGGGAAGAGGAGAGACAGAGGAGATCATCTGACAGATGAGTCTCTCAACTTACATAGTACAGAGGAAGGAGTGGAGTGGGAGAGCTCAGACTCAAGCGATTGACTCTCTGAGTTTGCATTTCTCATGGACTTGCCCGCTGAATTGATGGAAAGAAACACAACATATGAACAAACAAAGATGAAGAGGTAGAGTGTGATCAGACTCCTCAGCAGGCACTGGCAGCAGGAGCGGCCTCTGGGGCACGGCAAGGGTGGTGACCAGTGGCATGAAGATGCAATGGAAGAGGAGGAGTGGTGGGTGGAACTCAACCTCTCCATGTCCTCCTCCTTTGTGATAGCTGTGTGAGGGTCAAGTACATGTGAAGGAAGAAAAAAAGAAGGCCAAAAGAAAAATAATGATAATTTAATTAGAAGCAGCAAGAACTTAGAAAATCTTTGAGCACACAAACAATGTTAATGATGTACTTTCAGGGGCAGTGTGGGTACCAAAGAACAGTTGTAAAGGTCGTAGGTGTGAGTGACTCTGTTCAGATGCCAGCGCAGATCTACCCCTGTGTCTGGTACTCAGATACAAAGGGCTTTGAAAGAGCTTTGGAAAAACTGTTCTTAGAAATTTGAATGATTTTTAAGGAATTTATATTCCAAATGAAATAGTTTAAACTGTTTCTTTCTACCGTTAAATCAAATTAGGCCAACAGGTATAAAATTAGTTACAAATACATTAAATATTTTGAGGCAATATACCTTCCAGATGTATTAAGCAGCACAGGTAAACCACAATTTGTCAAATCTGTAAGTGCCCTACAGCTCAGCAATTCCCCATTGCCAAGCATTATTCTTACTAATAAGTAATTGTTAATTGGTCTCTGGGGGCAAAAAGACACGGTGAAAATTTCACATCTCCTGTCCATTTAACAACTCACTTTTCTGAAAATCTATGGACAAAAATAATGGTGCTGTTCCATAGCATTACCTGAAAAATCAAACCCATATTACAGAGATGCTGCCCAATAGTTCCAGTCTCATTACTACAGGAAGAAGAAATCCTAACAAGCAACCCCAGAAGAAGGCATTGCCTACAGTCCAGTTTTTTCAGCATGTTCTTCCTGTCTTGTCCTGTCATATTTAGGAAGAATCACTGTCATGTAGATAAGCCCATGATCAATGGTTAATGTCAGAAATTTATCTTAGCAAGGAACCTGAACGACAGCTTCAAGTCATTTCAGACTCAAATGATGTAAGTAGCTTATTGCTTGAGTTATTAAAGCTCACTGTTGTTTGGCAAGCATTGTTTATATTAAAAGAAATATGTTCTAGTCCTGAAAGAGGTAGGTGTATATGTAAACAAGGCAAAGTTACAGACACTAAGATTTCCAGTAAATAAAAACTGAAAAGTAAGCCTGATTTTACTGTCTTCAAGGTAAACACCTGCCTTCAAAAGTGAAAACAGGGCAAGATCCTGACACGAGAGGGGAATGCTCTGTGCACCCCTGGCAGGAGGAGAATTTGATCCTGAGGATACATTAATGATAGGTGATGCAAGACATTTTTAATTGCCCCCTGCCTTAATGAATCCTAACGTTCGTAACACTCGGCAAGGACACGCACGCGCACCGGCTCCCACAGCGCACAGGAGACAGAAACGTGCTGGGGATGCTGCACCCCAGCACAGACCCATGGGAGCCACACCTCTGCAAAGAGGCTAATCAACCCCAAAGAACAAAGCCCCTGCTGCAGAGCTGGATGTTTGCAGCCCGTGTGGGCTGCTCAAAGGAAGGGGCCCTGGCCCTGTCTGTACAGCGTTGGGATACTGGGAACAGGATTAACCCTGGGAGGTGTGCATCACATGGCAATGCCATAAAATACACACTAATAGTACTGCCCAGTTAGAGCCACAGCCCCCTGCTCCTCCCCAGGAAGGACAGAGCCTCTTCCCATGCTCTACTCCATGCTGCAATGAAAAGCAAAAAGGTCTTAAACGTTCTTTATCATCTAAGGTGCAAAGCATTCCTTCTGGGTCTAAATGTGGTGACAAACACCCTGAGTCATCTTGAGCATACAAGAAGAACCTGGAGAATGCTCTCTCCTTCCTCTGGAGCAAATGGAGCAATCCATTTGCTCCTACCAGTATTTCATCTCTAGTGGCTGTTGCTGACAAGAGAACAGCTTTCTCACTGTTCTCCTACAAAACATACATCCAGGACTCAGGCTTGGTGTGGGGGGGAAATAATCTTCCCCAAGTGCTTTGCCAGAGCAGGAAGCTTGAGCTTGTATTAGGTGACAGGGATGCAAGACTGCCTATTCCCTGAATCATTCTACAAATTAGACCCTGGGGGCACTGTTAGCTTTAATTTATAATAAAACAGTATGAACAACAGTCTCCAGAGGAAAGATGGGAAGTGTGAGAGGAATACTAAAAAGTGAAAACCACACAAGTTCGTGAACAATTAATAACAGGGAAATTATATTTGTCTTTTAAATAAACAGAAAATTAAATCCCTGTACACTGCAGGGAAAGACACAAACAGGACCTCGTTCCTCAGACCTGTGCTTACTGCAAGATCTCCTTTTCTGGTTTGGGAATACCATATATTGTGGTCATCCAGCTTGCCCTGAACTATGATACTGCAGAATCATATAAAAGAATTAGGCAAATTATCTTCATTGTTGTTTCTTTGTATAATTGTATCCCCTGAGGTACAATTCTGTGTGGTAAGCTTCAGACAGAATTTTCTAAAAACCCTGCTCTAATAACACTACATTACATCATCACACAGAGGCCCTATAATTAAATTATTCATTTCATAAGCTTAGTTGTTAAACTACATCAAATAGTTTGAAGAAAGAAATACAAAGCATTATGATTAAAGGTAAATTACACTGTCTTTTCCAACACATCAGCTGCAGATCCCTATAATTGTTCTCTCCTTTCACAGTAACTCCAACCACCACCACTTTGTTGCATCCATTCTCCCTGTTTTACCCTTCTATCACCTCTGGCCCACATTTCACCAGCACATACATGTTGTTCTCTGAGGCCAAAAGCCAACTCATTTTGTCAATCAAAGACACACAAATCAAATACTCCCTTTTTCAAACCCTTTGCACTTGAAAACATAATGCTATTAAAATAGGTATGTGTAACATCACAGCATCATGTTTAGAGCAGGGAAAAATGGAAACAAATATTATCTGTGAAGCTACAAAAACGGGTTTATAAAAAAAGTTTTGATGTCAGTTTTTTAAAGAAAAAAGGAAGATTAAAATAAGTGTATGGACAGAACAAAAGGAAACCAAAAAAATTCACTGGCATCTGAACAGAATAAAACCAAAAATGGTGACATGAAAATAAAACACCCAAAACCAAACCCAAAACACAAATGGCATGCTAAACATAAACTAAGTAAAAGTTACAAAGCACTGACTTACACATTTATCATCTACTTCTATTATTACTGGAACTAATATCTTAGTCAAAAAGCAGTAACTTCATACACTTAATCCCAAAACATCATGGGAAATGGTGTTTTGGGAACTGAAAAGTTACAGTTAAGTCTCAAGCACATCAAAAGTAATTTCTTCTAAAAAGGAAAAACACTATTCTCTCCTAAAATTCATTAGGGGTTTCTGTGTTTAATGGCCTATTGAAATGCAACCACGAAACTCATGTTACTGCTTCTCCAAACATTTCCAGCACAAAATCATACCTTTCACATCCTCATCTTCGATGGTCGTGTTGGAACTCTCTGTTGATTCCTGTTGAGAAGTAAATATGAGTCAAATGTACAAAACAAGCCAAGCCTGATTTGCGTGCCTAGGAAAATGACAGGATTAGTTACAGGAGTCATGCAAAGCCTTGAAGCAGGGTGGGATGTCATTCACAAACAAATGGTCACACACTGATTGAGACATTTCCACCTGAAATGGATGTCAAACATTGCCATTCTCCACAGGAGGGAACAGAAACACAATTCCTGCACTCTGATGCTTTTACTTCACAGGAATGTACAGGAAAGTTTTTTTTCTTTAACATCCAACTCTACAAAGTCCATCTGAAATGTATGAATTACCTCAGCCAAGTAGGAGTGCTTGCCATTTTAAGCTTAGTGATTAAACCAACTGTGCAAAATAAGTCATTCCATTCCAATTCCACCTTCCAAATAGGCAGGCTTCCACAAGCTACAATTTACAACTGATTTCCTGCACGTGTGACTTACACATTGTATATTCAAATGACAGTGATCTGAAGCATATTGGATCAGATTATCTCATTTTCATATTGTTTTTTTTTTGTTTTTTTTTTAAGGAGTTGAAGAATTGATGGCTGTATGTTAAGAACTTTAACAAACTAAGCCATCTTTGTAGCAGTATTCTTCAACCAACCAGCCATGCAGAGGAATGACTCATCTATCAGACAGTTTATTCTTAAACCATCACACTTAAAAAGGCAAGGATATTGTATCTCAGTCTTTCCTTAATTACCAGAAACATGAAATATAATGGGCAAATTCAACAGGGCACTGTCAAATCTAACAGCTGCAGAGAGCTGGAAATTTTTAAGCTAGATTTTTTTTTTTATCTCTGTACTTTCTTGAAAAGTAGAATTCTTTTTTTTTTTAGCTCAATACCAAAAAAGATTAACTGATCTGTTTTTATCTGAGAAAGAAGACAGGACTGGTATTGTATTTAATTCTTTAAAGGCTTTTACAATTACATAATGAAAGGTAAATTTGCCAGTGCCCTTCATTTACTGTGTCCTCACAAGGCTGAGCCAAAGGAACACTGAAGAGGGCAAATGCATTACCCAGACCTTCCAAACCCAAATGTGCAGTGATAAGTCAAACTAGAGGAATTAAGTCACACACACAACAAAACTGAACGAGCCACCATGCTGCCCCTGCCCTGGCTGTGTTAGACATTCCACTCTGCACGGACGTATCATGCTCTAGCACTTCAAACATTAGATAAAGTACTTACAAGTGAACAAAAACCTCACACAAACATGAGCTGTAAACACCATGCAAAGCTCACAGGGCAGATGTAGCCTCTAACACTGAAGCATCCACTCCAGTTGCCATACTACAAGGATCAGTCTTTCAGATAAATTTAGGAGGAACTCTCCGCATTAAGGGGTTTGTTTGTTTGTTGTGACCTTTTGGGACATTGAGTATCTCAGTTGCTGAGATTAAGTAATACAATCAAGTAGATGTAGTCATGCCAATATTTTATCTGGGTTTTCTGGGCTTTAGTGGACTTCAGCGATAAAGATCAGCCTGCTGCTCAAACACAGGCTGCTGGTGGCCTATGAGTTTAAACTTGGGGAGCTCCAAGAGTAGTTACATGAAAACACAAGTTCTGTGTTGGACAGATGCAGGGGACATAGAGGACTGGGACACACAAGCACAACACACACCATCAGCACTTCCATGCTTGAGGAATGTCTGCATGCGTTATGCCGTCACTCAGATCCACTCCTCCTCTTATGAAATAACCACAGGGAGTTAAGACTAGATAAATGGGATGTGAACTAAATCAGCACTGCAAACAGTGAAATTCTTGTTGAAGCATCAATTCTTTTCAGGAAACCTAGGAACACGTGTTAATGTAAATGATGGTATTTCCTGGCCCTTTTCAAGTCCATGCATGAAAAAAACAAAACAAAACACGTTTTAGGGATCAGCTGCCAGACGCAAACATCACAATACATGAGAAAAAGAAAAGAGCATGAAGAAAACATGTAAAAATCAAAAGACCTCTTTGTCACTTGAAATGTGAAATTTTTTGGCAACTGCCCAGTGATGTTATGGAAGAAAACCAAAGTCCTGTGCAAAAGACACGTCACGACACAGTGTATAAGCATGCTGAGAAACAGCAAATGGAATAAACGGAAATGACATCTTTGTCTGAGGTGATGACTGCACGTAAAACTTGCCGGGATCACCTCACCACACTCTGAGAACAGCACTCTTAGGTTTCCTTCAGACTGCAGCATTTTTGGCTGAAATGAGACAGACCCCCTGCTCCCCGGGCTGGGCTGCACAGGGCACTGAGCTCTGCCATTGCTACCGACTCCCCCAAGAGCTTCAGGAGCTCAGAAGCAGCAGGACACACGCAGCAGATGGACACAGATGAAAACAGGCTGGAGATTCACTGGGTGTACAAATGCAGGAATGAGATTTTCCTTCACAAATTCTTGGAACAGCCCTATTGTGCTGCGGAATATTGGATGGAATATGTGGGGTGGAAAAGCAAGATGGAGTTGATTCTTTCTGAATACCTTATTTCCATCAGGGTTGTGGATTACTGTAGTTTGGGGCTCCTGAGCGAGAACAAAATAAAGAGAGAAAGAGTTCCCGTTGGTAAATACATTTTCATTGGTGTGAGGGAGTGCAAGAAGAGCCAGCTCACAAATGCTGAACACTGACAAGAGTTAAAACAAATGTTAACTGTCGCCAGGGGGTGAAACTGGATGTCTCTAACACAGATTTCCTCAACAGCAAGCCAGCAAAAAAGGCCATTTCACCTAATGCAGCGGCATGCAGAGACCTTATTCAGGACCAGGGTGTGCAGGGCTTTGAAGCTCTGGGGACCTGCAGAGGCTCTTCTGGATGAGAGCAGGCCAAATGATCTGTGGGCTTTCCTGTCTGAACCTGGACAGGCAGGATGGCCACAAATCTTTAAGCTTTAACAACTTCATTTCTTTAATCATGTTTGCTTGTATTAGCAGGAAGTGATCAAATTGAAATACAGTGCAATTGATAAGGATTAAGGATGACTACCCCTAGATACCACTGTGGTTTGGAATGTGTGGATTGCCCTCAACTCCTGCCTGGGCAGAGCTGCATAAAACCAAGTGAGAGAGATCTTCGTGCCATTTAAAAGTGTAATTTCCCCCAGTGCTTTAACTTTAAAAGAAAGGTCCAATAATCTTTGAAATGGCAGCTAGCCAGCATGCTTTCAGCATGGGCCATTGGGCACTGCTCTGTCTGGAGCAGACTGCCATAAACTCCTGCATGCAACCTGCTGACTCGGCCTTAGGAAGAACTTACTGCATGCCTCAGTGCCAGCTGCCCAAAAAAATTGCAGAGGAAAAATGCTTTCAAATTTGTGTGAACTACCCCATTTTCAAAGTTTTATATGCATGTGGGAAACAACAAATCACAACACGAGGTACTTTGGCACTGGCATTTGCATTGCTGAGCCCCGTGATACACAGGTGCCTTAGAAATAGGGCTATTAATAAAAGCCAGACTGCAGTAAACATCCAAGAACATCACTTTGATTTGTAATATGCCCTTAGCAGAGCTTATTAATGAATAATATCTCCTGCTGATTTAAAAGGAAGAGAAACAAGCAAAATGTTTAGCTCTAGATGCCTCTTGATCCCAGAGAAGTCTTGCAAAGTCCTGCTGAGTTTAAGGAAATATGGAATGAAAATCTGAATAAGGTCTGTTTTATGGCAGCCTAGTAATAATCCTGTTAGCTCTCCTGGATGTCAACACTTGAACTAAGACAAAGCCGAGAAAATAACAGAGCTGATTTTAAAAGATTTTGTTGGTGCAAAAGGTTAGCATTAGAAGGTGGCAACAGTCATCAGGCAAAGAGCTAAGAGCAACACCAAGCGCATTCTACTCACTTTCTGGCACAGCATGCAAAAAATTCAGCTACGGTTACAAATGCTACGACTCTACCGCATCCAGCTTCCATTTAACATTTTCTGTCAATAAACACGCTCTAATGGGATTCCTCACAAAAAAAAGACAGCATAATTCAAACAAAAAGGTTTTCCAAAACCTGTTTTTAGAAAGCAAACAGAGTAAATGCATGAAAAAGCAAAAAGGAGGAGAAAAAAAAAAAAAAAAGGAAGAACAAACAGAAGACAGTCAAAAACTTCCAGACAGCATGAGAAGGAAAATTCCAGGTATACCAGCGCCGGGGTAGGAATATTTTCCTTGGGGCTGGTTACCACGTTGGTTTTGTTGTTTATCTGTAGGTATGCAGAAAACAGAAACAGACAGGCCTTAGAACTCGCGGTAGGCACCGTATCTATATCTCTGCACACAACATCTATAGACAGGTATCGCTATCTATAGATAGATATAGATATGGAAATAAAGAATACAGAAAGATGAACTTAGGAACTTGCAGGAACACTGACACTAACTCCGGGAGCCGGCCGGCAGCTCCTCCCCAAGTGCTGCCAGAGCCCTGCACCAAGGTCTAGATAAGGGATGGATGAGTTGAGCTGAGACATTTAGCAGAGAGCCCTTAAGTAGCAGCTAAGCACGTCTAAGAAGAATCAAGAATTAATACGGCAAAGTCCTAAATAGTCACTGCCATTTCGTGACATGCAATGCTGTTAGGTCATTGCACCCAACAGTTCCTTACTTCTCATGAATTATCCCTACCATAAATAACATCTGAGTATTTGCAGCGCTTCAAGAATCTGTCATTTGTTCTACTGGCTTCTGATTCCACTTTGGAATAAATGTGACTGATGCTAGAAAAAGACTTGTGCCCCTTGAGCTTTTTTGGTGCTGTTTTTAGCAGAAAATCACTGGCAGCTTCTCAGTGCTGGTACTGCGACTCGGAAGCACAAGGTCTCCCGCCATGGTACCTGCAGTCTGACTCCAGCCGTCAGCATCTCTGTGTTTAACTTTACAGGTCCTCAAGGTACCTCTTATGCTTAGCACAGTGCTGTTCCTCCTGGCTTTTATCTGTACAAAATGTTAATTCAAATTAAACTGCTCCGCAGGAAGTTTCAAAGTAACTGATCCTTTAAATCCATGTTTTAAGATTTAACTTTCATCAATACCATGGAGTATGGGAAGAACAGAAATACTGAAAATAATGTAGTGAGCCACTTTTTACATGCACTAAGCAGCAAGATTCAAGTATTGTAAAACTGTTTTAAAAGATGTATTCTTTCCTCTCTCAATAATGAGGAAAAAAAAATTATGTACATTTTGGTCATATCTAATTTTTACAAGGGTGGTCCAAAGCATCATGCAGAACTAGGTATAAAGTTACAGATGCTCTGAAAAGACTTTAATCCAAAAAACCAAGTTCTACCGAACCTTCTAGTCATAGTACTTATTACTAAGTGTGCAAAGCAAAACCAGAAATGCCTGAAATTGTTTTGTTAATGGATTCTCCTAAAAATGTAATTAACTTTACGGAATGGAAAGAAATGAAATTCACAGACTCCATGTCCTCAGCACTTTATGATGATTATTTTACTTTGGGCCTGGCATGGCAGCTGACTTGTGGTTTTCAGGAACTGAGCCTGCAGCTGAAGTGAATCTTACTTAGGATCCGTTTAAATTATGGAAATGTCCACAGGATTTGCAGTAATGGATAACAGACTGCACATTTTCTAATTTTTACCCAGCATTTAACTGGCTTTGAAGAATATGAAGTAGTTTTGTTAATCAGGGAACATTATGTAGACACTAAATGTTATTTAATAATACTTGTGATAGATAATATTTTCCCATATAGAATAAAAATAATTTTCTTTGATTTAAAAGCAAAGTTCATGATGCTCTACAGCAGGAGGATGAGGAGCAGTTATTTTTTAAACAAAGGTCTTTGTGCAAAAATTGTCACTAAGAGAACATATGAGTCACTGTTGAGTTGCAATTGATTATGCCCTGACTTGGCTTACTTATTGCCAAATAAATATCATTTCTCTATGCACAGTTACAGCTGTAAGCTGTAGGATTGTCTGAAGTCAGGACAGGGAGAGAACAAACACCTTTGTGCATTAAGTCTTTCATGGGGAGATCTAAGTATTGGCAAGTATTTTACTTGCTTTAGTATTTATGGGATTCTGAGATGGACAGAACCCTCAACTCCTTACTCAGGAAAAAACTTGAAAGAAAACCCCATCCATTTCAGTAAGTGAAAGTTCTACTGGAGATCTGTAGAAGAGTGGGAACACAAACAAGGCTGCTTGACAGCAGACTAAATCTTCCAAGCAAGACAAAAATTGCATATTGAGTTGCATAACTACAGAATCATATTTTTGTGTCAGTGTAGTCATTGAGAGACTAGATTGAAAAGACCCTAGCAAAAAGCAAATAGACATAAAGGAAAAACATAAGGAAAGAAATGAAGATTTCACCAGATTTCATATAGTTCTATTCAGTAGCAGCTTAATACAAAAACTCAAGTGGTATCCCAAAGGAGTGCTCTTGGTTGAATACATAAGGAAAACAGGTTACTCAAAGTTCAATTCCAATTTTGCCTGAGTAAGGAGAGCAGACTTTGGTCCATACTCCCTTGTTGAAAGCCCTATGAAAATCAACAATATTCATTACAGCTACTGCTGAAAACAGCAGGAAACCTATTCAAAACTTCTTCAGTGTGATACTGAGAATCCAGCACTCATCAGGAAGAGAGAGAGAGAGAGGGAGCGTGATTCAAAACACAGTTATTTCTTCCACGTAAACAGAACTTGGTAAAACCCTTTGAAACTTGGCAGGAAAACACCAATAAGCTGTACATGTTTTCTCTCTCATAGAAAGAGACATTAATCTAGGAACACATGGTGCATCTTGCAGGTACTTTTAATAGCAGAGGGAAACCACTCCAAAAGGATTACAATATTGTCATATGAAACAGTTCCTTCAAAGCTGATTTGTGCTTAACCAGTGTCCTCCTGTTTGTTGTGAAGAGAACACACTTTTTATTGTTCCAGCACTTGCCAAAAGTCCCTTTGAGGTGTGACAGTAGTGCAGGACAGACACACACGCACTCCAAACAGCTGGGCACAACTCTAGGATCCTGATTGGCCTTTTTTCCATAGAATGTGAAAATATTTTACCAAATAAGGCCTGTATCTTTAGGCTTTACTTTTCACACGCTACTTCCAAAGAGTCAACGCACACTTGAGGTTTGGCAATAACCACACTGCACCTTCCCAGCGCCCCTCCTTTGGATGCTGTGGCTCCTGTCACTGGAATTCTGCATTCACCCAAGGAACAGAGGATTTACCTACAGAACTGCACGGCTGCTCGCACCTGACCAGCAGTGTTTGCTTTCCAAGGAGAGCTGGCTTCCCAGGGAAAGGTGTGGATGAGGGCCCTTTGCCTTCTCTCTGCCAGCAGCAGCAGCAGGCAGAGCCCATCCTCACGAGCACCTCCAAGGTCACATTCAAAACCACCATGAACAGCAAGAGAGGAAGTTACCGTGCGGGGTCACGGAGGCCAAATGAACACAAGACTGGAGAGTAGGTTGAGGAGGAAGGAAAGTTATTGAGACTGTCAGCTGGGACATCTTGGGACACAGCCCTGAGCTGCGGAGCAAGCTAGCTGGGAAACTAGTGTGGGAAGGCTGGGAAATTGGCTTTTTTACTCCTGAGCATTTAGCATGGCATCTTGGGCTACAGTGACTCAATTAATGCATTACTGTATCACTGTGCAACTGGTATTGTGTTACATTTTACAATATTAATATTATTAGCTTTTAAAATAAGGAGGTTTTAAAAACAAAGAGAAGGCTGTTACAAGATTACTATTTGTTACTATTCTTATTTACTAAGAACAGCTGCATTGGCTGATGTTACATCTACTTTTTTGGCTTTTTATGTCCCCAGGTTAAAAAAAAGCAAAGACTTGTTTGAAAGAATGGCTGAACAATTCACTGTGGATGGCATATAGCAACTGCAGCCTTAAAATTCACAAGGTTGTACTTTAAAGTCTTGCAGTTCTCACAGTAAGTTAACAAAGCTAAATGCAACTGTTTGATTTCTAAGTGTGAACGTTTCACAGGAGGAAAAAAAATCTGTCGATAAAGATCCTCACCATCATCTGAACACTCGAACTGGACTTCCTTTTCTGAATTGACCAGTCAGAGAGAAAGGAAAAGAAGAAAATGTGACTGGTTGGATTTGCAGCATCAATGCATGGAGTACAGCATATTTCTCTTTTGGCTTTTTTTCTTTTTTTTAATACAAAAAAGACAGCTACAGCTGTCTTTTGGAAGGGGTGGAAAAATGCTACAGAGTATCTCAATAATAGCATCTCAACAACACCAACAAACCAGACCTCCCCAGATGTACATTTACTCCCTTTGCTCCACATGACCATGCAGACTACTAACAGCAGATACATAATATGTGCTGAAAACCAAAGAACTGAATCCCATCAGGTGAAATGTAGGCAAAATTTTGGCAACAATTGTTTCCCACATTATATTGAAATTGCGATAGAACAAATAGCATCGTAGACCTGTAGGAGGAATGATATTTAAAAGGAAAACTGGTCAGAGAGAGTGCATAAATTTTATCTATTCCACAATGAAACATGGTCAGGGTTTTCCAGCAGAGATAGAATTATTCCAAATGTGTGTTTCTCCATGTGACTGGGATCTCCACTGCTCGGCAGTGAGAAGCAATGCAATGGTACTGTACTCATTTCTTTGTAGGTCAGGCTCAGGATTTTTTGATTTGAAGTGTGCATTTGTCAGACAGCAGGCACAAATACACTGTGAATCTGGTATTTAAGCAAGTATTTATAATGTTTTGTTAAACTAAGACGTTAAGATTAAATAGAAATTTAAAATTCAGGTCAAAGACACCCTTCTGAATAAACACACAGAGCACAGAAGAATATCTTTTGAATCTTATAAGGAAAGCTTGAAGCATATTAGTCTTTAAAGGTCCTCTGAGGGAAAAAAAACCCAAAGTACGTCTTCTGCTCAATGGGATTTTGTTTTCCTTTTTTTTTTTTCCCCCAAGTATTTATGCAGAACGTTCATTTGTGAAGCATCTCTCCTCCTGCAGGGTCTGGTGATGGGAGAGCAGGAGCTCTAAATCATGTACGAAAGCTGCCAAAATGTTCCCTTCTTAGCAAGGTCTCTTAGTCAGGATGAGCTGATCTGAGACAGTAAACCCCTCAAGTTCTGCCAAATATAGCAAGTACATCTGGCAGAACACACCTCATGTGGAGCCAAGCCTACACGTACACTTTTGGTCTTCCACGAAATCTAATGGAAAGTCAAGGGGAAACAGACAGGCAACAGAGCTGCACATAAACCCTGATGCCTAAAAATCCCACCACCAAAGCATTATTTACAAGTTAATTGATAATTCTGAGTCATTAATTACATAGTCATTCTTCATTAAAAAAGCAAGGAAAAGCATTTTCTCCAGTAGTTTTCTATCTTCTGCTTACTTAATGCTGGCTTTTCAAGTTTTTGTTTTATATCATCTCTAAGTTTCAGCTACTAACTTGAACCACTCCAAACAGACAGTGAGAAGACTTACTAACAGAATCTATGGAGGAAAGAAATAGCAATAATCAATTCTAAAACCTGGCAGAAGTTACAGACAGGTGGAGACTAAGAATATATCTTTGAAATGGAAAGCAGGTGTTTTACCTACCTTAACTCCATCCGGCTTTTTCAGTAAACTCTTGGCTGCTGTAAAATGAGACAAATAATTTCAGTGTCAGATGTTTCTCCTGAGGTCAACCAGCTGTGCAGCAAACCCCCAGTGCCTCCCTGCTCCAGGTATGTTCTCAGCTTTTATTTCTCCCTTTTGTTTCTCTGAGCATGGGGAATGAAATCTTTAGGAAACCACCGGTCCTTAGGATTATCAAAAAACTCTTTTTCCATTGACTAAAGCTGTAGGTTGACTGTACTTCTACAAGGAGAGAGCTCCTTGGGTGGCAGAGAGGAAATGAAAGCAGGGTGAGTGCAAAAGCAGCAGCTTTGGCTATAGCCATTTCCTCAATCGCACTGTATTTCTATTGGATGATAGGGATAGTTTGATATGACTGTAAAGGTATTGTTCTGACGGCAGGGACTTGGACCAGGTGTCTGCAGAGCCCACTGGTACTTCAGTGATGGTACCAATATGCATAAAGCCCCCGTGGGGACTTCACCCCTGACAGCATCAGCCTCCTTGCGTGAAAGGGCAGCCGAGTTGCAAGGAAGAAAGGAAGGACGATTTGCTAGCGAAGGGTTGTTTTGGAGGGTTGCTGCCTGTGAGGCAGTAATACCAAATTCTAGGCTTTGCTTCAGCTCCTAATGAAGAAAACATGCTATTTTCTGAATCACGTTGCACACTGATCAAATTTCTTCAAAATTTCATTTGCCATAATGTTATTCATGTGCCAGACTTTAAATTTCTCCACTTAAAACTGGCATCAAATAATTCGGCTTTACTAAATTTGGAAGGCTAACGTGCAAACAAGCACAGCCCAGCTCTGAACCTGAACACATTGACAGCAGAAATACTTGCTGGCTGACCTACCAAATCCATATAAGCTATTCACTAAAGCGTAAATGCTTCATGAATCACTGCCAAAGACTGGAAGAATAATAAATTACACAACAAGCCTGCCGTTATTGAGGTTTTATTGTTTTTTATGACCCAATCTTCCCATCAGAAAGTGCTCCACAGCTCAAGTCATAAGAAATTGGTGCTCTATATATAAGGGAGAGAGTCCCAACATGGAGCTCCCATCTTTACTGGCATCCTTATATTGACAAAACCCCCAAAACTCCAAATCAATTGGACCTTGCATGCCCAAGGCTGCTCAGACTGGCTGAGGATACAGGAGTTACTGAGTATG
The DNA here is from genome assembly GCF_027477595.1 of Haemorhous mexicanus. NCBI lineage: Eukaryota > Metazoa > Chordata > Aves > Passeriformes > Fringillidae > Haemorhous > Haemorhous mexicanus. Next base: position 2,676,185 of record NC_082344.1, read on the forward strand.
TGGTTTACCTTTAAAGCTAAATCTTGTAATTATTCTTGTGGCTTATTTTTGAGCTACATCTGCATTAAGTGCCCATTTTACAGCACAGAAAATGTAGAATCACCTCAGCAACTGTACAGAAATGACTAATGTCCATTATTGGGTTGTTTACATGACATAAACCCTGGAAAGTGAAGCCAGGTTGATGTTTCTAACTTCATTAACATATCAGCCCTCCAAATGCATTAATAACTGTGGCCATCAGCCAACACTACCATTAGACCTCCCACACAGCCACGTCTTACAGCTAAAATGAACAAAAATAAGTTTGCCTGTATTGTGCAGCAGTACCACTGCATGTTTTTATTTAAAGAAACATGAACGTAAATATTGAAACCAAATTGTTCTCCACATCCTTTGGAGATTGGACTCTCCCTGTGGCAATGTGTGCTCTCAGGACCTGAGGCAAGAGGGCCTTAGATTTTACATTACCACAAATATTGTGGGCACTCCATTACCTTCAGGAATTTATTTAGGGAAAGCAAAGGGAAGGAGATATTTCTGAAACCTAAGGACAAAAAACCCCAGAAGTTAATAGCTTTCAAAGCCAGTTTTATACCCTTAGCCCTTACAAAAATATGGGAAAACATAAATTAATTCTTACAGACTGCTGTAGGTCCTTTCACTAAATTTGTGCACAAAACTTCTGAGTTCTTTTGATGCTTGACAAGGACTATGTGTTCTATGCAAACAGTCAAATGAGAGGCAGTAAAATGAGGGCACCACAAGCAGTAACACCGAGTATTTCTTGTGTCCCTCGGAGTGTGCCCAGCACGGATTGCTACGCGCTGCTGCACCTTACAGGACACATCCCACCACTCTGCTGCCTTTGGCTGCAATGGATTTGTAACAGTATTTGGATTCATCTTTCTTTAATCATAGATATTGCACACAAATCAAATATTGCGAGAATTTGCAGGAGCAAAGCAATCAGCATATTCTAAATTAAGCCCACAATGAGAGATTTCTTGCAACTACAAGCGAGAGCTAAAAATAAAACCTAAGGCAGTGCTACTAGGCCAGAAAGCAGACTGGAAACAAATGGCTTGTGACAGCATGGAGAAATTAAAGTGATTGAGGACAAACAGCAGCTTGGACTGAGAAGAGAAAAAAGATGTTCCTTTCACGTGCTGAGGGTCTTACCTCACAAGAAATACACATTCCACATAAAAGGAAGAAAAAAAAGGAAAGTAAAACACTTTTATAACCACATTATTATGGACAAATGACCTTCATTAGCATGCTTGGCAATGAAATACAATGAATAAAAAACCAAAAAAAAATAAAATGTCATCAAGAAAAAAACACGGGTGGCTATGGTGTAAAACAAGAGATGTCAGGTGAAAAAAACCAAAAAAGCCAAAAACCCTGTTTGCTTTTCATGCCGAAATACTAATTAAAAACCACTTCAACTTTTTTTTGTTCATGGAAGTTGAATTTGATCCTTACATATATGGACAGTGACAGCTATGAAGAGGGATGAGGAATGATTTGTTTGATATTTAACCGTAATTCATTTTTACAAGAAGCACAGCCTACAGCCTTCCCACCTTTTAAATTAATTGGCAGACACTGGAATTGTTTAAGCACTAACTCAAGGTAATTGAGATGAGTGTGGTCCTCTGTGTTTAGGTGTGTATTAAAGAAGGGAACTTAACTAAGAAAGAAATTGTATTTCAAGTACTATGCAAATTGAACAAGTTGTTCTTGCATTCGTGATTATGTAATTTTTTTGGATGAGTCAGTGCTTATTATTATTCGAAACATGCCCAGAGCACTATCATGTTTTTGTCTGTACAGTAATTTATGTTACACTCCAATAGTTACATCACAGAGTAGGAGGATATGTAAAATTACTGATTTTTAAATCTGGCGTTCTATTTCACTATTCACTGGAAATCTCAAATGGCAAAATGAAAAACTCAACACAGCATCAATATTCTGGCAATTCTACTACTTTGGACAATTCTAACTCTGCTAAGAGCAATTTTAGCTTTTGCTATTAGAGCTTGTTTAGTGTAAGATCTAAATCTCCAGAGCCATCAGGACAAAACTGTTTCATGAAGAGGAAACAACTCTTCTTACATCCAGCTAGGCACTGCTGGGCATTAGAAAGAAAATGGGGACTCATGTCACTACATTTCTTACTCCTTACTCCTTAGCAAAGCAATAAAGAAATGAACATGTACTGATGATATTTTTAATACAGGATGCAACAGAATCATGGAATGGCTTTTCACATATATGAAAAAGTGTAAGCTCTAAATGTTGTTTGGTGATACTTGGCATGTGGAGCTATATGCATAACTTTCAATTTGCCTGCACCAAAACAGGCACGACAATGGGTCCTGTCTTTGACAGCTAACCATCAAAAAGCAGGGAAGGAGCTCAAATTCTACAGAAAAATCAGACTGCCACCTGTAAGAGAATTTTTGGCCCAAAGACATTAAATTCTTGTCTGCTTCATCACAAAAAATAACAAGATATATATTTCACTTGGACACTCCTGAACGAGTCCTGTTTGGACCTCAGCCTTCACAGACATTAAAATATAAAGACTGCATCAATCTGGAGCTCAATGAACATACCTGAGAAATTCCTGGTAGCCAGCATTGTTGTCAAAATGGCCCCCTGTGTACACACACATGTTCTCAAATTAGCATCACACTTGTGTAAAACTCCTAATGCCAACACAACACAACAAAAAGGAAAATACACGAGTAAAGGGCACTAATTACTGAATTAACCCTGAGAGAATGGATTATCTGTGCACTTCCTCTCAAATGCCATGTCATGAGTGCATAAATCATAATTTAATCCTTATTACACACCTATCAGCAATCTTGATATCCAAATGTTTACCAACTGTCAGTATGTAATGCACAAGCCTGGAGTATTCAGAGGCTCAGCAATTATTCAAAATACATAGATTAAAATGAAAGAGACTTTACTATTGTGCTTAGATTCTTTTTTTAAAGGAGGATTAGGAGCTTATTTGTAATGTTCACCTTAGACAAGTTCACATCTGCAAAGTTATCATGTCTGGCCAAGAAAAAACAAAGCATAATTCAGAAGAATAACCTTAAGGATTTTCCTTCAAGAGCACACCTTTAGTGTGTCTAAACACAGAGGATTATTATAGTTTTGAATTATAAAAGAAAAGCCAAATTCTATTCACTTTCATGGAAATTTTAAGATCTTCAAGCCAAAAGCTGATTTTCTATCAATAGGTCATTTAAGAATAATATTTAGAGAAACTCTGCACAGAGACCATTTGTTTTGCACACTGAACACAAGCACAGCTTTTCTTTCTTACCTTTAGTTTTCTTCTTGCATTGAATTTCTTCAAGCAATCTACAGTCTCTTGTCTGTGCATCATAGAGGCAACAGTAGAACGTTGCTGAGAAGAAGAAAATAATTATTGTAAGGCACCCAGCCAGCTGTTTATGGTTTGTTTACTCTATAACAAACATATTACAACCCATGGTCCCCAACTTGGGCCTAATTTCTACCTTGTCTGACTAACCCACTGTGCTCCTTTTACTCAGCCTCTTCCACGTGCAAAGTCCACTTGAAAAATCTTGGTGTGGAATATACTGAAAACAGGAGAAAAGTCCTTGATCCAGGAACAGAGGCAGCCTCTGCTACCTGCAAATTGACTTTTCAGAAGTCCCTTAATTCCCTGCCTGCACATTTCATGCTTATCTGAATGATTTCAGGGAAATGAAGATGCAAAGCATTATCTAACTCAAAGTTACTGTCCTGCACTTTCTTCTCGCTGAGAATTTAAAATAACACTCTAATTTTCGCTGAGAACGTTCTGCACAACACAGTCAAGGCAAAGGAGATAAATTTGCAAAAAATCTTACCCCAAGCTGAGATAGCTATAAATACAGACCACTATTGATTGTATCTGTGTAATTATAATTTAACAATTTATAGTTACACAGCTGCATGAACAAGAACAGAAGTTATCCTCTAAACACACTCACTTCATGCTGAAGCAAACCATAAACTGATCTGTCTGCCAAGAGATTGGGTTGGACCTGTGGAAATTACTTACACAGATCCATGGATGCTTTAGTGCTTCTGATGCTGTGATACGTTTGGCTGGGTTGATGGTGAGCATTTTATTGATAAGGTCTTTTGCTTCAGGAGTCACCGTGTCCCATTCTGGTGAGGGGAACTTCAGAAAAAAAATACACACATGTATATTGTCTTGTACAATCTTTACACAATTTTACCTAAGGATCCACTACTGGATTCAAATAAGAGCTTAAAAATTATAAGGCTCTGGCCTTTACCTCATCATCATTTACCAACTACCTAAATCTTGTGTGCTTAACATAATGTGATCGGATGATGTTGCAGAATACCTACGCCACCACCTCATCAGTTCTTAGCTTCTCCCTCTAGGAAACTCCCTCCTGGAAGTACAATTACAAAGAACTGAACAGACAGAGTATGGTACATACATCATAAGCACCAGCCTTGATCTGCTGGTAAAGCCTGTGCTGGTCTTCATCCCAGAAGGGAGGGTATCCCACCAGGAGGATGTACAGAATGACTCCTGCAGAAAATTCACACCAGTGTTAAGGGCTTTCAAGGAACAAACTCCAGAAATGAATTTTGCACCTAACAACCATGTAAAACAAAGGCTCATGAGTATCATCCCAGCCACTGGGATGGGAGAAACACTGCCCCTTCAGACTGGGGGAAACAGGAGAAGTGGGGTTAACAAGGTAACCTCTTGTGGAAAACACGGACAATAATAATGAGCATTTGACATCAGATCAGGAACACTAGAAATGTGTATCTAGCCAGAGAAAATTCCATGATTCTGGATGCTCTAGGAAAACGCATTTTTTAACTTATGGCTTCATCATGGCTTATGCTGGTGTCTGCAAGATTGTCTTATAACTATTCTCATGCAAAGTGAATTTGGGAAACTGAAATTTCTCTGCATTTGGTCAATAGGAAATTGAAAAGACCACCTGCTAGTCTGACAGAGATGATTCCCTCTGACTGAAGAAAAGTGTTTTCATAGACACAACCACATAGTAAGTGTGGGCAGAAGTGAAATAAGGAAACCAGCCCCTGTTCTCAGCTGGGGAGCTGCCACTTGCCAGTGCCTCAGAACGCAGTTTGGAGAAGTGGATGATAAAGCAATTGTTCTGCCCTCCAGTTCAGAAAACATTTAATTTTGTGGTTTATACCTGCAGACCAAATTTCAGGCTCCTTGTGAACCAAAACTAATGTCCAGCTCACTGTATGAACTGGTGTGTTTACTAGCTAATGAGGCATCACACACCTGCAGCTATTCTTTGAATACTCTTTCAAAGTGTGTTGTGTAGACATGGCCAAGAATGACATGATAACAGAACTTAGCAAATAATTTTTAAAAAAAGAAGCTTGTAGGGTAACAAAAAATCCAATGACCTCTACTAGAAATTAATACTGAATTTTATAATAATAATTACTGAATTTTATTATATTATGCATCTTTTCTGATGCACAATATAATCCACCCTGGATATCATTTCTCACCCTTAAGACACTTTACAGTGGACTGAATATGACTTTCAGAACAACTTCTTACCACATGCCCACATATCCACAGGTTTTCCATAAGGATCTTTTCGTAACACTTCTGGAGAAAGGTATCCTGGAGTACCAGCAAAGCCTGTCAAAAGGCAAGGCAACTCTGGTCAAAACCTGTAAGTGCTCTGCAAAAAGCAAGTGACTCTCATCTCAGCTGACAAGAGCCAGGACAACATTTCCCAAGCCAGGGACACAAACTGCTGCATTTGCCCATTTGTTTTTTATGGCACATGATCCAGAGGTAGTGCTGACATTATGGGGGACCAACTAACAAAGCAGAGGGGCAGCCACTGTATCCTGTTTGTAAGTAGATCTATGTTGCACAAAATTAGAGCTACATCTAATCTGATCTTTCCACTGCAGAACTCATTTCTGCCAAGTCATTCCACTTCTGGAAACCTCTTAACAAAAGTTTACAGGAAGCATCTCTGAAGCAATCTGGCCTTTAAAATTTATATGCTCTTCATCCTTTATTCATCACCAGCAGTGATGCTTCTCTGAGCAAAACTGCAGAAAGTAGGTATAAACATAACTTTTCTTAGGACACTGTAACACATAAAAACTTAATGACCATTAACAGTCTGCACCATTTCAGTGAGTACTCTGCTCTTTCAGGCATCTTGGCCTACAATAAATGCTGGAGAAATCTTGAGAGGTGAGAATTTGGTGACTTTCATGAAGGACCACATGCCATTTGTGCAATATCACCCTGGATTCCACAAAACTCATGAGAGACTGTGATAACATAGAAAGTGTACAGCTACAGAAAAAAAGAAGCCTTTGCCCCTCAGTCACCAATTACTTGGGAGTGGGAGGAGGAAATGAAGGAACACCTTTTTAAATTCTACTGAGAAAAGAGCTAAAATATGGTCATGAAAAAGAAGCTTGTTTTTTGCAGGCTCCTGATATGGAAGCTATGAATTGTTAAGGAGTACTATCACACAGGAAACACATCTTAAGCTCCTTAGAGAAGCTGAAAAATAGATGTTCTAAGTAGCTTTAAATAGAGTGCTGTTTCTTATCCCTTCTTGGGTGCAGTGCTCATTTGAAAGGGGAAGCAAAGTCGTCTTGAGTTTAAAACTTACCACAGCTCAATGAACATTACTGTGCAAGATTTGAAAATAAACTCTAAAGCAAAAATAAGTATAGTACTTAGCTAACCTTACCTCTCAATGAAGAAACAAAATAGATCTAAACTGAAATAACTGGTACACAGTTTTAGTACACAGAACCACAGAATGGTTTGGATTGAAAGGACCTTAAAAATCATCTTGTTCCAACGCCCTGCCATGGGCAGGGACACCTTCCACTATCCCAGGTTGCTCCAAGCCCTGTCCAACCAGGCCTTGGACACTGCCAGGGATGGGGCAGCAACAGCCTCTCTGGGCCACCTGTGCCAGGGCCTCACCAGCCTCACAGCCAACAATTTTTTCCTACTATCTGACCTAAACCCACTCTCAGTTTGAAGTGATTCCTGCTTGTCCTGTCACTAAACGCTCTAGTAAAATAGTCTCTCCCCAATATTCTGAGTGGTTTAGAGCAGCACATACAGAAGGGTACCCAGCCTTGATTTCAGTTAAAAAAAACCAACACAAGGGAGTAGGTAACTGTCATTGATCGGGTTATTTTGTAACTGCTCAGAGGGACCCCCCAAAGGAGAGTGTACTTTTCAGAAGCGCTGCTGTTTGTAGTAACTCCGTTAGCTAAAGCAATTTGCAAAGCTGGAAACCGTGACTGTCCAGTGCCTAGAAGAGATTGCAACACCTTGTACTCCTAAACTTGCAGATTTCTCCAAGCCTCCAGAGGACCAACACAAAACCTGTGCTTTGTTGAGGCCGACACCTCCCCAGTACATTAAGCACCTGCTAAGAAGGTGGAAGGTTTCGACTAAACTATGTAAGGCTTTCTACAAATAGGCAAGGAACAAGTTTGTTTTGCAAACACGCAAACCAGGAAAGTATTCTGTTGTATTCAAACACAGGGTTCAAGCCAGTTTCCTGCTGAGGCACAGCCATGGTTCAAGCAGAGAAGAGACCACCACACCAGAGGACTGCAACAGAATAAAGGGAAAAAAACAAAAAAAAAAACAAAGAGGAGCATACTGATGCAGAGCTATAATTAGAATCAGAGCATGCCATGAGTCACTAAGTGCTGCAGAATCCAGTAGAAAGCAGAAAAATCTTACAGGAGAAAGGGAGAAAAAGTTCAAAATGCCCAGTCCGCTGGAGTTCATGTTCTGCCCTGCTAATGCAGTCCTAAAGCTGAAGGTAAGCACTCAGACCACTCTGGACTGCAGAGCAAGTTCCAAAAAAGGTACAGAACCCACTCACCTTATTGACTGACAGCTTTTTAAAAACAAAGACCCCCTTTAGGCTACTTGCTTTTCATACCTTGGTAACTCCTCCTTACATGTATATTTTAAAGACATTCTGCTCCCTTCTCCCAAGTCCTCATGATGCTATCTATGAGTCTAAACCAAGCATTTCACAAGAACCAAATGACAAAAAAAGAAAACAAAGCGCAAGATTTTCCAGGGCATTGCAACCTCCTCTGCATCACCTGCAGGTACAGAAAATATTCCTGAAGTCAACATCAACCTGCTGATTTTTTTCTTGAGATGCTTCCTGTTCACCTGATGCTTTTGTCATTGTAACAAACCCCTTGTGTTTTGCCTTGTTTCTATTCCACTCCTTTTGTACTGGTCTGTTTGTTGATGTGCAAGAGCAATCTCCTCTGTCTTTTGTGGATTACTGAAATCCATTTATAAAAAGGCTGGATTTAAAACAACAGGCTGGCTTATAAAGCTGCCAACATATGTCCAATGGCACTGCCTGTGCATCTACATGTACTTAAAGCTGTGAACACTCAACCTCCCAGCTCACTGCTCAGGAAAACCTTTCTGCTTCTGTTCCAAGCCTACAACCACTTGGTTCCAGTGCAAACTGCACTTTCTAGCTACTCTAAGGGAGAACAGGCAGCTGCTATAAATATTTTATTCTGTATGTTTTTCCACCTGGGATTTATAATAAATTTTTCCCCATGCTTCACATCTGTTCAAAGAGGGTGGCATGTGAGACACACGTATCACAATTGTACACGCACTATTGTTTCAAATTACCAGTATTAAACATTTTCCACCATTCTCCTTGAGGCATCTATTAACTGTAACAAGTAATCTGTAATTAGTGTCTGGCTACAGCCTCAGGTGCTCAATCCCTCCTATTTTCCCTTTCATTGAAGTCACGTTCCAAAGTGCTTCAGAATCAAATTTTCAGGCGTTTCCAGCTGACAGGGACCTGTTCAGACAAAATGTTCTGATGACTGGGCAGGTACACTCAGCAGTATTACCCTACTGCCTTATTCCTCAGTCATCTGAGGGGAACCCAGCGGTCTCCCTGCCAGGTTCTACAGCCCTATTTTCTGCCTCTAGTTACTCAGGAGAAAGTGGGAGAAAAGGGGTTGTGTGCACCTCAGTCAAATTTACAGGCTTGATGGAAGGCAGCACAAGCTAGGAATCAGGAAATCCAGGTTTTTCAAGGGTCAAAGAGTCATGCAGCTGCATGTTCCACTCTGGGGTGAGAGTGGGGCAGCTGGGGAGGCTTAACCGCTATGCTGAATAAATGGTGAGAGAAAAATGGTATTTACTTACCAAACCAAGCCTGTTGTTCTCCCTGGACTTCTATGGCCAATCCAAAGTCTGCCAGTTTGACTGCTGCTCCCTTGGATTTGCTAGCTAGAAGTAAGTTCTCAGGCTTTATTCAGAGAGAGAAAACAATTGAAACAAAAAGATAAGTAAATACATTTTAGACAGTACTCTGGCAAAGAACAAATACTTAGAGGAGTGAAAAAGAGAATGAAATTGCAAAATTTGCACTTCCCATTCCTATCTGGAAAGAACCACCAGGCCTGTAACCTGCCTTCATGAGCTCATGCCAGCAAGACTAAGGACAGGGTGAAGAAGAGAGCCAGAAGGGGCATTCGGAGCTGTGACACGCACTGGTGTGACAAGGCAGGTCAGAGATTCCCAAGGGCTCGTTACTGGAAAAATGGGGCAGCAGACTCCCAAAGGACAGGGACTCATTGATGACTAGTCTAGCCCATGGAGTTTGCAGGATCAGGAACCTACAACTGTCAAACAGAAATGTTTTGCATGACATCCTAACAATAACAGCCCTGTGATTGTATTTAAGAGGGCATGTGTATTTACATTGCAAATCTTTCAGCAAAAGCAGCACACCCACGTTTGTGCCTGCAAAGAACCTTTACAAATAACCATGTTAGTGAAAGTTCCCACCTTGCTTTTGTTTTGTAGAGCATGTTGGTCACATCTGAAATGAAATGCAACGGTACACTCACACAATTAAAGGTAAAAGATTTGAACATAACAATTGTGTTCATTCTACTGCTCATAATGAATCCTTTTAACTCCAGTTAGCAAATACATCAAATGCAAATTGCCCAAAGACAACTTTATTGTATGAATGTTTGCTTTCAAAATACAACTAAAAAAGTACTATAGAAATCAACAGATTATTTCAGAGAACTGTGATAGCATTTTCTTGCCACATCTGTCTTTCCAATCCCCGTGGTTTTTAAAAAAAACATGGTTTTTTGTTCTACATTTACGGAATAACAAAACCTCACTTTCATGGGGATTGCTGTGACTCCTCAGAAGCAATTTCTGCAGTGGTCTGTCAGAAAGGACTTCACTACAGCCAGGCTGGTGCTGGGGCCCCAATCCTGCAAACTCTTCAAAACCTGTTCCAGGTTCAACCCAGGAGCAATCATATCACTTCCAAGAGACTATTTATGTGATGGTAGTTAATCCCACCATGTACTGAGGCTGGAAACAATTAAGATCATAAGCCTCTTTCAGCAAAGCCTATCTTTAATACATGTCAGGTATAAAGCAAAATATGCTTGAGCCTAAGTAAGACCTCAGCCATGGTGATACTTCTATTAATTAACACTACAACGGGCCCTGACAAACTCTTTAGTCTAAAGGTAGCTTTTTCCCCTCTCACCAAAGGAACATCTTTTCAACAATTTACCAACACTTCTCTCACTCATCCCTTTGTCCTATGCCATAGGCTAGACAACTTTAAAAAACTTTCATCAATAGTTACTTGATAAATCTTCTATTTTCACAGATTTAAAAATTGAGATGAAGAGCCCCTCAGAACAAAATCTTTACACTCACTTAAATTATCAGTAACCACCCCAACTACACTGAGTGCACAGCTGAGGACTCTTCTCTAGTTTAATCAATGCCATGTCACATTCCTTGCCATCTAACAACACTAATTGCAACATACAGTCACACAGGTCTGCAAGGTTTCCTCTCGTTCACAGTAACTGATTCCTGGAATGCTGTTCTTGTATAAGCCTCTTAAAGCAACGGATGATCCTATTTGGTTGTGACCTTCAGGCAAGCCAAAAGCAGTGAAAAGCCTCATCCTTTTGGATCAAATACAAGCACTACCCCACCAAGCATATGTTGCTTTCCCAAAGAGTGATTTTGTTCAAAACACTGGTTTTGTGTTTTCTGATGCTGGTTTGGTTTTTAGTTGGCTTTTTCGGTTTATGTTTTCCCCTTGGAATTGTTTTTTATTCCATTGCATGTCTCTTCTCTACAGAAGTACCACTTGAACAGATGAGTGTGTTCCACCAGGATTCCTGACTTACTCCCATGCCAAAGACAACAGCCTTTTGGGCCATGCCAAGTGGGACTGTGTGCTTAACCAACATGCAGCAATCGTTTGAGGCTGGCCAGAGGCACGTGGGTGATTACCATGCATTAACTGGGAATGAGTGCAATTACTTGGCAAACATTAACAGCACCGTGCAGGACTCTCCGGATTCGGTGGTGTCACCTTGTGCTCCCCGGCGATGGGCAGCAGCCAAGCATGCACAATGGCACTGTTAACTGCTAAAATTACTTACAAATAAATTAACATGATTTATGCCATGCTTTCCCAAAGGTCTTTAATCCTTAATATACCAAGTATTTAAGGCTCTGTGTATTTTTCTTTGAATATACCTAAAGCAGCCACTCTTTGGTGGAAGGTAAGCAGGTCTTAACCACAAAATCACAGAAGTTTCACAAAAGCACAAAGGCGTGACAAGAACTGGAATTCCTACCTGGAAGTGCACTTTTACTAGCTGGTAAAGCTAAGTTAATTGTTTCTGGGTCTAAGATCCACCACCATTCTGACTTATACCAGTGATTACAAAGAGCAGCAATAAGCACTTCTGCAGGTCATAGGAGGCTGCAAAAGCTCCTCTCTGTTTGCTACTGAATCAGCCTAGAAAGAAAGTTAAATAAAACAGGATAATCCAAAATCTCCACATCCCCAAGCATGCCATCATGTTGTGGACTGCGTTATTGGAAAAAAATGCATCAACTTTTGCAATTTAAGGATCCATGCCAGCCCATAAGCATCTTCCACATCTTGCTGTTCTGCTCCTGGCATCTTCTCTTCAGCACATGGCGTTCTGCTCGTATTTCACCACAGTCTTTCATTTAATTCTTTGGGTTTTCTGGCTTTTGCCACAAAGCTGTAACTGAAGAAGGATGGTTTTCTGCTTCCTCAAGTTTTCACTTTCCCAAATGAAACCGGGCACTACAGCTTGGCAGAAACACTTTTTCTCACACTGTTTTTTCAATTCATCCTGGATTTGCCAGAATAAGAAATCCACACATGGTCTGGAGCAGGCAACAGCTGGATTTAATGCATTCCCAAAGAAAAAGTTGTTTTGTGTGAACGTATAAAAAGTAATAGAAAGCATCCCTTATTTCATCAGTTTGCATAGCTACAATCCTGGATTTTAAAATTCCTTTTGATGCTTTAGAAGCATAGGATTGCATGTACAGTGTGGACAAGAACCACTGGAGTAGCTGGGCAAATTGGACATAGTTGCCTTTAAACTCATCCCACGTTATCCAGCTGCCATGCAAGATGTACAAATTGGACAGAGATTTGTCAGTCTCCTCTTGTACAAATGTGACAAAGGAAAATCCAGAAGTACAAAATGAGTAAAAAATTTGAGGTCTGCATCTTGGAAGCTCATCCTGCTCTCTGAGCTTTTGGGGTGAACCCCTTTGTGCTCCCTTATGATAACAACATGGACTTTATAAAGTCAGACAAGAACAGTTCGTTTGGGAGTGAAAGTTGCCAAGAAAGGTGACAGCATTCTGATTCCAACATTATTATTCATTATAACCACTAGAAACTCTTATCCTAGGAGTAAATTTCCGCTCCTCAGAACTCATTCAGAAAAAAACTGAAGCCCAAGAATCTGTGCCACAAGTGATTAGTGTGTTTTGCTGCCTTAGCATACACACCATTTTCTCTCTGCGTCGTGAAGGATCTGATAGTGCAGACTTCCATCTGATTTCAAAATAAACCATCTTCTTTTCCTTGTGGACTGCGAAGCTCAAGCGCCCAAAAGGCAAGCTTACTAAGAGTTCTGGGACAGCCTTCTTTCTTGGAGTCTCACAGTAAAAAAAATGATCTAGACTTGCTTCTTTCCTTGCCAACGTATTTTAAAGGCAGAGAGCATTCCTCCAGTAGATGCCTCTAGCCATTTGCATATGTACACAGTTAAGAAAGAGGGAATGCTCTCTCAGCACAGAGTTTTCTTTAGAAAGGTCTCTAACCCAATGTTAAAGCTCATCTGGAAGGAACTGGACTCCTCAGGTGAGTGTGGTGAGAACACTGTAGAAACTCCTGGTTTTAAAGATGTTTTGTTGTCCAGCCGTCATTTGCAGGAGAGAGACGTCCGTGTGCCAGCAATCCCAGAGCAGCTGGCCTTCTGTCACTATCAAATGCACAGCATGCAAAGGCTACTGTGCTTCCCAAAAGCACTACATATTCTGCTGATGAGACATGGGAAGTCACCCTCATGCCCTGTCCCAAAAGCTCTGGATGACAGAGGAAGACCATGTATTCAACAGATAGACACAGTGCTTGAAAAGCACCCCTTGCTCTCCCGGTACTGCCGGGTGCTGGACAGCCAGGTACTGGCCAGCCTCGAGCAGATTCCCTCTGGTGAGCACGAGCTTGTTCTTACATGTAGGCGAAGCCAAGTTAAAAACAAACGAACAGAGGGGAAAAACAAAAAGAGGGAAGCATTTACATTTCGGCTGCTGGCGGCCCTGTGGGGCAGGGATGCTGCTCCGGGAGAGCGGCGGGACAGCAGCACTCACCTTGAGGTCGCGATGGACCACGCCCATCTGATGGCAGTGCAGCACGGCCTCCAGGATCTGCTGAATGCAATGACTGCATGCAAACACCATGGGCGCCCGTTAGTTCCAGCACCAGGCGGCGGGGCGGCGGCCGAGGGCGTAGCCGGGCGTGCCTGTGCTCCGGCCCGCCCTGCCCTGCCCCGCTCGGAGCACGACGGCCTCAGGCTCCGCGGCGCGGGGCTGCCCTCAGAGACAGGCGGCGGGGCGGCTGCCTTGGCTCCGCTTAGAAATTAACACCAATGGCTTTTTTAACGATAATTTTTAAAAGGAACAAATTTTGCCACTAATTTAAGGTCGTATAAAATATTTGGCATCCTCTGTGCTTTCTCCTCCTCGTTTACTCAGAGCCTTCACAGAGGCATTGAAGAATTGCAGAAATGGTTAGAAATCGCAGCGACCATGGAGGCAGTCCCCAAGCCCCTGCGAGCCAGGTACTCCAGGTCAATAATTAGTTCATAGCCGCCTTAATCTAGCCGGCAATCAGCGGCACTTGCCTGAGGGCTCGTCACAGCCGAGCGCAGCAGCGCACTGCCCGCCGGGCCTCAGCACAGCCGTGGCGGTCACATCTGCAAGCTGACATACATCACAGCCAGGGTCACCTCCTGCCCCGCACTGCCACACACGGACAGCCCCGGCAGCGGCACCTGGCACAGCGGGGGCGAAATCCAGCGCCTCGGCAAGAGACGCTGTTTGGGCAGCCGTTGCCCCGTTTGCCGTGATGTATGTTAGGCCTGCAGACTCGCACGCTGCAAAGAGGCGTCATGCATTATTGGTTGGAGCGGCTGCTCGCAGGGTGAATAGGAAAGGCAAGGGAACATCGCAGACATCCCACCCTCTGCCCCTACCCAGCGGAAAGAAAACCCCAAAATTCTTATATCCAACTGATGGGCACCAGATACTGACCTTCAGGTCTCTGTGAACTATGCCATTTAGATGACAATGATTAACACTTTCTAGAATCTGCTGTATACAATGACTGCAAAGATACAAGGGCAGAATGGAAGGGAGAACATTTTAAAGGCACATAATCACATTAAATACAAAATAAAATAAAACTTAAAAGAAAAAGTTAAAGAACAAAAACAATTTTACACCTCTTGACAAGTCTTGATTGCTGTTTGAACTGGAACAACAACATTGCTGAGAAATTTCCAGCTCCAACACATCCAAAAAACGAAAAACCAAAACAAAACCAAAAAAGACATTTAACATGGAACATATGACACCTATGAGACAGAATCATCAGACTGTGTTTTCATTCAGCAGTATGGAAACTTTGCCCAGTTTCCAAAAACTGCCACAAGAAATAAAAAGTGGAGGCAGTAAAACAATTAGTGGCATGTTTCGGTTTTCTTAATTTTTGGTGGCGAAGTTAACATTGCAACAAGGGCTGAGACAAGAAAATGGTCAGAAATGAGATGATGGACAGAAAACAAATGAAACAAAAGAAGTCAAAAGCTAAGGAAAAGCAAAACATTTTTAATTTTGAATTGGTTTTCTTAAAACGATTAATAGGATAAAGCCAAGTCATTCAAAAAGGTGGCATGCATTTTCATTTAAAATAGTGTCCAGCTCTAGTTTAGTTAGGAGTCACTTGGGGAGTGAAAATCCACATTAAAAATTAGGACAAATATTTTAATTTGGTGCTTTCAGTAACCGAACTAGCACCTATTTTCCCATACCCACGTGTGCAAGTTTTGGCCAATCCATGATACCAAAAAGCACAACTAAAATATTAATATTTTAGAGCACTGGAACTTTTTCAGACTTTTTTTGGCACCACAAGAGCTTAACATTATTTTTAAAGACATCGTTGTGGCACGAGTAGAGTGATGATAAGCAATACGCAGTAGTCAAGATGCTGCTCATCCAAAACCTTTTGACCATGGAATTCAGAAGGAATGGTCATCATCAGTAACTGGAGCCCAAGCCTGAAAACCCTTTCTTAGGCAAGTAGTTCACAACTCACTGCACGGTTTGTCTGAGTACAGACTACTGGCGTGAGCAAGGGCTTGCAGGAGCAGACCAGTGTGACAGTCCTGGGAGAGGCATCCACAGAGAACAGCAACTAGTGCTAGAGGGATACACACATACACACACTAGATATATCTATATAGATAGATATAGATCTATATATAAATACACAAAATACAGAGATGCATCATAACTAGATATTTTAGATATTTCACTTATTTGTACTGAAAAAATAACATGTATATATACATATACTTTTTATATATATATATATACACACACACACATATATATGCACAGCCCCTTCCAAAACATCGTAATTCTAGAACAGAAGGAATCATCATTGTAATTTTTCCTTTGAATTCCCAACTACCCTAAAAACACACAAGGACAACATATACTGGCCTTTGGCATCAATATTGGAAATTTGCTTCAATCACAGCAGGAAAAAATGATTTGATAAATTTTTCAACATAGCTCCTCTTCTTCCATCCCACCTAAACCCTATTGCTGTTTTCTACAGGGTGTTTTGCTATGTGTTGTTCTTTATTTAAATGCCTAAAGTATTAATCTTCCTACCATTCCTACAGAGGCAGTAAGATCTGGAAATGGAAGCTTCCTAATATTCAGAGTAACTTCTTGTCTGTTCATTATTATCCTACTACTGTTGTTAGGAATACTTAATTCTTTCCGGTCATCTCCCAGTGATCTCCAAATGTAAAGGCATCATTTAAAACTGCAAGCACTAAATATGTATTACTGGGGGGTGTGTTTGTAAACACACAGAAACATAAGGATTCTTTAAATTTACTTGGAGATCAATTCATGTGAAGAATGTGGCGGTAGAACATATTTTCTTTAAAGTAATTGACCACAATGTTTAGGATTCTTCATTTTATGACAATATTTAAGATTTACTATTATATGAGGACAAACATGAGATGAGTGGCCCTGATACTTTATGCATGCAAATTATGATAATTGTCAACTTATTATCCAAGTTTTTCAACAAGCACTTGCAGAAAATTGCCAGAGATTTCATATTTGAGCTCAGACTATGACACACAGAGTATAATTGCTTATTGATTAAACACAACAAAGATTTTCTAATCATTAAAGGAAATTAGCAGTTCTGGACCGAGAACAAAAAAATTATATTTAATGCAAAATTCTTTTAATGTTAAACTTATGCTTCAGACTTGGATCAGCAAATTTAAAAACTCATGGATGAGATACTTGAACTGTTCCATCCAGTTTGCAGAGGAAACAATGGGTAAAATTTTTATTAATTGAGATCCAATTTCAGCTTTTTCAGATCAGCAGACACCAAGACTTCCCATGAGTTCTCCGCCACATGGTTGTGAGCTCAAACTGCCAAACTCTGCCCTTCCAAGTCTAAGAGAACTCCGGGAGAAATCCTAGAGTCTCACAGACTGTGCTGGGAAACTGATGCCAAACACCAGGATACATTTAAGTAACTATGCTAGCATTATCAAAAGCAATCATTAGAAAAACAAATTACTTACCTGGCATCTGCTTCACTATAATACTCTCTTGCAACTATATCTTCAAACAATTCACCTCCAGTGACTCTGTTACAAAAAGCAAGATGGGGAAAAGGAGATTTCAGAAGTGAAAATGTGCACCTTACATTAACTTGACAGGAAGAAGTCAGACAGGACTAAGTGAAATATATGTACAGAAATGCAAGAGGTTTTGCAGCAAGGTGCAGGAACTAAAGTGGAAGGTTCGTCCATCCAAATCATTACATGAATAAAATACATGTGGTGGAAGAGAAATCATAAATAGTAAATAAAAGCCCAGGGCAGCAGCATATTGGGCAAGTTACCAGACATTAGTTATGGATGTCAAAAGGAAGGAGTAAAACTCCAAGGATAAAGGGAACTGAGCAGCCAGGAAAACTGTGGCTGAAGCTCAGTACAGTTCAGGTAACTTGAAAACTGCAATATTAGGCAAAGGTAAGAAATGCTAAAACACAACAATGCTAAAAAGGGAAAAGGGTCTTTCAGTGTAGATCAAATCACAACAGAGGTGTGCCCAGAGAGGCTGGCTTTTTGTGCTGTGGCTAGAAAGAGCATTACTGAGTTGGAAGGGAAGCATCAGTAGAATCAGGGTACCTTAATCAGTTCAACAGCAGATTTTTCCCAGAATTTTTTCATTTATCTTTGTGGAGAAAGTAGGAACAGCTAGTTAAAGCACCACTGAAAAGAAGTTATGTACAAGAGAAGAACTGAATGATCCTGGGGCCAGTAACAGAAGTGGCTGTGCATCGTTGCGTACTCAGGAGCTCATTGAACAATCAGCAGTTTAATGGTACAAAGTGGTTTAAAAGCAATAAAACTGTTTTTATATCCCAAAGATCACAGTCTAGAATGAGCCCTGAGCAGGATGATGCCACAATCTTGGATTACATCTGGAATAGGGTGACAGCAATGTAAAACCCCTCCTCATATTGTACCAGTTCTAGTCACTCAAACTCAGAAAAGGGAACTGGATGTGCAGCATGAACAGCTACCAGGCTACCCACTCACTCATCAGATCCCCTCAGAGAAGCAAACCCAGTTTAGCTGGACAAAACAAAGGTTAAGAGGGATGAAAATAAATACTTAAGATGAGCATTAGCCTAGATCTCCCTAGAGTGGAGTTGTAATGGATAATATTGGCACAATAATACACGAGCATACATTACCTAAAAGTAAACATAAGTTAAAATCAGAAGTTTTCTAGCAATCCTTGTAAGATGAAGATTCATGAGCTTTTCAGTAATTTCATAACACCTGTCTGCCTGTGTCACAAAAGGGGACTCATAGCACAGGAAGACCCTTCCTGTAACATTTCTCTCCTGTGGTATAGGCTGACAGACTGACACAGCTAAATGCAACTCTTTTTAGTGTACAGGTGCTTACAGAAATAATTCCTAGATGAAAGATCAATGTTTGTATTTCATTGCTGGCTATGAATGTGAATATTAGCACATGACATTTCCAATAAGTTCCCACACATAAAAGCTTGAGTGCACAACAAGAGACTTAAAGATCGAGAT
Source organism: Haemorhous mexicanus (assembly GCF_027477595.1). NCBI lineage: Eukaryota > Metazoa > Chordata > Aves > Passeriformes > Fringillidae > Haemorhous > Haemorhous mexicanus. The sequence goes on from NC_082344.1 coordinate 2,695,111, forward strand.
GCTTAAAAATCTATACTACCATGAACACAATTAGTATTGAATACGGTTAGGTTTATTAGGATTAAAACATTCAAGGTGAGAATACTCAAAATGTTCAGAACTGTAACATTCACTTGCAAACTGCTGTATGAACACTTTGTAGAAGAGCCCAGTTTTCAGCTACATTAAATGATGACAGAAATGTCCTGCTCAAGCAGCAGCCCAGCTCCTTTCTTGGAGAAGGCCAGTTCAAGAACTTGATTTTCATGATTTCATTTACATTTGGGTTACACCTTCCTTTTTCTGAGTTTCCATCTTACTGACTTCTTAACATAGAGATTTTCAGGTAACAGAATGCTATTTTGTACAAAAGTCTGGAGTAAAATCTAGAGGAGGTAAAGTAGCTTGTTGCCTAATTTGTATTCTCTTTTTGCCTTCTCCCTTCCAGAGACTGGCTTTGGTTGCTGTAGCACAAAACGTTTGATTGATGCATATTTTGACAGTCTTTCATGACTCCTTTTTGCATATATATTTGTCTACCACAATTCTGGTAAAGAGGAATAATTCTCACTTTGTGATGAATGAAAAAACAAAGCATCCTTTGATCTTACTCTTTCCTAAAAGACTTCTTTTTGATCCAAGCTAAAGAAAGGAAACAAGAAGACAAGAAGAGAGTACCAAACTGATGTTTGCTCTTCTCCAGCACGGAGGGCGGAAGGGGATATGAAATCTTACGTGCTGACACTAAACATTTGCTTGGTATTCGCAACCATTGTTAAACAATGAAAAGATTAAAGCAGGAGCAGAGCAGGTGAATTTCAGTGTCAACCAAACAAGCAGTCAGCAATTCCCACGCTCTGTCACTCTGAAGGATACCTTAGGAACAGCAGCTCTCCCAGCAGAGCTGAATGGCCACCATGAAGGAAGGCAGTGCAGTGCAGGGCACGAGGAGAGGACAGAACCCGGCTGCACGTTCTGAGCCTCTGGGCAAACCACAGCAGCCGTGCTCCTGGCCTTGGCTCACTGAGTGTCCCCGAGCAAGGTGCCCCTGCAGCAGTAAGGTCATGGGCATCACAGTGCAGGACAGCCTGCAGGCTCCAGGAAGCCTCTCTCAAATGACTTGGGTCCTTCACCACAAAGCCACGTGAGCAGGTGCCAAGGTACTACCTCCCTGCAGGATGCAAACGGGAATGGATCTCAATGCCTTCCTGACACAGATATGTATCTGGATCCTGGGAAGTCACATTTCATGACAAGCCATTCACTATATAAGCTCTGGTAACTTGCAAGACACAACCTAAAAGCTACTGGTTTGTACAAATTGCTGTGGTTCTTTTGTGATTTTTGAGCAGAGCACACTAAAGTGGCAACAAATAAAGCACATGGGTTTGTTTACACAGAAGAGGTACAAGCAGCATGAAACTAAAAGTTCTTTGGTGGCCTTTCAGTGAATATTTTCATTGATTTAACCTTGCTGTATAACATCTTAATTGGACAGAAGAGTTTTATGGGCCTGTTGGATTTTAGAGGGATTGTCTGCCTTTGCAGAGTGTGTGGCATCCACAGCTGTGTTTGCAGCTTCAGTTGGACACTGAGGGCACATGGGCAGAGGTTCCAGCACTCAGCAGAGCTGCTGCAGTAGTGGAGATTATTGTGCATCCCCTCCTGGCTTTGCACTGACTGATTAAAGCAACACCAAGGCACTCCACACCACTTTGAGAAAAACTGCTGGTTTATGTTTGCAAATATAAGAGACTAATTAGAAGAAACACAGACATTAGCACAGACAGCTAAACCAGCCTCTGATGAAGATCAGACTGGTGTGGTTTCTTCCTGGCTTATGTTTACTTCTTCAATTGCCTTGATAATGGAACTGGGAGGAAGCATCTTACAGTGGCCATAGAACTATTAAATTCATCTGTGGCCTTTCTACTTCTGAAATAGAGGCCCAGGCACTTACCTGAGGCAAACACTGTTTTCCAAATTAGGCTATTTTTTTGTATTTTCTGTTTATTCTACACAGCACCGGCCCTGCACTTAGAATCTAAAAGCAAGGCCAGGATTCATAACATACCAATTGTTGCATCTCATCAAGTGCATTAAAACGGGAGGCACTGAAAATAGACAATCTCATTGACTTGCACAAGAGAGTTGTCAAGTGCTACAGCTGTTTCCATTCAGATACAGCAATTAATACTGACAGAATTGATTGGATTTGAACTCATCTAACATCATTAAGACTGAAGACAGTCTCATTCGTGCTTAGCAACTGAAATGGTCCAACAGACGCAAATCCTGACTGCAGCTGCCTTAACCAATAGGGAAGGGGAGCAAAAACTTCATGAAGTCCATTATTAAATTAATGAAGCTCATTGCTCAATACCCATTTTGCACATGGATTTCCAGAGACTCCCACCTTCCCATTTGACAGCAGAACTGTTCACCCAAAAGCACGTCCGTAACAGAGTACATTCAACACTGCTTGTTTCTCCAGAAAAAAAGCCCAGCCTGAGGTATACGAGTGAAGCAACAGGCTGCAGACATCCCTGTGGCATTTAATCCAAAGAGATGATTAGAAATTCAAACCAGAAAGTAACAATGATTGTTTTTTCCTATCCACAGAAAGGGCAGTCTTCCCCTTCACTTTCTTACGTGGGATGAAGTCTGAAAGAAATTTCTGAGGAAACAGCCGTACCAAATCCCACACAGTCTGAAAGAAATCATTAAGCAAATGACATGATGGCATGTGTGGGTGGAGTGACAGTGTTACACCACAGTCAGGCTCCTGCTGAATAAAAACTAAATAAATAAAAGCAGGTTCTTGGCCTCTGTGTTCAAGAAGTGCATCCAGTACCTTTTTATCATGGCAGCTCTTATGTACTTGTCAACAGGGCAGTAACCACATGTTTGTAAAAGGTGAAGTTTCACTAATAAATAATACTAGTGAGCATTGAAGCAATGATTTCTTAATCTGAATGTGAAAAATCAACTGTGAACAGGCATTCCCAGTAATTTGGCAAAAGTTTCTCAAGAATGCAACCTGTTGCTTCTCCAGAAACAATTATCAGCAAGCAAAGTCACTGCCTCCGCCACTCAGACATTTTCCTTTTTGCAAAATAAATAATTTTTACAAACCCCTCAAACCACACGGCCAAAACATAAAAGTTTTATATATATGTTTGAAGCTGTTCCTCTGCTTGTCCTGAAAGGGACTGACAGGGAACAGAGGAAGTTCTAGCCAAGGCAGAACACTTCCTGTGGAATCTAGTTTTCTGCCAAGGCAGTATCTTTGGGTTAGGCATTAACATTTTACTGCAGAACACAGGCTTCTATTTGCTCCCTTACTATCGAGATCTAGATACTGTTATCTGCAGTTTTGAAGCTGTTCAAATGTTCTAGTTCACATCACAATCATAACCCCCTGAGATAACTCTGGCATTATATATTAAATTTAAGGCAGATGTGGACTAACTGCAATTATAGCATGGTACACTTTCTCACAGTACAGCAAAAAAAAAAAGCCACTGTTTTTTAAAAAGGGATATTGTCCCTAGAACTAAAAATTTTACATGCACTTCTTTGAAATGTTCTGAATTAAGAAGTTTTTTCCAATTCCACATAGAAAGATTTCCTTTGTAGCCCTTAAGGGAAAAAAAAGCAAAACAAACCCCAGTGCATGTCAGAGAACAAATATGTGTGTTGTGCCCTGGAGCCATTTCCAAGCCGACAGTCACAGCACTTACCTGGGACAGACACAAATCACACACAAGCTCCTGTTGAACCCAGAAGGATTTGAGTCCTGAATCCTGAATGCCTTCACTGCAGACAGACTATTCTAATATTTGTGTGGTTCTAGTCTGAAATCTAGTGCTGAAGAAGTCTTTACAGATTTCTTTAAAAAAAGGTAAGTCAGGAAGAAAAGCAGAATGTAACTTGAACATGAAAGCACATGATTGCTTGTGTGCAGGAAGATTCAGGTTCTAACCTAGCCATGCTGAATGAATACTTCTGTTTGTATGCTTAGGAATGAGCTATATTCCATTTCTGGGGAAATAATGTATTCTCATTCTAACCAGCAAAACCACGGGGGGGGCCTAAGGAAGCTCCTGGGGTAGGTGGGTGGGTGTGCTGTCTCTTAAACCATAAACTGCCCTGGAAAAATTTACAGTTCAAAGAGATAATTTTACTTAAGTAAGTCAGTTTTGCAATACAATCCCTATCATTCAGGCTTGTCCATATCTAAAACCATAAGCAGTAACTTTTCAAGTGAGTGGCAAAGTTTGCCCTTCCCAGGGAAGAATGAGGAAATCAGTTTCTCCTCTCAAGTTATGAGCCTGAGACATACAGTTCATGCTGTCACCATCCCTGCTTCCATCAAAAAGCTTTATCTGGAAAAAACAAGCTCCATACAGGCCCAGGCGCTACATGAACAACTCATGGGACTTAAATTCCTGAAGCAAAAGAGAGTATCAGTAGGAAACTTCCTTTCTATATGCTGGGCACTTTACATTCTGAGTGGTGTCAAAATGAAACATTATAAAGCAGTAAGATATCAATCAGGAATTAAACACTAAAAGAATCTTTCCCTCTCTAAACTCAGGCTTACCTTTTTAATCCAGCATTTGAGACTTTCTGTAGAGAAATTAGTGTTCCACATGCTTTTTTTTATCTTTCCTTTAGACAACTGGCTTGCAGCAAATAATTTTTTCTGAGTTTATCTTTGCTTCATTTTGGCAGGTAGCACACAACTTATACTTACATACCTACACTTTATATTAAAATCCACTCCACCAGTGGAGTTTTACTAGTTTTTATGGAATAAATGGAGTCCTTACAGTGACACTTAAAAATGAGTTCTTGCACATGCAAATGACCAGATATGTTCCTGTCCTTCCAGCTGTTTCCATCTATTTGTCCAGCTCATGACACCAGAACCAGGCATTTATCTCATGAGCTTGCACTTGCATCTCCGAGTTAGAACAGCCCATCCCCAACATGCTAAACAAATGCAAAACAAATACTTACAAGTCAAAGACTAAGTAATGGAATCCTTCTTCTGATATGCTGTCATGGAGCCGCACTATGGAAAGGGGGAAGAAAAGATAAACACCAGTCACCTTTTCCATGTCTTTGATGGCTGTTGTTGGTTTGGGGGAGAAGGTGGGGGCGGCGTTATAGCTCTACTGCAGAGCTGGTATTGTATTGTACCTCTGTGTGTTCTCAGCTCTGGGTTTTGGGGCTTCGTTTTAAATTCCCGACCCTCAGAACTGCCTGTTCCCTAACTCTTGCTTTCCTACTGTCATAGCATCTTTTTCTCAGCAGTATTACATCTTACAAGTCGATGAGGAAAATCCCACCACAATTAGTCACAAATTTCAGCAGAGTAACAACCTTCCAGGGCTTGTTAACAATTTCTCACATGTCCTGTGAAGAGTTGCAAAGAGAGAAATCTCCTGGCCAGCGTGGAGCATCCTAGGTAAGTTCCCGTGCCACGTTCCCATATCCCTCTCTGTGTCCACATCTACAGCTTTGCCTGAAAATGTGCTCATCAGCTGCACCATCTTCCCTTCGGATTTTAAGAACTCACACCACGTCGTGGTACAACTATGAATTCAGTCCTGTGGTTTTCCTTAATTACTTTAAATGAAAGTGCAATTTCCAAAGGTAATGCAGGAAGCCTTGTCAAGTAGTTTGATCCAAATAATTATGACTTATAGAATCAAATGAAAAAAATCAGGGTACCCTAAAAGTGATCTGTGTTCAACGCTGAGCTGAGCAACAAAGTGTAAAAGAAAAGAATTTTCAGATCTCCCCAGATGGTAACTTTCTGTATTAATCATATTTTATACAGGACAAATAAACATGACTTTTAAACTTAATAATATTTAGCCCAGAGAAACATCTTGTGTTTACACAATACTGAAGAGAAAACCAGCTCTTGGCTGACTCAGTGTGCAGAACTCATGATGATTCAGAAGAGCCAAGTAGGTCTAAATCAGAGTTTGTGGTTTTGGCTGGTTCTGTATTTCAGATTACTCCATGTTTCTATGAAGGGGTCAGCCAACACCACCCTCCACCCTCCCAAAAAAACCCCAAACATCCCCAAATCAGCCTTCTGTCTGCTTGCATTGTGCTGAGTTTTCAATACCCCCAAATGTCTCATCTTCAAAGCAAACCAAAGGTGGGATGAGACACCACGTAGCAGCTTAGAAAAGCACCTTCACATTTCTAGCTGAGGACTGAGACCCCTAACACATCTGGCTGTTGGCACATTGCTGTGTACAGCAGCAAATATACTGCTCATGAAGTGGGATTCAGTACAGCCCCTTGGCTATGTCACAGATGCCACACAGCCCTAAACCTGTAACATTTGGAGCTCAGTGGGTCTGCTAAGCACATACATCTACAAACAAGTTAACAACTCTTTAAGCTTTCTACATAGCAAATGATACTTTTTGATAGAAAAATCCTGTTCATTAAAAAGACTAGAAAGAAGTCCAAGCATGGCTTTTTCAATTCAGAGCAACATTCTCCTCTGCCATACCCCTGTTACCAAGAAGGCCAGGATGGCACCTTGGAAAGCTTCTCAAGCTTTGGTGTGTGCCTGAAGCAGGAGGAGCTCTTATTTTGTCGTTTCCTTCTCCAGAACAGGACTTGGTTCCAAGTGCCTGCAGAACCACAGATCTGTCCCTTTGGACTAGAAAGTGGCTGTTATTTGAGATGATGGATGATGTTTTGCTCAGCCTGGAAAGCCTAACTCCCTGCGAGCCAAACTCAAGTCTGACACATCTTCAAGTATATCTTCTTCAAGGATCACATTCATTCTTTTCCCTTCTTTTCCTCCCAAATGCCTGAATCACAGAAGTGAGATGGAACAAATCCTTCTCTGAATCAGGCTCATTTGCCCCTGATTGTTTCTGCAAAGGAAAACAGGCTGAGGCAGCTGGGGAAGATGAGAGCTGCCTTTTGGGAAGTGCTTGTGCTGGCATCTTTGGTCAATCCAGGCACGTGGTTATGTCTGTGAAGTGGAAATGCCAAATGAGCAAGGGCAGAGGAGAGCAATCCCAGGTGCAGAGCAAAGGGTGCCCCACAGCACCCAGGCTAATCCAGCATGGCCCAGACATTGAGCCTGCACTCAGCCTGCCATGGCAAAGACAAGGGATGCTGGGATGATAATTTGAGGAGATACTAAGTTTAAGAGGGGATGCACTACAAGAAGTATTTGTGCAGTCACTGCAGACAGTTCTTCACATACACCTATCAGGCAGGATTCAGGCATGACAAACCAAAAGGCAGCAATTAGAGAGATTATTCATCCAATATAGTAACTCCCATCAGAACTCACACTGCCATTCCTATTTCTTCAGAGTCACAAAGCACTCATCAGTGCTAACAGCTCCATATATCTTTTCTGAAAAGATTTCAGTTAGACCAAATCATTATTAACTGCAGATATTTCATCAATGCTGCTATTAACAAACATGTGGGAGGGCAGCAAGGAAATGGAGGTAGCTTCTTTTCCTCCTCCTGCTGTAGCCCTGTGGTCCCTCTCCTCTACTGGGTTCTTAACAGCTGCTTAACAACCTCAGACGAAGCCCTTGCTCCTAAGCAATGGAATGCCTGACAGGAACAGGCCCACTTTGGCTTCAGCACTGATTTTCACCTGAAATACCTGCCAATCATCACACTGGAAATACCCTAACAATAATTTTAAGGAGAACTCCTATTAGCTTGATTAGCTTCCATTTAGCCATTAGTGTGAGCCAGCTCCAATCTGACTGAAAAGTAAAATGATCTCTTTTATGTGACTTTTTCTGCTGAACTGCACCATTTTGTGCCTATCCCACAGAAAACAGCTTGACAAAATGGCCAAGTAACTTTATGATTTCCTTTTTGAATTTCTGCCTTTAAAGAAAAAAAAAAATCAAAACAATAGTATTCCATATACTTCCACTGAAAATCAAATTTTTCCAGGCAAGGAGTCAAGTCAAACAGTCAATAGGCAGAAAGAAATTCTTGATGACAAAGATATTTAACTACATCTAAACCTATTGCCTACAATATTTGTGTGAAACTGCTCGCGATCACTTGGCTAAATTTGGTATCTGAATTAAGTCATGATACAAGGACAAACTATTGGAGAAGACTGACCTTCACACCAAAGTTCTGTTGCATGGTCAGCACAGCAGCTGCACAGATGTTCACTGAGGTGCCAGACCACCAGAGATGCTCCCTGGGGAAAACTCTCTATGCAACCCCATTCATTGTGTTGATGAACAGAGCATGGAAAGGGATTAACAGCCAATGGTTAAAATGGGAAAGACATGGGATTTCCCTTGGTAGTAGAGATTAAGATCTGTGGACCCCCAGAGACACCAATCCTGTAACTCTGTGAAGTTTGATGTCTCAAATTAGTCACCACTAGGGAGTTACAGGGCACATTCATCAGTAGTAGAGGTTTAAAATGGGTCTGAAAGTCACAAAAGCTTATGTGGTATCTGCTGAAATATGCAAATGACTTTTCCAAGTTTCTGCTTTGAATGATGAAAAAAGGAAAAGGATGCCTCCCCTCCATGTTCACTTCCAAAAGTGTAATACAGTGTTTATTCCATAAATATGCACACCTCACATGCCCCACTTACTGAAACAAAGAAACAAACACCCCAAACCAAAACCCACAGACCCTTTCCAAAAATGAACTTCATTACTTAATGGAAGGAACTTCATGGAATGGCTTAAGTCAGCTTTGGGTGTTCTATGAACTGGTACCTATCTGCCAATGGATATGGAATAAAGAGTTGCATTTGAAATTGAAAACACAAAATAAAAATTGAAAAAATCCCTCAGTCACTGAAAAGCCATAACCAGATATGCTTTTTACTCATATTTGAACCACTCAATTTTCTATTTCAAACACATGTTTGTAAGCATTTTCTGCTGTGCTGTCTCTGACAAAGCAAACTTTGTCCTCAGCAGAATTGCTGGCTGAGAAGTGGAAGATCTGCTGTGGCTTAGCACTGTCAGAACTCCCATCTTCCTGCAAAGTCACCCTTTGCCACCTTTCCTGTTCTGCTGCATAAAGCCAAGTGACAAGGGATAGAAAATAAAGTTACCAGCTGAAATTGAGCAGAAACTCTCGTGGACACCAGTGCAGGAGCCTTTACAGCAGAACCAAGAACTGAGACCAAAGTCAGCACCCATTCCACAGCTTTTAATGGGGATCCCAAGGGAAACGTGCTGGGATCCCAAGGGAAACACAATAAATCTGCATGAGAGCATGCAAAAGTCTGTGACCCACTGCTCAGGAGTGCTACTGCTGGCCCTGATCTGCTCCCTTCAAACAAAACAGCTGCATAGCAGCCTCATTCTCAGCACCTCAGTGTTCCACCGTGTCCCCACATCCTCTTTTGAATGCCTGGTCTGAATGGTATAAATAATCTCTGCTGAGCCACCAAACCCCTTAAAGCAGTGGTGCATAAGAGTCACAGCCATAGCTCCCAGGCAGGGAACTCAGCACGAAAATGGAGTCTGTGCTGTCCTTACTGCTCCTCACACTCACATTTGCTCTCACACAACACTGCTCTGCTGAGACCATGGAAGCCTGGGGCCCTCTATAATAAAGCTCATCAGGTACAGCAAAGAGAACTTGGTAAATACCAATAAGAGCTGTTACCTAAGAGTCTGAAATATTTAGAGGCTAATCTGCTAAGATTAGTACAGTAGCAATGCTCTAGGGCAGCTGCTTTGTGAACAACACCAAACACAGAGTAATGCTTTGCATATTTAAGAAAATAATCCTCCCCCAATGCTCTCAAACACACCAGCAGAAAAATGCAACACTTACAGTCATTAAATGACTATGCAAATCAGCAGTGCTGTGCACACCATTAACAGGTGGCCTGTATTCAGCAACAGTGAACCAAAACAAATCTAACTCCCAAATTCCTTCAAAGGGTAATTTTTTTATTACAGTGCGAATTCATAATTATTTAGGGCCAAAAACTTGAGGAAAAAACAATCCTATTCATCTGCATCTCAAAAATTGGTACAATAAGAAATAATGGGAAAAATTGTAGATGAATTACAGCAACTTCTGTGAGCCAGAGAAAAGTTGGGCAAGAGGATCCATATTTACTCCTGAAAGAATTTTCTACCAAGGTCATTGACACAGAAACCAAGAAAGAAAGAAGGATAAATAAGAGAAACCTGCAACTGTCTATTCCAATAAACACTTTGTTTCTCTTTCATGACCAATGAGTGAAGTGTGAACTTGGGAGTTCTGTAAGAAAGGATAAAAAGCGTGCATGCTAGAACAAAAACAATTTGAAGCCTTCTGAAAATGGAGTGTGTTGCTTTGTATTATGACCATCTCAACTATGATAAGAAATAACTAGAGAATTTAATATTTGGAAATACGGCCTTTCCCCCAAGGCATTGCAACAGCAAGTGTTGAATACTACGAACAAAATGCCATAGATTCCAAAAATACTCATTTGTGAGCAAAACCCACCCCACCAAGGCCCTCACCATAAACAACTGCATTCTGATGAAATGCCAGCCTACTGCAAGCAATTGGAGAAGTCACTCAGCCAAAGTGTTAACGTTGGCACAAGATTCTTGCTACAGAGAAAACGAAAAATTACGTGTCCAAGCAGATAGAAGATCACATTTTGCATGGAGACTGAGTGAGTCCAGGTACTGATGTCAAAGCAGATGGCCTCAAATGACCAGCTCTTATGTCATGGAGACACTTTTGTTTCATTCCTGGTAGGTGAAAACTGACAGTCTTTGAAAATGAAATTTCCCAGCTGAAATTAACTAAATAAGAAAAGAACAAAAACCCAAGAGGTATTCCAAAACATCTAATTCTGTGCTGGGAGTCCCCATGTAGAGCAGTTGAGATAACTGATGCTTATCTCTTTATCCCACAGGCTTTAGTTGCTTTTCAGTGCACCATAACACAGGTGTGTGTGCATTTCTGTGTGCACACGTGCCCAGAGCGCTTCTGTGGAATTACATCCTGGATCCATGAAGTTAAGAGGAACAGCTGGAGCTGCACACCTTGAATTATTCATGTATGAGAACAGCACAATTGTATGGAGCTGTTGCACAAAAGAACAGGGAACTAAAATGTACACCTGCATCCTCCTCATGTCTTCATTTAATACACAACCATGTGGTTTACTGGAAATCTTGTGTTTGAGGGTGAGCCAGCTCCTCTTTGCAGCTGAAGGCCTGCTTTTGTAAGTTTAACAAGATTTTTTACAAAGCAACAAAAAGCCTTACAAATGTCATCACATTAAGCCTTATGAGGATAACTGCATGGATTAAAAGCAAGTCTGACACAAATTTTTGCTATGAGCAAACTGATGTCTCAGCTGCCAGTGTTGATGCTTTAAGCACTAACATTTTTAACTCTTCTTACATTCATCAGAACATGTACGAAAAGGAATAAAGACACAAGAATTTCATGGAGTGTTAACTAATAAAAGGACAAGCTGTAACACAGAGATGTTACACCAATTAAAATTAACAGGCTCAGGAAACCACACAGTGTGCTTTAATGGAGACAATGCAATTGCCCAATTTTTAAAAATTAGACTTTATCCCTTTTAATATTTACAGTGCTGGGAACAGATTGATATAAATAATATGTAGGGCCCACACATCAACAAAATTAGCTATTGGGGAGCTGTAACCATTGGGTAGGACACAGCCTCCCTTCTTGGCTCTCTTCTCTTAAAATACATTAAAGACAGACATATAAACAATTTATAAAATGACCACTCAGAGACACATGCAGGTTTATTTTTTAAATGCTCCCCTTCCATGAGGACCAAGCTCCAAGGTATTTAAAAGCATCAGCTTGTGAAAACAAAGTCAGACTACTTTAAATATTTTAAACAGAAAGGAAAGCAGAAAATTGTAATCCCGTGGCATGACTCAAGAGCAACCACAGAAAAGAAACCTCTCACACAGGAGCCAGGTATGGCCCAAGCAGCCTCAGACAATGTTTGCAAAGCAATTACCACTGTATTTAAGGCACCTTTATTTAGTAACAATTACCTTCAGAAAACCTAGGCTAAATCTTTAAGTTAGTAGCAGCAATAACTACATCTAAATTTCCTAAAACTTTCCAGTCTTGGCCTTTTTTGGTTTTTAGTTTTCAAAGCATTACTTGATCAGAGTAAAGACCATCAGGTAAAACCAAAATCCTTGTGGATTCATGGTCACCTAGTAAAATTAATCTGAAAGTTGATTAGAAGAACTGTGCAAAGAAATAAAAAATATTTCAAAAGAGCTTTACTGATGTTTATGTCAGGTATCAATTGAATAACTGAGTAATAACCCAATTCTTGTATACAATTTGAATCCAGTGACCACTGCTATATAAACATCCTAGCAAAAATACTTGTAATTAATCTCAGCTTTGACCAAGGGAATATTGAAAATGTAGCACTTGGATACACAGTCATGGCTTTTTGGTCTCTCCCTGCTTTAGGTTAACAAGGGCTTCTAAAACAGGTCCTTCTGGCAGCAGGAGGCAACTGAAGCATCCTGCCCTTCTCCCCCAGTTATACTCCACATGATTGTATTACACCTTATTTGTAGCATGATGGAAATACAGCAAGGCTGAAGAAGCAGCTCTCAAGTCTGATGACTGCATTAAATGCTCTGTAAACCCCCCTCTCCCTGACAGAAACCACATGTGAATTTATCCTCATTCAGTGAACCACCACCAAACATTTTGCCCCAACTCTTTTCAAAGGCTGATGGAAACATGGACATTCCTGCCTGCTTCTTCCCCCCAAGATGCAGGGAATTTTTACTTTACTAATAATGCTAAAAAAATATTCAGGCTAAAGAATGAAAAGAATAAAATAATTACAAACCCAAAATCAGCATTGACTTAAACCACAAATACTCATTTTTTTAAAGGAAATACTTTCAAATCTGTGACTAAAAGGGAATTTTCTACTGTAAAGCAGATATACTATGGAGAAAATAATTGAAACAGAAGATGCTTCTAGACCCTATTTGTGTGAGTGTCTGGGTCACATTGATGGAATATGATCAATACATTATGGTAAAGAAGCTGTTGTTAACAAACTACCTTCATGAGGAATTTAATAAATGATCCTGTAATGCCACAGAGCAAGCAGGCCATTTGCTATTTAATGGAATACAATCCTAAATTATTAAGGATTTCCTTTCCCCCAGCTGTGATGCAAATGGCCACAGACAAAATTCCACTTGGCTGTTCCGAGGCACTTACCCTCTCTAAGAACCTGACAGGAACAAAAAGCTGCAACAAATCCACTCCTACAAATAAAGACTTGTAAACATGTGCAGAAGTCCTTTCCATAGGGACTGCATCTGTCCATATGGGAAGAACATGCACAGAACATGCACAGAACTCCAGGGTGACCCAGTGTCTCCAAGAAAGCATCTCTGCTCTGATTTCTGCTAAAACAGCTCACAAGGACCTGCAGGTCAACGAGCCTGTCAAGAACCTGCCACAGCAGCTCCCCAGGTAAGGAATAATTGTGCACACAGAGATGTGCTGTTATCACATCATTCATCCTAGACACAGAACTGCTCTGCAAAGCAGCGTTGTAAAGTAAATAAAGGAGACTAATTATGCCTGCAGAAACAAAGCCCTGACACTCATGGTCAAGGAATCCCAACACGTTTCATTGCAGCTACAACAAAGAACCCACAACCACATTTCCATGAGGTTGAACTTTTCGTTTCCTACAATAGATAGGAACAACAAACAAGCATCTGGAGAGAAAACCAGACCAGCAAATTTCACTGCTAAAACATTGCTGTGATGGGAGATAGAAAACACAAGTGCACTGGAATTGCCTCAACCAATGCCTAGTGCCAACTGTGCAATGTGAACAAGAAGGAAAAACCCTCTCCTGTGGGCTCTGCCCCTAAATATATGTTAAGCACTGCATAAAGTAGGCTGAATGCAGTTATTCAGCATATACATATCTACATGTCAAAATTATCATTACTGTCCTGCTGGTCACCTGAAAATACAGATGTTCAGAAAAAGCTGCTACTGTGCTTTGGTTTTTTATAAAAACTATAAATAAACAATAAATAACTTTCAAGTCATAAAGTTCTCTCTACCTCAAGCTTGAGTAAATAACATTTAAACTGCTAACATTTAAAGTTCATTTTCAAATAAAGCTGTCTCTAGGAATTCTTGCCAACCCTCCCTATGAGAAGAGGACAAAAGAATATACAAAGGAACTTTATTTGCTCTCTTTTCTTGTAGACTGTGGAGTGAGCATTACAAACACTACTTGTTAAAACCTTTGTCTACAAGAGAAAAATGCTCTAGTTTATGTTATTATGTTAGCATAAAATCAAAGTTTATGCTCTCTTAATTCAGCTTAAAACAAACCATCAGCTACTTTAAACTGAAACAATTTCCCAGTTTACAAAGCAGTAGGTGGCCACAAAGAAATAGCTATACATCAGTTTAAAAATAAATCAGCTTTTGATTAAGTTGGGGGAGCTTTTAAATGCAGACCTAAAATTCTACTTCCTAGGTACTAAGTGGGACTTTAATTACCACTGTGCAGGAAACGTTACATCAAACGGAATCAGTGGGATCTTCAAATATTCCAGATTGCCAGTGAGGATCACACATTGCATCATCTTTTCTCTAAGAAGTCAAAGCCCCACAAATTCTAGTCCAAATGCAGGCACACCCCTCAGTGATGTGGTTAGAAACATCAGACAGATTGGAGCTCTTTTTCTGAAGACTCATGCAAAATTCACTGAAGCACAACCACCAATTCACTTAACCACAGTAGGTACCACCTTTTAATGACTGTTTATTTGGTTTGGTAACAGGACAACCAAATCACTTGTCCTCCACTCCAGGGACTAAGACAGGCTCCAGGCACCTGTGATGGCAGTGCTAAGTATCACAACGTGCCACTGGAATTCTGAGTACTCTTCCAAATTAAAAACCTAATTTAAAACCAAAAGAAGTGCTAAGATAGCCGGTCCTCTCTCGAACCAGACCAAATCTACATTTTCTCTAAATCACTTCTCAGCTACGCTCTATATTATTCCAATGCACAGCAGCCCTTGGAGATCAGAAAATGGTTTATTCTGAAGCGATGGCAGCATTTGGCAGGCCATGGGCCTGCTCCAGCAAAAAATTAGTTCCAGGACAATACAGTCAACTTCACAGAGAATTCTATATTTTGTGGAATTAACTATTACTTTCTCATGTAATATAGTACCACTGTAAACCCACCTTCTTCCTTCCTTTAGCTGATGGGTTTTTTTTATCTGTGCAAGCAAAGAAGGCTAAAACCGATTCCACAGGACCAGGTCTCCAAACTTTGTGTTACCAACTTTGAGGAAAAGGACCTAAAATGAATGCAAAGGGCCTAAAGCATGATTATAATGACATCTCTGTCCTTGGTGCCCTCTCACACCAGGAATCTTGAACATTCTGAATGGGAGCAATAGGAGCATCCCAGAGACCAGCTCCGTCCCTACCACTGCAGTTTATCCCTCTTAATTTCTTCGTGGGAGCAACAGGGGAAATGTAGGGAGTGAGTCTGTTTCTTACACTCAGAGCAAATGTGAAAAAGCACAGTCTGAAAAGAGTCAAAGCAGGAAAAAGTCAGGTGAGGTAACTGGCCTCCTGTTTCTGTCTGTGTGGTGCTGCAGACATCCATCCATCCATTCCAGAGATCAAAACCTTGCTGTAAGCTGGAGAAGCAAAAGCCTCTGCAATTAGCCAAGCAAGACATGAGCAGTAGGAGCTCTCAGTAAGGTAACAGTGTCAGACTGAGTGACTCCAAGTGCAGTGCCCAGGCAGAGCTCCCATACTGATCCCACTCCATCTCTATCCACTGGGCTGGGCTCAAACCCATCTGTACTATGTTCTGGGTGAACGTGCCTTCCCCCTCTATCAATCAACTATCACAGTAATGATGCTACCACAGCTGGAGACAACTATAAATTACTGGTTCCCTTACATGCCTGTTCACCAGTGAGTGATGATCCCAAATGATTCCAAGTGTTTGTTTTACAAAAAGCAGGGAATGCATATTGACTTAATAGATGACAAACTTGAGGCTTATGATGAGAAACTGCCATTGTCTTTTAATCACAGTCTCACAGTAAATGAAAATTAGAGAGCTTGTCCTGTGGGACCATTTGTAAGATGGTAATTAGCTCAGTGACAACCCACATAAACTTGGATGGAAATGCTGCAGGAGAGAGCAGAAGCCAGTCTGTACTCACAAACCCAGACTACTAGCTGCAGTTGAGATCTCTTTCTAAATATTCCTCTCATTTAGCGGATCCAGTAACTCCCAAAATACATACAAACTACACAAGATAGCTGCAAGCCAGTCAGCTGCAATTATGGTTTCAGATCATCCATCAAGTCCTTCCCAGCAAGACTGCACAGTCAAATTCAACACAATCCCAGCACTAACACCACTGATACCAGACCAAGTATAAACTGCTGAAACACAATTCAATAACTCTCAAGGTCACCCAGGAAATAAATGCACACCAAAGCTATTAATTAAACAGCACTACTGGGGTGGTACAATCCCTGAGACACGAGTGCTACTCACTGCTGTGCAGCACAAGGGCAGGAGCTGGGGATTTTTTTTTACAATGCAACACCAGAACATCTTCAATGCACAAGTACCAGGAGCAGAGTGTCAAGCTTGGCCCAGAGTGGCTGGAATGAGAAGCTGGATGCATTTAAAGGAGACAGACACGTAGAGGACAAACTAAAATTAGAAGCACATTCCCATGGGCAGTCCATAAGAATACTAACACTCTGGTGAAGCCACTATAAAAAGAACTTCCAAATTTGGAAGGTGACTAGGAGGAGAGAGGTATCATTAAACCCCTATCAACTGAAAAAAACGCCAGGATCAGCAGTTTTGTAGGAGTAGGAAAGTCTCCAGTGCTGAAATCTGAAAAAGTCCAGCCTGAACTGAGCAATCAGGAGCTATTTATCCACTGCCAGTGATGGAGGTTGGTGTTATTTGCAGGGTCAGAGCATTCACCCTGTGCCAGGATGCAGCAGAAAGCCAAGGAGCAGACCAGACTACCTCCTTTGGAATGCCACAGCTTTGACAGATACTCCCAACAGCAGTGCAACAAAATGAGGATGAAAAGTGACTTCTTAAAAGCTAAAGTTTGAAGGAGCAAGGAAAAATCTAAAGGACACTTGAAACACTTGCCACAAGCCAGGGATGGATAGGGGGATGTCTGTCTGCCTGGAATTCATTGATGTTCTCCCCTAGCCCTCAGACACCAGGGGAAGATGAGCCAGGCTGGCACCAGCCTCTCACACCCTGCCATGCACAGGGACAGGCCCGGGTGACATCCCAGCAGAGCTATGGACATGTTGGGCTAAGCAGGCAGGCTGAGCCCTAATTTTCCATGTGCTGTTTCCAATATGTACCTAAGATGATAGAAGATCTCTTACTGAATGAGCATTCCATCAATAAAGATGCAGAAGATGCACCTTGATATAAAATGCAGAACACAAGCAGATTGGATTTATGCACCTGACATGGCACAGACAAGTTCAGCCTATAAAATGCACTTCCAAATCCACACCTCAGAAGCAAGGAAATCCTGCATTCCAAAGAGTTTGTTGCTGTTTATAGTGTTTTTGGCAAATCACACTTTCCTTAGGAATTCATGTCACAATATTTAAAAATGAAAGCAAATGCAATTTTAAGAAAAGAACAAAAACATCCTTACAGGGATACTGCTGTACTGGGGAATATCCACTTCTCCTTCCAGTACTTGGTTTGCTGGTCAGCAGGGAAGACTGAAATAAGTCTTCTCCAGGGTGCAGATGGCAAGACAAGAGGCCACAGACACATGCTGGAGTCTGGAAAATCCCAGCTAAGTACAGAGACATATTTATTTATTTATTTATGCAGATAGGAAGGTGATGAAACACTGGAGTGGTGCCTGGAGTGGCTGCGCAATCTCCTTCTCAGCAGGATGGGCTCTGATTTACCTAAATTCACCGCACATGGTTTGAGCAGGGAGTTGGGACTGGCTAACTTCCAGAGATCCCTTCCAACCCGCATGATTCCATGATCCATGCTCCTTTTTTGCAGAGGGCTGGGTAGGTAAGTAAAGCAAGATGTCTGTGCAGATGGGAGTAACCCCACAGACTCTCTCTCCTACTGAGTCTCCTGGCTTGGTATCACCTCTGGAAAAGGAGCAAAGACATGCCAAGGCTCCACAGTGAGCTCCCAAAGCACCACTCCTGACTTATGGCTGCAAACCAAAACATGACCCATGGTCCAAAGCCAGGAGAGCTTCCTTTTGCCTCTTTCTGCTCCCAGCTCACACACCCAGCGTTTCCCCATCCTGTCCCTTTCTCTCTGCCACTGTGCCTGAACAGATCCTTTTCTGCTTGCCACAGGGACACGGGGGGGGATGAGCTCTCAGGTGGCACAGAAAGCCCAACACTTTCTCCTTGGAGGTACCTTCTCCAGAAGCAGGGTGACAGTGACCCACCATGGGCTAGGATGCCCAACACCCCAAATGGGCAGATTTAGGCTGCCTGGGAAAGAAATGCTGCCTGAATGAATTCCTTCTTTTCTCTAGGGAAAGGGAAAAGGCTAAGACAAAAGTGTCCCACAGAATGGGTTCAGACCAGAGGCACAAATGCCAAGGCTGAGGCAGGATTATCACAGAAAACACATGACAAGTTTTACCACCCCTGCAGGAGCTGCTCTAATGCCATCCAGAGATGCCCATCCACACAACCCAATATACTGCAATGTGTTTTCACTTGGGGGTTGGTTTTTCCTCATCCTCAGATCAAGTAAAGGTTCCCAATATTTTGGTATCGATCTAAGAACCAGTGCAGAATTCACCTATTAGACCATCAACAACAGTGTAAAAGCAAAGGGAGCAAAACTTACAACATCCCCTAAAAATGCTCTAAAAATGTCTGTGCTAGCTTAACTGAAAGAAAAAGCTTAGTTTAGCTGAAGTAGTAGAGATCTCTGTTTTTTGAGGAAAGAGTCCAGAGGAAAATTACATATTTGTGGTTTAGCTGGGAGTCATGATGTCTATCCGTATGCATAACACGTGGTTGCAGATTCATAACAAACAAAGCTTTCAAACAACAACAAAAAAAAAAGTAAATTCTTAAAGATCCATCTTGTGTGTGCAGAGAGAGAACAATTCATTTCATTTGAGCTTATTTCCACAGCTCTTGAAGTCAGCAGTGCAGCCAATTATGAACTCTTCATTCCAGGAAACACATATAGAAAGTAAAGCACAACAAGAGATGAAAACACAAGTGGGAAGTGTGGCAGCCACCCCAGTCCTCACCCCCCCCGGCAGGATCCTCAAGAGAGGTGTTCAAATTCCACTTCCCCTTTC
Organism: Haemorhous mexicanus; assembly: GCF_027477595.1. Classification (NCBI taxonomy): domain Eukaryota; kingdom Metazoa; phylum Chordata; class Aves; order Passeriformes; family Fringillidae; genus Haemorhous; species Haemorhous mexicanus. Next base: position 2,714,518 of record NC_082344.1, read on the forward strand.
TGTGGATGACTCTGCTTTACATTTAAAATGACTGGCTGCAAAAGGAGAATGGACTTCAGGGAAAAAAAAAAATGTTTAAGAGAATCTGGACACACTAGGAAAAGAACTTTCATACATTTAAGGAAACATACAGACAGAGGCTTAAGCAGGGATGGAAAATGCTTCAAGCTCTAGTTCACACTTGATTTATACAGAATCATTACCTATTTTGGTGCAAATTAGGCATGTACTTTCTGAGGCAAAAAATTAGGAAACCGGTGGCAAACCTTAGTGAAACCTCATTTCCTCGGTCTGTTATGGATCCTGCTACAGTTATCAGGGATAATGCAGCCAGCAATGCTTCACTTGAGCTAAAATAACCTTGTGCTCCATTAAAAGGAAAGAGAATTAATGTAGCATGGCAAAGAGTGGTGTCATTGTCTGCACTCAAAGACATTTTTATGCTCCACAGTAACCCAGAAGAGCAAAATTTAAAGATGCAATGCCACTTAGCAGAAGAAAAAGATTCTGCTGCAAACAAAAGAGACAAAAGCTCTAACACCAAATAAAGCTGTCTTCCCCCTCCTTTGCTGGCACACTCAGACCACATTAGCTGATGCTTCATATGGCTCATGCTGAAAATCACTGACACGTTGATTAGCACCACATAACTTAGTCTTCTAACTGCTGGGGGGTTCTGACACTCCTCTCACTTCAGGGCCACCAACAGCTCTACAGAAAGCTCTTCCACACCAAACCCTTACAACAACACAAGTCAAAACTTTCGGACTTTTCCTCTTAAACATCAACATACGTTCCCAAGAACTTCACCAATAAAAGGAATCAGATGCACAGCAGCAACAAAAACTGCTGAGAAGGAGAAAGCCTGCAGAAAACCCAGCTGCAACAAGCCCCACTATGCCCCGCTGTGTGCTCTTGCCTGGCGCAGTCTCATTCCAGTACATTTAATTTCACAAATAGCAACTGCAAAACCAGCTTCTGCATTCTGTTGTTGCACTTCACTAGTCACTTGCTGTAGCCACAGCTAACTTTAAACATTCAATCTGTTACCTTATAATACTCATTAAATTGGCTCTTACATTTAATATGAAATCATGTTATATCACTGGTTTATTTGGTTTCTTGATATTTTATTTTAATTCCCTCAAGGGCTACAGTGTACCTTATTCATCATAGAAATTGCAAATTTAATTAATTCAATGGAATGGATGAGATTTAAAATTGTTGAAGTGATCAGCTCATCTAAGCAGTAAAAATAATTAACGGAAGTGAGATTCTCTAATGCATCGGTCCCACGTAAACTAGAGCTTCAGATTTATATAAAAAGTTTTATTTATTTATTTGCATAGCTAGAGTTAATACATCCCTGAGGGCCATATTTACTGAGCATAAATTTATATAGCTGGGGATTGGTTTGATTTGCACTGCATCAGGAAAGAACTAGATATTTCTGACATAAAGTAAAACCTTAAATAAGGCTCAGAAAAAAAATTGCTAAAGAACTACATCCACTTAAGGTGAACAGGCCTGATTTTTACCCTGTGTTTGGTTTATAGACTAACTTAACTAACACCAGCTGAGCTACTCACAACTGTGCCACAGTAAGACAAACTAAATTCAGAAAGGAGTTACTGCCTTCACATTTTCTATATATTAATAGTGTTTCTCCTGAGATTCTTTGGGCTTTATGAAGTGTCACGCACATACTTGGCGAATATAAACACAAAGGACACATTGTTGCGCATAAAGGACACCCCCCCCCCCACCCCCCCCCCCCCCCCCAGCTTTAATTACCCTCTGTTCAAAAAGGACAAGGCAATACACAGTTTCTTATTTTTCCCACTTGAAGAACTTAACAACTTGAGTGCTCGTGTTTTGCGTTATGGCAGGAAGAGGAAGCAACTCCAAAAGGCAGGTTTTTGCTCCTTTTCTTGTGGCAGAAGGAGTCAGTAATCTGGACACCAGCACCGAGTGTGGTGAGGAGCAGTGCCAGCTTTGGGTGCTACCAATTGCCTCAGCCATTGATGACAAGTTCCCAGCTCAAAGCATGGAAACGAGCAGACTCCAAACACACACCAACACCCCCATGAAACCAGATGAGGGATTTGTCTTTTTCCCTGTACAGTGCCAGTCTGTTCTGCATCAAGGCTGCCTCCTGGCCTGCTGCAAGGCCAGCCTGCCCCATGGTGCAGCTCCAGTTGTTGCTGGAGCAGAGCTCTTGCTGCTGCCAGAGCACGCTTGGGGCGATGCCTCAGCCTGGCCGAGGCTGGACCAGCAGATCCACACAAAGAGGCTCAGGCCTAGCAGGGCTGAGTCTGTGCCTGGCAGTCCTACTTACCTCCAAGTACCCTGCCTTACAGAGCCATTCAGGGACAGCCTGGCCTTGTGCCAAAAAAACTTCATTTATCACCTGAAGGGCTGCCACATGTCAGTAAAATCTGCTGCTGCCTTTGGCAAAGGGATGAAGATTGATCAGAGTCAGACTTCAGCCTGATGCTGCTGGCTAATGGACCCTGCCTGCCTGCCATAGCTTGTACACTGTCTGTAGGGCCTGGGAGGAGGTGGCAGAGGCAGGGAATTATGGGCTGTAAGGAAGTGGGAATGCAAAGCCAGCAGAAGTCCCTCCAGTACTTACAGAGAGATCCTGACTGTGTAACTCCCATTAAGAAAACATTACCCAAACACAGCACAAATCCTGCAGGAGCAAACTCCACTTGGGAAAAAAATTCCATGGTTTTACCAGGTTTGAATCAGCAGTTTTCCAGAATGGGTCAGAGCTTGTCTTGTCAGAGTAATGCAGATTTTATCATTATTTGGGATCTCATAAACCAAAACCAGCAAACCAGCTGTAAATCCATGCCAAATGACATAACAAGGTGGTGCAACAGTGTTACATCACTGAAAACATCAACTGCAAGACTAGAAATCAGAGAGCTAAAAACTAAGTTTACCTCCAGTTAAAAGAGGACCAAGAAATCAAATTTTACCAGAAGAAGAAAAAGGAGAAAAATCGGGAAAATGACAATGGATTTCTTGGTGAAGAGATGATTACATAGAAGTCTGGAAAGAAAATTGCCAAGTTTAAAGAATGGGAGCTTAGTACACATGGAACTGCTGGAAAAGTAATAGCTACCCAAGATGACAAATCCTGTGTGGGTACGTGCTCAGCAAAGGAAGCAAGCTTTGATTGTAAGGCGATGTGCAATCTCACAAAGATAAAGCACTAGGTTCTCCAAAGAGCAAGGCTTAACCTACATTTCCATCCATTCTCAACTCTGTAAAAAAGCAACCCTCTACACTGATGTACAGCCATGTCACCAGAGTAAGACCCTGAGAAACACAGCAATGCTGAAAATCACACTAATGCACAACCTCCTGCAGCCCAGGAGCTCTGCTCCCACACGAACATGAGCTGTGTTTGCCCAGAAATTTCCTACCACAGTATAGCACAGGCCAGATTACTCAAGCACAACTGGAAGAGGAGAAAACACCAGCGTTGCCAAAGACTGATGGGAAAGAAAGGATTCTGAACCCCTTCAAAGCTTCTTCTCCATGCCTGCAAGTTCAGCTAATGAGGCTTGTGCCTCATTTTAATTCCCACAAATAATTCAGCAGGGCTCTTTTTACTACAGTGATATAAAGGACTAAGGTAAGAAGAGGTAGAAATCCCAACAGTGAGTATTGGTGAGGAGTAGCTGCGTGTGGAAGGGATGAGCAAATTCTGTGGGTTTTAACCAACTTTCACACATACATTACTGAAGTGGGAAATGGAGATGTGAAAAAAGGAGAACAGCAAATACTGTTTGCAATCCATTTTCCTTATTTTTCCTACACCATTCATTAGGCATCATAACTACAAGGCTGGACAGAGAAGAAATAATAGATTTATTAAAAGGATGAAGAGAAGAAAGAGATGCTGAAAAATGAACTGGATTAGCTATGTGCAAAGCAGTGTCTGCACAGAAAAGCTCAGCTTTCAGAGATGTACTGGAGCCCTGCTTGTAGAAGTGAAACAACTTCTTCAAGGAAGATTTCCACGACACTTTTTTGCTATGAACATGGACAGCAAGGACCGCACAGAAAAAGAATCATTTAACATTCAGCCTTATTTGTCTTTCCAAAAATAACTCCCTGTACACGGTCATCTTTGAGAAACCACCCCATCAATTAAACTAGACTTCTGCTTTCCTACAGAAATCACACTGAAAAAAAGAGTTACCACTGTTTCCTTACTTTTCTTCACTTACACATACTTATGGTAAGAGCTGAGCTCCCTTCTTCCAGCACACTTCCTTTTTCACTCTTAGTGCATCCTGATGGGATGCAGCTCCAGTACTCAGCAGAGATGACAATTTAAACAGGGATGTCATAGTGACCCAAGCATAAGAGCTCCAGTGGGGTGCTGGCAGCACTTGGAATGATTTTAGGGTGATCATTTTGCTGGCTGAGGGCACGGCTGCAGGAGAAGGAACAGGACAGAACACAACATCTGCTGCCAAACCCCAGCATGGTAATTCCAGGTCATGGAAATCTCCTCTCAGACAGATCAGGAACATGGCAGTTTTTCTGAAACAGGAGCAGAACACTTTGTCCATTCCCTCTTGAACTGTGCACCTTGGTGCAGGGGGTGATGCACAGTTTGTGCAGACTCGCAGAGCCCTACCTGCCTGTCACCAAAGCTGTCATTGCCTGCATGCACTCCAAGCCAAACCTCACAGATACAAACTGTGCACGTGGGACAGCTGGCCTGCCACAGAGGAGCTGAACTCCATCCTACACTGCTCGACAAGCCACTTGACAAGTTGAAGACTTGTGACCACATGGAACCAATTCAGACTTTTGTTTCAACTGAGTTCTGTCCATTTCAGCCCTTCTCCTGCATCAGTTCACTCTTGTCTTTTGTTCATTTTCCCCAGCTTGAGGAAGCTCATAAATATGTTCTGGTTCTAGTAAGGCCCAGGTGAATGGCTCTGGAGTCTGACTACACCATAGGTGTAACCACAGCTGCAGAAGGGCTGCACCTCCTCCCTAAAAGCACTTGTACATTCACTTAGCTCTCACCATTTTACAATGCAAAACCTTTGGTGAGATAAAATAGCAGAAATAACACTCCTCTTCCTTCTTAACCAAATTTCTAGGTCAAACCTGTAAGCTTAAGAGAGGTGCTGCAGAAATTTGATGTGTCATTTCGGGCTGTGGTACACTTGTTTTCGCTTTCTATTTATCATTAAAAGGAAGGAGCTGATTTTATCCCAGGTGATGCCTCAAGAAGCTACCTGGAACAGAGGCTAGACAGAGTTAAAGCAATAAAGTAGGTATTTATTCAAAGGATAGAGCTTGGGCAGTGCAAGAGCCTGGCTGTGGCTCTGCCCAAGATGGACCCAAAATGGATTCAAGATGGATGACAGCTCACGAATTTTCACTTTTATAAGTCTGGCCCATTTATATGTTGGGGTTAATGATCCAATTACAGTTTCAGGTTATGAAGTCCCATCCTCCCAGATTGCTCTCCTCAATTCTCCACTGTTTATACTTCTTTGGGCCTGAAACTACAACGGTGTCCTTGGTTCTCAGGCTGGAGAAGGATTGTTTTGTCTGACTACCCTGTGGAGAGAACTTGCTAACACTTTAGATGAAGTTCAGACTTACACACCAAAGCAGTACAGAATCTGAAAAATAGGAAAGCTAAAACTTAAGGCATCACAGGCACAAAACAATTTTATTAGTCTAAAAATGCCATAACAAACAGGAAATTCCCACCCTTCTGCAGAAGTCTCAGATACAGCAAATATTCTTATGAGAGATACTCGTGGCACATAATTCAGTGGATGAAAAACTGAGAAACCCAGCTACAGTTCTCTTAAGTTCAAGGTACTTACCTGTCTACACTGTTTCTAAAAAAAAGAGACAGACACACCCCACCTTCCAAAACAACTTTATTTTTTGTTTTACAAGGTTAGAACACGCAGCTCTGGAAATAAAAAGAGCAGAGCTTTCTTCAGCTTGGAAGGATGGACTCTCAAACACAAAATACAGTCTAAAGCAGGCATCTCACTAAAACCAGCACTAATTATTGACATTTGTTTGTCTCACTGTGCAACAGACACTGCCAGCTGGCATTCTTCTGCAGGTCTCCAAAAATCATGAACAATCCTGCAAACTGCTCAAAACCCCCAAACACCTGGCACAGAGAGCTCACTGGTGGCAGAGCAATGGCTCAGAGATGAGAACACTGCACCCAGCTGCAGGTGATCCATCAGATTATTGCATCCCACAGCAGAACTCATAAGGAAGATAAAGAGACTTGCCTGGAAATATTTGCACTTGATTTCTGAGCTGCTCTTGCTATTTGTTAATTTCCATTTCCCCTAAATTTTCGAAACTGATAAATAGTGTAAGAAGCAATGAAATGTTCCTACCAATATTAGGATGCTTCAGGAGGCGACAGATTCTAGCTTCTCTCTCCAGTTTCTGGTGATCTGCATCAAAAGAAAGCAAAACAGTTGCTGTTAGCATGAAGATTAACACGGTTTAGTGTATTTGCTTTAATGAATCATCACATCATCATCATCTGACGGGATCTTAAAAAAAGGTCTCCTTTATTTAGATTCACTAATATTTTCACCCCAACTGTAATATTGAGGTTTTGGTTTTTTTTATCTTTGGCTAGAGCAGGAGGCTGGAGCTCTGGACTTGTACATCACTGAGCCCTAACAGTCTTTTCTGGAGATAAAATACTACTGCTTCTGTCAAGTTCTGTTTTCTACAATAGACAACACAAATATTCCAAAATACCAACTTTGGAAAATAGAACTGCTTTTCAAATGTGAAAAATATGCTTTGAACCTTGAAAACATTAAGAAACAGACAAGTTTAGAAAAGTTGCTTTGATGGCAGCTCTCAAGAGTCAAAAATTTAGAATCAGATCTTAGAACTAAGAAGTTCAATCCTTACTGCGAAGTGTCCAGTCAGATATGTAGGTCAAAAGAACTGTAAAAACAGATTTAAAATAAAACAGAGAAAGCAAACACCACCTTTAAAATACTTAACACTTCAAGTTTCTGACAGCACGCTTTAAATCTGGAGGAAAGCACAAGAAGGAAAACTTGTTTAATTTTTTCTGCAGTTTGTACTTCCTAATATTTGCAGTCAACTCTAACAACAAATGAAACAATTTTACATATGTTAACAGTTCAGATTATTTTCACATGCTTCTAAGAAATGGGATAGTTCTTGAGCTAGTCACTACTTGTCAACTGACCCATCATACTTTCTGAGGCCTAAAAGCCTCCACCACTTGCATGAGAAAATTTGTCAGTCTATCCCTCTTTACCTTAATGTTTACTTAAAAGAAAACTAAATAAATCAGAAGTTCAAAGCATTAAAAAGAATTATAAACCTGCAACATAAGCTTAAAGCTCTTTTTTTCAAGTTAAACTCTGCCACTGAGGTTTCTCTGCCCCATTAAGATTTTTGAATTTAGTTGCAGCAAGGCTGAAACATAAGCACAGACATCTACAGTTACAGTACCTTCACGTCCAGCAGCTCTGGCTGTAACTTAATCTTGGGCTGAGCACTTGGCACATTACCCAGAGCAAGCAGGGAGATGATCTGCAAGGCAAACTGAACTAAGCTGGGGTGAGAACAAAGATGAAAATGTGAACACTGCCTCAAAAGCAGAGAAACAATCCAGGGGCTATTGGACATTTGGTGTGGGAGCTGTGTCTCTGGTGCACTACCAGCTCTACTTTCAAAGGCTGTTCTGTACCACCTCCAGCTATATTTACAGATCAGCCGGCACAGCCAGAAACCTGGAAGGTGTCCGACAGGCTTCTATGAAGTGCTAAAAACATCCTGTGTCGACTCTTCAGGAATAACACAGCTATAATAAAGAACTTCATCTCCAACTGTGAATATGATATATAAACAGCTGAAGTTTCTTTGCTATCAACTGCTCTATCACAGCTTCTGAACTGACACTAGATGTGAGTCACATAATTTATTGATTATAACTGCATTGATTAAAAAAAGCATGCCTGATATTTTCCAAATCACAGTAAAAGTGTCTTAGAGATGCTGCTGCATGCACTGCAATACATGAAGGTAACATCTACACCATCATCAACATCATTATTATTGACTGCATTACACACACCCAGGTTTTGACTCCAAATTCAACCAGTATAGTGATGGACACCAACCAGGTGTTCTCTGCTGTCACGTACATCAGAACAATGAGCTCTCTGCATTTAACTCCTTCAGATTGTGTCAGTAATTGCTATCACACCTGCTGGGTGACTGCAGGTACCTCACAGCCTGCACACTGTGCTGAGGCAGCAGAAAGAGCATTAAATACTCCCTGAGCCAGGGAATCAAGTGGACATTAAGGTCCAGAAGATGACAGCGACACTTCCGAAGAAATAGAGGAGTAAGCCTGCAGTATCTAAGTGTTTGGGGGTGGGACCAAATGCAAATGTAACTTTGTGTCATATCCAAGAAAACTGCTCTCCTCTAAAATCTGCACATTTGTTCTATGAGTTTTAGGAAATCCTGTTCCTTCCTCTCTCTGCTGGGTTTATTTACAAGTCCTTGCAACTGCAACTGCTGTGCCACCCGCAGCTATTTGTGTTACCCTGCCTCCTGCCAGGGCTCAAGTGCTGGGGAGCTAAAGGCGAATGTCAGAGGGCAGGGCACACCAAAATACTTTGGGCACTCAGCTCCCAAACATCTGAAGGGTAAGGTGTGCCACTGCAGAGCCCACTGGGAAACAAGGGGCCTGCCATACAGCCAGGGAAACAACCGAGCAGGCACAGCTCCCCAAACCCTGAGAAAGTTTGGGCTAGCATCTGGGGTTAAATGTTTATCTTACAACAGCAGCACAGGAAAAGCAGTGGGAAAAAATAAATGCAATAATAGATCACTTATTGAAATCAAAGACCTAATTCCTCTCAATTTTGACAACATATAATTCACCAGCAAAAATTGCATTTACCTGCCAGGTAAATACAAACCAGGAAAAATTATTACCAGGAGCAGGAAACCAAGCTTGAAAGCCACATGGATAATAAAAAGGGAACACACAAGCACATTTATATACTTGTTTCCTTTCCTCTACTTTAACTACCTAAACTCAATTACAAACAGGTTTCCTCCATTGTCTGCTTAAGAAATTGTAATTAATTGAAAAATACAAGCTCAAAACACAGCAAAGCAAATGCACAAGAAGGAATGCTCTACAAATTCTAGATTACTTTATGAAAACAAGCCTCCATTAGTGAGCAATGGCCTCTACCACAGCAACAGCCCATTTGCAAGATTGGAAAAAGATCACTGCCTGTCAACCACTGATACCATTGGAAAGAAGCAGCAGTGAGAATAATGTGGGTTTATTAATGGAAAAAAAAAAACAAAACTTGCAGCCACCTACAAATAAGTTTAATCTGACATGGAGCCAAGAAAAGGAAACAAAGAAAACAACAAGATTTCGTGCACTGAACCATGAAAATCTCAGCCTTTACAATAACTGATGAAATTCTGTGAAACCTGAAACAGAACAGAGCTGTAAAACTGGGGGTACTCACAAACTGCATAAACTTAAAATCTTGAACTAGTCCTCATTCATATGAGGATAGACCCAAAGCTAATATTATAATTTATGACACCAGCCTCAGAAAATTAGACTGCCTGCATTGAGTTCCTACTAGGTAGGAAAAAAAAAAAAAAACTAATTGTTTCAGCAGTATCAGTATTTGCTTTCTTACAAAAGCTTACATATGTAGATTCCACACTTTTCTTGGATTACATCATAACATATGTAACAGTAAAATGATACAACATATCATTAAAGATGTATAATGTATGTATTTAATTATGTATTCTGCCTTAATATAGGAAAACATCTAATTAATGTCTTCAGCATCTAGATCTTCTACTAAAGCACCACGAATCTTCACCCCAAGTGCTGATCCTGCATGACCACCCCAACTGAGCATAGCACCAGGGCAGAAACGTGCACCTCTCACCACCTACCATCACAGGTATCTAAAATGCAAACGTCTCCAAAGCAAACAATCTAACAAGTATCTGTAGCAACTTCTCTAGTTGCTTTTTGTTATTTTATTATTAGAGCTTGCAGTCCACAGCAAACAATATTAGAGCATTTTCCCAAAGTCCCTTGCATTGTCTCGTCCATTTCCTGTTTTTCCCCCAGGATTGACTGGACAGATTATTAGTCAGTATGAAGTGAAGCATGTTTTGGCAAATGCCTTGCTTATCTTTCTGAGGATGGTCTCTACAACCTGCTTCCTACTCTGTGCCACACAGCTCAACACCTGTACGTTCCATGTTTTTCCTTACACAGCTAAATGAAGAGAAAACAAGGAGCACTAACTTCGAAGGGGCTCTTCTGCATTGCAACCCCAGAGCACCCTGATGCTGTTACATTCTGCCATGAAAATCAGAAAATGACTGCAGGAATTCTGACAACACAACACACAGGTTAAGAGAGCAAAAACTTCCCCTCCAACTACCCTGATTTTGTCAACTTTGCTGACAAGTGTCTAAAGCACAACAAAGCATCCATTGTCTCATGGTACATAAATATTTGCAATTTAAGGGCATGCTGTGCACAGGAATAGGGCTGTAAAAGACACTTGCTTTAAGTGTCTTTTACAGCACTACTCCTATGCACAGGAAAATCACCAAGAATGTGGTTTAGACACAACCTCACTGCATCAAATGCAGCTTCTAATTTCCCTCTGATGAAGCATTAAGGCTCTGGAAACAGCCCAGGTCTATTTCTTAGACCTGACCATTTCTCTAAGTCCAAGTCCCTAGTGGGTGTCCTGGTTTCTGCTCGGACAATTCCCTTCCTAGAGGTGGGTACAGCGCTAAGTTCTGCATTTAGGATGAGACTCACGTTGATCCTGCAGTGAAGGTTTAGCTGCTGCTGTGAGCAGTGTTTGCACTAAGGCAGTGTCTCACAGCACTCCCCAGGATGGGGCTGACCTGCTGGAGAGCAGCTCTGCAGAGAAAACCTGTGGGACCGAGTGCACAACAAGAGGTCCAAGAGCCAGCAGTGCCTTGGGGGCCAAGGATGCCAGCAGTATCCCGGGGTGCGTGGGGAGGAGCGTGACCAGCAGGATGAGAGGGGATCCCCCCAGCTGCTCTCCCCCTGTGGGGCCACATGTGAGTGCTGCCTCCAGGTCTGGGCTCCCCAGCTCAAGACAGACAAGGAAGGACTGGGGAGGGTCCAGCAGAGGCTACCAAGATGATGAGACTGGAGCACCTCTCTCATGAAGAAAGGCTGAGGGAACGGGGCCTCTTCAGCCTGAAGAAGAAATGACTGAGAGGCAATCTTACCAACACAGGCAATTTCTTTACTGTGAGGGTGACTGGGTACTGCAACAGGCAGCTCAGAGAGGCTGTGCAGTTTCCTTCTCTGGAAATACTCAACATTCACCAGGACATCATCCTGTGCAACCTGCTCCAACTGAACCTACCCTAGCAGAGGACTGGATCAGAAGATTTCCAGAGGTCCTTTCCAACCCCAAACATTCTGTGATAAACTTGGGAAGCTGGCTGGGGCTGCTGCTCAGGAACTGAGTAGGCACTGGTCCATGAGCAGTTGCATTATGCATCACTTGGTTTGGTATGTTTTAATTCTTCTGTCATCATCCTCCTCCAATTATTATTCTCCCTTCCTTTTCTGTCTTAGTGAATTATCTTTAACTCAACCCACAAATCTTAATTTTATTTCTTCTGATTGTCTCCCCAATCCCCCTGCAGGGTGTGGGAGGAGGGAGGGAGTGAAGCTGTGTGGTCTTTAGCTGCCTGTTGGGTAAAACCGTGACAGTGGGGACCAATTCAATTGCTCAGCTCCTGCCTGAGCTGCTCCTTATGAAAGGCAGTTTACAGACCTTGAGCAGTTTGCAAGCATTCATTTTCAGCTGGTAAGATAAAACAAGAACCATATTTATTCATGTAACAGTCCATCAGACAGCTCTTTGAATTTTCCATTACTGAGCTCATGCTACAGCAGTGCTCACAGACAAACCTCAGTTACCTCCACTGTTATTCTTCAAGAAGAAAAGGCTAAGCAATACAGTCCTTCAATTCCCAAAAGCACTTTCTCAAAATGAACGCTCCAGCATTCAGTACCTGCTCCTGGGGAGATATCTGAACAGAGTTGTTACTTATTCCTCTCTTCTCAGTACTTATAGCTGGGAAAGTGGGACATTGCTGGAATAAACAATTCCAGCTCCTGCGAGTGCTCATCAGAGCCCCCCCTCCTAATGTTCCCCAGCAGAGTCACGCGCCAGGTGTTCATTGTTACAAAGGCATCTTCTCCATGGATACCCCGCTCCAGAATGGGCAGGAGCACGCAACAACAATAGCACAGCCAATTCTGCTATTAGGCCATTGGTCAAAAGCATCAACAGAGCAGAAATCAGGGCACTGAGTGTGCCTCCAGTTATTTCTGTGGCTGTGTTCCCAGACACACTTCTCTTCACCAAGCTGCTGAATATCCAGGAAAAGCAAAAGATATTAATTCAAGATGCTTTGTAAAATAATGAACAAGCCCCACACCTGTAGGGCTTCAAATTCTGCCCCAGAGCATTAAGAAAACAAAAGGCACATTTGTACTCAGCTGCAAAGGCCTCCAACAATAACAGCTCGCAGCCGACTGATGTTCCTGCAAGGCTTTCTTGCACTTCCCACCCGCTTTCTGTGTTAATGCCTTACCCCTCACAGTGTGCAAGGAATTGATAAATGGGCACAGAGACCTGATTCCCATCTACAAAGCACAGACTACAGAGGCAGAGACACTGCAAGTGTCTTTAGGGCACTGTATTGGACACTTGATCCCCGATTTCTACACCTGCTATGACCAAAGGTGCAGCTATTCCTGCCTTTGTGCTGTTCCTAGCACTGCTGCTAAAACTGACGAGCACCTGACTTCAACCGAGCTGACAAAAGGAGTGAAGACAACATGTGACATGAAATGTGACATGAACAGCAAAGCACTGAGCCCACATGATTTCATTTATTTCCATGATTTGTGTTTAACCATGTCCATAATGAACAGAAAGAAGAGATCAACAGAATGGTAGGATTGCAAACTGGACTTCACCCAATTGTTGGGAACCTTCAAACAGTTCCTAAGAGCACACATTCACACATTACTGAGCTCAAACTAAGAAATCCTACTTTTCCACCCTTTTATACTCTCATTTGCTGTGGATTGAAACAACCAGCTGGCAATTTTTGACTCCACTCTTCTGACACAGAAAAACAAGAAAAATATTAGTGGAAGTCTACAACTGCTGTTATATATACATGTTAATTGTTGTTTTCTATATAAGGTCCATGCACAACTACCTATAGCAGTTTTATATCTATTATTTGATTATATAAACAGCACATCTACTGAAACAGAATGAAGTACTGTAAACTCTTCAGTGCCAAAGTAAACAGAAAGGGCCTGACAGAAGTGTGAGTGTGATCACCTGGCCACCTCCATCTGTTTGCCACCAATCTGCACCTGACAACTCTGTGCACCCTGTGTTCCATCTTGTCCCTGTCACCTCTTTTCATCTGACCCATCCGGTGCTGCACCTTGTAGCACCTCCCCCATACATCCTCATGCAAGGCTTACATTTGCCATAACAGGAAAACCTGACTGCACTTTATATCCTCAACCTTCCCCTTGCTGCCTCCTTCTGTCCCCACAGCAGTTTATTTTCCTTTGTGACTCCAACTTGCCAGTTCCTAGAGCTGATGGTCAGCCAAGGCTTCTTCAGCCATTCCCGTTCCATTCCTACAGAACTGCATGTCCTTCATTTTGCATGTGGGAGCTCTTCCCTTATTTCACTGCCCTCCTTTCATTTCTGGTTCTCAACTTAAAGCTGCCTGCCCTCTACTTGTTTAAATTCTGCTGATAAATATGTGAGTGCATTCAGTATTCCTCTTTTTTTTCTAGCTTCTATTTTCTACTGAACTGTTTAAATTTCTTTAGGCTTTTCAGTTCTCTTGGCTCATTTCCTGCAGAAAGTTGCAATTTTCAGGAAACAATATTTGGAAAAAAGATGTTAGGAATCGAAACTAAGTTCAAAAAAATAAATAATGTAAGAGATGCCTGGAACTTGAGGTGTTGACTCATCAATCTACTGAACACTAAAGCATCTGTTTGCACTCAAATAGTTCACTGGGGAGGATGGGCTGCAGGATATACTTGACTTGACTGCCTTGCTGAACTCCAGTCCTACAGAGCCCATCTTAAACACATCAAACCCATTAACAATGCTGTAAGCTCTGAGCAGACTTCAGTCTGACAACTAAAATTTTGAAGGCACCCTCAAATTTTCAAGTGATGCAGCAAGACATGCATGAGAAATGCTCATTTTCCTTACAAATGTTATTTAAACATTATTGTCTAATAACAAAAGAAAAAGATAAAGCTTCCTATAAAGTCAAAACACAGTCAGCTACTGCAATACGTAAGTAGCACATTGTGAGCTGCTGACTGATGCCAGCTTATTTTAATATAAATGAGTAATTACTACATGCAAGACTGGTGTCAAGTCATGATGTGTGATAGTCACTTTGCTGGGACATGCAGAAGTTCTTGATTTTGAAGCTGCTGTAAAGAGCAAATTCTGAACTCTGACTTGATGTTTTCACCTTGGCAATCCTTATTTTTACAAATCCCACCAACAGTCACCATCTTTTGCCTCGCAGACGTAATTCATGTGTGGCATTAATGGTTTGGGAATTCTTCTAAACAGTGGATGACCAGTGAGGATGTTCAGTTGGCTGACAGCTTACGGATGAGAGAGTGTTCCATATTGAATAGGAAGGGAAATTCCATTGTGCAGAAAAGGTCAACAACTTTTATTTCCAATATTTCCTGTAGTCACTGTTACTTTAAAACTGAGCATTACACATGACTTAACCTACCAGAGACTAAGGGCTTCTTTTATGCAAATACACTCCAAATCACTGACATTTATCTTAATAAAAGCTCCTGGACTTTAACTCCCTAGGAGGAAACAACCGTAGAACTAGAATCAAGTCCAAATAGAACAAAAACAATGGTTTGGCAGCTACCATTATGACTCAGAGGAAATTTAGGCAGCACATCAAAGCCAAAGCTTTTCATAACAAGAAGAAACACTAAGCATACATAAGCACATGCTACAGGACTATTTAATGAGAAACAACAGTAGGCTGCACTAGTATTAGAGGACTAAAGATATGATTGCATTAATAAAAATATCCTGATGCCTAAACCTCAGGCTTCAGCAAACAGTAGTCATAGGTAAAGTCACTATTCCTATGTGGCCCATAAAAAGCTCAAACAATAGAAATAATACACTCAAAAAGGAGTTCCACATAAAGTTTTAACTTGACTGTCTTCCATCCGTTAACTTGCTTTAAAACAAAGAAGTGGATTATGACTAACCCACTGTATTAATTTTTTTCTAAGTTGCTAAGCCTTTGCTCATAATAAAAACAAATCTCCTCCTCAAATGCCATGTGCATGAATAGCATTTAACCATCTGAAGCTTTATATTATGGCAATCTTTGATGCCAGGACAGCGATGCCATGACCTCTAAGCTACATGAGCGGGGTGTTTTGCAAGAAGATTGTCTTGACATTATTTTTAGAATCATTTTCTTGCAGAGAAAGAGAGAATTGCAATTCATTTGGTTTGTAAAACCAATCATCAAAAAAAGAAATACTAGCCTTGAAAACACATACTTGTAAAAGATAGTCCCCAAAAGGAGTGTTTTCACTAAAAACCAAATCACAGAGGAGAGCCAATGTCCGAGGGGAAGCCAGCGACGAGTGGCACCCCTCAGGGCAAGCGTTGGAATTGGTGCTCTCAAACATCTTGGTCAGGGACGTGGACAATGGCATCGAGGTGACCTCAGGACGCCTGCCAACAGCACAGCAGCCCCGTGCTGGGTTTGAAAGGCTGATGGCAGGAATGGCACCTAGAGGGACCTTGGCAGCCTGGGGAGGAGGGCCAGTGGGACCCTCAGGAAGGCTCAACAGGGCCAAACGCACCTTGAACGTGACTGGCAACGTGCACACGTAGCCCAGAACTCAAACCACACCCTGCATCCAAAGAAGTGCAGCCAGCAGGACAAGGGAGGCAACTCTTCCCCTCAGGGCATCCCACCTGCAATGCTGCATCCAGGCCCTGCTGTGGGGGCCCCAAGACAAGATGGGGCCATGCTGGAGAGGGTTGAGGAGGCCATGAAGACGCTCAGAGGGAGGGGGCACCTCTGCTCTGGCACCAGGCTGGGAGAGCCCGGGGTGTTCAGCCTGGAGAAGAGGAGGCCTCAGAAGACCTGGGAGCCCCTTCCCATGCCTGAAGGGCCACAGGGGAGCTGGAAAGGGACTTGGGACAAGAGCCTTGACTGACAGGACAAAGGGGAAGGGCTTCAAGCTAACAAAAGCTAAGACTAGCTCCAAGGACAAAATTCTTCCCTGTGAGGGTGGGCAGGCCCTGGCACAGGGTGCCCAGAGAAGCTGTGGCTGCCTTGTCCCTGCAAGCATTCAAGGCCAGGTCAGAGAGGGCTTGGAGCAACCTGGGATAGTGCAAAGCATCTGTGGCAGGAGGGGGCATGAGATGACTTTCAAGGCCCTCTCCAACCCTAACCAATCTAGGATTCTATGAAATTCCTAATTTGTCTTATTTCAGTAAGAAGCTTGGCTGACTCAACAGCTGCATCACTCCACTTGCTCTACAGACAGAGAATAAAGAAGCTCCCAGGCAAGGAAGTCTGAGGCTTTTTTTTTTTTTCTTTTAATTAAGGCAAGGAGAAAATAAACAAGATTTTTATAACCAGCCACAAATAAAAGTTCAAGCAAGCATTAACAGGTAGTTAAACTTCAGCTTTTGACAAATTTGGGGGATTTACTGGGTAAACAAACACTCTCCCTTAAATGTGTGTTTGCCTTAGATTCTGCACCGTGTGCCATATGCTATGCCCAGAAGATATAGAATATAATCAGTGGATGTACGACAATCAAAAGGATATAGAAGATAAGCAGAGGACGTGTAAGTACACAGAATTCCTGCAGAAGATGAAGCCATCATCTAGGGCTGCAGGCAGGAAGCCCCAGGAGGAAAGCCATCCTCCTTAATGGACAGCAGTTGCACAAAACCTGCCCCTAGGGATTTAAGCTTTTTCCCACCATTAAGGGAATTAACACTTGTTTATTTGCATGTGTAGTGTTAGTTCCCCAGCTGCTGGCCTTTTCCCAAACCACCGAGCTTCTTGGGAAACAGTAGGAAACTGGGTTATCTCTCTGTTGGCAAAACAAACAGGGCAAGCAAATCATTCTGTACCTCAGGAAAATAAAAGAACCACCCAATAACCCCACTATGTAAAAGAACAGTCAACACATTGCTGTTTCTCACGGTGTCAGGTTCATCCCCGCTTCCACTTAAAGGGCACTGAAGATGGGATCAATCTTTTAAAACCACACACTCTCAGGGATATAACAAACCCAGCCAACAGCCCTTTCCAGATAATGAATGTTTATCCCTCGTTTCTGTAAAAAAGAACTCAGGGAAGATGCTTTAATATTCCAGAGACTTCAAATTCTGGCACAGTGACAAATACTAGCTGTCTAAGAGGGAAATACTGGAATATTGTTGATATTAGCATTGCACAGTATTTTACTGATGTTATAGAAGAAAACAAGAAAGTAATCAATATTAATTGGGAAATCATTGAATCTGATTAGCCTGATGATTTAGAGAAAATAAGTATATAAGAACATATTTACAACAACATCATTTCTTTAAAGAACCCACGCTTTTGCTCTCAGTCAGGAATTTTATTATTCTGATTAGAGATTGCATGGTAGAGATGTTCTATTGCCAAACCCCCGTCACTGATGCAAGTACAGCTCCGAAAAAAAAATCACAGCATGGGGCACTGGCAAAACACAGCTGACACCCATGACAACCCCTACCCCCTCCAAAAAAAACCCAAAAAACAGAGCCCAAACCACAAGAACTAAACTAAACCACAAGAATTAAATGTAATTCAGAGTGAGAGGAAAGAATTTCAATTTACTCGGCAGAAAACTTCTCAACCAGACAGAGGTTACATAAAAACAAAAAATCAAAAATAAAGTTCTGTTCAATTCTTCTTCCCTCTAAGCATCAGCCTTTGGTACTGTTGTTTTTTTCCTGGAAACTGCTGAATAACCAAAAAATGATTTAATGGAATTACCTAAATTATGGATGTTACATACCACTATTATTAAACCACCACATTCAGTGTGGTTTCCCTGGTACAGCTCAATGTTCTATTTAGCATACAGAATACTGAAACTATTGTAGAAAATCAAACTACAGTAGATAAACCCCCCAATCTTTCTCTTTTAAAACTGAGAAGGAGCTGGAGGAGAGAAATAACCCAGCCCCCAGTTGTGTTATTTAATTAAAACTGCCACTTGTAACTGAATTACCAGCAAAGCACTGGGGAAATAGTCCCACTGCTATACCAAATTTATAAAGCAGAAGTTCATTACTCATACGCTGTGTTTGCCCGCAGTCCTTTCAGCTAATTCCAACAGCTCCCAGCCAGTTTGGAACAGCTCTCAGAGATGGAAAGGCTTTGTAGTTCAGCACAGAAAAAGGACCACAGCACCTTCCCTTCTGCAGCACCCAAGAACTGACACAGAGAGCACTGATAAAAACACTGCACAGGAGCAACTCTCAGCTTCTTTCTAGAACAGCTCATCAGTTTCTGGTGAGCGTGACTGCGCACTGGCCCTGGCTGCCCAGCGAGGTGGGCTGTGCAGTGCCCATCCTTGGAGCTGTACCAAAGCCATCTGGCCATGCTCCAGGGCAGCCTGCTGGAGCAGGGGGACTGCAGCAGGCAGCCTCAGGCAGGAGCGACTCCGGGAGCCGTCGGCCTGAAGGAATCCCAGGTGCTGGATATCCCACACCAGCCGACTGCCACGGACATTTGGCTCAGGGTCTGCATGCCCAAGTGTTTCAAATGACCGGCACATCCTCGTTCCTTGAGCAAACAGATGTAGGCATTTTCCAGAGAGGGTTCCAAAGTCTGGACTGGTGTTAAACCAAGCTCTCCAATACCCTCTTCAAAGCAGGATTACCTGTTTCATACCACCAGAGAAACTCATAGGAGCACACACATTCCTAAAGGCCTCACCTCCTGGTACATCAAGACTGCACTTGTGCAACTGAGTGTAGATGTTTCCCATGTTAAGACCTCAAAGGAGTTTGCTGCTTAGGTAATGGTTATTTTATTAACAGCACCCTGACTCATCTGCCATGAACTCGTCACTCTGAGCTATCCCACTTAACCCAATTAAATTATCCCAGTTAACTGGATCCACTCCGCCCCTCTGCACAGCAGAGCAGTTTGTGATTGCTCAGGTGAAAGGAAGTGAAAGGAAGCCATCTGTTAGCTTCAAGAGGGCGTCCATCATGACAGACACTTGCTGGCAAGAGCACCAGGATCAGGCTGCTAGCAGAAATCCCCTGAATTCCCCAGACTAGGTGTGGAGAGGTTGGTTTCTGGCACCTAGTCCTGCACTGCCTGAACCAAGCATGCAACGATACCTACCACAAAGAGAGCTGAGCAGGTTTTTCTGTGGAATCTGCCCCCTTTCTGCTCCTCAGGCAATTCAAACTCCTGCATGATGACTGTGACATGCTCCCTTACGCTATGCAGAACCGAGTGACGCTGCCATGGAAAACATGGCTCTGAAGTGCCCAACTTTCACATTCCTCCAGCCTGATTCATGAGCTGTATTCCTGACCAGCTCTGTGCAGGTTACTGTGCACCATGTATGAACACAGACACCTCCAACCTTCACCCAGCCAGCTCTCACATGTGTGACACTGCCAATAAAGGCCCTGCAAGGAGAGCACAAGCTCACACAGCACCCACCATGTGTCAAAAGTACCACAGAGCATCAAAATCTTGGGTATCACTGCAAACACCAGCAGCACAATTACCTCTGTCACAAAGTTCACTGTTGGCTGCTTATTCCTGAGTTTAACACTTGTCAAAAGGTAGATTTTTTTTCAATTAGGAATTTAGAGGAGCTCTAACTCACAGAAGAGCTAATAGTCACCTCAGTAAACAAAGCCAGAAACTCACACCCTTCCTTGGCAGAGGGCCAGGCACTGTAGTCACTACTCTGGGAGAACTCTCACTGATGGAACTGCTCCACAGCACGCACATCGTGACTCATGCTGCAAAAACTTGGCTCCTGGAGTTGTTTCCCATCTAATTAAAATTCACTCAAACATCCCACAATCCAGCTTTTACCATAACAGTATCAGTATCTGTGTCTGCAGCCAAAAGCCTATTCAGCACCACAAACTGGCTGTAGAGGTAGCAAATACACCTAATACTGAAACAGATACTGAAAATTATCTATTTTGTTGCCCTGCTCCTCAAAGGCCCCAGTCACAGGCAGCCAGAAATTAAAGCTGCTGCTTGGATGGATTTTTTTTTAAGAAGCCATGGAAGCAGCAGCGCTACCATACAAGAGAAACACATATGAACAAAGGAACTGTTGCCATATATTTTAGGCTAGCCTCAAAGATTTATTGGACATGGCTTGCTTCAGTTTTTCTTCCCATGGGGTTTGTACAAACTCTTCTGTTGCCTTTTATTTTTAATTGGATGTTTTGAAGCCATTTAGCTCATTTATCTTTATTAGTTTTGTTTCTAATGTAACTCTCTGGAGAATTTCCTCTAACACTTCTTCTCTGTTTAAAAACAGTCCAAAGATACCAGTGAAGAGCTGGTGACCTGTGCCACTATCATACAAAAATAAGATGAAGTATGACATGAACATTTTTCTCTCGCCAAAAAGATTTCTCGGGTTTGTCTCTTGACATGACCTTGTGAATCAAACTACAACCAAAGCCTCTGCCAAGTGGCTGCCAAAAGGAAGTTACACTTGAAGTTTCTTCAGCATGCACTAACCTCAAAGAAATTATGAAAACAGAAGAAGTACTTATTATTGTCTTGGCCTTTGAAAAAAAAAAAAAAACAAACCAATCATCAACCGAAGTACACAAAAAGTAAAACCAACATTCCTACTAAGAATAAAAAACTAAACTAATACTTTACTAATATTGCAATCAAAGTACAAAAGACTTGAAATAAGAAAAACCTCCACCTTTAAAACTCAATTTTACTACATTGTGACTGCTGTTCTTTAGATGTTTAAAAATACAGAGGCAGGAAATGAGCTCTTCTATTACTAACAAATCTTTGATCTGGAACATAGACTTTTCTCATAATTTGTGATGTCCAAATGATGCTTTTAGTTTTATTCCACTGCTGTATCTCCTTCAAAGGTTTTGAGCACAGTGCTCTCACTCCTAAGCTCTGGTGCTCCCAGTCAAGCTGGCCTCACCAGCCTCAGTGTGAGCTGTAATAGAAACTCTGCCAGCATGAGAAAATATTTAGGTATTGACACTGCTAATAAAAACATAAAGACTTCACCTTTGCAAGGGCCATGGAACAACAACAAAAATACTTGGCATTCTTGCAGAGGTCAGGAGAACCACAGTCCTGAGAGAGTAAAAGCACAAAGTCCACTGAAAAGACAACTAAAATTTACTCTGCAGCTTCACAGAAATGAGGTGTACATATACCAAAGTCAAGCTTCAGCCTGTGGGGTTCCAGTGTGAAACCAGGAAGCTCCCCTGAACAGTCACCACCAAACACACAGCTTGGCTGTACGAGCTATGTGCACCAACTGCTTTGCCTTCTGCTCCTGGGTGAACAGCCTGATGGCCTATACCAGGAAGGAGCCACAATCAACTGAATTTATAACTTCTTCACAAATAAAGTTCAGGAAAACATCTGTCTAAAGGATATCAGATCTCAGGTTCTCAAGATAAAAATGTAGAAACACTAACATATTAACAGCAATGACCTAGATAGCCAAAAGGAAAGCTAGACAGGCTTCAGATGCAAGATCTGCATTGCCCTCTTAATTCTCAAGCTGAAACAGATTTACAATAATGTATCTCATTCCTAGAAATTCCCTTTCCCAGCTACAGGCTTTGGGCCTCCACCCTCACATTTGTGCACATGTTTAGAAATCCCTGCTCTACATTTGTAAACAATCCTGCATACAAGTTAAATTAAAAAGTCACCATTGGAAGTGCTCTCTGTTCAAGTGTGCTTTAGTGCATCCCATGGATACAGGTACGAAGCAGCTGGAGATGTGGAATTTGCAAATAAGAAATGACTGAGCAAGGGTGAAGTACCAACTTGAATGTCAGAAGTAAAAAAGGTAAAAGCAAACCACAGCCGTGTTAAAAGCACAGGGGATATGAACAAACATAAAAAGTACTTGACTGCAGTGCTGAGGCAGCACCCACTGAACAGCTTCCACTTGCTCTGTGCACCTCAGGCTGGAGCAGCCTCAAAAAGCAGGGATTTCCAGGCATGGCACACTCTGCACCCACTGAAACGGATTTTTCACCGTGTCAGCTGAAACACACCAAGTGCCTGCAGTGAGACACTCTCCAGGATCTGGCACCAGTCTGACAACTTGCTACTAAAGCCATCCCACAACTTAAGAGTTCTCTGATAGCAAATGCCACAAATCCAGTTAGCTGGAATAAAGAACAACCTAAGTCTGTTTTGACCATCTGGTACAGCAAGTTTTCCAGCCTCAGTAAAATCTGGTTTCCTCCCAGCCCAGCTAAAGGGGCTGAACTCTGTTCAGGAGTCAGGCATCAGTGCTAACATGACATCCATGTAAGTAAGCCCACCCTCACCTGTTTGCACAGCGTAGTAAACACACATCATAACTCACAATCCTACCTGAGGAAAGGTCTGGCCATTAGGTATTGAGACCTTACTCTCAGGGAAATTAACCTATAAAAACTCAAGCCAAAACTTAACATTAGAAGGAACAGGTGCAAAGTTAAAACATAAACTACTAAGACCACACTAAGTGGTTCCTTAAAAAAGACTTGAATTCACGTTGCATTTTTAGCAACACTGACATAAAGGTAGTTTTGGTAGTAGTGTGTCACTTCTTTGCAACTTTTTCATGGTTCTACAATAAAATAAATATCTTTCCCTAAGCAGTAACTTTTGGAATGTATTTCAAATCAGACCACACCACCCTTAACACTGGAGCTCCCATACTTAAAGCATCTGACTGCAGTACTTAGCAAAGTGTCAGTTCTGCAACAAAATAAAGATTTCCCAACTCCAGTGATTTACCAGCCTGAATTCCAAAGCTGAGCTCTTGCAAAGTGCTATTTTACAGCTTCAGGTGTAAGGAAGAAGTGTTTTAAGAAGCTGCCACTCACCATGTGCAGTTTTGGCAACCCGTTTAGGATTTAAGAGACATGTTTATTTTTACCAACTCAGTATCTCCGATAGATTATGAAAATTAGCAGCTTGGAGAGAGTAACAAACTTCTTCAATGTGTAATCACTTTGTCAAAAAGCAAAACAAAAATGTGATAATGAGCCTTGTGTTTGCACTATATACCCACAGGGACATTTTAATACACTGGAAGGCTGAAATAGAACCACTGAAATACTTCAGTAGGACTTGCAAGGACTCACAGCTTGAAGAAACAAGCAAATGCCACTAAAAGAGAATCCAGGGAGATGGATGGTCAGTCCTAGCTGAGCTGGGAACACCGCTGCCTTGCAGTGGCCAGGCAGAGACCAGTGCCAGCCATGGCCAGGGAGGCAAAGACCTGTGTGACACTGCAACCTCCTTTCAAACGTGACTGACACCTCCTTGGGTTGACCATCTTACTCCAGAACACGGTATTTTAGGCCATGTAGATATTTTGCAAGCCATCTTTGAAACTTAACACCCACTACTTCTGAAAGAAATTCAATGTTTAATGCCAGAAATGAGGCATTCAAGCCAGTAATTACCTGTGCTGAGTATAACCAGGATAGCATTCCATTGGCACCGTACTAACATATATGAGGCACATTTCAGAACTTTGATCCTGCTTCTGGAACAGCTTTTTTTTTTTTTTTTTAAAGGGACAAAATAACTTGCATTCCCTTACATCCACATGGACTTCATTACAAAATTAACATTTTTTCAAAAAGCAATCATGTCCTAGAACTCAAAAATCCAATTGCATTACTACCAACAGCAAAACTTCTGTGAGCAAAATTGGGTCTTTATTTTTATTTCTGTCTGCCAAGAACACTCTCTGTGCAACTGCCTCTTTACAATGCACGGAATCAGGCCAGTGCTGATGCACATAAAAAACCAGAGAGTAGAAATTCTGAACATAATTCCCTGCAGTAAAAGCAGGAGTGAAAAGCATCAGAGAGGCATTACTGCCCCTTGAAATAGAATTCTTGATTAACATGCCACATTCAAATCTGACTAATATTAATCAAATTACCCTCACCAACTTCAGACGTGCTCAGAGTGAGTTACGAACCCCAAATTTCCCCTGGAGCAATCTAAGTGGTGAACCACTAAGAACATGTTTTAAATACTGAAAGGTGAGGCCAGCTCCACACAGATGTGATTTTAAATGCAACCTCTTTCAATTCTCTGAATACTGCACTTGAAAAAGATCCACTCATAGCTGTCTGCAATTACCCAATAATGCTTCTCACCCAGCTTAAGAGAGCACAGGGACCTGCAGCTCTCCCCAGACAAAGCAGCGCATGGCTGGCTGGCTCCATGTCCCAAGCACGGTCACGAGTGCTGATCAAACATTAGCAGGAGCCCAGGCACATCACATGGCTGTGCCTCACTGCACTTGTGTGCCTCACAGCTGCTGGAGCCAGCCCCTCTTCCCTTCCCGAGAACTCTGCTCCACACACGTGCAGGGGAAACTTCCTGTGCTGCCCCAGGACCCACAGACCTCCTCTGACCCAGCCCTACTGACAGACAGAGGGGAGCAGATGGGGTCCCCCTCTTGGAGGTGCTTTACTCTACAGACACAGGCATGCAGATGAGAGGAAAAAAGCAGAGAAGGGTGAAAAAGTGCACAGAGGCTTGTAAGACAGACCATGTCCAGCTGAAAAACTGCAGGAAGAGCAGCTTGACCCCCCAGGTCCAAGAAGCAAGAGCAGTAGTTCTGATGCAAGGCCACAGTCCCCAGCAACTCCACTGGTCCTGCACAGCTCAATCAAGGGAGAGCTTTCCCTGCTCTCCTGAACATCTCTCTTCTCCTGCTGGTTCACGTGGCTATGTAACACTTAAGGAACCAGACAGATTTTAGAAATTCCTGAAGCCGCGTTTGAGCACAGAGGGCAACCATCTCAGGGCTCCAGCACACCAACAGTGCTTTCCAGGTATTAGCCCAAGGTGCAGAGACCCCCACAGATCCTTGCTTTGGTTACTGAGAATTCTGCCAAACTGAGTTTAACCATGTGGAAAAAGCACCCACATGGCTATTCAGCAATGTCTTTCAATATTAGGGGAGAGGTAACTGGGGAGATTTTTGAGAAGTCAGGCTTTAAATGAAAACGTCTTACACTTCATATTCTACTTGATCTGAAAACATTGTTTCTAATAAAACAAAAGCTAGTGACTAAATACATTCCTAGTTTCCTATGACTGGTGAGCTCAGGAGACAGTTGACAAAAAAAGTCCCGCAGCTCTCCTAAGAGATTAAAGATCAGCTCTAAGCAATCAAATCCAACAATTATTTATAGACTAATCCAAATGCCTGACAGCATTCCTCCACCAGGATGTTTAATTACTTCAATATCAGGTGCCTGATTCCTTTCAGTAAATGTACAGTGAATTAAATTTGTAATGCTGCAGAATCAAACCCAGTTAAATTCTCAAGTACATTCATTCTTCAAGTAGCACCCTCTCCAAGGCTGCTGTCACACCTCTGAGTTGTCATGCCAGTGTTTCTCAAAGATTTTCACTCATGTTGCTCTTCTAGGTGTCATTGCCTTTGCTCAGCTCCTCTCCCTCTCTTCCCACACCTCATCCTCAGCAAAAGAAGGTAGTTTGCAGCATTTACAACCAAGATGATCTCAGCTGTTTGCCAGCAAGGAAGAGGAAGGGATCCATTGTTCAGATCCTCCACAACTGACTCCTAATACCACTGTCCCCAATGTCAGCAGCATCACATCTTTCAGGTGTACACAACACCTCAGCTGCCTTGCACAGTGAAAGATTAGCATCAAGCAGAAACTTCCGGTGTCACATTTTCAACACCAAAGCTTTTCTCAAATAAAAAAATTAACACCAGCAGCAAATTTATGACCAGGTGTGACCTGAAGGTCTCAAGCTGAAATATGCAATGAGACTATTCAGTGTGTGAATTGCTGAGCACACCTTGCATGCTGTCATTTCCCTGAAGTAACACCATCTCTTTCAGTAATTTGTTAATTTCAGTTAGAAAAGAGAGTGGAAGATAACTGTTCGGGATTGCCTCAGGAATGATATATCTTGAAACATCAGTAATTACACTAGTAAATATTGTTAATTCATAGCATTCATATTGTTAATTCATAGGCAGGGTGACACAAGTTATCTATCAGAGGTGTGAGAAAGAGATTAAGCAGCAAACTGGCACAGCCACCAGCTATAAATTATCAACAGCAACTCTGCTATTTATACCTGGAAGAACTGGTACAGAACACGAGACTGTTTTCTTCGATGCCATCCAGTGTTAACTCAAAAAAGCCTAAAAAATCAACTGCTAAACAGGGACAAAGGAGAACCACACCTAGGAGCTACAAAGAGAAGCAACTACAGATTAAAAACGAACTTCTCTGCTAACACAAGTGTGACAGATCCAAGTGCTGTGCAATGCTGGCACCGACCTCCTCTGCAGACCAGGCCCATGGAAAGCACTAAGGAAACATGGAATTTTGACCAGAGTTAGGCCAAGCAGCGTCCAACACGCTGACATTTTCCAGACAAAAGCCACAGAGAGTCATAAAGAGCTCTCATTTCTCAGTGCATAAAAGACCTGCTGTTCTGACTGCACAGTTCAATCCTTGGCCTGAAGCAGCCATGGTCTGACTGATCTGCATTCATTTTATTCCTTAGGAGAATGTCCAGGAAGCTTTGTTTGACATCCAGCAGCAACATCTGCATAAGGGACACTGAACAGAAGACAAGTGTGTAGCTGCTACCTGTGTCAGCTGCCAAGGGCCAAGTGCTGCCTTCCCTTTGGGAACCCCTCTTCACCTCCTACAGGAAAAAAATAACACTACTGATCCTCTTGGCATTATCTGAGGATACTTTCAGGCTACTTGATAAGTTAATCATTGCAATCACTAACACGAACTAATGGGAGAATTAAAAGCAATTATTTGTTATTTGGGTGAAATCTACTTTTTGGCAAGTAGCAGAATAATATTCTGATCTCCTTTCAGCTAAGGAATCCTTGTTCCCAAAGGAAAGAAATGCTATATAACTTGGTAAACTGAGTAATTTCCTATTCTATCCTCTGTCCAGAGTAATGAATGCTAGAATAAACTGGTCCCAACCTGAAGTTCTCCTGCTGTCCAAGTCTGTTCAGCTCACCTGAACATTCCTATGCAGTTTTGAACTTCCACCTACAACCTGTCCAAGCTCCACACAACTGACCCATCTTTGCTCATGCTCTTACTCACTTAAATGCTCTGGTGAGCACACACTACTAAAAATAAGGTCTTAAATACTCTTTGTCAATATTTGATTCTCTGGGCTCCTTTACTCCATCTAAACAGCAGAGTTGAAACACTTATGACTTCCAAGACCACAAAACTATTTTCCTCAACTATTTTATGAGGTAATAACTTCAGGAATTTTTAGGGCTATTGTTTAGGAGGTTCATGACTTTTCTCCACCAGCTAACCAGTGTTATTGGAAGTGAAGCAGCCTGCATGTCCAAACATGCCTGCAGCTCATTCCTGTGCACAACTGGGTTCAAGCTGCTGGCTCCTGCCAGCTTCCAGCTGCAGTACAGAAACTGCATTACCTCTGCATGCAGCAGTTCAGAGATAAGGGAAACTGAAATTTGAATTCCTGTGTAAGCTTTCAGCCACGCAGCCTTTACACTTATATTTTTATGATGACATGTTTTCCTTTGTTTAAATAATGTAACATCAAGGTTTTGATTAATTAATTAGGTTAATTTGGCAACCCTCATGCAAAACCATCGTCTGGAACCCACTAAACCCACTGCACCAACCAGTATTTGCCTTTTGTACAGGATGAATACTCCTAATTGATGAAGCCAAATGATGCATGGTTTGATTACACAATGCCAATTGACTGTGAAGTAGGTAGGTAAGTAGACATTGCTAAACATTCCTTCTCTCCACCATTCCCAAGCTACCAGGAGACTCCCAAAAGCAGACAAGTTTGGGCATCTTCGGCACTGTGCCAGTGTCTTTACCACTGGATCCCATGTTTGCTGTACATAAACAGGAGACCAGCACAAAGCAACTCAAGCTGCCCTTTAGACCCCAGTGTAAGTGAAACAGCTGCAAAACCCCCAATTTAATAGCTCTGCACAATGCAACATCACCAAATTAAAAAAATGAGCACTTAAAATTCACATCAATTTAATTCTGCCAGTAATTTATCCGGACAGCACTTTATTTGTGTCCCCACTTGACATGTTCACAGCTATTTTAAATACAAACAAGCTCAGAGAAAACACATGGTAGTATTGTTTGCTTGGGTGTTGTTAAGCAACGGGAAGTTTATCAGGTTTCTACCACCAATTAATTGTTCATTCTAACTTAGCAGCAAGCAAGATCAATGGGTCAAATCCTCAAAACAGTTTAAAGCTCGGCATGTCAGGCTTTGGTGCCTCTACCAAAGACAGCTCTAAGTCCCACAGGGAAAACAAAAACAAAGTAAACAAGAAAGCCCTACAGTGTGAAGAGATTTCCTGCATCTGTACTCCAGGTTTTTCAGTGGAGAAGAAACATGGTTCCCCAGACCAATCTAAGCTCTTGCACGGCAGGAATCCATTGGCAGGTGCAAAGGGAAGCATCAGGAGCCCATGTGAATTGCCCATGCTGTGCTCTGCCAACACCAGGGCACAGCACACATGGAGAAATCCCTTCCCAGCCCCCGTCTCTATATATAACACACCAGGAGAGCTCAGGGCAGCAAAGCAGGAACCAGGGCTTGTTTGCTCTAACAGGAACCCATTGCACCAACGTAGCAGCAAACACAGAGCAGTCCACAGAGCTCATCCTCACATTTTGACTTTCATAAAAGACTACAAGGAATTCATAGGATATCTTGAGTTGGAAGGGTCTCAAAAGGATCAGGGAGCTATCCAAAGCCTTCAAACATCCTAAGTGAGCTCAGCATGCAGAAGGACAGCCAAGCTACCAGCCAGGTGCAGCACCTCAGTGATGTGAATTCATTGATCCACGCTTCAAGTGCAATATTAAAAATAATTATTCTTCCCCCTTGAAGTACTTGTTTAGAGGGTAATAATGTGAGATATCAACCATCTCTCACAGAGATTTTAAGTTCAGTACTTGACTTACCGCAATAAACATGTAACTGAAATACACTCATCTTTTTTAAACCCCATCTTCTACCCCCCCAAGCCACACTTTTATTTTCATCACTACTGCATTACCTCAGGAACTTTAATCTCCAATTTCTTCCAGCAAAGAGAACTCCAAACTACAGTCTGACAGTTTGCTTAATGGGCTGGATACCATATAGATTACACTTCTATTTCAAGATACCTCTTAACTTCCCACTTGAATCTCAATTTAACATATCTGCAGTTATGGGTCATGTGTCAATATCTTGGCTTATAGACCAAATTAGACAGTTCAAAAGGTTTAATGGGATGCAGAAGTGATTCCAGACTGAATAAAATTGTCCATTGATCAATAATGAAATTGGGCTCCTTTATCTCTTTTCTAATGATTCTCAAAATTTGAAATAAAAATCTGAATTCTATCAGATAACAATAAAATCTGTATTCTGATGGCAATTAACCACAGCACATCCATGTAGTGTAAGAGTTTCCATGTCGTATCTGGCTATTTGTGAACTTCAGCACATCAGAGGGCTCCAAAGGATGATCAGAGGATGGCCACATTAAGCTTTCAGTGCACTGGGCAAGTCAAACACTGGCCTTGGCAGCCCAAAAGCTCCCCAACAGTTCCTTGTATAAATGTCTTATCAGCTAGACCTGGTTGTGGAAATTATACTCCATGGGCTTTACAAACCCTTCTGACAGCCCATTAAGGCTGACAGGCACCATCCTTTCCCCAAATGGGAGATGAAGAGTGAAGGGAGGGATCTGAGAGAGGAGAAGGATAATATCAAAACCAAATACTTCAAATCTGGACTCAACTGAAGATGACTGAAGTAATGAAAGGATTTGACTGGATCTTTCACGTCACTCAAGGATTCAGACCAGACTGAAACATGAAGGACTTCCATGGTGAAGAAGCATTCCAAGAGCTGCCAACCAGAAGTGTCCTGAAGAGCAAGTTAACCTCTGATCAGCAAAGCCGTGTCTAACTCACGTTCTCTCCCTGTTAAAACTCTTTGGCTCTTCAGATGACTCCAGAGATTAGCACATCAGTAAGCAGCCAGTGGAGGGAACATGCTGTGAAGCATTCTCATTAAGGCCAGAAGACTTGCTAAGGCAGCTTAGTGCAGAAAAGCACATCATGAACATAAACATAAAAGGAAAAAAAAAATCCTGCAAACTCCGACCCACCCCCAAGCTGGAAGGATTTTTCTGACTTGCTTATTTTCTAATAATCATAGGATCTGACCAATCCAGTTGCTAGCACCAAAAGCATGTGGCAGCAGTAGGACAAAACTGCCTCAGAAATGGAAATTTAATTTATTCAAATTTAAAAAGGAAATTTTATGGTAGACAACCTGTAAAAAAGGAAAAGCCTACAAAGTCACATCAATCATTCAGCTACAGTTTTTATAGCGGCAGTGTTCCATAACTGGATATCAGAATCCCACAGCTAAATACTTACACTGAAAAATTAAAAGTATTTACACTCCTTTCAATATAAATATTTAAAAATATATTACTTCTCTGCTCTGCTTAATTAAGTTTGTTTTATATTTAGCTGGTGCTTCTTTCTGACCTATAAACATAACCTGTCCAAGGGGAAGGGAGGGAAGGTAATCACTAGCTTGGAATGAAGGACAGCCTTGGCAGAAATATTATGCAGTTCCTTCAGGCTAAGTAAAATTTCTTCTTTAATATCCAGAAGAATATTAATCCAAAAATACGGCAGTGAGTTTAAAAGGGGTCAAGACCTCATTCTGTCCAGACAGAAGAGAGTGTTCCTCCTCAGAAGTGTCTTCAGTTCCTCCATGGTACATGAGAACCACAGTGCTTCCCATTGACCTCCCTCTGTGAGCACTACACCAAGGTTTTGAATCACAATGTGGGCAAAAGGCATCCCAGTGTCTTGAGCAAGTTCCTGAATTGTCACTCTTTCTCCAGATGAACCCTTAATTTTTGGGTTGCAATTTCAGGGTTTTTTTTTTCCCCTCCAGCAAAGGGGAACCCCTTTCTTCCCCTTCCAGAAGGGAAGGGCTCGTTCAGCACATTTCACTGTACTTTGAAATTTTAAAAAGTTTGCAAATCTCTTCACATCTTGACTTGCTCAGAAAAAGATTCTATTTACCCTAATTATCCCCAAATAAGCTTTCCTGTCTGAACCATGTTAAAACTTATGAAGCTAGCAAAGTACTTGTCCAGAGATATTTATTTAGATGGATAAACCACACAGAATTATTTCATCCAAACTCACAAGTCATTCTTAGAAATTAGGCTATTACCCAGTGATTTTCTGTCATTCTAAGAGAAGTAACTGAGATGAAGGCTGCTTCTTGGACAGTCAAAAGCTTCATAAACACTCTGCATACTGTCAAGTGTAAAAGCACATGAAGTGATTTACCAGGTGGCACCACTGAAGCCTTTCTCCTATCAATGCTTTTAAACCAATTTCAGCAGCAATAATGTTTTTGCTTTGGGCAAAAAGACAAAGCACGTTCCCTAGTTTTGCCAGAAAGCTAAGAGCAGTTAGGAAACACTTATTTCAAACAGCCTAATATTAATGGCCTAGCAAGTTCTTTAAGAAGAGTTCAAGCACAGAAATAACAACTGAAGAACATTCTCCACAGATTTGTACAAGTGTGCAGTAGCTAATGATAGCTTATAGGCACACTTAAGTGGGGAAAGAAAAGCAGCCTGAATATTTCATGTGGAAATGACCGTAAGCTACACCAGAGAGACTTTTCCATGAAAAGTGATAATTTCTGCTTTTCAGTTCAGGAGCCTTTTCAGAGATCCTTGTTATCTTTTCCATGGACTTCTTACTGACCATTTGAAAAGCCTAACTGGATTTGAAGGCGCAGTCATCATTTCAAAGAGTTTCTTGTGAAGAGATGATATACATAAATATATGCCAGGTAATTTTATAGCAGAAAAACATCCTTTCCATTACAGTCTGCCTCCTAGAATGAATGGGCTCCTGTGAGTAATTCTGTGCAGCACAAGGCCATCTTCCATCTCTTGAAGGTTGATTCCACAGTGTCACAGCAAAGTATCATAAGGGAAGAGAAACAGCTATTATGGCTTCACAGTTTCCCAACAAGTAAGTGAAAAAAACCACACTCTCTTTCCAACCTCGCCTCCTCTATTTGCTCTTTTCTTCTGCTGCATGTTCACAAGCCACCTCTGTCCCATGTAGACTGCAGAAATGTAGGAAGAGGGGTGAAAAAAGCCCTGAGGGCCACTGCTCACAAGAAACAAATCTTCCTTGTGAATGGAAATCTAAACGAACACCTTCCAAAATTTCAAGACTCAAAAGCTGAATTTCCGTGGCAAGCAAGCCTGCAGAAGCCTATCCAGAAGTGCACCCCAGCCCGGTAAGAAGGTCTGTGTGGTTAATGCCCTACCTATAAATATCCCAAAGGAAGAGCTGTGAAGGAGAAGGCCTGAGCAGAGCAGCAAAGGAGCTTAGCAGACAGAGATAATCCCTCTCAGGAGCACGCACAGGCACTGGGAAAGGTGAAGAGGCAGTACAAGACCTGTCTTTGCCAGGGAACACAGGGCACATGCAGCAGCAGCTGTGAGCACTGGAGCCACGGCAGCACGGCGTGTCAGCCAGCCATGAGCAGCAGCTCAGTTTGGCCCTCTCTGCAGGAACTCCCTTCACCACCAGCAGCTGCAGCCCCTCCACATCCCCCTGCACACAGCATCCAGCATCCCAGGCAGATGCACAGCTCCCTGCTCCAACAAGGATTTTGCAGATGTTAAGCTGTACATTATTCCCCAGCACTCAAGAAAAATTCTGTCAGAAATTCTATCACTTCAAGAACACTGGAGATGTTTTATGGTCCTAGGATCCAACAGTCTTTTTAAATACACTATGCCAAACCTGAACCAAATGAGAGTAAAAAGCTAAAGAGCCTTTCACCTTTCATCACCCTTCCCACCTGTAACAAAAATATTTCATATTTCCAGCATCAATTTCTCCAGGCTTTTCCACAGAGTTTTCAATAATGATCAAAGCATTTCATCCTGAGCCTTAAGATGTCAAATATTGCTCTCAGCTATTTTCAGTCAACTACCAGCATAATTATTCTGCTTCAATAATGTTTTATTGTGGCATATGAAAATAAAGACAAATATGTAACACAGCTTACACACTATTTGACACCAGTAGAAATTATTTTCTGAACATAAAAATACATTTAAACCAGTTGGGTTTCAAACACCTTAGAGGAAAGCAGAAGCCTACATTTCCCTTCTGCCTGTCGCTCAGACTCAGTGATGCTAATCCCAAACAAGACGTTCTGACCTCAGCCCTTACAAATTTTTGATGCATTTTACATAACAGTGTTTAGAAGTGAAGCTTACAGGGACTGTCTTGTTTGTGCCGTAGCAGCAGCAAGAGCCAATATTGCTCATTGCATCACTGGAGAAGGCCCTTGACGTGATCACACCTGAAGCTGCAGAAGCTCTAAGAGGCAGGCAGAGCACAAGCAAGGTGCCAAGCATCCACATCTTGCTTAGTGTTCCATTAAACACTACACAACTGTTAAATCTCTCTGACTACTTCCCAGAGCTACCTGCAAAGAATTTCCCCCTCTCTACATCCCAGAGAGGCAAAAACTGAGATAGGAGTTGAAGAGGAAAGTGATTAAATCAAGCCTGTAACCAGTTTGCAGCTAGCACAGGTCACACTGCAGGAGGTAGAAAGGACAACTGCCTTTCTTAAAATCCAGGGACAGAAATCCCATTTCACATGGGTTTTCAATTAAGGGCCACATTCTGCTCTGACATTTAATTCTATTGTAGAAAATAGTAGCTGTTCAGGTCTACCTCCAATAAATTGCACGTTAGCTTTCCTTGCCTCTGGATTTCTATGGTAAACAAAAATAGCACCCAGCATGTTGAAATTATCCCAAAAATTGATCCTTGTGATATAGACAGAGATACATAAAATGTCACATTTCAGATTAGCCAAACCACCAAGTGCCTTTATCTGTCCCATCCACGGCATGCACTAATCACCTGTGCTACCAGCACCCAGGGGTTTGGGTAGAACCAGGCAATCACTGAGCCAAGCAGGATGATCCCTCAGTTAGAAATGGATTTGGAATGATCATTTAGCAGACTCTGTAAACACGAGCAGACTTAAGGTATGCCCAGTGCTGTGGATTATTCACAGGCTACAAGTCACACAATTGTCATGTGGAATCAGGATATAAAGCTTCCTAAGTGACAAAGTTTGACCACCTTTCAACTTGATTTTTATCATTATGCAATATCAGATTTCACTAACAGTAAAAGTACTACCACTGGAGTGAGGGGCAAAATGACTGTGTGTATCTTTTTGTTGCAGCAACCCTTGTTCCCAAGCCAGTACCAACCCTCCCATTTGACACAGGAGATGTCTCTCTTATGAGTATTCTAGAGATGAGACTAAATTTGCCACGGTTCTTTACTTCAAAATTACAATTCCTCACGGGAATGCTCTGCACAGATCATGAATCAAACAGCCTGGTAGCACATACTTCAACAATCTAAACCCCAGTACAGTTCAAGAAGTAGCAAGTGTAGAGTAATTTGAGGTCGGATATAAACCAGATTTTGGAGGAGAATTGTCACTTGGGACAATTATTTAAAATTGTATTAATACATAAAATAAATCAGATCTTTCATTTCAAATCTACCAACATGACCTCAACAATGAAAACAAACCCAAACCAAAATACTAAACTTCCACCTAAGAGAGCAGCATTTACACTAGAAAGAGGAGACAGCTGAGATTTCATCAAAGAATATCCCCGATAAAAAGGGATTACACTGCCAAAAAGTTCTCTCCAAGCAAAAGCCAACTGACTTAGGAATATGTGTATTGAAGTGCATACAAGACCCAAGTAAAACCTTCCCAGCAATGACTGGATCATGGAATCACACTGCAGCTGCAGGTGCTACTTTAAAGCTGCCACAGGTGATGTGTTGATCACGGGACTTTCAGCCAAGACCACCTGTACAGCTGTTCTCACACAGCTGCTGCACAACTGTCTGAAAACTCTCCCCACAGCCCTTGCTAGAATCAGCACAAAGCCTTGGGACAGTTCAAGCTCCCTCCATCAGGCTCCACACTGCCTGGCTGAGTGGCAGCATTGCTGCACAGACATCAGATGTTTGACATGCTCTGCAATTTTCCTATTGGCTCCAGTGCTCATGGGATAAAGCCCTGACACTACTTCCAGGGTCACTTGCTGGGTAGCATCTCTCCACATCAGAAAACACACAGGTAATTTTCACAGCTACATCCAAGCCTTTCGAGAGGGATGGAAATTGCACCTGTCAGAATCACAGAGCAGGTCTCACCCTCGTGTTCTGACCAATTTAAACTCTCCTTGGATTCAGCCAAGCTGGTCAAGGGATGACCCTGAGAATCCTATGCTCCATTTAACACAGGCTGCAGCATCACAAACACCTACACAGAATTACTGACACCATTTCAATCATTTGCTCATTTTTTCAAAGACAAAAGACAACTCAATTCAGCCCTCTACATCATAAATTCTTAGCAGAGTCCCAGGGGCAATTCTTTTGCTCCTGATTTAGCTCCTGTATTTCAAGGGGAGTCACAGCAGAAGTATACAAGAGCGAAAAACATAATATGCTATTTGGTAAAAAAAGAAATGCAAAGTTGAAGGAAACTCTCGGTCTTTTATTGCCATTTCTTTGGCAGAGGGTGCAGGAGGCACCTGCCATTCCAACAGCACTGCCTCCCCATCTGTCCTTGGCACTGCAGTTGTACAAATCCAACTGTTTCCCAAGCTATTCTTTACAGTTAATGCTGTTGGGATGAAGAATCAGAAGGACACAGTTCAGAGGAGGAATTAGGTCCTGTTCTGATCACACAAGGGTACAAGACCAAGGCAGTAGCGAGCGCTGGTCATGACACTGGCCAAATGCAGCAGAGACCTGTCACCCCAGGACACAACTACTGCCCTACCTTTGGCTCCGACAGACACGGGGGATTAGGCTGAGGCTTAAAATATAAAGATCGGATAAAGGAGAGTTCATTGTGGATTCTTCTCAGATCCTCACCTTGCTGTGCTCCCAAAGCTTCACAGGGTTTTGCTATGGATGATCATGAGGGCATTCAAAGCAGTTCTTACCAAGCTGTGCACTCTTCAGCTTTTTAACTACCACCTCTGCAGCAGAGGAAGATCTAACTACAGCTTCTGAATTATTTGTCATTTTCAATCTGTTATCACCAAACTGTTACCATGACGTGTCATTTTTGAAAACAATGAAAACTTTTATTTTTGACCTCTTTAGCAGTAAGGGTAGGGTTTTTTTCCTTTTGTTGACGAAAGGAAAACCAGTGACATTCAGGTAATGACAACAAATGCTCACCCAACAAAAAAAAAGATTTTATACTTTTATTTGATTCAACCTACAAACACTGTCAAAGGGCTGCAGATTCTTCAATAAGTTATTTCATCCTACTCAAAATAAAAGATAAAAAACCCAAGCTGATGAAAGCAGGCAATATAACCACAGCTAATTATTGAGGCCTTTGCACAGTTAACTATAAAGCTAAACTTTCCCACCGTCTTTAAAAATTGCTTTTCCCCTTTTATAAGCAACCTTTGCCAATTTCCAAGTCAATTAAAGGAAGAACATTACAAGCACTCAAACCAACTCAGAGAACTTGATGACAGGTTTGACAACATTGCTCACTCCTGCGCAGCCGCTCATTTTTATATTAGGCAATAAAGCTTAGTCATTAAGGAAAACTTCAGGCACATTTGCCATGCTTGTCACTCAACAATCCCCCACAGAATATCAATGTATGTAATGAGAAGCAGGCTGCAGCAGTGGCAGAGCCTTTTATTGAGCTGTTTCATAAAAAGTCCTATGAAAATATGGAGAATCTTCCCACACTCATAAGGTAAATGTATCCCTGTAAACAGGCAATTAGAAGTTAACTGTACTGCAAAGTCTTACTCTGCTTGACATCTCGATGCAAGACCAAGCTACACCTCATAGTTTACTACTGAGTATTCTCTTAGCAGCAAACCCTTCTTCTTCAGCTCTTATGCTAGAGGGACAGGATAATAGGATGCCAGGATAATACTTGAATTTCTTGATAAGGCAAAACCACCAACAAAAACCAGGTTAAAAAGCCATCACACTTTATCCATAAGATAATCAGGTTTTTTGACCTTCCAGTTTCTCATCCTTTAAAATAATCATGAAGTCTCCTCTCTTGGTACCCGTGAAACTCTCTCTGCCATGCCAATGCTTCTTTTCCTCCTCTTCTCTACCTGACAGGGAGTCCATGCTCAGACAAGGAACCTCTGTTACATCAAGAGACCCCAGCTGATGTCCCACATACTATTTTTACATTATTATAGATAGGTTATAACTGAAATACAGGAAGCTGAGCTTAAACTGAAGCAGCATGGAATTCTGGTAGAAGTGGGTAAACGTTAGCATGAAAATAAGTGACCTTCAAAAATTGCTTAATTGCTTAAGATACTTTGGTCAAAATATATGCCACAACTGAATACATCCAAAACCTAAACACATTCAATTCAAAACAGTATGCATTTAAAAAGAGGATTTTCTAACCTTTTAACTAACTACAAGAACTTTTTTTTACACTGAGCATTCACACAACACAGCAAAGAAAAACAAGCATACTTCAAGCAAAAGGGACAACATAAAAGAGAGTTTAAAATAGATTACCTTGTAATGAGGTCAGGGAGACCCCATCTCAGAGACGGATGTAGCCATTGCACAAGAGAAACAGACAAAATCCACCAAAACAAAACAAACCCAACAAACCTACACATGCCACTCAGATGTCTATTTTATAAGCCTTCTCAAGCATCAGACCGAGAACAGCAGTTCTCAAAGCAGGAGCTCTTTAACAGCTCAGCAAAATTGGTGGAGAAAGTGTACATGAGAAGGACACGTGAACGGCACACACATGGCCATGATCTACATCCCTGGATACAGGTACCAGACTAAACATGATCAGGTTACAGCAGTGGAACAAAACTATTGCCCACTCGGTGTTGCAAAATAAAGCACACGAGCTTAAACATCCTCTGCAGAGGCCCTCAGACCAAGTCTATCTGGACAGCTCTTGGATGGCTCCTTCACACCCTCTTTTCTGGGCAAAGAAGAAAAATCCATTTTTAAAGAACACGGAAGGCCAGGGAAATCCTTCAAAAACATAAACATCATACACCAACTCCTGTCTTCTGTGCATCTGAGCATGCAAGTCCAGAAGCAGATTTAGCCTGTGAGTGCCCAAAACTCCCAGTGACAATCTGATATAGCTACATATCACAGTATCATTAAAAAACTCTGGCTAATAGTAGTAGTAACATTGCCAAAAGAGCTGATAATCTCTACTTTGTAAGACAATTATTTGAGTTTTCACCTCTTATTTTGGAGCCACTGCAGGTAATGTTATTTACATAACATAATTTAGAGGAAATTTTAGAAATGCTTTTCCAATCACCTTTGAGATGATTCATTAACTCTGTGCTATGAAATACAGATGCAGGCAGGTGAACTTGAGGTATCTGAGATTTGTCACGTTACTAAGACTCGAGAGGAACACCACTGCAGCATTAGGTATATGGTTCTGTTCTCATTGCCAGAATCTCATTTTTTATCTAGAACTTGCATGGTCTGATGAATACTAGAGAGATGTCAGGAATATCCATCTGGTTCCACTGACATTTGCTGTTTAAGTCTGACAATATAAGTATTACCTTGGTATGATTGCAGAATTCTGTTATTTACTGACCGAGGCAGTGCTAATTCTGAGTTAGCACAGATGTGTTTCACACCTCCAGTTTGGATTTCAACACTGCAAACAAGCTGTTAGCCTTTTTTTCCCCCCTTCTGTAAAATTAACTTTTGTAACATGTCCTACCAAGGGAAAACTGCTCTCCTTGTGGAGATCTTTCCTTTTTCCCTGAGGATGATCCAAGTCAGGGTGCAGGGAGAATCTCAACCAAAAGACTTGATTAAAAATAATGGGAATTTTTTTTTGTTGTTCTGGTTTATAATCTCTGTAGCATCAGTTTTTCATGATTAAGATTCAGTAAAATCAACATCAAGGGGCATGCTTGCCCTTTAAAAAGTTAAATCAGTCAACCAACCAAAATATTTACAAGAGCAAGGAATTTAATTCTCCTTTAATTTAAATACATATCTTCCATATTTATCAAAACACTTCTCAATTTTGAAAAGAAAGTTTATGCCGAACAGGCAAAGCATGTGCCTTTAAGTGTTTACTATTAATAAAAAAACTTAATTCAAAACCTGTTATAGGTAATTTTAGATAAAAATGTCTATTCTCTGCATAGGAAAGAAAACCTGACAGACACAAACCCAGATGGGGACCTCATGAGTACTCATACCTGTTGGCATAGCTCAGCATGTTACTTGTCACATTTATGTTACTGCTCAATACCCAAGCACTGCTGCTCTACGTAGAACCACCTCATTTTCAAGGTCAGGTTGTAGAGATTTGATATCATTAGAATGAACTTGTTTGTTGAAAAAAACCCAAAGCACATTCCCCGTGTTCAAGACCTGCTGGGCCAGGCAGCATCTGAGTGCTGTTACACAGCCCCTCCCACCAGCACAGCCGCTGGTACCTGCCACAGTTTCCTCACAAAACGACAAACACAAAGCACAGCTCAGGGCACTGGGAGCTCGTGCATTGTCCCTGCTCAGGAAGTTTCTGCTGTCCCCTATCACAGCTTTATGCAACATGAGCTGCCTATAAGCTGCAGTTAAAGAAACATGAAGAAAAGGGACCTCTAAGATTTAAAAAAAAATTGAAAAAAAGGCCATGCAAAGCAGGGGGAAAACCCTCAAAAACTCCACTGAGCTGGCGAAGCATTTTTCCACACTATCTTATTGACTGAACCAGTCAACAACAATTAGTAACATTTTGAAAGTGTTTCAGTTTATTTAGTGAGTGAATCAATAGAACTCTAAACAATGAACTAGGCCTGCTCCTAGTGGACTTGTACAATTTTCTGTTTCTTTAGCCATTTTGTTGATGAGCATCTGTGGTTGCAGAAACAAGTCAACACTCAACAGAAACTATTCCTAATTTAGCTTTGTTTCATGGAGCTATTTCCACAGCAGTTTCCACTCGACCTTGCACAGAGGCGACAGAAACAGCAGGCAATAGAAAGCTACTGTGTCAAGAACTGCACAACAGAGGTGTGATGGAAAGAAATGGGTTTGGACTTGGGTCTCAATTTGCATCATCTGAGAAACTCCCAAAAAACCCTGCAGCTACCTACATCTTGGCATATCAGTTAGTGCTTGGGTACAGCGAGTCCTCTGAAACAGCACTCGGGGGAATTTTTCCAGACAGGGATCAAAGCCTCCTGCAAGGTTCCAATGTTTAGGATGCAAAAACAAAGAAAATGAGGCATCTGGCAATGAGTGAAAATGGAGATTACCTAACTAGGTTTGAAATTGGTAGACAACTAGTAAAAGAGGTGACAGGACACCTAGTGATGAACGGCAAAGCTGAAGTGAAATTACTAAATGAGTTCCTTCATTATCAGCCTCAGAACCGGCCAAATCAATCTGTAAATAAACACTGGAATTCACCAGGCAAGACCCTCCATAAAGACACCAGTGATACTCAAGAT
Organism: Haemorhous mexicanus; assembly: GCF_027477595.1. Lineage (NCBI taxonomy): Eukaryota > Metazoa > Chordata > Aves > Passeriformes > Fringillidae > Haemorhous > Haemorhous mexicanus. The sequence goes on from NC_082344.1 coordinate 2,755,714, forward strand.
ACTCAGACGACCTCCCCTAGTCTTTTTTTTTTCTGGTCAATTCCAATTCCCCACTCCAAACATCCATATATAAATATGTAAATTAGCTGGTAGGACGCATAAGAAGAACGGCCATAATAATGGCAAGTCTGTCATACAGGAGGAAGCTAAGGAAAGACAGCTGTTACATAAAATAATCAGAATAAGATTGCCCTTGATAAATACACTGATGAAAGATGAAGCCTTCTCTGAAGGACAGCCCAGGCACAGACAACAAACGCTGTCCATGACTAAATTTGGGCTGTAAATCAGAAAAGTCTTCGACGTAAAAGAGGGCAGCACTAAATTCTGTCTTCAATAAAGCAAAAATAACCAACCCATTCACCTCCACAGTTAATTTTAAGATAGAGCTTGATTACTGTATCACATTATTTATTCTGTTGAAGGACTCAACTTGACCTCGAATACACTCGAATTTCATTTCCCAATTTTCACTGAAGGTCAGCTCCAGGTGCCAAATGCTCAGATGTTCTCTTAGCCTGCAGAAGTCCGACAGCAGATAAAGGTGATTTGGAAGTGCAAAGGTTGAGTTTCACTAGACCTGGTTTTCCTGTTCCATGTAACAAAGAGCAGACCACTGACAGCCAAAACACGACTCTGAACTTGACTTTCCTTCGAGTTTTGGTAGAGGACCAATCCTTATCCCTGAAACTATCTAAGCAAGAAGACAGTTTGCAACAGAGGAGTCAACCCTATCTCAAGGTGATGGAGGTGAATCAATACTAGTCAAAGGACAAAACCACCCAATTCTTTCCAAATATTTTGCACTTTCAGCAGTCTAAATGTTGGGATGTAACAGCTGTGAAATTTACTCAGTTACAAGAACACACTATGACCAAACGATACCTATTTTGAAAAATGCCTTAAATTCCATTACTTTGAAACTTAAAAAAAACTGCACTATTAAAGACTTGAAATAAACATAATTTGTGAGTCCTTGTCCTCTTCTTTTGGGTTTCCTCAAAGCATCTCTGAGACACTGAGCATCCCACCATGAGCTGTATCACTGACCTGGTCTCCAAAACGTGTCTAACACCAAACACAGCACCAAGCAGAGGGGACGGACCACACATAAGCAACTTCTGCTCTGGGAAAATTAATCTCATTACATGTTTTGATTAACATAGCAATGAATGCAATTTATTAGTTCACTTAGAGAGACAAATCATGTTTAACACAAATAAAAAAAACTCAAAGACATCAACTCCTGCCTTCATTACATGTAAAGTGACTCTAAGTTAATAGATCATTTAGCATTAATCACTTTCCCACAGCAAACAAGCTGCTGGGCTCTGCCAGATCTTCTTCTGCATCTCCCGTGTGCACATGCACACACACAGAGCACTGAACCAGGAGCCTCTTTTTCCTCTTCCTTCCCCCCAAAAATGCAACAGCCATGAAATTCCATGGAGTGCTACAGGTATAAAAAGAGATGTCACTGGGCTTTGGGAGCTCTTCCATCCAGCACCAGTACACACCTCCCTATAAATCTTACACTTCCACCACGTTAACAGACTACCAGGAGGCTCTGACTAAAAGATGGAGAACCTCAAAAGGTTTTCAACCTGCAAAAGTTTACTGAGTATCAACGATGAAAATCATCAAAGCACCATAAAAAGATACAAAAAAGAGACAGAACACCTGCTTTTTCCCCTCCCCCAGTTTCAGCAGTGATACTAAAAATTCCTGAAAAAGGAGGGGTTTTATGCCATGACCGGCAAGGCTTTTAGTCCCATGAGCATTTATTAGTGCAACCCTAATCACAAATTCCTAGCTGTCCATGCTGTGCAATGCAAGGAGTAGGAAGCTACCTTACATCCAAGGGGGATTTATTTTAGAAGCAGCAGACTCAGTATAAAAAGCACCAAGACAAGCTTTTCAAGTTTGTAACTATAGCATTTAATAAATAATGGGGAAAAAGTAGTTTTTGAAGGTTTCTGCAGTGATCCTTACTTGCATCTTAGAGACACAATGTTAGTGACATCTTTCTATAAAAGAAAGGTGTAAAGCAGATGTCCAAGTCTGTTTTACTAACAAAAGTTCAGCAGCACCTGGAGCTGCCCTGAGGGAAAGCAAAGGTCATCTGCCCTACAGAACAAAATGCTCCCTGCAAAGCAGCACCACTGCAGCAGCAGTCTGTCCATGTTACATCATATGTGCGTATACATCTTCACTTTCTGCAGGATATGAGTAACATCACCCAAATGAATAAGGCGTCGAGAGAAATCTCTGAATTTGGCAAGTACTTATTCTAATGAGCAGTAGCCCATTAAAGCCATTCCCACAAGAAGTCTCCCAAACCAAAATCACACCTAAGCAGTAGCTTGAGAACTGCTATGCAATACAAATAACCTGAAGGCCTCTCTTGAGTCGCTAAATCACGAACCTATCTCTCCAAGAGGTTATATTTTAAATGAAAGCTAAGCCTTGGCAAATCCCATCAGATCGTCAAATATGGATTTTATGTAGGAACCCCATCTGTTTGTGCAGCTACATGAATATGCAACGTGACTGTTGCTGCAACACTTGCATTCACATTGCGGAAAACTTACAAGTAAGCAGTTCCCAACTACAATTAAATCAGGAACAAAGTTCTGAAAACACAGGCAGTAAATTGCTGCCCACAAATATCAGCCTCGAGCCTCCAAGTTTGCTTTTCTCTCCCCCTCACGTGCTGAGACGATCAAACTGAGCAGCAGAGGTGTGCAACCCTTGGCACTGCGTGGGGGCTTGTCAGCGCTCCCGGCCGGGCAGGGTGCAGCGCTGCCTGGAGCGTGTGCCACGTGAGCCACAAGTGCCAGCAGTGCTGGGCAGATCAATTACCCTGCCCCAGGTGAGGGCACTGCCAGCTGGAGGCCGAGGGGCACAGAGCTTGTTCAGCAGGGCTAAACCTGCCTGCAGACCACACACACAGCCCAGAGCTAACTGCCCCAGTCCTGTACACTCCTCAGCACATCTGCCCAAAGCCCTGCAGCTGCTCACTCAATCCAGCAAACACTCAGTTCGTACCTTTGTAGAAATTATTATTATAATACAGATTCTCAAGTTTTTAAATCTGCACAGCATAACCTCTGGCTAAAGATGGGTTTCAGTCAAGTTGTCCATCCAGTGGAAGGTGACCACAACCCTGCTTTCCACAGCAGTGCCAATGGCAGAGTCAAGACTGCTGCACAGGAAAAGAAACCAACTCCCTAGAGAGCACGTGTAGGACAGTGGGAGAGACTGTCCCCCCAAAATTACTGATTTGGCTGTAACTGGACAAGACAAAGCCCACAACCAGTTGTGAACAAGCACACTCTACATTCAAGTTGAAAGTGACTGCCAAACCTAAATTAATTCTGGTTTTATGGATGCCAGACAGCTCTTGGAAAGCATCACCAGAATTTTAACTTTATACATTTAGCAGTGATAAAATCTTTGTTACTGGTAAAAAAGTTTTAAAAAGCTTCTCACTACAAGATAAAATGCTTCATTCTTAACCAGCAAATATCCACAGGATGACATATTTCATTATTAAAATCTACTTTGTTACTTTAAAGAGGTCTGGCTTGGTTTTTTGGTTATTTTGTTTTAATTAAGCCTGTTTTACTCTCAAATTTTGCTGTGAAATACCCACAAAAGGTCAGGAATTCAGGTAACAGAAGCTGCCTCAAACTACCAGGTAGGCAAAGTTCCTTTCTACCAAATACAACCCATTAAAGCCAATAACTGCACAAACATCTCTGTAATAGTTTGCTCAGCACATTACCTATCATTTTCTAGACTGAAAAACCTAATTAGAAAAAACAAATATATGCTATAGCACCATTTATATTTCTCAATTCCCACTAAAGAAGCCCCAGATTAGAAAAGAAGCTCCATCAGGGATAAAACACCCATGCCAATTTGCAAAAGTTACCACTCCCTGGCTTTCTTGACAGCTCCTGATTTTGTCCAGTGGCATCTAGAAGGACAGATTCAAGAGGAATTAACTAACCCTTTGTACAGCAGAATACACCCAGCAGCTTCTGATCAGACACCACAGAAATTATCAGGGCTGCAAGGCTTAAAAGAAAGTTCTGATCCAAACTCCTCCAATGACTTACAGAATAAGCTGACAACAATCTAGAAAACAACACTGGCTGACAGACAACTGTCTCCCTGGAAGAAAACACCAAGCCCATGTCTCACAAACTCTCCATCCTCCCTGATACCATGCACAGGACATGTCTTATAATACAAGGATTAAATGGATGAGGAGTCTGCACAAACATGCGCTGCAAGATGTACACAAGCTCAATACACCCAAGGAATAAACAGACAGATTGGACTCCTGTGCCTCTCCACAACAGAGCAGATGTTTCTTCAAATTCAAAGCACAATTATTTTTAAAAGGAATTAAACAGAGGAACTGCCACTGTTAAGTTCAGGTTTTGCTCTCTAGTAACCTTGTCCAAAGCACAGAGGTAGTTATGTTTCTCACATCATCTCCCAAACCCCCCACAATATCCTCCCAAAGCATTTGACAAATGTGCAATATATGCGCATGAAGGAAGAAGCTGGACACAGCAAACACTCTGGCCTGCATTTCTCAGGAGGTCAAATGAAGGACAGACACACAAAGAGCACTGTTTTGGCAGTAAAGACATTTGCAAATGAAAATATTTCACTGACTTTTATTCCACTCTTAGATCAGACATTCTTCAATTCCATGAAAAAAAAATAGATTCAAACCCCAAACCAGACTGAGAAATCAAGAGAAGTGTGAATAAACATAGCAGAGATGGCTTCACACGCCCCTAACCACAACCCGAGAAGGTGCATTAATGTTTAGCATTTGGATCAATACAGGCCTACATATGGCAGGATTTTCACATTTCAATTCCACTGTTCAGTTACGGTTTGAAACTGGATTTCTGAGAGGTTGGTCTGTGCCTAATTCTCAGTCCTTCCAGGACCAAGTCTATTTCTACTTGGCTGTCAGTGAGGTCAGATCCAAGTCACAAACACCTGAGCTGGCCTGTGGTTTCCCCAAAACAATGTTTTCTATGTATGGTATTGTGTGCAAACAGACAGGACCCATCTACAATAAATGCAAAGTGTTGAGCATTGTGTTAGTTTCCTCATTTTTGTACTTGACCCAAACCTTTCATTCAGAAGTACCATGTGAACCTAGCAAAACGTTCTCTCTCAGGCCAGGAGGAACAGCACACGTCCCTATTTCAGTATCAGGATGTGCAAGCTCAGGAAAGGTATTCTGCTTGTATTCTCCCCTGCATCTTCAGTTCTCCCTTCTCTCCCAGCAGAAGCAATTCCCCACATGGAGCTGTTCAAGCGTGCTGCAAAGTCTTCCCTTTGCAGGAATAGAACACACAGTACAAGAGCATGAATCAGTGCCATAATGTGTAACTTCTGACAGAAAATGGCTGGAGACCAGTAGCCAAAGAAGTCCCCAGTAAACCCCTTTCATATGCATTTCCCTCTCTTCCCCTAAGGAGCTTGCTGAAACTGAGCTGACAGATGATGCAAACACCTTTTTACCCTCCATGCCTTTCTAAGAGAAATTCTGGTCACAATGGAGAGAGTAAATGACTCTTGCAAAAACTCCAGAAGTGACATTATTGAAATCAACACAGCATTTGTTATGAATAATTTAACTATGAACTGCTGGGACATTTCATTTCAAATCTAGTTAACTGTTAGAATCAATTACTTCCAACCAACACACATCACATAGTTTCAAAGTCCTCATTCCCAGTGCTATTTGAAAGCTCTTCAGGTCTTCACTAACACCAAAACAGAATAAATACTAAAACCAAAACAGAATTAAAGCTCCAAACCTTCACAAAACAGAGCACCTAACCAAAAATCCCTTTTGAGGTTGTTTTTTGATAACGCCCTTCTCTCCCTATTAGCCTGAGCTGCCTGAATGGAGTCAATTTCAACAGAACCAGTAGCCTGCTAAATTACAGTAATTTGCAATTACACAAATACTTGCAGATAAACATTCAAATGAGTGTGTTGTGTTACAACCGATGTCAAACTGAAAAGAATGCCATGACTAAACTGAACACAAACATTGACCACAAACATCAAAAAGGGTGACTGCATGTTAGCAGGTGAGCCTTCTTACATACTAGATAAAAGCAAGTAAATGACAAGTAATTAACCAGACAAACAAGACTACAGCAAGACATGGAAGAAAACCACTAAAATCCCAAGCTTAAATCTTGTCCTCACCAAGACAGAATCTGCCTCACTGAGAACTAAATGCCCTGAAGGACAGTCCTGTCTCTGTGGGAGTAACGTCACGTGTGCGTAAGAACAGAATTTAGCTTTAAAAATACATGTGTTGTAATAAACTGGCACAGGTAAATTTGTGCTTCAGAGATTAACATCTTGAGCTAGATTAGAAAGAATTATTTTCTCCTCCTATGGAGCACTGGAAGCCTTATTAGAGCTTGGCTTCCTGTGCAACATCTGGCATGGACTGACACAAGCCACCTGACTAGAGGAAAAGTTAGTCTAGTGACACATCAAAAATGTTTCTCTCTGCGTCACAGAAAGCTGTGCTGAAAAATACTACCTTATATGCGCTTCCCATTTCATTCATCTCCCTACCGTATTCTAAATCACTTCAGGGATCATGAGGTGCCCTACTTGGAGAGCTTTAGACACTGAGCCACTCTTCCCACAGCCCAGTTACTCAACACAGCACAGAAGGCAGTTCCCAGGGGCGGGGTTTGCAGCCTCCGCACCCATCGGAGCTGGCTGCAGGTGAGCGCCGCCGCTCCAGCCCCTCCAGCTGTGCCATGCACCTGCAGGCACGAGCTCCCAGCAAAGAACAACAGTAGAAACACTGAAAACCACTGGGGAAACTTCCTGCTAAGAAGAAAGATAAATAACCAGCAACACACCTCCAAGGCTTGAAGCTAATGGAATGGCTGGTCCCTGAAAGCTCACGAGAGCTTTCCAGGGAGCAGCAATAAGCTCCAGCTGACTCTCACATTACTCCTTGTAGCACATATGCTCACAAACAAAGTACTCGTAGTCCTGCTGCAGCAGCCCAAGGACTGACACGAGCTCCCCAGAAAAGAACAGGGACTGGGACATCCTCCTCCTCCTGCCACAGACACCAGCACTTCGCACCTAAGGCACTGGAAACCATCAGTAGGAGTTACTGGCAATACATACACCTAGTGAAAATCTATCAACCCATCTATACCTTTTCAAGTATGAGCAGAAAAGCCAGCTCTTACCTAATTTTTTTTTTTTTTGAGGACAGAAAATGAGAGCTAAGCCTCCTAAGAAAATGGGTCTATTTATGTGAAATCAATTTGGATCAAAGCTAGACAACTCTCAAAAGAGAAGGAAAAATGATGTACAGATAATGGCAAAATAAAAGAGACAATCTGCTCATTATTTGGTATTTGGAGGAGATGGGGAAAAGTAAAGTCATTTCACAGAAGTTCACTTTTATCTGCATGACTTTCTACACGTGAAAAACAACACAAAGAAGCCCAAGCCCTTGCTGAAGCGTAAGGAAATCCCAAAGACTTCATCAGATGAAACCATACAGATCCCAGAACCAGCAAACACACACTCTCCACTTGATTCTTGGTTTCCTGTGCACTTGTTCATCACTGCAGTTAATTTTAGAAGAATAATGTCACAGCATATGACACAACACACAAAGCATCACCATACAGTAGCAGAAGGCTTCACCCCTTTCAGAGTAACACCACACCTCATCAGAAGGCTTCAAGGCTCTGCTCACACACGGTAACATCACTTCAGAAGGCTGCAGGCATCCACCCTTCTTGTTCTTTAGCCCAAAGTTTTACACTCTTCATCTTAGAAGCACGGCAGCTGTGTGCCCTCTGCTCCCCCGGGTGACTGGTCAGTGCCCCTGGGCACTCCATGGCTCGTTACCTTCAATGCTGCTCACCTGCCTGGCACAGCTGCAGCCCGTTAGGGATGGGCTCAGCCCCAGCCCCACTCCCAATCAGCACAACCTGTGCTCCTGCAGGGTAACACACCTTTCTACCCTTTCCTTTTTTACCATCAGCAGCATAATCACCTTGTGCAAGAACATAACCTATTGATACAAAACCAGCTGAGGATATTCTAGTAGTTTAGACTCCAGCTGACTTAGAAAACACCAAGATCAAATTCTGAAGAGCACCTTAGGAAGACTTTAAAAAGAGAATACGTGTAATTACAAGAAGCAAAAGCATTTTTGCCATACTGAAATAGATTCAAACTGCAAATGTTTATTACTTCTACTACTAAAATCAGAAAATCATGGAACTGGAATTCTGTAAGCAACTGACCATCAACTTGAAAGCACCAAGGTTCCCTCTGCTTATCCCCTCCAAATTCCAGCCAAAGCCCATGCCTCTGCACAAAGGCAATTTGCCTGAAATTTCCCTGTAACTACACAAGGAAACTGATAGGAACATACCTTCGACCAGATTTAGAAAGACTACTAAAGTAAAAATTTGGAAAAATCCCCAATAATATTTATGGTTGAGATGAAGAGGGGAAGAAAAGATAAAAGTGGCTGAAGCCACTTAAATAATTTCTAATTTCAAAACTACTTAAAGGACGTTTCATTTAGTCTTGAAAGTCTTGACTCCTGCATATCACACACTGAAACTGCTCTCATCCAGTGTGGGAAGCAAAAAGGCCCAAATACAACATTTTGTTTAAAAGACTTGAAGGGAAGAAAGCCTTAAACAAGGAACACATTTCCAAGCCAAGAGGACAGATTTCCTCTTAACACTGCCCACAGAAAAAGCTGCCCCCATGATTTACACTGGAATGGATATTTCAGTAGGTCTGACACACAGAAGAGAAGTGAACTGCTACGTCTTCATACAGCAGTTCAGATGGAGTGGAACAAAACTTAGATGTAAAAGCAGCACTTTATTATTAAACTCCATCCCCAATATCAGCCAGGATAAAGAATCACAGTTTGAGGCTCTTTCAGGTTTAGGTTTTTTGCACCAGAAGTGCCATTCAAGTGCATCTTTCTGCAATTAAAAAATTGCCTAAGAGGAATCTAAAGATTTCTCCAAGAAGCTTGCTCTTCAGACACTACTTAGTAGATTTCCAAGTGCTAAAACCCACAACAACCTCCACAAAAACCAGCCCAGCAAGTAAAGAACTGCAGTTGGTTTCGGGATGTCTGAAAACAGAGATGGAAAGGCATTCCCTGCATTCACGGACAGGCACCACGCATGCTCTGATTCCCAAGGATACTCCACAGCTCAGCTCTGAACTCTAACCCCTTCCCTTAAGGGTTAAACCCACTGAAAAATCTGTATCAAATTTGCCTCATTCCATTTTATGAGCTAAATTCTCTCAAGTGTGCTTCCACTCCTTAACAGAGCACAGCAAGGACCAGCCTGGTCCTGCATGAACAAAGTACAAAAACTACAGCTTGAAATACAGTGCAATGCAAAGGCTGAGTAATTAGAAAGACAGTTTTCCCACATTGAGCCTAGCATTCCAGGATCCACCCCATCACACACAGGATATATTGGTAACCTGGTTACTGGCACATATTCCCCACCTGTTACCAGGAACCTGATGATGACCTTGACAAGGCTTCTCACACTGAAAATTACTCAGATCTATGAAATCACACCGAGTGTGGAATTTCATTTTAAGCATCAAAATTCAACAGATCACATTTGTGTGCTAAATTATAATAAAAAATTCTGTTTAAAGCAAACTTGTGAAAATATTTATCTCAAGTTTTATAAATTGCTTAACCTACCTTCAAGCCTGCAACTGAACAAAAAAAAATTAACCTTTCAAATATAAAGGAAAAGTAATCTTGCAGTAACATTGAAAGGAGATAAATTCAGCAAAAAGTAAATTTTCACACAACTTTCACCAACCGCAAGTCACAACCATTGAAAGATGTTTATCAGAGAGCAGCATGTTATCAGAACTTGCCATATGGTCCTGTGCAATGTCTTATGTTTAAATGTACTGACTTCAGGCTGCTGTTTACCTGCAGTGATTCCTGTGGGCCAGAAGCAGAGCAGCTACAAGCACGTTTAGGCTCTGACACTGTTTACTTACTCACTGCCGTGTTCCTTACAAATTCCCATAAAAACAACAGAAAACGATAAGGGCGAGCGATCCCTAATCCCCGACTACCGGACACAGGCGCTCCAGCTGGGAATTAACGAGCAATTGACACGGCACCGCTAAGACTCCCTTTCCACAACAACAGCCCACACCGTGTGTATATTTACCTACAATGTATCATAACAACCCGGCCGCTGCTGCCGACAAGCCGCTGGAAACGCACATCAGAGGCAAGGCAGAACAAGCCGTGCAGCAGCACTGTAACAGTAACACTCCTCAGCACTTCATCACTGCGACTTTCTCCACAACAGTTAGCTCAAAAACCACGGTTTTTGCTTCTCCATCGTAATTTTCTTCTCACAAGAAAGTTTAATCTGAGGTAAAAGTCCATTTTTTCTCATTCACTCATAGTCGGATAGGCCCTAATGTTCATGTTTAAATGCAATGGGAACACAGAACTCAGTGAAGCTGTAAATGTTTAAAATAAAATCTGTAATGGAAACTTATTATTGACTACCCTCCCAGAAAAAAATAAAAGCTTGCAAAATGTTTCTGACTCAAATTATTTATATTAAAAACTGAAGAGACTGCATTATGTTAGATTTTAGTTTTTGAACATCTTTTCTTGAAATGATTTACAGCAACCTCTGACTTCTGTGCGGTCAATCCATGAAACATTTTAACACAGAAAAAAATCAGGAATCAAGGGAAAAAATTTAAACCCAGGAAATAATAATTAAAATTGTACTTTAAAAAATCTGTTAAGATACTCCAATATTCTTATAATTTCCTAATGCTTAGCACATGAACACAAGAAACAGGGAGGAGGCACCACAAACACCAGATTAAAATATACCCACCCCTAGCTGAAAGCTTTTTGGTGTTGATAATTTTGGCAGCGTACTCTTGTCCTGTGGTGATTTTCATACACCTCCTCACGACGGAGAACGCCCCTCTGGAAACCAAAACCGGGCAAAGTGTCAGTCCAACTGAAACACTCCACTGCCATTACCAGCTAACGGGCAGCACGGAGGGGTGTGGTGTCGGCAGAATTAAAAAAAAAAAAAAAAGAAAAAAAAAGATTTTTCTGGTTTTCTGTCAGGGACGGTCAGCATTGATTTTATTCAGCTGAACAGTGAACTCCGCGGGGTAGAAGCCGTGTGACCAACCCCGCTAGCTGTGGCGGAGGGCAGGCGGGTTTTCACTGCGTCCATGCCGGCACACCGCGGGGGGACACAGGGCGGCGGTGGCCGCGTCCCCCTCAGCGGTGACACCGGGGGGGGCGACACCCAACATGGCGCTCGGGGCTGCGCCTCCCGCCCCGCCGCTGGGGGGCGCCCGCCGCGCTCCGACACCCCTCACACAGCGAGACCCACACGCCGCGACAACCTAAGAGCTAAAAATAGCAGTAAATAATATATAACAATAAATAGCGGCACGGGGGGTTGAGGGCAGCTCCCCGCCACCCGCCCAGAGCCCCTCGCCGCCCCGGAGTCGTACGGTGGAGCCCCGGCGCTCCCTTGGGGCTCTGGGCAGCGGTGAGGGGGCCCCGGGCGCGGCTCCCCCCAGGGCTCACGCAGCGACCCCGGCAGCCCCCGGCGCCTTCGCTCCCCCTTCTGTCCTTACTTTCCGAGCTCCTCGAAGAGCTGGTACTCGTCGGTGAAGCGTGTGCAGGTGGTCGAGGCCATCATGAGGACGGGCGGCCGCCGGTGACTCCGGCGGCCGTGGACGGCGAGGCGGGGACGGCGGAGGGGCTGTGAGGCGAGGCGAGGTGAGGCGAGGCTCCGCGCCGGCTTCTTCTCCTCCTCTTCCCCGCCACCGCCTCCTCTGGTGACGGCGTTGCCTCCGCGCCCTCCTCCGGTCTTCCCTCTCCCCTCCCCTCACCCTTTAGGGAAGCAAACAAACAAATATTTAAATAAATAAGTAAGTAAGTAAATAAATAAATAAATACGTATCCTCCCCGCTCCCTCACGCCCGCCAGGAAAAGCTAGCGGCAAAAGGGAAAGCAAAACCGGGGCGAGGGGCGCGGCGCTCCCTCCCCTCCCGCTCCCCCCCACCTCAGCGCCTCAGCCCGTCCGCCGGTGCCGTGCCTCCCCCTAGCGACCCCGGCCCGCGACTCCCTGCCGTCGGGGAAGGCGCGACACCCATGGGAGACTCACACGGGCGGTCGGAGCACGGAAAGAACCTGAGCTCCGTGCTCCCGGGAGCGAACACCGACCTTTCCCCGGGCGCTGCCCCGGGACGGCGGCGGGAGGGCGCCCTGAGGGAAGCGGATGCACCTGCGCGCGTCCCCCCCCCCCACCCCCGCCCCGCTCCTCAGTGGCCGCCTGTGACGTCACGCTTCGCCCGAGCGCGAGGGAGGGCGAGCGGCGGCGGCGCGCGGCGGGAAGCGCGTGCGGGTGCGTTCGCGGGCAAGGGGCCGTGACGTCGCAGGGGCCCCCGCCGCGCGCGGGGAGGGAGGGGAGCGGGAAGGGACGCGGAGCACCGGGCACCTCGTGACGTCACAGCAACTCCGGCCGCGCGCGGGTAAGGGGGGGGACACACACCCCGGGCACCTCGTGACGTCACGGCCGCCCCGGCCGCGTGCGGTGGGAAGGGGGGGGGGGGGGCACAGACGCACGGCGCGTGCGCCGGGTCGCGACCGTCACCGCCCGCCCGGGAAAGGGACCCGCGGGAGGGACCGCGCACAGCCAGCCCCGCACCGCCGCGACAGGGAACAGCCCCGGGATTCATCCCGGGATTCATCCCGCGCAGAGCGCCGGGAAGGGCTGGGGACACGTGTGAAGTGTCACAGCAAACAGCTGTCTCGGCCTCTTCCACAGAAGCACCGAATATCCTGAGCTGGAAAGGACCTACAAGGATTATACAAATCCAACTCCTGGTCCTGCACAGGACCCTCCCAAAATCCCATCCTGTGCCTCAGAGCCTGGTCCAAATGCTCCTTGAGCTCTGGCAGCCTTGGGGCCAGGAGCACTTGGTCACGGCATGGGGGTCGCCAGGCCACCGAAAGGCATTTGATCCTTTTCCATTAACCTGAATTGCTTTTGTTCCTTTCTGATCAACCAAGTGGTGGTGAACCAAGCCAAGAGCTCAATGCACACCTGCACAGGGCACAAGCAGCAGCTTGGCTACAAGCAGAGCTCCACTACAAAAGACAGCCTGGAGCATCTCCATCCTCATCTTAAGGGAGAAGACAGATGCAAAAAACACACGCACAAAGGGCTTCACATTAAACCTCTGGAGTTTCCAGAATCAGCATCCCGAGGTGTGGTCTCGTATGAAGAGTTAAAACCTGCCAACCCTTCCCAAAAGGAACACGAATGTACCACAGGAATGCCAGAGCCTACACACGAAGGAAGTTTTCCTCCAAGTGAGGCAGCTGTGCCTTGTACAAACACACTGAATTCTTGACATAAAGGTGGCAGCACAGGGACTTTGGAACTCAGGAGCAAATCCAAAGCATTTACTCCATCAGTTCCTCTGCAGGGAAGCACTCCGTGCAGGAGTGGCAGCACGGAGACCGGAGGACGTTTCCATTCAGACAGCCGGGAACGCGCATCACAAGCACTCTGAACGGCAGCACCTTTCCAAACCCCCTCAAACCAAACAGGAACAGGGAAGTTGTGCATCCCTGGGTATAATACCTGCCTGGCTAACACCATCAGCACTGCTGAACCCCTAGGGTGGGCTGATCATTGCATTTAAGGGGAGCTGTCTGCCAGGTTCCTTACGCAGTTGTACACAGACACGAGGAAATGAAATATTCCCCTGGCACTACATCACTTTTTCCCTCACGGTATATTCTGGGAACAAGCATTTGGACCAAGTATCTGCTCTTGCTGTGCCATACAGTTATTCTTTAATTTAAAAAATATTCAGAAGAAAATATTAAATTCCATTTCAATTCACTTTCTTGGTGTTTTTGTGGTTTTTTAAAGTCATTATAAGGATGAGTGATCCAAACTGAGATTTTTTTTTTTTAACTTTTTCTTTTTTTCCACATTTCCCAATCTTGTTAAAAGGACAAGAAGGGGCCAAGGAGTTCCTAGAACAATATCAAGCATGAATTTTATCACAGGAGGTAAGTAAAGGAAGTCTTTGTTTACAAGACTGATATCACAGGACTAGATGAATTTCTGTAAGAGAAACACTAGGGAACTGATGAGTAGCTTGGAAACCCTCCAGCTGAGAGGGTTTTTTCTCCTTACAACAATCATGCCTTAATTGTAGTTCCCTCTTGAGCTGAAGAAAACCTGAATTTGTAGCTGCTGTTTAAACATTTGGTACATTCCCCAAATTCCTCCTGAGCAGACCAAAGCAGGCAGGATGGCAGCCAAGGATCCGGTCCGTGTGGGGAAATTCTAAATGCTGGGTAGAGCTTCAGATTTCCATTAAGGCCACAGAAACAATTTATCTGCTGTTGAAGAAGGTCAGATCTCAACAATGAACCAAAAAAATGCTTCAAAGTGATCCCAGGGCACATTTTTCTTCTCCAAAAGGTTTTCAAGAGAGAAGTTCAAGCCTGTAAGAAACTGAAGTCGTTCACTTAAAATTCCTGAAGTTTAACAAAATGTTACAGATAAGTGGAATGAATTATATATTCAACTTTATACTGAAACATTTATTGTGGTAAAGGAAATTGTATTTATTTTAGGAGTTTGCTATTCAGTGAGGTCTTTGCTTTGTATGGCTTTAGACAGCTGAAGTGAGATTTCGTTTAATTTCTGACCTTGCAAATACAGACATTCAATTTTCTTACATTTTGCAGGAGTCAAGAGAGCTTCCAAGAGGTCATTTGTGTGTGTACTGCTCATTTTGAGGGCTGCTAGGAATAATCTATGTTTCATTTGTGACCAGGTGCAGCAGGCACTTACAGCAGAGGCCTGGGCAGGAAATGCCCAGAACACCTGAGCAATCTGGGGTGTAGATGAACACTCACTTTATGAGCAGATGGTCTTTAACAGAAATCTTGGTCCTGCCCAGGGCTGCACATATTGCTGGGGCAAAGCTCTTGGGGAAACTAATGGACAGCAGTGGAGCAGTCAGAGGGACATCACTGCAGTAAAGCAATGGAAGGATCAAAAATGTACATGGAAACCAGGAAAGATGTAAGAACAGCGTAAAAAAAGAGGATCAACTGGGAGAATTCAGACAGAAAATGCATGGGTTTGCAGTTCATTGCCACAGCTGGAACTGGAAGCACAGATTTAGGTCAGTGTGGAATTCTCTGCTGCACCACATGTTGCACCTCTCTCGTTTTCTCACTGGAGCTGCTGGACTTGGATAAATGGAGGGCAGAAGGACTGGTGACATCGTGCCAGAGACTCACTCCCTCCTTTCCAAGTGATGAGGGTGCCCTAAAGCCTGTCCCAAGGCCTTCTGCTGGAGCAGCTCCCTCAGCACCACCTCCCATGGGACCAGTGCTGACTCCAGAAGCTGCTGCCAGTCCCAGGCTTGCCTGGCCTCTGATGGGTTATGGAGACCCATGGTGGAGCTGCTGCACCTGCCCCAGGGCTTGTTTCCTCCCCCTGGAGAAGTTCTCTCGCTGCTGCTGTCCCACCACATAACTCCTTGAAGGTTCCCCAAAGGAAAGGAATTCTTTCTCCACGAGTGACACTCCTGGCAAGCACCCTGCTGCCCGAGCAGGGCAGTGTGTGTGCTCTCTGCCTCTGGAGCACTCTTAGGTGGGATTAATTCCCTCCTCAGTGGAGCAGGAAGATGCTGGCAGCATAACTGATTTGATAGCTCAGTGATTCTGTCACGCTCTTGCTATGCAGGAGACCAAAGGCTCTCTCTGGCCTAAAAAAGCATCACTCCTGACAGGCTGCGAGGCATTGCTGGCCACTTAACTCCTGCCTCTGGAAGCTCCACAGGGAGAAAGAAATGAAAAATTAATGCCTTATTTTTTATCTTTCTGTGTGGGGCAAGGACAAAAGTACAGGCTTGAGCAAAACAGATGTTTTCATTTGTTTGCACTGGAAAAACAAAAAAGGAATGCTCTGATAGGATTCAAGTTTCAGCTCAGAATTTTAAAGAACACATTTTTCTTCTCTCTCTTTTTTTTTAATTTGAAGTATTCTTAATTAAGAATAATCCTTTAAAATAATGCTTTTGAAGAGAGTGATTTCTTTTTAATGCACTTGTCCTGGTTATTTTGAGCTGAGTAATTTTTAATGAATTCTTAGCAAACAAAATATTCCATTGTTTACACAGTCCTTTTTACAAGCAATTAGAGTCAGTAACACTCCATGAATACGACCTTTTGCCACTGGCTTTCATGACATGGATTTGAAATATAAACACTACTAAAAAAAGACATTTCAAGCTGTAAATCAAGTGTTTCCTGGGGCTTGGAGCAACGTGGTCTATGGAAGGTGTCCCTGCCCACGGCAGGAGTTTGGAATGAGATGAGCTTTGAGATCCCCTCCAACCCAAACCATTCTGTGATTTCTGGAAGTTTGAGCACCAGTCTTGAAGCCTGTGTGACTGGCTGACTCAGAAAGCATAAATGGTTCCCCTTCCAGAGTTCCCAGGGGTTTGTTACTTCTCGTTCAGTGGTGAGAGACTCTGGGAAATATGTGCATTTCTCTGACCTGGTAGGACTCATTTTAGTATTACCTTGCCATGTAAACCCAAGAGAAAGATCTGCATGTGGAAAAGCTGGCTGTGACAACCTCAATATCATCAAGGTGAGGAACTAAGTGTGATCTTGGCTGACAAACTCCACAGAGGCTGCCAGGGCTGCAAGGGAAGCAGGAAACACAGGAGCCCACATTGGCATGCCAGCACTGAAATCGTGCCCAGCCTTCCTTCTGAATGCTTTTGGGGAGTGCTTTGTAAACACTTCCAGGCATTTCCTAAAAAAAAATAAAAGGGAGAGGTGACTGTAATTTGATCTACCACATGTTTTAGATTTGGAGCATCCTTTCAATGAAGGGAAGCTGAAGAAGGAAATTAATAACAACACCTCCTGCTTCCCATCCACAGGCACTGCCAGCAACTGGAGATGAAAAGGCTTTCCAAGAGGAGGGAGCAGAGTTAACCAGAACTGATCAAGAGGCAGGCTGGAATTTTATGGGGGAAATAAGTCAGTGTTGAGATTTTACAAGTAGGGGAACATGGTCAGGGGGTGAGATAAGGGAAATATGTTAATGACAAAAGTTTGGACAGACTGAACTGAAGACAAAGAATTTGGTGAGAAAAGGGGAAGATCTTAAAGAAAGCAGTGCATACGAGACACTGTTGACTGGAAAGAAGGTGAGTTTTTAAAAAACCACAGTTGTGAGTCCGGGGAGGTTTTAAACCTAACTAGAGGAGAAATGCAGGAGCTGGTTTTGTGACCCAGACAGCAGGGAGTGCTCATGGCAAGAACAAAACAGACATGGGAATAAAGATATGCACAACTTCCAGACCATGTCCCTAATCACCACACCTACTTGTCTTTTCAATTTCTACAGGGATAGTGACTCCAACACTAACCTGTGCCAGGGATGGACAACCTTTTCCATGAAAAAAATTTCCCTAATATCTAACCTAAACCTCCTCTGGTGCAACTTGAAGCCGTTTCTTGTTGTCCTATCTCTTGTTCCCCCTGCTTTCATGGTGCCAAGGGTTGCTGTAATGAGCTCTACCATTCATCAGTTCCATCAGTTCTCTGCCTACATCCTCCCCAGACACACATCAAAGTGCAAAGTGTTTGCTTCTGGCTTACATTTGGGTCAGGTGAGTGAAATAAACACCATCTCCTCCAGTGGACAGAAACTCCTTTCCCATCCTGTTTTCTACCTAGAAATTTTTTTGATTCTGAACTACAGGGAGGTCTTTCCATTTATTACAAAGAAAAAAATACCTGGTAGAACCCAGAGGAAACAAAAATATGCTATTTCCTGGATAATATCCCTGTAGAGAAGTAGCTTCTCTGTTTCTCCATTAGAGAACCATATGCCAGAGATCAATTAAAGTGTGGTTGGGACACAAAATGAAATATCAATCCAGCAGGAAATGGTAACAGATATTAGCAGACCATAGACACACATTAGTTGCATGCACTCACCAACAAGAAGGCTTAGGTTGCCTTATCTTGGGAAAAACAAGGATCAGCAGGATACACAGGGAATTGTAGTAGATGTACCATCACTGCAGGCAGGCAATGCAAAGGGTGCAAAAAACACTACCACAGAGGGGGAAAAAATTATATCAGATACAGGAAAATATTAATTCCATAATTAAATATAATTTAAAGGACATTTCAAAGCATTTAAAGGGTTTTAAAATGTAAACAACAGTTAGAGATTTATACGGGGTTTAAAGTGTTTTAGAAGTTTTGAAGTATTGCAAAGGCACACTTTTATAAATTCAGAATAACTGAGAACTAAGCAATCATAGGACTGTGGATTAATTTTGAACTCTGTCAAAGTTTGTATTCTATGAAGTTTGTATTCCATGGGATCCCTTCAGCACCACCCCAAGAGAACTATGGAACTGTTACCACTCCTGGGAGCTGCTCCGTGCCTCCTCCTGCTCCCACACGTGAGGTTACAGAAGAGCAGTAACACCACAAACAAGCTGTACTACCACTGAAACATGCACTGAGGAGGAAACTCCTTCAGCTCATGTGTAGGAGTAGGGAAGCTTGCTGATGTTATTTTAGGAGAAAATCCTTCTATTATTTGCCACATGGTAATTCCAGAATATCCTAATGAAGTAAATAGTGTCTATATGTATTTCTGCACACTGACACACACACACACACACATATAGAATGGACAAGAGATTCTAGATCTTGATAATTAACTGGATACATGTGGAAGCCATCTGGACCACCCAATTTCCAGTCTTATTCCCTTCCAACACTTGCTGAACCCTAAATTATCACAGCTTTTCAGGCATGCTGGCTGCAATTACTGTGCTGCTGGGACATTGTGCATCCAGTCTCTGTGAGCCCTTTGGCTGCCTCCTCCGGGCACTTCACTAATGAAGGAACTACGTGGAGTTTTCTTTTATTGGAATAAAACATTCCTCAGCCACCATGCTGGATAAACCAGGGGGTTTATCATCACCTAGACAATGCAAAGTGACAAGCAGTGGGAAATAACTCCGCAGAGCTGAGTGCAGTATCTGTGCCCAGTTTCCTGAAATGTAAGGTGACTCAGCTGGAGGCAAATTCCACGTGCACAAAGGCAAGGATGTGCAGGATCTGCATGTTTGTAAACAGACAGATGAAGTGTTCTTTGGATGGTTTGTGGGCTCCTTCTGGAGTGACAGCCTTGATCTCCCCCAAAACCAAAAGATTATGGATAACACTGATCAAACAACAACCACTGGCACTGTGTTGATTTTCACTTCACAGGAATTTTCATTTCTATCTATATTATGATACACATACAACTACAAACCTTTGTAGGGATCCTTCTTGCAGGCTCTGGATGCTGCTGTGTTTGGTGTATCCAGAGGAGAAGCACCTGACAAGCAGGGGACAGTAGCTGGGTTTCACCAGGAGGAGCAGCTCCCAGGGCTGTAAATTGCATCACTGATGTCCAGCCTTCAGAGTAAGGAGGAGCAGAGCCACTCCAAAGGGCCACCCTGGATAAAAGCTTCCTTCCTAATGCACTGCAATCTTCTCTCCTTCTGTACAGCAGGGAACAAAATGTCATCCCCACCTGTTTCTCTCCCTTTTTTTTTTTATAAGTTACTTTTAAAATGTCAAACTCTATAGGTTATCTACTGTCACTTACAAGAGCAGGGATTCGTGCCTCATCCTCGAGCACGATTTGTACCAGAGTGTGTCACACAGGCATTTTCTGGTCCTTCTTTCTCCTTCAAATATGTTCTGTCTGTGCTCATTCAAAGCACAACTTTTTTAAATTAAAGAAATACTTTCTGAGACTTTGCAAGTTGCAGAAACAGGTCGCTTGGAGGATTTTTGTCAGCATTTGCAGGGCAGGTATTAGAGAAAGTTACTTTGAAGTATCCCTTTGAACAGCAGATCTGTGGTACGATTTGCTTCCAGCTCACTTCTGCTGCGATTCAGAGAAACAAATTGATTTTTCCCCCCTTTTTCATTCTGTTTGAGTTTTGAAACATTGGTAATTATTCAGCCTTTATTTCATGTCACGCACTGCTAACCCTGGGTTTGTTTGGGGGTTTTACTGTTGTTTTTAGCAAACAGAAGGTGTCAAACCCAAACTAGGTTTCATAACAAAGCCATTACATAACTGCCCAATTAGCAGCTCGTTCAGTGCTATTAATAGCAGCTCCACATCCAACCCGCTCTGTGTCGTGCCACAATAACTGGCAAGAGGAGGCTTCTCATTAGTTATTCATTCTCAGAGGAGAATAAACGAACTTGGTGGAGATTTATGAGATGCAGAGTAACGTGCTGTTTATTAGCTGCCAGGCTGCTGCCTCTTCCACTGCTCTCTGCTTTTCCTGACTCCCAGGAGATGTTCAGCCACGGGAACCACCCCTTGGAGCCAGTGAGGACATCCTGTGTGCATCCCAGACAGAGACACAGCTCCCACCAAGGTGGGCTCCAAGCCAGGAGCCCCTTGGAGTCTTTTCCTTTGGCACAGTGGCTGTAATTTGGTGTCACCTGTCACTGACTGCCAGGCTGTAATTCACTCTCCAGTGACAGTGATGTTTCACCCCATGGGTGGCTGCCCTGCTCCTCCACTTCAGCTGCTCTGGGCTGGGTGTTGGTCACGCTGTGACCACTCGAACACAAATATCCAGAGCAATCTCAACAGTCTTTTGAAAGACTTTTTCTTTTACTGGAGTTTTGATCATTTTAAGCCACTTAGGCTGCTGACCACATAATCTGATCCAGAACTTCTTGTAACTTTCTGCACAATACTTTTTTTTACTTCCAAAGAGAGATCAGATCTGATTTCTATTTTTAAAACAGGCTACTTTAAGTGTTGCAGCATGTGAGCTGGTTTGATCTTGCATTCCTCTGTTCCTGAACACCAACGTGGAAATAAAGAATTTGTGAAGAGATTTTCTGTGGCCTGATGACAACCTTACATTCTTTACCACTGTGACTTCCTTTTATATTGGATCTCTCACCTGGTAAAAACATGGGTCAAATCTCCCTCTAAATATATCTACACATGTTTCTAAAATAATTTATTCTCCTTGGGTGCCTCCACTGCTCCTGAATTCCAGGCTGGTTAAGGTTTTACCTCTCTTCACTGTATCATGCTCCCCATCAGGGGCTGTCTATGGGGATACCAGAGGCTCTTGCACTCCTTTCCCCGAGGCACAAGCTGCTTCAGAATTAAGGATTTACTTACATCGGTACAAAATGAGCTGCATAATTAAAGGGTCTGACTGAATATTGATTCAGGTTTCTGTTCCTGCATTGCTTCCTGGCTGTCCTTCAGCCCTCTGTACTTGTCCTACAGTGTTATGTCCTCTCCACACGAGGAGAGAGATTTCCAGAGTCATCTGCAGGGTTAGCTAAAGTAGAAAAAGCACAGGCACATTCTTTCATGGCCTTATTGAACCACATACTGTAAATCCCCAACCATGGTTTTCCTTTGGTTTGTCATTTCACTTCTTCCTCCTATCCATGTTCTCACTTTTCTCTCCTACCTCAAACTATTCATTCAGCAATGTAAAATGTAAAAGTGGAATGCAAGGACATGAAGTGTAAACATTTTTCTGTCCCTACATAATTTCTGATGTTCTGTATAAGTGTAATCAGAAATATTTTCATTTTCTTTATTAGTATATTGTGACAATATACTAATCTTTTATGTTCACATATTAGTAATCCATTTTAGTGAGACTCATTATATATTTTTTCCTTCTTGCATCTTTTAATACCTGCAGGATGCACAAGGAGCCCCACACTGCTCATGCACAATGATGGTGCTCTTCACAACCCAGGTGGCCCCACCACCTTTTCCATTTGTGGCTAATTCAGCACAAAGACAGTCTTGGGTTGCTGGTGGGAAAGTGGGGAAGAAATGATTGGACTTGAGATTCCAGCACTTTTTGTTCTTGCACACTGAAAAGGAAGCATGCTCTTTAATACTGCAGCGTGTGAGAATGTGCAAGTGTACAAATGGCAAGCTGGAAAATTGGTATTGCCATGAAGGGAATGCTACATTTTGGTTTGTATAGGAGACCAAGCTTACTTGTGGCACAAAATTACTGCTCTGCCTTCCTCCAGAACAGAACTAAACACTGCTCCAGGGCCTGAATTCCTGCCCACTGTATTTCTATGTGCTTGATTTCAGAACTAGTTATAAAACAACAATTAAGTTTTCTTTCTGAAAACACTTTCAAAGATATTGCTTTGGTTTTGAGAAATTTTATAGAAAAATGGGGGAAAAAACTAAGTTAAAATCAAAGGAAGATTTGAGTAATAGTTTTTCAAAACTCAGTAAGACATTGAGAACTGGAACAGGCTGAACATCTCTGAATCCTCTCTGAGCTTCAAAAGAGACATTGCAGGGATTGCATTAAATTAGGCTGCTATTCTCCCACTTTGCTGAAAAAATGAGTGGAGAATAACTGGGTAAGATCAGCTTTAAGAATGGCTGGCAAAGGACTTGGCATAGAAAAGCAGGCTTCTCCTCCAACCCCACAAACCAGTTCACCTTTGGTGTGGGTCTGTTGAGTGCAAGCCTTACAGAAAAACGACTGTGACCTATTTTGTTTCATAGCAAACGTGGCTTTGATGCTCAGATAAAGATTCCTGTATTTCCTGAGTGCTCAAAGCTACTTACATGGGAGAAGATTGCTTGGTAAGTAAGGATTTGTAGGATCCAATGAGCCTAAGAGCATAAGAAACACGGGGCTGTCAAATCACTGGCCCCTCCAGCCCTCTCTCTCCCAGCAGAAGGAAATGCCAAGCAGGAAGGAACTGCTTCCTGTGAGGGTGGGCAGGCCCTGGCACAGGCTGCCCAGAGAAGCTGTGGCTGCCCCTGGATCCCTGGAAGTGTCCAAGGGCAGGTTGGACAGGGCTTGGAGCACGTCTGTGAAAGGTGTCTCTGCTCAAGCTGAGCTGTCCCTCCAGCCCCAAGCAGTCCGTGATTCCATGTGCACAGAAAGGCCTGGCTTACCCTCTCCAGACAGACAAACTCCTCCCTGCACAGTGGGCTGTGTGCCAGACCTACTGCTGGGCTCCTCAGTGAAGGTCCAGGTGCTGGGCTGCTCCCTCAGCTCCCTGCAGCAGCAGCAGCAGCAGCAGGGCAGTGCCATGTCCTGCACGTCACAGGAGCTTTCTGGGACTCCTGACTCTGGCTTTATGTGATCTGTACCCAGCACCAATACAATCCAGACACAATCAAAAAAATATCAAACCATTCAAGCAGCTTTTCATCTGACAAACCTCTAAGTGAAGGATTAATATGCCCTGAGAGATTCAGAGAGATAAAGGCTTTGTGTTTAGTTCAACAGCCCTGCCAAAGGGTTCAGAAAGCTGTTTCACAAGTGTTATAATGCAGCCCTCATCTGCATTTGTAATTTAGCATCCCTGGAAGTATAAACAGCAATAGCTCATGCATAAACTCACCCTTCATCATCAGCAGAAAAATGAGTTTATCCGTGATGTAAGATTTCTTCTTTACTTCAGGTTGTGGAGACAGGGTTCTGGTTGTATTGTTTCTCTCATCACCTTCCAAATCTCAGCTGAAAAATTAGAAGACATCTACTTGACCTTGAAGCCTCTGATATGAGGAAAACGTATTTTCTAGATGATTAAAGTGAAGTGGTTCTATGCAGTTCTCTGCTCTACCTGCAGTCAAGGTTTACTCATTTTTTTCCAAGTAAAAAAAAAAAAAAAAGATTAAAAATATTAAAATCATCGTACCAGTAATGCACTGGAGTTTTACCAGTTATGCCAATTTTGGGGAGCCCCTAGAAATAGTACAAATTTCTGGTGTGCAAAAGACACGTGGTTGAGACACTTTCTCATAGTGTGTTTTTCTTTACAAGCAGGGTTGAGTATCAGTCCCAAACATTTTTCCTCAGTCGAGCACATTTGCTCTGCCTTTCAGACTCCTTTTTTTTTTAAGGTGGATGAATATGTTTAATAACTGAACTGCTGGTAATGGAATTATCTCCTGTGTCTCTATAAAAGGAAAGCATATGCTTTTATACAAATTATTTATAAGCAAATGCCACAGTTGAAGTTATGAGCATTATAAATACTGCCTGTCAGCTGAAATCTTTCTCAAGTTGAAAATGGAGGTTACACTAAGCTAAGAGAATGGAATAACAAGGAACTGGGGAGATTCGAGGTAGAAGTACCTCCCCATTTGCATAATGACTGAACAGGAGGCAAGCTGCTCAAGCAAAGAACACTGAGACACGAGCAGCTGCTCTTCTCCAGGAGTTTTCAGCGTGCCCGAGGTGCTGGCCCGGCCCAGAGGTGCCTGCACAGAGAGCTGGGCTGGTGTGTGCAGGGAGACAGGCACAGGCACCTCCTGAACCCCTGGCTGTGACAGCCCTGACAGCGTGACAGTGCTGCCAGCAGGGGATGAGTTCACCCCAAGGAGCTGCTGGGATGGGAGCCTGGGCTCAGTCCTGCCTGGCGTTACTTGCTGCCTCTCCAGCCCAGGCCTTCTGCACAGGTTAGCCCAGAGCCTGGCAGCTACCTGGGTACCACGAAAGCTGAAGAGGTGGTTCAGGAAAATAGCAATAGGGAATGAAGGGCTCCAGAGGAGATCCTGGACCAGAGAATATGTCTTTGCTTGCTGCCATATATTGAATTAATTTCCAAATGCATGTGCCTAATCGAGCATTTGCAAGTTCACTTCTTTTAAAACAGATTGATAGGAACAGAAAGGCTTGAATCCATGGAAATGCAATGTGAATGACAACATTTGAGGCAACAGAAAATCTCAGCAAAGAATTTACAAGCTATTTGGTTTTCTTTCCCATTTTTTCACTTGATTCCTTTGCAGGTCAGCCTGTCCATAGGCTTGTCTTTGTTGCAGGCATACAGGAATTGAACATACAGGACCAGAAGGATGTTTCTGGGCCATATCAGCCATCTATATTATGGGCAGCTTCCCCTCTTGCCTTCCTCTGCTAATCAGATTAAAATTCTCTCCAAGCCAATACAACATTATCAGTTGGAAAACTTGGCTTCGTAGCCAGCCCACATATACCCATTTTCAGCTTGGAGCCATTTGTTCAGCTCCACTGTTATCCTTTAATTTCCATTAAGCTTGTCCCCAAATGCTGTTAATACCATTTCTGTGTTCAGAGTGCAGCTGCATCCTCTCTCAGTCTTTGGTTTTGGGCTCTGATCAGAAGACAGGTTTTTCTTTTCCCTGTCATCCTGGAATGGCTGCTCAGAGCTGTTCAGATCAGGCTGTTCCATCCCCCTGGCAGCTTTTCAGATTGGATTTTCTCTTTTTTAAATACAGTAAAGCCAAATTCTACACATTACTTAAAACTACATGTCTAAATCAGATTATAATTATTATTTGGGGTAGGTCTCATCAGCCCTTCTCTATGCCTGCTTAAAATAGGAAAAAAAATACTATATCTACTGTGATAAATTCTGGCACAAGTCCCATTTAACCATCATCTGTGTAAGACAAAGTCAAGCCCAACTCTAAATAGTTGTTTCCAAGTGATAAGGAAACTAGATGCTCAGACACCCAACTAGAGACAGCCAAGATTTAACTGGGATTTTATCCAAAAGAGGAGACTCCCTCCCTGGCCATGAGAGAAGACAAAGTTTGGGCTTGAACATTGGTTGAGTAGAGTACATGTTGATATTTGATTTATCAACATTTTTCCTCTTACCTGTGCTCATTTGTATATAGTGATAAAAATAATTTGTTTCTGTGAGAAACAGTTGTGTTTTTAAAAAAATGCATTCTACATAGTGTATTTTGCATTAGGGAACTTGCAGACCACTCCACTGCACACATATTGCACATACACACACTGATCAATATCATACTGCTCTATTTCCTAACAAATCATTCCTTAAAAACAGTCTAAGGATTCTCTGTGCAGCTCATAAAGGCCCCAAATCCCGTTTTTTCCCTGACTTTAGCAGCACATTACTGTGTTTCCAGGGGAGATAGATATGAGTTACCAGGTCTGATGGTGCAGTAATAGCTGCCCAGGGATTTACAACCTTTGCTATCTTCTTGCTACAAAGGATCCTGCCAAACATGAGCTTTTCTTTCAGGAAAAACAATTAGGCATGCACAATGAAATCAGGAATTATTGCCATTTCAGAACTTCTCCAAGGTTTTGGCAGGGTTGCTCTGGAGACCCATATAACCTCTCCTGATGGCTGGCACCCCATAAATATCAGGGTCAAGAGCAATCTCTGCTTATAACTGTCCAAAGGAATTCGTTTCTGGCTCCTTTCATGATGTCATTGGCATTGTGAAAAATAATTGCTGAGGTTAAAATGTCTCTGGGTGACCTGTCTTGCAGTAAAATTGCTGTGAAATTGCTAACTCACAGTCACCATAACCCCCCAGGGCTGCTCCCTGTGGCCTGCCCACTTCCTCATTGCAACTATTAGTCT
The DNA here is from genome assembly GCF_027477595.1 of Haemorhous mexicanus. NCBI lineage: Eukaryota > Metazoa > Chordata > Aves > Passeriformes > Fringillidae > Haemorhous > Haemorhous mexicanus. Next base: position 2,782,346 of record NC_082344.1, read on the forward strand.
GGGAGGATGGATGTCTCAGATAAAGAGATTAAGATAAATTCTTTGCATTGATCTCAGATTGAGAGGAGAAATGGCACCTCTTCATTTGGAGATGGATCAGTGGAAATCATTTTCAAATACTACTGACTATTCCTGAGGTGAAAACAACTGTTAGTTCCTTGCAGCAACAGAGCTTTTTTATTTAAAATGAACACCATCGTTCAGAAATAACTCCCAAATTACCATCTCATTTCCCTTCCCCAAAAAGGCATTAAATGTGATCTGTGTGCTCACACAGGGAAACAAATAAATGGTAGAAAATTAGTTCACTGCACACATCAACTGACTAATGGGAGTTCTGAAGGCAGTGAAGAGATGCACAAGCCCAGTTTGCTTCCCTGGCTGGGTTTTAGAAATCCTGCCTGTCCTACAGGAAAAGAGGAAATCCAGAAGTGCCCCCCTGGCTGTGTAAAAAGGTTTAAGGCATCTTGGATAGTTCTCATGCTGTGGTGAGCCAAGGGTACCCTGGTAAGGAGACCCTTAAACTGACACAGAAGGGAAAAGTAAAAACAGGAAAGAGAAGGCAAAACTAACTTAGTAGGAGTCAAGATGGCAAGAGAAACATCAAGGAGCTGCTTAACAAAAGGAAAGATGTAATTTAAGTCTATTGCAGTGGATAAATAAAAACACAAGGAATTCTATATTGGTTAGCCTGTAATCCATCTGAGCTACCAGCCCTGGCATCTGGTGGTGGTTGGGGGTTGGTTTGGTTGGTTTTGTTCTTTATAAATTAAATGTTAAATCACTGCTTGGAGCCAGAAGCAAATGGGTAAAAGGGACGTCATATCAGTAAATATAAAAATAGTGGGTAATCATGATGGCAACAAACTGGACACTCACTGTCTTGAACAAAGCTCTACAAACCGAAGCACAAAGAGGAATTGACCCTCAGTTTCTTCAACAGGAACATCCTTGAGCACTAAGTGGATAAAATAAGTAACTACCTGAAATTTGATGGCAGCCTCAGGCCTCTACTGCTGAAACAGCCTCAGGACTTCTACAAATTACAGAAGAGTCCCCAAACACAAGAAGCCATTTCCAGCACTAAATAACACTATATTTTAGTTGGTGTTTAAGAGACAGTTCCACGAGCCAAAACCAATTTTAAATAACATGAGGTGTGAGAGAAAATAGAATTAAACTGAAGGAAGTGACAATTGAGAACTTAATAAAAACACTTTGAGTAGATGCCCCCAAAACCACAAGTCTGGGCTAAAAAAAGAGAACTGCAGGTTAAAAAGCAGCCTGGCTTTGAAGGAAATGAAAGCCACAGTACAGCAAGATAAATATTGCTGTTTTCATTTCATTGCTCTGTTCAAGAGCATTCCCTTCATTCCCAGGCATGGGCTAAGAGAAGAAGGAAAAGGTGACAGCAGTGACTCTAAGTGAAAACTTGCACTTTAAAGAAAGGGAAGCAAAAGGTGTGGAAAGGTTCATTTGGCAAGCACAGCTGAAATACTGAGAGCTTTTCAAATGTACCTTTGGTCCCCATGCTGTCCATGGCAGCTTTGGAGCAGTTTGGGAAGCAGGAGCAGGAGCATCACTCACACCACTCCAAAAGCACTTTGTTTCGGGAGTTCTGTGTTTGGCAAGATGTGAAGTTGTAAAATGTCAAGGCCAGGTTGTACATGAAGAAGCAAAGGACAGCTGCCTTCCTCTACTGAAAAGTAAAAATGAAAACGACATTTTGAATTTAGAAAAGTATAGACAATTTCAGTAAATGCAGCTGTTGGGGAAAAAGGCCCAGAGCCTGTTTCAAGCTTATTAATGCCAATGATAGGTTTGAGAGTCTGACAGTTGGGTAAAGATGCTTCTTTTCTGGGTAAAATATCACAGCGATGCCACAGGGTGACCTTCAAATATGTTCTTTCCAAAAAGAGCTGTAAAGGACTTTTTGTCTGCCAGTCTCAAGGGCAAGTTTAGCAAGAACACAGGGCACACAGGGCCTGGCCCATCCTCCTTCCCCTTGCCCGAGTCAATTACACATAAATGAAGTTGTGCTCCCACGTTCCCCTGGTCTCCTCTGGCAGCCTTTCATCAAGCAGGTATTTAAAAGAAGCATTTCCTTCCTCCAGCACCTGCTAATGCTGTCAGCCCAAGGTGAGAGCGGGCTCAGAGCAAGAAAAGCACTGAGCAGGATCCCAAGGCTGCCCATTGCTACAGAACCTGATGCTTTATTTCAGCAGCTCCTCTGGGTCCCACTCTTTCAAACTTTACATTCCTTGCCAGCTCAGAGGCTCCAGTTTCTCTAACGTTTTCTTTACAGTAACTCCTGGCTGCACCAAGCCAAAAGTACATATTTTTCAGCATGGATAAATCCCTTTCACTCACATCTGAGAGTAAGACAAATACATGAGCATTCACTACATCTTACTATGAGCATGGACAGAAACAAGGCAGCCAAGGCAATAAATTCCAGGAGAAAGGCTTCTCCCAGGTGACCAGCAGGAAGTAAATGAGTAAAGGTACATATGTTAGGCAAGGCAGAGTCCACAGCAAGACATGTGTGGAAGGGAGGGAGAGAATAAATCTTTCCCTTATTCTCAGTGGAACTGTATTAGTCTTGCCTCAATTAGGCTTTTCTTACCTACTCCTTTCCTCCAGTGGGCAAGCAAATAAAATCCATAGGAAGGATGGAAAGAGGAGAGCCACAGCTGAGGCAGAATGTTCCCTTTGGATGTCTGGAGAAGAACCACCTTCCATTTTCACTCCCATGGGGTACAGAGTGTATCTCATGTACAGTAACAGTACACACTCACCTCTTATGGCCAGGGTGCCTGCTGCACTCCTACCCACAGAGAAATTCCTGTGGCCTAGGTGTGTGGGAAGTGGGGATTTGGAGGGGACCTTCACAGCATAACCTTCACATGTGACAGTGTTGAGGCACGTTAATCATCTCCTATGAGCAACTGACACAGCATGCAGAAACAGACACAGAAATGATTCACAGCTTTCTTACCCAAAGGCTGTTCCCGTTTGTTGAAAGCACAATCTGCTGCAGTCAGCGAGATCTACCTCCTCTATTTCTGCCCCAGAAAAGAGTACATATCTCCTCATCTGCCTATCCACCACCTTCTGATGTACCACAGCACCACAAACCCCTAAAACCCCTAAACTGGATTAACACAACATTCCCACCAGGTAGGACCCGGGCAGCACTTCCCCTCCTCATCACCACACACCCCCAGGGGAGGCCCATGAGCACACTGTCCCCAGCCCTGAGTGACCAGCTACTCCCTTCTGCCTTGCTTTGCCATTCCCACAGCCCTTCCTCACCAGAGCTCTGCCGTGGTCCCAGACTTCTCTCCCTTTCTCACTGCCCTCCCAGTGCATGGCAAAACCCCTTCCCAGGCACACCCCCTTGGACCCAGCATTCTGCACTCCTACAGCTTGGACTCAAGAGCTTGGGCTCTTCTTGCTCTGTGTTTTCCCAGTGCCCAGCACAACAGGGAGCTCCTGGGTGACCTTCCCCTGCTCCTTCCCTGTCCTTGCTTACATAATGTGTATGACTCATTCATATGAAGTCGCCCGTAACATGCAACATCTGGGTCTGTTTTTGATTTTCTCCTTCCTCTGTGAAGTTGTCAAGTCAGCTCTGGGATATTTTGTCTAAACTTGATCCTTATAAAGTTGATGTAATTAGGATGGGAAATCCTTTCCAATTTCATCTTTTGGGGGATAATCCCATGTTGCTGTATGCTATTTCCTCACTAGATGTTTGTGTTAGGAGAAGCCTTTTCTTCCTACTTGTGTCTTCCACGCAGTTTTGGAACAGATAATCCCTGGGTCATTAACCCTTTCTGTGGTCCTGCTGAGCTCCTCTCACCTTGTACTCCTCAGCATTTTTTTTCCCCTATGTATATTCCCTTGAAAGGTTCCTCCATCTGTTTGGTATTTGAATGCTTGGAACAGCCTCTGTTTCTTGGGGGATGTGGCCCTTTCCACATAGGGCATTATCTGTTTTGCCTTTAAAAATGTACCAGATTTGTAAATTTGAGGGTAATGATTTATAGCCCAACTGGTCCTAATTCTCTCATTACTAGTCAAATAAGGACTTGTTCCAAATGTCAGATAACAGATGGTGAAGAGAAATTTTATTGCCATTTCTTCCTAGACTAACATTTGAGGTAGCATGGAAAAAGGGAGGAGAGGGCAGAGCTGGACACAGATTCTAAACATATTTGGTTTTAATCAGCATTTAAAACCTTCTCCTATTTTGGCCAAAATTTCTTACTTTCAAATCTGACTCAAAATTGATCAACTATTTACTACTCTATAAAGTTCATCTGGTTTTGTTTTTAAGATGGAGTAATGTCACAACAAATCTCTAAGTTTTAATAACAATAAAAAACCCAAACAAGCTACATGGTACCAAATGTATTTATGTTTTTCTTAGCAACAAATTTCTGTTGCTATAATTGTAGCAAAGTGGAGATAAACAGCTGAAAAATGCCTGTTGGATACTCTTCATAATCCAGGGTTTGATGTAAAGTCTAGAAACTTTAATATTAAATATTGAATCATTTAAAAGGCAACTAGTACTTATATTACAGCTACACTAAAGGACACATATTTTTGTCTGTATGTTTTAGATTATTGCAGGGCTAGTGATTCTTATCCATTGTGAAATCTTAACCAACCTCACAATTTTTAGTCTTTAACGAGATCTCTTTTGATCTTCTTAGGAATTTTATTTCAATATATACTGGGTAATTGTTAGTTATTGGCCACTTGTTAACTTTCTTGACCTTGAAGCTAGCTATATATTTTAAGGGGAATTTAGGTAATTCATTATGGTAATACCCATAACAATCTGATCAGACAGTGGAAGGTATCTTAACACACACACCCTTCTATCACAAAAAAAAAAATTGTATGTAGACAAAAAGAAGAAGAAAATTCTAAATAAAGTCCTATGTAAGAAATGCACTTTACTGCTGTGTTAGGAGCCACAGGATTCCAAGAGTACCTGAAATTCCCTGGACAGCTGTGAACCAGCACTGGCAAGATGATTCATCTGCCTTTTCCGATGCATTTGCTGAGTTGTTGTGTTTAGGGAATGAGGAAAATGTTTGGTTTACTCTTAGAGTTAGTACTGGAGATTTTAGTGTGCGTTCTCATATTTACAGCAAACCTCTCTTGTGACTTTGAGGCACCCACCTTTTGCCTGCTTCCAATGCAAATTCCTCAGGAGGAAACAAAATGTTCTGTCTCATTTTTGGGCAAACCACAGCATTATCTCCTTCCCATCAGTGCCAGTGTCAATCCCTTCTTTGCTACATGGATGGGAAAGATCTAAAATTTGTTACAGTCATTTAAACAACAGCAGCAATTTTTCAGCTTTGTCAGCTGCCTCAGCTGAAATGTCTCCTGTTTTCCACCAAACTCTAGTGCTCTCCCTGCATCCCTGTCTGAGGCCAGCAGAGGCTGAGCCCCCGTGTCAGCCGTGAATGTCTTCTTCAAAACCTCAGCCAGCACCATTCCCCATCAGGATAACTTCCTGAATTCACACAGGAATCCAAACACAAACAAGGCCCCTCACACAAAGCAGCTGCAGTTGCAGTTTACTCATCCTTGCCTGACCTCAGCCTCCTGCAGGCATGGCAGAGCTCTTCAAAATCCACATATTCCATGGGTGGTGCTCATGGCATCCCCCTGACACAGATGAAAGGCCCTGGAGGAAAAGCCAGCCCTGAACAGCCACTTTATGTGGTCACCTTCTACAGAGTAGATCTGGGACCAAAAAGGGAACAACTCCCTGTTCGACTGAAGGCAGGCAAAAATACCAGGATTGAATAAAGTAAGTGAAACTGCTGTGAAATCCATGGCCTGAATGGTCTGTGCACTGCTCTTGGTGACAACTGGGAATTCTAGCATGTGGCACATACCTCTGGAAGAGTCCTGGTGTTATGTGTTTTGTCAGTTTTATGGGCTGGGGCAAAGCTGAAGATGTGGTAGAAAGCAGTGGGTAAATAAAGAGATATGAGTTCGTTTGGTCTGTTGGGGTTTTTCTTGCTAAAATCTCAGGTTTTAGAGCTGGTCCTGTGCTGGGTGAGAACCTGACTCACGATTTCTGTGTTTGGTACCAACACAACACTGCTGCAAATGCTGCTCACAGCACCCTGAGTGGCAAAACAACAAAACCCATGGAATTGTGGAATCACTGGGGCTGGAAAAGACCTTCAAGGCCATGGAGTCCAGCTTTGACCAAACACAGCCATGGCCAAGAACCCACTCAGTCTATGGTACATTCTGAAGGCTGAAAATTTACCATGGGAGTTTGACTTGAGGAAAACATATGAACATATTTTCCATTCATTTTGATGATACAGATAAATATGAAACTCAGGGGGAAAGAAGTTTGTTCTTCAAGGTTGTATACACTGCTAATAAATAAAAAATGAAATCAGATTATAAATACCAGATCCTCACACAATGAAATTCGCTTTCCTTCCATTGATTTAAGCAAGTATTAAATTGATTTAAAGGCTGCTGTGTCAACTTCTATCGCCAAGGGGTTTGGTTCTGAATATCTAAGAACTTGATTTTTTCAAGTCTTTTATATTTATCATTCCCATGGTGCATGGGAGGCTGATCATGTCTCAGCAAAGTGGAGATTGCCAGACAAGTGAACAAAACCCAGACCCCTCACCATGTGACCCTGGTTTAGATCATTCCATGTGGGGACACATATGGATAGGGAAGAACATTTTTCCATGTATATATGTATATAAAAATACTAAAATAAACATATATTTTATATGTACGTGGAAATAAACAAAATTATATTGATTAAATAGACAATTTCATAGATTATATATATAAAATATTAAAATGTCAATTACCAGTTCCTTCTGGCTTGATCCCCTGCCTTTTCTTTGCTCCCTCATGTGTATTCATTCATCCCTCATGCTGGCTTGCCCCTGAAGGACCAAGGTCTGTAAGCAGAGAGAGAGTAACTTCTCTAAATCTCAAATTACAATAATCCAGGATTTAAGAAGCAAAATGGTACCATTACTGCAGATAATTGTAACTCTGGAGAAATAGGTCAGAGCTGCAGTTCATCTCACCACTGCTACCAACAAAGCAGGTCAGGATTTGCTTTCTTTTGCTGCGCTGTTGCTTTAAAAGAAAAGAGCTTATTTTTCTGTATTGATAAAGGCAACAAATTCCCAGGCAGCAACACAAGAAGAGATAAAAGCAGGAATTAAATCTCTGGTCTATGTGGCCTCGGGTATCCAGTCCCACACAACACAGGCACAACAAGACAAGGCTCTTTTTAATATTTCTTTTGCAATCACAAGCACAGTTCCCCTTCAGTTGCATACAATGTGCATGCAGATGTAACAGTATTTTCCAAACACTCTCCATGGAAAGGATCAATATGAAGGCTCCTCTCCCTCCTGGAACCTGCATTCTCTGGGTACTTCTTAGAGACAAGCTGTCTCTGCAGAACAACTAAAGGCAAGGAAAACAAGAATCCCAGCATTTTCTTTACTAGCTTTTGTGGAATGTAGTCATTCAAGGAAGAATTTGCGCAGCTGGTAAAGGCAGTGTGACTACAAAAAAATACAGCCTCCCTATAAATTCTCTGTGATCCCTGAGGAAACCTCAGGAAAAAGGCCATTGCAATGCAGATTTGCATGGTTCCCTGAAGGATACTGCACTTCCACTAATCCTCCCCTGAAGAGATTAGGCTTTTCAACAGTTTGCACTCAAATACAATTAATTTTGATGGCCCTTGCACGATTACAAGTCTAATGTTTAGTTTTGCTATCAATTACCACACGACACTCTTCCTGGGTCACTACTCTGTGAGCTACTATGGCTTTACTTACATTGAGCCATCTCCACTCTCTCTATAATTTACACATTTGGAGCACAATGGTCTCTCTGAACCAGCTCAACTGTAAAGGAACAGTAATAATAATAATAAATAAACAGTAAGTTAATGCTTTTGCTGTCAAGTATTAGAGGCATGGAAGAAATTAATGGGCACCTCTCCTGTTCTACATGCTGGCATAGGAGCTCAATTTTGGTTCAAATAATAGATGTTTATGTGAATAATAAGACTTGTGTGCAGGTAAGTCACTAGCAGAGTCCTGTGTGCAACCATCTACTAATTAATGCACTTTGTTAATGGCAAGTATTTGTGTACGTGTTGGTATTTAGGTAATTACTCACCATTTGTAAAAATCCAATCAGCTTGTGCTAGGAGAGAGCTGTTAGTTCTTTTCTGATTAAGAAAGGTTACCCTAACAGGAACCCTGAAAGTTTGCAGTCAAGCTTTTTTGAAGTTTTCTGCTTGGCTATTCACCTCAATATATACATCATCTGTGAAATATTTACAGAGGAAACCACTTAAACAATGAAATATAAATGAGTTTGATGCATTTCCCTGCCAGGTTTTACCCAGAGCGGTATTTGGGGGATTATGCAGGGATAGGATTGCCTAATGAATCTGGCCAAGTGGAATCAATATGAGAGTAATTAATTTAACTCCATCTTTTTATTTTTCAAAGTGACAGATTTACGATGGGCCATGAAAGAAACATGAAGCATTACCATTTCCCTCTACTGGAGGCAGACAGGGCAGATAAAGATAACTGGCGCTCCTTATATGACACAGAGCAAGAGGACAGCTCTGAGCAGAAGGAAAAGGCAGGAGGGAAGAAGGAGGAGCTGGGAACAGCAGGCCAGCAGGCCTGGTCACCTGATTGCCTGCAGCTATTCCGGGGAAGCGGCACCAAAGGACAGCTGTCACTCGCAATAACCGCGGCATCTGGGGCACTTCCCCAGAAGAGGCAGAGAGATTAAGAGCGTACAACCCCAGAACAGGCACACATTGTATCTGCTGGGCTCTTCACGGGCCTCTTTATTTGACCCAATTATGACCCATCTGAATTGCTGTGCTTGGAAAGAATAATTACTGCCCCAAATGCTACAATTTTGTTTTCTCTTTTATTATTTTCCCCCCAGATATCCAGCTCTCCTCTTCTTTCTCTCACTTCTTTTTAATGTAAAAGGGCTCTAACAGCCATACCAGCTGCTGAAATGGAGAAACCAAAGCAATAAAAGGATTTAAGCCACCACTTGTATATTCATTCTCTCTCTTTTTGCATCGTTCTTGGCTATAAATATTTTTGAATGTTGTCTCTGTGGCTACACGCAGAAGTTCCCTTTAGCTCTAGGCTTTAACGACTTAGTCACCAATCCAGTGAAAACCAGAAAGCCTGAGAACCCCTGACAGTTCACATCAATTCAAAAGCTGTTCCATTGACATTTGATAAGAGATTGTTGCAGTAGCAATATCTGGAACACTACATGAATTAAACAAGGGCTTGATTCCCTTTCTATGGATAAAATGTACAACAATCACCCTGCTGAAAGAGTGCAGAGATAGCAGACTGAGTGTATATGTGTTACACTTGTCTTTTTTAGTATTAATTTCCCCTTTCCTTGTTTAAACTAGTGGAAGTATTAAAGCTCATAACCAACCACGGTAATTTCAATTTAGACCACTTCAGTTTGGTGAGCACTTTCAATTTAAAATACACGCTCCAGCAATTCCAGCAATACAAAATACTTTCCTTTACAGCTGCCCAGAATAATACAGGATTTGAGCTCTCTTAACTCTTACTCTCCAAACTCCAAGGGGAAAATATTATTGCATGCTGAGAGTCCTTACAGCGATTTCTGCCAAGCTATGAAAAAACCCTGTAGTTTTACTTGTCTGTGCTGATTGTTTCTGAGCAGTAATGGAGATTTCGGAGGGTTTTGTAGGTGAGTGTGCATCTGTGCACCCTGGGTGTGAGCGGGTGAGGGACTGTGTCACCCTGCAGCAGGCTGGACCTGCTCCAAGGCCTGCAGATCTCATTGGGAGCTCTGTTTATTCCAAAGGCAGTTCGTGTTTGCAGTAGGTAAATGGCTTTCCAAGCCAGCAGGAAGAGCCTGCTCCTGGGGACTGTTAAGGTACTGCTGGAGGGAAGAGGAATGGAATCTTTCAAAGAAGAGAAATTGCATTTTGAGCACATGCAGACACTGAACAGAAATCTCATAAGGTTTTAGTAAAGCAGAATCAGAGTTTACAACCCAGTGAGTGCCTCTACATCTCACCTGCCTGGATGTTTCTCAGGGTTTCAGTGGGATAGGACAGCTTTTTCCAAGCATTTCTCCTACTGAGAAGGAGCAACTGTTGAAAAACATTGCCATTCCCAACTAACAACTCCCACAGCTTCCCAGGAAAACCACACTTGATTATATGCAATATATGAAAAGAATATTGGAACACACTTACCACACGTGGTGGAGGAGAACATGGGGCAACCTCTGCCTGCTCGAACTCATTCCCTTGGCCACTGCACTACACACCACCAGATCCTGAGGAGCTGCTCGGGGCTTTTGCTGCATTAAGGGGCTGCTTTCACATGGTACCCAGATTCTTCTTGCTCCCACACTGCCAAGCCTCTGGTTTAGTCCTGGAGTGGGAAGCCAGACCAGCAACCAGCATCACTAACAGGAGATGCAGAGTGCCCACCCCAGGTACTTGTCCCACCTGCACCCTCCTATCAGTTCCCAAGTCACAGCAAAATAAATGGTACAGAGCAAACCTTTGCTGGAGCTCCAAGGGAACTGTCAGGCAGTATCTCACCTGGGTGTGATTTTGTACAATCACTGTGCACATAAATCAAGTGTGACACTTACATCAATGCAAAATGACCATATTTGGGCTCAAGCAGTCTCTTAAAACAAAAGTAAATTACCTAGATACATATAAATAAGTCCTGAGGGTGCCCTTCACCTCCACACAGCTCTGCTTCCATGGCCCATTGCTTGATTTAGAGTTTTCAGTCCTTAGACCATTACTTTCCATTGTCTGCATGGATTATTTATTTTACATCAGAAAAAAAAAAAAAGCTAAGGAAAAAGAATAAAAGTAATAACTTAGCAAAAGATGAAATCACATGTTCCCTCTTTGTGATGTTAAATCCACTCTGGGAGCAAAAAAGGTTATTGGGTCCCTTTAGTCTTGAATATGTTGGGTAAATTATATCTCTGTCTGATCAGTTAAGTGATGTTCATACAGCACTGATACTTGACAAGGAACTTTGCTGAAGTCTCTGAAAAATGTGCAGCTGTGAAAAAAGCATAAGCAAGAGGGTAGGATGTGTGAGAAATAAGTGAATAAATATGACCCAAGTTGTGATTCCTGCATGAGAAGTGAGCACTCAGCCCTCTGCAGCCAGGGTGTGCTGCCAAAGCAGGTGGAGTAAGAGACCAAAAGGGATTTTTTATAAGTTTTGTAAGTTGACCAACATGGCATAATTCAGAGATTCCACATTTTCTGAATAAAAACGTGTAAGGAAAGCTACTATTTACCACAAAAGCTGGCTCTTGGTCGTGTGTATGTGTATGTGCATTAGGGTAGAAGAAATAATTTTCTTTGCTGACATTTTTACAGGACTTCGTTTTACCATGTGCTAACTTTACTTACTACAAACATAGTATGTGTGTGACCGGGTTTTTTTGGAAGATAATATAATAACTGGAAAAAAATGTATACTCCCTCTTCCCAGTGGTTTCCCCAGAAGTCTCCACAGCTTGCTATCTATTATTTCCTGAACAGAGAATACTATTGCACAGCTATCTCCCAGCTGTCATCTGCTTTTGCTTTAGTCATTCTGCAAGATTTGGGAGCTGGATTTAATTGTTTCTACACCCAGTTCAGCTGGTAATTCATAACATGCAGATCAGCTAAGTGACAAAAAGAAAAGGTCAGGACAATTAGGAAAATTTTTAAAGAGGATTATTTTGTGCAATCAAGAATTTGTTAATACTCTGCCCTTCTACATAATTACTATTTTCTGTTTTAAAGTCATTTATTGCAAGAAATGGTATCTCCTATTCCTGAAACACCCTTAGAATATTAAAATATCTTATATATGAAATACCTTAACATATTAAATATAAAATACCATCAGGTATTTCCTTAGGTTTAATATATTTGGGAAAGTTGTCAGAAGTATATGAATTTACTTTTATTCCAGTTTTATTTTGTTCTGAAATTTTACTCAGCAAATTATCTGCCTCAAGAAATTTGTATTATTCCAATATTCTATGATAGAAAATGCTAAGTCAGAGTTCTGCATAAAAATTACTGACAAAAATACTGATAAAGTCTTTCCTGCCACACCTCACTGTTCACAATATCCACAAACACGCTGCTATAAATGGTATTTTTTTAAACTGTAGGGGACCTGTCTGATGGTTTCACCTAAATCAACACCACTGGGTTAAATAGCAAGTTCAGGGTTATGTGGTTATTGCAGTTGCCAGGTTCATAAAAAAAAAAAAATAAATTGATTATTTCCAGTAGAGAAATGAGAAAATTTAGTGAGACCAATAAATAAATAACACCGGTACTGCCTATAAGCAAAGTAATTCTGAAAGACACTGGCTTACAAAGTGCTGGTTCTCTTGCAGACTCGAAGGCCAAGTGAGACAGAGGCCCGAGAGCAGGGCAGTGCTGGCAGCACAGGTGTCAGTGAGCAGCCCTGGCTGCAGTGCCTGCAGCGTTCCCTTGCCCTTAGGGGCACAATGAGGAGCCCCAAAGCCGCAGCACGGCTGAGCCAAGGCAAAGCTGAGGCTCTGCATCGCCCCAGCAACACACAGGGTGAAGGCAGCAGCGCAGTTCTGAGTTGCTCTTACTCCCTGTAGATCTCAGGCCTGTTGCAATGAAGGCCTCTCTATTTTCAAGGCAAAGCCACCATGGCCTGGCCTGTCCAGGGCAGCCTCAGCACTCCTCCAGGGTGTCTTCTCCAGAGGGATAATCTCCTGTCCAAAACGGGGTGCTGAGGACCCCTTCCATCTCGAGGACCTTTCAGATCAGGTGATATTCAGGAGCTTGCACCAGTAACAGAAAACGTGTTTCATGCACAGATGAGGCCAATATACCCAAGCAGAGCTGCTGAGCAGCCAGCGGCTGCCTGCAAGAGTTTTCACAGGACCGTGGAACAGTTTGGGTTGGAAGGGACCTTACAGACCACCCAATCCACCCCCTACAGTGGGCAGGGACACCTTCCACTGCACCAGGCGGCTCCAATCCCCATCCAACCTGGCCCTGGACATTGCCAGGGTGGTGTGCTGGGTAACTGTGGCTCTGCTGAAGGGAAAGCCAGTGTTTGGATTTGCTCTGGATGTCCCCGCAGCTGTGAAACGTGGATGGCAGTGCTGCTGGAACCAACTCTCTCGTGAGGTTTCCTGTACTCTCTGCTAGCAGTACTGCCAAGAATATTCCTCAGACAGCTTTTTTGCAGTCACTTGGAATTTCACACTCTAGATGAAAGCAATTCAAAAGCAAATAGAGAAGCAGAGTTTAAAAGAAATAAGAGTATTTCAGGTTAGTTGTGTTAGATTGAAGAAATGAGCGGGCTTAAAGGAAAAGACTCCTGTTGGAATCCAGAATGCATCTTACAGATCCAGAATGCCTCTGGATCTCTGCCTATAGCTGGAAACAATTGAAGTGGTACAGTAGCATAGCCAGCTTATGCATGTTTTGGAAAAGCAGTCCTCTCTTAGCTTGGGGAAATGAAGATGTGTAAGGATATTATCCTCTGTACGAACTCCACATCTGACACTGCTTTTTGTTTTCCCCACAAAACTCCAGGCAGGAGAAAGCCCAGCTCTTCACAATCTTCAGGAAAGGTCTCTGGAGAAACTCCCAAAGCAGCCTCCAGTCCATGTGTGTGTGATGCCTCACATGAGAACTATTTCCATCTCCAGCTTCCCTGAGGACACGTGTTTCCCTTCTGGGTTTTTCTGTACAAACCACCTCTTGGTGAGCAGCTGAAAAGCAAGGAGACGTGCTGGAGTCGGCTCTGGAACTGCTCCCGAGCGCTCGCGTGTGCCTCATGCCAAGGAGCTCCAGTGCTTGAGTTTCACGTGGAATATTGTCTGTGGTGTCACCACGGGCACAGCTCCCAGGTCCTGCACGTTTAATGAGCCTGAGCACGCTTCTCACATCTCCAGGCACAGCAGCTGGAACCTGGAACAAATATTCCAAGCTACATTTCCCAAGGTATGTAGAGAGAGCCTAACACGAGCCATCAACACCCAGAGCTTACTGATTTAGGATGATTTACGGATGGAAAAGTAGAGGTGCCCAAAGTCCAGGGTCAGGAGACTTAATATAACTATTTGTGTTACTGTGAGGGTAACTTTGCTAGCATTGTATCATAACAGTTACAAGTGTCTTGGATTGTTTTTCATTGCCTAAATATCTGGTCTTGTACTAAATATTCCCATAGACAGTGATTGATAATACACTAAAGTCATCTGCTCATATAAAAATTCACACAATTCCGTTGTTTGGAGTTCTTTACTCACAAGTGGATGAAGAATTAACATCTTTCCTGCTCCACAAACCAATTCTACCTGTATTTTTTCCCAGAGGCTGAGTGTGTAAAGGCAGAGCGTTCATTTGAGGGGAACTCTGTCATTATCTTCCATCTCCTGCCTCTATATTATTCTACATTTTACAGCCCAGTAACTTATAGATCTAGCTGAATGATCCTTGGAGCATTTTCCCTTATTCCAAGGGTTCTCAGAGGTGCAGAGAGCTGGTACCAGATACAATCCCACCTTTTGTCTCATGCTTCTCAGATGCCTGTTCTTCACAGGAGCTGCTGCTAAACTTCTCTATGAGGAATCAACGTTGGAGGAAGAAGTCACAGCCACAGTATTCGTGGAGAATATGAAAGGAAATATTGTATTTTTCAGGGAAGAAGACAGCTTGGGGAGGAATGAGAACAAATCAGAGTGAATCATTTTCACACACTGAACTTAGTACAGAAATGAGGGGAAAGGGGTGAGTGTGAAGATACTTCCCTGTCTCATTCTATAAAGTAAGAGCAAAACCTCCTCAGGACTCCTTTAAAACCTGTATGAAGCACTTAGAGGAGATGCATCTTCTGTACAAGCACTCAGCAGAGCAAAATCATAGAGGAAGAATACCCATGGGCTGATTTAACAGTGGCAGAAAGGCCACCACTACCTGTGTCCCCACCTGCCACATCTACACAGCTTTTAAATCCCTCCAGTAATGGTGATAAAGTTACTCAGGTCACTCTGGAGAGAAAGTACTTTTGAGAAGATCAAAAGGCAACCTGGCACCCTTCTAAACTGGAAATCCTTTGAAGAGAATGATCCTAAGGGATGGCAAGCACCGAGAGCTGAGGGGGAGGGATGGGAAGTGAACCTGGCAGGGGTAAAAGCTGGAGCAGAAGATGGGCACATACCCCAGGATTTCAGTGCTGAGTGTTGAACACCGGCCCAGCCCAGTGGTTCTGGGGTGAAGCAATAAATGCAGCTGTCTCTGGAGAGGTGGGCTAACAGTGTTTACCCACGTCCATCCTGCACTGACTCATCTCCAGGCTGTGCTGCTGCAAGTTGGCCTCTGCTGGGAAGGAAAGCTTGGCAAAAAAAGGTTCCTCTCTTGCTCAAGGTCTTTGTGCTGACTAGCAAGGGCCAAGTTCCCCAGCAGGGCTGGCAAAGGTGCCCGGATGCGTAACTCGGTGAGCTTGTCTTTTCTTTCTTGGTCACAAAAAGGAGTTACTGGCCTGCACTGTGCAGGATGTGAATACCTCCCCCTTTACCTCCCAGGAAAAAGGGAAGGGCTCCAGTGAGGATCTTACCAAGCACTCCCCTGACACGTCAGCCCAGAGCACCCTGTGTCCTCCTCCCAGTCCCCCATTTAATTAAAAATAAAGAGAATGACTTCACCCTTTCTTTGGAAAAAAAAAAATAAACCATGCAGCATTTTAATGACAAATCCTTACTGAGATGAGTAATGCTTTGCTGGAGAGCAGCACCTGGTCCAGGAGGTTTTTGTGTTTGGTCTCAATCTATGCACTCCTTCACACATAAAGAATTATAAGATGATCTGAGGGCTAGACCAGGAAATTAGAACTAGAAAAACAATTACAAAGAAGGTGCACACTGCTAACAATCTGGGTAATTAAACATTGGAACAATTCAGCAAGATGGGGGCGGATTTTCCATATGGTTTAACATGTTTGTACTTAGACTGCTTCAAAATGAACACGTATCTGTAGCAAATTTATGAACACGGTTTGGTAACAAAGATTTTTGCTTCAACTTGCAGCAAGAGCATAAATAGACTTAAAGTCATTAGCAGGAAGGCTAATAGAAAAAATGAATCACACCATGAGGCACACTGGTGATCCCACCCACCTTTCAGACGACACAGGCAGAGTTGAACCAATCTCCAGGAGGGCAGATTGGGATAGAAAAGAAAAGAAAAACAATATTCATAAGAGATTTATAATTAAAGCCCAAGATTCATTTCCGCTGGAAACAGATGGCCAGGCAAAGGCATTGGGGATATTTAGCTAAAGCCTGTGCTTCAACTTGCTAACAAAAGCATGGATTTAATCTTCCATGCAGAGGGTAACCTGTTTATTGCGTATTACAGAGCAGGAAACACCCGCATGGCTTCAAACCTGACACACTCACAGGGCCAGTGCACAGCCAGCACTGCTGGGAACAGCACTGCTGCCTCCAAGGAAAAGAAATTCCAACTGCAAGGGAACAGAACAAACAACAACATCGGTAAAATCCCAGGGAGGAGTGAGAGATTGAGGGCTGGGTGAATCAGGAGAAACCTAATGAGGTGGTAATGGGTGGGAGATGCTTAAGATGGACAATAAAACCTTTGTTTTCCTTCCCTTCTTTCAGGTAAACCAAGGTTACAGTGTGGCAGGATAAATCTTAGCACCACAAACACACTTTCACACCGTGGGAAGTCTTCTGTCTTGGGAGACAATACAGAGGAGAGTCCCTGACATGGCTTTTCCACGGGGAATACAAGGAAAGTGTTGATAGCTTTACACCTGAACTTGCTCTCCTTCCATCTACCCTCCCTATAATGAACAATCTTGCTTTACTGCTGTCACACCTACCTCAGTAATTCCCCAAATGCCCCTTCACACCCGTGTGTCTCTCACCCGGACCTGTGCACAGCAGGAACTACAAACTCTCAGACGTGGCCCGCTCTCATTATCAAAGCTGTTAATGTTTCCAGCAGTACTGCCTCCCTTGCACTGCAACTCTACTTCTCCTGACGTGTTCTCAAAGTACTTGGTAGGAAAAAACGGTGTCAAATAAATGATCTTTGGGGAAATAGTATCACTAGGCAATTACTGCCTGATGAATTCTGGAATTAGAGGAGACACGGAGTGAATTTCCTCATTCAGCAGTGACAAACCAGCGCCCTGCACTTGGAATCAGGAAAAGCACAACCAAGATTTCCCTGTAACTATAGAAATGGAGCAGCTACTTTATGGCACTGATTACTCACCTCTAAGATCTTCAACACGTTCTGCTGGGAAATGCAACCACTGAAACACTCCTGCTATGCATGAGACCCTGAGGGCTATATCTGAATAAATGTAATATCTCTGATTTCAATTAGGGGGAATTAAACAGTGCCTACCCTCTGGAAGGAGGAAATGGGGAAAAGTGACTTTTGAAAATAAAATCCTCACAGAGGGACAGGTGTATTTTTCCTGAATTACACATTATAGGCATGACTGCTGTGAGCATATCATGGGATATAAAATATAACGAGAAAGTTTTTTCTGTATCCTTTTTCTTTTTTCTGCTTTGCCCAGGCAGCTTTTATAAAATGGTTGTAGGGGTTGAGACAGACAATGGCAATGCTGTGAAAAAACATGAAATCCTTCTTCTGGGATATCTTCAAACTTGAGTGTTTGGTTTGGGGTTGTTTTGTGGTTTTGGTTTTTTTTTTTCCTTTCTAAGAATAAACAAGACCTAAGGAGTAAAAGATTGCCCCACACAGAACCACAAAAATAAGCACAAGCTCCACAGCCAGTTCCCTGCCTGGGAGTGCCATCCCAAGCCCAGAGCAGCAGGGGATGCTCTAGGCTCAGTGCAGCCCACAGGGCTTTCTCCACAGGAGGTAATATTCCTGTACATCATTTGAAGGACACTACTATTGGAGTATTTTATTTATTTTTGATGTCCACATTTTCTACAGTCTACTGAAAATCTGAAGAAGGAGTGTAAAAAAACTTCAGCTCCTACTTGGGAACTGGAGAAAGTGCCATAAAATGATTAGACTCTAAGGAGCCAATCTGTTCAGCTTCTAAAAAAATATTCAAGGTTGGAATACAGATGTAAATCATGAGAGGAAAACAGCAGGTGCCTAAGGACTCTTTGTCTTGTGGATAAAAATAACATAAAGCTGGAATCTGTAGCCAGACCAAAAATCTTTTTACCTTTAACTCAGATATTAACTCCTGCAAGAGATTTACAATGGGAAGCAATGGATTTTCCATGTTTATCTGATCTAAGTCAGAAGTGGATGTTTTTCTTTATGTAAGTTCAAGAAACAGCTACCTTCCAGTTAGACAGAATTTGCTGGGTTTGAGCAATGAAATGGGACTTGAAGACAATGATAAGAAATGGCCACCTGAACTCCGTGCCTTTGGAAGGAAGGACACTGTATTTCAGAAGGCTACTGTGTAAGCAGACAGGACAGTGAGAATGGTTATTGGATGCTTATGAATTTAGCTGAATTTAGGATTATGCTACAGGAAATGTTTCCTGTGTGCATCTGAGGAACAACCACAGCTTACAAAGGAAAGACTTGGATTTTAAGGACTGTCTCCCAGTACAGGTCCATGCTGGCCTCTGGCATGGATGAGAAGGAAACAGAAAGTCAGTGGGATCTCAGCCTGCAGAGACTTTTCCACATATTTCAATATAAGCACCCCACAAGTTCAGTCTGGGTAAGAGAGTGATGGGAAAGAAAGACAGGAACCACAGAGGGTACCAGAGGGTACCATTTAATCTCAACTGGCTCATTACCTGGGATAACTGCTGGATCTTGGCACGCTCACAGGCTAAGGAGTTGAATGACTGCTGGTGAGGGCTCTGGGGCTGTGGCAGGGGAAACAGCACATTGTGTTCCTCCTCACAAAAAGCAGGCACTTGTTGCTCTTCTCTGCTGCCATTCCATGCAGGGGCTTTCTAAGCAGACTATCACATCCAATGCTGAAAGCAAAATTAATCATGCAGCCTTTTTCCTTGCAAAGAGAAGAGAAGAAAAATCTAGCAGCAGTAAAAACCTCAAAGAAATGACATTTAAAGACAAAAGATGCTGAAGTCACCTGGGCTGAAGGCCAGAGCTATATGCTCCCTCTGTACTTTTTCAAATCCTTCATTGTGAATTTCTTTCAAATCCTCCACAGTCACAGAGTAGTAAGAGATCAGTTCTTTAGGTGTATTAGAAATGGGTCTGCTAAGAGATTGCTTGGGGGTCACTTGAGAGCCTAAACAATTTGGTGAAGATAAACACCCCCGACCCAACAAGCTTTTTATCAACACTAATTATATTCCCTCCATCCAGAGTGACAAGATGTAATGGAATCTGCTGATGAAAACCAGAATGAAACTGGAACCAATTACTGTAAAAAAGTATGCCGTGAGAGAAGGACTTCAGAATGCTGCCCAAAGGTAAGACATTACTAGTTATGCCCTCCAAGTTTTGCCAATATTCAGAGCTTTGAAGCTTATGTTTCTTTAGAAGAATATTAGATGATGATATATGAAGCATTTCTTTAATGGCATACAGTTCACTGTCCCAAAATGCTCCTTTTAAGCAATGTGCAATTTCTTCATTCAAAGTCTGACAGCAGTCACAGCTTGGTGCTCTTCACCTTCTCACAGGGCCATGCTTCTCCTCCTCCTCCAGCCATCTTAAAAACCACAAATGCAGCTTGGTTATCTAAAAGGAACTAGTCCCTTGCTTTGGATTTTGGCAAGTCCTTACAGATGTTCTGTCACTAGTGATGGCCATTTCCAAACTGTGCCCACACACTGCTGGTGTAGAACCATTCCTACACTCAGAGTAAGGCTCTGACTTTCTCCTGCACACTGCTCCATGCTGGCCCAGCCCAGCTAGCAGAAGCAAGCTGCATTTAATGAGGAATAAATACGTCCTTGCCACGTAATGCTCGTAAATGATCTTTTAAAGCAAATCTAGGGAATGACAACAAACGTCATGGCCTGCACTGATTTCAGGTGATTAAATACTTGACTTTTACTGAGACACTGATGTTTATAAGGAATTATAAAAAAGTATTTTTCAGGCTACATCAGTATGACATTTCAGGACCCTGTTACCTCCTCGTTATGGAAATTCACAATAACAGTTATTAATCAATTCTGTAACTTCAATTAAAAGCTAAACTTCAGCAACCTTGCCGTGGTTATACCTGAAACAAATGGAATTTATTAAATAACTTTAAACCACACCATGGATTACACTTTTGTTGCACCATTAATTCAGATCTAGCTACTTAATTATATCTTCTTTCATGTGGCTATCTGTATTTATATTTTTTATTATTAGCTTGCTTGGCAGAGACAAAAACAGGAAGCATAAGGCAGGAAAAGAGAGCATTTTTGTATTTTCACACTGGCCTGTCTTTGACACAAATCCTACACTTCATCAAGACCATGACTTATGATCCACAGAAAGGAAATCTTGGACATTACTGAGTATTCCTTTGAACAGAATAAGATGCTGAAGTGGAGCTTGTGTTCTTTAACTGCTAAATTAAATCTTAAGCTTTTTTTTCCCCATGGGAATACACATTCTCTGCCTGTTCTTGGAAAGGAGAAAATAGAAGATGGAGCATGGCAAACAGAAATGTTCCTGCTGTGCCGAGACTACAGTTCATTAAATCAATAGCAAACAGGCACATTGTATGTCCCAGTGTCTTCTTCTGAGCTAATGTTATCTTTTGGACAAACAGACCTAACATGGGTTGTATAATTAATTACGTCTGTAGTATGAAGTAAACGAGATTTGACTCACTTTGCCTCAGCATCACTGATGAATATTCACTGGGTTTAAAGGCAGATGACAAAAGGAACCTGTGTTAATCTGGGAGTGTTACATCCTGAAAACCAACAGGTACTTCTTCCAGTATTTGGGTAGAGTGCACATCCACAGTCACCCAAATAACAACTCTTTGTTCAGAGATCTCCTTAGCTGAAAAAAAAAAATAAAATCCCATCAAACATACTACAAATCATTTTCTTTCTTTCTTTTCTCAGAGATTTCCTGAACCGCATTCAGAGTAGGACCTGGGACATCCAGCACCCCCATTTGCACAAAAGAATACCCCTGGGAGGAATTTACTATCTGACACAACATGGTGGAGTGACCCCATGGCCTGACATAACACTGCAGAGTGACCCCACGGCTTGCTGTAAAATGGTGGAGTGATCCATGCTCTGACACAAAACGGCAGAGTGACCCCATGGCCCAATACAAAATGGCAGAGTGACCCCAGAGCCCCACACAAAATGGCAGAGTGACACCACAGCCCAATACAAAATGGCTGAGTCACCCGCAGCCTGACACAAACAGGCAGTGAACCCACAGCCCCACACAAAATGGTGCTCTGAGTGCACAGACTCACCCAAAAGGGTGGAGTGTCTCACAGCCCGACACAAAATGTCGGAGTGATGCCATAGCCTGACACAAAATGGCTGAGTCACCCACAGCCCCACACAAAATGGCAGACTGAGTGCACAGATTCACCCAAAAGGGTGGAGTGTCCCACAGCTCCACACAAATGGCGCTCTGAGCCCACAGCTCCACACAAATGGCGCTCTGAGCCCACAGCCCCACACAAATGGTGCTCTGACCCCACAGCCCCACAAAAAATGGCTACGTGAGCCCACAGCCCCACACAAAATGGCGCTCTGAGCCCACAGCCCCACACAAATGGCGCTCTGAGCCCAGAGCCCCACACAAATGGCGCTCTGAGCCCACAGCCCCACACAAATGGCGCTCTGAGCCCACAGCCCCACACAAAAGGTGCTCTGAGCCCACAGTCCCACAAAAAATGGCGCTCTGAGCCCACAGCCCCACACAAATGGCGCTCTGAGCCCACAGCCCCACACAAATGGTGCTCTGACCCCACAGCCCCACAAAAAATGGCTACGTGAGCCCACAGCGCCACACAAAATGGCGCTCTGAGCCCACAGCCCCACACAAAATGGCGCTCTGAGCCCACAGCCCCACACAAAAGGCGCTCTGAGCCCACAGCCCCACACAAAAGGCGCTCTGACCCCACAGCCCCACACAAAAGGCGCTCTGACCCCACAGCCCCACACAAAATGGCGCTCTGAGCCCACAGCCCCACACAAATGGCGCTCTGAGCCCACAGCCCCACACAAATGGCGCTCTGAGCCCACAGCCCCACACAAAATGGCGCTCTGAGCCCACAGCCCCACACAAATGGCGCTCTGAGCCCACAGCCCCACACAAAATGGCAGACTATCCCACAGCCCCACACAAATGGCGCTCTGAGCCCACAGCCCCACACAAATGGCGCTCTGAGCCCACAGCCCCACACAAATGGCGCTCTGAGCCCACAGCCCCACACAAAAGGTGCTCTGAGCCCACAGCCCCACACAAATGGCGCTCTGAGCCCACAGCCCCACGCACAGCCGCAGACCGTTTCCCTGGCATGCCCTCACCCCCAATGGCAGACCCACACCCCCACCTTCCCCTGCCCGTCCCCCTCACCCCAATGGCGCCGTGTGTCCGTGCGGCCCCTCAGGGCCCATCGTGCCCGGGGAGCCGCAGGGGAGCGGAGCCCGGGACACGCCCCGAGCTCCCAGGGCTCCCCTGCCATGGATCCAAAGGCCCCGGGGGCACGCTGGGCCCCGGGGTGTTGCCTCCATACCTTTCTCCTTTTCCTTCCTCTTTTTTCTCCTACCTTCTTCTCAAAATACATTGTACACCAAACTAAAAACTTCCAGGCAATGCCTTAGTAAGTGCCCTGCTGTGTCTGGATAAGTCAAAGTCTGGCCAAGTTAAAGTTTACCAAGTTCAGGTTTGTGAAGTGCTTTACTTTGGTGGTGGTTAAAATGTGCCGAGTTCCTCGCTGTGCCTTGGTGCTCCCAAGTTTGCAGGTCTGGCTGAGCCTCACACCCACATGGCCATCCCCTCCCCTGCTCCCCTCGGGGAAGGGCTGACAGTTCTGCTTTACTCACCATTCCTGGCACCACCTTCCACTCCTCTTTACCTGCAGCTGTGCAAGAGTGTTTTGTCTCCAAATTTATGTCAAACTAAGTAACAACAACACAACAGTAATACCAACGATATTATTGGTAATAAAACTTTAAAAGTCACTGATGATGGTAAAGTGATCTTACCATTAGAGGATTGTTTGTGAAGAGCTTAAAATAAAATTGAGAAAACCTGGAAAAGACAGCATTCTTCTGAAGAACAGGCTGGCCCCCTGAAGGTGTGGTTGTCTCTGAGACCAGATCAGAGTTCTATCCAGCCTGCCTTTTCCTTCTGCCCTCACAGAGTCTGGAGAAAGCTTGAGACAATTTGAAAAATCCTAAGTAAATGCTCCCCACTGTCTGTCCCCTACCCAGCCTTTCTCCGGGTCTCTTTCCCAGTGTTTACCTATCAAACCTTCCCGAGAGTGGGCATGTAACACATCTGCAGATGTCAACAAGCTGTGAAATCCTGCTGGGAGCCTGTATGAGCTACTCTGAGCTCAGCAAACAGACAGTGGGGTTGGAGAGCCACACAGCACCCCCACGAACCAGAGCCCACGGTGCTGCTGCAGTGAAACCACAAGTGTTGTGCGAGAGCAGACACGGAGCACTTTAGCAAAACATTCAGGAATGCAGCTCAATTGTGGCTCTTTTCTACCCCCCTCTTAAGCCAACTTTTGCCCTCCTCTAGATCAGAAGATCAGATTCACTGGAAATGTACTCCCACTGAGTACTCCACAAACACTTACTCTCGTGGCACATTTATTTAACACACAGAGAACTGATCCACTGCTCTGCCTTGCACTGGTTACTTTCAAGGACTCCCGTTCTTCCTGAGAGAGAGCAGATATAAATAGTTATAGAATAAAATGTTGTCAGAGAATTATGTTCCCTGCTGCTTTGGTCCAACGAAAGCCAAAGTCACCATAAAACTTTGAGGGAAAAGGGCAACAATCAATTCTATGAGGATAACACTCTATCACACTGTCTTGCTGTTATTATGACAAAATAAATTAAAATATCTTAGTCTCTCTGTATACAGTTTAACTTATACACCTAATTTTTGCCTTTTAAAAATTACCTTGGAAAATTAAATGTATCTTCTCACAGATATGAATTTTATAGATCACATTTTGAAGAATATTACCTCAATATGTTACTCTCATTTCTTTTAAGGATGCCAATGGCACATTTTTTTAAAAAGTGAGAATTTAGAGAGCATCAGAGTTCCTGATTACTCACTGCATAGTGTGGATGTGAAGAAAAGCTAGACAGATTTCTAAGGAATTAATTAGTCATCTTAAGGACCACACAGCATGAAAAATAACAGTGACAGTACCAAGCACTTATGCAGATACACACCATCCTTTTATAATTATTATTTACATGCAATTCTCCAAGTCCATTTCTGTGTCCTCCCTGGTACATTCATTACAGAAGTAACTCTGGGAGGTGCCTGACGTGTTTCTGTGTTTTGTTAATGGCAGCTTTATTCTTCTTCGCATCTTTATGCATGCCATTTGCTGGGGTTTGGCAGTATGTACCTGCACTTAGCTGCCTTTTGAAAAGGTCAGAGGTTGCTGGAGCTCTGGACAGCTGTATTTCATTCAGATTTCTGTGTGCACTGATTTTAGGAACGCTCAATTTTTTAGCCATAATCCATTTCTATAAATGTAATTTCTGAGTTAAGTGACACACTGCTGAAAAGCAGGCTTATCTGAAATTTTACCAAAACATGTTATAGCCATTCAGCAAATGAATCATCAATTCTACTTAACATAATTCATCTTGAAGCTTATATGTGTGTGTGCATTTTATCAATTACCACAGATCACCATGATTGTGCAGCCAGTCCATGCATCCATCATCCATGCAGACACCTTGGAAAAGGGCAAACTTTGAAGCATGTCTCAAATGATATATATATTGGGAGAAGAAATTCTGTTTCAGAAGCAAAATGTCATCAAACATCCCTGTACCAAAAATCATAGTAATGAAACAGCTTACTTGAGTTTGTTTAAAACAAACTAGGCCAGAATTGCTATTTTGGATGCAAAAAAAGAGGCAGACCGCTTTTATGAATGCCATAAAAATAAACTATTTTAATAGGTACATAAATAAAAGGTTTAAAGTAGAATTTTCCCCCCAAACATCAAGATGGCCTAGCTTCAGTACAGAAAGTGAACAATATTCACGGGACTCCTAAATTAAATAAACCCTTTGTTACATTCAAAACCACTGAAGGCAAATACATAATGCAGTGACGCACCTGAATTGTTCTCCTTCCTCATCCTAGCAGTGTATACAGTATTTCCTTGGTTTACAGTACTCTGAGGATATGAATCTGTTAAATAAACTCTGAATGACAGGGTGGAAATAAAATTTAAAAAGTCAGCGTTAAAAGAACCCAAACAACCGTGGCACCCAGAGGGGTACCTTGCATCAGCCAGGAAATTTTAATGGAAGAGAAATAAGGATTGTGCTGTCAAATAAATTATCTATTTTACATATTGTTGTATAGTTATCTTAAAGTGTTTAAATATTACATTCACTTTGGTGATGTGTCTTTGTCTAAGCTGTAATAAATTACACGGGGCGTGTGCTCCTTGGTCATGTGCTTTAAACCATGAAAATGGGGGGAGCTCAGCACACCTAGGAAATGTTAAAAATATTTCAGATTTAGTTAAGATGGACAAAACCTAATTTAAAGCAGCTTTCCTCCTATCATGCCCCCCTCCCCAGCACCTCTACAAAGTTATCCTGATGGCTTCAGTTTTTGCTGTGTTGTATCAAAACATGTCATAGGCTGATGACTAACACTTACTGACACACAGAGGTTCTCGGGTTTTGTTTCTCCTTTCTCCCTCTGAACCATCTGTCAGTTTGAGAACATCTGCCATTCACATCTCCATGCTATCCAAAGATTCCAACTAATTAAGGCAAGGAACCATCATTTGTCCATCAAAGCTAAGTTTCCTGAAACAAGATGCTATCGCTGTTGCTATCTGGAATGTGTCTGGCGATGGGTGAGGACCATTCATCCTGTGGAGGAGAAAGTCTGTCACATGGTCACTCAGAGTGCTAAGGTATCTTGTGCTGGTGAAATCAGAGACAAAATTAAAAGATGACAACTTCCACTCGTAGTGCAGAACTGGCATTTCTAGTCTATTCCACCAGAAGTTCAAGAAGCGGGGCCAGGCTGACTCAGGCCTGGCCAAGGAGCCTGCTTGGAGTTTACCCACCCGCAAGACGTGACCGGCAGTGAAACGACTGCCCCTTTTTCCGACTGGCTTTCTTCTTGTTCTTCATCTTCTTCTGCTTATTTGCACCTTTGCTTTTGTCTGATTTCTTTTTCTTTTCGTCCTCCTTAAACCAGGGCCCCCAGACTCCTCCGTTGAGCTTGGGGTTGCTGCGAGGGTCCTTGGGAGGGTAGCGGACGGGCACCGCGGTCTTATTGAACTGCGAGAGCCTCCGCAGCAGCTGCTTCACCACCTCGGGGTGCCTGGCAGACAGGTCCACGCGCTCGTAGGGGTCGGCCGTGATGTTGAAGAGCCACACGGTCTTCCCGGCGGACCAGGAGACGCGCTCGTTGTGCCAGCGGTTGGGACCCGCGTTGCTGAAGGCCTGCGGAGGCACCCAGTCGCTGTAGCCCGGGTTTCCCGTCAGCAGTTTCCAGTGATTCACTCGGATGGCAGACTGGATGGCAGTGTTCCAGATCCCGTAGCCGGCGGCCCAGGAGCCGTTCTTGGCTTTGGTGTAGATGGGGTCGATGTTGTGCAGGATGTCCACCCGCGGGGAGCGCCGGCCCTCGCTGATGGTCTCCCACACGTCGTAGCCGTCCAGCTGGATGTCTTCATCGATCCGCCCCTCCGCCAGCGTGATCAGCGTGGGGAACCAGTCCGTGATGTGCACCAGCTCCTTGCATACAGACCCTTTGTTTTTCAGAAGGGGGCTGTGCACAAAGCCGACAGCGCGGATACCTCCTTCCCAATAGGTGCCTTTGCTTCCTCGGAGCGGCCAGTTACTGCCTCCGGCCATCGGCTGCCCGCCGTTATCAGAAGAATAAATGATAATGCTGTTCTCGTAGTAGCCGTACTTCCTCAGAGCGAGGGTCACGTTGTTTATGGCCTCATCCAAGCAGGCCAGCATGGCCGCGTACCGCCGCCTGTTGATGTTGTTTATCGAGCGGTAATGCTCAAAATACCTGCCCGGCGCCTGAAGAGGCGAATGGACAGCTTGGTAGGCAATGTAGAGGAATATGGGTTTCCTGGGGTTATGAGAAGCCAGGATCTGCTGCACTTTCTGCGTGTACATCTGCGTGGAGTAGATGCCGTTGTCGTGGTCCCAGGCGGCGTTGTCGTTCTCGTACAGGTCGTAGCCGCATATGCCGGGGCTGTCGCACTTGAAGTGGGTGTAGTAGTCGCCGCTGCCCAGGAGCGAGCCGAAGAAGGAGTCGAACCCCCTCTGCGTGGGCATGCACTCCCGGCGGTAGAAGCCCAGGTGCCACTTGCCCACCATGTGCGTGGAGTACCCGACCTCCTTGAGCTTCTGAGGTAGAGTGGCATTATCCAGAGGTAAGCAGTTGGGCTGCGTCGGCCGGATGATGGAGTGCTGCAGTCCCGTGTGAATCTGGTACCTGGAGGTGGGAGGAGACAGGCATCAGGCTGGTGGAGGAAATGCTCAGGTGCATGGACACCTTAACCCTAACAGAAAATATCCCTATGCATGCCAAAGCCTTCTCTGGAAATATTTCAGAGTGCCTGTGCGTGCCGCTTTCAAAAACCAGCTCGATCACACCATCAAATCTGTCCTTGCCTCACTGAGGGATGAAACCTTTCCCTCCGTGATCTGAGCCACACAAAATACCTAGACATACAGGAGCACAGGTACTTTGAGGCACCCTTCTTTCCTCCACATGTCTCCATTTAACAATGGCTATAGAAAATTATGGGGATAAATACAATTTTTACAGTGCCTCGTAATTTGCTAGTGGTGAACGTATCTACAGCATATAAAAACGCTGGGCTTTGAGCGTGTAAGAGCAGTATGTTTAAAGGATGGGGTCATAAATTCTGCAGCTCACTACAGGCTATGTGTAAAGAATACATATGGCCTCCATATGATGACAAAATGAATCCAGCACGGGCAGCAGTAAGTATCAAAAATCAAGGGCAAATATATTTATACCAGTTTGACACTAAAAAAGAGAATGTAACAGCAGATAGTAGACCAAAGACACCTTCTCCCTGAGTGTGAGAACAGGCTCAGTTCTCAGCCATGCATAGAACAGCCAGGTCCACCAATACTGCGCATCACCCCCAAAACCGGTTCTTATTAATTAGTGGTAGCAGGAGTTGGGGCTTCTTGACACATTCTGCTGGTGTTGCCAATCTGACTGGCCTCCTGAGCTGTCTAGAAAATCAAAACCATCAAGCTCTGCCTGTCCATAAATGACTTGAAGCCTGCTTTCATATGAGGGCTTCCTGGCCAAGATCTCCGAAGGCGCCGTAGCTGTCTCTAATGGCTGGCAATGTGGATGGATTGTGTAACTCCCATTTCATTCTGGAGCTAATTTCCTTGGACCCAGAAGCTCTGCTCTCACTAACTGCCTGCAGAAGCTCTGGCTGTTGTGCTGCCCTGCACCCAGCGTGCTGCAGCGCTGCTGCTGTGCTCTGCCCCCGGCCCCTCTGCACAGCATTGTCTCTGGGACCAGGCTGGGGGCCTGGAGCCCTGCCACCCAATTGTCCCCAAACTCACAGGCTGGTGCTGACAACCCAGGAGATGCTGCAGGAGAGAGCTAAAACACACCCTGAGAATTATGGGTTTCTGGAATCTGCACTTTGCTTTTGTAGAAGAAATGTCACACACGCACAAGTCCCACATCCTTCCCATGGTTCGGCTGCAACAGTCTCCCTTAAAACAGGTAAACTACAACCAGGAAAGCCATGCAGTGCCCCATACTTGAGCTCATTCCGTATTTGGGACTCCTCAGGGAACTATGTCCATAAGGCATTTCATTTCCTTCCCCTTCTCTTTCCTCCACCTTGTTAAATGCTTTCAGTAAATTCCCATTTTTTGATCCAACAGGAAAAGTCCTTGTCCCCACTTGGCTATTTCACTCAATAGTTTCTGCTTTCTTAACTCTGACAGGCGCCTTGATCACAAGGTCAGCTCCCAGTCCCAGCTGGGCATTTCCTCAGTACCAAGCTGATTTTGCTGGAAGTCAGGATTTTCTCTGAAGGGACCCAGCCAGATCCTTCCACCACCCTTCTCCTCTGAAAACTGAGAAGCTGGGCCTGAGGGGAACAGGCTGCAGAATCTGCAGAGCGCTGCAAACCAATCTTCCTCTTGTAGGCAAATGTCTACACAGAAAGCACGACAGTCACACAACGTTAATTCCCATCAAGAATTCCTAAAACACCAGGCAGTTTCCCCAGTGAGGGCTTTTCAACTAGAGATCCAAGCATGAAATTCCTAAGCTGTTGATCTGACAAATATTGAACCAAAACCCAGCAAGAATCAGCCTCGGTCACAGAGGCATTCAGCAGTGCATCTTGCTTCAGCAGTGCCCTCGGGAAGTTCTTCAATATGCTGGTAACACTGCAGATATAACACACATCCATCTATATGCACATATATTCCCTGCTGCTGCCTCTTTGCAGGAGACTCTGGTGTGTTTCCCAGATGTCTGTGTGTCTGTGTGCTATTTTTGGCACAGCTATGCTTTGGAATATACCTATAGGCACACAGACAAAGGCACACATATTTATACTCCTATGTGTAAAAAAGAAGTCTGCAATTGATACATTTTAAGTTGAAATATTTCAAGTGTAGAAATGCTTCAAAGAAATATCAACCTCTGTTTATCAGAAGACTGCTCACTATGACAAAAAAGGTCAAGATTTGTACACTTTCCTGCACCACATGCCTTTCTAATTGATCCATTATGTGCCAAGATTACTTTTTCAGTGAAAGCACTTCATTTTCAAAGGACTTGCAGGGCATTCATAGAAAAGCAAAGTAATTTGAGCAAAAGACAGTGATGATATGGAAGCAAATGACACTAATAGCAATAGGAAAAATGTCTCAAAACAACTGTTCTGAAACTGTTCCCAAACTGTGCAAGAGGGAAAAAACAAAAACCTGAACCAGGAAAAACATAAAGAGATTAGGAGGCAGATGCTGATTTTGAGGGTGTTCTCTAGCAGATAAAGTCATGAGCTCACCAATTGCCATGAAATGTCTGTAAGATACATCCTATAGATTTCACGGCTTCCATTTTTTAGAATAAATTGGCTGAATTTCATCCCAAATGCAGAAAGCAAGTCAGGACTGTGAATAGTCTGGAATTCATTATTAGACTTTCAGCACCAGTAACCAGTCAAATCTAAGCAAATGCTGACAGGCCACAGAATCTAATTTCACCATTTTTTAGACTTTGACCTTTGTGGGCATTATTTACATATAGGCCATTAACTGCTGAGAGCCTGTATAAAGAGTAGGGGCTCAAGACAGGGGAATACTTTAGATGGATGTGCTGTGCTCTCCTTCTCCCTGCTCCTCTGAGATTCTGGAGCATAGGTGTCTCCTTTAGAATACCTGGAATTTCCAATCTGCAGAACAAGGAACTAAGTAAAATTTGTGCAAAATGTTCAGCTAATAAGAAGCATATTGAAAAATGATTTCTCCTCACTATACAGGGATGGCTCTTTGTGCCTTTTCTACTCTTGTTTTTGTTTTCCTGGTGAGCTGTTCAGATGTTCACAGTAAACCCACTGTGATAAGTGTTGCAGCCAAGGCAGATGCTCAGTGCTGGCTCACTGACACACTGAGTTGTTTTCTTGTTTGCAGGGGAAACTTTAAAGCAATGGCTTCCCTCTGGGAGCATCTTGATGACTTCACTGCCCTTTGCTTCTTGGATGCTCAGAGAAATATTTCAGAGGGTTCTTAAAATAAATAAATAAGCAAATAAATCCTCCCTCCTGAGTGGGAGCTCATGGCACCCCTTTGCAACACTAGTTCCCTTCCTGTTTTAATTTAGACACAAAGCTCAGGCAGAGTGGCTTCACACCACTCCTACCTCCAGTCCCAAGGTGCAGAGACCATTAAGCTGCTGAAGGTGAAGTGCTGGAGTGTTATGGATGCAAACCACAGAGGCACACTGAAGTCAGTGAGACCTGAGCTTGAGCAATGTGGCAACATTGGGAGGCCTCATTTCCCCCTTCTGATGCCCTCAGTAGTGCTGCAGTAGTTTCCAGCTCTCATCTGCAGTGACAGAATCGTTGCTGTTCCCCACAGCAGAGAGCAGGGCTGGGGGGCTGTGGAGGGAAGGGATTCTCCTGGCACACCCCACATCTCCTGCACAGCCTCACACATGTAGGCCAAGCCAGCTTTCCTGAACAAACCTTTCCCTGAGGAGTTTTCTACTGAGTGTTTTCCCCCTTAACTTCAGGGTGGGTTCTGCACCATGCTGAAGAAGAAGAAGCTGGGATGTTTTTAATTTTGTAATGTGCGTGTACAACACTATTGATTTCATTTCCAAATACTGCATTAATTGTCTTCAAACTGAGATTCTTTTAAGGCTCACTGTAGATTAACAAAGAAGCTCAGTTGGAAGTTTCTAATTTCAGGAACTTTTGCTAGCAGAGCTCTAGTTAGTACATGTGGAAAATGTATTTTTATTATGCTTGCATAGCTCAGGACATGTTGAAAAAATAAATCTCAATTTTAAAAATAATAAACTCTAGCTTAGGATTCAGAAAAGGATACTTTAAATAAAAACCCCACCTTTGAGAGCATAGAGAGTGACAGCACTGTGGTCTGCATGCTACATAAATTAAACAGATCATTATTGATGATTGTGCATTTTCCTGTTAAAAATAATGAAATACGTCAAGTAGATACCAGTCTAGAACACAGATTTAGGGGTTAATAAAGAACAGTCTTTGACATCTTACCTGAAACTATCTGTATAACACAACAGCTAAAACAGAGGGATTCCAGGCGAGTAAAAGTAGGGGAATATGTGATTTTGGGGGCTCTCAGTCCTCAGACACCCAAATTGCTGGATCATTTCACCAGCAAATCATCAGAGGCAGGACACAATCACCAGTGAGAGAAACCAGATACAACAAAGACATTTTTATAATGGACTGAGGCTTTAGCATGGAGCTCACAAGCTCTACATGTTTGACAAAGTTGTTACTTTGGGCAGGGGTGCTCACTCTGAATCATCTCCAAGTTGTTGTCAGCTCTGTAAGGTGCTTGTGAGGGAAGCAGGAGCAGTTCAGGAGCTCTTCCACTGCCAGTCTTTCACCCAGGCTGGTGAAGAGCAGGGCAGAGGATCCTGACCATGGGCATGTTGGACATGGAGCAGCAAGAATCACACAAAAGGACTCTGCAGCAGAAAGGGCTGCCATAAAAACAAAATGTTTCTTGCTCTATATGCTGAGGTTTCTACAACCAAACTCAGAAAAGGGTGAGTGGACCCTGGGGCAGAGGGTAGAGCTGAGCTGATTTAAATGAGATGCAAATAAAGCCATCACAGCCTGACATGCCTGGTCCCCTCAGAAGATGACAAGAAAGCCAGAGTGCAGAGCCACAGTGCTTCTCTC
The DNA here is from genome assembly GCF_027477595.1 of Haemorhous mexicanus. NCBI lineage: Eukaryota > Metazoa > Chordata > Aves > Passeriformes > Fringillidae > Haemorhous > Haemorhous mexicanus. The sequence continues at coordinate 2,815,132 of NC_082344.1, forward strand.
TCATTGCTGTTAAGTCAGTTTGCTGAGAAGCAAAATGTTTACTAAATGTTCGTGTCCTTCTCATTTCCATTCTTTCCCTACCTTAGAGGCTGAGGACAAGGGCTGACTTTGCTGACTTCCAAGAGCCAAGCTGCCATGAGAGCCCAAGCAGGCGGTGGCACCTTGGCATTCCTTAGGGCAGCACACTTGGCATCTGTTCTGGACAAGAGCAGGTTAAGCTAAGTCCCATCTATCTCACTGCTTCAGTGTTTATAGTCTATGGCAACTGTGTGTAATCCCATGGGATACACTTCTAAATGTCAGCATCAAAGTTTTCATGCTACATAGTCTGCCCAGTGCCTATCCCTAGAAGCCCTGAGCCTACACTACATTAGTGTACATTTCAGCTTTCAAAAATAGCAGAAAAATACCATTTTCTATATTAAATCTATCATTCATTATCTGTCATTTCACCATTTTTATCTTCTGGCTTATGACTTTGGGATTTTGGGGGAAGGTGGGTCATGTGTGGAAATGCATCAGAGAAGAAAATGCAACATTAAAAGCTAAATACAAACTCCAAGCCTTCACAGACTTTCACTGTGTCAGCCCACACAAATCAGACCTGAAGTCTTCACTCAGACATACACACACATTTATTTCATCTTCAGCTGTATTCCTAGAATTTTTATGTGCTTATAAATCAGACTGAAAAAAGCATCTACTTCTAAATGAAGTGTTTACATTAAAAGTCTAACTCACGTTATTTACTGTTTTATCACTCTGGCAATGCTATTGCAAAAATGTCACTGGGAAGATTCTGTATCTTACCCTACTTTCATGTTTTTCATTGTTGTTTTTAAATCAGTTAAGGATCTTCCATCAAATTCAGGAAAAGAAAAATAAAGTAGCAATTTCCTTGCAGACCAATAATGTTATCAGTGTTGCTCCCGTGACCTTTATTCAAGGACTTAGAGGAGCTGAGACATCCTTATTTCACCAAATGCCATTTGGATTTTGATGCATGAACTCAACCTCAGAATCATTTCTAAATTCTGATCTCACACCAGCCCTGGCATATGGCCATTTGAATTATGTCTTTACACCCTGATATTGTCTATACTGCCAAAGGGATTTTTATCACCTGGCACCTGGAAATGCTTGAAAACTGGGGAACCATGCCACAAAAAGCTGTTCTCCATAGCTCTCTATTCCAACAGTTTTACACCTCCAGGATATGCACCAGATCCTCTCTCTTTTATCTTCCCAGCTCCTGCAGATGCAACTGGCACCCCAGGAGCAGGGCAGAGCACAGTGAACAGCAGGAAAGCAACTGTTGTCTCCAGAGTTGTGAGCTTTAAAGGAAAAAGATCTGACTGTGGGACCAAGCTGGGAGGGAGAAGGAACAGAAACCTTCATCTGCATTCCCTCAGGGCTACTCTTCCTGGTTCCAGAAGCTTGAAATTTAAATCGCTGTACAAATTAAGTTGCAATTAGTATTTTCATACACTAATTCTGAATTTTCTACCAAACATTATTAAACTGGCAGCTTATCTGCTACCAACCTTTCCTGTCACTGAGGCAATTTATCTGCTCCAACGGGAGGAGAGCGAGGAGAAGGGAGAATGTGGGAGCTGGCAGCAGCTGGAATGCACATGTGTTCATGCAGCTATTGTTTTCTTTGCTCCCAGTTTGCTGCAGCTGTGGAAACAGCACAACGCTTCCAGCTTTATCACTGCAACTCATTTAGGAAAGGGGGAAACGTGTGACTGCATAATCGGCGTTGCGGTTCCATGTCGACACGGGAGTGACACGGAAAGAAAACAATGGGACCAAACGCTTCGCATGCCAACCGCAAATCCAGACCTCGCCACCAAATTCTGGGCTCAGCAACAGCAGATGCCAGCAGATATGGCACCTAATCACCACGTCACAGGGGAAAGGAACCTAAAACGACTCTGCCATTAGTTAGAGATGGATTTGCAGTCCTGCTTTGGTCATTTTTGCAGGAGAAAAGCCAGAAGAAAAGGAGAAAAATGAAGTCTAAAAATTGTGTGCAGAAGAATCCCCCCTTCGGGTACTCCCAGAGCGAGGCTGGAGTGGGACCAGCATGCCAGGACAGGGACACAGCACGTCCCAGTCTGTAATGGAGAGGGGCCTCCATCCCAGCCCCTGTTCTCTGCTGTGCTGGGGAGAACAGCACCCCAGAGCCACCTAATATCCCAGAACAGTCACTGCTACAGACAGGGCAAACTTCAAGGTGTCTCATATTCTGTCTATAAGAATACTTTAATTGCAAATAACACAGGAGTTTTTACGTGACTTGCCATGCACATGTGTGAAATATTTTCCACCTATTTCTGTGACAGTTTAGGAAAGTTGGTTCATCTTTATATAGGAAGAATTTATTCAGTGACTGCACCTAAGGGACATGAAAGATATTCATTATATGGTTGCCTTTCATAAGAAAACATCTCTCATAAAAATGACACATCTGATGGCAGCCCTTAAGGCATCAGCCAAACAGTTATTGTCTTACCTTACTCTCTAATTAAAGTACTCATTTTGAGCATTTAGTACCATTTCTGAATTAAAATTGTCCTTAGTTACTTTTCACACATCCAGCACTCAGAGCCTTTATCAACTTAAATGCTATAAAATGACCTTGAATTGACAGCAAGGATGACTGAGGGCAAAAAGACAAGATGTAAAACACAGGTTAACAACTACCACATCACAGGCTTATATAGTATCATTTGAGAGAGGTAATTGCTTTATAATTAGAGAACATTATGACATTTTAAAAAAAATAGGACTATGTGGTGCTTCAGAGTCATCTCAAGTGTTTTAGACACCTTCACAACATCCGAGCTTTGTGACAGCTGTAATTTTTTATTAACCACTGAACAACTACATAAACACACCACTTCTGAGTGTGACATTGGAGAACATCATAGTTCCACTCCTTTAGTGAGCATAAGTGTACCATAGCCCATTAAGTTTCATTTGAATCCCTGGGTAAGTCTTACAGACAGTAATTTAACATTGGAGACAAATTATTATTGTGAGAGTATGATGATCAAGTGGTCACAGCCACAAGCTCTCTTAAGTATTTATAATATTTCTATTATCCTGCTCTGTGAGATGTCTCGAGCTCAACTGTCTCCAAGATTCTATAACAGGACAGAGAACAGATTCTGCCCCCCTTAATCAATATGTACCTATTTAAATAAAAGTGTCATTCAATCCATTTTAATTGAATAGGCTTCTAGGTAAATTTTTGCTCAGAGTCACCAAAGTATCAAAATGAGACTATGAATTAATGCACCAAACTCCTTTTTTTCATGTGGAGGTTCATTGGGAATGCCGATTAATTACGAAACATTCTTGGGTGATTATTCCTGTTTCATCTCAACTTGGTTATTCTATTTGTTCTACTTAATGCATCCTATCACATAACATCATTGTAAAACGTGTACACAGGCATCAAAAGGAAATTATTATCTTCTCCTTCATCCCCAGAGTGTGGCACAGCAGTCTGAGACAGCAGGATTCCTGCTGTAGTCTTTGGAGGTTAATTATGCATTTCAGACAGAGCACCGGATGTTGCTGCATATAAAATGATAAGGTGCTGCTCAGAACTGAGCATGCCACTCACTTCAACAAGCCAAGCTCGAGTTTTACAGAGGCTGCTGTGCCCACCCAGACCCCTCCTGCAAGGTCTGTTCTTGGCAGTGAGAGAGAGCAATGCCCTCTGCTGCTGTCCCTGCAGGCATCCTGGGACAGACACCACCCACAACTGCTCCACACCACTCCAGAGTACTTTTCCCAGAACAGCTACAGCCTTGATAATATGAAGAACAGCTTTATCTGGGAAAAAACCCAAACTCTAATTTGACTTTTCAACAATATTGCTGGTTTTCTGAGCTGACATTTACTGGCAACAGCAGTGGCACTGAATCATTAGTGAGAGGAATAACCCTGCCTTGAAAGGGAGGGAGGGCTGGCAGCCAAGAGATGCTCTCTTCTGGGTTCTGCATAGTTTTCAGCCTGAGCATCCCCACTGACCTCCAGTCCTTTTGTCCTTCTGACACTCTGATATCAGTTTCTGAGTCTATTGTGCTGCTCATCCCTTTGAGCAGGGATGGACCCACGCCTGTTGCACAATACAGCCAAAGCTCAACACGGGCTTCTTAGTCCTGATAAAAGAGGTGGAAGGATGCAAATGAGCCTCACCCTGATGCCAAACCACTTAGAAACTGGACTTGTTAAAATACAGTGCTTACAGGCACCTGCTTATTTACAATGAGTGCCAGCAGTCATGTATGAGCTCCGTCACATATTGCTGGCTGCTGGATTTTCTTTCTATTTCCTGATACTTGATTCACCTGAGAAAAATAATATTAAAATCCCTTTTTCAGAACTCACCACAATATTCACATTCAGTTTTGATCAAGACAAAGGCACTGTGTGTGGTTCCCAAAGAAATAATGGATGAAGAACATGAGGTACTGCATTAACCTGGGCCCCACATGACGGGTTCCTGACTGACACCACGGGGAAATGGAACATCTTTGTTTACTCACAGGAGGGATCCCACATGGAAAGGAGCTGCTTTCACTGCCAGTGTCTGAGTGGATGTAGGTGTGCTGTTATAGCACAGGGAGAAGAGTGGGGAGCCGTGTTGCAGGGCTGTCAGTCAGTTCTGTGACAATTTTTAACTACCACATCAGAGACAGCACACGCTCTCTGGTACAGCATTAAAAAGGGAAGTAAAATGTCTGCATTCAGAGCACCACATGTTGGAACTCAAAAGGAACAAAGCAACTTCAGCAGGTACGTGACCAGCTCACTGTGACCTACAGCTGGAAAAGACCTCTGGGATGGAGTCCAACCAGTGACCTGACAATGACAATTCCTCGGCTAAGCCATGTCCCTAAGTGCCACAACTACATGTCTTTTAAATCTCTCAGGGATGCTGACTTGAGCTTCAGGTAGCTCCAGAACATGACAGTCCTTTGGGCGAAGATATTTTCCCTACTATCCAACCTAAATCTTCCACTGGCACAACCTGAGGCCCCTCCCTCTTGTCCTGTCACTAATGGTACCTGATGAAGCTCTGTGGTACCTCACAGGGATTTCTCTGCTCCTGTACCAATGGATTTGCGTTGCTACCTTTGGTCCCTGCCCAAACTAGGCAAGGGCTAGGAGAAATGTAAGGCTCCTCTGTGGAGCAGGAAAGTGATGGAATTGAGGAACTCTCCCTGTCACACCTGAGGGCTGCAAGATGCCATGGCACAGATGGTGTGAAGCCCCCTCACACCACCCTGCTGTATTTCTCCCCCTCCCTCACCGGAGAAGGGAACAAACTGGAGTTAACAGGGGACAGAGGTTAACAGCACATCTGTTTCTAGGCCACTGTGCAATGAATAATGAAGAGATTTGGAAAAATGCTTCTTTATTTCCCTCTAAATCCGGCTTAGCAAAACAAGCAGTGCTCTCTTGGATGTCAGCACTGCACTCGCTAATCCCTCCTACCTCTCATTCCCACTGCTCCTCGCTCACATCTTGCTTTGCTGCTGCATTGGGGCACTGTCCAAAGGCCCAACAGCCCTGGGAGTAAAATGGAGCATAAAATAAGTGCCTTACTGCTCCTGGTCCCACAAAAATCTAGAAGCAGAGTCTCTTACATGTCTAGCAATTATGAATAAAAGCAGACAAAGCTTACATAAAGCACTTGCTATAAAATGTTAATGTATTAATGAAGCTGGGCCTTATTTAAGATGCTAGTAGGTGATTTTGATCCCAGACAAAATACCTCAAAAAATACTCATGTAACAGAGTGAGCTGGGTAAGATTAAGTGAGGTGTAAATGGAACACACACAAAGTTTTGGAAGTGTGCATTCATCATATCCAGCAACTCCTAATACACTAATGGAACCTGTGCAGAGATACCATCAGCACTGTATGCTGCTTTCTGTGGGGCTTTGTCTCCCTGTCTGAAAATATTTATTTAAGTAGAGTGATATTAGCATCACATACCCGGTGAGAAGGGATTTAAGGGCAAACACCTCCCAGAACATGAGGATCACTCATTAAAAACTGAAAATAAAAGCTACAAGTAGTGATTCTTTGAGAAATACTAGTTGTTCAGGAGAAAGGGAAACACATTCAGCATTTATCAGTACGTGATCACAGAAAAGCAGGTCCTGCATATTTGGTCTCCAACCCCAGGGTTTCCAGTGGGAAATGTAGTTGGAAAAATATAACAGCAAGATCACAACCCATCCGTTCTTCTGAAGCACAGTTAACTGTGTGGAAAGTTACTCAAATCAGTGGCTTCCAAACGACTTACATCCTGTCCAGGCAGTGAAATTCCGTATTTCAGTGGTTAAGAGTCCTAGCAATAACATCAAAATTTACAAAATGGTGCAATGCTGAACAAAGCATCATCAGTTAGAATCTCTTCTTGTTATTTTCAACATTCTTCTCTAAGTGGGAATAGAAATTTGCATATTGCGGGGATTGTAAAGGGAAAAGAGGGAAGGAGAAGAGATAAGAATCAGGCATGCTTTGCATTTGTCCTGAGTGAAAAAGCTAAATCTTCCTTTCCCCTTCAGGAGCCAGGAAGGCTAAAAGAGGAGCAGATCAGCCCCACAGCAATTCTCTGACACTGTGTACAGCATCTGCGCTAAGACTGTACCACAGCACAGAGGTGACGAGTGGTGACACCACCACAGAGCAGTGGCTGTGTTCAGGGGAAGGGAACATGTCAGGAACACTGCTGGAACCACAACATCTGCTCAGCTTTGCCTGCAGGAGACTTTGCCATTCCCTAAACAAATCTGTGGGCTGTAGCTCCAATGGGTCACACAGGAGACAGAGGAAGCTGTGAACTGCAGGGAGCCTGGCAGCTCACATTCTTATCTCTACTGTCCCATCAGACACGGCAATTAGAACGGCATTAGGAACTTGTCCCACCAAACAGATAAATCAGCACCCCTGTGTACAGCTGCACTAAGTCACTGCCAACTTTGAATGTATTGTTAGAGCACTGGGCTCCTGCAGGATCACCTCACCAGGTTTCTCACAGGAGTGGGTGCACACTATAAAACACATTTTCAACTTGTTCTACAAATATGCCCCTGCAACTTGACCACACTGCCTTGGTTCTTCATGAAGTCTCCCAGTTGGCTTGTTCAATATCCAGCACTTAATGTATTTTGAATTCTGGTAATCTGGCTGCATGACTGTAAAACTCCTCAACAGTCCATTTCATGCCCTGCTTTTCATGAGCAGTGCTCGACAAACGGCAGGACCAACTTCTTTGCTATTGTTTATGTTAAAGTCAAGCATCTGCTTCTCAACCCCAGGCTTAAGTCTGTGTGTTCAAAATCAATGCAGGGGAGGTGAGTACAGCGTCAGCAGCAGCAGAATGGGAGAGCAGCAAAAGGTCTGTAAAGCCTTTGCCTGTACTCCTTGGGAGCCAAGAGTCTGGCTTGCATTCTGGCTCTGACTTGGAAGTTTCTCCCATACAATCTCTCCTACAATCTCTCTTACATAACTTCTCATATCATCTACTTCCTCAATGGAAGTAGATGATATGATGGACCATCAGCCCTGATGGAAGCAGGGCTGATGGTCACCAGGGAAACAGCAGCTACCTCTCCTGGTAAGGAGACTACAGAGAAACAAGGTAAAAGAAAGAAGGGAAAGATGAAAAATCCATAAAAACCACATCAGAATCAGAGTGGAACTTAGTGATTCCAAGAGGCCTTCCTCTAATGACTAACATTACCCAAAAGTTTAAATTAAGGCTTTCATTATTTTTTTACATTTTCCTTTAGAACTTTCAGGCACAGTATTTTAGACATAGAGCCAATACAAAATAAGTATTTTAAAACCAAATAGACACTAATCTAAAAATCCATATAAATCCAAAAATCAGAATTACCACAGCCAACAACAGCGTAAAGGACACCATGAGTCAGCTAACAGGCAACAAAGTTCCCTCTCAGGTTTTTATTGCCTGGAAGTTCAGATATTTTTTTCTGCTTTGGGGAGTTGTGGTGGTTTGGGGTGATTTTCTTTGAAATGTCACTCGAATTTAAATGCTCCAGAATATTTTCTGATGTCGCTCTCCTCCTCCCCCTTTTCCCTTGCAATTACATTATTATACCAAAAAAAACCAACAAAAAAATCTTGTGGCAAACTACTTTTCTGCAGTTGGTCACAGTGAGCATAGCTTGGACATGATGCATCCATCTAAGAACAATAGAACAGGAAAGAACTGAATAATTGGATTTGAAATGGCAGACATGCTGGGATAGCTGTGGAAAAGCCACGGCTGGACACACTTTCTCTGGAAATATGCAAGTTCAGTTCAGTTGTGGGATGGGAGAGGAAGTTTTCTGCTGGCTCTTCATTTTTTTTTTGGTATGTTACATAAGCTCCCTTTCCTCTTTACTTTTATAACAGCACATAAATATTTTACGAACTATGGGCCTTTGAACTGTGTTGCTCTGACCCATTGACTGATTCTCATTTGCCTCTCTGAAATTGCATCTCAAGTGCTTTGAGAAATGCATCATCCTGGGCTGTCATATAAAACCCAACATAAACCCCACAACAGTAATTCTGTTTGTTGCCAATGCTACAAGTCAACTCCAAGGACAATAAATTTCTACTTAATGCTAATAGCAAGGTTACTGGAGACATTGGCATTCTGATATATTAAAGGCATAAAGTGCAAACAGCTTTTAATTCATTCTTTATATGCTTTTAGTTAGCCACCCCCAAACAAAATGTAAGAAAAAGGGAAGAACAGCTCCACTTCTGGTGTGGAGTAATGTAAATCCTGATTTTCACCAGCAAAATAATGCCTAGGTAGGTCTATGGATCTTACTGCATCTCTGGAATGATCTGTAGGTGTCAGTGATACCCACGGTGTTCCAAGGCAATCCCAGGCCAACATCTGGTGCTTCACAAAGTGCACAAGACTTCCTGGTATTGTGGAAAAACAAATATCTAATGTAAGGCATTTAACACGGCCCATGGAGCTATCCCAGTCCAACACTGGTAAATAGCTCTGCATTGACTGTTTTCTAGAATCCTCCCATCTGTTCCAGTCCAGGAAAAGAGCTTTTGTTTGGGTTTTTTTTCTTCCCCCTCCCTTCTTCCCATCTGTCTTCATTCTCATTGCTATGGGATGAAGGATGAAACCCCATGCTAGAAAACACAGCCAATTGCAGTTCTAGGACCTAAGCTGGAAGGCTTGGTTTGACAAAGAAATACCTCCTTCTCTTCTGAGATTACCTGTATTCCCTGTACAGGATCTGAAATTGCTGCTCCAGCTCTTTCCCAGTTGGACTCCAAATTAAGATGTTAGCTTCACCATGATTTAGAGCACTTGCTTGGGAACAAACCTCATTTTTATTTCATTTGCTCCGGAAAAACCTCTCATCAGTATTCCTCCTGAGCCTATAAATATCCTTTGCATCAGCCACATTTTAGGATTTGATGTGCTGGAATAAAAGCCTCTCTGGGTCACTGGGGTTCCTTACTGGGGCCATGGAATCACAGAATGATTTGGCTTGGAGGGGCCTTAAAGCTTCTCCAGTTCCAAGCCCTCTGCAGAGGGCAGGGAACCTTCCACTGGAGCAGGGTGCTCCAACACCACCCAAGCCCTATTATCACCTACATTACAGCTAATAACATGGCTCACACAGCTGCAGATACTCTGCTGGTACCAAACACAATACTGGAGCCAACAAAATAAAGAGCTGCGTATGATGCCCATCCATTTGTTTTTCTTTTGCTTTTCTAGCTGAAAACAACAATTTTTCTTTATTTCTGCCTTCCCTAGGGATGAAAAAAAGAGAAGAAAATTCTCATTCTCTTCTTGAATCTGCAATTTCCAAGGTGTGTTACTGAGACAAGAAAATGCAACAAAACAACAATTTGACAAAAGGTTAAAATTTTCAAGTGCCTGACTACTATGCAGCTCTTGATCAGCCTGTAGAGGGAAGAGATAAATTTGAATTAAGTACCTAAACAAATGGAGTCACACAAAGCACACGTTGCCTTCTAACAAACCCCCAAAATGCACACACATTATTTCATGCTCTCAGCAAACAGAATGATTTCTCCCACTCACTCCCTCAGGAATGTGTTTTAAAAATTCCATTTCTCTCTCCTTAATAACTCCTACGTCAAAATTCTTCCCAATTATGACCATGGCTTCAGCTGCTTTTCAAAAGGCATTTGATGGCCTTTCTCCACCTGCAGGTAGTTTCTTCTCTTGCAGAGAAGTGACAAAAATGAAACACTGTGCCTGCACATTTCCACCCTAAAGCAAGCTAGCAGCTGAAGCAGCAAGAAAGGCTTTAAGACCCAAGACATGGCAGTGTCCATAGCTCAGGGACTCCCTCCGTGTTCATGGTGACAACCACAGGTTAGAGAATCACATTTTCCTTCCCAGAAGAAGTTTTGCCGTTGGCTGAGGCGCAGGTTGGCCTCCTGCTTGCCTGGCATTATCATCCACCCACCCCAACGAAGCCATGGTTCCTTTCTTCCCTCATTTCCTTAGATAATGGATTGATGAGGTGTGAATTCAGAACAAGTGCTATCAGCAAACGCAGCCTGGGCAGGCTTGGCTTTTCTGTACCAACACCCGAGTGCCATAAATAGGTTAAATCCTCCCTGACAGTGAAGGGAAGCAATCTGCTCTCTCCCTGCCATCTTCCTGGCATGCCAATCTCCAGTTGTACACACAGACACAATCCCAACAGGGGGGCACAAAAAGGGAAGGAACACACAGTTCAGCTGCATTTAGAATTTCGTGTGTTGCTGTGGGTGTGTTTCTGTTCTGTGTGTACTTCCTGTCTTCAAGCACCAACTCCTTACCTAGGTGGCCTGTCTGGGTTTACTTGGATTTATTTAACTAAGCAAGTTATTTAAGAAAATCCACACTTTTATTTCTAGGAGGTATATCAAATTATAGCTTCAAGGGAATGACATTTTGTATTTAATGAATTATTTCTGGATGATCCATAGCAAAACTGTGTGTATTAAATAAAATCCTGTGAATACAGGCTTCTTCACTGGCTCCTAAATTTATGTGCATCTAGAAAACAAACTGAAGATGCATCCATGTAAAAATTAATGGAAAATCACAGAATTGGAATAATGGAATGACAGAATGGTTTAGGCTGGAAGGAACCTTAAAGATCAGCTGGTTCCAATGTCCCTGGTATGGCAGGGCCACCACGAGCAGGAACACTGAGCATGTCACATTCCTAGTCCCTGATGCTCATATGGAGCATCACTGGCTTGACAGGACAGAAAGGCAGAGGAAAACAGGGAGCACACCTTCCTACACAGGCTACATACATTCACTCAGCACAGGCTGGGAGATCAAGGACACACTGCCTGTCTTTGACAAAAAGAATAAAATAAAAAATAATAATTAACAAAATTTCAAATTGCATTTTCTGAACCGCAAGAACACTGCAATAAGTCTTGATTTACACTGAGTTTTGTGGGGAGACAAACTGACTGCAATTAAAGCATTGCTGTGAAAGCCCAAGTTGCTGAAAGATTTCTTTAAAAAAGGTTTATGCAGGACAATACTTTCAGTTTGGGTCAGGGTACTATAGACCAAGTTCCTCTATGGCATCAGCAGCTGATAAGCCTCGAGCAGACGGCAGAGAGGAAATATTTTAATTCCACTCCTGCCTGGCCAGTGTTGCACCAGCACCAACTGTTTCAGACACTTCTGCAGAACAGCAATATTTGCAAGTGTTTCTTCAGAAATGTGCAGATTTAATTCCAAGTACGCAGGACTGTTTTGACACCATTTATCAACTGCTCCCAAACAGATCAGGCTGGGAGCACACTTGTTCCATTTGCTAAATTCAAAATTTCCCTTGTGCAAGCCAAAGGAATTAGGCTAGACAAGGGTGGGGGTTTTCTTTGTACACTTCTGCTGTGTGTTTGCAAAGCCAAATACCCTGGCCGTGGACATTGGTTGCCAGAAGACTGAGTTCAAGTGAGACAGCACATTTACCTTCTGTAACAAGAATGGAAAGCAACAGACCTTGCCTCCCCAGTAATGCCATTTTATAAAAAGAAACTGGCAATTTATGCATATATATATATACACACACACACACATATATGATATAGACAGATATATCTATATCTTTTATGTTTTACTCTGGCAAGGAATTATTTTTCCTCCCTTCTTCATCATAATCCATGGATTTTTGGCAAGGAAGAAACCCTCATGCACAAATAAGAGCACGCATGGTTTATTCCCAAAACCAAAATCCAATTCACTGATAACGAGTGACAATTCCATTTTGCTGCACATGATTCAAAAGCAAATAAAGGTCATAATTCTAATAAAAACCTGCATTAGCTATAGCAGAGCAAACACCTGGAGCGTGCCTAATTGGTCATCTCCAACCCTTAACACCTAATGAAGGCCCAGCAGTAATTTTGTAGGAAATGTCCTTGCTGTTAAACACCATATACCTACCCCCAAAGAGCCAAAAGCTTCAAATGGTCTTTTAAGAAAATGTCTTTATATGCCACTGTCCATTACATCATGAAATTGGTCTTGGTTCAGCAGAGAAGCAGGAATTTTAAAGAGCACAAATGTATTTGTATTTTTGAATACTGGAGCTGTAGCTGCCTATTAGTTTTCTGGCCCTGCAGATGACTTATCAGCACCCTGATCTGCTACACAGACCATTTTTTGTGATGAAACACAATCCAGCAACTTCATCTGTTTCACACCTTGTGAAAGACAAAGCCTTCCTTGCACACTGTCACAATCAGGATTCAGATGAGGACAGCCTGGATTGCAGCTTGTTCCAGCCTTTTTCTGCAGGCCTCAGCACAACACCACAGCTACAGAGGAGGCTCTGTCTGCTCCTGTGGCAAACTGCCTGCCTCATTCCTCCAGAGAAATACCCAACCAAATGAAGATGGAACAATCAGCCTATTCTTATCTTTCTGTAATACCTGCAGGTGACATCCAGGGACACTCCAGCAGAGCAGGATGCATGGACAGTGGCACGGGTCATTGGACACTGGAACGCCAAAACTCGAGATCATCATTTTGTTTCATGAACCAGAAACACAGAGAAGGGAGAGCAGAAACACTTCAAAAACAAATCAAATTCAAAACACATCAACATCCATGACTCCAAAAGCTCAAGGTTGAAAGTGCCATAATGAAAAAAACCATTTTACTGTGAGGAGGTGAGGGGGTGAGCCTGGCACAGCTGCCCAGAGCAGCTGTGGCTGCCCCATGCCTGGAAGTGTCCAAGGCTAGGTTGGACAGGGCTTGGAACAACCTGGGATAGTGGAAGGTGTCCCTGCACATGGCAGGGGGTGGACCAAAATGAGCTTTAATGTCCCTTTCAACCCAAACCATTTTATGATATGCCCATATGATTTAACTAACCCTGAAAACTGATTTGGCAAATTCAAGCTGTAAAATGAAAAAATTGGAATAAATATATTTAAGCTGCAGGCTTTTTCATTCCTAAAGTACATCTGGGAGGAATTAGAAAAAGCAATTGGGTTAATTACATTTTGAGTGATTATTTTCAAAGGGGTTATGAATGTATGTTTAAGGTGAAATTTATACAGATTAAATTCCACGACCTGCTCAGACTGCAAATTTGCACTCATCAAACTGCTGCACTGCCTGTTGGAGAGCTGAAATTCAAAAGGAAATTGGATTAGAGGAATAACCTGAACTGAACAGGAGGCAATTCACTTACAATAACCACAAAGCAGTGCTTTTGGGGTCAAATAATCAATGGCAGTAACTGAAGTTTCTTGCAGAAAAGAAGATCTGGGGCTTGCTGCCAGCCCAGCCTGAGGGTGAGCTGTCAGCGACTTGGTGCTATGGAAAAAAGCTTTGTCCTATGGGGACCTACACGAGGGGTTAGGGAAAACATGACACCCTGCTTTAAGTAAGGCAATAACACACAGGTTTCCCAGGTCTGTTAGAGGAAAAGAAAATGCACTTGCTTCGTATCAAAGCATTGAGAAAGGGGACAGAGCTGCCACCAGGCCGTTATCCTGTCATGGGATGGTTTGCTTTGAGTGCACCTCGCCCTGTGCTGCACAGCATGTGGGGGTTCTCAAAGGAACCAGCCCAGAAGTTTAACTGGCAGATCACAGCTGAACTGGTAAAAATAGTACAAGATGTGTTGTTCTTGTGACATTCCCTACCCATCAGCAGCGGAAAAGCCTCAAACACTCTCCGATAAACAGACGCTTTGCCCAGATTTTCTGCCGAGGTAAATTGATGCCAGTAAAGGAGTTGATGTGCTGCCTTCCAATTACTCAACTGTGAAAATATTTCAGTAACTTTGGGATTGAGAACAAGATAGCAAGGCTGGACTGGTCAAACTTTTACTGGAACACTGCGTCCTGTTCCTGATGACACTTCTCAATAAAAAATAGGCCCAGATATAAAAAGTCCAGAAGAGCATATTAAGAGCCATCAAAGGTACATAAAACAAGGTCTGTGTGGAAAGATGGAAAGAACAGAATTTACTCAGGCTGGAGAAGGGAAGAGTGGAGATGTGATAATAGACTCAGATGTACAGATTTATCACCTTTTGTAGCAAAGTAAGTTCTTCACCTGAAAATTGCCAAGAGATCAGAGGCTTAAACTGCAGGAGGAAAGATGGGACAGTTTAAAAGTTATCTAACGCAAATCACAGCTGAGACTGCCTGGGGAAAGCGTGGAAACCTCTGTTGAAAGTTTCTTAGGAACAAGTTATTCTCACCTATTTAAACAGTATTTTTTAATGATTTCTTGAAGGAGGAGATACACGGTAATTTACAAGGATTTCTTAAAACTCTCTTTTCTTGAATTTTCTGTGGACACAAAGCAACGAATGCCAGTTTGCTCCCTCCCTTCTGAACTGTCCAGCAGCAAGGCAGTCAGCTCAGGAGCCATAAGGGCAATGACTCAGAGAGCACCATCCAGTGGGTCCAGCTGGGATTCTGACACAGGAGAAGTGGATCCACAGAGCTCAGCTGGGAACCACCAGCTCTCCAGCACCACGTGGTGCATTTGTACTCAAAGCACAGCTCCTCCCACAGGCAGGAGCCGGGAGCAGCCAGACCACAGCAGAGACAAGGATGCTGTGGGTGGACAAGGGAGATCTGCTTTGCTGGAAATATCTTGTTCCCAGAGCAGCCTGCAAACCCCACTGCAACACATTTCCCTGCAAACCCCAGTGCAACACAGCTCCCTGCACTGCTCAGGCAGGCTGGCAGTAGCAGAGAGCTAAATTCCAGGGCTTGGAGTAAATCAGGGAAGCATGGCTTGGTTTGAAGCCATACAGAAGGGTGAATGTAAAAGGTGAATAATCTTGCCCATATATCATATCACATCACTTATCATATCATGTCATATCTAATTAGAAATCCCTGAACTCCTTCCAAGTGCCTTAGGTTTGTTTTCTTTTCCAAACACTCCTGCCTGGGAGCAGCACAACCTTGGTAAAGTTCCTTCTCTGCCCTGATAGTATCAACTTTTCTCTTCCAGTTTTAAAAGACAATGCTGATGGAAAGCTACATGGTACAAAACCAAACATCTATTAGAAAATCTCCTTTGACAACAGTCTTTCGAACTGTTTCAAAATAATTTCAGAACTGTGCAAGGAGTATTACCTTTTATACCCCTTGAAGTGCATTTACAACTGTGATCTGCTATAATTAATCCAGCTTTAAAATACTGATAAGGAAAATATAAATATTATTTCTTTATGCATGCAAATCTTTACACATGCCAGTAACTGATTAACAGGAACATAAATTCTGATTGTATCTAAAAGACACATCAATCTGCTCTTCATCCAAAAAATATCTGAAGAACTAGAGAACTAAAGGGCAGGGTGAGACAATTCATTCTTGTGGAGAAGACTTGGTTTGGCTCTTCCTCTGCTTGGTGCCAGAGACAGGATAATGGGGAAAATGAAGAGAATGGATTTGAGTCTGGCAGCCAAACTGATTGGCCTTGGAAGCAGAGAGAAGACTCTGAAAGGACATCCTGGTGGGCTGGTGTCCAAGAAAGCCTGGAAGTGGTTTGGGAGGCTGCAAATGTTTTAAACTAATTCTGGAATGACCTGAAAGGCTTGAGTGTTTTCTGGGGATAGTGTGCAAAAAGGTCAGGGAGGCATCCTGAAGGACAGGAGGGGAGGGTTGCACAGAGCACCAGTATTACTGCAGATACAATACCTTCCTGTGGTTTTCCCTCAGAAGGATGAGAGGCTGCAGAATGAATTGGCAAGCTGATAAATAGTCCCATTTTCTAAAACACACACCTCCATTACCTGAGAAACACAAACCAGGCAACAGCTTTCTCCGAGCTAACTGGGGAGCAAAGGGATTGCTCCACACTTCACCCATGGGTGATGGGCACCCTCATCCCACACGAAGACAGGAAGGGTTTCCAAAAACACACAAACATGAGTGAACGGCTGCAAGCGCAGGAAGTAAAATCTTGGTTGTCTGACTCACTGCTTGAGTTGTTCCTCCTGCTTCTGATCCCAAATACATTTACTACAGATATCAATAATTTATTGAGGAGGAGAAATGTCCCCCAAGTACCCCCAAAACCCAAATGTGACTTGAAATCATTTAATACAGAAATGCTCCACTCTGGGTTTTTTTCCTTTTGCGATATCCCAGGCTGCATCTTGTTCATAAAGAAAAGCAAAGCAGCCCACAAATTTCGTTTAGCATTACCATGACTCACCAAGGTTAATGGTAACAAAATAAATGTTTTTGCTACCAAAGTGAGCAGGCATGACTCAGGTATATGGAGGATGCATGTTGAACAGTAGGAATCATCTTGATGTTACTGTTTTTCAGATTCAAAAGCACTTTTTGAATAGGGAAAGCTACATCTCTACATATACATATATAAAAGATCCCATTAAATCAGTTTACTGGGAAAGACAGGGCATTGTAGGAGGTAACAGCTGAAATTCAGGCTATTTAACCCCAGTGCACTTCCAGGTCACATTTAGCAGGAAACATGAAAACAGAAGCTGGTAAGAATGGAGAGGGCCATAAACCAAGCAGCAAATACTTCATTTTTTTTCTAGAGTACTTCTACAGGGGAAGAAACAACACAGAAGTAAGTTGCTCCTTCCTCCCCTCCACCAAGAATTTTATTTTGACAAGTCAGAACCATAAAATAATTCAGGAATTAGGAATTAAACAGACCGCAAATCAGAACTAATGTGGAATGATGGTAGGCAAGTATGTACAATAGTAAAAAAATCTCCTTTTAAGAAAAATCAGCAGACAGGCTGAAATAGCTTCCTCTGAAGGCTCTTGAAAATGGGACCATGTTAAAAGTAAGGAAGGAGCTGCCGTTATGCTGTGGTCATTAACAAAGTCTCTAATTACATCAATTGGCCCTCTAAAAGAAAAAAAAATTAAATATAAAAAAGTTCACTAAACGGTTTTCTTTACTAAAACTGACAACATGGTAAAGTTAGGGAACTCCCTACCAGTCAAGGCTGCAATTTCTTGAATACTTGGCAATATTTTTTTATTTCCAGGAGGAAACAAACAATAAAGAAGAGTTTATAAAGTCAGTGTGTCCCTGCTGTATGATTTAAGTTGGCACAAGACCTAATTCAGCAACCTCTAGAGGCCCCCTCAAACCCAGTTTTCTGGGACTTTATCAACTCTGATCCATGGCAACTAAAACGGGATACACAGAATATGATGGTAAATGTTGTTTTGACAAAGTTTATTACATTCAGAGAGGTACAATTTGTGAGGCAACAGTGGGTCTATTAGAGTATATTTAGTCTAAAGATACTACACTGCTTCCCCCTATCCTGAGACTAATTTTCTCCTTTCCCTTCAGCTTCCCATTTTCCTCAAATTATAGTGTTTCTTCAAATTTGTAATTTTCTGCCTCTTCAAAACAGAAGGGAACTCATTTCTCATGAGAGCTTATTATCACAGAGATCGCCTCTAAAGCAGTACCTTGGTACCCACTTGTGTTCTAGAACTGCTAAAAAAAACTACATCATGCTATCTCATAACGGGAGAAAATTCTCTTTCAGGGAAGGAATGCTTTAAAACTCATAAATGCAGATAAAAGTAGACTGAATCAGAAAATGGACACAAGAGATTTGGCTAGAAAACAGGTAATAATCTGATAAGAGGATGCACTGGAATTAAAATGTATCCCAAAAAGCTGAATTATTATTTCAATTAAAAAAGGAAAAAAATGAAATGAAAAGCCAAAGTAATTTGGTTTGAATCCTGTGCTTACAACCAGAGTGCCATGACAGTGAGAAAGCTGCCATGGCACAAACATCCTCATTAACCACTTGTTAAAGTGTAAGAAAAACAAGGACTAGGTTTGGTTTCCACATGTGAGATTTCTGCCCCAAGGCTGAAAACAAAGGCTCTGGGGCCATAACATACTTATGGTATTAATAATGTCTACTTCAATGCTTGTTATCCAATATCTGCAGAGATGCATTTGAGAAGATAATTTTGTGTTTGAAGCAGATTAAAATGTGCCTAATTATCCCAGATTTGTTTTCCAACTCCAGCAACATTCTGTCCCTCCAACCTCGAGCTTGCTAATGTGTTGATAACAGCCTGAATTAATAAGCAGGTGATAGCTGACACCACCAATTAACGAATTACAACTGCAGTTGAACTAGATGATGAAACATATTGAACTGCTTTCTTATTATAAACCAGCATATACAATAAAGTTCCCCATTTAAAATTCTGCAATTTCATCACAGGCCACAGAGCTATTTTAGTCAATGCTTAAAACACCTTTTGTATTAATCCTTTGCATTTGTTACCTATTAGGACTGTCTTGGGTTTTCTGTGAACTCTTGCTATTGCATTCCAGCCTCCCAATTTACACATACAGAGAGAAGCTGAGGGCAGCAGCCAGGTCTTCTGGCTTTTAAGTGAGAAAACCAATAAATTGGGCAGCTTAGATAAAACACTTACTGATACAGAGAAAGTTAACACATCCTACACAGGATCACTCACACAGGCCCAATCTTCTTTGCCTTGTGCTATTTATATTAATTGAAAAATGGCTGCTGAATTACCTCCTTCATTCTGGAACAGACATTCTAGAATGGAGCAAACTCAACTGAGCACACAAAATCTGACTATGAATCAATACAAAGCCAAGCAAAAAATATGGGGGGAACAGGAAATGTCAAAGATTGACTTTAAACCCAAAGTGCAATAAAAATTCAAACCCTGAACTAAGATACACACAACTGTGAAGACAAAGCCCTGGGTGTGGTATTATCACCCACACAAGTGTCCCATAGACAGAAAGAAGGTGGACAGATTTTTTCCCTTCTTCTGACCTTCAGCTCACTAATCTGGAAATCTTTCTATGAAATGTAAAGTGTCTTAATGAAAACATTAATTTAATTTGTCCCATTTCATTTGGTCTAAATCCTTTGACAGGAAAGCAGACCCCATCTTTCAATTTCCAGTTCTATTTTCAGACAGCCATCTCAGGCTCCCATCTTGATTCACTTGAAGGCTCTCATGAACGAAGAGTAACAATGAAAAGGGAGAACTGCACAGGAGTCCATGGCCACCACTCATCCAGCTTCTTGTCACAGGCAGCACTACCTGTCATCAATTACAAAGCATCTATCAGGCACAATGCTAAAAGGGCTAAATTCCTTCATTACTTTAAGCTTCACTTTTCCATGGAATATAATTTCTCTTTTACAGCTGGAACATCCAACAAACCAAACTGCAGGATAAAAGCCTATAACAAGCTCTTTGGAGTACTGATAATTTACAATCACAGATATTCTAAATTTATTTCCAACTATATTTCTTCAGCTTACTGTACTTTGCATAAATTGGAAAATGAAAAACAAAAATCAATTTCCACTACATAGTTAGAGATGTCAGGCAATGCTTTTTGTTCCATGCAACAGACTTGGCCTATCAAACAATATTCTTAGAGGCTGCCAGAAAGTGATGCAAGAAAAAGTTAGCACAACCTGTCCTACACTTTGCTACTTCCTGCATGTGCTACTTTGCATCTTGATTGCTCCCATCTAGTTTCCCTTCCAGCCCTGCTCTCCACATGCTCCTTTGTGCAGTCAATTAATAATTACAAGGATATGGAAAGACCTCTTGTAGCTTAATACCCCAGAGCAGCTCAGTACCTCAGTACCTGGGTCTAATTTTCCACAGAACAGAGGAGAGCAAAGAGAGGCAGAAGAAAATAAAGAAAAATAATTCCTTGCATTTAATTATTTACTTGTTCTCTGTGTGTGCTTCATATATATGTATGTATGGACAATGTCATGCTAAGTGAAAGACATAAGAACATGGAAAAAGATACCTCAACATCTTTGGCAGCCGTCCCACAAACGGTCCTGAAAGAAGTCAGCAGAAATAAACAATGACATACTCCAAGAGTTATGAGGCCTAGGGGGAAAAATCTTGAAAATTTTGAGAGAAAATAAGGATGAATGAAAACGGGAATTTCTAGGAGAAAACTGAAATTAAACCTTCACACAGCATTTTCACTCAGAGTGAACGCTGAAATAGTTTCTGGCATTTAGTAGAGTTTTATTCACACCATGCCTCAGAAGGCCTTCTGTATTAATCTGTACTTAAATGAGGCACAGATGAATCTGAGCTGGAAGAGACACCATCCAACTCAACCCTCTTCCCCAAGGCAGACTCAGCTATGTGATGTCATTGCTGACATATCATTCCTAATGACTGCCGCTGGAAAAACCCAATTTCTCAAAGCCACCTATTCCAGGGTTTCACAATCTCTACATTGCAGGTTCTCCCTCTGATCTGACCTGAAGTTTTCCTGCTCCAGAAAGCCCCTCATTTCTTGTACCACCCAGCATGACAGCGAACACACACAATGCCCCTTCTCCACACAGCTCTTAAAATACCAGAGGCCTACCACATCCCATTTTTCTCTCCTTTAGACTAAACAGCTCCATTTCCTCTGATCCTTCCCCCCGGGTTATCTCCCTGAGATATCGGATCACCCTTCTCTGGACACTCTCCAATGATGCAGACGCTGCTCTTGGAGAATGATGCCCAAGTTTGGCCAAAAGTGCTCCAGCTGTGGAGAAGAAGGGCTCCTCACAGACCCAGCAGGCCCCACATTCTCACAAACTCATGCCATGTTCGCCTTTTTTGTATCAGCATGACATTGTTGACCTCACACCCAGTGCATGATGCACTGCAATTCCAGCTACTTTGCTGAAGGAATACTGTCTAAGGAGCTGATCACCATCCCCAGCCTGTTAAATTTCTTCCTGCTTCAGGAATTCAGCAGAGTATCTTCTATTTATCACTGCTGGCTTTAATTTTGCTTTATTTCAGATTATGTCTCTAATTTGTCAAGATGATTTTCAGTATCACTACAGTCCCTTAATGCTGGCAGGCCCTCCTCTCTCACAGCACATTTAATCAGAACATTTTATTTCATCATCTCAGTTCTTAATGGAAACACTGATCAGAATTAAACTCGGAGCGCCGACTGCCAAGTCCCTTTTCTCCAGAGCAGATAAAGTATCAGGTCACCTCTTGCTACTTAAGGCTGATATTCTGCAGCCCCGATGCTTTGTTAACTACAGCCCAGGGGATGTATCTAATGGAGTGTTAGATATGCTTCCCAGTACCCCGTCAAGGCTCCAGGACCCTTCTCTGCAGCTCAGAGCACAGCAGGTAACTTCCCAGTCCCACACCGCTGTACTGGCTCCTTCCCAGAGCAGCACCCTGCTGGAACTGCAGCCGGGGCCAGGATGCAGCCAGGAGCAGGGAGAGAGAGAGGAGGCTGACCCTCGGAGTA
Source organism: Haemorhous mexicanus (assembly GCF_027477595.1). Classification (NCBI taxonomy): domain Eukaryota; kingdom Metazoa; phylum Chordata; class Aves; order Passeriformes; family Fringillidae; genus Haemorhous; species Haemorhous mexicanus. Next base: position 2,837,010 of record NC_082344.1, read on the forward strand.
AGGATTTCTGCTTGCCTGAAGCCAGCTACACTGCCTTCAACTCAAAGTACTTAGCCCACTGCTGTTTGCCAAAGTAAGTCTTGGTTTGCTCAAACATTGTCATTTTTAATGCTGAACTAGGTATCACTACACAGGGATGCCTAGAGCCATATGCCTAACACATAGAGCTATATATATATGTTTATAAATGTGTGACATTTCTGAATTAGATAAGAGATATAATTACTTATATTACAATAACACTCAGATTATGCTTACTGATTTTACAACCTATTTCTGTCTGCTTTGGATGAGCAAATTCTCAATATTCCATTTTATCCCAGGGGAATAAAAAGGATTTATTTCCCCAGACTTTCAGCATTTCCCAAGATCTTCCATCTCTGCATTCCAACCACAGTGCAAAGCTCATTCCTGAGATTAGCGCAGGCCTTCCATGACTCAGAAAAGGAGCTCAGATTCTCACTGATCTGCAACCCCAGCTGTGCATCAGATTCTACAAAGAGAGATCCCTATTCCTGAATAGATGAGGAACCTTCCTGTGGCTCAGGTGGATTCCAGTGCACACCATGGTCCCCACACTCCAAGTCTGATGGTCAGCAGAAAACCAGGAGCCTACAGGAGGAAGCACTTATCTAAATAATGCCAAAAGCATTTACAGCATATTATGTCTAGATTCCTTCTTATCAGCCAGTATTATTGTCAGATTCCTTTGCTAAATTAGGTATTGTTCCAGCAAATAACCCTGCATTGCATAATGCCTGCTGCACAGAACTGGGACAGCCACCCCAACACATGCTCCTCCAAGCTTATAGGCTTTCAGCCAGGTATCTCATTCTGCTCAAATTATTTAGGTTTTGAGGCATGCCTGATACTTTCAAGAAGGAAACAACCACAAGAAATACTGTATCACACAAAATTCATCTGGAGACAATTTAAGTCGCTCACAGCCAAGCCCAATGACAAGCACAGGTTGAGTCCAGCCGTAGGATGTGGGAGAGGCCAGGCAGTGTCCCAGAGCTGCCCAGGGCAGAGCACACCCTGTCACCCAGATCCCTGCTGCCATCCCAGCTGTGCAGCTGCTGTGCAGAGCTGCTCCCTCACCTCCCTTCACAGCCCCAGCACATCACACTGGCCCCCAGCCCACTGGCTCACGCCCTTCTTCTCCATTCCTGAGGCTCGGCTCAGCTGCAACCCCCCACACACACCCAGAAGTCAAGCCCAAAATAAAAAGCTGTGGAAGCAAGCCCTACTAGTGGCCTAAAAGCAATAGTTTTGGATGGAGTGAATGGGGAAAGTGACAATACTGTGGGAAAGCAAGGAATGAAAGTAGCCAAAGGCTCACACACAGGGTGTGAGAAAGCAGATAGGGACTTAGAAGAGGTCAGGACGACAAACTCATCAGCTGCCCAACTGTGGTACAGCACACGGGGCAAAAATAATTCTGCCTCTTCCTTCTAACATGTCATCTCCAGCCTCCTTCCCTGTACTAGATCACACACAGGACAGCCACCAAAAGAAGGGTCTCTTTACTAACACACGCCATGGAGGGGCTGTCTGGAGACCTATGAAGAAGTTGGGCTGTTCAAAGTCTCCCCCAAAATTTAAACTTCTACTTGGCAACCTGAGTCAGTCACGACTCTGATTTACACAAGTCCCTCTGGATTTCACTGATCCAACAGGTTATGTTAGGAACATGTTTTAGTTCAAGGTATCCATGCCCATGGCAGGGCCTGGACTAGACTACCCTTTAAAGGTCCCTTTTGACCTAAACTATTCTTTAGTACTATGTTAAGCACTGGATGTGTATTGGGAGGCATGAAGCATCCAGGTGATCCTCCAGAAGACGAGCAGGTCTTTAGCCTGGAACAAACATATTTAACAGCCCAAGAAATAACAGCACTTGTCCCAGATTAGGAGTGCCCAAATCCTGGCGTTTTAATTAAGACACCTCTTCTAAGAAGGCATTAAAAGCAGTCATCAAAGCATTTATCTTCAGCAAGAATGGAAAGAGCATTCTCTGAACCCGCCTTGTGAGTACTCTACCCAGCCTATCAACCCCTCACCAATCCCTCCCTGATTTCTCACTCATGAGAAATAGTTCTCTCTCTACAGCTCCTTTTTCCCTAACGTAGAACCAAATAAAAAAAAACACTCAAAGGGCTTCAGACCAGCAGACCAAGTAAATAAAGACCAAGTATAAGCAAATTTCTTTTTTCCTATAAAAGTTTCCAAAACCAAAGCAGGCAGATTTGCAGAACCATTTCCGCCTGGCAAGTCAATGAAAAGAGCAGGGCTCCCCAGAACATGCCTACCTTTTACTGTATTTAAACAGGATCAAAATAGTTAAACTGAGTCACAGTTATTAACTTGTACTTTTCTCATGTTTAGACAATCTCTGCAGCCTCCAAGAGCCAGAGCAGCACCCTGGTTCCACTGGAACCCGGTCATCCCATTCCTGCAGCTGCTGCATGAGTCATTCCTGTGCAGCATGACATTGCCTTTGTGAAGCACTGCTTCCCAAGCCATCATGCTCCGAAAGCTGGCTGGCTACGTGCTGCTGGCAGAGCTCCTGGCCTCCAAGTGCTGCGTGCCTCTGAAGACAGCCGAGATGCACCGAACCCTACCCTGGCACCCGTCTCCCTCGCAAGCCGCTGCTTTAGCTGCCTCAGGGCAGCTCCGTTCTTGTGAATGACTGAGGAGGTGCCTCGAAATAACTTCTGAGACAGTCTGCACAAAGAAGTAAAAATAAAACCCAAACAAAGACCTGTGTGGAATTCTTGCTCTAGATATTGTGTCAGCTCTCCATGCAAATCTCCCTGGTCCAGCAAGTCTGGGAAATAATTCCCAGTCTCGGTCTATCTCCAGCTCTACCATATGGAGATGCGAGACACCAGGCCAGTTGCTTGTTTTATTTAACATGTGTTTCTTTTACCAGCAGTATTAACATGGCCTTGTTCCTGTTTATACTTTGGGAAAGGAGAAAATAAACTTCTTTCCTCTCATTTTGTTTTGCTCTTTTAGGAGTTCCCTGTTCCTGTCAAAGGGAGTTAAGCTAAACAGAGACAAGGAAGTTTTGTTCCAGAGTAAATGTGTCCACACTTGGAGATTTGGAAATTGTTCCTACAGTTCAAAAGCATAAACTCCCCCCCTTAAACCTCATTAACCTTCTGATGTAAGAAGGCCCGGAGGTTGGGTAATTATTTTGTTAGCAGACCACAGAACAACACAACTTTAAGGCAAAGCACATGACACCCACCCAGAGCTCTCACCAGTTAGGAGAGGGCACCTATTTTAGTGGCTTGGGAGTACAGTTTGTAATTGTCTGCAAAGTGGCAAAAGCGATGCTGCAGCTAGGAGGGTGCTGAGAGAACCTGAACTCCCTGTGTCCATCCACATGAGACACACTGGGACACAAACTCGTAAATGCAGGATAACCCTTGGAGAGAACCCACATCAAGACAACACCAGTGAGACCCGTGAGCCAACTGCAATGAACAGAGGAGAAAAGGAAAGGCTGGCATTTGCTCCCCCTCTGAGTGCCCTGGAAATCACACAACAAAGCGGAGCTGCTCGCTCCCAGCAACAGCAACGTTACTTGACAACCAGCACGTCTGTCAGTGATGCTGTAAGCACCAACGTGCTCCAGCACTCCGCGGGGCAGCTCGCAGTGCTGAACCCTCCTGCCTCCCACGGTGACAGCTTTATTTTGCTGTTTCAAACCTATCACTAGTCGGTTCCATTCAAGGGTTTTAAGGGAACCAGAGAGGCACCTTCTGCCCATAGGATAACCCAGACGTGAACCTGCCAGGTTCACCCCTGCTCTTTCCAACCGGGACAGCTTTTAGGCTGGAGAGGCGAATGATGAAGTAGTAGCAAACTTACTTTCCAGTGATCAGTTGGCTTCTGGATGGTGTACACATGGGCTGGACATAGTAGTTCTCCAGCTTGACCCCTTCGGCAGCCAGCTTGTCCAGCGTGGGCGTCCGGATCTCGGAGCCGTGGTACCCCACGTCCCTGAAGCCCTGATCGTCGGCCAGGATGAAGATGATGTGCGGCTGCGAGCGGGGGGCGCCGGCCGCGGGCTCCTCTCCCAGCAGGTTCCCTGGAGCCTCCCCGGCACCCCCCCGGCGGCTGCCCCAGGCCAGGTAGCCGCAGGTGAGGAGGCTGAGCAGGGACAGCCCGGCCAGCACCGCCGCCACCATCCTCCCCGGGCTGGGGCGGCGCGGCCAGCGGCGCCCACCGCGGGCCATCCACCGCGGCGGGAGGGCAGAAAAACAGTAACGAAAAGGAAATAAATCAACAAAAACCCAACAAAGCCAAGCGGCCTCGGGACGGGCAGCGCCCGTCAGGGCTTCCACCGGGCGAGGGACATCGCAGCCACCCCAACTTCGGCAACTTCAGCCGCTGGAGCCGGTGCCGGAGCCGGGCGGGTGGGCAGGGCCCCGCCGGGGGTCACAGCACCCTCGGCCCGCCCCCGGCCCCGCGCCGGGGCGCCGCTGCCAGCCCGTCCCGGGGCCGCTGCCCATGGCGGGGCGAGCCGGGGCGCCCCGGGACGGGACGGGGCCGGGCCAGGCCGCCCCCCGCCCGCCTCCGCCGGCGCTGCCGGGCCGCGCCGCTCCCTCCCCGCTCCCTCCGCCCACCCTCGCCACCGCCCCCGGTGGCTCCCGGTGCTCGGACCCGCCGGAGGACAGGGGCACCCCGGCCCCGGCAGCGCCCGCAGCCCCGCTCCTCCCTGCCCGGCCCCTCCGCAAGCCCGGCTCCTGCCCCGGCCCGACCCGTCCACAACTCTTTTCTTCCTTTCCCTCTCCTCCCCTCTGCCCGCACCTCCTCCCCTCCCTCGCCCGCCCCCCGCATCCCAGAGGAAAGCCCCCCACCCCGTTCGGCCGCCAGCCCCAGCCTCCCCCCCACAGCGAGGTGGTCCTGCTCCTTCCGCCCTCTCGAAATATTGATTGTTTTAAGTGTTTCTGACTTGGCCACAAACATCTGGAAGGTATGAACGTACCGGATTTGTTTCCAGCCACAAAACAGCCCCAAATCCCAAACCCTCCAATTCTGGCGAGGCTGTGGCAAACGCCAGGAATGCGCCTTTGCAGAATACAATCACTTTTAAGAATTTGGGTTTAAGTACCAATGTGCTGCAGTTGCAAAATACAACTTCGCCCTGTCCTGGAAGACACCGAGTCAAGCAGAAACTGATACCCACACACGATTAGGCTGAAGTAAATCTGCAGGTCTGACCTGTCTAACGTGAGTCAGCACGAACTACTTCTAGGGACACCAGGTTTTATAAAGCATTAACTCTTAAACAGGAACTTGGACCAAGCCCTCTAGTTCCTGCACCTCTGTGCTAAGCTCCAGCTGGTCGCTGCCAAGGGACTTTCTAGATCCCTCTGGGATCCCTCCCGGATTAAAAATAAAGTAGTGCTGTCTTGAGAGAACTTTCATTTGTGTTGAATCTAACTGATTTGGTTCACATCACGTTGTTCCAAACTGTCCCCACTCTAAAATTTCCATTGAAAAAGACCTCTTCAGAAGTAACTAAGTGTTATGCTGAAGTTTTCAATGCTTCAGCAGGAAAAAATGGAAGTAAAAGCAGATTTAGGGATTTCAGTGTGCTAAGTAAGAGCTTGTTCACACTGAAAAGTGATACAATAAAGTAACAACTGCACCTAAAACCCGAAGAGTTTAACTTCTGAGATAGAACATCTTTTGAAATCACAGCACAAGCTCTTAAAAAAAACCCACCAAAATCCTAAACTTAAGGAAATGTGACATTTTCATCTACCTTCCCTGCCCATGGCAGGGGGGTGGAATTAGAAGTTCCTTCCAATCCAAACCATTCTACAACTCCTTGAAGTTACACTTCCTTCAAAAGAATTTTCTATTCCAATTTTTACTCCTGCCTTTTCCCCACGTTTACAAGACCGAAAGAATGTATGTTGACACTAAATCCATAAATGGTCAAGCGCAAACCAGATTAGTGATGCCATTTTGCCTTTAACATAAACAAGATATGATGATCCCCTTTTAATGTAAGCTGTAGTAGCCCCACAGACCCAGGCAAACATCAGACTATCATGAGGTATCTGATCAAATGTATATATACATATTTTCTAGCAGCAGAGTAGGAAAAAAATATTGTTAAGAAGATGCCATAGAAGAGGTCTAAGAGGACAGGAGGAGAGCAGAGCCTGTGACTTTCCAATGCCCCATAAACCATACCAAGCCCAGTTCATGCCCATCCAGCTGCAAATGAAAATATTCGAGGGCAATCTCTGCCAGACATCTATAAACTTGACCTTCTCTCTTTTTGGGCCTGACAAAGCTTCCTTTTTTTTCTTTTTTTTCCTCCCGCTTTTGCAAAAACAAAAGTAGGCTTATGTCAGCAAAATACTCAGCTGACCTTCAATCTGAGAGGCCTTAGAAGATAATGTGCTATTAATATTCTACTTAAGGAAATATTTGTAGATGCTCAGAAATTGTAGCCAAGGTTTATAGAGCCCATTCAGGATGCTCAGTGAAAGGAACAGAAGAGTTGTGAAAGTTGGAGGAAGTGTTTTTTCCCTGAGGGGAAAGAAATCCTGAACATCCATAGGTATTTAAACTTGAGTGCAGTGAATACATTAATTCAAACATGCACTAGTTAAAACTGAATTTAGCACACCATTAGGAAGGGATATATTTTTAGTCCGTGCTGTGCCGTCTCCTGTGTGTATTGAGGCCATAAAATGAAATTTGTGCAGAGAGGATGGCTGCAGTTGGAGGCTCATCTGCAGTTACCTGCAGCCCGGGTGAGGGCTCCTAGAGCTGCCCTTTGCTGGTTCTTTCAGGTCAGGCTGCCACTGACCTGCTCTTCCCGAGCCAGACGGGTCTGGCACACAAAGACAGCCCGAGAAGAACACGGGTACTGTTTCCTTTCTCTGCCCTGACTGCCTTGGTGCCAGCTGCCTCACAAAGGTGACAGTCCTGTGGTGCAGGAGACTGCAGAGAGCTCCAGCATGAAGGCTGGCCATGCAAACTCCCATTCCCTGTGCCAGCACTCTTCCTGAGAGAGAGCCTCACTCCAAGTTACAGAGAAACAGGAATAACAAGGGTACGTGAGGTCTTGGGAGGACAGTTTATAGAAAAAAATAGATTCAAGTGCTAAGGCTCCTATGGTAACACGATAACAGTTTTTCTAACCCTCAGGTCGGTCTTGAAACGATAAATCTTCCTAGCTGGACAAAGGTAATTCTTCCTAGCTGGAGCCTACATGTTTCTCCTACCTGTGACTCACAGCTGTCAGTAACAAGGAAGGATGCAATTTGGGATGTGCAATTCAGTGCTCTTCCTAATCATGCCTGAGGCCAGGAAACTTTGCCTGAAGAACAGCTTTGTGAACTGCTATTTTTAGCTGAATTGCTGCAACTAGAGGAAGAATGAAGCAGGCTTTGGCCTACACACAGAGTCAATATTCTACATATTTCCAAGAACAGTAATTTCTGTGCATTTCCTTTCACCTTGCTCATTTCTGCACACCCCTGTCCTCAGCATCCCCTTCTCACAGGGGAAGTAAAAGGCAGGACATCCCTGCACTCTGCTTTCCAGGTGGGTGCTGTGCTTTTGCTGGGCACTCATCACTGAAAACAGCAAACTACAACATAAACAGAAGTCTGGTGAGTCACAAGCTTGACATCATTCCCTTTGCCTCCTCTGGTGGACCCTGGTAATTAATTTTCAGATGTGCTGCTTGGGAATGCTCAGATTCCACCCATGGCTTATTCCCTGCTTTATGATGACATAAACAGAGCTTTGCTCTTAGCTTATTCTATATTTAACACAGACTTTCCTCAACTCCCCGCCGTATTTTGTAGGCAAAGGTCCAGATTCTGATCTCAGCTGCCTGCACTGATGTAAATGTGCAGTCACTCAACTGATGCCAGTAAAGTCACTCTGGAAATCTGGGATGTGACCTTAGATATCCCTCTCGTGTCAGTTCCTGTAATCACTGAAACAACACAACTGGGGAGCTGGTGCTGGCCTTCCTGGAGGAGTCTCTCATTTCCCAGTTACATAAGGTTTATGGGACCAAGTGAAACGGAACCAGGTCTTTAAACTCCTGCAGTCCTTCTGAAATGGCTGCTTCTGGAAACAGCAACTGGTGTGCTTCTTTAGGAAAAGGGGACATGTCAGGAGCAGGTGCCAAGGAGAAGTCACAGAATGGCTTGCTTTGAAAGGGACCTTAAAGACCATCTAGTTCCATTCCTGTGCCATGGGCAGGGACACCTTCTACTGGACCAGGTCACTGAGCACAGGTCACAGTTCTCTGGCTGTCAGAGCAAGGGGTGTGGACGCTTTTCTGGCTTTACTGAGTCTCTGAAGAGCCAAATAATTGAAGAGGTTACAGCATACATTTAGAGGCTGCCACAGCCATCAGCATGTTAGTGCTTTGAAGCTTTGGCATGTTGGCTGAATCCCTTTCTCAGCTACAGTCTCCAGCACGGTTTCCTCACCACTAACAGTACGGAGAGAAAAGTCTCATCTGTTCCTTAAGCGTGGGTTTTACACAAAGATCACCTGTCCTGTTTAAAACTTGCACTCTTGTTTAAAACTGCACTCTAGTGCTCTTAAAAAGGACAGAGGAAGAGAAGTGGGGCAAGGCAGGAGCTTATAATAAATGTAATTGCAGCATAAACCTAAGAAGTTTAAACAGGATGGAACATTTATTCCCTTGTCAAAATTACTGAAGTTTTACAATGGAAGAAAACCCTTTTTCTCTGTATAGAACAAAACTTTCCTAGTTTAGGAGGGATACACCACAGACCGCTGCAAGCGTTCTACCAACTGCCTGGCATTCACACAACAGGACATTTTTATCCCCTGCAACAATAAAGCCAAAAATATGGACTGGTCAAAAGGGTACAACTACAGCAAAAATATAATTCTTTCTTTTGGTCTTGGGAAGGATTTGATTTCAAGGTTACGGGTGCACAGCTGACAAAACGCTGTGCCTTTCCAATGCAAGCTTTAAGGGAGAGGGATGATTTAAACCAGGAATGGTGCTTGTCCTTAGAAGGAAGAATGCTAATGAAGTGTTTGTAAGGCTCGGGATGTTTTAAATAGCTGTTAAATACTAGAAATGGCATTTAGATGATTCACTGCTACACAGCAAATAAAAGCTTCATGCATACAGAACTCTACAGATTGCAATATCAGAGATTACTCTAGTAATAAATTCTAATTTCACCTTATCATGATTCAGGTGAAAAAAACCCAACAAAACAAAACACACACACACAAAAAAAAATAAAGACCCAGAAAACCCAACAACCACAACCCCAAACACCCAGTCATTCCCTCCACAAAAAAAAAAAAAAGAAAAACAACCCAACCCAAACCCACCCCAACACCTCACTCCTTCACCTTTGCCGGGGCCATTTCTTTCAGCTCGTTTCTGGTTCAGAATTATTAACTGCTAGAATGTCATGGCTGCAGAGAAGTGTTAGGTAATGGATCATAAATGTCATCTGCGTGGCTCAGTACTCCCAGCTACTCACAAACCAAACAGGAGGAATAAACTCAAAAGCAGAAGTAACCAGTCAAATCACAGCAGCACCAACTTGCATTCCTCGGGCACACACTGGAAAGAGCAATAAAGCTTGATCTGGCATATTCCTTATCTGCTGGGAGCCGGAACAAAGGCCTCTTGTCTGGGAAACGGGTCCCTTCCAGCACCCAGCAGGTTGGGGATTTCCTGAATTTACTGTGTCACAATCAATAACTGGGAGGGAAATGATATGGTTTTCTATTGAACCTGTTCCTGGTTTTGATCTCATAGCCAGTTTGGCTCATGCACTGTGAGAAATACTGCCTTGGGTTTCCTTGAAACCCACTAGTACATTTCATTTTTGCAACTGCATACTGCAAGAACTTGCACTTGCTTTCTTGACTGTGAGTTTAACAGTGAGATTTTCAAAGCAGTCACAGCAGCTCTTAGTGCAGACAGTAAGAATTAGATTTAGTTATAGATTTTAAAGCTGGAAGAGCTCACCATTACCATCTGGGTAGCAGCTCATGTCACATAGAGCACAGAACTTCACTGAAATAATGCTCTTATAAACACGTGGGCAAATGTTTTAGAAACTAACTAAGACTTCACTTCTAAGTTATTATTATAGACCCCGATTCACTATTCCAGTTGTTAACCTCAATCACTGAAACGTCTGTATTTTATTTCTACTCTGAGTTTGATACTGTCCAGTCCACAAGGCTACTACTTGCATTCCTCAATCCTAAACTCTCTGCCTACTCGCATAAGCAAAACATGCATTGAGAGACAGAACATGATAAAGAAGATTAAAATTTTTAAAAAAAGAACCACATGGCTTCTAAGGAGAAGTGTGCTATAAATCTCTTTTTTGATATTGAAATCAATCAGTACTTCATGCAAGCTTGGTAAATTCTCTCAGCATGTGTGAACACAATGTATTTCAAAAGAAATGCTATTTATTATGAGTATGAGAATGTATATTGTCTGGGGGGTAAATTTCCTCACTGCACTATTCCCATTTTTATGAATGAGGCTCTATCTATCGCTCCTTAGAAAGGTCTTTGGTAGAAATGACCTCTCCATCTAGAGATAAGAAAAACTTCATTAAAGTTGCTGTGCAGATACAGCCTCATGAGCCCAATTTACAGCCTGCTGGAATGAGACTCCTCGATGGACAGGAGTCTAATAAAGCTCTTCTCTTGCACTGTGCTGCCAGGACTCTTCCTGTTGTGGATAATGGCTGCATGTACCTTTGTCTGCTGCAGGCACTTTTTTCTAGGATCTAGGATGAAATCATCAATTCTTCCAAAATTAATAGAGCAGCTACACATGTAAAGGACAATTAACCAATTTTGCATTCTTTTAAAAACCCCTTGTTACACGAAAATTGCTTCCTGTGTTCAGGAAAACGACTGCCTACTTTGTGTCATAAAGCAGCAGGTAAAGGGATAACTAACCTGGCAGAAAATAAGTGTTGCTTAGGAACCAAGAGGTAAGGAGGAAGAAGAATGCATTTATCAAATTCTACTGCAAAACCTGGCCGGAATGGAATTCAGTGGCACACTGACTCACAGAAATGTAAAAAGTAGGCAGCAGCGTGTTCTGAACACCAGAACAACCAAAAACTGCTGATTAAGGTCAGTCCGTAATTAAGAACCATAAAACCCCTCGGATTCCACAGGGGGTGATAAATCCCAGGCGAAACATTGTATAGGAGTGTGTTATGCAAATGAGAGCCTCAGGGCACCGTTGCAGTCTAAGTAACAACAAGGAGCTGAAATTCTGCAGGTAAGAGTGCTTCTCTCACTTCCTCTGGGAATGTGTGAGCATTCTCAAAGTCAGCAGCTCCATAGGTTAGATGGGATTTCAGCTGGGCCTGGATGAGTGCCAGGATTTCTGAAAACATACCATCCCCTGCCTGCCCAAACTGCACACGTAATGAATTAAGAATTTTCTGAGAACCCTTTCCAGCGTTCTGCTCTGGTAGCATCACACAAATGGCTGCTTGCATTAACAGCCCCAGCACCCTCCTGGCCTTGTGGATGAAGCCCCATCGATTCCCTCTTCCGAATTCCTGTCGGGCATGTTCAATGGCTCGGATCAGGCTGTCTTTTCAATTACACACAAACCTTCTGAAACATCTCCACCGGTAACCGAACGCTCTGTGGGCAATGAGGAAACTCAATCCTCTTTCAGAACATCACCCAAATAAAGCTTTGCTCTCCTGTAACAACGAAGCTAGGATTCATCAATACACTCTTAGCCTGCCTCAGCACTCCTCGGTTCTTATCTGCTCTCAGAGCTGCTCATTCCTCCATCCCTTTTCCAAGCACAGGCTCAGCTCCTGCGAGAGGACTTTAGACAGACAGAGCTGTGCAATAAAACCACGCTGCTCTCCCAGGTGGGTTTGTGTTTCCTTCCCCACGCTGAAATGAAAACCTCCTGTCTCCCGGCCTTCCCGTTCAGGATGAATTACCCGTGCAGGTCCTGCGCTGCCAGCTCTGGACTCCTGACAGTATCATTAAGCTCAGCTCCACCAGGGACACATCCCTTCAGACACTGAACAGTAATACTTTTATGCTGCCTTCGGAGTTTGCGGAGTTGCACGCTGCGTCGGGAAGCAAATCCCTCTCCCAGGGCAGGAAAAGGCACGGGCAGAGCGTTCAAAGAACGCGTTGTTAGAGGTCCCTCTGTGTTTCTAGAGAGCAAACGCTGCCTTTTCTTCTGCAAGTGCTCAAGACAGAACAGGCTGCTCCTCCTTCCTTGCTGTTTGCTAGGAGCTCACAATAAACCTCCGAGGTGTGACACGGGCTGCAGGCATGGAACGTTGTGTGGATACCCTGTGCGAGCAGCTATGGGGGTACTGACAGCCCCAGGTACCTTTCCCAACCCTATCCTGGAAAAAAGAACTTCCTGTGAAGTGTGCACACCATTGCACAGTGCCCACAGGCAGGAGGAACACGCTTTACCTTAGGAGTGGTAGAAGTAGGACCCATTGATGTCCGTGGAACATCACGACATGCAGCTATGGAGCTTGAATGAGCTATGGAATGCTCTTGGAATGACAGCAGCTGCCATAGCATCATGATCCTGCAGTTGCTAAAATAATTGCCTCGGCTTAGAGGAAGTTGTACTACTTTAGTTTGCTCCCTTCCCCAGTGCTCGGCCTTGTAAATGCTGTGAAATAGAAACTATCACCACATTCAGCAGTGAAAAAAAACACAACAGAGGAAAAAGCCCTGAGAAACTAATTTCCTCAACTGGGTGTCAGCAGTCTCTGTATCAGCCTGAAAAAGCCTTGAGTTATTTGATCCTCCCTGAAAATGGACTTTAAGCGCATGTACTTGGCAAAACCTACTCTAAAAGTTGTAATAACTTGCAGCTGCCTGTAGGTCAATATTTTTTACATACACATATGAAGGATAAAACAAGAGTTGTTTCTGTTAATTTTCGATGCTCTTTATTGCACAGGCTCTTTCACCCACAGAACTCCTGCTACCATAAACCCTCAGAATTCTGGACACAGTAAGAACATGTATGGTCTAAACTTTCACTACTTCAATTATCAAAAAATAAAAAGCTAAATTGTATTTTCTGCAATAGAACTGTGTGAAACACAAGAATCTAGAATGAGTGAGTTGCCCCTTTTTCTGACACGTAGCAATGACCATTCATAAGTAAGCTGTATCCATCTTCTGGTTTGGGTGAAGAGATACAAAAGACAAGCTCTTTTTTTACTGTTATAGAAATTCCTTCCAATATTGTCTCTAAAGTAAACAATTATAAATATATTCATGGGTATTTATCATAGTGCCAAAGATCTACATCTTCAGATCTTGGATCAGGCACCTAATTCTCATGGGATTTAAAAAAAAAAAAAAAGGTTTAATTAAAAATTTGTCTAATTTGTTTAATTGCTTTAATAAAAGATTTTTGTTTAATGCATTTTGGATCCCATATCTCTTCTGAATTTGGTCATTTTAGTGCATTTTCTCTTCATTTTTGAAGGGAAAAAAAGCAAGAACGCTCCCACATTTTTTACCACAAAGAATCTCAAGGCATGTTTCACTTGCCTCTCACACTCAGGTTTGGGCCAATAAGTAAACTTCAGATGCTGATAAAATTGTGAAAGCCAGCGGCTGTATTGTACGTCTTTAGCTGGATTTCACCCTTATCAGAGGCAGCATGCAAACGTTAGCCAACATTAATAATAAAAAGGGACACACCTATTTCACATAGAAGAAAATATCAGGTTTAGACTAATCATGGAAGAAGTAAAAAATCTGTGCAGTTCACTAAGTGATCCATGACTGAAGTGCCATAACCATGGATTAACTGAACATAATTTATAGATTTTGATTTTACTAGCAGAATGCATAGATTAGAATTTATCCTTAAAGTTATTATTTGGATGCTTGAGCTCATCTGTAAAAACCAGAGTCTGTGTAGAGGCAAACCACACAAGTTGCTTTCTGAAAATCCAAGAGGCCTATGTTTGCTTAATGCTGAGTCTGTCACTGATTAAAGATGGGCTTGGCAGCTGTATCTATGGGGCTGGAGGAGGCAATTCCCTGCCATGGCAGAAACCAGGAGCCAAAAACCACGGAGGTCTCCCCCAGAACCGCCTTGCTTGCAACTAACTCTGGTCTCTCTCTCGTCTGATTCCAGCCGTCCTGATGAAGAGATCAGTTTCCCTTTTTTGGTTTACAGCAAATCACGCCAATCTCTGCTTACAGCAGAGCTCTCACCATTGCTAGCAATACAGATCAAATCCACAGTTCTGTTCCTAGATGGCTCACTTCAAATTCACCAAACAAATATCCCATAGTCCTCATTCCAAGGATACAGTAACTTGGATATGCCTGGAGACATGGAACACTTGGAAAGTTGGTTCCTTTCCATATTTAATGACTAATAGTGTGGGTGTATTAACTCTCAAGTGGAAGGTATTGTGCTGATCAGACTTTGATCCAGAGCCTTGATCCCAGTCTACTGTTTCCAATAGTCAGGGAAAGAGTCCCTCGGGTAAAATGTTGGGGTTAAAAAGATTTAAGTGTGTGAGGTTGGAACCCACTCACAGAAATAAGTAATATATGGTCGGTGGAGACTCTTATATCACTCAATACATGGCTCAAGGTTTGCATATGGAACTGCAGTGATTCCCAAACGACAGGATTTTCTCTTCACCTGTTGCTTGCCGCAGACTGCTGAACCACAAAATTCCAATACATCACACACACAGAGCTGGAGGGATGCACAAGAAAACGCATTCTGAGGTAGCTGCAGGAATGTTAAAATGGACTAAACTCCCCGTGAGGTCACTTTTTAACCTGAAGTGCCAGGACCTCAAAAATTGGCTGCCACAGATTCTCCTGGAGTCACTTCTATACCTTGCAAAGAGACATGAGTCACCAGAGGCTCTGGGAACTCTGCAATTTGCCCAAGAGGACAAAGAGTCAATCCCAAAACACCCCGGTAGAGAAAGCAGTGTGCTGGGGACAGGGAGTGCTTGGCTCTGCCTTGGAGGAACCTTTAAAGGTCTGGTCTGGCAATACCATAAAACTGAGATCCCAAAATGTTTTCTGGGCTGCAGCTACTTAAATCTCAGGAACAGCTCTGTCCTGATGCACAGCAAAAGCAGTGGGAAGCTTATTTTGGGGGATCTCCCTTCAATCCAATTTATCACTGATTGGTTCTGGAATCACAGGATCAACTAGAAAAAATGCTTTCTCAGTGGGATTTCACAAAGAACATGCTTATTCCACTGACTTTCATAACACTCAGGGAAGCCTCAGAGACACAGATTACTTTGCATTTTGGAAAGCCCAGTGAGATCATTACCACAGATTTAAGAAAACCAATATTTTGGTTTTATATTTATGATCTTTTTTCCACTTTTTGTATTTTAAGTGTTGGAATTTCATGGTTTTTCTTTTTGCCAGCTGTTCCCCTATAAGAAGGGTGAGCTATAAAACCAGTTTCAAACTGTAGATGGTTTTGTAATCAGATGAAGTTAAGGGCAGCAGCTAGGGACAGTAGCACTCAATAAAACTTTACTAGTTAAAGTAAAACTGGCACCAGTATTTTCTCTGTTAATATGATTAGCCCACTGGAAATTACTGCATGACACACTGTGCTTTGAGCAATCTGTCTCCTTCCTTTGTTGTTGCACTGATCACAGAGATCTCCTTAAGGACACATTTACATGTTTTAGAAATTCTTCAGGAAGAAAATGTAATACAGCATTGATGCTAATTGTTGTAATACCATGTACTGAACCCATTTTAGGATATTATGGATATTGCTGTTTCTATGGAAATTGAGCACCAGTTTATGGATACAAAATCCAAATTGACACAAGCAAAACCCAAGCACAAACAGACACACACATACACACACTTGGTGAATGCTTTTGGAATTAGTCCAGGATGATTTATTTTCCAACAGTAAATTTCCTCCGTGTATAACATTCACTAAACACTGTGAGCACTATGTACAACACTTTACCAGGATGAATTACACCCTGGGAAGCTTTTAAGGCCAGGATAGAAGAGCGTCAGCCAAAAGGTAAAACTGGGGGGAAAACCCCCACCCATACTCCTGCTTTTAAGGCAGCCAGTATCAGTATCAATATCAATGTCAATTGATACTCCTCTTTGTAAGGAGAGGGAAAATAAAAGAAGCCTGTGTATATTTGTCAGTGCTTCTCAGTAACAAATAAGCTATCTGAAGAGAAAAACTAGGAAATACAAGGACAGAACTGGAGTTTCCCAACTCCAGAAGTGGAAGAAAAGCTCTACAGGAGGATTTGAGAACAGGCAAGTGTGAAGCTGGCTCCTTACTGAACTTGAGCAATTGGATTTCTGGTTTTGTGTTTCCCAAGCAGCCGCTGTGTTTTATGTCCATGGCCTGCATTATGCAATTTATGACTGGGACACATCACACATCCATTACCTAGGATGACTAATTATTTGGGAATTACTGCAGTGAGGAATGCCAGCAGAATTTGCTTTATTGCCTCAGCATAGCTGAGCTGGAAAATGCTTTATGGATATATCTAATTCCATAAAGACAAACAACTTTATAGCCATCATTAACACAAGCTGTAAATGCTAAACATGCAATTCTGTAGGAATTCTTAGAGGCATGGAAGAAAGCCCTGACAGCCTACCTGGAATATAAGCCACCCATGGAACCTCTCAGCTGTCCCATCTAGGGAGAGGGAAGCAGAAACACTGCAGCAATCAGAAAACACGGCTGTGATTTGCTGAAGCCCGGGGAGCTCCTGTAATTCAGTACAGATGTAAGCCCGGGGTAAGTCTGTCAGCATAATCAGGATTTTCACAGTATGGGAATGCTGCCTCCAGGCATTTGGAAACACCTTCTCCCTGCTGGCTCCTCACAGTACCTAGGAGTGGAATGAAACCAGACCTGTGCTCTGCACCATCTGCTTTACCCCACACTGACTGTGGCCCTGATCCTGCACATGCTGCCATTCACAATCAAAATTCCAATCATGAACAGCCCCGCTGCTCATGTGAGGCAAGTACAACACACGCACGGTTTTTGGCAGAAGTGGAAATCGTGCCTCTTTAGGGGCACCACGGAATTGCTGACTGGATAGGAATGGGTCCACAAGTGTCATTTCACTGTAGAGAAAAACACGAGCTAAAAACAAATTGCAGAATCTGAGTTTCAATCACCAAAATGAATGCCAGGCACAATGCACTCGCTAAGCAATAAAGGTCTCTCAGAAAATGGTTTGATAAAAAGCAAAGCAAGTCACAGGCAAAAAGATCCAATAGTAAGGATCCAACAGGGCTGCTGAACTGAAACAAGCCAGGTCACTCTTTCCTCTGCTTTTTTACGGGAACAAAATTGTATAACACAATCAGAAGTAAATACTGGTTATCACCAGCTTTATCCTGACAATTCTCTTTTCTGGCAGACCCAAACTCTTTCAGAGCACAATCTCCTTCTGCCTTCCCAAACAGTCATGGGCTGGGAGATCATATTTGGCAAAGGTGAGAAAGCAAGGAATGTAAAAAAAAAAAAAAAAAAAAAAGCAAAGAGAGTAGCTCACTTTACGAAGCAGGCATGTTTCTCCCCTTCTCCTCTATCCCTTTAGAGTTTCCCCAGCTCATGCTACTGAAGGAAAGGATGTGATGGAAAAAAGCTGGTCTGGGGCTTAGGGGGGCAGTTCCGAGCTCTGTACAGATGTCTCCTATGATGGAGAGCTATTAGGTACTACTACAGCACAAGGTACTAAGTGGCACCTTGTGAATAGTGTTGTTCACACAGATACTGCTCAAAATACCCAAACATGTGGAAGGTTTAATGGCTTCACAAGGATCAATTATAAAGGTAAGGAAGTTTTGACTTTATACAGTTCAATTTCTGGAAACAGTAAGAGCCTTTTAGTTTGGCAAACGAATTAGTAAATGAATATAGAATTGCAGAGTTTGCTGAGTCTCTAGAGAAAAAAAAATCTGTGGTCGTGGTTGGTACTGCCATTTGTTAAAAACTGTTTGGGGATTCCTCTGGAAACACCAGGAATTGCTTTCCACGTTCAAGGGCAAGCCAAAGAAAGTGGAACAGTCAGAACTCATCAATGCTGAGTGCTGCCTCCTGTGTCACACTTTTAACGTCTGTTTAGTATGCTGTGTGAGACCCGTGGGTTTGGTGATCCCCAAATCCTGCAGTTCATCATGGATGTGCTGCAACACAGGCATCCCTGACCTAGAAGAGACTTTTTCCAGAGGGATCATCTCTTTGTGGACTGGAGTTAGCCTGGTACTCTGACACAACCATAGTGTCACGGAAACATTCTGAATTTACAAGGTACTTCCCAAGCAGTGTTTTCTGAACCCTCACTTCCGTTTGGGAAAAGGATCTTGGCTGCTTAGGACCCAGCTGCCCTTTCCTTTTAACAAATTTTCTAGGGATCACATTGCTTTTTTGAAGAATTAAAAAAAGAGAATGGGCAGTTCAGCCAGCCCCATTCTGTATGAAACTACAGCTGGGCTCAAATCAAAGTCTCAAAGCACACTTAAGGAAAGAGAATACTGGAAAGGGAGTCTGGAACAGAGACACAACAGCAACCACCTCATATCCGCAATTATTTTCCCTTCTAGCAAGTTTGGGCCTCTACCTTTTGATTCACCATCAAAATTTGTGAGGAACAGAAACTAATAAATACAAGATACAAAGGACATCCACAACCACCACATGAGCTGTGTTAGAGAAAACCTTATTAGGCTGAATATGTGAAGGCTCTTTGCAAAGCAGCCTTTGAGGAGTTCCTCCCTGGATTTCTCTCATTCCAGACCGCCTGAAATCTGGGTGTGACAAGCGCAGGGGTGAGAACACACAACAAGACACTGTATGACTGCACTGCTCCAACATGCTCTGGAATTGCTAGGGAAACACAATGGTATTTTTTATTAGGAACTGAGAAGAGACTTGACAGCAAGAAGAGAACCCAAAGGGCATCTCTGGTTGCTTATCCAAATTGCCACAGTGCTTCAGAAAAATCTCTTATGCAACAAATGACAAGAATTTTGGATAGATTGTTCTCTCTCAAGAGAAAAGGAATGAATTTAGAAACCTTATTAAAAATAATCCAGATGCTATTGTTTTTTAAATGTAAGAATTAAGTTTTCATTTTTTTCCTATGACAAAACAATTTCAAAACAAGAAAGAGAAAACTCCACATAAATTAACTGTTTCAATGAAATACCAGGAGCATTTTAAAATTAAGCTCAACAACCTCCCAGAAAAAGAATACTCATACTTTAAGACAGGGGAAGCAGGGCAACATAAAAAAAATCTTTAAGTCCAATTACTTATTGAAGACCTTACTTAAGCTGAGATCACTGCGATGCCTGTGATTCCTTTGCAGAAAGAATCTAGAGAGAATGAGCGGTTTCAAGGTGAAGGCAGGCGATCCTTCCCTCCTCCTGTGCCCACTCTCCTTTTGTGCCCTGCCTTTCAATTACAGAGCAGCCTGGCTGCGCCTGCAGAGGAGGGAATGCAACCCCAGCAGCCGGGGGCAGCATCACCTGCCCAAAAGCCTGAGCTGGGCACAGCCACAGGCTCTGTCTGAGAGTCACCTTTGACCACATGAAGTTAAAGCTTTACTTACTTCATCTCCACCTACAACTGCTCCACGCCAACCTAAAATCTTCGTGAAAAACACTGCCTTGCCATCATCCTACCAGGGAAGAACAATGGAAACGAGGCAGTAAACTCAAGGAAAACACTCGGTTATTACACCAGAGCAAGTCTTGGCACATGCTAAGATAAAACAGAGAAAAGTGTTTGTATTCTGGTTTTTTGACAGGAACAGCGAAGTTCCATGAGAGAACGTGGTATAAAACCTGCCCTGCTGAACTGGCACAGCCCCATTTGGAACATGTGCCGAATCACAGAATGGTCGAGTTCGAAGAGACCCACCAGCATCAGCGAGCCCAGCTCCAGGCCCTGCCCAGGACAGCCCCCGGGTCACATCCTGTGCCTGAGAGCCTCGTCCAAATGCTCCAAGAGCTCCGGCAGCCTTGGGGCTGTGAAGGCAATCCTTAATCCTTCCACAGTGTGCGCGCATTCCAACAGGGCAGGGAATCCTTCACCCTTCCACAACGCTACCATTATCTGCCAAAGCAACCTCCTTAAAGCCCAGCACAGAGCCAAAAGAACCCCAAACCACAAAATCCTGAAGGACTCACCCTTGCAGCGGGCAGACGCGATCCAGCCATTTTCCAGGAGCGCATAGCACGGAAAGAGAGCTGACGGGAAGAGCCCGCAATCGCACGCCTCGGCCATTACCGAGCACCGCGGGCCGGCCATTATCCGGCCATGAGGGCGCTACGGGGCCGCCCTCCCGCGCCCCCAGGGGCGCCGTGAGGCGCAGCCCCGAGGCCCAAGCCGTGGGTCGGCCCATCCGCCTCCATCCGCCTCCATCCGCCTCCATCCGCCTCCATCCGCCTCCATCCGCCTCCATCCGCCTCCATCCGCCTCCACCCGCCTCCATGGCCCCTTGGCAGCGCCCGTCCCGTCCCCGCGAGGCCCGCACGCCGTCCCCACTGAGCGGCGGGGAGCGCCTGCCCCGCGGCTCCGCGCTCCGGAGGGGCTGGTAACAGCTGCCAGCTTTCCTCCTGGACCGTGTGCTGGACTACGGGGCACCTTTCCCGGGACACTTCGAAAGGCTGCGCTGGGAAGCGTCTCTGGGAAGCCTTCGAGGAGAGAGAGCAGGATTTTTAAGTAGCATCAGCCCAGCTGGATGACAGGAGAAGAGCCTGCAGACAAATGAGATTGTGTTGGCACAAGCTGGGAGCGCTGAGCTGCAGCGCCCAGGGCACCGTGCCATGACATCCAAGTGCTGCCAGACTCCGGGCATTGTGAAACCAGGGGCTCACCTTGGAGAGATCCATGTGTGCAAATCCAGCTGTCAGCCGCTGAAATTGCTGCACCTCTTTCCTCAGATAGCACCGCAATTTAATTAAGTGTTGATGTGTTCTGGGTGGAAGCCCCTCAGCAGCCCTGCTTCTGAATAAGCCATTTTATTTTAGAAAAGGAATGGGAACAGAGGCCTTTCCCATTCTACAGAAATATTTTGGAACCAAAGTCGAATTCCACTTATCATTGTTTTCATAGTAGTTGGATTTAAACTCAAAGGAAAAAAAAAAAAACCTACATCACAAATTATATTCCTACAACACATTAAGGGTGATTGCAAAATCAGTGGAAAAACTTGAACCAAATCTCCCAGTACTGAGGGATTAATCTCTTTTGCCACTGTTTTCCAGGCTTATCAAAAGACAAATCTGCCTTGGTCTTTGCTTGCTATGTATAAAATGGTCTGTGGTTGGAAATCAGTAAGCTGTTGCTATAGGATATGTCTCTTTTTCCAGCTAAAATTGTTTCATTTTTCATCTCAGGAAGCCTCTGGAGGTGATTATAAGTAGCACTAACAAACCAAGACTCAGATTTACAGCTACTGTGGTACAGGTTTCTGCCTCTGAAAAAGAAAAGCCACCCCCTCTTTTCCTTGCATGTATCTCAGAGTCCTTGTGGTATCAAATGCAGACCAAAGGAACACATGGCACTGGGATTTCTTCTGGATGAGGTCATTCTGAAGGAAGGTCTCTTTTCCCCCCTCCACACACACTTACATGTTCTCCTCAGAATTTGGCCATGACATTCCAGATAAAATTATCACTTCCCCAGCCCTTAGTATCTCCTCAATTTTCTGTTTTAAGTCAGTGCTGGGAGGACAGCCACATTCCCTGCACAATGGCTGACAGATTCCTTGAGTTCCAGCCAAAATGCTGCTTTGGAACTTGTTCTTGCTGTGCTTTGGAGTCATTTCAGCCCCTGAGCTGCCAGCTGAGTTGGGAGTTTTGGGGGTGTTTTCAGGAATCATTTTTATTGAGAGCATGAGGTGACCTCTAAGCCAGATATAAGCCCAGTTATTCCTAGTTTTGAGGAAATTCAAGCTGCTCTTTTTGGAAAGAGAAGTTAGGGTGGTAGCAGGATTTGGTTGAACAGTTAAATGTGCTCTGGGACAATAAGCAAAAATAACATCAACACAGGTTCCACATCCTGCAAGACTGGTTGGCCTGTGTGACCTGCAGCAACTGATGTGATGGAGTTGCACATTAGCAATGGTCGTACTGGCACATGTTTTGGGATGCATCCTGTCTGCATCAAATATCCCAGGCATTGCATGCAGGGAATGAAGAGCAGGGGAAAGAGGGCTTTGTGCAAGCACTAGTTACATACATTGGATCAGAACTGGAGCTGCTGAGCAAAAGGAGGTACATCAACAAAAAGTTATTCTGAGGAAGAAAAGGGTGTGAGGATAGTACCAATCCACAAATAACATACCCTAAAGGATTCTTTCACATTTCTTTAAACAGCCAGACAAACCCCCACAATTTAACTTCATTGTTAGTATTACTCTTAATTTTTAAAAATCCGGTAATCAGTGGCATTAGATCCAGCTTGTCTCTAGGTATGAGATCTCCCCGTGAACTGCAGGCAGCTCCCATGGGCAGGGAAAAGGTGCTCAGGAGGGCAGCTGCGAGGGCTGGAGCCCCGGGACGGGGGCGGTGCTCGGCAGGGAGTGTCTGGAGAAGCCCTTCAGCCCTCGCTGTCCCATCACCGCCGCTCTGGAGCCCTGCCCTGCCCCACAGGTGCTGCGAGCTCCGGCAGTGTTCGTTAGAAACCGGAGATTTTCAGCTGAAAGGCACTACTAAAAATATTGTCGTTTCCATGGCAGCAGCCCGTGCAATACAATGGGGTGGCTCTTCGCAGGATATTGCCAAAAGATCCGAGATGAGAAACTCTCGCTTCAACCGCCGGAGCTGCGACAGAGCAAAGGAGCCCCAGAAGCCCCTGCTATTTATATAACCACCTCTGGCTTGCTTTGTGCCTTTGAGCAAAGCTCCTGGTTCTCTCGGTGCCCCATTCCAGTGACAAACTTCCCAGGACCAGAGAGCAACAGAAGCAGCAGCTCGTAATGTAGTGCATTAAGGTCTTCTCCTTCCATAGGTTTCATACTGGTTGCCAAAATGCTAATT
The DNA here is from genome assembly GCF_027477595.1 of Haemorhous mexicanus. NCBI lineage: Eukaryota > Metazoa > Chordata > Aves > Passeriformes > Fringillidae > Haemorhous > Haemorhous mexicanus. Next base: position 2,860,119 of record NC_082344.1, read on the forward strand.
TGTTAATTTTGCTGTGGCTCCGAGCACCTTTAGAGCCATATCAATATTTAGACTTGAACTACAGCAATATATTGAAGCCACAGAGAGGCTGCCCAGACTTACCTCAATAACAGAATCATGATTGCTTGAGGTAAAAGATTTCATAAATATACACCCACAGACAGGCTTCAAAATTCATAGCCAGCCTCCTAAAAGTTGAATTTTGTAGAGCTGCTGAACACTCGTTAGCCCTTAGGGTTTTAGAGTGGGATTTAGTGGGAATTACTAAGAGAAAAGCTGTTACTGGGATCAGAGCATTATGATTTGACAGCCTGAATGGATGTTACACTTGACTTCAATCCCATTCTTGAAACTCGTTGCATAAAACCTAGAAATAAACTAGGAAATCAATCAGCTTGGCCTTCATGAGGGCCGTCCTTGCTCCTTATGTCTAACTCGAAAACACAAGACTTTTTGATACATTGTTTCTGAGTGAATAGTTGGAAGAGAATTGAAGCAAACTGGCTTCCCATCCTTTGCTCTAAGTTATCCATTTTTCTTCTCAAAAATTGGTCCATGTGCCGAGGCTTCAAATAAAAACAAAGGCAAAGCACAACTAAATGAGGACATTTCTTGGAAGTTTATCTTTTTTGGTGATTACAACAAGAGGCCGTTGGAGTTAAAGCGCATCCACTGTTTATCCTTTGTGTGGAGGGGCTGCCTGCAGAAAGGGATTCAGTTTATGTTATTGTCAGTCTGGCAGGAACTGAGGAGCTGAGGGCCAGTGTGCCTTGCTCAGCTATTCAAGAAATAGCATTCAGCAAGATCCTTCTACAAATATCTAATTGGCTTCTCAGGCTAATGTAATTAAATTAGCTTCAAACACTCATTTGGCTGCCAAATTGTTTGAAGTACAGTAGAACACAGGGCTATTGCCAGGGAGATATGGATTAGCAAATGAAGAGAAATATAAAACTTCAGGGCCAAAAATAGAATTGTACTGAGGGAAAAAAACCAAGGGTTTTCAATTAAGAAGTGAAGTTTTCTCTCTGATAGTTGTAATAATATTGGCATTATAACAGTTGTAGTATAAAGGTGAATATATAGCAAAGAGGAGCTCTCTGGGGACTGCAAGTACACACCTGTATTAATAGAGCTTACATTCCTCTAATCTCTATTAATGTGACTTACTGATCTTGCAAAATGCAATCCTTATCAGTTGTCTCACCATGGCTTTGAGTAATTTTCATTCACCAAGGCACTGAACTGTGTGATTTCAAAGGGATGTGAGCACATAGTTAAAGTTAAGCCAATCTAAGTGGAAAGGGATAAACTTCAGCACATGCCCAAATGCTCACTGAATTGCAACCTACACTCCTTTGGCACCTGGCCATTTTTAGGCTTTTTTTTTTTCCTTTGTCTACAAGCGACTTCCATGTTTTTCTCTGCAAAAAAAAATGGAGATACCAACTTCAGGTAGAGAAAAAAGCAGTAAAATCAAGGTCATGTTTTATGGACTTTTTTCAAACTTGGCATCCCTTAACCAAGACAGAAGTGCAATACAGAAGAATATATATATACTAATCAATGATCACATTTCACTGCAAAGTTCCCTTTTTTTCCATTTCTTCCACATTAATCCCCAGTGATTTTTCTGAGAACAGAGTAAAGCCTCCCTCACCATCTGACCTACAGTGATTCTTGATCTCCCAGAACAAGAAGATCAGCATTATCTATCCCGTCCTTTGCATTTTACTGTGGAAGGAATTACTAGGTAAAATCTGGCAGTAAACAAGGTTGCAATAAGAACTCTTCACCATGAAAATAATGAGTCAGTTACATTATCCCTGTCCCACTTCCCTGCAGGAATCAATGGTCATAGCTAGAACAGCACAACAGAAAGAATCTTTTCATTTTTTATTAGAAAATAGCATAGGAATAGAAGTGAATAGGAAAGTGATGTACGTTCCTAGAGTAAATATACTACTAAGAAGAAAGAAAATTGTTTAAACTTTTAAAATGTTGTAAATGGATCAACAGAGTGAAAATGAAAACCTGACGAACAAAATGCTTTAGAAAACTACAGAAAATCTTAGGCTGAGCAATTGCATCAAACTGAGAGATAAAAGCACTCAGGATCTCTGAAAATTGATCTTGCAAGCATGGAAAGAGCATTCTAAGTGTAGCCTGACAGGTCTTTCAAGGACTTGAGAAACATAAAGGCAATTGAATGCAGTTCTTTTATACTTTAATTAAAAGGAACATTCCATGCAAAGACTTAATTTGCCAGATCCAGCCTAGACTGAATTTTTATAGCTGAATTTGAAACTCTTCAAAATAAGGGTTTATATAATGGAAAGGCTGACACAAGCCTGACTTCAGGGATGAGAACAACAGCATCAGATTTTCCTCTCTTGCTGCAGAAATTACAAATGGCTTCTAGCAAAATTTAGGTAAAGAAAAGATAAAAATGATCAGTAGCTTTTTAGATGCACCTTGAAGAAAGCACTTTGGAGTGGCAAATAAGATCAGATTCTAAAGCACATAAAGCAGATGTTTGCCAGCATCACGAGAAATAGCAGGGAAGAATTTTGCTTTTCCCTGAGGCAGATCTTCCTTGGACATGCACTGGGAAGGAAATTGAACCCAAAAGCAAAGTAAAGAAGTAAAGCTGCCCTGAAGAAAAATAGTAACAGGTGCTGGCAATGCCAGAGAAAGAGGAAATGCCCTCTTTCAAGCAGCTCTTGGGCAAGACAGTGTATGATAGCAAGCAGAAAGCAGTCCCCTGACATAATTGTTCCTCTCAGCATTTCAGCAAACACCTCTTGGCTTTCTTGCAACTGCTTGCAGAAACAGGAGCACTGCAACACTTGAGCAGCTGCATGTCTGCAGGATTGTAGGAAAGCTGGGTGTAGCCCTGAGCTTCCCCTTTTTGCTCTGTGCAAGGGAGAGTTTTGTGTGTAAAGGTCTTGTTTCTCTCAAGATCTATTCAAAATCACTTCTATTTTTATTTCTAATAAAGCTTTTGGGGTTTGGGCTGTAAAACCATCTTTGCCTCCTTTCAGGGAGCTCACTGCAGCAGAGTCGAGGTTGTTCCACTGCAACATCCTGGCTGGCTTTGGATACTTGGTTTCAGTCTGTGAGTTTGCTTGTCACAGTGGATGACAATGGGAATTTAAAGAAATCCATGCAAGCATGGAGATTTTCCTTGTTCCTCTATTCCCTGAAACCCCAGTGGTGTTGGTTTTCAGAAAAGCAACTGAGTGACTGGATGGAAATTGGTGGTTTCTTTTGGAAGTTTAGGACAAGAGTTAAGCAAATAAACAAATGCTGTAGACCAGAACATTTAAACTGGTGCCAAAATAAACCCAGACAAACGCTGGAGTGATTCAGGCTCTGGAATTGTACATACAAGAGTGTTCACAAATGTTTTCACTCTTTCAACAATAACAACAACAGAAAGTTACCACAGGCAGGGAGTGAGCTATCTCTGAGTTAAAATTTTCAAGTGGGAGCAGTGCCAGCCATGGCTGTGGTACCTTGCTGAGATTATGTGATACAGTCAGAGCAGAGCACATTCTCCAAGTGTGTCAGTCACACAGATAAACCAAAATTCTCTAAAAACTACCTGGGCACAGCTTTGCTTCAAAGACCAGAACTCCCCTTCTTCCATCATAATAGATGCTTTTCCAGCCATCCTGGTGAGGAAACGCCCTCATTTCTGTCCAAAACCTGAATGCCCAGCAACTCTTTGACATTCTGACGTTCCCACTCTGCATTTTTTTCAAAGAAATACATTTACATTATGATTGTGAAAGTCTCTTTACTTTCTCAGTACCAGGCTAGAGATGTATTTCATATTATCCCTCTTCTGCTTGTTTGGAGCCAAGTGTGGAGGAATAAACCACTTGGGAATGACAATATGAGTGAGCTGTGGGAGACTGCCAGACTTTATTACAAATAAAGTAAAAAACCCACTCAGAGTGGGACAAGGTGCAATATAAACCAATCTGAACTATCTCAAAAGGCAGCAAGCAAATTTCTCTCAGATTCAAAACCTGTCTTGCCTTTTTTTCCCCCTCTCCTTTTGATTTTTCTACACCTCTGCATTTCTTAGGTCTGGTCATGTCTGAAAGCAAAATAGTGACTTTTGCCAAGAAACCTGTTGTCACAAGATTTCCAGTACATTTTGGCAGGTGCAAAAGATAGATCCCTGCATGTTTACCCAGTCACTGTGAAAACTCCAAGCCTTCAGAGATTCCTCCAGTGCAAGCTAGAATATGAGCCTAAAGCAATTTCCTTCCTTTTATATAAGTCAGGGTCACCTTTGAGTTAAACAGAATCCAGAAGGATTTTCAGCATGGGTTTATTTTTTCTAATTTCTATTTCCTTAGTTCCCTTTCTGTGATTTAAGAATCCCAAAGGGAGCTACAGTTTACCCCAGCAGGAGGGTGCAGACAAATATAAGAACCTATGTTAATAATAAAATTATTTGATCTTGCTTTTTGTTGGAGGTGCCAGAAGAAATCAGTCTCATACATCCTCTCCAAGAGCTGAGGATCATTAATCATAGCAATGCTTATTTTTCACTCCTTTTGAATGTATGTGCTATTTCCCCAAAATGCACTCACTTTTCCTGTGCTGTGGTGTTGCTATAGGCTGGGTTAGCACCTGCATGCAGAAATACTCCTGAAAAAATACCACACTGAGTGAAAAAAAATAAAAATAAATAAAGCAACTTGCAAAATGCATAATTTTATGGGAAACCCACAAGCCATGGATCCCACTTGACTTTAAAACAGTTATAAAACATTCTTTTAAAGGGAATTTTCCAGGCCATGAATTACTTCTTGTTTTTGGGGTTTTTTAAAATTTTATTTCCAGTGGCAGAGAAATGCTTCAGAAATGTCCTATGAAGTTATAGCAGGTGATTGTCTTCCTGAACAAAAAAGGATATATGGTTTTTCAAATTTCAGTATGTCTCTGCTACTTCCAAATGTTTTAGTAACCTTTTGAAATCCTCACAAAAGCAATCAATTTGTTGAGATGATCATCTGCTGAAAAATAAATGACTCAACACTGCTGCCCTTACTTTCATTCCTAAGAAGCCAGATTTTAGATATAATTTCTGGGTTTAGGTTCCATGCTTTGCCTAACTCAAAACAAAGATCTTAAATATGTTATTAAGGGAAGGGGTGAAGCACAACAGGATTATGTATTGCCTACTTTGCTATGAAATGACCCTGAAATGCTTTCCCTGCCCTTTCTGGCTGGCTGTTGCCTATGATGTGACACTGTTTCAGATACCACTTCCAGTCTATGTAAAATCATTTGAGAGATGTCAATGTAATTCCTGGAGGGTGCATGACAAAGTGTAAGTGTTACACTTGTCCTCATTCGGAGCACAGAGGTTACATGAGGAATGCAATTGGGAACAATATTAGGTACTCCCTGTGAATCAGGGGTGTAGTAAAGCAAGTAAATAGGAAGGAGCATGATGGTTATTACATTGATTTTGTTCCATGACCAAAGATAGCTCTTTAGTCTCTGGGGGTGGCAGCTGCCTAAAAGAACACAGATTGCTTGGGATAGCTTACATGGAATTGTATCACAGGGCAAACAATCATTTCACTGCAGTGGGTAGAGCAAGAATGAGCTTGCATGCACCAGGAGTGTGGAAGTTAAGCTGCAGAGCTGAGTGACCTTTGAAAGCAGTCCTGAAAGAGGCTCACAGCCTGCAAGTGTCAGAAACCTCAGAGGGTCCTGGAGCTTGATGTGTCTGACTCCTCTGTGCTCAATCTTCCAGCCACCAAACCTGACCAAGAATGAAACCTGACCTCCCGAGCCTTATGGTTCTTTGCACCCTGGCCAGCTGATTTTATTTCTACCCTCTGGTAAGAAATCCATGCTAAGAACTACACTGCATTTGTGAACTAAATTTTCAGGTCTGTAAGTTTCATGCCCCAGCAATTTCCTTGAGCCCAAATGTGCTCAGGGATGTGGCAGAACCACACCCCTTAAAACACAAGTCAAAAAATGGTCAGAAAATTATTAGGAAAGCTTTTAACTGCCCTGGAAGATTCCAGAAGAACCCTGGTACTTAAATGAGGGGGTTAATACACTAATAAAAATAACTGCTCTGTGTTGAAGCAGACTGTCAGCCCAGTGTGGTCTTCTGAAAATGACAGTGAACCTGCAAGTGAATCCAAACCCACCCTTCCCCTTGTGGCATCAGCTGGGTGGAGGCTCTTCTATTCAGACCTGAGCTCTGCCACTGTGCAGCCAGCAGAGTTTTTGTGAAAAGACAAAAGGAGGGGAAGAAAACAAACTGGGTGTAACTTCTTGGGGATTTTTATTTTTCTGGGTGGTAAAAAGCTGAGGGCAAAGTGTGGACAGTTGGGAAGCCAACAGAAAGCTCAGCCAAGCTGTTCCTCTGCTTTAAAAAGGAGAAAAGAAGAAAGAAAAGAGGAGTTTATGCTACTGCTGCGAAGCCAAATTGAAGTGTTCAGATGTTCTACTTGAAGAGCTTTAGGGAAGGTCTCTGAAATGGCAGGGACAGTCAGAACTTCTGCCACCACAGATGGTGGCTTTCACACTGCCACCTTCTCCTGCATCAGATGGATGAATGTGACAGTGCCACATACAGGGGACAGGCACACGGTGGGGAGGAAGGAGAACTTCCCTGTCAGCAGCAATGAACACTGAGATGAGCTCAGCAGCCACCTACAGAGTTCCTGCCTTGGTGGAAATCTCCTAGAGAAATGCAAATGCCTGTGTGCCTCTGACAACCCAGGCCAAGCCTCAGGACCCCTCCTGCTTCCTGAAGAGCCATGTGAGAAAGTGTTAAGCTCAGCTGAAATCAGAAACAAATCTGCCTTAGAAACAGAGCAGGCTGACCCACACACAAGCATGGAAACTACACAGAAAAAACTGAATGGACCTGCAGACAGTTTAATAAAACATCTCTGGCTCCCTCTGATTTACAAGAGAGAAAGAGACAACTACTTACTCTGACACTACTGCACCTACTCCTCTCTGCTGGGAGAGGTTCAGAACAGCTGTACTTCATGCAAAGGTATTTTCCTTTATTTCAGTTACAGAATAGGCAGGCAGGTATTCTGGAGAGGGAACAGTGTTAGATTTTCACTCTTGGCCAGGGTGCCCAAAAGCAAAGGCTGTTCCTTCAGCAGAGACATCACATGTTGGTTTGGCTCATATTTGAGCAATTGATTTGGAGTTCTCCTTCCCTGAAGAATCTGGACTCCTCTCCTGCCCTGGGACCCCAAGGATTTTTTGCCATCACACAGCAGTCCCAGCCAAAAGGGAGCACCTAGACAGATTTCTGATTTTCATACAGCAATGTGATCACTCTGTAGTCATTTCCTGATTCTGGTGCACCAAAAAGAAACTGTCCCAGTTTTTTATAGAGTAATTTGAGCACAAGACATATTGTCAGGTCTGAAAGGCAAAATACATGGCAGGACTCATGGGTAAAATTCAATTTTAGCAGGAGGGCTTGCTGCCATGTCAGATGCAAAAAGTGCAATTATTTTTATCTTTGAAAAGAAAGACTTACCATTTAATTACCATGCTCACCACACAGTCAATCCTCAGGCAGTTAGGTCCTTGCAGTGGCAGAAATGGGGTGGGCTTTGAGAGACAGAGCCAGACCTCAATGACAGGACTGTTTCTGGAATGTTCCCAGTGGCAAGTTGCTTATGAAGAAAGCAAACCACACTTTTCACAAGTTCTTAAGTTTTTTCACTTTGTTGTATCAAATTGGATTTGGAGCAATTGTGCCACACCACTGGGGGATTCTCAAGAGAGTAAAAAATATATTTGAATCAAAATCACAGGAAAGGGATTTTGGCTGAAATACAGAGTTCATGAGGTAGAAGCAGTTTGCTGCAATCTCAACATTTGCATAAGAACATTTGACATGCTCATGTTTGCCCTGCTCTGACCAGTAAGTTCAAGCACAAAAAGTCAGATCCATACATCCCAGTTTGTTTTACCAACTATTTATTCATGAACAGAGTACAGTCCAAGGTAGAACTATGCTATGAAGATTATAAAAAGGCAGCATTTTCTTGGACCATCTATTGCAAATAATATTGTTCCTGGTTCTGTTCCTCAGGCTAAGAGTTCTGTAACTTTCGGGAAGATTTTGAAACCAAAAAACATCAATAAAATATTTTAAGAGTATCTTTTTGCTTTCAATCCTCCCTGTTATGTACTTGTTCTTAAATATATCACCAAACAAAAATAAGCAGATTACGCCTACCTATGGCCCACGAATGTCTGGCAGTCAGACATTTATTTTAACTAGGAGTTTGTGATTGTGAGAAAGGCATTGCTGGAAGCAATGAACAATGAACAAATGTCTGGCTTTATTACAATAACTATCTATGAAACCTCTCTCAAAGGGTTTTCTCTACTCTTCTCAGTATATCCTTGCTCATATTTTTAAATAAGATGGTTTTTTTTGCTGAGATGTGGTTCATATCATGAAACTTGGATGAAATCATGCTTCTTACAGCCCTAGCTCTTTTCCAGTTTGTGACTGAAGCTGAATTACTATTTATATTAAAAGGCAGACATTTAAGACATAATCCAGCTTGGGCATTTCTGTAGAAGGGACGTTTCACTAGGAAGTTTTTACTTTCTTTCCTAAGCCAGCATTTAGTTAAAAACATCCCTATACTACTGCTATTAACCAGCTTTTTCTTTATTACCACTGGCAAGCAGCATCATCTAATATAACTCAGAATGCACTGTGAGGCAGCAGGAAGAAAAACTCCCATGTGTGTGTTGAATGGTGGCAGGGAGAGAAAAACGAAGCAGTACAAGACAAACAGCACAGGAAGAAAAATTGTAAGGGAGATTGTAAAGTTTTGTGAGGCTTTGTAAGGACAGTGACATTAAAAGAGAAAGATTGTAATGATTTTAAAGATTGTAAAGACTTCCTTTAACTTCAGATGACAGACTATGTGGTATCAGGAGAAATTTTCAGTGCCAGAAAATGGTCTCAAATGCTCTCCCATCTGAGCCAAGTATAGCCTTGGATAGGTGCTCCTGTGGGGTAAATGCTACAGAGAAAGGCACCCAGGGAATGAGGCAGCTCTGGGAATTCCTGCAGCTAAAAACACTGTGCAGAAATCTTACACATCTATATGTCTGCTAAAACCAGCTACTATTTGTCCTTTTTTATTTATCATGATAATGCACATTAGAATAGCTCATCATAGAATGTTATGGGGTTGGAAAGGACCTAGAAGCTCACCCTGGTCCCATGGGCAGGGACACCTTCCAGTCTCCCAGGTTGCTCCAAGCCCTGTCCAGCCTGGCCCGGGACCATTCCAGGGGTGGGGCAGCCTGTGCCAGGGCTCCCTGCCCTCTCAGGGGAGAGAGGGCTGCTCAGGCTGGGAGGAGCCTGTGGCAGGCAGGAGGAAACCTCGGCCACGGCCGCTGGAGAAGCTGGTCTGCACACATCAGAATGAAGGGAATTGGCAAACCACCGGCAGGAAGCTCATGGTTGTGGCTGCCCACATGTGGCTGCACTGTGTGGAGCCTTGGGGCTCCCTTGCCCGGCCTTTTCACACCTTTGCTGCTCTGGGCCAGGCCTGTGAGTGCTGGGGAGAGCTGGTGCACTCCCGTGCTCCCAATGCCAGCATGGGGTGAACTCCCTCTCTTTTCCTCCTGGGGAATCTGAGCCACGCTGACAGCGCTGTTCCCATGTCAGGGATGCAGCACCTAAGGCACACACTGGGGCTGGGTGACACAGAGAGCTCTCAGAGAAGCCCAGTCCTCCTGCTCCTCCTTTTTTAGAACAGCAGCCCCACTGAAATGTATGCTCTGCCCTATGAAGCTGTTGTACTCAGTCTTTTTGATAGCAGGAATGGCACACTGAATCAGACATTTTCTACTATGGGCTATCTAGCTCCTTTCTGAAAACTACTGGAAGCACTCGTGTTATTTAGTGACTTCATCTTTTTCAGATAATCAATTACAGAAAATTGATTTCAAATTTACAATCTCATTACTAAGCTCTAAACCACCAAATACCAAAGAATATTCGTTTTTTACTCAGTTAATTCTAAGCATATATTCATGGCTTATGGTTAACTGCTAATTAATTAGGCCTGGGTCCTACACCACCCACTGATTACTGCCTGATGTACAACAGTAAGTCATTAAAAGTCTTTAACTGAAGTCCTATCAATCATTCCACAAGAGCTCTTCACCAGCTTGTAATTGATGTACTGTGTTTCTGCATAAACAACTTGCATCTTGTGTTTCTAGGTAGGAAACTTGTAAGAAGTAGATTTTGTTTCAGCACCACTCTACTGGAAGGACTCAAGCTTACAGACCCAGGTCTTCAGCAAAAACAACTGGACACAACATTCTAACTTCTACTGTGTCTGAGGTGTTTTAGGAATTGCCAAACATGGAGCAGGACACATGTCCCTTCTGTACATATAATAAGCATATGTAGAACCAAAGGGAAATTAAATGTAAGTAAACATATGGTGATAGCTGTGAGGTCAAATCAGTTCCAATGTTTTACCTTCTGCTTTTCAAAAAAAGTGGGATATTTTGTAGAAATTACAGTGGGTGATGTTTGTCATTGCTGGATGAGCAGCACTGTAGGTGGCTGCATTAAATCACATTTTGTATACATAGCTCCAGCTTCCCAAAGTTCCAGATGGCACTGCAGGACCTCTGTGTCCTACCATTATTTCCCATTCCAATGTCCTTGGCCCATTTTATCAGCCATGGCTCAGTGGCTGCTCCCAAAGCACCCCTTGGCCTGCTGGCTGTCCCTGCCCACTTTGCATCCTGCACTGCCACAATTACCCTGCCTGAGGAGTTGAGTTGGAAGCTCTTTCTTGCCATTGTGTTTGTTTATTGGAACCAGGTTTCATTAGCATCTCTGCAAGACAGAAGACTGAATCAACAGATTTAAAAGCTGCCAAAACCTATAAAATCCAATCAAGAAAGCAATCCCTAAGGGAGAAAATGATTGAGTGCCTATAAAGGTACCAAGTTCTTCCACCCAGATGGATTTTTTTTTTAATAGAACTCTGCTCTCTAAAGGCACTTAGGGTGCAATTCTGGCACCATTGGGTGAGGCCTCATTATCTGGGAGATAACGGGACTGTTGACAAGGAGAGGGAGAGCTCGGGGCCACTGAGTGTGTGAGAAGAGCATTCAGTTTCAGAAATGTCAGGTCAAATTGCTTCCACTTCTTATGTTATCCAACTGCGAAAAATATTAGTATGCATGCTAGGTAGAACAACAGACTAAATAAATAAAATACAAGAAAAAGTTCTCTTTCAAGCCTAGGAGGTTTTTGCAGTATTTGTGATTAGTAGTTACAACAGAGAAGATACCTCTAGGAGAACCCTTCTCATTAAAAACAGAGTTAAAGCAAAGTTGGAGTGAGTGAAGAAGGTATGTAGCCGTGGCCAGTGACACGGTGCAAACACTGTGTGTTTGCAGGGTTGAGACAAATGAGAGGGAAAACAGGGAATATTCTTGATAGTGTTGTAAATATTTATGTTGCAGCACAATATCCTTGGCAGCTTAGGCAGAGGTTTATAAAATCTGAAGATAGAAAAGTGCAACCTTCTACTAGATGGGGTTTGCCAGAACACGACCAAGTAATTTACAGGTTATTACCTGACTCATCCTTGGAGCACAGCAGTGTGAGGGCTGAGTAGAGGCAGCCCTTCAGATGCTGCTGGCTCTTTGGAAGGAAGGAAAGATTCACTTGGGGGCAAAACCACTGGTGAGGTACTGTTCTGTTCTGTTCCAAGTGCTTTGCAGGCTCTGTTCTGTTCCAGTACAGCTCTGCAGATCCCCAGGAAGGCAGGATGCAGACACAGGTACATATTCTCACTGGCACCATAGCTAACGTGTGCTGCCCAGTCTGACTGTCCAGGTTACAAGGGGACAGCCTCAGCAAGGGGTCAGAGGTGCCAAGGAGCTAGAGGATAAAGAGGGACACGTCTTCCACTCCTCTCCACATGCAAGGAAATGCTGTCACTGCTTCTAAGTCAAAAATCTGCTATGGAATGCCCACTTCTGTGAATAAAGCTATTTCTGAATGTTTACCTGTTGCCTTTGCCCATTTGAACTGATGGTTCAAACTTACTCAGTGAAAGAATGGAAGCTCTGTAGTGACCTCTCCTCTTGCTCCCTGGAAATTGCTTTTGTGAGCAAAACCTCTCTGGGGAAGCCTGACTCCTGATCTCCCCAGGAAATTAGCAGGGCAGGGAGCCAGTTATGGCTGCATTCGCCGTGCCAGCACAGCATAACAAAAACACACACAAAGGATTTTAATAATGGTAATTGCAGTAAATCCACACCCCGGGGAGCAGGTATGTGCTTTTTGGATAAGCAAACCCCAGTGGGAAAGTCTCTGGCTGTAAAAGCCCAGGCCATTGCAAGCAGCTGAGAGGAGGAGCAGAGCAAGCTGTGGCAGTGGCTGCAATTTCCATTAGGAGCAGGGTCTGGCTTCCCAGGGGTGACTCTATCCATGGTCAGATTGAGAAGGCCACAGAACAGCCAACATTTTGCTCCTGTGTTACTACCTCTACCCAGGCTGGCTAGCTATGGAGAGCTCAAATAACTGGCCTGAGGCAGCAGCTTGGATCAAGGGTAAAGAAAAGACAATAATGGTTTTTGAAGACTGTGCATATGTAGGAAAAATACCCCCAAATTTTCTCAAAGTGTTTGCTAGTGCAGATTCATTGTAGCTGTCATCATTAGATTTTTATGACAACTCTTTACATACTCCTTTTTTTGCTTGAAGCCACCAAATAATTCAGAATATATCAGCTTACTTATCTTGGCTTTGGTTCCTCATGATAAATATTTCAGAAAGCTCTGATTTCTCATTATTATTATCACCTTTAAACCTTTTCAATCCTTACTTTTTCTTTTGTCATAAGTGTGGGAAGCTACCAAAAGGACGAATTTTGACAGCTCTAGCTCTTTTTTGTTTGTATTGACGAAAACTATCTGTGCAGAAGAGAAAACATTCTTGTTTTGTAAATGATAATGAATATCTAGGTATGCAGATGAGCATGTTGGTACTGTGCTGCTGGAACAGAGAGAACAGGATGTTCTGTCACTCAGAGCTGAGCAGGAGCTGCCTACCTGGCAAGGGGAACCAGCACACAAACAAGTGACAGTTTCTGTGTGATGACAGAGGTTGTACAATGTGGGAAATGGAAAGTTAAAAACTTCTACAGATACAAGAGGGTTTGATCTGCAGCCTTGAGGAGCTTAGATTGATGTAAAAATAAAGCACACCCACATTAAGTAGGAAAATCATAAACTTATGTTTCTATAGTTGTAAGAAAGAATATGCCTTAAGTGAGAAACTGTATTGACAAGATGGTGAAGGGTTTATAATGTAGGGCTGTGGTTATATAGATTAAGCTAAGGGTTTAGAAAGTATAAGAGAGGCATATGTGTATGTCTGTGTGACAAAAACCCATTAAGCAAAAGTTTTGTTAGACACTAAATGTGTAACAAAAGCTCATTAAGCAAGTGTCCACAATGCAACAAAAGTAAGTAAAGGTGATAAGTTAAAAAAGCAAAATGAACCTCGTAGCAACTGTCTATTAAGATAGAAAATTATATATTGTCTTATAACAAAGAACTTGTTTAGCCTAAACTCCTTTAGGCTATAACTGACTACTCACTCCTTTAAAATCTCACGGCCTCTGAGACTGATGTTTACCTGAGCAATAAACCATTCTTAACCCGACAAGAGTCCCATTCCTTCATTAAAAAACAGTGATAATGATAGTACAGCCAGGTTTTATACTTCCCAATCTAAGCTCCCACTGCTGCATGACACAACCCCTCTCTGAAAAGCCATTTGCTTTGGTGTTTCTCCTCTCCAGAATTCATGCACTTCTGCCTGTTACCATCACAAATGAACTGGTGTATTTGCAAAGTACCTTCTTCAAATCTTTTCATGAGCATCACACGGCAAACTACACAGATTTTAGAGACCTGATGACACACATTTCGTGTTGTCATCTCCATGAAGGAAACCCCCCATTGCTCAAAAACTTTAGGAGAGATCAGCCAACAGCAGCAGGTGTGCAATGCCCAAGTCATGCTCCAGGGAATCAGGATGCTGTGAGGGCTCTGCCAAACGCAAGGAAACAAAAGACAAGCACCACAGAACAAAAGCAGTACAAATCATTTAAGCCAATGTAGTCTAAGGAGAAAAAAGTTACTAGTAACAGTCACTAATAAGGCTGCTAGCTCTCAAGCACACCATCTCTGGTTTGGATGTGGAGGTTGCCCTTCAGAAATGGCCAAGGGGAAGGAAACTGCTCCTGGGGGTTGATGTGCCAGGTCTGTGGGCCATGAGGCTCTCCTGTGTACGTGAGATTCCACTCCTTTGTAATTCCCACTGCACAGAAGGAACAAGCTCTCCTTTAAAAACCTCTACATCATATCAGCCTTTATTCTATCATTCTCTGGTTTACATTTAAAAGCTCTGGAAGGCCACCCAGCATTTTTGCCAGGGTACATACAGAGGTCTGCATTTTCTTTTCCCCCTACATTGACACAAATAAACAGCAGTGCTATTTAATACAGGGCTAAATAAAAAGCAGAACAAACAGAGCTTCCAAACCAAAAGGAACAGCATACTTTGTGAGGGAAAAGAACCCCGAATCTCAGAATGGATAAGGAGGGACTCTGTTCAAGGGACAGAAAGGAATAAAATGCCAGCATGAATTTGTGAGGGAGCAATTATGCCAATTCAATTTACTTGCAGAACACTGAGAGCTGGGATCACAAAGAGAGCACAAGTTACCCTTGAATTTATCATGGCATCACAGTATTAATGAGACACATTAAAAAAACCTTTCAGGTTAACACTGATTAAGCCTGCACTAGAACATATGATCAGTTTGGATGCTGTGTTTCAGTAAAAACTCGGAACAATTGGATAAAGTTCAAAGGAAATCAGCAGAAATTGTAACAGGCCTGGAAGATATGGCCCAAAGGAAATAATAAATGCTGGATTATGATTATGCAAATGTTAGTGCATTCCTGGCCACCTAATAGAAGTAAGTGCTGTGAAATGGAAGAGAGTGTTTCTCTTTCTTCATGTATATGTTGGATAAGACAAGGAAAAAAGGATTGAATTGGATCAAGGAAGATTTATGAAAATCTTTATATTATAAAAAGCCTTGCAACAGCAAGATTGGTTCAGGAGGTTTTAGAATATCAGCACTGGAAAATTAAGAAAAAGCCTGACAGCTGTGTCAGGAATGACAAATACTTTTGGTACACTGCTGTGGGGGAAAGGGAATGGACTAAATGATCTCTTCAAGTTGCTTCCAGCCTTGTGATTCTCTGATTTCATGGTACATTCCTTTATACCACAGAGCTACACGTTTAACAGTGTACTGTTTAGAGTATTTCTCTCAGGAATTATATAATTTTCTTTTATTATTTACACTTATTATAGTCCATTCACTTCATATTCTGTATAAATATTGCAGCACTGCACTCTCCTAAGTGAGTTTTTTTATTTCATTAAACATTTCCCTCTGTGAAATACCCTCTTCAATAAAGCATGGCAGCAATAATAAATGACCCACAGCAAGAGGAGGAGTGGAATGGGAAAAGTCTAACAGGAGGAATTCTCTTGTTTCATAGACGTTCCATTAATTTATTTCCAGCAGGCAAACTCCATTTCCCTCTCAGCAGTGTAAGCCCTGAACTGTGGCTCAGGAAACATTCTGATGCTAAAGGCTCAAATAAACACCTCACAATTTTCTGCTGACACCTCCTCAATAGTTCAAGTGGTTCCTCTTCCAAATGGGTAAAGGCACAGAGTTCACATTAAATATCACTATATCCATCAGCAAGAAAATGCAGACTTTCAACATTTGGGGGTGTTGATGGAAACCAAAAAATTCTTGGTGAGATGTAGTGGCTGCAAGCTGAACAGGTGACACCACTGCTGGAAATGCAAGGAACCACCCACTGCTGAGTCACCCCCAGGCACTGCCATCACTTTCTAGCCTGGACAGCATTAATAACACAACATTAATAACATTAATAACACAACATTAATCTCTTGCAAAAGCTCTCAGTGTTTAGCTCTGCACCTCAGTTCTGAGCTGCTTCGCAGCCCCGCTTTCCACTGTGCAAAGTCTCAGGCCCAACCCACAACCTGTTGGTCAGCACTGGAAAAGGAGAAGTCCTCCAATATTCTCCTTTTACTATTACAGCATCAACAGATCAGGGAGTGGAAAGTGCTTGACTAATATTTATGAATGAAGGCTTACAATGCTTTTTCCTTTTCCCCAGGCACAGATCACTGACAAGAGAAAAAAATCCAAGAAGAGGTAAGTGATTTCTCAGAGTTACACAATCAGCTTGTGGGAACACTTGGTTTTAACCACTCTTTGCCCAAACTCTGCTGTTCTGCTGCAGCCCTCACTAAACACACATCCCCAGGATTACCAAAACGCCTTTAGGATGCAAATCCTTTTACATTTGCCATTTTTTATGCAGGGGTTGTTTGCCTTCACTGAAATACCACCTATGCTTAAATGTCTGAGTCGCTTCAGCTCAGCCTGTTCCTTGATTGTGAGACTATGTTTTCAAGGAGAAACCTTTACCAGTCACCACTGCAGAGCATCTCTTTCAAAGGAGCTGCAAGTACCTGTTTTCCATGGTCTTTTTGAACACGTTCTTTCATTCCAAATCCAATTTGGATTCTTTCAGATCCTGGAAAGATCACTTGAATTTTATGCTAAACCCTTTATTGCAGCAGGGCTAAGGACTCCCACAGAAGTGAAGCACAAATAGTTTGCTGTATAGAGGGAGCCTTTTACAGACCCATTTTCAAGGTGAATGTTTACGCACAAAATACCAGTTCCAGATTCAGGTTTTCTTAGAGTGCTGTAGCAGAAAAGCAGAAGTATTTTAGTGTATTTCAGAACTTGGTGCCCAAAACTGGACAGATCTCAGGTGCACAGGTTCTTCTGTACATTTGCCCTAAGATCCTCTCCTTGCAGATTTGAGTCCTTTTGTGTTTTTACACAAAGATGTCTGTTGAGAATTTGGGTAATCTCAAAACCAGAGGAAATGAACATATGAGCAATGAGAAATCAGAGTCTATTCTGGAAAATTAACTTGGGGAGAAAAGCAATGAGAATGTTGGCCTGGTTCCTCTATCAGGAGGTGCTCTCTCAGCCTGTCATTTTGCTGTCCACAGGGAAAAGGAGTGAGATCTCCACGTAAACTTGGATCTTGTGATTTTCATCAGCTGCATCTCTGGTGCTTCTGTGAGGCATTTAAGACTCAATGTCAGCTTTGGTGTATTTTTAAAAATCAGTGAAGTGGTAAGTTCAAAGCAGCTTCTGACCACACTGTTCTTCAGAACATTTAAGAAAGCCTAATAGACCATTGAGTCATTATCCTGATATTTATAACATTAAGAAAAATAACATCCTGAGGGATATGAAAGGCTACAGAGAGCATGTACAGTCATCCTCTAAGAGAACAGCTTCAGCAGAGCAAGATGCTGTTAGAATAATCTTCCTGATTACAGCCAAGAAAGGACATAAATTGCAGAACACATTGCATTCTTCCCTCAGCCTTTTGGGAAAGTGCTGACAAATCCCACATGACAAGCCCTTTGCAAAATGGGAGCAAGAGATCCACAAGAAGAAGTCGAGTTCAAATGAGAACCTCAATTATACACAAGCACCCACTCAATGCTGAGACCTCAGTTAGCAGATTCTGTAAGGACTAAGACAAAGCAGCAAGTGAAAACCTGTGCAGGTTTATTTAGGTAGCCTGTGGTAATGGAGTTTCTAATGCATCTGTGTCATACTGTTTCTCAGTGTTGCCTTACTGGTTCTTCATACTCGGCTTCACATTTAATTATCTCCTAACTGGACAGTGAAATTCTGTGTAAATGCATTTCTGTTGTCATTCTCTGCACTGTGTGACACAGCTGACCCTGAGTGACAGCATCTAGGGGCAAGTAATGCAAATTTGTAACCTTAGAAGGCTGTCTCAATCAGATTCAGGAAATGCATGTTATTTCCATATTCAATAGTTTCCATCACTACAGCTCTTCTGAGGCCACCATAATATCCTCTGTGTGCTTTTCTCTAATTATATGTGTACAGCTCCTATCCCATTAGCCACATACCTGTCATGGCTCTGCTCAGAGACTGCAGTTCAGTTCCTGCTCTTTTCCTTAAAAGGTGTGCCAGGAAAGGGCTTTTAAAGAAACATTAGTACCACTGGAGTTTCCCAGGCATTGTGTGAGGGGCACTGGAAAAGCAGCCCCAAGAATTCCTGCCACACAGCTCTGTTCTTTTGCTGTGCCTGCACAGATCTGCTCCTGGCAGTGTCACACACAAGGATTCTTTATGTCAAGTGCCCTAACTGGGAAAGGAGGGGCAGCCAAAAGTTCTTGAAAAGCCTCTGTTCCCTGCCTTTCACTTCACATCCCCCTTCCAAAACATTGAATTTAAATGTCACTTTGCTAATCCCTTCATACGTAGTTATTCATCGTAGAGTCAAGAAAGCAATTCTAATCTTTGTTGGTAAAGAAGGAAGAAAAGCACTCAGGGCTGACTGTTTACATGACAACAAAGGTTTCCCAAACCAGCTGCCTTTCCTCAGGCTGGCTGAGCAATTCTCCCAGCAAGAGCAGCTGCAGACGTTGCAGTTCCCAGCTCGGTAAAAGGAAGTCACGATGAAGGAAGGAGAACAGGAATCCTCAGAACTGAAAAGCTGATTTTGGACTGCAGGTAGAGGAAGTGTTAACACGACTGAGCTGAAGTCTCTTTTCCTGGCTGCTTGTTCTCCAGGACAGGAGACAGCGCCAGCATCCCCGCCGGCCCTGTGAGAGCCTCCTGAGCCAGGCACAGAGACCTGCCCGGCCTGCAGGCAGCCAGGAAAATCCAGGAGCCCTCCAGTGGCCAGAGCTGCCTCGGCTCCCGCCACGGCTCCTGTTCTCTTGCTCTACCTCCCCCGTGCAGAACTTGAACGGAAAGAAGTGCTATTTTTACCCGTTTTGACACTGTTGATGGATGGAGTCCCTGACAGGAGTCAAAAGGCTGCTATTTTCTTGGGACTGCTCCTTGGCTTTCAAACTGTCTTGTCCTGCTTTCAGATAACCCAATCTTTTTACTAACCATGCATGCTGGAAAGTATTGCTTTAGCTGGGCTTTTGGGAAATTAGGGAAGTGATTTATTCTTTGATTGTTTCAATAAAAAAAAAAATAAGTAAATAACATTGGCAGAAAACTTCAGTACCTTGGTAGAATTTTAAGTTTGCCAACCAAGTATTTAATGAGGTTTAATAACACATGGCCACTACTTGAGGAGCATTAATGGTCTCCCTTAATGTTCTTCTACACGTTGAATTGTGCTCTCCTCTGCAGTACCCTCGGATATTCCACCAGGTTACTTAGAAAGCAGGGCCCTACCCTTGGCAAGACAGAACCCGCTGAGACAACACACCCAAAGCACAGAGATGAGAAGAATCCAGCTGCAGCAGATCTTATCAAGACACAGGATAATCATCAAGTGAAGGAGGAGCTGTCACTTATTTCCCCTTTTCTAGAGCTTCAAGGGAAAGCAAATCTCATTCCTGCCAGCCAGCCTTTTGTGTAACATCCTTATTGTCAAGTGCATGCCCAGTAATGAGGAGCAGAATTGCTGCCCAGGGTTTTGGCATGACAGTGACCAACCACTAAAGTCCCTGCATTTCTTTATGAAGACATGAAACTCCAAGGCAAGGTGTCATACTTCAGACAACCTTCAACTGGTGATGATGGAAATTCTTTGGAGAACTTAGGGAAAAGCAGAAGGCAATGTTATGTTATTTTTTCCACATTTTGCTGCTGCATTACTTTCAGAAAAACATCCTGCATATAGACTACAGATTATAGAGGCAACATCTGTATTCTCCCCAGAGCCACATGTGGCTGGTTAACTCTTCCAGAGGAACTGACTGACGCAGACAACTTGATATATGGCTGTAAAGATGCAGTTAAAGATGCAGCTACACCTTTACACCTAACTACACATCCCAGCTGCAGTACCCCAGCTGTCTGGGACACCCTTAGGTCTCTTGAGCACACTTTGGGCCAGATTCTCAACTCATAGTGAATGTGCCCTTCTTTACTAAGCTATAGACCCAAACTGGTGTATCCTGTTTAACAGAAAATGAGCAATAGCATACTGTTCCCTCGATGAACATCACACTGGACGAAGAGCTTTAGGAATTAGAGTTGTTAAGTTTTTGAACACAGAAAACCACTGCCATATTTTTGATATGAACATCACTTCCCTGTTTCTTTTAGCTAAGAAAGAATAACAGATCACTTCCACTCTCCTCACTTCAAATTCTAATTCAGCCTCATGAAAATCACTGATTTTATACCATGGCTGAATTTGCTCTGTCATAATTTGAGATGGCAGAGAAGCTGGAGAGGTCTAACAGGTATTCTTGCTCAAAACAATCCACATCTCCCCTCCTTTTCTTGTTAATTACTCTTTTATGAGATACTAATTCTTGGTCCAGATGACACATTGATATAACCTCAAAGACTTGGAAAAATTGTCCCTGCTATAGAAAGACTGACTAATGCATTTTTACTTGCTGAAATAATTTTTAAGCCCTCATTTCACAAAACCTGGAAAATGCTATTTCAATAATAGATCTTTTACCTCTGCAGAAGAATGTGAGTGTGTTATAAATAAGCTATAGCTCTCTCCTGCTTTATGGCTTGCAAAGATTAGCTTTTTCCAGATATTACTTACTGTGAAGTAAATATACTGGTGTCCTGCTGATAAGACCATTATTTCTTTATAGCTGCAAATAAAGCCTGTTCCCTCTTATAGATACCTCTGACAAGCTCCTCAAAATATGCCTCACACAGACACTGCCAGTGAGTCACCCACAGTATTGCTCCAAGCGTAGTTGAAGCCTCTGTACTTTCAAAAGTGTTCCCAGAAACTCAGCTCACCTCTGCTTTTCACAGCCCGTACCTGAGGAATAAAAATTTTGATAGACAGTCCATAAATCTGGCCAGCTGTTGCCCAACACTGGGAAGGGACTTGCAAAGGTGTGTGGCCCTTTCCAAGAGAGTCTTTCCCAACAATCCAATTTTAAATGAAACATCTCTGTGGATCACAACTGTGAGGGCAGTTCATGCAATGTGTCACTAGTCTGGAACCCTGGGGAAGGGCTGATTCTGCTCCAGAGTTATGCACTTCAGCATGGACAAAAGGAATTCTTTTTCATGGTCCCAGGTGCAGCTGGGAAAGAAACAAAGTTTGCCAAGAGTGCAAGAAATGTCAAGACAGCAAATGCTGCAGGTGGCTCCTGACAGCAATTCAGCAGGGGCCTCTCTGATTGAGGATCAGAGCTGCTACGTCTGGAATTTGTCAGCAGCCAGTGGACATATTCTGAAAGAAAAGTGGGATAGATCTTTCCAAAGGTGAATGATGAAATTTATTTCACTTAATCAAGGGCTGCAAATGCATTAAGCCCACAGTGCCTAAAAGCCTGAGGTGTCTACTGCAATTCTTGAGGGCTGGTAAGATCCTGTGATTTTGGCATGCAAAACCAGGACTCCAGAGAACAAGAGAAGTTTGCTGCATATTCCAGTGGCCAGCTTGAGGCTCTTCTGCTAACAGAGCAGTTGCCCTGCAAGACACAGAGCTGAGCAGATGACCTAAATTCCTGGGAGTAGCAGTAAGTAATCCAAAGGGGCTGCTGGAGCTCCCTGGCCAATGGATAGGTTGTGGTCTGGCTGACTATCCCAGACAAGGATTCTGGAGGAGGAAGGTTCTGGAGCCTGGGGCTGCTTTCACCCAGGACTCCTGAAGTCCTGCTATGTGAGGCTCTCAGGAGTACAAACCACAGAGCTGGTTGGAGCTCTGACATAAGAGGGTGGGAGAATTTTAACCATCCTAGCCATGTGAGCCTTCACTTACCAGGCAGCCATGAACCACCTCTCCCCCTGACATCAGCCATCCCTCAGCTCAGCTCTCTCAATACCTTCCAAAAGGGATTTTTGACTCCAGCTCTTTGAGTAGTGTCCATATGCTGAAGGGAGAGGGAAGCTGTAAGAAAATGCAGCCATTTTTCACTTTTTCAACAAGGAAAAGCATTGCGTGCCAAGAAATGTCCTCTTTGTACTTGTTCAGACAAGTTGCTAATGTCTATATTGCAAGATTCAAGAGATAAAATAATCTCCCTTCTGTGTGCACATGTGGGAAGGAGAAGGGCTAGCAGAATGTAAATTTTGACTCTGTTGAAAGCACAGCCCTGTGGGAATAACTCCCTACCCTGCTCAGCTGCACTGAGGATGCACTGCTGGAGAGAAAAAACAGGAGAATCTTCATGAGTGCTGCCTTTCCCCCTCTGTGCCTGGTGCTATTTAGCAAGTCTTTCCCCACAGTCTTATTGGTGGAGTTGGGAGTGATCTGTTCTCCAAAGGGGTGGGAAAGGATGGCTCTTTATTTTAAACACATGGTGAAAATGCTGAATTATAATGTTGGGAATTTGCAGCTGGAACCGGATAGCAAGAAGGATATGAATTAAAAAAAAAAATACCTCAACAATTAAATCATAGCTCAAAATGAAGTAAGCAAAATCTTTGCAGCTGGAAGGGGGCAGGAAGATAGAATGAATTTGCACATTTAGTTTATTTATTATTCCAAAATAAACTGAAAACCAGGCTTAGAAGCACAAATGGGCAGCCCAGCAGTGGAAGGGTGGGCAATGGTTGTACAGAACATTCTTTAAGGATTAGTCACTTCAATGTGCCCATATGTATCTTCAAAAAAATGGACCAGATTCTCTGTGGGTGTAAAAGGCAGAAGTTCATAGAACTCAATTATTTATACTAGCAGATACTCTAGATAATGTTTCTACTCCTGGCAAACACCAAAGTATGAAAACTTGACAAAAATACACACAGAACAGCAAAGCAGAAGAGCAGAATACACACAGAAGACCAGACCTTGCAAAAAGTGCTTCTCTTCCTGCTAAAAATACACATTAGATTTTCCATTTAGTTTAAAAAAGATTCTGCTCTAGAAGTCTACTTTCCCCAAGCTGTGCAGCTAATTTTAGTGGCTTCCACATGTCACAACACTAAACAATTGTGCCAGCCTGCCCATTCCTAATGGGGGGCATTTATTTGTTTGCTTTCCAAGGAGTCACCAAGGTGAAACTGATCTGGCAATATTTAGCACACTGAGAAGAGAAAACCAGCTCTGATGGCCACAGATCATCCTGGGTGCAGCTTTTGGGAGGGAACCAACTCAGCCAGCTCCTGTTAAGAATATCTCTGAGAACTAAGTGTGTATTTGTAAACCCAGCTACCCTCGGGTTCCTGTGTCCCTCTGTGTGGTGGTTGTGGCCTTTTCTCTGTTTTGTGACCCCTCCCTTGTTAGAATGATAATTAATTATCATAGTCAGAAGAGAGACTCAGTCTAGGTTGTACTAAAAGCAAAAAAACCCCAAATGCCTCCCTACCAGACTGCAATTCTCTCTTTCATTTTTGCTGACAGTGGCAATGAAATTTAATCAGAGAAGGGACAAGTTCAAACAGAGGAGGAGTCATTGATGCAGAGCTGCGTACAATTGGTGGGAAAAACTTTGGCATTATCCTTCACCATTTGGAATTTCACATTTCTGCTTTTAAACTTTCTGTTGAAAGATAACTCCAAATGTGAAACTCTCAGTACAATTCATTTATCAAGGGCTTTTTTAGCCCAGCTCGCCATTTACCATTAATCTACCCGTCCTGGTATGAATCTTCTGCTCATCTACTTTTGGCATAACCCCCTATTTTTCTTCACTATTTTTTTAGAAAGAAGTTGAAAAGGTAAAGCAGGCATGTTCTGCTTAATACACACAAGCTGCGACTAGAGTCTGACCCATTGTTCTTTTTTTGTGTCTTCCAAGAGGGAAAACAGGGAATTTTTAATCAATAATTTGATCAAATGCAAAACCACAAACTTTTCTCTTTTATAACACACCAGTGCAAAACTGGAATCATACAAATGCTTGAGAAAACATTTCTCAAAAAAACTGACTGTAAAGGACAATTAACATTTTGCAGTGGTATGAAGTAAACTTTTTACAGGACTTAGACCTTTTGTGCCAATATTTACCAAACAAAGCATCACAAGCCACACAATGACCCAAATTCACTTGCCATTT
This sequence comes from Haemorhous mexicanus, assembly GCF_027477595.1. Taxonomy (NCBI): domain Eukaryota; kingdom Metazoa; phylum Chordata; class Aves; order Passeriformes; family Fringillidae; genus Haemorhous; species Haemorhous mexicanus. Next base: position 2,884,357 of record NC_082344.1, read on the forward strand.
ACAGCCATGCAAATCCTCCTCAACTATAAAGAACTATACTATTTCAAAATAAAGCTGGCCTTAAATAAAGACGTGAGATTATCATCCTGCTTGAGAAATGTACATTATAACCTGAGAGAAAGAATTCTTCTAAGCAACTGTGACATGGTATTTGGACAGCTGTTTAATAACAACATAAAATCTTGCTAGCTGAGTTCTATTATAGTTTCTCCTTGTGCTTCCAGCTGGCCTCTGCCTGCTCTAAGGGGAATGGAGACCAGAGCCAAAGATACACATTGCTCTGTGCAAGAATCAGAGAAAGGAAAGGCTGGGAGCCAAATCAGCCCCTCTGCTGCTGGGTGCTTTGGGCTGGAATCCACACCAAGACTGGCCAGAACTGGCCTGGAATCCCATCAAGAAATGCAGACACAGATGTCACACTTCCACACACGTGGCCCAAGGCCATTGCAGTGTTTCCGTGGCTCTTGGGTCTGACACCCTGACCAACCTCCTTCTGGGGATGAGGTTCTGACCCCTCTGGAACACCCAGCTTTGCAAACTTGCCAGGCCTTCACCAGAGAAGACTGACTGTGATGTCCCCATGGGAAAGCTGGGCCCCGAGCCCGTGACAGCAAAGTGCTGTGATACATTGGAGCTCATTCATGCTCAGATATGTGTAACGTCATCGGGGAGGGTGAAACCATCCCAACAGGAAATGTCAATTCATACAGCTTGTTGGAAAAACAGCCCTGGAAGCATGTTTTATCTGAATATGCCAATCTATTCAAGTCATAACTGTGAGAATGCACGGCTTTTATCTTCTTTTGTTTCAGGAGAAAGCAGAACAATAGTTAAAACATGTCACTGCAAAAATAAAGTGATTTTGTCTTTAAAATACCAAACATTTTTTTCTTGGTAAAGGATTCTGAAATGCTAGCATTTTGTTCCACTCCCCTGTGTGACCAGACTTGAAAATTTCTAAAACTTCCCCCGAAAGGAACTCTGGCTCTGCACAGCTCCAAAATTTAGATTGCCAGCTCCTAAAGCATTTTATGATCTGTGTCCTGCAACTATAATAGAGGAGAAACAAAGATTCTAAGGAAGCCTCAGTTATTTGTTGTCCCAGTCTGGCAGCCTCTGATGCCTTTCATCCCTAATAACATTGCTACCACAACAGAACTCAGTGCAACCCCTCACTTCTTTTACCCTCAGTAAACCCTCAGTACTGAGGATGCAGAGAGACAAGCAGCAGAGACTTTGACTCCATCAGACCATACACATGTTTTAATGTCATGTGTTAGCAGTCATGTAAAACCTCAGAGTTATTTTCCCCTAACCATGAATCAGGGTCTGTGCAGACTAAGGATGTCAAGCAGCTGATACAGGAGCTCTGCACACAAAACTTTGCTTTTCCTATTGCCTTCCATACTGATTTATTCACATCTCTGCCTGAATGCATTTTCCTGATGTGGAGCCTCTGCATGTTGCCCTCCTCTTGCATCAATGTTCTGTAGAACCTGCTTTCCTGTCTGGCTATCACCCAGAAATGGCTCATGGGTGATATGAAAAACATGCCAAATAAGCATTTAATATAAATCAGGTGGGATTTGATATGCTTCATATGGAAAGCTCCTCCTTGATTTAAATATGTGTCAGATCAAGTGTCCTGAGTATTCTGCATGAGAAGGCAGGGAGCTGGGAATGAGTCCCTGAAGGTCCTGCCCCAGCTGCAAATGCTCAGGAACAGCCTCTCCTGGAGTCACTCCGGGTGAATTAACTCGTGCTGGGCAATGCACACTTACCACACCTTGGTGCCTACTCCTCCAGTTCAGTGTTTTATACAGAACTCTTTCTGTTCATTTGCAGGCACATTCAAAGAAATGTTTTGCTGAAGCAACCATTAGATTTGTCATGGGTTAGAATAAAGTCAGGGTGGTTCTCATTTTTTTTCCTCCAAATTTTTTTTACTATTAATGGATGAATTTCCCAATCTACTCAATTGTACCCATGAGCAACTTTTTACCTAACTAAACTGTTCCTAATATCTACATTTCAAAGTCCTGCTTTGCATATTTGCCTAAGGTAGTGTAGATTAATGTTAGCACCAAAAACATCGACACAACTGGAGGTACCAGGGATTGTTCCAATGTGTGTCATGTTCTGTGGGAAAGACACCAAGAAACTCTCCAAGCTGGGATGCAGCAAAGATTCCTATCTAGCTGTCAGGCCAGCCATTCAGATGTAGGTGCAGGAAAATTCACTACAATGTCACAACTCCCTCCTGAATTTAGTTCATTCTAATATACTAATAATTAAAGTCCTGGATAGAAATTCTATGATGAATTAATCGTATTTCACTTTACCCTGTTAGCAACAAGAAAAAACAACCCAGCTCAGTGCAACACCACCTTGCAAGATAGAGAAACTGAAACTCAATTTCATTTCATTCAAGACAAGAATTCCCATCGTTTTTCTGTGAAGCACCCTTGGTTTGCACAGATTCCTATCACCCTGCAGCATAACTCCCTGCTGTTATGCAGTTGGAATTAAATATGGCAAGCCAAATTTCATGCTTTTGTACTTTTAGAACACCTACTTCCTGCATTTATCTGCACCTGAAGAAATAGACTTATTTCTCACATAAAGAGAAATAAGAGAAAATGGAACTTTGGGCTAGATTTAAAGTGATACCAAAAGCATTTAAATTCCAGCAGTGAATGACTGCTAGCTTCCTCACCCAGCAGAAAGCAGTATTTAGGGCAGGAACCACTGGACAAAATCTATAGTAAATTAGCTAGACATCAGTTTAGAATATCCAAGAGGCTTCTGCCATCAAAATGCCCTAAGTTCATCTAAACCTTCCATTTTCTGCTTGCACTCAACACCTTTACTAATGCAGGCTAAGGTGGGACACTCAAGTGAGACCCTGTGGTTAAAAGGAAGAACACAATTGTGATTGTTTTGCTGTTTGCCCATATGCATGGTGGCACCTTTCTGAGTAGTGAATATGTAAGGAAGAAATAATAATGATACCTTTTGAAAGATCACTGTCAGGCCTGGACTGTTTGCAGCATGGCTGTGATGTTTGCTGGAGAACAGAATGTGGTTTTCAGATGAAGGAAAACTTCAATGAAGTGGCAGGGTAGGGGTATGAATTAAAAGAACTGAGCTAATGTAGAAAGGAGGAGGTTTGAAGGCAGTAAGAATAATGGATACCACGTGAGCTGGCTTGTATGGTTATGTAATGAAATTAGAATATCTAGGTAGGAGAGGAGGATTTTTACACCTTCATGGGATGATGAGATGGTTAAGCCTGAAGGTCTGGGTGAATATCTGAGCATCACAGGTCACAGAATGATCTCTAAAACCTTGGAACCCATCAATATATTCATGTCAGTACCAGAAGCTGAACTGTAAAGGCTGGAGTTTGCTTCTCTCTGCACAATTAGCAAAAGTTCTTGTGGGATAGAATCCTGCCTTGCATTTTGGTATTTTTATCTTAAGGTACACACTGACATGCTGGGCAGACTCTTCAGATGACAAAGGAAGAAACTAGGAAACTCCTTAGGAGGCAACCTGACTCAGAAAGCTCATGTGTTCACCTGGCAGCCCTTGGGCACAGGGAGTTATGAACTGGCCAGGAGAAATCAATCAGCCTCACAAGGAACTGCAGCAAGTGGCTGAAGAGCAAGAGAGAACTGAGAATCTTGTGGTTCTCCAAGGTCTGTGTAGCTAACAACCATGACACAGTTTGCTTTGTCTGGGACCAAGGCTGGCCAGGAACTCACATTTAATTGAAAAGGAGACCCCCTGCACTCTTGCTTTTTTATAGCATTGGCAACATCATCTTGTTGAGCTGGTACCTGTGGAAAAACGCGACCCTGATTCTTGGCCTGTGGTTTTTTTGCTATTTCACTCCAAAGAGAACTCAGCAGGCACAACATGACACTTCCCTGGTAATTTTCACACCTCAAACAGGCAATGTTATTTTTCTAATACCACATATTTCTCTATTTGCACTTTACTCACAAATGTTTCTGAGTTGAAGGTAGCAGATTGACATTTGTGATAAATCCATTGCAGTAAAGAATATTCTGTGATTCTGAAGGACAAGAACATCCCTGAGATTAGAAAAGTGCAAAGACAAACAGCCTAAACCACCACAGAGCCTGGTACTGAGCTATTGGTGAGGATAGGAGGAATTGAAGGTGAAAAAGGCTAAAAAGCACCAGCAAATTCCAGCCAGTGGTCTTTAAAGTCTATTTTTGGAGCATATGAAAGAATATTAGAGTAAGGCAGTTGATACTGAAATTACAACAGCAAACCTGATTGCAAGCTGGGCATTAATTGTTGCACATTCCTTGCTGCCCTTGAAGTGAGCTGCACCAGCACTTGCATTTACAGGAGTTACTACCAAATAACCAAATCCCACTGAATAAACAAAGCAGTGTTGCTTAGTGAAATGGAAAAGTGAAGCATCTTGGCCTTAAAGGTGGGACTCAGGTGTAGTGTCCACCCCACAGGTCCACACCCACACTTGGGCTGCCACAGGCAATGAATTTTGCTATTTATTAATGGTTTTTATAATTGAAAGCACTCTGGTACTCCAGTCACTTCTATTTTAGCAGACAGCATCTATTTTTTAGCAGATACTTTACTGGCTCTTGTCTCTCAATGCTTAAACAAATGCTTCAAATTGTTTCTCCTATACTTCTCCATTTATTCATTTAAGCAGAAATTATTCAGGAGTTTAAAATCAGAATATAGTCGTTTTTTTTTCTTGGAGCTGCATTATGCCTTTGACACAATCTGAAGATCTCTTTTGATTGAAGGCAGTCTGCCTTCATCAGACAGAAGAAATTTATGTAGAACAGAAGGTGCTGAAGGTGGGTGTATTTGACTACTAAAGAAACTGGCAGATAATAATGACATTCATGAAAGATTTGTCAAATTCAAGGTTGTACTTGTTAAAGTTTGTTGTTCCTGTGAACCTTCTTGAATAACAAAATACCTGCTTGTCAAAAAAAAACCAAAAAAACACCACCTTTCTATTTGGATCCCTTGAAATCCAGAGAAAAAAGAACCCAAACTCCTTTGCTTAGAATTTTTTCTTTCCTACTTGTACCACAAAATTGCTTTTTCTTTTTAAGGCAAGAAATCATGGTAGTTAATAATCAACACTGCTCAACTATTTATACCAAACAGTAACTTATTACTATGACTCAATGAGAGGGTAATTAATGTTGTTTAATTACTGCCTCATCAACCCTCTTGACTTACACTGCTAATATGGCAGATAACTAATTTGCTCCATGTCATTGAATAATTTTAACCTGGGACTGTATTAAGATCAGGATTTCACTTAATGCTTTTGTATCAGAGTTCAAAGAAGTAAAAGTAATAAATACAGAGATAAATTGATTTTAGCCTGGTTGTGTTCACTGTGTCCTGGGGGGTGTTTATATCAGATTTACAAATGAAGCAGCTGAAGCAGAGAAAAAAGAAACTCTCCATGTCTGTAGTTCAGGAAAGAACAGACAACTGTCAGTATGAATCTATTTTGTCATTTATAAAATAATCAAAGATTGGTTTCTGTGGTGGAAAGCAAAGGAAAAAAAGGGTTCAGTCTAGGGAAAGCTCTGACTGATATTTATCTATGGAGAGGAAGCTGAGAAGGTTGGGTTTTCCTTACACCCTTGGGATTACCAGTTTCTGGCTGTCCTTGTGTCTACTGAGCTTCACATCTCTCCTCATTGCAATGCTGAGAGTTCCATGTTTTCCCTTTGAAAGACAACCCTTATGCTGGTTAAAGAAAGCTTTTAGGGACAGAGCACTAGAAAGGAAGTTTCAAATCTTTAAGACAGCTGAGAGGAGTTTTTTACCCATTCCCTAGGGATGGCAGGGTCAGAACCCAGGCTCCTGCCCCCAGGGGCAGCCATCCATCCCTGCAGCACAGGCAAAAGCTTCCCTTTGGGCTCCTACACCACACCTCTGACCTGCAGCCAAAGGGACTGGGGCAGAAAAACCTCAAGTGCTTCCACAGAGGTGGAAACCAGAGATTCCAAGGGCAGTGCCCCTGTACCCACAATATCTCATGGCTGTTTTAAGGAGTGAGCTGGAGTAAAGAAGCAAATTGAGTTGAAAAGCCCATTAGTTAACCATTTCTACTAAATATACTCCAACAGAAGGGAAAATGCAGTTTTAAGAGTGAGTTAGCTCGTTGCTGTCTGCTTAAAGCTTGACCACAACTAAATTAAATGCTCTGCATTCACTGACTTGTAACTCAGTGCCAGAACTGCTGGAGCTGTGAAACTTTTCCAGAGTCAGGAGTTCCTTTAAGGAGTGCTTTGCACCACTCTTTGCACCAGCCATCCTTATCTGCTCAATTTATGAGCCCATTTGAAAAGCTCTTGCAAAACCCAGAGCATTCTCAATACTCAATTTGGAATGCTCATAACTCAATCCAATGAAAACCAATTTTCTCCAGAGAACTCAAAAGCCTTTCTTCTTGGTGAGAGCAATTTCCAAGCAGTATTTCAAGTTTCAGCTCCCATCGGTTTTGGCTGTAAAAGTGTTTAAAAAGAGTCACTCTTTCTATAAATATAAATGCATATAAATATTACACTTATATTTTACTTTGGTATAGATATTTTTTAACCTCTCAATTTCATCAGATACAGGAGCAGCTGAATGCCCTTCACTCAGGAGCTTCCAGGCAAACTAAGATTACCACAGGTTTCAGGAGGAGACAGGCTGAAATATTTAGGAAACTGAAGGTGAAGATGCAGAAGAAAATAAACTTGACAGCAATGGAAATCTTATAGTTGTTTGTCTCACTTTCCATGGATCTCCAGAGTCCCCAGAATTCCTACAATGAGCTCAAGACTCCTTGTACTTGTCCCTCTGCAGGAAAACATGTATTAAGAAATAATTCTCCCTCAGTAAGAACCTAAATATACACCGTTAATGGCGAGAGAAGGAACGATCTGAAATCGAAATCCCAATAAACCATCCAACTCCCATATAATTCAACAGCTCAGCCACAAATTAAATTCAAGCCTCCAGCCTAATTTTCCTGTATTCTAAATCAACTTATTATTGCTTCTCGCTTCTTATTTGTTTGCCTAGCAAAGTTTTAGTTACTGCTAATACACTACAGGCTTTGTTGCCAGAGATCCAATGCTTCCGGGTCTTACTCCTTCCGTATTTGCCTCCTCTCATTTCCAGCATGCACCTGAATTGTTTCTATCCAGTAGGAGCAGATTCCACCCCGGGCAGCCAAGAGATTTTAAAACATCTTATTGCATTTCTGCAAAGGTTGAGAGCTCAACTCCATTGCTTCTCCTATGGCAATAAACTAGATGTGATGGAGATCCCACACAGATGAATCCTGGCTTTCATATATCACATGAGAGTAGGAAGAGAAAAAATTTTGTTACCTGAAATGTTCTTTCTGAACACTGCAGAAAGATTGGTTTTCTCACTTCTTGTGTGTGCAGAACATTGGAAATCTCAGATTGTTACAAGTCAAACTCACAAGCACTTTTGGAATAATTTGAAAATTTTCAGTTTGAATAAAACCACTGCAAACACATCACTGTGTTTGTTACCATTACCTAACATTTCAAAACTAGGACTTACTCAAATAATAAAATAAACATCCCAGATTATCTTTCATACTGAAGACTGCAAATATTTTTTCTGATAATCTCAAAATCTTCAGATTGCAAAAACTTTTCCCCTTATTCCCTTTGCCTTAGTTTTTGCTTCAACAAATTTCAACAGCATCCAACCCACTGTGCCTTCACAGCACTGAGATTCTGCAATGCTGCTTCTCATCTTGCAGCTAAATTTTGATGCAATCTAAATGTCCTTGCTCTGCCAGTTTAACAAATCCAACATATTATTTCCGTGGGTTTTGGATCTGATAAGCACTGCCACATGCAAACATGAAGTTAACAACTGAATCATTATTTCACATCTGCAAACCAATGGCAAGCATTCAGAGGTTGGATGCAATAAAGGTGGGGACAATAGCAGAAGCCACAGCTTGGTTCACTTACTACTAAAATTTCCTACAGGAACTCTGGTCACTTTGACAGCTGATGAAATATTAGCCTAAGCAAAACACATCAGCACTTGTATATGTTTGAGAAGAGCAATTTATCAGAAATACAATAAATGCCAGCTGTAATTCTCTCAGCGGTCATTAGAACTTGGAAGTTAAATTTACATTTTTTTTATCACAAGGAGAATTTACATTGGATTGAATTAATTTTTGGTATGTCCATGAATCATTCAGTTTTAATGGAGTTTTATCAATTTATAGCAGCAAGTGATTTATGCCATTGGCATGAGGCCCTCATACGTTTCAAAACTGCTGAAATTAAGTGTTGGAGCATTCACTTTGGTCATTGTATCATTTTGAAACCCTGCAATGTGTCTGGATCTCTTGGATAGAAAACCATGCAGTAGCATTTCTTTCAGCCAGGAGCCTAGGCTGGAGACAGACCTTGCTGAAAAATAGGTATCCCAGCTGCAAGACCTGGCATTACAGATGAAATGAGTGTTGCTCCAAGACCTAAATTTAACACACGAAAACAAGCAGAATCAGTGGCCATGTCTGAGATGGTATTGCAGGATTCATGCCTCCAGTACCACACTCACCTGTTCTTACAAACTGCAATACAACATTGCATCATAAAAATGCATTACACTGACAGTATTTGACATGTATTAGCTTCCTAGGAAAAAACTTCCAAAATACCTCAACAATTTTGTGGTTTTCAGCTCTGCTTGTATATTTCTCATTATTTCTCAAGTTTCCTCATGTTTTTGGTTTTAAAAATTCTATAGAATACATTCAATAAAATGTTACAGACATGAAAACACTTTCTATACACTGCAGACAGTCAATTCTGTATGATTCAGCTTGAGTGGAAAAAAAAAGGGACACTGTAAACATGATGATTTCATGTGCTTGCTGAAACTAAGGCTTGCTGGTATTTTCACCTACAAACTTTTCTTCTTCTTCCCAAGAGTGGGCTGGAAAGTTTTCCCAAATTCTACTGTGCAATATAGTTGATAAATATTTTTTAATAGTAACTCTTCTGTAGACAGGTAAGCTGGAGAACTATCCAGGGTGATGCTTTCCAAGGCAGCTTTCATTCACCTTGATTAAACTATTTTAGGAAAATTTCTGCTTTCATGCCTAAAAGACTGGGCAGCAAAGTGTTGAACCTTGATTTTATAGAGGTAACTTCTTTTTGATTCCAACATGTGGAGTTTCTCTGTCTACATGCAAGCACAATGAAAGGGAATGCTTGGGTGAGTAAGAACTGCAGGTCTTTTTAGTTAAAAAGCTGTGCTACACATACCACAAGATCATCCCACAAATTACATCTCAACTGAAACCTCACACGTGCACACAAAAATAACCATAAATCCACCTAAACAAGCATGACTCCATAAAACAGTGGGAAAACATCTTGACCTTTTCTAGACATCTCTTGAAAAGGTTTTCAAGGATTCACAAGCAGGCCCTACCTAGGTGATAGTGCCACTGATGATACCCAAAGTGCAGGAATGGTATTTACTGGCATAACTCTTGTGCCTTATCTGAGCAGGGTTGTGGCTCTGCAGCAAATACTGCACAGACTGACCTCCCAGATCTTGCTAACTTGGAATCAAGTGCAGCACACAGTTAGTGACAACTTACTGCAGGAACACAGAGTTTGCTCCTGCTTCATTTTGATGGCTGAATGTGTCTGGTATTTTCTGCAACATTTGACGGGTAGATGAGATTGACACTGTTGGAAATGCCATGCCTTTCTGTGCTTTGGAGTGTGTTTCTCACCCAAGAGCACTTCCAGCTCTCAGAGTGCTCTCTAGGAGTGCTTGCAGCATGAGCCAGCTGCCTAGTGTAAGTTGTAGGGGAGTTCTTACTGACCCAATCAATCTACACTGGTAGAAATAGTCAGGCCATGCTGAAAAAGCCTTCTCTCAGTGCACTCTTTGAGGAAAGATTAATGGGACTGACATCTGTGAGAGCCAAGATTAAGCTGAAAGCCCAAGAGAAACAGATCAAAACATGAAGCAGCAACCCAAAAGATAACAAGTATTTTCTTCTATACTGCCTCGTTCTCTGTTCAGAACTACAGGTTTACATGAGATGTTACCTAAAACTCTTAAACACAGGGAAAAAGCAGAATCTCTAACAAATACTTCGACTTTTTGGGTTCAGAGTTGGGACTTCCTGCTTGAAGAGACTGGAGAAGACAAAGAGTGGTACAGAAAGAGCAATTAAATTTCTTAGATTGAGTTTTAACACTCCAAACTGCTACTAACTTGTGGGTGACTGAAGGCAAAGTGAGAACTGGCAGCATTTCCTCCAAAGAAAAATCACTACATAGCCTAGTAAAGCAGTATTTTCAGGTATGACTTCTCTTATTTGAAAAACAGGATTGACAAATGCTATTTCTGTCCTGGATCCATTTTGAAGTGTTTCCACTTTTTAGCAGCAACTTCAGCTTCAACCAGAGTGCTTCCTGCTGGAGCACAGAGGCAAGCCATGGCCTCAGGAGTATGGTTGCTATAGGCCACCTCCTGTAAGCCAAATGCAAGTATTTTTTTGAGATCAATCTAAAACTGGTGTTGAGTTCACTAGGATACCTTACTTGGACAAAGATGGTGTGCTACAGATGCTTTTAGAACAAATACCTGCTCCCACTGAAGTCAGCAGCCTTACCACTGACACCAGCAAGATCAGGCCTAGAAGTTCAAAATTCCCCTGTTGTATGAGTACCTGCTTTTCTGTGCCTTGTAAGTTCTTGCTTTAAATATCACTGAGCTGACAAGAGCAGAGAAGTGTTTTAAAAACCTCTTTTCAAATGGCTGTCCTTGAATGGAAACAGCATTCTCTATCCTTTGCCCTTGTAACATCACTAAACAGAGATGTTCCACAAAAATACTAAATAATAAATTAGTTCTCTTTTGCTAACAGATTAGATGAATTAATTAAAAAGCCCTTAAGCTTTGAGAAATGCATATACTTTTTGCATAATCTCCTTGGATGTGTTTTAGCAAATTAATAAAGGAAGGTTTATGATTTCCTTTCTCTTGTACTTCCCAACTAATGTGCTTATCTATAAAATTCAGCAGTAGGAAAGGATAATTATCCTTAATAGCTGGATGTGGAGAGCAAGACAGGCAGAGAAGCCAAATGTCTGTGTACAGACTCTGCTGCAGATGGAACAGAGTTTGGTCTTCCTGAGCTACAAACCTGCCAGACATAAAGCACTTCCAGACTGGGAATGCCACAGTTCCCCAGAACTGCACTGCACACAGGACCTGGAGGTCCTCACAGTAATCACAGCAAGGCCAAAACCCCAAGCACCAAGAGAGTCAGCTTGGGTCTCTGCAGGCCTCAAAAACACAGCCCAGGTTTTCAAGGAGTCAGAGCAAATAACTGATCCAGGTCACCCAGATGCCCAGCTTGTGCCACGAGCCTCAGAACAACCTTACTTTATAGAGTTTAAAAGTTCACATCTCATTTGATTTTGGGTGGATAACAGCAGCACTTACAGCACTTGGAACTTCTGCTTTGTGCCACTTAGGAATTTACCATTAACCCAGGCTATTAAAAAGCATGATCCAGCAGGGAGGACTTAGATTCCAATATCTTTTTCTTTTTAATATTATTAATTTTTAATAGGTGGCTTTTGAACACTGCAACAATCTATAAAAGAAAATCTTCCATATTTTTACTATCTTTAATTTAAACTGTTGTATCTTGAGACCTCTGATCCAGTGCAAAGAGCTTTTGAGAGCAGTTTGTTTGGCTTAATAAAATTTCTGCTGAGGAATAAGCTGAGGAGTTCCTAATGTATCATTTTACTTAATGGCCCTTTTTTAACGCAAGAAACAACCAACTGGATTTCTCTTTGCTTTGGCAAGCTTTGAGCACCTACCCTTTCATCATTCTTTCATCCTGAACTCTTTCTAGCTCTCTCCCCATATCGTGCAACAAAAGCCTTTGATGTCCCAGAGCTGTGGCACAGAGGTCTCACCACAAGCTCATCAACTCACTGGGCAAACTGCACTGCTGTGCCATGTAAAAATATACAGAGTATTCCCATTTTCTGGTAGCATTGCCCAAAAGACTGTAGGAAGGCATCATTACAAATTGGGGTAGACATCTCAGCACTCATTTTTAGTTTATGTGGCTTTGGTTATCTTTGGTAGTTCCTCACATCCTTGCTAAAAATCATTAGACTGCGGATATATAGACATGCAAGCATTTTTTGTGAAAACTTTTACTTTTTAGATGCAGCATATTGTACTTCTTAGTGTGGAATACTATATCTTTAGCACAAAAAGTCCTGCAGCACTTTGGAAACCACTTTGAAGACTGAATGTAACAGCCTATGATTTATCTGACAGATGTTTCATATTGTTTGATAGGGAGAAATACATCCAAGATTATAGCTTACATTTATAGCAAGATATTTGTGTAAACTCCTGGATGTAGTGCCAGCACACTCCTGGCAGTCAGCAGTACATCTGGCTATGCTTAGTGTGAGCTAAGACCTCCACAGCCCCCCTCCTGCCAGAGAGCTCTGCTTGTCTCGCTCACAAGGGCATCACATGTCTTCACTGAAAGGTGCACTAACCAAACAGTTGAGAAGTCACAAGATTTGATTTTTATGCTTATGGACAGCCCCTCAAAACCCAGAAAGGATGACAATAAAGTACTGTACCTAACAGATCCCAGCATTAGCAGCAGGCAGCAGCAGCTGGCTGATGCAAATAAATCCCTTAGGAATCCTGTCATTCTCCAGGGAATGGTAGCATAAAAGCCTCAAATAGAGATTAGGCAAAAGAGCTGACCCCAACAACTGAAGATTCATCAATTAATTGAAAGTTGTGTATTTGCTGATGGATCCAGCACAGTTGAATTTGTCCCACGATATCCCACGGCTAGCAACAACCTGAGGAGCCCAAAAGCAAAGCTGAAAAACATTTTGCTTGCAAATAAATGGTATAAAAAGGCACATTCTAGCAGAATCACTCACTGAGGAGGAGACAGCAAGCATTCTGGCAGCATACTCTCACCAAAGTAAAAACAAGACAATAATTCCAAACTATTTTTTAAAGGGAAAAAAGATTTAACCTGAATTTAGTATTTTGAAAGATTCTAGAAAACTCTTCAAATAAATTCAAATCCTGGATTCTTCTGAGAACACAACATATCCAGGGAGGATCAGGAAGCATATTTGTTTCTGATTTCCCTCCTGTGCTGCACTCCCTTCCTTTCCTGCTTAAGTGGCAATGCTCCCAATGTTAATTCTACTTAGTGGATCCTTAGTTATACATAAAATGCTTTGGATGTATTTTTTGCAGATTTTTAACTTAGCATAGTTTGAAATGTGAGAATAAAACTAAAATCCAATAAAATATGAAAAGCTGACTGGTGTGAAAGAGTGAGGTAAATGGCAGAGACCTCCTCACTGCTAATTCTCTTCACTGGCAGGACATCTGACATGGCTATCCCTAATTGTGTGCATTCCACATACCTGAGCCAGGATGTTCCAGTAGCCAGAACTTCATTTTCCCTCTGAAAATTCTTGGAGATTCATTTTTAGTCTTCTTTTTCAGGCTTCAGTGAATTCTTAGATGAATGGTCTCTGGAATTTTTATAAAACATCTATGTTAGCATTTATCGATAAGAGTCAGTGAAGTAATTTCTCTGTTACACTCTGAAAACATAATTACGACCATGCACAGCAGAAAAACATTTCTCAGCTTTCTCAGTCTGCCTGTAGACTTTTGAAATATTTTCATATCCTACAAACTAATGCTATGCCTATTAGTAACTATAAAAGAAATTTAAAGCAGGTTTTAATGGATAGGGTTCTTGTTATATCTTCTGTGTACACCTTCATTGATGTTTATAAACTTTAAAAGTTACTCAAAAAAACATTTATGCCCTATGTGAGGCTTACTGTGTAACATCTACATTTTTAAACACTTTAGGTGTTTTTTTCTACTAGTTGTAACTTTACCTACTTTCAGGTAAAGGCAAAACGACCAAGTTTCTAATAATTCAGTTGCTTTTAACATTTCTAAATGGTTTTAAAAGCAGGCTTGTATTTTTATTGCCTTAGCCAATTTAGAAAGTACAGAAGTTTCTGGACTTCATTTTTATTAAACCTAACATTCACCATCATTGGAAATATAAAAAACCACTGCTAACAACTGCCCAGAAGAAGAGCTACAGCCTTACATAATTTGTTGTATGAGAACAAAGATAAAATGCATTCTGTACTAAACAGTCAGCATAAATTCTAAGGTTGCTGTTGCAAGCCACAGGAAAGCAGAGAGGTAAAACACAATTTAGTCAATCAATGCTGCCTAATATCTGGACTTTAATTCCAGACATAAAGCAGAACACAGTCATGCTGATTTTCATCCCAATAGAGGTATTTTAAAACACAAGCAGACAGTTCTAAAGTGACCCATTTTTGGGTCGCACATTATTGCATTCAAAAAACTCTTAGTTTTAACAGTGACACACAAGGGAAGTACAGGAGGATTGCAACTAGACAGAAAATACGTGAGTAGCTACATCTCCTACCATGACTGAAATGAAGAGCTCCGTGCAGGATTTAATCAGGAGAATTCCTAACTAAAGGCATCTGGACAAGACAGGCACACATACAGATTGCTGACTGCCAGCCATGGGCACATCCATTGACTGAACTGAGAGCTGAAACACAAAGTCTCTAAGTCACAAAATGATCTGAAGCGACCTTACAGCTCATCCAGTTCCACTGGCAGGAAGAAGTCACACAAGTAAACCCCTATTACATTTTTTTAAATATCATTTGATTGGACTTTCTAAGTGAGAAGCTCCACAGAACTTGCCATAGAAGTAATAAAACATTCAGAGAAAATTGAGAAAGTAAAGTATATGTAATAGCAAGACTGAAGTGCTGGGTGTTTTTAAAATTACAATTTAGAAGTGAAAATCTGCTCAGATTATGGAAAGCCTACAGAAGAAACAGAAGCCTAAAAGATGCTTATGACTTTGTGCTACGTTAATGACCCTCCCAACCTAACAGTATTTTTGCCTTTAAAGATCTTGTCAGAACACTTCAGTGCATTTTTATTATGAGTTTTATGTTATTCAGATACTTTCTATTTACCTTGGTGAAATAACTTCCATTACAGACTTTCAAATCAAGGCAGGCAGGGATTTTGAATTGGAGCTGTAAGCACAAGAATCCATAATACTGAGAAAGTTTACTTATCTGAATTGGCCTTAGACACCATAATTCAGTAAGAACTACATTTTTACAACAGAACTCTGCCTCTGGAATGATGTGAAAGGTAAAGACAAGATCTATGCTCACATAAAGGACAACTTTTCAGCTTATTTATGTTTTGTGAAGGATATGACTTCATCTCTCCCCATCATATATCTTCTAATCATGTTTGTGTAGTAGAGGGCAGTACAAGCCCCCAGTGCTACATAAACAATGGATAATGACTGAATGCACGTAACCTGTCTCCAACAATTCTATTATGATTTCAGGAGTTACCTGGAAACCACCCTGAAAACATCTGTGCAGGAATACAGGGAGAGACGTAGAAATTACATTTCCTTTTCTTCTAATTAGGCCTATCAGAGCCCCATCTCTTTTCCAGAACATAATGAAGTATCATTAGCTGGAGTGGGATGCTGTCTGACAGAACTGCTGAATTTCTCTTGATTTATAGCATAGACTGTCTGCTGCATTTATTGTGAGCCTGCCTGGTTTTGTCTGCCTGCCTTCAGAGCCAGGAGGATTCCAGGAGGCTGGGCAAGCAGGGACAGCACTTCCAGTTGCGACACTTGAGGCACAGAAGGAGCTTTCAGGACTCCCCGGAGCCTTCTCTTCTCCAGGCTGAGCCTGCCCAGCTCTCTCTGCCTTTGCTCCTAGAGGAGAATCTGCAGACCTCAGGGCCTGCCCCTCAACTCACTCCAGCAGCTCCAACAACAAACCTTGCTTGGTTTACAGGGGCATTACTTTGAAATGGCATTTCACAAGGCCAGATCCAACATCAAATTACCTGGTTTTATAACTGGTTGGCCATTACCTAGTTTTTCAGTGCTCTGGCTAAAAGGCTGACTCAAACAACATTTTAATTAAGCCTCAGCTCACTGGAGGAGCAATCTGAAGCAGCACAGTGGTGTGATGCCCCTTGGTCAGGGAAATCTGAGCTGTCTGAGAACAGCCAGTCTCTTGCAACATGGTCACATGTTCAAGGGAAAAGCAGAGTGCCAAGTCATACTCATGCCATGCACTCATTGACATGGCCAAATCCTGTCCAAAATCTGGCTTTCTGATCACTTATGAAGTATCCCAGCCAGCCACAAACTGTCAAACACTTCCTCAGAGGAGCTCCTGGAGACATGACTGAGAAGTTCGTGCCTGTGGGTCATTCTGCCACAATATCCTGCATCTTGTCATAAGAATCTCTCTCAGCTTGGGAGATTGCAGCACGTTTTTCCAAAGTTAGTAAGCATTCCAACACATTTCCATGG
Organism: Haemorhous mexicanus; assembly: GCF_027477595.1. Classification (NCBI taxonomy): domain Eukaryota; kingdom Metazoa; phylum Chordata; class Aves; order Passeriformes; family Fringillidae; genus Haemorhous; species Haemorhous mexicanus. Next base: position 2,900,924 of record NC_082344.1, read on the forward strand.
ATCAAGTTACTCGAGGCCAAACGTTTATGTTTCACCAAAGCCCAGATAAAATGTGCAACTGTGAGCAGAGCAGTAAGCAGTGGTAGGAATATGAGGCAAATATTTGACTTCTACACGTCAACCTGAGTCTAAGTTTATGCCAAAGTCCTTCTCCTGGAGGAAACTGATTGAGAATCACACCAGACACAAGGAATTCTGTGTGTGCTCCACAGGCATTGCTCTCCTCACATGGCCAGCATGGCCATGGGGAGAGCAGCTCCCAGGCACCTTAGGAATGGCCCAGAGGCCAAACCACAAAATGCAGGTGCATAACCCTCCTGAAGGCAAAATATGACTCCAGGGGCCATAGTGGGTCATCAATACACTCCACACTTCTTCCTTGGGTTTGGTTTAACCAATACACTCCACACTTCTTCCTTGGGTTTGGTTTAACCAATACACTCCACACTTCTTCCTTGGGTTTGGTTTAACCAATACACTCCACACTTCTTCCTTGGGTTTGGTTTAACCAATACACTCCACACTTCTTCCTTGGGTTTGGTTTAACCAATACACTCCACACTTGCTTGGGTTTGGTTGAGAGCTGCAGCAGTGGGTCCATAGCTCAGCCTGTGACAGCACCAGCCATGGGGGAAACAGCTGGAGTGCTCTTCTTGTAGCCATACAGCAGACCCAGCTTCATGGAACCTGCTCATGAAACAATCACGTAAAATTACACAAGTAAGGAAAGAGAACTCCATAATACTTGGAAGATAGACTTGAATATATTTTGAAGCTACTGTTCCCATTTGCATACAATACTGCTGAGAATAAAGCCAAGGCTCTGAGTTGCATATTATTCCTCTGTCTCTGTAACATTTCAATCCAGCCACCCCATAAACCCAAGGACAATTAATTTCCAAACTGCTGATAGTGCTACTCCCACAAAAGTTGACATTTTAAGACAGCTCAGCACACATCCATCCAGAAACCCATATCTACCAAAAGCCAAGATTTTAAAGCTCAAGGTCAAAGTCATGGGCCCTAAAAATATCGTCCCCTTTGGGGTTATTACATTGGTGGCACATGTGAAATTAGCCTTATCAGACAAGGATGAGACAAGCCCCCAGGATTTTTGTGGAGGGCTGAGAGGTAAAGACTGAACATATTTAGTTTATGCTGTTCTCTGTTGCCCTTGAGGAAAGTGGGACACACTGTCTCAATTATTACTACTTCTTTTGGCTTTTGTGATCTTGTCAGGCTGTTCCTCCTTTATAAGGACGAGTGTGCTTAAGCAGAACATGATGGCCTATAGTCCATTCACCTCCTCAACACCTGCTTTGGGTTAAATTGCCATTACTCGTTGAGCACAACACACTGAATTCACATTGTAAATAAACACAGCAGAAGATGGACAGAAGGGCGCATAAAACACAGGCAAAACATTGGAGTCATGTATTTATATTTGTTAGACCTGCTTTTATTCCCCTTGCTATGTCTTCTATTTCTGTCCCCGATCCAGACCTGGAATTTTGAGAAACACTGAACTCAATTTTTCATGTACAAAATCAGACAGCTAAAAGATTAGCCAGTTGTGGAATGCCTCAGCAGCTTCCCCCTGCCTATCTAAAAGGCTGCCCCTCAGACTGGGGATGGATTTCTTCCCTTGACACAGAATATCAAGCAGAGGTAATCTATTCAGAGCCATCCCTGTTTTTGTGGCCCAGCATTGCTGTGAATAAGGACAGGTGGGTTATGTTACATAGGCTGTTTTCCCAGGTATTCAGGAGCTCATTGGATCTGAATGCAGATCAACAGCAGCCACTCTCCTGCAACTCCAAGAGCACAAAAGCACCAGGGCACCTTTTCTCTGTCTGGGGACTGATCTCCCTTGTTTCTGTAGAAAATGGAGGTAGCTCTCAATTTTCCAGAATCACTCATACTCCAAGTGAACAGACACAACAGTTGTACTTTGCTGGTCTGTTGTTCCTGCTGCGTCCCAGCTCTGCAATCAGACTAATCAGGCTGCTAAGAACTTTTCAGGGAGCACAAATATTATTAATCCTTCTCTGGCTCCTCAGCTAAGAGAGCTCAGCAGCTCTCAGCCTGCACAGACCTCAGACACACAGCAAAGTAGTGAACCTCCAAAAATGGCTCTGAAATGGGATGTGGCACAGCACAGCCGGCCCTCTGAGGCTTTTAGCAGCAATCTCTGTATAATGCCAAGCTCTGTAATTCAGGCTGCTCCTTTACTACCAGGAAGAATAATTAATGCAAGCAGTTATTATGGAAGAACACAGCCAAGCTCATTTCCATCAGTGGTACTCTGCCCAACTCTTTACATTTGTGATACATCTTGATTTCCAGGCCCTTTTAGAGGCCCTTTGCATGAGCAATGTGAAGGGCAGAAGAATATATAAAAAATGAGAAAGCCTGAAATATAAATCCATTTTAATGGGAGGAGTTGGACATTTTTAGGTACATTAAGTTTCACATTGAGCATCAAAACACCAGAAGAACCCCTGAAATTTTGTTCTGGTTTGATTACTGTGTAAACCCTGTCTCAGGAAAGGTCTAAAAATAATTGATGCTGCAGCTACTGAAGATTTGTCCATAACATAATGAAAACCATTTCATGAACTTTCAGTTTCTCAGAGCTGTGAGATTAAAGTGAGCTAAATCATTAATCTGCTTTTGTAAGGAAATGTGTGAGACATCTGCTGGCAGCACATTCAGAAACCACCAATTTTTTCCCTGCTGGTTAAGGCAAGGGCAGAGACTAAAGTCTAGTTAAAAACCTAGTAAGATTAGTAGAGTGAGTCCTGTTAGCTTCAGTGTTTTTTTAAATCTGATCCCTGATATATAAAAAGAGGTTTAGAAGACAGCAAGCATGCTTGTCCTTATTTTTTTTTCCTCTTTTTGTGGCAGCTATAACCTCTTGCCCTCCTTGCTCTGCAGTGCTGAAATGCAAATTGCAGTGCTCTCAGAATGAGGCAAAGATACACAGCCAAAGAACACAAAATCAAACCATTTCAAAAGGCACAAGCAAGAACTTGGAAAATAACTTTGCAATATCTATTCTAGGTGTCCTACTTTACAAGGCACAGAAGATGCACATTTGGGCAAGGGATACTGGCAATAATAGCCCTTACAGATCACACATCATCAGGCTTCACCCAACAACCTCCTATTCTTGTGGTTTTCAAGTTTGTTTTGCTCTAACCCCCAAAAGCCATTACAGTGGAAAACAGAGCTGATCCACTGCTACTACAGGGCACTGTTCAACTTGAAATAAAAGATTGCCCAGTTTCTATCTGCTCTCTACATCCATGCTCAGGTGGAGTGATGCTGACATATCTAGATGGAAGTAGAGAGAAATGGAAACAAACCACCCAGTTCTCTCCACACATTTCAGCTTTCTGGAACACTAATTCAAAATTAATTACTGTTTGCATAATAACAAATGAAAGGTTTAATTAATTCTTTCAAAACCACATCAAATTAAACACTCTATGTACAGTCTACATTCTGTGTTTGAAAGGGATACATTGAGCACATGGAACAGGGTAGAGGGGCTTAAGTCTACCAGGAACTAGGCACTGAAATGATGACCAGGGTTTTTTTCTGGAGCTGCCAGATAACAAGTTCATAAAGAGAATTGTTTTCCTGCTGGCAAACAGCAGAAAACTGCATGCAGCCACCTAGAATTACCTGCCTGAAGAGTTTACCCTGAAATATTTTCTCTTAGGGTTTCTCACTCCTTGTCCTCTGTCTTTAAGGTGCATTTGAGGCATATTTTCTCAGATTTATTAACACTACAGCAAATAAATTTGCTAAGTTTGAAAAGTTAAGGCTGACATAAGTGTTCTTGAAAGACAGAATTCAGGCACCTGTCAGCATTAAACCTGCTGTGTTTGTTTCAAAATTTCACTGGAAACTCATCCTTCTTTCTAGAGTGATCCATTTCAGGATCAACATCTCTTGGCAGCAGAAGATGAGATTAAGTACTGACAGATCAAGATATGAAAATAGTAACAACTGTGATGAATAAAAAGTAAAAATAGGGCTAATGATTCCCTACAACCTGTGTTTCTCTGTTGAGTTGCACACAGGCCTTGTCGTTTGAAGGGTGGTTGTCATGGTGCTTTGCTTTTAAACACAGGAGAAATAAGCTGTTCCTCCTCAGCCTTTATATAATTCCCAATAAATACCTACAATTAAGTAAGGTCTGAGAGGCAGTGACACAAAGAACACAATGAACTTCAGCTCTTTCAAAGACCTTTACGCAAAAATGGTGACTTTTTAAAGCTGAGTCAAGGGTGCAGCTTTGACGGGGTGAACAAAATTCTCATGGAATATGATGATGTGCACAGGCAACTTGGCAAGAGCCTCTGAGGAAAGAAACCACCTCAGCTCAGAAAAGAGCTGTATTCCAAGCAGTAATTACATGATCCTGACTTTTTAGTTGCTCCAATTACCTCTACAGCTGGAAAATTCTGATTTGGTTTCTGTTCAGAAAATGATTAACTGGCTTCACTGGGCTGCTTAAAAGACTAGCAGAGGTCCATTTAATGCAGACCTCCCTCAGGACCAAATGCAGACAGTGAACAGTCAGCTGCCATCAGTATTATCAGTATTATGAGCAACCTTGAACACAGAGGGCACAAAACCAAAAATCCTCACTTTCCCCTCACTGAAAGCCACCTCCACTACCACTCATGCACTCAGTGCTCACAGACAAACATCTTCTCAGGCACTTAAAAATATCACTTTCATAAAGAAAGCAATGTGAATGCTGCCATTTTCTGGAGGAAAAATAAAAACATACAGGCAAGATGAGATTTTTTTTCCACAGCTGCCTAACATGTACAACTTAAGGGTAGGACTACACAGAAGGGTTAAAAGGCAGTAGGGGATCAGGATGAGCTACTTGAGACAGTTCATTTCAGTCTCAAACAAGCCCTGCTGGAGAAAGCTGACAGAACTCTTTAATGTTACATAAAATAGAATATACACTGAGAACCTGAGTCAAACTCTTTCACACTCTTTCTGTTTTTATGAAATCCTACTGTTTGATAAGAGGCTTGCTTAAAATACTTCAGCTGCATTTGAATACAAAACTCTGCTGTGCCTAAATGGCAACAGAGCTGTAAGCACAGGCCTTTCCCACTTCAATTAAGAGGACACACCACAACACCAATCCAAAGGCCAGTTGTTGCCAACGCAGTCACAAGGTTTTCTTTCAGCTCCACTGCCTCCACCATTGTGCCTTTGATTTGTCCCTACCCATCTGTTGGAGCAGATCTTGCAGGCAGATAGAAGAATAAAGGATGATAGCCTCTCTTAAAAGGGTTTCTCTTCATGGGTTTAGTGCATATGAGCTGCTTTGGATCATGTTCACCCTGGAGCAGCACCTGGTCGTCATCATATCAAGTCTGAAACCATTACAGAAAAGAACCATTCCAAATTCATACTTCAAACTCCTTCATAAAAGAGGACATAAAACTATCAGATTTGCCTCGGCTATTATTTCATGCTGAGCACGCTTCATGCTTTTTTCAATCTGCCCCTCTAATTGAAGGAATTACATTATCGTGACTGTGAAGAGCTTTTCCCACTTGAGCCAGATATAGCAAAGACTGGGCAAGCAACAGGGCTTGAATTCCCCAGGCTGACTTCCCCAGGAGCCAGTTATGCTTCAAGGACAGCAGAGTCCTCATGTTGAGCCCTGCCTGCACACACCCTTTGTGTTTGAGCCTGTGACTATTGTATTGTGCCAGCTCTCCTCACGCTGAGCACTTGAAAAGCCCTCCTGGATTTCACACATCACAGTAACACCATCAGGAACAACTTCAAGTGGCTCTGCTGTAGACCGAGAAGATTTCCATTAAGAAAGAAGTTTGCCAGCAAACTCTGTGAGCACTCCAGTGGGCTGGTGAATAGAGGAGCTGAGCTGGGACTGACAGTGAGGTGTCCAGCTCTGCTGGCTGCTCTTCCACCTCAGCGTTGCAAGCAGGGACAGGAATGTTCGTGAGGCTTCAGCTCTTGGCAAACTCCTTGCTGCCTGCTAACAGGCCTAAAATTGCAACATAAGCAATTCTCACTCGTGCCTTCCTGCAAAGAGCCATCTAAAAGCACTGCCTCCAGATGTTCCAATCAGTGTTTTCAATTTTCTCCTGCTCATAAACCAGACGTGTCTCGGGGATGACTCGCACATCCCCTCTATGCTTTTACATATGACCTACTCCATCCACACTTCCATTGCGTGAGGAATGCTTTGCCAAGAAGGTTACTCTCAACATCAGAAATTAAAAAACAGTATTCCAAGCCAATTTTGAACAACTTCTACCATAAAAACCCCATTTCCTAATTATTTTTTTATACACAGAGTGCTGAGAAAGCCTCAAAAGCAGGTTTCCCAGGACAGCATCCTGATAATTGGTTGCATTTTTGTTTTAGCAAGTCATCATGTTTTTTCCTCCACTGAGAAGTTGGGCCAGTTCTGTCTCCTGTCCTGTCCTGAGGTTTTGGTGCAAAGAAAGCTTGCCAGGTGAACCACCTACCTTTTCCAGCCCAGACCATGACTAAACACAAACTATTTTACACCAATTTCTTCTCTAAGTAAAATCAGTATTTGTAGGTTTTAATTAAGAATGTCAAGTTTCATACGAGGTATTACAGAACCTGTGACATCTAGCAATAGAGACTGAAAGTAAGAGATAAACAAAAATAAGAGATGAATTTGACTTTTCCTCAACTTGACAGCATCCTGACTTGTTTGAGAATGAATCTGTTCTCTAATTAAGGCTTGGGGATGCTCTGGGAAGATGGATTTTCCCAGAATCTTTGCTGACTAACAGAGACTAACCTCATCCCTCAGCTTTGACATGACACAAATTCTTGATGAGCTTTCCTGGCACACTCTGCCTTGTGCCAGACACATCTGACTATGCAAGTGATGCTGACTGCACACTGATGGACTCTTTGCTAGGCACTGAGGTAGCAGGGGAAGATTAAAAGCTCTAGGATGTGCCACTGGCATTTTGAAACCAACTCCCAGTCCAGAAAAACAAAGGGGATGGGACTGCATCCAGCCCAGCTGGGGAGCAGAGAAAAAACAAATTCATTGTGTAAGAAATAATCATTTTCAGAAGCAGATCTTGTGTGCTAGGATCAAAGAGGCTGGTAAATTAAGGCCACTCCATAGCAGTGGAATAAATTAAGTGCCATAATGCAATGATATTTATGAAGCTCCCTGTGGCAGAAGACCTCTCTGCATCCCAAAAACTGAATCCAAATATTCAAGAATTAATATTAATCATACTTTTTCAGAGCTACTGTTATGCTGCTGCAGGATTTTGGCACATCTATCAACAATCCTATTTCATCTGCATGGCCCCAGACCTCTCACTGGGAGAAAGACCAGTCACGTTTTTGGGTGCTGGGCAAGTTACAGCTTGCAGTAACATCCACCATCTTCTCTGAGAACAACTCTGAGCTTTCCACACATGAGATGATAAAGACAAAGGCAGGTATATTTACGTGGGAAGTCTCACTGATTTTTGCCTAAACATTAAAACCCTCAGCTTCTTCAGGTTGAGAAGCCAGAGACAGCCCACAATGGCTATCTTTCTTTTAGGAATAGGTAGAACCGTGCTCCCGAAAGAGAAGTGAGAAGTGAGCCATCTTTCTCAAGTTTCAGAAATAATTCCTACCTCAGCACTGCTCAGCCCTACAGGGCTGAATCCATACACACCAATAAACTGCTGAGGTTGCCAAGGATTTCATGCAGTCAAAGAAAACAGGACCAGGGACGCAGTTGCTACAAATACTCCTTACTTTTTGGCTTTTCATCTTGAACTGGGATTTTTTTCCTCTTTCAAACTCTAACAGTTCAACACCAGGTACAACCTCATGTGGATCTCAGGACCACAAACAGGCAATCAAGCTCATTATGTAAAACAAGGAAGCAGCTGCCGGGTCCCCCTTTCCCCCCCCCTTTTCTAAACAGGTTTTGATTTTCTTATACCATAGCATTGCCTGGAAACATTACCAACTTTTGAGTGCTTTGTGTATTATCAGGGATATGAGTACTGACTAAAGAGAAGGCAATAAAGCAATAAAATATTTAGCCAACTTATGAGCTTTACATGACTCAACTTCATTGGCACTGTCCCTGAGTTTTCTTCACTTGAAGGATGAAATGTATTCTCTTCCCCTCACTTCAGTTACTTAATATAAAGGGAAGAGGAATAAAAAGTTGAATTAAAAGGTTATTCCAAGAGCCTTTGAACTGAAAGGGTGGAAAAATGAAGTCCCATTTTCTTCCATGTGCTTGAATCAGAGTTGCTATTGAGGCACACTGATATTGGCAAACTTGCATATTGTGGTTTTATTCCATCAACTCCACACCCACATTCTGGACACGCTTGTTCAGTATATCACAGGTGGAAATCCAGAGATATGGCACAAATGTTGAAGTACCAGTAGAGCCTGGTCTCAGAGACCAGAGCAGTCAAGATGTGCTAAGTCAAAGCAATATCTTAAACCAACAGCTAAGTTTGCTCAGTCTCACCTTCCTATCACATGCATTTATGAGACTTGGTAGTAAAATGTCAGGGAGAAAAATCAAATGCCTCCTTCTCCTTACAGGGAGAACCTTGTGGCTGTGCCCCATGGAAGATTTAAACCAACTGCCTTTTGGGAAGGAAGCACAACCTATCTGGTGTTACCCCAGGAAATCCCAGCTCAACCATAAGGCTCCTAAGTACCACATACTTGAAGCACTTGAGGAATGGGATGCCTTCTTTTCTTCCAACAGATTTCAGAAGCAGCTTGTATTTGATGAGCAGATGTCTATTTTCTCTCACTTTCAGGCCTGCAATTTTGATTCCTCTTACACAGCTGCCACCTTGAATTCATGTTTTGTACCTGAGAGAGCTGCTCTGAGGTCAGTGATACATTGACTATGGCTCTGCCAACTCTTCCAGCAGCAAACCAGGAACTGGCCACGCCTTTTTCCTGTCATGGGAAGCTAAAAGAAAGGAAACTTGAAATAGGCTGCAGTTGGTGTTGATTTTCAGAGTCAAGCTAAAAAGAGACAAGACCCCTTTCTCACCAATTCACTACACACATAGAGTATGTAAAACCATGCAGATGCAAGAAGAAATAATTATGAACTGACCCTTAATAACTTGAGGCTGGAAATTAGGAAATCTCAAATTATTCAAGGCATGAAATTTTATATTAAAGTCACACAAAGTTTCATCAGAGTTCAGAGAACAAAGCAGACAGCCAGTTTGGGTACAGGTAAAAATATAATAATCTTCTAATAAAAGTATTCTGAGGGCCTTTCACAGAGGTTAGCACTTTTCTCAATCCCTTAGCTGCTAAATGGAATAGTGGCAAGGGTATTTTATGAAGTTGACCATTGTTGGGGAAGATGAAACAAGAAAGCCTTACAAATATGATTGCCTGGAAAAAGATTTTGAGAATATAGAAACTATAAGCGAGATTGAAATGAAAGCAAGCTTTGACATCCCTTAGTTACTGAACAACGGGAAAACAATGGTGTGGCCGGCTGAAGGTAATCCCCTTTTGATGAAACAAGACCCTCTGCAAGCAGGCAGGTCCAAGGGTCAGAGCAGACCCTGCCAGCTTGGCAGAAGGGGTCCGAAGAGTAGGTTTTAGAGTTTAAAATGTAGCACAATATGGTAATGTAGTGATTCTTATAGGCTGTATGTAAATGCTATAGGATTTGTATGCTGTACTAGATCGGTTAGTGAGAATCAGATTATTCAACACAGAAGATGATTTATTGTATTCTAACGGAAACTTTGTACTCATACTCTTGCTTATACTCTTGCTCTCTTGCTCTTACTTACTTTTCTATGCTCTTAGCTCTTGCCTTTTTACATTATTACCCTCTCATCCTTTCTCTTCTCTCGGGCCTGCTCCGAGCTGCAGCTGGCAGCTCCCAGCAGGGCCCTGTACCCACGCCCTTTGCAATAAACCGCAAGTTCCACTACTTGGCTTCAGAGATCTCTCGTCTCCATCCGTCCCGACCGTGCTACCCCCAGTCTCGCCTACAGACCATTACATGACTTGATATATATATATATTTAATAGGAAACAATTTTGCATTAAGCAATTGCACTTGGGTGAGTAATTAAGATGCAAACACCACATTCCTCAATGAACATTCCCTGTCCATTTCAGGAGAGCCCCAGTGCTCCAGAGCGGTACGGAAGGAGGGTAACCATGCTTTGTGTCTGTCCGTGTTGCCCCAGTGCCGCCTTGTGGGCACTCCCTGCAAGTGCACCCGGATCGGCTCTGCGGCCTGGCACTGCACAGCCAGGGCAGAAAGGGAAAAGACCAAATTCCGCCCATTTCTGGTCTTTGTGAGAACAAAACGGCACTATGAATTATGACGAGGAAGGTGGGAGCTCCTCCGAGACCTTAGATCAACTTTCACGCCCGTGACCGCACCTGTAATGTCCAGCTTTCAGCCCAATGACATCAAAGCTCACGCTCACCTCACTATTTGATCCCCTTATGACATTAAAGCCAGATTATGTTCACGGTCAGAAAAAGCTGCTGCACATTTTGACACAAAGTCTTTGCTACGTCTCCTCAGCAAACTAAAGAGCCTGCACACAGAATTTGAGAACTAAAGCTTCTCCTTGAGTTTAGCAGAACTGATGCAGGACTTGCCCAAGGTGACCCTACCTTTATTCCATCTTTTCTGTGACTCTGAACAGCTGTGATGTCTACACACAAATTACACAGTTTTTCTTCTTTTACAAGCCTGAATGCCCAAGAATGGAAATTACATAATTTGTACCCTGCATCGCAAATAAAAATATTCACATCACTAGATCTCAATAAATTTATTTTGAAGTAAATATTAAATGAGGGGAGCCTGGATTGTCTGTGGTCTCCCATGTCTCCATCAATACACCTGCTCAACTCTAACATGACACTCCTAGCAAAGGGACAAGGGACTTGGCAGCTGATTGTCTGCTAGAACCTGACTGCTTTCACAAAATAACTGATAGCAGCTGCCCATATTTGCTTCTCAGTCTCCTCTTCTTCAGCTTTTATATTATTTCAGATGACCAAAGACACTTAGCAAGTATAAAATATTCTCAGTTCTGCTTTCTAGAGCTGAACTCAAATCTTCTACAGGAAATTAAAGTCATGAAAAACATGTAAGAAGTACAACCAAAGAAGACTCACTTGCAAATGTCTTTCATGGCAACATAGTCCTACAAGAGTATTAGGGACTTACTCTGACAAGACTAATTTGCAGGCTTGAATCACCTGTTTCAGTAGGGTTTGGCTCACTAACTGTAGAACACTGACATCTTCAGGTGGAAGAGCTATTGAACTGTTATTTATACATAAATAATAGGACAGACTGAATCGAAACCTATTCTTGAAACAGGTTTTCCTTCCAAGATCTTCTAATTTGGCTCTTTTCTCTTTGAAAGAATTACACATGGCTCCAGAGACAGTTAGAAAATGTTAGCATAGACAGGAAAAAACCTGCAGCCTTTCCAATATGTGATATGAGCAATGCTTGGAAGGTGCCAAAAGATATGAGGGTTCCTCACAAAATATCCTATTAAGTGTCAATGAAATCCACAGTTCTTTATTGAGACATTTTCCCAATGATTTACTTATTATGGGAAAGCCAACAATTTCTAATCAATTTATAGTCTTGGTCCAAGGGAGCAAAACACAACTTCCTTTTAATTTCTCTCTTTGTTTCTAACAGCCCTTTTGCATCAGATGCACTCTCAATATTTGGATTAATTTGACTCAAGGCAAGTAAACAGGCTAATTCTGAATTTGTAATCATGACAGAAAGGACTGACATTTTGTGGTCCTGTTGATAACTTCACTACATCCATGGAACAGTTCATCTACTTTTGGCACTTCTCCGCACACAGATACTCAAATGACATTAAGATGTTGTTAAAGAAAATTTATTTTTCCTGATAAGGGCTTTTGATGACTTTTATTCTGGATTTGAAGGTATAATTTTATAGGATAGTAAGTGATGGTTCTCAGATGTCACAGTAACAGCTGATTCAAGCAATGTTAAACTATTTGAGAAATTAACTTACCATGCCAAAGCATCTTATGAACTCATTATTTCAAACATTCTACTATTTGATCTGTTCATCTCCAAGTCAAAGTTTTAGCACAAACAATTTTTATTAAAAAACTCATCAAGCAAGTACTCATTTCTCTGAACAAAACAACTCCAACCTAAACACAGGAACATGAGGACAGAGATATTGCACCTCCCAGGTTAAACAGAACACTGTTAGTGAGCAACTCGGTTAAACACTCTCCCTGTCTGCAATCCGTTCAGCTGAAATTATATATTTACTCATCATGAATGAGAGCAAAAGAAGTAAAGTGGCAGAATAATTTTTTTAAAAAGCAATAAAAATCATGTACATGTAACCAGTGCCCCTACTGTAAAATGAAGGAGTTGAAACAGGCATGTTGAAGACTGAGAGGGAAAACTTCATTATATACATTCCTGATCTTCTGTGCAGTGCAGCAGCTCCTACTCCTGGGCATTCTGCACAAATGAACCCTTCTTAAACCCTAAGGGGGTTGCAAGAAAGACTGACCTGTTATTAAATGACACCTGTAGTTCGATGAGAATGGCTACTATGAGTTGCAACTTGCCCAAAATCAGGTATTTACTGACAAGATAGTACATTTTAGTCATATGTGAGGATGGATTTCAAACACCAGTGCAGCTCATCTAGCATCCAAACCCTGAGATAATCACTAAATCAAGGAAAATTATTACCTATGTGCTCAGACACTTCCACAATTAGAACATCATCTGAAAGTTCCTGTAAATGCATGAAGTGTAAAATTCAGGTTTCCACAAGAGGCTCAACTCTGATGTAAACACAAAGCCTTGGAGCACCTTTGGGTTTCTACCAGGGGCATTCCTGTGCATGCTTGCCCAGTGCCGCAGGAACACAGGACAGCAAGGAACGACCATTTACTACTTGGGCTCTCTAGAGGTCCTCCACGAGCTGTAAATGCCTTATCCGCAGGTCTGCAGGTTCCCTGCTGCTGAGCGGCGTCGGGACCTGCAGCTTGGGTTCTGTGAATACCTGACACCACCTCTCTCTGCTTTCACCCAAACAGCCGCTCACACTGCATTTACATCAGTGGCAGCTCTAGGAATATGGTGGCAGTGACTGTCACAGGCACGTCCCAAACTAGCAGTTGTCACTAATGCAGAAGAGTTAATAAAGCTTCAACAGTGAGAGGTGCTTTCTGGCCCTGCCGTGCATCTTCGTTTTTGGCAATGAGAGCACAAAGCAGCCTCTGCTTGTGTCAGCCCGAAAGCACCACTCATAGCCAGGGTGCCTGTGGAAATCACTGAATGCAGATTGTGATGCTACCTTACATCTGCTGAGGGAGGAAAAAAACCATGTTAAAACGGAAGTTTTACTGGATTAATTTCAGCAGGACTACTCGAGACTACATTTAGGAAAAACAAGGGGTAAAGTGTGCATTAGGGAAGTTGGTTGTCACAATGAAGACCGTTAAACAGAGTATGAGAAATGCCTGCAAGATATCATCAGATAACTGCACTTATTTTGTTATCAGCAGATGACAAATCCCTTTTCTGCCACTAAAACACAGTAACTAGAATAGTACCACGGTCATGCTGCAGCCATCTTTTCAACTTCCTTGGCTTTGTTGTAGATCTCTTTCCCTAAGTAGAAATGAATAATCATTATGAAAGCAGCTTCATTAACTTATGTCTGCTGTTTTAAAAAGGTCGTGTATCCAACAAGATGAGGAGAAAAAAAATGAAATGTGGGAAAGCAAGGCTTTATGTATATGGACATTCCTGAACAGTACTAATTTAAGGCAGCATTTTCCACTCTAATTCTCTGGAGTTCTAATTGAAGTTCCAACCTCAAAGCGCCCTTCCTTCCTCACTGGAGCACTTGCCTCTCTCCCAGCTGCAGGGCAGGAGTCCCACTGCAGACCTTTGAGAGCCCCTTCTGAGCTGCCATCAGAGCTCCTGCTCAGCAGTACAGCACCAAGTCCCCAGGAGTAAGGATATGGGATCTCCTCCCTGACATCTCCTTGAGAAACAGCCATCTTGGAGGAGCAATGAACACCTCCTTGGTCAGCTGGTGGCCTTTGCATCAGGCCCTGCTTGGTGGGTGGCGGGACAGACCTTGCTGGGCCTGTGTTTGCCAACACTGCTGATAATTGCAGGCTTGGCACCAGGGTAACCCAGCTGGATGGTGCTGTCAATTACCCTTATCCTCCATCTCACCTTCCCCACCTGCAGTGCATCACTGGCAATTAGCTGGGAGGTACCTGCAGGCAGGGACCAGCTCTCCCATGCACACAAGCCTGCACACCAGGGACCGTTTGTGCGTGTCACTGCAACACAAATGATAACCTTGGCTTCTGATTACTCTACAAAACACAGCCTCTGCTTAACAAATGTTAATGAAATCCTGTTTACCAGATGTCAAAGCATGTTCATACAAAGAGTTTGATTTTCTTTTTTCAAGCAGATAACTATCAGATTCTCACAGCTTTTTACTTTCAAGGGATACATCAACTATTTAATGGAGGACTTAAAGTGATAAAATAGTGCTCTAATAATAGAAACTGTTTCCAAATCTTGCTTCCTTTTCTGTTCTATTACTAATATATCCTCCACTGTTACACTACAAGATTCTAGTCATAGGAACAATTGCTACAAGGCAGTTCAGCATAGCCTAAAATGCCAAATGCCTTAGTGAACATGTCCACAAGGACTCAATTCTGCATTGCATCCTTACTACAACATTCCTCCAAGAGAGGAGACCAGTTCACCTGTGTTAACAGTTCTTCCCTCCCTGTTTGTGGATCTCCCCAAAATCACCACCACAGTACAAAAACAACTTCAGAAACAAAAGCCAGGATTGCTGTCACATCATTCATTCAAGATTTCTTCCCCTTTTCTTTGCCATCTGGTTAAGCTCCAGATCGATCAGGAAAATTAGCTGAGCTGTGTTTTTCCAAAGCTGTTGTATTGACAAGAGCACCAATGTATACTCAACTGAACCTGTAAGTATACAAGTGTCCACAAAATAAATACACCAAGTGTTGACTGCAGCATGCCAAAGCACAGTAATTCAGATGACAGCATTGATAGGTTGAAAGATTAGACCCCACAAATGCTCAAGTGCGTGAAGGCCATGTTTTATGTTGTCTTCAAGTTTTTCTACTTGGCTGGCCCACACTGCTGAGCTGCAGTATTCTGTGACAACAGATAATCCTGAGTTACCTACCCTCCACAAATACTGGGAAACCTCTTTTAACTGTCCCGCATACTCCGTTGCTACCTAAAAGCAACTCTGACAAAGAATTCTGATTCATTTTTTATTTGTGCTCTCATGAGAGCTCCACTTGCACTCAGAGTTAACCTCAAGGACACACCTCTCTTACCTAATCAGTGTACAAAGGAGCCAGAACCTCATTCTATACTCCTTTGAAGTTAATTATCCCTACTACTTCTAAGAACAAAACTTTAGTTTACTAGAAGTCTTTTGTTATCCTCAAGTATTTTGACTTGCTCAATTATTTCTGAATTACAGAATCCTAAAACATTCCAAGAAACAGATGCTAAGACAGAACCAGTTCTCCTCACAAAGAGCCATTTTTTTTCCATAGCACGGGGGCGTAGAATATTTGTGATGTTGACATTTGTGACTGGGTAAATACCAGAATGTATACTTTGTACCAGACAAGCCTACTCAGCAAGAACTCATACCTACCTGACTGTTCACAGGGAGCTGTAAAAGGAGCCATCCCATGTCAGAACTGAAAACTGAAATCAGGGCAGGGCAGCTGAATCCAGATCTTCATGAGTAACCTGAGTAATGGGGTTGTACAAGAGAGTTGTAAAAAATAACAGCAACATAGGACAATTAGAAGTGATTTTCCATTCATTACAGATGAGGATTTGGATTTTATGTAGGGATTTTAATGCCAGAAAAGAAAATGCTCTGAAACATTGGCTTACACATGTCAAGCATTTAAACAGTTCTGATAAACTGACTAATCAAAACTTTTACTCAAAAGCTTGTCCAGAAGTTATAAAAGGAAAACCCTAGTATTAGCAAAAATATAAATATTCCTTTTAGTCCAGAACTTATCCCATGCCTAAAACGGTATAATTATACCCACAGTCCCAGATAATCTGGGAGATGGCATCATCATGTATTAAAGGAACGCAAATTTGTTTCTTCGCTGTGAAATCAGTAAGGAGAGAAAGCAGCAAAGCTACTAAATGAACACAGTTTTTTTGTAACTCCAAAAGTCACATCTGAGGAGTGCCTGTGCATTTGTACCTAAGACAGAGTTGAACTTCAACCCAAATCCACAGATGCCTGAGGTTTCTGTTCAAGCCTATTCTTCGACACTGTGTAAACTGGCATACATTCAACAGTGGTACTGCAGATGAATATGATAGTCATACATTCCTCTTTCTGGAAATACAGGAAAAGGTATTCAAAATAAGCACTTAAATAAATGAAAAGGAAAACACTAGATAAAAACAACTTCCGCATGTTTGCAGGATGTTTCATTAACAGTTCAGGATCTAA
Organism: Haemorhous mexicanus; assembly: GCF_027477595.1. Classification (NCBI taxonomy): domain Eukaryota; kingdom Metazoa; phylum Chordata; class Aves; order Passeriformes; family Fringillidae; genus Haemorhous; species Haemorhous mexicanus. The sequence goes on from NC_082344.1 coordinate 2,917,567, forward strand.
TCTGCCATGGCCAGTGGTGGGTTCAGGAATGCCTATTGCCTGACATACAGCTGCAGGCCAGAACCTTTTCTCCTACATATAATGCTTTGGGATGGTTTCTCACCAATTCCATAACACTCATGTTACAATATCATGGATCATGTTGCTGCATTGGGTCCTTCTACCCTTGTCCCACATGCGCATAAATCAACCTTGATTCATGGGCGGACACAGAGTTGTCCCCATTCCCTCAGGCTGCTCCATGACACATGGTCTTCTGCTCTGACATCTGCAAACACCCAAGATGTTCTGATACCTCACCCGTGACTTGTTGGTCTGCATCACCTGAGCACACCCATGGAGCACGTACACATTTCTGGCACTTCCAGCAGCTTTCTCCCAAAAGGAAAAAACATCCAGGTTAAATGTATATTGGGAGGTCTCTTAGTCAATAACACTGAGAACATGAAACACACGGTAATTTGTTTTGGTGAGTAAACAACATTTTTGAGGCCTGTCATTCCTTTTCTATGACACCATTCAGATAAGAGAATCTGGGAGGGCTTGCAGATCCCGGATGCTGGACGTACACCCTGAGAGCATCCTGACTTGGTGTTGTCATCTGACATCATTTATTCTGTGCTGGGCAAAACAAACAGATGAACAGCTCCCCAGACAAGCAAGATAATGGAAGAAACAGCCCTTGGAGGCAAGTGTGAGATCTGGATGAGCTGGAACATGGGGGTTTGCCACAGAGCACCCCTGCGGACAAAGGCTGATACACCCTAACCTCTCTCAAGAGCCACTCAACACTGCAGGTTGCAGCCCATAAAAAAAGAAATTAAAAGATTGAGAGCAAGAGGGCTATTACACGATTTTAATTCTTATGTGGATGTCGATCATGGATTATGGCTGGGTTTGATTCAGCCACTCCCTACTTAAATCTTAAGGTATTGTTTGTCATTTGCACAAGTGTTTGCAGTAAAACTGACATCCCATCCAGGAGAGACAGCATGCCAAACTACAAACTGGGGCTCTACTGCAACCCACTCTTTGCTCTCATGTCAGCACACTTGGACTTATTTTCTTAATGTGCATTTTAATATGGGGCTTGCTATGAAAGCTGCATGGTTTTTTTTCATGAAGCAGCAGAACCAGCTGATGATCTTACTGACTGGTGAGCTAAGTGATACAAGATGCTAAAGGTCAGAACAAATACTTGATTTTCTTATTGTATTTGTTCCCATTGTAATTAGTTAAAGGGCAGCTGTCTCAGAACCCAAACCAAATCACTGCTAGCAAAGCCTTGGACCTTGCTTGAAAACAGAGGAGAGTATCAGAATATGAATGACAGAACAGAAAGCACAATTTGGCGTGACACTGCTGGGTCCTTGGAGCCATTAGTCAGAGTCCCTAAACAAATAATGAACATTAAGTACTTCTTTGTGCCCCCATTTCTTGTGGACTTTTAAGGCACAGGCAACCTCAGTCAAGGGACATGAATAAATTTGATAAGCAGGCTTATAAAAGAAAGAGGAGAGACACCACTGGCTCCATGTCACCCAGCCAGGGAAACAGCAAAGGTTATTTCCAGCAACTCAGGAACTGGGCAGCTGTAGGAACAAGCTGCCCTACCTCACCATCACGAGGTAGGCAGAGGCAGGTGTCCTATCCACTTGTTGAAGGACTGGATATGCACAGACTGCCAAGATTAAGATTTTCCCAGGGAAATAGACAGGAATATTGATCTCCTCCCCTTTGCCTCACCCCAACATTTACCCATTTCAGCTCCCTTGCTGTGCTTATCACTTGATTTATTAATTCTCTAATCTTTGAGGAGCAAATGGAATCTAATAAAAATCTTCATTAAATCAGTGGTTCAAAATATTCCACCCTGCTGACAGAAGAACACCTTATCACATTATGCAGACAACAAAGCAACACAGAAGGACTAAGAAAATCAAAACAAATCCTCAGATGACCATGTGGCCTACACACATTTTTTTGAGTTCATTTGCTCCACTCTGGACACTAGCAGAGAGCTGTTTTCCAGAACACCCCCTCATTTTTTTTGTATGGTGGAACTCAACAATTAGCTCAACTTCCACCATACTTAACATTTGTTTTAATAAGCAGAAGAAGCCTTTCACAAATGGTTACTACTGACTAGCATTGAGCTTCCCTTCTACAACTACAGCCAATTCTTTCTTTCTTTCTTCCTCTCTCTTACCCCTTTTTTATTTCCAAGTACAAACAAATGCCTTCGGCATACATGCTGCAATATGCAGCTGTTTCTGCCAACTGTAGCTACTAAAGGGCATTTTAAACTGCACCAGAGAACTCTGTCCAACACTTGCAACTTATGGATCACTAAGTCTGTCAAGATACCACAGAGTATACATGTTCATGGTCTTGAAGGGAACTACCAAGTACTGAAAAGAACAACATTCCCTTCATAAAAGCCAAAGGGCCTGATTATGCAAGCTGTCTCCAAAGCAGACATTGTGTACTCTTTGGAGTCTAAGGCAGCAGGGGAGGTCCACCTACATTCATATAAAAGCCCACTCCCACTGGCTGGGAGGGAATGTGTGTTGCTAGAACATTCTTCAGGCTTCTGAGAGTCAGCATCATCTGCAGCCTACTGCAATGAACTGCAGAAAAACGACAAGCATCTCAGTAGAAGCCTGTGTGTGTGTGTATGCACGCCTGAACCTGGAAATGCCAGTGTGCTCAGCCTGATGGTATTTGGTATTGCAGATCCTAGCCAGAGCTCCCAAAACATTCAGGAATTCAGGACCCATTTCTTTTTCCTAGGGATAGAATCACACATGGCATGGAAGCAGAAAGAGCAGAGAAAATAATTTCTGTACATCCACAGTCAGCTGGTTACAGTCTCAAATAGGTCATGGGAGCCTAAATTCAAAGACTGGAGTTTTCTGCAGAAATAGAAACCCGCCTCACAGCAAGAATAATTTCAACACCTTTCCCCAAAGATACTTCATTTGGTAATTATATTATTGAGAGTACTAACCAACTTCCAGAACTAGAACCACACGTGACTGTTTAGATGCTGTGGCAACCCTGCAAGCTCTGCAGCACCCAGCGTGCCGCGGGACCTCGGAGCTGTTTATACCGCGAACCCAGCACGGGCCACCCCTGTCATTTCACATTAAGTGCGAGCGCAGCTTCCTGCTCAAGGAAATGCTTTCTGCAGAAAGACGACACGAGCGCAATGTAAATGCCACGGAGTCCCGTCCTTTACACAATAAGCCTTCTCCAAAAGGGGTGCAAAGAGATAACACACAAAGAGAAAAGCAGTGATTGCTCCCGAGCATTCCATTTACATCCCAGCAGCAGCAGAGTGCTTAGGCTACCCCACGAGCACCCGATAACAAAACAAATCGTGCCGCTCCGTTCTGAGCGGGCACGGTCTCCTTGGCACTACGGCTGCTCAGTGACCCGTGCCGAGGAACACCCCTACAGCAAGAGTGATTCCAGCCGGCTTTTGTCACAAGCCCAGGCGCCCTCTCGGCACAGCAGCCCCGACTACTGCTGCAAATGACAGCGACTCATCTGCAGAGGGCATCAAGGCTATCAGCTCTTACGCGTTCGACTCCCCTGCTCACACTGGTTTTGGCTAAGCGTCACGGGGGGTGTGAATCACCGACCTGTCGCAATTGCCGAACACAGTTAATGAGCTGGGAAGAAAAAAACTTGCAACAAATCTCTGTGCTGCACGCAGCACCTTGTTCATGATCCGAGACAGCTCTGAAGGCTCAGACTGACGATATAATTACAGGATATAGAAATTTGCTCCATATTTTGCCTGGCCTAAGCACATGAATACAATTTAGCTGCAGCCTTGCCAACCGATCTTGAAGTGTTTATCCCTTACCCATGTTTTCTCACCTCCGTGCCGGTTTTGACGCACAAACTTACAACACACAAACTGCTGGAGTTTCACCATCATCAATTCCGGCACTCTACTTTACATTCCGTAAAAATCCCTGCAAACAGGACGTGCTGCAAGAAGGATTTCAAACTGAGCAATGAACAAGCTCCTCATGAACTACACTCTCCCTGTGAATGGCTTACAGCTGGAACAGGCCATATTCATATAAACCCATGGCTGCTATTCATATAAACCCATGGCTGCTATTTCTCTTAAATTTAAGTAGCTAACAAACTTGTTATTTTTTTTTTTTAATCAGTGCTTCTTAGAGCTGAACTAGCATCCCAAAATAATTAAAAATCAAGCAAATGACACACAAGGCTTAAGGAGAACACATTCAACTCATTTTCATACCACATACTCCTGCATTGTAGGGGCTTTTCATAATCTTTTCAGTGTACACAGTAGCTGAGAAACTAGCCCAATTCTTGTTGCAAAGCTGATGAGTTATCAATGACAAATTGATAAATGCCATACAAATGCCATAACTCCCATCCCCAAGACTGTACCATAGAGTGCTGAGAACTTGGATCACTACACAGGAACAGGGAGTGCTATCCTCAAGTCTTATCCCCACTCCAGGTTGGGAATCCATACAGACCTCCATCCTGGGGTGTCATTTCACAGCCCACATGACAGGCACAGGTCTGTGTGGAGGTGCATGACGCACAATTTCCTTGGCAAATTCTCTCACCATGACATCAATGAGGGCAGCAGCTGCAACTCCACAACAGGGTTTGATGGCAATCAGGTCTAAACACTCATGTGCTGCAGCACCAGCAACCACAAGGTTTGACTTCTCCCAGCCAGTGTTCAGACATGACTGGAATATCTGGCACACACAGCAGCAAGAGAAGCGTGGTAAGTGCGATATCCCGTGGTAAGTGACGTGCCATATCTCAATAAGCTCATGGCTCAATCAGGAGTGGTGTTCACCTAATATCGAATCAATCTGTGGCTTACAAAAATACCCAGCTACCACATCCCTAGCTGTGACATTCACACACCCAAACTCAGGCACATCAGCTTGGGTGCAGCATTACAAACAGAAGAATTGTCATCTGCCCGCCTGTCAACACCAAGCATTGGTTCATCTCCCCATTCACACATGCCCCCTCCAACGTGCATTACAATATTCCCTTGAACATTCCCAGTCGTGGGGAGAACTCCCTCTCTCGGTCACGGACAGCTGCTGTTCAGACCACGAGAGGCAGCACACTCGGGTGGTTCTGCATTGCTAAGGGCAGGCCAGCAGCCCAGGTGCCGCGTTCTCTCCGCTCTCAAGGGGCAGACTGTGGCAGTGCTCGACTGCCCTGCCTGCCATCGGTGGCTCGGCAAGAGCTCTTGTGTTTCCAAGATCTCCCTTGCTGATACACAAGGGGCGGTCACAGATTTGTATAATGAATTCCAGCAAGTACAACGGGATACAAGTGTGTAACAGAGCACCATGGAGGGTGGTAATACAGGGACACAAAAGGGCCTGTAGAGACACATACTGCTCAGAAGAACAATTCCAATTCTTTTGGTAGCTAAAAAGAAATAAAATTAAATAGTGTATATATGTTTCCAGGTGATGACTGCATAAAGCCAACACTGTCAGTGCCAATGCAAAGATGTGCCCTGCACTACCTTTATCCACCACTCCACTATTCAGATTTCATTCTCGTGTCCTTGGAAGCATCTTGCAGGATTTTCTCGCATTTGCCCAAGTCATTATACCATTTTCAGTCTTGTTTTTAACAAAATTGTCTTTAATTCAAAGGCAACCAAAGTAACTCAAGAAGTCTTATTCCCTACACTCTAACTTCTCACCAGATAAGCAAAGCTGGAAACTCAGTTTTCCAAGCTAAGTGCACACTTAAGTTGTGGATGTGGCTAGTTCTGAAGTATTTCCTAGTTTTTATCGTCTGAGTCTACTGGACAAAATCCTTGCTCTAATTTTCAATTCTTCCTCTCCCCTCTTGTCATTCATGTGTCAAGAGCAAAGGTGCAATATATAACCTCCCAAATGCTGTATAAAATCTCTTACAAGACCACCACACTACTTTTGTGTCTTATACATTGACACAAACATAAATCTCAAAAAAAAAAAAGACCTCCCCTTGTAGTATTTCAGTGGTAAACTTCAGCCACAGTTAAAAACACCCAACTTCATTCATACTTGGAATTTCTAACATTCCCACTTGATTATTCCTGCAAGTTTTGCCTGGTGAAACCACAGTGGGATACAATTGCTGTGCTTAGAAGGCAAGTGTCTGGAGAATGCTAACTTCAAGGAGATGGCTTTCTGTTCAGTGTACCAACTTTGGAACACAAAGTCCCCAGGCAGTTAATACAGGCAAATCTTAAACCTTGTATATTCAGGAACTGGACTCGTTATTGGATTAGTTGGGATTTGGAACATCACAGCACACAGGCCTGTAGGGAACAGCACCAGAGCTGCAGACAGTGCAGCAGCACCAAGAACAATCATTAAGTGTTACCCATTATATGCTGTGACACACCCTACAGAGAAGATTTTCCTTAGTTAAACCTTGTGCAATAAAACCCTCTCTCAGAAGCAGTGACAAATCCCTGTGACAGGCTCACTCCATAATTGCCTTCTTGTTTCTCCATTTGGAAGAGAAATCTTTTGGCACTAGTTTCCTGATCATAATTGTGCCAATTTATCAGCAAGAAAAGGAACAACACTGATATTAACAGGGAAATATCACAGCCCTTCAAGTTCTTGCAGCTTTTTTTTTCCCCGATCAACTCCTTCATTTTTCTTGGAATCACTTTCCTCAGGATACTAATGAAACAGCAGAACAGAGCAAACAAGTATTTCTGCCACAAACTAGTTAAAGGAATGTTTTACAAAGCCAAAGATGAATTACAGAGCAGCAAAGTTCATTTTGTTCCCTTGTATGCATAAGGCACAGCAGAGTCTTCATTTACAGGCAGAAACTGATTCCAGGGGATCTCTGTTCCAGAAACAATCAGTGCCACAATCACCTCTGCCTATCAGGGGATCCAATTGCAGGAAAGGGTTTCTGAGTGACTGCAGTCCTAGGTGTGGTGAGCACAGCACCCAGTCCTGGCAGACTTTAGCATTCACACTCTCCAAGTGTCTGCTTGGGCACACTTACATCTACATGGCAAAAATCTGTCAAGTTAGACATATAAATATTTTTATTTTTTCATTAAACTATTCCACTCTTAAACACCAAATTCATGCCTTCCAGAATAGAGGTAGTAAAGCTTGACTGATTGCCAACATTTTATACTTGCACTTTGGCAAAGAAGGGCATTTTTACTGATCCCTCTTTTCAAGTGGCCTTCACATCATATCCAAAATCAAGTCATTACAACTCCAAAAAAGCATGGAAAAAATACCTATTCAAGCTCAAGACAGAAAATACTCTAAAATGCTCTAAGACAGGATTTTAGAACACAAAAAAGCAGTTATAACAACAGATGGCCCCATCACTTTCTTCTGTAATTAATACTTATAAATTATACATGTTTGTGATAACATTATTCAGGACAAAAAGATTTTTCATGCACTTAGAGCATTTTTCTTGCTACACAAAACACCTGCACCATCTTTGATAAAGAACTACAGAGTTTACTTAAACATAGCTTAAGAGAACAATTTTAGGAAAAAAATATTTTGAAAACCAACTCGTGCTGAACAGTATTAATCAGCATCAGAGAGAAAACACAACAGAACAGTTTTCAACAACCAAGCACGGGGAAGGCAAAAAGACAGTAAAAACGTTTAATGTTTGACTGATACTGAACTGAAAAGGAGCTTAAGTTACAGCATTCACCTAAGTGATCAAGCAGCCTTCCTGGCACAAGCCCAAGGCCAAGGCAGAAGCACCTGACAAGGAGCTGGAAAGGCTTTGCCTCTCCTCATTAAGGACTCACATTTCCTGTTCTACTGAAAGCAGCACCCCGAAGTGCATTCCTCAGTGCAGATGTTAGAGATAGGAGTTGGCACTGCTTTGGTGAACATCCCTAAAAATATAAACCTAACTGACACATTAAAATACGAGGAAAGAATTGCAAGTTGCAGAAGTTATTTCGGGAAATAAACTGCCAAGCACCAGAGAACACTGCCCAGTGACAGGACAGAATGGCAGGGCATGGAGGAGACCCATACAGGTCACAGGTTTGCACTGGGTGTAACAACACAGGCGCCAATAACCAGACATGTCATGTTTGATTTCAGACCAAATGCACCAAAGTCATCAAGAACTCTAAAATACCCTTAAACACACTTTTGTTTCATTGCTCCTTAACAAATTAAAGGCACATTCCTCATTCCCTAAAAAGCCACCACCCTGACTCTCACCCACTTTACCTAACATAATTTCACAGATAATTTCTTGCATTTCTCCTGCTTGTGCATTTCTAACAATACCTGATGTATCTTGTCATCAGGTTCTTTTTCTCTAAAACTCTGATTGTGGTAGTGTGGATTTGAAAAAAAAAAAGTTCATCAGAACGCAAGTTCTTTGATAACTTCCTCCTGAAAGATTTTTAAATCCACTTGTGTTCCTACATAACCATAGCAGTACCACTGCACCTCTGCTCTCCAGAGGCAAGCTGTAGCTCATGAGCTAGTTGGCATGCCTGAGAGCAGTCCACATCCACAGCACAAGTGCTCCTGGAATCCAATGATCAGACATCATTCTATGATGTAAGAAATGCTCACACAAAACGTCTGACATACCCATGAATTGTACAGCCAAGTGCCTATGGAAGTGCCTCTAACTCTTGTTCCCATCTCCTTTCAATTTCTTTATAAGCAAACCCATCAGCCTTTTTATATTTATGCTCCCCTGCTGCTTTGGGATCATCCTGACTAGGTAACATCTGTCCTGAGAAGGGAGCAGCAGGCATTTTACCTACCTACCAAAGCTAATCCTCTTCTCATGTTCTTGCCATTTTGTAATGAAAACACTTCCTGAGTTGGCTGCTCTCACTGGGGCCCTGCCGGTTCTGTCCCAGGCATCGAGGACTCTCCATACGCAGGAGTGTCCAAGGTAGGGCCCAACAGACCAAAGGGAGGGGTCCCCGAGCTGTTTCCAATGGCAAGTGAGTGAGAACTCTTCTGTCAGCCATGGCAGAGGTCAGTCACCAGGTTAGGAGCATCCTCACCATCACTGTGGTTACCACTTACTCTGTGGTTGCCACTTACCCTTCTCACTGCAACACTCAGAACAGGTTCTAGAGGCTCACACCTTCAAATTTTTTTTCCTGCTCTGCCAAATCAAATACATCAGTCATCTTTAAACCCTACAGCTCCTTTCATTCTCCAAGCTGAATTTTGTCCTTCCCCTGTTGGCTTCTTAAAGCTTTGTCCCAATACTTGCATTATGACAACAACAGAAACCAAAGGTCATATGATACATGTGCCTAATGCATTTACCAGGGCAAAAGTGCACTAGGAAACCTACTCTAGTACACAATTTGATCTTGAACCAAATGTTGATCATCTTAATGAAAAGTTAACCCCAGTAGGAGCAAAGGAACCAGCCAGGAGAGCTGAACTAGTTCACCCCATAGTTATGTCATGAGATGGAGTTACCCCATTTCTACTCCACTGACTCACACTACAGAAATTCCAAAAAGGACAGCCTTTCTTGAAAATTACTCTGCCAACAGAGCCAGTAAGTTACCATCATCTTGATTCTTCTGTTTTCCTATTACTTGGTATCAAAATGTCCATAATGTGGCAGCACCAATCCTAACAGCTGCAAGTTCAAACCTGCTTTTTGTCTGCACTCACAGCTGGAAAAAAACCTTCACCTGTGCCAAATATCTTTTGCAAGCCAGACAAAATGCAAGACACAACCATGGAAGTTTGGTATTACTAGAGACATCTCTTATTGTGCCTCACTGAAGAAATAAAAAATAAAAAAATCCAACCAATAGAGCCACATAAGCCACTCTGGTCCCTGTGACAGAGACTTAGAGCTCTGTAAAAATCACTGAAGGGGTGCACAGCAATGTGTAGATATGTAGCAAAAGAAATGTCTCAAGGCAGTGCAATAAAATAAAGGGGGGAACTTCAAGGTAACCTTAAAAGCTCATCAAGAATTTAAAAAAAAAAAAATTGCATTACATAGCTCCTGAACTCAGACACAGCCTAAACTTAACCTCTGCCCATTAAAGCAAATGTAGTTTTTGGCTGGGCAATTGAAAATGTGTTACCCTAAGAGAGCAGAACAGCAGCAATAAATACCAGCATCTCATGTGTTCCATTGGCTCATTTCATGATAGAAACTAGGCTTCCAACATACACATCACATTCACAACTTGGTGCCCATTAGCAACGTAATACAGCCCAAGTATAAAGCAATAATTTTATCTCAGTTCACAATTCCCTCTGTCTCTCATGGATACATATGAGAAAGAAGGATGGATGTACTACAGCAATAGGCACTTCAGTAACTCATAGCTTGCATGACTGATGCCTAAATAACAAATAACACTCCTGTACTCCTTGCATCAACTCCACTGCCTCAAACCTGATTGACAGACTGAATCCCATTAGGAAAAGAGCAGGAAACAGACTGTCATAGGGGGGAAAAAAAAGCTACCCAGTGCCACAAAGCTGTGCTAGTGCTCACATCAGAGGGAACACAGTAATTCCACTAGAATGGGACACATCCAACTACTTCAAAATGTCTAGGTAAATACTATCAACATACAAGTTGACATTAATTGCAGTATCCTATATATTCCACAATTTTTAGTGCATTAAAGGAATGCAAAGAAAGGAGTTATAAGAAAAGAACTCTTTTAGTAGATGAGTTGCACTGTTTTTAACAACTAACAAGAAAATGCTTGGTGTAGGGGAGCAGCACAAGAAATTCATCTGTCTGCAGGGTTAGGTACACACCTCACTGATCTACAGTGCTGCATTCCCCACTTCCCACCTCAGCAGAGCTCCTTTTCCCGTTTATAACAAGCAACAAACTGGTAAACCCCATTTGAGACAAACTCAAATGTTTCTTAAGGCATTGATTTCAAAAGCACAGAGATGACACAAGCACACAACAATGTCATTGCTACCTCTCTCTCAGCAATACCCACATGGTAGGAACTGCTACAGTGCTTGCTCACCGCAGCTTCCTGAGAGACAGATGACAGTAATTCACAAAGGAAGTTGCATCCACTTCTGCTCCACTGTAATGCACATTCATTGCCTGTCACTCAGGAATTGCCCAAACAACATGCTTACCTGTCACACTTGCACTCTGTGATCCTAAAGAAGCACCACATGGCAGTGTTACCTCTCACAGTACAGCAAAACTTGAATCCCAGAACTGCTTTCACCTGTAACAAAGTGCTTCCACGAAATAATTTGTTAGCTTCTGTCTCTTTTTCCCTGTATTTAAGTTCACATTTGTAACATGCGATTTGCAGCAGGTTACAAATGAAAAGGCTTGCAATCAAACTCCTCTGAAAAACAGCTGTAGGTGAAAGTCAACGCATGGGCTCAGACCAGAAAGGGATTTAAGAGGATCAGCTTCTGAGTTGTAAGCTGTCATGCTTTTTTTTGCCGTGATGAATGACATCTGAACTGGATGAGTATTGCTGCAGTTGCCATAGGGAAAGGACCTGCTCCCCACCAAGCAGAGCATACAACGCAAACAACAGTGCAGCCATGCCAATAAAAAAGAAGGTAAGTTTGAAAGGGAAAAGGAAAAAATAAAAGAAAACAAAGCTGTATCATTTTATGTTCAACCTGTTTCTCTCCTTTAGTGGAGGGCATGGATCTCTGTGCTGTTTTAATGCTCAGCTACCGTTTTCCAAAAGCACTTGAATGAATGCTGAAGGACAAAGGTGCCGTTCTGGAAGATGCAGCTTTTTGCAGCGCGGTAGCCCTGAGATGTTGATTCTGTTGATTCAGTGTCTCTTCAGCTCAGATGAGTGATAGGAGATCCATCTGTCAGCAACTCTGTGACTTCATCTGTACTGCCAAAGCCAGGAGGGAGGTCAGCAGCATCTGAGTGGAACCCATGGACAGCCCACATCCTCGCTACTGAGGGTACAACCAGAACAGGACACACTACTAAAGGAACTAAAAAACTCTCATTTCAAATCCATAGGCTGAAATCCACTTCCACGTGTTAAATTGTGCTTTTGAAGGAAAACTAGAGGCTGACTTCCAGCTTCTTTATTGTTTAGATGACCCAGATTGTTTTTTTCAACACATTTGCTCAACTGAGCTATGAACTGGTGTTTGGGGAACAAGAATTATGCAGAGCATTAAGACTTGATTATGAGACACCTCCTTTCATTTCAGAATTCAGTGAAGTCCCACAATATTAAGAAAAACTGATCATGAAGATCAAAGGAGAAGGGAAGGCAATTAACAGATTGTTTCTTTTGAAGAGGGATAAGTGCCAGTTTCCCAGCTTTTGTTGATAAGAACAAGCAACAGCCATATTTTAAGGGGCTCTTAGGAAACCTCTGCAAATCACAGGGACATCAGTTTGAGGCTTGTGAAAAAATTCTGCATACTTAAAAAATCTGAATTTGGGGGAAATACTTGCCTATTACAGAGAGGCAAAAAACTCAATATTCCAATGAACAGATATAATGCAAAAACATCAAAGAAGGGACAGTGCAGTCTGCACAGAGTAAAATTGGAAGGCTGACACCAAAGAAAGGACACAGTAGGCATTGACTGCTACTTTTCACTGAAAGCCAAGAAAACCTAATCTAGTCAATCCTATACCCAGCCCATCTTGCTTGCAGTACACATAAACACGTTTGATATTGAAGGCTCTACTTATGACTGAAAATGCATTTTGGCCATGAGACAAGGAGAGCTTACCTGATTTACACATCCTTTAAAAGAGCAAAAGCTCTCCAGTTGTCACTGGAAAAGAAAAGAGCTGCAAAGGCATGTAATGACTAAACACAGGTATTACAGAGTGATAAACCAGGACAAGGTGCACAACCAGAAACAGCTGATAAAATAAGTCCTGTTTGGGACATCAAACACCAAGTTGTGGCCAAAGGTATTGGTGGTAAAGCACACCAACACATGACTGGGTACCCCATAAGGAAGTCTCCTGGGGGCAGGTGCAGGAAAACCCAGCTAAAAGGTAACAGGGCAGCTGTAGCTTGTGCTGTCTCTGCACTCTCTCCTCAGCAGCATCAGATGAACGACACTACAGCCAGGAGGAAATCTTGGCTGAGTTTTCGGCTATACTCAAAGGATTTAAAAACATACTCAACCAACCTAAAATACAGCTGATTATGTAAGACAATGTGCAACCTGAAGCAGAAATGCAACTACCCCATACTAGCTAAAAGCTCTGTCTTCAAACATATGGACAGAAATGAAGTTCCTAGTTACCCTTTTGAGTTTTGTCTCCAAGAAGAAACTTGTGGATATACTGGGTTGAAAAATAATAAGAAAATAGGTGAATTCATTATGCAGGAAAGGAAAAGGCAACGTGGAATACAAAGCTGAAGCTGGCATTTTCTATCTCAGGCACTGGAAAACATCACACATCAGAGAAGAGTTTTGGATTTCAGTAAACATAGACCTATGTAACAGAAAAGCAGATAATAGAATTTATGATACTATGTGGGTTAGAGAAGAGCACTAACTTCTGAAAAATGTTGTCAACACAAAGCTAGAGTTAATAGACTTCAGCTCCTAACTTTCAAAGAAACAAATTCACCTATAACTACAGCTCAAAAAAAGCAGCTCACAAGGGCTGTGGGAGATGCACTGCAAGGGTTTCATCCAGGGCTTCTCAAAAAGGATCCCTAACAAACAGTCAAAAACATCCAAATCACACATCCCAAAAAATCAACTAGCTACCCAACACAAGAACTCACTCCAAAAATCCTCAAACCTACAAAACCAGTCCAATTTCAGCCATTGCTCTTTTGTCCATGAAGTTGTTAATCAGGGCATAGTCCTTCCTTATTTCTTTGCATAGACTTGAAATGACCCCTGAAGAAAGGCAGCTTTTCCATCAGGTCACCAGGGCAGAGCAGCTTGTGCTGTGACACAACAAAAAGCACTGCTGCATCCACTAGGATGACAGGTCAGCACTGTGCTCCCAGGTTATCTGTGTAATGCAAAGAGCAGCACCAACACCAAACCAGGGGCTCATACAACAGCATAACTAATGAGGGGCAGGTGAGGTGCCAGGGCCAGGTTTTTTGACTTTGACTTGTGAGAATCAAAAAGGAAAAAAAGAGAGAGGATGTTTATTTTGATGGCTTGACCTTAGGAATGGCCAGCAGCCTTTGCAGCAAGACAATTACATGCAAGGCTAGAAAAGGGCCCAGTCATTGATGTCTGAGACTGATTCTGACTACTTGAGTGGCTTCAAAGATCACAGCCTTCAATCCGCTGTTCTCTTCACTCCCACTCTTCTCCCAAACTGTCACAGTTCTGCCAAAAACAGAGGTAAAAAAACCACACATTTTTTGTTTCATACAACAACTCACACAGGCTCAGGTTGGGGAAACTATCCTGTCAGAACAAAAAAAAAAAAAAAAATCACATAACTTGTTCCCAGCAGTGCTCCTCCTCTCTTTCCACGCAATAACTGTGGAAAGCATGCAGGGACATAAATCAAGGACTGTTCCAACTTGGCACAGCAGATTCACAACACAAGCACAGCATCCCATAGCACTGAAAGGAAACAGCTGATGTTCCAGAGAGTTTGAACATTAAATACATGATCTGTATCATGTTTCACTCAACTCCACCAAAACACCTCAACCACATTACTCGTAACCATGAACAACATCTGCATTTTGTTGCTTTGAAATGCAGGTGTTGTTCATGTTCTTTGAAAATGCACCTAAAATAGCCAGTTTATGGAAAAGACATAAGGTCTCCAACTCCTGGCCTATTCTAGGTGAAGTACATTTGACAGGAAAAATCCAAATAAACATATTGATGGACAACTGGCCAACATGCAGCTGTCAATCCAGCCTTAGTTCAGGTGTTACCTTCTCATCACAAATGAGTTCAGAGCAACTTTAGGTTGGGAGGCCCACACTAGGACTGCCCAGATATGAAAGCTACAATACTTAATAAAAAATTTAGCACCCCACTTATGTCCTAGGGCCCACACACCTACAGGATCCATATAATTTGCATCAGTTGCTGAAAGTGGTCTTTTCAGTTCAGGTATCTGGTTTAAGGATCAGTAGACAATTAACAATTGATGAGCAGCTCAAATAGCTCACTTGATATCTCTGTCTCTGAGCACGCTCCCACACTGTCAGTGTCTCAGTTCACTCTCTCAGCTACACTGAACAATAACTCCAAATCAAAACAGAGGCAGCTGCACTAACAATGTCAATACGAAAACTGCTTCAGCTATGCCTTAAAAAACACAATCAAATAAATCAGCATTTATTGGCTACATTTCCATTAACCTTGAAGCCTTAACACATCCTCTTATAAACAAGTTATTAGCAGTAGATGGTGTTCTGCAATGCTTGTGAATTGCTGCTTAACTGCATTTTAATAATTGAGAATGGAAAATTTTGTCACTGTGTACTAGAACCTTGTCAGGATGAAATGCTGGGGAGCCAAAATTTGCTTGAGTTTGGTGTTTTATTTTGGAATGAGACAGAACTCTGGCCCATTAGTTTCTTCTAATTGAATTATTTAAACTATCTAATAGGCCCTTTAATTTTTTAAAGGCAACGCACAAGGTAAGCAACTTGTTAAAAAAAGGCCAAGTCAGTTGCCACAGAAATGATGTCAGGGACAAATCCAAAGGCAATGTGTGCATCCAGAGTCACAGCTCAGGAAACAGCAGACTGCAGTGTGCCAAGCAGCTTGGAGGCCATGGCATCTCCTGCATACACCTCTTCCCTCCTCCACAGGAGAATCAGTGTGTCTCACTTACTAAAAGGATGCAGCTTTGTGGAACCTCAGGATCATGTTTCTAGAGGAGAGGTTCAGAATCAGCTCTCCCAATGGACAGTGGTAAAGCACATGAACTGCCCCTGCTGTATAATTTTCATCTCTTTACCCATCATCACTTAAAATTAAAATGCAAATAGTATAGATGTCAGTGATCAAAAAGAAAAGAATTGAAAAACACAACCTGCTCTGACAACTAAAATTCCTCTCAACACTTTGCATCTCCCATTTGTTTTCCCTTCTGCAAGCCACAGACATTTTCCCTATGAGTCTTCCTATTTGATAAGGCAAGAGTCATTCCTTTTAGGAAATAAATTTTGGAATAAGAAACGCTTGAATTAACCAGGCCTTACTGACCTTCCTTCATGAATAAACAATGAGCTTATCCAGAACTGTGAGAGAAATGCATTCCATAAAATGAATGTGTTTCTTTGTTGTCAGACAAAAAAAAAAAACAACAAAAAAAAACCAGCACAGAACCAAAGCATTTTGTTCTAGGCTACTTGCACTTAGCATAGGTTTTAAATCCTGAACTTCTGGAGGAAGAAATTAACCCTGGCACACAAAGGAGCCTCCACACTCATCACACAGGAGTCTCAAAAACGACACTGAAATTGACTACATGGAGCCAATTTGCCTTGCTGGAACTCCTGACAAGGTGTGGATTTAACTAAAATAGGAGTACACTTATTTTTCCTCTCCTAGCTTTGGACATATTCAAGAAAGCTCATAGCCTCTTGCCTTTTTTTCCCCACCTGAAGTAAAGAGGGAAGGCATTAAAACAAAATAATACAATTATACTCATGGTTTAGGACCTTGGACACAAGCAATGCAAAACCCAGCAAAAACAAAACACCAGAGCGTTTAGGCTGCTTCTGTCATTAATAGGTTTTATGATACCTCTTAATGTAAATGAAGTTGCTTATTAATTCTGTGTTCTCCTCTAGAGTACTCAGAAAAAATTGCTGAAACTAACTTCTCACACAACTGCAAAAAAATTTATTCGGTGAAGATTTCTCTTTCAAAATAAAACTGTGGTAGAGAGAGGCACTACCTTCCCTGAAATAAAAAAAAGTTCAGCAAAAGGTGCTTTTCATGAAGCAGTGAAACAAGGAGTTCTCAGCTCTACCTCTATCAGGTCCCATGGCTACCAACCAGCTGTGATTCATGGAGCAACACTGACTTCCAGTGTGGATTTAGTCCCAAAAGACACTAGAAGGCCCACCCCAAGGAAATCCAGCAGGATATGCATGAACATACCCCAGAGCTAGTCAATGGTACTGTTTCCATAGCCTTACCCTCTGCCTCCATGCTTGACATAGATTTTCGGGAGTCCTTTTTGGGGAAGCGTAGTTGGGGGGAGGCAGGAGGAGGATCAAAGAGATATTATCCTGTTCTACCAGCACCTCCTGTTAGTCAGATGTTCCCATCATCATCTAAGGAGCAGAAACCAAAATCCCAGCCTATACTTAGCGCTTGAATCACAAGCATCACTCAAATGATTAGACAGAGAGAACTGCATCAGGCAATATCAGGATGGACCAGCTTCTTGCAGAATTCATCTCCTATTTAATTCATATTATTCAGAGCTTGACACATTTTTACTCCTAATAAAGTAGTACTGCTGACAGGCCACGCTTCATGAAACTCTTCTTCCATAATTACATGGTTGTGATAAATACAACGGGGAAAGAAGACCAACTGATTTTGTATCAGTCATTTTAAATGTATTCATAAGCAGTGCTGTAAAAAATAGATTCCGCAAGTTCCAGGGACTAAGTACATCATTCTATACATAACAGTTCTTCAGCTAATAAGCTATTTCTGGACTATGCTGGTCCCAGTTAAAACAGGCATAAAAGGCATAAAAGGACAATCTACTGAGATATGATTGATTAGAAATCTGTTTTCAAATCAGAGTAGAACGACAGACAGCATGTGTGCCAGAAAAGCCACACACCAGAAAGCCTCTCTCACGCATCCCTCCCCCCCCCATAAATAACAGCAAATGTAATCCCCAGTTTCTATGGGGACAAACATGCAGCTTTGCTTTCCCACTTATATCTGCAGGTTTCCTGTGCCAGGGCCATCCGCTACACAAGTTTCTTTTTAAGACTCCAATTTCCTCTTGACTAATCATGAACCATGAAGAACAATTCTTGGCCACTGACCATTTTTCAGTGCACAGTTAAAAACAGCGCTGGGAAATCATCATGAGCTGTGGTTACAGCTGAGAACATTCACCTCCCCATCACACAGGGCCATCTATCAGCAACAGGCTGAGACTCTGGCTGGGAATTCCAGGCTGATGCGGAGCACTCCAAAGCTGGGTTCAGTGCCTGCTTAGGGTATAATGGCATTGTTGCCACAAGACACTTGCACAATTTTAACTGTTGCTATGGCCTGTACACAATTAGTAAGATCTATTATCTTGGATTGAATATGAGACAGAAGAACACAAGTGGGCTTCCATTACAGCTCAAGTAACTAATCAATTCAAGAAGTAAATGTTGCATAATTTTATCTATGGTTGTCTGTTTTTAAATGTGTGACGCCCAGCAGATTCTGTTTTTCCTTACAGAAATAGCAGCTTTCCATTTTCATTCCCATCTTAGTTTCCTTTCAGAACATACAGACCATGTTCTATATGATGTATTGTTATCTCTAATATTTGGTGTACACAGACAGAGAAGCACTTGTGTATAGAATATTACCAACACAGCCCCTTTGGAATGACAGTCATTTTCCTATCCAAGAGGCAAAAGCAGTAAAATGACAAGCTGTTATTTTTAACTACAATGCTAACTCCCATTCCTTAGCAGCCTCTATTCCATCTGAGTTAGGCTGGAACAGACTGGATATTGAAACTGTAACTAAAACATGTTTGCTGTGGAGCACTAACACTGCAGCAAGTTCTTCGGACCTCCTTTCTTGCACTGCCAGAGCAGAAAGCAGACAATACAGAGCAACACTTTGTGTCAGCAGGTCAGACTTTGTGTTTAACAGCAGAAAAACCTGAGGAGATGCCACTTGTTCACAGTTTCACAGTCACATAACTTTCAGTTGAACATCCCCATCAGGACTGAGTTATAGAAACAATACCTGCACAGGAGCAGACAGCAGTACTAGCTCTGGAATGACCACATATTTTTAGGAAATAATAACTGTATCTGCTATTACTGCAATGATAACATTAATAAGATGCAAGCCTATGAAACATGCTACGGAAAAAAGATAAACCAAACAGCTAGTAAAAAGAAGCAAATTTTTTTAACATTTACATTGATCAAGTACTTTGTATACTAACAACTTGATCATATTGCCTCAAGCCTTCAAGCTTTCTAAATAGAACTAAGCATGCTTATTCTTCAAATAACATTTTGCTGAAAAATGAAATTAAGACAAACATCATAACTTTGCTTCTTTTGAAACTGATTAGTTCTTTAGTAAAAAAGTAGTTATTGCACTCATTAGCATTTTCAGACACTGCCAGAACCCAGATACTGCTTTGCTAAGATGGAAAAACACACTTGTGAAGAAATGCTTCTATTTTAGGGTTCCAGTTCTACTTAATAGTGTAATACTGGCTACTTCATTACAGGAATGACAACTTCCATTTAATTGTTACCTTGCGACATACTAAGTCCTTAATACCCCATAATTGCTGAAATCATTAATTGCAATTATGTCAGTGATTGTTGCTGATAGAGACAAATCACGCATTAATCGTGATCTTGACCTATCCCAAGAACCTCACACTGCACACCGTGGCAAAGCCCGTAATTAAAAGAGAAAATCCAACTGCAGCAAGGCAGCCCAGAAGCTGGATAGAACAGCTCGAGGTCCTTACAGTCACAGAACGGTTTGGATTGGAAGGGACCTTTAAAGATCATCTCATTCCAAGCCCCTGTTGTGCGCAGGGACATTTTTCACTAGATCAGGCTGCCCCAAGCCCGATCCAACGTGGCCTTGAACACTTCCAGGGATGGAGCATTGACAGCTTCTCTAGGCACCCTGTCTCGTCGCCTTCATAATACAAAGTTCTCCTTCATACCCCACCTAAAACTATCCTCTTCAGTTTAAAACCATTGTTCTTCCTCCCCATTCCTACAGCCAGCCTCTTTCTGCTCTGGAAGCACTGATACACACTCCCCAAGGAAGAAGGCAATTTTCTATGCAAACAGCTTTTCTGAAAACTAATAAGTTGCCCAATGGCTATTAATACAGACAGTACAGAAAAGCTTGCATACACATCATAACTCCTTGGAAGAAGAAGCCCAACTACACCAAATAGTGCTGTGAGACCTTGAGGAGTGACCTCGAGGCTGCTGCAATGCTGTGAGCAATTGTGCTACTCAGGCTGTTCAAATTAGGCTCTTCTTGCTGTGACAGCAGTTCCCAGTGCATGCCTGACTGAGCTTTCAGAAGGGATGTATTTGTTGTTTCAGTGTGGACCCTTTGGAAACAACCAGGGCTTCCAAATCCAAAATGCATCATTTTTTCACTATTCTGCACATTGTCACTGGTGCTTGGAACCAGAGGGCAGCTGTACCTATAATTCCCTAGTAACTGGACCTACACTGGTTTTATACTAAGTCTGCAATACTAAGAAAAACTTCTGGACCATAAATCAAGGACCACAGCTCAGAAGTTGACCAACTCACAACAGATAAAATAAGGCATTTTTTAGTATTTCTGTCTGGGATCAGACAGCAATTTCTCACATATGATCTTTAATATATTCCACAGAAAGCTCTTCCCTCTTTATTTCCCCCAAGTAATCAGTAACAAAAGACAGTACCACACACACAGGGTGTACATTCTGTGATGCAATCACCTAGATCTGTCGTGTTCCTCAGGCCACTCTTCCAAACAAGAGCTAACACCTGCCTCCCCTTGTACCAACACAAGGAACATCTGTATATGGGACAGTGACCTCTGCCACTATGAACTAAATTCTGGTTGGAGATTGAGGTTCCCCAAAACTTAACATGCTAGACACCTGTGACCATAGAAAAAGAACATAACACTTCTGGACAATTATTTTGCCATTCAGAAACCTGTTCTGGATGAACACAGAAATAATTAGGCTGATCAATAAAACTGCAAGTCTAGTACAGATTACAGACTCAGAGCTGCCATACAGAAAATCAGGTATTTTGGCTTTTAACTCAGATTAATCTCTGCTAATAACTGTAAAGTGTACAATAAATTACTCATTAAAATGAAATCTTACATCTTAGGTGTCATAACATCTCTACTCTATTTCTAAGAACTAACATTGCTGGGAATGCAAACACCCCAAACTCAGCAAGGAAAAAAAAAAACCAAAAACAACATTAAACAAATTCGAAAGAGTTTAGTTTTGTCACAATGAGTCACCTTTAAGCTTATCTTCCCTCTTTCTTACCCTTACACATGACCTCCCAAAAACACCCAACCCAATTCCCCAAACCCCAAGAAACAAGATGACAATTACATCTATGCAGCTCAAAACAGACAAAATGCCTTCCTATAGCTGTACAGCCCACCTGCCTGAAGCACTGCATCACTAAAACTCATCACTCTCTGCCCTGTGGTTATAACCTTGATTTCTTTCCCCATCATTATAAAAATTGGCTGCAATTAAGCTAAACATATGGCTTCCCCTGTGGAATCCAACTCCCTTTTAGGACGGGGCTGTCTTTGATCGGGCGATAGCAGGGGTGCGGCAGCAGCGCCTCCAAGCATCTCTAGAGTCTCGTGCCCGTTTCTCCCTGGATGTTGAACTCCCTGGGCAGCTCAGAGGCAGGCCCTCGGCACCCCGCTTGCCCGGGGCTAGCAGCGTGGCCGCAGCTGGCGCCGGCAGCTCAGGCGGATGCGGGAACTCCCCAGGCTGCAGTTTCCGTGCCCTGGAGCCCCGGATAACACAGACAGCAGAATGTATTACAAGCCCCATTGGCTAGCGGCTAAGAAATGAAGCTGTTTTTTTTCTCAGCCTCACTTTCTGCACTGTTGTACCTTTGCAATCAGCCTTGCCTTGTCTCTGACAGCAAGCGCATGACAGCACTCAGATAGTGACAGGGAAAGGAAAGCTTCATACCACAATATTCTGACAGTTTTAAAAGCAGCTTGTGGTCCCAGGAGGGGTCACCACGGTTTTAACAACGGGTCCTATTCACAGGAAATAAACCCAAATCTGATAGTTCTCC
This sequence comes from Haemorhous mexicanus, assembly GCF_027477595.1. NCBI lineage: Eukaryota > Metazoa > Chordata > Aves > Passeriformes > Fringillidae > Haemorhous > Haemorhous mexicanus. The sequence goes on from NC_082344.1 coordinate 2,939,606, forward strand.
AAGGACAGGTAAAGACAGGACTTGATTGTCACCCCCGCCTAATTTCTTATTGAATTTTGCATCTGTTTCCCACAAAACAATGCCTAAAAGGGGTATTTGCCAAGAGTTTGGGACTCTCAGGGAGCCATTAGCACCTCCTTGGCCACTGTGGGACTTGGGTAGAGGGAATACGAATATACTTGCCAACAGCAATCGCAGACAAGGAAATTACTTCTATTGCACAAACAGTACTTTCTGTTTGCACGGGGAAAAGATGCAAAGTGGAGGTACATGATTCAGAAGAATCCCATGTTTAAGTGGAGTTTCTTCTACTAGATATGACTGCCCTGCTCATCAGAACCATCTTATAAACATCTTTTCAGGACCACATCAAAGGACAACAAGTTTATATTATTGGTAGTTACAGGTCTAACAGCAAAACCGTTCAAGCCAAGAACACCTTAAACTTTTCTGCTTAACTATACTGAAATCTAAGACAATCTAATTTACTTCATAGCAAAGCAAGAGCACAGGAAGGCTCTGTGCCACTAACTTGGGCAATGGCAAAACTTGTAACAATGTGTTTGGATCTAACATCACCTTTTTATTACCAATACCTACATTCCCATCTTTAAAGCAGATATTGAGATAGCATTATTGCAGGTAACTCCCAGAGCTAGACCTGAAAAGTACAGTTTAAGAATAAAATGCAAGAGATAAGAGAACATCCCCTAGGGACTTACACTGCTGTGTAGTGGCAACACCCATCAAAGTCCAGTTTATGAATAGCTAAGTTCAGGTTATACCTTGCAAGTTTGATTTACTTCCCTCCAACAGCTCTAAATCCTGGGCAGGGAAGGAAACACTAATACTTACAGAGAGAGCTTTAAAGCCTTGCTGAAGTGAACAAAATTAGTTTTCTCTCTTTTTTCTGGAAGGAGGAACAGAGCTTTCCCAATAGTCAAGATGACTATTGAATGATCAGATATCAGAAGTTGTGAATATTAAGTGCCCTTTGACAGCCAAATTGTCCGAAAACGTGAGAAAGTTCAGCATCTTTTTATTCTAAGCTACATTTTGGTCATTTTTAAATTTGATTTTTTTAACCTTTGGGACAACTCCTCATCACATCTAGCTATATTCCCAGGTTGGTATTTTTATTTCCAAATTACTATCCCCAAGCCTGTTACTCTTTTAAGACGTATGTGGGCATGCTACCAAACTTTTTCCTGAACATCTGTAATATTTGAATTACAAGGAGACAATCATAAAGACCTCCTATAAGAAATCAATTTGCTGGAGAGAAATAAATGCTTTCTTATTTTCAAACTCACCTGTCAAATATTTTGAAACTCAACAGTCATTCTGTTACAAAAGTGATTTTACTGATTTTTCCTTCAGTGGATCCAGAGTATTTGAGACTACAATACTGAAATCTCTATCTATAGAGGAAAAGAAAACCTTAATATCAACATTCTTAGAAGCATCTCCATACCACAAAGTTAACAACAAGATTTAATGCAAGGCCAGAAACACAGACCTGTGAAAATCACACAGCATAGGCCTAAAGAAACCAAAATCTTCAAGATGATTTAACACCTTTCCCTCTGATGATTTGCTGCTAAAACCAGTGCTTCAACTATGTCTAGACCAAACGTGTTTGTGGTCTTGTGGGCACTGAACACCAGTCAACTAAAATCAGGTAAGCTGCCACTAAATATCCTGAAAGAAGGGGAACTCAGTGTGATAAGGAAAATAGATTAACAAGTCCTAATACATTATGATCCCAGTTTGGCTGTTATAAACTGTCGTGACAAACATGATTTCCCCATAGCATAGCTAACAGGTCACCACTACCAAAGCAGCCAGTGGTTTAAGTTGCTTGGCTCTCACCATCATCATTTACTTCAATTTGCACTGGAACCCTCCCGGCAAGCTCAGAAACAAGGAGAAACTAACAATTTCTAGTACTTGATCTTGGTTTTAATTGTTCATCCTCCCACTGTGTCTTTCCAACTGAACAAATTTTGAGGAAGCTGCTAAATATCTCCTCTGTATTTATATTCCTTTGGAAATCTTCAGGGCTGCTACTTCACAACTGTTCCACAGAAAAACTTTATTAGATCAGCTGACTGACTTCCCACTAATCATTTCTAAAGGTCAAAAAACCAGAAAAGAACCCCCTGTTTTTCCATGATATCTGGATGACATAGTGCTATATAGATTAAATCACCATCAGTTTGGGATCTGGGCAAGTACGCAGCACTCCCTGTAAACAGTGTGCAAATAAAGTTCTTGGACTTCCCAAATTCGTAACATGTAACAGAAATCTACCACATAAGAAGCAATATGGAATGAAATCATGAAGCCAGGCACCTAAGGCAGCACTACCACAGTACTCAGAAAATAGCTGCCCTAAGAAAAACTAAACAGTAGTCTCCATTAGCTACAAACAGCATGACTAAATAGCCCATTCTGGGGGGTTTCTGATCAGAGCAACAATATCTATTCCCCATTATTTTGCCCAATTAATACATATTTCCTATGTTCACAAACACACTTAAGGTTGTAGTCTTTATGTAAAAACCTGGCCCTTGGCAAGCACAAACTCCACAGACTGCTCTGTAGACACATAGCTAGGGTAAATACAAGTTTTTCAGAGTCCTGCTTAGGAGAAGCAGCGCTGGGAAAATGGCAAGTGGCCTTTTAATGGCTCATGGGACTGGTTAATGAGTGACATTAAAACACATCTGTTGTTTGGAAAACCTTGAGCATTGCTATTTCCCTGTATCTAGTAAGGAATGCAGCGTTCAACAACATAATGAAGTCAGGGACCAGACAGATACAACAAAAGCCTTTCAAACTAATCTAAAATATCGCATGGAATAGAAAAATATAAATCAGTCTAACACGGATGGGATTTTAGATTTTGGTTGCACATTGCATTATTCAACTCTTACCATTATTCTTCATGGGCCTAAACACTGCATAGAACTTACAGCAGCAAGAAGAACAGCTTGGAATTTCCACAAGTTAAGGAAAAGCTTGCAGATGTCCAGACAGAAGTTCCTTGGATTCCCCTGACATCAGCCCTCTTCACCCAAAAGAATTTCATTTTGTGTCTGATAAGCATCATTAGAAGTGCTTTACCATAAATATACAACGTAACTGGGTGACAGATTGACAGAAGTGAGCCAGCTTAACCAGACATTGCAAACCCTAGTACCATTTTAGCTATGGGTAATGGTTAGGTCACAACTTTCTACACTAGTGTATCAATTTAGTAGAGCTACGGCAGAGAGTCAGAGCTCCAACCTTCAAAGCATAACTGATTTGGTCCTCTGATGCCCCTGTTCATGAATCATTAACATCATCACAAGCTGAGGTTGGAAGAAAACTCCTGAAGTTATGCTCTGATGCCTTTGGAAGGTACCTGCTGCTGTCCCAGGCTTGCTCTCAGATCTGGCTGTGACTTAGTGGTTGCCGTGCCTCTCTGGCCAACCCCCACGGGTGCTCGATCACGCTCACCGCAAAAAATGTTTCCTGATGTTCAGAGGAAAACTCCCCTGTTTCATTTTGTGCCCAGTGGCTCTGGTTCTGGCACCAGGCAGCAAAGGCAGCCAAGTTGTGTCTCCTCTGTACCCTCCCTCCAGCTATTTATCCACTGATGAGATGCCCTGGAGCCTTCGCTTCTGAGCTGAAGAACTACAGTGCTCCCAGCCGTTCCCTGCAGACAGGATGGTGCTTCTCCTTGAACACCTTCCCACCCTTGGCTGCACACTCTCCAGTATCTCCATGTCTCTCCTGTGCTGAGGAGCCCACATTATCCAACACATGGTCCCACCAGTGCTTAACACCTTGGAAAAATTGCTACAAGGTCAGGAACAGCTCTGCACAGGAAGTGTGTAAAACTATTTCAACTTCTCTTAAAGCAGGCCAGCACACAGAAGGTTTCCTGATACTAAAGACTACCATTGTCTGACTTGGCTTTAACATTTTCAGCCACATTCCTGACCCAGATTTTAAATTAGGGAAAAAACCCCTATCCTTAACATTCCAGTTAAGCAGCAAAAGTCCAAGATGTAATATTTTAACACCAAGTTGCTTTCCAATAAAATAGTTCCAAAAATGCCCTGGATTCTTAGCTTTGGCCACCTTATATTTAAACAAATGGAGGTAATTTAGCACTGAAAACATGAAGTTACTGCATATTTAGAATAAATTTCCTGATGTTGAAAGCAGCCCTCCAAAATGTCTGTTCCATAAAGTTGACATGGCCCTTTATTATCTGGGGATCTCTTGCTGTCGCACACTGACAAGAATAATTACGCAATACACAGATGATGATACAATCTCTACTTTTGGCATTTGTCCCCTCAGTAACTTTTCCAAATGACACCACAAAGTTGATAGCCCTCCTTCCCAACCCTACTAAGGAGAACATCTGAAATTAGTCATTATCTTTTATGCCTCAACAATGGCTGGAAAATTTTAGGGAAGAAATAGGTGGGTTGATGTTAAATTCCAATGCAGTAAATTGGGACAGTAAAAGATCAAGCAATCTGAATGAGTCACAAAAATTTGGCAATGGAAGAAATTAGAACTTGATTTCCTGAGTTATGACCTGGAGCCTTTTGAACTTGAGCTACAACCTTGTTGATTTTACCATTTGTATTCCAAAGGCAACATACATAGAAGGACACAGCAGTCAGCAATTGGAATTACAACAATAATGTAGCTTCTAGCAGAAATACATTTATGCTTTGCTAAGCTATGATTACGCTGCAGCAGCACTTGAGGCTTCTCTTCTAAATCCTCACAATGCTTTGGCACACAGACAAATGGCTTCCAGAGCATACCTGTGCATGCCATGGTCCAAACACAGGCACACACCGATGACTCTTGCCCTGATGCTGCTGGAGCTGGGCTATGAACGCAGCAGAGATGCCAATCTCTGCACTGACATCTCCACACCCGTCTGGGGCAGAACCAGCCCAGCCACTGTGGCCACACTGGCACTCACTGCCAAGGCAACTGCCAGCCTATGACACAACCCAGCAGTTTTGCCCAAGAGGAGGCATATCAAGCGTGAAGATGAAGAGAACTGTGTTGAGCACCCTTCTGTTAGCATACCATAAATAAAGGAAACAAATATTTGTCCAGAGTTTCCCTGGCAGACTGGGTGACACTTACTGAAAAGTCAGAGCAACATCTGTGGTACCCAGTGCCTGATGTCCTGGAACACGGGTTGTACAGGCAATCTGAACGCCCAGCATGGCTCACAGGAGCTTGTTGCTGTAGTATTCCTTACACAGTGTCACATCTCAGCCCTTGCCTACCCCTGCAGAGTCAGAGATATTTAAAACAATGGATTATGGCAGGAAGTTTGCCTCTCTGCCAGACCAGAGTTAAGCCCACATTTAACCCTTACTGAGGTCCTTGCAGGATCTCACAAAAACGTCACCGTCAATTTTAGGATTCTGTGTTTAAATTCTCATCCTGATTTAACTCACCAGTGTTTCAGGATGAAGGGGAACAAAAAAGATTGAACACCTGGGTCCAGATGATCTTCTTAAATATACATATATTGTCTGATTCTTACACACATATTTATAATTTGTAACTAACAGAGGACTTATAAACAAGTTAAAATGGAAGCAGTAGCAAGATGGATTGAGTTGGAAGAATAAACAGACCAAGGAAAAAGCAAGTGGCACAGACATACCTTACCTCATAATACAGTGATATCTTTATTACCACAGAGCATAAAAAAAAGACAAATCACATAGGAATTGAGAACCCCCATGGATAGTTCTTCACACATGTCACAGCATTCCCCTTAAGGAAAACCAGAAGAGATGAAGACATTTTTCTTGTTTACACCGGGATATTATCAACAACTCTGGCTGGAAAGATCATGAAAAGAAAAGTTCTGCTTTTCTTTAGTACATCTAAAAACATGTGAGAGCATCACATACTAAAGAGAACAATCATGGACCACAGCTTACCTGAAGAATTACATGGTGGAAACTCTTGCACTAATAAATCCATTGTAGAGTTCTGTTCCTAAGATTTCAGTAAGAAGCAAAGCGCATTTCCCAAAAACCAAACCAACTTATACTGCCCCAAATCCCTTGGTCGACCCTAATAAAATGCCCAAGTTAATTTTTATGTTCTCCCTAAGTGCCATGAACTTGTAAGGCAGTGTCTCAGAGCTAATGGGATCTTTGGAGAAAGATACGCAGATCCACGTTCCAAAAGCTGTGCCAAGCAAAGGTTTTCACAATAAATTGAGGCACTAATTCCGTAGCTGTGGTGATCCAAGAGAGGTCAGGCTCACAGGGACAGGTAGTCTTGTTAGGCAAACCCCTGGGCACACAGTCACAGAAAACTCAGCGAGAGGTCACCTTGGTGAACTCAAAGCAACAGACTGAAAAACACCAGAATAAGATGACTGAGCATCCAAAAATTTCTTGCCTAATGTGAACCCTAGTAATGGACCCACATGTGAGCTCTGCCCTGTACATAAACATCAGCATGTCCCATCAGCATCATAATAAAACTACAGACTCCTCTATGGAGATGCTCTGGAAGCTGGAAAATGAAACCCTTTGCATACAATGACACACGTGCAAGATATCATCTATCTGATGAGGCTTTAGGGTACAAAACCTGAGACTGCTTCAGGAGCCCACAATGCAGAAATGATACTTTACTTACCCATTAGCTTCTCATGGCACAAACACTGCTTTCTTGCTGCTCACATAGGTTTTCAGTGCATTACATGACAGACAGCTCCAAGTTATTTCTGGAAATTCACTCATTTCTGAATAGAAATGCACAGATATATTGGATGACTGTGCTTTGAAATATCAATATATGCACTTTTTATGTCAGTCTGAACACAGCCACCACTACAACCACATTTGTGAAGCCCTTTGCCAATAAACCCACTGTTTTAAAAGCTATCAGCTCACACAGTCAGATCAGGGGACAGTCAAGACTTCTGCTAGCCCAGCTACATTACAGTGGAACAGAAATCAGGGGCATGTGTCACATCTTCCCTCCCAAAAGGAGATGAGCAGCAGCATGGAAAGAAAATTTGACAGCCATTACACAGAATAGTCTAAGAAAGGACAAGAAAAAACCCCAAAATACCAATACAAGAATGCATGGGAAATAGACTTATTCATCAACTGCAATACCATAGCACAGATGTTAGTGAGAAACTGAAAATTCCACCACACAGATGAAATTCAACTCAGACTAAATAAGAAATAAAAAAAAATTAATTGATTGACTTGGAAAGAAGCACAACCAAAAACAGCAGCAGGGATTACTTCACCTTATTGGCATAAAAGGCCTTAAAAAAAAAAATCACTTGTTTTATTTAGTCTTTAACCTGGCCAGAATCAGCAAGTAAATCAAGTGTTGGCTAGAACAAATAATTCCACATTGCAAAGCAACTTTTTTCTGCTATCTTGGGTGGTTTTTTTGGTTTTTTTTTCCTCTGTTTGTTCTGGGGTTTTTTGTTTAATTGTTGGAGGGTTTTTTGGTGTAGTTGATTTTATTTTTTTTGGGTGGTGTTTGGGTTTGTTGGTTTGTGGGTTGTTGGGTTTTTTGTTTCTGTTTTTAATATTTGGGATTGGGTTTTTTTTTTTTTTTTGTTTAGAGTTTTTGTGTGTGTGTGGTATACCAAGAGCAGAATACCAGCAGAACACCAGTAGCGGTCCTTGGTTTTCAGGGCTAACCTGCACTGCTCCAGGCCCCAAATGCTCTCAGACTTGACCAGGTAAACATAACCTGTCTACAGCAGGAAGTCGCAGGCATCAACTGTACCTTCCCATCTCATGCAGTTGGCATCTAAATCAATTCCTTTTCTCACACATAATTTGACATTGCATCACTACATGACCCTTTCCTTAATGCAAATTGAATCCCATCATACCTCCCAAATCACAGCATTCATTTCTTTCTAGCTGTGTCACTATTTACAAAATGCTTTATCTACCAGAATGTTGCAATTTCAGAAGAGAAGCCGGTAACTTCTATTTTGGCAAGGTTCACATACTTAAATTTCACTTACCTCACCAACATTCTGGGTGTGAAGCATTTCCGCAATTTGCCTGCTGTCCTTGCTGGTTTAGTCTGTAGATTTTCTCCTCCTGTGTTTCCTTCAGGGCATATACTGTCACAATATGGAATAAAATAGGATGTAATTTATGTTGCTAATGCCATGCATTAAGTGGGGGTACTTCTATGCACTGCATACACACAAAAGTACTTCTGTTTCACCTTCATTATCAGTCTATAGTCATTCCCTCTATAGTCAAAACACTTGGTCCCTCTTGCTTATTAAGTGCATCTTTGAAGCTAAGCTGTCTGTTTAAAAACCATCTCAGCTCTGCTGTAACCACAAGCTTCATAGGGAAGCACAACTCTGACAAGCAGCATTTTTTCTTTCATTTCTGATGGTTGACTTTACCAGAAACCTCATATCAGTTGGTTGAAAACTGAATGAAGTTAGGCCAAAAAAAATTAAAGACATAATTGTCATTTTGGTAGTTCTCTGTCATCTTCATTGGCCAAAAACCACAGGACTTCAAATCCCTTTCTATTTAAAGGTGCTCAAACTCAGATTCTGCTCTCCAAATGCTCAAACAAGCAGCTTGTATCACTCTACAGGACAAGTCTTTTATGATGGATCTGTCAAGATGCCACCTTACATATTGACATATTTACCAGGCATCAGTAAACACATTTTCCTTGATACTATTAAGGAATTTGAAAGATGCCTCTGCTTCTCTATAATATGGGGACACTAAAAAGGGCAGGCAGTGTTAATCTGGCAGGGAGAGAGAAATTTTCCAAGAGAGATTTCCCCATTATTAGTCACACAGCATTTGATTCAGGCAAGACAGCAAGGTGTGACACCATCTGCCCATCACTGTGGTTGTCAATGGTAATGAAATTCACTTGTTGATGAACATTTCTTCTGTTTTCTAGAATGAAACATTACTCACTTTACAGTGCTCCTTGTACTTGTGTTTTGTTCAGTGACCAGAACAAATAAGTTATTGGCACAATGATATCCATCCCGTTAAACCCAGGCTGTCATATGGACACAACACAGCAACTACTGCCAGCCCTGTCACCAATGTGTGCAAGTCATTTCACAAATTCTTTAATGACTTGTCCTGACTTCTCAATGGACTCCTCACACAGCACTGTGGTATTCACTGACTTCACACTCAGATTCTCCATGACTTCCTTCAGTTCCTTACTTTGCAGCTCCCAGTCACTTGCACACCTGTATCCCATGGTGCTAGCTTGCTCTGCAATAAGTGGCAAAAGCTGTCTCCGTCTCTCTGCAGCTGCCTTCCTTGTCCTTGTTTCGTGTCCTGCTTAAGTGTGCACTCCTTGTTCCTTGAATGCCACCCTTCTTGCTGCACAGAGGGCAATATCCTTAGATCTTACTATCTGGCTGTATCCGAAACACACATAAACCCCTTGGGGAAAAGCCCTGAACAGTTGGCAGAAAGGAACTCTCCTCCACAGACCCATCCCTCCTGCAGACCCATCTCTGCCTCTAGAGCAGACCACAGCTCAGCACCACCCATCTCTCTAAGACAGCAACCATCTTTTATACTTATCATTGATCTCTCCTTGGAGAGCAATCCATTTGGCTAAAGTTCCTGTCAATAAATTTTTTTTAAAGGCACCACAAAGGTGGGGGGGATGCAGCCAAATCTTTTCCAAAAGTGAACTAGGCTGGAAGGCAATCTGGAGAAATGCTCTTGAGCCTTATTTTTAGCAAAGGCCAAACAAGAGACAGGTTTACCCCAGCAAGAAGCAACATAACCTATTCCTTAAGGAGCTTGTACCACTAGATGGTGCTTTCAAGAGAACCAAACAAGTCAAGTCAAAGCAGCAGACTAGGTCAACGCACCAGAACCGAGAGAAAAAAGCACAACAAATCAAACTATAAACATAGCCTCATGTTATTAAAGTTGTGTTCTAGGCCACACTGTGGTTCCCCGGCAGAGAAAGGAAGCCTTAACACACCCTGTCATCACAACAGGGACATGACGAGCAATGACTTGGTAATAAATATTCTGAGCTCCCAACTGCTTCCAGCAGAGGATACCAGGGCATGGAGAGAAGAAAATAGACTCGAGCACCCTCTGGGCAAGCAGATGTCATTTTCAGAAAAGAGATGAATTACACTCAAAGTGACCTGAAGCCATCTCACTTACCACCTGTCACAGTCCCTCCAAGCATAAGACTGGATCACTGGGCTCAGTGATCTGGGAAAAAGAGGAAAAAAGTTGGTGTTTGTCCTTATGGATAAGCATGAATTGAGAACTTCTCGTTATTTCTACCATTCAGAAGCTCATTAAACAAACCATAAGAAAAGTCTGGCATCTTTCTTGCTAATCATGTTTTAAAACACATGTAACATTGCTGTACAGATACACAGCTCAGCCAGCTGGAAGCTTCAAGATGTTTTGTTTTGTCTCATGCTCCAAGCAGGTAATGAATAGAACATGGCACAGAACAAATATATACATTTTAATTTCAGTCTTTGCACTGTTTTATTGTTTGTTTAGGCCAGCCCCACTGAGACTCCTTGCACTATACGCCCCTGGTTGCATTCCATTGGAAACAAAGGCATATTTGAGGGAAGTACCTCTCACAAAGAGGTATTGATGAACCAGAAATCAGAGTCCGGACAAATAACCATTTTTCTATAAACACAGCTCTATTGTTTCAGCTGTTCTTCTCCAAGGGAATAAATATTTCATTATTCAAAGCAGTGGCTGAAAAAGCAGAACAACTCCTCCCCTTCAACCAATAATCTTCCCCTCTCCACTCCAGAAAACCCAAACTCTGTGATATCCATGATGCCGCCTTTGCAGTATTTGTATTCATTTTTTCCCTCATCCACAAACACATTACTGTGATATTAAAAAGAGAAAGCCCAAGCCAATTAAGGCAGTAATGTCTGCCATCCCTTGCCCACCACACAACAATTCCAACTTGCTCTTTGCATCCGCACCATCTATATTTAACTCTTGGTTTTGCTACTACCAATGCCTTCATTTTCATTAATACTATCTTTTTTATGGCTTTACTCCATCTGTCAAGCTGCCTCTTCCGCATTGAGTTCCTTCCCAAGTATGTTCTCGGTCATCTCACAGATACAAAACCAAAGGGAAGAACCAAATCTGTCTTCCCTCCAGCCCTCACAGACTTCCAGATCTAATCCCTATCAGGAACACTTTCTTTCTGGGAATCACTGTTTCTGATCCACACAAACCCCACAGCACCAGAGTTACAGAACAAGCCAAGATTTCAGTAGGTGTGGAAGGACATCGCCATACTCTCACACAAAATGCCCACTTTGGGAAGATGGAAGGAACGCAGGTGAATTAGATTCTCTAGTGTCCTGTCTCTCAAGAGAGCTGAGGGGAGAACTCATTACTGTCCTCAGCTCTCCAGTGGGACTGGGTAAAGGAACAGCAAGGTTTTTTGGGAAGTGTTCAGTGATAGCATGAAAGGCAGTGGACACAATGGCCAAGAAGAGCTGCCTAGATACTTGAAAAAACCAACAGAGTCATCAAACACCGAAAGAGGCTGCCCAGACAGGCTGTGGAAACTTGATACCCCAATGTTCCAGACTGAAGCAGCCAGGGCCTAAGCATCCAAAACTAATATGAACAATTCCTGCCAGGGGTGAGATTAGGCCTCCAGACATAGCTTCCAAACTGGATTATTTTAGGATTGCTACGCTCAAGGATACCTGTAGCTGCAGTACCTGTAGCCAGTAACCATCTCCAAAACTGTGCTCCCAAACTTCTGCAAGGGCAACATGGAGCAGCAGACTTCTACAGAAGGAAGATTGATTAAGGCTCCCAAATATTCAAATCTACCTATGACAGATCTGTAATGGATTTTAGTACATTACTCTATTCACAGCACACAAAACCAAAAAACTAAGTCTCAGTCAATGATCACATAGAAAAAAATATCTAAACATTCCCCCCCCAACCACAACAAAAGGAAAAAAATACATTTAACTGCAAACCCATCAAGCTTTACCATGCCTTATCGATAAAAGAACCAACCCTCAAAACTGCTGGTAAAACAACAGCATAAGGGGAGAGGTTAATCACGAAATGGCAGATTTTTACTTCTCTACACATACACTTTGATCAGCTGCAGTTCAGTCACTACAGTTAGAGAAATAGGAAAGTGGGACAAAGGGAAGGGTAACAGTTCACTGCTCCAAACATTTCCATGCTCTAGCATACGTTTAACACACTCTTGATATGAAATAAGATACAGGTTCCCTTGGCCAATTATTCCATGTTCCTAGGAGGGATTTAACATGGATGTACTCAGCAAGAGACAATAGCTTCAATTAAATCACTGAGGTCCTGCTGAGGAAGATCACTGATACAAGGAGACAAACACAGGAAATACATCATTATGTGATGATATCAGCCCCGGGCTGCAGGGAGATGGAAGAGCTCTGTACTGGGAAAGTCACAAGTCGGGGCCAACGCATCTGTCTGCAATTACATTACTCCTAGCCAATTTTGGTGTACCTGGCACACCATAAGCAGAGATGGGGTTACAGAAATACCTACAGATACAAGACACAAGCTAGGTAGCTCCATTTCCACACAACTATCTGAGAATGTAGTAATGAAAAAACAAAGCAATGAAAATAAACAGTGGATTAACAGAAGGCAAATTTCCCCACAAGAGAAAAGAAGATTGCTAGAAAATAAATGCAGCCAAATATTGATTTGACAAGGAGAGAACAGATTTTCTATGATACAAAATACTAGTTTCTTTCTTCTGCACTTGTTTAAAACTGACTTCCTAGAGCCTGTATAAATCATGTTGCTGATATTCTGTACAAAGTTGCTACTTGCTTAAAGATATTCCCCTTGTTCTATTTAATACTGTTACTTGAAGGCAGCCTTCAACATTACATGATTCAGAATTACATCAAAATTGTTAAATGCACTAAAAGTTCAAGAGTTAGTACATAAGAAAGTCATGAAGAACTTAGACAAATATACATATAATGACTCATTTAAGACCTTTGACTTGAAAGAAACAAGTATGTCATCAAGGCTACGACATGGCACACCAAGAGATTTCTAATGACTACATATATAATTAAAAATTTCTTTTTAGCTTGTTGGCGCTCTAATTTATTAAGGCTATTCTTTTCCCTAGTTTTGGGAGGAATAGAAATGGGTTCCTGACATTCTTAGAATTGTCTTTCCAACCCTTCTCTTGATATTGAGCTCATCTTCTAAATAAAAGGGAAGAAGAAAGGCTACACTGGGAACTAAATTAACAAGAGCAGTCTGGAGAGAAAATGACTTGCAATTTGTTCTCTCTTCCAAAGCCGATCGCCTGCCCTAAATGATTCATTCTGCTCTTCAGGCCTCCAAGCTCTCTGGTTGCCTTAAGCACAAGGACAGCATGAAATAATTGAAACCAACAACACTGTAGGAAATGGTACTGGGCACACTCTTTAAAAACAGATAAACCAGTAAGAAATGGTAAGGCCACGAAAGGGACAATGTAAAATGACCCAGCAGGTATTCTAAAAGGTGTATCTATAAAAACAAGACAACTTCAGCTGCAAAAAGCTGTGGTCTCATAAACAGACTTTGATGGTGGGATTGCACAGTAGGGGTACATTACTTAGAGCAGAAGGGACACCTAAGTAAAAAAGGCTTCCACAGCATTTAGAAAACAGCTTGTCAGAATGCTTTTATTATTAGGGCTACTTAAAAAGCACAGAAGAGGGAAAATTATTTGTAAGGCACACAGAAATGCATAAAGATCCAAGTCTATTACTGTAAAGATCAAAAACAAAACCACAACAAGTTCCTGGGAAGCCTGCTTCTCCACCTGGAGCACAAAGAGGTCCTCTGATACTGGGTGCAGTGGTTTCAATATGACAGTCTCAGTATCATAAATGCTTGCAAAATGAAACACAGACACGCAAGTGACGAACTTGTTTGGAAGATGTGGCATGAGGATGTGGTGGTGGCTACCCAAACATTGGGAAATAACTTCTTGGCATGTGGTAGGTGTATAGAGTGACTTTGGCACGCTTCCCCATCACCCCCAACAGCAGAGCTACAACAAGATGAACCAGCACTTCTGGTGAGCACCCGCAGCTGCAGTATCCCAAGTTCAGTATCCCAAGCTCCTGGCTTCCCAAGGCACTGCAGAGCTGAGACATGCTTGTGGCAACTGGAATGCCATATTCTCTCCCCTCTCTGGACTCACATGAGGGGCCACACGTGATCCCCACAGCAGGTTGCACTCACCAGACTTGGGCTGTTCTGCTTCTTAGCCATTGCTGGAAGTCACTGTCCCCGACCCCTCCCAGCTTTGTATGTAAGCTTACATCTATCAGTCACTTGGCACTAGAGCTTCAACTCAGCATCTCTCCCCTGCTCCCAAACATCCCAAAAAGAAGGTTGGAGAGCCCTTTTTTGGTTCTTAATCTCTCACTTCTCCTAGATATCTAACCAGCAATTCAGGGTTGAAAGGGACCTCCTGGGCTGGGACTATTAACTCACATAGAACCCATCCCTACAATGGGCTTTCACAGACCCATCAAATCCATCCTAAAATCAGACAAGATTTCTGACAAAGGAACTGGTACAACAGCTTAGGGTCATGATTAGTTTACCAAGGAGAACTTATAACGAGCTGAGGAGACAGAACACATCCAATGAAGGAATGGCATGATGTCTTTTTGGCAGACTCTTAATACTGTTTAACAAATATTTTCGGACTGCTTTTTAGTGTCATATTTTCCTAAAAAGACTCCAAAATGCCAAGGCCAGTAGGGCTTGACAGCAGGAAGAAGAAAAAGAAAAAAGAAAACAGAAGGAAAAAGAAAAGGAGCCAATTGCATAAGACACAAAGGAAATGCAGAACTTCATTTAAAGAGTTCCATAACTCATCTTTTGTCAAGCTTTCACCATGCTACAGCCAAGGCTATGAAGACTGACTTAGAATAATTAATGAAACAGAAAAACAAACATGCACACACCATACCACACCCCATCACCTGTGTCACTATGGGATTACCAAGCAGATCTCAGTTGATTTAACTATTTCCTTGAAGCCCTATTGAGGTGCTGCCTTCTCACTCTGTTCCTTACTGCCCAGAGGGGCTTAGGAGAGCAAACAAGATGCACAGAGCTTTGGTATTCGGTGTTTTCTTAACAGGTGTGGCAAGAACTCTTTTACCAATGAGAAATGGTTCAAGAACCAAATACAATACACTAGTGCTGGAGCAATACATTTATTTGCTTTACTGTTTTCTTTTCCACTTTCAGTCAAACAGCAGCACCTTTCAATAGAGTATCCAGGCACTATTAATTATTTTACTTACTGTACACAAACTAACCTTTTTTGCCTTACACAGGAAAGACACACAAACCCTAGCTTATTACCATAGATAATTTAAACTAGAACCACAGATGTCAAACTAAGCAGTGTTTCCTGAAGACACTCACAAGGAAGTGTAGAAACAAACACAATCCAACACATCTTGTTGGATTGGCTTACTCCCTCTGCAGCCAGGTTTTGAATCTGTACCTGTTCAAAAAAGTACATAATGTCAGCAGCAGTCTGAAAAAAACCTCTTGCAAAAGCTAGGTATAAAATCAGCACTAGGTCCAAGCTAGGGTATTATAGCAACTTTGTTTGCCTTGTGAAATAAAACTACTGTAGTAGCCTCTGGTAATTACTTCTTCCTGCCTAATGAATTAGAACAAGGAACTCTCACCAGGTAACAGACTTGGAACACCTTCCAGTATTTTAAGCTGAAAAAAGGCTACCACCAATACCTGTTTCATGTTGTTTTCCTCACCTCTAAAGGGATGAAGTCCTAATACCTCTCTTTGAAGGATGATGAGGAGAGCTGATCGTGGTGTTATTTGCTAAGACAAAAACCCGTAAAAAAGCAAACTACATGTGCAAACATTTTTAACTGCAACTAAGAGGACACCACTTTCACATGCAAGGTTTTTACATATTTAATGACTCATCTTATGAAATTGAATTTAAAACAACTTTCACTAAAGTGTGAACAGAAACTTAAATCTTTCCATTTTTATATTCCTTTATAAAAGCACACTCAGGAATATGTTACCACACAATTCAAGAAGTGACTAAGCAATTGGGGAGAGACAGCATTGAAACACAGGACTGAAACAGGGAGTGGCACAGGTTTTGAACCTCCTTCGCTAAACCACCATTAAGCATAGGAACAAAACCAAGTGAACAAAAAGCCTCCAGAACAGTTGACATAAACAACTTTATTCAACTAAGAAGCACCTGCCCCATACCTAACACTTCCTGCCTACTCATGTTTCAGGAGTGCCCCAGAACTTGAAAATGTTCTGGGATAAACACAGCCTAAGTTTCCAGAAGCAACTTCTGTGAAAACATATTATCTCCACCTACTAACAAGAAAACCACTCAAAAAGTCTTTCAACTTTCTGACTTCATTTTCATATTCAGAACTCTACTTAGAGCAGTAAAAAACTCAGAAAGAAATAGCTCATTGAGTGTTGCTGCTCCCTAGACTACAATTGTCCATACCAGAGAGATTCTCTGAGGGTTAACAAAGTTGTTCCAGACCAGTAGGCAGTTTCTAAGAGTAGGAAAAGAAGACACCCTTAAGAGACAGCATAATTCCTTCTGCCAACCCCCTCCCTGGTTGGTTACTCACTCATAATACTCAGTTACTGCTTTGACACAGCAACAGAGGCAAAAGCACCCTCCAGAACTGAGAGCAGGCACCCTCATCCACAAACTGCTCACCCCACAACTAACCCTGTTCCCCCAGCCTGCCTTTTTAACTTCTTGGGGGTAATCAAGGAAATCAAGGTCAGCTGCTTGTTGTGAAAAGCTTCCTCTCATCTCTTCAACCTGCTTTGGTGCTTGCTGCAGTTACTGTAGCCTGTTCTTGAACCACAGCTTCTAGTGAAAAGCAGCTGTGTAGCTGCCATCTCTACCCCCTTCATGGTTTTGCAGATCTTGACCAAATCCTCTCTCAGCTATTCCCTTTCCACACAGAAGAGTTCCACCTTCTTCAGTCATTCATCATGGAAGAGCTCCTTGGTCTGCTCAAATGCTTTAAGTGCTCCTCTCTGTGCCTTTTCTAACCACAGAACATCCCTTGCAACAAGGCACAGCAAAGCGGGATTTATGGTTTTAACATTTTTCTACATTAAAGTGTCCTGGCCCCAGGGTCAACAAATCTGCTCAGAAACTTACTGCCAAGTAAGGAATAAATAAGACATGAGGTCTCACCTAAATTTGTCCATAAAGGATTCCTTCTTCCTTTGTTAAAATTTTTGCCCCAGGAAATAGAACGTTGTGCTTTGTAATTACACAGGCTGCACTGAAAGAACAACTGCAGGCGCATCACAGATTTCTCACCTAGGAGAAAAACCGTCTGCTGCTACCCAAATGACATCAGCCAGCTGGAAATTACCATTTCACACCTCCACCAGCCACAAAGCATGGGGTGGTCACTTTAGTTCTCTGTTGGGAGCACCATTTACAGCTGTAACACACAGTTAAGGGGCTCACCCGGTCAGGTAGAAATAACTCATGTGTTAGTGTCACTTGTGGAAGGCAATAAGGGCAACAGTTGCCTACTGCAAAGGCTGACTCGTTTGGGCATTTTTCTTGCTTTTGTGAGGATCTGTGAGCAGGTTCCAAAGACATGGCAGGCAGACCCAGATGTGCTGGTGGTCTGGTAACACTGCAGTTAAATTGGGTGCTATACATTTCAGATGATCAATTCCTTCTGGCATATTGGAAAGGCTAAAGAAGCACAAACCCCATTTAAATAAATTAGTTTGGCTGCTTGTGACTGCAGATCAACTGGGAAGCAAAGGGAGCTAACACCGTCTTGGAACCTGAGTTACAAGGAAGGTGATAGTTGTACTTTGCTCTCTAAAAACTCTTGAAGTGTGTTCATGTATAGCCAAAACCATTGAGGCTGGGGGCAAAACACTTGAAGAACTCGATGTGAATCATCATGATCCAGTAATTTACTGGAGAAATTCCTTCCTCTTTGGCCAGACCTGTGCAAATCAGTAGAAATGCACAAGGGACATAATCTTCAATATAACTTCCACATATTGCACTGTTCAATTAACTGGATTTGCAGAATCACAAATCTGGAATTAACAGTGTGGCATTTCTTGATTCTTACGAGCACGATAAAAACTCCATCAGGACGAAAACATGACAGGGAACCAGTGTTCCTCTAACATAACCAAGTTCTAACCTCATTCTCTTGGATGAAGGCACTCTACAACCTCAGAGAAATAAGTCACGTCAAGAGGCATTTCTTGTTCCTCAGCCAGTAAAAATAACTTTGATGACATCAGTGTCCAAATTAAAAGCAAATTAATTAAATTCCTCCCTCAAAAAATAATATAAAGGTGTCCCTTCGGACAGCAATTCAAGGTTCTTCAAAAGTGCTTTGAAGTGTTTATTAACTCTGTAAAACTTTAACAAAAATTAAGGATGCTTCATATTTATAGCATTTTGTGAATTTTTATTATTTTATTTGAATCTGATCTCCTTATGACAATTTCAGATTCCAAGACTCCAAAACGTTTGCAACACAGAATTTCTTTGACAGGGTCTGGGACATACTGGAGAGCAAAAAAATTCCTGTTTCAGTATTTTGCTGTATACCTTATACACCTTACAATCATAGTTCAGCTAATAATGAATGCCTCATACTTACTTGGAAAGAAATACACAACTGTTAGATACCAAATTATACACATAACTGGAGTTTGAAATAAAATTAATATGGCAATAGCGTGGAACCATAAGAGGCAAAGACAGGACACTATGATGTACATGTACCTAGAGTTGATGGAAACTCAAGGCAAGCTGCCATTACAAGGCAAGCAAAGATGCCATTACAATAAGTGTAGGATGTTATGAGAAAATCATTAGCTCTTGAACACATTAATTTTTGGTAAAACGTTGCGTCTGACCTATTCTCATCTGCTCAAGACAGGAAACTGGGAAGGCAGAACAATGACAAAATTAAGCAAGTCTGATGTGCTGACAGAAGAGCGAGTGGGGAATAACATAAAAGCTTTTAGAAGTAACATTCACTCCTGAGTATTAAATTCAGTAATTAAATTCAAAGCGCTACCACCACTGTAAGACATCTTCAGTACAACGTTCCATGAAGAAATCTTTAATTTTTTACCAAGGTCTGGTAAATAATTGTGATAGAATTTGCCAAGTACCTGCACCAATTGCTGCTTTTAGAGGTTTGCCAAACTTTAATGACTGGTTCCATGTGTAAGAAACAGAAGGGCTCTTAAAAAGCTGTATGACGAATATAGAGGAAAACTATATGCCCCAAATAAATTGGATTAATTTGAATGAAAATTGAGTTTCATCTTCTTTTGCAAGCCGTCCTGACTAAAATGGAAATCAATTTAAAGCTTATGCTCATTTTTCTTATCATGCTGTTTCATTAACCTATCATTCCAATTTCATTAACTTTTTTGTTTTGTCTGATGAAACTTAAACCTTCACTTTTATTAAAGGAGTAACTTGATCTGTCCAATCAGAAAGACAGTCTGACACTTCTTGTCCTTTAAAGCTCATTGCAAAAACTCTAGTGAACGTGAATGTTAAAAGAAACAGGGAAAGTTTGGACTTTAGAGTGTGTGAGAGGTGAGGGTCGAATCTTGTTGTTTCAAAGAACTTTAGCGTCAGCTATGAGATAACAGCTTTAATATATTTTGACGTATCATTATTAGATAACAAGCAAATAACACGGGGAAAAAACCCAAATCCACATCCACCCAAACGACACACACCCAAAACCAACTGGCTAATTAGCGCTTGTATTTAAAGACGGGAGGGGGGGCGAAATCGCGATAACTACGTTTAGTTGATGCTTAATTAGCTAAACAGCTAGACGAGGCTAGGAGCGACCTGGTCCAGGACAAGGTATCTCTATCCACGGCAAAGGGCTGGACCCGAAAAGCAGCTGCACTGGGGCTGATTGGTGGGGGCGGTCCGGTCCCGCCCGCTAGAGGCGGGCACAGGGGACCTGCCCTGTGCCGGGAGCTGCCCGCCGTCCCGGCCGCGGGGCAGTGCATGGGGCGGGAGGGCAGCCGAGCCTTTCCCCGGACGCGGGGGCGAGCGGCAGCGCCGGTGCATGCGGTGGGGCGGAGCGGGGGCAGCCCGGAGTGATGCGAAGTTGAGGGAGGACGGAGCGAGGGAGCCTCCTCTGCTCGCAGGGCAGCCCAGCCCCGCAGCAGGTGCAGCGGAGCCCGGGCGGAGGCACCGGCGGGCCCGGCGCTCTCGGCGCCGCAGCAGCGCCGCAGCCCGGGCCGGGCGGACCCGGCTGAAGGACAAGAGCCCCGAGCGGAGCTGCGGTCGTCGGCTCCTTACCAGAGGCAGCGACGCGGAGGAGCGGCCCTGAAGGGAGAGCGGTGAGGGGCCTCGGGGTACCGAGGGGGCCGAGGGGTCCCGGTCGCGGCGCGGAGGGTCCGGGGGGGAGGTGGGGAGAGAATGTCGTTCCGCCTCCCTGCTTGTCCCAGTCTATCTTCTCCCTTTTCCCTTCCCGCAAGGGGGGGGGGGGGTGCCCTGGGTGGAGGGTCTGATGTAGCGGTAGGAGGGAAAGCCATTCAAGGGGATAGGGGGTGAGAGTCGAGGGGCTGAGGGGAAGCGCTATGGGAGGGGGATGAGAGCCGGAGGGTTGAGGGAAAGAGCCGTGCAAGTCGGGGTGAGAAGTGGGGAGCTGAGGCGAAGAGCCGTGCCGTGGGGTGAGAGCCGAGAGAGGGAGCCGCAGGGGAGCCGCGTCGATGCGGTGCCTCCGGGCGAGGGGACGGTGTGACCTGAGGAGGGAGCTGAGGGGTGCGGGGGAGCGCCATGTCCTGAGGGGCGCCAGAAGGACGCGTTCCTTCCCGCCCTTTTCGTGAGGGGCGCTGGGGCGGGGAGACAAGAGGGGCCCGGGGGCGGCGCGCAGGTACCTGTGCGGCGCGGCAGGCGGGCACTCTGGCGTGGTCGTCGTCCGGCGCCGCAGCGGCCAGTGCGGGGAAGCCCGGCAGGTGCTGGCGCTGCTCCCTGAGGGAGTTGGAGCGCCGTGAGGGGAGAGGGAGCAGGGGGGTTTGGGGTGGGGCGCCCGCCCGGGGTCCCTCAGCGGCGGCTCCGCAGCCCTGAGGGGAGGCGCGCGCGCGGGGGTCGGCGCGCGCGGGGCGCTGAGGGCGGGAGCGGGGCCGGGGTCGAGGGGGGGACGCGGGAAGGCGCCGCTTTTCGGACACCGAGTCTTGGCCCCTCTCGGCAGGTCCCCCGTAACTGCTTGGTGTCGCCGTGAGGGGCTGTCGCCGACAGCCGCCCCGCGGTGGTGTCAGCGGGGGTAGCACCACGGCGTGTGGGCGCAGAGCCCCCCCCCCCCCCCCAAGCCTCGTTGGGTTACCACCCGGCTGCCGGCTTGGGGACGCGCTGTGAGGGGAGCGGAGGCCTGGGATGGCTCCCAGGGCGCCCGGGATGCAGTGTCCTCCCTGGATATTCCCTCAGTTTCCATCCCCGCTGCCTCGGAAGGAACAGCGTTGCGTAATTGCTGCTGCGCCTCCCGGTTGGGCTCCAAACGGAGGAAAACGGTGAAGCGTGAACTTTTCGGGCGACACATCGCTGAAGTTGCGGTATTTAAGCGGGTATCGAGTATCATTTTGTCTCTTATTCTTTAAATAACCTACTCGTTTGAGCCCTGGCCGTGGAACAGCAGGGAATTTTTGGGAATTGCGCAGCCCGTTTTGCGTGCTCCTCAGAGTTCCCTGGGGATGGACAGCAGGGAGCAACTCTAGTAGTAGGCATCCTTGAAGGTCTTGTCCCCCCAAGCCAACACCTTGAAACAAATGCTTTTTATCTCTTTTTTGTCTTATGACCAAGTTATTTAGTTTTAGGAATAATTTACATGTTATTACTTATTTCCAGATTTTTGTTGCCAGCATTTTCTCGGTTCGCGTTTCCAGTCTGAAGCTGCCTGGTTTTTCAAGCAATTATCACACAAGGTCACTTGGATTTTTAGCTGAGCTAGTTTTAAAGCACTGACCCTACCTAGTGTGCAATTAACCTTTGCTTCACATTTCCTTGTTTTTGTTCCTTTGTTTCAGTCATTGATCCAGGCCGAACACTGGATACTGCAGTGGCTTTTCTTTTCCAAAAGACCAACCAGTTTGTGCTGGAGTCTTGTGCTCCGAGACAGCTTTCATGCTGTTGTGAAAACATTTCAGTTGAAGTACAGGGAAATGAGTATTTAGCACAAATTGCTTGTGATTTTTTTTTTTTTGTTTCCTGTTAACAGAAGCTCTTTATAGAACCCGAGAAAAGAAAATATTTGTTTGGTGATGTCTGTTAAATATTGAGACTCAGAGGTGAGAATCATGGCAGTGTTTTGTAAACAGAAGATTTCATTTTCTTAGGGTGCTTCTAAACAGTTGGGTTGCTCTAAAGCAGGATTTGGGTGGAGAAACCCATGGGATTAACCAGGACTGGAGGAGAGGACATCTGAAATGATCTTGCATCCTTCTCCTGTGCAGGGTGATGTCACCTGAGCTCTGAGTCCTCTCCTTGCCCGTGTGAGTGACTTGCTGACTAAGTGCTAATGGAGCAGTGGGCTGGTTTTGGTGGATGCAATCGGTGGCAATTACAGCTGGGTGCTTGGCTGCTGTGCCTCGCTGGCATGGCTTTGTGTGTGGGGCCTTCCCTGCACCTGTTGAGACATGCACAGAGGGCATGATAGGTTGGCAGACTCTTCCTACTACTTGAGAAGTGTTCTGAGCTAATTAAAAGAGTAACAATGTCTGTCCTGACTTGGTTATTTTCTAATTGATGCCCTTGACCATGAGATACGTTTGTTTTGACTTAAACTGCTTGGTGTTTATTGCCCTTGCCTACCTTGCCTGTTGCTGTCCACTTTGGGCTCTTTCAGGTGCTTTTTGTCCACGCTGCAGTTTTAGCCAGGTTGCTCCCTTCAGAGCAGTACAAGAAATTACCTTGGTTTATTCCTTATTGGTCAAATCTCTTGTCTTTTACTCACCAGAGAAATCCCACTGCAGTATTAAAGCCTATTGGGTTGTTTGTGGTGAGATCAAATTTGTGGGATAATTAGCAAATGAAATAACTGTTTTCTTCCAGCTCTAGACTTTCAAAAAATATTTTTATTTCTGTTTGGTTATTACAAAGTCATATTTGTGAAGAGAACAGAAGTGTGTTTGAGAAATGCTGACACATGAGAAGCATTTGACATCATTCACCTCCTTTGTTGGTATTTCTACTCCTCTGAAAAATTTCAGCATGGATTGACTTCTTATTGTTGTTTCAGAAAGTATCTTTGGGCTGAAAACTGACTTTCTGATACAGCTCCAAGTGTTTGTGAATAGGTATTGTAGAGGGCTCTTCTCCTGTTTTCCAGGAAGTAAAATACACTGGAAACATTTAATAGAATTCTCTGTCCTTTCCCCAGGACAGCTTTGCTGGGAGGAAATTTCCAAGACTTGTGACATAAGGTTTCTTGAACCTTTTGATGAGTTATTTTTGATCTTTTATGACACTTGGATGTATGTCTGTTAAAATGCTCAGAGTGTGAGGTCCTGCTGTTCCATGCAAGAAATAAGCATTTAAATGGTTGGTAGCCCAAACTGTGCCTATAAACTGGTTTGTCATGCCCATAATTTTATTTGTATAGGGAAACAAGCATAGCTTTCTTCTTTGCTCTGTGCTGTTCTTTCCTCCTATGAATGGATGGTTCAGCTTCACAAAAAATGAGCAACTTAAGACTGTTTTCCCTTCTTACTCAGTAACTAAAGGGAGAGCTAATGGGAAGTCTTGAGTCAGCTTCTGATTCTGAGCTGAGCTGGAAGTCAGCCTTGATGCCCTGCAGAAACAGCATGCTCTAAGAAAAAATTCAAATATTAAGGTTGTGTCTCAGTGTATTTAGAGGGAGGTAACAGTGTGAAGCTAGAAGATGGGGGACCTTTCAAGTTTGTTAATTTAAGACTATATTCCATTAGAGAAATTATTTTCACCACCAGTCTGGAAAAAGTTGTTTATTTGTTATAACTGAAGATGGAGTGCAATAAGTGTAACCAAAACTTCAAATGTTAATTTTGGATGTCC
The DNA here is from genome assembly GCF_027477595.1 of Haemorhous mexicanus. Lineage (NCBI taxonomy): Eukaryota > Metazoa > Chordata > Aves > Passeriformes > Fringillidae > Haemorhous > Haemorhous mexicanus. The sequence continues at coordinate 2,963,825 of NC_082344.1, forward strand.
AGAATTTTAGATTAAACTGCAGTTAGATATTTTTTTATTTGGTTAATTTTAGGTTTTTTTCTGCAGTCCCCATCTGATTTGAAAGTTATTTGACATAAGTCAAATGAATAAGGTGCTTTAGTGCCAGGAGTACCAATTCATGAAAGACCCATTTTTTTAAGTATTGCAAAAACTTTCAACAAACATTAAGTACTAGCTTTAAAAAAAAAAAAATTGCAAAGAAGCTAGCACAAAGCAAACAAAAAGAGAAACAAAAAGGCCTCAAGAAAACACATGGCCAGTGTGTTCTTACTTCCTCTTAGCTTTATTTTCAGGACATCATTGTTGTCTTCCCACTTTAATGTTTCTACTGAGAAATACTCAAATTTGAGGCCAAGTGAGGAGGTTTGGCTGACCCTGCAGGTGAGATGAAAGGAACGTCTCTCCCTGAATGAACTCTGGGTGAGAAGCAGCAGTTGTGCCCAGAGTGCTGCTCTCAACACGAGAAGCACAGCTTGCCTGTGAGGTGAGGGGGGAAGTGTGGCAGCAGAGCCGTGGCCAGCCCCAGCAGCTGTGCTAGCACTTCCTGTAGTAGCTGCTTCAGATGTGTGAATGCTAGGGATTTTTCAAATGAGATCGTTGTTAGAGAGCAGGGCTGCTGTTTGCAAGGAGCTAGATTTTTTATTTTTGTGGGTTTGTTTGGGAACCTACTTGTGCCAATGGATCATAATTCAAGCATCTGCTCAGAAGGAATTCTTTTTAACTGCATGGTATCCTGAGGTGGACCTTGCAGCAGTGTCCTTCTCAGGAGTGTTCTTGGCTCCAAGATTGCTGCCCCTGGAGAGCTGGGTTTGGCATTGTCCAAAGTCACCATAGCTCAGTTCAAACCTGTACATCAATGATTTACTGGAGAAATACACCCTTGATGAAGCCTTGCTGGTCCTTAGAAGAACATTATTTCCTGAAACTGAGCTTTGAGGGGTGTGTGTGATGTTTGGTCCCTGAGCACAAAACCTTATCACTTTAATCAAGCTTAAAATGCTCCTGTGAAGCTTTGTCCACACGCATTTTGCTTCCCAGCAGCACAAAGTGGAAAATTGCATGTGTATTATTGCAGTAACAGGTCTGGATAGGCCAGTCTAGTGCTTGGGGCATCCATGACTCGTGGGGCTAAAAGGAAATGGGAGCTGCTGGTGTCAGTCTTGTGAGGACTTGTGTGGAAACTTGCCCAAGGACGGTTGATGGTTATCAGAGTTTTTTTTTCCAAGTTGAGAATCTTGAAAAACAGATCTGAGTGTGTAAAATATAGGAGTGAAGCTGTCATATTTCTTTAACCACTCCTAATGATAAATCATTAGTTGCTGTGCTTTGTGACACGCTGGTAATTATTTTGCTTGTTTATCAATTAGTTTTATTTTCAGGGAAGTACACTTGAGGATTGGAGTATTCCAAATCATTTTATCTCAGACTGTACTTTCACTAGACAATCAGCCTTGCCTTGACCTGCTTACCAATTAAATACCTACAGGTATAGGCTATAAAGTTCTTTCTGTTTTAAACCCCCCGTCAGGTATTTATTGCTCTGTAGTGTTCATGTTGAGAAAGTTGTAGCTGCTTTGCAGAAGTGGAGGAATACCTGGGAAGTGCCTTTTTGGTGGGTAGGAACAGACATGTGTGTGTGTAGAACTACTTGGGGTGTGCCTGGATGGGTTATTGGTAATTTGTTTTGGTTTTACACCCAGATTATTCTGGGACTTGTAGCCTTGGAGATGGGAATCATCTTGGTCTTGACCCCTTAGAACCTTCAGGTTTATATTCTCTTTTTCCTAATGTTTGTGAATTAACAGATTGTACTTAAATCTTAGACTCTCTCTGAAAAGCTACAAATGCTGTCTTTAGGTTTGGAATTATACCCTAGGCTTTGCTTTCTTGAATCATACTCTAGTCTTACTCAACTACTGGTGCTAGAAATTTGCAGGAAGCTTATGTGTGTTTAAAAATTGTTATACAGCTACAAAAAAATAATTCCCAGCCCTTACTGGAGTGTGTTTTGCACCTTCTGGAAGGTTCCCAAGTTGATTTCTGTCCCCTGTAGCACTGGTAAGTGTTGTGGTCTTGCTCTTAAAACCAGAATCTCAGGATTAAACTACAGAGGACAGCTGTTACACTACGCTTTTATCCTTACTCTAGGCCCAGATTCTACTAGGAGGTCGTTGAAAGCAGGCATTCAAAATACAAATCTGAAAGCAACAGACAACAACTGAATTGGAAGAAAACCGACCTGTAAATTTCGAAACAGAAGCTATTAATTAACAGACTGAATAAGCTAAATGTTTTTGGCATATGTGGTGTTGCTGCAATTATTTTAATGGAGCTGAATAAGAGCAAAGCATGATGAAATGCAGTGTTTTTACTTTATTCCAGGTTGTATTTCCCACTGCTGACACAAACCTGTGATAGTTTCCTTTGTGATGGTGTTTGTGTGGCTTGTTAAAATGTGCTTATTTGCTATAGGATGAAGTCAGAAAAGGAACAAAGAAATTCATTGAGTGCTTCTGGGTGTCATGTGATGGCGTGACCAGGGAGAGCTTGTACCAAGCTGAAGCCAGCTGGAGTGAAAAGCAAAGCATCCCCCCAATAATTATTGAAGTTAAGTGAAAATCCCAGTAAAAAAATGGGTTGATGTTTAAAACTAATGTTGTCTCAGGCCCTGGGGCTTGTTCAGGAGCCAAAATTCATGCTTGGGTTGTGGTAGCACATAACTGCAGGCACCGAGGAATTAGGCTCGCAGCAAAGCACACTGCAGTTTCCTCCAGCCCCTTCTTCACAGGGTCATTGTAGCAAGGGAGATTCAGTCATTAATTCAAGTGTTGAGAAGCAGAGTGAGGATTTTTGTGGGGTTTTTTTTCCCCCATCTTTTTAGCACTTCATTCAGGCACTCTTTCAGCCTGTCTTTTGATGCCGGTGTGAGAGCCAAGACACCATGGGCAGCTTTGACCCTTCAGTGGAGGCATCTTTGTCTCCATCAGCTCCTGTGGCACTTCTGCCTTGTCCTCTCTGCAGGTAGCAAGTTTCCTTTTACTTTCAGCTCTTAGTCCTGTGGTGAGCTGTTCTGTTCCTGGGCTCTTCAAGACACGGTGGTCACACAGCAGGAGAAGAGCTGGTAAAAAATGTCTTTATCAGCATGGCGTCCCCGGGAAACGTGGAATAACCTGTTGGCTCCTCTCTGATACCCCCAGCCCTGATGTCGCAGCAATATTTCTGTTTCTTTCTGGTGTAAAATGGCTGCAGCAGGTGGAGGAGCTTAGGGTTTCAGGTCTGGGTACTTGGAGGCAGGGTCTCCAGGAGCTGAGGAGACTTTGTCGAGGGACTTGGATGTTATTGCCAAAACAGGGTGTCGTGAGTTCGTTCCCGGAAGCTGCGAAGGAAGAGGTGTCATTTGTCAGGAAAGCTTCTCCTGTTGTGTTGATGAAGCAGACAAATCTCTCCACCAGGAGTGTGTGTGTCTCACTTGCAAACAGATGGCTCTTGGCTGTGTGCAGGCAGCAGGTGTCTTTCCAAGGTGCCAGGGGTAGGAAAACCACGGGCAGCAAGGAGCAGAGCCGTGTGGTGGAGAGCGCCAATGCGGAGAAATCCGAGCCGCTGGCACACCCAGTCAGGCTGCCCTCGGTGGAAGGCTCTGAGTGCTTGGCTTTGCTAATCCTCACTTTGTAAAGTGCTACCAATTGTAGGGATCTTGAAATGCCCTGTTTGAGATGCCCAGTGCAAAACAGGACAAAAAGGACTGGCTGTTCTTGCTCTATTTGCTTTTATTTGGGTTATTAAAATGACTCAAGAATGTCTTTTGATTTGTTTTGATTACCCTACCTGGTAGGTCTATGGAGGTTAATGTTTCACAGGTTTTAAAATCTTGATGAAACTCAATTCCATGCAGTTAGTTGGGCTGAACTTGGAAAATGGATGCTCGTACAATACTGACCTTTTGTAAAGTTTTTAATTTTTACTGTGCATTGTTTGCTCAGTTTTAGTGCGTGGAGTATTAAGGAATGTAGATCATGTGGAGTGAAAGGTGCCTTGGCCCTCTTGGGACTTAGTTCACCTGATGAAAATATTATTTAATTAGACTTGAATCCTTTACTCTCAGGGAAGTCAGATTTTGACTGATACAGTCACTACTGCAGCATTGTGACCCCAAAGCATGCAGGTTTATAAGGAACTTGATTAAAAGATCGAATTATTGCTCTTAATAGATTTGGAAATCCTGAGTAGATTTAGAACATAACCATTTTATAAAGATAATATTTGTAAGTATTTAATCTTTTTCGATATGGTCAGTCTTTGTAGAAGTTTGGGGCAGTTTTCTGTAACCATGAAGAACCACAGAGCACTTCTTTCCAAAAGCCAGTGGTCAAGTGTTACCAGGAGTGGTGTACTTTGATCACTTGCTATAAAGTTATTTTAATAGGACAGAATGCCTTGTGTAAGAGTTCTGTTCCCATGTAACTTCTGAGAGATCCATCTGCTAGCATCCTTTTGGAAAATATTTTGTGTGTAAACGGTGAAAGCTTTATTTTGAAGAAGTGCCTCTTCTGCCGTGCTACCTGTGAAGTGAGGATTTCTAAGATCCCTTTTCTATCACGGTTGAGTACAAAAGCTTAGGTTAAACTCTTCAGTGTTTGATCAAACGTGTTGCATGTACAGTAAGTGGTCACTAAAAGTGGTTTCATAAATTGCATGTCCTTTTGACTCCCTCTTGATAGCTCCTTTGCTGTTTGCATAGCTGACGCAGTAAGTCTGACAGAGGCTTGTAATGCCTATAAATCTTCCTCTTTTGTCTGTGGATGAGATGTTCTTGTACTCATTGAGGTGCTTCAGTCATTGGATAGGAGCTGTTGTTTGGGAGATTGTACAAAGCAAATGCAAAAGCCTGCTCTTGTTGATACACGTGTGTTACTAATTTCTTAATTTATTCATTTAGTTGAAAAAAAGGAGCCTGTGGTTGGAAGCCAAATCACACCACTCATCTAAAAGATTGCAACACAGAATAGCAATCACAGCATACGCTGTGCCTCAGCAATTAGGAACAGGATGTGTGATAGAGAAAATTTAAGGACATAAACCCAAAGGCTGTACAATGCCCGGTACCGGAGTCTCTTCCCAGATGGTTTCCTGATTTGTTGCTCCCAGATTCTGCATGTTTCTGCATTTCTGGTGCTTTTTTGCTGTTTTTCAACATGCAGGTCACTTAGTACCTAGTGCTTCCTAATCTTAAACTGCAGTTGGCTGCCTCAAGTCAGCTTGTGTGATGCTGACTGTAATGTTGTAATGCTCCTGAAGGATTAGGGTATTTTGGATTGCCTGTGGAATATGTACAGGACAGCGAACAATATTATGGGCTAAGAACATGTTTTATATTTCCTAGCTTCAAGGAATGGTTAGGAGGCAAGTTTGTGCTTGAAGATCATGGTCTTCCTTACTGTCATCTGTTATGCCACTAATTAACATCTTCCTGTCTCCATGATAAAATTATTTTCTGAGATTTGCTGTCCGACATGATATGGTCAGTGCATTTTGTCACACAGGTAGCATTTCTGGGTGCTTGGCCAAAAAATGCTGATGTGGAGTGCTATTAAATCTTAGAGTGTTTGGGGGGAATGTGAAAAAATAGCCATGTTGAGGTATGTGTAAAAGGAAGGAGTTTTTCTTTGGTCACTCCTTTGGTTTGGAATCAATGCACTTCACGCATATTTGTGTGTATGTCTATTTGTATTTTGTCTTTATTATCAACTGCATGTATTTGGCTGGCACAGCTAAGGTTTGGGTTGATTACATGCATTTTTAGCATGGATTCATCCTGTCCTCAGTTTTAGTGAAACCTTCTCTTTGTCTTGAAGTGTTTTATTTGTCTTTCAGCATTATACCTAACTGCAAGTGCCTTCTGTTAGTCATTCCTGCCTATCTGGGTCTTGATAAAAGGCTTTGCTTACAGGGCCTTTGGTCGGGCAGCCTGGGTTGTAGGGCTTGGCTCTGTGTTTGTATAAGTGAGGTGTTCACAAGCCTCTGGAGGATGGGTATCATGTTTTACTTGTAAAACTGTTTTTAATAGCAGCTAAAGCAAACAGAACTGCACACGAAGAACATTCATGTCAATGGAGTTTGGAGTGGGCAGGGCTGGAGTGGCACTGAATTGGATAATATCAGGCAACAATCTGGGATCAGTGGTCATTTCTTTTCCTGTTTTAATGCTTCCTTTCTATTGAGAGCAGTAGTAAACCATAGTCAGCAGTTGCTTATGTTTTTTTTTTGTTTGTTTGTTTTTTTTCCCAAGAGGCTTTTTGTAGTGCTCTCCATGACCAGTTCTTCTGCAGCTTCCCTCAGCATCTCTCTTGCTATGCTTTCAACCACGTGTCTCCTCCTACAGCTACAGTAGATCTGATTTTGAGAGGAATGAACACCCTGTCTGTGTTTATCTGTGGTGAAGGCTGCAGTTGGGCATGGTCGGGTGGGATTGGCTCCTGAGGTGACACTGCCCTGCTTGGGATTCCAGGTTTTTATGACCTCAGGCAGGAAAACTGAGGCCAAATATGCCTCCCTGGGAGGAAAGCAGCTGGCTCTGGAGCCTGGCATGGGTGGTTGCTGTATGTAACTGAAAACTGGTCAAGGCCCCTCTACCTATGTGAAAACTGCATTAGATCTGCAGGTTTTAATGCAAGTTTAGTTTCTGATAAGTACATCTTTCTTTTGGAAAAAAGGTAAAATTAAAAAATGCTGTTTCTGCCTTTTTGTTCCAATTGGCTCAGACAGTCATGTCAAGTTTTACAGAGTTTACAGCTCCAAGAACAGAGTTTGTGTTCTTCCTTCTAAAATAAAGAGTTTTGTGTAATGAGGTGTAGTAGAGGGAGGGGGACCATACTGAGAGCAAGCTGAAGGAGTAAATCTGTGTGTTAGCACCACAACTCTGGCAATTGCTGGTTTGCTGGATTACATGAAAATCTCACATTTCCCCGTTTTAAAAAATACTAATATTCCCGGGATACACACATTAGCTTTCCATTTGGCCACAGTCATTTCATTGCTAATTAGCTCCCGGATTTGGGCTTGCAGAGGTGGCAGCCTGTTCCTTTAACCTGTGCTGTCTCTGTGAAATGGTAATGAGTAATTTGAGCCCTTTGGGTAAGGTGAGTGATCAGCAGCTCAGAGATTGCTCCTTTGCTGTCAGAGGATCGCTGCTGTTTGGGATGAAGGGCACCTTTTCCAGCAGAGGTCCTGCTCAAACTGCCCAGGTGAACTCAGCAAACCTCAGCAGATCTAAAGAGAGGCTGAACAGAAGGGAGCAATTTAAAAAAAAGCAGATTGCATTGCTGAACTGAAGCTCTGTCAAACTTCCTTTGCTGCTTTTGAAGTTAGGAGTGTTCTTGGTTAGTGAATAAAAAAGACTCCTTATATCCTTACGTGTAAGTGCCTAAGAACTGCTTAATCTTTTGAGTAGTGATAAATGTGGGAGCAGTTTGCTTTCAGGCTGTGCTGGATGGAGGTGAGTGAGACACTCTTCTGCTTCTGGATCTCTCTACGATGGAGGAAAATGTGGATAATGGTATTGCTGGCTTGAAAGTAGCTATTTCTGAGTTTCAGAAATAGCAGGTAGGCAGCCAGGAGTGTAAAGCAGGAGAAAACCCTCAAACGTGCCAAAAAGTTATATTAGCAGTGATTAGCAGATTATTAAGGATTGGCAGCAAATCTAAATGTGATCTTGGGTACGTGTTCTAGGACTGTAATTGACTGTTATACCAAGTACTACTTGGAATTTATCTAAAATAATTTAAGATTGATGTTTATATAAATGACATTATGTCTTAATGTTTCAATTGGTATTCTGCAATTCAGCTAGCACTACACTTATTTCCAAGTCATTCCGTTCATTTCCACATTTCCCAGCTTTCAAGTATTGGAACTCTGTGAAGAAGATGGGGTGGAGGGGGGAAGATCCTCCCTCCTTTTTTCCAATTCTGAAAGTCATTATTTTCCATGTAGTCACACTTCTTGTTGTAGGTTCTGCTTGGTTCTTCTGGGTGAATGGAAAAATACTTCCTTAAAAAAAAACAAATTGTGATTTCGAAGTGTTTTGGTCATCTGAAAACTGCCCCAAAAGTCTGACTGTGCCGGAGTGTGCTTGATTTTCTGTAACCCTTGAAAACTCATCCTTACTCTTTCTTTTGAAAACCCCCACATGGAGGTCATTAAACTTACTCCAACAGCTGCTCATAAAGTTAAAGGCATACCAAGAAGTTAATGTTTAACTTTTTCTTGTGGAATAGGAAAACCCTTTTCAATGACTAATTGGTTTCACTACTATAATGCCACTCTGCATCTGGCTCTTCTCCATATCTTTGTTTTTGAGGCTTTTTGGCTGAAAGGAATGGCTTCAATTCAGTGATGATTTTGTGGGTGTTGTTTTGTTGGGCGTTACGTTATGTTTTGGGGGTTTAAGTGTTAGCAAATTTGGATTTTCCTTTTCACCTTCTCTGATAAAAGGATGTTGCATGCCAGCTCAGATGCCAAAACAGTCACGTTTACTGGAGGCAAATCCTAAGAAGAAGGACTTAAGGTAGAGGTCCTAAGTGGTTTTATATTATCAACCATCTTAGAGAAATGCATCATTCTCTGTCTCTGGGCTTTTCTTTCCTCTTTTCCTTCAGGACACCTGACAGTTCTTTTTCATGCTTCTGGTGTGCAGAAACAGAAGGCAGTTGCATTGGACGTTGATCCTTTTTTATTTATTTTGGCCCATGATTTGTTCTGGGAGTTAACAGGTGGATTGTGGCTGGGAGCTAGTAGGAAGAATCTCTGAGCTCTAGTTGTTATTAGCTGGCTTCAGCTGAGCACCACCTTGGCCTTGTCCTGACACTTGTAAAGGCTTCTGTGCCTGGGCACTGCCTGCTGCTTTGGGAGATGAGCTGAATCAGAAATTCCCACTGGGATGGGCAAGAGTCCCAGGGGGAACACCTGCTGTGCTGGGGGAGCTCACTGCTGAGGGTGCTTGGAGTGGGGGAGTGTCTGGGAGAGACCGTGGAGCTGAGCTTGGGTGCTTGTGTGTTGATTCCCTGCTGATGGGACTGGGCACCCACCTATTCCCCAGTCCCAGTCTGCCAAATGGGAATTAGGCTCATGATTAATTCTTACAGAATGCTGTTACCTATTGCCCTTTTTCCTGCAGAATTCAAACCTGAGCTCCCTGCTTCTGTTTGGCCAGGGCATGAAATTATGAGGCTGCAGGTTCCTGCCAGAAGTTCAATAGAAGGTCAATGCAATTTTTCCCAGTGAAAATGTCACTTAATCGGCATTGCTCTAATAGCATCATGTGTTGAATATTGCTATGGCTTGGCAGGTCCTGTACATATATTTTCCAGCTCCTGTGGAAGGTGCTTATGTTGAAAAGTGGAGTTGCATAATAGGTTTTTGAGAAGTGATGATTGTTTTACCAGTTCTGAAGATACCACGAGGTACAGACTGCCAGGGAAGTGTGTTGTGTCATCTCTTGACACTGATAGACTGCAAGAGGATAAAAAAAATAATGTTTGGTAAATGGTTTTAGTTATATTGCCAGGTTTTCATGTTAGTATCAATACCTTCGCATGGAGTAGCCTGTCCCATGTGATTCCTGCTTAAAACTTGGCTGCCAGGTAAGCGTGGGGACAGGAAGCAGTGGGGAGACACTGTCAACGTCCTGGGGAAGGATAGCTGTAGTTCCCATGGCTCTTGGTGGCACGTGTGTCACCCCAGCCATGGGAACTATGCCTTAGGGCTAAGGATTGTCTCTTCTGTGCTGTGCTCTAGGCCTCGGATCAGGAGATGGAAGTGGAGCTGGCCTGTGGCAACGTGTTGGATCCTCAGGCTCCTGGAGCCTTTGATTTCTGCTGCTGATAGAAACATAGCTGAGTTTGCCAGTCCTGCGCCTCCATTCAGGGTTTTGTAATATCGCTCTTGTTGACAGGAGCAGTAACTCAATACCGTGGGAATGCTTCTAGCATGGGGAGATGGAATCAATAATGGGGTTTTTCTGAGTTTGATTTATCATTTTTCTTGGGTGTTTCATTGGTGAACCATGTTTACTTACTTTTCCTGACGCCTCTGTTAGCTAAGGAGCAGTACCCTCCAGCAGGGTCCTGTTCAGGATAACTGAGCATGGGCCAGGGCAGTGATTCTCCCTCTGTACTTGGCCCTTTGAGACCACACCTCGAGTGCAGTGTCCAGTTCTGGGCCTCTCACCTCAATCAACAGTAGGGAGGTGCTGGAGCACATCCTGCCAAGGGCAGTGAGGCTGGGGAAGGATCTGGAGAATAAGTCCTGTGAGGAATAGCTCAGGGAGCTGGGGGAAAAAGAAGCTCAGGGGAGACCTGCTGTCTGCAACTACCTGAAAGGGTCATCCTTCAGAAAACTTATTACCAAGTGATATAACTCAAAAAAACCCTTAAACTTTTAATGTAATGAGCATATAAGAATATGGTAATTTATAAATAGCTGTATAAAATATGAGATGCTCTATCTGTTAGCTGGTAACCCATATAACATTAACTAAGAACAAGTCCTGAGCCGTCTCAGGAGGGAGGAGGCTTGTAGGAGGGTTATAGGACTATACCACAGGGAGATGAGAAGGACTGAGTAGCAGTGTTATCTGTTGTTGTTATTTATAAAGGACACTGCAACAGACTCAGGCTTCCACCTGGATTGATTTGGCACGAGGAAAGAGCAGATTGTTTGGTTTGGCTTGTACTCATTTCGCTGTCCTAGGAGGGTGATGGTGACTGAGGAGTTTCTGACATGTCCTTGATGTGCTTCTAAGGCACTTTGCTTTCCTCTGCTGCGTACAGCATTTTAAATCACCAGCCACGTGTGAAAACTATTTTCCCTTTCCCCAGCGGTGTGCTGCTGTCAGGAGCAGTGCTTTCAGGATGGCAGTGGGGTTTTTCAGCTGGTGTTCAAGTGCTGATTTAAGTAGGTTGAGAATCAAGTACCTGTTCAAGTGCTTCAGTGGAAGTTGTGTTCACACGGGCAGTACTAACTCCTGTTACTACTCTTGTTCTTGTAAGCAGAATGTCATTTTTGGAGGGTCAAAGTTGGTTCTTACTCAATGGTAGCATCTTCCTGCCTGATTTTTTGCTTTCCACTCCTATGTATCTGATCGTCATTGATACTAAAGAAAAACATACCATGAATTTGCATATCCTTTTAGGAGGGAGCAAGTCCTCTATCTTCTCTGTCCCGTTAGCTTGTTTTGAAAACAAAACCTCAGAAAATGTTATGCTAAAATCAGAGTAAAGTTGCAGCTTGAAGGAGGACAACTCGAAGCCTGTGGGTAACGATCAGAGAAGGACCCGCAGTGGAAGTGCTCATAACCATGCAAGCTGAAGGGTGGTGTGCTTCAACAGTGAAATGCAGTCCTGTTGTGTGATGTAATGCTCTTATTTCTCCTTGCAGCTATGAAGCCGTACGCTCCAGCCTTCATTCTCCTGTGGAGTGCTGTTGGGATAGCGAGGGCTGCCAAAATCGTTGTTGTGCCGCCAATTATGTTTGAAAGCCATCTTTATATTTTCAAGACTCTGGCCTCAGCCTTGCATGACCAAGGTCACCAGACAGTGTTTCTCCTCTCTGAGGGCAGAGAGATTCCTCCATCTAATCACTACAGACTGCAGCGCTACCCAGGGATCTTTAACAGCAGCACCTCGGATGATTTCCTCCAGTCCAAGATGAGGAGTATCTTCTCGGGGAGGCTGACCGCCCTCGAACTGTTTGATATCCTGGACCACTACTCCAAGAACTGCGACATGATGGTTGGCAACCGAAACCTCATGCGTGCCCTCAAGCAGGAGAACTTTGACCTGCTCCTGGTAGATCCCAATGAGATGTGTGGATTTGTTATAGCCCATCTTTTAGGGGTTAAGTATGCCGTGTTTTCCACTGGCCTCTGGTATCCAGCAGAAGTGGGCGCTCCGGCTCCCCTGTCCTACGTTCCAGAATTTAACTCGCTGCTCACGGATCACATGAACCTATTCGAGAGGATTAAAAATACTGTTGTTTATCTTATTTCAAGATTTGGAGTCAGTTTTTTGGTTCTGCCAAAATATGAAAGGATAATGCAGAAACACAAGGTTCTTCCAGAGCGGTCCATGTATGACTTGGTCCATGGATCCAGCCTGTGGATGCTTTGTACTGATGTAGCGCTGGAGTTTCCGAGACCTACGCTACCCAACGTTGTTTATGTGGGAGGAATCCTAACGAAGCCGGCCAGCCCTCTGCCAGAAGTAAGGTTTGCTGAGTTTTACAGTCATTCCTGTGCTTTCTGCTTGGCCTCATGTCAGTGATTTTTCAGGCGGTACCTGTTGTGTTGTTGCTTGGTGAAATATTCTGTGGACGTCACTTCACGTGGTGGTGAGGGGAACTGTTAGCCACAAATTCCACAAAATTCATGGTTTTTAGTTGCAGGAAGTATTTTGCTTTTGAGTGAGGTGCTTAATGCTGCGCTAGAGGTGAGAAACAGTGCACTCTGCCTTGGAAATCACATCAGTAGCTTTTAACCAGATGTGGTTTAAAATGAACACGAGGGAGAATGTTTGAATACTGTTTATGCTTAAAGAAGCTTGCTGGTAGTTTATGCTAGGTATCTTCATGGTATGGGTGTTTTTTTACGGTATTTGTTTTTGTGCCTCCCTTAGGTTTGATAATGACTCCAAGACTAGGAGTATGTAAGCCTGGAAAGACTGTATGTACCAAGTGAGAAATGGAGAGAAGAGTTGGCCAAAATAGCACTAAGGCTGCACTCAGATATCAGTTTTTACTGTGCACGTGCACAACATCAGGCTCAGAACTTCAGACTGAAGCAGTGATAGTGACTGGACTGACTCCAGAAATTCTGGCTGCAGGGATTAATTATTAAGTTTGATTAGTTCAGTGATCTGTGATATGTTATACCTAAGAATGCCTCTGTTGAGCAATACACTGGTGAGTGACAGGCAGAACAATCTCACAGAAAACAATGTCATTTGCCCTTTGGTTTATGTGTACATAAACAAATAGATCTTGAATTGGAGGGGATTTTTAATGGATGCCTTTGGTCTGATGATAAAAAGGGCTAGGTATTCCTGCAGCGCTCAACAATTTGCTTTTTGAAATGGCTGTTTGTGGTTTTGGTTATTGTATGGAAAGCACTATTGTCAGTTCTCCAGGGTGTCATCAGAGATGACCGTAGCAGTGCTGCTTTTCCCTGGCTCTTTCCACATGTGCATCAGTGGGTTTGTGTTGAGGAAGGGTTAGGTATCCTGAGAGAGCAGACTGAAGGTAGCCTTGCACTGTCTAAAAGTTCATCCCTATTTTCCCTCCAGGAACACTTGGCGGCTGGATTGAATTTTTCCTTCATGTCCCAGACTGATATTTCCTTTTTTTTTTTTGTAAGAGAAAAAAGGTATTTGCATAATCATTTTGGGCAATGAGGTTAACGCTGTTTTGTGTCTTTTGATGTTCAGTGTAACAGGAGTGACAGTGACCTTGAAACAGACCTGTAGTGTCTGTTTGAAGTAAATGATGGCAAATATTTGTTACAGAAGGGGGAAGAAACTACCTACCTATTAGTGAGCTGAGATGTTATTTACCTTTTCAGTGTTATCAGGCAATTCATTCATAGTGTTTAAAGCTGAGTTTGGACTGAAGGTGAGAGGGGGACCAAGTGAGCATGTTCCTCTTTTATCCTGTCATTTCTCCATGCCTAAGCTGTTACACATCCCCCTGTGGGGTGTACTGCAGGTAGATTGCTAGGCAATCAGTTTGTTTGCTGAGCAGTTGGATGAAATTCCTAAGTGTCCCTCTGTCCTGGCAGATGAGAACTGGGAGTGCGGGTAGCGCGTGCTGCGGCTGTTCTCTGCTCTTGCTGCATCTCCAAGGCAGCAGCCTTGGCTAATTTATTTTCTGCAGCTTCTAGTTTGGTGCATTAAGGTGAGCCAGAAGCAGAGCTAGTTCATGTTTCTGTGCTGGGCTGGAATTGGTGATGCTTCAGCAGCTCTCTCAAGTCATTTTCTTGTCCATGGCTGATGATTAGAAAAGGGGAGCACCTAGCAGGACGCAGCAGCTAAAATATGCCAACTAAAGCTGTTATTACAAGCCTTTAAGGTGTCTTGCATTCACCAAAACTGCATGAAAGTAGCCTAACTTTGTCTGCTAGAGAAATATTGGAAAAAAAATCAGGGGTGTTCTTTCAAGTCCAAAATACCTGCTCAGACTACCTGGGCACCTCAGTAGTGGCACCCCTGTGTTGTTAACAGTTTCCCCCCCCACCAAAAATAACCAAGTAGTTTGTTTAATCATCATGGGTGGCCTACACATGAGTTAAAAGTTCTGTCTTTCTGTTCATAAGCAGCATCTTGAAATTAAGAGGCAGATAGTAACAAGCAGTCAATGAGGAGATCAAGGTCAAGATCTTTAAAGGTGTTACATGGCAGCCATTCTTTCATTCCAGGGGATGGGGTAGCTCTGCTTTTTTCTCAGATTCTGCACCTGTTCCTTGAACTTCTTGAAAGAAAAGTTGGAAAAACACAGATTTAAAGGTAGCACATAGGAGTGGGTGCTGAATATTCATGTAGTGTAACAGTGTGAGGGGAAACAAACCTGATCCAGCTTTGCTGGTCATCGCTGTTAATATTATATTTTATATATATGTGTGTATATATACAAATACATAACTTGATCCCACTTTGCTGGTCATCTGTGTTAATATTATATATATGTGTGTATATATACATATACATAACCTGACCCAGCTTTGCTGTCCCATCTGCGTTAATATTTCGATCCTGGGGCACATCGTCCCTGCTGCTCCTGCAGCTACCTTGTGTCCAGCGTGATTTTTAGCTGCTGCTGAGCTCTGTAGCAATTACGCTGCAGCCCCCGGCTGTGGCACACAAACCTGCGAGCGTGTCTTTGGGTTGCAGCTTGCCCAGATGCCTCGGGAAGGCTCCGATCCTCCTCCCTGCTCTCCCTCCCAGGCAGTGCCCCGGTGTCGGGCTGCGCTTGGCGCAGTGTCCCTCGGGAAGTCGCAGAGATCGGCGTGCCAAGGAGGGGGAGCCAGCGGCGAGAGCAGCGGGTCCTTTGGAGGTCGCCGCTCTGCCCGGCTCCCTGCGGCGCCTTGCGGCTCCCTCCTTGGCAAGGCAGGGACAGCCCCACCTGGGCGGGCGGTGGCTGAAGTGCCTGGGCATGGCACATGGCCCCTTCGGATCCCTGCTGCGGGTGGATGGAACCGAGCGCACCCTGTCACTCTGCTCTGCCGTGCTGGGTGGGCCGATGGTGGCTTTGCCAAGCTCTGCCCAGGCGATTGTAGATGAGTTCCGTGACAGCCAGTGTGACATTTTCACTGGTTAAACTGGATTTGGACGGTGCTTCTTGCACTAAGTGTGCTGTGCTGCTCAGTAAAAGACAAGGAGATGGTTAAGGTGACTTATCCCACGTGCTTGTGAAATTTTATTTGCTTATGGGCGATGGGTGCAGAGTCCAGGATTTGTGTACATACCTCATAAAACCATATGCTGAATTATTTAGAGGACAGTGTGAACAGAATTAGCTGTAAAAGATGAAAAGCTAGAGACAGACTCGCTATCAACTCCTTAAGGTCATCAGTGCCTCAAACTATTGAGGATATAGTGTTCCCTGGCAGGATTTTGCAGGTACCTGTCATTGGCCATTAGGAAATCAAAGGCTCCTCTGCCTCTTCCTTACTACAGTTCTCCAGAGGGACCTGAATGAAGCTGGCTTTTTAAAGGGGCACTCTTTTGGGAAATGTCTCCTCTGGCATTTCTGCCTTGTGACCAGGTTGATGCATATCAGGCATTAATCATCCTGAATCAGGGAAGAAGCTGAGGGGTGCTCCAAGCAGCTGCCTTGGGAAGTACTGAGTACATGAGTAAACTGAATTTATGCTGCAGAGGAGGGTGCTCTCATTTTGGTGTAGTAAGTTGTCCTTTCAGCTGCAGTTGTCAACAGATAATTACAGGAACTTCCTCACTCCTCCATGGACATCTCTTATCTGAGCTCATTATTATACAGATCAAAGTCTATGCAGCAAATTGGTGCCTTTGAAATAGCTTCACTAAAAAGTATTTTGGTTTTTTTGTAGGTTTTCTTGGCTTTTTCCCTTCGTGAGCCTTGCTGACAGTCATATGTTTACTAGGTGTGTTAGCTGATACTGATATGTATCTTGAAAAAGAGGTGGAAGAATCAAAAGATGTTTTATTCCTTAAACCTGGCTTTTCTCCTTCATTCAGATTCAAGGACACATCTATAAGCCCTTGCAGACTGTAGCAGTGCATTGTTGGGCATGGCATAGCACCATCACTTTAGTATTATTTTTGAAGTCCAGGGAATGGTTCTTACAGATGTGTTTGGACAGTAAATTTCTGGTGTTGTGAAGCAATTCCAGAGCTGTTCTAAAATGCATGTGGCTGTCAGCTGGGGAAGCAAAAAGTCTTTTAAGAATGATTGAGATGATGCAGCACTGTGTGAATTCTGTTCTGAACTGTATGATCATGTCTTTTGGCTCTGAAATGATTTTAGATAAAGCTTCTTTTCTCCCAGATTTTGTTTTGCTCCACAAGAAAGTGTTGTGGATCCAGGTACCCACAATCCTAAAATTGTAGTGTCCAGTCTCAGCTGCTCCAGCAGGACTGGGTTGGTGAACCGTGTCTGGTCTGCTGTACTGCTGCATTTTAAATTTGGGAAGAAATGTGACTCAGCATTTGTCTGTTGAGTGCAAGACACAGGGTGAAGGACCCAGGGCTGATTCTGGAGCTTGGCTAAGTGTCTCCAGTTAAACTTGTGAGGAAGGCAGGTCCTCCAGGTGCACGTGCCAGGTGTAAAGCTGGCATCCCATGAGCCGACCAAGGAGCGCCAAACCTTCAGCGAGCCTGTGCTGTCTGTCAAAAAGCAAGTTGATGTGGTTCATGGGTTCCAGTCCAGGATGGTTATTTGTTGAGTTAAAGAAGCTGGTTGTATTGGGAATGGAAAATAGAATTTCCTGACCTTAGATGTTGGATAGGTCAGATGATGAAAGCTGAAAACTAAAATTAAGACAAGTGACTTTTTGGGTTTTTTTTCATACAAAAAAAAAAAGCCCCAAAAAACCTGTAGCAACCCAACACTCTAAGCTACTACTGTAAACAGGCTTTGTGGTTTTCAATATTCTAATTGATCATGTCCCTGTTGGAACACACAAACTAACAAGATTTTTTCTTTTTTGGAACGTGTGGTGGTTTAACTGAGTGTCTCTTCGAAATTTTGACGAATGACCTCCACAAAGGACAAATAGCAAGCCAGTGTTTTTCCCATATTTATCCCATTTGTAACATAAAACAGAGGATAGGAATTTATTTCGAAGAGTGTTCTTTTTTCCTAGGGTATTTGGAACATCCTTGAGTTTGGGTACCGCTTTCCTCTAATTTGGGAAGTTGGGATGTACTCGAAACTTGACATTTACAAGTAGCAAACGTAATTATTAATATTACTGACTTGAAAAAAAAAAATCATTAATCAAGACAGCTTTTCAGATGTCTTAGTTGCTTAAAGGTGAAGTGGATAATTTGTTTATGGCTAATACCTTGCTTTGGGGGGTGACGTGTCTCCAGCTTTGTGAGGAGACATCTTCCTGAGCCTTCCCAGGCTGTTCACAGGGGGAATTCTGCAGGTAGCAGCATGTTCTGCTGCTCACCCTGAGCAAGAGGGTTCTGGGTGGAGGATGTGGGTCTTAGACAGGCTCAGAAGCCTGCTGATCTTAGGCTTTTCCAAGAAATTCTGGTGACTGATGGCTTCTTTACATAAAAATAATATGAAAAGATATATGGGTATTGTGTACATATGTATATGTACACTTTGCATGTATTTATAAATATGTATTAAAAAAAAATGAAAGGGAGGAAGTAAACCCCAGGACGAAGGACAAGCTGTTTTATCTGGAGAGGAAAATGCAGAAGCAATTGCAATTATTAGATTAAAGGATTTCAAGCTCCAGGTTAGAGTTCTTATGTCCTACCATCCACAGAGCACAGGTGCCATACAAGAACAATGACAGACAAAATTTCTCAGTTAAATGAGACTATCATGTGGATTTATAGGTGGGGGTGTATGTCAATATCTGTAGTACAGAGGTCTGTGTTTATATTTTAGTTTCTTGTCCATTTTCTTCCTAAGGGTGTTTTTACCAATTTAATTTGACTTCTGTAGACAGAGTAAGTAAAAACTGTCTCCATACTTGGTGCTGTTTTTTATTAACTCCCGTAGAGAGTTTTTTGCTCCATATGGAGCAGCTGAGAGGGTTGGTAAAACTTCGTTTTGCATTTCCATTTGATGATCATCAACTTTTCCATTCCTGCTTTGGAAGGTGGTGGTTGGGGTGTTTTTTAACAGAGTACTGCCTGTGGGGTAATACCAGCAAGGCTTCTAATTGGAACCCTGGGTGTGAGGATCCCTCTGCTGCACCTGCCACTCTCTGCAGTGATTTTAATAACCTCTCCTGAAGGGCAAGCTCCTTGTTTTCCACTCCTCCCATTCATTTGAAAGGCAAGGTTGCTTTCCCAGGGTGCTTGCCAGAGCTCTGGTGAGTAATGGATTTTTGCACCAGGGAAGTCCTTGCGCGGCACTTTCCTGGTTGACCTCTAGCTCTGGGTAGAGCCTGTTCCCAGAGCTTCACTGGATATGCCTGCATCTCCAGAGGGGGCTCGGGTGCAGCAGCAAAGGCTTGGGGGACTGCATTTCCTCACTCTGCTTTAGACTGGGAATTACCTTCCTCTTTGAAGTTAAATGGATTTAAGCTCGCTGTCCCTCTTGGATGATAAACGGGGAAAGGCAGTCAAGGTCTGGGATCAGAAAATAAAACATTTTAAGCACTGGAAAACTTTGTAGGATTTTAAAGACTTTTTTTTTAAATTTAATTTTATACCTCATGTGTTTTGGATAAGGCATATACACAGGAACAGCAAATAATTAGTTAAAAATATGACAGGAAGATGTCTGTGTTTCAGCAGGACTCAATCTGAGTCTAATATTGAAAAAACTTAACAGCATTGTCAGATGAATATGTGGTGACTGTACTTAGCAATGCTTGGGATTCTGATAGGAAACAGTTCAGATTTTTAGAGTTTGTTTCCCAACAGCTAGCAAGTTTGTTTCTTCTTAGCCAGCAAGAAAACGGAGATTTAGTCTCATGCCACAATCTGGGTACTCTTTAATGGGTGCAAGGTATTATTTTTGGAGTAACCCTACTCTGTGCCAGTATAAATTAGAAAATATGAAAGGATTGTGTGTATATTAACTGCATGCAGTTCTTGTATGGTAGAGCTCGTAAATAGAGCCCCGGGGAAGAGAAGAATTAACTTGTTGTTAATGCAGAGGGAAATGGGGGCTCGGGAGGATCCCGTCCTTGTTGGGAGCTGTGTGTCTGCTCCTAATTGAACTAAGAACTTAATTAAGACGGGTGCTATGGAATGGAGCAAGTCCTGATAAAATGGGAGGATGGCTTTTGCCTGGTGGCCCTAGTTGTTAAAAGGCAGGAGTGCAGTCAGTGGAAAATAACCTTGGGAGTGTGAGCGAGGCGCCGGGCGGTGCGGAGCCAGCAGAAGCAGCTGGATGTGCGGAGTCAGGGAGGCTGACTCCATCCTCTGCCTCGTGCCCTCGGTGTGCACTGGCCTCTGCTGTGTCCTTTGCTGCTCCAAGCAAATGAAAACTCCTATTTTTGGTTCTAGACTGACTTGAAAATTCATGGCAAGTAAATGCAAACAGCTTACTTGGCCTGGAGTGATAGTGTCTGAGTTTGCTGTGGAATTATGGGCTTTTATAACTTTCAGGTTGTATGATATGATCGTGTTTGTTTTGTGATAGTAAAGGTTGTAAAAGGGCACCTGCATGACCTTAGACCACCTGTTCTGATACGTTGCATTGGTAAAATCTGAAACAAAAATGTATTAATACAGAATTTAAGTATGTCACATGAGAGAAGTACTATTCAGAGGACAGCAGAAAAGTTGGGGCACTCAGAAAAATGATCTTTATACCTTTCTGTTACTTTCTCAGTGAGTATCTCTTTTCTAAAGATGACTTAATGTGGCTTCTTATTTTAAAATAGATCTGGTTTTGTCTGCTCTGAGCCACATTTGGTAGGAGAAGTTGCATAGGATGCCTGTGCTCTGCCTTGGGGAAAGGGTGGTTTGCAGCCGTATCCGAAGAACAGGCGTTTGTGCTATTGCACATTTGAATGGAGCAGCTGAACAGGGGAAGCTTCGGATATGACACCCGGTTATGTTTGTATTTGTGCACTTTGTTTATCTGAAACAAAGCTCAGTATTAGGCACCACTGGTTACTGCCAGCTGGGCCCTCACTCCCTGCTCGCAGCTGTGTGTTCAGCACCCGGGCCTGCAGAGAATGGCTAATTAGACAGCCAGGCAGAACAAAGCCCACACAGTGGGGCTGGCACAATAGCATTCCTGTCTCACATTGGTCAAAGATGGATTTGATTTCTTTATTCCTCCCCCCCTTGCTCCTATAGTACATCACGGATCAATAAGTGCTTCTTGTCCCTATGCAAGCGCAGAGTCCTGTACTATTTCTCCCAAAGGACATGGATTTGCACAGAACTTACATGGAAACAAGCAGAGACCCAGCAGGGTTGGGCAGAGTGTTCTGAGTAGAGGCCTTTAAAGGTTTTTATGCTTTAGTGTGCGTTTTTAATTATTTTTTAAAATAACTTCAGTGAAAATGGTAATTAATATAGGTGTTGGGTAATATTTGCATTATTTACTGGTTTTTAAACCAGTTAAATGAAAATTTGAATCGGTTATAATATGTGTATCAGATGGTCCTTTATTATGAATGTGTATAAATCTGTAACTGAAAACCAAAATTGAGCTGGAAAATGTAGTTCCCAGTTGAGTTTAGAATGTGAATGTGCTGTATTGGACTCGCCAGGCCTACACTTTCAGTGGACATGATGTACACAAGCTCTGGGAGTTTCTGTTCTGATTCTTCATTAGACTTTCTGTTGGCAGTCTTGCTGTCAAGTTCATCCAGGTTTGCGGGTTATAATTCCTTCAGGTTTGATTGCTGGTTTGGAAGGGAAGACCCAGATTCCCTGTTTCTCAGTCTCTGCTAGGTTTGTCAGGTTGGCAGTGTAGCCTCAACGAGGGGCAATATTGTCTTTTGGATTTGCTAGGACTTAGAAGGAAAAGCCCTTGCCTCAGTTTAAGGAAAACCTGAAAATTAGGTATATTTTGGGGTGAGGGAGAGGCTTAGGTGTTCTCTTCCAGTCACTGAAAGAAACACCCATTTAAAGAAGTGCATGTCCTGATGATGTATAGCTTAAGTTTGAATTAACTTTTCAATTCTGTGCTCAGTTCAAGTTTGAGTCAGAGTTTGAGGAAGGCTCAAAGCAGCTTGGCATGTAACAAACTCCCTCCCCCAATTTTTTTTTGTAGGTTAGACCTCCAAAAGGGTAATTTCCTTTCCTTGTGTTAGAAGAAAACCATCCCGAGTTGATAGGAAACCTGGAAATCCTTTAAAGTGGGCAAAAGGAGGAGGGTGTGCTGCAAGGCAGGAGCTGGGAAGTGCTGCCTGACCAGGGAATGCTGATTTTAATGAGGGCGGCTCAATGACTCATCCTGACTCAGTGCCTTTTCATACAGAGAGTAATTAGATCGCTGGGGCAGAATGTGCTGGAGGTCAAAAGTGTAAGTGGATTTAAGGGGAAGAAAGGGGTGAGTTCATGGGGATGAACTTGGCTGTCTCTGAGGGCTCTTTGGTGGGTTCATCGAGGCTGCTGTGGGGGATGTCAGGGCTAATATGGCCCTAGAGTGTGGGAAGGTAGGAAGGTGACTGAAGGCTGCTGAAACTGTAGGCAGACAAAATTGTTCTGTGGCATCAGTGTGTGCTTTTCCAGCGTTCAGATTCTGTGAGCCTTGCACCCAGCTTGTCTTTGGTGAGCATTAGGAGTGTATGTGCGAGAATTAAGTGACATTGACAGCCACTAGTCACAGTGCTGCTGAAGTATTCAGTCCCTTTCAGAGATGTGCCAAGAGCACAGCCTGCTCTTTATCTGCTGTGGGTATCACAGCTACACCTTGTATACTGCATAAAGAACAGGCAAAATACAAGGAAATACTGAGGCTTTGTGCCATGGCCTGGCTAGTTGTACCAGGACACTCAGAAGTGTCTTAAAACCCAAGGCCTGGCAATGCCACTCACTTGGGTTCAGTTTCACTTGATCCTCTGCTTAGAAAGTACATGCTAGAAAGCTGTCACAGAAATAATTACAGTAAGTTTCGGGAACCTGGGAATAATGGACTCCTACAGATCACAAACTCAGGAGCTCTAAGAGGATGCAGTGTAAGTTCCCTCTTTTCCATAGCCTAATTTTTACCCAGATCCCTCCGTTTGTAGTGATCCCCTTGAATCAGGGTTGTGTTATGCCAGGAATGACACAGATGTTTGTAGGAAGAACCTTCATCCTGACAAGTCTGCAGTTGATTTTCTGCAGTAGTGATGTCCAGAACCTCTCTGGGGAAGCAGATGGGAAAGGGGCTGCAGGTCAGAGGGCAGGTAGCAATTCCTCTTGCTAACAGCACCGTGTGAAGCACACCTAAAATCTGGGGTGGGAAAGAACCTTTCAGTTGATGTCAAAACACCAAGCTGGGATGAAACACTCTGGGTCTTTCTGAGGTTGGCACTGGGCAGTTTTGACCCTGAGGAATAAATTGCATTCTTTGTAATTTTTCATTCTAAAGGAAACTCCAAGGACAGCATTAGGTTCCTCTGCTTCAGCTTTGCCTAGGCATCATCCAGCTCTAGTCTGGATATTAAGGTTCTGTTGATAGAAACTATTTTATTTTGTATTCCAGTATGCTTTTTTTTAATGTAATCCCATTTTATATGGCAAACAAATCCCATGCTTTCGGCCTGATGGTAGGATCTTGTCTTGCCAAGACGAATCTTGTCAAGATTTTAATTTACCTTTGTCCATGTGATGTTCCACTGAAGCAGTGGGATTACCTTCAAAGGGAAGGATTACAGAGGCTTGGCTATGAAACCACCATAACAACACAGAGCAGGTTGCTTTGCTGTTGCACAACATAATGCAAAAGTCTGTAGGTGACAAAATTCATTTTTTAGGAATTAATGTTCTTCTACATGAAATCATAAGTACGTAGCAGCTATTTTTTATTATACATGGGGGGGTTTTGAATGCTATTTTAGAAATTCCATCACAGGAAAATATTTATACTTTCTCTATCCATCTATAATGACTGTTACTGTGTGAATACATGGGATCTCCCATGAATTCTCTCAGAATTTCTCATACAGCCCAGAGGAGAAGTGGCATTGGGAGCCAGTTCTCAGCCAGAAAAGGCTCATCTCCAGCAGCAGAAATCAAATGTCTAGCCAAGGAGAGGTAGTCACAGGGAGAACTTTCTGCTGCCAGGATGGTCCAGGATTCTTTTTCATCACTTTCCAGGGATCAAATTGAAGCTGAGTAGACTGCTCCATGCATTTTCCTCTATAAAAACATATGTGACACTTGCTATTTATCCTGTTTCCCCACCCATTCCACACCAGTTTCCAGACTCCTGGCATTTCTGGGTGCATCCTATTGGGTCCTGTGCAAGTAGTCCATGTCCAGTTTATTTAGGCTTTCCCTCTGCCCTGAGGGGCCTGGCATTGCCCAAGGCCAAACCAATGAAGGCTAAAATGAAAGCAGGAAGCACTTGGAACTTTGTGACACCAGGTCCTTTGTCCCATTCACCTTTGGCTTTCCAAACCCCATCCCTGCCTGCTCAAGCAGTGCCTGGGTATTCCACTTGTCCCTGTTTCTGACTTGTGTGCTTTTTTTTTTTTCTTTTTTTTTCTTTTTACATCTTTATCTTCCTGCCACCTTTGCTGGCCTCCTGCTCATCAGCATGGAGCATGCTTGAGCTCAGAGGAAGTGGTGCTGGAACACGTTCTCCCAAGCCTGTTGTTCTAGGTCTGTGTCTCATGGGATTCTTCCAGGCTAGAATTGGCTTCCTTGCAGCCCAGGAGATGCTGCTGCTCCCTGCCACGTTGCCTCAGTATCCTGATCTCCATCTCATGGTCACTGCAGGCAAGGCTGCCCTGGCCTTTGTGTCCCAAGGTCTGCCATGTCTGTGTGAGAGCCAGCACCAATTCCTGGCTTGTGGCTTCCTGAGCACCTCTATCAGGGAAGGCACTCTGGAAACCTCCAGCAATCTGCCCCTCTGGCTGGGTGAGTGCCCTGTGAAGACTGGGTTTTTCAGGATGGTTTGTCCTAGAGCCCACAAAAAGGTCTTTTCTCTTTAGCTTTAAGCAGCTGATGGGAAAGACTTCAAGATGTAACTAGCTGAAGCACTGCAGTGACTATAATGTAATGACATTTGCAGTGTGCCTTAGGTCCTGAAGTAAGATTCAAGGACGAGCTTTAAATAAATCACAGAACCACTTGGAAACTTGTGTGTCAGAAGTTCAGCCCCTAATAAATGATTTGGCTTTGAGGCAGGTCAGAGCCACTTTGCCACATTTGCCTTCTCCCTCTCCCTCCACATGAATAAAAAAAGGAAAAGAGTGCATTGGAGAAGGACGAGCTGTGGATTTTCAAGAAAATGGAAATTTTTTTTGCTGTACAGCAGAGAGCAGTGCACAGCCCCGGTGCTGTGTGCTGGATTTTGTGCTCGGATACGACAGCGCGGCGTTACTCCATGACTGTCTGCCCTCCTATTTATTACCAGGACAAGAGGCACATTGTGAGCAAGGCTCTTCACTTTCTCTTTGCTCATTTCCTATTGCTGCCCTGGTGTTGAGCAGGCTTGTGCTTAAAATTGATAAGACCAGAATTAAACCGTATCCTGAGATAGTCTTCTTGTGACTGATATGTCAGTTGTAGCATTTTTTGGGTTTTTTACACTGCTAACAGTTGTGTTAGGAAAAACCCAGAAATTAAATCTATGCTTTGAAAAGTAAAAGGTATGTTTTCTTTACTCCTGGTGCAGTAGGAGCTGAGAGTGTCTTTAGAAGCACTGGCTTCTTTCACGTTGTGTTTATTCTTTTTATATAAATGAAAGCAAAGCAAGGCTTTTGAAGCACTCTCCCTTTGCTAAAGGCTGGAAATGACACAGCTGAGTCCCGGGTTTCATTCACACTTCTCCTGTGCAGGGCTTCCAAGCTGATACTCTGAGATGGATCTATTTATGCCTTGCTGAGTTCAAATGCAGCCTGTTAACTTGGGAATGTGTGTCAACTGCTCAGTTAAGGAGGGACAAATTGTCTGAAGTGGTGGTTAATAGTGCAGCTAAAACAAACATGGAAGGGTTTTGCTGTTCATGGTGCTGCTCTGGGTTCTGAACCTCGAGCCATTGTTCCCAGCGACTTCTAGTATGTTTGGCATTTGTGAACCTTGGCTTCTGAAGCATCAAAGGCACCACCAACTGCTCTTTCTCAGCCACACTTGCTTACTGTTCCCGTGCCTTGCCTCTGCGGTGCTCAGTGTGAACTTTGTTCTCCGCAGGATCTGCAAGCGTGGGTGAACGGCGCGCACGACAACGGCTTTGTCCTCGTCTCCTTCGGCGCTGGAGTCAAGTACCTGTCGGAAGACATCGCCAATAAGTTGGCACACGCCCTGGCAAGGCTGCCCCAGAGGGTCATCTGGAGGTAAAGGCATTCTTGGAGGAACTTGGGGTGCTTTGGGCAGTGCTTGTTTGCTGCTGGAGTTGAGGCTGCCTGGGTGGCACAGACGGTGTGACACTCCTGAAAAACACTTGGCATGGAAACACTGCAATATCCTGGTAACAAGGAGAAGCAGTTACTGTCGTGGCAGAATAAGGCGTGGTTACACTCCTAGGCTGAGTTTGTCCTTGGAACGTTTAGGGACAGTGAAAGAAGCTAAGATCGTAACATTTAGGACATGCTGTCTCTATTTTTGATGAAGGAACTACCCCAGGGCTGAAGAATGAATCCTGATGATGAAAAGGCTCCGTTTTCTTTCTTCTTCCCCTTTTCCCTCACTCTTTTAGGCCCTTTTCCTCTTTTATGTGTAAACACAGCCTTTCATTATTGATTTTCCCACTTGCTTGTTCTCTGTGAGAAATTGAAGGAAGAGAAATTTTCAGAAGTCAGAATGAGTAAGAAGCGTTCTTAGTTCTAAAAACATCTTGAGTGGTGCTCACAACTCCCTGTAAAAATCCAAAAACGGTTTAGTCAGCTCTGCTTCGTGTCAAGCATCGCTGATATGATTTGGTGGAGTTCATGTGAACTATTTTTTTTTTTTATTTTTCAAATACTCAGTGTCTTACACTTCATGTAGGTGTCTCACAACCCTGCCATACTCTTGGAGTTGTATTATTAGTTTGGGTGGCCTGTTCCTCACAATATTTCAGGGCATGTCCTTGCTGCTATGTGTAGTTGAATGATCAAATCCCACTAATGAACAGGAAAAATGGAATTTTTTCTGTGGCACAGAATCTGTGGTAGTAAAGGTAACATCAGTTTTCATTTGGAGTAGAGCCATTGTTTTCTTATGAATCCCACAACACTGCTTGGCTTCTAATTAATAATCCCAATTTATCTTACTGCTGTTCTTCTGTCCTTTTACTTTGCTTTCCCTGGAGTATGTCTCTTTAGGAAGCATCCCTGTTTTGTAGTAAATAAATCTGGAGGATTTTTCATGAGGATAGCTTTTTTGAAGTGCCAACCCAACAATTTCATTTGAAGCTTTCTATTAAAATTTAGGTATTTATGTATCAGTCAATTGTAACTTGGTGTTTTTTGGGGATTTGGGGTTTGGTTTTGTTCCTCAGATCATGGACCTGTGTGTTGGGCAGCAAAGCAGTGAGTACTGCTTGGCAGTCTTAATGTCATGAGGCTAAATCAAAGGATTTTTGTCTTTTTTATGCCCTTTTGGTTCGTGAGGACGAGCCAGTAACATAATTGACTGCTTTTCTTTAACTAAGCAGAAATAATTTAGGCTTTTTTTGACATACAGGAGTACAAGCCAGTTGCCAAGATGTGTTGTGGATCCTTTGCTCAGTAACCAGAGTTCCAACAATGTATGTTTTGCTTCATTGGCAAAGTGTAGCTGGTTCTTTCTGAAGTTGCAGTTCCAGTCCTCTCTAATGAACAAAACAACCCTATCCTTTAGTGGTTACTTGGGAGGGTTTGCTAACTGTTTTTATTTCATGTTGCTGGTTTAGGTTTTCAGGAAACAAACCAAGGAATTTAGGCAACAATACCAAGCTGATCGAATGGTTGCCACAAAATGACCTCCTTGGTGAGTATCTGTTTCCATTGTTTAATGCTAATTCTCTCTTGAGTTCAGTTTGTTCTTCCAGAAATAATCTACTCAATTAGCAGTTACTATGAAGCCAGGATAATTTCTGTCGTGGCAGTCATGGAGCAAGAATATTCAATTAGGATCTGAAGAGAGAATTGAACACCTCTCTGTTAATTGTCTTTCCCTGATATGAATTTCATGTTTTCTCTAAGTTCAAACACTGTTCAAGGAGGAGTCATGAAACTGAGTGTCAGAGTAAGTTTCAGAGTCTGTAAATACTGTTTGATCAAGACAAGAAAGCTCTACCATAACTTGGGTACATGATGTAAGCTGATAACCTTTCTGTTGAACTGAAGTGCTTCATGTTCTCAGGGGGAAATGAAACTTGATATTTTATTTTTCTTTGTCTTCCCTCTCAAAGGGTACCTGAGCCCCTTGCAGATCTGAGAGGCCACAGAATATTTGACTACTTCTGGGAGACATGGATGTTTGTGTGTTCCCCAAGCAGCTCTGATGGGAGCTGATGAGTGCATTCAGCATCAGTGTGTGTGTGAGCTGGAGAATGTAGTGAGTAGGCAGATGACTCCTAGAGCAGGTAGATTTGTTTTGGTTACAGAGTTGCTCTGAGGCAGCCAGGCTGCTTTTTCCATCACATGAGGCTGTTGCTGTGATTTGTCAGGTCTTGCTAAGCTCAAGTAAGGCATGTGAAACTTTAGGGAGAGTGTGACTTCAGTTGTCATGCCATGAAAAAAAATTATTATATTCCCTACAAAAGTGTGCTCCCCCTTGCTCAGGTGTTCTGCTGAACCTGCTGGAGTCACCACCTGCAGCTCCTCAGCAGTAGGCAATGCATATTAATTACTCCATTAATCATTTTACAGGACTCATACACATGAGAATTTTTCTTTCTTTACTTTGGCTGTTCTCTCTCTCAGTGTATAAGGAAATGATTTAATGCATGAGGAATTTCTGCGGAGTGGGTTTAGGAAGAACTTCAGAACAAGCTCCAGTAATTGTAACCTGCCTGAGTTGCAGTTACAGAAACATGGTGATGAATTTGTTGTACCCAGGTGCTTCAACAGCTTCATATAAAGGAGATGGAAGTGTATTTTGTAACCTTCATGCCTCTTGTGGTTCCAGGTCACTCTAACATTAAAGCTTTCCTCAGTCACGGAGGCTTGAACAGCATTTTTGAAACCATGTACCACGGGGTGCCGGTGGTGGGCATTCCCCTCTTCGGAGACCATTACGACACCATGACCCGTGTGCAGGCCAAAGGGATGGGAATACTGCTCAACTGGAAGACCATGACTGAGAGCGAGCTCTATGAAGCCCTAGTAAAAGTTATTAATGACCCCAGGTATGGAATGAGCGACTGTTTGTGTGTGAATGGGTAGGAAACCTTTGTGCAGTGGAAAAAAAACTGCCTTTTATTATTTGTGTGTACACTTGAGGCGAGTTGGGGTGTTTGTCCTATTTCCCAGGGTTACCCAACAGCTGAAGTTTCTGTGTGGGTGCTGGGCTAGTTGCTCAGCACCAAAACTCAATTGTCTCACTTGCTCTTTGTAGCAGTTGCCATGTGGAGGGCACAGAGGTTATGGAAACAAACCTGTCCCAACTTATTCCGTGTTGCAGACCAAGGTCCCTTTGTGTCCGTTTTGATTACTCCACACGAGCAGTCTGGCTGTGGTGCTACTTGCAGGGCCTGGAGCAAGATACCTGTACACAGTTTGTGTTTTAGCTAAAATAGGGTGGTGTTCATGAAGAGTGGCTCTAAGTTCTGTGGTTTTATTATAAAAAAAATTATTTTTAGTGTTATTTTCCTGTTCTGGCTTGTAATTCCACTCATCACCTGATTAAAATTAGTGAGGGGTTATCTGGCAGTATATAGTCTTGGGCTAACCCTAATCTTGGAGCATGATGCTGTTGATGCTTCTTGCTTTCATGGCAGCTGAGTCTTTCTGGGAAAGGAGATTGCTGTCAGGAGTAAGCAGCGGCAGAGAGGGGGAATGTTGATAATGACCTCGATAACATCAGTTGCATCACCTTCCCCTTGTGCAATTATCCTTGGTGTAAAGGCAAGTCCTGTGTAAATAAGCTGCAGACAGGAGAGGAAGAAATTGGCAGGATCGGCTGCCAGGGTGAAAAACCAAAAGTTTTGGGTGAAACTCTGGACCCGGGTGGAAATGGTCTACTGCAAAATCAACCCCAGGTTTCTCACTCTTGTGCATTTCTCTGGTCATTCAGTGGCACAATGACACGAGATGACAGCTTTTCCTTTGTTCCTTGTTTGCTTCCCTCCCCCCAGCTACCGGCAGCGGGCGCGGAGGCTGTCGGAGATCCACAAGGACCAGCCTGGACACCCCGTGAACCGGACTGTGTACTGGATCAACTACATCCTGCGCCACAACGGAGCCCAGCACCTGCGTGCTGCTGTTTACAGCATCTCCCTCTTTCAGTATTTCTTACTGGATATTGCCTTGGTCCTACTAGTGGGTGCTGCCTTACTTTACTATGTTTTGGCCAGGATGGCAAAGTTAATCTGCAAGCAGAGCAAACATCTCTGGCCCAATGACAAACATAGCGCTGTTAATGGACACTACCAGAACGGGATCCCCAATGGCAAGTATAGAAGAAACGGCCACATTAAGCATGAAAAAAAGGTGAAATGAGCCAACAGCCCCATGTAAAGTAGTAATGAATCAGATCAGTAATCGAATTTTATCGCTGTAACTTAGTCTAACAACTACTTAAAACCTCAATAAGCAGTTCTAACACTCCCCCTCAGTATGTAATATTATGTGACAAAATTCTACGGAACTAAGAGAAGTCTTTAAAAAAAAAAAACAAAAAAAAAAAAAAAGGCAAGCACAACCTAAAATGGAAAATACTTTATTCTTAATACTGATATGCAGAGAGGTTATTTTGGCACTGAAGTTTTTAGAAGCCTTAATTCTCTAAAGTTCTATACAATGACCGTATTTATGAATTTTCAGCTTTTAAAAGCTCAGTGTGTGTGTCCCAAACCAGGAGATGTTTCTTTTTATTTGCAGAGGTGTTCTCCTTTTATTTTTTTATTATTTTAATATCTCCATCCTTTTAGCTGAGAGAACTCTCTAGTGCTAGTTCTGTGTTTCCTTTGTGGAAGGTTCAACCTGTTGTGTAAGAATGCTGTTTAAAGCTCAAGTGATTTCCCCCAGTCTTTATGTGAGAACTAGCAAGTTGTGGACTGAGAAAACAAACGTTAAAAAAAAAAAAAAAATAGGGATAATCTTAAAGAGCACTGAAGAAAAATGGCAAAAATATGTACTTGTTTTACTGATAAAGCTGCATGACTCTTCTGCTCGCTACCAGTACTTGGGAGAAAAGGGTCCTGAGTAAGTCTACGGTGTGTCCTAACTTTACCTGAGACAAAATTTTGTCGCCTTTCTCTGCATACAGAATTTATGCCACAAAAATATTAGGGAGTCTTATTTCAGTTCCAAATATGGCTGTGTGGGAAGTAGATGTGCATAATTAAGAAAAATAAGTGAAACAACAGCAAGAAAAAAGAAACAAAAAAAAACAAACCAAAAAGAACTTGTAAAAATCTAGTTCTGTGCTTAGTGCAGAAGGTTTTGTGATGGCCCAGAGCTGTGCAAGACTCGAACCACTCCTTGGGGTTTGTTTCAAGGGAACGACCCCACACAGCGCTCCCCCAGAGTTGAATGTCTTTCCTGTTAATTCTCATTAAGTTCTTTCTGAATCGCAATGTTGTAGATGTTCTCTTTCAACGTTTGTCTCTGGAGAAACAGAAACATTACCTTCCATTAGTCTGGGCCACGCAATCCATGTTCCACGTAGTTGCCAATAGGAATTCCGCGCCGCGGGCGGTCTCCAGCCGTCCTGCCCGGGGCTGGTGGCGTGTGTGGGGTGAGGCCTGGCCACCTGGCTGCGGAGGTGGCCCCCTGTCCCCCTGCCTCCAGCGGCCTCCCTCAATCATTGTCGCCGAGACGGGACGCCGGCGGTGGTGCGCGCTCCCGGGGCGGGAATGCCGGGCACGGGGTCCTTGCTGCCCTGCTGAACCAAAGTTGGCAACTCCGAGTTTTATTTCCGTGTCATTCTGTTTACTTGGAATTTGCACTACACACGTTGTGAGTGTACGCTTTATTTATTTGTAGTTCGAGGTCCCGTGGCTGAGAGGGAAAGGAGGGAAGCCCAGAGGTTTTGCCTTGTGTCGCTCACTAACATGGGAGGAGTTGGGATGATGACGGGATGCTGAGCTCATCTTCATACACAGTGATGCAAAATTTCATCACCATTCCATCAGGAGCCTCCGTCCTACAGCAATAAATAACAGTGCAGATATGTTTCTAATACGCAGGGCAGCTACTCGTGCTGCTCTCTGAATACTTGAACACAAAAATGGTATTATAAATATAAGCCTCTTAGCTATACCTTTTTACAATCTCGCAGCCCGTGGCAACTACAGGGGCACACAGAGGCGATGAATGGTGGGATGGTGAGAAGACTTCGAGTGTATGAATGACTTGGTTTAAAATGTGGGGGTGTTTTGGCATTAAAGAAGGTACAAAAGCACTGACCGGATGATTAAGCATAATTTAATCTCCACTGTGATAAAACTTAAGCAATAAACATGGATTTAATAGAGAAATTCTGTTGTTGGAAGTATATTTTTGTTCAGCTGCACGCTGGGTGTCTCCAAGTACCCACTGTGTGTGTGGACCTAAATGTGGATGCTTACTGGGGTGCACACAACTTTTCAGTGTCTACTGTGGTGTATGATATGTGTTTGAAATCAAAAATATTGCTGGTTTTGGTGAGTGTAGGTCCATTTCCTGTAGGATCTTTGAATTGAAAGAGAAAATGGTTAATTACATTGCTTAAAGGCAATTCAAATTTTTTGAGGTTGGTGGGCATAGATGGCACAGTGGTTTGTGTTGTTGTTTTCCTCTAGGTGGTAAACTCTTCATTTGAAAAGCAGGGCTGAAAGGGTTTTCACAGTGATGTTAGTTGAGATGATGGATTGGTTTCTTGAGTACTCTCTGTAGCTACAAACATGCTGCAATTCTTTTGCAGGAAGAGGCAGTTGCTGTGTTCCTTGTATTGCCAAATTGCTGATGAGGCTGATTCACTTCATGTCTAGAAATACCTGTTGTGTTTCAACTTCCTTCTAAGTACAAGCACAAGCTGTTACTGTGGTTATTTCCATCCCCTCTTTGTTCTATTCAATCCCCCAAATTGTTCCTGTGTTTCAGAGACAGAATCGAGCAGTGATTGCTATTGGTGCCCAGCCAGTGTTGAAATCAGCCAGATGGCTGAAGGAATGTTCAAGGAAGGGTTTAAAAATACACGTGTATCTCCAGACTGCGTCACAGTGTCAGGACTGAGGCTTTAGTCACCCCTCTGATCAATATTAGTCATTAGGCATTGAACAGAGAAGACACTTAAAGGAAACTGAGTTCATCTTCCAAGACAGTGCTCTGCCACCAATTGGAAAATACCACAGTTGGGCCTTACTTATCCTAATGAAAATCACCTTTTGAAAGCTATAAACCTGATTTATTTACAGGGGGGTGTGTGTGTGTTTTCTCAAGCAGAAGGCAGCAATTGCTGAATCTCATTTCACTGCAAAATGAAGGAACACACTAAGTTAGGCAGTCCTCGTCACTCTGTAATGAAACCAAAATTGGTTAGGAATGACTGTGTTCCTCATAGACTGAGGGGATGGAAGGCTGAACAGTGTTTTGGAAAAGGTTGGGAATTCCTGTTCTGGAATTTACTGTTAGAGTAGGGGACAGAATCATCCAATTGTTTAGGTACATGAGGCTTACATTACTTAGGTATTAAGCAGTAGTTCAGGACATGAACAGTTCTGGAATGCAAACCTTCCTTGGATTGTTACTGAGCAGATTCAGTAATTGCTCCTTAAAAGAGCAGTGTGGGCTGAGATTGAAGGATGTAACTGTGTCAGGTGGGTTTTTGAGGCACAAACACCAGCCTTCCATAGGTTTAGGAGTGCTGGTCTGTGGAAGACAGAAGCACTGACTTAGCAGAATTGCATTGCATGGAGCATTAATTGTTCCGTGTCAGTGTGATTGTGTTTTAATGAAATAATGATATCTCTGGGGGTAAGAACTAGTGGGGAATAGTTACTAAGGCAAGAAACAACATAGACTTTGACTTTTGCAGATGACTACCAATATTTTTGGCAGCCAAATTCTCTTAATGCAGGGAACACCTGCAGACACGTTTGCTCCAGATTAAGAGACTGAAATAATCTCAATTTGTACATTTCTGTACTGATAGTAATGGACACAGAGTTATTTTATGTGCATCTGTTTCTCTTGTCATTTTGTTGTGCAGTGATCAAATTTTACCAGAGCTTTATATTATTAGAAATGTTTTACTACATTCCTACGTACTTAAGAATTGCTTAGAACAAGCTAACAGTCAAAATTGTAATTTAGTGTCTATGAGTTGGATTTGTTTGGGGGAAAAAGCCTTGCCAGATCTCATAAAATGGAGAAGTTATTATAAGGAGTGTAGGTGAGTACACATGTGCATAAATACAGACACTGCTCTTTTTAATAGAGAATATTAGATTTTGGAAGACAAATGGGTGAAGCTGAGATTGGGAAATCCTGGAAGGCTGTAGGGGACAATGAGATGTTTCTTTCCGGATCTGGAAGAATTCTGTGTCTCTCCTCCTGACATGGTGTTTAATCAGCTGGACTGTCCAGTGTAGTAATTAACTTGAGAGAGATTCAAGCAGCATTTTGTGTGTTTGTGTGTGCTGGTGCTACAAGAAAATGCAGAATTAGAGCAGGTGTTCAAAACTAGAAGGGGCAAAGGTCAGGAGGGTGCTTGTACTTAAGGGGCTGGTTGGAGATGAGCTGCAGTGGGCATAGGGATGTTCAGCAGCCTCTGGGGTGTCTTTGTGTTGTTTGTGCTCCTCAAAGCTCACCTGGTCATTTTCCAAGCTCTCTGATAAAAGATGCACTGAACTCCTGTGACAGCCTGGTGGGAAGAAATTGTTTTCATTCTAAACACAAAACAGCTCTTTGCTTCTTGGAATGAAGCAGTAGATATGTGATAATCTCAGAGGCTTTGAATAAATTCCCAATTTCTGCTCCAGTGAGATTTACAGCAAGGATAAGAGTTTTCAGCTCCAGGAGATGCCCGCTAAGGAAAACTTTGTAGAGACAGCCAATATATATGTAGAGAAAATAGAGTTCTGTAAGGACCTGTAAGGAATTAACATGTGTCTGTCTTTGTAAGAGGTTCTACTCTGTTGTGCCTTGCTTTTTTATGCATTTCTGCTTTTTTTTCTGAATGTTTCTGTACCTTCCCCTTTTGCTACATCAGCCTTTCTCAGCAGCATTTTTACTGTGTGTTAATTTCTGAGCTTGCCACCTGTTGATTTGCTACTTGCCCAAAGCCCCTTGGCATTTCCCTGCCCTCCCGGTTTTGCTTTTCAGGGTAACTCACCTGGGGACACCCTAACTCTGCCAGAAGCTGTTCCAGTAGCTCCATCCCAGCTCTGCTGGTCTGGAAAGCTCCTGTGTATCCAGGATGTCCTCCCTGAGCTCTCTTGGCTCCTGGGTGGAGGTGACCTCGCCCCAGGGAGCGTTTCCAAGCTGAGATTTAAGTTTGGACATTGGATTTCACTGCAGATAAGACCTTTCAACGCTTTAGGCCTCACCCATGAGCTTCTTGATGAGAGGAATGTTTATTTAGCTTTTCCTCTTTGTTGTTTTTGGCTCTGCAGCCTCTGCTGTGGGGAAAGGTGCACTGTTGGGTCTTTTGGTGGCGCTGGGAAAAGGATGACAAGAAGACACATGATTAAAATCTGCACTGCTTTTACTGGAAGAACATGCTGGAGTTTGGTTTTTTAGATGAAGTGATAAGAACTTGGAGTGTGATTGATGGTTGGGTACAGCAAGGGGAATTGTTTATTCCCTGGATCCCATTGCTTCTGTTACTCAGATACAAGAGCTTCATCCATCCTTTTGTAAGGACTTGTTCCCACTGGCCACCCCTCCTGCTGTGGACTGCAAATGGCTCCTGGTTTTTGCAGACAGATCTCCTTCGTGTGGAGCTGCACCACAAATGAACATGGTGAGAAAATCCAGGTTAAAAATAACCCCCAGGGAATAAACCCCAGGTCATTGCCTGTTTGTTTGTCTCTTTCAGAGCAGCCTCACAACAGCAGTCGGAGCAGTGAAGAAACCAGGGGGTGAGGAATGATGTGTAATGAGGGGCAGGACTGACTCCATGCTTTTCCAAAAAAGGCAAATGAATCCTCACCTGTGCATGATACTTAAGATTGCTGAAAGATTTGTCAGCTTCTTTAATTTTATTTCTCTTTGTTTTTTGTGTTTTAGTGGACGTAAAGAGAAGAGCATCTCAAGGTAACAATAGCCAAAAAACATTCCAGTCCATCCATGGGAGTCTGATGGGATTGCTGTATCAAATTAAGGGGGAGGGGGGTGTACAAAAAAAGCTTTTAGTTAAGAGGGTTTAAGTAACATTATTGGTAAAACAACTTTTCAGAAGTAACAAATTATCATCACTGAACAAATAACGTAAGAGCAACTTTAGGGCAGGTTATCATTCCCAGACCTGTGAGCAACTTTCTTGCTACTACTTTCTCAGATCATTTCTTCATCTTCAGGAAATGTCCCACAAACCCAAACCATTTCACCAGCTGTGTTGTTAAGGATGGTTTCTGGGTGTGGGAGGAAAGGTTGGGAAAGCTGGACACTCTTCCTTTTGTCATAGGAGTCACCACGTGTCCACCTGGGTGGCCTCCCTGGTGAGGGCACACCTCTGGTGTGTTGGCAGAGAGAAAACACAGAGGGAATCCTTGAGGAGTGGGGGAGGAAGGGCAAGAGTGTTGACCTTCTCCTTTTTTTTAGCCATCCCATGGCATGAGGAATTTGGTTGTGGAATGTCTCGGGAGCTCCTCTTGGGACTGTCCCCCCATGCTGTGTCACTTCTGCCTCATGCTCCTGCTGTGTCCTTGTACCTTTTTCAGGTCATTGCCCTGCCCAAAAGGTGACCCCTGTGGCCTTCCTCAGGCCAGGCTATTTAGTGGTTGTCTTTAGTGCTCTGAGTTTTCCCCATCCTATTCCAGGACAGAGCAAAGACTATTCCCACCACTTGCTTCTTGATCTTGGGTGGTGTTCTGTGTAGGAGCTCCTCATCTCCTGCCCTCTGTGCTCCTGGCTGGGATGCAGGAGGAGGCAGGTGCCCTGGGCCATGCAGGAGCCCTCAAGGTGGGGATGCTGGGATGGGAGATGCCTTTTGTCACACCACGACTGGGAACACGGTCTACATCCCAGTTATGGGAGTGGGGAATAAAGGAGCTGTGTTGTGGCAGCCAGAGGGCAGATGTCCAGGCCAAGTTTAAATATCAGTGTTCAGGCTGGAGGGATTTAAGCAATGTGTAGTTCTGGTCACTTTTTAAAGGCTGATTTCTCAAGGTTTTAGCCTATAAATACAACTTGAGCTATGTTTGAGGCTGAATTAGCTGAACCCCCATGGTCTGTGTAAAATGGAGGCCAGGTTGTAGCCCCCCTTCAGTGTCCATGGACAGTCTGGGTGCCAAGGGAGAGTTCCTTCAGCTTCCTGAGTGTGCACAGTTCAGAAACTTCCCGGCAGAGAACAATTGGTTCTCAGGGCTGGAGCAGGGTAAGAGCCCTGAGCAGGCTCTGCCCCGTGCAGGGTCATGGAAAGGTATGTCAGGTGTGGTCTGAGAGATCATTATCCATGGCAGGGGACCAGTCATGCAAGCCAGAACAACTCTTATTGACATTTTTGGGGAAGTTCAGTCGAGCTGAACACCAATATTCCCATAACTGCTGAAGCATTGCTGCCCACTCTCCTCACTGCCTTTATTTGCATTTTTCTCCTAATGCTTTGCCTCACTCTGGGAGAAATACGAAGACACAACCACCTCCCAGAAAAATCCCTGCTCAGCAGGAGTTGCCCTCCCAGGGCATCATGTCCAGATAGGTTTGAATATCCCCAGGGAAGGAGTCTCCCCAGCCCCTCTCTGGACAGGCTGCTCCAGCACTCAGGAGTGCTGCTCTTTCCTCTCAGAGTCCTGGGTTTGTTGGCACTGGATTTCAGGGAAGGAAAGGCCAATTCCCAGCTCGTTCTGTCCCACAGACAGACAAAAGCTGGGAGGAACTGAGGTTACACAGCAAGGAGTGTGGAAAAGGGCCTGGAAAGGGAGTTTAGCCAAATAACTATTCTGTGAGGCAAAACCAGAAAGGTAAAGGGAAAGTTGGCCAGGAGAATATCGAGGTGTTCAAGGCCAGGCTGGATGGGGCTTGGAGCAACTTGGTGTAGTGGAAGGTGTCCCTGCCAATGGCAGGGTTGGATCAGATGGGCTGTGTGGTCTCTTCCCACCCAAGCTGCTCAGTAATTCCATGATTCGTTCTGTGATTTAGGCTGGTGGCTTTTTGATCGTATCACAGGAAGAAAATGCTGCTTAGTTTCACCCTGGAGCTTGATAAACTTGCAGCCAGCCCCTCCTGGCTCGCATGCAGATTGGAAAACCTTTTCCACTTCACTTCTGGGCATTTCTGGGCTGGGAAATATCTCTGTTTCCCAGCATCACCTTGGCTTCTCACTATCTGATTCAAAGGATGGCTTTCGTCAGGAAGTGTGCTCTGCCCATTTGCCTTTAAAAGGCAGTTTAACAGCCTAAACCATTCCAAAATGTGCTGCTCAGCCTGGCTGACATGTTAATTTGAGATGGCAAATCCCAGTTCTTGGGAAATTCACAGTCATGTGTGTTTCTGGTTCAAAATCAGATTTTTTTTTGGTTTTTTGAGGGGTTGAGGAGGAATAACAAATGTGTGCATCCCTGTACATGTGTCAGCGTCCTACATCTGTGTCCATGTATCCCTGTCCTCTGTGCCAGCCCTTTAGCATCTTGGGCTGCGTTTTCCCGGGGCTGGAAGCTGGAGCATCCCATTGGAAGTATTCCCGCAGCAGAGCTGCTTTCTCTGCAGACAGCCTGTTAGACATCCGCCACTTTTTTCCATTTTTATCTTTTTTTCTTCCCGTTTTCCGATCCCCCCCGCTGCTTCCCGCTGCCGTCCATAGGTGGGGCTGTGCTGCCACCTGGCGTCACCATCCGGCAAGCCGGGAAGGGGCATCTTCCTTCTCAGTAAAAGTCTTTTTTCTGCTGCCCCTTGGGGCTGTGCGACCTTCAAAAAACCACCATCAATGAACAACTATCCCCCCCAAAAAAACCAAATCAACAAAGAAGGGAAGCACAGCGGCTTTTTTGCTATCTCCCACAGAGCTAGAGCTGCTCCCTGGGAAGGGTTTTTTTTAGATGTTATGTATTCTTTATTAGAAGTTTTGATTAGATAATGCTGTTGGGATTTGAGCCCTTCTCCAGTATCCTTTTCCTTATCCCTGTTCCTTGATCTCTATAATAAATCAAGGGGAGTCTTCCACATGTTACCCTTGTCCCAAAGGATCCCTGTGGTTCAGGAGATGTGTTTTCCCACTAATTTCCCATATTTACATCTCCTGGGTTGTGCAAGGCTCTGAGGGTAGAACCAGGTGTCAGGAGCAAAAGTCATGGCCATGAATATGCTGGGCTTTGGGATTGAAGGCTGGGGGAAGAGGAGGGTAATGTTTATTTTTCCTTAGGAGAATGGGAAATTGCTCTATTTTACAGGCAATCTCCCTGGCAAATACTAATTGCAGGCCTGAAGGGTGCCACCACTGCCCATGTGGAAGCTGGGGGCTCAGTCACACTGCCTGCAGCTCTGGGTGGATCCTGCTCCAGCCCTGCCCTGGCTATCCTTCCCAGTGCCTTTGGATTTGTGAGGAGCTAGATAGCACCGAGTGCAGCCTGTGCCTGAATACCAGGGGGTGATTCAGGGATTGGGAGAGGCTCCCATTGGTGCCCCCAGCACAAAGGCAGGATTCAAGTGGAGCAGCCCCATCCCGGGATGAAATTGCAGCCCCTGCTCCGTGCCGAGGATGGGCCTTGTTTCCCTAATCTGCTGCTGCTCCACAGCTTTAAATCTGAGGGAAAGAAAATCTGGATGTAAGTGCAGCTGTGAAAGGAGCCAGTGATGGCAGGGAAATGTGAGATAGAATTATAGCCAGACTGGGCAGGCAGGGATTTATTTTGGATGTGGAAATAACATCCATGCGTGCACACATAACCCAAGGCAGCAGTTTGTCTCA
This sequence comes from Haemorhous mexicanus, assembly GCF_027477595.1. Lineage (NCBI taxonomy): Eukaryota > Metazoa > Chordata > Aves > Passeriformes > Fringillidae > Haemorhous > Haemorhous mexicanus. Next base: position 3,003,358 of record NC_082344.1, read on the forward strand.
TCTCAGCCTTGACAAACAAGGGTGACCTTAGGCAGGGATAATTTTAAGGTCTGCCAGGTCATGTCTTACCCCTTCATTCTGCTGCATCCTCTCTCTCAAAGATGAATTTGAGAATTGGCAATGTTTTTAAACCCCTGGTTTTTTAACTGTGGGATTTCTCACTTTCCTGGGTGGGAAATGAGCACATTTTCTCCACACATTTTACCTTTCAAGAATCACGTAGATTGTATGGAGTAAATTACATAATCAGTTACTAAGTGCAGAAGAATAGTTGCTAGTTTAAGATTTCAGTATATTCCTTTCCTCAGTGCATCCCTAACTCAGGGAAGGTGGGAATGAGTCACAGAGTGGAAGTCAGTGGATATCACAAATAATGTTGTTCCTGATGAATTAACACCCTGACCTCCTCAAGGCGACTTTGGAGGTTGTTCAGAGCATCCTTGGCATTGTTTAATGGCTTTGCTCTGACATCCATCTTCAACCCAAATGGATTCTGCAAAGGCTTAAAAAAGAAATTAAAAAGCAAGTTAGTGCTCGAAAGGTTGAAAAGGAATTCTGCTTGGCTTGACCTTGCTGGTCATGGGAATGATTCTCCTGAGATTTCAGATGCATTTCAATCCATAAATCAGGGGAAAGACACGCCAAGTTTTATAGCTTCAGCACCTCAGGTCTTTCTTCATCAGCAGAGGTGAATCAGCCCCTCAGAGAAGTGAAGGAGCTGAATTCCAACTTGTGTTTCCATGTAAGCTTTGTACAATCCATGGTGCCATATCAGCACAGTACAAGGTGGGATGATTCCTGTGATTCTCCCCAGGGCCCATTTACTCTGGATTGTGTTTGCAAATACTTGGTTTTGTTCCAGCAATGTGTTTTGCTTCAGGTTTCCTTAATACAATGGGATATTTACTTGTATTTACCTGTGCTGTTGGACTGGTTAAAAAAAAAAAATAAAAAAAAAAAAATATATATATATATATATGAAAAATTATTGCAAAGAAGATGAAAACATACGCTGGGGATAGCCTGAAGCTCCAAGGGCTGGCTTCCTCTCACAGCAGCATTCAGCTTGCTACAAAAACTGCCCTGCAAAGGCAGGAGCTGCGAAGCTGCAGGTCTGTGGTGGCAGAGAGGGAGAGGATAGAAACACAGGGGAGCAGATTCTCCTTCTGCAGCTCCTTCCAGTGGAGATAGTCCCCAAATCCTCACCCTTCTGAACATCCAAATGTTTTGGATGCAGGTACTCTGTGTGTGTATTAAAGCACTGTTAGAGGATGTTGGTTACCTGCGGTGACGGAGGGGGGTGGTTAGAGCTTTCAATAACTTCTGCATTGTCTGTTGATGTTTTAATAGGCTCCAGGCTGGAAGTGTAATCCATAAAACTGTCTGTCAGGTGGTTGATGAATATAAATTGCTGAGCACCATAGGCCTGCGAGGCTGGAGGATGCACGAGGGAGACAGGGCTGTGTTCCATGTCGGGGAGCTGGAGTGTGAAATTCAGCACGTGGCTTTGCAGCCTTGTCATTCTGTGTTTCCTGGAGTTCCACAGCTGCAGACACGGCCAGTTTATGGAGATGCACAAAGAGGTAAGAAATCCCCTGTGGCACAGACAAAAATCTTGGAAAAGTTACAGGGAGGAGGTTAAAGAATGGAGGAGCTGGTGTGGCTGGAGAAAAGCCTTGGAGAAATCCGGGTGTTACCCAAGAGACACAGGGAATGGTGCCACTTCTTCATCTTCAGGAGAGATAAATACATGAAATAGCCTGCTCCAAGTCTTTTGGTCTGTAGGCTGGAGGAGAGATAGTACAAGACCCAAAGTTTTAAGGGAAGGGAGGCAAGGACAGCCCAGATGAAATGGTGCTGGATAGGGCTGAAGCATGTGCTTCTGACAAGCTGGATTTGCCTTGCCTGTGTAGGGAAATGTGACCTTCACAGATTTTGAACTTAGGTTCAGTATTAGCTGTAGATCAGAGTAAATGAGGTATAATAAACAGCAATCCAGAGGAGCTGTGCTGGCCATTGCTCTGGGCTAGGGAAAAAAGCCTTTCTTAGCCTGCTTGACTGAAATCTGGGTGTCTTCAATCATTTCACCAGCCAGAAGCTTGGGGAGGAACCATTTGTCAGAATTCCTGATTATAGCAAAGAGGCAGAATGCACTGTGCTCCTCAATTACAGCAGTCATTCCAATTGCTCTTCCTCCCACACAAGGTGTACCAGGAAGGGCAGTTACACATAAATAAATAAATGCAAACACAGATCTCGTGTTGCTCCAGGAAGGGGAGCCTGGGGGTGTTGGTGGCCGAGGGAACGGGGGAGTTTGGCTGTGGGAGATGGTTTTGGTCACGTCCCCATTTATGAAGTGTTCTGCCACATGCTGGAGCCAGAGCAGATGGATTGTAGGAACAAGGTCCATTTGCTCAGGATGGATGGCACTCTGGAAAGGAAAACACCGACAGGGATTTTTCTCTGCCACAGGTGCTGCCCTGTTGACAAGGCCTTCCCAATGGATGAGGCGGGAGCTCTGAGCTGGAGCGCTTTGGCAGCTCTCCCAAGATGACCAGAATTTCAGATATTGCAGCTATTTTCCTGCTGCTTTAGCACATTCCACAGCCACTCCATGGGCTCACGGGGGCTCTGGTGACCTCACAGTCTGTTTAGGGCAAGGTACTTGATGGTTTTGGGGAGGATGGGTCAAAACATCAGGAGGTGTGTGTCTTTGTGGGGAGTGCTTACATGCCTGAACTCATTTGCAGTTCTTCCTGGAAGAGGGTCTAAAGCTTTTTATTTAGGTAAAATCCTAAAATCCTGGAATAGTCTGGGTTAGAAGGGGTTTTGAAGCTCATCTTGTTCCAGCCCCTGCCATGGTCAGGGACACCTTCCAATAGGTTGCTCCAAGCCTCATCCAGCCTGCCCTTGAAGCCCATGGCAGTGGTCACTGCTGGGATTGGTATTGTGGAGTAGCTGCTGGGCAGTCGGGATTGACACCTGGGGAGTGCCCTCAGTCAGTGCCTGTATTTGCAGAGAAACTAAGTGGCCAAAACTCAAAGTCAAAGCTTGAGTACAAAGGAGGACAAACGTGCCCTGTGTGCTGACCCCCACAGCTCATTCCCCAGCCTGCCACCACCCTCTGCAGTGTCACCACATCCCTCCTGCTCCCCGGATCGCTGCCTGCACGACAGAGACACCTCTGATGGGGATAATCCAGCGGCGTGCAAGAGCTGGGGATTTGCTGTCAGGCAGGAGGAGGGCGGGGCCGGTGCCGGTGCCGGCTGGTGGGAGCTGCGCTTTCCGTCTGATTCCCGTTCCCCGGGGGCAGCTGACAGCGAGAGCAGTGACAGGAAGATGACAAAGATGACAGTCTGCCTTATTGCCAGGGGCTCAGCGTGCCTGGAAACGGGAATTGCAGGGAGAGCCAGCTGCGGGGTGCTTCCCACTGCTCTCCCTTCAGAGCCTGCTTGCTTGTCAGTGGGGCAGTGAAACCCTGGCAGAGCATTCCTCTGGAATAAACGGGATGGGAGCGGAACTGCCCTGATGGCAAGCATCAGTGCCCGTGGTAAAGCCTGCTGGATACTTCCAGCAGTGCCCAGGGTGGCTTAGGGAACATTCACAGGGCTGCATATCCTGGGGTGAAGCAATGGTGTTGGCTTAGAGGAAACAGAAATCCCTCTGCTTCCCAGGGTGTTATCCTGCTTAATCAGGGCCCTTCCATCTGAACTCAGCAAGGGTATTCTCCATCAGATCACTGTCTGAATTCTGGATCTTTTTATTGGAGCTACCAGAACAAGACAGACAGTTCTGAGTTAGGCTTTTCCCTCCTCCCCCTGTCTCTGGTGGCACTGGTGTCAGGCCCAGTCCCATCTGCTCAGCTGAGAGCCCATGACTTGTGGGTTCTCAGCTGAGCTGATAGGACTGGGCCTGACCAGCCCCAGGGCAAAAACAAGGATGCAGCTGCATCTGTTATTCCCTCTATGCCCCATCCCTGGAAGTGTCCAAGGCCAGGCTGAATGGAGCTTGGAGCAATCTGGGGTAGTGGAAGGTGTCCCTGCCCATGGCAGGGGCTTGAAACTGGATGATCTTGAAGGTCCCTTCCAACACAAACCATCCTGGGATTCCCTCTCTCAAGAGATTGTCTTTTTAAGAGTGGCTGCAGAAATGAGGGTAAGTAATTACTTGTCCTAATGGATAGCCAAATCACCATCTCTAAGAATAAATATTTACAGAAATGAATAGCAATTACAAATAATTCCAAAACACAGAGTAATTGCAAAGCAAAATTTATAAATATTTTCGAAATTAATTGCTGTTGCTTCCCAGTAGAGCAGATGGAAAAAATTCTGTTAAAATGCTCCTTCATTGCTCTCTAAATATGTTAATAACGTTGTCAAATCCAGGGATAATGAGGGCTTAACATAAGTTACTGCTTTTCCCCTTTTCCTGTGTGCCCTGAAGATTAAACCAGAATCTATCTTTACATTTGAATTCAATCCCAAGGAAGTGTCCTACTGAGTGTGCTGAGGGCTGTGCTACAGAAATTGTGCCTGACACCACACATTTTGACCAAACTGGTGAACTTTGGTGGAAAGGATAAGTAGCCTTGTTGGTGCATTGTCTGAAGCAGCTGAATTATGAATCCCGTGGATTTATGCAGTATTTGGATTCTCCCTGTGAGGTTCCATGAGTGTGCTTTGTCCATCTTTGGAGCCGGAGCCAGGAAGGAGCCAGGGGAGCTGAGGTGGTGGCCAGGACCCTCCTGGGTGGCTGCAAAGCCCTCACTGTTTGTAGACAATGGACCTGCTTAGGGAAACCAAATCCCTTATCATTGAGTCTTTCTGGGGAATTAGGGATTGGGATCCTTTCACCAATTTGTTAATTTTGTTCTTCTCTGGAGAGTGCATTGCTGTGCCCTGCCTCGTTTCCTTCATTTTAGAAGAGCTGTGTCCCTCCCTGGATTTGTATTCCCATGGTCCCAAGTGTGTGTGTCTCCTGTAGAGCAGAACTCCCTTTGTGTGCTCAGGGAGAAGTCCTGTCTGCTGGAGCTAATGGGATTGGAATCACCTCTGTGCTCAGGACTGAAAGCAGCGCTTGGTCTCCTTGGGGATTCTCCCACTTTGTTCCAGCTCATCCCATCCTCGGGATGAGGCTCAGCCTTGGCGAGGCCACCAGTGTTTGTGTCCCTGCAGGGATTGTCCCCCTCAGAGTGAGGGAGCAGAGCAGGTTAAATCTGCCAGCCCTTGACTCTGAGACTTCAATTAACAGAGGGGTTCAAACAAGGAGTATTCCTCATGCACTTAGACCTGCATTCCATAGGGGGAAAAAAATGATAGGATTTTTTGCATGCTGTCTTTACCTTGTGAGTGAAGGATTCCCGTTCATCTCCCTTGCTTGCTATTTATTTCCACGTCCTCCTGGAGGGGCTGTTCTATCTGTAAAGGAAGAAAAAAAAAATATTCAGCATGTTTCAAATAACCTCCATCAAATTAGAAGCTGAGTGGGAAGCGTTCCCACAAATGTCCCTTGGAATTCATAAAAGGCCGGACATCAAAAGTGATGGAATTATTTAAGGTTTTATTTTCTCTGGCTGGAACAACAGGAGATAAATCAGGGGAACGATGCGATGTCTTCGAGTGTCTGCATCCAAAGCTCTGGCAATTCTGTGAGCATCTGTGGAGCAGAGCCTGTCTCCATTTCCCTGTCATTCCCATGCAGATTGCTCTCCCGGGGTGCTGGGAGTGGACAGGCTGATGTGTGCCAGGTAAACATTTACAGAACAAAGTGTTACAGTGCCCACAATGATTCCAAAATTGGCCCTGCTGTGAATTACTATGAATGGGAATCATCCACAGCCTGAGGGGATCGCTTGGGATATGGCAGAGCCACGGGACAGCGTTTGGGGAGCCTGGTGTGCTTGGCCCCGCAGGAGGGAAAGGAAGCCAAGTCAGAGATCCAACCCTATCCTGAGCTGTTTCATTGCTCCCTGTCAGGGTGGGGAGGCCCTGGCACGGGGTGCCTGGAGAAGCTGGGGTTGCCCCTGGATCCCTGGAAGTGCCTCAGGTTGGACAGGGCTTGGAGCTGCCTGCAGTAGTGGGTGGTGTCCCTGCCGGTGGTGGGACCTTGGGACTGGATGATGTTTAAGGTCCCTCCCAACCCAAAGCATTCCAGGGCTTTGTGGTTTGGCAGCAGCTTCCACCTGAAGCTCCCGAGGCTGTGGGGGGCAGGGGACCTCCCAGGGCCTGCTCAGCAGGAGCCAGGGTAGCTGGGTTTATTCAGGGAACGCTTTACCCATCTCTCACAATACTGGCACATCCAGCAGCTGTCCTGCAGGGATGGGAGGCTCTTCCATGTTGCCTTGGAATGGTGTTGTTCAGCTTCTCTCTGTCGTGGGCACGTTTGCAGCTCCTCAGGAGTTCAGCTTTTTGGAGCAGGCCCTGGTTTGCCGGGGAATAGTTCAGTTGTGTTTGGACCTTTGTAACTTCCCCAGTGCTCCAGTGTTCTGTGCAATGTCAGCAGCGCTTCCCTGCTGCTGAATCTGTTAATGGATAAAAAAGCACCTTTGGATAAGGTAAATGTGGGTTGTGAAACCCCCAAAATGAGGAGACTCGCTGGGAAATTCAGGGAGCTGTTTTTCAGGGGTGGTTTATGAGGTGGCAGGATACAGAGGAACCCATCCGATCCTACCCTGCTTTCCCAGGCTCTGGCAAAGGCAGATGGGGTTTGGATGGGGGTGGAGAACAGGAGCCCTGCATCCTGCTGCTCCAGCTGTAAATCTGCTGCTTGTCTCCATCCCATTGCTCCTGTAATTCACAGGCACAGCTGAACTGTCAGCACTTGGCTTCCCTCTGTGAGGAGGCTGAAATGGGGTTTATTGGTTCCTTTCTAGGGTGAAGGGTCTTGGATGGTGCTAAAAATCCAGGTCGTGACACCCTCCTCACAGGAGGAGGCCAGATGCTGCAGTTTTTCCCTGCAGAGATCCATAAAGGAGGGGATATAATAACTAATTAGAAGGGAAATAAGTGTGCAAACCTCCATTGTTTTTTTCAGAAAATCATCTTTGTTTTCCAGAAGAACTCCTGATTCAGGTGGGCATTGAACTGTCCACTGTGGCTGCAGTGGGGGACCTGGCTCTGCCCAGCACCTCCTGTTTGCTCCCTGGCCAGGCAGGAATTAGCACTGGGAATTGAGAGGGATGAGAGACAAATGGTTTGACTGCAGAGGGAAGGGAGGAGAAAGAACAGAAGGAGTTCTTTGCTCAGCACCGCTGCGTTGATCACTTATTAAATTACATCCATTGTGTGATCTGAAAGAGCTCCTCCTTTATCTCGACAGCCATCAGGATGGAAACAATAATAAAACTCTGCTGACAGCTGCCACAAAGGTGGCTTTGTCTTCAGAGCCCCTCTTCAGTTTCTGCTGGATCAGAGAGCAAACAAAACCCGAGGAAGTTCTCGCTGGGCCGGTGCAGGGAGAGGAGGAGTGTGGTAAATGCTGGGTTTGGTTCTGGCTACTCGCTGGAGAACCAAAGGGGAGATGGAACAGCAGGCTCTGGGTCTGCTCAGCCTGCAGGAGCCGAGGCAGGTGGGCTCAGAGACTCGGTGTGTTCCAGCAGTGCTGCTCCAGGCTCCTGGGATGGATGAGAGCTCGGGCAAACCTCTCCCCAGGGCGGGGCAGGAGCGATCCCAGCGCCGCCCCAGCTCACTCCAGCACCAATGTCCCAAGGCTCTGCAGGGTCCCCAGGAAAAAAGCAGTTTTGTGGGTATTTGTGGGTGTGAACAGGCTTTCAGGGGCTCTGTGGGGGCCCTGCTTTCCTCACACTGAGCAAGTGCCCATCACTGCCTGTCAGGAGGTGAGGAAAGGGAGCGGAACGAGGGTCACCAGGTCTGACACCAGCTCTGCAAACCCTCCCTGTGCCTGTGCAGCCTCACTGGGTGGTTCATCACAGTTCCTGACTCGGTACAAGACATTTTCTAATGAGATTAGCAGGTGGCCCTACAAGAGCAAAGCCTCCTACCCAGCACCATGTAATTAATCCATAAAAAATAAAGACAGGTTCTCTCCTTGGCAGCTTATAAGTATTCCAGGCATTGCAGTGTCATAGGCTTTATGACAGCTTTGAGCTTAAGGAATTAAAAAAAAATAAAAAGATAAAAACCTAAATTCAGTAATTTATTTCTAATTAATTCATTATCCCAGAATCTTCTTGGGATCGCAGCTCATAGCCACAATATTTCTCTGGATTTCTTCCAGATTTTTTTTCCCCCAAGCTTTGCTTTATTTGTGAGCAGGTAAGGAGTGCATAGATACGTTTGTGGTCCTCAGGTTGTATATTAATATTGTTTAACCATCCTAAAGTTCACCAATTTAATGCTCTATCATCCCAGAGCAGCCTCTTGTTAAGCAAGCTTCAGGATTTTATGCCTTTCCTCCTTGTGGAATTCTTTTTTAAGGGGCATTAAAAAGTTCTTTCTCTTCTCTAACACTCTAGCATTCCCACCAGGAGCAATCTTTCAGCAGGAAACATTTGGGCACATCTTTTGTGCCCCTCAGGCTGGTTGTGCTGAGTGCATCCACAGGGCTCCAGAGCAGGAACAGATTGTTTCAGGTAACCTCAGGTTGGGCCTGGCTGCCAACATCTCTGTGAGCAGCCTTTCAGTCATTCCTGTGAGGTTTGTCCCCAGGGGTGGCACCTCTAGCTGCCTGCTGGTGGCTTTTTGGGCAGGGTGGCAGGAGGCTTCCGAGGCTGGAGGGAGCTGGAAGTCCATGAACAGGCACAACTCCCACCTGGAGAAGGCACAGAGCCTGCTCCTGGTAAGATTTTAAGGCATAAAGTGCCCATGGCAGCCCTGCCCTGCTGCCCTGGAGCATTAATTTATTTTAGGAGTGTAGAAATGCTACTCCCAGGGACTCTCTGAGAGTCCCCTGGGTACTTTTAGCTCTCTCCTCTCACAGGTCAGCAGGGGGAAAGCTGGAGCATGGCAGCACCAGAGAGCTTTATAGTCCTGGGAATGCTGCCCAGGAAGCCAGTTCCCTAGGCTGGGATGGGCAAGTTTGTCGGCACCAGGGCTGGACACTGGCAAAGTGTCTTTTGAGGGGAGCAGGGTGGGTTTGTTTTCTCGTTTTGGGGTCTTCTATTGCATTTATACGTTGTGGGGAGTGGTGTGTGTGTGTGTGAGTCAGGAGGGAGATGGTGCAGCTCGGCCCTGCCTGGAGCTGCTGCCGGATGAAGGAGCCAGGTGGCACTGTGGGGCTGCTCACCCGGGCTGCCCGATGCTGCGCGGGGCTCCTCAGCTCTGCTTCCCCGCCTTGCTTGCTGCTGCCTCTCTCGTCTCACATGAGGTGCGGTTCAAACGCTCAGTTCATTAAGGAAAAAAAAGAAGGAAGTGCTTTCGAACCTGAATAAATTCAGTTATGGGAGAAGACACAGCTCCCTGCTACTGAGAGTGTTTAAGCTCTGCAAGGTGGGAGACAAGAGTTGTGGCCCTTGTGCATCTGCCTTCCTGGAGAGCCGAACTGGCTTTGCCAGGAGAGGAGCCCAGGAGAGGGCAGTGGAGGAAAAGTCCTGTTTGGAGAACATTTTTGCCCTCTTTTTTCCTAACAGTCATGGGTACATCCCTGCTGGTTTCTCCTGTCTGTGGCCAGCTCAGAGGAGGGAGGGCAGTTTTAAATACCTGGGTTCAGGCATGGTCCCTCCTTTGCCCACATTCCCATGTCCAGGCAGCCTCAGAGTCACCTCCACGTTTATTTTAGTGGGGATGCAGTGGGAGAGGGGCTTCCTCTCCAGTGCTGGGGTATTGTCAGACTGGATTGTCACCCTGTGCACATCATGGACTGATGAGCCCCTCACCGATCAGCCGAGTGCCTCAGCAGTCCTGTCACTGCTCCTGTGTGGGGAGAGGAGATTTTCCACAGCAGGAGACAGACGATTCCTCATGCTCCAAACAAAGCCTGCCAGAAAAAAATGTGTTTGATACTCAGGCAGCTAAAACGAGCCATAGTATTTATTCCCAGAGCTCTGTCTGCCCTAAACATCAGATCTATGTGAGTATCAAAGGGGCTTCCAACCAAAGCACCGTGGCTCTGACAGCAATAAAAAACAGGCACCCACGGATAACTCTTCCCAATGGTTTTACTGCCAGGTAATTGATACATCACAACAGACATGTTGCCTTTTATTTGCTGTTTATGCACCACCCAGGACCCTTGGATGTGGTGTTGACGCCAGCACAGGGGTACAGGAGCTGGGGGATCGATAGCAAACACTTCTTCAGGTGTATTGATTACCCAGAAAGGGATGAGGATAAATTTTTGTGTGTTCCCACTCTGTCTCTGAGCCTGTTAAAAAGAAAGAAATGGCCTGGTTTGCCTCTCTATTTGTCTCTTCCAAGAAGCTGAAAAAAACCACAAAACAACATGGCAAAAGCTTGGGGATGATGGGTCTTGTTTCATTTTTTTAGACAGTGGGGAAATCTAATCTATTTCTTTTTTGACCTTTTGTCCTCTTTTGCCATCTTGGGAGCAGAAAAAACAAGGATGACAGCTAAAAGGGAAAGAATGCCAAAACAGGAAAAAAACCCCAACCCTGGAAAGACAACAACTGACATCCTTCTATTAATCTAATGAGAATTTGGTTTAGTATTGAATTACTGAGAGAAGGAATCGGATTACTTTTCATTGGTATGGGAAGTGGGAGCTGTGTTCCAAGGGGGGGATTTGACCTTACACTGCAAGCACTCGAGACCTTGCCTTGGCACAACTTTTCCCACTCCCAATTCCAGCTGTGCTCAGCCTATTCTGGAATTAGAAGAGTTCCTTCTGGGCAGGAAGGCTGTCCCTCAAGGACACCTATCTCTGTTTATCTCCTGAGCTCCTGCAGAAGCTGGAATTATCTCCATCAGCAGCAGGCACCTCTCGTGGTCTGGGGAAGCTCCCTGAGAAGTGAAGGATGTGAGTGAAACAAGTGGAATACTTCAGCTTGATACCTGGAGTTCAGTGTAGTTACTGTAGTCAGTCAGGGGAGGTGTGGGGCTGGAAATGATAACTGCCTGGGAGAAGTTAGTGAGCTCCAGGGCATCATCCCCTGGGAAGGGCAGATCCCTGAGCTGCAGCCAATCACTGCAGGGTGATGTAAGATCATTCCATCCCCCCTCCTCCAAACCCACCAAAACTAACCAAACGAACACTGGAGCTCAGACACAAAATACACCTGCTAGTTCATGAGTTCATTTCTGCCTTAAATTCTCTGTTCTCCAGGCATTCCTTGGAATCACCTTTGCAGAGGGCAAATTCCCCTCTGGTAGCTGATACTGGTAGCTTGGAAGATTATTATTATTAAGATACAATTGGGAAAAAAGATCTCAAAATAATGTCATCATCAGTGCTGCCAGTTTTTTTTTTTTTTCCTTTTGTTTTGCTGGGTGTTTTTGAGGAACAGCCTTTTGCTGTAATGTTGTTTTAAGGATTTTTTTTTCTTATTTTCTTTTTTCCAAGTGATTTGTGAACATCTCTGTCACCCTTTCATCCCTTCTGAAAAGGCTTTGTTTTTGTGAAGAGGCTGCAGCATGTCAGAATAGAGTGCAAATACCCACTTCAAGGCTCTAACAAGTTCTGTGCCACGAAGAGCCTCTGATTCCTGCATTTAATTATGTCACATTGGATTAGAATAATCCTATTCCTCCTTGTTTCTCCAACTCAGTTTTCCATACTTATCTTGCACTTAATTAAAAGTGCCTCTTTCCCTGCTGGGCTGGCAGGGAAATGAAGGCTGACACCCAGGGGAACTCTGCACTGGAGGGATCTTATTTTTAACCTGCCCTACTCTGCACCTATAGACATATATTTATCCCACTCCTCAGTCTCCCCTTGCCTAAAGAAATACTCATCTCAAGCCCAGGAAAACCAAAGGTTACTTTGTGAATTCGCTGTTAAACGTTTGCAAGATATTCAGAGGTGTGAGGAAAGGAGAAGTTGAATGCCGTGCTAATTTCCAGCTAAATTTGGCTAAACCTTAGCTAATTTCTTGGCAGAGCTTTCCCCACCTCCCCTTTTGCTTTTAATAGCAGTGTTTGGGCTTGACGATCTTAAAGGTCTCTTCCAACCTTAAGGATTCTCTGATTCCATGAGTTTACGGTAGCAATGAATTTGGGATTTTTACCCACTGACAGGAAATGCTGGCAGGAGACAAATAAAGTAAATGTGCTTTTGGCACTATATGTGCCATTATTAAATTTTGAGTTGGCAGCTGCTTTGATGCACAATGTCTGATTTTGAGGTCTGTGTTATTCATCTCTAACTTTCCTTTCAGCTCCAACAGTTGAGAAAATTTGTTGGATTTTTCGGAGCACCTGCTCTGATTTCCAGCCCTAATGGCCTTATTTCAGCTCTGCTCTGTGCAGCTCCACTCAGCAGAGCAGCTTTTCCTGTGGGGTCTATGACTCAGGACCCTGGAGTCATGCTGGCTTCTTGGGATCAGCCCAAGGATTTTAGGGCATTATGCTTCTTATTCCTGAAGCGGCGATTTGGGGTTTTTGAGATTAACGCGGCTTTTCCCTTTGATCCCTGTTTTCTCCTTCAATCCCTATTTTCTCCTTCCTGTGGTGCTGCAAGAGCACATCTGGCCATGAGCCTCCTCTGCCCTGGCTGTACCTGCAGCCACGGAGCTCAGTTTTCCAGAGGTTCCTCCCAGGTTTTCCAGAGGTTCCTCCTGAGCATTCCCAGCCCGGTGGTGGTGCTGGCTGTCATCTCTGCTCCGGCGGATAAGCCAAGTGTTTAAACTCTGTCACCATAACAGGATTATGCTTTTAAACCCTCCATGATTCCAGTTCCAGAGCAGCATTTGAGATCAGGTTTGGATTCCCACGGCTTTTGACTATTTTGGGAAGCTGGGGAGCGAGGCTGCGATTTGCCGCGCTAATTGTGGTGAGGCACACCCGGCGCAAGCCCCACGCCCGGAAGGGGGGAGCTTTGGCTTTCCCATGGAGTCTGCAGCCAAAAAAACCCCTCTGTGAGCTGTCAGGTGGGGCAGCACCTCCAGGGTCGTCCCTGTCCCTGGGTGATGCTGTGGTGGACCCCAGGAGCTCCCACAGCGCTGGTAATTCCTGGTTAAGACATGCCAGGCAGGTTTTGCTTCCAGCAGCTGGCTCGTGTCTGAAAGCACCTCCAGCACTCCTCCAACACTTAGTGCCACCGAGTATTTAAACCTGGTAATTGCTCCTGTGCTCCAGGCCCTGCAGAAGCCCCTCTTGAGGCAGGATGTCCAATCCCTGTGCCACTGAATTCCCTTGGATGAGGACTCTCTTTGTGCCACTGCCAACTTTCTCCTACTCTCGCTTGCTAAAATAATGCATTGCAGGCACCTCTTAAATTAGACACAAGCTTAACCCTGTGACAGAGTTCATGAAGCCTGTGTGCTCTGGGGAGAGACTGGAATATGCTTCTTAATTTGGGAAATGCCTCAGGTGTCAGGTCAGTCAGCTGGATTCTACATGGCAATTCATAGGATCATGGATGGGTTTGGTTTGGAAGGGACCCTACAGAGCATCTCGTGGGCTTGGTTTTCCTGAGGTGGTTTGCTAGGAACCCCAACTCTTTTCTCCACAGATCCACACTAAAACCTTCAGCTGTCTCCAAAGAAGTGCTTTCTCCTTCAGGGATGTGTTACTCATTTCCTATTCCCTGCTTTCAATGATTTCTCCTTGGCTTTCCAGTCTCCTCTCCATCCCCACGTCTCTGAGTGCAGTGAGGGCTCTCAGCAGTGCAGCAAACTGCATCTCTGAGCTTTCCCCTCAGGTGCCAGCAGACACTTCCCTGCAGTGCCCAGCCCCTGCTTTATGGGAAAGCCCTCTGTAATCCCAGCACAAAGTGCTGCAGAGTTTTCCTCTGCCCCTTTATTACACAGGAGGGTGGGTGTCTGCCCCACAGTTCAGCTCTTCCATTGGAAAAACACCAAAGCTGCAAAGGAATAAATTATTGAGGCCATTAATCAACAGGTGGCAAATGGAAAAGGCTGCCAAAGTGAAAGGGAATTATCTGTGGGCAAAATAGAGTCATTTAAAATGGGCACTAAGCTCTGCAATTGAAGGTGCATGAGTGCAAAACTGAACACTGGAAGGAACCCAGAAAATGGATGTACTTATGGTTGGGCACTTAGGAAGGTAGTTTTATTGCACATTACCAAATTTTATAATGTCTTCATTGTGTCACTGTTAAGTGACCAGAATTAATATTCTTTAATGTGTAAAATAAAAGTGTGTTTAATGTGCCAGTATTAAATAGGTCCATGGCCAAGTCAGGTCTGCGAGGGATATTTCTCCTTTAGCACTCAGTATTTTGTCAAAGAATGTTTTGTGACAAAAATCTCACACTGTGTGGGCTTGCTGGTAAGTCCTTCCCTTCCCTTCCCTTCCCTTCCCTTCCCTTCCCTTCCCTTCCCTTCCCTTCCCTTCCCTTCCCTTCCCTTCCCTTCCCTTCCCTTCCCTTCCCTTCCCTTCCCTTCCCTTCCCTTCCCTTCCCTTCCCTTCCCTTCCCTTCCCTTCCCTTCCCTTCCCTTCCCTTCCCTTCCCTTCCCTTCCCTCAGGGCTCAATTCCCCAGGGTGGTCTTTGTCAAGGGGGACAAGAAAGAGTTTCCCATTTCCAAAGAACTATGGATGGAAGCAGTCTGGGCAGCTCCATGTGCAGGTGAGTCAGCACCTGCCTGTGGAGGGAAGGGTGAGGAATTGCCCAGCCTGTGCTTTCCCAACAGTTTCTGGGAGCTGGAGCTGTCAGACTGTCAGAGCTGTAAAAGCACTGAAGTCTTTGTGTAAATTTTCTAAACGCAGCTGAGCTTTCCAAGAGGACTCTCAGTTCTCTTCCTTAGGGATTTCCCTGTAAACAGGGATCCTAATTTACAGTATTTTCCTGATTCCTGCCTCTGTTCTAGGCCCACTCATGGGCTCACCCTGCACGTTCCCCTCGTTCCCTGGTTAGTGCTTGGCTCTGTTCTGTGAGTGTGCCAAGCCTTAAGTAAAAGCACTTGGGGTTTATGAAAATATGGAGCTATTTTGGAAAAAAGGATCTGCAGCACTACAGGAATGGTGATTTAGGATCCACACTAAAACCTTCAGCTGCCGAGCAGGCTCCTGTGGCAATAAAAATCCTCTGTTCTACAGATGTTTTGCACACCAGAGCCAAAACACTGTCACAGGATGTCACCAATATAAAACATGTCTGTCAGAATTTTATGTCTCGGCTTGTCCCACGTGGGAGGGGGGGAAAAAATGGCTTGTCATGAGCTGGGCCTTAGAAAGGATGTGACAACGTGGTCTGTGTTAAAGCCCTGACACGACACCTTCCCACAGCAATCCAGGCAAGCCTCCAAATGCTTCTTATTCTGCCACTTTTCTAACGCAGAGGGAAATAAAAGAGGCTTCCTGGCTGTGCATCTGACCTTTGGAGAAATGAGTTTTAGTGTTGTGCTGAGGTGCTTGTCCCTTCTGATTGTTCTGGCTGCTTTGGATTGCCTCCCTGTTCCTTCCTAAGCTTTCATCCCCAGGTACGGGATCGTATCTTTTAAGAAGGTTGAAGGGAATTAAGTCCCCAGGCTCAACTCTCCTTTTCCAAGCAGCTGACAAATTGTAGTGTGTTCTGTGTGGCAGTTACTGGAAATAGCTGAAGTCTGCAGAGGGTGAGCCAGGATCCATAAAAATGTTCTTCCTACTTAGGATGACAATTTATAATTTAGCTGCAGCTCCCAGCCTAATGATGGCAGATTTACACGCAGTGCCATCCAGCTCTGCTGTGCTTTACAACCAAGGAGCTTCCCTGCATTGGAACAGAGGGAAAACTCTGGCAATGATGCAGGAAAACCACAGCAGAGAGATCCTCAGCACTCTCCAAGAACACATTGTCTTAATTAACTGGGATAACCTAAAAGTAATTGAAGCCTGTATGGTCTAGGTATGGTCTAGGAAATGGAAGGTGATGCTTCCCTGGGAGATCTGCAGTTTTCCTCTCTGGAAGCAGGGAGCAGAGGTTAGCCAAGGAAGAAATTCAGTTGGCACTGAAGTTTGCAGGGACATGAGTAGAGGTTGATGATGAGAAGTAGCCCCAAGGAGTGCAGGTGAGTGGGAAAGCACAAAGGGGCTCAGGCTATGGTGCTGCCTTGTAGCAAGGCAGAAACCTCCAAATCTAAGACACAAAACTTTCCCCTAAGATAAAAAGGTACCCAAAAGGTGATTGTGTGCCTTTTTTTTTTTTTTTTTTATCAGATTGCTTATGAAATTTTAAACGCTTCACGTTGTAGAACAATTTCTCTTTGCTTACTTGGTGTGATTACACAAAGCTCTGCAGGAAGATGTGCTGCAGCTACAAAGCTACAATGTCATTAAATAACATTTTCTGTCGGTGGGTTTATTCTCTCCCTCCCCAGAATATTTAATTGTCACCGATGCTGATGGGAATTGTGTGCCTTTGGAGGGCGTGCAGGTTTAATGTGGAGATGATTCCCCAGCCAAGGCAAACACAGAGAAACACACACAGAGTTAAAGAAAAACTGTAAATAAATATCTGCCTCAGAGCCAGTTCTGAAAAAACTCATCTCCTCCAACATCCAGCTCTTCCTTGTAGCTCAGCTCCTCCTCTGAAGGGAAACTAAATTACCAGCAGGGGATGTGTGTTACAGATAAGTTCTGCGAGGCAGCAGAACGTCCACCAGACTCTGAGAAGTGGCAAGTACAAAGTCAATTGAATGGCATGAAATTATCTCCCAAATTATGAACCACACTTTTCAGCCCCCACAGCATTTTATGGAATTGGAACTCAGACTGAGAAATCCCACTCCACCCACTGCTGACCTTCTCCTGGCTGAAAATAACCTCTGAGAAAACCCCAGGATGACTCCCACTGCCAGCCCATAAACCCCCCATACCTTCTGTCATGGAGACAGATTTGTGTATTAGTGTGTCACATTCCCAAAGAAATAGGAGCACTATAAAACTGGCCCAGGTCTGGTTGGAGGGAGCTGCAGCAGGACAAACAGCTTTGCAAACCCAAAGTGGCAGATCTGGGTTCACTGAGATGTTTTAAATGTTTTCCTCCCCACCAGCAGCTGCAGCTGACTGAAATGCAAATATCAATCTGCTTTCCTGGGAAGTCTTTAATTCCTCATGAGCGGAAATAGGAGTATAAATTATATGCAGGATTCATTTCTGCCATTCTATAAATCAGTTGCTGACTGGGACTTGACAAAGAACCCTCTCCCTCTCCCTCTCCCTCTCCCTCTCCCTCTCCCTCTCCTCTCCTCTCCCACTGCACACAGGAAAAGCTCTTTACACAAACAGATCACCTCACAAGTTAGTTCAGGTTTCCAGGTTCCAGGAGGGAATAGTCTGAGTCATGAATTTTCTGGAGGTAGTGAACTTTTGGAAGACTTCTGCTGTTGTTTTATTAAGTAAGACTGAGGCAGTGATCTTGCCTGGGCCTGGAAAGCCTGATGGAAAGCCAGCTGATTTTTAGGGCCTACAAGCATAGGGGCCCACAAGTTTGGGTTTTTTGGTTTTTTTAACAGACTTTGACTCCTAAAATATTTTGAAAATTTAGCCACCTTTGAAAATTTGTCTACAAGCACCAGGCTGACCTGGAAAAAAAGGCAAAACTTGAGGTGAGATATCTATAATGTCATTTCTACTTTGCTCAGTGGTAGAAGTCTTGGGAGGTGGAATTTGCTATTCTGGAAGGTTTGTAGAAAGAATCCTCGACCCTGATATGATTTAACCTCATTCTGACACAGATCAGTAAAACAAATGAATATTTTATAATAAAAAATAGAAGCATTACAAGATTTTAGGGAGGGAAAAAAGCTGTCTCATACTTCTGAGTGCACAGTTTGAGGAATTTGCAGCTGGAATCAGGGCCTTTTAAGAGTCCTCAAACGGAGCAGAAGGAAATTATTTTTAATTAGGGCAAGAGCTTGTTTGGGGCTGCATGTCCCTCTCCTGTGGGGTGCAGGGAGGCCAGACTTTGGGAGGGCAGGCCCAGAAATGGGTGTAACAAATACTGAAGGGTCAGACGTGCCTGCATCCACATGCCCTGCTGGGAGGAAGGGGAGGAGGAGGAGGTCAGTGGCCCTGCCAGGAAATCCCCCATTTTTGGGGCCACCGTGCTGAGGGTGGGTGGAAGCCTTGGGGAGATGCTGAGGCAGGAGGGGCTGGAAGGGTGCACTGTTTGAAACAGATGGCAGAGGCTGTGGAAGAGCAGATTCTGGCTCAGGAAATGGGAAGGAGGGTTTAAGGGAAGAAGCAGAGCTCTCTCTGTAATACACCATCAGAAGTGTTTATTCTGTGGCAGTGAGAAGAACCCATAATCAGCTGTGTGCACATCAATTATTTAAAACAATTCCAGCAAGTACAGCCCTTGACATCCCTCACCAGCCCCACCCCCCCAACAAAAATACTTTGAGTGATCAAAAGTTATTTTAATTCCTTCTGCTTCAACACCAAGTATTTGTTCAACTGGATTTGCTGTCGTCACGTAGGAGGGGAAAAAAATTTTTAAAAAAAAGAGCTTGGGCAAGAGAGTGAAGTTTTTCCTCAGCTCTATCAACAGGATGTCCTTTGTTCTGAAATACTGCAGAAATCATAGTAAGTCTTAGAAGAGTTATCCAGTCACTGGAGCACTGAACACTTCAGAATCTGTGTCGCTTGCAAATCCTTATTTCTTTTTGGCAGCTTTTCTAGGTAGGAGAGTGATGGAGGAATCGAGTCCGTGGGCAGGTCCACACCTTTGCAGTCACACTAAAAGGATGAACTGGAAGCACAAAAAGAGAAATAAAGACAGTGTAAGAAATGTTGTCCGACAGGGAAATTCCTGTCCCATGACCACGGAGTTATGGAAAAGAAACCCCAAATAAGCCTTATTTCAGTACAATAAAATCAGCCGTGTGCTCACTGCTGATTTATGTCCCTGTGCTGTACCTGTTTGACACAGATGTCACACACTCACATTCCTGTTAGAACCATCAATTTAAAGCCTGTTATGGACGTAATTCATTACTGATGGGAGCTAAACGAGTGGCTGATGGCTCCCTTTTGGGCGGCCCAGCAGAGGGGAAATGAGCCCCCCACACCCCGATCGATCGTTCAGGGGATGAAAGATCCCCCATCTCCCTGCCTCAGAGTGGGGAGGGGGGGAAGGAAGAGGAGCAAACACTCAGCTCCTGATTCTGTATTCGGGGCACATCCCCACTGCCTTATTATCACATCAGAGAGCCGGGACCCATCAGCGCTTTCATTACACAACCACTTCCTCCCCCAAGATTTTCTAATTCCGCCATCTTAATTTGTTTGGGGGACTCTCGGCAGCCTGCTCCCCTATCAGAGGGGAAATTTGCTTTATTAGACAACATCTCGGAGCAGTTAATCCTGCAACTTTATTTTAGACCTTGAGAGGTCAATGCATAATTTAGAGGGGTTTGGATTCCCTTCTGATTGCTTCTCGCTCAAAGACAACCTCGATGATCCGAGCTCAGCTTTCCGAGGGCCAAAGCTCTGCTTTCGTCTCCAGCTCTGCTGCCACGGGCTCTGGCTCCCGTGCCTGGCCCACGGGGTCACATCCTGGCACCCTCATTGCCCTGGGAATGGGAGCAAACTGCAGCCAGCCCCCCTGCTGCAGTGTGTCAAACTCTGACTGCATTCCAGCCTGCAGCACGGGAATCCTGGGGCTTGCAGACAGCAAAGGACCAGCACAGCCTTTCCCAGCCACAGCCCTCTTGCCATCAATAATTGTTTCGTTTTTGCTGCCTTTGCTTTGCTGGTCTGTAAGAATCCCAACAATGATGTGGTCAGGGACATAAAAAGAAATAAAAAAGCAAAGGAGATCATTTCCAGGCAGTTCACAAAGGCTCCTCTGTCACACGGTGGTGCAGAGAAATTCTGTGCTGGTGGGTCCTGTTGCAAGTGGAGGGAGTGAAACCTGGAAATAATGTTATTTCATCTCTGTGACACATAAACAAGTCAATTCAAATGTCAATTCTCAATGGAACACGAGATCTCCTGGAAATGTGAGGCCCATTCAAACCTAAAAAATAACAGTGAGTTATAAAAATATCTGGTAGATTTTCAGGACATGTCACATTAAAGAGGTGAGAGTTGGAGAGACAGACTCTTTCTAAACAAAAAGCTAAGAACAAGAAATAGTTTTTTGGATTCTCTAGTGTTTGCCTCATTTCCTTGAAAAGCTCCTGAAACCAGTGTCATGTTTATTCAGCTTTTAATCAAGAGTGAGGCAGTCCTCTTTTAATTAAAGCTGAGCCAGTTTTAATGCATTTTAACAGCTATAATTCTATCAAATGCTCCATTTGGAGACTTCTCTGCCCAAGCCTTACTTATGCAAAGCTCTCATTACTGCAGTCATCTGTGGTGTTGCCAGTGCTCTAAGACAAGGGAGGGTGAGTTTCTATGTTACATACAGATACATGTGTTTACCTCTTCCAGATCTGAGCAATGACCTCCACCCGGGACAAGTAAGGAGTTTCTGCCCTGCCTTGCTGACCTTGCCCCCACAGCTCTGAGAACCAAGCACAGTTCATGTTGTATTTTTGGTAAACCACCCTGGGCTCAGAAAGGAGATATTTACAGCTAAGTGTGTGTCTGATCTAGAGATACACAAGGCAGATATTCAGGAATGAAGATATGTGTGTCATACATGTATATGTGATATACACTGTCTGTGTTTGTCCTTTCAACTCCATAAAAGTCTGCAGGAAGAGTTTGTGCTCCAGCAGACTGTTTCGTGCCCAGAACATTGAAAAAGGTAATTAAAGTTATTTTTCTGCACCAGCTTGCAGACTGAGACCCTAAATGACTCACCCAGTGTCTGAGGTTTCAGAGCCACAGCGCTGCTGTGCAGACAGAAGCCGAGCTGTCAATATCGGGCCACCGGCGGTGCCCCGCTGCGCGGCCTGCTGGGAATGTGAAAGGGTTTGCAAACAAAAGCGGGAAAAGCCCAGCGCGGGACCGACCTCCCAGTCCAGCGAGAGACGTTCCCATCCTTTGCCCGTGTCCTGGCAGACTGCAGTTTGTCCACGCGGTGTCCGTCTGTCGCACACAGAGCTCCTGGTAGCCCCTGAGAAGGGAGGAGCGCGGCTCCGGCGCGGATGCAGGGGGTGCCGCTGGCGCCGTGCGCTCTCCCGGCAGCCGGCAGAAGGGCTCGGTGCCACTCGGCCGGCAGCACGGGCATTCCAACACTTGTCGGGCTCGGGTTTGGGGCTTTTTATTTGTTCTCCTGTGGTTTGTCTGGTTTCGCTGGGAAGAGCGGGGTCCGTGAGGTCCTGTCCTGACGATGCCGAGTGAGCCGGAGGAGCGGGCGGGTCTGAGCGGGCAGGGATGCGCCTGGCCGGGTGCCCCCGGTGCTACCTGACCTTCTGCAGCTCCTGCCGCAGCCAGGAGGGCAGGGGCTGGCCCAGCCTGTGCAGCAGCTTGGACAGCTCCACGTTGTGCTCTCGGTAGTAGCTCGACAGAAACGCTCGGGACTGAGAGGGGGGAGAAACAAAGCAAGGTCAGGAAAAAAGAAACCCACCCCGCAAGCAAATGGGCTCTGATCCCACCGAGGGCTCCCACAGGGGGAACTCAATGCTCTCTGGTTCAAAGCTCGAGTTTCTGATTCCTGAAAACATCAACCCAGTGAAAATGCAAGAGAAAATAGTCAGCGTGTTTATTTAAGGTCAGTATTAAAACTGCTCCCATAAATTTCTGAAAAGCCCTTACCTCTTGGTCCATTGGTGGGTATTTCCGACCTTTGCTTTTCCCCAGGCACTTTGTTTTCCCTCCTTCCAATAACTGGCACCAGAAACCTTTCTGAGGGTCAAACCTGTGGAGGATCACATTTTTTATAAGATCTTCCTACAGAAACATCTCCTGGCTACTGAGACATCAGTGTTAGCCCACATCTAGTGCTGCACACATCTCTCTAGATGACCTGAACTCTGAGGACAGAGGGGGCAACCTGTGTAAACTCTGGGGCTTCATTTTTTCCCACAAATCTGCCTTGGAAATGCCTAAAGGCAGGAAGTTTTTCCCACTGTGCTCTACCTGCACTGGGTAATTTTTATTGTCCTTGTCCAGCACACAGGGTGATGTGCAGCTCTCCTGAGCAAGCGCTGGTTGGGTGCTGCTGATTTCACCTGCCTGGAGAAGAAGCTGGCTGCTCCCTATCACTGCATCTAAATACCATTTTCCTTCCTAGGATGGCATTGTAGCATAAGCACTGTCTTAGCAGCCTTATCTGAACCATGCCATTTGATTGTGGTGTCTGAAACAGAGCAGAGATAGAAGGGGTTTGGGTGAGGGCTTGGACACACGCGCTCGCTGAGCAACGAGCGGCACGCGGCGTTGAGTTTGGAATTTACTGCTCCGGGACTTGCAGCAGCCATAAAGCATCCAAACGCTGCACATCCCTGCTGCTCAGCAGATGTTTGAGAGGGATGAAGGATAATTGGCTGGAACACAGAGTTAATTAGTTACACACCACCTTTCTGCCCCTGCTCTGTCCCTATGACATGGAGGCGCCTGCAATTTGCTGCTGGGCAGGAGTGAGTGAATTTCAGGAGAAGGGTGAACCTTCTCCATGGGTTTTTTCTTGCCCAGCCTATTAATGCAGCCTGACCTTTGTTTCCTAAATTGTCTCTGTAGCTCTATCAATTAAAAACAAATAAATCATTGATTAAATGGGTATATTGATGATAGATTCATTTCTGCTTTGGCCTTTCCCATCTGCTCCTTGCATGGTGGAGTGCTTTAGCTGCTTTGCATTAATTTCCCAAGAGGAGCAGCAACATCGTGTGCTGGGTAAAAGGGAAACTGCAAAACTATGCCCCAAACAACCTTTCTGCCTCAGAAGGAGCTCATTGAACATTATGGAAAGGATGTGCAAATTTGGGAAGGGGACAAGAGGGTGAGACACTTTGGGCTGAATTCAACCCTCTGTGTTCAGAAATCACAGAACTCTCAGGGCTTCAGTAAATGTAATTGGGCACAGTGGAGATATTTATTTAAAAATAGTGATAGCCCTAAGGCTAAAGCTACAGGGGAGCATTTTAGAGCTGTCAGCAGAAATCCTTGGAGGCCTGGTTATCTTCCCTTCCCTGCAGAGGAAGCCTGGGGGAGAGGCAGGGTTTTGGGAAGGCAGTACCTGATGCCAGACCCAGGGAATGCCTGTGAGGGCAGAGCCAAGCAATGCCTCCATGAGGATCTTTCTCTCACTCTCTGACAGAATGTAGCAGCCCTCCAAGGGAGAACATCTTCCTAAGCACACTCCTCTCATCTTGTGTTTCCCTCCAGCCCTGCCTCTGTGTCCCCTCTGCTCCCCTCCCATGGCTCCCTTCTGTCTGGGTTGGTTTCTCTCTCCTGCAAGACTTTCACACAATTACTCAGGGTGATGGACTTGTTGCTCAGTGCTGTTCACAGGACTGGCTCCTTAGGCTGCTTCCTGACACCTTTAAGAATGTGTGCTGTGCAGTTGTTAGGCAGTAATGACTGGGAACAATCCTATGCAATCTTTCCCCCCTTGACAAGCCCTGCCAGAAAGCAGCTACACACGTTAATGCATTTTCCCCTTCCATCCCAAATCCGTGCAGAAGTGAGGGCTTCCACAGCACATTTGCATTCCTGATGCCTCTAAACAGGGAGTGCATAATTTTATGGATCTGTTTACAATCCATTTTTCCTGTCCAAACCAGTATGAGAGGCCAAATTTCTTCCTGCTGTGCGACTCCACTGACTTTAATTTAGTTCCAGCAAGGAAGATGTATGTCTGTGGGTGTGGATTTTAAAAACCCAGCAGAAGGCACTGCAGATGTGCAGTTGTGAGTTGTTCAAGCATCAATAGCTCAGCTCTGTGATCAGACTCCTCCTCCCCTCCACCGTCTTTGGAAACCAGTGACTTAAAAAATTGCATTCTGAAATCCAAAATTCTTCCTCTAGAAAAAGGTTTTGGCAGAGTGACTTCCTTAAGCACTGAAGTCTTACTTTGAACCTATGCTATAAATAAGCTGAACCCTGCCAGGAGAGGAAACATTAAATGGGAATTGCAAGCAGAGAGGAGCAGTGTGGGGCAGCTGCAAAGTCTGTGGTTGTGTTTCCCTCAGGAGCAGCCTGCAGGGAAGGTGAAGCAGAGGCTTTGCTGCTTCCCACTCCATGTGCTGGCTCAGGGGCTTGGAAAAGCAGTGCCAGGCTTCCAAGGGCATGGATATCCCAGGGCTGGGGCTGGAAGGAGATGGTGCTCCTCACACAGGGAGGCTCAGGGCCAAAGCTTCTTACAGTTTTCTGCTGGACTAAGAGGGGAGAGGGGAATTCAGCCCACTCCCACCCCTGCAGGAGTCTCAGCTGTGAGTGGAAATCCAGACAGGAGAATGGGATTAGGGAAGGAGTGCTTCTCACCCAGCCTCTGCCATCAGGCTCCTTTGGAATGGTAAATCCAAACTTTCCACCTGACACTCCAGGCTTCAGCTCCTGGAGACTGATGGAAGAGAAGCCCAAGCTTCTCAAAGTTACTGTTATCCTGATGTGTTGTCTATTTGTAATTAATAATGCAGGGATCCTGGTGGGAGGGGGTGTGCCCTGGGACCCCAGAGGGCAGGTAAGAAAAGGAATACACTCACGTTAGGGCTTCAGAGTAATTGTAGTGAGGAGAGACTCCCAGAAACTTCTGCACTTCATCCATCACAGTAGCAGGGTCACTTCTCAGCTGCTGTCCATCAATAATGAGCAACTGCAGGGGTAAATATGGCACTGATTTGGAAACAGGACTAAGGGTAACCAAAAAATGGCATTACTTCACTTCTGTGACAACCTGGACTTAAATGAGCTTTAAATGACTTTGTGCAGTGCTAAAAGCATTCATGTGGATGAACTCCTGTTTAGGTTTGCTTTTTACTTTATTGAGTTGGATTTACATAGGTGGGCACCTTGTAATTCTGTGTGTGCAGCTTGTTCCAGTGCAGGAGGTAAACCTCCCAAGCCAAACCTGACAATTCTGAGAAAAGAGATAAGGAAAGGGTGTTAAATATTGTTGAGGTTTATGATGTGTCTGTGGGACATCCTGAGGAGACAAGGCAGCAGCTCCAGGTGAGGGCAGAGGAGGAGCCCAGGGAACAGGGCATGGGATGCTCAGCACCCTCTTCATGCTCAGAGTTTGCCAGGACATCCCCCTCTCCTTTGGAGGAATAAGTTGGGATGAGGTGGGCAAGGAGGAGACGTGGTCTGTTTGCTCCCAGGGCAATGTTGCCCTTGGTGCCAGCTCAGCAGCTCTGGGCAGGAGTCCTTCCCCATTTATGAAAGAGTAGAAAGGCCAGAGAGGAAAGAAGGAAGTAAATGACTGAGATTTTCTCCCTTCTCCTGGAAATGGGATTGACCTGCTTCTCCTCTCTGTAGTACAGCTGAGGCTGGATGAAAAGGAGAATGTGGATTGCAAGAGGGCAGAACTTCTAGTTCTTTTTGTTGTTTGTTTGGGTTTCTTTTCCCCAGGTCCCTGACAAAGTAGGCACTGCTCAGCTCTGCCTCCTTCCAGCACATTCTGTCCCAGCCAGAGCAGTCTCTGGGGATCCTTGCTCATGGCAGAGCCTCTTACAGCTTTGTCTGACAGGAGGTGCAGATATGAACTGCCATCTCACCCTGTCCTTGGATAAAGAGTGCCCATGCATGTGCTTTGCAGCACTAAAATGTTGGCTTTAGGGTATTTTATTATTGTTACTTCAACAATGGAAATATTCTTCAGATCTATGCATTTAGGTGAATTTTTCATGACAAAGGAAATAAAAGACAATTCAATAAAATATCTGAAGGAAGAAGGGGCAAAAGAAGGAACCTGTGCTCCAACCCTGAGAAAGGCCAATTCCATCTGAGGATCAAAGACACGAGAAGCTTTCTATGAGAGGGACTGAGTGGGGAGCAGGATGAAATTTCTATTTCAAAAAAGCCCTGGCATTTTCGAAACGAATTTGCCAGCCCTTCCCACAAGGTCTGGAGCTGCACCAGCCCGGCCCTTACCTGGGAGGGCGGGAAGTGCGAGAGCCACCTGTGGATGTGCAGCGCGTACCAGCCGGGTGTCAGGCAGCGCCGCTGCAGCGCCCGCAGCTCCGGCGGCGCCCGGGGGCCGCCCGTGATCACCTGGAAAAAGTCGAACCTCAGGGCAGCGGGGTCCTCGTGGGAGCGCTGGTGCTGCGGGGAGATAGGGAAATCAGTGCCACGGGCATGCTGGAGACGAAGCCTGAAATCTTCAAAATCTCAGAAATCACTGTTTTACTGCTTCGCCTCGGCAGCTGGAAAGGTGGCAATGAGATATTACCTGGTGCAAACTGCAGCCCCTGGCCGTGCTTTGTTCCTTGCAGAACTTGCTGGCAGGATCAGAAATGGTGTATTTCCTGCTATCCCAACCTTATTAGTCTGAGTCTATTTTAACACTGCATTTAGTGTTTCCTTTATGTGTTTGCCTACGCCATTTTTCACAAGCATGCTTTTACATTTCCCTAAAAATAGAATTTTTAATAGTGCAGATTTTATTATGGAAGGGTGTGGGCTCAGTAAAAGGCAAGGAAGAGGATCCTGGAGTTTTCTGGGGAAAACAACAGGCTTGCTTTTGTTTCCAAGGAGAGAAAAAAGTCAGTGTCTCCAATCACAGCTCTTTTTACCTCCTTGGAAACTTCAGGAGACACTGGGTCCATCTGAGCACCGCTGCACACTGCTGAGCTTATATGCTGGGGGAAGGGAAGCGGGGCCAGACCCTCAGCATCAAGAGCTCTGATTCCCTGGCTGGGCTCCTCTTCCCTGTGCATCTCCCTGGGCACAGAGCACTGCTCTCCCTCTCTGCGCTGTCAGCTGTAATTGAGATTAAACTGTTTGCTTCCAGCTGGTGGCAGCTCTGTGCTGGGAACTTTCATCATTCCTGACACCGGTGTCGCAGGTGCCAGCTGCAAAAGCTGGCATCCAGCACCCTCCTGCTCCCACGGGGTGCCAAGGCTGTGCCATAAGTCCCATCACTTGCTCAAGGACACAGATTCCCACTGATGCCAGCCATCATCCCCTGCCAGTGGCTCAGAATTCCCTACCTGGTACCAGGAGTACGCGCGGTCGGACGGGTCGATGAGGATGGTGATGATCTTGGCCTTGGGGATGAGGGAAGCAGCTCTCTTGGGAGCTTCCTCAGAATGGAAATAGTTGGCACTTTTCTCAAACAGGAGGTCGGTGGTGGTGTTGGAAGGAGTGGGGAAGAATTCCATGTACCTTGGAAGGGAAGAGCCCTGTCAGAATCAGCAGCAGCACAACAGGGTCATGGCCCCGTGCTTCCCATTTCATGGTGGGTGAGAAGGTGAATTTTCAGACCTAATTCTCAAGAAGCAAAATTGAATTTTTCAGCTCAGCCCAGACTGGAGTAATGGGAATGCATCTTGGCTCTTAGGTGGTGCTGGTAATAGCTAAAGCCCTCATGAAGTCTGGTAATTAGGTTTTTCCTGTGATGGATGGGATTTTTGCTAATAACTTCAGTGTCAAAGGGATATCTTTCACCAGTCTGGAGTGAGTTCAGTTTTAGCTGCAGAAAAAAATGGGAAAAGCTTCAAAATGTCAACATTTAATGTCAACATTTAAATGTCAAACTGTTTAATTTTAACATTGTTGAAGTACTTCATTTTGGAACTGACATATCTTTGCTTTTGGACGCTTTCAGAATGCAAGATTTGAATTTTGGCTTTGAATGGTCTTTTCCATTTGAAATTGATTGGATGGATCCTCGTGAAGAGATAAATGGAACCTCACTTCATGAAAAGCCACTTTGGAAGGAACAGAGTGTAAGTCAGTGCAGCTACAGCTATGACAAGACAGAGATGTTATTCAGCATGAAGACAGAACTCATGACAGATCTGCCTCTTGCATTCATCTGTGTGAAAACTCAGAAAATTCCTTCTGTAATATCTAAACAAAATTAGGGGCTTGATTAAATGCCCCATCATTACCAATTAGATTCTCTTTCCATCTGATAATTCCCAGCATAATGAATTCATCCAGTAATTAAGGCCATGTCACACCCGCTCCTGGAATTGTTCCACCATGATTTTCCATGTATTAAGAATGAACACCTCGTTTTTGTCATTCTTCTTACCAGTCAATTCCCTTGTGGTAGTTGTTGCCATTGAAGAATTGAACTTCCTCAAAAGTTTTTGGGCTGGGGAGATTGCTGATAATGGAAGGATGCATCAGAAGAAATAAATAAAGGGCTGTCGTTCCTATGACAACGAAAACAGATGCCATTAGGAAATATTAAAAAATAAAAAAAAGCACCTTTGACTTTGTAGAAACTTTTTAAAAGCTCTCCTTGTGCTCCTTACCTGTTTTCTGGGGTCCTATCACCAGGAATTTGGGCAGGTGGTGGCAAGTTTTGTCTCTGGACCAAATATCCCTGTGTCGCTTATCGTCACACGGGTTCTGAAGGACAAAAGGTGGTGGTGGCATCACACTGGGGCACCTGAAACCTCTGCAGGGCCTCAGTGTTCTGCACCACTGCCAGAGCCCCACACTGAGCAGCAACATCCCACAGTGGGTGTACAATGGCTTTGGATGACTGAGGACAAGGGTCAGTCATCAGCAGAAAAGAGGAATGGGAAAAAAAAAAAAGATTGGAACATTGATTTAATCACGTTTGCATCTGAGGTTCAAATGGAAGCCTCTGGATGGCTTTGAGGCATTACTTTTTGAGCTGTCAGAATGGTTTTGGATGCATGGGGCTTAGTGCCAATTTTAATTTACGTGAGAATGCAAAAGGGAAGGACAAAATAGAAATGTGGGATATTATTCATCTCCTTATCTTTCTCCTACCTATGAATGCAAAATAAAGACCTGTGAACAAAAGGCCCTGCAGAAGAGGTTGGGACTGGGCTGCTCTTCAAAGCAGTTATCATACAGATGCTGCTTTTGCAGAGGTAACAGAGGATACACTTTGCTGGTGAATAAAATTAACAAAATGTGACGGAGAAAATCATCAGCTGAATGGAATTGCTGCAGCCCAGTGGAGATATTATGGATTTATACTTCCTTTGTAGCTGGGCCAAAAATAATAGGGGAAAATTTCTGCACCTTTTTGCCAGTGTAAGCCCTAAATAACTGCACATGTTTCCTTGGTGCCCCCCTGGATTTAAGCCTGTGCAGCCACAAGCTCAGTGTGGCTCACTGTATTCCAGGTAGGCGAAGAGGCAGGTACAGGTAACCATTAAATGACAGCATTGAACTCACATTCCCATGCTTGAAAAAGGCTTTTTAGAGGAAAAGATGCTTGTTCCAACGAGGGGATTACAGCTGGAGGAGGAAGAGGAGGTGACTTTACCTGCCAGAGGGGGTCAGTCTGCTCGGGGAAGAGCTGGAAGTACTTCTGGGCCAGCTGCACGGGGGGCAGCGTCTGCAGCCTCAGGTTTGTGGAGCTCCTGACAAAGCTGGCAAGGTTGGCAAAGGTGTAGAGGCCCAGGCGGTCGTTGCCGTAGTTGGACAGGTGGGTCATGAAAATGCTGATCTGGGGGCAAGAGGAGCCTTTCAGACATGGCACACCAAAAATCCAAATTGCAGTCCCACCCCAGTGCTGGCTGGTGTGTCTAGAATAGCATGGCTGTAAGTAGGGGAATAAATTCTGTCACAGAAACACTCCCAGGCTCTGTGAAGAATGGTATCTCAGCTAAGTATCTCTGTCTTTATTTTCTCCTTAACGCTGATATGACTTCTTTTTATCAGCCTTTACGTGGCCACTGCCTTGTAGATCTCATTATTTATTTCAGAGGGATAAAGAGAGCTTATAAGAACAATGTGACAAGTGCACAATGCAACAGCATTTTCTTTCCACGAGGTGATTAAACTCAGTTTTGTGGCTGTTTTGCCTGTAGATTGTCATTATTTACTTTTATGAAGACGGCACTAAACTGAGTGTTGTCACTTGGCTGTTTTAGTCAGTGCAGGGGCCTGAACCGGGGTGGACTGACAGTGAAATTGGATTACAGCTGCAGGCAGATTTGGGGGATTGAAGCACCTTCATTCTGAGGAAACTAGCTATCAACAGTGGGGACACCTGGTTCCCTGGTAAATGGTTTGCTTTGCAGAGAGATAATTGTGTCCAGGTGAGCCTTGACTGGGATGATAAGGAAAGGGAGGAGTTTATAAAGTCATGTGCAAGACAGTGGGGCCGAGGCTGTAGGAGAGCCCCTGTTCCTTCCTCCTTTGGGAGCTGCTGGAGGTGTCATGTTCAGGTCTGTGCATTTTGAGTTTTTTAATTCAAAGTGAATTGAACTGATGTGCTGGATGGCTGCTGGGTGTGGTTTGAGTGATGCCTTGCACAGCCCAGGCCTGGGGAATGGTGTTTATGCAGCACTCCTTTGGAGCCTGGGCTCTGAACTACCTCTGTGTGTGTCTCAGGAAGGTTTGTAGCAGTGATCCACCTGCAGAGAAAGCTTTCC
Source organism: Haemorhous mexicanus (assembly GCF_027477595.1). Lineage (NCBI taxonomy): Eukaryota > Metazoa > Chordata > Aves > Passeriformes > Fringillidae > Haemorhous > Haemorhous mexicanus. The sequence continues at coordinate 3,033,800 of NC_082344.1, forward strand.
CTTCTGCAGGTTCCTGCCCTGCTGTCCCAGGCTTGTCCCTAGCACATCAGGGGATGAGAGGCCACTAGCTTCCCACTCTCACCCTCTTGCTGTGCCAAGGTGGTGCTTCTTTAACCACCAGCCCCCAGTGCCTGGAAATGTGTCCATTAGTTTGGTAAATTATTAACAAGGAGCTTTTAGTGCTCCTGCAAGGGGGAGACAGATGGAGCTTAGGAGAAAGTGTCCCTCATGGCCCTTCTGCAGCGGGATTGCATTCTGCACACTTGATGCCACAAAAGGTAATTTATTCTTCCCTTTTATTCTGCTCTGGGCCTGGCTTAAGCAGAACTTGGAAGCTGTACAAGTTGTTTTTTTCTGTGGATTGATTTGGTGGATTCCAGCGCCTGTGTGTTTTATGACCCAAGTATTTGACATAAACAGAGTGAATCTTAAAATTACCCTGAACTTAGTGCATGCTCTAAGTGCTACCCCAGAACCATAAGGAAGGTAATAAATCATCCTTTCCTCACAAAATAAACCCTAGCCAACACAAACAGATCCTTGCTAGTTCAACTCCTGCAAATGTGAAAAGTTCTTCCTGCAAACTGCTTTAAAGTGCAGGAAAGGAAAACACTTGTAGGAAATGTTGCTGGAGAATATCACTTGGTTTCTGGAGCACTTGTTTGATGAGTGCTAAAGGGTCTGCCAATGGCGTTTAAAGTTATTGCACCAAATGAAGTATGCAAGTAAATCTGTGTGCTCCTTGGGCTTTGTTTACACTTGAAAATGAATGAGATTGTTTTTAATGTTAAAATGTACTTGTAGGAGATGAGTATTAGCTTATTCTAGGAGTTTAATTATGCTGCAAACCAATTTAAAATATACAGTTAATCACTCTTCATGGAGTTGAAAGATCTTGGCCGTCTCTTTTGACTTCTTTTGCTCCAGTGGTCTTTTTGGAAGTGAAAAAGCCCCAGATATGATGCATTATTCATGGAGGAAAATGGGATTTAATTCTTTGCCATCTACCTCAAAATCACTGGGGATGAAAGGTGATGGGTTTTAACAGTTCACATTTAGAGCATGGATGATATCAGATTGTTTGCAAACTAATGGCAGGACCATGACACCATTTCACTGTGTGGTTTTTGTCTCTAGGGCTATTTCACGGCACTTACATCTAGAATTCGGATACACAGTGCTTTCTCTATGTGGAATGTTGTTTTCTCCATATGGAATGTTGTTTTCTCTATGTGGAATGTTGTTTTCTCTATGTGGAATGTTTGTATATGTAGGCTTGTGTTATAGAAAATGAAGCCTACAGTAGCTAGCAGAGAGAAACAAAGGGCTTTTTTTTAAAAAAAGTATTTGAATATAAACCAGTGCCTTGAAACTGTGTTCTGTACTCAGAGTTTGTGTGCTTGCTCTGGATGCACAGCCCTATTAATTTAAAATAAAGAGCTTTTTTCCTTTGTGGCTGCCAACCTTAGCACAGCTTTAGCTCAAAGCACTTGGTTTTGGCCAAAGATTAGCCACCTGCCTCTGGAGGGCCCAGCTGGAGTGCAACACAATCTCAAGGATGGCAATCCCGTGCTGGGAATGAAAGATTGGCTGATTCCTTTCTGTTGGGATCTGAAACTCCCCCTTATCCATCGACCAAGCACTTGCAACGAAAAAATCCATTAGCAAACTTAGGTATAAATGTGTTCCACCTCATCCTCTCAGCCATTCCACAATTAAATAGGATCAATGTTCCCCTTTAGTCCTTTCCTCCTGCTGCTTGGCCCATTGCTGGAAAGCCCAGGAGCCAGAGTTGGGTGTCATGTGGGAATTCTGCTGCTCTGAGAGGAAATGGATGTTTACTGTCTTTAGCAGCTTTTGAAAATCAGGTTTGCCAGAAGGGAGGAATTAATGCGGTGCAGCTTGGCCTTGTGCTGGGCAATCCGTGGTGTTCCTGCAGGGATGTAGATGTGCATTTCCTGTGGAAGTGCATGTACTGCATTTCCTGTGGAAGTGCATGTACTGCTCGGCTCCTCTCCCAGCCAAATGCATTCTGCTTCCCCACGGCGCTCCAAGTGCCGAGGCCCGGAAGGGGATCAGGGGGGCAGCCCCTTGGGTTTCTGCCTGTGGCAGTGGGATTGCAGAGCTGCCAGGTTTCCTGTGCTCATCCCTGGTGGCACAGCCTCTCAGTCTGTGGCAGCTCATCCCTGTCCCAGCCCGGAGCCTCCTGCTCTGGATTGCCTCGTCCCTCCCGAGGCAGAGCCCTGCTCCGGATAATGAATCCCCTCACGCAGCTGCTTGTGGGGCTGGGGGGAAGCTGGGAGGGAGATTTTTGTGTTGACAAAGCACTAATTTTAATAATGACAAATGGCTTCTCTAGAATTCAGCACTATTCATATTCATGACCCTTCTGCTGCTGAAGCAAAATCATTTATATGCCTGAAAATCATGCTTTTTTTATTTTTTCTTTTTTTTTGATTTTGCTCTCTTTCTACTCTGCGCATCTGTTTATACTTTATTGCTCTTGACAGGATAATCAAATATTTTCCAAATATAATATCTCTAAAGAAAGCAACAAAGTCAGTGTTTGGACAGAAACATTTTTGTCTTTGATTGAAGGGGAAACAAAACCACAGTATGGCATTTTATTTCCTGTGCCCATATTCATTACTCTTTCTGCTCTCCACCTCGAGTGCTCCCAGGATGGGAATGGAAGCTGCTGTCCAGCAGTGGTAGGAATGGCCTTGGGACAGCTGTACAAATGTTGCAGAGCCTCTATGCTGTTTTAAAATTCCCTATTGGAAGAGCAAAATTGGTTCTCATTTACCCAGGAACGCTTTCTGCTTTTCCATTGTTTAGTTGGCAGGATTAAATGAATTCCTCAGTATTGACAAAACAATCTTGTGCCTTGTTCCTTTCCTTCTGAGAATACAGTTGCTCGGTTTGATATTTTATTTATTTTTTCTGTTATCTCGCCAAGTTTTGCTTCTAAAGTAAAGGCTAAATCACATGAGCACGTTCCAACACAGCCACTGCTCCCCAGGTCACACACGTTTGTGACACCACATGGTGCAGGGGGGTCCCAGATGAAGAAAACTGGTTGGGAGGTTCTAATCTATTAGTTATAAATGTCAGTTAAATGTCTCTTTTTTTTTTTTCAGAGCCTGTAAGTAGAAAAAAAAAGAGGGTTTTTAGTTTTTTTTTTCCTCTCAGCACATGCATTGAGAGGCTGTGAAAAAAATAACTGCGGCTGCTGATGAATTTGTGCAATTGGTGTGTGGCTGTGTGAGGGTGGAGGATCTGAATGGAAGTTTTATGGCTGTTCATTTGTCACACTTGTGTAAGTGATCAGCAGCACAGCTAATTGTGGCCAAAGCTGCTGCCACTCGCATCTGTGGGCCCCAGGAAGCTTTTGCAGAAGTCTACAGCAATTCAATTCTCTTGTTATTTCCATTTTCTACTGAAATTCATGACACAGGAATTTGTTTTCTTGCCATCTGTGTTTTCTCTCTGAAAAGACTTCCTTAGACTATAAACTCTCTCTTAAGAAAAAGAAATTAATCTACTCAGTTCAGACCTAAGAACAAACCCAAGTTCAAATTAAGGAAATGAAGCAGATTGCAGGGGTTTGGGGTACTGTTGGTTTAGGTCAAGCTGAACATGAGGCAGAGCTGTGGAGGACAAGGGACATGCAGGCAAAAAAGGAGCCCAGATGATGATGAGTTTGGGTAAGTGCCCATAAATGACAGTTTCTCTGCCATTTCTCCTTAGAGATGTGGTAAATTAAGGTCTGCTTCTAACTGGGCTTGGAATGATGGGATGCATTGTGTCTTTTATCCCTGACCTGACACTCTGTAATCCCCAGGTGAAGGAAGGAAACATTCCCTGGCATTCCCTATGGAAATGACTGCCCAGGACCCTGCACAGCACACCAAGTTACAGAACAATTCTAAATCATTCTGTTTATTCTGAGCACTCCTATAAACACCAAGAAAGAGTTTTCACCAGGATATTTTCGTTTGAACTGCAAAGAAATGCCTGGCAAGTTGCTATAGGCTGGAGATGCAGGAAATTTATCATTTGTTTTTATAACAGTTCTACTGTCATGTTGCTATCTTAGCAGTTTTCTGACTGCTCTGGGTTATAGAGTGTTCATAAATGATGATTAATTAATCCAGTTTGGTGGCCTACTCTGAGCAAGCAAACCTCAGAGTTAATTTAATTCTCTACTCTTGGTTTCAGAGGAAAAAAATAAAGGCAGCATTTTCAGTTCACTAGAGGATATAATATTCTCAAATCAGCCACTTTCCAATTAATTTGAATGGCGAACACAGCGAGGAAATTTAGTTCTTGGCCATTTACTTCTATTAAGGATTCATTTTCAATAATCAGGGAGTTCTGAGTCAGCTGGTTTTCACCTGGAGGGCTTGCTCCTGACACTTGAATAAATTATTGCATGGTGTGTGCATGAAGGTATCAGATTCTTTGCCTCTCTCCCCAGTACCCCCTTGTTGACATGCAGTCGTTTAGTGCTATTGCTTCCATCCCCCAGCTTGCTGGGAAGGAATTCTGGTGAAATATCAAAATGTGTGGAGTGGAGCAGCAGCTTTCATAAAGCAGGAAAATGTCATGAAAGAAGGAAAGGAGATGTGCTATCCTTGAAATGTTTTCCTGATGCTCTGGGTTTCGAGCTAATTAGTTTCTAAACGTGCTGCTGAAGGCTTGAGTTTCCATGGGATAACATTTCCCTGTCGTAGCTCTGTGCAGCCATATGGGATGAGGGAGAAAAAGGATGATTTACCAAGGGGGGAAAAATACTCAGGAACATGAGGAAGGTCAGAGTTGATTTGTTTGTTTATGATCATTAAGATAAATTCTGATGTAACTCGTTAACAAAACTCCCTTTTAATTTGGTGGAATGAACCTTTCCCTCTTGTCAGGTTGGAGAGGGACACGTGTGTCCCTGTGGGCTGCACCCTGGTAACTGCAGCTCCACAAATATTGACATTTTTTATTGGGAGGTTGTCTGCCTGCTTTTTTCTGTCCCCAAAATGTGCTGAGATGCTCAGCTCACAGGGCCCTCAGCAGAACTGCACTGTGAATTACTTTTGGGTTGCAGCACATTTCCTACAATGCCCAAGGTTATTTTTTATTCTTTCTATAACTATGCTCAGAGAAACAAAGCAAATAAAAAGAAAAACATTACCAGCACTCAAGATGTTCCATAATAACATTCCCAAATCTCTTGTGGAAGGTATAAATTAACCCCTCTCTGCATTTGCTTTTAATATGCCAGAGCAATAACGTGTGATTCTCCTCTGTCTCTGTGATGAGAGAGAGCAGGGAACAAGAAGAAAATCTTGCAAGTGTGGCACATGCGGGACGTGGAGAATGCAGATCTAACAGGCTGGGAATGAGCAAGAGCCCTTTAGTCACGGGGAGAGTTTAAAAATGGAAATGCCTTTAAGTGGCCCTCAGAATTAAAAGCGTCCCATGCCACTTGCCAGGGAGTTGGAATAATAATGTACATTATTATGGGCTGCCTGTAGCTTCTGCTGAGGGGAGTTCAAAGTTACCTTTCAATCACAGGTCTGATTTGGCTCTCGACAACCAAATTCCTGTGAAGAAAAGCTAATCTTCCTGAAATTCATCTGCCACGTTTCACCTCTGCTTAAAGCTTCTTAGGGGTGTTTGATTGAAGTGGGAAGAGAAGCCTGAAGAAGTGTTTAACTTCTCCTTTTTTCTGCTGCTTCTCCATTTTTAACCTGATCTGTCAGTTGCAAATACATGATACTTTGGTGGCTTTGTGGGCCAAATGCTGTGCAGGGCATGCCTGACTCCAGATCCTATGGGGCGAGGCAGGTGTAAACCTAGAGTAGGGAGGGTTATATATATTACAATAGGGAGAAAAATGACTTGTGCCCATTTTTGTGGTGGAGCTATGGAAAGGAGTCAGTGGGAGATGGAGTAAAAACACCCTGTGAGAGAAAGGGGAAAGGAAGAGTCAGCCCAGGTGAATTCCTGTGTAACAGGGAGGGAAAGGAGGAGTAGGAAGGGTGCTGCAGGAAAGGGGTGCCGGGATTCTGGGTTATCCAAAAGCTTTTAAGGTGAATAGGCAATGGGAAAACGTGCATCACATTGGCAAATAAACCAAATTCACTGGCTGCTCAGCCAGGCCAGTGGGTGTTGCTGCTTCTCCTCAAAGCCCCATGCACTCATTTTTGCTGTGGTGTTCAATTGAGGTGCCTTTTGTGCTGTCACTTGCTGGCTTAATAAAAAGCTCTCTGGTTTAAAGAGGTGTTTTTTTTAGGAGAAATGACTCTCTCGCTGTTGTTTGTAGAGGCAATAATATTTAGGGCTGTATTTATTAGCTTATCTTGGCTGTTAAATGTTTATGGCTGTTGTTTATGGCCTGTGGAGCAGGGGAGGAAAGGAAAGAAGCCATCAAACAGATAGTGGGAGACCTTGTGAATGCTCAAGAGGTGATAAATAGAACAGTTTGTAAAGGCATTAAACATGTCAGGCTCTTCCCGGGAGACTCAATGAAGGGCAGCGGTCAGAGAGCCCACTCGGTTTTGAGCCTGACATTTGGATGGGCAAAATCTCCCTGAAAACTTCAACTGCAATGGAGTTCTCCAACTTGGCCTATGGAAAACATGCTTTTTTTTTTTTTTTGCTGCTGCTGCTGAAAGCATTTCAGTTTTGAGGACTTTGTTACAAGAGTGTTGCCTTTAATTCTGAATTTTCTTGGGTTACATTTGGAAGCAGAGAGGGATTTGCTCTGTTCGTCCCATTTGCTCTCTCCACCTCCTGCTCCATGTTTGGTCATGATAGCAGATGATGGGAGCCTGGGAAAATAGCACAGCTTCCACACCAAATTCCCTTTCCAGAAAAAAAGTAACCAGGCACCCTAAAGGAGGTCGGTTTTACTGCTGGTTACCTTGAGTTTCTCTATGGAGTGTGGCAAAACCCATGATGGGAAGAGGTTTAAAAGGAAACCAACGTGGCAAAGCACTGGTGAAATAAACAATGAGGGAGGGAGATTTTAAGAACATATTCTGTGAGAAGAAGTTATTCTAAAGCACAATTAAGCTAAGCAAATAATGAGAGGTAGAATTTTAAAAAGGCTGAAAATAACTGAAATGTTGAACTCCTTTGAAATGCTATAAGGTTTTGTTTCATCTTATATAACCCAATGAAGCAAATGTTTAAAAGATAGCTCAAAGCACTGCAAGAAGTTGTAAAGAATTGAGAGGGTTTAGGAAGAGAAAAAATGACGTGATGCTCTTCAACATGGTTTTAAACAGAAAATAAATTTTTTCGAGTTTCAGGCTGACTTTGCCTCTGCTGCTGGAGCTGCGAAATGCTGCACACCTGCAGAAAGCCTAAATACTTTCTCACAATGCTGATCAGAACCAGGGAATTTTCTAACATATTTACATAGCTGGGTAGTGTTACATTCCTTTTAAGGACATGATTTTCTTGTCTGATGCTCTTTGGTATCACACTCCTGTCTTTGAAGATGCATCATGAGCAGCAATGTACTTTTTTGAGTATGAATGTGTTTTCTTGGCTTAAGATCTCCATTAACTGTACTTAATGGAGATACTTATTCTGTCACAAGAATCATAGTGTTGGGACAAGTTTCATTTGGCTATCAAAATTAGGTTGGGCACAAAACCAGTTTTGTAAAGCTTTTTTACATTTTGGTTGGTTGTCGTTTTAGATGTCATTTTTTCCTCTTGCCTTCTTTCTAGTGAGTGTGGTGGTTTTGCTGCTCTCTTTTCACTGCTGCTGTGCAAGTGCTGATGCTGCAGCTTTTGGGAGGTCTGTCCTAATTAAGATTTAGTGACTAACTGGGTTTTGATGTTTGTCAAACCACATAGTAAATAACATCAAAGATAATTATAACAACACTGATTGAACATCCAGCTTTAGTCTGGCAAGGGAGATAAGAAACTTTAAACTGAAATTTTTCTTACTTGTATCAAATAGTAAAGCAAAAGTCCAGGAAGATAATATTTCATTTTCTGCCCCCAACTGTATTTGTATTTCTTATTTGCATATACATCTGAAGCTCCCTGTTATTGCTCTTAGCCTCCAAATGAAGGAAACCCTTCAGAGGGGAGCTGGATTGATACCTTTGAAAGAGTTTAGCTATTTGGGTTTATTTCAAGCCCAGTCTGTTTGCTGAGCCTTCCCCACTAACTTTAATGAGCTTTGCTTTGAAGTGTTTATGCAATGAGTAAGAACCCCAAACTGCAGACTTGAGCAGCCTGCTGCCTTAGCTGGGTTCTGGAAAGGTCTGCCTGGGATTCTTGTAACCCTCATTAAAACTCCAAGGAAGTTGGTTTGATTTCTGTCTGTCTTGGTGGAATTTATCCCTCCTCTGCCTACTACTAAATCATCTCTGCCAGACATGACTCATCTTTAGGATTCATAAATTAGCAAGTGAAAATATCTCTCTGAGCCACAGAGTATTCAGTAGAAGCCATTAAAAAAAAAAATTCCATCAGAAGATCCCCTTGACAGTCTCTCTGCAAACTTTATTCCAATGCAGTGTCCCTTGGGCACTTTCTGATTTAACCATCTGTGTGATATTGCTTCATGGAAGCACTAACATTTTTGGTATTTGAGCTTAATAGGTATTTGTTATTCATTTGCTGAAATTGCTAACCACGACCTGAGGAAGGGACAGAGTTTCTATAAACCTCTTGAAAAGCTGTTTAATCAAAAGTTGATCATTGCAGTTTTTTCAAGTATCACCACCAATATCTAGGGCACTCTCAAGTTATTGGGACACAGATTGGCCGAGGGATTTGGGCTGTTCTAAGCATTGCTTGTGGGGTTGGGAGCTCTACATGCTCTGCTGCAGGCTGCTGCACTGCCCAAACCTGAGGAAATCTTCACATAAGTGAGCAATGCACAGGTATTCATCCAAGTATGAGAAAGCTCAGTGTGAATTCCAAAGTACACTTCAGGAAAGCATGGCAAGAAAAGCCAGCCTGAGAGAACTGCAGGTAATGGGGAGACAGGACAAACAAGAGGGATCTGTTTTATTCTCAAGTGAGGTGATATGTGTATGGTGTAGAAAAATTCCTGATAGAAATGTTCCATTTCTTTAGGACCCCTGAATCAGACTCGGACACCAACTTACTTACCCAGGCAAATGTTCACTCACCAGCATCTAACTGTATAGCACCAAAAATCTATATTTAGGAGTCTAAATAAAAGTGGCCTGGATTTGAGAGTCAGCTCCACCTGAAGGTGCTTTAGCTCTGCAGAGGAGTCAATGAGTACTGGAGTTTAAACTCACTGAAAATGAGGCCACCTGGCAAGACAAGGGACATTCATCTTGTGCCTGGTGCAGCTTGTTTGGGTGCAATGGGAAGGAGGGAGGGAGGACAATGTTAAGAAAAAATAATCAATATATGGGGGGGGTTGGCTCTTTCCCTTGCTCCTTGCACCTCTAGGCTCCTGTCTAAAATGGTACCAGGCAGTTTTTTAGCAGCTCAAAACCTGTTTTTAGGAGCTGGCGAGGGAGGAATGATATCAGGTCTGAGCCCTGGGGTTTCCACTGAGCTGTATGAGGAGTGCCTGAGGAGCCAAGCTCATGGAAAAAAGAGAAAAAATGAACGAGATCAGTTTTTTCTACCCTCACAGGTTAGTTTCAGCCTCAGACATGTCTCAGGAGGACCTGGCTTCAGGCTGGGAAACAATAGGGAGCTGGAATTAATGCATTTCCCAGGAAATTGTTGCAGGTACAGTTGTAGCTGGAAATTAGCAGAAGACATTTTTCTCCTCTCTTCTTAAAGTGCTTGTTACCTCTGAGCAAGTGGTCCTGGGTTTGATTTCCCAACTTGATCTCCTTCCCTTCCTCCCTCCCTCCTCCTTGTTAGCCAGCACATCCAAAAACAGAAAGAAGGTACCTACGGGGTTCAGGAGAATGGTGAGGAACAGTTCCCCTCCTCGGATACTTTTGTCCAGCTCCTGAGGACCACCAGGATATTCCTTGTAAAAAATAGTGTGAGTGAAAAGGCCACAGGTCTGTCGAGGGAGCACCTGGGAACAGAGGAACAGCAGCTTACACAGGTATTGCAGTGCCATAATCGACCTGGGGAAGGACTTTGGTTTCCCTTAATTCAATTCAATATTTTATATTTTTTTACTCAGTTAAAACAACAACCAAAACCTGCATTTGTAGAGTATTTGGGTGCATGTGTAAAAACACTGCTGATTTTGAGTCTGTTCCAGCAGTAATTGGCTCTGCAGGTATTTGATTTTGAGACACTCCCTCTGCCTTGTCTGCCTTGTTTAGGGGATCACAATTTGCACTTGGTATGCACAGGCAATATTCAGAGCAGCTTTTGGGACTTGAAACCACCCCTTGGAATATTTGTCAGTTCACTTTAGCACACCCAGCCTAGAGGTTTGCAGCTGCCTGGTAGGACAAGCCAAAGGGCTTGCTAAGTTTTCCTGTCCTCTGCACTTTTAAGTGCTTCTGTCCCCCCTGGGTGAGGGGTGTAGGAGTCAGGCAGGTGTCCCAGTCCTGCCTCTGGGAATTTCAGGGGCAGAGCTGAAACTTCAGCCTTGCAGAAGTGCTGGAGGAGATTACTTACACCTGTTCACCTTCCCAGGTGCTGGGTTTCTAATCCTTTCATGCATAAAGATGAAGCAGAGCTGGGAACAGAGGTCTTAGGCAGTTTAATGATTTCACAGACTGCTGCCACGACTGGCTTGGCAGTCGATGGGCCACGAGCTCATTTAATTTCTGAGGAATACTTCTGCAGTTGCCTGAGTCTGTGTGACTTTTGTTCCCCTCTTTAAAACTGCCGAACAAATGCACTCTTTGGGCATCCTTACAGCTGCTGGGTCCCAGGGAATTTTAAGGATGCTGACAAGCGTGAGGCCTCGAGGTCAAGCAGCCCCCTCTGGAGTCCCTGCAGTAGTATTGCTATGAACATGGAAATGCAGTGTACCATGATGCCATTGTGGATGAAGCCCCGTCTGTACCGTGCAGGCTTCAGGTGCGGGTACTCCTCTGTGCTGGTCACACGGATGTGCCACACCTTCTTCCAGGCCTCGTAGAGCTGCACGTGCACCGGGTACACCCCCGAGTGGTGCGGAGCCACCGCGTAGCCCATGCCCGTGGGGATGCCGTGCTCCTGCAGGGTGGGGCACCACAGGGATGGACAAGTTAGGGACACATGGAAAACACCCATGTCGTTATTCAAAGCTTTATTCCTGCCCGCAGTGGCACTGGAGAAGCTGCTGTCCCTAGACAGACTTGTACCTACTGTAGCACGAGCTGGAGGGAACTGGCATTACAGCTGGGTGACTGCAGTGAGGAGTAATCCTCCTGGATTATGTTCCTTTGCTGTTGCATGGGATGGATTTGCCTCTTGTTCTGTTACATATTGCACATAGTTTAATGAGCATCCTACCTGTCTGGTTCATCTAGTGAACCAATGCTGCTTATTTACTAAGCTAGTAAACAGATGGAAAAAAATGTTGCAGTGACATATGTGGGGTTGTGTTTCCTAGTTCTGGCACAGGAGAAAGATTCCTTCCTAGTTTAAGAAATAATTATTCTGCCTATCTTCTGAACCTCATTTTTTCCCATGGTATTAGGATATAGCAAAAAATAGCTAGGACTACTTTTATATTTTATCAATATTTATATTTAGCTCCATTTCTATATGGGAATATGTGCATGTTCATCATATAATCTATAGTTTATCTTGCAAATTTCTTCCAAAGACACAAATTCATCTTGCTCCCAGTACTACCAGACACGTCAGCTCTTTTCTGCTCCTTTAAAACTGATCTGCAGAGGGAAATGGCTAAAATATGAGATGATTATTTCATGGGGTTTTTTTGTCCTTCCTTTTGCCCACATTATCCATTGATTAATTCCAGGAACAGCAGGTTCTGCTGGGCATCCTCAAGTACTTTACAAAGAAAGGGTTTTGATTCATTGGCAAAAATTAGGTTAAATCTGTAGGGAACACTCTTTCCTACATCACATAATGCAACCACTTTAAATTCTCCACTCCTGATAGTCAAGACCTCCGGTTACAGACCGAGCCTGCAAAAGAGAAACTCAAACTCTGTTTTGTAATTTACTGAGAATAAAATGTAATTTCAGTTTATTAATGCTGTTACCTACTTGAGAGCCATGAGTCAGTTTAAGGGTGGAATGAGGGATAGATCTTTAATGACAGAGGGTAAATCACCCTGTTCTCTATTTTTTTTTTTTTTTTTTTTTGTTGCCATGGACAAAGTAAAAAGCTGTATTAAAAGATCTCTTTGAATCTGGCCATTTATTGCCATGCCTGGGAGGTCTGTGATGCTCAGGCTGTCAAACTGTTAACCTAAATATCCTGTCTCAGCTTTTATGTACAAATCTTCACCAAAAGTGGGGTAGGGAGTACAGAGAAACAGAGATTTCAGGCAAATGTGTCCTGGGGCTGACAATGAACCCTGCTCTGGATGATTTATCCCAAAGTAGGGATCTGGATGAATATGTGTAAGATCCTGTTTATCTCCTGACCATTTGATGCTGGAATTGCCATAGCAACAGAATGCTGAAATGGTGATCTGCCATTCACAAATAAAATCAGGCAGTTTTTCAGGAGTTCTCAACATAAAACACAAGTAAGCCTCTGAATAAAACCTGCTCACTACATAGCTCATCACAGAAATACATCAGATACCCAGATAGCCAATATGGAGGTAAGAAGAAACAACTATCAAATAATTCTGTTTTCTTTGGGCAGTTCCATTTGCAGTTTCCCTGGGAAGATTAAATACTGTGTGTCCCTTTTTAGTGGTTTTTCTGTGGCACTTTTCTTCTTTTCCTCTCATTTTGTTATTAAACTTACTTTGGGAGTGAAAACTCATGTGTTAAAGGAGGAGTATACTGGTGTGTCAAGATATAAGGAATACCTGTACTGAGCATTTTTCTTGTGCATTCTAAGGAGCATTTTCCTGGTTTTTGCATTGAAAATGTACATGGGGTTTTTTAATTTCAAAATTTGTGCTTGTTGGTTTAGTTTGGAATGTAGGTATGATTTGCCACTGTCAGAGAAAACAAGAATGCAAACTTTTAATAAATGTTATGTCTACTGTAGGTCTTTGCACACAGTCAGTCAAGGTGCAGGTGTGAAGGCTTTTATTAGGTGAAAAAGCTAAATACAGCCTCAGCTAAGTTTGCCCAACCTTTTGGCTTTGTCTGATAGCAGGTGATGCAGCAAATGAGTATTTCAGAAGAAAATAAGGTGAGGCAGAGTAAATCTCATCCTGCTGCAGAGGATGATGTTATCCTATATTCCCAGCCCATTTTTAGAGGCAGTGGGCCGCTCTCCTTCCCCACATGAAGTACAGATATTAATAATGGGACAAATGAGGCTCTTTTCATCACATGAAGATGCTTTGCCTTGGCTCTGTGGTCCCTGGGCCCTCCCATTGTTGGGATTTAATTGGTGTATGAAAAGCTCCTGCTGTACTTGTGGTTTGAGCAGCTCAAGAGGTGCAGGCAGAGGAAGTGCTAATGTGCATCTGCATTTGGTTGTGAGCAGGAGGTGGGAGCCAAGGAGTGCTGCTAGACAGGTTCTCAATTGATTTGTTTGGTTGTACATCTTTGTTTCTTCTTCCTGTCAGCTCACAGCTGCCTCGTCCAGCCAGTGACAGTTTCTGCCCTGTCTCTGCTGTGCTTTGGGCTTTGTACTCACAAATGAGCACAGAAGATAATCACTGAGCAAACAGACCAGGGGATGGAATAAAGAGCTACAGGCTTTGGATTAGATACATTCTACTTGTTTTTGTCAGATAAGGATGTACAAAGGGAGAGGTGCACTATCTTGTAGTTGATGGCAGGGAAAACTTGGTTTGCTTTATTTTTGGAATATATGCTATCAGAGACTTCCCCTTGAGCAATTTTTTGCCTCTCTGTGTATCCATTGCATTGCCTATAAACAGAGAGAATAATACTTGAGGAATTACCAGTTTGTAAAATTTAATCTGAGATTTTGTTCATTAGTGTTTTTAAATGATTTTGGAATCCTCTGATAGAGAAAAAAACCCAAACCACAAAACATGATCAACTCAAACCCAACTGATAATCCAGATAATTCTAATTTTCCACTTCCTTAGGCAGGCCCTAGAACACACCATCCATATTTCCATAAAGAGGATGACATTGGGATGGCAAAGCTTTGGGTAGCCTGTGACTTGAGCACAGTTAAAATCTCTCTTGTTCCTCTGAGGCTGAGGATCTTATCCTTGATGAGAGATTTGGCAGTGAGAACTTTGGGAATGGGGCCATGGATGTACAGCTGTGGGCCCATCACTCAGGTACACATGGATAAGGATTTTGCCAGGCAAAACTTCCCCTGCTGCCTGCCAGATCCAGAGCAATGGGACAATGACATTTATTGCAGGATGTGAGCAAGTTTCTTTCTCTCACCATGTAGGCAGTGGAAAGGATAAATATCTCAGGGATGCATGGAACAATTTGGAGGGCTCTGGGTGAAGGCAGTCTCCTGGTTCCCAAGCAATGTACGTGGAAGGGAATCCTTGAAGGCAGATGCACAGAGGTGTCCATATCTGCACTGAGATCAAGGCAATTAGATACCTAATTAGCAATTAGTTCTGTGTGCACAGGACTGTTTAGGTACCTGATTTCTATCTGTGTGCTGTGACTGAGCTGTTTCAGGCAGGCTGCAATTGTAAGCTCCCATTTTACAGAGCCTTGTTAGGAGGAGTGGATAAAGCCATGTGAAACAGAGCCAAGGCTTTTATCTACCAGCCAGAGGAGACAAAAGGTCTTAATAAACAGAACTTTTGGGTGTTATTTGGCATCTTCAGCAACCTTGAGTATTATTCTTGGATATAATGGTGTGCTCTCCCTTGCTGAAAACCCTGTTACTTCCTTAGCCATGTTTAAAAAAAGTGAACAAAGAAATAGCACATTGGGTGAGGAATTAATGTGATCACACTTCCAAACAATTACTGCAGCTTTTCTTCCAGAAGCTGACACAAAGTGTCACTTGCATGTGCAGCCAAAACTGGAGGTGGGGAGATGTGGCCAGTAAATGAGAAACGCTGGAGAAAATGGCACCAGCATCAAGCTGTGCTCTCCTGAGTATAACATTAAATAAAGATAGTGGACAACAAACAAAACAAGTGTAACATCAAGCAAATGTTCCATGTGTTGTTCCAGATGTCTAATTTAAATTTGGATCCACCTTGTGACATCAAAGAATAATGGGAAGAGGTTTGCTTTAACTTGGAGGGCTTAGAGAAGTGCAGCTGCAGAACAGGGAGTTTGTTTCTCAAAGAGGACACAATGCTGAGGATGAGACAGCCAGGGAGGAATGAAACCACTCTGAAGTCATGGCTGGGACCTCTCTGATAGCTATCAGGGAGGCTGTCATAGAGGGAAGATGAATTTCTCCCACAAGAGAGAATTTCAGAGGAAGCCTTTTGAAAAGAAATGTTCTCATAAGTAAATGGTACAGCTCATATAGATTCAAGGTCAAGGGGTTGATACAACCCCTGTTGAAATGTTAGCAGGAAATAAAAGTGTAATAACAGCAGCTTTTCACTGACATCAGCTCCTTATTTATAGGCACCCTGAGGAGTCTCTACCCTTCAGGACACAGGCTTTATCTTTCTGGAGTGGAAGTTACAAACAGATTCCATTACCAGCTCTGTTTTCAGGCTATGCTATAGATTTTACTCCCAAAGGTGGCTTGACCTGGGTGACTCCATGCTTCCTGAAAATACTAGGAGAATTTCCCCAGAGGTTTAAAGATGAAGGGGCTGTGTATTTTTGAGATATGGATTGTTTAAAAAATTACTCTTGCATTTAAAGTCTCAGCTCTGTTTGGGTCTCTGGGCCAGGCTGCACAAAAGGCATGAACAGGCTGTGCCAGGAATGAGGCTGACAGGGAAGCAGAAGTGTAGAAAGGAAAAGAAGCCATCCTTCCAAGCAGGAGATGGGAAGGGGGGGAAGTCTGGCATAATGAGTAAACAGTTAAGCCATTTTTAATTAATTTTCTTTAAAGGTTGGTAGGAAAACATTTCCATAAACAAGGGAATAACTTGCTCCCAACTGCTTGTTCAGGCATTTGCCTCTGCCTTTTTCCTGATGTGCCTTGGCTCATGTGAGGGATGGGAGGAAGGGGCTTGGCCTTTTAGAGCTGGGGAGGGCTGGGGAATTGCTGTTCCCAAAGCAGCTGAGAAAGGCCCACTGTGTCCCTCAGCTGTGAGCAGCTCTGGTTGCTTGGCATTTCTGTGCCTGCCCAAGGACCACACAGTGTCTTTCCAAAGCCAGCATTTATGGATTTCAGGTTCTCTTTGTCATGTGCAATAAACCAGCAGAATTATCCTGAAAAGGCTGTAAATAGTACGAGTACTATGAGGTCTGGGCAAGGGGGAGGGTGGCTCATGGAAGTTCAGAGCACAAATGAGGAAAAGGGAAGCACAATTATCTGTCAATATTAGCAAAAGGTTAGTGATGCAAAGAGCATTTTTCAAGGAGGTCATTAAAAAGGCCCAGTGAAACCCAGCAGCTTCACTTGTTGGCTCTGTCAGCATCAAGATTTCTCCCAAACCACACACCAGGTTCAGGGTTCACTGCAGCTTCCTCTGTGCCTTGCTGAGGATATTTGCAGCGGAGTTACCAAGCTGATAACCTGTGCACAAGCTGCTGCCTAAAGCTTAGAGAGCCAGCTGCTGTCTGCTGTGTGTTCACTGATTCTGATCCCCATGGTCCTGCCAGGGTGCTCAGGGCAGGGCTGCTCCCTCTGCAGAGAGCCTGTGTCAATGGGAAAGGCTAAGACAAAATTCAGTTGGAGTCACAAACAGGATGGGTTTGGGATGAGTTTCTAACCTCACTGCCTCTGTTTGCATGCCTGAGGAAATATCCAGGTATTGGACAGACAAGCATGAAACCAGTGGGGAAGGCATGGCCACGGTTGTGAAGGCATCCCAGGAAATCTCTTGGGAACTCTTACCATTGCAAACTCTTTGTTGAGGATCATCTGCTCCACCAGTGAGGACTCGTTGTGGAAGAGGTGTGGCTGCATGTGACTCCACATGTGGGGAAACCACCAGAACTCATCCACAGATCTCAGCAGCAGGTCATCGCCCTCATCCTCCTCCTCAGTCCCTGCAGAGGGAAGAAAGGGACAAAAATGTTACTAAAAAGCAAAAAAGGCCCATAATTGCTTTTTAAACACAGAAGGGTCTGCTGAAAACCCTGGTGTCCTTGGCTTGTCTCACTGTGGTACTGTTGTGTGTATAAACTGTGGGAATATTAAATATAAAGAGTAGGACTTATTTTTTTAACTTATATGATCTTAAAAACCACTCCCTCCCCAAGTTTTCTCTATTTGCTTTATTTTAATGCCACACTATCTCTTCATCCCCATAACCCAGCAGCTTGGATTTAACATGACAAAACAGTGTCAGCAATGTTAATGCTGTTTTCCAGGTCTTTGGTAAGCTGGACAAATGATGATGTTTGGGATTAAAGAAAAGGTATCAGTTATTTTCCATTTTGTCCTGATAATGTCCCTGTTAAACACAAAATACTCTCCATAAAGGCAACATATGGATAAAAATGAAATCTTATCAATGCTTTCCCTCTTTTCTCCTTTTAACTACCACTTTATTAGCCTTGGTTAATTGAAATCTGATAATTTCTGGTAAAATGTGGAACAAGTTTTACAATACAATTAGGTGGAAAGCATGAGGCTGTAATGGTAAAAGGCTTCCAAATATTTCTTAGGGTTCAGTATTCCGTTTTGGCCAGATTTAATCTTGAAGGAAACCCAATAACAACCTCCTGTGTAAGTGAAGGGTATCTTCTTCAGACAGAAGTGAGGATATGTGGCTGTAACAAAGAAAACCTTCCATTTGAGAGAGGACACAGTGCTGCTCCCACCATCTGCACACACACCTGCCCTGCTTTTCCAGCCTGGAAACGCACAGTGACATTCCAATAGCTTCACCTTCAAACTACCCAACAAGCTGTGTTTTTAGCACATTTACTTGGTGTTATTTGCCATTTATTTTGCTTCAGTTTAAGAAATAATTGCCAAAATCAGTCTCCTGATGCAAACACAGAGATCCTGTCTTCTTACAGGCCCTTTAATGTTTTGCAAAACTCAGTGGAAGCAAATGCTCCATGGATGTCACAGTTTACTTGGCAGGAACATCCAGAGATGCCTGTTCAGTGCCTGCACTTCAGCTCTTGGCTTTTATTTTCCATTTCTGCAGTGGTTTTTGAAGAATGCCACTACACAAGGAGAGCAGTACTTTGAAACTTTCTCCCAGAGTCACTGAATCCCTTTGCTCCCCTCTTTGCAGCACTCTGCAAGTTCTAAGGAAGTTGCTCCTGCTGATGGGAGTGCTGCTGGAAAAAGAAAACTACCTTGTTTACTGGAGAATTCCATACTGAAAAGCAAAGTCTGGTGGCTGCTCCCTCTGTGCCCTGCATTTTGGGAGTGACTGCTGGCTGGCTTTGGGCTATGTGCTTCATTTGCAGTCACTCAGGAATGGGCAAGGGAAGAAACTTAACCCAGGCTTTCAAAATGGGACAGAGCAGGGAGAAAATGGAGTTTGTGAGGCAGCTGAGGATCTCTTTGATTATCCCAAGTTAGGGATGGAGAGGAAACAAGTGGGTATTTGAAATACATAAAGAACTACAATCAGAGATGGTAGATTTAGGTCAAAGTATAATTTAGTGCCTTATTAATGTCTGAAATAGAGTGTGGTTCTTGAAATAAATCCTACTTTTGCCCATTAATTTCTTTGTAAATTTAGATATACACCTAATGAAACCTTGCACTTCTTTTACTATAACAAAAAACAAGATGAAGCATAATGCTTTCCATTTTAAAAAATAACCCCATCCTGTAATGCCAGAGGTGAGGCAGAAAGGCTGGAGTTTAACCTCAGGACTGGCATTGCTTATGAGGTTAAATATTCTCGCAAACCTTAGAAAAGAATGTTGTTTCCTTTTATGAATTCTTAGGTAGTGTTATTTCCAAAGAAATGCCATGCAAAGTTTGAATGGAGCATTTGGTGGGTGCTTATATTGTTTAAGTATTTCTGCCCAACCCCTTATTCTGAGTACTGGAAGCTAAACAAGGGGTCTTGAGGTTTTAATTTCTTGTACAATCAACATCTTTTCTGCAACTGTCTTCATTTAAAAGTGACATCTGGAAAATGAACAAAACTATGAACAGGGTGAATGTGTGTCTGCTTTGAGTGCACTGCACACAGGTCATAATCCAAAGCTTGTTTGTGCATAGTATTGAACCCTGTGTTTTAAAACTATTACTGTAGTAATATGGTTGGAAGCTGCTACCAATAATCTTGTACATCTACAATGCAAATCCTGAGAATGTGTTAATTTCAACTGCTGCAGCATGAACAAGTGGTAAGTGTTTGTTAAAGCTGCAGAACTAACAGGATCTGCTCATTCTCTCTGATAATGGCGTTAAGGCAGTGCAGGGTTTACCAGTTAACTGTTACCACAGGAAAATATGTAACAGGTGAATCTGCTAACACATCCCCACACTCATCTCCCTCTTGTAGCTTTAAAATGATCCAAGTTTTGGAAGGGGAACTCAATGCCACACTAAGGAAGTTGAGTACCTGCTAGTAAAAGCTTCTGTGGGTCAGCAAGCCGTGTGTACAGTAATTAAAGAACATCTCTCCAGGCTTTATTTATAATGAGTCAATAAAGAGCATATTGCATGGAGAATATGCTGCAAGCTTTCCAGGAAGCTGAGATGAGAAAGGGCCATCCCGACCCTGTAAATCAAGTGCTCTGTTAAAAACCCAGCTGCATCCAGGCCTCTTCATGGAGCCAAGGACATGCTTCAGCTTGGGAAGTACTTCTGGGCTATTGTGAGGAGCCTTGAGAGCCTGAGGAGCATGGGCATGCACACATATCCTCCTCTTTTCTCTCTCTACAGCAGTAGCAGCTCTGAAATTGGTCAGCATTGTATCAGAAAACCCGTGACAACATGGGGGCTGTTGGGATGAAGGAAAGAAGGAAAAGGCAGGTCAGGGAGTGGTGTTTTCACAAAGGCTGCATGTTCTCTGCCAGCCCCTATCATATTATAATATTATTAGTAATACCATCTCTTCCTCCATCTGCTCCCCTCCATGGATCACCTTCCTCCACAGTGGACCTGAGTTTTTGATACCAGCTGTGCTCTGGAGATGACCAGAGTCCAGCAGCTTCCTGCTTTAGGGCAGCTCAGAGCCTCAGGCTGCTGTTGTTTCTTTTGCTGCCTTGCAGGTGTGCCCAGCTCATCCCCAGCAGGAGCTGCACAGGCAGGTCAGTGTGAAGTGCTGTGTGTGTAGTTCTGGCTCCAGAGCTGCTCTCTGACCACAGGTCTGCCACTGCCTTGTTATATGACTGCAGACAAGGAATTCCATCTCTGCCTGCCTCTCATTTTTCCCAGCCTGTATCTTTGGTCCAGGAGGTTTCCTGGGCAGCAGTGGCTCAGCATGAAGTGTTTGCAGAAGGGGAGAACAGCCTGGACTTAGTGACACCTGGTTTTGCCTTCTCTCTACTCATCCAGCTGCCTCACAGTCTAGGAAAGCAGGGACTGCCTTATTCTTAGGTTTTAAACTCACCCGCCCATCCTCTTGCTGCTTTCTCCCAAGCTCCAGAAAAGTTTCCCTGGCCCCACTCAGTGAGTGTGGCTGGATGGGCTGACAGCTGAGGATTTTGGAGCTGGTCTCCAGAGCAGGAAGGGTTATGGGGTTTGGGAAGAAGGACAGGAGGTTCTCCCTTGCAGGGAGTCTCTTCTTGCCTCAGTAGCACTAAGGAGCAGCACAGCTCAGTGCAGCAAAGAGGGAAGCCAGAGTGGAGGTGCAGCAAAGGAAAAGACAAAAGAGGAGGAAACGAAATAACATTTTTAAAAAGGGGTATTGTGCTGTGAAGAAATGGAGCAAAAAGGAGAAAGGAGTCGCAAGGAGGAGGAGGTGTGGAAGTGCCTCATCTTCCACAGAAGCACAGGTTTCAATACAAATTTCTTTTCATCATGTTTTCCTTCATTATCCCTCCTGATTTGCAGATTACTGAGACAGATTTCCTTCACAGGTACAACAAAATCTGGTGCATCCCATTGAAACACTTCTGGCTTCTCAGAGGTACTGAGACACGATTTTCCCAATCTTTTATATTTCATCATACCTGTCACACCTGAAAAACCTTCCTCTGTCTCCTGAGGAATCAGAGACATCTCTGCAACCACTTTGCCTCCTTTATAACTCTAACATTTACCACCACACATCTTTCAGGAAAACACCAAGGGCATCCTTGTGTACCTGAGCAGCTCATCCAGAGTGTGTCTTTACCCCTTTGGACACAGAAATGGTGGAACATGTATTTCCCACTGAGTCACTGATTATTTAGAAAGGGAATGTTTAAAGCTAGATTTAAAATTCTGCCACCTATTTAACTGCATGAAGTTCCTTCTTACCTGTGTGGTAAAATTTTCCTGAAAATCCAAGGTTGAAGGTAAAATTTGCAACCTGAGTGCGCAGTAAATTTTGAGTCTCTAGTAAAGCCTGAAATAAATAAGAAATTAACATGGATTTAGAAAAGTTAATATTATTTTGGGCTCACCTCTTTTTATAGGACTATTACAGAAAGCTTAATTTGTTCCATGAGGGTTTGATGGGCTAGAAAAGGTAAGTGGGAGTGCCTGAGTGTCCAAGGAGGTGATGGTTCTGTGGCTTGGCCCAGGATATTATCCACTGGGGCAGTGATCCATGGCAGGACTCAAATCCAGCCTCTCAGAGGCAGCAATATACGGAGTCACCCGTGTTCTGGGTTATTAGTGAAGCTTGAGAAAATGTGCTTAAACCCCAAAATAAAATTAGGAATACTACTCATCATCTAGGCATGAAGGTGTTGGGATTTACTTACCTGCAGGACCATTTTAGGCTGTGTCTGAATAACAAATTCAGGCTTAAGTGTGAATGAGCAAAGCTGCAGGTTTGGCCTGTGGTAGAAGCTGTGTCCGTGTCATAAATGCATTTTTAGTTTAATTAGTGTTTATTTTTATTCTCTCCTCCAAGCTAAGCCCACTGGAAATGAAATGGAAGGAAAGGGTGCTGCTTGTAGAAGAAATAAATAGGTAGTCTTGGCCATTTGTCCAGGTTTTGTTCTGGACCTAATTCCAGCTACTAGGGCAAGAGAGAAGATGTGTAAGCCTGTGTGAGCTTCACTTGGTGTTTATTGCTGTTAGTTCTGCACTGCTCCTGGAGCTGGTCCTTGTGCACAGATCTGCTTTGGGTCTGCAGCCCCTGGAATTTGGGGGTGTTGCATGTGAGATGGGGAGTGCATTTCTCTCCCTATTGGCCTTGCCAATGCTGAATATGTTATAAATTCTGTTTTCGTCAGTTTTCCGTGCCTCCATTACGTGGCCCTTGAGAACTTATTCCTATTATCTATTAATAACACTTCTATTGATTGGACTTTCATGTTCTTGCAGAGTTCAAAGATAAAATGATTGCAGTGGTTTACACACCCTCCCCCAGCCCAGCTAATGTCCCTCATTTGAAAAACTTACATTCTGTATGGTCATAATTGCACTTAGATTTGCAGGAAAATAGGTTTTTTTGGTCTAAATTAAGCAAGGACCAGCACCCCTACTTGGGACCAGAAACCAAAAGTCTCTCCAGTGCAGGATAAAGCATGAAAGCAGGGTTTAAGCAGCTGAGGTGTGTGAGTGTAATACAAGATGCTTCTAGGCAGGGTGCATCTGCCTTGTTTTTTTTAAAATAGCAACATACTTAGGGTGGCAAGGAAGATATAAAATTGAGATAGTGTTTATCAGCTGCAACAGTCACCAAGCAAATCCCTTTCCTTGCTAAAGGAAATAAAGCAATTTTATGACAGTAAGTCTTGTGCTTTAGCATTAAATATTAAGGTTTCCAGCCTATCTTGCCAGACATTTAGTAAGTTGATTATTTCAATCCTGTGACAATTTCACATGTGGGACTATATTTACATAATATATAACAAGTAAATGTTCACTAAAATGTAAAACCTCCGAGATGAACACCACTGTTAGCTAAGACATTGAGGAAAATCCCCAGCTGGTAAAAACTGCCACCAAATTGACACCATTAAAGTCAGAAGCATAGAATCGGAGTCGTTATATTTCAGAAGATAATTTTCCAAGCTATCTAGAGCATTTTAGATATGTTGAGAAAGACTGATGGGCTGAGCAAAATCAATTTAATTTTCCTTTGAGGGAAGAACATCTTGAGAAATTATCATCACTTAACGTGCAGTAGGAGAAGGGGCATGGAACAAACATTTCATCACCTGGGCTCCTCTCCTGCTCCCCTCACATCTCAGCAAGGTGACAGAGCTGCAGGATAGGCAGAGCCTTCCAGCCCAGCCAGGCTCATTAAAAACACAGAGCGAGGATTAAGATGTAAATCCTGGAACCTGCAGTGTGTCAAGCATTTTTCTCTGTCTAAAGGGCAAATCTGTCACTCAAACTGGCTTTGGCTTGGTCCTAAAGGCTTTTTTCTTGCCTTTTCAATTTCCATACATGCATATTAATTTTTCTAATATGCAGCTCAATTTTGTTGTCGTGACCTCCCCTCTTTTCAATGCTAAGAAGATACTGTCAGCTAAGACAGTCCAAACTTATTTTGTCACTGCTTGTCTGCTTGGAGGAAGGGCACTCGTGTCTTTCCACCCTTAATATGGAACAACTTTTTAGGTGATTAGAGTCTGCCTTCCCTATCTTTAATGAAAAAGTCAGAGGCACCCAGGGCCAGAAACCTTCCTGGGATTTGCACAGGCTCCATGGGAGGCAGAAGGTGTTTATTTGATTGGATTCTGAATACTCTGCAGGGCTATTGGGTTTTAACAGCTGGAAAGTTGATCCCTTCCCAAGGCCAGGTGCCACACAGCTATTCCCACTCTGCCTGCTGTCCCTGGCTGCACAGGTATCCCCCCTTCCCTGGGGGCTCAGGGATCTCCATCCCACCCCTGTCCCCACTGCATGCCTGTGGAAGTACAACCAGCCCACAGGTGGATATTTTTGGACAGCTGAATAGATCATGCTTACTAATTATCACTTTCTAAGGAAAGAGCTGTGGAGCACACTGTGCAGGGACAAACAAGCATGTCTCTGTGCCTGACTAAGCAAAGACAGGGGCTTTTTTAGGTAATCTAAGTTGTTCTTTCACATACAAGCCCTTAATTGCCTGGAATCTCTCAAAACTCACGGATTTAACTTTATTAATTGATTCTTTGCTTTGTCAGTGAAGCTTCTCTCTGACACAAGATACAGTTTCTTCATTATATTGCATTCAGTAGCTTTTTACATTAATCCATATAATTACCTTTTGTAGATTTGAAGTTGCTGTGTCTTTATTCTTCATAATTGGTGCATCTATTAGGAAGAAGTTGATATTTTCCTGCTGTGTCCTTGTTAATTATAACTCTATCCCTCATTTACATAATAAACTTTTTGGGGCGATTTCTGCAGGAACATTTCATGCCTAATAAGAAGCAATTTGCTTTCCTTCATTAAGTACATTAAAACTTCATGCCCCAGACATCATTGACTGTAAACATTTGATTCTGCTCAAATTTAATGCACCAAGGCATTTTGCTCTGCCATATTAGGTTTATTTATGTGCTATGTTCTGGATTGTTAGCTGCTAATGAGACTTTGGCTCTTATTGCTCTAAGGCCTGAACAGTAACCTCATTTTAATGAGTTCATTATTTGCTGCCTTCTGAGTGGCAGACAACAAATTTTCCTTTTAATTAAAGGTCAAAACACCTCTGGCTGAGGGAAGTGTAGAGGTTATCAAATGCTAAGAGAAGGCAAATGAATGACTTTGGCTGATTTTGATGCCAAGCATGGGCTGGCCAGGCTGAGGTAGAAGGCGCCTCTCTGGGGAGCAAAACTCCAAATCTAAGTTAAGTGCTAACAATGCTAAAATGCCTGCTGGATTTCTGAAGACATTGTGAAGGCAAAACAGAACCTGAAAATCAGCCAAAGTAATTCAAGAGGCTTTCCTCCCCACCCAAAGGTCTGTGTGGATCAATAGAGCTGCTCAAGCAAGAGCCCTTCCTTGCATGGGCAGTGCTGTTTGGGGTGAGGAGGGCAGATGCCACATGGATTGAGCCAACACAATGGAATCTCATCTTTTTACTGGGGAAAGCAAGGCAAATCTTGGGGCTCCATACTGGGGCTCTTTGTAGGGAGACAGATGTACTTGCAGCTGTGGGTTTGTGTGTGTGCAAGTGCACAGACAGGGACTGGTGATCCCTGAAACTTGAGTTAAACCAAAACTGGATTAATTATGGGAAATGATGCCAGATCCTTATACTTTTTCTAGTGTTCTATTGGCCAGGATTGTTTGATGTGCCTTTCATTCTGTTCCCACAGCAGGTACCAGCATTAGAGACAAGGACTCTTGGGAATGAAAGGATCAGTGTCTGTGAGATCAGCTGGTGAAAACTTAGTCAAGTTTTGGAGGAAAAATCCTAAAAGTCTCTGAGATGTAGACATTGTTTAGCTTGACAACTGCAGCTGTCAGAATATCTTTATGACACCTCTAAACATTATTTCTACAAAGCAGAACCAAATTCCTGACATTCAGAGGTGTCTCAGGGACATTGCCAGAAACTGAGAGCATCAGGAAAAGCACAGGAGGGACGCAGGATTTGCAGGACTGAACATTTCCCCAGTGTGGAGCAGACAGCCTGGCATTTCATTAGGGCTCCTTGATCAGTGCCCTTCCAGAGGCAATGCTGTGAATGTGAATTTTGGGAAGCAGCAAAACTTCCAGATCTTGGAGGTCCCTGGCAGGATCTGTCTGGCAGGGGTGCTCTGGGGCATTCCACGAGGGAGAGCTGCCCAAGGAAACACCAGCCCAATTTACTGCAGAGCCTGCTGGTGAGGATGCTCAGTGGGTAGGGCAGGTAAGAAAGTTCTTCTCTCAGTCTGGAAGGGGATCTAGGCAAGGAGGAGAAGTTGAATATCTCTGCTTTGTAGTGTATCTGTAATTTGCTGTCATCCTGAGTTATTTGACTTGCACAGAGTGGTTTGAGGAAGTGCTTCTGGCACGGGAGGATGTGCCAGTGCCTGGCTTCCCAGGGGAGCCTGGCCAAGGTTATCCTGTCCCATCACCTTCTGGGGGATATGACTGAGAATCTTGTCAAAAATGGGCTCACTTGCCATTACTCAAAGTCATTATTCATTTGGGAGCAGATCCTAGTGCTGGATAGTGATGGCACTGCTGCAGGTTTCTGCTCTTTGGTGTGTGTGTATAAAATATGGATATGCTCACTCTATACACAATACTTTTTATTTATCTATACTGTGGACAGAAAATACGTGCCAATATTTGCACATATATAACTTTAACATTTACCTCTGCTTCAAGCTGGGGCTTAGATTAGATCACCTCCAGAAATTCCTTCCAACCAAAATTGTTTTTCACTTCCAGACAGTTTTCTCAGGCTTCTATGGCACGTACTTGTTATTAATACCAAGAAGTCTTGTAATGCATTTATTCATTTTTCTCCCTAACATCTGTCCTTAATGCTTGTGCAGCTACATAGCCCTGAGATTCATTCCCAAGCTGGTCTGTGCAGCAATCTGCTGGTGGTCTGTGGAAAGTTGGAGGGCTACAAAGTAATAGTTTTTACTCGAAATTTCCAGCTGAAATTTTTTGGGAGGAAAAAAGAAGAAGCAAATACTACTTTCAGCAATGTTTCTCTGTACTGCAAGTGGCTGCTGTCAGGGTGTGATTTTTTGATTGCCTCTTCCTGCTCTTGCTCCCTCCCTGAATTCTATGCTAGGATAAAAAAAATCTGACTAAGCCTGCTGTGGTCTTGGCAATTTTCAAAGCTGGTGGAATTGGAATTGATAGGAATACCACAAAGCAGTTAAAATCATAGTAATGACTGTAAGGAAGGGGTGAAATAACTAGCCACTGCTATTTTCTGACAGGAAAGCTGTCAGTAAAAAAGTGATGTCTAGCCTGACATTACTGATGGGGTCACTGTAAGACTGGGATTTTAAGTTGGTTATTTTCAGCTTTCAGATTGGAGCATAAATTTCTATCATAAGGGGGACAATCAACTCAGCTGTATCTGCACTTGTTAAAACTCAACATGGTGAGGAATTTGTAAGCCCAGGGAAGCTGAGTTCATGATTTTTGTGTGGTGAGGATTTTAGCCAACTTCCCATGCTTACAGCAGATAATACCAGAGTGTAGGAATTAGAAAGAATCCACATTATTGACTTAGTGGCTAGAGTTTGAAAGCAGTTTAGGGGTTGGTGTTAGTAAAATCTTTAATGGGATTTTGGAATCACTTGCCCTATACCCTACGCCAAACCTGACTGAACAGCAGGGCCTGGATAAGAGGGAAACTGCCAAAACTCCCAGAGCTGGAGGCTCTTCTCACCCAGTCCTTGCTGAAATGGCTGCAGAGCACTGGGCACAGCCAGGGCTTTGGCCCTGCCTTCTCCAGGGCTGAGACTGCATTTCCTTCTGCTTTTCTTTCTGTGAAGCAGCCTGCTAATTCATAGTGCCATATAAATAATTAACTGGGAGCTCTCAGCTGGGGCTGAACACAGCCAGCTCTGGCTGCAGATCTATTTTTTATTGTAGAGCTATTACTTGAGCCTGTTCAGCATTTCCCTGGAGTTGGCTGCCTTTGTGTGAGGTCTGACAGGATAGGTGGGTTTCTTTGGAGCAAGAAAAAGATCATGATTTGCACATGTTTGTGTAGTATGTTTATTGGAAACTGAAAAAAAAAAAAGTTTTTTACTTCTTAAATTGAATACCCCGTTTATCAGATCTATTTCTGCTGCTGTGTTGTAACTCTGCCCTGAAGTCAGAAAACTGTCAGGAGCCTACTTGCATTTAATTTGACCCAGAGGAGTGCATCTGTCCCAGGAGAGGTTCAACCTGTTCCAGCTGAAGGAGATGAATGGGGGGATACTGCAGCAAGTTTACAACTCACTCATGACTAAGTGGTGAATAACATCCCTGAGAACTCAGGAGGTGGCTCTTGATTTAGTATTAGAAGAGAGATGATGCTGAGTGTGACACAGACAGCCCTGCAGTGAGAGCACCTTGACCAACTGCACAAGTGTGGGCGCAGAGATACATAAAAATATCCATGGCAATCATCCAGTCTCTCTTCTTGGAAAAAGGAGTTCCTGGCCTTGTCAGAGCATCTAGCAGCAAAAAGCTCAAATGAAGAGCAAGGGCAAAGAGTATGAATGGCAAATAGGGAGCATGAATAAGAAGCAGGGTTAATTTTAACTGGGTCCCCACAGATGAGTTGAGGGAATTGCTCCCATTCTGGGGAGGATCAAAGGCATTAGGCCTGGCTGGGAGCATGCACAGGAGCTGCTGCTGGAGCTGCAGGAGCAGGGAGTGGCTGCAGTGGCTCCCTGCCAGCAGTGATTGCTGCTCTGTGTCAGTCCTACCCGCAGAGAAGATTTACAGCCTGTTTGGGAGAGCGCTGAGGGTCTCCAGTATCAATCACTGCTGATGCTGAAGGATTTTCTAGGAGTGCTACCCAAATGTGCTGACAAGTCCTGGGAGGGGAAAAGCCAGCCAGTGCCCAAGCTGAGAGCATGTGGCATCCCCTGGGCTGTGGGGAGCCCGCTGGCACGAGCCCAGGGCCGAGCAGGATCCCTCCCTGCAGGTCCCTGCAGCAGGGACAGGAGCTGGTGGCACTTGAAGCAGAAGAGCAAAGGGGCTTAGAGATTATTTCTTATCAGTTCTGACTTTTCAGAAGCTTAAGCATTTCCAGCAAAAGAAATCTCTTGAAGAAAGGCTCTTCAGGGAGGGGAATCAGGGGAAGGCAATCTGCCAGTGGGAGATCAAGGGTTATTGGTCCAGTTTTTGAAACAACATGATCAGGAATGCTTGTTGTAATTTCAGTGGCTCTGCTCCCTGTAGTTGCAGTTCAGCCTGGCCAGCGTAACAGCCTCATGAAACAAAGAAGGGATGCTCTGTTTCCCCAGATCCAATCTGCACAAGGCAGGTGGGGTTTGTCTCTCTCTAATTCCACTGTAGAGCTCCCAAGAAAGAGGCCCAAAAGGCAGGGACAGAGCCCTCATGTCAGCTCTGATCAATCACAAAATTAATCCCTAAAATAGAAATTGAATGGCAAAACTATCTCAAGGCTTTACAGGGACAGCATCAAGGTCTAAAGCAGTATTTTAATTAAAAAATGCACGTGGAGCCATAGTGGTCTGGTGGCAGGAAACTCTGCTGGTGTCAGTCACTGTGCTGCATGTCACCCTCATAAAACCCAGACTGGTCATTAGTTAGCTGAGGTCATGTTTAGGCCATACCCCCCAAGAAAAGGATCAAAGTCTCTCTCTTTGGCACAATACAAACTTAGGGTAAAAGACAAGTAACAGCAACAACTGCATTTTGGTTGAGTTGTATATTCTTTCTTTTTCTTGTGTTTTGGTGCTTCAGACTTGTTTTCTTAAGCAAAAAAGAATTACAAATAAACTCTACAACCTACTACAGGTGGGTACTCAGTTGCTATAAATTATTTAAAGGCTAGACTAATGGAGACTACCTTATTTATCTTCTTTAATTTATGGACTTGGATCCACTAAGGTTTAATCAGAGTGGTTTTCTGTTCCTTCACTGCCCTTGGAAATCATTCACTTGGCTAACTTGTCACAAAAATAAAACTTCCTTCAAGTTCTCATCATGTACATTTATCTCAAAATTCTGAGCACCTGCCAGCAGTGTCAAATCCCTGCCTTAAATTTACTGCTCAAAAACTACCTGCTGTATGTGTGTTGTGGTGGGGAATTACGGGGTTTTTTTCAGCTCACATTCAATCATAGAGGAGAGATTGGAGCAGGTAATAGATCCTGAACTGAGGTGTGTCCTTCAGGGCTCAGGATGGGCGTGTTGGCACAAGGATGGATCTGTCTTGTGGCTTTAAGAGAGTGCCTCCCTGTGTTTGGGGCTTTTCCCTATATGAGTCTGCCCATTGCCCACCCTCTCCATCAAAATCAGAAACCAGGGAAGTCTGGAGAACTGGTTGCCTTGGTTATTGTGAAACTTTCATTTTGTAGAATCTTGATGAGTAAGGGTGTGCTTTAAAAACCACTAGGATTAAGTATTGCTTTTTAATATTTTTGAGATGTTTGATACTTGTCTGGCAGAGCTTAACTTCTCTGACCTTTCGTCCTTCTTTGTGATGCTGCCTCCCATTATCCAGGGAGCTGGCTTCAGTGTTTTGATAACTAGAATTGGATGTTTCTGTGGAATGAAAAGGGAATTTCAAGGCAAATGTTCTTGCTTTACACTGCATCTCTTTCACAAGAGATCAGAGAGCTTCTGCCACCCCCTGCTCCTTCAGGTTCAGAGCAGAGGGAGCTAAAGCCTTTATTGTCCTCTAGGACAGGTTTAAAATCCCTCCATCCCAGAGAATCCTCCTGCTTACAACTGCTTTATTATCCTTCCCAGCATGAAGACAGCATAGTGAGCTGTCCAGAGGAGGAGGCTGGAAGATGCAAAGTTAAATGGCAATGCCCATCTTATATTTCTACTCAGTTCTCTTGAACAGAAACATGAAAGGCCAGTATGTTGTCCAGCAAAATCAATCCAGACCACCAACTGAGGCTGGCACGTTTGAAATGAACAATTTCAGAAGTTTCAGTAGGATACTTCTTCCTAAAACTAGGTGATTTCAGGTAAAATTGAGAACAAATCTTTTTAACAGCCAAAGGAAATGTTTCAGGTTCAAAAGTATCACCACACCTTTCCCATAAGTGAGAAAATTACACTCAGAGCAAAACTGAAGCACTGCTGTTCCTCAGATCACTCTGGAATACAGCCTGGCAAAAAACCTCAAACCCTTGAGAAATTCAAGCGGTCCAGTGTCATTGTGGAAAAGTGATGAAATCTTTCAGTCCTTGCAGTAACTTCCTAGGAAGGGAACTTGTGCTATCAGGAAGCCCTTCTGCATGGCTTTTGCAGCCTAGCCTGGTGTAAGTGCCCACAGCAAGCCAGCTGCTCCCAAGCTCCCTGGGCACACCCTAGAGGAGCAGTATGTCTCCCAAGAGTAATAATGGCTGATGGCAATAATAATCCAGTGAAAAATCAGGGTTTGTCATCCTTTCCTAAGTCTCCTAACAGTTGAAACCCTTGGTGATAGGTCTCCAGCCCTTGGAAACAGGGAGGAGAGCTGATCTCACCAGCACATGGAATACTTGCATAGCGTTGTCTTAAAAACAAAAGCAGCACAGAAAAGTTGTGGGGAAGGTTTGGTTTTTTGCTTGGAACAGATTGCTATTTCAGAGTCATTCATATGTATTTTGGTGGCAGCCAGAAAGTGGCATTACTGAGGCAGTTAACTTTTAAATCTATTTGCTTTTGATCTTAATCATTAAAGGCAGCACTTTTCCCTCTAAATATTCCAACTGAAAACTGTAGCTACTTGCAGTGTAAAGTATGAATTCATGTAACACAGGATCATTAAACTGGGAAAAATATGTTCAGCAAACTATCAAGCTTTTAATTATAGTTGTTACACTAAATTTCCACTCATTTTTGAAGTGAGAGATTCTATTACTCTCACAGCTGAAGGGTAATGCCATAATTTAATTTTATATGGGAATACCTGTTTAGAAATCACAAATACTGAATTGCTGTGACAGGCTTTGCTTGGGTAATGCTCTGCTAGCCAAACAGGACTGTTTGGCAAGGTGTCCATCCAGATCCTGGAAATAATTTGCAGCTGTAAGATGAGAAAGAGCTAAAAGCTGGGTGCTCTTTTTCCATTGTGGAAAACCTTCCTTACACTTCAAGCTTTCCTTTGAGCTGTGCATTCCCCCTTGTTTGCCCCCTCTCTGCTCTGCTGGGGTTCAGCACACCCCCTGTCCTAGGTCACCAGTGAAAGGAATAATCCAGAATATTTCTGTAGCTGGAATGTCAGCTGGCTTTGAGCAGTTGAAGAGCAGAAGGGTGGTTTTAAGCATCCTACAGCGGGGTCTTTCCAGGCACAGGTTTCCTGCCCAAAATTCCCTCTGGCCTTTAACACTCACCTTGCAATATTTACAGCAGGGATGGGTGGGTTTTGTTTCCTGATAATGTACTGGCAGCCTGTGCCCAGTTACAGCAGAAATAAGAGGGAAAGCATAAGGGAAACCGTATTCCCTTTGCTAACAACAAACACAAAGGAATTACACTGTATAATACCACAGGCATGTTTGTTTATGATGCACATAAATCCTGGGATATGTTACTAGGAAGAGACATGCAGAGCTTTTTTATTAAAGAATTCACATTCTGCAGCTGAACCTATTTTTTTGAATGTAATGCAGTATTGCTGTTATAATTGTTATTATTGTTGCTATTAACTATGCAGAGCATAGCCTCAGCAGTTCACACTTGTCCCTGGAACCTCCTAAATTAATAAGATTGTAGAGTATTTAATCTCTATTAATTATAGATTCATACAGATTAATGCTTATTTATGCATGTATATTCAATTAATTCCCAAACATTTGTGCTAATTTGTTGAAAACCTACAGTAAATATTATTACAAAGGAGGTCTCCAGTCTTGTGGCCCTCAGGGATTAAATATTACTGGAAAATGCACAAAGCACTTTGATCCTCATCCCCTGAGCCTGTCTCCCTTGTCCTGCTCTTCACCAGGCTGCTTTTCCCCAGGTCCAACCTGCTGCCCTCTAAAAACAATTGGGTCTCCTGCAAGAAAAGCACTTGTGCCATCAAGAATCACTGACAGCTTGAAGAGCCAATATTTCATGAGGTTTGGGCCAGGCAGGCAAATACACTTCACTGTCAAAAATGTGAATTCCATCATTTTTTATACCATTTTTTACTTGGAGGGCTGATGTTTTGGGGTGAAAAACACACGGGTTCTGAAGCCCATGGTTTTAATTGAGTCTGATTCAATCCCAGCAGTTCAAGTGGAATATTGAGACAATTTTTATGAATTGCCTCAGAGTTGGTATTTTAGATTTAATATGTAATGTAAAAGCTACATTAATAATTCTGTCTTTTAAGTAAAATGAAGAGGCAGCCAAAACCTGAAATATCCATTTCCTGGGAAATTCTTGTATTAAAGGAGTGTCTCAGCAAAGTGTGAATTACTTGCATTTTTTAATTTCTGGAAGATCAGCAATTCCAAAGCTACATTTAATTATGATCTTTGGAATTTATTTTTTTTAATATTCTACAAACTGCCCCCTTTTCCTTTAGTCTGCCAGAGCAGATGAGCTGGCAGAACACAATTTTGTTTGAGTCATATTCCAGTGAAACATTCTGCCTTTCATAAATCAATGTTTTGCCACAGAAAGCTGCTTTACTGGAGCAATCCAGGTTGATCAAGTAACAGGAATATAAACTTCATTTTCCTCTGCCTTGTCACTTTGCCATTTTGGAAGGATTTTCCACCCATTTTTAAGTATAAGGATAAATGGCTAAACAAGTAGGATGGAAGGAAAATTAAAGTCCTGACCTCTCACTCTTTGGATTTTTCCATACCTAGGTCAGAAAATATTGGGAGTGAGGTATTAGATTTAATAGATTTAGTTTGTGTTTTTTTTAAACTAAATACTACAATTCCAGTTAAATTATGACATCAATTAAAAAAATTAAACTCTGAGATAAGGGATTCATCCTTTTCCAATCAGAAGTGTTAAAAATAGCAGGGATGTGATGTGCCAGAGGAGCTGAGTGTGTCCCACACCACAGATCCCCCTCGTGTTCAGGTGTTGTCTGCACGAAAAATGGGAGCAGCAGACTAAGAGTGCTGGTAATTAGCAGAAAGAACAGAAACACACAAAGAGTAAGGCTTACAAATATTTAGGGAAATTTTCATGGCTTGGTAAAGGACATTTAAAATTTGTGCTTCTGAAGGGGAAAAAAAATACTTGATCCATAGCTTTATTTCCTAAGGAAGGCCATGAAGTGTTTTAACTAATACACTGGTTTGCAGGACATTCTTATTAGCTTTTCCTTTAATTTTTTGGTAAATATTGAAAATTAAATTCTTGATGGAATTACATGAAAATGGTTTTGTTTTCTCCCTGACATTTCTGGAGAGAAATTCTTAACTAACTTAATATCTTAAGATATTTTCTATAAAATGGGTGTGACTATTTAAGTTATAAGTTACCATATTTAACATTAGAAATTTTGTTGACACAAAATGACAAAGTTAAATTACTAAATAGTTTTATATTAGAATTTCCCATGAGGTGAAAAACTCTGTAATACTTTGTTAGGTTTTTTTCTGCCTGGATGGAAAGAAGACAGGTGGAGTGTAGAACACTGGAAGTAAAAGCAGTAACTGAAGGGATCTTTGGCCATATTCATGGAAAAGACCAAGACCATAAGATGTGATTTCTGTGAGGATATGTGTATAAAGCTACAGGGGTGGATGGATATGTCTAAGGATTTGAAGCCAGACATAGTCAAATATCTGGTTTTATACTTCATTGTGACACAGAGGTTGACAGCAAACGCCTGGTTAATTATTGCTAAACAATTCAAGTCTCAAATTTCTCCTTTTCTCTGGGAGGTTTTCTCAGTTCCTCAGCTGTTTGTCCATCCCTCCCTGTACCCACCATTTTCCTGGGCACTGCCACTTGCACATCATTTGACTAATGCCAAGAGTGCTAAATTGAGCTTTTGCTCTAAGTGTTCCTCCTGCTCCCATTTGGATGACAAAGGCTTATTTAAAGTCACTTAAGTAACGCTGCTCCTGAAGGAGCTGCATTATGGATGGGCTCCTGCTAATGTGTTTATTGCTGCTTCAAGTGCTTTTAAGGCAATAATTATGACTGCTCTTGCAGTCTGCACTGCCTGGCCCTTCTACAAGGCCATTCCATCATTGCAGAGTGTTGTTTTCCGTGCAGGAAACAACTGCTAGGGCTCCTTTTTAACTAATAAGTGTTGTTTTAAAGCTCAGGTTAATGCAGGTCTCTTGAGGGGTTGATATTAAGCAGATGTGTTTTTTAGCTCCTATGGATTCCCTAAGTGAGGCTAAATTGAATGGAGTACCACGTGTATCCTGGAAATATATTCCATTTTGGTATAACCTATGACTTCAGAATTAGTTTGGAGAAAGGATTCAAGCAATAAGTACAAATCCAGGAAATCAGTGCAAGTGTAGGAGAGGAATGTGCCACAAGTAAGCTTGGCACAGGATGTGAGCACCGGAAATCTGAATTTGCCCTGGAAGACCTGCCATTTCTATGTTATAAAGTGTATTGTGACATTTTTTTAAAGCATCAAATTTTAAAATGTTTTTCAAAATGAAGTTCTCTTGAGTTCTTATAGCCAAGAATGAAGGATGATTTCTCTCGCTATTTTTAATAATTAATTTGTTGTTTTGTGGAATGTTAGACTGTTTAACTTGGGGAAAAAACCTCAAACATCTGAGATTAATTCTGTGATTAACAGAGATTATTCTGAGATTAATTGCTTGTACAAACAACAGCAAATTGAACCCTACAGACCAGAAACCAGTGTGCTCCCTGGGACAGAAGAATGCCAAGTGAGTTTTCCAACATTGAGGAAAAGCTTGCTGGGGACATAATTGTTCAATTAATTCAAGAGGTAGAAAATTTGAGCCACCAGGATCTGTTTTCTGGCAAGACTCTATAAAACACTGTGAAGACCACCTAATTTAGAGTGGGAAGCTGGCAGATGAGAAGAGCCCCAATCTATCAGAATTCAGGGGGTCCTTGGATAGACAGTCAATCCATCAAGCTGCCAAGGAGAAGAATTCAGGTTCTGCTGGTGGCAAGGGAATTGTGGTTTTTAACTACACTGCTACTGAAGTTCTGAATGAAAGAACAGGCCCTGTTGAAACAAAAGAAGTATGAAACATTGTGTCTGATGTGTCTTGACAAGGCACTCAACACTCAAATTATTACAGAAAGAATTGGCTGATTCAAGAGACCTGAACAAGGAAAATATTGAATTAACTGTCATCTGTGATGAAGCAGAATGGAGCAGGCACTCCCATTTTAAAAAAAAGATTATTAAAGTTTTCATGGAATGCCTCTCAGCTGCTTTTTGAATTAATTTTTAAGGACTTTAAGACTGTGCAAAAGTGGGAGCTGCAGAACTCCACTTCATTGTGTATTTCACTGTCACTCTCAAGTGCTTCAGAAGGTGACAGAAGTGCCACCCAGCCTCAGTGACTAATGCTTGGCTCTGCTCTGGGTTCCTGTGCTCAGCTTCTCCCTGGGCTGGCCATGGCCATGGTTACTTTACTGGAAGGGGCTTATTATTATTGAAAGGGTATGAGGGGGACTGTTTTATCTCAGGACTGACCCTTCTGCCATGCCTGGTGATGTGGCCCAGACATTTCCAGTAGTTCCACCTGAAAGCAGCTGTCCTTGCACAAAAATCAGGGATAATCATATGCTGGAGAGATGGAGTGGTTGAGCTCAGCTCCCTGCTGTGCCAGTACTTTTAAATTTGGAATTGCCAGGAAAGATGCAACTTCAACATGCATTTTGTCTTGAAAACACTAAAATGAGCCAGAAATCACAGGCTTGAAGTGTTCCAGGCATTTTAATGATGGTGAAGGTCAAAGACAAAGTGCAGACTGTGGCAGTGAGGGGGTGTCAGAGACAAACTGTTATTTCCACCGAAGGAAGTGGACTGGAGCTCAGAGGGGGAGGCAGCAGGAGAAGGCAGACAGGCTGCAGGGAGAATGGAGGCCTGCAGTCAGCACTAACATAAAGGATGTTGCCAGGCATGGCTCCATCATTTTACCGCAGCTCAGAAAGTCCCAGGATCCTCCCATCCCTACAGGGACACTTAGAGGTGTTACAGAAAGGGGAAGTGGAGCTTTTAGAGAAGGGGGCTCTGGGATATGGTGCTGCTGGGACAGGCAATTTCTCCTTGATTAGCTCATCAGCTCCAGCTGGGAGAGTGGGAGAAGAGAGGGGAGCAGGTGGTTCCTGACTGCACCCAGAAGGAGGTGTGTTGTGGTCTAAAGCCTAGAGCCGAGAGGAAGGTAGGAAGTGAAAGGCCAAAGCTTTTTGCTTCATTTGGAGTGCTTTTTTATCTGTTTTATTTATTGAAGGGTAAATGCCTTAGCTTGCACTATGCTCTTGCAGGGCCTTTGAGTTAACAATAGGAGGTGTGTTTGAGAAAGGTGCTGGAAAAGCCCTGGTGGCTGCCTGGAGCTCTTCCTAGGTGAGTAAATATTGTACTGGCTCATACTATGGCAACAGAAAAAATAGCAATACTTCAGCAAGTTCTTACTCCTCGTTTGGGTAATGCAACCCTCTTTGTGCTCAGTTAAAAGCAAACTTTAAAGGTGAAAGCTTTGTATTTTTTCTGTGTAGCTCTCCCAGAGACAGCATAAAAAGACATTTCCGGGGTTTTTTTGCCAAATCACTGATGCCAGTGATACTGGATTTGTGTGGCTGGGAACCAGTATCATGTACAAGAACACTAATTCACTGTTTCTGCAAATTAACTGAAGAATTCTTTTGCCTTTGAAAATCAAGCACTGAGATAATATATTGGCAGGCAAGAAAGGGAGAAGTTAATTTGCAGAGGCTCACTAGGCTCAAGATAGAACTCCACAAAGCTGGGAAAAACAGCTTTCTGTGGCTCTGCTGAGTTCCTGTTAATTACTTAGCCAGACATGACCTTGCACAACTTCTTCAACACCAGGGACTAGGAGATCTTCTGTGGTAAAGAGAGCCCATAATAACCCTGTTCTCTAATCTCTGTTTCTGTAGCTGATGCCACCCTTTATAAAAGTGTGTGTGTGTGTATATATATCTCCCTGAGGCACCTAATTGAGAAATGGCTTTGTGAGGGAATAAGAACATTTGGGTTGCAGGAAGTAATTACACAGGCACAGGTTGACTTCTTTGATTACTGTTATGTGCCAATATTGTTATCAGGAGACTGGCTGGGTATTAAAGCATTCCTGAGGGATTTGGGTGGGCATGGCACCTTTAGAGAGCCCAGCAGAGAGTCCCTAAATCTCTGCTCTCTGTGAGCAGCCACAGCCCCTCCTCCCAAAGGCAGGGCAAGGTTTTGCCATCACTGAAATATCAGCCTCCTAAGGAGTTATTTTTGCCTCTCAAGCAAAGCTGCTGTGCAGTACAGGGTGAAGGCAGGTCTGCTGGTTCTTAATTGCCTCCTTCCCCAGTGACTTGGGAGATTGTTCTCTAACTGGCTGTAATTACCCTTTTCTGTAAACTAACCAAAGTGCACTCTGCTTTCAGTGTTATGCTCATTAACAGGATTCTGTTCTGTGGGTTAATGTATGCTGGGAATGTCCAGTCTGTAGGAACAGACTGATTTGTGTAGCAAGTGTTTGTGAGATACCCTGAGGAACAAATCTCTGCCAGGTTTGAAATGAAATCCATAATTTTAAGGACAGAGTATCTGTGGGTGCTCAAGTTGCAGGGTGGATTTATGTGTGAAACATTCACCTAAAAAGGGGAGATAAACTTTTTATTGTCCCCAAAAGAGAGCTTGAGGGGAAGGTTGCTTCTGAGCCTGTGCTTGCAGAAGATTTCTCCCTGTGGTTAGTGTTTGTGGTGTGATTACTTGTGTGAGGTGAGGAGGGGATTTATCCTGTGAGTGGCACTTCTGGTGTTTTTGTGAGGAAAGTGGGCTGCTAATTTGGCACTGGAGGAATGTGAGAAAAATTAAATCTTCCCTTTGTACCCTGACTCAAACATAATGAATGAAAGTAGGTTCACCATGCACTGCTTGGAAAAAAAATTATATTAAAGAGGACTGAATCCCAGCAGATGTTTTTCCTTGTTATTGTCTAGGTATTCAGCAGTGTGGACTGGTTGGTTTTTAGATGGATCAAGACAAGCAGCACATAAATATAATTCTGAGTGCTTTTAACAGCATCCAGCTCTTACTGCAGGCCCTGGATGTGGAGTTTTCTGCTGTGTCTCCTATAATGAGCACGGAAGCGTGGCTGCTGTGCCAAGCACAGCTAGAAAGGTTTGCCTGGCAGTGTTGTTGATTGCTGGATAGTAATGGGGGTGACTTGGGTTTTTTCCTGCATAATGAGGTGATTCCAGTGAGAGCTCAGCTCTGAATCTCCGAGTGTCCCTGTGTGGACACTGCTCTGCTGGCAGTGGGGGCTCTTTAAATGCTGTGGAACAGTAACAGGCTTCCCCAGTGCAGCAAACCATGTCAGAAAGACACTCTCAAAAAGGTGCAGGCAGGAAGCTATTGCTGAAAAACTTGTTTCACAAGTGCTTTTGGAGAGAATTTCCCCTTGTGTACGAGCCCTTGCTCAGAGCATTTCCCCATGTATTTCCTGAGAGAGAGCACTTGATTGCTTGGCTTGTGTGCAGTGCTCAGATCTCAAAGGCACCAGGCACTCCAGGTGCTTGGTGCTCAGAATCAGCCCTGATGAGCATTCATACACCTGGCCTGGCTAATGGAATTACCCCAAGTGTTCTGATGTGCAAAATTGTTTCAATTGTATGTGAGACTACTGCTCTTGCTGGGTATTTGGATACCCCAGTGTCTGGAGAGGAGGCAGATGAATATAGAAATTGTAGAAATGGAAATAAGGGTTTAGAAATTAAAGAGAAGTCTGCTTTTAAAAACAAAAGGCTTGCTTATTGTTCCTGAGAGCATTGGGTATTTACAGGAAAAACCCTCCAGAAGAAAGG
This sequence comes from Haemorhous mexicanus, assembly GCF_027477595.1. Taxonomy (NCBI): domain Eukaryota; kingdom Metazoa; phylum Chordata; class Aves; order Passeriformes; family Fringillidae; genus Haemorhous; species Haemorhous mexicanus. The sequence continues at coordinate 3,073,510 of NC_082344.1, forward strand.
CTGGAGAATGTGATACTGCATGCTTAGGGATTCAATTAATCTCTGACTACGATTCCCACATGTGGAAAATGACAAGAAATAACTGTCATGCTGTTGAGCTCTGTCTATTCTTTCCAAGTTGCACACATCTTTGAGAATTACTCTGAACAAATTTAATGGTGTCCCTGGATACAACAAATCAGGAAAATAAGTGTAGAAGAGCCCCCAGTGAGTAGTCTGTGGGCCTTTCACTCTGTCAGATGATTATGTCACTTGCTCAAGTGCATGCTGTGCTTCCACCCTGTAACTGGTAACTTTAAATGCTTACCTGCTAGTCTGGTAATGAAAATTATCCTGCTAACTCTTACAAGTCATGCTGGGGCTGTGACTTCTTCAGGCTCTTTTTTTCCTTTTGCTCTTTTTGGTTTTTTTAAAATTCAGTGATGTTCAGGTTTAAAAAGGCAACTGTCTTGTACTGTTCTGGTTACTTGACAGCAATAGTGAGAGAAATAATACAGAACTGGCCTCTAGAAGATACTATATATGTGCAACATACATGTGTATGCTCCTACTTATACACATCCATAAGTGCATCTATGTATGTGGGAAAAATGGCTTTTAATCTCAGGTTGTGGTTCATGTATCTGCTGGCTGCACCTGTGCACTTCCAGCCCTTACCAGGAAAGAGAGCTGCTCAGCTTTTTCAAGCTTTGCCTGCTTTTAAACACCCATTAGCCCACACACATGTCTGGGATGGTAACCCCCAGTTCTTGCCTTACCTTCACATCGTTGACGTTCATCCTCGTCCCCTCCTTCCCCACGAAGATGTCATCGATGTCCACCAGAATGTACCTCTCCAAGGAGAGTGTCAGCTTCTTTCCCGACAGGAAGGAGATGGCGTCGATGAAGATGAGCTTGTGGAGCCAGAAGGTCAGGTTGTTCCCAAAGAGGACTCTCTGGATGCCGTCGTGCAGGCCCAGGTCCTGGATGACGGTTGCATGGAGAGCAGCGCGGGGCAGCGTGGCCGGGGTGGGCCTGGCGGGCTGCAGCTCTCCCAGCAGCACGGGCTGGTAGGTGGAGTGGTTGAACTGGAACACCGTCCAGTCCTGGCCGGGCAGGGGGCCCTGCTCCACCCGGGGCGCTTTGGTGATGCGCAGCAGGGGCGAGCGAGGGTTCACCACGCAGTCTCGGAGGGCCACGTTGTTGTACAGCTGCAGGGGCAGCCCTTTCAGTCTGCTGCTCGGGGAGCTGTTCTCGTTGGCTTTATGAAAACCAATTATGCTAACACTGTATTCCACACAGTATTTTTCCAGAAGCTCTCTATTCCACGAGTCCATGGACACGTACTTTAAAATATTCTCGTATATAACGATGGTGTACTTCCCTCTCCCATTGTCTGTGAGAGGGGGAATGTCCCCCTTGGCTGGTGCAATGACCATGTGGTACTGAAACTTGCTGGACTCGAGGATGGCTATGATGTCTTGCCCCAGCTGGGAGTACTGGCTTTCCACAAACAGGAGCACAGTGGGATCAGTCCTAGAGGGATCAATTGGCTTAGGTGTTCGCAGCTCCGCAGACCTGTAGGGCAGAAGTTTGAGGTCCTCACACTCTGCTTGCCCAGTGGTTTCCACGAGGGCCATTTCCTGCTTGTAGCCAGTGTAGAGGAAATAGGCAGAGATGACAATGCTTGCCAAGCAGAAGGTGGCCAGGAGAATGACCAGCGTTCGGAAGCTTCTGCGGAGCTTCCCGATGAGATTCATCTTTGGCAGGGCTTCTAGCTCCTGCTGGACTTAGCACTCTTCCAGGTGCTCCTCCTAGTGTGCCATGGGAAGGAGGAGTTGCAGAGGTTCCCCTTCCAAGGTGTTCATGTGACCATTGCAGTGCATTTATGAGGCGTTCGGGGAGGCTGTAAGGCTCTCGGAGCGGGAAGTCAAAGGATCCAGAAAGACAAATTGGAAGAGGTTTTCTCAGGACGCAGCAGCTGCCAATAATCAATGACGAGGACTCTGAACATTATCTGCAACAAGAAGTAAAAGAAGAGTAAGTAAAACAAAATCCATAAAGCAATTAAAACCACACATTAATAAGGCCGGTGATTGATACTGGTAATGTGAGTAAAGAGGGAAGTTTCTGAGTAGTTCAAGGAGCACTCAGTGTCACTTGCTTTCTTGGTGCATTAAGATAAGCTGCATTAAACAGCTCCCCTGTGTTCTTAGGATACAGAAATGAACTCTGAAGAAAACTTGTTGAGGATGTGCATCTCCTTATCTTCTTTTCTTATCTAAAATGCATCATTGCTATTGCAGATGGGAACAGTGGTAGATTTTAGGGGCAAAATTCAGACAAAGTGAATATTTGGTAAATCTGGGACCATGTTCTACATCAAATTCAAACTGCATAAGGGATAAATTCTGTGTTGGGTTGGAAAACTAATGTGACCAAAGTGAAAGACACGACAGGAGTTTGAGGAGAGATTTGTAGGACTTCCTCTCCAGTTTCCGTTCTGCATTGGAGCGATCAGAGTTCATGGTCCGGTTTAGGAGCTATAAAGATTCTGTGGGGATTTTCCAAGTGAATGAGCCGGCTGCTGCAGCTGCAGGGTGCAGCTGTGCTTGGCTCTGCCTGCATCAAGGATCAGTGGAAGGTGCTGTGTGGAAGGAGAAGTACCTCAAGGAAGCTGTTTTAGTGCTAGGTGGGCAAGTAGGTGGTGTGTGTGCTGGTCCATGACACCTCTGGCTGAAGCCCTCGGCCTCTGGTCTGCCCCTGTATGGATGAAGTATGAGGTGCTTAAACCTCATTGCTCTGAAGCCCTTGTGCAATTCCTGGCAGTTCTGCCTAAGTTCACGACAAATTGCCATTAATAACAGTAAACCCCATGATTTAGAGACAGTCAAAGCTAACTAAATAAATAGCCCATGCTGCTCTATGGATTTAAGCAGGAATTAACATCTTTGTGAATTATTGATATTGTTTGTCTGTTGGAACAATGTGAGACAGTAAACAATGAATGATTTTGGAACTGCAGGGAAGAGATGCTTTTTCCAGGCAGATCCTTCCCAGCTGACGTGTCCTCTTCCATTAACTCAGATTACACTTTTGACTTGGGTTCTGAAAACCATTCATCTTAAGGTTTGCACCTAAAAGTGGAAAATGCTTGTAAGAAGTATTTAGAAAGGAGGAGTTGTTTTCTGAGACCATTTGTGATGCTGGCAGGTTCAAGCTCTTATCTGATTTACCTTCCTCAGTTGGAAGCTTGGAAGGAGATATTGATATCCTTGGATTGTGGGCTGTTCCAGCAGTGAGTCTGTTGTGTCACACAACTGGCCAAGAGGTGAGTGAGGTAGGGACAGAAATAGGAAACCTCATCTGCATTTACTCATTTCTTATGTGTGAGAGAACAAATGTAAGAGAAATCACAGCTACCACTAGGAAATTGAAGTCATCCTGATAATCTTAAGAGTATTTGCTCTGCTTTGGTGCTTCCCTTGTTCTACAATTGTCTGCTTGCTGGGATTTCACTTCTTATTAAACCTCCAATTAAGATTCCTTCAAAAGATAACACTGGATCGAGTGAAGCATCCTCTGCAAGACGGTGGTGGAGTTTGGGTGACATTGAGGACTCACTCAGGGGTTTATCAGATCAGGACTCCTGCTCTCAGCGGGAGGGACAGCCTCCGGGGCTGGGTCATGTGTCCCCCTCCCCCTAAAGAGCTGACTGCAAAACGCCTGTTCGGTCAGCACTAGAGAGGCAGGTAACTGGGAAAGAATCGTGAACTCCCCCTCCCCGGGCTGTGCATCCTCGGCCTGCTTTGGGCACTAGAGGGCAATCGCTTCTTGCTTTTGCGAGGCAGCGCCGGCTCTCCCCTCGCTCCCCAGCGCCCGGCCCTGCCTGCGGCCACGCTCCCGCCAGAAGGCTTCGGAAATCCCCAGGGCACCTAAAACACCTTAATTAAGACTCCGATGTTTAAAATTAAATAAAAGCCAGGAGTTCAGCTCGAGGAAATGTGCCGCTGGATCACGCTGGATGTTTTGCAAATGTTTCAGCCTCCACCTGTGGCACAAGGGAATAGCTTGTGAGAAGACCTGAAATGGCACAGTTTTCCCTCAGAGTTTGGCCCTGCTGGATCTCCTGGGTACTGGTATTGCAAGCTGTCAAAACAATAAACTTTACGAATATTATAGCTTATGTTAGTAAACCAGGAGAAGCCTCTGACTTTATACTAGTCAAAACAAAACTATGGTCTTCATCCCTAACTAGCTCCTCCCAATAACCCTGGTAAAATCTCATTGAGATAAAATACTCATAATCAGATTTCCTGTTAGCTACTATTTTTTGTATGTAGACGTTGTAATTAAGTGCGAGTATTCCCACTTATTGAGATGTATAATTACAGAAAATTGATAAAGAATTTAACCCTGCATAAGGAAACCTGGCATTGGAGCAGACCTTTTTTAGTCTGCCCATTGTTTTTCAGCTGCTCTGTTGAACTGATTATACTGTTCAGTAAAAAAAAGAATGGTGTGAAGTAATTAAAGGTTATGAAAATAAATCAGCTAAATTAGCCATTAGTGGAACTTTCTCCAAGGCATAATTGGAAGTTAAGTGCCATTTGTGCCTCTGGAACTCTCCTCCTTAAAGTTCAACAGCTTTACATTCACTCCAGAATTCAACTATCTTCCGAGAGTTCCTGTGCTAGATGAATTTGAACAACATGAAAATAGGCCATATTTCATAATTAGTGTTACTTATGGAGTTTCATTTTGGTAGCTGGTATTTGAGGTCCTGTGTTCCTGTGGTCACTGATGAGCATTCACTGACTCTTCAGGGAGGTAAAGGCCAAAGCTGGGCACATTTGGTCAATGAATCAAGGGTGGTGCACTCATCCACCGTTGGTCATTCAGTAGATCTTGTCCATTCAGCTGATTTCCTCCATGTGGGGCCTTTGCCCAGCAAGAGCAGAACACTGCAGTATGACTCTGTTGTGATGTCAGACACATCTGCAGGGACTCTAATTTTTCTTTAATTCAGGCAGCTGAAGAAAAATGGAGGTTTAAAAATTGCTGCCTCCTTTCTAAATAACACTTCCTGCTTGCCCGCAGAAACGCGTTTGACGGATGACTAAAGCGAGCTGATTGTGAAGATGATTGATTGGGAGATTAGGACTTGACTATTTAAAACCGATGGCACGACAGGCAAGAGAAGCAGCCCCCTGTTAATGCCGTGTGTTAGCTGTGCAGCAGGATTTAAAGCTGACTCCTCGTGGGCCAGCTCCCACGGGCACAGCTTCCCCCAGGGCTCGGTGCCTGAGCCAGCACACTTGGTGTGTGGGCTGGGGGAGCTCCTCTTACCTCTGATCATGGGTAGGCAGAGGATCTCTGAGCTCCTTGAGCTTGTGGGAAGTAGAAATACTGATATGAAGCCATCAGCTGTGCTGGCTCACCCTGAGGATGGGGCTAATGGACTTGACATCTGCGGCGGGTTCAGAGCGTGTCAGTGCTGGCAGTGCCCAGCAGAGCAGCAGGACCCTGGTTGTTCCACAGCACTGTGGCCATTCCCAATCTCCTCTCTGCACCACAGTGCACTGCTGGGAGCAATTCACCTGGAGGCAGGCCAGAGCTTTCCCTCCCTTGTTCTACCATAAATCAGAAGTCAGAATGTCTTTATTGTCTATATATAAAACTTCCCTTTAGGCTAAAAACCTAATGTAAAGCCTTTCCTTTTTCTTTTCTTTCTAAGCTTCTATGACTCCTGTCATTTACTACCAGCCCAATGAATTATGACAGCTGTCTTGCTGCTCCTTGCATGGGACTCCTCATTTATTACAGAAACAAGCAGCCTGATTTGAGTGATAAATGACTTCTGGTGACCATTTGCAAAAATTCTGGGTTTCTGTTCACTGCTGAAGGAGAAAAAGAGCATTTTTCTTTTCTTTCTCTCAGAAAAGTTTCCAGGAATTTTGGCTGAGCTCACAAAACTTACATCCTCTTTGAAAGTAATTTTTTTTTTTTCAAACTTAACCAAGCTGCAGCGTGTTTTGTGTTTGTAAATGTGGCTTTGCTGGAGAGGGGTGTTGGTACCAGCTTCTCATAGTTCATCACAAGGTGTTAGAAAACTCTTTTTACCTAGGAGAAGGCCAACTTTTCAGCTGATAAGGACTCTTGCAGACCTTCTGACTTGTATTTTATCATTTCTGAGTGGAGAGGCTGCCCAGTACTTTCACCTCTTTTGTTTCTTTTCAATGCCTAATCATGGGTAAGTTAAACCCCCAATTTTTCGGTTTTTTCAGCCGTTTGATCAAGTCTATATTGCACATGTAATCTTGTGTGATTTCAGAAAGCTAAATGATGCCAGAGGGTGAAGTCAATAATCAATGAATATAAAGCAAAGAGTTTGAAATACTTCAACTTGTGCACTTGATGAAAGCTGGTATGATTTTTAGCGTGAAACAATACTTGGAAGGGAGCTGTTTGACCCTTCTGACTTCTATTTCTCTTGGCTTTAAACTTTTCCAGATGATTTCAGAAGGTGGTGAAAAGGCTCCCTAGTGGAGCAGTGGTTGGAGTGTGGTTTGCAGATGAGTTTTGCCCGTAGGTATCTTCTCACACGTGTGCACACCTGTGCACATGCACATCCCTTGGTTCCCCAGCCCAAATGTGACAGTTCATGTGGCTTAGCTCCTCTCAGAAATGTGTTTGAAGGCTCAGCCAGACCACCCTTGTGGTGAGTGTTGCCTGATGTTCAGCCTCACCGCTTCCTTCTTCTGACCCATTAACTTGCAGCAGTCCCACGGTCCTTTGGACCACCCAGAAAGCCCATAAATATCCCATCTGGGATGTTCCAGTGAGGCTTCCTTCAAATGGCACCATTTGTGGGTCTCTAATGCGTTGGTATTTCTGAACATAAAGGGTAGTTGCAATATTTCCTCAGGAATTTCTGGCTTGTGCTTTCTCTGGAGTGTCAGGAGTGGAAGCTCCCAAAAATCAGTAATTAAGGTATAGTCTGAGGAGAGCCATGCATGAAGAGAGAACCTATATATGTATTTTCTGGTTTTTAACAGAGTGACTCTAGTGATCATCACAACAGGTAAGTGTTAGTGACCACACTCGCCCTCTGAGCAGCTCCAGATGTTGTGTGGTGGTACCAAAATCATCACAATACACATGATATTTTGATGTCACAGGCAAAACATCTTAACTCTGATGGCAGACTTAAAATAATTTAATGATTATTTTAAATGCACCTTCTCAATGCAGTTTCTAATAAATGTGTCCCTCTTGCTTGAGTGATGGTATCAAGATCTACCACTTCTCACCAGTAACTCACCAAAAATTCAAAAAGCTCAACAGCATTAAAGGGTGCGAGCCTGACTTTCCCAAGGTCACTCAGACATCCTGTGGCTGAGCTGGAAACAACAGCCCCTTGCATAATGCCCTTCAGCAGCTGTTCCTTGATGTGTGTAGGACAGCAAAAGGCTGAGAAGGTGGTGTTGAGAGATGATCTGAAGGGCAGCAGCTTCCTGCCAAAAGCCACAATGAGAGAACCAAAATACCAGGGCAGGGAGTTGGGGCTGCAATCACAGATGTGTGTGCCCTGCAGGACTGGGTCCTTGCTTGGCTTTCCTGGTGGGATTACTGCAGAGGGCAGGTGGAATCACCATGCTGTCAGTGCCCCAGCCCAGGGGAATGGAGGTGAATAAAAGCAGGCTTTGCACAGTGCTCTGAGGCAGCCCACAAAACATTCCCCTGACCTGATGCAGCAAATCTCCTGCTCTGGCTTGGTTAATGGCTCTTCATCACTTTTCAATTCATAGTTTAATGCTCCAATGGAAGCCAATTTGAATTCATTTAACTCTTCAAATAAAACTTTTGTGAGATGCTGTATCAGATGTTTTATTACAGTCCATCTATTCTGGTACTGTTTTCCCCGTTCCTAAGGCTGTCAATTAGCAATCCACTTCCAACAGAATGATCTGTGCTGTGAGCTCAGCTGAGACACAACATTTGTGCAGTAGAATGGCTGCCTAACTAGGACTCCTAAAAGTCAATCAGTGCAGTAGCCAAACACTGTACGTGTTGCTTGATTGGGTAGACAAGCTAAGGCATTAAAAAAAATTGCTAAACCCCTTTTTTATAGTTCTATTAGCAACCAAGTAACTGCAGATTTTCTGTATTGATTTTGAAAATTTACCAAGGATTACAGGTTTGTGGGTGATTACTAAAACTTTACTTTTTGAAGATTTCTTTTGCAAAAAAAGAGAGATATATTCCCAGGCTCTGGAACTGCCTGTTAGAAGCTGAGCTATTTGGTCTTTATGCCTTTTTTTTTTTTTTTTTTTTTTTTTGTAGTTAATTGTTTCCCACACTTTCTGTTGTCCTATTGCTTTTCTGGGAGCTGAAAATGTTTGCCACCATGTGAGATAATTAAAATGTGTCCACTCTTATACCAATGCCAATATATTTCACTGAATAACATGTTTTGTGGTGTCTGTATCCTGTCACAGGGACTATTTGTGAGCAAGTCAGATGTGGTCACATCTGTGCTAGGAATTAAAAGGAGGCCACTAACTTATTTCAGAGGGACTACTGCTGTCACATAGTAGTGATCTATTGCTACTGCAGAGGAAGTCTATTTAAACCCAGATAACAAAGACTTTGTACTTAAATCTTTCATACAGCACGTTTGCCACATGAAATTTAAACAGGGCTTTATTCTGAGTTTGCTCAAGCCCAGTTCCAGCCCGTCAGACACAGTTTCCAATCTCTGTGTACATTGATCCTCATTATAACAGCTTCCCTTTATTTATAATTTCTGCTGGAGTCCCCTATCCCTATCTTTGTCCTCACTGGCTGAAGGGTTTGGTTATTGTTGAGAGGATTTGGTAGAAAAAGAGGGCCAAGACACAGAGTTTGGTCCCACCAACCTCTGATCAGAGCAGATGTGAGGGCTGGAGCATCATCCAAGCCACCAGTCCTGGTGACAGCCTGGCAGGGCTTGGCAAGTAGTGGCTTCCAAGCAAAACAAAGCAAGGAGAGTAAATTAAGCCAGGGTGACCTTCCACGTGTGCCTCCTTTTTGTGTGTGTGTGTTTGTGTGTGTGCGTGTGCTTCTTGGACTTCCAAACAGCTTCTAAAGGGGAAAATTCAGTCTCTTCCACCTTGCTCATAAACACTTGCGTTTAGCACTGCCTTTTTTTGCATGACAGTTGGGGAGCAGCAAGCTAAGTTTATACGTCTCCTTTCTCTTCCTAGGCTTAGTTCTAGACTAGGTTCTAGGCAGTCCTCCAAGAAAATTTGGAGTCTTTGTACCAGTTTTTTACAGGCAAGATGAGCTTTTTGTGGGGACCACTTAGGGCTGCACACATGACTGCTGTCAGTAAACCTAGTCTAGACAGAGAAATGTGGTCGTGTAACAAAAATACTACAGTATCCAAGAGACTTTCCCTTTAATGTGCTTAAGTGTTGCAGACAAGACAGAGGAAATTTTGTGCAAGATGATTAACACTAATTGAAATTCTTACCTTGAAATGACTGGAAGGGTACTGTTTGCCTATCAAGAGGAAAAATGCTTTATGGTTAAAAGATAAGGCAGGGAGTAGAACCTTTGATTTCTGTCTCTGCCACTATCATGCTTTGCCCTCTGGAGGCCAATGATTTTTTTCAGTATCTCATTTTCCCTGTCTTTGTTGAGAGAATACTAGTCTTTTCTACCTTTACATGGGCATTAGCTGTAAAATGCTCTAGGATTATTTATGTTTGGTTCAGATGTGGATAGCAGGGATATTGCAAAGTGTGCTTTTGGGAAAGCCAGTGCAAAATTCATACTTTCATGTGCAGGCAAATGTGTTTGCTCTGCTTGCTTCCTATTTCTTCTTTTTGTTGTACCCTGGTTAAATTCCTTTGTGTTTATTCCTGCCACTGCTTTATGGGGTTTCTCTGAGAGGAGCCACTTTGTCAGCCAAATGAAAGATTTCTGTAGAGATTTCTGGTGTGTCATCTGTGACCTATAGGATGCTGTTTTGCTCTGGGTTCAAAATGCAAACAAATGTTTCCTTTTGAAAGATCTATTCTTTGTTTTGTCTAGATAAAGTTCAATTTGGAAATGCCACTAGTAGGATAAGGGTCCTGCTAGGAAATTCAAGGGATTTTTTTGTTGAGTCACGCTCAGCTCAGAGACTGGAACTAGAACTAATACCATTAGAGCTCTGTGATGGAATAGAGAGGCTTTGATTAACCTCTTGCTTTCGTGAAAAATCTCTGTTTATTGAACTACTGAGGCATGAACTGATTGTTGAAGGGGCAGAGTGTGGAATTTAAAAAAAAATCCAAATGGTTGTCAGTCTTTCTGAACATACTGCCCCTGAATCAGGCTGGAGTTGTCTTGATGTTCCTGTCCTCTCCTGGGGGCTGAGTCCATAACTCCGCTTGGTTTTCAATAGCCATCTCCAGGGTGTATTGTGGACAAGGAAATCCAGCCTGACTTTCTGGGTTATGGAAGGGGCTGACAAAAATATGTTTCATCATTTGACACAGTATCTTGTAATCCATTAAGCTCAGTTTAAGGTAACATATACATTGAGACTTTTTTTTCTGCCGGAACACAAATATTTTTTTCCATGGGGGAGAAAGCCTTTTGGGAGGTCCTTCAGTTAAAAATCTGAGTGTGCAGAATGATTGCCTCTGGTTGGTGCAGGCACATGGAGCTTGCACCAAGGCTGATGGGGAGTTAGTCTGATGGGAGCCTGTCAGGTGTTTGGTGGCATGCATGGCTCACTCTGCTGGCTGTGTGCACGTTGGATATCACATAATTCTCTTTATCTTTAACTGTGTTTTTTGAGGTACAAATAATGGTACCATGCCCTTCTGCAGGTGATTAATTCATCAGCATGCTGATGCAAAGTTCCACTCTAAACAGCAGGACTCTAAAGGGGGTAGAGTAGTGGAGCCATTTAAAATTGCACCACAAATATGGTCTACAGAGCAGTAATGAATAAAAACATCCTATAGTTACACCAGCTCTTTAGGAGGGTAGAGTGCAGGTAGTCTGGCAAAATATCAAGGCAGAGGGCCCTGCTTTTTTTGGTTTAAACAAAAAAAACCCTGAGAGGCTCTGAGGGCTTTAAAATCAAATGTGATCAATAAGTCTCATTTCTGTATCTTACCCAGAAGCCTAGAAGAGTGCACTTTCCTCTCATTTCCAAACATTTGTCTGCGAATCACTGACCACCTGCCCTCCCTTCTGGTGCTTTAGGGGGTGATCTATACCCCAGTGAGAGAGATTAAATTCAAGAATACCCTGAGGGTCTGGAACTTGAGCTCTGGCCTCCTCCTTGCACAATATGGTCCCATGGAAAAGGACAAGATGTTGGCAGAAACAGCCCCTGGAAGTAGAGCACAGAGGAGGTGGGTGCATATTTCATGACAGACTGCTTTAACTTTCCAAACAGCCGCCTCTTTTACGGCCAGCAGCTACTATTAATTATTTAGCAGAACACTTATTTATACACTAAAAGCTAAATGCAATCCTTTCAGTGGAGCCTGGCAGAGTGTGGGCTGGAATAAGTAGCTGTGGATAGTCCTTCAGGACGGGAGGTTTTGTGCAGAGCTCTGCTCAGGGGAGAGCCTGTCCACATGATTCTCTCTGCTGTTTGTGCCTGGTACTGATATTTACATGTGGGAGATGAAACCCCAGCCATTAGTAAGAGTCTGTAGCTGTGGGGCATCAGCCTGATCTCCCTCGGCCAGGTTTAATAAGGAGAGTTCTTATGCCACCAGCATCCAAGGAAGAAGAGGGAATCCCTTCCTTTGTGCTTCCTTCCTCCTGAAGGAACCCCACCCTGCCCTGGCTTCTCCTTCTGTGTTTGCTCTGGCTCTGTAAAACCCATCCTTGTAGCAGAGGAGGGAGGATGAATTTGCTCTCTTTGCCTTCACTTGAGGAGAGCAGCTGCGACCCCTTCTAGAGCCAGAGGGAAGGAAATAGGTTTTAATATTTCTCTGTTCCTTTCAGAATTGAGTTCAAATGGCCATCCATGACTTCTGGTGCCAATGTGTTTTCCTCATCAAATACTGACATGGTTTCTACCCTGGTGTGCTGTTGCCATGTAATTCTGGTGGCATTGCTGTTTAGGTAAAATATTATTATTTTTCTATAGCAACTGTTATTTGCAGTAGGAATTCCAATTCTATTGTAATTATTAGAGACAGTAGTTGTAATAAATGTTTGGGATTGGCATGCATGGTTTTAATTTTCTTCCAGCACCTGATGCTTTTAATAGCTCAATTTGAATGTTGACAGAGATGGAGAATTGATTCTGGATTTCTATCTAGCACTCTTCTGGTTGGCTTACCTTGGTGGGGGGCATTGCTTTAACATCTCAATACGAGAGAGAGACTTGTTGCTGTGAGCTGTGCTTTCTTCTCAACCTGGGAGACAGGACTCTTTGGCATTCCCCCTGATTTCCAGCAGAGACCCTCTTTCTCCCTGAGTGTCCAGCCCTTCCACCTGCTCTAATGGTCCTCAACTGCATCCCAGGCCTGAGAACAAGGGATCTGATGAACTGTCACCTTACACTGTGCTCCTTTACACATGCAAACAGTTTCAACCCAGGCTCCCCTCCGCTTGGAAAGAGTGGAGAGCCCTTGGCTCACCCAAGCTCAATGCCCCGTTCCTGAAATGACTCCCCAGGCTGGGCCAAGTGCAGCTTTCTGCACAATTCCAAGGTAACCTTTCCTTCAGCCATCCAGGCCCCAGCTTGCAGTGCCTTGCTGCTCTTAGTCCAGAGGTTGCTTTGTTCAGAAAACCCGGTTGTGCTGGTGTGGAAAGCAGTTTATTGGATGCACTGATGGAGCTGCAGAAAGAGGGTTGGGGTTGGATACTCTTTAAGGTCCCTCCCAACCCAAACCATTCTTCGATTCTGGGATTATAGAAGCTTTGTAAGGCAAACACTTGATGGAAGCAAACAGCAGAGTATTCATGCAGCTGAAACTCAGTCAGCCCTATGGTCAAGGAGGCAATCAAAGCAAAATTGTTTGTGGACAAATCAGAATGATTTGGAACAGAAATGATACTTTTTTTTTTGGTACAATTTCATTATATGGCTTCCTTTACTGCTTGTAGAGAAATTATGAATCTTTTTCTGGGGACATAGAGTTAAATGCAATTTTTTGTTTATCTAACTGAAAACTCATAGTCAGAACTAATAGGAACTCATCAGCATTTTCTGTGCTCAGTATTGCCATGGGTTTGGAATATATAGCCACATTTTCCTTAAAGTATCTGATTATACTGCTGGGATAATTCCTGTACTGCAACCTTAAAATAAAAAACATCTTTACTACTAGCATATTTTTATCTTGCTCATAGTGAGTATGGCAGTTGAACTCTAGAGCAGCTCATGATTCCTGTACACTGCTAAGTCTGATCATCACCATTACAGGGAGTGATACAGCAGATATCACAGCCTCTGAACACCCATAAAGTTTTAATAGGTCTTCCAGAACTTGATAGTGTGAGTTAACTGGCTGTTCAGGCTGGAAAGGATTTGTATGTGAGCAAGTGGTCAGTCACTGAAGCATCCTGCTCTCTGCTGAAATGCAGCCCTTTGAATGTGATTTACTCTGATAAAAGGCAAGTTAGAGGAGCATTTCCCCAGCCTTGCAGAAGAGAGTGGTGTCAACAAGACATTAAGATATTCTGCTTTTAATTCTGAGGCTTTCAGACATTAGGCATCTATTATGAATCCAAAAAAAGGGCCATGTTCTGGGGAAATGACTCAAAACCTGACAGACAGTCATAAACTGTGCACAGAGCAATGGCATGAGGAACATCTAACCCAACTGAGCAGATATTAAAGGACTGATTGATAAGATGAAGGAGAGAACTCGAAGCCAAGAATTTCCTTAGTTAAATGGACTTGGCAGTTCACAGCCAACCCCAGCCCCTCTTTTAGAGCAGCAATTCCAAAAGCAAGGCAGGCGGTGCAGCTTTAGGGAGGGGAAAAGGTGCATGGGGAGAGTGCACAGACAGGATGGGGCAAGACAGGGAGCGCCTGGAAATGTTGCCAGCTATTGAAACTTTATGAATAAGGAGATCCTGCTGTCCTTCCTCAGACTGAACATTTATGGCAGGAGGATCATGATTCAAGCTACTGAAGAAATGGGGTGAAAATGAGTTACTTCTCTTTTTATCTTGTTCTCTGAGAGCACTCAAAGCTATGAGAGGTGGAGTAACCTGCTGCAGGGGGTAGGCCAGATTCTGCAGCATTCAATGACACTGAGGGAAGGAGGGAGGCTGCAAGCAATGTGAATGAGAGCTGCAGGAGTTAGTGAAAAATGACCTGGTAAATTCCCTGGGGAAAAGAGAGCTTCTCGAGTGCGGGGTTTTGTTGGTATGTGTGGTTAGGACAGCGCAGTGCTTGTGGGAAGAGACTTGTTCCCCTCTGAGCATTTTCCTGTGGGTGTTCATTCCCAGCAGCAGTGACTTGGAGCCCCTGTGCCAGCTGTGGGATAAAACCCCTGGGCTGCTGATGGACTGGGCTCTGGAGCATCTGAAGAGCCCACACTGATTTCTTCAGTTTAGCTCTTACTACCTCTAACAATCCTTGCTTCCACTCTATAAATGATCATGCTGTTTAAAAAAAAAAAGTTTCTGACAGATGTAGTTTGCTATCAAACTGCTGGAAGAGAGCAGAACTGTAGGTTTTGGCTTCCTCACAGTACAATTACTCTTACTTTGGTGCATGTTTAATGTATCTCCATGGAAAGCTTCTACCAGGTCGTTTTAGTGCAGTAGTTCTGCTGAACTGTACTGGATGGTAGCAAATAAAGGCAGAGGATGTGGAGAAGTTTAAAGAGGCAACTGTATCCCCTTTGCCCCCTCACCTAACTTCCCGTGCTCTCCCTTCTGTGGTCTTTCATACATGTAGGCAGGCAGCTGATTCCCTCAGAAACAACATCCCTCGGCATCAGGGGCACTGGCATGGCAAAGACTATCTCAAACTTCCAAATAATCCTTGGAATGCCAGGTTCCAGGCAGCTTTTGGAAGCACTTAGTGTGCATAGGTTCCAGGCAGATCATTGGACACACTCTGGGTATTTGTACCTGCTCTGAGTGTAGGCACTGTCAGTGTGCTTATATGAACGTATGCCCAGAAGCAGAGGCTGAGAAAATGAACAGCTTACCTAGAGAAGAATTTCTCTTCCTGGTGTGCAGCAAAGAGACACCTGCTATTCAAAGCTCTTCACGGGGCTCCAGGTGAACCAGGCAGAGTTCTCAGTTGCCAGCAGCTGTCAGTGGCATCCCAGGAAGGCTCCGCTTGCTCCGGCCCGTCACTGAACTCCACCGGCACAGTCACATCTCATTTGTACCCAGCCTGTCCTTTCAGAGCGAGCAGCCAGCTGGAACGATGCAAACCTCTGCTCAGCACAGCGTTCCAAATGCAGCTTCCTTCTTGGGCACGGGGATTACGCCAGGGAGCCGCCAGGCTCCCGCAGAAAGGCTGCGAGAACTCTGGAATCGGCCCAGGAGCCGCTGCTCGCGGTCCTGCCGCCGGCGCCGCGCTCCCGAGTGCCGGAGACAGCCTCCGGCTCCCGCGGATCTCCGGGAGCAGTGAGGCGGCTACGCAGGGCTGTGATTGGCAGCAGCGGCCGATTCCTGCCGCTACTCAACCCGCAGACTTGCAAGGACTCGGAGCTGCTCTGATGTCATTCCGGCCGAGGGGGGGATGCTCGGCGAGGACGCCGCGGCGGAGGCTGGTTCGGAGATGAGCTGCGTTCCTCTCCCGCCGCCCTGATCGATTCCGTGCTCCACGACGATTTGCATAATCTGTCATCGTGCGGCTGGACCACCTCCCCTCCTGCCCGCCCAAAATGCGGGAGGGAAGTGCCTCTTCCAGCTCCCGGTTTTACACCTGGAGCCTGCAGCGGAAAGCCTTGGAGAAGGAAGAAGTTGGCAGAATCATTTTCCTGACAGGAGGATGCTTGTGCCCCCAGTGCCCCCCATCACTTCTCACTGTCTCCAGGTGCTAAAAAGAGAGGATTAACAAAATCCCAACACTGGAAGGTTTTTGGTTCCTACTCTTGTTAGGTCACTGATAAGATCACCTGGTACAATAAAAGGTGGGTTTTAGTGCACGACCAAAATCAAGGAGGAGTCACCCAGCAAATATTCCCTGGCACCAGCAAATATTCGGTGCTCAGAGGTGAAAAGTATTTTCTTGCAGTATGTGATCACAAGTTCCACCTATTTGTTGCATAATTTCTTATTAAAATCCTTCATTTCATCCAGCTGGAGACGAAACCGACCTCCACAGCCAGGGAACATGATTGCTACGTGACTTCAAATTATATTACAGAGGCAAAACTAAACACTTTCTATATTAAAAGAATTAGATTTCATTCCAATCTAATTTTCAATTTTTGCTAGCTTGACATCTTTCACTCCAAAACTGTTCTTTGTACAATACACCTTGGAATTGAAATTCAGCCAATTCGGTGCAGCAAATGTGAGGAGAAAACAGTTTTGTTCAAGGAGACTGGAACAGACCCGTTCTGAGATGATGAATGACGCTGTAAACTCAGATTTGAATCATAGGAGGGTCAGCTCAACCTTTTGTGTTTCCAAAGCAGCATGAATAAATGGTGTTCCGTGCAGTTCAGCATTTACATCCTTCAGCTGGGACCTTCTACATGAAGAACTGTTTGCTCTCTTTGAATATCCAAGTTTCAGAGATGGTAGAAATTCCAAACTGGGGACTAATTGATTCCTTCTGGCTAAATTAGAAACTGAGAGAAAATTAAGATTCAAACCACTGAGTAATTTCCTGCAATTCCTGATTACAAAGCACTTGCTGAGACATCTTTTAAATATGCCTTGCACCTATGGCCCGGCTCTGGATTTGGGATTTTTTTCCAAAGACTGTTGGGAATGTTGGGCTTGGGGATCCCACTGCAGCTGGGTGGTGAGCAGGTGCCTCCTTGCATCCTGTGTGAGCATCAGAGCTTCAGTTAGGCTCCAAAGTAAAACAGCCATACTGAGTTACAGACTCTCTTCCCAGCACAAGGAAATCTTCTGGTGCAGTTTGTCCAAAAACTGCCAGAGCTTCCATTGCTTATCTGATGGTGAGAAAAGGAAATGTCCAGTTGTTTGTTGCTCCTGGTACTGCTGCCCCTGGCTCCTGGCTGCACTTGGAGCACTGCAGGGGTGCCTGTGAGCAGGAGGGTTTGGCTGAGGGACAGCTGTGCTGCTCCAGATGTTGTGGGAGCTGCGCTCTGCTCCTTGGAAACCACCACCGCAGATGTTCCTGGGTGGGCCAGCGGCCAAGTGGTTGCACAAACTGTTGAGAGTGTTTTAATTCAGATGCTCAAGTCACTCTTTGAACTGAAATCCTTGGCTTAAGCCCTGCTGTGCTGGGTGAATTCAACATGAAGGAGCAGGGCTGTGGATTCACAGGGCTGCCTCTGGAGCTGTTTGCTCTGCTGGTGATTGATTTTAAGTGCAGGATCAGGAGAATGACTGTGCCAGGGTCTGCCCTCACAAGAAACATGTGGGAATCTGCTGGCAGAATTGCTCCAACTCTGTGTAGCAGAAAGAGCACACCAACCCTTGGGAGACAAGAGTGCAGATTGAATTTTCACTTCCCTCTCCTTTGGGTAGTAGAGAGAATTGAACTCTTCCAGCTCGGTCACAAATGCACTCGAGATACCTAGAATGTCCTTCTGATCATGACATAATTCTCAAGCTCTGCTTGAGGGGAAAATAGACAAGAAAGAAAACAGGACAGCAAGAAAGAGTAATTAAGTGTGGATGGAGAGGAACAAGAAAATAAGAGAAATCCTAGTAATAAAATACTTTGTTAATGAGGCAGCACACTAATGCTGAGAGCCTTGCCCCAGGATATAAGTTTTTCTGGCTCTTAACCTGCAGCACAGATTTTGCATTGGGTGGTGTACATTATTCTGTAGCCCTCAATCCTCATGTGGTTTATTTCCTCCCTGTACAGGCAGGCAATCACAACAGCTTATTCTACTTATTTTGGTAGTACAAAACCTAGAGATTCAACTTACTTGGCCCAAAACTTTGTGAAAAACATGACTTTCTGGTTCTGAACTGTGGGTTTGACAGTGGTTGGGTTTTTTGGGTTTTGGTGAGGTTCCTTTAGGTGGTTGGTTGTTGTTGTGCTTTGTTGGTCGGGTGAAAGTGAGTGTTGCTGTGTTCTGCCCAAATCTTGCAGCTTACACACCTATCACTGCAATGTCTGTACACATTTTAAAGTATTCGTCTTCACACCTGCAGTTCTGTGGTTGGAAACATAGAATCCTAGAACCATTTAGGTTGGAATAGACCTTTAAGGTTATGGAGTCCAACTATTAACCCAGCACTGCCAAGCCTACCACTAAATGATGTTCCAAAATATGCTGCAGAGCAAGCACATCCTCTCAGAAGTCAGTGTGTAAACACATGATATCTCCCTGGTTCACTCTTCCAGACTGTCTGAAAACTGTCACAGGAATGTCTGGATCAATGTTCTGTTGCTCCTATGTTGAGTTTCTGTGGTCTGGCTGCTCCCAGTCTCCCCACCTGTTATGCTCTGAGGACACTGGAATGGGCACTCCCTACTTCTCTTCTCAAAAACCTCCTCACAGCACCATGGCCACGCTTCAAAGCTGCCTGCAGTACACAGAACCTTTTCTTTCAGCTCAAGACACATCTATGGTTTTTACTGAAAGAAAGCTGGCTTTTGACCCTGAAGTTCATAATAAGTTTAAGAGAACAAAAAAACTCTTCTGGGCAGAACCATCTTTTTCTGGAGCTGTGGAGATTCCTTCTGAACCTACCTCTAATTAAACAGCCGTGTGTCTTGTTAGACACACAGAGCAGTTCCTCAGATGGGTAAATTGTCAAAACCTCCCTTGATTTCAGAGGAACTATGACAACTTATAAGAGTTATAGATTAGTCTTAGTTCTCCAGTTTGAGATATGCAGAACTTAACATCAAAAGTGCATACTGGAATGTGGTTTGGGTTTCTTGGAGTATTCATATGTTTCATTAAGAAAAGTCTATTTTGTTTTCTTGATGTCTCAATAAACTCTTAGGGCTTTTCATCTGAGTATTTTGGCTCTGGCTCAAAATGTGTTAGAGTTTTTACAGAATCAGAAATGTAGGGATGAAATATGGATACACTTGGAGCTGAGTTTTATGCGTTAGAACTCAGTTAAGGCATTCATGTCTTCTACTGGCTGTGCCTGCCTTGTCCTGGGCTGTTCTTGTTTCCCAGATGTCAGGGGAGAACATGCTGCTGGTGGTGCACTTAAGCATGAAGTGCTGATTTGCAGCAACATCAACAGCAAAAATGCTGCTCAGTCCTCAAGTAAAATTAAAGAATGTAAAAAATAGCTGGATTCCCTGACTGCTGACTTTCTCCAGCTACACAATCTCTTTTCCAGCTTCTATTATCCCCTCTTTATGTCTGGACACATTTGTACAGATGATAAAGGCAAATCAGTGCATCCCAGTTCTGTAATGACCTTTATCTTATGCTTTTATTCCTCTTGATTTCCTAGTGTGGCTTTGTTCCTGTGTGGCTTTGGATGTATTGGTTTCTGAGAGTGTACTGATAGAAACTGATGTGGAAATATCTGTTAAACCAACACACATTCATTTACATCTAGCATTAGAGCTGCTCCACATATCTCTAATTACATTACTGGTTTATGTCTTAGGTGCTTACTCAGCTATGAAAATATAAACTGCAGTGTTTTAAGTACTCTTGTTGAGATACCATCAAAGCAAAAATTGGGTTTGTGCTTAATCCACAGCCTGATCTTTGTCACCACTTCCCATGTGATGCTGAGCCAAGGGCTCCTGATGTGTGAGAGAGATGGATGTCTGTGTGTGTGTCCATGGAGCCTTCTGGGCTCTGCCCCACAATTTCCTAACAGAATCCTTCCCAGGTTCTGCTTTGGCCTGAAGCAGCCGACAGCTCCTGGGAAGTGAAAGGGGCAGGACTGGAGCTTGGAAAGAGAAGAGCTTTTTCCCAGGCCACACTTCAGTGTAGCAGGAGAGACTAAAGCAGCGAGCAGGTTTAAGCTCTGCTCAGCCCCCTCGGGTTTGTTTTTTGTCCCTGTAGCATGTGGCACTGTCTAAGAGCTGTGTCCCCTTCACGCTGTTTCCATGATGACTCTTGTTGTGACCTCCCTGCTGGTGAGCAAGTCAGTCTAGTTTTGTAATTCCTTGCAAAAACAAGACTAAAAGCAGGTGCAGGTCCCATTCACCCGACTGCCTCACCCAGAAAAGCTGGCTGCTGGCCCCCTGCATTGCAAATTGTCCCAAAACCAGATCTAGGAGCTTTGGTAGTGCCCCCATGTCCCCTTCCTGTGAAAGCTCAGGGAATCATTTGCTGTGTGACTCACAAAGGTTGTCCTTCACCAGAGACCACCACAGGGTTTCTCTGATCCCCAGCGCTGCAGACAGAAGTGGGGTCACCCCGTTGTGCATTTGCTCCTGGCCCCAGCTCAGCCTGGCCAGAGGCTGGTTTGAGTGGTGACACATTTTGTACAGCTCTGCTCACAGCACCTGCAAGGGGCTCCTTACAGGGCTGGGCAGGGCTCTGCTGTTCCCTGCAGCAATTTCAGCAGGGCCATTCACCAGCTCCTGCTGATCTCCAGCCAAGCCAGCACCAAGATGCTGACTGATGATCTCCATGGGTTGGGACAATCATCTCTGTGTGACACCAGCATTCTGCTGCCATGTCTGAGCTGTAGCAGGGCTGCGAGGGAGGGCAGGGGAAAGGGGGCTGCTGACAGAGAGCACTGCAGGCCAGCTGCTGGCAAAGCAATCATCATAAGGAGTACATCCTTAAAATGAAGTGATGGCTTACAAATCTCAAACCCAAGCATTTCTTCTTTGATTATTAAAAACAAAGGGGCTTGAACTCTCAATTTGATGTGTTAAGTGATTGCTTTTTAAAAGAAATTTTGAGTTAGTCAAACAGGGATGATTCATAAAGTACCTTAATTAGACCAGAGCTCCAGTGGGAGTCCCCTTTAACTTGTCTACAGAGACTCTTTTAATACTCTAATCCACCTCTGAATTAAAGGTGAAACCAGGAACGGTAGTTTCAAAGGAGGAACTACAAAGAACATTTATCTTTCTCTTTTTGCTCTTCTGTCCTTGCCATCTAGATATCAAGCTTCCATTGCATTCTAAGGATGACTTTTTTCTAGGTTAGCTCGCACAAGCAGAGCTTTTTATATCCCATAATTTAAAACTTTAAAAACCCTCAAAGTGAAAAATCCGTTACTGACGCACTCCCAAACTGGTATTCTAGAATTGATGTAATAAATGATCCTGTTGTGCAGGGTTTTGTTTCACCTCCTAGCAATTTTTAATTTTTTAGGTCATCCTATTATAATTTGTTTTCTGCTTTATCTGGTGCTCTAGGAGGAGGCCTCGTGCTCATGCTCCAGTAGGGTGGGAAATCCTGAAATGGGAAATGGAAGTGTGCCCTAAGGTCTCTTTTTAGATTGATGTGACTAGGCTGTGCTTCAAAATAAAATTTAAAAAACCCACACAGACCTGGGTTCAGCAAAAGGGAGGCTAAAGTCTTGAAAATGCTCTAGTCTGACAAGGGAAATCAAGATCATGATGTTATATTTACTTTGAACTGGCCTTCTCTAGAGATGTGAAATCTTTCTGCAACATCTGCTAGAACAGAGTTAATAAGCTAAAGAAATGCTTTTAATGTCTAACTGCTATTGATTCCCTTTGCTGGAGGTAGGAATTGCTTACAGACTTCCAGCACTAATGCTAAAATATCAGGATGGTGGCAGAAGGAATGGTTGGGTTTTTCTTTTGATTATGCAGTACAGTTCAGTGTGAACAAGGCCCAGTGATCATTGCTCTCCAGCCATCTTTTGACTGAGGTTTCTTTTTACAATATATTTTTCTCATGGAAAGAAAACAAAGGTGACTTAATTAAAATAAGCAAAGAAAAACATGGATGGAATAATCCAGAGAATAAGAACTCCATACTTAACCATTGTACTACTTTATCCTGCTCATTCCTGCTTTACTCGTGGCACTAAAGTTCAGCAGGTTACTTTTGAAAATATCTGTAATGTATTCTGGAGTTGTATCTTGACTCTCTGAAGACTTTGGTGCACTTTAGAAATAATATTCCAAATGTTGTTTGCCTTTTCATACCAGTGATGAGGCTACTGCCTTGTGTGCACTTGGCTTTAAGTTTTGTTTACTTGTTGTTTTTAAGCGTGACAGAAATGCTGACACACTTGGCACAAAGCTTTTGTGAACTGAAATTATCACATAAAAGCTAAATACCAGTAATGGAGATATCTGTTACAATTTGAAGAGTAGGCTTGAAAGAAATAAATTACATGATGAGAGGATAGTAGGTTGATTTCTCCTGGTGGCATAAGGCTTTTATGTTCAAGAGAAGTGTTTTAGGAAAGCAGATGCTATGCTAAAAAAATGAATAGGACCGGAGAGCAGCAGCGTGCTGTTTCTGTTGTAAATCTGTTACACCTTGGACTCCCATAGAGGGCAATGTTGTATCACAGACGATTTTAAGCCGTGTGTTGGGGTCTGCCAATTCATCTGTGCTGATGTTCCTTAAGGAAAATTGCTGTTACAGTAAATTTGATGGTGCATTTCCCTTCAGCCAGGCTGTGACTAACACACACAATAGTGCACGCCAAACCACGTAACAGAGCTCCGTTAGATGTGAAGGAAATTAATTTTGTAGATTACCTATTGTAGGCTGTAGGGGGAAAAGTCCCATTTTAGCTTACAGTGTTCTGTTCTGTAACCAGGTCACAGCAAGTGTGAGCCCTCCTTTAATACAGGGGCTTGGGCAAACCCACAAGAAAAAGCACCCAAGTTTGTGCTGTCTGTCCTGGACATGGGGTTTATAGAGATGTGTCTGGGGTACATGAAATCCTCTGCATTTCTGATTGTATCCTGTGTTTCTTTCCTGTGGTACACATGGGCACAGTTATAGTTATGCTTTCCTTTTGTGCTTTTCTGGTTTTATTGTGCTGTCAGCACAAGGCTCTGACTTCCATCTGTCTCAGCCCCCCTGGGTAGTTGGAACACTGAAAGATCCATGCCCCTTTAAAACAAGTTCATATCCTAAATTTCTCTCCTATACTTATTTACTGCCTGAAATCTCTCCTATGTTATCCTGCCCAAGCTGTGGAAGTACAGAGATGGTTAAATTATTTTTATTACATCTCTATTCCAGCAGTGACACTAAGGACAAGCCCCACTGTAAATGTTGTACTCAGCCCTGGAGCTCAGTCAGCGAGGTTGAAATCCGTGGCACTCCTTGTTTCACTGCCTGTTTCCCAACAGAAGTGATCCAGGGAGCCTCACAGCAGCTTCTTGTTGCTGGCATCTTGGAATTCTTCACAGAATAGGAAAGAAAAGTAACCAACAGGAACAGAAACCAGAGATACAAAAAGGAGTAGAAAAAACCCCAAACTTCTGTGTCCAGGATGTGAATATGGGATATCAAATAGTTGGGTGTATGAGTGAGTTTGTGTTTTTTGGTTTTTTGCTCTGAATTCAGTTTTCCATCCAGGTTTTTTACCTGAAGCCAGGTCCCCTCCTGGGAGTCCAGATGCATCCCTAGGGGCTCTCCTGTTGCTGATGTGGCAGTCTGTGCTGGCAGCCAGGGCCTCCTCCTCTCTGGAGCCATATGTCTCATTTTCTGCTCTCTGCTACTTCAGGAATCTGGAGAGAGTGGGAAAGAGCAGGTTGTGGCTGGCTGTACTAGCCAGGGTCCCAAAATAGTAGGTGCAATGAAAGAGAAGAATCACAGGAAACTCACAGTTGATGTAGGGGTCTGTGCTCTGTAAATGACAATTTCCAGCTCTTAACTCATGTGATATTTGGCAGAGTGGGTTTCTCTGCACTTCTGTGGAGTTTACATCTCATTAATTCACACATTCAGGGGTTATTTAAAAGGGAGTTAATGACACCTCATGGCATTTGTAGCCATCAATCTGTATGATCCTGATTTAACATGGAGCACACAGTGAAGTATTTCTCCACAACCATTTCTTGGGTTTCAATATTTGTGTGTTCTCAATAGACATATTGTTTAACGCTGGTTAAAAAATTAAACATTTCCTGCTTCTATAAACACAGCAGGGAAAGAAACAGCTCCCAACACACCCCTATATTGGTGAACACAGGAATACATACATTAGACCCAAAAGAACAGTTAAAAAGGAGCTCTGATAAATTTATTTGAGGCTTTCTAGAATGACACGAACACTTGACATTTTTAATAACACATTTTTCAATAATCAATAACTATCCAACACAGCTGTTCTTTGTATTGCTTTTGTTATTTTGCTGCTAATAAGTCATTGGCAATGACATTCCAATGCAGAATGTTTATGGAAAATGAAGATGAGTCAACAGCATATATTGAAAGCTGATGTCAGTCATAAATAGGAGTACTGATTATGGCAGTGGATCTGTCTCCCATCAAACATCAATGAGGTGTGGAGTAAGGACATGAATATGTTCTCCAGAGCTCTGCTCTGCATAACTACATAAACTCGGGGGTTTGGATAATCCCCCTGTAACCTGGATGTTAGAATTTTAGGTTCTTTGTAAAGCTCTGTAATTTGAGAGGCTTTGCATGTGTTGATGAGAAGAATTATAACACCTCTTCTAGAACTATTGAAATGCTGCCAACAGAATTATTGTTGGTAGAGGAAAACAGTGTTTGGGTTAGAAGTGGAAAACTGCATAGTAAAGTGCATCCTAGAAGTTTAGTCATGTAAAAGATTGACTGGAGTTACGAGTTTTAAGGTTTTATGTCTAAGTGGTAGCAGCTTGCTGCTTCTCAGTGGTGTGGTTCTCTTGAAGAACTTCTCACTTTGACTTTTTGTGGAAAACTGGGTACGGACCAAGCAGGAGAGCAAGTGCATATTTGCATGCAGGGTGTAAGAGAAGGGAATTATTTTCCTTGTGCACAAGCCTGGAGGTGGAAGCTCGTTTGAGGGCACTCCAGAAGCTCTCCATCCTGCCTCGTGGCCCTGCCACAAGAAAGCCACGAGTCCTGAGCTCTGCCGGCACAGTGGCTGTGGGTGTGTGAGTGCCCCGAGGGCCCTGAGCACCCCCGGCCCCAGCGCGGGGGAATGATGGGGGTGAGGGCAGCGAGCTGCCGCTCTGCAGCCTCTCTCACACAGCGCCGGTGCTGGCAGCCCTCCCTCCCTCCCTCCCTCCAGGGCATCCACAGGCAGAGCCACCGTGTGAGCAGCCAGCTCTGCTCAGCCAGCTCTGCTCAGCCACCTCCTGCCCTGCCACCCGACCCTTGCCTTTCCCAGGCACCGCAGTAGGACTGACAGGGATCCAGGTGCCCTGGACACGTCTCTGCCGCCTCTGGCATCCCCACGTTAACGGGGATCACACCTAGCTGCACAATCTGTAGTGGTGTGTTTGGAACCAATTTTGGCTGTTAGAGGTTTAGAGTCTTCCAGTGAGTGTCTGTGGGGCTGACTGCTCGGGAGGGCGAGCACAGGAAAACACACTGACCAAAGATCCCCTGTCATCAACTGCAGTGTGGGGATAGGGAGATTCCAGTCGGGTAGAAATCATTTCATTCCAGGATAAATCCAGGCTGGAGGGTGGGCCTGGTGTGAGATACTTCCCATGGGATCTTCTGTGTCCATTGCAGTTAAAACATCAGCAGGAAAAATCACCCTCATTAGAAAAATAATGGAGAAGGCGAAAGGCTTCAAGCCTAACAAAGATGCAAAATTGGAGTTTAAAAGTGTTCACTGATTATTATCCACTGCTTTTCTGGCTGTGTGCCTGCATGGGCATGCAGATGTTACCAGCTGGAGATGCTCTTTAAATCAGCATTTCACATCCACTTCTCCAGGCACCAAGATATTTTCAAAGATGCAAATCCAACCAGTCACAGTTTTAAACTCTATTCAGGTGAACAGAAAAAGTCACCAAGTTGCCAAAACTCTGGACTCTTGGTCCCTCAGCTGTTCTGACAGAGCTCACATTATTGTGCAGACAGGGCGCATGTATAACCTCAAAACTGACAAAACTGGTTTTTGATTTTTAAAATGACAGTGGTGAATGTTTGGGTTTATTTGGTTTTCCTGAGTCAGCAGGAAAAAGTAGGTTTATTCTTGTGCCCACTCTGGGAACCAATTCTGCTTCATGCAAAAAACCACCCTTCTTCTGTTTCAAGGAAATGCTAATTTAAAAACTAAATTAGTTCCTCACCATTCACAATTCAGTTTTCTGTTTGTCCATGACCAAGGAATATTCACATAAAACAGGTTCATTTAATTGTAGTTCAGTAATGCCATGCAGCTTTCTGTACTGATAGAATGAAGCAAAGTCAGCTGAAATAGACACAGGTGTTTCAAAGCCAGCAAGAAGATATGAATATGAAAGCTCTGCTATTAGAAAGCTAAAAGCTCATTTTCTCAGGGTTTAAACTCACTTTGTGGTGGTTGCTATGCTACCATCTCTGCACCTACTTTATGGAGCTTTGAACTATAGCAAAAGAAGTCTTTGAAATGACAGACCTGAACTAAACTGAAATCCAACCTGAGACCATCCTGTAAAGTTTTTATAGTGGATAAAACTTTATATTTAGCAATACTTTAATTGGTTACTCTGAGGATGTAGCTAGCCCTTTCTTCCAAACCTACTGAACTTTTTTTTGTTTTTCCAACACATTTTGGTAAGTTTTATCTGTTACTAAGCTTATACTACCAGCATTAACACTGTTTGTTTCAGGATATGTGTAAGTTGCAGCTACTGATAACAGCACTAGCTGTTATACTCTTTAAGGTCCATGGAAATGGATCAAACTCTCAGTAAGAAATATATTTCCATAATGGGAAAAAGTAGCCTGCATTCAGATGATCCATCAGAAGACTGCTAGGCAGGCACTCTGGTGTTCACGAGGCAGAAAGGTAATGCCAGGTAAAGGGTCTGAAGATATTCAAAAGCTGTTAACAAGCAGATTGGTGAGAGAAGAAACATGGCAAAGAGAGTTTTCCCTTTGGAAAATCAGGAAATGCAGTCAGCTGTGAGTGTAAAAATGCTGTGGTAGATTTCTTTCAAGATCACATCTACAACAGCCCTTTTAGGGAAAACACAGGTACCATGATACCAGGAGGAAGGAGGCAACATGTGGATGATGAATTCCACCTAAGGGAAGTGGTGGTGGATAACTTGGACACTGAAGCTGGAGAAGACCTAGAGGGAAAGGGGATGAAGCTTCTGCTGGGCACTGGCAGGTCTCTGCTCCTGGTCCAGCCTGTAGGGAAGCATGGCATGGCTAAACCTCAGGTGCTAATGCAGGCAAGGAAGGAGAGCCTCTTGTTTAAGGCTTGGGCAGCTAAATGCAGAAAACATGAGGCATTATTCTGCAGGGCCTAATGGCAAAGAGATGGATGTGATCCCCTCACGTGACTTATTTCACCCCCAGAGTGATTGTTTCTGTGAAGTGGAAATAGATGAAATTGCATACCAAGAGATCCATCTGACTGCTCTCAAAGCACCTTAGGAGAGCCATTCCTGGAGGAGGAATATCAGTCATGCAGCAAATCCCTGCTCTCTTTGCTTCTGCCTTGGCACACCTGTGTGTGTACACACATGCTGGCACTGGGGATTGATAATTCCTCTTCGTGGCTCTTAAAGGCTCCCACATGGTTCCTCAGCTTGGCTGTTTGTCACATGGCTGTCACTTCTGTGCCTCCATACTGGAGCAGAGAGGGAGGGATGTGCTTGTCTATAAATACCTTCACTGAGGTGACTCTAAAGATGCTAAGGAATTATTGGGTATTTAAAAGATGTAATGGAGGGAAACCAGAACAAAGGAAGTTCTTTTTATGCTTTCGGAGAAAAAAGCATTCCTGAGGGAATATCAGCCTGACAATAACCTAGGTAGAGAAAGTTCAGTGTGACTGTAGAGGTGAGGATGTGAGTAGTTGATAAGGTACAGGAGAAAATATAGAGGTACAGAAAAGTAAATAGGAAGTAGTTTGTTGTAGTAAATCGCTTGTAGAAAATGTTAATGCACTGATGAGCAGCTGGAGGGGAGAACCTGGCATTCCTTCCCCATCCCTGGGCTGTTTAGGATTCTGCTCCAGTGACAGCAGCAGCTGTTCATGGCCAGGGGAAGGGAGGCACACCAAGATGATCTAGGAGGCCCCTCTCAGCTTTAACATCCCCAGGATTCATTTGGCTCCCTCTTGGCACAGGAGTGAACTCACCCTACTCTGATTTATATATCCAAAGTTTTCATTTTAATACCCTTGCATGGAGGGGAAAAATATTACAACCTGACAGAAACCTGAAAAAGTTAGTTGCCATGGGAAGAAGTGCATTTCTGCTGTTGTCACCAGGGATTGCTCATTTTCTGCCCACTGGCCACAAGTGCATTAAAGGCTCGGGAATGGTAACACCAGTAATAAATAATTATCCTAAGCTGCACTGTGTGCTGTGCAGAGACTTTCAGCCATCATAAAGATTCCTTTCTGTACTGTCATATTTCTGTACTTTGGAATTACAAGGATTTATTTTACTGAAAGGAAAAAGCTGTTTGCTGATAAGATCACATATCAAAAATATGCAAAAATGTTCCCTTTACATTGGCTAAAGCAGGGACTGCATTCTTCTACTGCATCCTAATTTGGAGACCCAAAAAGTGTAGTGCTAATATCGAGTGTCTCAGCAGTGTTTTCCCTCTGTTCCACCACACAGCACCCACATCTCATTCTTCCATTCAGAAAGTACAAGGAGAAGGGGGTGGTTGTCCTGTAGGAGCAGAGTGCAATCTCAGTGAGACTGGTGCGCAATCCTGGCTACTTGCTCCTCTCTGGAACATCAGGAAGGAATAGAACTCAGCCTCTTTTCTTGCTCATGTGCACAGAGAGTCCAATGCAGCAGAGAAGGAGGTGGAGAGCATGTGGTGCATCCCTCTGCCTTTTCTTGAACAGCTGGAAGTACCTGTTCTCACTCAGACTTCAGCAATATAAATGGAGTGGGCAATTTCCTTGCTCTCTTCTTTTTAAGATTGCCATATCTGGGAAAAGCTGAGCTTTGGTCACCAGGGGAGGCATCTCATCAGGGGTTCTAAGTGGTCACAGCTTTGTTGAGTACACTTCATGAAAAGGAAGGGAATGCTCTGAGGATTATGATCTCCCCTGCTTTCCTGGCTTTCCCCCAGGATGGTAAACAGCAATTATTTGTCCAGGGCAGACAGATGAATCCAAGATGTTCAATTTCCACCAACTGCAAGGCAGCAGGTGGGGATAATTTTTTTCTCTTTATTTCTTGATTTCAGTCTTTATTTTTCCCAGAAGAACTTTGTTTTGTGCTTTGATTTCCTCAGTGATACAAAACATTTTGGGAGCTTTATCTGTACAAAACAGATGGGTGTCTATTCTACTTTACAACTTCAGTGTGCTTCTCTTTAATTTTAGAACTCAGCCAAGAAAGCACCCAGTACAGAGTTGGAAAGGTCCTTAGCTCTTCAGCCCTCTCGAGTTTTTAAACTCTCTGCTGTTGAGTTGCTTTATTACATGTTTCTTTCAAGTCTGTGTAGGCTGCTCAGACTTCTTCCCAAGCATTCCACAGAAAAGCACAGGCAAACACACTCAGTCTTAATTTCTTGTGTCACTGACTAAATATTCATATTTGGGACTATTTTTAATTTTTGGCTTTTCCCCTGCTTTTGACCCCAGGTTTTAGGGCTGCTGCATTTCAGGTGAGCTGACTGCTTTCTGAACTCCCAGTCCCCATCTTTCAACCTCCTCCTCCTCTTCCAAAGCCCTTAGTATTGATGGATTCAAGCAGGTGATCCCATGACAACTGAACATAACTTACCCCGATGTTTCTCTGCAAACAGGACTCCTGTTTGATTGGTGCTCTCGATGAAAGCACCTTCCTGCCTAGAGCCATGCACAGGTAATTAATTAGCAGCAGTCTGCTGCCAGGGAGGGATGCTGCTGTGCTGTGCTGAGAAGGTCACTTACAAGCAAGCTCCTCCCATGTCAGTCCTGCTCCTCTCAGCTGATGTTTAAGATTGGAGAAATTTAAGAGCTAGCAGGAGAAATAGTGGAACAACTGAACACCAATGAGGGGTGAATAAGGCAGAGGCCAGGTCTGCATTGCAAGAGGAGAAGCAGAGATACTGTCAGCCTTTGCAGTGACATACACATTCAAAGGCATGGCAGGATCACTGAATTGCTTTTGTAATCTGTTACTTTTACAGGATTTGAGAAGTCTCATTTTCTGAATTAGCCAAGTTTCAAATGGAGTCATTTCACTGCTTTTCCTAGGAATTTGGTTCTGAGACCATCAGCTTTTCTCTCCCTATTAACCATGGTTAGGTACTTGAGCAGGGCAATGAACACAGAATCTCTGACAAAGCAGCCACGGCACGGCTGAGCCACGAGCAGAGTCAGCTGCATTGTACTCGGTGCTGCCACACTCCATTGAGTGGCAGCTGCCACTTCCAGGCCCAGGGGAGAGCAGAGCTCAGGACTGCCACGCTCCCTCTGCAGAGGCACATATGGCTGCACGGGCAGCAAACTTCCCTCTTGGGAATGCCATCGTGTCCAAGAGCCCACTGAGCCTCTGGTGGCTGTGTGAGGGATAGGGCTGAGCTCAGACAGGGACTGTATTCAAGCTTTGCAGCTACTTCCTCTCTTAATTCTGGGATTTACTGTCCAAAACCAAGGGGAGATGGGAACAGAGGTAGAGTGGGAATAACCAGCATTGTTTTCCCAGTTTTCTCAGAAAGGAGGAGCAGCCTGGGCTCACCCTGTGGCTCCCCTCTCTGCAGGGGGACTGAGCGCTGCTGAGCCCCTGCTGCCAGGCTGCTCTGGCCTGGGCTGGAAGAGCTGGCTCAAATGCCAGCACACGAGGAGCTGAAGGCAGCCCACTCCCTCAGACTGTGTGCAGGGCAGGAATCTTGCCAGGATGGCCACAGCCACAGGCGAGGGAGTTGAAGGGAGCAGATATGACAGCTCATACGTACTGTTCCTTAGCTGTAGTCACTCTAAGTAGGTGTAAATTGCTACATTTTAAGAACAACTTTCTTGTTTTCACTGACATGCCAGTGAAGTTCTGGCAGTTTTCTTAAACATGATAATTTTGTTTAAAAGACAAAAAGGGCTTTCAAGGGAGCATGTAAATCAAATGCAGCCTGTTTTAAAAATCCAGCTGGCCTTTATCAATCTTGTTATTCTGCGCCATAGGGTGTGTCCTGAGAGCAATGGCCAAATTAACTGAGCTGCATCCTAGAAAAGGTAACCAGTGCCTGATTTAATCCATCCCAGACATTGTCAAGACCCTTCATTTTATACCAAGTTTCTCTAGCCCGGCATCTTGCTTGCAAGTTCGAGTTCAGATTTGAAATGAGCTGATGCTTCTTTCAAGATTTTTCTTCTGCTCACTCCTCAAAGCCCTTGCCAGCCTGCCTTCAGCAGTAACACGTATGACAAGGGTTTGATTTTTTTATTCTTAGGCCCTATTTCACTTATTCCACACTGCATGAAAGAATCCCAGGCCAGGCCCAGACAGTCAGGAAAATCCTTCTGAATCTCCGGGTTTTGTTCCCATTTTTCTTTGTAATATCTTTCAGTCAATTAGAACAAACTTGTCAAATGAAGTAAAAATCTGGTCTTCATTATAATGACCTCAGCAAGGAACAGCAAACAAAGAAGGAAAAATCTCCAGCACTGTGGGAGCATCCTGCAGCACCTGTAGTCTACCCTTTGATGAACACAGAGAGAATGTGAGGTGCTAATGATACATTGGACACAGAAAACAGGTGCCAGCAGGGGATTTTTTTACCTGTGTTATTCCCGCAGAGCTTTTGAAAATAATTATGCCTTTTTATACTATTTCAATAGCTCCTCACGCCTACTGTATTACAATTGCACAATTCCAACTATGAAATCACTAATTAAAATGTATTCACAGCAAGGTTATTTATTGAAGTGAAATAGTTGGGGTGGACACAGAACACTCTTGAGACTAAATTAGCCCTTCACCTATCAATAAAGCACAATGAAGAGAAAGGGGGGAAAAAAGAAAATAAAAATAAGGGATCTCTATTCCAACTACTTCTGCTTTACTTGCATGTTTGAAGAGTGACAGGTGAGAGAAGTGTGGTTGATTGCCACCCAGCAAAATTATTTAATGATATTTCACTTTTCTGGTAGCTAACAGGAGTCCTGTTTGTACTGGAAATCTCAAAATGGAGGAAAGGTAGATGGAAAAATGGTGGAAACAGTGTTGAAAAGCTGTTAAGAAGAGAAGCTGCTGCCATCCCAGCCATGACAGAACAGCTTCCAGTGGCAAAGGACAGATCAGTTGGGTGCCTTCCCTGTCTGAGCCAAAGGTGCTCACAAGTGGCAGAGTTAGGGGAAAGTGCAGGGAGTGCACTGCAGGAGAGATGAGTCTGTCCTTGGAGCTGTGGGAGGGGATTGTGGGCTCTGCCAGCCCTGGTCCATGTGACCCTTGGACTTGGATTACAGAAACCTGTCATGAAAATTGATGGAGAGAGCTTTTGTCTCTCATCCTCCATCACCAAGGTCTTTTGTGTTTGAACTGTGTTAGTTCATTTGTGGGACTATGGGCATTAGTGAAACCAGAGCCTTTAAAGCAACAATTGCAGAACAGTTACAGCAATTAAATTTGGAATTGTGAATGCAAGCACCATGGCTCTGATTTTCTAAGGACTTGCATACAATCAAGAAGCAACCTATATTGAGAGCACCAAATGTTCCATCAAAATGTTCTTCATGTCAAATGTTGGTAGCTCATGAATAATGAAGCCAAGAAATTAAAAGTTTTATCCAACAAATAAGACATAATATTAAATATCTAACTTTAAATGAGCCTGGAAATACTAGAGATCCTGTGTTTTCTCAGTGTGTGATTTAGCACAGCTTACACATGGAGTAAATCAGGGCTTGTTTTTTAGCTGGTTTCTGTGTTCTACAGGCTCTCCAAAGCCAGGCTTAGTATACAAAATAACAGGGAAAAAATCCTTGTAAAGATTGGAAAAGGTTTGGTTTTGGCATTCACCATGACAAACCTGATGTTTTAAGACAGGTGTGGTTTTGGCTCCTCAACTTGGAGCACTTTCCAAGTAGCAGGTTTTCAAGAAATGAACACTCAGCACTTGGGAAAGGCTTCCCCAACATCAATACCTGTGGGACTCAAAGCCATCCCTTGCAACAGGCAGTGTCAGTTCCTGTAAAATGAGCTAGAACGTGTCACAGCAGAGGGGAAATGCTGAGTGTCAGTAAGGAGGGCTGTGCTTTCACTGGCAGGGTCTCTCTCCTTTGGCTTGGCATTCCTTAGGAAGCTTGTTCCTGCAGTTAGCTGCAGTAGGAGGCAGTAAGGTCTGTTGCTCTGCTCAGCCTGTAGGTGTCCTTGCCCTAAAGGCAATTTACTCATCCATTTTTCCCAGAGAAACTGGGACTACAGTAAAACTCCTCTGATGTAGGAGGAGCTCCAACTTTAATTCCAGCTGAGGACACAGCTTCAACTCAGCCAATGCTGTTATTTTGGATGAACCAGTATTTTAAACAGCTTGAGGCACAGAGAGCTAGGTGGGAGGGGTTCCTGGCAGTTCACAGCTCCAGCAATTAGGAAAATGCTAATCCAAACCTTCAGTGGTTTTCTTGGACACATTTTAAAACCTGTTACAGCAGCCTGTTCTGCTCATGTGTTTTCTGGTGGTAGTGCCTCTCATAATTAGTCTCTTCTGAATAAGTCCCTAAAAGTGCTTAAAAATTACCTTGGTCATATTCATAATCTGTTAGAGGTAATGCACTCACTTTTAACCTTCCATTTCATCTTGTTCTAGCTAATAAATTTTTGATGGGCACTGTGAAATTGTTTTGGAGACTACAAAGGCATTTCAGGTAACAATGATGTTTTTTAAGTGCCCCTTACTGACTCTGGTGAGCAAGAACAAGGAGTCACTCTTCGTACACTACACATTATCATTTGCTTGTAGGTGTTTTGCCAGGCTCTCATAACAAAATGCCACCTCCCACCTCCAAATCTCATGTGAAACAAAAACTGAGATGAAATCCCTTGGATTGCACGAGTGGCTAAGATACAGCACATCACTCTTTTGGACAGGCTTGTTCAGAAAAGAGTTGAAATGAAATAGGATCAAATGGGGCTGTGCTTTCTTCCCACCACTTTTTTCTATTTCCATTAACCAAATGCTGATAACCACGTGATCCAGCAGTCTCATCCCATGGTAGCAATCAACATCCCTGAATACAAATACCTGTGTGCATGAACAGAACTTCAAAGCAAGTGTTCAAAGATAATTGAAAGAGTACTTGCTGTCATCAGAATTTCTGAGCAGTAGCTGTGTTGTTTACAATGATTTAGATGTTTTGGCTACCCGCAATAATTTTTTTTACACCAGAAATTTTGGTCCTTGACTTTAACAAAAGGAAAGTTGTAGTCAGTGTCCCACATTTGTTCAGGCAATTGTGCTTCTGCCCAGCTACAGGATGCTGTTATCAAGCATCACCCGAAATGGCAGCTGAAAAGCTGCTCCTGGAGAATTTGTATCCACACTTAGGGCTGCACACATCCATTTAGCAGGTAAATGGGCATTTCCATGGATGCTTTAATACCCTATTATTCTGCAAAACCAGATACCACAGCACTTTTATGAGGGAAGCTCAGAGTGGCTCCTTAATTATTCTGCTAGATGCTTACATAAAGTCCTGTAAACTTCAAGAAATATATATAATATTCAATCATGTGGCAGTAATCCCGGTGTTCTGCTGACAGAAAAGGCTATTGGTATCCATCTGGGAATGTAATTTTCAGCTTATTTACTAGCACAGCAAACTCTCTTCTTTTCTCTCCTTCTCATTTTCTCTCTCCTGTCTTTGTTTCTTCTTTATGGGTATTAATTTGCTCTTTGGTGCTCGAACCCTTTTTCTGTGTCCACCCTTTTACTGCTCTTGCTTTGAATATGTTCTTAATTAGCATTCTTAAATGTGCATTTATGGGTATGCCATGGTAGGTGGGGAGGACTGAGGGAAAAACAGCACTGAAAGGGCATAGTTCTTTTCAAAGGAAAGAAAAAAAGTGAAACTTCAAATCTTCTCACTTTCTATTAGGTTTTACCATTGATTCTGCATTAGCTCACTCCCAGTGATCCTGAGTGTAAAGTTAAATTATGTTGTCCATTATAAGTAGGGAGCTTTAGACCCCAGTTCAGCAAAACATGTTTTCATGTTTTTAAATGTTTACAGCTAAGCCTGTGCTAAATTTTGCATTCAGCTAGGATTTTAATAGGCTTACAGAATTTCCACCTTCATTTCCAGCCTGTCATGGCTTTCCCTGGCCTGAATCAAAGAGTGTCTTGTCTTACAAAAAACTGGAAGGAATCAGCAAACAGAACTGTATGCAGCAATATTTCCCTTTTGGAGCTGGATTTGGAGTCTGTACATAATTGTGGTTAGCAGCTGTGGCTGGATCAGAGGAGTGAGAACTTGGTTCCAGTAGAAGAGTAAATGGCAGCTGCAGTGAGCTAGAACAGAAGCAGTAACAGCCTCTTGTGAACTGCAAAGAGCAGACCCCAGATGGCTGTAGGGGCTGTGTGGTACACATTTGCTCCCTAAAGCCCACACAGCAGGGTCTGAACATAACTGGGCACCTGCAGGAAAAGAAGAAATCTGATCCCACAGTGTTCTTTAAAAAAGGACACAAAGACAAAACAAGAACGGTGGCTGAAATCTGGAGCTCACAAAACTCAAATGCAAATACACTTTTAAGACTTCCAAGTTATATATACACATATATATATATGTATATATTTAATTTTCTCCCTTGGAGAACGCTGAAGTAACTGCCTCACTGGTTCATGTCTCTGATTGTTTTTGTCAAGGGGCACTTGACTGAAGCTGTTGATCTCAGTGCCAATGAATATGCTCTGCAGGGGTTAATGCAATTTTGTATGAAGGCTTCTGCTGCTTGTAGATCTATAAATAAGACTGTACTCCAAAGGAAGGCACAGAGTATTTCTCAGTGATGAGATGAGGTTGTATCAGTAGAAACTGGACTGTTTGCCAGAAGAAAGTGCCCTGCCCATATGAAAATGCCCCTTGAAATAAGAACTGTGATGTTTGTGTTCTAGTTGTAATAATGCAAGATGAGAAAATGCAACCTGTGAGACCTTCTGAGTAAGAATCACTCTGAAGCGTGTGAATAACTTTGAGAGAAAAACAATCTGCATTTCTGTGGGTATGGAGTTCAGCCTCACCTAGAAACTCGTAAACCCAGTGTGTTTTGCCCTACAATAAGGCTGTAAGGCAGAGCCAGAGGCTGCATGGACATCAGGGAATTGAGCCCTCGGCTGAAATTGTTGTCCAAAGCTTTCCAGTCAATACAACAGGAAAATCCCAGGAAACCCTGCTGAAATTCACATATCCATTTCTAAATTTCACAGGACATGGAAAAGAGTGCAAAGGGCTTAGTGGCAATGCCACTAAGGCATTCTAAACTTGTAAAATAAGGGAAAATAAATGCAGGTTAAAGGATTACCAAAAAAGCACAGCATGTACCAAATTCTGATTTGGGTTATGGGATTTTGCTCTGACAAAAATGCAGAAAGATAGAAGAGAAAGTGTCTGTGGTTTATTGGCTGTCCTGCCTAAATATAAACTTCAGTTAATTTTTAATTTGATATTTGGAACAGAAATATTCTGAGCATTTCACAAAGTAAACCCTACAGGAATCCAGGTGGTAGCTGGATTTCAATATGGATGTGATGAAAGATTGATAAATTTAGATGTCCAGAGTAGGCTGGAATGTGATGTCTCCTAGACAGAAACATATTTAATGTGGGTGTTGACAGAAACACTAATACAATTGATGCTGCTAGCTTACCTTCCAGCAAAAGCAGGAAAGCCACAAGAAACAAGCCTGCTGCTTTGACTCAGTTGAAGGAATGAATCTTATTATTACCAGATACTAAGGCTAAGAGGAAAAAATAACAGATGTGTCTTATTTTATTTGTCTGGGCCTAAAGCTCTTATTTAAACAATATAACCTTCCACACAGGATGCCTGAGAAATAATTCCTTGGTTACTTAGTCTCTGAGCGTAGACACCCTCTTGTCCAGCTGCAAGTGTTGAGTTCCATTCATTTCAGAATCCCAGATGAGTCTTGGCTTAAAAATCATTAACAAGACTTAATAACAGAGTTAGGCTGAGCTGAAAGTATTGTCATCTACCACTTTTCAACAGTTAGTGTAGCACAAGCTCTCAGCTGACAGGTTCCACAGTTTAGAGATCTGTAGTGTTTAAGGTTATTGGCACTGCCAGAAGGAAGTCTCTGACTGGCCAATATGGACTACTGAAACTCAAAATCTTGGTCCTTTGAAATCTGGAACTTTCTAGAGTAGCACTGTCTTTGTTCATTAGGAGACAGGGCAATACAGTGAAATTCTCCTGTGATTTTCTTTTCAGTCAAAGAAACGATTCACAACCACCAAAATTAGATCGGGGCCTGGACTCCAAAAGCTGAGTGCAGCCAGGAGTGAGAAATAATAAATCAAATCCTATAGTTCATGGATTCTTTGTGAGAGCAAATTTAAAGACGAAAGAGCACAAAGGAAGATCTATTGCAAACCTGTGGACTTGAACTTCTCAGAAGGATTTAGAGCTCATCTTTCCACTGTACATGCTGACAGTGCTGTGTGGATGTAATGGAAGGTAGATCTGATTTCAGGTGACAAAAATTGCAGTGTTTAGAAAAGGTCAGATATTCTTTTCTCCTCCCTCATAATCTTCTTTTTCAGCTCTTGACCAGGAAAACAAAACACATCTTGTTGCAAACACCCAAATGCTTGTAAGGTCTGAGGAGTACTAAAACAACTCCACCTCCCCTGAAATCTTTAACTCATTATGAACAGAATGCATCAACTTCTAAGGAAGTCTGATCTTTGCTAAGATTTTAGGGGCACATTCAAGGTTTAACTGCAGGAATAATGCAAACAGAGAAATTAAGAATGTGGGCTTACCTTGCATTAGGCACTGCCTGTGTGAGAGTTCTTGCTCAGGGGTAAATATGAGGTTGTACAGATCATTTTGGAGAACTTTATTGCCTGTGAGATTAAAATTCTTGTATGAAAGCAAAATCATAAAATATTTATAAAACTTCTGTTAAAAGCATAACTTAAACCAACATATTTCCAAAAACTGTAATTACTTAATAATGAGAATTCATGAGAAAAAAGGCTAAGGAATAGTTTCTGTTTACCCATGTAATCCCTTGGGAAGGTCACACAGTCACAGAATGGTTTGGGGTGGAAGGAACCATCAAAGAGCACCTGGAGCAGCTCCCTGCACTGAGCAGGGACACCTGCAGCCAAATCAGGGTGCTCAGAACTCTGCCCAGCCTGGAATGTTTCCAGGGTGGGACATGTGCCACCTGCCAGGCAGCCTCTCAGGCGGGAGGGGCAAGAGGAGAGTACCACATCTATTTGCTTTAACAGGCACTAGGTCCTAAACTGACCTAAACACAATTTGTAGCTGTTTTATTGGGAATTTTGCCTGAGCTTTGGCTGACCTATGGCTCATTTACACAATCCTGTTGGGGAAAACAACATTGGACTTGTTGATTTTCTGCAGACATTTCTTTTCAGGAACTCCTCACGTCTCCT
The DNA here is from genome assembly GCF_027477595.1 of Haemorhous mexicanus. NCBI lineage: Eukaryota > Metazoa > Chordata > Aves > Passeriformes > Fringillidae > Haemorhous > Haemorhous mexicanus. Next base: position 3,112,218 of record NC_082344.1, read on the forward strand.
TTATGTCCCTAAATGATTTCCTGTGAGAAGTGTATGGACATGGGACAAGTTGGAACAAAGCACAATATTTGTGTCTTTGCCAAGTAGGGGGGTTCTTTGCTGGATCAGTCTGTGAAGTCATGCAATGCTCAAAATAAACTTTCCCTACAGCATTAAATAGAGTTGTTATGTGGCTGATATAATATCCTAATCAACATCTTATTTTGGGTTTATAGAGGTGTTGTTATAAACAGGCAGCTTTAACCTTCATTGATTTCAAGGACTCTGTCATTATCCATTTTCCAGGGTGAGGTCTCTAATTACTGAGCATTCTGGTGCTTAATTTCATGTGATAGGCCTGAAACTCATGGATAAATGGTCTCACATCATTCTGAGGGCAAAATGCTTTCTAGAGAAAACACATTTGAAAGGAATATCTACAGGTAATACCTAAAAACACATAGTAAACTGTCATTTAAGCAAGGCTTGCCTACAATTAGGCCACCTAGCAGTTTCTTCTGACTTTTCTGGCACTGTGCTAATAGAGCTGCACCAAAGGAGGTGATTTTTTTTCACCCTTTCAGCCAAACCTCTGAACACAAAGCGCACTGTACTAACGGGAGTTCATGATTCATTGAGGAGTTTTCTTTGTGCCCTTGGCTCTTTGCTTTGAAGAAAGCACGTGGGCTGTAATTTCAAAATGCCATTTTTCTCTGTAAGAGCACTGCACCTGCTAATGAGGGCTTCTCACCTGGTCACAGAATGAATACTTGGGGTTTTGCAACTCACATCAAACTTATTTCATACCTTTTTTTTTTTTTTTTCCCCAATATTTTGCTATGGTCTTCTAAGTGTACAAGCTAAGGAGCCTTCCCACTCTGGAAAGATTAGGCAGGGGCAGACATCCCTACCTACAACTGGGCTCTCAGTGGGGAGATGGGCAGGAAATAACCCTTCATCTTAGTGAAAACACATGCAAACTCTCTTTTTTTTTCATCTGCAGTGCCACAGTGTAACAGGGGCAAAGGGGAAAAGGAGCACATATCAAACAAAGAGTTTTGACCTATGAATTGTGCACTCAGTTGTGCATGAAGTTAACATAAAAATCTTACAGGAAAATGCTCTGACAGTGCATCAGGCTGAGAAATCTCCTTACATAGGAGAAATATCTTCTTAAATGGACTGGTTCTGGAAGTCAGGCTTTGTCTATGCATTCATCTGATATCTTTATTAATTCCATCTTTATGAAGATGGTTTCATAGTATATTGCAGTGTAATTGGGCAGGTTTCTTAGAACTAGTGAAAATCCAACCTCTTGTGTCACGTATAAAAGGATCTCTGATTCTAGAAACAGCAGTTTAGTGTTTAGGAACTCCTGGAAGACATAGCAACATTTTACCTGCTGATAAAAAATGTATGATCTGGAAAAAGTCCATAGCTATGACAGGAACAGATATCACTGAATAGTCTAGATGAATCAAACCCACTTTGAAGTCCTTTAGTAAGGACAGTAATGCAGCCTTTCTGACAAGAAAAATCCTTTGATACCAGTGTTTTTCATCCTTTCCCTCTTGTTCTTGCATCACAGAGAGAACAGAAACTATTCTTAGATGCCACAAAGAGTTGTGGTTCTGTTCTTTCCCAGCTATCAAGTGTTTCCTGGATTTTTAATTTTTTTTGCTTCCATTAATGGCATAGGGCACAGACTTTATGATCAAGATCAGATGTTTTGCTTCAGAGAGAGAGGAGGGGATGTTATTTCCTGACAGCTAGCAGAGTTACTGCTCTAGCATGAGGGGCTCAAAAAGCGACAGATTGATTCCTCTGTGTGTGTCCCATGACATTCCAGGCATCTGTCCAGGGTCCTGCCATTCCTTACAGAAAAAAGTCTACTGTGGAACTGGAAGTGTTGGGTCCTAAAAGCTCAAAAATAACTTGTCTAGCAAATGACATAATGCTGAGTGTGTTGATAACAGTGCCCCACTGGTGTCTGACCTGTGCCCACGTATAACAGGAATGCTGGCAATGCATCTGTGGGGGAGTTGTTCCTTCAGGCAGCTGCCATGTGCCTCTGCAGAGGTGCAGCTGATGTTGCAGAAATGCAGAGCCCTCGCAGCAGCAGCCACGGGCAGGGCCCTTTCCCCCATCAGTATGGGAGAGAGGGGAGGGCTGTGCATCAGCAGAACCTGGAGCATGACTGGGGTTGGCTGTTAATCATTCATCTCTGCAGAGAATCTCAAACAGGGCCTAGGCTGCAGCATGCCTGGTGTTTGGGGGGCAGCCCTGGCATCAGCACTCAGAGCCAGTGCGGGCTGTCTCGGGTTTCCCACAGGGCAAGGAGACAGCAAAGCTGGGCCCGGGCTGTGTCCCACGGCCATGGGAGCAGCAGCCAAGCACTGCCTTTGGCTGCTGCTGGAGGAGCTCAGCACAGCCAGCACTGAGAGAAGCCCCTGAAATCAGGCTGGCCACACACACTCACCGGGGGCTCTCAGAGCTATGGCAGATGGTGAGCTCAGCTGTGTTGGAGCTCCTCCTCAGGAAAGTGCCTCCTTCCCTTGGCTGAGCCTGGAGGTCACCTCCAGAGGGCTGAGGCGGCTTCACCCTGCTCTTGGCAAAGCACATCTGGCACAGGGAGAGGACACGTCAGAAAACTCTCCTCTGCCACTCATCTCTTTGCAGCATCTCAGTAACTAAATCACTCAGAGAAAATGTTCAATTATTTTCATTTACTGCTTTAGGATTTTAAAACTTTCCTTGTTCTCCACACTCTAAGCCCAAGGGGCTAGGGTCAATGTGGGAAAAATGACCCAACACCTTGCCCCAGGTAGTTTTACTTCAAAATGATGATGCAAATAACTGGGACAGAGGGACTCCATGGGCAATGTAGTGTTTAGTGGTTCTGGCAGAATTATTGATGGACTGCAGAGCAGTTGGGTGAGAGCTCTTTTCATTGACTCTGTGTTGTAATAAGGAGCCATAGATTCAGCAGTACATCCATCCCTTTAAATTAGAAGATGCATTACTTCTGAAAATGTGTTAATTTTCTTACGTACGTACAGCTAGCAAGTCCTGGCTCTGCATTTCAGGTCTGACTGAAGTGATTCCTGCGTATGACATTTTTAAGATACACGTATCACCACGCACAGGTCTGCTGTTAGAGACCTGGGGGATGTTTGAGAGGAGAGGCAGTAACTAATAATGCATTGCTGGCAAACACTTGGCCTCCTAATACTATTTGTTCCATGCTGGCATTCCAGCCATGCCTTTGATTTCCCATTTTGATTAAAACGAGGTGGGTGTTTAGCTACAAACAGGCACAGTGCTAATGCTCAGTGCCGTTTATCAAAACATGCATATGCATTCCATTCCTGTAAGGTGCCAGCCAGAGAGTGATCAGAGCCTCAATCCCGAACTGCGGGCTCTGATTGTGATTAGTGGCACTTACACACTGAGGCAGAGACATTTCTTATTATGTGAGCTACATTTCAACTCCGTTTGGCATAAAGGTAAAATCATTTTTCCGTGCATAAAAACTGTAAATCAGATAAGAATTGATTGTATTTGTTGGTTTAATGAAGTAAGATAGTGGATTTCTGACTAATGCATTGCAAAGTATTTATACAATAGGGAGTCCTGCCATCATAAATCACTTTGTGGCGAATGCAACAATTTGTTATTGGAGGTCACCAGAGTTAGCAGCAAAATCAATTCAAATCAAATCACAGAGCTGCTGTATACATCAGGAGACTGCAAAGGAATTAATGCACTTGTGTGTTTGCTCACTGGGCACACTTAAAGTAAACATCAGCAGTGTGCATGAGGATGAAGATGTCTTGCATTACAGCCAGGTCACGTGCTCTCATGCCAGGCAGTCCAGGTACCTGCTCCATGGAGACTGGAGGAGCTGGCATTTAGAAAATCAGTCCACATCCCTTTGGCCAGAGAACACATGGATGGTGTTTGTCCACTGTGCAGACCAGGAGCTGGTTTTGGAAATGTGAGGAATTGCTCTCACAGTTAAATTCCTTCTTTGGGCAAGAAAAGTTCAGCCCTGAACTTTTCAGCATTTTTTCAGGTTGTCTAATTAATAACCACAGAGCAAAATTGCTGCAGTGGGTGTTGTCAAAGCCATTTCTGCTTCCTCTACAGCTCAGGTTCAGAGTCTGCTATCTCATAATTCTGGTTAATGAGCAAATTCTAAAATACAAGGATATTTTCCCTCTTTAGTGGAACCAAAACCTGGCACAAGGATAAGTTGCATGGAGGCGTAGAATGATTTCTCCTAAACTTCCTTTCCTCAGTAAAAACAGGATCAGTTCTCTGAAACAGAAAAGTCAAATGTAGTTGGGAGGCAAACCCTAAAAAAGCCTGTTTCTCCTGAGATCCTGTTTTCCATTTGGGAAAAAGAAAGGGATATTTACTCCTCTGCCCATCCATGAACAAGGATCATCAGGTGTGTTCAGCACAGACTTGCACCTTGGTGTGCTGGTGCTGCTGAAGGGGAGTCAGTGGCTCGCAGTACCTGTGTTAGCAGCCCTTAATTGCTAGTTCATGGATCAGCAGTGCTGCAGACCTTCTGAACCACAGCTCTGCCTGGCAGGAAGGTCTCTGAGCAGGGATTGTTGTGGAGTGCCCTGCTCCAAGGAGAAGCTGTAAACTCAGTGACAGGAGTAATTATAATGTCAAACAGATCAACACTAAGTCAGTTCCTGGCCATGCAACTACAGGATGTATTTAACGAGCCAGTGATCTAAATTTAAAAGCAAAAACTCCAGTCACAGGGACTAAATGTAAGTCTTTTCCTGGGTGCTGCAATTACATAAGTATAATTAAAGAATGGAGCAGTTATTAGGGGAATTAAATAAGGGAGGAGCTCAGTCCACTTTTTCCTTTCTCTTACCAGTTAGCCTTCAAGTCCTGCACGAGGGACATTGGGAACCAAATCTGCTCTTTATTTACACCTGTGCAGCTCCATTTGGCCTTAAGCCTGAAATGCCACGAGCAGAACAGAACCCCTTTTCCCTGAGCTCTGGCCCCTTGAGAACAGTAACACAGTACAAGGGGAAGAAGCTGCACAAAATTGGATGAAGAAAGCCTTAAACCAATTCCTGAGACCCATGGACTTGCATGAATTAAACAAAATCACTTTGGGATGTGCTAGATCGTTCCTTGCACTCCACATCACAGGGGATACCTGCTGCCATCCACTCATTCCATAACCAAGCTGAGTCAGAGTGGATCAGGCTAATCTAAAGATTCCCAAATTTCTGGTAGGTACCTGGTAAAAATGTAAATGAACTGTTCATTTCAGAAGTTAAACTTGATTATACCATTATATAGTATGAATTATAAATGCATACACTTTATAAACTTCTAAATATAGGCATTGAGTACAGAGCTATATATTATAAATTATACAGAGGCACACAAATAATGTTTCAACACTAATGGGTGATTAGAGCGAAACAAACCCACATTTAACAACTACAATGGGTGAACCTTTTCCTCCAATTACTGTTAACCCCTAAACTCCTCCTTTGCTTGTGAATTTGGATTGCTCTGAAGGCTGGGAGAAAGCTGTGCTTAGAAACAGGCTGTTAGAAATGGTTTAACACAGGGACAAGGCAGAGGCCTTCTGGGAGCTGACTGATGGAGTGTTTCCTTGCACGTCTCAACAGCCAGGGCAGGGCAGGCTGAAGTCTGACTGTGGTATCTCGTACAACAAAAAGCTGATTATTACTGCTGCAATTAACTTGACCTGTGTGAAACATTCATGACCTGCAGCCTCCTGTATGGTGTTTTGCTGGAAAAGCCGTGCCTGGTGTCTTCTGCTGTAACACATGAAGCTCAGTGTGACTGAACTGGGTTCTGCAGAATGGGTAGGCAGTGTTTCCTGTGCTGAATTTACCCCTGACAGAGAGGGTAGTCAGACTCAGCCAATATAACTCCTCATATGATGGATTATTCATAGTAATGGATTTATTCTTAATCCCATCAGCTTTATTGCCAAAGAAATGGGATAGGCCTTTTGAGGGAAGCTAATCTTCAAGATGTTCACAAAAACTGTGCTGGTAATTGCCATGAAAAGCATCGATGGAAGGTTTGGTCAAGCCTTCCTTCAAAACTGGGCCTAATTTTTCTAATCTTCGCATAACACGTTTCTCTCAGGTTTATTTTGGCCTGCGTAATCCTCTTTAGCTTTTCCACCCCTGATTTCCAAGACGGAAGTTTTGGAAACTGGTAATCATTTTGCTCTTCTCCAATGTTTTGTACTCTGTATTTCGCCAAGTGCTGGAAAATACAGAGTACAAACTGTACCAGGTTTAGCACTGGTGCACAAACCCTTCTACATTCCCCAGACTTTCTCCACTAAAGCTATGAGCTCTTTTACTGCATGGAGACTTTTTGGATTTTTGAGTGGGTTATCATTGCAATTCTTTTGCAATCAGCTGCCACTTACCAGACTTTAATTAGAGATTGCTCACATTTCCAGGTTTTATGGGTGAGGTTACAGGTACTGAGAATCAGATTGTTGTTATTATGAATTACCACATGGTATAATAGTCTAGGAAATAGGATTTTAAATCTAGCTGGGATTTCATGAAACAGCTTGCTGATATTTCCTGCGATCTACAACCAGGATCTCAAAGACCAGTGGCAGCCTGCCCACCAAACCTGCTAAGTCCCAGGGACAGCACTCTTGGAAAACAACCTGAACCAGCAGCTCCTCACCAGGTACGGCCTGCGCAGTTCGGCCATAGCCGACAGCAGGGGCTCAGGGACGCGCTCCCTCACCTCCATCTCGGGTCACCGCTGCTACCTCTGGTCTTTAATCGCTCTCCTTTGCTCAGCTCCTGTCACCGATCCGCCTGCTTGTGCCCCTGAGGGAAGCGGAGCCAGGCCCGCCCGATCAGCCCGCTTGTGCCCCTGAGGGAAGCGGAGCCAGGCCCGCCCGATCAGCCCGCTTGTGTCCCTGAGGGGAGCAGAATCGGGCCCGCCCGATCCGCCCGCTTGTGCCCCTGAGGGAAGCGGAGCAGAGCCCGCCCGATCAGCCCGCTTGTGCCCCTGAGGGGAGCAGGGCCCGCCTGATCAGCCCGCTTGTGCCCCTGAGGGGAGCAGAGCCCGTCTGATCAGCCCGCTTGTGCCCCTGAGGGGAGCAGGGCCCGCCTGATCAGCCCGCTTGTGCCCCTGAGGGAAGCGGAGCAGAGCCCGCCCGATCAGCCCGCTTGTGTCCCTGAGGGGAGCAGAGCCCGCCCGATCAGCCCGCTTGTGCCCCTGAGGGAAGCGGAGCAGAGCCCGCCCGATCCGCCTGCTTGTGCACTTAGGGGGAGCAGAGCCCGCCTGATCAGCCCGCTTGTGTCCCTGAGGGAAGCGGAGCAGAGCCCGCCCGATCAGCCCGCTTGTGCCCGAGGGGAGCGGAGGCAGCCCGGCCCGCCCGATCAGCCCGCTTGTGCCCCTGAGGGGAGCGGAGCCCGCCCGATCCGCCTGCTTGTGCACTTAGGGGGAGCAGAGCCCGCCTGATCAGCCCGCTTGTGTCCCTGAGGGGAGCGGAGCCCGCCCGATCAGCCCGCTTGTGTCCCTGAGGGGAGCGGAGCCCGCCCGATCAGCCCGCTTGTGTCCCTGAGGGGAGCGGAGCCCGTCCGATCAGCCCGCTTGTGTCCCTGAGGGGAGCGGAGCCCGCCCGATCAGCCCGTTTGTGTCCCTGAGGGGAGCGGAGCCGGACCCGCCGGGCCGGGAGCGGCTGAGGGGGAGCCCCCGGGGCGCGGCGCCTGAGGGCGGGAATTGGCGGCTCGCGCGCGCGGGCCCGTGAGGGAAGGGAAATGGAGGCTCGCGCGCGAGGGCGCCTGAGGGCCGGGGCGGGGGGCGAGGGGAGGAGCCGTGTAAATTCGAATTATTTACTTGTAAGAGCCTCCGAGGTAAGAGATGGGCACGAGGCGGCTCGGGGCAGCCAAGTATTAAACTGGCCCGATGAGCTTCGCCAGGTCTTGGCCATCTCAGGCCTTGCAGTCGGCCGGCGTGAGGGACGCTGAGGGCGGGGCGAGGTGCGAAGGCGGCGGGACCGGGCGCTGAGGCGGAGCCCCTCGGGGCGGGCACCATCGAGGGACGGTGCTCTCCCCGAGGAACGGGAGCTGCTCAGAGGCGAGACAAGGATGGAAGGGACTTTTTTGCAGTGCTGAAGGTAGGTGTGTTTGATTATCCTGGTGGGCGAGTTCTGTCTGTGTTCCCTTTTCCGGAGGGAAGGAGGTTGCCGTGGGGAGGCCATGAGGGCTCGGTGCTGAGGGCTCAGGAGACTCTCTGGTGGGCACAGCCTGGTGGTATCGTAGGGCAGGGGCCCTCAGGGCTGCCAGGGTGGTGGGCAGGACCTCAGGGCCTCTTGCGGCTCTCTGGGTTGATGTGGTTTCTGTCCCCTTCCCTGGGGGCTAAAGTGAGTTTTTTGGCCTCATACTGGAATTTTCATTCCCTCTTTCTCTCTTTAACATGTCTTAATAGTAGAATAGCTATGTCAGAAATGTGGCTATGGGTGTATGAGATGTAAAATATATTGAGGATGCCATTAAGTCACATGTTTGAAAAGCCTGGTTGGTTCTCCTTCCACTTCCCAGTTAACACAGACACTGGTGTGTCTTCAGCCATGGGGCAGCCTGACATCTCATATTCCAAAATATCTGTGCTCCCTGAAGTATATGTGCTATGTGTCACTGTATGTGTTAAGAATATTTGATAACAGCGACAAAAAACATTATTTTGGTCTTGATTTATTTGAAGTTGGCAGTACTATGTAAATTCTGTAAATTGTGTAGGTCCAAGTTTGGCATCTTTGGCTTCAATGCTGAAATGCTTGGGCTGCTGTGAAGGCAAGAGATGAAATGCCTTCGAGAGCCCACCAGGTGTTTCAGGTGAGCCTAAGAGAAAAGCAGGCCCATGAGTTCACTCTGGCTGCTCTTCCAGCTGTAAGGGCGCAGGACTAATTAGGAATTCCTTTTTCCTGGCTTCATTGTTACTGTTGTCTTGGTTCTTATCTGGTAAACTTGCGCAGCTGTATTGACATCTTTTCTTTGAGAGCCTTTTGTTCCTAAAGTAAAAACTAAAATGTTCTTGAGAGAGGCCTACTATGTAAAATAAATAATGACATTTTAGCTGTATTGGTTTTGAGCTCTTACCACTCTTTGGGGTAATTCTGAAGCAGCTTTAGGTTGTTACTTTTCCAGCTGACTTCAAGGTTACTCTGTATAAAATCCATGCTTGGTTTTTCAGAAGGAACCTAGGGCATTGCATGTATCTTAACTGAGTTACGTTTTTGCCAAGTCCTTACTCTAAGGTCCCGACCTATCTCTAGTGGAAGTAAATACTTATAAGTTCTTTGGGAGGCTCTGTATCTTCTGTAAACTGGCAAACACCTGCTTAGAAATACCTTAATTATAGTGTTGTCTCAAGCGAAAGGGAATAAGGATTAGGTCCCATGCTGTAACTACAACAAATGAGGAGGAAAGGAAATGAAAGGTGTAAACATAGACAAAGCTTTGGTGTTGGTAGCAGGAAGACACAATGTTTTCTGTGATGGTTGTGAAACTGTTTCTGTCTGAAACAAGTTGTTGATACAGTATTTCAAGTGGAGGGTAACTGCAGGGGGCTGAGTCGCTGCAGTGTGTAAGGGGGGGAAAGGAATGAATGCAGAAATTTACTGCAGGCTTTGAAAGCCTTTAAAGCGTTTTGTCCAAGAAATTCTCTTTTATGCCAGCCAGCCTCTGTCTTGGGGCCTTGAAACGTCTTGGCCCTGGGTGTTGTGACACCATTTCACATCCCATAAAGGCTTATTACTGGCTTTGTAAATGCGTGTCGGGGACTTCTCAAGCCAGACTTGTAAACCAGTTCAGAAGATGTTGGGGAGGAGCCTTTAAGGGTTTGGCAGCTCGGGCTCACAGCCTCCCAAATCTGAGGGTCCCTGTGAAAGCAGCCTGGCTTCCCCGTGGTCAGATCGGGTTACAAACCCCCCTTTGTGCTGTCTCAGATCTGTGCACAGCAGGACAAGGCCTCGGGTGTGACACAGCAAATGAATCTTTATCTGAAGAGAGCACATTTCTCCCTTTTGGGTACAGTTTGGAGAGCCAGAGTACAAAGTATTGACTGAACCCAACCAGTCATGGATGGTGATAAAATGCTCCAAATCCCTGCCTGGGAAAGCTGCTGGAGGAAACCTGTGTGTGCTTCTGACCCTTTCCTTTCTCTCTCCTGGTGAAAGGAGATGCTCCAAGCAGAGTGCAGCAGAAATGCTGCTCTGGTGGGAAGTCACAGCTCTTTGACCACATTCCCTGAGCAGTACCCATAACAGAGAAAGGCACTTGGCATTTCTGTGTATAGGTGAATGCTTATAGACATTAAATCCAGTTGCATGTGCAGCTGGATGACCTTTAGCATCACCATCAAACCCCAGTGCCTTAAGCAGGTGTATGGAAATCTGATGACAGCTGAATAAAAATAGCCTATTTCAGCATGGATGAAACAAAGTCTTCCAGGGTGGGGAGGAAGGAGAGAAGGTGAAGAGAAAATGATAATGTTTCTTGGAAATGACAGGCTGCTCTAGCAGGAACTTGCAGCTGAAATCCTGGCCTGAGGCACTTGTGGAGCATGGACTGTGACACTGCAGCCAGTTTGGGGTTTGCAAAACTGTCACCAGCAGGGAGCACTGAGAAGTGTCAGTCAGCATCAGCCAAGGGAGCAGTGAGTGCTGCAGCTGAAGCCCTGCACTCCCATCCTCTGTGCAGGGATGGCACAGCAAACGTTGCCCTGGAACCGCTCCTTCAGGCACAGGCAGAGTGGAAATGAACACACTGCCTGGCAGCCCTAAAGGCTGGGGTCATGAAATAAAACCTTTTTTTATTATTTTGTTTTATTACCTGGTCTGCTGTCTTTGCTGTGAGGTTTCTTTGGTTTTCCTATTGATGCCCACAGTTACACATCAGCCAAGTGTTTGGAATGAGATTAAGTGAGGAACATGGGATTAACCTTAGTCCTTGTTCACGGCTGGATCAGTGTAGAGTGTCTGCTTGATGACATGTATTCAAATTTGTGTGCATATCATGTTTTCCTATGTCATTTTTTTGAAGGACAGAAAAGCTGTGTTCCTGCTGTAGAAACTTGGTTTTCCTGCTTCTGAAACAAAGCTAAATGGGTGGGAATCCTGTGGATCTTTTTTTCAGAGTGAGGTTCTAAAAGGTGAGTCTTGCTTGTTGAAGACTATCAATTTTCTCAATAATCTGAAAAGCATTTCAATGTTTTTGTGCTTGGTTTAGCAGAAAAAAAATTGAACATCACATCAGCTCTGAGCACATTGTAACCTTCAGAATTTTTAACAAAGTATTCTTCAGAGCAAATGCAATTCTGCACAATTGTGCAAAAGCTTCCACGGGGGTCTCCTGTTATTTCAGAGCTTCTGCTGGGGAGTTTGGAAAACGTGAAGGCAGTCTGCTTCCATGGATGGAAAAAGGGGTAAAATGTGAGAAAGGAGAGCCTAGATAATTTGGAATTAAAAAAATCCAAATAGTAGAAGGAAAATCAAATAGACAAAGAAAAACACACCAAAAAACCCTAAACAAACTAAACAAATTTTCTAAAAAAATACAACAAATGGATGAAGGAAAGAAACAAAAAAACCCCCCTGAACTTTCCACCAAATCAACTTGTTTAGGTACTTGAACAAGATTAGAGAGAAGCATAAAAGCAGATATTTTATAGAAATTATATATTAAAGAATGAGCAAGAATGAAGAAGAAAATGCTTCAAACTTTAAGGAGAAGCATTTTTTTTCAGAAACCTGAGCATGTTTCTCCACCAGTGCAGAACTAGTGAGTATCTTCAGGCAGAACACTGTGGGCACATATGCATGCAGCATTCTTCAGTGCAGTGGAAATGGAATATAGAGGGTATTAAAATGTTTAACACAATCATTTCCAGGGATTTATACAGCATTTAGTTTTTTATGAAATGACAGACTGATAAAACTACTTATGACAAGAGTGCTTAATGTACATTGGTAATTCCTGGGGATGTAATTGCAAGGGTGCAATCCTGCTTATTCTTGGGGAAAAAAACTGTTTTACTTGGAGGGAATAGGATTACATTTCCACAGAGCAAAGAGTAGCTGGTGTGTTCTAAATGAATCTGCAACACAGCATAATGGTGAAAGAAAATAGTTCATAGAACATCAAAGAGCATCAAAGTCATTGTTCAAGTTTTGTTTGTTCCTACATCAGTTTTCAGCAGAAAAACTTTGACTTCTCTCTGCTCTGAATGCACTGTTACCTTTCTGCAAGTCTTGTGAGTAGATAAAGCTTGTTTGCCTCTGAGCTTCTTGGCAAAGGAAGTTTTCATCTTGGCCTAAGGCCGAGTGTATCAGGTGAGGAGCAGCCTCCAGTGTTTTACAGGTAAGAGTGTGCCTGCTCAGACATGCAGAAGCCTTCCAGTTAAAACCCACAATGCTTGATATCTCACTGCTGTTAATGCTGAAGGAAAACTCAAGGGAGCTGTAAATAAATGTGAAAGTGTGGGACTGTTGGTGTGGTTTTATATCTGTGTATGAATAAGGGTTCTGGCTGGGGGGTGCTGTACAGCAGTGCTTGGCTGCAGTGAATTAAGAGCTCACCCAGGGACGGATGAGAAGTTCAGGGGGCTGTGTGGGTGCAGCTTTATTCTGCAGCAGTTTGAAAAAGCTCATTTTTAACTGGAGAGAAGGTTTGCTCATAGCAGAAATCAGAAGCAACAGGAAAGCTTCACCTGAGGTGCTGCTCAGCCACTTCCTTCCCCTCCCTCCTACACTCTCCCTCTCCCTTCCTCTCCCCTCTCTTGGTTCTTTGGAGCAGTTTTTCTTCTGTGCTCTCCTTTGGCCTCCTGTACACCTGCCCTTGTATTTTCCCTGTTTTGTTCTGTTTATTTATTTGCCTCTCTGACTGAGATGATCAAAAGCAGAACAGGAATTACTGCAACATTCAGCTTCCCCGGAAAATCAGCTGCAGGGGATGGAAAGGGGCTTAGGTGGTGTTCCAGCAGGAGCTCTGCTGTGATACTTGTAGAAGGGGCAGAGTGTGAAGATTTAAGGAGAGAGAGTTCAGGTGAAGAAAAAGGAGTTCAGTGTTGTGCAGTTTAGGGCAAGACCTTCCCTGGGACACTGCTCAGATGTGCAGGCAGCAGCTCTGATACCACAGAAGACAGGCTTGGAGTTTTGATAGGCAAGGCACTGGGAAACTCTTTCTGAGCCCTCCTGGTGTTCTCCTGCTCAGCTCAGGAAATGTTCAGCAGCCAGAGCAGTGCTGGTGCTGGTGTGCAGGGAAATTGGGTTCCAGAGCCCTGGTGACCTTGGGGCTTTGTGACAGAGCTGAAGGAGCTGCTGTAATAAAAGTGACATTCAAGGTCAACCTTTTTGCCCTTGTTTCATTTGAAAGAGAAAAGTGTGAGCAATTCTCCCCAAGTTATTCTAGTGGGAAAGCATTGCTGCTTTAAAGAAGAGTTCCTCACACGGGTTATCCATGGATATTTTGCTACAGAATCATTTTCCTTTGTAATGGGAGAAAGTTATGTAGCCATTATCAGTAAATAGTGCATCTTAGAAAACTTGATGCTTTTCCTGACACTTTAATCTCTTTTTATATCCCAGAAAGCAAATAGCATCATGATTTCTCCCAAAGTATTAGTGAGATTTATTTTAAACCCACACAACCAAGCCTTGTAAACAGGTGTTAAGTCCTTTGGTGATGACTCTAAAGCAATGTTATTTTTTTTTCTGTCAAATTGCTTTTCATCTTACACTAGGATTATATGACTTTCTGTGCCTCATATAGGATTAAATTTTTAACTGTCAGAAACTTTTTTGGAAATGATTTGCATTTTTTGTAGTCAGAGTCCACATGTGACTTGTTCCTTAGGTAAAGACCATCTCCCTAACAATAGGCTGCTGCAGGACACATCTTTAACTGCAGATTTTGAAGTGTGCTAAATGTAGCCATGGACTGCTTGAGAGAGTCTCTTAAGGCATGAAAATATTTAATAGCATTGGGCTTTTGTCTTCATTTCAGTGTCTGTTCTATAAGCTTGCTGAGCATTACTTAAAATAAAAAAAAAATTCAGGAAAATTAGCAGCTCTAGCAGTTAGTCAAATGATGGAAAAACAGCAGTTCCAGTGAAAACATTAAATATTTTCTATGGCATCAGAGCCTGGAAAGGCTGGTGCCTTTTTGCTGCCCTGTGTAACAGCCAGAGGCATGTGTGTGCTGCTGCTGAGATGGAGACCCTCTGCAGTCTCTTTGCTGGCTGTATTTCATTAACTTTTATAAACCTCTTGCCTTCAATAGCAGCAAATGAAACTCCAGCATGATGCCTCCCTCTAGGCCCCAGACAGCTCCAGCTCGCAGTAAGAGCGCTGGAGTTGAATAAAAGACAAATTATTCTGTCACCTGTCAGCAGCTACAGCTCATCGGGCGGCAGTGCCGGGTACTTACAGCGGGAGCGACGGGGCTGTTCCCAATTCCTGCCGGCTCCTCAATCCCCTGCGGCTCGGTGGGGTCTCAGCGGCACTCCGAGCCTGCTGCGGGGCCCTGCTTCCTGCTTGGCCCCGGCCTTGGGCTTCCTGTGCTCGGGCACACGGTGCCAGGAACAGAACCTGCGGTGGCAGTGGTTTTTTGGGGGAGTTCAGGGAGGTACAAAGCGTGATAAACTCAGTTTTACCTTCTGCACTGCGTGTGTTTGTGTAGGGCAGAGCTGAACCCAGGTAGAGCACAGCAACCACAAGCACACCCAAACTTGTGCTTGCTTGGGAGCGGACTTGGTGTGATCTTGCTCAGAGCAAAACAAGACCTGAGCCTTCAGGCAGCTCGACGCAGCAGCTCTCTGATGTTCTCCGGCATTTGTTTATTCTCCTCCACATGCTCTGCCTTTACGTGGCACATTAGTACTGATTGAGAAGTGATTCTGGTGACAAGTCCTGATTAACCCTGCTCTAAGGAGTGACAGAAACAGTGTTCTCACAGTGTCCACCCCAGACAGATGTATCTTATTTTACCCTCTAGAACTGATGCAGCTTGTTTTATTTACTAGCAAATGTTTTGGTTTGTTTTGTTGGTTTTTGTTCTTTTAAAAGCTTTTTAAGACTCCAGCACCTTGCTACTTTTTCAATCTAACAAAGAATTTGATGCTGAAAGGGAGCCTGCTGAAAAGTCATCTGTAAATTCCAAAAAGAAAGCAATGTTTCTATGTATTTGTTTTCATGTTTTCTTTTTCAGACTACAGAGCATCATTTCTCCCCCCCACACACAAAAAAATCCCCCAGAGTCTGTCATTTGAGTGAAGGAGAGGTTGGTTTCCTTGAGCCTCTCTCTCTTGTTGTGGGAGGTCTCAGCTATTCAGGTTTCAGAGCTGAAACAACCTTGTTTGACAGGTGTTGCCATCGTGTGTGTGTGGGGTTGTGCTGCTTTGGGCTGGACAGAGGGAATTTTCCTTGTGGTAGCCTGTGTGGTGCCACTTTTTGCTGTGTTTAGGCCTGGGTGCCTGCCATGGTTAAATTCCAATAGGGGCCATGCCCAGTTCAGGACAACTGCCTGGATCCTGGGAGCTGGAAGTGACCTGATTTAGTGCTGTCAGTCCTTAAGTTGTAGTTTGCAGAATTATACAAGAAAGCTTCTGTGATTTATTGCACAGCTGCTTATCAGAAAAGGACAAATGTATTTCAGGCTTGCTAAGTAATGTGTGCATACAGCAAGCTGCTCTATCAATGCCACATTAATTATCCAATAATATTGGACTTAATTCTTGGTGTAAACTTAGATGTGCATTCCCTTGCATCACAATAAATCATGTACTAAGCCATACCTGTTACTGCAAAAATGTTTCTAGTAAAGCTGATCCCCCCAATTAACTGAGAAATGAATAGGAAGAGATTTTCCCTGTCCTCCATTTATTTCCTCAGGCATTAGAAATTTATTTAATTCAGTTGGTGTGGACAGACTTGGCTGTTTAATAAGCACCAACATGGGATGGTTTTGTTGCAGAAGTAGCAGTCCAATTAGAAGATTGCAGTTTTGTGTTTCTGGCTTAGACTTCAGTCAGGAGATGAGCTGTAATCATTGCATCCAGTTTCCCTGATCTTTATCAGGATTCTCTGCAGCTAACTTTACAATAACTGTTTCTGTTTTGGAAAGCTCTTTGTTCAAATTAATCCTTCAGGTTTTAATTCTTGTTTTAAAAAAACCCTAAACAACAACAACAAATCATAAAACCTAAATCCTGTCTTGTAGGTATTTAGAAAGTGAGAGAAAGCATCATAAATTGCTGTTTCTCTGCTGGAACAAACTGTGAAAATTACTTAATCTAGTTTTGGTCTTTGTTTTATGCTTGGCAAATAAAAGAAATAGACCAAAAAGAGACAAGTTATAAGACTTGCTGGCTATTCTGGGATTTATTTTCTTTTGCAATTGAAAACTAGTAAACCTAGTTACCATCTGACTATCAAAAACCTGTAGTCTGTCAAAATTTTATAGTACAAAATAAGATGGACAAGCCATTGCGTGTGATGAACAGGAGCAGGGAAAGGAAAACCAGGTTAGAGAAACATGAGAGAGCAGGAGGAATACTCTGTTTCCTGGCAACTTTCTCACAGTACACTGCAGTCCAGAGATGCTTCTCTCTAAATTCATTCAATGTGACAGTGATGTGAAATTTTACAGCTTGTTTCACAAGCTTAACTTTTTGTTCAGACAGTCTAAAGCTCTGTTCATGACAGCATGGAAAAGAAACCCAGGAGGTGATAGGGCTTCACTTCTAATTGGTAATTTTGCATTTGTTGCAGGTGTTAGTGATGAATAGCCCAGAGCTGTTATTGTAGATGCAGGGGTGGCTTTTCTGCTGCACTACCTCCTTCACTTGGTAGGTACAGAGGGACTGTCAGGGCACAAATTTCACCTCTCACTGTGTCTAGCTCCACATTTGTTTAAAGCCATCCAAATAATTTCCTGGTATCAGCAGGTGCATTTCAGGAGTTTGCCAAATAACTCAAGAAAGCAAAGACTATTGGGCAGTGCCTTTTGTCTACATGGCTTAGGTGCAATATCTGAGTCAGGGAAGTCACAGTTCAGATTATGTTTTGAAGAAAGACAGACAAAAACACTACACCACCACCCACAAATGAGACAAAGAGGCTTTAAAAGTACCTTGTGTTTGCTGTAGAATTCCTCTATTTTAAAAGTGCTTTCTAATGACCTCTTGACTTAGTCTCTGCAGAAAAACATGCCAGGAGCACCCAACTGACCACCCTGATCCTGCTTTCCAGAGCAGAACTTACTCCTTGAGCAATGATGCCCCAATGTCCGGTCTGCATCTGCTCTTTCTGAGGTAAGCCCACAAGGAAAGGATAATGGCTGGAGGGCTGCGTTGTGTCCTGACTGAAGTCCTGCTCCCAAGATCCTGGAAAATGGTTGATCAGGGTGAGGTAAGTTTTGTTGGCTGTCTCTGAGGTGATCTGTGGTGTGATGGTCGCTGCACATTGTGCCCTGTTTAGCAGATTTCTCAGGGCTGACAACACCTTGTGTGCACCTTTCCTCCAGCTGGGGAAGCCCAGACAGCTGAAGAGCCCAGGTTGCTGGATGTGTGTGTGCTTTATTGTCATGTGCTTCTCTTCTTCATCATGGCTCTCACACAGTGTGAGACAGGATGTGATTAATGAGCAGACAGATTTGTTTTAGGAATAGCTGAGATAGTTCATGTCCCCTGGTTATGGTACAAGGAAATCATCCCAGCAGGTCTGGCAGGACATGCTTCATTCATCTCTTAAGGCTCATTATCTGAACAGGCTCACAGAAACATGCCAGGGAATGCCTTAGGAACATGACAGCTCATTAATCATGTAGTCCTGCAATAGAAATAGACATCAAGTGCATTAATTACTCCTCAAACGGTTACATTTGTTGGGACTTTCTCTTAGCTAGTGTTGAAAGATGCCTAATTTTCCAGAAATAACACTCACTTTGCCTCTTTGTTTTTAAATAATCAGTCTAGTTTTAACAGAAAAATATCTTGAATAATGACATGTGTAAATATAGAGTAATGTGCTTGAAATTCCAAGTGTTGCAATAATTATTCCTTTAAAATGGAGCTAGGTAAACATTGTTTGACTCCAGTTTTATTACATGATACTGCTCTTAGAACTAAAGCAAAGTCATATGGAATAAAAGATGAATAATTCAGAACATGAGGTGGAAAATGAAGAATATGTACTGGGCCAATGGTTCCTCTTTTGAGCTACTTTTATAAAAAATCAATATTTTCCTTGGATGCTGATTTAACTCTAGGAACTCTCACAGGAAGAGTAAACAAGGTTTAGGAAAGATAGTGACGGGGGCTTGTGCCCTTAAAGCACTGTGGGGATTTTTCCCCCTTGTCAATCAGCAAGCCTTATGGCCAAGTCAAAGTCAGTCTCCTTCTTTGGAAATACAGCCTCTAAGGTAATAACTCAGCAGACCACACTGGTGTGCACCAGGAAAAGTTTAAAAGCCCAATGTCAAGGACAGAACATGCTGTGGGCTGATAAGCTTTGAGCAGGTTTTCTTAAATGGTTCAGGGATTTTGGTGAGTCACTGGGGGCAAAGCTTGGTGCAGTTTCTGCATAGGCTTTATTTTTTAGCTGGAGTTTAAAAATGGAAGAAAAATAAAATCAGATGTGTATAGATAAATTGTGGAATTGATGCAAAGTAAAATTAATATTAAATGCAGAAATGTATTAGGAATGTAGGCTTGAACACATTAGACAGAACACATTAGACAGAACACATCATCACTGTGCCTGTTGGATATAAATCCCTTGCCCAGCTCTTAATTGTCATTCCTCCTTTGTGCAGACATCATTTCACATCATGAAGTTTGTAATCCTTTTGCCTGTGGCCTGAATAAAAGGCAGGATTCATTCTTTTGGCTCTTACTGTCTTTATGGCATTTCTTTCAGTAACATATTCTATGTTTAATGAGGCTCTGAGGTGCAAAATTTAAAGTGACATCCTGTTTTCATGCAAGTTACTAGCAAATGGCCAAAAGTACCAGGAATTAACCTTAACTTCTGAGAACCAGCCTGGAACACGAGAGCAGGAGAGTGGTTTAGGCACAGGTTTGGTTTTCTGGGACTTGTGGATGACACTGGTGGCACCCCACCCCAAAAATCCCGGAGTCATCAGTGCCTCGACTTGAGCTCGAGGTCTGGCTTGGCAGTCAAGCTGGCATTGCTTGCAAAGAAAGAGACCACTCAGTGTGAAGAAGCAAACTGTCTACCAGCACCAGACATGAGCAGGAGCAGGTGCACTCTCATCATAGTGAAATCAGGACTAATAAATTATTGGCAAAATGCTGCAACTCATTTGTGATTGATTTGATCCAAACTTTCCCATTTATGTTTTTTCCTCTGAACCTAAGGAAACATTTCCCTTCATTTGCTGCTTTTGATGATTTATCAGTTCTGGTTTTCAGTCCAGGTGTTTAGATGATAGTGAAAAACTCTGGAATAGGTGATCCTGGCTCCTGCCTGATAAGAGAAGCTGTTTGTTAGCCTGCAGTACCAGTATGTGTGAATTTAGTGAGGAAAAACAAAGGGAAATGTGAATGCATTGATGTTTCCCTCTGGCTTTTTCTCCCATATTCTTTGAAAATAATATCTTTCAGTACCAGAACTGTGAACTGTGGAGGGGTCAAAAGGACTGGGGGAGTATCATGAGAGCAAAGGATAAAGAAATAAAAATGAACTGAAGGATTTGGAAGATTAATCGGATTTATTTCATTCTAAATCACTCAGCCCTGATGCTGTAGCATGAAAGGCCCAACAGAGAAACAGAAGGAAGAGCCATGGGCAGAGCACAGCAGCAGGAATTAGCCAAGGCGTTAGGCCGCAGTAGTGGTCCCTTGGATTCAGCACTGATTGCTGCTGGGAGTGAAGGAGACTTGTGCTCTGTCCCTCTGAACACCTGTCATGAGCCATTTGGGTATCTCACAGTTACAGGACGCTATGCTATGGACATGAAAGTTCATTTTATGAACTTATTCCCAACTCTAACAAGACAAGGGTTCAAAATGTAGGTCTTGCATAAATGTGTCTGGCAATGAGTCCACACAGAGCTGTTGCAGTGATGGTCCCTGTTTGCTTTAAGCAGGACATAATGAATTTAGACACAGAAAAATGACTGCATTAATGCACTAGGAACAAATTTGTATCCTTCATGTGCAATCAGTGGAAACTAGAGATGTATTCCCATCATACTGCCATCATCAAATTCCTTTGTAAATAACCTCTATTTTTTTTAGTTTCAGGTGGTGTTGAACATGACCCAATTTAACTACGTTAATTTTTACTGTTTCATGATAGAAGCCTGGAGATTCAATAGTATTTTCCTCTACACGCTAAAATAGTGTCCTACTTTTGTATGATTGTGTGCTGTAAATTGGTGTATATTCCTCAGAAATGGCTGCAGATACTCAGCACTTGGTAAGTCTGATCAATAGGATATGAAAGCACTGGATGATTCCTGGAGGTAAGGAATGTGTTTGTTTTATGAGGCAGTAATGCCTGTTAGCTCCAGCCTGTTGAAAGACTCTAACTCTGTGATGCTACTTTCAAGCTCAGGTGAAAGTTTTCTGTACTTTGTACTTTGAAGTTGATTAATACCTAATTTTCATAGATTGTGAATTCATAGTAATTTCATTTGTAATAGGCATCATGCAACTTGAAGGAAACGGATTTATTTCTTTCATTATTTGTTTTCCTTGTGCAAAATGCAGAGAATTCTGAAAAGCAGAGATAATCACTGTACATTTGTATGTTAATGCTACCAGGTAATCATCTTGAAAGACTGAATATGATTAACACCTTGAATCATAAACTGGGGGAAATGCACAACACTTGACAGGAAGGGAAATGTCTGATACAATGTGAAAACATCTGGCCAGGAAATTGTTTTCCAAACACTGAAAATCATAAGCAATTATCAAGTGTTTTACCTGACTATACTCATCACTCTGTTTTAGTGACACTTGAACTGATATAATGTTTCATTTCTCAGCAGTCTGATTTTCGGATAATCACCCTAGATCTGTGTTTTGCACTCTTCCACCTTCCTGCTTGCTGTGCACAGCAAGTGCTTCCCTGGTGCACTTGAAGGGGCAATCAAGGCTGCAGATGGAATAAGGCACTCGTGACAATTGAGGGGAAGAGCTTCATTTGGCAATTCTCATCAGGAGGGGTCTGACAGGATATCCAGGTGGCCCTAAATCAGCCTGAGCTGAATTCCAGGGAAGGGAGCCTGCATGTGCCAGTTTTCTTAGCATGAGCTGGGGCTTTCTGTCAAGAACTTTCCTCAGGGTGAACGGATGGACTTTGCGGTGTGAGGAATTGCCAGAATACGGTGGCGGTTGTACTGGCTTATAATAACAATTCAAGAGGACGCTTGTCTATGATACCCAGCTACAAACCTTACAGGAAAAGAAAGGGCAGCTCCAGCCTTTCCATACCATTTATGCATTTTATTTTTATTAGATATTTTCCCAGAGAAAAAGGTGGAATGATAGGGACAGAGCCAAAGGATGCTGGGTTCCCTTTGACTCCGAGAACATTTATAACTCAAAATCCAGATGCTGTTTCTGGCTTTGGAATGTGGTTGTGAACCATTCATGGCTTTTATTGTGCTAATAACCCTTTTTCTGTAGCTGGCCTCGGACACACAGTAGAAAACTGCCTTTTCATCTCAGAAAAGGAGCTTCCTGTCTCAAATCATTCCAGGACACACCACAAAACTGACATCCCTAGTGGTTGTTTCCTCATCTCAGGGATGAAAGTTGCAGTAAGGAAAAATGGCACTCTGTCCCTCAGGGAGCATGTTCAGAGTAGATCAGGTCCTGACATTCTTACACAGCTCCAGGAAAAAAAAAAGGATGTAAATCAGGTTGGTTTGTTAAGGAAATGAGGTGAATTTTCACCTGAGGTGGTGGCAGTGCTTCCCTGGCTCCTACCCTTAAGCTATGTGAGGTCAACTCTGCCCTACAGTAGAGTTCCTCACAGTATTTTATCAAGCAATGCTTTTTGGGTGAACCTCCTAACCTGACACAACACGAGGGGCTGTTAGGTACTGCAGATCACACATGAACACAGAATGTTATTGGCTTTTATTTGAACTTCAGGTACCATGACCTCATAGAGGGCTATACCTTCCTAGTCTGATGTTTTCATCATGCTAGAAAACCGTGTAGGTTTTAGTTTGAAATTGTTTCTATGCTGTTTCTTTGATTTTTAGCAGGTTGAGGGAATGAATATTCTTGCTTTTCCCCCCATGATAACTTTATTATTTCATGAGCTGGAAAAATAACAGGGAAATTTTCAAGCAATTTAGTGGCTTCACCCTGAAGTATAGCAAAAAATCAAAGTCTCAAAATATTTCAAGGGAATGCTGAAATAATCAAATGAACTTTGGAAAACATTTTTCACTGCAATTGAATAATTCATATCAATGCATACAGGAGGATTAAAGATAAATGGAACAAGGGAGCTTGAAATGAGAAAAAGAAAAGCTTAAGATGAGATAAAAACAGTCAGAGTTCTGCATTTTGATTTTTCCTGGTTTAAAAAAAAAGAGTTGGTTTCAATCAACACATTTTGGTATTCTAGTACTAATACAACAACATTTTCTGCAGATGACCTGCTGGGAACTTTTTTTTGCAATTTTTGACAGCGGATTTCAGACCTTATTTTCCTTAGATGATCCCTATTTGCTCTGGGGCTTGCTTCTTTTGAACTGTCTCAGGAGTTCCAAGATCTCTGAGCCACAGGTACGTCTGTTTTAGACCCCTTGTGTCACTTGAGGTGGCAGTTGGAGGAGAGAAAGTACAAGGTGATGGGAAATGGACTTGATGAGTGTTGGAACCCTAAGGATCATCCAGTTCCACCCACCCTGATATAATGGTCAAATTGGTAGAGGAGGCTGTAACCAGGCTAATTCATTAAGAGTTCTGTGTCCAAAGGGGAAAAAAAGTGCTAATCTATTTTAAAATGTGCAAATGAGAAGGCCGGTGTTAAATTCAAGCAGTGAGTGAAAACTGCATGCTCTGAGGACCTGGCCTGCTTATGCTTGAAGTGGCATTTCCAGTCAGATTTGAGAGGGTCAAGGTAAGCACAGGGAACTGGAAAGGTGGTGTGCTTCTGAATAATCAAAACAAGCAAAAACCAGGAGGAATAAAGAGTGTTGGTTTAAATGAAATCAAATGTTTTCAAGAGATGTTTAAGAGTATGCATTATTGTGCCTTGTTCAATTGCAAACTTAATTTCTTCATGTAAGTCTGTGCCTAACTGTGAGCACAAAAATTCACCTGCCATTTTTCCACCTCTAGGAGGTTAAAATCACTGTTTCATATTACATGTTGAAAATGTTTTAGGTATTCCATTTAATTCACATGCTCCATTTAATCTGGAAGTTACATGAGTCAGAGCTGACTCCTTCAATCTCTAAAGCCACAGACATACCTGAGGTACATCTGGTGTATGAAAAGGATTGCAAGTGGAGCAGCCCATTGGACCTCTGGGGACCTGGTTTTGTGTTTGTCTGCCACTGACTGGGTGGATCTGGAGAGGCCACATTGCTCTGCTACATCCTTGGTTTCCCTCTCGGGAGGGAAAAGATAATATCACTGACCTTTAGAAAGCACTTGAGATCTAATTATTTATAGATTAGGGAGCATTGCAGGACAGGTTTGCATTTTTTCAGTGTAAAAACTTGGTTACTTTTTGACTGGCAATAGAGCTTTTTTCCTCTCAATTATTTATTGATTAAATCAGAACTTAAGGGTCAGTCCAAAGGAAGTGGTGTTTTGAAGAGGAGGCTGAAGGCAAAAGATGACTCAGGCCATTGGAAGAGAACATTTCCTCTGCAATAGGGTTAAACACCATTACATTCATTAAATGTAATGATCTAGGAATCAAAGAAAAGATAAAAATCTCTATTAGCTTTTCATTGAATGTCATTGTAAAAAGTAGCTCCAAAGGCTCTTCATGATAATGTCTTTGAGTGAATGTCTTCTACTCACATTCTACTTTCTCAAATACTTGAATATGGAGATTTCAGGAGTTTTTACATATTTCTAGTACTGAGCGCTCTGAAGAGATGAGTAGGTTATGCCATTTCTCTTTTTTAGTAAGTCACAGTAAGGAGCATCTGTATTTTTGTACAGCACAGCCCTATTGCTCTTTTAAACAGTGTGCTGACAAAACAATTTCACTATAATTGAAACAGCTCACTGCCACTCCTCTAGAGAAAATAAAACTGAATTCGATGCCCTGGTTGTTACTGACAAGGCGTTTCATCATGAAAACAGTTAAAGTTCCATTTAAATCATTAGACTAGGTTATAAACAGCAAAATACCTCATATCCGAGTTTTCTTAGTTGTTCTTGGTGTGAACTTTGTGTTGCACAGAGAATATTGACACAAACAACAGAAATCTGCAGAACTCTGCAGCATTGGCTTTATGGATAATCTTTGGCCAGAACATTTGTACTAATTGAGCCTCTCCAGTCCCCTGCCTGCTGTGTTGGTTGTAAACTGGAAACCATTGCTGCATAAAAACAGAAACCCAAATATTTGGGTCTATCCAGCCAAACAAGGAATGCCTCTAGGTTAGCAGTCTAGCAGGTTCAACAAGGGAAATGATGGAAAGCAAATATGCAGCAAAAGAGAATAATTCTGGCAATTATCTTCTACTCCTGAAGGTCCACTCAGTTATCCACAGTTCAGTCACTGAGTGTGGATAAAGGCTGGCAGAGAAAGCAGCTCGGTCTCTGTGGGCTTCCTTATGCTGGGTGTTTGCAAAGGAAACACGCTTGGGAAATAAATCCTGTGTGTTCAGCTAAAACACTTCCCCTGCTGCAACCTGCATTTGAGTGCTGACTTACTTAGCTAACTAACTTTGGAAAAATTCAGACAACTCAATGAAATTGCCTAAAAATCACTGCATCAAACATGTGAATGTGAAGATCTGGATTTAAAAAGAAGAGCAAAAATGAAACAATTAAAAAAAAAAAAAAAAACAGGCCAAAACCCAGCAACCCCCCAAAAGGGAAGAAAAGAACCATCAACCCAAGCCCAAGCACTGTAAGAATTATATTTCACCTGTGGATTTTGAGTGCTTGTCTGCCTGGTACTTGAGCAGAGATCAGAGCCTTCTGTAATCCTGTTGTCATCCAGTGATAAACTGGAGGAGAATAAAAAGGAAAAAGGATGCTTCCAGCTGAGATGGGAACAAAATCTGGTGAGAAAGAATTTATGGGTGTTCTTAGGGACAAAACAGGCTAAATATTGTGATGTGCTTTGAGGTTTTTTTTTTTAACTTTGACACTGGGAAATACTCAAAGGGAATATTATTCCTGGGACTTGAGTAGTTTGTGCCTGTGTGGTGTCGTGCCTCAGTAGAAGGAGGGTGTGTGGGTTTCTGGTGCTTCTGTGAAGCAGTGGTGTAAGTGTCTTTCAGATATTTGCAAATAGGCTTGAGCAGAGCATTCTCTTGGCTTCAAGCTTTGCCTAAAATTATCACAGATCTTCAAGGTTAAAACAAGAAAGTTCAGATTTGCAGGTAAGGTTTGTGCAATGGTTTCAGAGTGCAGGAAGTGAAACAACAGATCACCATAATCAACACTGTGCTTATCGGGGTGGTTTGAGCTCTTGAAAATACATTCTTGAGAATCTTGAACTTACTGAGTAAAGAGTATTTGTGCTGGTTTGGCATCCATGTGGAAGCACAGCTTCTGAGGACAACAGAAACCTTGCAAAACTGGTGCAAAATTTCATCTTTCAGGTGGAATTGCTGCAGTCTGCAGAGTGCTTGGTATTCACCGAATTTGAGACAAGACCTGGTGCCATTGTGGGCTGTAGCTCTGGGGAGTGTATTTTATGCAGAGGGCCTTGGAATTAGATGTCTGTGTCCTTCCTCACTTGGTGCTGTTGTAGCAGATAGGTGGATGAGGTGGGTGAGCCATCTGAAAAGCAAATGCAGAACTCAGATCATTTCAGTGTCTCGAAGTCAGATCTTTCGTAGGCAGCTGCTGCTGCCCATGAGCAGAGTTGGAATCACAGCTCTGGGAAAACCTTGCTGTGTGCATGTGCGCTTAATTTCCTTCATGTGAGCACCCCTTGGATACAGCTCCCTTTCAGAATTGTTTTCTCTCTGAGCTCACATCTCGATCTGTCTACCCCATTGCTCGTCCCTTTGCCATTAGATCCAGCTCAGGATGAGTAGGACACATTGCTGTGTCTCTGCCCTTTGCTCTGAGTGACACTGGCACTGGTTTCCTTTCTGGTGCTCTGTGGCTCCATTATCTGGTGTTCTTGGGTTGCTTTAGCTCAGTCTTTTCAGGTGCCTCTAACCATTACAGATTCTTTCTCTGAAGCATCTTGAAAATGTTGCTTTGCTCTATTGCTCCCTGAACAGACTTTCAAAGCTTAATGTCCCAATTTTTGTAAAAAATTCGTGTATGATTGGAGAACGCAGCCAAAAGATTGTGTACTGCTGGTAGTTCTGATCATTTTTAACTTTGCTTTTTATTCCTCTGCAGCCTCCCAATTTTCTTTCACATCAAACATTTTACTTCAACCTTCAGAGGACCTTGCTTTCCTTTCCCATTTTTGCACTGTTCTTTACTCAGAGGTTGGATTCTGCCTGGGTCCATTTTCCTCAAATACACCTCTGTGTGCTTTTTCAGCATCTTAACCCCACGTTATATGTGACAAAGTTTCTAGAAACATCTGTACTTCATCCTTTCAAACACCTTTTTTGAACTCTACTAATCCTGACAGTGACTCTCCTGTGTACATGTCAGCTGTCCATCATGATGATCCGTGTCCCTCTTTATTTCCCAGTGCCACTCCAGCTTGTCCCTGTTCATCAGCCCTGCCTGGTTCTGCTTTTCCCTGCTGCCTGTTCTGCAGTGAGTCTGTAACCTGTGCTTGGCTGGCCAAGGGCTGCTGCAGTGACATTCTGGGCACTGCTGTTTGCTCTGTGCAAAGGGGTTTGGTTTCTGTTCTGTTGGGAGCCCTTCTCTTTAAAGGCTGACTGCTCAAAGTGAGAAATCTGTGCCCTACCTTTGTCCAAGGCAGCACAGGGGCAATTCACAAAAAAATCCTTGTCCAGAAAGGGATTGAGCTGACAGCTCATGGTGGTTCATTTTCCATTAGCCTTTGTTCGGAATTATTTGGTGCTTGGAGAACAGAATTTTGCCCATAGCATTGAACTTGGCTGATGTTTCAGTATTTGTGATTTCTGTTCAATTTTTTTGTACTTCATTTCATTTTACACCATGAGAGCTTAGACAAGGATATGATGTTTCCTTGACACTTTTAGCAGTAATGTAAAAGAAAAGTTGTTAATATGGCATTAGACAAATTGATCACACCCTGCACGTTCTGAGGGGTCAAACTGCTGTGTCACATAGATGTTTTTCAGTTTGGGCCAAACAGAGATGAAAAAAAAATTCCTGAAAATTTAAATGTTTGTAAGATTTTGCTCTGCTCATTTTATGTGCATTCTTAGAAAAATGTCTCTCTGGATTGCTAAAAATTAAACATATAATCCACAGAAGATGTTAAGCACTGATTCACTTTCAATGCTTTGAAACTGAATTCCAGAGTATATTGCTTCAGTTTCATGTCTAATTTTTAGTGGTTATTTTCCTGCTTGTTTTTTTAAAGTGTTCTTCTATAGTTAGATTTTGTGTCCTTTAACAAATGTTATAGACTCTAAACAATGACAGTGTTCTCTCAAATTTTTGTCCCTATTCTTCAATTCCAGCCCTAATTAATTTAGCTGCTGTATTTCAGTGAATGAAGTGATTCTTATGCATGAAGTCAGACAAACATTTTAAGCTCTTTTGGGATAAAAATTGCAGGTGATATATATTGCAGTTGGACCAGATGATTGTTGTGGGTCCCTTCCAACTGAAATATTTTCTTCTCTGAAATATTTTGTATTATTGCCAAGTCTTGTGGAAAAGTTCTACCTGTCTTGACACACTTCAGATTATCAGTTTACATTTGGTCAGTGTCATCAATATCTTTTTTATGGCCTGTTTGGATGCAGATGTTCCTTTCCTTGCAGCATAAACTTGAACGGAGCTTAACCTGATCAAAATATATTTTTTGAAATCCATGTTTAACAGTTCAGTCCTGAACTCTTCCGATGTTCTGTGGTAGAAGGATAAATTTAACTGTTTTTGATAACCAGAGACAAGCCAGAAAAGAGTTAACATCATATATCAAGAATGTAAATTCAGATAAGTAACTTATTTTTGTACCACAGAAAAGCTGAAGGCAAACTAAAAGTGGAGCTTTCTAAATGTTTTAATGACCCTTACAGTATGCTAGTGGGGTACAAGAAATGCTACTTTTTAATTTAAAATAAATCCAGCTTCTGCCTAATGTGTGTGGTGGGCAATTTGCAATTATGATCTTCATGATGAGATTCCTCCATGAAATGAGAGGTGTATTATAATTTAAATAGAGCTGTAGATCTGGTTGATTTTAATTTGTGACCTAGGGGTCAGCAGTGACTGGGTGTAATAACCCTGCGGTAATGTGACTCTTCAAGGCACATTTGTATAATGAGAAATCAGAACTAGTTATAGGAAACATGATGATTTTTTTTGCCTTTCCAATTCCAGAATGCTGCTCTCTGAGTCTCCTTTTTATATTCTTAAAGCTCCTGTTAGCATGGGTTTTTTCTTGCTATAAAAACCTCTGAAGCTGTTGGCAGCTTCTGATTTACAGGGGCTTACAGATGTCTCTTGTTTCAGCATGCAGCCACAGTCCGTGGTTTGCTCTCTCCTGGAAATTGAGCCTCTCTTGTCAGTGGTGTTGCCAGTAGTTGAGATTTTGGGGCCCTTCAGCTTTTTGCCACTGCTTCCCATTGCTGTGATTTGGGTTACCAGTGAATGGCAGTTTTATTACCTGAGATGAAAGGACAGAATTTATGTGTGTTTCTAACTACCCAGAGATAAAGAGCTAGCTGGTGTCTTCTCCTAAGCATTTAAATATGCCTTGTGCTAAGACATGAGAAGAAACTTTGTTTCTTCTGTTGAGGGCTCCTGCATCTGTCAGGGGTAAGAGGGGTAACAGCGCTGCCTTTGTGTCCTTGCATGTGCACAGGAAGTGCTATTGTCTCCAGTGCAGCAGCAATAACTCTGCAAGGCTTTACAAAATGTGACTGTTCTCAGACCCCAGACTGAATCCAGTGTGTGCACATTGCCTTTCAGAGCAATTTCTGCAGACCTGGAGAAGGAGGGAATGCCCTCCTCACACTGCTGTGCTTTGACAGATCAGCTTGATGAAATAAGCAGTACCTGTTGGAAAATTAATGAGCCTGCTTCATTAGAGTTAATAGAGGAGACAGAAATGATTATCAAATTAAATTTTAGAATTACAAGATGCTTCATAGATGACATGCAGCTGGTGTCTTGAGAATGCTAAGTTCAAAGTAGGCAAAGGATGTGTTTAGCCAGGCTTTCTGCAATATGTCTTTATGAAGAAATATTCATGGGGTAAGCTCTGATAGTGGTTGGTTCTCATTTTACCTCAATTTGTCACTTGAACACCTCACTTGGGCAGGTCAGGAATTTGTCTCTACCTCCTTCCCACTGAGCATCCTCCCTTCTCACCTGAGCAGTCCTGAGTGCCTTGCTCTGTTATCTGACAGTCCCTAGGAACTGGTTCCAGTTTGGAAGGGTAGCCTGAGTACAGAAGCAAGCCCAGCCTCCTTTCATGCAGTGTCTGCAGAGAGTGAGCAGGGAGCTGAAATTCCCTCAGGGGGGAGCAGTACAAATGTACACTTGGATAGGATGGGTGGTTTTCCTGTGTGCTGTGGGACTGGGTGCAGAGAGGAATGGGGAATGGTGGCCAAGGAAAAACAAAACCTCCCTCACTTTTGATTTATAATGGCTTAACACAAAGTGTCTGGGGGCCATGGACGGGCAGAGAGGACTGTGAAAGCAAAATAATCCTGGGTTTAGAGCAGGACTGCAGAAATCAGAGAGGTCCCAGCAAACCTTGGGAGCTCGCTGAAAAACTCTGATGTGCTGAAGAACTTCAAGGGACTGGCTGGGGAGACACAAGCCTTGAAGGTCTAATTTTTGAACTTGGGCACCTCTGGGAAGAGCTAAATGGCAATAAAATATTTCTGCTCATACTTCTTGTCTCTCATTCTGATTCTGGAGAGGTCTCTGCCCTGACATGAGAGCATTTGTAGCATTCTTAGAAATGGAATATAGCATTGCAAGTGTCCATTCTCAGCATGTGCAGACCAGAAATGTGATGTCTGAGCTCAAGAGTCCAGGTTTTATATCTGGCTGTTTTGTCTGCATTTTCCTTCCAAGAACAGGCACCTTGTTTTTCAGTTTAAGAGGGCTTTGAAGGAGTTCTTGTTGTCCATGTGTAAAAAGCAACAGTAGAAGCAGTGTGCATTTCCTGGGATTTCTATGTTTGTACTAGAAAGATGTAAAAATGCTGATTTATATTTGAGAAAATTTTGCCAACCTCTTCTGTATTGACACTTAGACCCTTTTTCTTAACAGTTCTTCAGAAATTTGTCTAGGTAATGCAATAAGAGCAGAATTTTTATATGTGGGAAAGCCTTTACAGTGAAGTTTCTGGATTAATTGACTTCTTACTGTGTTAGAAGTTATTTATAAGCATTTCCTGTAATTCAAGTTGTGAACTAAATCTCTTGATTTAATATAGATAGCACTGAGGTGGAGCTTTTTCAGACCCAAGTCAGTGATGGAAGGGGCTTGTGAATTCCTCAGGAGAATGACTGATAATGCAGACTGGTTAATTCAGAGTAGCAAAGGGAGCAATTTGGAGGGGCTGCTTTAAATAATAGATATTTGAAATGTTTATTGCATTGCACACCTGTAAAAGGCACATGGTCGAAGAGTCTTTAGGAGTCACTCTGGGACCAGGTACCTGGTCTGCTTCATTCAGTGCTGGTTCCAGCTGTCTCTGGATCAGGTCATGTCAGTCTCAAAGGCAGTTTCCAGTCGCCATTTGCCACAGTGGCAGTGGCTAAATGACGTTGTGTAACCCCATTTAAGGTATCTATAACCACTGCCTGAAGGCAGTGACTGCTTTCAGTCCCCAAACAGCTCAGCCTCCCTTTCCTTGGCAGTGGCTCCTTGGAGGTGTTGCTTGTCTCTGCTCAGAGGGGTGTGATCTGGGATTCCTGTTTTATCCAGTGCTTCTCTGAGAGCCCTCCTTAGCACATTTGGAGCCTCCACCTGGTGAAACAGCATCTCTTTCTTGCTCCTCCTCCTGCTTCCAGCTCTCACCGAGTGTGATCCATTCCCTGCTGGGCAGCACCAGGCACTGGCACCAGAGACCCACAGTATTGTCACTCTGAGGAATGGACAGAGTCCTAAAACACCTTGGATTTGTTTTACCCTTAAATTTCACACCTTGGCTCCTGTGAGCATGATTGCTCTGATTTTTGTGGTAAATACAGGATCAGCAGCTTAAAAAAGCTGTTCTTTGCTAAAGCTACTCACTGATTTTAGTGCTAAATGCAAATCTTATTATGCCATTATTTGTTTAGTATTTTGAAACCCAATTTCCAGCCATTTAGTCTCTTTGGTTACTCTGTTAATAGAAGCATCTTTGCAGTTAAATGTAGCAAAGGTCACTATTTCTTTCTTCATGACTCATTTCTTTTAGGAGTCCCGCTCCTACAATAACCTGAAAGGTTTTTCCATGTTGCTCATGACAAACTTCTCCAGCAATCAATAGCAAATATGTATTTATTGTCCTTAAAAATGCGAGCTCTAAATTATATTGATGTAGCTGCATTTTTCTGGGATGCATTCAGTCTCCTGACACATTTTGGGGCTGAAAGTTCTCCTTTGCATTGATTCAGGGTTAGAATGCTACAAAATTTGTTCACTTTAGCCTTCCTCGAGGAAGAAAAAACCCATATGCTTCCTTGAACAAGAAAAACAATGAAATTATCCAAGCTGATTTTCCCCACAATTTATTTAGTTGAAAACATGCAAACTCTGCAGTCCCTCTAGAGCCCTTCTGGGAGAGTGAGGCTGCAGACAGGGACACATTGCTGCAGCTGAGCTGGTCAGCAGAGCCTTCTTTACCAAGGGAGCATTGGAATGTGTCCTAAGATAAATGGACCTTTTGCTTTCATGGAATTAAAGCTGAGGAAGTTACTTAAAACTTTCTTAAAATGCAATGATGGGGAAATTACACCTCTAAAAAAAGTACTTTTTAAGAAATGATGTATTATTCCTTGATGAAGAGAAGAAAGCCTGAGCAAAGAATCTTAAATTAGATATCTATTATGCCCCAGGCAAGCAGGCTTCCTAAGCAGAAGGAAGTATTGATCCCATGTCTGGCTTTATAGCACAGAGCAGGGAGTGCAATCCATTATCTGGTGAAAGCAGAGCCATTGGCCTCCTGGAGCATTCAATTGGGCTATTACTTTATCTGCCTTAATTGATGCTGCTAATGGGATCATATTTAATTGTTCCACAGAGGGGGAGAACAGGCTTGTTGGTGAGTGTGGGCTCAGTCACAGGGTGACATTTAAGCAACAGCAGCAGGGCCTGGGGGTGGGTTCCTGATCAGCTGTGGCCCCTCTGCTCAGACTTTCCCTTGGGGTGGTCTGAAGGGATTTGTGTTCATTTCAGGTGAATTCAGTGCAGGGCACTTTGAAAGAATGTCCCTTGAATTGTGAGAATTATGCAGGAAGTGGCTGCTAATGCTGTTTTCTCATGTCCCACTCTCTCTTCTCAACTTTTGTGATAATAATTCATTATAGCTATTGATCCAGTGAAATTTTTCTGCTTGGAACTTCATAACAGACGTAGACATGCATGTGTATATGTGTAAAAATATATTAAAAATATGTTATGCATATATGCAAATATATATGTGCATTTGTGCATATGTAATGTATAAATACACACTTCTGTCGTGGCTAGGGGGAGATCTGTAGCTTGGATCCCATTTGAAATTAAATATCCTCTTTCAAAACTCTCCACCTTACACTTGTGCAAGGAGGTATCTAACAGATTGAAACTGAGTTCAAGTGTGGTGACAGACACCTACTGGAATTTGATTGACCTAAAAGAAGACAATGGAGGCCCATGACAAATAAAAAAGAAAATGTGACATGGCAGCAATTGCAAACTCTGTATAAACATTTGGTTCATCTCTACTAGCAGCCTGCTCTTCTCCACAAATATTTGCACATCTTTCTTGTTTGAATCCTGTGTTCTGAGATTTTGCTGTGGGACTTCACATCTTCCTTTCTGCTGAAGAAAAGAAACTGTACTAGAATTTCTAGATTGCTATGATGATATACCTCATATATATGCCTCATCTTTGTAGTAATTGAAAAAAGGGTATTAATGTTTGCTTCTTCCTGGAAGCTCCTTTGAAAACTGGTGAAGGCTTTGTCAGCTGCCAAGTTCAGATCCATTTTTGTTCAGTAGCTGTTCCATGGAAGCTTCACAGCACAGCTCAGGTCTGGGTTGCTTAACAGGCCCTTACTGTTCCAGAAACTTCTTACTGGTGTTGGAAAGAGGTGTTTATTTTTCTGACATGAAAGGCTGTGTTGTGCTGTGCTCTGGCTGTGGGTGTGGGCGCTTTGCCTGCTTTGGCTGCAGTGATGGAAATGCCATGGAGAATATCTGCCAGCTGCTCCCTGCCTGTGGAGAAGTACAGCACCCTCTGATCACATCCACCTCACTGGGTGTGGGTGGGCCCAGGGATGGACACCGAAATGTATTGCATCAACCTAATGGACAATGCACATTGCAGCTGGAATGGCTGAGGAATTGGGTGGGCAGTCAAAGCCCAGAATACTTTAAATGGGGCTTTCCTGGTGCCAGGCTGTCATGAGTTCTCACACTGCAGCAATCTGCATTTGGGTCTCTGGGAAGGTGATGTGTTTACCCTAAACTCCTACTGAAAATGAGAGGAACAGCTCACATTTTAAATTTCATTTCTGTTTTTCCACCTTTTTTAATTGCCTGGATAGCTGGTGAGAGATGATGTTTCTTCTGATTATAGGACTGCATGTCTCCACAATGCAAAGGACAGGAATTATTTTAAATGAACCTGATTAAATTACAGTGTAGGATTTTACAGTTGTTTTTATTAAAACAAACAAGCAGAAGAACTCCACACTAAAAACCTCCCTTCCTCCCCAAAAAAGCCCCAAACCTAAATAACCTCATCTTACCATTTGTTAGCTTTTTTGGAAAGTTACAAGTAAAGAATATGACATGACCCTTGCTAAAATGACTGCCTGCTGATGTTTAGAGAGCATCAGCTGTCCTTGGTGAGCATTCTTGGTGAGAATGAAACAGAAGAATTTATCTGTTTTTGTGAAATGGAACTGTTGAAATGTCTCTTACCAGTCTGAAAGGTCAAGTTTTCCATTTGAGTCTCTCCATGAGGAGTAACCAGGGAATGTTCACCTTGGGCAGCTTCATGTTCAGAGCTTTGTCAAAACTGATGCATTTCTGAGGGTTCTGCTTTTGAAACAAAACCTTTCTGCAAAGGTGGATCTTGCACTGCTTGGAGATGTGTTTTGCTGTGTCTGTTTATCCATAATGTACACAATGGATAACATTTGAAATTATTTATCATATAGTAATCCTTTTACCACAGGTGGTGCTGTGATACATCCATGATACACAGTGTAGGCTTTGTGCTTATTTACAATTAAGCAAGTGAAAATTAAGCCTCAAATTTCCTTTATCTGTAGAATTGTTTTGACATGTTTTAACTCTTATTTTTGTGTGCATGCTATTTCTTTCTCCACTTAAAGCAACACCATTTTACTAGCACACAAACATATGTAAATATATAAACATACTGGTTTGTGACATAAAAGTCAGTTACAGGAAACTAACACAATAAAATGCATGCAGTTGCATAATTTATATTTTAAAAATTGTCAAAACAACTTTCTTTCAGAGGGCCGCCTATTTTATAAAATATAACTGTCAATTTGTCCTGCTGAAAACATGTGAACACTCAACTGCTTTTTACTGACTGTAAGTTTAAAAGTAGGATTATGTTACTCGACTGGAAAATAACTGAAGAACAAATTGGAAAAGAAAAGTCTCTTTATTTTCCAGCTCAATAAGATCTTTAACTGTTACATAAATGCTGAACTATACAACATGTAATATTTGAAAAGCACTTTTGACTTGAGCACGAGATAAGTGTTTTTGTTCTTATATTGCATCAGTTTGGAAAGTCTAAAGGACATTTCAAATAATCAAATGGCAGCACTAAACCATGAGAATGTAATTATCTTTCTACAGCTATTCTTAGCTTCACTTTAAACAGTTTGATAATTGAATAAGTCTTCTAACAATTTAAAGTCAGATTCACAGTCTACATCACTGTGTAATGGCCTTTATAATTTCTTTCTCTGAGTTATTTTGTTTAGCATCTGGGCTTTTTTTCCCCCCCATATTCTTTCAAGCCAATAAAAAACCCCAAAGCAATCCTCCAGTGATTGATTTAATTCAATTGCATTGCTGATTTTTTTACGTAGTTATTATTGCTAGGTGAACTGGCATTGCAACAGCTTGTAACAACATCACATTGGAGTAACAGAAGAGGAATTCTCTGGTTGGATAAATGGCTTCTATTGCACTGCCATAAAGCCCTTGCAGAAGGCAAGTGCTGTCATCACATGTCACAATAGTGATGAAAGTCTGGTTTGGAGCTGAATAATGGCAGTGGTTTGTGCTAACCCTGCAGGCAGCTCAGAATAAAGGTACCAAGCTTTCCATTGGCACAAGCACTGTTGGTGAGCATCTTGTTGCTGTCCCTGGCTGTTCTGGTGAGAGGAGGTCGAGTCCAGAGGCCCCTCTGGCAGTGCTGTGAGTGCCCATCCTGGCTGGGGCTGTGTCTGGTGGCTCTGTGCTCCGGCTGCCTTTGCAGCAGGCAGAGGTTCTGGTGTGGTCATTGTGCTTCAGCGGGCAGCTCCACCAGCCTTGTGTGGCATCAGCTTTCCTCAGGGCCATCTTGTGTTGTTTCAGCTGTCTGGGGGGAAGGTCTTGGTGTTTGCTGCAATTAAGTCTTTGCTCCTAGTGTGCCACTTAATGCAGGCTAATATTTTATTTATGACATGTCTTTGTCAGGTAGGGACATTGCTTGTATTTTACACAGGAGTTAAAATCATGTTTGGATGATTGGACTTCTCTGATAACAAACACACATAAAAAGCTGTGAAGGCCCTGAGCTGTCGTGCTGGTAAATGTCTACATTTGGCATGTGTCAGCCATAGCAATGCACTGCTTGTCCAGTGGCCTGTGCCTGATTTAGGGGTGTTAAACCAGGTTTTCATTTGCTGATTGTGGTCATGTCTGAGAACCCTTGGCTGAAGTCAGAATTCACTTTGCCACTGGGTTTGCTAGCTCATGGAGCCCAGGCTGCTCTCAGCAACAGTTTTATACCTTCCAGCACCATGTTCTGGGTGACAGGGAAGCTGTGCCCATGTGCAGCTCCTTGGGTCACTTCTCTGCTGGGTATTTCCGAGTCAGTCACTCTGACTGAGCTCTTTTCTTCCAATTACTGTTTCCCTCTTCCACTGAATGTGGTCATGTCAGCTTGTGCATTTGCTGAGTATTGTCTCAAATGTCTCCAAAAGTATTCCTTTAATTTCCTTTATTAGCACATCCCTAGCTGTGTAGGAGCACAGCTTGTGGTAATTGGGAGTGGGGCTGGAGCCTCATCCCTAACAGGCTACAGCTGTGCCAAGCAGGTGTGTGGCATTGAGGGTAACGA
This sequence comes from Haemorhous mexicanus, assembly GCF_027477595.1. Classification (NCBI taxonomy): domain Eukaryota; kingdom Metazoa; phylum Chordata; class Aves; order Passeriformes; family Fringillidae; genus Haemorhous; species Haemorhous mexicanus. The sequence continues at coordinate 3,149,050 of NC_082344.1, forward strand.
GCCATGGAGTGCCCAGGGGCACTGACCAATCACCCAGGGGAGCAGAGGGCACACAGGTGCAGTGCATCAACCTGAGGGCATAAAAGGCTGGGCTGAGGATCAAGAGGGGCTGATCCTTTCAGCCTTCTGTGGTGACTTGCTGTTCCTCTGTATGGGGAGATGCCTGAAGCCTTCTTTGGTCTCTGTCATCCCGACATAATGGTGACCCCAAGGTGACTCCAACACAGCTTTCTGATGAGGTATGGGGTTACTGTGTATGGGGAGTGCTTAAAGCCTTCTGGAATTGTGTGATGTTACTCTTTGTGTTGTGGCCATCCCAACTGTGGTATTTGCTCCTACACAAACCTGGAAATCTGTTACTTGCAGAATATCTTTCAGTTCTGTAGAAGGAACTGGTCTTTAACCTAGAAATTGCCATCATAGATAAGGCACCCAAACAGCAGAGTCCCACAGAAATCTAATCTCCATCCTGTCAACTTCCCTGAAGACACAGGATTTATCTCCTCTTCCCAAATGTTGCCACATGGGCATCTAGGGAGAAACTATTTACTCCTGGAAATAAAAAGGAGAGGAAAAAGGTGTATTCAGCCTGCCAGTTACCTTAAATCTCTTTTGTAAGGAGAGGTTATGCTTTGAATTTTCTGTGGCTTTTTTTGATGCCTTCATGGCTGTTCTGCAACTCTCGCACTTGTTCTCCAAGTGATGGTGAGATTAATTAGGGTTTTCTTCAGGCTGGGCTCTGGAGGTGTGAATAATTTTGCAAGTATTGCTCTCCACAGTCTGTGTTCTAAGAGAAGTGAGCACAGGTGCTAATTAGGTACTGCCTAGTTCACACCTGTGTGAAGGGCACAACACCACCTAACAAACAGAAAAACTATTGCTGCAGGTGTGGAGAACTCTTATCATTTTCCTCAATGATCCCGTTTTAATGCATGCTCTATCTTGCATATCTTGTGTTTGTAGTTGCTAATTTTTACATATGCAGTTACAGATACTTCTTTTTTAAGTAACTGATACTTTATCATTTTAGAATTGATTGACAATGGCTTTGTTTGTCTAAAACAATATCAAAAAGTGAATAATGACTGATGTAGTAAAGATAAAGTTGACTGGGCATCTTTCAGCTCTGTATATTAGATACTTTTTTCTAAGGTATTTAATGTAAGGTTTCCACGTAAAAATATTTAGAGAGTTTTCACCTGTAGAGGCATGTATTGACTGTTCCCTCTTCAAATTCCAGCCTTTTTCCTATTAACTCTGCCCCCTTGTCCCATATGTACCTTTCCAGCTTTCTTCAGTGGTGTTGCTCCTGTCTGAAGCACTTTGATAGGATAACTGTTTCCAAGCTTTTCTAATTCTCCTTCTCAAAATCACCTCTCCTGACTCTCTTGAGAAGAAAAGGCATGATGTTGGTCACCTAGTGTGTATATCAGCCCTATACACACCTTGTTAAAGTTGATCTGAATAGGATTTGGATGGAAGTGTTCCACCCCCCTCTTCTTTCTCTCTCTTTCCCTGTCACCATTCCCAGCTGCTTTCACTAACTGCACCCTAATTAACATCACCAGTTGTTATTTGTCAGGAACAAATGTGTAATCCCTGTATGTGTCAGCCATAACCAAGTACATGCTGCTCTCTAATATAGGAAGTAGCAGAGTAGAGTAAATAAAAAACTTTCTGCTCCTTTCCTTGGATTTCTGACAGATTGCAGTAAGAGAGAACTTGGAAGTAACAAACGAAGTTCTACCTTTCTCTTCAATGGTTAAACTGTCCTCAACTTAACTTCCACTTGTGCAGGGATTTACACCAAAATATAATGGCCATACTGCTAAATAGTTTGAAAACCTCCTGCTCTGTGTATGTGGTTTGTAATATGGTTCTCAGTTTGGTGTAACAATCTTGAAATTATGGAGACAGTTTGTCTCTGCTGCTGGCCAATTGTGGCCATGGGATACAGCCTGAGAATAAGTTAATCTAAATCCCTGTTCTCCAAAGCACTTGATGAAATGTTTTCCTGGCTGTGTGTGTTCATGAGGTATATGTTTAGCAGTGGTAAGAAGTTTTATAGTAAATGCCATCTTTCCTTGTTCCAGTATCAGATTCCCTGTAGTCATCTTTCCCAAAAGTGCTCCTTTGCCCTGTCCTTGTGAAGGTACAAAGTCTGATAAAAGTGTCCTCGAGTGGCTCACATGTGTGTCAGCTCCTGTTCCTGCACTCCCTGCACTGCAGCCCTCATTGGGAGTGCAAAGCAATTCTCTTACCAGCATGATAACAAAGCATGAAATCATAGAGAATGGGCTGGAACCAGGTACTTGGTCAGCTGGGTCCAGAATGTGACTTGCCTTGTTCTGGGTGCCTTGCTCTTGAAAGAGAGGGGGACAGAGCAACCTGAGCCTGCACAAGGAAACCTTTGGCATCCAGGCACTCACTGCACCATGATTTCTGACAGATTGCTGAGTGACGGCTGGGAGGGATGTGGATAGAGGTACTAAATCAAATAAGAGGTCAGCAGCCTGGTTGTGACTGTTTTATGTGTTTTGGACATGCAAGAAAAGCATGGAGGAAATGTTCTCTGTGTTAGAGACATGCATGGCTAGGCAGTAAAAAAAGGTGATGGGAAGTTCAAGCCTGGGGTCCCTTGGCAGAGGGGAGGCTGGGGGGTGATGTGGGAGGGCTGGAGTTCCAAAGGGAGAGGGATTCTGGCCCCTCCTCTTCCATTGCTGAAGAGATGCTGGTCAGGCAAGGGAGTCATTTTTAGTGTCACTGGCAGCACTAATTGAGCCAAGGGTGTCAGGGAAAAGGGAGGAAGAAAGGAGAGCATGGCTGTAAAATTATCCCCAGTTTGTTGTAAGGAAAGATTTGAATCTGCTCTACCTGTCAGCAAAGCCATAAAAGAAGAGATGAACCACCTTATTTTAGATTATATAGCTCTCTGGGTTTTTATGGTGTCACTGACAGCCAAACACCAAATGAAGGGTTTTTTCCTCTCCTCCAATGTACAGAAGATGGTTTATAGTCCAGCCTTCTTTCCCTCCCTGATGCTTTTATCTCTCCATACTTATGTCCTCCCCAAAGCTCTCCCTTTTCCCTCTCTTCTTCCATGTAAATGAGTCAGCAACATTTTCTGTTAAATATTCTAATAATTTGCCTACTCTATCCCTTATTTTTTTAAACAAAAAAGTAATATGGGGCTCTTTGGAAGTAGGTGTTTGTAGGCTGGTGAGAGGTTAGAGCCGTGCAACAGCTCTACCTGCCACCACAACTTGGAGAAAAATAGAAGCAAATCACTATTTCTTTGCTGCCCCTGATCCAGGGGCCTTGTCTGTGTACTCTCCTTATGGATGAACTCTTTGGTAATAAATACATCACTTTGACAAGGTCATCTCACCCTAACAGGAACATTTTGCAGCTCCCCAGCAGAGGGACAAAAGAGGGAAGGGACTGTGCCTGTCAGAGCTTTGCTTCCTGCTGCCTTTCTGTACTGAGACTCCCCAGCCTTAGCTGACAATTTCCACATCCACTTACAACTTCCATGGAGAAGTTCCGTGGAGATCTTGGTGGTGATTAGAGGTCAGTCACTGTATCCAAGACAACATCTGTCCTCTCTGGCAAGAAAGCCCACCCTCAGATTCCAAAGGTGATTCCAGGTGTGTGTGGCAGCCCAGCCACTGCCATCCATGCTTCACCTCGTTACAAGGGAATGCTGATTGTCCCATGGCAGGAGTGGGAGCAGAGGATCCTCAGCTGTGCCGTGCCATTGGCAGCTGGCCACTTGGAGACATCTGTCCTGGAGCAGGGACAGCAATTGCCTGTGATTTGACCCCCCCCCCCCCGCCATGTGTGCCACTGATTGTGAGCTCCACAGATGCCACTTGAAGTTCAGGGCCAGCTGCTGAGCTCAGCTGCTGGCCCTTTCTGAGGGTGGTGTGCTGCCATGGGCAGGAACACTTCCCTTTTGATGACAGGCAGGCACCATCTCAAAAATAACTAATTTTTTAAAAAGTGCTGAATGGTAGAATATTAGGAAGGTATTATATCAGGGCTTCCTGTCAAGTGGCTTAATACAAGGCAGTTTGGAATATAACATAAACACTGATGGATTGGAAGCTGGGGCTTGTGTCCCTCAAGTCTGAGAACCCTTGAGTTGCCTGAAGCAAAACTCTTCAGTCTTAACTGGAGCTGGAGAGTTAGTGCTTTTTAAAAAAATGTACCTGGGTACTTTTATCGTATGGGGACTAGGCATGGGAACATAATGTATATGTCTTCAAAATCAGAATATTAATATGTTATAAACTCAAAGAACTTGGAGGTATTTAAGTAATTAAAAACAAACAAAAAATGCTGTGGAATATATTGAGAAATAATATTGGAACTGCTTCCAGCCTGCTGTGTGCAGTATCCAGAGAAAGATGTGCTTCAGGAACACAGGTGAATATTACACTTGGATTTATGTCAGCAGAAAGGATTATCTTTGTGCAAATTTTCATACCAATCACTTTCAGAAATGTACATTGAAAGCTTTTTCATCTGTGTTCACATCTTAGAGATTTTCATTTTGCTTCTTGTTTCCCTCTGATTGCTGCTCCAGCTTCTCTCCTTTAATACAACAGTAGCAGTCAGGCTGCTGAGGTCACAATTAATATAAAGGATTCCAGCATCTTTCTTTTCTTTTGGTCCAACACAGAGGATGGCTGTGGCAGACTCACCCATCTGGGAGAGGTGGTAAAATAGCAGGTTACAATTTCATAAGTAATGTTATATTAAATATATATTTAAACATATATACACACACATATAATTGTATATATACATATATGTCTGTATGTATATATGTATGTATGTTGTGTCTGACAGAGAAACTGAACCCGTTTGAAGCAGCCATCCATCACCTTTCCTAGGTGGAAAAGCTGCCAGATCCATTCTCAAGCCTCTGTTTCAGTCACTGCAAACCAAGTGGAGCTTGTTGTGTTTGGAGGCAGAGAATAAGGTGTGCTGCAGTGTGTGGGCTGGAAAATAGCTCTGGGTTTGTTCAAGGTTACAGAACACTTCCCAGAATTGGCATCCTTGCCCCTCAGCAGGCTGAGCTCTCAGCCCTTGGCTGCCCCCAGCGCTGCTCCAGGGCCCCTCCCTGGCCAGGGGGGCACTTGAGGGTTCAGCCATTGCCAAAGGCAGCCTTGGCCACCACACCCGGGCACTTCCTTCTGGATTGTCACTGATGCTGGTGCTGTCCCTGGCTGAAGTGCAGTCTGCCTGGAAAAGCAGGGAAGAAGACATCCAGTTAAAACCTGTGGGGTTTGTTTTTGTTTTTCCTGATCAGTCTGCTGCTTAATTGAGCTTTCCATTTGGGACAGAGGGACCAAGACCAAGCAAATTTTTTCTTTTTTTTTTTTTTTTTTTTTTTTTTTCTTTTTTTTTTTTTTTTTTGCCTTTTCCTTTTGTTCTCTCTTTGTTGTTATGCTGTGGGCACCCTGTCATTAGAAGGGAATGGAAAAAACTTCTCTTCATCACCACAGCAGGAGCATTGAGTACCAGCATAACAAAGAATACTTAGTGACAAATAATGCTTCAGTTGCATCTTATTTTCACTCCATCTATATTTAGGATTATGTGAGGTTCAAGAGAGTTAGGTTTGCAAATTAGAATTGTTTGTTCATTTTACTCGTGAAGTGCTAATTAAATGACAAAAATATAATTACTAATAGCAAATGGGCCTTGGGACCAAACTGCCTTTTGATCATGGAAAGAACCAGGACTATTAAGAGTAACCTTAGTGTTTTTTTTCCTTAAGGAAACATGTATCAAACATTCAAATGAACACGTCTTAACTGCTAAGTAATCAGGATAGGTACCTGCAATGTTCTCCCTGCACCTGCAGTGATTAGAATTATTACCTGTTCTGTATCAAACTGCAAACCTTTCTGTTGTACTTAGCAAAACACCTGTCTTGCTTCTCTGTTTCCAAAGCTCCCTGTGCAGTAGCTGCAGCAGCTCCAGGTCCATAAAGTCATCTCCTGCACACTCATTCCATTTGCTTTTTTCTGCTTTTTGTTTTATCCTTCCCTGTGTAGTTGAATCAGGCTCCTGCTCCTGCCTGGCACCTGGGCTCAGAGGGGCTCTGTAACATCGTGTGTGAAACTGCTCCACCTATGATTCCCATCTCGGGGTTAGCTCTGCCCTCTAATCCTCACTTCCCTCTGTTGATATCCCTGTTCCTGAGCACTGAGCTCCTCGGGGGTTTCACTCTGATGTTCATTGTGGCCTCAGTTTTAGAAAGCAGCTCTGGCAGGACTGCTTTGCTGGGAATCCTGAAAATCCAGTGTGAGCTTTGTGGGAAGGGAAGCACCTGCAACGTGCAGCACTGAAAACCAGAGGGGAAATCAAGTTTGGAACCATAAAAATAAAACCTCCTGGGTTTATTTGAATAATTGAATGGTGCACTTAGCAGCAAGGACCATGTTCTCCTGACTGCCTGAGACCTGCCATAGCCTCCTTAGCCTTTGTCTCTTGGCAAAAGTTGCTTGGTGCTTGTTGCAGTTGTGGCTTTTTACAGCTTGGATTCTGGCCAGCTGGAAATGTCCTGAGCCCTCAAATCCATTGCACTGAGGCCCCTGGACATCCATCAAATGCTAACAGTGTGTGTTACAGGCTCTCATTTGTTCCATTCAGTTTTTGTTTGTGGAGATGTTTGGATGGAGAAGGGCATGGACCTGGGCAGGCCCTGTATTACATAAAAAATTGAATATATATATATAGATAATATATATATTACACCTGTAACCTCTCCTTCAGGCAGAGTGTTTGTCATGCAGGAGAGTTGAATTGCCAAGAATATCCATGCATATCAGAATCCTCAGTAAATGCTTGGGGTGTGGTTTATTGAAAGTAACTTAATAGCAGTGCCTTATTTCTGAGTAGGCAGGAGGTACAGGTACCTGCTGGTGGGAAAGGGATTACTGATAGCCTTGTCTCATCCCTCTGTTTATCTGGTCCCCGTGACTAGACTGGTTCATGAGCTTGACAAGGAAAATACAGATTTGCCACTTTTCCATGAGAGGAGGTGGGAGAAAGCCAACATGAGATGAGAGAGGTCATCATTTTAAACATACCTTATAGGCAAATTAATGTCAAGGATGTTACCAAAACTCCCTATGTGAAGCCGTTGGCAGTTTCCACTGAAGTTCAGTGTTGTATCTGCTCTAAATAATTAACCTCTGAATGCTTCCTATTATTGATGACATGAACATGCAGGGTTTGCTCATGTGGGGCTTTTTTTGCCCTTTTTAAAAAATAGTTGGGTTTTAGAATGAGCCATTTTCAGGACTCCAGTGTCCAGATCCGTAACTCCTTATCCATCACTCTGCAAGCAACGTGCATTGCAGGATCTCCCTTCTGGAAGATAATTGTGAACTCGTGTCCTTGGAGTGGTGCAGCCTGCTTTTATCACTGATCAAAAGGTCTGAATCCCCCCCATTGTTTGCTGTGCTGATCTGCCGAGGATCTGTGCAGTAGGGAGAGAATTGTGTGTTCCCTTCCACTGAACAAAATCTATCTGAAGAGGCTGAATCTGCTCCCTTTGTCATGCAAAAGCAGCCACGGGTCTTCACGGTTCCACTTGTGTGAGCAGCCTGGGATTTGCATACACAGCTTCAGGGCAATGGCAGATTTCTACCTGGGCACTGAAATCCCACGGACTGTTCTGAATTCCCATTACTGGGAATGTGAAACACTCTGTGCTCAGGGGTGACCCGAGGAAAACTCAGCTCTGCAGCTCGGTGGGAAGTCTTTCCTGAGAGAGCTGAAAAGGGAAAAAGGCAAATGCAAACAGTCTGGGTATTTGGTAGGTTCTGGTTTGGTTCAAAGTTTTCCTGCCTGCAGCTGAGGCAGATTGAGCTGCAGGTCGTTTGCCAGCTGAGCAGGGGAGGGCTGCTCTGAGCTCCATCCCCTAGAGTCCTCAGGAGGAGTCTGCTGAAAGACACCAGTGCAGGTCTTTGGAGGGGGGGATTATTCCTTATTCTAGCAAACTACATTAAAATAATTCGGTTTAAAACTTCAACTTTTGCTGTTTCCTAATTTGCTTCTACATGTGGAACACTTCAGTTATAAACTCTGTGAGTGGGGGAATGCTGCTGTTTAGACTTCTATGAGAGCCCGAGCTGGGCCCAGGTGAGGCTCAGGAACCACTGGCTGTATGCTACATGTCCTGTAACATTAATAATATCTCATACTTGTCCTTCCTTCACATCTTCTGGGCTGCAGATTCTAAGGACGTTCCAGCTGCACAGTGTGGTACAAGCCTAGCTCCTCCACGTGAAATTGCAGAATTTTTATGGGGTTGCACTGAATCCTAGATCCAAGTGCAGGGAGGTCGGGAGGAAGTGACAATGCAATAGTTAATCAATTTTAAAATGAAGGAATTTGCCACTCTTTCATTTGTTCTTCTCTAATAATGTCTTGTAATGTCTGTAAATAATGCAAGGAGACAGGGTGTTTTCTGCAGGAAAGTTGGCCTTTTAAAAAGATCTTTCAGTGCTACATTTCTGACAGGGTGTTAATGCCAATTTTGAGGGAGACCGGTAGGACTTGTAAATAGGGCTGACAAGGACTTTGCCAGTTTGTTGCCACCTCTGTCATTTTCTGTGTGACACAGTTCTGTGTATCTCTGCAGGTCCTTACCAATGGGGATTCAGTGGCACAAAATCCTGGGAAAGGAGGTGTCATGCCCATGCCTCTCATGTTTTAAAAACGAGTTGAAAGCAACCCAAAACTTCACTCTTACACTGACTCTCTTAAAAAATGAGAACAGATAATTTTTTTCTCTTGGGGATAAGTTGCTTAAATTATTTCAAAATATTTAAGCTGAGACTGAGAACAATAGGGAAAAATGTGATGGAGTGGGAGATTCAGGGAGTTTTAATCAACCCAGTAAAGACACTTTATAATGACAGTCAGTCCCAACAAAAACTGTCACTGTAATTCACCTGTAATGACTCTCCACAGAGAGAGCTGTCAATACCAATCTAGTTTAATAACAGCCTCCTACCAAACAAGAGATGTTTGTGCTGAGTGTGTTTTATAGAGCAGCTGAGTGGGTTTGTAATGCTCTGTGTAAATCTGTGTATTTCCAGCATTAGCTTGAATTGTTCTTGAGCTAGTGTCTCTCTCCAATTCAAGATTTTCAAGTACAAATTAATTGGCATTTAAATTATTTCAGGTAGGGGTTTTGTTTCTCTTGTGGTACCATGGCTTTGTACAAAAGCTGGGAGGCCATTCATGATTTGAGTAGCAGAAATTTTACTGTGACACAGGTATTTGTTATTAAATTACTTCTCCAAGATAGATTAAACCCTTTTAAACACTATTCCATTTCTTTGAAGCCTGGGTGAAATATATCCAAGGGGAGCTGGAATTGATATAATTCAATCCAAATAGGAGCTGTTGTTTTCCAATAAACTTTCTTAGTGATATTTCAATGGTTTTATTTATTACAAGATAGATATATTTAATAATAAACGCAGGTCTTACAGATACACAAAATTTTGTATATCATTTTTCATTTTCCTTGTAAATGTATTTGAGAGTGCTTGAGCACTCTCATAATTACTGTAGTTGACAAATCCCTTTTAGATAACTCTTCTCTTTCTCCAACTCTTTCAGGAGTTTATCTACTGTTACAGAAAAGGCAAAACTGAAATGAGCCATTTTATTTTATTAATCCTCTGCTAATCTGCCATCGGGAATATTTATTGTGTAAGTGGCAAATGGAAGACTTCAGGCTTGGTCAGGGCTGAAATTGCATCCAGCGTACAAAAAATGGTGAGGGGTGTGTTATTCAGTGCTAGCAGGAAATGAAATGGAATTTTGCATTTTATGGTAGTAAATGGGGTTTAGTGGTAGCAATTTTTATTATCGTTCATAGTAAATTCTATATTTACCCCAAGATATTGTGGAATTTTGCTTGCTTAAAGATCCTAAAAGCACTCCTGGCCAAACGCAAAAGTACAGGATGGTTTGCAATTTAAAGAACCCCCAATGTTTCACTGCAGTTCTGAGTTTAGGAGTTATTTTCTGTTTTGCATGTAGTAAAACAAATCTGGCAGCAGCAAATTGTCCTAACTCCACTTTGCTGTTGGCCTTTGCTTAGAGCAATCATTGGAACATTTCCAGAATGTAATTTTAGGTTGCCTAATAATCCCAATGAAATTTTAGGTAGAAGTGTTAGGCTGTGATTCTCAGTTGACTTTGCCCAAGAGTTTCTATTTCTAAATTCCAAGTTATGAATGAAATACCAGAGCCCCTGGTAGGACTTGAAGGAGAGGAGCAGGAGGTGTTCCTGGGCTAAGTCTGGGTCAGGATTTGGACAGAGCTCAAGGGCTTTGTACCCATTTATCACTGCTAAGAACAGCCCTGCCCTTGTCTCAGGCTATTGACAAATGATTTTGTTTCAAGGTCTGCATTGGCCCTTTGGCAACCCTTCAAATGCCCTGCAGCACTGCCTTCATTAGTGTAGTGAGAAATGCATTTACATTTCACCCTGAGGAAGACAGCTTGCTGAGAGCTGTATCAGTGTAGCATGAGGTTGCTCAAGTATTTTAAAAATATGTGCATGTGCAGCAAGTTCTTTGTTCAAGCTGAAAATATCATTCAGTGAGTGTCCTAATGAATTTCAGGTGCTGTAGCTAAATCTACCTTTGGTACTGATAACCTGAAAATGTGTCCTTGCTATATTATGGCAGAAACACATTCTTGATTTTTCCTTTTAGGTAAAAGGACTCTTTGAATAACTTCTCAAAAGTATTTTAATAGGACTGGTAATTCTTGCTATTAAAAGTAAATATTTCACCTGTTCTCAAGCACCCTGAATAGTGAAAATTGGAGAAGGTCCATTTCAGAACAAATAACCCTTTATTTTAAAGAGCTGGGGCCAGCTGCATTTGGCAGCACATGGAAAGTGAATGGAGCCTTTGAAGTAAAATGATGGAACTGAACTGAAGGCCTCTGACCAATAGGGACCAAATCCAGTACTTGAAGTTAAGTAAGTCTTACACTGACATCAGTGGGGATGACTTAAGGCTGAAGATGATAAGAAAAGCTTAACCAGACAGAGAGTGTCTCTCCCAGCTGTACTTCAGACTGCATGGAAACCTGTGTGATAAACAAGAATAATGAATAAAGAAAAAGCCAGAAGAAGCCAGGTCTAAGCCTTGCACTACTTCATGTATCAGAGTAATGAGCTCAGTCAGTGTCAGGAATTAACACAACATCCTTTTAAGCTGAGTCTTTACACTGGGTTTAGAAGGTCCAGAGAAACACTGCCAGTTTGGGAACAAGGACCAGTATTTTCTGTTTCATGGCTGAGGCACTAATCTCAGAAATCTCAGGCATACTGCCTCAGCTACTAGAAAAAGAGAGAAAACCTTGCAAGGAACCTAAGAGGTGGCTCATATTTCAGAAGTAATGTGACTACCTCATAGATCATGTAATGTTTCCCAGCAGGAATTGTAACTGATAAAGCAGTCCAAAGAGCTTTCATTGGAAGTGATTTCAGCAGCTTGAATTGTAAGCATAAAGTTATGAAATCTGCATTTGTGCTGCAGGACTTACAAGTAGACTGTAATGTAAAGTGGGCAATGCTAGGACCACACCATTAGAAAGCCAAAAATACCATACATTTTTATTTATTGTCGAGATTTATATCTCATCAAATTTGTCAAACATTATTTTTGACCAGGAACTATACAAATGTGTTCTTTTACTTCATTTGCAAGTACAGCCTTTCAAAAAAATCCCATCCAAATGAGTGAAACAGCTGTGAGATTTTTGTAAATAAAGCACTACTTCTGTGCCTCCTCATCGTGGCAATACTTGTGAAAAGATAAGCCCCATCATTCCTCAAGGCTCTATTAATTCAACAGGAACTGCTCAGACTGGAAATGATTAGTGAGACTGGGAAGTTGTACTGGCTTGGAAACCAGAACAGAATTTGGGTAGAAGTGTCTCCAAGGTCCTGATTCCTGACTCTGTCTGAGCAACTTGGAAACTCAGAGGGAACATGCCTTTCTTTTGCTTTATTTTTGCTTTTTTGCCTCCTTTTTTTACATGCTTTTCTCTTGCCTTTGGTCTCATGGTGGTGTAGGTCACCCTGATAGATGACAGCACGTGCCCTGCTGGCTGTCAGCCCCCACAGAAATGTGCAAATAATTCACTGACTGAGCAAATAATTCTCTGTGGTGGGGGTTTTTGTTCTGAACTCCCAATTCTCAGAATTTATTGCAAGGTTTTGCACATTCAAGTACCTTTTTCCTAGCTAGAAAATTAAATTAAAGAAATGGGACCATTATTACAGTATTGTACAGGAGTGCTAATAATATCAAATATGTAGTTCTTAGGGGGGAATTCAAGTATAGAAGGTGATTAGAGTGGTTTCACTGGCTGGCAGAGAAGAAGTCACTGTAAGCTGAACAGCAGGATGTAAGGATATTGTGGTGAATTATAAAAACATTTGGCACATTGCTGGAGTTCCTCTCTATGGTGTTGTGTTATCTCATTTCAAATGTTGTAATTAAAATTGAACAAACTTTGAGTTAATGTAGCTGAGACTTATCTTCCCAAATGCACTCTTAAAATTTCCTCTGTCCTTGTTTTGCATAGGAGAGGTTGGGAAAAGAGAATTGTCCTGAGGCTCTGGAATCTCTGCAAGCTGAGTTCAGAATCAGTGCTACTGCTCAGGCCTTTGTCAAATGTTTGCCACACCTAATGGGGCTGGAAAGAGATTGTGGCTTTGGTAATTTTGAATATTCAAAATAGATGAGAAATACACTTGATGTGAAAGCCTAGGGAAGAACTGCAAAGAAGTTGCATGTATACCTTGTACTTTTTCTGTAAAAGAAGCAGAACAATGTCTGTAACACTGATCAGTAGGTGCAGCTGTTTTCAGCCTTGGAAGAGGTGAAATAAGAAGGAATTGCTGGCACCTGCCTGTTCAGTCTGTTATTGCTGTGGAAGGCTTAGCTGAGGAAATGTAGCTTGTCACTCTGGGAGATGGTGGAGGAATGCTGCTCCTATAAGGAGTCTCCTAAGTAAGGATTTGGAAATCAAAGCCAGCAAGACAAGGCTTGGAAAGTTTCTCTTGCAGTTTTATTCAAGTTTTTTCTTCCTGTGCATGACCTGTGAAGCCAGGCATGAACCTGGTTCTCTCTGCAGTGCCTTCCATCCAGCTGCTCTCCTGTTTATGAAATGCACCTCTTGAGTAGGTGCTGCTGGGCCCTTGGTAGCAGTCACCAGGTGGGTGACTGAGCCTCCCTGGCACTGGGAAGGACAGGTCATGATTTCAGCTTCTCCGTGATCAAATGGAGTTCCCAAACTGTCCAGCATGGACTGACAGGAAGCTGATTTCCCCAAGGCTGCTCTGGCTGAATGGATGGCACAGCTCTGCCAGAGGAGAGTTTCTATTTGTGTTTAATTTATGCTTGTGTTGGTTTCCTTTCTTCCCTTGCCTTGGGACCAACCAAAGCAGTTTTGTTTAATGGGGCCTGTGGAGGTTTTCCCCATCTGCTGCTTTTTAATGTCTCCTGATCCTCTCAAGGAAGGACAAAGTCTTGAGTGAACTTAAGTAAGAGGTGGCACTGCTAAGCATTCCATTTTGCTGATCCTTTCTTAACACTGAATGTTATTTCTCATATTTAGGTTATTCAGCTGTATCATATGCTTAAAGCATATGATTTCATTTTGAAAAAGAAGCATCCTTCAGATCAGCTGAAGATAATTACAAGATCTCTACAAATTCATTGATGCATACGAGTAGTCTGGCGCTAATATAGTGCTATTTGAATTTTTTAACACTTAGAAGCATATTGATGGACTATACAGCAAAAAAAGGAGAACCAAGACATCTCTTGTTCAGTTCTGCCTCAAACAATTTTGTATCAAAGCTTTGAGCCTATTCCAGGTTGTATCTTTGTATCTGTATAGCCTCAGATCAGGTTTTCCCACAGAATATTGGTTTCTTAATATCCTGGGGAATAATTTTGGCTAGCCAAAGATGTTCATGTCTTTCCTGGCTTGCATGTAGAATTTTGGAAAGGAGATGGTACTGTTTTACTGGAATTCAAACTGTGAAGTATTTTCAGAAAGTGTTGTTGAGATTTGAGTGGATTACATATAGGCATTTTCTTGGTACCTGTTTCTGACAGCTTTTCCTATGGTACTTCCCTTTTTATGAAAACACATAATGCAGACCTACCAGCACTTGAGAAAACAACACCTAATTTCATCATTTGGCATGAAGCTGCAGCTATTCCACAATATCTGATGTCACAGAAAGGGGTTTTTTTTAGAGACAAGATCATCCCTAAGGTGCATGGAATTGATTCCCCCTCCAGCAGCTCAGTGGTGGGCACAGTGCCCAGACCAAATGAGTTTTTAAGGCCCTGCACTTAGAGTGAGGCATTTTGTCTTTTCTTTTTTAATGCTTGATTTATTTGATTATATTTATCAAATTAACAGAAATTGATCAGAAGCCCTCCATTTCAGGGAACTGCTAGAAAGTAGCTGTATTATTGGGGAGGAAAAATTCTTATTTGTCTAGTCAGAAAGGGATAAATAACTTGGTGATTACCAGGAGAGCAAGGGGGAAGTCTGAACCTGTGTTCCTATGCAGGTTGGTTTAAGTATGTGCTGATCTTGCTGAACTCCTAAATTGCTTTACTAGCCAAATTTAGCCAGGGACAAATTGGTTCAGCACTGCAAGTACTCAGAACTATTAAAGAAACCTCGTTTTAGGCTGGTGCAGAGAGGGGATTGTTGGTCCTGAGAACAGGCAGCCAATTCAGGGAGGGCAGCTGAGGAAGCTGCTGAATGCCAGGCATCCATCCCCAAAGGGAGCAGAGGAGCAGGGCTGTGTGCAGGTAAAGGTGGGAGTGCAGCTCTCCCAGGGCACTTCCTGCCCAGCCAGAGCTCCTTGGATTCCAGGTCTGCAGTGCTGGGATCACTGTCCTGCTCCTGGGGTGAGTGAATGATGAGGGCAGGAAAAGCAGCAAGGTGGGTAAAATCCTGTGTAAGGAGTGTAATGGAAATAGGTATCCATTTTCACATATCCTCCAGAGAGTGCTGCAGCCCAAAAACTTGGAGAATGCAATTGTCCTGTCCTTGCTGCAAAAGGGCATGGTAATAGTAAAAAGAGAATTGTATGGTTTTCTGCAGGACAAGCTAGTTTTCACTCTTGAAACAGATTTTTCTGCCCATATTTCTTAAATAGAACTTGGGTGTCTGCATTTAAAGACAGAAGCATGAAGGCAATTCAGTAATTTACACACTCACTGCACTGGCAGTTATTCCAGTTAAGTGATGCAGTAATAACCTTTCCATGCTGTTATTCAGGTACTCTCTCTGGACTGGATTTCTTATGAAAACAATTTCTAATTTAGATAATTCTAAACATCTTCCATCTTTTATGTCCTGAATAGGCTGTGGCTGCTTTGGGCCTCTTGCACAGCTGAGCTGTTTGGCTGCTGCACTCATAACTCTCACTCTGTCACTTTGTGACTCTCACCTGGCTCTCTGCAGGCACCTCTTGGTGACTCTGCCCTGATCCATGGCTGGGATGTGTTGGCTGGGATCCCATGGCTGGGGTGTCTTCTCCAGTGTGTTCAAATACTGCATTAAGTCATGCCTATGAACACTGGCACAGTACTCCTGATGTGCTTTATTTCTACTTGGAGGCATTTGTGATAAGGCACATTTAAACTGCTGGATTTAGCAGAAAATTAGCAAATGAGGCTAAAAGAGAAGAGGAGAAAAGCCATACGAAGGTACCTGTCATGCAAAGACAGCCATCATAGTTTGCTGCAAATAATTTCCTTTATCTTGTGTCTAATCTTTTCTTTATTAGCCTTTTCCCCACTTAGAGAGGAGAAGGCAAAAAAGTTGATTGTAAACTTTCAGGAAACCTATAAAACAATCTATTGGCATATTAGAGCTCTTTCATGTAGCTGCTTTTGGTTTTTTAACTTCAGGCATTTCTTTGCTACCAACAGGAGTTATGTCTTTAAATTCCAGATAAACCTACATTTGTAGGGTCATATTTTTTCTGTAAATCTGTAAAAATAGCTGACAGTTCAGATAAATGGTATTGGAGGAGCATAGCAGCAAGCACTTGAATGAAAAAGAGATGCAGTAAGAGTTTCTTGCATTTAATTTTTTAAAATTGGATTTCCAGGTCAATAATGTGATTACTGTCATCATGAACATTTGACCCTCATTTTTATTGATCTGTCTTTTCTAAATATTGATGGCTGGGTTGGGAAAGAGCACCAAGAGTTGGAGTCAGCTGGGACAGGGCAATTACAGAGTTCTTGTTCTGTACTTCCCTCATTGCACAGAATTATGGTTTTCCCCTCTCTGCTCCTGAGTGGCCACTTAGTTACTGGCACAAATGGGTGGGTTTGGGTGTGGTTCTGAAAGCAGGATCTAGTTTTCCTATGGGAAGGTTCTATAGCTCTGGGGAGTAAAAGCAGGATTTTATGCTCTCTGTAGTGCACACAAGGCTGCTCCCCTCCCTGAGGTGTGTGGGATGCAGGAGCAGAAAGGTGAGGGGAGGTTCCAGGGCAGGAAGGTTCCCTGTGAGGCAGTGAGGGGCCTTGCTGTGTGCTCAGCACTGGGGACCCCTCAGCCAGGAGCCCTTCCTGCTCCCTGTCCCTCCCCAGGACACAGCCCCTGGCATTGCCCTGCTCCTTGCTGCATGGGAGCAGAGCCTGCCAGGCTCCACCATCTCTAGAGGAGATCTCTGCTGGGCTCCTTGGGCTAAAGTTGCTTTTAAATGTTTTGAAAAGCAGAAGAACATTCAACATTCAGGTCTTTCATATAGTAAAAAGGCAGGAAATATAAAAATTTTTCATCCATGTGTTTGCAGTCCTAAGGGCATCTTTCTATTGAAATGTTTTACGAAACTTAGAGAATTAATTTTGATGTAAATGGTAGGCCCAAGTCCAGATAGTGCCAATAACCTGCAGTTCTGTATCCCTGGAATGGGTGCTGTGTGAGTCAAACTGTCTGAGCCTGTGCAGTTCACATCAGCAGAGGGGCTGCAGGAAGCAAACAAAATTGGCATTAAAAAATGGAAACGTGTGAGGCTGCAATTACCCTGACATCAGAACTGGGAGACACTGCCATTGATATTGGAATGCTCAGATGGCAGTGGAGTGAGTCAGGGAAACAACTGCAAATAAATGAACACAGAATTTTAATGGCACCATATTGCTTGGCTCCAGAATGATAATATTGTAGGGGTGCTGAATGCACAGTGAGCCATGAAAAGTGCTCCACAGCGGGGCTGCAAGGCACAGGGCTGCAGGGCATGGCTGCAGGGCTATGGGGCTGCAGGGCATGGCTGCTGCTTCTCAGTGGGCTGGATGTTCTCAGCTTTTTCTTTTCAGAACATTAACGAGGAAAATTATTGTACGAATTGGCACTTAGTGAGTTTTCTGTTTCTAGTTCAGGTTCTTAACTCTGAGATGTTCTGGCCCAGGGAAACTGAGAGTATAATAACAGATATTACCAGAATAATCTCATCTACCAACTTAGATCTTTCCAAAAGTTCCTGAGTCAGAGAAAGTCATATCTATCCCCAAGAAGAGCCCCACCCAGCCCAGGTTTGGCAGTGACAGTGCCAGGAGGAGGACTCTGGGAGAAAGATGGACAATTCTGGTCTAACACAGTGCATTCCATATTGTTTAGTGGCTGCCAGCACAGTGATGTCAGAAAGGGCTGTCTTTGCCAACCTGCCCAGGCCTGCTGTAGGGAGAGGAAAAAGGTCAACAAAAAAGGGAAGATAGAGGCATTCCAGGGCTTGTATGCAAATGCATTCAAAAAGTAGCAGCATGTACTTGCATTTCATCAAGGTGCTGCTAAACTTCCCACCCCAAAGGAGCTGTGTTTCACATTTTTAAATTTAATGGAATTCATCTCGGGTTTCTAAGAAGCTGAGGGAAGTCTCCACCAGCTGGCATTAAATTTTAATGTGAGTTGTAACAAAGTAAAAGCTTAGAAACTCCAGAAATAAGAGATTAAGTAGAACAAAACCAGCTACTTATAGATTGGTTATGCTGCATTTATTCTTAACTGAAGAGTAAAAAGCCTCACAAAGAGCTGTATATACAAAGACCTTAGGATAGCAGTGTAATCAATAACAGGAAATCTCTGAAATGATTCTGTACTTGCTTAATAAAGTTACCTGCATGATATAACAGCGTTCAATTTCATAAAGGTACCTTCAGCATCAGATGGCATTTCACTAGTGAAAAAGTACAAAACAAAATAACTGAAGCTGATGTTAAATAAATTAAGAATAAGCTGTTTGTCAGACTTCACGAAGTGCAAGTCAGTGGTGAAACACTCCTGGGCTCCAAAGGGGGAGAGCTGATGATGCCTGGTGCTGCTCAACATCCCACCATCCATCTCCAAGTCCTTTGTGTCATCTCAGATAACATCAGAGGGCTGCAGGCCAGAGCTGCAGAGCAAAGGGAGGTGTCTGGGGAGGCAGGCTGGCTCTCGAGGAGATCTGGAACACCCCCTTGGAATGGCACCCCCAAGTCCCATCTGGGGAAAGGGGAGCCTTTGATCACTGCCCCTGTGGCTCTGCTGATGTCCATGTGGCAGTGCTGGGTTCCTGCCTTCCAGCAGGCCACTTGAAAAGTGTCTCATGAAATCCCAGAGCCAGGGCAGAAAGAAAGACTCAGCAGTCTGGTCTCTGTAACTGCAGAATGAGTGCATGAGGGTTGGCTGCCTTGGAGTGGAAAGCAGAAATAATGCAAGCAGTAGGTAACTCTTCAGCTGATATTACTTAAGGATCAATATTTAGGACTTGGAGCACACCTGCTCCAGGTGGAGAAACACAGTTTAAGGCTGGTGGTTAATGCCTGACATTGAGATGGGGAAGAAAAACTTCCTGATAAAGCAGAAGTGTTCCTCCTTTGCTGTCTTGACAAGCCTTGGGTCCCTTTCTGAGGCATTAATTATTTTAATAGGAGGTATTTGATGTAATTAAATTTTCTTGTAATATTTAATATGCTGTGATCTCTAGGAGACCAGACAGCAAATAATCCAAAAATGCTGCCAGATCTCCAAGTGTCTGAAGCTGGGGGAGTTCTGGTGGTTGTTGCACTCTCTATCACCTGCTGATGAATTCCAGGTGTATGTAGGTATGGACACTGCTTGATCTATTAGAAAAAGTGAGAAAACACTGGCATATCTTGCTCTCTTGTGATACTTGCCTCCTCTTTTTGTTTTTGCTCCCCAAACCTGAGCTGACGAGCCAGGATGTGCCCATTCTTTCTTTTTCTCTGTTCTCTTTTTCCAGGATGTGGAAGTGTCATGTGAGGGGAATACTCTTCTGTCAGAAGGCTGAGCACAACACCTACTGCTTGCTTGGGTCAGGGCATGATTTCTGTCCAAAAGAAAACAATTTGTGTTTATTTCGAAGTTTTTGTGTGCCAGGTTCTCAGCCATTTGTAGTTAGGTTTGTTGGAAATGCAGAGGAGCAGAGTGTCTGAGAGAGCCTGACAAATGTGCCTGTTTCAGACATTTCCTCGGCCATGCTCATCCTTCCCTGCCTCAGAGCTTCCCTAATTCCCAGCAAAGCCCAGGGAATTCCCCAATGTAGTGCCCAGTGATTCTCTCCATGCTGCTGCACTTTGATCTGTGCAGCACAGCTCAGTGCTGCTGATTGCCAGCCAAACAGCTGAGCCATCCTTTCACAGAAACAGCAGCAACACAGGGGCCCAAGTCTGAAATTTTCTCCTAACTGCAGGCTTCTGCTGAAATCTCAAGCCAAAACTTTGGTCATGACGCAAATATTGTACAAACTTGGAAGTGCTTTGGCTTTCTAAAAAAAATCCTGATTGTTCAGCTTAGTGAAAAGAGCAAATAATGTATGTGGAAGGGAAAAGTTTTACTTTAGGAAACTGAACAGAATTTTCTAAAGAATTTATTTGAATGACACTGAGTGGATCAACATCATTATAATTTCAACCATTCTATTTTGAAACTCTTTGCTCATTTGCAATTCTGTACTTGCTTTGCAATTATAATGGTTTGCAATCCTGAGCTTTAGTGACAAGCCTGAAACTGTGCATATAACATAACCATAAAATTATGACCCAGTGATGTTTTAATACTCTAATATCAAATGGATGGATTTTTAAAAAGTTTTTTCCATGCCAACAGATTATTGAGAGCAAACTAAGAAAAACCAAATGAAGTTGAAATTTATTGTAAGGAGAGCAGAGTGTTTATACTGAAGTAATGAAGAAATACACAAAACCATTGGCTTAAGATGCTAATGGCATCTGCAGCCAAGACGCAGTGAAAATTTAACTCTCCTCAGCCACCACAAGTGCAGTTTATGATCCTGCTGCTCCCCAGTCTGTGGCAGGACCTCTGAGTTTCCAAGGTGGGGATGGGCTCAGAGTATCAGGGCCCGATCTCAGAACCTGCTGCACTCTTGAGCCTCTGTGAAGTGCAAGCCAAGGGAGTCACACTGAGCTGAGCCATGTCCAGCTTCAAGTCTTCTCAGTAATGTTAATCACATTTTCACATGCAGCCACTTCCATTGCACTTCTCTTGCACAGAACAAGTACTGAGACAGATGGTAGGAAGTCACCTCTGCCTTCTCTGGTCCTCTTTTTCTTTGGGAGGCAAGGACCAGAGGCAAGGAGAAGGGAAGTGCCAACCACATGTTAGCTTGGCCAGTACATGGAGAAAGGATCTGTAACAGGATCTGTAACTTCACATATTGACCATAAATCCCACTCCTATGAGCTTTGCAGGAGCCCTTGAAGCCTTGTTCCTTTGCCCCTGTGTGCTGCAGCTCATTGATTGGCAAGTGAGGCAGGAGAGGCTTTAATCCAACTCCTGTGATGCCTGTGCCTTAAATTAGTGCCAAATGGCTGGGTTCAAGGAGCTGTGTATGTTTCTTAAGTGTGTCTAAATCTCCTCCTCAGGCTAAACCAAGGGCAGAGAAAACATCAATCTCAGTGAATATCATACACACCTTTTACAAATGGCCACGGGTAAGGAAGCCAGATATTCTCAGCACAGGCTCTTCCTCATTGTCTGACAGGGTGAGGATGTCTCATTCTGCAGGAGGTGAGTGTGTGCCAGGTTTACTTCTGCTTGGGAAATTACCAAATCTGGGAACATGATCTTTACTTGTGCCCTTATGGGAACACTCAGACAGCAATTTCACCCTTCCAGAGTCACATTCAATTGGATGTGAGTCTGAGCTCAGAGTTTGAGCCCACTGCTGCCAATGTCTCTGCAGCCCTTCTGAGTAAATTCTGCTTGGTCTGACCTTCTTTTCCTTTCTAATTTTTTTCACACTGAACATAAGAACACAGTTTTTATTTGCTGTAGATTGAAGCAGAGTCAAGTGCAAGAGCAGAAATTATTTGTCCAATGTAGAAAACAAAGCCCAAATGGGATTAAACTATTCCAGTTATTAGACTGTATTACTGTCTTGAGTGCTCTCTATACTCCTTAAAAAAAAATCAAACTCCCCTTGCTATGGGTCCTTGACTAGTGAAGTTTTCCAAGGATAGGAGAAAAGCCCAAATAAACTCTAGAGAATGATGTATAGAATAGTGTTGTTTTAAACAAGTGAAATTTGAAATTTGAAAACAGGAATTCTACAGTTGAAAAAAGCTTCTGCCATTCGAAATTGAAAATGGAGATTAAAGCTGTGTTGTGAAATAAGTGCTGGAAGGGAACCATATGTTTTAATCTCCCTGCTTTTGGTCTTAATAAATTCTAGTAGTGTTGAATAGTTTTCTTTACAAGTATTTCAGATAGCAAAGTGCAGAATTTGTATTCTGAAAATGTTTAAAGAGGTTTTTTTTCCATAAAACTTGTGGGTGTTTCCAGAAGTTTTTTTAGTATTTGATTAATCCAGAAACATTTTTTCTTTGTAAATAAATTCTTTCCACCGTATGTTCAATAGTTTTTGTATTGCAAGGCTTTGGTTCTTCCCCTCCAGCTTCACCCTGAAAGACAAGGGAGAGCTGGGATAGTTTGAACTGCTGAGTGACATTGTTCAATTTTGCAGTCAGGTTCAGAGATCTCCTGTCCCTCAGAGCCCTTTGTGTTGGTGGTGCTGCTGCAGAGTAAAAGCAGTGCAGGGAACAGGGCAGCTGAACATCCCCCAAGGAGAGGGGATCAAGGGCTCAGGGCAGGATTACCTGAGCAAAAGAGCAAATCCAGGTTGTCAAGGAACAGGCAGAATCCAAGGAAAGGGATGAAGTGAGGAATCCTGAGTGGATGTGTTTGAGTTTGTGCTCTGACATGGTGCTAACATCAGGGAAAAGATGAATTCAAAATCAGCTGGTGTAACTTTTGTGAGTTGTTTGGTGTCATTGGTAGAGGATGTTGGAAAAGAAAGATGAAAATGTATTTAAGTAATTTTATATAGCAAATGAGCTTTCCCCCTCCTCTCTCTCAAAGTTGAGCCATGAAAGTTTTGGTTTGGGTATTTCATAGAAAAAAATAATCACTTTAAACTGGAGTGAATGTGGAGAGAACCAAGGCTTCATCTATTGTGTTTTTCCTAAGTTTAAAATGTACTTGATTATCTATTTAGCTGTCTGTCAGTCTGGGTCTTCAGCAAATATTTTTCAGAGGATCACAAAAAGGCAAATTCCCTGCATCAGGAGCAGATGTCTCCAGAGCCTTATTTCTGTTGTGGGGGTTTTCTTTTCTTTGTTTGCTCCTTTGGGTCTTTACAGTCTGACCTTCACACAGATCAGCATCAAACCCCTCCAGGTGTTCTGGATTTACCAGAATAACCTGCGTTTTCCAGAACCTCCTCCTCCTCCTCCTTTGTGCACTGGCCTGTGTCTCTCTGTTCAGAGATCTCATTGCAGAGCACGAGCCACAGAGATCAGCTTGGCTCTCAGCTGATTGCATTATACTAATTTCTGACAATGTTGTTGTATTTTGATTCTGCCTCTCTAATCAAGGAAGGAGGTTTTTAGTGGGAAAAAAAAAAATTGCTGATCTATACATAGAATTTACCCAAAACTCTGAAATAGAGGGGATTGGAAAATTTTGATAAGCATTTTTTTTTTGGGAGATGCAAATGTTATCAAAACTGGAACATTTTATGAAGATATTTTCTCTCAGAAATATCCACTTTGAAATTAAAAAAAAACCCAATATAAATACATTACTTCTATTCAAGCTGTTTTAATTCATCAGTTTAGAGGACTGATAGAATTTTTTGGTTAGGAATAACTTCAGAGTCAAGTTTTTTCAACATCTCTTGAAATGAGAGTACAACTCCGCAGGGTTCAGATGAGCCTTTTCTTTCCGTGCATGCCATGTACTGGAATGTTGGTTTATAGTAAATTTGGGATTTATTCCAGCATCAGAAAGAATTAACCTATGATAAATTGTCCTGGCTTTTCAGGTTTTAATACATGGAAAGGAACTGACCTTAACCATGAGCTCCACTGTGTGACCAAGGATGGAGGCTGATTTAAAGGTGGTGATCTTGCAGATGTCCCAAGTGAAAACTGACAGGAATTACCTTTTGGCTGCTGGATGTAGTTTGCCATCATTCCCACCAGGCAGCCCCCTGATGTTCCCCCTCAAAGAAAAAGTCTGTTTTGCTGAAAGTGTGGAAATGCACTTTCACATCCAGAGGAACAGTTCTGGGCACAGCACCATGGGTAGCTCCTAACTCAGAATGTTTCCAAAGCTGACCAAACCCTGGTGGCTTTATTTCTTGGTGCAGTCACCAGTCTGCACTGAGACAGGGGTGCTTTAGCTGCAGTAAAAGCTGGAGTGTTCTCAGTTGTTATTTCCAGACTCCCTGTGAGACATTTCTTCTCAAACACTGTCGTTTTTTCCTGCAGCAGCCCTGTTTGCTGGTAACCCCAGGGGAGGTGAGGATTTGTTTGGTGCTCAGCCCTGCATCAGCACAATGGCAAAGATGTGACTCTGCTGGAGTCCATGTAGGATATCTTCAATAGAATTCCATGGAATTTAGGCTGTGTCAATAGTGAGAGACAGTGATGCAGAGCACTTGGGATCTGACAGGACAGGGGTTGCAGAGAGGGAGGATGAGCTGATGTGCCTAGAACAGGAACACAGCAGTGACAGCCAGGGCTTGTGACCCAGTTCTTTCAGATTTGGAGCCAGGGCCCCTCACTGCTGGACCCCGATGCCTTCCAAAGCTGCCAGAATGTGCCCAGGAGAGGGGACACTGAGTGCTTTGGACAGCTGCACTTGAGTGACGTTGCAGTTCTGCTCTCTCAGCCTTCACTGTCACTTCTGGCCACAAGTGAACAGGCTGTGATTGCTGACTGCAGCAGAGAGGATGCAGGAAATGCTGCTGCTGCTGGAAGTGACAAAACATTGTAGGGGATTCTGCTGCTGAGGACATCAAAGGGCCAACTTCTTGTTCTCAGTGCAGGTAGACAGAGAAAATGGAATAAAATGGATGATAATAATGGGTAGAACACAATGAGTCCATTTATTGGGTATTGCTAATATTCAATATGAAAAGGCCCTAGGGAATCATTCTTACACAGCTTTGCAGTTCAACCTTGTGCCTTGTTAATTACAGTTAGTCCAAACAGACGAAGCCTTTTACAATTCAGGACTTTATCATCATCCATCTGACACCACTGTTGATAAAATTTGATGTTATATTGGGAGCATAGTTCTGCTGCAGCTGCTGGACATTTGGGGGATGTTGTTGGGAGAAGCCGTAGAGAATGCTCTGCACAGCCACACCTGAACAGCTCCAGCTTTCAGCAGCCTTTCATTTCAGCCTGGTTCACATCCAAATTTGGCTTGTGGCCTCTTTGTAGTCACTGCTTTGGCACGTCTGAAACACTGAAAATCTCTTTGTATTTGTGACCTCTGGAGTTTTGTATAAAATTTCCCATCATGTTGTGGGGAATCTTGTGGTGATGGTATCTGAGTACCTTTGTGAATGCTGTTTTTGTTGTTCTTCCTCTGCAGGACAGTTATTTGTATTACAGTGATAAAAGACTGAACTTGCTTCCCTGACAGGAGAGGGCATCTTGATTGATGGATGCTGCACCATAAGTCAATCAGTCAGTTCATTCTGGAATTATTTTTTTTTCCCTTGCAAGAGAGAACAAATTTCTACAAAGAAAAGCACGATATGAAAAAAGTGATGCGAAAAATCAGTTGAAAATGGAATTAATTTTTAATTGAACCAAAATATGCAAATTTTAGCAAAGTATCCATTTTTTTCAGAGTTGTTTTGGGATTTTTTTTTTTGTCTCTGAATGCTTTTGAGCTAGAAGAAATTAAAATTGGCAGCTGTAATTATCTGGAAAACCAGAAGCATCTTTGAATTAAGAATTGTACTTTCTTCCTGGGTTTTTAATGGCTTTCTGAACTAGCTTTTGATGGCAATGTTCTTTTTTCTGCTATTGTAACTCCAAAATAATGTGCGAAAATATTTGAGTGACAACAAAAAGCATTATTTTTAATAATAGAAAGGAAGAAAAATAGCCCATGTGTCTTATTAATCTTTTTCATGATAGTTGTAGACAGCATAAAGATTTGGTCTAGATGACAGCTGGAAACAGAATTGCCACCCAGGTGGGTGAAAGCCAAATTTGCTAAGGCTGGTGTTTAGGAACACCGAAAGCAACAAATTCCATGTAGTTAAGATTTACTACAGCACAAACAAGAGTAAACGTGAAGAAAATTCCAAGTGAAATCAGGGTGTGTGGGATCTTCAGTACCATTGTTCCTACAGCTGTTTGTGACTAATAGCAGCATATTCATGTATTGCTGTGTGTACTGGTGGTGGTAAATGTTACAGGAATTCTTGGGTGCCTGAAATGGAATTAGTGGCTCTGCAGTACCACAGAATGTCTCTGCTCTTCTGTAAGCCACTGCCTGTTCACCCTTTTTTCAGAGAACTTGATAAATTGGATTAATTTCTCAGAGGCTTTAATAGAGCTGTCATCTTTGAGGTTTATGCCCTAAGTAAAAAGGTTCAGTGCTTCTCAAAACAATATTTAAAAAGTAATGTGATTTAGTCGGATTTCATTTTCCTGGGTTTGGGAGGGAAAAATGGAGATGTCTTCCTATCTGCTGCCTTCTATCTGCTAAACCCTTCTGTAAACTTGAAATTATTAAAGTGTATTTGCTGATACTGAATTAGGTTCTAGGAATTGTAAATGGTCAACAGATTTCAGGACTGGGCTTCTATTCCTTAACAGCCTTTAGTTGATTTCAATTCTTTCCTAAAGTATTTAGAAATTATTGTACAGAAATCTACCTTACAAAACAGTTGCATAAGTCTTGTATATTCTTGTTGAGCAAAAACTCCTCTAATTCCCAGTAATTTAACCAATTACTTTTTAAACTTGAAATGCTTCAGTTTTCCTCTCCCTTGTTAACTTTACTTGAACTATTATTCACGAGCCAGCTTTAGTGTAACCATAAATAAAATTTTAGATGGTCCAATTATGATTTCCACAGTCAGAGCCACCCAAGCTTTTAGGGGGTGCTTTAGGGTGGATAAGCAGGGGTCACCGTTCTGTTTTTATTTACTCCAAGTGAGGTACAAAGGTGTGAGATGAGGATCCTCGCTGACCTTGGCCTCGCTCCGTGGGGCTCAGCCGAGTCCTTGCTGCCACCTTCTGGTGCCGGCTCCGTGCTGGGCACAGGCTGGGGGCAGGGGGATGCCAGGGAAGTGTGGCTGACGCTGCCTGCAGCATTTCCAGGCAGGGCAGCTCCGAGGTGAAGGTCCTGACTCAGTAAATGACGGCCAAAATGAAATTAACCCAGCAGGCTCTGTTACCTCATGGAGAGCAAAGGGAACTCTTGGAGCTGCAGCCAAAACCACATGGACAGTAATAACATTATAGCAGATACCATTATTGATTGGGATTTTCTAGTGCCTTTTTATAGCTTTTCTGTGTCTTGCATGGAAGTACATAATGCAGAACCCCCTTTTTGATTTCAGCAGTTTTTCTGTTTGCTCTTAAACACCAATGGAACAATCCTGCCTGTTCCAATAGCCAGTTTGTTCCTCAGTAGGTTTGAGGGGTATTTTTGTGGGCTTATTTGGGGTTTTTGTTGCTGTTGGGTTGGTTTTTTTCAGTCTTTGCAGACACAAATAAAATGTTCTGAGATGAAATCTGCATCCACTGAAGTAATCAGCAAGTTGCCATTGCCTTGGGTAGGGTGGTGTTTGTTGCTTTCCCTGCAGTTTTTGTAGAGGCAGGAATGATCTTCTCCTGCTGTGTGTTTTGTGATGGAACAATGAAAGGGAAGTTTGAGGCAGCAGATGCCCTGGGGGATGATCCCTGCCCTTGGCAGGAGTGGGGATGGAAGGCTTGGCTGTCCCAGCTGGGCTGGGCACTCCGGGCTCTGCTGGGCAAACGCCAGCACGGAGCACCAGCCCCAGCTCCTTCCCAGAGAGCAGAGGGCCCCTCACCCTGCCTTGTTTGCCCTCTCCATCATTGTGTGAGTCACCAGGTTGCTGTTTCTGGACCTGCTTTAGTTGTGCAGGGTATCTTGAACTCCCTCCATAGGTACCGCACACTTTTTGAGGTAAGGGAGACAGCAGGAGGGCTCAGAGGCTGATGGAACATGAGGAACTGTCACAGAAACCTGCATTAATTGATACCCACAGAAAACACTACCTAGGATTAGGCCAGACTTTGAGTCAGGATCTGACTCCCTGCTGGTATTAGGGTGAGTCTTTTCAGGCATTAAAGTTTTCATAATTCACACCTGTGCCAAGTCAGAGGCTCAGGGAGCAGGGATCTCTGAAGACATCAGTTCTTACCAGTAGGACTTCAAATATGAACTTCAGCAAGTGCCTGTGCTGAGCAAGATCTTTGGGAAAAGGAAAATGGAGTATAAATGTAAGGTGTGTCATCCCACTTTAGTCCTTTACAGCCAAGGATTTGCTAATTGGTCAGGGCTTGGCTCAAGTGTGGAAGCATAAATGGATGTTTTTTGGTCAGGTGGTTCAGTGACTGATTCTCAGTTTGTCATTAGGAGTGGAAATCAAATCTTCCAATATTATGATGTTGGAAACGTCCAGTGCTGGGTCAAAGATGAGCCTTACAGGGCACATGAAATGAGTTGGTGACACCTGTTCCTTGTCTGTCACCCTCTCAGATGGGCAAGGGGAGGGTTGTGAAGAGGTGCAGACTCTGCCCTTGGGTATCAGAGCGCCCTGGCAGAAGGACAGGGTGGATTGATATATTAGAACAGGATGCAGAGGCATTCTCTGGCATAGAAGCAAATGGTTTCTCTGCTTTTCCTCAGGACATCTCAGTAACAAGAAGGATGGTTAGGAGGTAATTCCAAAGTTCTTTGGCTCCTGCTTCCCAAAATTCAGCTTCTGGTGCTTTGCAGAGGAGCCTGGTTTCCTCACACGTAGCCAGAATTTGCTGTGGCCTTGTCTTGTGGAGCACTTGCAGTGTGGTTGGGATTGCTTGGGAGTGACCTTGTCTGACTGAACAAGTAAATGTTCTGATGTCATGTCTCTGTTTTTCTTTGTCCTTTGTCACCCATTATGTGACAAATAGGGAAAATAAGATTTATCCTGTTCCTACATCATGATTCCTGAATTAATCTTTATATTTCATCTGTGTTTATATGACTCTTAATGGAACAGGGTCTCTTCTTGCATTGTCTGGATGATTAATGGTTGTTGTTGAAAAAAAGCAGATGTGACTTAATGTTAGAAGTGCAAATGATTTCCAGACTGCAATGATAGTGAATTAGTTTAACCATTGATATCTTCCAAATTGAATTATGCTGTGTATGAGGTCACTGGTAGTGGCTGCAAGTCATACCTGGCCATATGTGTCTGTCTGTTGTTTTAACCTGCTCGTTGTTGTATCCAAAGACATAAGTGATGTCACAAAATTGGGGTTGTTACGCTTCATTAACTCCTGTTAATTACTGGGATCATGGAACTCCTGACTGCTCCATCCCTGGGAGTTCAGTGCTCAGGAAACCCTCAAAGGCTGGGAGCAATGGAGCGGTTCAGACTCAGGGCTTGGTCAGGAATCCTGGGCTTTCTGTCCTCAAATTGGTCATTCCTTTGAACACACCTTAAAAATTTATGATGTAATGCAAGCAAATACAAACAAAATCACAGCAAGTCAATTCCCTTGATTCACTTGATCTCCATTTTTATTACTGCTGCTCATTAGGAAGCACTTCAGGCAGGAAATCCCATGTAGTTGAACTTAATGGCTTATTTGAACCAGGTGGGCATATTCTACTGAAAATACTCTGCTCACTAAATGAAATGTGTTCATTAAAAGAAATATGCAATTTGTTACAATTGGTAGCTTTTCATACTCTGAAATTTAAGCAATTTTGTAATGGTGGTGATAATGGTATTAGCTTATAAAATTTCTGGTTTGTAGAAGAGCTTAAGGTAATTTTAGAAAGTAAAGACTCCATCTTAACTATCACATTGAAAAATGCAGCAGGCGTGCATTTAAACTTTGTGGATTTTAATATTTTAGTATTTAGTATGGCAATATATTGCTGAAAACAGAGCTGCATCAGAGAGCTCTACACCCCATAGGAGCAATTTATGAATTTGTGTCTCTAGGCCTGGTTTTTGTCCTTCCTTAAGATGGAAAGTAGTAAGTAGCTTTGCCCCCCCACATAACTGGTTTTGTATTTTTAGAGAGAAACTGTTATACTGTTTTCATTAACATTTGTGCTAATGAAAGCAATGGGGAAAAGCAACAGCTGCTTCCCTTAGAGCAGCTCCAAGTCCTGTGAAGTGTACAAAGGGCTGTGAGTAAACACACACCAATAAGGGCCTTGCCAGGGTGCTGCATTACTGTGTTTCAACAAGGACAGCAGCTAGAAATTTGCTGAAGTACTTCAATAAGCATAATCAGAGGGGTGGCATTTGCACAAGCAATTCCACCTTCCAAAGCATCCCCACTGATTTCATCAATCTGCTTGGGGCAAACAAGGTTTGTCTGATCAACTCCTAAGGGAAGCTTTTACCTGCGGATAGTAAAAAAATAAAAGAAAATATATAGTGCAATTTAAACACAGGACTGACTGTTTTAGAGACATTCTCTTTTTAATTTCCACTGTGTGTTTTTTCCTTTTTGCTCTATTGCTTTGAAAGGCAAGGACTTATGACTTTTATCTTTCCTAAGATATTTCAGGTCAGCAAGCCTGCATAAAATAGATCTGCTTATGAGTACACTGAGTCTTCAGGTCCATATCAGTACAGTTGCTAAAGGAATAATAAATTACCCAAATATCTGATAGTAATTAGTGGTGCTCACAGAGAACCCTGTGAATAGCAGTCTGTGGGCTGGGATGGTTTATTTTACAGGTAGTGTGGAGTATTTTCCTTAGGATGTTTTCAAATTTTGTTTGGCTGTTGCAGCATAACTGAAACATCAGTGAAATGAAGTGAAGGATTGCCTGCAGTGTCTGGAAGGCAGTTGTCCAATATCCATGGGGTTTTGAGAATTAGATATAACTGAGCTTTGAGATGCAGGTTCCTAGCCTGAGAATTTAATGAGTAATCAAGAGGAATTATTATTTCATGCCTAATGCTCCTGCTAGGAAGGTATTTTACAGTTCAATTTTTATTTTGAGTGGCTGTGCATGTCAAGAGAAAACAATTCCTTCATTGTTACCTGGAGGAATCACTCACTCAGGTTTTAAAGGAAAAGTCATCCAGAAGTAAATATAAGTAGAAACTCACACCTAGCTTTCTTGTTGTCAGTCTGGGGCTCTGAAAATGTGATTTCTGACCTCCAAGTGTTTGTGTGCAGACTTCAAAGGCCTTTTGTCACAGTCATCGTGGAAAGGAGCTGGAAAGGACCAGGCCTAGGTCAGAGCTTGGCAGTGCCAGGAGGTGTGAGGGAGCAAAGGACTGCCCAGAAGAGGATGGCAAAGAGCATCCAAGGCCTGAGGGAAATGAGGGTGTTGATGACTTGGTAGGAGCTGGGAATGTCAGCAGATTTCAGGAGCCTGTGCCTTTGGTCTGTGGAAGTGATGAGAGCCTGAGAGTGTGGTTATTCTTTAAGTAAATGACCTGTTCCTGGAGAGGGAAATAGAGCTGATGCCCGGCCGGGAAGGCAAAATCTGATTGTAACAGAAGCTCACGCTGCAGTGGGAGACAGGAGATGTGTTTGCTGCTCAGCTGCAGGTCTCCCACAGCCCTGGGTACAGCCCCCAATGGCACTGGGGATGCACTGATCCAGGCAGGAAACAAAGGTTTCACTGCCCCACTTGACAGAGCATTTTGGAGATGGAACCATCTGATCTGTCAGGGCTGGTGTGGTGACAAGGGTGACATCAGTTCTGGAGATGAAGATGTGTGGGGTGAGAATGCAACTCTGCTGAATCCAAAATGCTAGAACCAGAGCAGATTGATCAGTGGTTTCCTGCGCTGGCTGTGGCATGCCAACATCTGCAGGCTGTTTGAAGGTGAAATAGTGAATGAAAGGCTATGAGGAAATGAGCTGGTTTGTGTTCTAAGATCTCATCAGTCTGGGAGAGTGCCTCATGAAAAGTGCAGAGCGCCTGTGGTGCACGGGTGCCCTGCAGAGCCAGTGCCTGAGGGACAGAGCTCTTCTGGGTTTGCTGAACCACCACTCACAAAGGCAGAGCCAGAAGTGCTTCCAGCTCTGCTGCTGGGATGCAAAGCCCATCATCTCCCAGTCCTCCAGGACAGATTCTCTGAGCACAAGATGAGTTTGCTGTTGCAGCACAACATATGGCTGGAGCTGGCACCATTTCCTCCAAGACATCCCATATGCTTGCAGTCTGGAAGTTGTTTGCAAAGAGCTTCACTGACTCATCCCAAGTATGTAATCAACTAGGAATAATAATGAAAGAGTGATCTAAATTTATTACAGGTTAGGTTTTTATTTCTGTGGGCTGAATTTCATCAGATCAAAGTATCACTTTTCTAACAGAGGAGGAAGCAGGTGTGCTGAGTACCTGGGTGTCACAGCCAGGCGAGTTGCAAAATTGATTATCTGTCACGTTTTACTTCAGAAATGGTGATATTTGTTGGTGAAAAGTATTAAGCAGATGCAGACATTGTTTGCACGTTGGAAGGCATTTGCAGACATGATTGAGTTTTATGAAGCTCCCTGATGGATGTGTGTTGGTGTTTTCCACCCCTGAGGAAGGGGGATACAGGAGGAATGGGTTCTTATTTCAGCAGTCAGTGCCAGAATCTGTTAGTGGTAACCTTGGCTTTCTCCCATGATATGGGAGGAGGGAAACAGTTCTCTCTACACTCAGGAAATAAATTAAAAAAAAAAAAAAAAAATGATTGGGCCTTTAGAACCTTTTAGGAGTCCAGGGGTGAGACTTTAACACCAGTGCTCTTGTCCTTTCACAGGCACACCAAATTATTTTGATCTCTTGAGACTCCAGTGGCATTCTAGTCAGGATCTATGGTTGAATTTTGTAAGGGAATGCTCTCAGGAATTCTGTGTTGCGGGGGTGAATAGATCTAATATTCAGATCAGCTGCAGGCAATCTGTGGGGTTTTACTCTGTGTCTGTGAGCACACCATGCATTGCAGTGACAAATGATGGAGATAATGATGAAAAAGAGGATTTGGAAATTCTGGCTCAGGCTGCAGTATTTCAATATAGCTTAAAACCCACATCTTTTATAAAGCAAGCTTGCTCCTAAAACTTCCCTTCCTTCCCAATAATTGGCAGTCATGGGGATGAGAAAGCCTTTTCCAGCACAGGGCCTGGCAGGCAGGATTTGGGGTGCTGCTGGAGCAGCCTCTGGCCCCAGGAGGAGGGTGGGGGTGCCTGGGAGCTCCTCTGGAAGATTCTGACACTCACTGCCATCCCACAGCGTCTGAGTTTGGCTCCCACTCACCGGGGCTCAGGCACTGCTTCACTGGGGGACAGTCATTAATTCAGTGACATGAGCACCTGGGGAGCCCATTAGAGGCTGCTGCTTCTCTGCTGTCAGGATGAGGGAGGGTTTTGCTGGGCATGTGGCATTTTTCAGTGGCATTTATGAGAACAGCTGAATCCCAGCAAAGACTGTGCAGTAAAGGTGCAGATACTTAGTGCTGAAGGGTGCAAGGGTTAGCAGCAAAGGCTTTCATCAAAACCAAGCCCACCTGAGGAGTCCAGGATTTCCTTTCTCTTACATGAGTTCAGTGAGCCATGGACTGTGAACCCCTTCAAAAGGGCCCGTATTCCATGCCCAGCAGTGTAAAGATTCTAACAAAATGTTCATGACAGAAAATGATGAGCACACAAGAGGGAAATCTTTGAATTCCTGTACTCAGGGGCAGGAATGTGCATTGCTGGTCTGGCACTGGAGAAAGTGCTCATGTTTTCTAGAGCTGAAGCTGATATCTATCATTATATTAGGTGCTGGCACCTAGCTCAACATGCATGGCTTTAAATGCAGAAAAACACATGGTCATTGCCATGTTCATTGCCATAGTTTTGTTCTTTTTAGGGGCTTCCACCTGCAGTTTTTCGTGCAGTGCAACCTGACCATCTGTCTGCTTCTCTTGTGTGTAAGGTGCAGTAATGTGGGGGTGGGTTCTGGCTCTAAAGTGAAGAGAGGAATAAACATCTCCTGCTAAGGAAGTGCAAAGTGCTCCTGAAGGTACTTGGAGTTGGAAAAGCAAATTATGTGATTCAGAGCAAGTTATTAGAAATGGGCAAATGTGTGACTGTGGATAATGTGGATGTGTTTGAGTAAAAATCTTCTCTTTGGAATAAACACCTCCTGTGTGGAAGGCAGCAAGGAGTCCCAGCTGTGCTCGTGGTGTTCTTGCACCGTGGTTCTCTTGGAGGCCGGGAGTGGTGTGTCTGCATGACAACATTAGAATTGTGCTCACAGAACGTGGCATCTGACCTTACAGAAAAGAAAATCAATGCAGGACAAGTCCTGATTAGAGTTTTTTGCTGGCATTGCACTTTTTAAATTCACATGGATGTACAAGGTGAGGCACAGTGAGCAAGCTACAGGCTTATGGTTTTCTCTGAGAGGATGAATAAATAAAGAATTTGCAATTCATTTTACCTTGCAGAGTCACATTTTACCTCCCCTCATGTAAATAGATTGTATTCATTTTGTTAGTGCTTGGAAGAGCATTTTGGCAAGTTAAAGGCCTAGAAGAAAGGTTTAGATCCACATGGTGAGAAGTTTGTGGATAAGGCAGTGAGGTTTTGTTCTATTCCAAGGAAGAGCAGAATTCCATTTCCTCTTTACATACAGAGGTGCTGCTCTGCCTTTTGGAAGCAGAATGTGAATGACTTGTTACTGAACCACTTTTAGTTTGCTTGTTTTCCTGTCCAAAACAACAAGTAAATAATTTATTTGCAAATGTTCATTCAGTTTGTTTTAAAGAACACATTTGTCTCCACAAAGGATATAAGTGATGCACCTATTAAAAATTCAGAACTTCTCAGAAAAGTTGTTGCTGGTATCTCAGGCCTGTTTAATGCACTTAAACATTTAGAGGTTTTTGCTAACCAAGCCTGTAGATAACTAGTTATGCTCCTGGGGGCTGCTCAGGACCATTTTGATTTGAAGTAGTTTCTTTCACTTGACTGAGATCCAAAACTCCCTGGTTCATGTTTAGCGGCTCCATGAGCTGCTCTTGTGGCACCTCCCAGCCCTGCAGGGGTCACCTGGAGCACATGGAGTTGTGCTCAGGGAACCAGCAGCAAAGGGGCAGTGCAGAAATGGCACCAAAGCTCTAAGTGCATTATTGCAGAGTGAGGAAATGCTGGGGCTGGCCAGCTGAGCCACTCAGTGCCTACAGCCAGGATTGTTTCTGCCCCAGGATGTTCAATTCCCTGTTTGACAGATGTGCAGCCTGCTTGAGTATAATAGTTACAATAATAGTTATAATCAGGATGGAAGTTACAGCCTGGGGCATTTAACTCCTCTAACAGCCTCACATGCCTGTGAAGATGGGCAAGACTGACAAAAGAGAAAAGGGAAATGCAGCTATTTGGTGGAAGCAATGAAGTTCCACAAAATGTTCCTTTCAGCTTTTCAGGATGCTGCTGGTGAATGATGGCTTCACTCCTTCATCTAGAAATGAGAAGGAGAATGTGTAAACCCACCCATTCCCTGCCTGCAATTGATATTCTGTGACCATGTGGTGTAAATAAGACTTATCTTTGCAGGAGTACTAATCAGTGTCAATCAGTAATACCAATCAGAAATGGTTTTCCATAAATCTCCCCAGGAGCAATTGGACCACTCCAGCTTGGGACCTGCTGTAAAAAATTGCCTGGCCTATCTAATCTCTGTGCTAGACAGGGCTGAAAGTGCTGGCTCAAATTAGTTTGTGATGGAGGCAGATAGCTCCATTTTGACATGCCTGAACTTGAAAAGATCTCCTTTAGCAGAAAATTGGGGAAGAGCTTAGTATGTCTTAATCCCAAATTTGAGATTTCATTTACAAGTTTATATGGAGGATTTCTATATTGATGTTTAATTTTATCTAAACCTGCAGAAGCTCTGTCATTGCTGAGCTGAGCTTTACTCTTCTTTCCCCCTATTATTCTGCTAAGGAGCAACTCAAACTTGACCAAAAATAGAAAGTCCAGGCTGGGCAATTCCCCTTTCTCTGCTGTGCTGGTTTTTGTGTTGGCCGAGGACCCTGCATGGACAGGGCTCCATCAAGTCCTGTCCTGTGTGTCCATCTGTGCCTCTGGTGTTCTCCCAGCTGGGTGTGCTGTCTTTAGACCATTGTCAAGTGGCAAACCTTTCACATTTTCCTCTGTGAAACTCTTTCATGCAGTTTCTCCTGACATTGTGCTTACATTGCTCTTTAGCCCGCTGCAAGGCCATTGCTGTGGCAGACTGCCCTTGTTTCCCTTGGCACTTGGTCTTGTTCTTCTCTTTATGTGGTTCCAACCCACCTGAGCAGCATCATTATTCTCACACTCTCTGGCCTTTACCAATCCTCTGTGGGAGTCATCAGCTCCAAAGGAGTGTTTGGGTTTTGTCTTGTTTGAATCCTTCTAAACCAGATGAGGTCTTTCTAGAGCTGAGACATTGACAAGAGTATGGGGGGGGGGCGAAATCTACCTATCAGTGGCTCTGATATGAAATTATGACCTTGTGCATAACCCTCAACATTTAAAACTCACGTAGCATTTTGGCTATCAATTTTGGGGTTTGACTATTAATTTTCGTTCTCCAAACTGCTTTTAAAGGACTTCCCTTTGAGCACAGGCGTGGTTGGGTTTCCATGTAACATTTGGCTGCATGGCTTCTCAGGGGTGCTCCTGATATTCAGTTATCTCCAGCTAGCGGTGGATGACAGTCACTGTGCTTATATCATCTGTTTGACAGTTCCTGTAGAAAATATCTTGCTGCTCCTTGGCCTCTATCTGTAAGGTTCAAACTCTTGGAGGCTGCCTAATACTGTACTGGTACCTGATCTGTCCTTTCTAGAACTGATCCTTTTCTTTTCTCTGAGCTGTTTCAAGGAGGTGTTTGTTCCTTGGAAACAAATCTTTTGGACTTTGATTTCACTAGGACATTTTGTTTGTTACTCATTTGTGTTGATTTTGTTTTATGACTTGTTCTCTATCACCCTCACAGTTCCATCAGGACCATCTCTGAATATTCATTTGTAGGTTTAGCATAGGATTTTTGAATCCCTTCTTCTGGAGGTGAATCTAGTGTATGGAGGAATCTATTTCATCTGTATTGTTTTACTTACAGCATTAAGGAAAGTTTAGAAGTCACTTTGTTGTCCTTTGGTTTGGGTATCCAAAAAGACTTTTCTCTGTTCCTTGCCTCCTTCTCCCTAAACTTGCTATCAAAATAAGCTTCAGCTACTGGCACCTATGCAATACAGCACTTGTGTTAATGTTTGTTTTTTCTAACTCAGGGCTGTTTACTAGGCTGAATGCCAGGGGTTTCCAGTCTCACAGGAGTGATGTTTCCCTCTAACCAAAGGTAGTGAACATTTTCTCTATGCTGCCATGATGGCAGCGAGAGAGATTCAAGTGACACCAAGGAAGAAATCCTGAACAGGAGCAATTAACAATGGATGGTGGGCCTGCTCTGGGAGCAGAGTTAAAGTACCAATAAGCAATGGCAGAAGGGAAGCCTGATCCAATACTCAGAGTGGATCAGTGCCTCAGGCCCAGGGTGCATTTTCACAGCAAGGCAATCACAGCTTTTCTGGCCCCACACTTCATAGTAAAATGAGGGAAAAACCCTCTTTGTTCCTGTGCAGAAATTGAGCACGGCTGGTGAGCTGGGTGAGCAGTTTCACCTCTTGTATTTAAGAACCCTGTGGAACACATGGCCTTTGTGGCAGAAAACTTCTGAATGCCCCAAAGTGATTTAATGTAGGTGGTTTATGGGAAGCTGCAGTTACTGAGAGAGGATTGTGGTGTGGTGTTGCTGCAGGCATTGTCTTATGAACCTGTGACAGAGGAAATGTGTGGGTGCAGTTAAAATCTTAGTTTGGGAAAGCTGACAAGGCAGGAGACCAGCTTTGGTGTTTGGGGCCCTCCATGTGGTTTAGCAGTGAGCAACTAAAGAGTACAGACGAGACGTAGATAATGTATTTTCAATAATTTATGCTGAACAGACCACCTGAAAGGTAAAGTTGTCTTGGGATCTGAGTGAGAAAATGGTTCTGAGTGCAGCAGGAGGGAGATGGGGTCTGACATTGGAATGGATACACAGGTGTGGGGCTATCAAGGGCCAGCAACTGTGAGAAAAGATTGTGTGCTTTGTGGAGGATAAGATGTGAAAATGGCTGATGGTCACCCATTATATAACCTAACAATGCCTTTTATAGC
The DNA here is from genome assembly GCF_027477595.1 of Haemorhous mexicanus. Taxonomy (NCBI): domain Eukaryota; kingdom Metazoa; phylum Chordata; class Aves; order Passeriformes; family Fringillidae; genus Haemorhous; species Haemorhous mexicanus. Next base: position 3,186,885 of record NC_082344.1, read on the forward strand.
TATGCAGTATTTTCTTTTTATAGTTTTCTCCCCCCGTGGTAGGTGGAAGGGAATTATCTAAATTTATTTCATGTCTCCTAGCAGCTTCCTTATCTGTCCTATGGACTGGCTTTTGAGTTCTGCTAAATCTCTGAAATCCTTTCCCTCTGATGAAATGTGTTTTGCTGGCTGTTTAGGGAAATGGCTTGAGCTGTCCTCCTGCCATAACTCCTGCACCAAACACCACCTGCCTCTCTGCTGCCTGAGTGCAGGGGCTGCCCTGAGCTGGCATCCAGGAGCTGATCCTGAGAGCAGAAGGGGCAAAGTCAGGAGCACCCAGTGCCTTCCCCACCCAGAGCAGGAGGGGAGAGCCCAGGGCAGTGTCTGAGGGGCAGGGAAAGCCTGACAACTGTGCACAAGCACGAGTTACCCCCGTACAGATGAAGGTGTCCTGCAGTGTTGAGATGGGTGCAGAAAGAAACAAGGAGTTCCCTGCTGCTGAGGAGTGAATAAGGAAAAATCAGTCACCATCCCTGGCAGCTTTATTGCAGGAGAGAGGAATAACCTTTTGGGACTAAATAGCATTTATGCAGGGTTTTTAGTTGAAATTCAATTAGTGTTTGTGTTGGTTCCCTGCTTGGTGAAAACAGGACTTTAGTGTGTGTGGGATGCAGCTCAGTCAGAAGAGACTCTCCCTGTCCCTGAGAATGCTGAGGGAACAGCCACAGCAGGAAAAAGCTGGGACATGTAAAAACTGGTGTGTGCTGTGGAGCATCCTGAACTCTGCAAATCATGGTGTGACTAAGAAGTACAGGAAAAGGCTGAGGTGTGAGCAGGGGAACAGGCAGGGATATTGTGACAGCTCCTACACCACAGAGCTCACAACAAATGCTTTTCTGGATAGCTCAGAAACATTATCCCCGTAGAAAAATGGAATATTCAGCTCTGTGGGAAATAGGCCTCAATAAAACTAAAGCATCAATGTGTCTTTTTACACATTTTACTGGGGATGTAATTCTCACTCTGATTCTGAAGCCACAAGATTACCAGACAAAACAGAGTGTTAAAGCATCTTGGCTGCCGTGCCAGTGTGAAGTGGCAGAAATACTGAGAGTTTTTAATAGCCAGTGTGAATATTCAAGTGTTTAAACTGCACGTGCTGGGGCTAAGTAATGGGAATTTACTTAGTGCTGTTCTTCTAAGGGTTCACCCATAAATAATTGATTTTTACTTAAGAATAAGAATCCTTTAAAAGAAAAAAAACATTCCATACCAATAGAGAATTGTTGGTTGAACCAGAATAAGCAGTTGTAAAAGAGTTTGCTAGGAAAAACATCACAAAATGGTCTTGCCACACATCTGTCCTCACTTCTCCTAAAAGCTGTGGATTGTAATGGGGAAGGGAATTTTACATCATAAATTAAAAAATAAATCAACAGTGTTTCTAAATCTGGAACTTCAGAGAAAGATACTGCAGTAGTGGTTTGCAAAAGTAGGCAGAAGTTGCAGTGGTGGAATTATTTATTTTTAACCTTCTGTCAACACTGCAGAGAAGGGAGGCAGAGAAGGGTGCTGCTGGTTCAGGTCCTTGCCAGGATGCCTTATTGTGGTTCAGGAGAAAGAAGCAGCTGAGATCCCTCTCCCATATCTCCAAGGGTTACTGAAATCACCAGGCTGGCTGCTCTCTGATGCCATCTCTTGTTTCTCTGTGTCTTTTTCCACAGCAAGGTCTCCCTGACACATGAAGAAAAGGTTTGCCTTTTTTATTTTTGGGGATTTCATTGGGGCTGGAGTGTTCCTTGTGAGGATGAGCTGCTCTCTGGGAAGCAGGACCTGGTTCATCTGTTGTTAGCCCAGTCAAATCAGGCCCACGCTGCCAGCTAACAGGGTACTCTCCAAATCTGACGCTGTGCATTTTACAATTTCCTTTTTATCTTGAGCATTCAGAGAGGCTCTGAAAAGTTCACCAGGGCAGGGAATTGCAGGCTTTGAGCCCTGCTCAACTCTTGTGAGCATTTGTACACAGCCAGCAGGGATTGTTCCCTTCCAGTCTCTCCCAGCACATCAATGTTAGAAGCTGAAGATGTTCAGGCAGCTCTTTTCTCCCAGGAACCAGTGAAGGATGTGAGCAGTAGCAGAGTTTTTGCTGTTGTCACTGCATTTACTGAGGCAAAATAGTAATTTCACTTCTGGAGGCATCCTCAGCCATGGAAAGTAAACCTTAACAAGCAGGCTTTTTGTCTTTGTTTTTTACCTTCTTATTTTATCAGGGAAAGGATGATGCTGTGCAATTTTAAGAAATTATACAGGGGAGAGTTTTAAGCTCCTTTTCCAAAGTAATAATGAAATAGGAGTAGTTTTCCCCCTTGGCTCATGTCTGCCATTGCCTCAATAGCCCCTTACAAACGGGGGGTAATTGCAGGGTGGGCTCTGCTTTGTTTCTAACCAGTGCTGCTCTACTCCCCACTCTGTTCTCTTCCATGTCATGCGACTCTGAATCATTTCTGGCAGTTTGAATGTATTTCTGTGGTGCATCAGAGACAGGCCCAGGTTTTTAAGGCATTTTTTGGGTGGAAAGCTGGCTGAGGAAGCCAGGAGAAGCTGTCCTGGTTTTGGGCTCTAACACGTGGGTCTCTGGCTGGCCTTTGAAAGATTGGAGTGCTTGTCCTGGAAGAATTTTGAATTTGGCTTTCACATCCAGACATTTATTATCTTTAATAAAATACAGCGTCTGAAGCTCAGGCTGTATCCCTTTAAATCTCTTGCTTTTTCTCCCCACCATGATTTGTCAAAAAATAAACCCAGTCCTTCTGCTAATAATAAACCTCACTAAGATTTGCAGTTGGACTTCACATCCAGCACACACTCATCTGTTCTTGGCATGTTGGGAAGAGCTCTCACCCACCTTCCCACACCTCCCCAAAATCTGGCTACAGCCCGCTTGATGCTCTATCCATGTAAAAATTACTTCTGTTTTGTCACAATGGATGTTTACAGCTTGTTAATGAGCTGTTACTGTTCTGCATCTAAGAATAAAGCAGAAACAAAAAAAGGGTTGATGTAACAACCAAGTCCTTAAATCTGAGCAAACTGAAGAGGAATTCCTGATGCCCTCAGTCAGTAGCAGCACAGCACGTTTCAAACAGACAAACTCTGCTTCTGGCTGACTTGGATGACTTGAAGTCACCCAGGAAATGAGTTTGTACTCTGAGCATTTTAGAGTGGGGCTGTTTCCAGCCTTCTCCCCCCTTGCCTCCTGGCATGAATCACATCATTTTGTAAGCACGTGGTGATTGGGTGAGAATCCAGATCTGGGGCTGGGTCAGGATGGGGTGAATCACACAGGAAAACTGGATCAGGACCTCAGCACTGAGTTCTGTGACTCAACAGAAAAACTCTGTGAACAGTAAAGAACGGCCAGACACTGCATCACTGATGGAAATTAAAATGTGAGAGGCTTGGACTGAGTCACTTAACAAGTAAATAAATGGTAATTGAAGTGTGTAATTTACTGTGGCTCAGATGTGTTGCCTCAAAAGAGAGAAGCCCTGCTCAGCTGCACGGGGTGTGTGATTCCAGCAGCGGTGGGAAATGCCTTTTCCAGAGGCGGGAGACTGGGAAAGGAGCAGGGCATGAATGTAATGTTGTAAGACAGAAGCCAGGTCTGACAGTACTTGGGATCCCTGATTAATGATTTCCCTGGTCTTTAGCTGTCTTATTGCCCTGTCAATGCTTCCCTAATCAGAAAATCAAAGTACTAAGTGATGAACGTTGATGATGCCTGGAGCACTGCTGGTGCTAACCTTGAAGGTGTAATGTATGAAAAGTTCTCTGGTAGTTGTAAAAACAGGGGCTGAAAAAGACAGTATGCCTGCAAACCCATAATTTCCCTGGGAAAGGAAATCGTGTTTGCTGGAGTTTTCTGTTCTTCAGGTGCACAATTGGTAACACTCCTAATTGCCAGCAACAGATTGCAGTAATCAGTGGAGTCATGTCACCCATACAGGTGGCAAGAGATTGGGAGGATCAGGAAAGAAATCCAAAATACAGTGCTGGAAGCTTCCTGCTAGGCTCAGTTGAAATATAATCATCTTTTCCTGAGTCTGCTGCTGAAGTGCTGAGAGTGGAATTGGCTCTCCAGAGAGCATTCCCATTCTAAAAGCTGATATCAATGTAGGTCCTGCTGTCAAATTGAGATCCTTTCCAAGTGCCTGGGGACTGATTGTCCACTGCACCAACCTGGAGTAAAAATGCAGCTTCACATGGAAATATATACATGGAAGTCATGTGGCAGAGGAGGGAGCTAATGGCATCCTGCTGGGGTTTGCCCTCACCTCAGGCCTGTGTCCAACATCATCTCTGCAATCAGCTCTCTGGAAGGACAGCTGGGAATTACAGCAGCTCTTGCAAGGAGAATTCCACATTAGTATGGTACCCACTTAAAATTTATTATTTTTAGAAATTTAACCTTTATTGAGCAAATGGAACCCAAAATAAACTAATTTTGAGTTGGAGTTTCTCCTCCTTGAAATTCCTCTTAAAAGGATATGCAGCTTTTAAATGAAGCCTTACAAGCCTAGTCCTGCTTCAGGATGGAATGTGTATGTGAAAAGGGAGATGGCTGCATGTCTTTTGGATGGAGGATGTACAGCTAGGGCTAGGGTGAATCATATGGTCTTTCAGGGCTTTATTTTCTTTTGGGGTTTATCAAAACTTGAAACCCTGTAAGTTTTTGCTTCTTGCAGGGCAGGTTTTTCTATGCCTCCCCTCAAGTCTCTTTGCTCAGCATTGCTTTCTCTCCAACCTCTGTGTCTACAGCTGAGAACCCTGATCCAGGCAGTTGCTTTAGATCCAGGTTTGTTGTGGAAAAACCTTTCTCAAGCCCACTTTTCCTCCCCAGTCTGTGTTTCCTACTGTGTCCCACAAGAAGGAGGTGGCTTTCTGAGGAGGTCTGTGTTTGCATTACAACTGGCAAATCCACCCTCACAGGGAACAAATCTCATCTGTGTTTGGTTGTACCAAGTGAAGCAGCACCAGTTTGTGCTCAGAAACAGCCTAATCTGACTGGAGCATATGTATTGAAACTGTGCTCAAAAGAGCATTGATAATTGTGAATTCCTTGATTTTGATTCTGGAGAAGGAACAGGCTGTCTCTTTTCTTCTGACACTCTGCTCTTCTGCAGCCTTTCAGGCTCTCTCCTTTCCCCCTGGGCAGAAAGATTAATAGGAACCTGTGTCTGGGGAGAGCTCAGGTTTTCCTGCTTGCACTCAGTTTCTTGGCAGCTGCCCTCTCTCCCTTTCCCTCTGTACATCTGATCAAAATAAATAATGCTTTTTGCTGGGAGGAGTTCAGGAAGAAACTTGTCCAGCCAGGGGTGGTGAGACTTGTCCTGGGAGGGGCTGTGGGGCAGCCTCAGAAATGGGATAGGAGAGCCAGGACATGTTTCAAGCATCTGGTCAGTTGATTTCTTTGGCTTGATTAAGACATTTACTCTGAGCTTCCAACTCACCTAATTTTTTCATTATATTTCCAAAGATCTGCTTGGAACCAACAGAACGCATTACTCTCTATACTAATTGTGTATGTTGATGTTAAAATAATCTACTTAATTTTTGTGTTTCAAACATCTTCCCGTGGGGTATGGATACTTGTGCTTGGCTAACAGACTGTCACACAGAGTTAGCAGTGCCTGTATGGCATTAAATTACCTGGGTGGGTCAGCTCTGTGAGCTCTTGATAAATAGGTACTGCAGTAACAGGAGGTTCAAAACTGGAGTCATGTGGTATTTTTTTAAGGCATTTTGTTTTCTTAAGCTTAGAAATTGATGTGCTGTGCTGTGAGCTGTTCAATTTCTTCTCAGGGAAGAAAACCACACCATTATTTTTCTCCCAAGTGCCATCAGTGTCCTGTGTGAGGGCATTCCTCCCTGCAGGACAGTGTCTGGCCCAGAGGGCAGGGAGGGTGTGGTTGGTGGGAAGGAACAAGTGATAACAGAAGAGCTGGTGTCTGGCGAGCCCACCCTCTGCCCTGAGGGTGAAAGGTGCAGCTGAGCAAGTGGAACATGTAGCATTAACACCACAAGAGGTGATGGCAGCACAGAGAAATAAATACCCTGAGAGTTTTATGGAAATGCAGCTTTCTCAAGCATGTTTCCATTGCCTGCCAGCCCCTGCAGATCTGTCACCATGCATGGGCTGGCATGCTGTGCCCTTCTGGGGCTCTGGTACAAAGAGTCAGTGCTGCTGAGACACATTTATGCCAGGAAATACAAGAAATTAATTTCCTGCATTGATCAGTGGAAGGCATCCAGGCTGATTTCAATAATGAAAAATAACCCCAAGCACTGCAGCACTAAAGCTTGCAGTTCACTTTCTGACAAGGCTGCCTGCAGCAATCCAAGCTTCTGGAACAATTTCATGTGGAATTATGTGAAAGGGTTTTAAAAGTTCAACTACAAATCATCATTTCACCAGATAAGAGTAGTGGTGCAGGGGAGAAGCATTTTACTACACCAGTTCTCTCTGAGAGTAATGCTCCATTTCATCTCTGCAGTAGCAACCTGCATGATAGGAGATATATCCCAGGAATCCAAGACCAGTTTTTCCTCCCTCTTTGGAAAGGCTCTTCATCAGGTTCTGCACCAAACCAGGGTGTGAGCCCTGACCTGGTCCTGGCAGCTCAAGCAGCCCTGAAGTATTTTTCTGTTTCTTTACCTGACAGCAAATCAAAAGGAAATGAGGTCAAATGAAACGAGGTCTCTTGGAAATGCTGAGGAGATTTGATGAGGAAATGTTTTTAATTTTAGTTGTAAAGGGTTTAGGCATTGGAGAAATGTTTAATGGCAGAGATTCTGTTTAGAAGCTTGTTGTGACACAAATTCTCCTCTCCCTCTGCTGGCAATTGATGCTGTGCTGGTGACCGCCGTTGCTGCCCAGGTGTGCAAACAAAACTCCATTTCCCACACACACCTGCAGTGCCATTTTTCTCCACACTGGGTATGATTTGGGGCACACCCTGTGCCTGAAGATTTGCTGATTAACTTTGGGTTGTCTGGGCCATGCCCACCTCTCCAGACCCTAAAGACCCCTTGCACTTTGCTGGGGAGGAGAAGGAGCTCCCAGGTAAAAGCAGGCACAGGCTGCAGCATTCTCAACTTGTCCCTTTCTGATCAGATCCCCTGGAGCTCTGGGAGTGCTCTCTGAGTCTGCTCAGGTGAGGAGCAGCAGTGAATGTGACACCTGAGCATTGAGGGCAGGGGGGATGGAATGAAGTTCCCCGTGAGCCCCAGAGCCGGCACTGGCACTGCCCCAGGAGGCCGAGGGTGCTCGGCTCCTCCTGGAGGGGGCATAAAATCCTGAGTGGCTTTTAAAGAACCAACAGCAGAGCCTCAGCCTGGGTTTCTCCTGTTTCAAACCCAGTGACTGAATATAAAATGCCTCTTGATGAACCACCAGGCATCCAAGAAGCAGAGGATCTGCTGGGTATTGTATTTTGAGACCCATTTTTATGATTATGTATGTTACAGTTATACTGCTGCCTGTTTGTGTCTGTCAGCAAGATGGCAAAGCAGCCCAGGTGCCAGCAGCCTGTGCCATCTGCCATGTTAGAGTGTGCACTGGGCTGCTTAGAACAATGCTGGCATCTTAACATTCCAGGTACCTTAATGAGTTTCTCAGACTAATTAAATGTGCAACTTGCAGAGATCATTGGATGCCAGATTGCCCTGGCTGGGAAAAAGCTCCTAAAGCAGCTTTATGATGGTAGAGGTGTATTTCAAATACAAAAACAAGGGGACATTTGATTTTAGATTTTAGATTAAAGAAATTAATAAGCATGTGGAAATGTATTTTCCTGAGCCTGCCTTCATAAATCTTCACAATTTACTTAGAAGCAAAAGTGGCAATCTCTGAGTGAGGAGTATCTATGTAGGAAGTGGCAAGATTAGAGAACTCTTGATTTAATGTTTGTAAAGAAAAATGGACGTGTCTGTGATTGCCAAACAGGCATTTGAACTGGCTGCTTTCTTTTTAAAATTTTTGACTGCTCTTTTGGCTTGGAATTGTTATTTTGCTTCATCAGTCACATGAGAGGAAGGGGAAAGGGAAATAAGGGAAAAGTTGTCTTTTGACAATAAGATCTGTAATGAATGTACATGTGACAGTTCCTACTGTCACAGCACAAACTGTAGCAAAAGAGAAGAAAACTGATCTGGTTTTGTGCTCTGGGTCATGGGTACAGCTCAGACATTTCCCCAAGGAATCAGAATCCTGGCCATAGGATTCAATGGGTTTGAAGGCAGTTCATCAAGACAAATGCCAACACATAATGGCGTTTAACTTAGTAGCCCTTCTGTCCTCAGTATTTGAATCAGAAATCCATTTTGGTGTGTGGCTTGCATTTTGCTGAAATATTTATTCCTAGATGGTACACACCCACTGTTAATTAGGTAGGCTGAGTTCTCACAATAGGAATTGGAAGAATGAACTTCCAACAGGAATTTCAGTGTAACTCCTTGAGTAAGACATTCAGTCCAGGTTGGTAGAAGAGGCCCAGCTGGCGTTTTCCACCCTGGCTCCTGCCCTTCACTTTTCTCTCTCTGAGCCTAAGTTTACCTGGGAAGTTTTGCCTTTCAGGTGAAGGAGCCATTTCTTTGTCTCCTCATGTCAGAAGTGTCACTCAGTTGGTTTTGCTCCCTCTTTCCCAGGCTCCCATGGCATTCCCAGTGTCCTTAGGGAGCACAGCAATGGCACAGCACTGACTGTGCCTCCTTGCACTCGCTGCCCAGGCCTGGGCTAACAGCTGCTATTGATAGGAATGCACTCTTGGAAAGAGCAATTCATCCATTTGTGGCCTCTCTCTGCAGTGACTTGAACTGTTTCATTTGCAAGAGGGGGAAGAGAGGACAATGGGAACAATCTGCTGGTGAGATGAAGGCAGTGTGGAGCCTCAGTTTCAGTGGGAGCTTTGTGTGGATCCTGGGCACCTTCCCCCAGCACTGAGCAGCTGGCAGGGCCCCATCCCACAGTCAGTGCTGGGAAGAGCCTGCCCAGGGGGAAAGGGGAGCAGCAGCATCCTTCAGTGCTCTGCTTTCCACGGACAGGTCATGCTTAGTCATTTACCTGCTCTGCTGAAACAGAGGGGACATAAGGGAATTCTTCCTGCAGCAGCTGGAGTCACTGTTCCACTGTAATAGAGGAGCTCCCTGCACAGAGAGGGGTGCTGAGCTTTAGGAAATTCCTTGAGTTCATGGCAGTAAATCCTGGCTTGCTTTGAGTGGCAGAAATAAACACTGCCTGTTAGTTTGTGCTGGTGTCCTTGTAACCCCCTGCAGTTCCTAAAACTTCAGTGTCAAAACTGGTGCTGAGTAGGCAGCAAGGAACCTCATAGCTCTTAAAAGCAAATTTCTAATCCAAGTAGAACCTTTCAAATATCCCAGCTTTTCCTTATGGGAAAGCACAGCCAATAGAAATGCCACACTTGGGGAAATCAGGAGGGCAGGTTTTTCTGAAAGCAGATGGCTGATACCAAGAGCCAGTCCTGCTATCAGGAAAGCAAACTGGTGAGAATTGCATTTGGGATTTCAGAGGAGCTTTTGCCTGATCATTTTTGTTTGTTTTTAATCAAGTGTCACTACATTACCATTAAAAAAAAAAACAAAAACAAACAAAAACCCCAAAGCACATACTGAGGCAAAGTACAGTGAAATGCTCCAGCCTGGAAAAAGCCACAAGTAGCTTAACTGTTGGTTCTTGTACAAGCAGAGAAAGAAAACATTCCCTTTATATGTGTTTGATACATGACACTTAATTGTGCAACTGCAGAATATATGGGAGAAAGGCAGAATGAATATTCACATATCCACCACTCGCTGTCCATTGCAATGTTAAATCACACGGCTCCTGCAGATGTTTTAGAACTGTGAAAAGCATTGTCTTGTGCACATGGAATGGAGGCTTTCGTTTTATTCAGTGGGAGACAGAGCTGAATTTGCAAAGTGACATCAATTACTTGTAGTTTAGTAGGCAACAGGAAAATTCACAGAACTATGGAGAGGTCAGAAGGTTTCCAGAGTAAAAAGATGTATAAAAAAATGAAACATTCAACTGAAAATTTCCCAAAGGCATTTGGAGTGTGCAACAATTACTGCATCTCTGCTGAGTTCATTGTTGTCATTCTAATTTTTCTGAATTGCTTTTCATTTTCTTTCAGGTTAATTTTCTTGCCTTTTTTTTCCCTAGTAAGGATTATTTTTGGGGTCCTCCATCATTTGCCAGATACTAAGTTCACTTAGCAAAAGGAAATCTATCCTTAGATCTAATTTGCCCTGATTAAAGCCCAAAAGTTTAAAAATATGGGTAAACTAACATGTTTTTTCCTTGCCTGCCATGGCAGAGCTAATTACACTCATGGAGGTTTCTGCATAGTTCCTGTGAAGTCATCAGAGTCAGCCTGTGGCTACTTGTAAATCACATTTGTTTTATACATAAATTACAATAAATCTTGCCTCTGCTGGACTTGTCCTGGGAAAAAAGTCTGAAATCCCTTTCAGTTCTCACTGGTTTCCCAACATTTGTTGAAGGCTTAAGAGAAAAAACCATTGTGGGATGGTCAATGCTTTAAACAATGAGGCAACAACCAACCTGCCACCTTGGCTTTGATGTTGTTACAGGATCTGCCAAAGAGCTCAGGATGTTTCTGTCCTTAAAAGAAAAGTCTCCAAAAGGTTAGATAATAAATATCAGCATCTTCTGTGCTGTAGTTCATTCCTAATTCAGGCCCAGTGCCAACCTCTTGTTTTCCTTTGCCCCAAGTAAATCCTGCCAGGGGTGTAAGGGGGAGCCCCTTCCCCAGCCTGCAGCTGCTTCTCAGCCCATTTATCCACTTCCAGGGTTGAAGGAGATGAAAAATAACTTGTCAGAAAGAGAATATTCATATGCAAGGTGGATTTAATACTTAAGTTAATATTTTCTGTGTTGATTTATACTGGAATTTCTTGATTGAATTCCCTGGAAAGGTGCTTAGACATGTTGTCTTGATAAATCAAATTCTAGCATGTAGTGCCTGAAGTCCCTACAAAACCAGTAACTTAGAGAAGCTTGTAAATGAGAAACAATTGTTTCTCTTACCCAGAGTGGCTTATTCTGATTATTTTTTGACAGATCTTTATGTTCTTTCATGTTAGCACAAAAAATAGGAAAGAATCACTCTTTTATTGCCTGCACTAACTCTTGTATTATACCGTTGTACAGTCACATGCTGTAGTCACATTTCAGATATTCTGTCTGGTTACTCACTGGTGATGATATTTATTGCAGGTGTACCTATTGGAAACATGCAGAGAAAAAACCTCTCTCAGTACAGCAAAACAATCCTCTGGGTATGGGCTGACCTGGATCTTTTACTGAAGGAATTTTTAAGGGCTTTGCTTTGTAAATGTGCTCTTAATTACCTACAAAACAGAGTAAATACAAAATGAACTCTTCTGGAAATCCAGATCCATCAAAGATCTAGTCTTTGGTGACAGAGCATCCAAGCTCCTGTCCTTTCATTCAAAATGACCATTCCTTATTTCAGTGAGAGCAAGCCCCAGTCTGTACCTCTGCTGACTGAGTGCTTTGCACATCCAGGCCCAGGGCTGATTTCCCAGCTGGGGAGGCAGGGACACCAAACAGCAATTCTGGGACAGCAGGGTGTGCCTGCTGCAGGCAGGGCTGGGAGTCAGGGTGCTGCCACTGCTTCTGTGCACACAGATCAGGCAGCTTCAGGCCTGCTGGGAATATTTGCTCTTTGCTGTGTTAATTTAATTATAGCACAGCAAACAGGGAGAGCAGAGCTTTTGCCATAACCTGCTGTGGGTGCCTTTTGTTGGGGTGTCCCACAGGAGAAGCTGTGGAGTGACACTCTGCTCTGGAATAAACTGTTGAGATGAGTTACTCAATCTTCAGCTGGTCATGAGAACTATAAATGAGGCATTATTAAAAGGAAATTTTTATTCTAAGAACAGCAAACTGTTAACATATATATATGTGTGTGTGTGTGTGTGTGTAAGAAAATTTTAGATTTACTTCTCAATACAGTTGAAGTGGGTATTTTAAAATTTTCAAAATGGATTTTTCCAAGGGTGTTTTAAACTTAACTTGGTCGTTCAAGTTGTAATTGTAAGAAACAAGTTTACCTTTTAATGAATCAAAAGGCTTTTATTTCTTAATGGGAATGATTTTGGAATTTTTGCTTTCACTTAAATTTTAAATTTTGCTCTTTTTTTTTCTTTTTAAAATTTTTAAAGGGGGAGCACAACATCTAGAAAACTTTTTCTCCAATAGAAATAAAAATTACCTCTTTTTGTCTGAAAAGTTAGTGATCCTGAGTAGAAAAAGAATTTGCAGAAAACATGAATATTTGATTTGGAAAAACAAATTAGTGTTCCTTTTTAGGAGGTCCCTGTGAGCAGAGCTTTTAGCACCCAGCAGTGCCCCATTACCTGGGGCCTTTGCTGGGAGATAATCACTTTTATGAACTTGTTAAAAGAAGACCACCACAGCTGCCTTGTTTGAAAAGCCAGGATCTCGCTCTTGGCAGTGAATCAATGCCAACAAACGGAAATCAATAACTCTGTTCAGGTCAGTCCATCCTCCCTGCAGTGCCCTGGCACCCCCATGCACAGGGAGCTCAGGGCAGCAGGGCAGGATGGATTCCCTGCATCTCCTAAGGGGTTGGAGAAGGGCAGAGGGAGAGAGAGAACCTGGAGCAGAGTCGGGAGTGCCAAAGGGAGGCAGCGTTCTCCAGCTGAGGGAATTGCAGCTGCTCTGGATGGCTCTGCTGGGCTCAGCCTGCTGCCAAATCTGCCCCTGCAGAGGCAGTGATGAACAAAGGAGCCAACACCCTAAATCCTGCTCACAGGGTTCTGCTCCGTGGGAAAAATGGATGGACTGGGCATTGGGAAGAGGCACCTTTGGTTCAGCACCATTCAGCTGTCCCAGGGAATGAGGAAGCAGAAACGTGGTTTTGTGAGGGTCATTTTTCCTTTGTCAGAGCACAGAGAGAAGGAGCAGCAAAACTCTTAAACTGACATTTAGAAATGATGAAGTTAGCAGGCAAACAAGTTGTGCAGGCCCTGTGTTGCAGATGCCTTTGAGCACCTTTCCCTGGGTAGAGGCACCTCAATTGCTTTTCATGGCCCTGCCCTTTATCAGCTATTCCCGAGATTTCTGTGTGCAGTCTCACTCTTGCAACTAGTCTCAGTAGCTGAAATTAATGAGGACATAAACACACCTAGAAAGCCTGTAAAACTTCATTTATGCCTGCAATATAAGGCAGAACATTTGGCAATGTTAATTGAAATGATAAAAAGCTTTGTAAGGCATCAAGAACTCTTCAAGTCAGTCCTCCCTACCTTGGTTTAATGACACAGTAAATGCTTGCTTTTCTGGATATGATTATGGTTTTAAACACTAAAGAGTGAGCAAATTCCATTATCTTGTGTCAGGGAACCCTCCAGAGAAGATAAAAAGGCAGTTAATAAACAAGATTACTTTCCAATGGCAATTGCTCCACAATAGAAAATTCCCTGTCTGACCTTCTTCTTTAGGATGCTGATCAGTTAATCAGCTCAATCCCAGGGGAGTTGCTGGCAGCAGTTTTCCCTCCCTTTGGGGAAAAGTTAATGCAAGGTTTCTGCTGAGAGAGGGGAAGGAAGGAAGCAGATAGTGCAAGTACCTGGTTTTGTCTGGAAGTGATGGCTTTAGGCAATTCTGCCTCTGCAGCACGGACCCCTTTAGCAAGCAGCATAAACAGACTAGAGTGGGTCTGCTGAGCCTTTTGCTTTCCTTTCAATGAAGTTAAAATGCTGTATTTGTATGTACATCCCAAAGCAGGGAACACTGTCCATGTGCAGGGCTGGCAGGATTCCCACACCCCTCTGCCTTTGGCCAGGTACCAATCTGTGCCAGGCTCTGGTGCTGGCTGGCAGCAATCCCCCTGCAGCAATACACATTTGGGGCAGCACTCAAAGGTCTCACCTCCCCTTCATACAGAATCTTGTGTTTCACTGCTAATTTACTATTTAATAATAAATGAAGTATGGTTGTGCTGTTTTCCCCCAATTTCCTGTTATGCACAGCCACTATTATTTGCTTTTTCTGGATGCACTCACCTCACAGTGAATATTCAGTGTATATTGCTATTTCCCCTAAGTGTTAGAATATTTTATTAAGGGTGATTTTGCTGTTGATAATTATTTAGTTTACTTTTTATAATTATTGTTGTGATATTTGCATACTTTGTTGCTTTATAAAAGTGTATATTGAAAGTGATTTTTTTCCCCCTCATGATCTCCAGGACTAGGTACTTTTGCCCTGTATTTATCATCTTTTCTTCTTAGCTGTGTAATATTCCTGGATGCCTTGAAAGCAGGCTTGATCTGACATTGAAGCCTGGCTGTATTAGCACATCCCAGCCTTTTCTTTCACCCCCTCTGCCCAAGATTAAATGCCTTTAGGAAAGGGGGTTATTTATGGTAGCCACTTGGGAAAAAGCCCAGCATGCTTCCACTGTGCCTGTGAGAGAAGTCAGAGAGAGAAGTGATCAGTGAAATTAAATTCAGTATAAAAACCAAAACTTGCAGGTTGTCCAAGGAAGTGGATGTTTCTGTGCCTCAGGAATGCAGCTGCTAACTGTGGCAATGTGTTCAGGTGTTGGGCCTTTCAACTGGTATCACCCTGCATCCTTTGTAAATAGCATGAAGCCAAGTTACACATGGAGTTGATTAAAAGCAAGTCTGAAAGATCCCCATCACTAATTACAGGGGCATTTCATTAACAGTGGGAATTGCCTGCAGTTTGGGAGGGATCTATCCAGGATGTCCTGGCAGAGTTTCTTGTGTTGGTGACTGGCTTGGAAGGCATCTGACTGGGTGACACCTTTGCTTCTCTTGCTTTTGAGATCTCCTTTCTTTTCAAAGACTGAGTGTTAAGGCTTAGCTTACATATTTACTTAGAATGCACTGATGCACAAAAGATTCATCTCTACACCTGCAGTTGAAAATATTCTGATTTATTATTTTGCCTGTGTGTTAATATTGTATCAGACCGGGGATCAGATGGACATTTCTGAAACTTTGTTTTAAACCACACAGTCAGAAAACACGTAATCCTGACTTTTTGGGTCTGTTAACCCTGCTCCTTTGCTTGCTCTTCTGGCTTCACAGCTGCACTCTATGGCACAGTGTGCAGGTAAAGGTGCTGTTAGGCACTGATGGGAATGTTGTGCTCTGTTTTATTTCCATCAGATTTAAAGCTCACACCTGATTTATTAATTCTCCTATGTTGAGGAAACCAACCCTGTTCTTTTGTGTTTCCACCACACACGTTCCTCCTCTTTGTACAAAACTACTTAGCTGGCATTGGCCAAGCTCCCTTCAGTATTTGAAATAGAAGCTGAGCTGCTGACAGGCACGTGGGGGACTTTGCAGGAAAATCCCTGGACAAGACTGAGTGCTAGCCATGACATGGAGATGCTTGTCATCCAGCAGATGGTTCAGTCCATTCTGATGTTCTCCTACAAAGCATTTGCTGTCCTGTTCCAAGGTGGGCACTGGTGGGCTTGCTTCAAACCACAGGCTGCTTTTTATGCATTACAAGGAGTTGAGGCCAGTAGTGTGCCTGTGCTTCCCACAGTGTCCTGTCCCTCTGTTTTGTGGTGGTAGAAAGGTTAAAAGCTAACGTGCAGCCTTATTTTTAGTCTCATCAGCCTTTCTGACAATGCAGATTCTTCCTCAGGTCGTTTAGGTTGCCATCCTACTCTTCCTAAAGTTTTAGCTCCCTGCAATGAAGTCATTTCTGCCGTGCAGAGCTGAAGCTGAGGATGCCCCCAAAACAAGGTAAGTCATTTCCAGCCAGGCGTTCAGTGCTGGCCTTGATAAAGCTTTTGGAGGACCTCTACTGGCTGTGTGTGTTCTGGAGGCCAAAATGGCATCTCAGCAAGTGCTTGCAGTGCTCTCTGTGTTCTCAGCAGCACCTGGGCACATCTGCAGTGCACTGGAGGGTGTGGCTAAAGCAGAAGGTGCATTTGTGCAGAATCATTCACTGTGATGTTGTTCCTGCAGGACTGGGCACGCAGAAATCAGTGAAAACCTCTTGTGAGTGAGCAGACCCCTCTTTGCAGTCAGCAGCAGAGTGTGGCTGTGTTTAGGGTGTTCTTTCAAGGTACAGCCCCCTGTAGTGACAGACCAATGCTTTCTGCCTTCACCTCCCACTTTCCCCAGTCAGACTGATTTGTGTGACACGTTCCTGTCATTAGCAGATCATCAAACAAGAGCCCTCTCCAAGGAAAAGCTTTGCCTCCTCTCCACAGGCACTTCAGTGCCCTGTAAACAAAATGGGCTCTTGGTCACATTGAAATCACTCTGCCTGAGGGGTGTTAAAAACCCCAAACCCTCCCGGGGAAGGTGGGTGATGAACCACCCCAAAATGAGAAGTTCTTGTGAGGTGGATGATGAACCACCCCAAAACGAGGAGTTCTCTGAGCTCCTCTGAAGCTGTGGCCATGTAAGGATTATGCTGCAGTTTGCTTCCCATTCCAATTTATATCAGCTTTTGTGAGCTAATTCCCAGATCAGTTAGGCTTTCAGGCATAGAAAATAAAATGTAACTCCTGTTGTATGTAAGATCCAGCCAATTACACAAAAATGTGAACAAAAGCAGCACAAGAACACAAAAGTGTTCAAGCATCCATTAGAAGGAGTTCCAATTTCCTTTCTAAATGTCAAGTACAAAATCTATATTTCACATGCAAATAACAGTGGAGTGTTGTTGCTAATATACTCCTGAAATTACATTTTCGTAGCATGACCTTTCTTGCTAACAATAACTTACATTTTAATTAAATCTGTGGCCATTTTCCCTTCATGCCAAATATCCCCATGCTGTGTATTACTGAGTTTTCATGTCAGAGAAGAAAGTTTAAAGGTTGCTGACCTGAATTCTTCCTGGAGTTAAACTTTTTTAATAATACACAAAAGAATTTACACCTGTGTGCTGTCCAGACAGGTTTGCAGAAACCCAAAACTCTCTTATTTCTCTGAACTCTGCATGTCAGGGTGAGAGAGAAGGATTTGACAGGGTTTAACTTGAGTGAAATAATCCTTGTGGAGCACAAGGAACAAAGACGGAGTTTGGAATGAAGTCCTGGCAGCTCAGCTTTGCTGCTGGAGCTGCAGGGTCCTTCAAGGCTTTCTGATCCTTCAGGTTGGCTCCTGCCTGTGGAGAGGGAGCCTGGGCCCTGCCTTTGGTGGGGACGTGGTCCCAGAGGCAGCAACTCTGCTTTAAGCCTCCTGCCATTGACCTGTGGCACTGAGACATGGGCAAGCTGTGAAATTCTCTGTGGGTGTTTGCAGGGACTGGGGAAGAAAATACCTTTAGTTCTGGCTTGAGGAGCCACAGAATAACACAGATCCAGACTTCTGCTAGGCTGATGATTGGGAAACTCTTTGGAAAGGATTTTCTGACACTGACCTCTGAGATCAGAGATGGAAGGGGAGAATG
Organism: Haemorhous mexicanus; assembly: GCF_027477595.1. NCBI lineage: Eukaryota > Metazoa > Chordata > Aves > Passeriformes > Fringillidae > Haemorhous > Haemorhous mexicanus. The sequence continues at coordinate 3,204,406 of NC_082344.1, forward strand.
GAATTAATTCCTGGAGGCAGAGGATCTTTGCCATAATTACTTCATTGTTTATTGAACTTTAAACAGTACATTGACAGTGCTGGTTGTCTGGTACCAAGTCAAAATGCTGCCTGCTGCTAGCAGAGTGACAAATCAAGGAAGAAGCAGAAATCATCTATCTCATCTTGAAAGAAGAAAAGTCTTCCTCGAGGTTTCAAGGAGCTGTGAAGTTTGGATGGAGCAGTTTTTAGCTATGGGGTGAGTTTAATGTAGAGCTGAATTTGACAGCTCCTTACAGGGTCTGGGCTATCCCAGGTGTAGTTTTATAAGCACTTTATACCAATGCTTCAGTGCTGGGTGCCTGAGGGCAGGTGACTTCCCATGGCATGTCCTGCTGTGGCTCCAGCAGGAAGACAAGCTGCATTTACAACTCTTGCTCTCAAATCTGAAGCAAATCCTTTCTGTGGAGGAAATGCCTTGCTTAAAGGTGAGTCATAGAAGCCAGTGTGGTTTGCTGATTGGTTGGCATGTCCAGAACTTTTTTTAGAACTCACAAGAAATTCATCTGAGGAATTAATTGCTTGAAATGTTATCTAAAAAAAACCCACCTTACCAAGTTTTTCTTGCTTGTCAGACACCAGGCACTAGAGAGTGTGTTTCTTCCTGGGTTTTGAGGATCTCAGGGGCTTTTGTTGCCATTGATTTCCTCTTTTATCCTCAATTACATAATGATGACAAGAGAGAGACAAATATAAATAACAACAACAACAAAGCAGTGACATAACCACAGCCATTTCTGCACTTATCATAGGGCAGTCATCAGCCAGGGGAAGGAGACAAGCAATGGAGTGTGCCACTGAGCTCTGGATAACTAGGAGCAATTTCTGATCAGACTGAGCCCTTGTTTCACATCAGTGCATCTCTACATAAAATAGGGAACACCCCCATGGCACTGTGTTTATAAAGAGAAAAAATATGGAGGGGAAAAAAATGAGCAACCCAAGAGCCTTATCCTGCAGCTGCAAGCAGTGATGTGAACAGAAGCTTAACAGTTTAATTAAGCTTGGGCTGGGCTCTCTTCATTCTCAGGAGCTTTAAAGAAGGGCTCCCATAACTTGCTCTTGGGGCCAGCTGGAAAATGTTCCAGAGAAGTTTGGTTTCTGGCACAGGGCTCTGCTGAATCTCCTCAAACATCTGCAGCAGCACACCAGGAGCAAGGCCTGCTGAGGAGGGAATTGAGGATGGAGATTCCTGCAGCCACGGAAAGTTGGCAGTGAGCAGAGAGCTGCCAGGGAAGTAATGCTTCCCTCGGAGCTGGCAGGATCAGGGCACAGGGGGGACACGGGGAGGTAGCCACGTCCCATGACATTTTTGGAGGAGAAATGAAAGAGCAGGTAGAGGCTAAACTTCCTTCTCCTCTGGTTTAGTGGCAGCTGGAGAATAAATCAAGTGGAGCATCCTGGCTCAGCACTCATTCTAAAGAACAGCACAAGCTTATTAAGGAATAATGTGTGTGAAATGCCTCCAGTGATGGAAAACCTCGGGGTGGCCTGTAGCCAGAGCCCCATAAAACATTCACTTGGGCCAGTGCAAATTTGCCTGGCAATGAATGCCTGTGCTAATTAGGTTTTGAAAGGGGCTGTCAACCTTTTCACCTGATTAGAAAATAGTGAGGCTCTGCATCCCCAGCTTCACGCTGTGGTGAGCTCCACCACTTGTGTTTGATGGACTGATGTGGCAGAATAGAGAAACAAGGGAGAAAATGTTGCCAAGGCATTTGGCAAACAATTTGTCTTCCTGAAAATAGCAGGAGAATTTCTTGGTGCAGGCACTTCTTTCTCAGCATCACCATCTTCTGTGCTGCACTTTCTCTTAGTGTGATGCTCTTGGAAGAAAAAGAGGAGTGAATGGAACAAGGCTGCAGTTAACATCTGCAATGTGACACAAAAAAGGTGACTTGTGTGTCTTGTTAAGTGAGGGGAGGGTTGTGGAGGTCAAACTCCATAAAGATGTTAGAAAAGAGGCAGCTTTGACAGGAGCAGGGGAGAAAAGAATGTAATTGCCTGTTCATGTTTTTCCTCTCCAGTGTCTGTGTGGTGATGCTGGGCTCTGCTGGCTCCTTTCACCTTGGAGGAGGAGAGCCAGGCTGCCCAAAGCAGCTGCTCCTGGCAGCCCTCCTTGTGTTCCTGACACAGACAGCAGGGAAGATGTGGCTCTAAGAGCTGCCAGCTGCTTGGGAAAGGTAACTCTTCATTTTTACACACTCTGACGTGCTGCAGCCATAAAGCAAGATCCTTCCAAATTACTGTAAGCATTGCAATTTTATGCAAGTGAATGTTTGAGTGATTTTTGTGTGGTTGTGGTTTGGGGTTTTTTGGTCCTCATTATTCTCTTGGGTTAGAACTGACTCTGAATAACCTAAAGATTAGGCACTCCATTTTCTTAAGATGAAAAAGCTTTTTGTAAGGATCAGGTAGAAAATCTTGGGGGCATCCTGCATATCAAGTACCCATTTCCCAGGACTCCAGAGCTTAAAGACCTTAGCTTTAAGGACATTTCCCAACAAAACCAACATTTGTGTTGGATTTGGCCAGGCTACAAGGCACCATCTTTCCATGTTTCCTCAAAACCATAATTATTTTATTTATTTTTAAATAGTTATGATTATATCTTCCAATCTGCAAAGCCGCAATGGAACTGAAACTCTCATTAAGGCCTTGGAGTACAGGGTCAAAACATGACATCCTTGTGTTTCCAAAGGTTCAGATTCACCCAGCAATTCCAGCCTCCTTGCTGGAGAGCCAGCCTGGAATTCAGCCAGCTTTAACCCACCCCAGGCTAAATGTGAGTCTTTGAAAATTTTGGTTCTTGCTGCAGCTGGACTGCCAGAACTCCCTGGGCTTGTGAGGTTCAGGAAGCCCACAAAGCCAAACCTGCAGGGTGGTATTGGAGTCCTTGTTTGATATGAGGGATTCCTGCTGTGATTCAAAACACTGAAATAAGGAAAACAAATCAAACACCCTCCAAAAGAGTCATCCCTACTCCATAGCAGTTTTCCCATTTCATAATGTGAGTGCAGCCATTACAGTTCCATTAAAACCCAACAGGCCACCTGCTGTTGTGTCCTTGCTCCAACAGGAATTAAAGCCCAGGGTTCCCCAGGAAGATGAAGGGAGATGCTGTGGCCTGGGGGAGATGTGTCCTGTCTCTGAAGGGGATGGCTCCTTTAGCATGGGGACCTTTTTCAGGCAGGAATATCTGCAAGGGCCTGGAGCAGAGGGAACATCTCTGGACCTGCAGGAATGCACAATAACAGCAGCCAGTGCCCGTGGCCGTGGGGTTTGACAGACATTATAGTTTAATCTGAGCTGGGGCACTGTGTCTGAGGATAAAACCCCTCTTGCATGTGCACAGCCCTACTGTTTGCCACAAAATACCATGCTGTAGTGGTTTTAGTGTCCCTCAAATGTAGAATCAGGGCAAGAGTCTCCTTTCCATGCAAATAGCCATTCTGGCTACCACAAAGCCAAGTGTAGGGAGAGATAAGGACAACTGCAGTTTTATGTCATTGGGAAAAAACCAGCTCCAGGCATATTTAATCTCTTGGGAAGTGGGCATGTCTGGTCTGCTGGAAAAAGTTAAACATGTCACATTCTTTTAATGTGGTACTTGTGGTGTTTCTGGGTGTCTTTCAGACCCATCACCAAGGTACTGCAGCACATGCTTCATTTCAAATATAGAACTGTCATTGGCTTCAACAGCATTACTGAAGTGCTTCAAGGTATGGAAATGCTGAAATGGAAATATCCTCACCAAACTGGAATGGGAAATACTGATAGAATAGGTATCATATTGTCTGAGGAGACATATCTTAGACTGACAGCACCTGTGTTTTAATTGTCCCCAGTTTCCACAGCATATTTCTGTGGCCAGGTCATATTACAAGTCAGATTTGTTCTGCCAACGAGTTGTAGCCTGACAATTATCCAGAGCCCCAGCAGCAGAAATGCTCCAGAAGTGTTGGTGTGTGACTGTAATCCTGAACCATGGTCAGCAGGGTGGCTCGTGACTTTCCTCCAACCTAGGCTGAAGGTAAGGCAGAACCCAGGCCCTCCATTCCCACCCTTCTGCAGTAATATGTGCATCAGCAGCAGAATTGTTTTCAGGGGCTTTTTCTAATCACTTTTAATATAAATAAGGAAAAAAATCAAACCCAACACCTTCAGCTTTTATCTAGACTGCCTTTTTCCCCCTTTCTGCCAAAACAGACACAAGTCCTGCTAGTTAGTGGCAGCTTCTATGTGAAATATTTCTCTTGCCCTGTTGAGCTCCATTGTTTGCCAAGGTTTCCATGAGCTCTGCTGTGTGTCAGAAGCAGACTCCAGCTCTTCCCAACTCATTGAAAGTGTAGTGTCTCTTTTAGCAACCCATCAATTCAGGTGTGTGCAACGGAGAGGGAAGGAGGAAGTCAGAACATCAGGGACAGGATCTCCCTGAGGAACCAGAAGTAACTCAGAAATGAAGTCACTAGTTTACAAAGCATATGAATGTATATGTTGCATTTAATTATTTAATAAATCCTGCAGATGCCCTGAAGATCCATCAGTGTTATAAAGCAAAATGAAAACAAGCCAAAAAATGAAGTATTTGTCTTAATTGCCAGAATTAGAACTCCAAATGACGCTCTTTTGCCCATATTTAAGCATTTCCTAAATGTTCAGTTTTTGCTTGGACAGAGCCATGTACATCCAGCACTTTCTATTTGTTTGATGTTATTATTTACTCAGGAAATTTTCTAAAATTTGAGGTTTTAAATTTTAGGCTTCAGTCCTTCTAAAAGCCAAGATATTTGGAAGGTCCAAATAGAATGAGTACTCTTTCAGTTTTTTTTGCAGAAGAAATAATTTATATAAAACAAAGTCTAAATTGAAATTAATATTTCCTTTTGAAGAATTAATTAAAATTAATTCCTTTTTTTCTGCAAAGCAGCATGTGCATAAAATCTTTTTAATTTTTACCATCTTTGCTCATCCTGTATAATTCTTAGTGCACTTGTGGCATCAAGATGGAAAGGGTCATGGTACAGCTGAGGCTACAACAATGGGCTTCTCTCTGTTTTTCCTTGGTCTGGAATGAAGTGTTCAGTGCATTCAGCACTCTGTCATTTTGTCTGAGCTGTCCCCCTGTGAGATTCATCAAATCTGTCACATTTATCACTGGTGAGCACAGGCATCAGCCTCTCTGCTGTACTGCCACTGCAGGGGATGGGATCACAAACCAGCAACTAGGGAAGGGTTAAAGAGACCTAAGGGTGCTGGTGAAGGTGACAGGAAAATGAATTTCTTTTTTCAATTCTGGTTTTGTCTGCTGAGATCTTGAGGAAATGTTCAAAATGTTACCTCAGCAATTTACACTTGTTTTTAATGTGATTTATCGTTACCCATTTACAGCAGACCTCCTGCTGCTCACTTTATACTTCTGTTTTTCATTGTTTTGGTGAGACGTGACATGAATTTGCCTTCACATCTTTTATTGATTTAAACTATGCAAAAACTCCCTAATATGACCTGATTTTAGTCAGGATTGGAGAAATACACGCACATCTATTATGAAGAAACATAGAATTGCCTCTTGGAAGAGGCTGTGACAATATTTGTGTGTTTGTAAGAGACCTCTACACCCCCTTACTGAAGGCAGCCAGTCCATTTCTGTGATGATCCCTGTGCTGTTAAACAAGCCCAGGGTAGCAGGCAGGAATGGAGTTTATTCACTCTTTCTTGCACTGAGCTTGGACATGAGGGATAATTCTGTTTTACACTTTCCCAAGCCAGTAGAAAGCAGTTGAGCACAACCTTCTTTAAGTGCTTTTGTGCCATTCTATTTTCATTAACTTCAGAAGAAAGATGGGATCGCCCTGCCTTACAAATATTTGCTTGTTAGGAAAAACAGTTCAGGTGTCAAGGTTTGTGGCAGGTGAAAATTGAGTGATTCCGTCTGGTCTTGAAAATGACTCAACCTCATCATCAAATCCCATGTTAGAAGATTCAGAAAAATGCAGAACAACCTAATTTGGCATCCATCATTTGAGGAACCTCTCTTCCTTTTCACTAAGATGGATGAACAGAGTTGCCGTGGCAGATCTGTCATACCCATGTGACTTTCTCTGAGAAGCTGTTAAACTCCTGGAAATCACCCTAGAGCCTCTCATTGATCAAAAAGGAGAATGTCTCTGAGATAAGGGAGCCTTCAGGTGCTTCTTCCAGGGTTTGGTTCTCCTCTGGAATTTGCAGTTTTCTGAACTGAATTATCTTAATAAGGATTGAATCTGCTTCATTCAGAATCAGTACTGTTGAAGACAATGGCATCACTTCTTAATTTCAGTAAATAAAAATTCTGGCTGACTCCCAGTTCGGTCCCATCCCTCTGTTTGGGGTATTCCTGCCCTACCTACCACTGGCAGCAACACTGACCTTGGCTGGAAGTGCTATTTTTATTTCCTTATTTAGGAGTTGGGTATCTGGTGTCCTTCCATGAATGTAGCCAGAATGGAGCCATAATGCACTCCATAAATCCAACTGTTCATGTTTTCAGGGTGTGATTGTATGAAATCACTTCTTTCTATGGATTATATTTAAAATCATGACTGAATTCTCTTTATAAAATTCAGTATTTTCCAAACAATTAGGAAGCTTTAGTTCTGGGTTCTAATTTTCCTTTACAGAAGAGAAGCAGGGCCTTGCAGTGTGCAGGGAAACACCACAGACCAGGGCAGGGGGTGCAGTTGCTTCCCTCAGCAGTGAGAGGGGAAAATGGGACAGTCAGTCATCTTCACTTCATGCTTTGTTTTCACCTTGCTTTGCTAATGAACCTTGAACCTTGGCTTGATAATTGTTCCTCCAGAATACAAATAAATGCCACACAGATGAGAGCATGGCCAAGCAGCAGAAGAAAAGGATTTGGTTTTTAGCATAAAATATATTTTAATGGAAGTGGATCAGGCCTCATTGGGTTGCAGGAAGAAGCAGTCAGGAGCCATCCAGATAGCCAAAGTCTCCTGGCTGGGTGTTGAGGTGGGTAAAACAGAGATTGGTCACATTCCATGGGCAGGGTGTCCCACCAAATCCCTGCAAGTGGCAGGAGTGGCAGTGCAGGGGGTGCTGGCAGTGCTGTCCCAGCAGGTGCCAGTCGGAGCTGTGACACTGAGCAGCAGCAGGGACTGAGCTCCCAGGTTCTCCTGAGCCTGCTGGAGCCCTGCTGGGCTCTCCTGGGAGCTGGGAGCTGCTCCCAGAGGCAGAGAGCTCAGGCACTGCCTTTCCCCAGGGCCTGCAGGGGCTGGGCCGTGGCTATTGACCAGAATGAGCCCAGAGGAGAAAACCTCTGGGAATGTTAGAGCTTGTTGGGGAGAAATGATAGTTAAATTTGGTCAGGTTATTGCTAAATGCCATTGTGCAGGCTGCCAAGGCTGCTTCTGCACAGTCAGCACCTAGACTTTGTTCATACTGAGCAAGATTAGAAAGTCTGAAATGGAAATCTTAAAAAAAAAAAAAAAAAAAAAAAATAGGAAAAAGCAGTGTTAAAAAAGCCAACACATCAAAACATTCCAGCTGTCAAATTTCACGGTTCCAAAAGGAATCTTGGATCTTGGCTTATTGTCTTGGCTTTGTAGCTTTTTAATTAGACTGAATTCTAACAGGATGAAGATATGTTTTCCTATTTTTTTTTCTTTTTACAGAAATTAGTTTTTAGTCCATTAACATATTTATATAAGTAATATTGAGAGCGACCCTTAGTTAAAAATTCACAGTAAATTAACTTTTCCCTTAATATACGTGATATTTTAGAGCCACTTTAATTACCCATAATGGAACACAACATTACTCTGACAGAAATTCTCACAGGAAAAATATGATCTATTTATATCAATTAATTTAGCTGTGTCAATTTGACTTTAAAGGGGGATGCTTAAGCCTAGAATTCAGTTCACCCAGAGTTTGAGCATTTAAGTCACACCGGGGGAATGGAAGAATATTCAACAAAAGTGGAATATCTTTTCCCTGTATAGGCAGATTTTGAGAATTTATTAATGTTTCCAATATCTTCACAGTTAGATACATAAAGCTTGATTTTAATTAGGTAGGCACATGTTAGGATGCATTAGGAAACAAAATACAACCAATGTATGTTTTCAATAGGCTGTTCTGCAAGCACAGAGATAATAATTTGAAAAAATAATTTATTTCAACTCCAAATGGTACATCACAATGTCAGAGAAATGAATACAAATGCTGATGTTCCCAAGAATTAAGTAGGATTTCAGCTTTAGCTCTCCATCTCTTTCCCCACTAACCAAAATGAAAATGTAATGCCTCAAAGAAAGTAGTTTCATATTTGTAATCTTTGATACCAGCATGATTAAGAAGAGCATTAAGAAAGGTTGATTTGTACACAGTGCTGGAAAATCAGTTCTGCCTGGGAGAATGATAAACAGTGGAGCTGCTATTTAAATAGAAGTAATTGCTGATACATCTCTATCTGTGTTTTAGCACTATTTTTCATTTGGGTTTTTATCTCATTGCACACCATAAAAATTCCAGATGGAATTAGCATCAGGAAAATTTTAGAAGAGTAACCATTGAGAACAGTCCTAGTTGGACCTAACTTGGGAATGTTTTTTGTATTAAAAAAAGAGCCATTCTATATCCAGCCCTTTGCCTGCTGGCCTAGATTGCTGCTCAGATGAGGTTGTGGTGCAGGAAAAGCCATTCCATGTTCCTTGGGGCTGCACTGGGATAGGACCAGGAGCTGGAGGTAATTTCTGGGCTCAGACTTGCGGATCTGGGCTGCTTTAACACTTGGCCAAGTGTCTGATCTTGGGATGGAACCTGTTATGGATTGTGTTTCCTTGTGTACCGACACAGGGATGAAATGCTGCATGAGTCTCTGCTAAGGCCCAGGCACATCAACTTGTTTGGTCTTTGCAGGGAGGAGGAATGAAAGTGGAGCTGCAGAAATTCAAGGTGACAGAAAAACAACATTTGGGAGGCATTTACATGTGTCAGCCTCGCTGGCTGTAGGTAATTTCCTTACTTTACAGGAAGATTTCACATCTGCACGTGCAGCAAAAGAGGACAAAGAATTATTTTCCCAGGTAATATTTATTTTTGGGGGCATTAAAAGTTTCTCCATTTGTCTAATGATGAAATGAAGCTTTTCTGAAGTTTAGCCCCTGATAATTTGGGCACTGAGTTTACCTGGTGTTTGGTTCCTGGACCCTGACAGTTGCCCTGTCCTGAGCAGGGATGAACAAGTAACTAGAGGAGAGGAGGGAGCAAGGACTGGATCAGCATTTAGGATGAAAATGCAAAAAGCCACATTTCAACTAAAGAAAAACTTGATGGAAAATATTAATTTGAGAAAGTGTTTTGAACATGCTTTGGATGAAAATGAAGTAAATGCAGAAATGAAGTAAAAAAACAAGTTAGAAAATACTTGCTGCATGGTTAAAAACGCTCATTCTTTAAATCAGATGAGCTAAGTTCTTGCTTAACAAACTCACATAGGATGGCAGTGCCACTGCACCGTTCTCTTTAAGGCCAGCTTGTTTAAGAAATAGGAAACTTGGGCTCAATTCCTCCATCAGCCTGAGGGCATTTGAGTCCTACCCAGGAACTTGCTGAAATCATGATGAAGTATCTCATTTAAAAAATTTGTATTTTTCTATGAAACATTACTTATCAGCCTTTTTCTCTGTGTGGAGCACAGTGCAGGGAATCTATAATTTTTTCTGGTTCACCGAGTTTGCCATCTTCTTTTTGCAGGAGAAATCAGCATATTTTAATATTAAACAAAACCCTTGAGTTAATCATTTCCCTGTGTGTTAGCTCGTTAAGAAGTATCAGCTCTCCCATGCATTAATTGAATGTGAGCAGTGTCGCCTGCAGTGACGCTGCTGAATTTACTGCCCAAAGATAACTTTGGGATAACGAGACCATTCCTTTCCAAATGACTTCTGAAACAAAATCACTGCCCTTATAGAGCCTAATTTAATTCATCTTCCAGATGAAGGCAGTAGTCAGTAGGAAGAATTTGATGTTTAGCCCCGCTCTTATGAATATTAATATTTAATAAAATGATTCGATGGTTCATGAATACTACAAATGAGCATTCAGAGCTCCAGCCCTGAAAGTTACCAGCAGTTATTTCTGTAGCTGGGTTCTTGTCAACCAAGTCTCTTGCTTTCCTGCATTTAATTTATACCAAATCTCAACCACAGAATTACGGTGGAACTCTTGTTTAAGGGAGAAAAGCATTAATGAGTGTGGGCCATGCCTGCCCCGAGCTGCACTTGGAGAACTCCACTGTGTGTCTGCATGGGTGATTTGAGAATTAACATTTACAGCACCTGACATTTGAAATGGTGTAATTATGCTAAGATACATAAATAGAAGCACAGTTTTAGGTTCCTGTGTGAACAGAATCCAATTAGCTATCAAAATCATCTAAAAAGCCTTTTTCTTTAAGAGACCAGAATGAGCCAACCTTATCTTTTCATGGATGCTGCATTAACAGGAACAAATCGTTAAATCATTAAATGTCTCTCATATTTCAGCCCTTCAGGGGCTCCCTTCTGACACACAAATTCCTAAATCTGAGACAGCTTCAGCTCCCACGGGGGGCTGGCTGCTGAAGCTGGACCCAGCCTCTGCCCACACAAACAATTTGCCATTTCTGTCTGAGATTTACACTTTGGCATCTAGCAAGAATTACAGGAAATACAAAAGCAAACAACGTGGTGCTTGTGCACTCTTAATTTTTGAAAAACAATTTAATTAATTCTGTTCAAATGACCTTCCTAAATACCAGAAAGAGACAGGGCATTCATGTGACCCTCATAAAGGGCAACATCCCTCAAGCAAGAGTTCTTTAGCTTCTTGAGACTTAATTCAGTGTTTCCTGGAAATGTGGAAATTCTCAAGTATTCATTGAGCAGCATTTTCCTCCTTTCACTTGTAAAGAACTTGGTAAGAAAATTAAATTCAGTTATTTTGCTTGAAACTGCCCTCAAAAGGCATGAAGATCTTTAAGCTGGATCTGAAATGGTTCTCATAAGGAAAGGGAAAAGATAGCTGAGAGAGTTTGCACTCAAATCTAAACATTCACTGCAGTTTTATGTTCTCTGTGCCATTGTCAAAGAGCAGCTTTTACTCCAAAATTGCACATTTTCCTTCAAGAGGGATCCACTTTGTTGTGCTTGGTTGTACAGGTAAGAGTTTTACAGGTAAGTGTGATTCTGCTGGATCTCCACCTGTTTCCCTGTGCTGTTGTGTTTCAGGGTGTTTGGCTGAGTGTTTTTATTTTCTGTAATCATTCAGGTAAGTCATGCTTTACATGAGTTTCTGTTCTTTAGACTTCATTGTTGCAGTGGGGATGAAGGAAGGGAATTCACCTGATCTCTTTGCTAATTGTATCCCAGCAAATTGATACCAGAGGCTTTGCAATCACTCCCTCAGTACCACTGGAGCGGGAATAAAGGCAGGAAATTGTCACTGGGGTAATGTGACAGTCACAGCACTGAACAACTGCTCCTAAGCCCCTGGAGATCATTACTTCAAGCTCAATGAAGTGCATGTCCCCCTCACTGTGCAGCAGTATCTTAGATGATTTTGTGCTTTGTTATGGATTTAATTCCACCCCCCAGAAATGCTGTAGGATATTGTGGCTACATATAGAATAATAGGAATATTTTTAGGGTAAAATGTATGTTGATCTGCTTCACTTAAACAACTGATTATTGGAGGAGGCAATGCCATTTTTGCAGAGCCCTGTTTACCTGTGAGAATTCCCTGAGACGTGGCAAGTTGGTAATTGGTGCCTGCAGGCTGTGACTGAGCTCTAACATTTCTAGAAGGATGTAAGTTTAAATGGTGTGTCTGCTAGAAACACACTTCTGCTCTTGTTACCCTGACTGAGCTGGATGCAGCATGTGAAGGAAAGATGGAGAAAGGGAGAGTCTGAGTTTGGATTTCTGACATAATGTAGGGGTGAAAATCAGTCCTGCCTCAGTTTTCAAAATGGTGTGTCCTGATCCATTGTCCTGTCAGAGAATGTTTGTACCAAGTGTGGTTTCCATTGCTCAGTTCCCATTCCAGGCTCTGTGCAGAATTCCCCCAAGCCTGATGAGGGTGGGTTGCAGTGGGTGATTTTTAAATGCTGTTTCAGAAGGGACTGGGACACTTCTCTCCTGCTAGGCACTGCCCAGGGCAGGTTGGATCTCCCAAGAGATCAGGTGAATTCCCTTCCTTCATCCCCACTGCAACAATGAAGTCTAAAGAACAGAAACTTATGTAAAGCATGACTTACCTGAATGATTACAGAAAATAAAAACACTCAGCCAAACACCCTGAAACACAACAGCACAGGGAAACAGGTGGAGATCCAGCAGAATCACACTTACCTGTAAAACTCTTGTACAACCAAGCACAACAAAGTGGATCCCTCTTGAAGGAAAATGTGCAATTTTGGAGTAAAAGCTGCTCTTTGACAATGGCACAGAGAATATAAAACTGCAGTGAATGTTTAGATTTGAGTGCAAACTCTCTCAGCCATCTTTTCCATTTCCTTATGAGAACAATTTCAGATCCAGACTCCGAGACGTTCACGTGATGTGGGTATCTTCCAAAAGCTGAGAAATAATGAAAAATTATGTTTCTGCTCTGTTACAGCAGTGCAGCAGCTGCTGATCTGCAATTCAGCGAGAGATGAACAAAACTGGGCTAGTCACCTGCAGAACACAGATAAAAATTAGTAAGAAAGAGGGAAATTAAATAATGCATGAACATCCAAAGGTGAGGAGGTGAAAGATGAGCAGCAACAGATTCTGGTGTTAGAAGTTAAGTTAGAAATTCTAATCAGTCATTAAAACCAAGGGTAAAGATGGAAGAGTCTGCTCAGAGCAAAGGGTTAGTAAAACTTGAAATATTGATTGAGGAACGGAATCCCTGCACTTCCCAGGTATTTTGCTTGCAGACTCCCTTCAGAGTACAGCTGTTTGCATATAAAAGCTCTTCTCAAGTAGCAGCATGGAAATGCAGACTGTGAATTCAGCCTTAGAAAGGAGTTGTGCACATTTAGGCCAGCAGGGATGGAATAGAGCACAAACACTCATAGCCAGATACAAAAGCAGCGATTCTGCTCTTCACCTGAAGCTTTCCAGAGAAGCAGCTTCCACAGAAACCCAGAGCAATTAGTCAAATGGGCTCCCACTTCAAACCAGAGCCCCGGGGTGCTGATAAACCACACACCAGGAAAATCGGCTTTATTTCCACAGGCGTTGGTGGTTACTCTCTCTGGGATGTGACTCTGACTCGTGTTGCATGTCCCGTGGGAGTTTCATATCTCGGTCTCTGGTGAATTCTCCTGCTCTGAACCGGCCTCTGTGGGGCCCAGAGGCTCAGCTGGGGAGATTCCTGCTCTCCCTGCTGCAGCCACTGGCCTGTCCTGCCCTGTTACCCCACAGCAGATCCTGCCGGGCAGGCCGGGGCTGTTCTGAGCCCAGGAGCTCTCCTGTGCTCCTGGCCCTGGAGCCCAGCGTGCCCGCGGGGCCTTTGGATCCAGGGCAGGGGAGCCCTGGGAGCTCGGGGCGTGTCCCGGGCTCCGCTCCCCTGCGGCTCCCCGGGCACGATGGGCCCTGAGGGGCCGCACGGACACACGGCGCCATTGGGGTGAGGGGGTCGGGCAGGGGAAGGTGGGGGTGTGGGTCTGCCATTGGGGGTGAGGGCATGCCAGGGAAACGGTCTGCGGCTGTGAGTGGGGCTGTGGGCTCAGAGCGCCATTTGTGTGGGGCTGTGGGCTCAGAGCGCCATTTGTGTGGGGTTGTGGGCTCAGAGCACCATTTGTGTGGGGCTGTGGGCTCAGAGCGCCATTTGTGTGGGGCTGTGGGGTCAGAGTGCCATTTGTGTGGGGCTGTGGGCTCAGAGCGCCATTTGTGTGCGGCTGTGGGCTCAGAGCGCCATTTGTGTGGGGCTGTGGGCTCAGAGCGCCATTTGTGTGGGGCTGTGGGCTCAGAGCACCATTTTGTGTGGGGCTGTGGGCTCAGAGTGCCATTTGTGTGGGGCTGTGGGCTCAGAGCGCCATTTGTGTGGGGCTGTGGGCTCAGAGCTCCTTTTGTGTGGGGCTGTGGGCTCAGAGCGCCATTTGTGTGGGGCTGTGGGGTCAGAGTGCCATTTGTGTGGGGCTGTGGGCTCAGAGCGCCTTTTGTGTGGGGCTGTGGGCTCAGAGTGCCATTTGTGTGGGGCTGTGGGCTCAGAGCGCCATTTGTGTGGGGCTGTGGTGTCAGAGCGCCATTTCGTGTGGGGCTGTGGGCTCACGTAGCCATTTTGTGTGGGGCTGTGGGATAGTCTCCTATTTTGTGTGAGGCTTTGGAACACTCCACCATTTTGTGGGAGCCTGTGCAGTCAGACCGCCATTTTGTGTGAGGCTGTGGGACCTTCCACCATTTTGTGGGAGGCTATGCAGTCATTCTGCCAATTTGTGTGGGGCTGTGGGACACTCTGCCATTTTGTGTGAGGCTGTGGGGTCAGACTGCCATTTTGTGTCGGGCTGTGGGGTGACTCTGCCATTTTGTGTGAAGCTATGCAGTCATTCTGCCAATTTGTGTGAGGCTGTGGAATATTCCGTCCTTTTGTGTCGGGCTGTGAGACAGTCCGCCGTTTTGTGTGAGGCTGTGGGACCCTCCACTATTTTTTGTCAAGCTGTGGGGCACTCTGCCATCTTGTGTGAGGTTGTGCAGTCACTTTGCCATTTTTTGTCAGGCCATGCATTTGGCTGCCTCCGTTTGTGTGTGTGGACAGAGGCTGGCTGAGGCTCAGGCAGTGGAGGTGCAGCAGTGACATCCCACCTATGCAGATCTCACCCTGTTCTCCCACACTTCCCACCTGATTGTTTGGTGCCACTCAATCATCCCTCTGGTCTCCTACAGGGACAAAGAGCAAGTATTAACTATTCTGTCTTTAATATGCAAAACAATTAAAATAGCATGTGCCATATGGTCCTTCTTTCCTTATGAGAAATGATGTGGTGAACTGAGGAGGAAGCCAGAGTTCGCTGATTTTTTTTAAGATGAGATGATCAAAAGTTAATTTTTCCCTATTCAAAACTTCAGTATGAGGCAAATGTACTGAAATAAATGCCTTTTAAGATGCTGAGGAGGGCACATTCGTTATTCACAAAGGTTCCTGAGCCTTAGCCGAGGTCCCTGCAGTGATGCCAGGATGTCCATCCCGAGCTGTGCATCCTCAGTGGAAAAACCTGGGATGAAAATGCACTGTGCATGTGTTTTCCAAGGGTTCTGTCTCTGCTTGTGTTGTCTCACGAGGTGGGTCACTTATGGCTTCCCATCTGGATTATATAACCTTAAAAGCAGCCATTTATTTATCAATTGATCGAAGTGCAAGGCTTCTATTTCATACATAAATGGTGTTTTATTTGGTGGTAGGTGATTATTAATACGTAAAATAGCATTCTTTAAAGGACCAATATTTCCTGACTGAAAAACTTTCCCATTAAATTCACTTGAAGAAAGAACCATACAAGGAGTGGATTTATTACTCAACAGATGCTTATCACATTGCTTAATGCTCTATTTCATGGTCCATATTCATCATCCTTTTTGATTCTTAAATCTACACCCAATTCTTTTTGAACATCTGGTGTTCTTTCTCTTCTGTGTCTGTAAGGGAATAATTTGTTTGGGGGAAGTGTTTCTTCTTGTAATGCTCTTAATCCCCGAGAGTGCTTGGATCACAGGCAAGAGAGCAGGACTTGTGCGATTAAATGGAAAGAGGTTTGCAAGATTGTTTCATTTTCTGATAAATATAAATTTGTTCCTTCCATGACTTCATCTGTTGGCAGCCTTTGACATAAATCTGCTGATGCTGAGAACTGCCCTTGCTCAGGAAATTGTTCTGCGAACCATTGATCTGTACACAGATGTCAAGGTAAATTAATTAAAAAAAACCCCAAAACAACCAAACAAACACAGATTTCTGTAGAGTGGGCATTAAACTGAGGAATATAGTTTATTGCAAATTTAAAATCTGTTCAGTATATTTTTGCATTAGGAGTTTGGCATGAGCCAAAGCATGTTCATTTGATTTTTGGTGAGCACATGGGAGTGTGGGCATAATGTCATCTGAGGAGTTCCTGCAGCAGCACTGGAAATACAGCTTCCATTCTTGGCATCTCAGAAGACTTTAAAATCTTTTCTTCCTTTTTTAAGTTGTAGGTATTTTCTGATTCTTTTAAATTATGTTAATTTTTAACTTTTTTTGTTGTCATATTTGATGAATAATCAAAAGTCTGGGAACAGTGAAGTCTTTCTACAACTTTCGGTCTTGCCTTGGGCACCTGAGATACACTGAGACTTCCACAGATTTTCCCAAGAGATTGCCATTCCTCAGACAAGTGGTGAAATAGTAGTTGACATTTTTAATAAGAAAATGGAGCCAGGGAACAGAATGAGTAAATTTAAACAGCCGTTAACTTGATTCTAGATTTGATCCTTAAAAGAAGTCTAGACATGAGTTAGTATTGAAAGAACTGCCACGATTATAGAGTTAATCCTTGTCTGGAATCAGATATTGGAGGTACTTATGATCAGCCAGCACAAGTTCAGAGTTGCACAGCTAAACGTTGACATAAATAATTGGGAATTGAGAAGTGAATAAAACAGCTAAATGGGAGATGCACTGGTTTATGAAACAATTTCAGGGTACAGTTGTTTTTTCCTCTGCAGAGAAGGGGTAATCTTTTTTACATGTACAATAAGACTTGGCTTTAAAGTATTTTTAATTTTTTCTGAGTTGATGTTTTTATTTGCTTCTGAAGTGGGTCAGCTTTAATAATTGCTTATTGATTGTTCATAAGCAGTGGCTCATATGCAATGTTCATATTGTTAGATGGTTTGTTTTTTCTGCCTTGTTAGATTACTATGGATTTATTCCGCATCTTCTCCACTCTTGAGCTGCCTGAAAAAATTTGGGTCATGTGTGAATTTTTTCTGTGTATTCATATAAAATATCTGAAAGAACTGATGCAAACACCATTTATTCAGGTTGTTTGGCATTCGAGTTTTCACTTGTTAAACATCATAAGGGTTAGGCGGATTTAAAGTATCCGTGTAGACTTCATCTGTGTGACACAGGCCATTTTCCCAAGAAATTATGGTTTAAAATGGGGAAATGTATCAGCAATTTGTAAATATTTCTGTGTTCTTGTTGTGCTCCTATTGCCTCTCGATTGATCTGTGCCTAAAACAGGGAGGATGATGCAGCTTTTCCTCCCAATTGTAAAAAAAAAAAAAAAAAAATGTAGTGTTGGGAGAAGGTGTGTGTGGCAGACATTGTGCTTTTCTCAATATTGCTGTTGGACAATCTAATCCTTGTGTATTCAAAGTTTGGAAGGGCTAGAGCTGGTTCAGAGAGACAGAAGTGAGTTTCCCCTCCCCAGGATGATTTCTGGAGGTCCAGCTGCTAACCCTGAGTAGATGGAATTGCCAAAATGTCCAAGTGTCATTGAGGGATTTTATTTCCTTCCAGGATAGGTTTCTAACCCTGTGGTGAGAAGTAAATGAAGCCTTTTTTTGTGTGTAATTGGGTTCTAAAAGTTTGCAGGACAAGGAAGAAGGCTGAGACATGAGTAATGTGTGCAATGAGGGATGTCTAAAGGATGGCTTCAGTGCTGGCTGGACACAGTCATCCCCTCATTTCTGTGCTTCACATCTCTGTACACTGTCACACAAGTTCCCAGCAGTTCTGGAAGCAGCCAGGGTTGGGAACCACAGCCCCTGGATGCTGTAACTCCCTGCATTTAGCTTTTACCTGGTGCCAGCTGAGGAAGTGTCTGACAATGTTTCTGAATGAAAAATGGAGCCATAACTCGGCACATTGCCAAAAGATCCCCGAGGGGCAGCATTTACAGCACTAAGCAACTTCATTTAATTACAGTTTTTAATTCTGTTGAAGATTACTGTGCATTTTTAATCTCTGATGTCCTTGCTCTGATCTGATCCTTTTGTTCCTAAGTTATCACTGAATGTTACATTTCAGTAATAACAGTACAAACACCAGCTAACATTTCTTTTTGTTACTGAGATTTGCTCAGCCATTGTCTGTCCAGCTCTTGTAGGTTTTTCAGGTCCATTTGGAGCAATACAGGGAGCCTTGCTTTGGTCTCTCCTACATTTTTACAGTTTGTCAGCAAGTCTGTGAATAGAAAAAGTAGAGAATGTGGGGTTTTTGCAGCAGGAATTCATTTCAATGTACTTGTAAAATAAGGACTTGAGCAAGAAGTTAGTTTCAGGGCCAAGTGCTGTGGTGGCAGCATTATGGTATTTCTCACATGAGGTTTTCTTCTCCTTTTTGCTCTCTAACAGAGGCACAGGTGCTGTTCCTGCTCCAAGGGCCGCTCCCTCTCCTCCTCCCGCCTGTGTGAGCAGCCCAGGTGCCCGGCAGGATCTGGCACTGCCCCAGTGTCTGCCCGGCCCTGCCGCTGCGGCTGCTTTCTCTGGAGCTGCCTCTGCAGGGCGCTGCTCTTTGTGCACAAGTCACGCCAAAGAACAATCTGGAGCTCCCTGGCTCTGCCAGCACAGGTAGAATTTTAAATTGATGTTGTGACTCTTTTCACGGGTGTGGCCTTTGGGCACAAGATGATCTTGGTGTTGCTGAACTGTTCCATGTTCCACTGGATGGAAATGATTAAACTCCTATCACTGTGAGAATATTAGCTTTGCACAGAACATTGGACTCTGCTTTTCCTTCCTTTTCTCTGTTCTTTTTTGGTGAAAATTTGTAGCCAGATTGGGGTATGTCATTCAATACAGAATATTGCAAAATGTCACATAATTTAAACCAAAGCATTTCCTTGAGTTAAGGTACCTAAATTTAACCCAAATATGTGGGTGAGGGATCTGGGATGCTTTGTATCAGATCCAGCTTGGCTCTGCTCTAAAACAGGAATCATAAAGGTGAGAAACAAGGCTCATGAGGCATTGGGAAATGAAATCTAACAGATTGAGGCTAAAAATGTTTAATGTTTTCAAAAACATGGAAATTTATAAAATGTTCTTTCAGATGGCACAACACAAATATTGTTTGGAAGCCATAATGAATTTTCCCTCCAACGAGTTTCAAATTTTCAAGTCCTATGTTAGCATCTTTATCCTTCCATGTAAAACTGCATCCCAAAGTGTCAGCCTGGTGAGACAGTTGTGGAACTTGGCATTTTATTTCTGTTTATTATGTGATACATTACAGTAGAGTCTCATGGAACAGTTATAAACTAATTCCTGATACTATTTGCTGGAATTATTCATTTGCTGTGCTGCTACCATGATTTGGGGGCAAAGGTGATAATGCTTAGCTGTATTTCTAGCAGTTCTTAAAAATAATTGGATTAGAAATCATGCACTGAGAACCTACTTATTATTCTTAACGGTTCAAGACTTCTGTAAGTGTTTTAATCAAGCAGCAAATGATGTACATCTCAGGCTGCTTTCTGTCCTGGGTTTTGAATTGCAGTTTTGCAAGCACTTGAGCACAAGCCTTTTCATTTGGCACAACAAATTTTGGTTGCATTTTGCCTTTCTCCTTTTCACAGTAGGAAATACCAGCCTGTAAGGCTGGAGGCTTAGACACTATGCTGTCTGAATGAATACACAGAATTATCACATCACTGACCTACTGCCCCAGAATTAACCCAGTACACCTGCAGAATGTTTTCCCCACATCAGCTCTGATGGACTGCTCTTGCTGTTTGTCTGGTTGCCGATGGAGCTCCAGTTTTCAGCCAGGAGAACAGCCGGGTGTGTTTTCCCTGGAGCTGCCGTGCCCGCGCTGTGCCGCACCTGCCCACTCCCCTGATCCCGCTGTCGGATCCTTTATGGGGACGGGAGCCAGCTCTGGCCAGCCAGCCTGACCGGAGTTGTGCTGGGACATAAAACATGGAGAGCCACTTGTGGCTTCAAGGGCACGAGTCTGATCTGATCAGGCCTCCGGTGACACACGGCGGGTCATGGACGCCGTTTGTCCTTCCTCACCAGCGCTCCTGGAAGAACCTGCAGAGAGGAGGCGCCGTCAGAGCCCACGAACACCTTCCTTGCTCGGGGGAGGAGCAGGGAAATGCCCGGAGTTCATGGTCAGTATTGGCTTTAAAATAAAAAGGAGCAGCAAAGCAGCCACCAGGATTTCCTGCCTTCTGAAATGGGGGAAAAGTTGTCAGTTGGGAGAGTGATTTTCTCCTTAAGAATTACGTTACTGACTCTCAGCTACTCAAAACTCCACACTTACCAACCTCAAAACTCTGTTGTTAAACAACAGGGACTTATTTTCAAAAAATATTCTTTAAAAAGCTTCCATGAGTTGCCAAGCAACGGGGCTTGGACAAAAAGGCCAGAGCGTCAGCTCCTGTATTTCTGGGTGTATGTTTGAGTATAAGATCTCCCCACATACTTCACAGCTGTGGGTCAGGCAGATTTGGTGTTGAATCAGAGAATTAGCTGATTAAAGGATTTGACAGAGATGGCAAACATTAAATCTTCTGTCAGTGTCAGCACGATAACAGAAATATCTCCTTGTGAAAATGGCAAGGGATTTAAATTTTCCATCTCAAGCATCCCACTGGAATAAGTGAGATTTTGTTTTCTGCCTTTTAGTTTTTAAGTGTCTTAGTGGATAAACATTGCTGAAAGGCTTCATTAGGAGGCTGTGAATACTGGGAGAAGAAACATAGTGGGAAAAGGGCTCTTTTCCTCTTTTTCTGCCTTTTTTTTTTCTGGAAATAGTCTCTCTCTTGACACCTAAGTATCTTTGGGATCACTACTGAATAGTTGGAATTTCTGCTATAGGACTTCCATGAAAAGATGACGGTTTCAGAGAAATTTAGGATTTTTGTAATGATATAAAATAATTGAAACTTACAAAAATATGTAATGTATTAATATACTTTTATTCATCATTTATGGTAAAAATGAAAATTGCTATTTAGAGTCCTATATTTTAGAACAGCTTAGAAATTAAATGTATATAGTGAAGTCCTTGTGTTCTTTTTTCTGAATGTTTTTCATGTATTTTTTTCCCCCAGAAAATGCTTTTACAGAAGTAGCTTGGCTTACAGATAACTGTTTGGAAATGCCAAAAAGAAGAGCTCCCCAGACCTGGCAGCTCTAAACTGGGGAAGAGCTCTGTCAGTGCAGAGAATGAGGAAAGGTCTGTGGTTTTTTTCAGTATAAGTAGTATTTGTTGTTTGGTGAATTTCTGCTAGAAGCAATATGGGATAATGCACAGTGCTGATGGATTAGAGCTGCTTTGAGAAATAAGGGTACAGGAATGGAAAGATGTTTGTGCTGGGAAAACACATGATTTTGGGATACCAGCAGCTTGGTGTTGCCTCCCTAAGAGCTCAGCTCAGTCTGTCCTGTTGGCAGTCATTCTGTCCTGTTTCCATTATGTCCTTGCAAGGATCATGCTTAAAAGTTAAGGGAACAAGGAGAGTTCAGTGAAGGAAAAGCAGAAACCAGTATCACCAGTATAAGGTAAATGTTCAGTTCATCTTCCACTGACTGCTGGTAGAGAAGCAACCTTAATTCTTCAAAAACCACTGAGATCTATTCTTAAGGTTTTGGGTTTTTTTGATAAATAAATTATGCTGGATATTTTCAGCAGACTATTAGAGCTTTTGAAGCCTTGTGACGTGCATTTTAATGATCACTTACCATCCAGTGCCTTGAATGTTTTTAAGCTCGTTCAATGCATTAAAGCAGCAACTGTGTTAATAAATTCTTGTCACTGATTGATGTTAAATGACATGTAGCAAAGAGTCCATCTGTCTCTGTTCTGTCATCCCATGCCTTCTTTCGTGTTTCCATTGCAGTCTGTAATAAATAGTCTGATCATTTTGAGTGACATTTGGGATCTTTATTGGACAAGACATTTCAAGTGCATCTGTCTTCTGAGTGGTTTATAGCTGACAGCTCTAACAACAGCTATTACCTTCCAAAAGGCTGCATTCAGTGTTCTCCATGTTCCCCTTCCTGATTTTCTCTCTGTTTTTCAGAGTGCCTGTTGCTGACATTTCTTGATTGTGTATTTTTTAAATCCAGGCACTTGTTCCGTGATGATTTTATCATTGTTATGCTGAGCCCAGCTGTATCTGCCTCTCACTCCAGACTTAATCCTGGTCTCTCTTGTCTGATCCTGTTGCTGTTCTGCACGAGCCTTGTCACTTCTGCCCCTTCCTGTCTCTGTGGGTGTGGCTCCCTCAGTGCTGGATTTTACAACCTGTGTGATGCACAAAGGCCCTGGAAGCCCAGAGGAGGACAGCTAAACCTGCTGACTCAGCAGTGGAGTTGGCTGTGGCTGATCCTGAGCTGTCACTGAGAGCCACACCAGGCGCCAGCTGCTCTTATCTCAGCTTGCTGGGAAATTTCTGTGTAATTGTTGTCCAGTCTGATGGCTGAACTACAAAGGTGGCAGGAGGTTGTTTCTTCTTATCCATTCAGTTCATGTTAGGCAAGAAGCTGAAGCCAGAATCTCTCCTTCCCTCAGTTACCCCGCTTGCCATACCTCTCCTGGATTTAACTCTTTGCTGATTTTAGTCAGCCAAATTTTGGGCGGCCACAACAGCTGCCCTTGGCTTATCTCCTCATTCCCTGGTGCTGGGAGGTGGCAACTTGTGAGGAGTCCCACTGCTGAGATAAGGCTGACACAGAGGATTATTTAAATTGACACCAATCCTTCCTTGTGTGCAAATGAAGCCCTGATGCTGCTGCTGAGGATGTGCTGTGTTGGTTCCCTCTCCCTGCAGGAGCAGAGCCAGGAAACGCCTCCAGCGGCCGTGCCTGGAACAGGAGCTCTGTGCCTGCACTAGTGGGGAGCTCTGCCCGGTGAGCCAGGACATGCTGAGCTAAGGGGTGATGGGTGCAGGAACAGGCTGTCTCTTGGAATCCCAGGAATGCCACCATAAACACAGCAGCACCTGAGTATCTTCCTGAAGCATCCAGGCCTCCTTCCTTCCTTCTTAACTTTATTTTGAAAGTTTCTTTGTGTATGACTGAGCTTGGTTTAAACAATAAGCAAATTTTGCACTCAAGGTGAGACGTAACCATTAAAATACAGCCATTGTCACAGACAAACCAAACTTTAATTAAAATTAATTTTATTTTAGATATGTGGAAGTAAAAAATAGAGTCCTTACCTGTTTCCCTTTTTTCCACCAGCACGTTTAGTCCACAAATGCAGAACAGTTATTGCTGGTGACTAAACTGTACTGTGCTATGTTGTGTTCTGAGGTTGTACATCTCTACTTTAAGTATTATTATTTCATTATTGCAACACTTCGTTTCCAACTCCTGCGGAGAATGCAGCATCAGACATATTTAATTTTCCAGGCAGACAGGTTCCATTCACACAGGAGTTCTAATGGCATGTTTCCTTGTTCCAGAGGAGCCGTGGCCTGGAGGATTGGGTGGCTCAAGGGGCCAAGCAGAGCTCTCCACTCGATCGATCCCAGCTCTGCTGAAGCCGTCTCTGCCTCAGCTGGGAGGAGCCGTGACTCCAGGTCAGTGTGAGCAAACCTGACATTTCCTGATCCCTTCCACTCACACACAGCTGTGTCACAGACACACCTGGGTGGGTGCAAAGGGACTTGCATGGCACCACAGCATTTTGGAGCTGCTGTTGTTCTAAAACCTGAACCATCTTCAGCCAGCACAATGCATTTCCTTAAAAATGCAGCCATGGGCCACTGAGATGTCTTAGAGTGGCTCACCACTTGGTGGAATAAACATGTCAGCCAAATTGTCAGACTCCTACTGCCTTGTGTAAGAGCCTTTGAATACCTTAAGTGTATGCAGGGACCTCTGTGAGGCTGTGGAAGCATTAAAAGAAAAAGCAGGCCAGAATGTCTGTGGCCCACCTCAAACTGCAGGACACAAAGCGCTGTGAGTTTTCAGCTTTAATCCCAACGTGTCCCTTTCACCCTCTCCCTCGAAACACAAGTCACGTGGTAAGAAGTCAAAATCTATGTCTAATGAAATAAAATATTAAATAGGGCTGAGTCAAGTTACATTTTAAATCCAAGGAGCTCTAGTGCAAGGTCACATCATTTACTCAGTTGTAGCCATAAATCTCCAGATCAATAACAGAGGGTGAAGCCGATAAGAAATATTTGACCTTTGGCAAATGCCTCTCTCTGTTTTGTATAGACCTTGAGAACACAAAATCCCAGCTCTGTGTGTTTGCAGTCACATGTGCCTACAGGTTTTACCCATGGAAGAAACAGAAATGATGTTTATGTTAGGCAAAGTGTAAAAGATGGAATGGACATATGTGCCAAATTATTCTGTTCCTCAAAATTCTCTCTTTATTTGTGTGTTCTTATGACTCACAGCTATGATTTAGAAAAAATATATATACACAATGGGTTTTTTAAACAAAAATTTCTCTACTTGAATTTTAAAGCACACACAAAAAGAAAACAATCAGGATGGTTGTCATTGGAGAATTAAGGGTAACATAATATTGGACAATTGAGGGTAACACAACATTTCTTTTGCTGCTGTTCAGTGCTCTTCGGAAGTGTTTCATCTCTTTGGCTGCTAAATTCAAAACTTAAAGCATTTTTATTGAGGATGACTCAGAGAGAGTTGTTTTAGTTATGGTTTTCTCTTACACTGAAGGAAAAGATAAGGCTTAGTACTTTTTTCCTAGTTTTCTTTGTGTTTTGTTTCACTAAATTACAACACAAACCTTCACTAAAATTATTTTACAGTCTAGCATGTTACTGGTTTTGGTCTGACTGAAATGTTCTACCGAAAAAAAAAAAAAGTTAAATAATGAAGTGGCAAACTTCCCAAAGTTTTGCTGGAACCAGCTGCTATTGCTGTTGCCCTTGAGCTAAGAACTTCAGGTCACTGATGTGTGTTCAGTGGATATTAATGTTGAGCAGAAGAAGCAAAAGTGCTCCAGCTGGATGCCTGAGAATAGCCTGGGTCTGAGGGCAGGCACTTGAGAGCCAGGTGAAAGAAGGATGGAAGGTGAAAATAGAGACTGAGAGCTGCAGCTCAGGTTTCTGCTGGGTTTGGCATCACGGAGCAGAATGACAAGCAGCAGCCACAGCATTCCAGTTTTTACCTGTGCTTTGGAAAGCTTTTCAAAGCAAGAAGGATTGAGGAATTTTTCCTGAATTAGCAAACAGTGTTACAAGGATAGCTGTCAACCGGAACCACAATGAAGTTGCAGAGCAGCTCCACTTAAGGTGGAGAAAATGCTTGGGTGAGTAAATCAGACAAATCAGCAAAACCCCAGAGGTGGAAATGGGAGGAGGGGACATGATCCCCATGAGAGGCCATGCTGTTATTTCTGGCTTTGGCCCAAAATGTCTGGGCATGGCCCTGTCCCTGCAGGTGTTCAGTGCTGTGGGAGGAGACCTTTCAGGCATCATATACCGAAATTTAAACCCAGTACAGGGAAATTCAGACAAGAATCCAAAGTCAAGTTTACAAAGTAAGCATGTTCATCCCTTCCCAAAGCCCCCAGGTGAAGAGAAAGGAAAGCAACATTGTACCTGTCATAAACTCTTCTTTTTGTTTGAATGAAAGTGTGGGAAATTGCAAGCCAGTCCTCCACTGACTAACCCAAACAGTGTGCTGTCTGTTCATGTATGTCTCTCACTTTCTATATCTTTGAGAATCTGGACATGAGGAATTCATTTTGGCATCTTTGGTGAGAGCATTTTCAGGCCAATAAAGCCTCGCTGTGTTGAACTTGTGAACACTTTCTGGTGAAGGCATGAGTGAGAAAAGCACCTCCTCAGGATCTCAGTGTCCCAGGGAGGAAAGCTATAGGGACTCTCAGCTGTCCTAGCCAAGCAGGCAGGACTCACTCTGGGCCCAGATGCTGTTTAATGGCTTTGGAGGTGGCATTGACTCAGGTGCAAGGTGGGCAGGAATGTGGGATTGCTGTCGCTGCACAGCCTTGGCAGCGCCGTGTCCAGTGTGCTGTTACCTGTGTGCACCACGGGTGGCACCACATCTGTGCAGGAAGCAGCAGGAGCCACCACTCCCTCACACACATCCCATTAATTGTTAATGTGGGAAGCAATTAACTGATTCAGTGGGAAAGCTAAAAAATCATTTTCTGCAAGCAACTTATTGCTTGGGAGCTGGGAACAAGAGAGGTCTTGAGTGCATTCCCTCACTGACCTTCACCCCTCTGCAGGGCAGGATCTTCAGAGTCTCTCAAGGTTCTACTGAGCATCATTGAGAGAGAGCTGATGAACTGAAAAAGAAACAGAATTAGAGAAAATGCTCATTCTTAGAACCAATTGGCTAACAGGAGAAACTCAATTTAGACAATTGTTTGGGAAAAAAGCCCCTCTCCTAACAATCAGTTAGAAATGAAGCTGAGCTGTCTTCCCCTATGATCACACAGCTATCTAAAGGGAAAAAGCCAGAGCTCATCCAATGCAATTTGCAACATATCCAGGGTACGGCTTGTTCTGCCATCCACTGCAATCAATAAAAACCTTTCACTGCTGTTAATGGCTTGGGACTGAGGCCTCAAAGGGAACAGCTGTATCCTGATGATGCAGTGGTGCACTGTCTCTCCAAGCCTGGCAGATATTTTGAGGTGAAACAGAAAAATGTGCCAAACAACTGATTTGCAAAAGGTTAGAACAGCAGAATCAATTTGGAAAGCTGTAGCTTTCTTTAGGTTGTTATTTGCTCATGGAAGATCAATTTGAAAATATGTATTTCTGAAGTCTAAAAACTATGTTTGTGATAAGTATGTTATGCCTTGAGTAATGCAGGGCTTTGTGGAGATGGATTAAAGGAATTCAGGGACAGAAACTCATCTCTTTGCCTTACAAAATTCTTGCAAAAATTTATATTGGATAAAAAGCGCCCATTTTTTCTAACTCATGTTTAAACTTTTGACCTAAGCACTCAGAACTCCCTCAAGCAAATAATAATAATTTAAAAGTGAATAATGCCCTGTTTACTTAAAATTTCTCAAGAGGGATATGGACATGTTTGTGAAATATTCTTTCCCATTATCTACTACTGCAGCTTTTTCTGTCATGTCCTGAGTTACATAAGTTGAGCACTCTCAAAACTGACATATCAGTTAAGTTAACATAAGCAAAGATTTTTTTGGAAATCGTTTTTTTTACATTGGGTTTTGTGACTGTCTGCAAAGATAAGAATGGCAATTTATTTTTGGCCTAAGAAGAAGGGAGAAAAAAGCCCCCAATATTTAGTTTTTTTTCCTTCAGGAGAACATGCAGGTCAGTGAGTCAGTGACCAGGCCAGTGCTGAGCTGTTGGTAAAGAGTCCAGAATAGCAGAGCTCAGCTGTGCCTGGTGAAGGACAAGGAGCTGTGAATAAAGAAACACTCCCACAGCTTCCATGAAACATCTCCTTGCAGTGCTGAGCCCCTGTTTTATGGAAGCTCATGAGGAATTTCAGCCATGACTTAGCTGCAGGTCTGCTCCTGTCCATGCACTGAGGCTCACAGGAAGCACTCACTGAGGAGAGAAGCCAGGAAAATATTGCTGGCAAATGGAGCCTGGTGCTGGTGCCACTGCAGAGCTCTGGGAGGCAGCAGGGAGAGTGCTCACTGTGCAGGCTCCTTGGAGAAGGTGCTGGCTCTGGAGCACCAGGGATAAATCCAGCTCAGGGCATCTCTTGCTGCCTGCTCAGCACATTCTTTCCCTTGCTCTAAGTGCAGATTTTAGAGATCTATAGGAGGAGAATTTGCTTTCTGGCAATGCAGCAACAGTAGCAACACCAAAACTTTGTGGGAATTTTATATTTGAATGCCTGATTGCACTTCCCTTGGTTTGTCACTCTCTCTAAATTCAGTTACTCCTTACAAAGGGACAGGAGCAAGGTAATAAAATAATTGTATTGTTTCCATGTTTGATTGTTCATCAGTAACTTTTGAAACCTTGCTTTCTTTTCACAACAGGAAAAGTAGTAAGCACTGAGATAAAAATTACTTAGTGGGTTGTGAAATAAAGCAGCTTAACACACTCCAATTAAACAATGGATTATGATGGAACATATTTTTTTAAAGATGCTTCCATTTCTGTGTTCTCAATTCAGAGTAACTTTCTTTACAGAAGTTGTCATTAATATTGATATTAATCTTAAAAGCTGTGTCAGTCAAAATCCTGGATCCTTTATAAAACATTTCCAGTATTCATGTCAGTTTCTGGTTTTTTTTAAAGAAGTTTTTTAGCTGAACTTTAGTTAGTCTTTCACCAGCTGAAACACATAGAGAACTCTGAAGGGTAATTTTATGTGTTGTCTTTTCTGTGTGTGAAGAATATTTGCACTGATCCCTTTTTTGGCAGTAATATTTGCAAATGCTCACAGAATATTTTAGGTAGTTCTATGATTTCTTTTGTTGTATCAGTAGCTTTTTGCTTTAAGTGGCTGGTAATTTATATGCTGAGATTTGTAAAAACTGGAAAACTGGTGACTTTCATATATATTTTGTGAACTGCTGATTGTTTGCCCAAATGTTATCCCTTGGAAAACAGTAATGCTAATATTAATTATAAAACACAAGCTAAACCAGGATGCTTTTAACCAAATTTAAAGCTTCTGATGTAGAGCTGCTAGAATGGTTCTCCCTTGTGCTATTATTGTAAAACATTGATAATATAAAAGTCTTAAAATTGACAATATAAAAAACCCTAAAACACTGCTAAGGATTTAGGTACATCTGTATTTATACTCACATATGTCTGTGCCCACAGTTTGGTTTTGCTTTACATTTAGTGAAATATCCAAATTGTGCCATATATTTGGCAAAGTAAATGCTAAATATGGCCTGTAAAAATTATCTTGTTCATAAATTTGCCTGGTATTGTAGAAATCTGTGCAAGTAAAATGTATTCAGCATGATGCTGTAATCTGTTCTCAGTGATTGCCCTCAGTACCTCAAGGAATGAGTATTTTTATCACTGATGAAACTTTTTTTTCACTGATTAGTGGAGATTTGATGTTCCTGTAAGCCTCAAAATAACATCTTGGTGCACTCTTTTATAAACATCCATATTTCAGAAATAAGAAATATTGAAAATATTAAGGATTAAAAAGTGCATAAGCACTTTCTGTGCAGCTGGATAGGAGCTGAAATACTTTTAGTTTTCTTTGCTGTTCAACATCTCCTTGCAAATTCACCTCGTGGTTGGAAGAGTTCTTGGTCAGAACTTTTCACTGGAGCACTTTGTGGTTCCTTCCTTATGTTTTTATCAATCCTTGGCAGTTTTGAAACAATTCTTTGGCTTTCTACCATTCTTGTGTCTGGTGACTTATCAGAAAATTCTTATTCCTCTGTTGAGTCAGTCTTTAGCAGAAAAATGCAAATGGACTTGCATGAAAGAGTGTTTGGCAGAGAACTTGCAAATTAAACAGTAATATTGAAAATTTAGATGGAGAAGCTTGCTTTTACAAAGCTCTCGAGTTCTAGCATTTCCTGCCAAAATGCTGCTGGGGCCAGGAGTTTGCAGCTTGTGTGTGCCCTGTGGAAGCAGGGAGGAGCTCCCAGGCAGGGTCTGACTCCATGCTGGAACAACACAAGGTGGGGAAGTCAGGTTCCCCTGAGACTGGCATGCACAATTGTTTCAGAAAGAGCCTGCTCTAAAGCTAAGGTAGGAGCTGCCTCAGTGGTGTTTTCTATTGGCTCCTAAGAACCTGGGAGGTAGCAATGGTCCTTTTAAAGTGTGCAAAACACAGGAACATTTAGTGTGCAGGAGAGTTCCAGTTACTTTGGGGTTAATCAGTACAGGGAACTGTGCATGGCTGCACTTTGGCTCTTCTCAGTCACCAGGGACCCTCTCCCTTGAGGGATCAGTTCCTGTGGTCATTGCAGTCCTTCCTGCATAAAACCCACAGGCCAGAATATCTGAGCCCCTCTGACATGTCCCAGTGCTTCAAAAGTCTCTGCAGAATGTGGATTCTGAGATAACCCAGAGGAAGGAGGAGTGATGAAGGCAGAAGGGGTTAGGCAGAGTAGGCAGATGGAAATGAGAAGAAAGTCACAAAGAAAGCAGCAGCTCTGGGAGAAACTCCCTGTTAAAGCACAACTTGCTGGAGAGAACTTTGGGGTCTTTTAGGGTTAATTCTCTGTATTTTGAGAACACAATGCTCCTAAGATGCTTAATGACGAGGAGCCCTGTAATTTTGACTTCTCATGGAACATTTATTACACACTCTATGTTGTATCATATCTACCAAGTATCATTATATGAAATTTCCTCCTGACTGGAAGAAATCTTGTGTGCTGGGGTGCCATTACATGCATTATGTTAATTTAGAAATACTTGCTGTATGTACTTGCTTTTACTCAGTAGTGAATTCAGCAGCTATTTGAGGGTACATTCAGTGTCTGGGTGCCCCATTTGCTTGGCTACCTCACGAGGAGAGGCAAGGACTGCATGCCTAAAGAAGCACAGTGCATGGAGGTGATGTGCAAGTCACAAAATGTGCAGTTAGCCTTTCTGAGTGTAAAAAGTGAGTTAAGTGTTAGCCTCTCCACAAAACTCATTCGCAGGACTGGTGTGCAGGAACACCTCAATAGGAGTTCAGCTGTCAGCTCTAATTTAGTCTGTGAATTCAGCAAAAGTGAATGAATGCTAGTCAGAACATTTAATAGCCCTGGATTTTTATGCAAATTTCTTTTTTTGTGGGCTACCATAGACCGATTCATTAAAAATATCAGAGTCCCTAACAGGTGACAGAGCTGTGAAGAGTGTAAGCAGAGGGATTTCTGAAGGCCTAATAATAGGTTCTGTTGTTTTTCACTGGTTTGTTTTGGTTCTTTAATCAAAACTCAAACTGCAGGAGATGCTGCTGCTGCAGGGTTTTTTTTTCCCCTCCTGAAAAGTGGAGAATTATGTTGTTTGGTTGAGCTTGTTTTGTTGATACCATCAATTTACTGTGCTGACAGTCCCAGAGGCAGCTGGACCAGGTTTTTGTGACAGAGGATGCACATATAAATTTCTGTGACATTAAAATGGGGCTATTTATTATTTTTTAAAAAGATAATGGTGTTTTGAAATAGGAGGATGTAAGCTCTCAGGTACCATTTGAGATACTAACATTGCCATTATCTAATCCTGGTAGGCTTTAGACATGGAAAAATCCAAAAATGGATCTGAGAGAGGGAACAAGAGGAAAGGCACAATGGTGCTTCCAAAAGTCATTGGTCAGGGGAGAATTGCTGCAACCCCAGCTCCTTAACGGGAGGAAACTGCACAGGAGGCAGAAGTGACTGAAATGACCTGGAGGTGACAGAGCCTGTGAGAGCAGGGTGAGCACTAAGGATGCAGCCCAGGGGGAATGCAAACCCCCCGGGAGGGATGGGATCAGCAAACAGACAGTGCCCCTTGGTGGCACCACTGAGGCCAGCTGAGCCCTCTTGGCAGGTACCTGAAGGGAAAGGGATTGGCACAGAATGCCCAGAAGAGGGAAAAAAGCTCCAGGGAATGGAATGAAATTGTTAGAGCAGTTATTTTTCCTTTTGGTAATAGAACTTGTAATTGAACTTTGGTAATTGAACTTGTAGAACACACTGAATTACGTATTTTGAAAGAAAAGTACAATCAATTCTGTTTTAGATCTTCAGACCATATTCAGAGAGAAAACACTTAAGGATTTTTTTATTTAGCTTCAACTCTTTATTTTCAGAAATTTTTTTCCACTCAAAATACTTTAATCAAGAAATTATATTTTTAACCCAAGATAAATCTTTAAATACATAAATATATGTGTGAGTGTGTGGTATTTTAAATGTTTTTTTTTTCTAACTGCTAAATTAGTGGTGTGTTGTAATCACAGTGACTCAGGAAGAAAGGGAGACTGATTCATGCATATGATTCAAGTAGCAGTGTTTGCCAACACTTTTGGGAAGGAATTTCTTTCATACAGTCTCACAACAAACTTTGCATGTACTTACCCAGGTTTTGTGCTCAGTTTCCATAGGGGGTTTCAAAGATCCATCCCCCCTGCCTGCTCTGGAATGATGCAGTGAGCTGCAGACAAAGAAATGGATTCATGTGATTCAGTCTGGGTGCTGAGGCAGGCTCAGAGTCACCTGGAGAAGTGTGAAATGGTTCTGTCCCAGGAGAGGCTGTGTCCCACACCTTAACCAGAAGCTTTTCCAGAGGCAGCAGTGTCAAGCTCAGTCTGATGACAAATATTGGAATGCAGCTGAATGTCACTGGGGAGCAAGGTATTCTGTATCAGACGTACAGAATGAATGCAAATAGGTTTTTTAGGATCCAAATGGGAAAGCATAACAGGCTACAAAAGCCTTAATTTATGATTTGTTCATTTAAAGCTTCAGACCATTAAGTAGCCATTAAATCACTATTTTATATTCTGCTAAGTGCATTTCTATCATCAGAATAAAAAGATTGTTTTAATTCCCCCTGTATCAAATAAAACATTTTAATTGAGAGCATTTGTGATAACAAATTGACTGGAATTGAAAAGTAAATTAATGCTGAGCTCTGACGACAGAGCATCTTTGTGATTTGGCTTTTAGTGTTTTGTATGTGCATGAACAGTTACATTATACATATGTTTATCTTTGTTTAGATTTCAATGACAAAGATTCCACCCCAGGTAAAATTTCCATTGCACTGATAGGGTTATCCAGGTTCCTGTCTGTCACACAAACCTTTCCTGTGGAGCTCAAATTATGAGTTTGTAACCATTTTACCCTTAGCCTCACTGCTAAGAGCCTCCATTCCTTAGGCTGTGTCCTAAAATGGGGAGTGGACAGAAGCAGATGAGAGAAAATTGCACATTTTCCTCCCCTTGGATATTTCAGTGCTTATTTTTATTTCCAGAAAGACAAAAATTTTAGCATCAGCCTTTGGCAAATGGAGATTTCAAAGAACATTGGTTTGGAAACATATTTTGACATATTTTGTTATGACATTTTTGATTGCACTTAAGCACTGCATTCCTGCAAGTGAACTGGTTCCTTCTCTTTCAGTCAGGAGCCTTCCTATCTCCAATATTGCCTGGCCTCCAATTTTCTCTGTGGGGCTGGGAAACAGCTCTCCCAGGGTAAGGTAACTGGAATGTTTGTAACTAGGTAATGGCATGCACAGCTTTGCAGCAAGTTCAAGTTCTTGTGCTAAAAACATCTGAATTCCCAGGTGGAAATATTCTTAGAAAATGCAGTTGACAATAATTGTTTTTAAAGCAAATCATATTACCCTGTTTAAGGTAATAAATTGTTCCAATGTGGGTAAAGCAGACCCCAGTACTCCATTTTCTGAAGAAAGCTTTGGCATTAGGACAATACTTTGAGATGTCATTTTTAGGTAAAACTGTGCATTAATAGTTCAGAAATTGAATTCCCTGTCGCTAGATGAATCTGGCAAGGTCCCTCCCTGTGTTCCCCAGGAGCGCTGGCTTGCTCCTGTAATGGCTCTTTTCTCATTTTTGGGGGTTTCTCAGCGTGGGCAGGAGAGGCTGAGGAGCAGAAGGGCTGAGGAGAGGACACCTGGAGCACTATGCAGCGGGGAAAGGCAAGGAAAAGGCAATCCTGGGATCCTGGCTCCCCCACCTTGCTCCCAGGTAAGCAATTCTGTTCCCTGGGCCTCTCTGCCAGCCCAGCTGACCTTGCCTTACCTTGGGCACCTTTTGTGTGTGCAGCTGCTCCGCCTCCCCCGGTGTCAGGGCCCCTCCCCTGGTTCTGCTCCCTGCTCTGCCTTTGCCCCGAGCCGCCGTGATGGGACAGAGAGCGGCGCTCACCGAGGGTCCTGCAGTTCAGGGCTGTTCCGTGGGGGTCTTCAGCACGCTGTTCAAACCTGCCTTCAAAATAGATTTACTTCTAAGCTGCTCCTAGTGGCCCTCCTGCTTACCCATATGTGAATAATTCCCCCAACAGTTTTCAAATTTAAAACGTTTCTCAGCCCAATTCGGAGTGTGAGGCCAATGGATGCTCTTGCTGGGAATTTAGAGAACATTTATGGTTCGTAGTGTGAAAGGGTATTTTCAAAGAAACATTTGCTCATTCCATTAAGATACTGTATTATTCTTTTTCTGAGGATTCCATTAATCTGTACTTGTCATTTATACAGACAAGCAATGACTCTGAAAGTGAAGGCTTTTATCTGGTTATCTATTGATGGAAAATCACCCAGCACAGCACTTCATTTTGCCTCAATATTTTCATTGAACTTGGAGATTCAGTTTAGATTCAGTTTATGAAATGATGAATATTGGAAAGCTGAGAGAGGGATATTACTTTTAAAATGATAAATTTATATGTTTTCATAATATTAAATAAAGGAATTTATTGATGGATATTTAATTTTTTTACACCAGATTGTAAAATTTTGGTGACTGAAAAACAGATTTATGTATATTTTTCAAGTACCATAGAAAAGACTTGACTCTGAGTTGAAGATTTTTTGTTTGGTTTGGGGAGTTTGGATTTGTTTGGTATTTTCCCCTTTAGCAGACTTCTTTTTTCTGCACATGAAAAATCAATGCCATGTAATGCACTGGGAAACTCTCTCTCTTAAGACTCCCTGCCTTTCACTTTGGGTTATCCTCTGAGCCAAATCCTGCAAGATTATAATTGATTTTAAAAGTCAGCAGCTAAAGTATTTGATCTTTAGGTGACAAACAGTCAAAGAGGAGCCTTGAGGATCAGTGTTAAATGTCAATGAAGTCACATTCATGCCAGGATAGGCAAGTTACAAAAATTTAAATCCTGCTGTAATAGTGACAGTAATAAATGGAAACTCAGCAAAATGAAGCTATTAATCAACAATGTGTAGTGTCATAAACGTGAACAAATGATTACAGAGAGCTCAGGCCTGAATTAAATCCAAGCAAGCTGAAACAAGCAATAGCATTGAGATGGATAAATGAATTTATCCAAGTGGATCTAATGACACATTAGAATAAAAGCCAACATTTTAGCTGAGGTGTTTAAAATGATCTGGACATCATCACTCAAAATGGGCAACAGCACCTGCATGCACTGCTGCTTGCACCAGAATTTTGGATGTTGGACCCTGTGCTTGGGTGTTTCTCCTCTTGTGGTGCTCTAAAGAATCCATATAGTGAGCTGTCGAGAGCTTCACAATGTTCTCATGAAAATATGGCACTGATTTAGGGTCAGGGGCACCTCAGTGCTGGTGGCAGAACGGCAAGGCAGCTCCAGCAAAGAGCGTGGCTGAGTGAAGCTGACCTGGCACAAAGAGCAGAGAGCAGCCTGAAGGCACGTGGTCATAGCAAGGAAGGGGCTGTAGGACGCTGCAGCCTCCTGACATAACCCCAGAGAAAGCAAGCAGAAAACTGCTTCCAGGAAGGCAACCTTCCACTGCACCCAGTCTGCTTCCTGAGCCATGAGAAACACAAATAATGAGAGAGAACTTGTGGTTTCTGGGCAAACAATTACATAAATAGCAGAGCACAGTGTGTTGTGCTGTGCTCTTACAAGTTTGCAAGTGGCTCAGACAAGTTTGCAGCTTGTTTGCAAACAATGCAAAACAGTGTTGGGGATTTTAATGATAACTCCATTGATGCCATAGGAAGCTGCAATTTTTCTCTAAGGTCAAGTGTTCAAATTGCACCTTGAACAGCATCAGCAAATGAAGCAGAGAGTATAATGCTGATTTTTCTGCAGCAAGAATGCTAAGTGACAGTATTGGATTAGTCCAGCTGTAATATATAAATAGATTAGGAGATACTTAATGCTGAAACAGAAATTTCAAAGTATGCATAAAAATGAACGCTACCACTGAAGTCATGTCAAGTTTTAGTATTTTTGCCTATAGGTTACAAAATCATGTGTTTTCTGCTTTCTTGAAGGCTAGAACATCAGATGACTCTTAGCAGATGTGAAATGCTTCTAGAAGCCAAACAGTGGTTCTGTTCATACCCTTTGGACCACCCTGTTGTAAGCTGCAAATCCTTGTTAAAACAGAGTATATATTATTTCTTTGTAATCTGAGAGTCTCTGAACATCTTGCTTTTTCAGTTCGCCTGGTTTTTTAAGTGAAAACATGGGCTACTGAGTTTTATTTCTCACCCAAGTCTTACTTAATCAGGACAGAGAAGATTTCAGTTGATTTTATTATTTTTTTCCCCTGGAAGTAAGAAATGGCATGCAGATCTTTTGTCTGTGTCCACTTCTTTAAATCAGCAGCTCCAGGGATATAAATACAGGTATGAAACTCACCGTAGTGTGTTTGAAGTGTAGCTGTGTGATAGAGGGGTAGAAAGTCAAGTGTGGATTTAATTTTCATTCCAGGCCCAAATATTTCATCATCTCAGAAGAAAAGTAGCCCACTCACTGTAGCCCATTTCTGTGCTTCACTCAAGGGTGTCTGTGAGGTGCTTGATCCCCACTCTGGGTAATGAAGGGCTCTGCCTTCCTGCACCAAGCAGCCTCAGTCCAGTTCCAAGTCCTTCCTTATCAGTGCTTTTGGCAGTCTCAGAGAGCAGGGAATTACCTCTGAGAAGCCAGTGGTCATGACTCCAGCTTGCATTATTCACATTCATGGAGAGCCCTCTACTAGCGCTCACAAGATGATTTTTAAATCTTTCCTTAATGCTCTGAAATCTACGCCTGCTCAGCCCTGACCAAAGCCAGTGGAAGATGTTCTATTGACTCAAGGAAAGCTGGCTGAAATCAAGGGCTTGAAGGTCAGTCTGCCCTCCTTCTTCCTTTCCTTTCCTCCTTCCATCTTCATTTCTGTGGTGGCTTCCCCATCTGTATCTCCAGGTGACACAGGGAGAAAGGCACTCGACTCAGACACAAATGGCAAGCCAAAAGAAACGAAACAATTCCCATCCCCTTACCTGACATTTTCAAGCTCATGAGATGTTTTAGAGGGCACTTGGGTGACTTGGAGTCAGCTGGTGCCCTTGTAGCACTCTGACTTGGCCATGTTTTCACTCCTGTTTCCAAGGGCTTTCTGGTTTAGTTTTTTCCCCCTTGGTTGTGCTAAAAGCTGCTTGTTGCCTTGACAAATATTTGTTTCCAATTCTGTTTGTGTAAACATCTAACATCAAATTGTCTCAGGATTCAGTATGCAGATGAGTGCTGCACTGCTGTTTACCAGAGTTCAAAACCTGGGCAAACAGCAGTTTGTTTGGGCTGAATAAGTAATACCTTACTTTGGAGGGCCCAAATAGCCATGTAATTATTTTGAATTAAGAAATTACCATATCATTTCAGGCTCATTACATGGGTATTTATTCTCAGCAGATTGTGTGCAGGCTGTTACAATAGTAACTGGTCTAACTTTGGTTTGGAAAGGGAAACGGTGATGAGAGGAGGAAGGGGCCTGTGGTGAGCCTGCAGTCCTTGGAATGGGAATGCCACCCCAGAAGTGGGGAGCTCTGTTTTCAAGTGGAAAAAACCTGTTGTTCTTGCATAGCATTTTAGTGAAAATCCAACCAGCAATAAAGATTTCTTTTTATTTATGTATTTCACACAAGGAAACCCAGGAGCTTTGGGAGCTGTGACTCAGCTGTTGACTCATTGTCAAAGTGCTGCAATAGGATAAATAAAAACCAGCCAAGCTGGGTTACAGTGCCTGTGACTTGTGTGTTCCTAGCAGGCAATAGGTGGTTGTAGTTCCCTGAGGAACAGTCTTGACATCAGATGGGATGTGCATGCCCTCAGCACTGTCTAACAGAGCAGCTAACTGGCTTGTTAATGCTGATGCCCTTCATGTTTGCTGTGCCACTCTGCACTTGGTGCTCTTCTCATCCAGGAGAGCCTCACCGTAGCCAAGGGGATCAGGAAACTCTGAAGAGCCTGGCCCGGGGGACACAGGGAGCCCTCAGGCCTTTGTCACCTTCCAGCCCTGACATCCCCAGCCCAGCTGCCTCAGACAGGAGTAAGATCTCTCTGTTTCCCTTCATGATTAGAAATGCTTATTTAATCTCTCTAATCTTCCTAGCACCAGCACACAAAAACCTGAGAAATGTTTGTTATGAGGTAGAATTTCACCTTGTTGTGAAATAATTGCTTCTGAAGTGATAGTCATTCATGGCATGGCTCTAATTGCATTATATTTAGGGGATCCTAACACAACAGACTTCCAAATTTACCCCTGAGCACTTTTTTTGCAGTACTGGGTTACAAAAGTATTGGTAATTTGAATAAATGAAATGAGTAACTGAAGACAGACTCTGCCTCTCCCCATTATGTCTCATTAAAAAAAAAAAAGAAAAGAAAAAAACTGTGTTGTTTAAGTAATTAGCAAGATGCTGACATAGTTCAGGAAGTGTGCAGTGGATATGTAGTATTTCAGCTGAAAACAAATTAATAAAGCAAATTTCTGTTTAGACAAGGTAAGTTGATTTTCAGAAGAGAGAAATTCTTATTTTTTGGAAGGTCAAAGGTAAAAGAGGCAGTGAGAGAAGAAATGTTCATGGAAGTTGTTTATTTGAGAGAGGGAAAGCCATAACATGGCAGAAGGCCTTAGGTTTGTTATACAGCTGTCAGACCCTGGGTCTTAGACTGGAGGAGATACAGGCTGTTTGCTGCTCAGAACAAGGAAAACCAAAAGAAGGATTGAGGGATGGCAGTATTTTGCTGGGATACACAACAACGAGGAAATTACTATATTCCACCTTGGCCACTTCCCTGTTTTCTTCTCCACTCCCATGAACTTACTCTGCCCGAGCTGCTTTCCTCTACTTCACAGTTTGCTCCCTGGCACGTAGGCAGGGCTTTGCTGGAAGTCACAGCTCACTTCTTATTCTGATTCAGTGCTTCTCCTGCTTTGGCCTCATCCCTTTAAAAACCTGGCTTAATTTCAGTTAATTAGTTCAGGTCAGTGCCTTCCTTCCACAGATGGCTGGAAATAGGTTCTTGTCCAAAGGCTGGGATGATTTGCATGTCCAGTGAGGTTGGGCTGATGTTAAAGAGCTGAACACTGACCAACTCATCGAAATATGAGCTGATGAGGGAAGCACAGCTGCACATCTCAGACTGGATTTCAGAGAAGTCAGTCAGTGACAGATCCCCCCCATACATGTGGATATTACCCTTCAAAATCTGCATTGTGCCTTTACCCCACCCTCAAACCACTCCTGATATTTTTTTCTTGTTCCAAATCCCTGCTTTTCACTGCTGGGAAGGAGAAGCATTATTTCAGTGTCCTTTTCTCACCCCTGATATTTTACAGTCCTCCTAGAAAAGGTACAGGGAAGATGTGCACTTTGACAGTGACCCTTCACAGTATAGATCAATAGATGGCAGTAGCTGAACCTCCTTGGAAAGAGCATCCCTGGAAAAATGTCATCATTGGCTTTTTCCATAAGACAGAAATAAATGCCCTCTTTAAGGGTTAAAAAGAGTGCAAGTAAATCATAAATCAGGGTCAATGAACAATTTCCCTTTCTCATTCTCAGAAGTTTTGATATCCAAAGTTGCTTAGACCAGCGCCAGGTTTGCTTGAAGCCATACCCTGAATGACTCCATGGGTTCAAAACTGGGATCAGCAGCAAGGATCAGTTCAAGTCTGTGAATCTTCCATTGGAACCTGGTCAGAGACTTGCTCCTGATGACCTGACCGTGATATTTTCTTACAAACAGACTATCAAAACCTGCACTGCAGTTTAGAATCAGGGAGTCCTGCATCCCTGCTTGGCCTGGGGGTTTCCCTAAAAGTTTTCTTAATGCCAATGCAAATATTTTACTGCAGTCTTGTAAATGCAACCTAATTTAGTTTGTTCATAGTATCTTGTATTTGATCATGTCTCTTTTAATATCTCCAGCTTATATGGAAACAAAATTTCAGAATACTCTGTAATCGCCATTGTTTGAATGGAGTAGGTCCAAAAGCTGGTCTGTGAAATCAGTAACTCAAGAATTTGTTTATTTTCTATAGAAAGCATTAAACTAAAGGAATTTGTAGTTGGAAGCTACCTCAAGAGATCATTTAAGCCTTCAGTTCCCTTTCAGTGAGGCAGAATGAAGAACGTGCACATCTGATCCCCACATGCTGACCAAAAGCAATGATGGTGCCTGGCCAGTGGCAAAGGTAATTGTCTAACAACAGTAAAGGTTTTCCACAATCCCAAGCCCCAGTCTCCTTCAGTGGCAATTTATTCTTCTTCTTTCATGGCTGCT
This sequence comes from Haemorhous mexicanus, assembly GCF_027477595.1. NCBI lineage: Eukaryota > Metazoa > Chordata > Aves > Passeriformes > Fringillidae > Haemorhous > Haemorhous mexicanus. Next base: position 3,244,575 of record NC_082344.1, read on the forward strand.
TCTTATTTTCCTCTTGTTATTGTATTGCTGCAGAAGTTTTGACAAAACCAAAATCTGTTTGTGTCTATATATTATACATTTTAAGTGAAAACTCATTTTGAAACATCACATAGATTTTTAGATGACTTAGATTTTTCTCATCAGAAGCAAAATGCCATTGAAATTAGCATAAACCAGTAAATTAAGGCACATGGCTGCTGATGTATGAAAACTTCTTGAAGGGGAAAACAGAGCCCTCTGGCAGAACATTTTTGAGCACTTTATCATCTGAATTCCTGGGTCTATGGAAATATTTTGGGCTTATTTGCAAGCACAGTTTTTAAAATTTTCATTGTGATTATTCAAATTCTTTTCTTTATAATTCAAAGTTTTCTTGCTTCTCCCTTTCTGGGAGTGTTTACATGATGCACCAGTGAGAAACACTGATAGATTTTTGTGATACCTGATCTGTGAGCAGGGGAAATGCCCTGCCTGCTCGTGGGCAAGCCAGTACTGTCACTTCTCTGGCTGAGTTCAGAGGATGGCAAAATGCTGGAAGCTCTCACTCGGTATTATCTAAGTCCTGTGAGCCTTGAATTGGCAGAAGGGCGTTGCAGCCTGAGAGAACCCATTTTTCCATTAATTTAAAGAGCACCTTCCCTGGCTAGAAACGTGTTAGGGCAATTATTTCTGTTTGCTATTATGGAATGGCTGACTTGTTGCTGGATCCTTCTCCAATGGTCAGTTAAAAACCTGTTGATATTATTGATTCAGGCTTTGGAAGTAGGAATCATTGCCAGACCCCACGGGGGTTACAGCCTGACCCCACCCAGGGCTACAGGATAACTCCATCTTCCCAAAATCCCAGTTTAACGCAAGTCTAGGAAAGGGACAGAGGCAAGAAGGTGAGGAACTTATCTCTGCTGATGGGTCTGGTTGGTGTTACCCAACGGAATCCTTGGAATGCAGGAGACTTTGGCTGGGTTGACTGACAAGATCTGTAGGAGGCAGCACAGATAGCACTCCCTGCAGGAAGGAGGTTCAAGAGCCTCTGTTCTTTTCCCCCAGTCTCCAGGAGAGCCAGAGTGCACCTGTCTATGCAGTGATTCTGCACTCCTCATCCTGGTCCCTCTGTCTTTCCCAAGATAAAGCTGGCAGCATAGATGGCTTCGTGCCTCTGCATGCAACTTTGAGATGTGTTTTTAGTCCAAAAGGGATTTTTACTTGCCTAGCTGCGAGATTATATGGTGCACTCAGTTTGCCTGAGATAGATTTTTATTGAGGAAAAAGCACCTTAAATAGATGGGTGAAGAATGTTATCCATCTTTTTCCCCGAATCATGATCCATGATGTCCCTCAAACATCTGTCAGCCACACAGCAGTTCATTTTCCTGAATCAAATGCTACAGACAGCTAAAGAACAACAGTGTTGCTCAAAGAAAATTAAGCACCCACTGAGCAAATAATATTACTATTTTCAGCAGCACAGAAGTCTGAAATTTCTCCAGCTGTTTCCAGAGGTGTGTCCCTGTGCCCCTTCCTCTGCTCACAAGGTGGTACAGGCCAGGGTTTGTATTCCCAGATCAAAGAGAGGTTTGAAGTAGGCATGTGTGTTTTTCTCAGCTGTTTGAAAGTCCAGACCTTGGTTATGATCTTTCCTGAAATCACATTCAACCTGTTCCAAAGTCCAAGGGCAGAAATGAAAGGACTTAGCTTAATAAAATTCATCTTTATCTGCGTAAGGTATCTCTCTAGACAGAGCCCAAGTCTGTAAGCTGCACTCAGAACTCCATTCCCATTTTTCAGAGCAATGTAGAGTCGCTCTGTGGAAGTCTGTGCTCAAAGATCTGCTGTGAAGAATTAAGCAGGATTTTTCTTTCCATAGGCTTTTGATATAAGTAGCAAAATCTGTCCTTACTTAATATAAAGAGAAAAAAAGCTCCAAGCTGCTAGAGGAAAAGGTGGATTTCCAAGGATTAAAAAAACCCCAAACACACTTCATAATGGCTGAGCTTTAAAGGAAATAGTCTGATCCTTTTTTCCAAGATAACTGTTTTTTTCAGTAACAAGGTTTTAGAAACCTTTTCCTCTAGTAAGAAATTCTCATCCATGGTTGGGACCTCTCTCAAAGATGCATATTGCACTATCCTGATCTAAATTTCTTTGTTATTGCCAGTAAAAACAGAGTTTCCCTTCATCAGATGGACAGGATTAATTGTAGAGACTAAGAGTTAGGGATGTAATGTTACATGCAGGTGCTCAGAAATAAAAACCTACTATTTCATTATTATTATTTCACATGACCAGGGTAAGATAGATGGCTTCTTTAAATGTAAATGCACTTGGATGCAGTTCAGTGAGATGATGGTGGTGCTGGTGCAGACACAGCAACAATAATGTTGTATCTTTTATAAACATTTAGTTTTAGCTGTGAAAAATCCCAGCCAGAATAAATGACCATCTGTTTCTATCTTTTCTTTGGTCTCTTCACCCCTAGAAAATTAAGCAGAGAAAGGAAAGGGGGTAAACTCTTAATACCATGGATTCTCTTTGCTCCTTATAATTTATTTCCCATCCTGCTATTCCTTCAGCTCCAGAGCTGCAGATGGTGGTTGCACTGTGGAGATCCTGAAGGCACCGTGTAGGTTTGTGCACCAGACCATCAGAATCCCAGCTGCTACCTCACCATCAAGTCTTGATTTTACTTAAGCTGATTTTCTCCTTTTCCTAATTATTTTTCCTTCCACTAGAGTGGAGTCAAGTTTAAAAAAAATTTAAAATAAAAAATAAAAGTAGTTTAAAAATGTAGAAGAAACAGATATTAGTTGCAACATTTTATTCTCCTCCTTAACCTCCCAGTGTGCAGAAGATTCACAGCCTCTGTTTGGTGAGGTTTACTGGGATGATGAATAAATGCTGTGAAGATTTTTTCACAGTCTTGCAGTCTTCTATCAAACTTATTTGGGTTTGCAAACTTTCTCTGTACTTTGGCAGCAGTGCTTGATATTTTTCTCAGATGCCTTTCCAGAGCAGCATTATTTATGTATTTCCTTACACTCACTCACAAGTAGTCATTAGGACAAAAATCTTAACAGGGTCTATGGAGTTTGGCCTGATTCACTTGCTGCATTATTTGGTTCCAGCCAAAGGGTGAAAAATAGCCATTCTTGTACTCTCATTTCTGTTAAACCCCCTGAATACTGACTTGATCTCCATCTTCCTTCTCAGGATGAAATGGTCCCCAGGACCTGCCCCTGCTCTCCGTGGGTACTGCTGCACCAGCAAACTCCAGGGGGCCCCTGAGTGCAGAGATCTGGAGTGCAATCAGCTCTTGGTAAGGAGAGATCTCCTTTGCTCTCACTTCCCAGAAATCCTTGGAAAGGCGGCAGCAAATCCGAGTCTGCTTCAGCCTGGTGTGGGGAGAGGGTCCTGGAACATGCAGTGGGAGCTCTGCCAGTCAAGTGTTGATGTCTCCCTTATCTTCTCTAGAATAAACTAGGCCATTGGCTCCAAGATGACTTCCAGCACTACTTTAACCAATTTTAGCAGGACAGGTGATGGGAATATGGATTATTTACTAATTTTTTTTCCAGCTCAGTGTTTGCCCTGTCCCCACACTGACCTGCTGTCATGTTGAGTAACATCAACATGCTTCTTTTGCCTTCTGAAAATACACTTTTTTTATAACTACAAATTGCCAGAGGTTCTGCTTTAGTAGTGAGAGAGTTTTGCTGTAGTGCAAATTGTGTGCTGGAGCTCCCAGAGGCTGTGGAAGCAGTTCTAATATTATTGTTTCAATCCAAATAAATATGGCAAAGACACACAGAAACCCATTAGCCAAGAACCTGGAGAAGACATTCCTGTACGTGCTTTCTGCTAGAGCCATGGCATTGCAGCAAATCTAAAAAATCCTACCAAATGATAATTTTACATTGTGATTAGTTCAAATCTCAGAAGAAACCTGTGGCTTTTCAGCCCTTGAGTAAACCAGAGGTGCTTCTTTGTTTCCTCTTTCTCCCTATGTTTGGTTTTATCCAGGATGGCAAGGCTGGAATGCTTCAGGGCTGTGCTGTGTCTCAGGGATGGCTGTGACCTGGCACTCTGGGGCTAATGCCAGCCCATGCTTTGCTGGGAATGAGCGCAGTGCTCCTGCTGGGACTGGGAATCACAAACTGGAACTGAGGTGAGTGACCATTCCTGGGTTAAGCCCTGTCAGCTTGAGGGAGCCTCCTGCAAAGTGCTTGGTTTTAGTGCATTTTGGAGGACTCAGAGAGCAGGTGGAGAACTCTGTTTTCACTTAGTACCCCTTGTACATTTTTTCAGGCAGGGAAAGGATCTGTCTTCTGTTTCAGCTTTTAAAATCTGATTTGTAAGAGGAACTACATTTCTTTTCTCAGACTGCAAGAGTAAATAATATATATTACATCTAACTCCTGTCTATGCAGTTTCATGATTCACCAGTATTGTTAAAATATAAAAGTAACTATTTCTGAGATTAATTTAAAAAGAAAAGAAAAAAAAAGCATCTTGGAAGAACTTTTGGGGCACAAGTTCTCTCCCTTGCATTTCAGGCATGGACACTTCTGGAGCTTCCTCTCACATGGAACCTTCCCAGGCTTGTATTTGGTTTATGGTCAGTTTTGTTCATTTTTTTTTTCCTTATCTGTTACAAACTCATGTAAATCCCAGGCTAATTTAGAGTGTAACATAACCAGGGATTTTGCTTATTCATAACAATTTATAAATCTGTGCAAAGATAGTGGTGTTTCAAAAGTTTTTAGATAGTATCTGATATCTTCTGAAAGAGCAGAAAATGCAAATGGCTCCTACAATCAGCTGTATCTGCTTAGACTTGCCAAATCATAAGGAGTCATGGTACAAAACAATGCATCAACACTCTGGATTTATGGAACAGTGATGCTGCATGGCAGTGGAATTGCAAAGGAAGTGCTTAGTCCATTGTGTATGGTGATGATTGTAAGTATCACTCTGTGTGTGAACATAATCCCCTCCAAACAGCAGCTTACTAAATGTGCTGGAGATTATTGAAGAAAAGACAAGTTGAGGTCACATTGGGGTTCTCATTGGGCAAATCACTGTCATTTTTTCTCAATTCCCAGCTAAAATTGCAGAGTTGCAGGAGGCACTCGGGTTCGGTGCACACATCTGGGAGGTTGGTACCTGTGCTGGGAGCCATGCAGAGCCATGCACAGGAACATCAGCAGGTCATCATGTGCTTCTCTTGGCTATGGGAACAAGGGTGTTGCTTGGTAACCTCAGGAGCTGTTTGGTAAATAGTGAATCACTGACCAAACGCCCAAGAGGGGGCAGTGCCACTGAGGGCCACTCAGGGATGGACAGTGCAGCACCATGGACACACACTGACACATGAGGGTGAAAAACAGAGGGGTATTCACAATATTCACTTCAAACAGAAGTTTCACGACCTCTGCTTTAGAATCCATTTGTTATATTACATACCCATTTCATTCTCAGTAACAAATCACTTATGATCATTTATTTTTAGCAGTGAATCACACTTCTGGGCACACTTAACCAGAGCTCATCTGTGCTGTGTCCAGTAATCTGTGTGCAGCTCTTTGCATCAGATGAGAAATGTACAAATTAATCACTTGTAACTATAGCTATATACCAGAAGGGCTGTTTGATCCTAAAGTTAGAGAAATCACACTGACTTTATTTGTTTATTATTTCCAACTTAACAGTCTCATGCAAAATGCAAGAGTTTATTTTAGCAGCAATCATAAAAATGAATTATTTGTTTCTAGACATAGTGTTTGCTAATTTGTGCCACAGTAAATTTTTTTTAGTCGATTTTGTGTCTTTAACTGCAGCTCCTCATATGCATTTCCACAGAGAGCCAGACAAACAGCTGTTAGAACTGGGAAAGCAGCACCAGAGCTGCTGGTATGGTACAGTGGAACTGGAGTAAATAGGCCAGCACTTTTTGTGGTTCAAGTGCAGCCTACCCCAAGTGCAAGGGAAGTGTGGAGAGGGCCACTAACTCCTGTGTGTGTTCAGCTGGGAACTTCATCCCTCACTTCTGCCCTCTCTGATGTGGAATTTCTCCTGCCTGTGTAACTTGGGAGAAAATGTAAATGCAGGGTAAGGACATTAATGAGACCAACCCCATCAAGTTTTAAGGTTTGAATTTTTCCCCCAGCCTCCTGTTAATGATGTGACAGTTCGTTGCTGCAGGAGAGAGAGAGAATCTGCATCTGTGGTAACCAAAGGTCAGAGGCCCTGGGCTGCTGTGCTCATCACACCCGAGGAGCAGAGGGCTCGTGGTATCTCAGCGTTAGGAGTGGCTTCACAAAAGAGAAGGATTTGAAATAACAATGGTTTGAAGTAGTGTGTTACTGACCCCCAGTTCTGAATTTTAAAAAAACACAGAACTCTCAAGCCCTTGAGTACTTAATGATGGCTGAACAAACTTGGAATGACCCAAGGAAGATGGAAAGTCACAGAAGTTAATGCTCCCAAAATGCAGCAGAGCTCAGTAGCCCTTAAAAGCAGTTAAAAAGCTTTTACCATCTGTTAAGTAATTACCTATCATCATTAGTTATTAGAAGTAGGAAATGATGTAAAGGGCACAAACATGATAGAAATAGAACAGCCAGCTTCTTGTGGGTTTCTTGAACAAGGTCATAAAAACGTGGTTATTAGTACTGAAATAGAAAGGACAAACATTTACAGATGTTGTTGTAGCTGCTCTGCCTCAAAAAGAAAAGCATTACATTTTTCCTAACAGCAAATATTTAGCCCAAGTCTTGCACTTGTTGCCAGTATTAAATGAAATTTATTACAACATTCTTCTCCCAAAAACAACATAAGGTGAAGAAGATTTAAGGGTTCTAAATTCAATGCATCATAGCTCAGCTAAAACCAATTATGGAAAACCCAATTTGAGGATCATGACTTGGAACAGATTAAAACCAAGTAACCAAAAACCCCCAAAGCTGTGTGTGTTTTTAAGCTGCATGATTTTACATGCAAACATTCACACATTTTTACTTATATATCAGTATAGGCTTTCATGGTCCTAATTCTAACTTCTTTTTTTCCCCGCTTCTTAGTCAAAATCAGTTCCCTAAAATGCATCTCTTTCTAGGTATTAGCTGTATCTCTTTAAACATTGTGCTGGAATTTCAGTCTGTGGGTCTGAGGTTGCACAGGGATCCTTGGGTTGGTACTTGGCTATGTTTTAGTCTTATTTCCTTCAGCAAGTGGATCCATCTCACTGCAAGTTCCTAATGCCCATTAGTTACACTCCCAACCTGCCCTGACTGTGAGCTTGGAGCAGCAGGAGAGGCTGCTGAGACCCAACAGTGCCCAGGCACGTGGCCACAGAGTGGCACAAACAGAATAGAGACACAGGAAACTGCAGGAACCATCCAGAAATCAAAGAGCAAGTCATGTCCAGGCTGTCCAGGCTAACCCTCACTTGTGGCTGCAATAAGAACTTAACAGTGTGAGAAGAGGAGAAATCTTGTAAATAAAAACATGAGGGCTCAGGCAGCTGCTGTGGTGGATGATGGAGAAAATGTCCAATAAATATCAAAAAGGGGGAATTAGGATGGCAAAAGCAGGGCCCCTGGGGTAAGAGAAGAGAGGGTGAGCTGTGTAATGGCAGACAAGGTAATAAAAGGAATAGAAACTGGTGCTGCTCCAGGCTCCTTGCAAGCAGCTCCATGCCTGATCCATGCAGTTGTTCCTACTGTGATCCCACCTGATTTGCTTTTCCATGCAGGAGGGACATGGTGTGCATTCCCTGGCCTCAGGGGATGCCCACGAGCTCAGCCCAGCACTGCCCATGGTGGGAGACCCTGGGCACTGCCCTCCACCAGGAGCCCTGCAGGCCCCTCTGCCTCAGGCTGGGGCTCTGTGGCTGCAGGCCTTGGGGGGCTGCAATGTCTGCATGTGTATGTAAGGCCTTCTTTCTTTCTGGGGGTTCTTGGCAAAATCTACTGAATAATATTGAAGTATTTTGTTCTGTTAGAGTCACTTTGCCCTGTGTAAATTTTTTTTAATATGAAAAGTGTGCTCTATATAAAATGTACCACATATTTTAAACAAAACCAATTTTATCTTGGTTTTGCCTGCTTCAAGTCTAAACATTTAGGTAAAGAACAGAAGCATTGGGTTTGTGTTGCCAAAATCTTACTCATAGGGTACTTTATCCCATTATTTTTTCCATCTGTTTTGTCTCTTAGAGATTATTGCAGCAGCTTAAGAGTTTGATTCATTTCCACCAAGGCGTAGGATGAGAATGTGCAGAGAGACAGAACTGCTTAAAACCTCAGTCTTAACTGCTGAAATATTCTGTTTATGAAAATACTTTCTGAATTTATGTTCAAAATCCTCTGCCTGCTTTGCTGAATGAAGAGGAAGGGAGAGCAGGGGAATTTTCTCTGTCAGCTCTCCACGAGTACAGCTGTGTTGAATATTTAAATCTGGCATTTGCAGTCAGTGCATATTGTGATCTGTTTTTTTAGGGAGCAACAATCTGTGAGAGATGATGATTGCCTTTTTATTAGAGTAAAAACAAAATATCAAACAAGCACTGAAATATACTTTCATGTAAGTTGATGTTATTTTCTATTTTAATCAAAAGCTGTTTGTGAGAGCCTCTCCCTTTGTTGCTTTAGAGCCCAGCAGCAATTTGGGTAGGTGTGTGAAGGGTAGCCTGATGTCTGGATGATGGTGGTGGCCAAGGAGCCTACAACAAAGACGACATTTGCCAGAGCGAGCACCTTTTAATCAGTGCTCTGACACCTCTCTAAAAGCTGGGCTGCACAGTCCTTGAGTGCCCAAGGCCCTCTTGTTGAAGCAGCTTCATTCTGCAAATTGCTGTGTCTGTGTGGACAGCTTCATCTGCTCTCAGCCTCGCCCTGCACCTGGGACGTGTCTGCAGTCCATAAATAACAGCGTCCTGCTGGCACAGAGCCTCAGGCCTGGGAGCTGATTTATGCACTGCAGGAAAAGCAGGCCAGCCCTCAAGGCCAGAGCCTCACCCCTTCGCATTTCAGTATCCAGGAGGGTGTGAGAGGGGTGAGGCTGAAGTGCTGACCTTCTCTCAGACTGCAGTATCCCACAGATCAGTGCAATTGGTGGGTTACAGCCAGGAGATCAGCTACTAGCACACGGTTTTCTGTGAAATAAGCAGAAATGCAGCATGCCTAAAATGGACAGGGAGCTCAGGAACCACGTACACCCAAAGTCCCTTTGATGTGAAAAAATGGGCAAAATAATTAGATTTTAGGTTTGGTTTGGTTTGTTTGTGGGTTTTATTCTAGAAAAACAGAGTCAGGCAACCTGAGCCATTGTGGAGGAGAGCACTGTAACCAGGGCATCTCAATGGTATTTGAAGGTGGGAAAATGCCTGTGGGGTGAGTGAATCTGTGTATCAGAACCAGCACCAAACCCCTTGATGCATTCTCAGTAAGTTAGAAATGTGAGTTCTCAGAATGTTGAAAGCAGTGACAAAGAAAGTGGGACAGTTAAAAAGCAAATATCAAAAATCAAGCTTTGAACAAGCTGAACTCTAAATATTTAAAACTCGCAAAAAGTGTAAGAAGTGAAGCAGAAATAATTGTTGGTGCTAATATCTAAAAGCTAAGAAATGCCTGCATGTGTCCAGGCACCATTTATTCCCTAAGATGTTAGATGTCACACTGACAGAAAATTGTCACCCCCAGACTGGTATTTTTGGAACTGCTCAGTGTCCAATCAGTTATGGACAATAGTTAACAACTTCAAGCCTGATGCCTGGAAATCAGGTAAGTGGGAGTGCTCCTGCTGTGGGCTGGGGCAGGATGGTGTTGGGAGGTGATGGCACTTGGGGTGCCAGCAGCTGCCCACTTCACCCACTCCAATGAGCTTTTAACCACCTTGGACTGTTCCCTTCTATCCCTTCTGGCAGGGTTTGGATGGGTCAGTGGGAATGTAGGAGTCCAAACAGTAAGTGCTGCCCTGGATTTTAAGGCAGAGGCACAACAGCCATTTCACTCTGTAAATCTGTAAATATTGCTACAGACCTGTTTTTGTAACGTTGCTTTACATTTGTGTGCTCTCTGGAAAAGCTTTTTTTAAAATATTGCAAAAGCTGGAAGTTAGCATTGGGCTAAGATGGTGATGTAGCCAGCAGTGGGGATTTGTGGAGGAATGAGAAGGAGCAGCAGAGCTCTGTGACAGCAGAAGTGAAAGCACAAGCAAGGAAGCACATTGCAGTCCAGATCCATGAGGAACAGCCTGGAATCAGCAGCTGCCCCATGCAGACTCCAGGGCTGCCACCCATGGAGGGACAGAGCCCAGAGCCACACGGGCTCAGCTTTGGAGGGTGAGCTGGGGCAGTCCTGCTGGGTTTCTGAGGGAGGAGAGGTGGGTAAGCAGGGCTTGAAGGTTCAGAGTTTTCTGTTGCTGTGGTGCTTTTCTGTCGATCCAGTGAGCTGAAGCAGCCCCAGCAGGATCAGGTACAGATATCTCTGAGAGGGCATCCAGGGCCAAGGAGGACATGGCAGAGGTATAAAGAGCAACCAGGGAGTGGGAAGAGCTTTGAGGCTGGTTTGTCCCAGTGTGTGCAATTCCATCCTGAGCCTGGTGGTGCAGAGGCTGCATTGGTGGCCTTGGAGCTGAGGCCTCAAGGTCCTGTGGGTGTCATTAGCTTCAAAGCTGTCCAGAGTGGGCAGGGCAGGTTCAGTTGGCATCTCCAGCTCCCATCCCAAACGGGATGGAGTCCATGCACACTCCCAGCCACTGTTAGGGGAGGGCCACTGGAGACACACAGTGTGCTGTGTGTGCCATGATGGCAATGGCTGCTCTGGTAGCCATGTGCTTCCCTGCCTGTTCATCCCTGCTCTCCTCAGTGTTGACTTAAATCCCTTTCTGTGACATTTGGAGACTAATGGGGCGTGCTGGCCCGGAAGGAGCTGGGAAAGGCTTTGGGATGTGATCTGCACTAACCGGAGTCCATTCACTCTGGCAGCCTTGGCTTCTGTGGCACAAGATGGAGATAAGTAGCAAAGCAGCTCCCTGTGCATGTTCCAAAGGCAGGAGAGGGATTCATCCTGGCAGTGGCTCCCTTGTATCTGTTCCAGCGGGGGATGGGCACTGAGCAATGGAGCTGCTCCTTTCCATGGTGCTGTAGAGGGAACGGCGCCTGTGTGTTCCATCCCAGGTGCATCATTTCCAGCTCCAGAGGTGATCCAGCCTGTGGGTGACAAACAGCTGGGTGCCACCACACACACACCTAACACCTGATTAACTCAGGTTTTCCAGAGCCTGCACCACAGAAAGGGAAGGCCTGCAAGTGTCAGGGTCTCCCTGAGAGCAGCACAAATGTGTCCCCTCCCTCCTTCGTGGGATCAACAGCCTTTCCTGGAGTGTGGAGCTGAGCCCTTTCCTTGTACCCTTTTTGTCCTAATCTGCAGAGAATGAGGGAGGCTTTTTCCCTGCCTCTCTGACTGTATTGCTTTAGTACTTGTGTGTAGCTTAGCTCAGGCAAAGAGAGCTCCTTCCATTCACAACAGCTCTCAAATTGTTGGGCTACTCAAGGAAAAAGTATTTCTCAGTCACTCCTTTGGAATCTGCTCTATTTGCCATAGAAGTGCTAAACATGAGTGGAATGAGTGGGAGAGAATAAAGAGCTTTGATTTCTCAAGGCTGGTGATGAATGGTGGTGGTGATGGGAACTCTGGGCTAATTGTGTCTCTTTTTTTTTCCTTTCTCTTTCTTTCTTTCGTCCCATAATTGAACAAGCTGCTGTAGGAACCTTAGGATTAAATATTGAACAGTGTCATTCCTGAGTGAGTGTCACAGCTGATGCACCAGAGACTTGTGCTGGTTCTTTTTACACTTGTGGTGTTGAGAGAATGCTCTTGGCACAGCTTTGCCTCTTGTGCCTGCAAACACAGAGCTCTCAGCAGCAGCAGGAAGGATGGAGAGGCTCTGTGCCTGTGCACTGAGCTGGTAACCCTTTCTGGCTTGGACAGATCCACTCTGAGGAGAGAGGGAAGCTGTTGAGTTCCCTCTGCAGAGGGGGTTCCCAAGGAACAGGCAGCCTTGCCTACAGAATTCACTACTTAAAGCTGACATTCCACCAACAAAGACTAAGAAAGGAAAAGGAACATAGTAAGTAATCTGAAGAGACAGCCATGCTGTACTGAAAAAGGCCTTTAGAAGTAATTACATAAAAAGTGTGAGCTTCTGTGCAGAGTTAGGGTCCCTGAATGGATTAATTAAAAACAAAGACGCATTTTCTGTCAGAGATCTATCCCAAGTGAAACCAAAATGCAATCAGATTCAGCTTTTAGATGGAAACTGACTGTGCACCAATGAACATTTTTCAACTTCACAGAATAACTGAAAGAAGGCAGAGAACAAACACCACCAGCTCCCCTCACTGTCATCAACATCGAAGAACTTTGCTGAAGCAAAATGTTGAGAAGCTGAGACTGGACATTTAAAGACTTGAAAGTTACTGAATTTTCTGCCCAACTTGATGGTGAGAAACCATTCCTACATTCCCTGCAGGATGTGAAGTGCCTGAGCAGGGGAAGGAGCAGGACAGCTGAGGTGCTTCAGTCACAGCCTGTGTTGCTTCAGCTATTGCCAGGGGAAGGCGTTTGGCTCATCAGAGCAGTTTGTATGTAAATCAAGGGAGGTTATTTGTGTTTCAGTGTTACTTAGAAGTCAAACAGCCCTTCTTGAAGGAAATTTTAGTCTCATCAACACACGCATTCCACTTTCCTCCCAACGGGGAAGCAATTAGAATAGCAAGGAGCGTATTCCCAAACAGCATTCCTTACCAAACAAGTTTGAAGGGCTTGCTTTTTTTTTTTTTTTAATCCAGTAATAATACTGACTTGATGTCTCTTTTGTCTTTGTATTTCACTGCTTCATGTTTTGAGCATAGACAATCATGTATGAATCTTCTATTTTGTACCAGTTCATTAGAGTGCTGCTAATACAATTTTTTCTTGTTTCATAGTGGGAAAAGATGCAGAAGATAATGCTGGTGTCTTAGGTGTTCTCAAGAGCTCAATAAGAGATGGAAAAACTCCAGAAATACAAATCTGAAATGGTAAGTGTTGCTTAGCAGGATCTTTCCTAGCTAACATTCTGGGTGTTGGTAGGCAATCCAATCTGATGACACTTTTGAGGTGGGGGCTGGTAGTTATCCAATCAGAACTGCTGGACTTTGGTAGTGAGACCATGTTCTGTGTGGAGACAGCAATGCCTGGGTAAAATTCCATGGCTCATGTTGTGCAGGAAGACAGGAGAGCAGGCCTTAGGAGTTCACTAAGCTCTTGAGATGCATTTTTGGGGAACTGTCAGTCAGGCTGGGAGTCAGGCTCCCAGAGGATGAGAAGCACACAAATATTTGTCTTTTTTTGTTCTTCCTTCTCATAATGTGCAATTGAGCATCATGTGAAAGATCTGTTGCAGACCATCAAACTTATTCTCCGGGGCAGCTGTGGTTGTCTCTCTTCAGTTTTCTCTTCTGTACACTTGGGAGCTCTTTTGTGTAAGAGGTGAGCACATTGAGCTAACAGAGGTTCTTATGGAGGAGATGAACTTTTATCCATGATTGATATTCCAGTGAAGTACCACCTATGAGAAGAAGAGAAAGGAAGAGAGTAAAGGGAGCTTGCACTACACACAGAAAGATACTCCATAGAGCTAATGAAAGCATAAAAATACTTTCTGCCTTGCTCTTAGAGGTGATTTGAAAAATTACTGGCTAAGTCAAAAGAGTCACACCTGGAATTTCAGTTGAGATTTTCAGAGGATTTCTTATTAAATGTCTTCATATGAAGTGGAATGATGGTGTGAGAATAAATGGATTTATCATCGCGTTAGCTACCGCAGACGTTACGCTGCCCCTCACTTCATCCTCACCTTTTCTCTCCAGTTCTCCCCTGCCATGCTGTAGCCTAATGTCCTCTTTTCTCATCACCAGGGTGGAGAGGTCCAGTGCCCAGCTCTGCAGTATTGCCTTGGAGATACCTCCTTTTGGCTTTTGTGCCTTGTTTCATGGGGAGCCTCTCAACAGAGCGGGCTTAACTGGGTAAGTCTGTGTGGCTGTCACTGTTACTAATTTGCCCAAACTTGGATCATTTCATTTTTGTCCTTGTGTAAAAACAAGTTTGTTTTTCAGACCTTTTCCCCCTTGAGACCACAATGATGTAAATGCTAACAGAGCTCTGTGCATTTATGCATACATATGTCCCAGAGCCCAGAAGCACAATTTCCCATCAACATTCCCAAGCTGGGAACAAAAGCAGGTTTTCACATTAAAAGCACCTTTTTCTGTTTGCAAGAAAGCTCTGTGCGAGCTGGCTGTGCTCAGGCAAGTGCACTTCATTAGGTAATTCTGCTCTCAACTGTGTGCTCACAAACCATTCCCATTTAACCTCGGAGAAGGATGTGTGTGTGAAGTCAATGAGCTCTTGCAGCCCGGGGAGCCATCCTTTTGGAAACTGTTAAAAACTACAATAATAATATTTTTAAAGCTGCTTCCTGAGGTGAACAGCTAAAGGCCATTGGAGATCCCTGCTCTGGTTCCCAGTATGTCCTGGTTAAAGCAGTGGTGTGGTGTCCAGTCCCCTGCAGAGATGTGTGCCAGCCACCACAGCCAGGGCCGTTAAGGTTGTCAGGGGGCTGAGAGGCACCACAGGTACCCAGGGCAGGTAAGCTTGTGCTCAGAACAGCACAACAGGGAACAGCAGTAGGGTCCTTGTTCCTCCTCTCTTCCCCAGGGGTAATTCTCTGAGCTTCCCTCCCCCCTGGTGTTCCATGGAGGTGGGCTGGGCTAAGGGATTAGAGCAAACAGAAGTGAGCTTCCAGAGCAAGGAGAGAACAGCAGCAGGTGGGAGGTGTGTACAGAGCATGGCTTTGGCTGGTGGCACTGGAACCAGGGTCTCTGCTGTGTGTGGTGGCCAGCCAGTGCCAGAGCCACTGCCTTTATCTTTATGTTCTGGTGCCACTGGAGACTCATTTGCAGTGCCAGTGATTTGCTTTGCTCTGTTTAAAAGATGCATGAAGGCCCAATTTCAGTGACTTTTTAAAACTGTAGGTATCTTGAGCCTGCTGAAAAGAAGTTCATACTTTCAAAATTCAGAGCAATTTTCTTCACACAGAACAAAAAGCATAAGAGCATAAAAAGTCCAACCCCATATTCCTCATCTTATCCTCTGGGAGTTATTCTTGATCATGCAAGACCCCACACATTATTCCTATGGATGCTTGTATCGTGTCTGACAGTCTCTTTTGTAATGTGGCTGCTGCTACAAATCTCCTCTTTTTAATAATGACCTGCTTTTATTCAGAAATAGTTGGGCTGCAGCAGCCCAGTCTATTTTAGATAACAAAGACTGTGCTTTTTAAAGCTGAACTGTTTGAATGCTTTTTAAGCCCTTCTTTTTTAAAGAGAAATCTGATATTACACACTTTAGGTTATATATTTGCTATAAAACCCCACATCCTGCTGATGTGCTGGGGTTTTTATTTTTTTAATAAACTGTTTTCCAAATAAATGGCAAAATTCCCCATGGACACAAGGGTACCAACAGTAGTGCTAAACATCTGCTGTGTCTCTGTAGACTGCACCGTGTGGAACCCAGAATATCTGGTTCAGTGCTGTGCCTGCCTCCCTGTTATACTCAAAACATCAGCTTTTCTTGGAGAACATTTGGTAAAAGCTCCCTTCATTGCTTTAAGCCAATTCCCTCAAGAATATTACTGCTTCAGTTCGATGGGAAATTATTCAGATTAGAGAAAAACAAAGTTGTCAACATTTGTGTGCAGAACCAAATACTGCATTGCAATTATAAGCGTGGGACAAGGCAAATTCCAACAGCATGGAACACAGTTCCCCAGCAGTTTCCCCAGCATTTCCAGCTTAAGGAGAGTATTCTGTGGTCCAGAAGACTAATTTTTTTGGTAAGAAAAATCATTAATGTTGCTGAATTCAGCCCCCAGTTCTGCCTTACCTCAGCAGATGAATGCTTGTCATGGAAGTACAAAACATGGCCAACACAAACAAGATCTTGATTTTTGTCTCCATTTCAACAGCTGTAAGTCAATATGGTGTGGTAAAAAAGGTGAGAGAACAGCCTTTCTAATGATAAGGATAAGGAGTTATTGCAAGTTTATAGAAAACGTGTCTGCTGTAAATTACAAACCAAACAGCCAGAGTTATCTGCAGCAACAGGACCTTTCAAAATCTTCTGAGGCTCTCTGAATTGCAAATTCTCTGCAGTTGCATTGTCTTCTGATTCAATTGCACAGATTAATGCGATCCATTCCTCTCATGTGCATCAGTTTTACTGCATTATATGTATGTCATGAGCATGGTTTGTGGTTGAAAAGGGAATTGTACTGCCACAGGATGAGAGTGCAAAAGCATAATTGAGAGACAAGTCATGAACATCCTTTATTATGGCCTAACAGCCATGCTAATAGTCTCCCTTCACATTTATGTGTAAAAGGCACTTTAGAAGCAGTGTCTCACAAAATAAATTTAATTTTGACATTAGAATGCTGTTATAACATTCACAGCCTGTAGATGACATGGAATGGTTGTCTGCCATACACCTCAACTGAGAGACACAAACACAGCCTTGACTGGGGGGAAACATCAAAAACCAGGACTTTGAGTGCTGGGCTGACTTTTGTACCAAGAGGAACAACATTTTTCCATTTCAGAGCTGTTCACCTTTGTTTGCAGTAGGGATAATATTAGCATATAAATGGTGATGAGAGGTTTTCACCCAGATTCTACATGTGCAGAAATCCATTCATGAAGCTGGAACATCTGTCTCCTGGAAATATGGCCCAGGAAAGGGAGAGAACCTGTGCAGAAATGAACCTCACACCTGCACTGCAGAAAGGCACCTTCCCCCTGTCCTTCCACCCATCCGTTCCTCAGCCAAGGAGTCCTTTTTGTGCTGCTTTCCGTGCCTGTGGAAACAGAAAAACTAAAGAAAGATGAATGATTTCCATGTGAAATTTCCTTCCAAGGAACTAACTGCAGATTGCAATGGTTATTAATACTAGTATCTCAAGTCTAATCAGGGAAAATTGGGAGCAGACATTTACTTTGCATCCTCCAATCTGTGTTTGGGCTAGAAAACAAGAACCCTTTTTCTCTTTTTGGTACTGACTTTCATTTTCTTGATTTTATTGTTTGTTTAAAGAAAATAATGGGAAAAGGAAATCCATCTGGGGAAAGAGAAAAACTGTCCTGTCACCTGGGATAGGGAGAATCAAAGGTGAAGTCCATGGTGAGAAATGGGCAGAGGGAGCTCCCCTGCCTGAGATGGAGCCTCTGCAGGGTGGGAGTGTGGTGTGGGCTGCTGCTTTCTCAGGCCTGGAACTGGGAGTTCCCCTTGTGGGCAGAGCTTCACCCCGACCACTCGTGCTTCTGGGTGCTCAGTGCCAGATGGGCCAGGCTGTTCCATTTCCTGCACTGGTGTGGGAATTCTCTCTGCTTGAATCAGGCCTTTTGCCAGTTGATTGTAAAACTGGGAGAAACTCGGTGCACAGTTTTGAAGTTATCCATTTCCCCATCCAAAATGGTTTTGGGCAGCAGGGCTCAGTGCTTTCATTCAAGCAGCAGTTTTATGTTACAGATGGAAAACAAAGTGGTGGAAGTACAATTTCCTGCAGGATTCTGCTGAACTTTGAACATGAATGAAAGGACAAATTGTGATTAATATTATTCTTGCCAAATGTTACCTTGCTCCACACCATAAGATGCTATTAAATGCCAGCAAAAGCTTCGTGTTCTGGTCCAGCACTGATTGATATGCTCTGTCTGAAAGTCAGGTGGAGAAAACCTGTGTACATATCCTTCCATGAAATAGTTAACTGCCTTGTAAGCAATAATCTATTCCCTGTTGCTGTCTGTAGAATAGAGATACATTTTAAGTAGCATTCACCTTTAGCTTTTATTTTGTTAACTTTTTATACTTCTATGTTTCATATACCATCCTTATTGACTGAGCAAGATCAGCAGTGCAGATATTTAGCAAGCTTCCCTTCCAACAGTGTTTTATTTTTGTTGAGGAGTTTTTAGTTTGTAGCCAGTCAGTCTGTAGTTCTGATGAGCTGCGTCAAAGGCTCCCTGTGCCAGATCCTGTCTTTGTGACATTTTTGGAACTCCAGAAATAATAGCGAGGAGTTAAAAATGCAATCCAACAAGACATTGGACCAGGCAGCTACCTAGAGAGACTGCAGGAAGTAATAGCCTTTATTAAACTTGAGAAAAACTAGCAGCTGACTGCACTTTGTTTAATGCCAGTAGTTGTGTGTATTGTTGTGATAGAACAGCTTTGACAAGGCACTCAGAGGGCTCAAACAGCCTCGTTATACGCAAATCTGACTCTGTTACTGTTGAGGGGCTCCGCTGATTTATTAGTGCAGCGTTGCCTTACACTTGGTTTATCCTTTGGACATGTTTCCAGAGGGTTTAGTTTCACAGTCTCTTGGGCATTGCGTTTTGTTGACTGGCCATCATCTAAACTTGGCCAAGAGCAATCAGATGAGCTTTCCTCCCAAGCTCTGTAAGCTACATCTGTTCTCAGTAATTGACAGTGCAGAAATCCTCCCCCAAAACTCCTCCTTGGGGCACGCTGTATCCTCACTTGCCCTGCACATCCATCACTCAGCTGGCTCTGCACATCAGTCACCTGCCTTGTAGGCACTGTTCCAGCAAAACCTCCAGTGCTGGGGAAGAGGAGATGTGGTTTGGGAGAAAGAGGTGGCGTCACCAACAGCAGGAAAGGAAGGCTGAGTATCAGGGAGCATTTGGCAGGACTTAGAGGATGCACCTCTGATAGCACAGCCCCACAGCAGCTGCCCTGTTCTTCCCGTGAAAGTCAAGGCATTTGGATCCCAGCAGGTCACTGCACATTTTCTGTACAGTGTTTGTGCCACTGCAGAGTTCCCGTCCCTGAAGAGGGCATCAGATGAAACTGCAGTGATTCAATCCCATTTTCTGTTTTGTACCAGCACGAGAATCAACCTAAAGAGAAGGAGGTGGCTTACAGGAGAGCAGACAAGGCCCTGGCTCTGTGTGAGCACTGCCCAACAGCAATGAAAACATCCCCAAATTATCAGCACTCTTTCCAGCACAAATCCAAACCACAGCCCCATACCAGCTGCTGGGGAAGACAGGGGAAGTGCCCCAGCCCAAAGCAGCACACGGAGGTGTTTGCATTGTCTCCTTCTGCTTTTATTAATGGATTTTTATGTGAGAGTGGGATGGCTGAAAAGCAGCTGCTGCAGTGGCTATGTACATTTGGAAACTCTTCTTGAAATGTGTGGTCTGACCTGTGTGCTACTGTGTGTCCAAATGGATTTAGTGTATCATAAGGCTCCTAGAGAAACAAAAGGACAAAGAAGATGGGATTGCTAAGGGAGACATTAGATTTCATTTCACACTGGTAATAGTTTAGAGACGTGTGCTGAGCAAAATGGGATTCAATTCTGTGGCACTTTTCTTTTTTATTGCTGCTAAGTGATTTCAGTATCCAATCTAAAGTGATATTGAGAGTGTTCCATGGAACGGGGACGGAATCAGGGAGCGCTGGAGGCTCAGAGGAGGCCACAAATCTCCACTTGACTGGAGGGAGCCTTTGGGAGCCATCCCAGCTGACCTCAGCAGGTATTATTTACCCTGGAGGCTGCTGGTGAGCACCTTGCAGTGTAAGGTACTGCTGGGGTTAGAGGGAGCGGCGTGCCCAGATGGCATTTTGGACATCAATTGATGTCACGTGGTTGTGGCTTTGGCCATGAACTTCCCGCTCTCAGGAGCATTTATGGCTAAAAGTTATTGCCCAGCTGGTGCAGCCTGACAGACGTATCATAACTGGGAAATGCTTCAAGCCCTGTAACCTTTCAATTTGTGGCTGTTGGAAGCCAATGAGGATTGCTACACAAACATTCCTGTGGTCCACAAGGCGATGGTCATAAATATTGGGTTGGGGGGGGCACTTCTCTTGAGCATGTGTCCTGCTGCTGATGAACACACAGCCACAGAAGGTGAGTGCTGTCATTTGTTCTGCATATCCTACATTGTCATGTCAGAGTCGTTTCTCAGTTCCTTAAGTTTTAACTCAAATGTTCATAATTTGCTTTGTACAGCAGTGTCTGGTGTAGGATCCTAAATCAGATGATGACAGGAGGAGCCTGAGGGGGGTACAGGTGGAACTGTTGAGAATCTGTGTTTTGGCTTCTGCAGCTTTTGGAGAAAGAACTGAGGAAGTGTGAAACGTGGGCAATACAGAAAAATACATTAGACAAAGGCAGTGGCTCAGTAGGCACACACATTAGCGAGGGTTTCACAAATCTGTTTTTGTTTTCTGTGTAACAGGGTTACAATAGAAAAACAAGTTTCTGTTCTGCAAGAAGAGGCTCAGGAGCTACACTGTATTGTCCTTGCTATGCTTTTGGCATCCTTTGTTTTTCTAGGCATCATCTCAACAAAACACTGAGTTGCTGTTAAAGTGCTGTGAAATTTAAAAAATAAAAACACCCTAACTTTAAAAGGATTTTAAGTCTTGCAGTTAAACAGCCTTGGCTTTTTATCTGGAACCAAATGGCTCCTAATTTATGTCAGCATAGAATATTTTGTGCAGTTTCTGTGGAGTACTTTGAGAGCAAACTTCGGGGTTTGGTCTTACTTAGCTGCAGAATATTTTGGTTTAGAACCACTTGGACTAAATAGTGCAGAAAACCAACCACGGTTTGGTGAAACCTTGCCATGTTTCCATTGAGTGCACGTGCTGTGCTTCCATTTGAGGGCACAAACGGTGCTGTCCCTTGGCCCCACTGGTGTGCGAGGCCGTGTGAGGAGGAGAAGGGAGCTCAGGGCACCGTGCCCTGCAAACGCCCTCCCGGCCCAGCAGCTGTGGCCCCGCTCGGCTCCCCCGAGTTGGCTTTGGGCAGCCCGGGCAGAGCGCCCGGCGTTCCGCCTCTCCCACTTCCACCGGCGAGCGGCTCCCGGCGTTCCTGGGGCTGTCCCCGCTGGGCCTTTGTGTGAAGTGCCGGCTCTGGCAGCAGACACGGCTTGTGCAGAGTCATCAGTGATGGCTGCTAAAGCTTCATCCGTAGCGCCGGGCACACGGACGGGCCTGCGCTCAGATTGGGCGTGGCACCGTTTCATTTCTCTCTGTGTGAGCAGAGAATTTGCTTTGTGCTGAGATACTTGGCCTGTGTAATAATGTTTTGCCTTCTATAGCATCCAGGGACCTTGTTTTTTAAGATGCAGAATGCATTTGAGGAATGTGTGTTCCTGGTATTATTATTTTTAATTTTCTCTTGGCAACTGAATTTTCTGCTGCAGAGAATAATGAAGCGAGATGCGTTTGCTGGATTCCAGTTTAGTTTAAGAAATCACAATGGCAATTTACATATGTTTTACCCTTACATGAAGATTTTCACTGTTTACCATAACTGGATTAGATTTTAGTTATGTGCAGAACTGACTGGAAAATAAACTGGCATCCTGATTTGCATTCATTCTGCACCACTGGTTCCCCTGTCAAATTGGCTCAGTGTAGAAGATTTGGCCAAGAGCTGGGTTTGTGTATTACCTGTTTCTGCAGGCTAAAGCTTCAAGTATGTGTTGGCCCAAACCCCTGACATGCATAAGCAGTGACACTCTGTTACCAGGGAATGGGAATACTGGAATTACAATGCACTCAGTGCTCAGTGTAGAAGAGGGCTGGGGGAAGGTTTGTGCCACATAGCCCGGAGCCCTCGTTTATAGAGTGTGAAAAGAGCTGCTCCGTGCAAGGTGATCACAGCCTGGGACTTCCAGGCAGCTTCCTGCTCCCATTCCTGCCCTCCAAGGCAGAGGGGTCGGGTTTGGGGATGTGTTATCAGGCAGCAAAAGAGCTTGCTGTTAGCAGCACGTGGGTGTGCTAAAATCTTCCCTTCCAGCTGAAGGTGTGTGATTTCAAGGGGCAAATGTTAATTTATCTGTCTTCTTACACTGTTAGCTCCTCACAGATTTTTTTTATAGGTGTAGCTAACTGTGGGCAACTGTAACAATGAAATGCTGCGGTGTGCTTATAAAATATGCACTAATACTGAAATGTTCTATGCTTAGAAAAGATTGTCTTTCTGTACTTACTTTTCATCCTTTTTTTTCCTCATTTTTCCTTTGTCATGCAAAACTTCTCTTGTCAGGCCTCATGCCTGGCTCCCATTCTGGGGTGCCTTTTATTCTTTGCTCCCTCCTAGGCAGAACCCAGTCCTGGTCACTGCATGGCATGCATTTGCCTCATGTGCTCAGTTAAGTATTTGTTTCATGAGCCCTTGCTCACTCTGGTGTCTGGCAAATTGTAGTAGAGAATGTTGTCACCCTTTACTCTGCTGTTCACTACGGCCATCCTGAGCTGTTGCAGTCAATCCCCATCTCCTGATGTACAGGCCAACACTAAAATCTCACCCACAGATTGGTGTTGATCTTATTGCAAATTTGTATTTGTAATTGTGATTGCTCCTCTTTCTGCCAGATAGAGAGAGGAAGGGACTCAGAGGTAGACTTAGTTCAAAATGTTTCAGCTTGAGCTAGGCAGATTTGTTAAAACTAGAATGAATAAAAATGGAAATAAGGCTGTGCTATCACAGATGGAAATGTTTGAAGCCTTTACTACAGCAGCTGCCTCACTTTGCACGTTGTGCTTCTTGGATGCACGTTCACGCCCTAAAGCTTGGCCTCTCTGGACAGAAACAGAGAACTTGGAGCCATATCCTGATGTCCCAGGCCTGATCATCTCCTGGTGCAGTCTGCTTGTTGGTAGTGAGCTCTGTAATCTCTGGGATCCTGTGTTGATGAGACTTGGCAGTGAAATCAGGTGGTGTAAGGGAATTAACAGTCAGCTCTGTCTGTGTCATACTGAGGGTCCAGCCCCCGTACTCCTTGCACCAGGAGAAAGTTTCCAAGGCCTCACAGCAGGTCACAGCTCTTTCCTGTGCTGCTGATGTGCAGCAGTAGCTTGATTTGTGCTGGTGTCACGTTGCTCCAGCAATGTGGCTTCGGTGCACTCAGTTATGGATTTGGGCTAAAGCTGCTTCTGCCAGTGCTCCGAGAGACAGGACACAGCTCAGGGCTGATTCCAAGTAACAATTTGTCTCCATCCCTACTGAGCTTTCACGGGCCCTGGGGACACAGAGGGGCTCATTAAACTCCAGAGGTTGCCCAGGTTTTCACCTGTTCAGGTGCATCTGTCTTGTGTTCAGTAGAAGGGGTTGAAAAATACTTAAATTGGTCATTCACAAAGATCTTCTATCAAGAGGCAAAATACATCTCAGTTTACTTTAAAATTCAGCTTGTTATGGTTCATCTCCTAGAAGCTGCCAGTAACTGTTGTTTGCACACAGCCCTGAGCAGTTGCACATCTCTTTACCTTGGTGTTTAATTAGCATGTGAGCAGCAGCTCTTGGGCCTCTCCATGCAGATAGAAAATGGTATTAATTGTGTAGGGAGTGCACAGGCAGTGTGTGATACCATTAGCAATAAATGAACATGTCTCAGGAGCTGAACAGATCGGTAAAAACTAAAAAAAAAAAAACAAAGCTAAGAACCAGACTGGTAAATATGATGGTAATGCTGTTTTGGTGTTAGCTGATGGCCAAGTGACTGCTTTCAGAGACCCCAAAGGTCTCCGTTGCTAATTGACAGTGACATCTTGGTGCTAATAAGATAGCGATGATGCCAATGGAAGATGAAGTGATGGGGACACACAAAGCCAGGGACATGCAAAAGGACGCCAGGAAGGGCTTCCTTAAGTGGTAGGGCGCTTCAGTGAGTGGAAAAAATGCCTCTCATTGTTCTCATTTCTGCTCTTTGGGTTTTGTTTTTGTGTGTTCTTTAAATATATGGTAATTCTTTTATCCCTTTTGTGTTTTATTTAATCTCACAGTATCAGTGTTGCAGCTGCTTTAAGCAGAGAAGATTCCTGTGACCTGTTTCAGAGAGAAAATGTTTTAAATTTTCTAAGCCTTTGCTGTTGTAACTTTTCCCATTAAATACCTGACACCCAGAGATAACCTGTTACCCACTTTAGTCTGGTATCAGGGCTCTTTGCTTGCTACTGCTTTTATGCAGTAAACTGGGCTTGAGCAAAATGTCTTTAGTCATGCTGATCCTCCTAATATTTCCAGCACAGCAGAATATTGCAATGAAATAAAACTAAAAAAATGGCTAATTTCAGTATGCTGTGCCTTTCCTTGAGGGTAACTGCCACATTATAACCTCCTTGGCTCTGAACCATTGCCAGGAGGTAACAAATGGACCAAATAAAAGCTGTTGCAGAGGTGTGCTCGTGGGGCAGAAGTCTGGGCTAGGTTTCTCTAGATACAACACAATTTGATGTTTCTGTAATTATATTTCAGTCACATGTATAAAATCAGTCCTGCAGACTTGAAATGACTTGCTGCTTTTGGTTCATCACGTAGGGGCACATTTTAATTCTCCAGGATGGTTAATAGCTTCATGCATTCATTGTTTGAGTAATTCCTTAAATCCTCAATGCTTACACGAGACACTTTAGTGGCTTGTATTTTCTTTTTTTGAAATATGTTGCAGGAAATACCTTAGAGCTACTTCATTAAGTTCCATTGTAAAATGCTGTGTGCCTCAGGAAGAAATACTCATCTGTAATAGTTGCTCTTAAAGGCAGACCTCAACTCTGTGCTTGAAAACCTGCAGGAAGTCTCTCTGAACTTCATGAGAGACACCAAGAGGTGCTCCTGTGTTGCTGAAGCCAGTGAAAAAGGTTCCCTTCCTCAGGGGTCAGTGCAATACCAGGATTAGAATGAAATGAGTTAAGGAAATGTTGATTCATTGAGGTTGGGATAATGCTACTCACAGCCTGGGTAAAACAAAAACCCCCTTTTCCCCCCCAGGAATTAGAAATTTCTTCTTATTGAGTATACAGAGATGGAAGTGCAGAGTGACAGAGCTGAGATCTAAATGGGACTCCAAGGAGTGTGGAAGCTGTTTGGGAAAAGCTGTTTGAAATGGCCCTGTGGGTTCATCATGAATAGAACTGTTTTCCCTGGTGGTGGGTGGGTTTGATTCCTTTTGCTACAGCTGGTTTGGTGCAATACATTTGATGGTGATGCTGGGTGATGCACCCCAGTGAAAACATATTGATTTTCTGCAAAGTCCATTTTTTGAAATGTTCTTACACTGTGTTTTTACATACATTTGCTTGGGATTTAATTGCTATAAGCTGCTGCACATCCTGCCAATGTAGCTTAAACAGCCAAGTAAAGCTGTAGAAAAGGTTCAAGAGATCTTTCTGGAGTAAAGAAGGAATTCAAGTTTTTTATAAGTTCAATTCCTCAGGATTCATGTCAGCTTGTTGCCAATGCACTGCTGACACCACCTGTTAAGTTCATATTTAAGGGCCTGTGCCACTAAAGGACTGAGCTCAGTGGGTCAGATGGTGCAGAGTGGGACATTTAAAGACTTTTTCACAGCTAAAGAAGAAACACAAGAAAGAGCAGCCTAATGTCTGGTTTAAAACTGGTAAACCTGAGAAATTCCTAAAGTATAAAATGGAAAACATCCCTGCTTGGTGTGCACCTAAGGGAGCTGTGTGATGGAACATTTCCAGCCAGGAAGGGAAGGGAAGGGAGGCAGTGTGAGCAGGGGAGAGCACAGAGGACAGCAGTGATGGGTGTTGTGGGAGAGGTGATTACAGCAACTGCTGATGCCCTCTGTGCTTTCTGGGAATGTGAATGGAAATGTCTCCCTGGATTCTCCCAGACTGTGGCACTCAAAATCACTGCCCAGTACCTCCCCTTGCACAGAGTTTATCTCAATCCCATTATTTATTTTACTCGTGGAAACAGGCTTTATATGATCCTGCTTAAAGAAATGGAAGAGTGTAATAAAAAGCTGGGGTGGAACAGCAGTGGCTTCCTCTACTGAAGAAGGAGCTGTGGAACCTGGGTATTGCACAAACCTCCTCAGCAACAGGGGCAGGTAGATCAGATTTTAAAAGGCTGGCAGTGAACACTCCATATCACTAAATCTTGTCCTAATTATTTGCTGTAAGACTTTATTTCAGTTCTCAGCTCACAGGATAATGAACAAGGCATATGTACATTGGTGCTCAACTCACCCTTGAGGATTAGGCTTAAACCACATGAAGTCATTTTGTTTATTTGTGTTTTTAATCTGCACTGGGTACTACTATTGGTACTCAGGTTTGTTTCTTTTCTTTGTGGGTTTGTTTGTTTGCTCTCTAGTGCCTTTAATATCTCCCACTTGATATATTGGTGAAACCCACCAGGGTTCATGAGCATGGCAGCTCCCAGATGAATTGGGATGAGCTTGCTGAGTCAGCTGGCAGGAGGAGGAGAGGACTGGTGTCTGGCAGCAGCACGGAGTCACTTTGGCTTAAGGTGGGCATGACCCAGCATTTGTCATCTGCTGTTTGTTCTCCTGCCCTCTGCTGCTCCAGGAGAGCCAGCGGGGGCTGCTTGGATGGGAGCTGTTACTGTCAGTGTCACTGTGTGTTTATGGGGCTGGTTTGCACTTGGTGGGGCAGCTGCAGAGGTTTATGCAGTGATCCTTGGAGCTGTGGTGTCTTCAGCCAGGAGAAGTGTTCCCATGGGAGGCCGTGCCCAGGCGCTCTGAGCACACACTGCTTGCCCATGGTCATGAGGGGACAAATGTCCCTTTGCTGTCCCACTGCCCACGTTCCAAGGCCGGTGCACACACACAGGCACCTCCGGGTGATGTGAAGGGTGGAACTGGTCGTGCAGATATTTGGTGGGAAGCAGTCAGTCCTCGGTCCCAAACCCACAAGGATTCAGACCATGGCTAGGAGTGAAAGGCCTGGTGAAGCAGCAGGAGTGGCTTTGGCTGCCAGCACAAACCCAGGTAAATCCCACGTTACCTTTGGGGCCAGCTGCCCGTGCAGTCCCTGGCAGGGCTGTAACATTTATGCATACTCACAGCTTAGGATCATATGGCTTTTCTTTGTTTGGGCTTTTTTTCCTTAACCTTGCTGTTCAAGACAAACTGTAGCAAAATGGGATAGCATTTTGATTGCTGTAATCAGACCTACCACACTTCAACGCTCTGAAGTGGTTCTCCTCTCCTCATTTTCAGCTCTCAGTAGCATTTATGACCCGCTTTGCCACCTCTTGAAATCACAGCTTCTGAAACAGAGCACCCACCGTAAGAGGCTGGCAGCAGCTCTGAACTCCTGTTTCTCAACACCTCAACAATATTTTTTGCCCCTGGATCCCAGGAAACTGTCGGATCATGACTGCTCCTTGTTCTTTTCTGATTATACTAAGATTTCAAGGGTAACATTAAAAAAGCCCTAGAAATTATTGATCTGATTCCCTCCTTAGTTTAATGGGCTCTAACTACTAATTGCCTTTGAAAAACCTAGCCTAAGCTATTATTTTTTTATATCCTCCTTTATTTTATAAACAAATTTAATTAAACTGACCACAAAAGAACCCAAAAATATGCGTACAAAAGTTATTGAATTTTTTGACAGATATGAATGTGCTAATTAGCTTTCAATTCAGTACACATCTCTGTTTTTTATTAAAAGTAAAGAATTAGAAAAGTACCACTTGTTAAAGAATAAATAATAAAGCTTTCAGTGTAGTGAGTCAATATTGGTAAATCTCACTGATACGCTGTTTATAAAAAAAATCCAGTGCTGAAATGCTAATGAGATTCTGCACTCTTGAGTCTCCCTCTAGTTTTGAGAACAAGGCAATTTATATTCCTTCCTAGAGCAATTTAAATGGTTTCTTTTCTGTTATACGGTTTTGCACTAATGTTTCTTTTCAAGTTCTGCTTTTGTGGGCCTCTTTTCCCCTTGTTCCTTATTGAAGTGCTGAGGATCATTTGAGTCAAACCCATTAACTCTGCCATGGTTTTCAATCAAGACCTTTGCAAAATGCCCAGTTCCACAATGGCTTTAATGGAAAATATAGATTGCTTCATATTTGATTTAGATCTCACCCCTGTGCTTGTTTGCTTTTTCTCCCCTCAGGTTATCAAGCTTTGCCTGATTTTTCTCAGTCTTTTCTTAGCATAAGCATGTAAACTGGACACTTGCTCTGCCTCTAATTATTTCTGCCCTGCACTGAAAGTTATTAATGTTATTTCTGGTGATTGCAGCTGAAAATGAAAGTGTTTGGTGGAAAACCCAGGGTCTGCTGGAGTTAAGGAAAAACTCCTCTTGAGTGAACATTTTGTCCTACCCATCTGGGCATGCAGGTCAAAATATAATTAATAATTAGATCCTGGTTTGTCTCCAGCCCATCTCTATTGGAAATATTGATAATCTCTAATGGAAATAGTAACAGGAGTTAAACCATGAGTGTGTACCACACATCAGCAAGGGACAGCTTGGTTTGCAGGGGCAGGAGGGGTTTTTGCTGCAGAAGAGGTAATTGCTGTTGCTGTTCCTTCAAGGTGTTTCACTGCTGGAAGGAAGGATACACAGAATTCAGAGGCAGGAGGTGCATGTGTAGATGGGATTGTTCATTTGGCTGCTCCTGCAGGTGGAAGGAAGCTCTTTGCCCTTCTCCAACCACCTAACAGCATCTGGAAGAGTGAAGGTAATGGACTCCACAGGCTAGTGCAGAATGTGACAAACACTTGAGCCTGCATCCCTGGGGCCTTTGTGAGACCATGGGAACAGTGTCCCTGTGTCCCAGCTGTGCTCCCTGAGCTCTACTGCCCAGCAGCCCTGCACAGTAATGGGTTGGTGAGATTTGGGAATGTAGTTTTTGTGTGTCAGGTATGGAAGTGTGGTTTCTACTCACGGAAAATGTGCCTCCCAGCTTCAGCAGCTCTCATGCACAGTTGCACTTCTCAGCCTGCCTGCATTCCAACACAGAGCTTGCACACTGTAGAGATTCAGAAGAAGGGGAATAGGAAATAGTGTCTACTATCAGAGAATTAAAGAGGAAAAAAAGGAAAATAATCTAATGTGGCTCAGGGCTCCCTCATGCTTTACAGAAGGCTTCTTCCATAGGCTCTCCTTGTGATTCTTTTGCTTCATTTTGGCCTCCTGTGTTTAGTCACCTTTTATGTTTTGGCCTGAGAGCATCCTCAGTGCAGAATGCATAATGCCATGCTCGGAAGGGTGGTAACGGGAGACAGCCTCAGTAGCAAAGCCCTCGTTCCATCAGTTCCCAGTTTGTGCTGGATAGGGATTTTTATTTTATTTCTCTTTTCACTCATACCACATTTCAGAGATGTGGCCAGCTTAGCTTGGGTTTTCAGCAATGTGGGCTGTTGGTTACTTTCATTTCCCTGGTGAAAAATCTGGTGTCACCAATGCACTCAGAGTGAACACAGACCTTGAGAGAAAAGAGCAGATTTGTTTATTGAAGAGCATCCCCATGTTACTTCTGGTGGCAGGGAAGGTGTAAAGGCAGAAAATGATTGAAACCCCCTGTGTCCTTCCTGACTGAAAAGTGAATTTTTAGGAATATGGAGCACAATGAGCCAATAGACTTGCTATATGGCTTTTTTTTTTTTTTTTCCTGGTTTATTTAATAATTTCTATTTAACCCTGTTTTCAAGGCACAGGTCTCCCCAGCTTCTCCAAAGTGAGCATATGGGCAGTAATGGATATCACAACTATGTCTTAATATCCAGCTGCTCTTTGTGTGCCAGTGGGGAATGGCTGCATGGCTGGCTGCAGTACCCTGGGTGAACCTGCTGCTCACACAGCAATATTTCTGAGTAATGGCAGTCAGTGGCCATTTTATTTGGGCAGCTGCTGATCCTTGGCACAGATTGTTGAGAAGGTGGGATAGCAGAGAGAAAGCAGATGGAATTAACAGAAGTAAGGAAACTGTTCAGAGGGGAGGAAAGCAAGCCCACTCTCTCCTCTGCCTGTATAGATGGAGGATTGGGGTCACGAAAGCTCCATGTGGGTTTAAAATCCTTGAGAATGGCAGGAACAGAGTGTGGGTGCATCCCTGTCCTCAGTCAATGAAATTCTTTGCTCTCTGCATTCCAACCTGACAGAGCCTTTTCCTTTCAGCCTGGATGGTTTCACCTCTGTGCCAGGCAGCAGCCCCAGTGGTGAGGCACAGATAACTGGAGCAAATCACTGCAAACTCTCCTGGAAGCTCTGCATTATGCATGCACTAGCTCTAAAAATGGACAATTAGAAAGACACCTCTTTTAGAAAGTGCTCTTGTAGTGAGTACAACAAAATGATTTCTTCAGGTTCCAGTGCAAAGTGGGTGGCTACAAAGCATGTGCACAGATTTCTGGAGACACAATACAAGGGGGCTGGCAAAAATAACCTTTTCCTGTCACCAGAGAGTCTGCACAAAGATTCCAGCAGCATTTTGCACAGTGTGATAAAAAATGTGTGAAACCCTCAGCATCAGTGGAGGTTCAAAGTGAAACAGAATCAAGCAGAGTAAGGCACCCATAAAGAAAAGAAATAGCTGAATGGTATTAAGGAAGCCAAGATAACTGGAAAAATTAACAGCACCATAGCTTATAGAGTCTGCTTCTGCTAACAAAGGCAATCTTTAGCACCCAGTGTCTCCATTCAGTCTGAAAAGACTGGAATGACCAGAAGAGGAAAAGTACGGGTTTACAATGGTAATTTGAAGTTAAGACACTTGAACTCTGATCTCTCCATAAAAAGAGAGGCTTCCAGTCTCTGCCAGCATCCCTGTGCTGAAGGATGCCTGGCTGCCTGTGGCACAGTGAGCCAGCAGGATGTGGACTGTCTGTGGGAAGGCAGGAAGGGATTTCCTGGGAAGACTCTCCCTTTAAGGAGCCTGTGACCCTGCAGCAGCTGGCCCTGGCGAGGCTGGGTTTGTGAGACACTTCCCATCCCTAAGGGACAAAAGGCACAGGCCCAAAGCCCTCCCAAAGCTACTCAGTCCAAAATGGAGTGGTGGATGAAGTCTGCCTTGAGCCTCAGGTATCTCTCTCTAAAATCAAACCCCAAAGGTTTTGTGTTCAACTGTTGCATCTCCATAGGAACTGTATTCTGGAGACTCCTTCCTGTGGAAGTCTCCTGCTTGTATCTGAGGCTGAAACCAGCTGAGACAAAAGTATTTTGGAGGGGTGCTTTTTGTGCTTTTACCATTTACAGCTACATATTTGTCTTCAAAAGCAAAGGTCAGCGTTCATTAGAAATATTTTTAAAATGTGTGTCTTTGAGCTCTTCAAAGTCCAGAGTAATAAAAAGCAGAATTGTAGAAAAGGAGGGTTAGGGAAGATCAGGAAAAAAAATAATATATTTGTTTTTAAACTAGTTTTTATGATCCACATCTCTTACACAGACGGAAGTTTTAAATTAAGCAAATGAAACCTTACCAGAGTTCACCTCTGAGCACAGGGCAGAGGCAGAGATGGCTCCAGAGGTCACTGTGCCAGTGCAGCAGCCAGCACGAGCCAGAGTGATTCTGGTTAAATTCAGAGCATGTTCTGACAGCACAGGCCCATCTGCTCACCCTCTGCCTGAGAATCAGGTCTGTACAAGTAACACAGAGATGCAGCTCCTGTTCTGCTCTGATTTTTTTGCCCCTTCAGATGCCATCAAGAATTTTTCAACTGCCCAAAAGTTTTCTAACAATAGGAGAAAATGGGCAATGAATGCAGGGGGGCAGAAAGGCAGATTAAAAAAAGGCAGAAAGAACCCAATAGTTTGTTGTTGGAGGAGATGGATGGATGGATGGATGGATGGATGGATGGATGGATGGATGGATGGATGGATGGATGGATGGATGGAGGCTGGCTCTGGTGGAAAGGCCAGGATGTTACTGAGCTGGGGGTGGAAAGGCAGTGGAATGATTATTGTACCAATATGCACTTGGAGCCATGCAGATATTCTGATGGACCCTCAAATGTTTTTGGCAGTTGTGTGGTGTTTGCATCTGCCATGAAAAAGCCCCACTCATTCCTCATAACTGCTCCAAGTGCCAAAAGAAGAGGCAGTGCCCTTCGTTCTTCCTTGTTCTGTGCTGCTTGGAGCTCACGTTCCAACATGGTGAATTCCTTGTGTCTTACAGGGCTACAGCCTGGCTGTACCAAATTGGCTGAGGGTAAAATATTTCAGTGCAGTCATTAGCACAGCTTTGTTCCAGAAGGTTTTTCTGCACAGGATATGATGTATAGATGACCTCAAGTAAAGAACAAAAAAGAATATTAATACATTATTTTTTAAGGAGGGAAAGCAGACATGGGAAGCAGAGTAACAGTTCTGATCAATAGTGGACAGAGAAAATGTGGGACAAAAAATTCAGTAGAAAGTCAGTTTTGGCAAGGGACAGAGGCAGAGACACCTGAGCAAAGGCCTTACAGACACTGAGATGTGGATGTTGCAAACTGAACCACTGAAGAAATAAACAAGGATAGGTGTAAATATGCAGGTTTTGGATGTGGAGCCATCAGAGTTTTGAGTTAAAGCTCAATCTCACCTTGCAAGCTGGGCAGGAATTGGTGTACCTATGAGTTCAGCCTTCCATGGACAAAAACAGGGGGAATAAAGAGGACTCTGTCTGTTTGAAGCATTTGGGATGCACCTTGTGGTGCTGGAGAATAAAAATAAGGAATGCCCAAGTATCATTATGATTGAATGAATGGAAGTAGTATGGCAGGGTTTTAATTTGCAGCTTAATTTTAAAAATGAAACAACAAATACAAAACTGCAGAGGTGGGGGAGGTTGTTTGTAAGGTTTTTGTTTGCTTTAGAAAGGATATTTTCTCTGCCCCAGTTTGGGCTACAGATGGGTCTCGTGGGATTTGCTCTCTGACATACGGGAGATATTCAGGCTTTCAGATTTCATTACCACTTTCTTCATTATTGTGCCTTGAGGAGCCATAAATAACACATGGCTAATTTGTGAATATGGCACGTTCCAGGGGATGTATGTATATTAAGCAGGGCACCTTCTGACATTTGGTAATTGGTTTGCAGATTTGTTATATAATTTCATGAGCATTAAGTTGCTAAGAGGAAAAAATCTAAATTTATGTGATCCAAAATCTGCCCTCATTGCACCCCTACAGCAGCTGTGCTCCTTTGAGGTCTGAGGACAGATTTTAAGTCAACAAGCACATCAACTCAACAAGCACATCTATTTTTTCGTTTCTTGCAGTTTTAGTAAAGCAGTAGTTACATTCTTCACAGCATCTTTCTTTTAATTAAAGTTTTTCTCTGTGCTTGTGTATATCACTGAACAGCTCCTAAGATGCAGGCAGATTTTGTCTGGTGAGAAATGAGGTTTTGTTGGAAGGTGCCTGTTTGATATTAGGGTGTTTTGGATGTTAGAACAAGTCACATGGCACTGACATTTCTGCAGCTGGGCACTGAGAACATCTGCAGGCGAACACTCATGTGCTCCCCCTTCCCTTAGCTCCCCACCCCAAATTAGTTTCATTTCCAAAACCAGTTTGCTCTCAGGCTGTCTGGTAATCCTGCTCTCCTGAAGCCTGGGCATCAGTCCTTGGAAATGGGCTAGGGAATGATTTGAGGCTTTGTGTGAGAAGCACCTGTCTGAAATACTGGCACAGGACACGGATTAACAAAGAACATTATCGTCCATTTTTTGTATTATTGGAATCATGCACCGAGTGCAAAGGTGAGATTTGCCGGTTGGCCAAATGTCCCCGCTGTCCATGCGTGGCTCTGGCTGCCCTGTATGCTGAAGAGCAGAGCCCCCTGTGCCTTGTTGTGACATTGGAAATGCCAAGCACCTGCCATGGATGTTGCCATGTGTCACTGCAGCAGGGATTGAGGCAGCTTGGGCTCTAGGAGGCTGCCTCAGACCAGGCAAGGCACCAACATTTTGCCTTTCCTTTCCAGAGCTTCACCTCTGCTGGCACATTGAAAACCCTCAGCGGCTCCAGCTTGGATTTGCCCTCTGCAGAATGCTGCTGGAGCTGTAGGACATTTTACATCAGAGCATCTCCCACTGAGCCAGGAGGAGGGAGGAGGGTGCCTGGAACACTCGTGTTCTGTGGGGCAGGGACACAGAAGGGGCTCTCTCATTCCCACAGGGAAGGTGAGTGACTGCAGTGCTGTGCAATATTGCCCAGGAGAAGTCACAATTACTTTCCTGTTGTTAGGTGGAGATCCTTGAACGTGTCTGGAGCCTGTGCTTGGGAACAAATGGTGTTTTTGCAGGGTCTGGTGGGGTCACAGCTCTCCTGCTGAGCCAAGCTCCTGGCCTCTCCTGTTGAATTCTGGAGCCAGGTCCTGCTCCCTTGGGCTGAAGTGTGCTGCAGCCCTGCCAGCGGTGTGTGAGGCCATCAGCTCTCCCAGATCCTGGTCCATGTGGGCACGTGGGTCTCTTCCCAGAGGCTGTTTGTGCCAGGCAGGCAGGCAGGGGTTCCCTCAGGCTCCCTGTGATGTGCTCCTTGCCTCAGGGAGAGTGTCTGCTTCAGAAGGGGCTGCGCTGCTGTGCAGACAGGCCTTGCTTGGGCACCTTGGTGTTGCTACACGGGCTCTTGGCTCCTGCTCACAGTGGTGGGCTTGGCTTTTTAATGAGTCCTGAGAAATTCCATTTAAAAAAAATCAGTCTGGGTTTTTTTCTTGAGGAAAAGGCAGTGTTGATAACAATGTTTTGCAAACCGGTTTTGTCAGTTTTTGTCATCTTTGAACACGTCCAAGCAGTCACTGAGGGGTTATACTGGGATGGCTTCAGCTGAGCAATGCTGGAACTTGAAATACTGTGGGGTTTGGTACTTTTCACTGCAAATGGCCATAAAATAGAGACTTTCCCATAAAGCAGATCAGGGAGGGTCTTTGATACTTCCATTCAAAGAACGGCTCTTCCAGAGGGTGAGCATTAACAAGATGGTAGTGTCACATTTTCATGACAGGGTTCTGCCTGAGCAGATCATTAGGGAGAAAGGATCAAAGGCACTTCCTCCTGTTACATTTCAGGTGGACATGAGTGTGGCACTGGCAAACAAGCTCAAGTAGCAAACTCCACAGGAGGGGAAGCTCACTCCTCCCACCCATCTATCCTTTACATTTCCTTCCAGTGAGTCACAAACTTGTAAAGTTTCAAAGGAGTTATGTTTTAATCCAACTGCAAGGGCTGATAAAGCTCTGATCAAAGACTTGGGCATGAGAAGAGATGTTGGCTCTCCTTCATTGCTAGGGAGCAAGACCCAAATACCATGTTAAACAATTAAGTGTTTATTTCTGACTGGCTTTCCAGTAATCTCCTTGATCTAGAATTGCTTTTGTTTTTTTCATAAGTGTTACTTATCTAACAAAAAAAAGAATAAATTGCCTATGCAATTTTAGCCAGTGCGGTAGGCCAGGAAATCTTACTTGGTAAATTTGACTAAAGTAGATTGGTAATTTACTTAATTCTAATTTATTCACGTAATTAAAAATTCTAAATTTTACCAAATTAGAAAGTTGATTTCACATGTAAACCTCCTCCGCTCTGTGTCTACTGGTAGGACACTCCGTGCTTTCTTCCCTGGATACAGAATATGTAGCCTAGAGCCTGAGGGCACAGGGAGCTCTTAGATCCTGGTCTCAGGGTGTTCTGCAGGCAGGAAAGGCCCTTCCACTGCCTGATGAAATCTGCTGAACGTGTTGGACTGCCATCACTACGCTGATCTCCGAGTGGGAGCAGCTCCTTGTGCAGCTCCAAGACAGCAAGAGCTGAACCCACGTTAAATTGTGTTACACAATAGGATGGTAAGGCATGTATCCAAAGCGCTTCTCAAACTTTTTACAGATCCTCCAGCACATTTGAATCGTTTGACAGAAAAGAATAGGCAAGGGCAACAATGATTGATCCATGTTTTTAAGAAAAAAATTGAAGCCATATTTCCACCAGGGCTTCGGACAGACATTGATGTATTTATCGAGAAAGAGCCTGTGAGCGCCAGCCTTGGCATCCCTAAAAATGTATCTGCTGCAGGAATTTACAGCTGGGATGGAAGATTCATAGCTGCTCTCTTTATTTATTGGAAACAGCAGCTGAGTAAAGGCATAAATATGAAATTAAATCACAAAAACTACTTTGAAGTAGTGCTAGGGGTACTTTCTAAACCGGCAGGGCCAGGACAACTTGAAAATGATGTTGAAACACAATTGAGATGAACAGCATTTACTGATCCATTATTCCATCCCTTTACAGCTAACATGTAAAATCACAGATTATTGGGGATTGTGTGCTGCCTTCTTATATGTAATGCTTACCAGGAGGGCTCCAGGGCAGCACTTTAGGTAGAGGTGCATCCATGAGTTTCTGTCTGGGTGATTTATGGCTTTCATGTCACTGTAAAGTTATTTTTATTGTTTATTTTACCAGCACGTGGTGCGAGAGAACTTTATATAATCTGCACAACAGCTCCATAAACAGCAATAGACTGTGATGGGAGTTCTCTGAGGCACAGAGAGGGGTGTGAATGGCAGTGTCAGGTAAATATTCTTTGTCCCTTTAGGTCACTGCAGATATTTGAAGTGGTCGCAGCTCCATGGGCCAGGGACCATGGGAGAGCAGAGCAGGCAGGAGAAAGGGGCCAAACACAACCCATCCCCAGGAGCAATTAGTGTTCATGTGTTAGTTTGGATAATGATGATCCTTAGTTTCTACACAGCAAGTTTTCATCTCCCCATCTTGCAGCTCCTTATCTCAATTCTGCAGGTCGCACAACTGATTAATTACACTAGCAGCAGTAGTATAATTAGTGCTGATTATTCTCTGGGCTTTTTCTTCTTTAATCATCTGTTTAATTGGAACTAAATCCCTGTTTATCAAATAGCGTAGGTTTTAGCATCTGAAGAGAGTGGATTTTGTTTGTCTTTCCACCTTGAACTCAGGCATTGTTATAAAAGCTTTGGGGATATTTCTGGGGGATTATACTGATTATAACTGGTCAGGACTTGGCATTTTTTAGTATCTGCTCATTTGTCAAATATTTCGATGTTATAGTGAGCGCTTTCTTTAAAAATCTAGGAGAAAGAGATGAAGAATAAACAGACTGGAAACTCCTATAAATGAGGTGCCATATTTACACTGTTACTCCATAGCAGAATCCATGTGAGATGATGAGGGAGAATACCTTGTGGAGCAGCCTGGAGAAATTTGAATTGTCTTTAATCAGGAGCTGTCCGAATAAAAGAAAACACATGGAAGCAATGTGTGACTTTTTCTCAAAACATAAACGCAACAAAATCTGAAGAAACAAGGACTGCACCACACTTGTGCAGGAGGTGCTCTTTGTATTATCACAGTGTGGTTATGGACAGGACAGCAGAGAAGACAAGGAACACCTGGAGCAGTGGTGGAATGGCCTAAGAAAGGGAAGCAAGTCATGCTTGTTTCACCTCAAATCTCTCAGTAGGTCAGGAGTTGATAGTTCTTACCCTTCATTCAGCTTCCACTGGGGCCTTCTGCTTCCCTCCCTTATCCTGCCCCCCACAAACTGCTGTAAAATAGTTACTTATGGTGATGAACAGGTTTTTTTTTTCTAGTTGAAACTCCCTCAGTATGAAGATCTTTCTCCTTCTGTCATTCTCTACTTCAAAAGCCAATGTAACTCTTTGTCATTCACGAGTTCTGGGCATTTTGCCCACTGGGATCTTTTTTTCTTCCTTATTTTGGTAGCTGCAGTCCATCTTGTCTAAGTGAAAGGAGCACAGGGGAGAAAAGTCCCCTCTTGATCCCACCCCAACCCAGTGCTTAGGAAAGGGACCTGCTGCAGATCTTCACTGGTTGTTTGTCACACGGATTAGATCAGGAAGGATTTGGGCAGTGCCAGGAACATTTCTGTGGCTGTAACCCCCAGTGTCTCCACGAGCTGCTGCAGACAGGGAGGCTGTGCAGCCCCTCACACTCTCACCTGTGTGCAGGGGTGACCCAGGCCCTCTGCAGGCACTTCTTCACCCACTGGCCTTGGGCTGCCCAGCTGTGCATCTCAAATATGTTTGGGCTGCATTTAACCTGGGTGCT
This sequence comes from Haemorhous mexicanus, assembly GCF_027477595.1. NCBI lineage: Eukaryota > Metazoa > Chordata > Aves > Passeriformes > Fringillidae > Haemorhous > Haemorhous mexicanus. The sequence goes on from NC_082344.1 coordinate 3,282,546, forward strand.
CAAGGTATTCTCATGATTCTACGGCTAAAGATGTGCTCAATCTTTCCTCTGGGTGGAAAAAAATAATCCTTTTTTTATGGTGACTCATCTTGATTTAACATTACCATGTGCTGTTGATTGCTTATTTAAGTTGCATTAATGTAAAATGTTGTAGTTTGGTTTCAGGGACATTATTGAGTAGGGGTGGTGCATTACTTGTAATATATGATGTGTAACTGCACTCCCTGCAGATTTAGCATGAATTAATTTTTACTAGAGGAGCAATACTTGCCTGATGAACAAGTTTATAGAGAGAAAGAAGTGTTCATTTTCTTCTTATTTTCCATGACTGTGAAGTTCCATTCTTGGGTGTTACTGCAAACTGAAATCCCAGGCTGTGATTCTGTCCCAGTGCAATCCTGACTCTGAAGTTTGAGTTCACTTTTCAGGCTGATGTCTCTCACCAGGTTGCTGCAAAGAAAGCAGGGAGCAGTGAGATGGGAAACAAGCAGGAGATGGTTCACAGGTGGCTTTTTTCTTCCTCCTGACCTTCCAAATCTATGATGCTGCTGAGTTTTAAAGGACAAGCTGCGAGAGGCACCCAAAATGACATCATTAGATCCTATTAGCCTTTTAGATAATTTTTCTAATATTTCTAACCTTTCCAAATGCAGTAAATTTACCTGGGCTTTGTTGTGTTTTGAGGTTTTTTATTAGATTTAACGTAAAACCATATTAACTTCTTTAGTTCTATTTGTCCCAGCTGCAAACACCATTTCAGGGTCACCTGTTGTACTCCTTCCCACAGCTGGCAGCCTGTGAAACACAGGCAATACCCCAAAACACCTCCATCCCTACCAGTGGCCTAAAATGCTGGAGGAAATGAGCACCAGTTGTAGTAGAGTCCTTTGCTTTCCCCGCAGCTGCTGACACTTTGTGCTTTAAGTCTGGAAAGGCCTTTTGGCTATGGCAGTGAGGAATGCTGGCAGGATGTGGGTTATGGATAACTGGGCAGGACCTCATGTTCCTGTCAGTGTAACATGAGACCAAGCACAGGGCAAATGCCAAGGTGAGAGCCCTGAGCTGTCTCCATGGCTCTGGGTGGGCACTGTACACAGACTGCAGGGCACAGCTGGGGGCAGGCCCAGGTTATCCCTGCATCCATCACCTGCCTGCTGGCACCAAAGTGGAAACCAATTCCAAGGGAAACAGGGAAACTCCCTCAGCATCAGCTGGGGACTGGAAGCACAGGTGGGAGAAAAAAGTGTTATCAATCTGTCAGCCCAGGAAAGGCAAAAATTAGAAAACTATTGATTTTTTAACATCATTAGAACCAGTACTGGATCGCTTCCTTGTGAGAAATGACCCATCCTGATCCTTTCCAATCCTGTTACTTTAGTAATGAGTTTTTATTAGGTAACCTATTTTCTGTAAATTATAGCCCAGATTTCTCAACAGATAGCAAACCATCTTCTCAGTAAGAATAGTTCTGTTTAGTTATTTATTTCCACTTGGAAAAAATGCACTTTGCAGTAAAGTAAGAGTTGTAAGGGAAGTGATATTTACAACAGATTTATGGATAAAAAAATGTTATTTGCAAACCTTGGTAGGTTTTCTTCCTTGTGGTACAAATTGTTCAACTTAAACCTATTCTTAAATCTTTCCCATTGAGGACTTGATGGCAAAGTCCACTGGTGAGGTGGTGAAGACACGTTACTGGGTTTGATTCTGTCTCTGAGGCTGATGGGTTTTAGCTGCCTGTGATTGTCTCTGAATTCCTTTGCATCTTCCTGTCATTTTACAGTTTAACTCCAGATCATTGGATTTCTCATTGGGGGTGGAGGTGTTCCATTGAATACTTTTGGCTATTTTTGTTCTGCCTAGTCAAATACTTCACTAAACCCCTGTTTTCCAGTCCTTTCTGGGCGGCCATCAGAGCACTGTAACTGACAGAAGGAAAACTTTTAAAAGAGTGACATCAGATGGATTTGTTCTCAGCCTACAGCCTTGAAATCGTTTTTGCTGTTCTCCAAATAACTCTGGCATCACACACTAAAGTGGTCACATAACAAGCCTGCTGTGTTTTACCAAAGGTGCAGCATCTTTTTATTATATTAATGTGCAGTTTAATGAGCGAGCCCTGCAATAGGATCAGTCCCATTAATTTGTAGAGCTGTGTTCTGTACATTGTTGGCTCTGGAAGAGAAGTAGAACAGGTTTAGAGCTGATCTTTCACAGGAACACCAGATGCCTTAGGCTTAGTTCTGGTGTAAATAACAAAAGTTTTGGGGGATTTTAGCTGTTGCTTTCAGTCAGCTATTTCCTATGCCCTGATTACATGGAATATTTGGAATTGCACAGAAACCTTCATACAAACCACCTTCTCTCAATGCTTTACAGCTTGGTATTTCATTCTTTTAATTGTTCTTATTGTATGTGTAAGGGGAATCATACAAATGGTGAGTTCAGCATTGATCTATATTGGCTATGGCATCAACATCTCCTTCCCTCAGTTCCCCATTTCAGCTCATACAACTGAAAATATGTTTATTCCTCAGCAGAGCAGAGTAACCAAAGCCCTCTGAGTCCGTAGGTACAGCTGGCTTTCTACCTCTGCCCTGGGCTCAGATATTTTGGGCTGTGTTAATGTTTCATGGTGTTAAAACAATTTCTTTATCTGATGGGATTCTTGCAGGATAATAATTAGGCTGGGTAATTCCATCCAGTCACTGCAGGGCTAAAGAAGAAAAGAGGATGCAGTTACTGAGCAAGGCTGTCCATCCTGGGCAGTGCTTGTGGATGGCTCCAGGAGCATGGCAGGATGGTAGCAAAAAATGAAGCATGCCGCTGAAATCTTATTCCAGGTTTCTGTAGGGTTTTGGCACAGCTTTAGTGTTTTCATTGAAAGGAGACCCTAAGTGTGACACAGGGAATTGCTGCTGCTGAATTTTCATATTACCCAGAGGGTGCCAGCAAGGGATATGGAACAGATGCAGCGTTCTCAGAGTAGATGAACCAAGAGAGTAAAACTTGATTAAATGAAGGACCTGAAATATGTTGTATAACAAAGCTAGTTTTGTGCAGTTAGGAAGTCCCAGCCTCTAATCCCCACTACTGAGAGGCTGAAAAAGAATTACCAGGTGAACAGCAAAAACTCAGTATGAGAGAAATTCTGGGGTTTGTCTATTTGCACCCTACTCCTGTGACCTCTCTTATTAGATGCAGAAACCAGCATGCACTGAAGGGGTTTGGTCCTGCTCTGTCCTCCCCTGCCCTGTCCTTTCCTCCTCCCTGTCCTGTCCTTCTTAGTGCAGTAGCTGCCACTTAAACACTGCCCAAGGGGATTTGATCCTAAGGATCCTTCATGCCTAAAAGCAGGGAGAGGAGAGTTCCAGCCTTGAATGAAGTCATGGGTAAACAACTGTGCAGGAGGACTCTGCCATGGTTTTAGAAGAAAACAGGATTGTTGGATGTGAACTTTACAAAATGGACATGGGGGATCAAATTAAGGGGAAGCTGCAAAGGGCAAGTGCAGCTCAAAGGGTGACCCTTGGCCCATGGCTGAGGTGGGGAGGGGTCAGGCAAGAACTTCTTGAGCAAGTGAAGGGGGGAGATGTGATGTGAGAGGATGAGAAAGGTCAAAATAATGCATAACTTCAGTTCATGGCTGCCTGTGCTGAAAGAACAGTGCCTGGTCCCGTGCCCATGGATATTCAGAGCGTGGATTTGGTGCAGCTCTTGGGAGAACCTGGGAACGACCTGGGACCGCTCTACCTCACTGCAGGGCTGGTCCTCCCACGGCCTCCCAGGCTGGCTCCAAGCTGAATATTGTCCCCAACAATCTAAGAGGTGAGCAGTAGCAAACAGTCCCATCTTGTACCCCCTTGTACAAGTGGGCAGTACCCACTGATCCCCCAACACAGGAGGACAGGCTCTGCTACCAGCTCTGCCACTGGGAATTTTCCTGCAAGGCTGCAACTACCTCAGAATTCTTCACTGGAAAGTGACTGCAATGTAATGCAGCTGCTTTGCTGCTCGGCAGTTTTGGTTAGCACCACGTTTTTATATCCCATCCTAACAAGATAAAAGAGGTTACGGATGAGCAAAGAGAACAACATAGAGGGTTTTATGTAGCAGTTGTTAAAATTAGTTGCTTCTACTTCACAGACATTTGTAACAACCATTTTCTGTGTGTTCCACGTTAGGCTTCTTTTTCCCCCTCTCTTTTGTACGCCACAAAGCAACAAACGCTCCCTCTCCCTCTTGCCATTTATCTTCTCCTTCCTTTTTCTTAAGGGATAGAAGAGAAAATGCAAAAAAAGATTTATGAAAAGCAGAAAATCCTTTGAACATTGTGCATTCCATTAAACGCAGCAGAACCAGGGAAAAATCCAAACAATTGTCAGTTCTGAGGTATCACCCCATCTTCCTTTTTGAATTAAAAGACATATCTAGGTCTACTATCTCTTCTTTTAGCAGAGCTGAAACTTGGGAGAATATGTTTGGAACCACCAAGTCTCAGGGAAATCTACAGATTTCAAAGCCCTCATCTCTCAGGAGTTTGTGCCTGAACCCATCACACAATTTGGTCTTATTTTTGCAGAAGGACTTCAGAAATTTTAGACTACAAGCCTGATGATTTAGATCCTGATATTTTTTTCTCCAACAGGATCAATTGCTTCAAGTTTCTGAACCTGATAGAGCAACTGAGTCATTTATTTTTAAACATAAATAGGGAGAAGCTGTTTTTTAGCATTTCTATTTTCTTCTCCAAAAGGCATGTAACATCAGCACATCTGTACGAATGAAAATCATTTCCATGTGAGGACAAGCTGAAATCTGGCATTCTCAGGCAGATGACATTTATTTATCAGCATTCACATACTGCCTTATCAACACATGTAGGCACTTCTGGTTTTGAAAAGCTTCATTTATCACTTGTTGAATGCTTGAAGCTGAACTGCTCTCGCTGAAAAAATTGTTTCTTGGATTCACGGATTCTGACAGTAACTTAAAAAAAAATGATCAAAAAACCCCGACCCACCTGTGTGTGCCTGCTGTGCCACACAGACCCTGAAAGTGGCCTAGAACCAGCAGGGTAGTGCATTTCAACAATTCAGAGTTTATACTCGTCATTACATACTGAAGTTGCATATGAAGTACATTAGAAATTAATACTGAAAGTTTCCTCTGTAGCAAAAATTGTAGTTACTCAACAGACACGTTTTGCTTCCTGTTGGTTTTGCAATTAGCTGTTTGTTCCTGAGAATAATTTCCTCTTCTTTAGTTTCAGAAGTTCATATATCTTTTCTAATCAGCCAACACACGTATTTGTCTTACAGACAAATGCATTATGTGCTGCATATTTCATCACTGAGTGGCTGCCAGAGATGCATTTCCATAGCTACTCCTCATGAATCAGCAGAACACCTCTATAAATCTTCACTGCCTATAAAACTTTTTTAATAGAGGTGTATCCTCATTCTGATGTTTTATAATCAGCTTTGTCAGAGACACTGTGGGCCCTCTTTCCTTAAAATATTGGCTTACTAAAGATTTCAACCACTATTTATAAGTGAGAGAGAGAATCCACATCTTCTATCTAAAATCATTAAAGGATAGACAAGTGTTCATAGCTGGGAAATTCTGGCAGGAGAATGATTCCTTTGCAGCAGCCCATGTAATTAAAGAGAGGATGAACATAGATAAAAACATCATGTCCTTACTCTGCTCTCTTGCTCAGTGCAGGAGAGTAAGGAGTGATCACAGTTTGCCAAGCTGTCTTCACCTGGCTGGGCTGGCACAGACAGGTGGGTCAGCTACAAGGAGTCAGAACCACGGGGCTCCAACAGCCACACCAGCACCTGGGACACAGAGCCTGGGAGAGTCACAGTCAGCCCAGGAATGGGTGCTGGGATGGAGTAATCCCAGCCACTTCAATCCACGGTGTGGGACAGCAAGAGGGAGGTGGGCAGGATGGGAAAGGCAGCACCCAAAGCTCCGTGGTGGCAGGAAAGACATGGATTTTCTGTGGGCATTAATGTCTCTGTAATTCACCGGGGCACGTACACGAAGAGCCTTGGTGTGGCCACTGCTGCCTCCAGCAAAGAGCTAAACCATTTTGAGAGTCACTGTTAAAACAAGTCTGATTGTTGTTTTCAGCAAGAGGCCATGCTGCCTGCTCCAAAGGAGACATGCCTTCAGGTTCCTGCTTGAAGTTATTCCACTTAGTGGCATAGGGAATAATAAAAGAAACACTCAATGGCTTAGGGCAAGAGCAGCTTCCCAAATAGACTTTAAGTGACAAACACATTGGAGCAGACACTTGTATCCACATGAGCCTAAAGGTACTTACCTCTGACAGTAAATGCACAGAATTACATCTGGCTGAGAAAGTCCCTGGGGGCTGGAAGTAACTGGCAGGTGGAACAGGACTCAGAGGAGCACCATTGCTCTGTCCCACTTGGCTTTGCATGTCTGCTTGTGCCCACAGCAGGAGAGACTGCCGGGATCTCAGAGCAGGTGCTGCTGGCAGGTGTGGGTTTTAGGTTGTTTTCAAGGCATGATATCATCTGTTACCTTCTGCCATTCTTCTCCTTGAGCCACTTCAGTGGCCATTCTGAAATAACTGCAATGCCAATTCTGGGTTAAATCAAGTAGAAGTGCTTTGAGTGTCTGCATTTGCTGTGCTCATTTCACCTCAACCTTCTATGGCTCTTTTCCAAGCATGTCCCACACTTCCCTAGCTCTGTTTAGTCTGGGAAAGGTGTAAGAAAATTAGCTGGAGGTCATATGGCTGCTCTCCATGCATAACTAATTCTTTATGGGAACAGACGTGAGTTGCAAAGAAAGTGAATGTCTAACTTTCCGAAAGGTTTGATGGAAATCTGTCTGGGAACAGCCAGAGCTGAGTACAGTTCCTACAGTGAATCTTTGCTTACTTCTCTGAGGATTGGTGGAAGTGCCATGTGCCAGTAACAGTATTCAAACCAACCTGGATTTAAAACCAGAGGTCTGGGTGTGATCAATCCCTTCTGTCTGGAACCTAAGGGGATGAACGCAAGTTTCCTTTGTCTAAAGCTGGCACAGCCCAAAAGAGCTGTCCTGGGATTATATTTCTGTGTCATAGAAACATAATTTCCATAGGTGTGATGAACAGTGCTGACAATTTGCTTCAGTAAGCCTGAGGAGTTTGAAGCATGTAACTGATCCAAATGGCAGGATTTCTTTGGTGTACACTAATTGCAGACATCAGGTTTGGGGGTGTCTGGGTGCTGTGGTGATGGGTCCTTCAGAAGTGCTGAAAGGTTTACAAAGTGGGGCTGAGCTGATGCATTTCTTGTTATGAGCAGCTGGATGAGCCCTGAGCACCACAGCCAAGTGATTAATTTCTGAATGGTGCCGAAAAGAGAGGGGGGTGCTTGAATAAATCAGTGGTGATCTTAATAAACTGGGAGCTTCTGGGTAGTAAATCTGTCTGCATCTGATCTGAATTGCAATTACCTGTCAAAAATTCATCCATCATTGCAAGTTCCAGACAAACTTTCTGGCAGCAGATGTTTCAGGGAAGCTGCTTGATGTGGGAAGTTCCTTGTTTGGTGTGCAGCATGCCCAGGAACAAAAGCCAAAGCAGAAAACATTTCCCAAGTAACAGCAATAACTTCTGTGTCACACCTAAGCCGAGTTTATTGGTGAATATAATTTGCAAATGTGGATTTCCAGCACAAATCAGTCAGTGAAGCACTACTCATAATTCAGCCCATCTCAAAGAGATGCAGTAATTCAGTATTTGTGTCCTTGTGAAAGCAGTGCTGTTTCTAATCACTTTAAATTCAGCATTATTGAACCCCCTCTCTGGGACTACAGCACTGGTGCCTGCCAAACAAGCGTGGCATGTTCCAGCAGCCAGGCGGTGGGGAGAGCTCCAAGAGATTGCCCAAAGGAATGTGTCACACTCCCTCAGCTCCGTGTGCAGCAGCTCTGGGGCCACCTGTGCAATCCAAGTCTCTCTCACACCAAAACCCAGAAGAAACTGGGGGAAAAAATATTTGCCTGCCACTCTCATTGACTTGCTGTCATAAGAGAAAGGGCTGAGTGTGGGCTGTGTGAAGGATTTCAGTTCAGAGTACCTAAACTCTAGTTTTTCACTGACACCCTCCCCACCATCTGACACGTGGCTGGTCCCTTCTGTGGCAGCAAAGCAGCGTAATGAACATTTCTCTGCAGCCATCAGAAGATTGTCACAGACCACTGCTATTTCTCATCTGAACGTGCACCTTGAAAACAACCTCTGGGGACAGGCTGGGCATATGATGAGAAGATTGCTGTCCCAGCCAAATAATACCCCAAAAGCTGTTCCACTGTCATCTCTGTCAAAACCCTCCCCTCTCTTTGCAGTTATAACAGCAGAATCCAGCGCTCTTCTCAATTTCCATTATATCAGGAATTTCCTTGGCACATTTTCTTCCTCTCTGTGGTCCTTTAAATCCATGTTTCATTAAAAGCTGTTCCTAGCATAACTGGGAGCAATTCACTTGTAAAGTAACTGCTGACAGATGGATCCATTTATATCTTAGGCATGTTGTGCTGGGCTCCTTACCTTGTCACCTGCGCCTGCTGTTTGAAGATCCATCTTTTGTGTGGGTGGCTCAGAAAGCCCCGGCCTCAGGAGCTGCACCAGATGTGTCATTCCCAGCTCTGGACAATGGATGGCTGCCAAAGGTTTGGAAAAAACCTCCTGCTTTGCCCTACTTCTCTCATCCATCAGTGCCCAGCGTCACTGGGATAACATTTTCTGCAGAAATCAGGAGATATTTGAATATTGCTTGTCCACTTTTCTCCTTCATTTCCCTGTTATTTATTTCATTTTGTTATTTAGCTCAGAAGGGCTGTGGGTACTTTGTGCAGATCACTTCTCAGGCCGGGGACAGGAGATTGTGTCCCCTCCAAGGGGTTTAGTGCCTCAGCCCTGGCTCCAGGGCAACCTGTGCATTCCCCTGTGCCAAAGAGCCAAAGGACAGGAAATAAATGGCCAGCTGCTGTCCCAGGCTGCTGCAGGGGTGCCCGGGTCCTTCCCTGGATCCTAGGATCCTACGGGAGAGGTAATGAGTGGGGAGTGAGTGACAAAGAACCTTTAAAGTGAGGATAAGTAACTTCTACCTATTGCAGTAGAGAAGCTGGAGCTGGCAAAGGGAAAAGAGAAGAAGTGAATGGCATGGAAAATGGTGCTGGCAGGACATTGCATAATGAGCAGGGAAAGGTCATTGATACAAAGGCCTGGGTGCAGCAGGTACTGCAGGTGGAGGGTGTGAACCTAAGCCTGACCCTTTCCTCTCTTTACCTCTGGGAAAGGCCGCATTTTATGAGAAGGAGAATTCATGTTTAGCCTCAGAAGCAGCTGGAGGAGCAGGTGCCTGGGGCTGAAGGTGCTGTGGGCTGCAGGTGTCCCTGTGCTCACATGGTCAGCTGCCAGCCCAGGGCCCTGTTTGCCTGGGACTGGCCCTGTGTCTCTCTGGGATGTGGAGGAAGCCCTGGCAGAGGCCAGGGGACCCATGGCTTTGGAGGCTGCTCGCCCTGGGGAGCTCAAGGTGCCAGCACCAGTCACACACTGGCAAGCTTCATGATAAGAGGCAAATTGGTTGGAGCTGGAATTGTTCCCACTGGGTGTTTTTCATTTCATTTTCCTGTGGAAAGGTTATTGAAAAAGCTGTTCCAGGTACTCGGATCACGCATTCCGACAAGTTTAAAATTTAAACTTGTTCTAAGGGAGGATCACGTGTGTTTCAGGCCTACGTGCATCCCATATTTTAATACTGCTCAGGCAGCTGTGACCTCAGCACAGAAATGCCATGAGATGGAATGGCAGAAGCCAGACAGAAGGAGGACAGGGAGTAAAGCCTAAAACAGCCTCATTAAAATGTATTCTTCTCAGTTTGGAAAAATAATGAGAACCAACCCTTGATCCATTTTCCTGAAAGCAGTGATGAAATGCTTTAGAGGCCAGTCTCATTCTTATTAGTAGTTTTTTTATTGAGAAGGATGAAAACTATCTAATGTGATAACTATGAAGGAATGCAGAGTCGTTTTCATTATGACCATGAACATTTGTTTGTGGCATAAAATCACCCTTAGGCAGGAAAGCCCTCTACTGTTGCACACGTACACCTTTCAGCTGTTGCTTCATCCTGCTCTAAAGAAATGCCTCCTTTTAGGTGCCTCACAGAAAAAGTCCAAATGCCACAGACCAACGCAATGGGATTTTATTTCTGTCATTGTCCATTGTAAACTCTAAGCTTCCTTTCACTGGAGATACCAAATGTGCACTTGAGTCATTCCAAGGAATCCCAGCCCCTCCACCTCCTTAAATTCCGTATTGATATCTGCAGAAAGCAATTTAATCCATCTTTCCTTCCCACCCCACACAATGAAAAGACAAAAATCCCAGTTTGAATTGCATTAGCCTTCAGGTCTTCCTAAAGATAAATAATGTTGCCTGCAGGTTTACAGTAGGGATTAAGTGTCTGCGTTCTGAATAACTCTAGCAATAAATTAAAGGAAGGGAGGCACAGCCTTTAGCTCTTCTTCTGGGGCTTCGTTTCACACTGTGATTTTTACACAGCACTTTTGTTTCACCTGTGTTTGAGGACAAAATACAAAATGTTTTCAGAAAATATCTTCCCTTGCCCTTCCCTTTTCCATTTTCTTAAACTAAACATGAACTATTTTTTCTTTCTGCTCCCTCAGAACAGTGAGGCTGACGAGTGCTATTCCACATGGAGCTGCTGCTTTGTGGCTCACCTTGGGGCTCCCAGCTCTCCACAGATCCATCGCTTCTTCCGTGGCGAGACTCCTGATTCGGGCAGCGCTCGGTGACCGACAGCTGCAGCCAGCATGGTCCCCTCCTACCTCGGGAGAATATTCACAGGTTAATTGTCAGCTCTGTGCTCGAGGTATGAATGTTCCTTTCTGAATGGACAGTTGGTCTGAAGATCCAACCAACATATTCCCATTTTTCTTACACAAAAGGTTGAATGGATACTGGCAAGAAGAAGCTGTATTTATTTTTAGGACCGTAGTGTGGGTTCTACTTTTAAAGCACTTTGGACCAGCAGATCTCCATGTGGTCTTTCCAGATCTCCAGACTTTATCAGTGGAAAGGAAGGCACACTGTGAAGCAAGGAAATGTTTCCTTCCACAGTGTTTAACTAGAGCAGGCAGCTGTTTGCTTACATGTGGTGTATTTTTAACCTTGTATTTTTGTGTCCTCTCCTAAAATCAGGAAGGCTGAGGACTGATTCCAAATATTTCACTCCCTGTTGGCTCTGGCATGTCTTCTTTTTTTTCCCTCCCCTCTGACTTTCCTTCAGTTTAGATGTTTGATTGGAATTATCCCTGTTTTGCTTCACATTATGATTAAGTAGGCTTTTAATATAAACACCTGAGCACAAAAAATCAAGATTAAGAAACTGTTCCGCTTGAATTAAAGCATTATGGCTCCTGAAATAGGATACCTGAGGTCTGGGATACCTCAGCTGTAGGAATCAGGTTCTGATAATTACAAATCCTATAGGAAATTTCAAAATTAATTGTTTCTTCTCAGTGAGGGCTGTGTAGTGTTTGTCTGCCTGTGTCATTGAGCTGAGGCTGCTCTTAGGGCCCATGAGTCATATGAAACAAGGGACAGCAGCTAAAAAACAGTAAAAAAATACTTTGTGTGATTTACCAGCCTACTTGGAAACAGAAAGCAGAATTCTGTTCAGCTTTATGGCAGAAGAAGAGAGTTGGTTTTTGGTCTTTGAAAACATATATGGCTCTGATTTAGCATTCAAGGTAATAAGCAGCCCTGGCTGTAGAAAAGAGTATTTGTAGGATATCTTTTCCTGGCTGTTTAAAATGGAAACCAAGTCACTACCACTGGAAGACTTTTCCTTCTCTAGCCTGCAGCCTTTCTTCTTTCCCTATTTTAAGTTCAGGGCAGGGACCAGCAGTGCATCTGTGTCTGTGCCAGGAGGGGCTGGGAGCAGGAGGAAGGCAAAGGGACACCAGTCCCTGCTCCCTTCCCACGTTTGCAGCACGAGCCTCGCGCTGTGTGCGGCTCAGGCACCGATCCCTCGGCTCCCACAGGCCGAGCTCCAGCCACGCATTTCTGCCCAAAGAGGTGCCAGCAGATTCCTCCTGAGCCAAGCCTTCTGCCAGAGGCACTGGGGGCAGATTTCCCTGTGGGAAGGGAGCACTGAGGGACAGCAGGGGCTGGCACAGGCCTCAGCAGAGGCTGCTGCTGGCAATGGTACGGGTGCATTGCTGCCCAGCAGGGTACGGGAACAAGCTGCTGCTGCTGCTCCCCTGGGTGTCTCAGTGTATTCCTGACAGTGCCGTGCGCTTGGTTTTCCAGCCTGCATGGGAAAGGGACTGTTCTGTGGGCTCAGAGGGAGCATCTCATTAGACTCATCCCTTCAGGTTTGATGGTGACAGTGTGCTAAGGGAGAACAGAAGGACTGAATAATGCAGAAATCCCTGTGGCACATCTGGGAAAAGCACCCTTGTGCTTCTTTCCCTAAATGCTGCAAACAGCTGGGAACTCCAGCTGTCTGAAAAACTTCATCTGATTTCTAGAAAGAATTTTGATTGGTTTTTTTACATAATCCCCAAAGTGAGATTTTTCAGGTCTGAGGTGGTTCTGATTTGCAACAAATGCTGTTTAAAAGACAGAGAGAGACGGATACTTTAAAGGGTAAAAAAACTCCGTGCAAGCAGAGTTGGCTAAAAAATGCCCAGAATTAAGGTGGGACCAGACCCTGACAGAGAGAGCCTTCCAGCAGCACTTTGCAACACCTCCCTTGGCTGATGTGCCACAGGAGCTGGAAGCCATCACATCCAGTGAGACTTCCACCCTTCGCTTGGAAGGGCACAGTAACTTCAGTGCTCATGGTTTTATGGGATCAGGAGGGGACTGTCCCCAGTCACCCCATAGGTGGAGGCCTCTCTTGGGGCTGAAGCTACGTGAGGATCTCTGTTCTGTCATTGTAACCACAAACTGTGGATTAATATTGAGGTAAGTCTTAAAGTTCTTAGAGCAACACATCCATATGGAGATAAATGACTTTAAATGCACCCTGAAGCAATTGTGGAAATTTCTACGCTAGGAACTTATTTGTCTCAAATTGTTATTCATGTGAAATTGTGATAAAGCTCTGAACATCAACCGGAATTTGAAAACCTTGGCTTTTGGCTGCCTTTCGGGAAAGGCATTTTATTTTTACCCTGTGCTTGGTAATCCAGAATGAAAATCTAAATGAGATCAAAGGGTAGCTGCCATGTGCCATGTTGCATTGGTTGTGGAAGTTATTTTACATAGTTCTGGCACAAGTTGCCATCATCTTTTCATTCTCTCATAATAAAAAACCTTTCCCAGTAAGGTGGCTGTGGGTAGATCCTGAGAGCAGTGCCTGAGGCAGCTGCTCAGCTTGCTCTGGCAGGAGCACAGGCTGGATGGGCAGGGCTGTTTGCAGAGCTGGTGTCCTCAGTGGGTTTGCCTCTTCTCCCTCAGTTCTGCTTTCATCCCCTCTCCTTGAACTGTCTGACTTGGGAAGTCTCTGCTGTGCTGCTGTCCAAAGGCTACAAACTGACAGGGAGAAATAAACACCGCTGGGTATTAATTGCTCAATCAGTCCTTGGCCTTAGGGTTGGCTGTTGCCTTGTGCACCAGCCAGCCCCGCAGCTGGCACTAAAAGTGATTCCCTGTGAGGCTGCAGGGAGGTGCCACACGTGGGCCATCCCCCTAAGCATGGCTGTCTCTCATGTGCTGCGTGCCCACTGTCAATTAAAACTGATATTAAAAGCAAAGATAACAAAGCACACGGGGGTGCTGGGGGAAAACCTCCCCTTTTCAGGTTGCTGTGGTGGGCAAGTGAGTCTTTGTCTTTGAGCTTCTAGGGCTAAGGATAAATGGATGAGTCTCTCCCTTCCTTGCTTTTTCTCCAAACGATGACAAAAAAATTGCTCCCTTGAATTCCAGTTCAAATTAATGGAAGTCTGGGGGAGAGGAAACAGACAAACCAACAAGGAAGTGTTTTATATTTGGGATTTTCTTTGCATCTTGTGGCAGGTGGGTTTGGTGTGTTTTACAGCTGCCTTCTGAAATCAGTCTGTTACTTTGCCATTCCTTTGTAAGAGAGCAGCAGTGCTGAATCTTTATCATATTGATCGTTCCCCAGGCTTTCATCTGGGGCCTGGGATAATACACAGCGTTGTTATTGCCTTGTTATTTTTCATTTGTATCCTATTGATTTGCTGCCGGGAATGTACAGGTCAATTTGCAAAAAGATAGGCTATGATTTATTTTTTCTAGAAGATGATGTCACGATGGGAATGCTTTTCCAAGGCTGGCAGGGCTTCAGGTTTGTTTTGTCTCCTCTCAGGAGTGCAGCACATTCACAGATGGGCGGCGCAGCCCCACCTGGGTTCCCACCCGGAGTCTCCGTGACTCTCATGGAGCTCACAGGGGTGAGTGGCTGGACAGGAGCCCACACTTCAGCTGGAATTGTACTCCCAAGGAATGCTCTTCCCTCACTCCTCTCTGTCCAGCTCAGAAATCACAAAGTCAGTGCAGCTAAACTGATGTCAAAGAGAGGGGAGGAGGGGAGGAGACGCTTTCTGTGTCTGACCACGAGGAGCCACCAAGGTTGAGCATCCCCAGGTGGCAGGTGCTAAAAGCAGACATGGAAAGTTATTTCTGGTGGATGTTTTTTGTTTGCTCTGCTAACATCAGCTCACTACCAAGCAGGAGCAGCCCAGTTCCCAACAACTCTGTGCACAGAAGGCCCACCTTGGAAACAAAACAAGGACTCAAGATCTCCTCATCTTCACTTGACTTAGTGCTGTTAGATTGTAGCTACTGGGAAAGCAAGGATTATAAAAGTATGTGAAACTGCACTTTAATTCCTCCAGAACAAAACTCCTGCTGCATAATTTACAAGGGGTTGGTTTTTAATTACTCCATGCAAGATGTGCTAAGTGCAGCAGGCTGATGTATCCATACACTGTGTTGTGTGCTATTATTTTTCCCTGGAACCCATCCAGGTAAATCAAACCCGCAGTGAGGGACTCCCAGTTCATGTTCTGTTTACACTGCATTGAATTTTCCTGGCATCCTTTCAGCAGGAGCCATTTGACAAGGGAAATTTTTTATAGCACAGAACACCTTTTCCTGCCAGTGGAGATTTTCCGTTTTGGGATCGGTGTGATGTGTCCTCCTGGTTTGTGGCACAGAATTGGATGCTGATGTTAAACCATCCTCTTACCAGCCCAGGTCACTGGGATTACCTTCCCAGTCTGGGAGGTTTTGTTCTAAATTACAGATCATTCATGGAGCTCCAGGTGAGACACAGCCCAAACAAAAGCCTCACTCATCATGTCTCCCATGGCAAGGGAATTATCAAGTAGCTGAACTGCTGCCCTTATCCTACAGCGGTATTTCAAAGAATGTCTCCATTTGTTTTCCTCTCCTACCTGTCCAAGTTTTGCTTTGCATTTTGACACCATTAGGATATAACTGTGTTGGGCAGGAGTGAGGTCAAATGAGATTTCCTGCTCTAAGTGGAGGTGTGAAGTCACAAAATGTGCTGTGGCTGGCTGCTAAATGCCTGTTAAATCTGGCACAGCAGCACACACGTGCACATATGTATACTTTTAAATACTTCAGTATGTATTTATCTTAGTATCTGAGGAAAAAATATTACCATGTTCCAAGACTGCTGGAAACTCTTAAGCACTGTTGTGCACTCAAATGCTATTTACAGACACCAGAAAACATTCCTTCTGCAGAGAATTCATGACTGGTTGAGTTGAGGTGAGATTTTTTTTTTAATTGGAGAATTAATGAAAAATGTCAAATCCTTTCAGTAGTTACTAAGGGATCTTTGATTTTTACATGTTTTTATATAAAAATGTTCCTGAATATTAGATGTAGAACATCTAACCTGTAGTTTCAAGATCTGTTCTCCTTTATAAGCATCAAAGGTTTCAAGATCTGTTCTCCTTTATATCCTTTATAAACTACAAAATGGTCAAAATCTTCTGTTTCAGTAGAGCTCAGAGTTTTTCCATCTGACAGCTCAACAAACACAAGGAGTTTCATGCTCTGCTTTAATATTAAATATTGCTTTGTAAATCACAGTTACAGCTTCCCACCAAACCTGACTTCTCCTTTATTTCAGAGACCTGCCAAAGGAAAGCCTTGCACCTGTCAATGACTTGTGAAGAGCCATTCCTCATTTCTGAGATCCCTGCCAGGAATGGGAGATTTACCCATTTACCCAAGAGTATCTAAGTTCCTCAGACAATCAGAAAATTCCCCAAGACCCTTCTGCAATCGTGAGTATGGATATTTATTTCTCAGCTTGGATTTACTGATTGACTGAGACATTCTGACTGCTGCAGTGACACTTTGAGAAGCTGGGGTGTTTGTAGGGAACCAGTGAGCAGAACCCTGAAGTGAGCTCAGAGCCAGTGCACAGCCTTCAGTCTGTGAGCAAACCCGTGCACAAACCCAGCATTTCAGAGCTCCTCTTCACATCTGGCAGCTAAACCAGATTTAGATTTGCCTCACTCCTTGTGGAAAAGGAAAAAAGCAGTGAAATATGAGTTAGGTTAGTGTCTGTCTGTACAAATTCTTCCTGGGTGATAAATAATGAATTGCATTAATTGCTGTTTGTTCCCAGCACTGTTACCCGGTGCCTGAGGTAAGAGGTGGTTCCTGTCACAGCTCCTGACCTGTCCTTGGGGGAGCTCTCTGTCGGAGGCAGGGTCTGTGGTTTGCTGGAGCCCTGGCCAGTGTCGGATGGGTCAGCTCCTCTCGGGGCTGCTGCACCCTTGCCCAGCCAGCAGGTTCCTGCAGGGTCACTGATGCACCTTCTGTTGGCTTGGCTCCTGGAACGGGAACAATTCCTGGCAGGAGCCCAAAGGGTGACTGAGGGCTCATCCCTGGGCTGGGGACAAACCCTTTCTGTGGAGATGCGGCGCAGTCACTGCGTGTTAGTTCCCCACAGTAAGGAGCCCTTTTGGGAACTTGGTCTGTAAAGCCCTGCTTTCTTTTTGCTGACTCATGGAAGTACGTTCCAGAGCTCTGGCAAGCCCCACCTTTGGCAGTTCCAGAAGAACTGCCCAAGCAAATCCAGCTCCTGTGTGTCACTGCAGCCTTGGGGATGTGGGCTGGGCTCTCACAGGCAGCAGCAAACATGAGCTCACGTTACAGCAACGCTCATCTCCCCTGAGCTGCTGCTGCACAACAGGGTAAAACCTGCACCTGCCAAGGGCTTTGCTGCAGCACAGAGCCAAAATTCCATGCTAGACCAAATGAGGTGGATTAATGTCAACAGCCATAACCTTCAAGTGGGACTTGGAAATTCAGTCACTGGATTCTGCTAGATCAATCTAATTCTTCATAAATCTCTTCTCTGTCTTTTGATATCAGTAATTAATGTATGGGATAATAAAATATTGTGTGATAATATAAATATTTTAAAAGTACCCCAAATTATTTTTTAAATATAACCCCTATTAGGAAGCAAGTGCTTCCTTAATATGAAAATCCATTGTCACAGCCTAGAAGTGATGAATGGACGCATTCCTGAGAGGAGGAATTAAAAAGGCAAGTCCTGACTGTTGGGTTGGGTTTAAGTTCACACCAAAATTCAGCAGCATGGGGGCACTTGCAGCTGGGCCATGCCCAGGCTGTGCAGTCTCTCAGTGCAGCAGGCTGGCTGTGCAAATTGCTCTCTTTTGGTACTTCAGGTTCCAAAGCTGTCTCTTCCATGATGGTCTGAAATAGGTTTACAAAATACATGTATAACGTATGTGCAGTTCATATTGCAAGGGCTGGGGGTTTGTCCTTAGCAAAACACAAACTTTGTCAGAAGTCTGTGGGAAGAGCTTTTTCCTGCACTGTAGATTGTATCCAGCAAATTCAACTGCTGCAGTTGCAGCTGAACTTGGTGGCCAAGTCCATTCTGACAGGGTCTGGCCTGGAATGAACAATCTCTTCTCTTTTCCCCCCAGAACGTTCCCTACTCTCTTGGTATTACTCCTTTTACATGATCATGCTTTTGTTAAAACTTAGAGTAGTCATTCAGAAAAATCCCTTTTCGTTTTCCCTCTCTTTGGGCAGGATGTCCTCCCGAGGATGATGCGTCACCATGTGAAGACTGATCTCAGGAAGGACAAATCAATTCTGCAGTGAGTCCTGGTGCTCCTTTTAACAATCAGCATTCCTGGCTCCCAGGGCTCTTCCTTTTCAATAAGGCCTAAACATGTCAAGTCATTCCTGCATATTCCCTACAGTATTTTCACTGCTTCAGGACAGACAAAAGGATCTTCAAAAGTTCCTGCATTCATTCAGCATGAGGTAACAATACACATTTTATCCCCAAAACACCACTCTAAAGGCAGTGTCTGATTGCCCATTTCTGAGGGACTCAGAGCTCGGTGCCTTGTTGCATCCATTTAACTCGAAGTCCCTGGATGGACTCCAGGGCCACAGGGTGGGGTCACTGACCAAGTGTTGTACAGGGGCTGAGTCTAAACCATCTGATGATCTTGGGCCCAGAAAATGTCTTACTCTGCATAACCCCCGTGACCTTTTCCTGTGCCACTCATCTGTCTGCACTCGGAAAAGGCTGGCACGTGGCTGATTTTATGGAGGGCGTGCTGCATGTCCTGGGATCAGCCTTCATGTGCTGTGATTCCTTCTGCAGTGCTTACAGCCCTGTCAGAGACCTCAGTGCTGGGCTCTACTCGGCCACTGGAGGGGTTTTACAGAGCCCACTGCCCTGTTGCTCTGTCTGGAGCTGCTCAGCAAGCAGGAGGCAGCAATTACAGACAGGGCTGCTTGGCACCCAGCCTGGGCACCGGGAGGTGGGGAGAGAGATCTCAGAGACACCATTCACCCATCCACAGAGCACAGTAAAACACCTTCTTTATTTCTCATTTTATTGGCTCTGTCTGCTCTCATCTGCTGCCTGAGCATTTTATCTGTTCACGCTGCTTTTTTCCATGCAATAAAAGGAGCAGACAGGCTTTTGCCCTGTATTTAAAATATTTTGCCACATTTAGAGGTAAATCACGGCCACTTTTCTGGGTTGTATATTTTCAGACTCATTGGGGTGGAAATGTTTTGATAGCGAGTGCTTTCTACAGGGTCCAGCCATGGTCAGACAGGAAAAGTCTCCTCCTGCCACCTTACTTTTCTTTGCTCTGATGTAAACCCATCCCTCTCTCCCCATCTCTGGGAGTCAGCACCCACATTCCTTCGTGCACAGTGAAGGAAAAAGGAGAGGAAGGTCTGGTCCCACTCCCTCCACAGGCAGAGTTAGAGTCGTTTACATGAGGAATTCAGCAAGCAGAGATCTTCACTTTCATCAGATCTGTCTTGTCAGGAACAAGCTGACACTATGGGCACCAAAACAGATCACAAGAGCTACAACAGAAAGCAGCGCTCTGCCAAAGCTGCAGGCAGGAATCTGTCAGGGAGAGTGATGGAGCAAGAAGGGTGGTGTTCTAACAGACAAAGGAAGAAGAGTGAAAAGTGTAAGGAACTGGAAGAGACTTCAAGGGACACAATGCTGTCTAATGGGGCAGAAGCTGAGAGACAAGTGAACTGCAGTGCAGGGCGATTTGCATTCTTCCAAGACGATTTGTAAAAGGGGAGAAGTTGTAGATGAAATATTTTGATTTGCCTTTATCTCACTCTGCCTGTGCACTTGTGTCATTCATTTCATGTAGTAACCTCTACTAAACAGTCAGAGGCTGCAGCATAATTTTGTTGACCCTAAATTAAGGCAAAAAGCTGCAGTTCTGGAATTTGGAGCTCCGAGTACCTAATTGGCTGAAGGGCAAAATAAAGAAGCAAAGATCAATGTCAACTTTTTGTGTCATGTGAAAAGGCAAGACTCATGCATCAGGGAACTTCAAAACAATCAGATTCATGTAAGTTCAGCCTATGTGTCAATCCTAAAATTGCATTAAAATTAAACTCCCTGTTTCTAATTCTCATTCAGTGGAGCTTAGATGAACCTCAGATTTTCAGTGTTGCCACGATGGGAGTTATAGTAATTGATTTCATTGCAATGCGAAGTGCCAAAAATGGGAAACAGTGGCAGGTTTGGGGGCTCTTTCTGCCTTCTCTCCTTTTTATTCCTTTCTATCCAACCTGGCAGAAATGCAATCTAATTGAGTAGCAGGAAGGCAACCTCCATTAAGTTAGCAAGTGAGGGGAAAATAGTTAATCTTTCAGGCTTTGAAGGAGCCGATACCAGGAGAAAAACTGTGCCTGCAATACAAAGCCAAAAGTTAT
This sequence comes from Haemorhous mexicanus, assembly GCF_027477595.1. Taxonomy (NCBI): domain Eukaryota; kingdom Metazoa; phylum Chordata; class Aves; order Passeriformes; family Fringillidae; genus Haemorhous; species Haemorhous mexicanus. The sequence continues at coordinate 3,302,872 of NC_082344.1, forward strand.
CAGCTATCCCAAATCAACAAAGAACACAAGCCAGGAAAAAAAAAGAGCATTGCTCTGCTCTGTGTCCCTAAGATGAGAAACTGAAAAGCTGGGAGTATAGAGCAGGTAGGAGCTGGTTGTCAGAGGAATGTCAGCTTCCAGCAGAACAGGAATAGCTTAGAAATCTCGGGATGAGTCTCTGCTGCCTCGCACACTGTGCAGTGTTTTAATGAAAGCCCAGAAGGAGCAGAGTTTCCAGCCAGCCCCAGAACACCATGTCAGGCTGTGCAGAAAGAGGATTGCAGCAGAAATGGGGCTTCTCCAGATCTACCTAAGACCCAGAACTGACACTAGATGAGGCTCAGCTGGAATAATTGTCTTAGTTCCTTCTTTTGTCCTCTCACCCCAAATATGTTTAGCTTGTATTTTACTTCAGCATGCTTCTATAAATCCTCAAAGGAGGAATCTGAGAAGTACTTCCAGGATGGAATGCTCTGACCTTTAGATGTTGACAGGTGAGGTGCACATTCTCATGTTCTGTATTATTGACAGTAATGACAGTGCTTCCTTTTTTTTTCTGTGAACAGTGTAATTTTTACATTTGTATGACTTCAGTACATAGTTACCCTCCTATAAAACAGAATTTATATGCCAATGCTTTTATTCCAGGGATGTAGATGCGGTACCACATATGGATAAGCAGAGGACACCATTTAACCCAGTGTCTGCAATGGCACCCATCCAAGTCCTCTGCAGCACGAGACCATGAATGTACCGCCAGAGGCAGGAGCCCAGGAACGGCAGGACTGGTCAGGCAGCTCCTGTCTCCTGTGCTCAGGGTGATTCCTTTTCCAGACCTTGCTCCTGCAGATGTTGTGCCTGGTGCCACCTGATGTGTGGCAGCTTTTAAGGAGGAGTCTCCTCTGATGAGGACTGCAGAGCACTGCCACTCATCCCACTTAGCACTTGGACAAAATGTAGGACTGAACTCCAGAGGTAGGAAACAGTTCTTCGTTAATTCATTGTCTGAAACTTTTTCCTTGGAGCGTGTTCGGGGAAGGATGCCAGATAGACCTTTTTACCTTTCTGGTTTTGTCTCTTTCTGTGGTGCATCATACCCATCCCTTCCATAGCTGAAACAGTGAGTCTGGACTTTCTGAGAGGAATTCGCCAGAAAATCATTCAATCTTTTGTCCCCCTAGAAGCAGCCCCAGTTTTTGGAGCAATCAGTCTGAAAACATTTCTGTAAAATTTTCCTTTTAGTTCTTGATGCTGCTCAGACACATCAGACTGACACAAAACCCCCTAAGTAATGTCCCCAGCCTCGGTGGAATTGGCTGAACTTTCTGGACTCCAGCCTTGCTCTATCACACCATAATTACATTGCAATTATAGATATAGTTGTGGCAGGTTCTAGGTCATTTGCTCTGAATCCTCCTGAATCCTCAGGGCTGACCATGGCATTTGTCTGTATTTTCCTGTCTGTCACTGGGGCTGATCACTCCGTGCTTCCCAAGGAACCAAGCACTCATTCTGCACAGCTCCTTGGAGCTGAGGGTGCTTGCCCACATTGAGAGCTCGGTGAGTGAGCCTGTGTTGTGTCTCCAGGAGCAGGTACTCTGCTGTGATGGACATTTCTGTTCCAGCACGCTTCCATACAGAGAGAAAAAAAGAGGGGAAAAAAGAAAAAGAGATAAAAGCCAGAAGGCAGCATTTAAATGCCAGTGTGACCACCAAAGAGGTAAGGGAAGGAAACCCCAAGAGAGGGAGCAGAGGAAGGTCACTGCTGCCAGGGACAGCAACACCAGATGGCCACAAGCACAAATCAGGAATTCTGCAGACAGGAGTTTTACTCTCACCCTTTGGTTTGTTGTTTTTTTTTTTAGCACAATTTGCATTGCAGTTTATCTTCATGGCCATTGGAAGGTTGGTCAGGGGCCAGATGGCCCTAAAGGGAGAACATTTTAATGTGTTCATGCAGGGGCTGTTCAGAGGTCCTGTCAGCATCAAACCTGCTCAGATCAGTTCTCTTGGCTGGGATGACAGCAGCCTTCAAAGAGCCCCCTGAGGATCTCTTCCACCTGAGATGCAAATACCCTCTCCCTTTCCTTGTGCAATCCTAAAGCTGCCACCTACATTTCCTACATGGGGCTTGGCCACTGCTGACACTTTGATTTCATTGCATTTCCATGCTGGGATAAAATGGCCAGTGGCCAGGTGGGGAACATTTTGGCTTTAAATAAGAAGAGAGATTTCCTAGTAACTGTGAGGAACTGCTTCAGACACAGAACAAACACTGACTGCAGTGTCTCCCCTGGCAAGAATAAAAGAGCTGACCTTCATGGTGCTTGCCAGGGAATGTGCCCAGATTTACACTCGGGACACAAGGGCAGTTCCAGCCCCTTCTGCCTCCCTACAGAAAAGCTAATGCTGCACAAAGAGCACTCAGGCAAACTGCTGTGCCTGTTAATGTTGGTTCTACAGAACTGAACCACCACTATTCCACAATCTGTTTAACTTCACCACCTCTGGAGTTTTTCTTGTGCTGCACTGCATTTGTTTTCTGGACAGACTCAATTTTGCTGGCACAGGCCATAAAAATAATGAAAGAAAGCTTATGAGAGCAGAGCAGGAAACAAATTACACTTGTGCATTTGTCATTGATCCTTGGAAAAGTAGGTGAGCCCCAGGCTTACTTTTGGATTTATCTCTGCTGGTTGTACTTATGGTCTAGGGTGTTCCCAAAGAACCCTGAAAATAGGAATTCTCTGTTTTGCCTCCTATTTGTTGAAGGGGCAAAGAAGAACAAGATGAAATAACAGATTCAATTGCTTAAAAAACTGATAAACCTGTAGGAGAAAGATGTTTTCTGCTGCATTGTTTGTCATAAACAAAATTAAGATCTAAAAAAGCACACCACAACCTTAGTAGCCTTTGCCAGAAATGAGACAGACCCAGTAATCTTGAGGCAGTCATTCATTTAGTCTTTCTGAACTTTGAAGGCAACATAATTAACCCAGAAATCAAAGCTGTCACACACCCTACAGCCAGCAGCTCCCAAAATTATGAAAACCCTTATTGGTTCAGTTTATTGCAAATGCTGCCCTGAAGCAGCAAAGGTGACTCTGTTCTTCTTTAGTCCTTGTAGCTTGAACTGAGGTTTGGTTCTGCCTGGCTTCCTCAGTGATCCTGCAGAACAAGGGAGAGCAGTACCAAGGCTTCCTTAATCCTGGAACCATCCAAGCTCATTCCTTGGGCAGAGAGCAATCCTAACCCCAGCTACAGGGCACAGAGCAGCCGGTTCTGCCCTCAGCCTCTCTGAGCTCTTTGGTCATGCAAAGGTTTTGGCTCCTTCCATTTGCTGCCAAGAAGAACTAAAGATGCCACATGGTGGGCACTGTCCCCTCCTCCCCCGTGAGTGTCCCCCCAGGATGGCCTGAGGGTCACAGAGTGACACTGCTGGAATCAGGCATCTCCCAAAGCAGTGCTAACAACACATCCCATCGCTTCTTGTCACTTTTTATTCAGTGCAAGTGTGAACATTTCTGGGATGGACAATGAAAAGCAATACACAAAATCTAAGACAAATGATCATAAATGGCCCTGCTGAGAAAGCAGATCCCGTGTAATGGAGTGGAGGTGGAAGGTCATTCCCAACACATTAAATAAAACAGCCAAAGCAGATCCTGATCTCACCGTGATACTGAGATGGAAAAATCACATGGCTGAGATTATTTCACAGGAAGATAAGAAGCAGGAGGACAGGTGGGTGGGTGTGTTGGTAACTCTGTTGAGCACCGTTAAAGAAACCCCAAAGCACAGCAGTTATTAGGAATATATTTGAGGAGAGACAACCATAAATATCTGCAGAACATTCACCAAGTGCTTGACAAATGGAAAGCTGGATCTTTTTCAGTGAGTGCCATGGGTGCTGTACAGCCAGACCTGGAGCACCAGGGTGACCCAGCTCCCTCAGGAGTCCTGCTTTCATCCTTGGAAGTGTGTATCCTTTCATCCTGCAGCGTGCATAATCCTTGGAAAATGGCCGGAAAAGAACCTGAGCAAGGCCCAGACTGGGGGCTGCTCCTTCCAGGGGATTATGTGTCAGCTCTGTTAGAACTGCTAATGGTTTAGGCACCTAATTGGCTTTGGGGAGTCCAGCAGTGTGCCTGGGGAGAGTCCTGGTGAGCGGATCTGGAGCGGTGGGAATCCAAGCCCTGTGCTGAGTCCCGTGCCCCAGATGTGCCCAACTCCCTGTGCGCTCCCCTGGAGAGCAGCTGCTCCCCTCAGAGCAGATCCCTGGGCTGAAGGCTCTGCTTTCCTGCTGCTCTGCAGCCTGGGCAGAGACCCTTTTCCCCTCTGTTTCCCCCAGAACAGGGTGGAGTTGGAAGTGGCAGTGGTGAAGAGCTGCTCCGGGTGCTGTGGCCGCTGCAGAGGAAAGGAGAGCCGGCCCCAGGAGCAGAGGAGCTGTCCCCAGTGCTGAGCTGGCACGGAGGCGCTGCCTGCCTACGGCCGGGAGTGCCGGGAGCCGCTCCGTGGCAGCAGCTCATTGATGTTAGTCATGTCTTTCACTTTTTCTCTCCTTTCTCTTACCCTTTTTACTGTTTGTTCTCCCCTTTCTTTCCCCTTTGTAAAATATTTCTTTGTTGCTGTGGGGTTTTTCCCTTCTCTCACCCTCACTGCTTTCCTTTTTTTAGTTTTTCTTTTTTCCATACCTTTTTCTGCTCCTGACCAGAAGCACCTGGGGCAGCTGCACAGCTGGGGCCACTCTGGCTGGTGCCGCTGCCGGGGAGCCGACTGCCCTAGGGGATGTGCTAGCTCCTAAGTCTGGGGCTTGGGGCTCTCTGGCATCATGTTTAATCAAATAAAGGTTGTGTGGCATTCCTAAGTTTGCTGGTGGTGTTTTATGGAATGGGCCAAGCCCAGATTGCCCAGAAAGCAGAACTGTGGGTTTCCCTGTCCCTGTGCCATGGACAGCCCCAGAGCCATGCAGCACAGAGAGAAGCCGTTCCTAAGCCACTCCTGATGAAGTAACCACGTTGAAATTGGAAGAAATGAGAAGTCCCAACTGAAGCTGATATAAAAGCAAGTTTTGATTGGTTTTCAGCTCCTCCTGCTGTGTACACTTCGCCTTAGGAGCCCGGAAAACGGCTCTGATCCCCCTCCCAGTCCTGGTGCTGGGGCAGAGCTGTTGGCTGGGGTTCAGCCACCCCGGGTCGGCGCTGGAGCTCACAGAGAGAGCCAGCGCTGCCTTTGGGGGCTCGGAACTGAGACCGAACCCTACAGCTCTGGGCTCACAGGGACGCTGGGCTGTATTTTGGGAGCTCCGAACCAAACTCACTCGATCGATTCTTGGGCGTCACCAAGAGAGGCTGAGGGCTGCGTTTGGAGGGCTTAACTCCAGGCCCGATCCCGTGCTTTGGTGTGCAAGCCGGGCTCGTTTGGCCCAGCGTCAGCCGCAGCCGCTCAGCTCCAGGGCTGCCTTGGGCACAGCCCAGTGCCGGGTGAGCCCGGCGCCGTGGAGAGCTCGGAACCGGCGACCCGGACGTGCCTCTGGGGCTGGCGGCGGAGCCTCGGTGCCGCGTTTTGGGGCTCGGCCCGGGACAGTTTCAGGGCTGAGAGCCGAGCCCGAATCCAGCGTTTGGGGCCACGGGCAGAGCCCGGGACCGCGGGGGCTGCCCCGGCACCGGCAGCGCCCCGGCTCCCCGCGGCCGGAGCGGCACAGCGCCCCGGGGCTCCGAGCCCCGCGCCGGCCGCAGCCAGTGCAGGGCACCGGGAGGATTCGGGCGCGAATGTCCGGCTCCCGGCCCGGCCCCGGCGAGAGCGCCCTCCTCGGGCCGGAGCCCACAGAGCGCAGAGCGAAGGTCCCAGCGGCGCAGGGGAGGGACAAGGGCGGGGCGGGAATTGGGCACGGGCGGGCGGGGCCGGCGCAGGTGCTCGGGATGGGCCGGGGCGGGGCCGGCTCAGGTGCGCGGGGCGGGGCCGGGCAGGTGCGCGGAGCCCCAGGGCGGCTGCGCGGGGCGGGCCCGAGGTGATTTAAACCCCGGAAATCGCTGCGGACGCCATTTGCTCCCCGGCGAGCGGTGCTGTCGGCAGCGGCCGGTCGGGGCTCCCCGGTGAGGTCTCCCCCTCTTATCTTTCTTTTCTCCCCCTCCCTCTCCGCTTCTGAACACCTCTGCCGTCCTCTCCTGGCCCCCCTACACACCCTAACCCCCCCTACCCCTTCTTCCTCCCCCTCCTACGCCCTACCCGGCTCCCTCTCCTCTCCTGAATCTCTCCTTCCCTCCCTTCACTGCTCCCTTCCCTCCTCTCCCTGCACACCCCGACCTTCCACCTCTACCCCTCCTTCCTCCTCCTCCTCCTTACCCCGCTCCCTCTCCCCTCCTGAAACCCCCCTTCCCTCCTCTCCCTGCCCCGTTCCACGTACCCCGACTTGCCCCCCCGTTCCCCTCTGCCTTTCCTACCTGCACCTCGCTCCCCCGCTCCCCTACAAACCCTGACCCCGCTTCTGATCCTCTTTCTCATTCTCCTTCCACCTTCTCTGCCTCTCCTGACCTCTCCTCTCGCTGCCCTCTGCCCCTCTCTGTCCCCTTTCCCCCTCTCTGTTCTCCCGCAGCCGCGGGGTTCGGGGCGCCGCACAATAAAGCCCCGAGGGCCGGAGCCGGCGCCCCTTGGTTCCAAAAGGGTCGGGGCCCGCTCTGCGGGTCCCCCCTTGCAGATGCCAACACCGCCCCACACCGCCCGCCTTGGGCCGTCCCTGCATCACACCGGGGTCAGGGCGGGCCCTCCTCAGGAGAGGTCCTGGGCTGGGTGGGTTAGCCAGGGGTGGGGGGTCCCGCACGGGCCCCCTCGTTAGGAGGGGGTCCTGGGGGGTGGTTCAGGATGGGCCCCCTCGTTGGGAGGGGGCCCTGGGGGGGTTGGGGGGCGGGAGGGAGGGTGGGAGGGCCCCCTCCGGAGGAGGGGGTCCTGGGGAGGGGGTTGGGGCGGGCCCCCTCCGGAGGAGGGGGTCCGGGGTGGGAGGGGCTGGGGGGGGTCCACGTCCCCCTTAGCCCCTCCCACCCGGGACCCTCTCCTCCGGAGGGGGTCGGCCCCGGCCCCCTTCCCGGGACCCCCCTCCTCCGGACAGGGGCCCGGGGGGGTGGGGTGGGGGGGAGGGGTAGCTGAGGGGGTCACGTCACTCCGAACCGTACTTGCACATTTGTGTCAGACAACAGCAGTCCCCCTCCTTCCTAACCCCCCCCCCCCCCCCCTCCCAGGCCCCTGTCCGGAGGAGGGGGTCCCGGGAAGGGGGCCGGGGCCGACCCCTTCCGGAGGAGAGGGTCCCGGGTGGGAGGGGCTAAGGGGGAGGTGGACCCCCCAGCCCCTCCCACCCCGGACCCCCTCCTCCGGAGGGGGCCCGCCCCAACCCCCTCCCCAGGACCCCCTCCTCCGGAGGGGGCCCTCCCACCCCCTTCCCACCCTCCCTCCCGCCCCCCAGGGCCCCCTCCCAACGAGGGGGCCCATCCTGAACCACCCCCCAGGACCCCCTCCTAACGAGGGGGCCCGTGCGGGACCCCCCACCCCTGGCTAACCCACCCAGCCCAGGACCTCTCCTGAGGAGGGCCCGCCCTGACCCCGGTGTGATGCAGGGACGGCCCAAGGCGGGCGGTGTGGGGCGGTGTTGGCATCTGCAAGGGGGGACCCGCAGAGCGGGCCCCGACCCTTTTGGAACCAAGGGGCGCCGGCTCCGGCCCTCGGGGCTTTATTGTGCGGCGCCCCGAACCCCGCGGCTGCGGGAGAACAGAGAGGGGGAAAGGGGACAGAGGGACAAGACAGAGGCCAAAGGGCAGCAAGAGCGGAGGTCAGGAGGGGACACTGGGATATGGGGAAATGAAGAGACCAGAGAGGGGCAGAGGGCAGCAAGAGGAAAGGTCAGGGGAGGACACAGGGACACAGAGGGAATGGGGGAATAGAGAGGCCAAAGGGCAGCAAGAGGAGAGGTCAGGAGGGGCAGAGAAGGCGGAGGGAGAATGAGAAAGAGGAACAGAAGCGGGGTCCGGGTTTGCAGGGGAGCGGGGGAGGGAGGTTCAGGTAGGAAAGGCAGAGGGGAACGGGGGGCAGTCGGGCTGGGTGCCCGGGGGAAGGAGAGGGGAGGAAGGAGGGCTGGGAGGGGTCGGGACGGGTACGTAGGACAGGACAGGGCGAGGAGGGAAGCGGGGGTTCAGGAGGGGAGAGGAAGCGGGATAAGGAGGAAGAAAAAGGAGAGACGGAGCGGAGAGTCGAGGTGTGCAGGCAGGGGAAGGACAGGGGAAGACCAGGTGCGGGGCAGAAAGAGGAGAGCAAGGGGGGAGAGAAGCTCTGAGGGCGGCAGGGAGGAGAGAGAGCTAAGGCAGAGAAAGGAAGGGAGGAAAAAGGAGAAGAGAGAAGCAGGGGTGGGAAGCCGAAGCTCCCGCGCCTCACCTGGGCCCCGCCGAGGAGCCCAGACCGGCCGCACCATCGCTCGCCGGGGAGCAAATGGCGGCCGCAGCGATTTTCCAGGGTTTAAATCACCTCGGGCCCGCCCCGCGCAGCCGCCCTGAGGCCCCGCGCACCTGCCCGGCCCCGCCCCGCGCACCTGAGCCGGCCCCGCCCGCCCCTGACGCGGGGCCGCTCCCGGCCCGGGGCCGCCGCTCGGGGGCGCGGCCGGTGCCGCTTCTCCCCCCGGGTGACGGGATTCTGTCGTGCCCCGTCCCGGCCTCTCCTGAGCTCGCACAGCCCCGTCCCGGTGTCACCCTCCGTGTCCCGGCCCCGCGGTCCCGTCCCTCTCTGTCGGGCCCGGGGTCGCCGAACGGGCGCGGCGGCTCCGCGCAGGCACCGCAGAAAGGCTGGGAAGGCCCGGCCGGGGCCGCCCCCCCACTGTGTGCCCGGGCCCGCCGTGCCCGCAGCGGGGTCCCCGAGCACCGTCCGGGACCCGCCCAGGTCCGGGAACGGACACCGCGGCTCCCGCACCGCCTCCTGCCCCGGCACCTCCCCGCCCGCCCGGGAACGGCCCTGAGGCCTCCGGCACCCGAGACCGCGGCGGGGGCTGGGCCCGAGCCCCCAGAGGCCGGCCCCACGGGCCCGGAACGCCGCGCTCCCGGCTCGGCACCCACCGCCCATCGGCACCGGGGAGAGGTCCCAGCGGTGTCCCGGCTCTGGGAAGAGCCTCGGCCGGAGCTCGGGCTCCGCTGCGGAGCCCCGCGAGGGAGCGCCTGAGCGCTGCTCTCAGCCCCGGAGCCGCCCCCGTGAGGCCGGGGCCGAGCCCGGACGGCGCCGGGCCGGGGCTCCGTGCTCCGAGCACTCGCACGCAGGATTTGGGCTCTTTCCCTGGGCCCCGAAATGCAGGACTCTGTGCTCAAGGCCTGGGCGAGCCTCGTTCTGCACCCCCGAAACACCGCGCTCAAGTCCCTGTGCCACAGCCCTGGGCCCGGCCAGATGGGACTGGGTCCGAGCGCCAACAGCGGAGCACCTTGTCCCTGAGCCCTCCTCACCTTCACCACCACCAAAAAAAAAAAAAAAAAAAAAAAAACCAAAAAAACCAAAAACCATAAAAACAAAAACCACAGGATTTAAGACTCCGATTCTGAGGCCAGAAAAATGCCAAATTTATTTAGTCTCAGTTCACAGGGTCGTGGAATTGACTGTGGACATCCCCACGGATGGTGACAGGGAATGGACCTCACACATTTGAGTCTGTTGTGAGAACTGCTTCAGACTAGCAAAAAAACCACACGTGGGACAGGAAGGTAGGAAGCCTCCCCGAAAGGATGCCATAAACTGTAGCCTATCTGCACTACCCAGTTATCCCAGCAATGGATCCCATTATCCCCACCCCGGGGTTGCTGTGCCGAGCAATGCCGCTCGTGGCTCCCGGCGCTCCCGCGGCGCAGGAACACCCACGGATCCGCTCGGCCCGAGGGAACCGAAGGGCTGCCAGGTGCCCGGGCCGGAGCGGGCAGCAGCAGGTGACGATCCGGGTGCTCCTTCCCGGGCCCTGAGCTCAGGCTGAGGGAGCTCCCACCTGCCGCTGCCGGGAAGGAGCAGCTCCCCAAGGATGGCCGCGCTCCCGTGCCACGGCAGCTGCCCTGCCTCTCTCAGGGACAGCGTGTGCTTTGGGAGAGGAACCGGAGCCCCAGCGGGCGGGGCTCGGCGGCAGCCGGCACTGAGCCCCTTGCACCGAGCAGGGGCAGAGGGACGTGCCCGAGCCCGGGGCTCGCATCCCGCACGGGGACTCGGGGACGCGGGGTCCCTGCTTGGGCTCCGCCAGGAGGAGGAGGCGGATGGGAGTGCCCGGGTGGAGCCCGGCACTGGCAGCCGACAGGTCCTGAGGGGAGAACTTGCTCTGTGTTCCTTAAGCGGGATTAAGGGACGGCCAGAAGCTTTATTACTCATTTTACAGAGTATCACACACCGAGCGATACCATTGTGCATTATGCAAAACAGCCACAACGTCTGCAGGCTTCAAAACAAAGATAAACAACGCTGTTCTCCTTTCCTTCTTTATGAAATTACACGTAGGTTAGATTAATACACCTGATGCCATTTTCTTTTTAAAACTCTGGCCAATACCACGCCACTGACTAGGTTTCAAAATCAGAAAGATGACAGCCATAAATTAAACCCGATGCCAGATCTCTGCATATTTAGCTTTCCATTACAGAAATCCCTGGATGGATCCACGTGCTCCTTTGCTCCCATTATCTGAGATTTTGTCTCACTCTAATCTCATTAGGATGCCCTAAATCCAACCTGTCCCTACTTCTCAGACCAACGCCTGCTGCCATCTCTGCTCGTGACATTTGCATGGCACACGTTGTCACCACACAGATAATGGCAAAACAATTTCCATCTCCTTCGTTCTGCAAGAAACAGTTCAGCTTTTGGGGAGCTGGAGTGCTCTCAACGTGATCTAAACGTGGAGCTGCTTTTTTTCAAGTCTTCCCCTGTAGGAAATAGACATTGTTGTACAATGTCACCAAAGCAGGAATTGCTGCTGAAGCTCTCTTAGCACACAAGGGAAGAGCCATTCATGGGGCTAAAAGTGTCTCATTCCCACTTTTCACTGCTCTTGGATCAACCTATGTGCTAATTTAGATCTTTCTGTTAAGTCTCGATCTTTTGTAGTGGAAAAGACATGAAAGCAAAGCACAGGTGAGCAAAACCCCACCTGTTGGTACGATCCTTCCAACTGCTTTTATTTATGTGGCTCCAGCTGTATTTATTTCATTAGTAAAAGGGAAATTAAAGAGTCTTTTTATCTCCGTGGTTTATGTTGTCTTTTGCTTGCTTGGGCTTCTGCTTTCTGCCCTTTGCCAGTCTTGGCACGTTCCCCTTTCAGGATTCCCATCCTCTGCCCTGCCCGGGCTGCCTCCGGCTCGGCTCCCTTGGCAGCTGCTGCTTTCACCTGAGCTGTTTTCCTTTAGCTCGTGTCCCTTTCCATCGGCCACGCCTCCCAACTGCTCCAGCCCGGGAATTCCCGCCTGTGAACGAGCAGGGATTCCCTACCCTGGCCCAGGGAAGCCTCCACCCCTGCACACATTGCCAAGGGTCAGGGGGCCGCTCCAAACCTTTGGTGTCCCGGAGCTCCCGGATCACTCCCAGGGCAGAGCTGGGAGCCTGTCCTAAGGACCGGGACTGACGCACGCGGTGACTGCAAAGTCACCTGTGGATGTTGGATCCGGTTGCCAGGAGCAGGCGCAGCCAAGGCAGCCCATTTCCTGCCCACTGAGAGTTCTCCAACACCTTAGCCTGGAAAGGCTGGCACACAAATCCCGGCCCGGGGCACGGCAGTGACTGCAGCGCATTCAGGAGAATGCAAATGCAACGATCTGGGGCTCGGTTCTGAGGCTGTGATCGAGATTCGTTCTCAGTCATTTCAAACAGTGATTTCACCCCATTGCTTAGTTCTTTCTACAGCTGGGACTCCAGTAAGAGGAGAAAGGAGGCAGTTTACTGGAGCCCCTTTCCTGCGAACACTGAGGCTCATTCAGTCCTGAGAGAAAGCTCAGCCAGGGAGAGCTGCCCTGCTCTGCTGGGACTGCACCCTGCACTCACGAGGGAGAGGTGTCTCCGTGAAAATCGGTCTCAGTATTTCTATGCCTCATAGCTCCCACTGAAATGATTTTGGCCAGAACTGAGACTGCTGAGCATCACTGAGCAGCAAAGGAGACATTCAGCAATCCCCATGACCTGGCAGAAATTATTGCTGGTGATGGCCTGAGCCCTGGGCTGAGAGTTCCAGTGGTACCAGCAGTAACAGCCACCCCGATATTCCCCAGAAATACGGGAAACTGCCTCTTCCCTTTGTTGGGACAATGTCTGTTGTGCATCTCCCAGTTACATCCTCAGCATTCACTTGGCTTCTGCAGACATTAATTCCTTATACCTCCCTCACAAGGCATCTCCACCAGTTCCACTGCCTGCCTGCTGGGCAATGCTCTCTCCTTATTTCAAAGGTGAGAGCGAGGAGCTTTGCAATTGCCCCTCACTGCGCTCCTCTCACATCATCTCCCACTCCTTTCACTTCCTTAGCAGTAAGGAGAAACATTAAAGGGGGATAAAAGTGTGTTAGGATCTATGCAAGGCCTGAAAGCAGCCTGAAGAGACAGATTTTGGAGTAACTCTGCTCTGGCTGTATAAAACCAAAGTCAATTAGGATTTCCTCCAAAAAAGAAATTGAGTGAGGAGATACTGAAGTTATTTAAATAGACTGATTAGGGTCTGCTCTTTGTGTTCCTCAAGGTTTTGGCTTTTGGCACTTCTGTAAGCAACACGAAACAGACTGTGGGCAACTGTGACAGACTGCACAGGGGAGGACTCGGAGGAGGAATTCATTCCCCCATCCAAATCAAGTGAATTGCCTTGGACAAGGACAGGAATTCCCTCTGGAGTGTCAGTGCTGCCCAGGTACTGGCAGGGTGACTCGCAGTGCCACCCCTGGTGCTCAGTGGGCCCGGCTCAGGGGCTGCTGGGCCTCACTGAGCTCGCTCCTTTGAAGGGAAACTTTGTGGCATGGCTGAGAAGATGCCCTTCCCTATTTTCCCTGTGTCTCCCTCCCAGAGAAGCCCCTGCTGCTCCCACAGGGCCCAGCCTGCTGCTGTGAGCCAGCAGAGCAGAGGCCTCACTCCCCTGCAGTTCCCATTCCCCTAACTGGGATGTCCCATCCCAGGGGCTGGGCGGGGAGTGGCACGGGAGGAATGACCTGCTCGGGTGCCCCTGCAGCTCCAGCACAGCTCGGCTGCCAGGGGAGGAGCCCGGCCCCAGGTGGCTCTGACACTGCTGGAATTCACTGTCACAGGACTGCGTGGGTGTCACCTCACCATCAGAGGGACACCATGGACTCCATCCAGCACTTTCAGAGCCTCTGCCTGAGGGCTTTTGGCAACGGGGGCACGGCTCTGACCCAACTGCTTCTGAACTCCAGTACTGGAAGGAATTCCAGTGGATGGCTCCTTTGCTGTAGCATTGTCAATCAAGGGGCCCAGGTAGGTTTTTCTGTGTCTCAGTTTTAGGTTGAACCTTTATAGAGCTAGATTCATTTTTTGCACAGGATGATGTGTCACATCACTCCTGAGCTGGGCTCAACTTTGAACAGCCTCAAGTGCACGGCGCTGCCGAGACTCAAGGCAATAATTCCTCTGGAGGAAGCCCAAAGCCCATTTAGTATTTCACCATTGGACCCAGTGACCATAAGGGTTTTTTCCCAACCTAAATGATTCTATGATTCCATATTCCCAAACTCAGAGGAATCCAGACAAACAGATATCATGGAGAGAAAGTACCTTTCCGGGATATTTATGTAAATTACAATTATTTTTTCCCACAACTGATGGACTATTTTCTGCTCAGTATAAAAGGCATGTTCCTACCCAAAAGCTGTAATTTACCTGACATCTTCTACCATCCTAAACCAGAGCAGTAAGAGGCAGCCATAAGAAGCATGGAAAACCAGCCAGCCTCTCCACTGCCTCTGCCCAATCCAGGGACAACTCCAGAATGGCTCCTAAGAGAGATCTGGAGAGTTTAGGGCTAAAATCACCTGACTGTGAGGACTGGCCTGCTCAGACTACAGCTCCCTTTTTATTGGGAATTTACTGGGCCATGGCAGAAAATTCTGTATAACAAGTATTGACTACTTTTTCTCCCCTGCCCATGAATGCCTGATTGATTTGTTTTTTGAATTCCTGAGAGCTTCCTGCATCAGCAGCACTCTGTGGTGCCACCTTCAATGGGTTAAGGACCTCTCATTTTTCAAACTCTCACATGAAACCTTCAGCTGCTGATCCAAGTCCTTGAACTGAGGGGAACAGGGAACCATTGCTCCTGGAGATGTTCCTCATCAAGAGTTGCGGGCCATTTCTTCTTCCTGCTCCTTATCCCAATCAACCTTGTTTTCTCAATCTTTGTATCCATGCTAATTTTACTATGCCAAACACTCCAGCTAAACCTGCAGTGCCACTGTGGATATACATGGAATAAACTGAGTTGGTTCAGGGTTTTTTCAAAATATTTTAAAATTCCTCTGTCTATTTTTCAGCTCCAGAAACATAGATTAGAACAACATAAAGTACCTTTTTTGGAGCTCCTTTGCCAGTGAGGTCCTGAAAATCCTGTTCTGTCTGGAGGGCACCTGTGCAGATTTAGTGATGCAGTCAGGTTCATTGACAGAGTAATCCTAAGTGACTGGGAAAACTTGGCATCTGCCTTGATCCCCCAGTGTTTCTCAGCTATGACATTGATCAGCTCTGGTCTGCTTCAGCAAAGCTCAGGCTGAGCTTCTGACAGTCTCACAAGTGCCTGTGGTCAATGTCCCCAGTCCCTTTCCAAGAGCACCCTCTCAGGCTCAGCTGACAAAGAGCAGATTAACCCATCACAGATATTCTCATTTGTCAGATGGGGCTGGCAAGGAGCAGCTTTGACCTTTAAGGCAGGAATGTGTCAGGTGCTGTCAAAATGAATCAGAAACTCAAACCAGCTGTGATACAGCATTTCCAAGACTGGAGAGAGATCACTCCTCGTGCCCCCCAGCAGACCCCGTTCTCTAGGAGCAGCAGTGGCAAACACCAGGAAATCCCTGCTTTACTCAAATAGATCTTGGTGGACTCTACTGTGCTTGCAAGGAGAGGTGACAGTAAAACAAGGAGTGGTGCAGACAAAGCTCTGTCCCTGGCAAAGGGACCTGACCTTCTGCAGCTCTGCCACCTCAGCCCTGGAAGATTCCAGCCTTGGCACTGAGGATTGCTGTGTGCCCTGGGGAGTTTGTAAGGTGAGTTACAGGAACTGACAGGGAAAAGCTCTGCTCAGGTATCACCGAGTTCCACACACCCTCAGGTTTCTGTGGACAGAATCTGTTTCTCCTGGAACTGAAAGACTGAGCCTCACCTTTTACACCGGAAGCAGCACTCAATATTACCCCATCATGTGCTTCTTGGCAAGGGCTTAGGTTTGAAAATTCCCCTACAGACTATTTCTAGAAAAGAATCTATGAGGGACTGAAATACCAGTGGTGAGGTTTTATTGCATATCATCACCTATCATGATCAAATGGAATGGTGAAAGTCCTGGCTTTGTCTATCTGACTAATTGCACCCATCTTCCAAATTTGCTATCATTTACTGTTTCCTACCCTGTATGATCAAGCATTTTATTGATAAAGCTCACACAGCACTTGTTCAGAGTCACAGAGAAATTCAATGTCAAATCTGAAAACTGAGTAAGTGTCCCACAGACACCAATCACACACCTCCTCATCCAACCAAACCACGCCCCCAAGACAATCCTCTACCCAGGTAAAAAAAAAGGAGCCCCAGTCCTGGAGAAGGTCAGCCCTCAGCCCAGGGCTATCTGTGAATTCCTGCAATGGAACACAAAACCACAGGGACTGATTTTCACCTACACCCAAATTCATAGCTCTTGGGAGGGCCTAAGCTACAGATTATTTCAACTCCTGGCACTGATTGTGGTTCTTAGTGAACACTGAATCCCAAACATGCACAACCACCCCCATTTCTCTGCCTGCTGGGCCTGCTCTGACCCTGGGCCAAGCACAGAAGATGCAGGACGGAGTTTCCTGAGCAGGAAAGGCCAGAGGATGTCCCTGCATCCTCAATGTGCCAGAGTGGTGATCACTGCAGCACTGAGGCACTTACACAGAGACAGGTCACCTCTGCCTGCTCAGACTGCTTCGGTCACAGCACCACTCCCACCCCTGTTTGCTCAAAGCCTGGCACCAGAGCTCACAACAGCTGGAAGAGCAGCCTGCCCATTTCCTGCCTACCTGGGTTCCTCCCACGAACCACTGCAACAAGGTCCTAGGCCCAAGCTGTTTGAATCTTTGCTAACTGCAGCTTTTTCAAAAACAAATTAGAACACAGATTATTCTCTTTCCAAACCTGCAGCTAAAAAATATTTCTTCTGTAGGAAGCAGAGGCACCAAAAAAAACACTGACCCAGCAGCCAGTTGGGACTTAACTTTGCCTGGAGTTAAGGGCAAAGTTGTGACAACAGGAAGGAAAACAAGCACCAAGATTTTCTTAAAGACAAACATCTCAAAGCTCCATTCTTTACACGTCTGCCCTCGCTGATGCCATGTTATGGAACACATCCCTGGTCCCAGAGGTGCAGAAACAATCCGTGGGAGCACTGCCGAATCCCGGCTCCCAGCTGGAGCTCCCGGCTGCCGTGGGGCCGGGATTTGCGGCGCTTCCCTTGGCAGAGGGCAGAGAGTGGCCCCTGGCCCGGGCCACGGGCACAGCTGGCACCACTGCTCAGCTCCCTCCTGCCCACAGGCACAGCTGGCACCGCTGCTCAGCTCCCTCCTGCCCACGGGCACAGCTGGCACCACTGCTCGGCTCCCTCCTGCCCACGGGCACAGCTGGCACCACTGCTCAGCTCCCTCCTGCCCACAGGCACAGCTGGCACCGCTGCTCGGCTCCCTCCTGCCCACGGGCACAGCTGGCACCACTGCTCAGCTCCCTCCTGCCCACAGGCACAGCTGGCACCACTGCTCAGCTCCCTCCTGCCCACAGGCACAGCTGGCACCGCTGCTCGGCTCCCTCCTGCCCACGGGCACAGCTGGCACCGCTGCTCAGCTCCCTCCTGCCCATGGGCACAGCTGGCACTGCTGCTCGGCTCCCTCCTGCCCATGGGCACAGCTGGCACCACTGCTCAGCTCCCTCCTGCCCACAGGCACAGCTGGCACCACTGCTAGGCTCCCTCCTGCCCACGGGCACAGCTGGCACCACTGCTCGGCTCCCTCCTGCCCACGGGCACAGCTGGCACCGCTGCTCGGCTCCCTCCTGCCCACGGGCACAGCTGGCACCACTGCTCAGCTCCCTCCTGCCCACGGGCACAGCTGGCACCACTGCTCAGCTCCCTCCTGCCCACAGGCACAGCTGGCACCACTGCTCGGCTCCCTCCTGCCCACGGGCACAGCTGGCACCACTGCTCAGCTCCCTCCTGCCCACGGGCACAGCTGGCACCGCTGCTCGGCTCCCTCCTGCCCACGGGCACAGCTGGCACCACTGCTCAGGTCCCTCCTGCCCACGGGCACAGCTGGCACCACTGCTCAGCTCCCTCCTGCCCACGGGCACAGCTGGCACCACTGCTTGGCCCCCTCCTGCCCATTGGCACAGCTGGCACCACTGCTCAGCTCCCTCCTGCCCACGGGCACAGCTGGCACCGCTGCTCAGCTCCCTCCTGCCCACGGGCACAGCTGGCCCTGCTGCTTGGCCCCCTCCTGCCCTGCCCGGGGCTCCCTCCCCCACGCTGGGCTTGCCCACCACCCCCCGGCCGGGTGCCACCGGGGCCTGCCCACAGCAAAGCCCGCCAGTCTGACCGTGCCCAGTCACAAATCAAAGGCCGAGTGCTCTGATTGCTCTCCTCTGTGCCAGAGCACGTTCTGCTCCTGGGTACAACACGAGGCCCAAAGCCATCGCAGCCCTCTCTGTTCACCTCTTCATTACTCAGTCAGAAAAAGAACGTTCATGATTACAGTTTTCAAACAAGTTTCCTTCTTCAAATTATTTCTTCAGATTTGGCAAAAACTCCCTCAATATAATTAATAATTTTAATTGGTTCACTAACTGAGGATTTAGCTGTACTTTTCCTAATAAATCCAAACCAGTTCAGTAGAACATGCTCAAAGTCATTTTTCTTTTCTATCCCTTGCATCATGACTTGCCTCTTCACTTTATTATACTCAATTTTATACTTCAGATTTCAAGCTGAAGAAAAATCCCTCTCTCTCTGAAGAAGATTTTCCCATCAAGTGAGCCATATATATTTTTAATAGGGATATCAAACCCAGCCTGACGGAACAAACACCTTGAGACACCTTCTGGACATGAATGTCTCTTTAAAAATATTAAAGCTCTAAAGGTTGAATTGTTTGCAAGTTTAACTGAACTGAAAGAATAAGAGACAGTGCAATAGGACAAAATGATGACCCAGGCCTCTAGGACATAACCAGTTTGAGAGGATTTCTCCAGCAGCCCTTGTCCATAGGGGTTTGCACTCCTGTTCACCCATTTAACATAGAAAATATGTACACTTAAATAAGGGTTACCAAAATGTGCCCTTTCTTTAATCTATTAACAAAAGCTAAATGAGATACTTGGGAAAATCCTAATGCAAAGAAACATTCTGAGTGTAGCATTTTACAATTGAATAAGCCCTTACTCTCTTAGCCAGATTACTGGGGCGGGATCTGGCCTTTAGTTTACATTTTTAACACTAATATTGTAAAATGGGACTAGAGGACCTGTATTTCCAGCTGCCTGTGCTGGTTTCTGTTGACCCTATATTGACACCAAATAAACATGGCGCTGGAGGTACATATAAATTAATGCAGTATAAAGATAACTGGTTCTTCTTCAGAAAGAGTCCCCTACAAGAACATAAAATTTCTTCCTAAGCCAAGGGAAGTTTAGCTCCCCTCTGGTAATTTTACTGTGTGCGTGCTAGGTGGAAATACAGAACTGTGAAAAGGCTCATTTTAGCAGGTATAACAGCACACAGAAGTTATTCTGAGGACGGGACTGGAATGAATCCCATTCCCACATGCGTGTGCTGGCTGGCAGCAATCAATGCTTCCTCTTAGCAAGGGCACTCTGGGGGATGGAGAATTCCGAGCTGTGAAAAACCCAGCAAATTCTGCCTGACAGCTCCTGCAGGCAAACCGCCCTGCTGGGCACTGGGAGCACGCTGGGATGTCGGGCCCTGCCTGCTGGGAGCAGCCATTCCACAGGGGCTCCTTGGGCATCCCATAACCCACTGCCCTCCCCATGCCCAGGGCACCAAGGGGCTGGGAAGCTGGGGAGCAGTGCAGATGTTGGGGTGACAGAGCTGGGGAGCAGTGCAGATGTTGGGGTGACAGAGAGCTGGGGAGCAATGCAGATGTTGGGGTGGCAGAGCAGGGGAGCAGTGCAGATGTTGGGGTGGCAGAGAGATGGGGAGCAGTGCAGATGTTGGGATGGTAGAGCTGGGGAGCAGTGCAGATGTTGGGATGGCAGAGAGATGGGGAGCAGTGCAGATGTTGGGATGGCAGAGCAGGGGAGCAGTGCAGATGGTGGGGTGGCAGAGCAGTCGAGCAATGCAGATGTTGGGATGGCAGAGAGATGGGGAGCAGTGCAGGTGTTGGGGTGGCAGAGCAGGGGAGCAGTGCAGATGTTGGGGTGGCAGAGCAGGGGAGCAGTGCAGATGTTGGGGTGGCAGAGAGATGGGGAGCAGTGCAGATGTTGGGATGGCAGAGAGATGGGGACCAGTGCAGATGTTGGGATGGCAGAGCAGGGGAGCAATGCAGATGTTGGGGTGGCAGAGAGCAGGAGGCCAGAGGAGGATGAGGTACAGGTGCTGCACAAACAGGCTGGCACTGTCCAACACAAACCCCAAAATGGGGAGACCAATAAGAAAAGACAATCTGAAGGGAACAAAAGCAAAGCCTGGTGCTCCGAGAGGAATAAACCCCACTCGCTGATGCCCCACCCTACTCAGATTTCTCTCTGTGGCCCAGTTCAGCACTGCTGATGCCAGTGCTGCTGCAGGTATTCCCTGGAATGTGGAATGTGAGCAGGCTGAGGCAGCCCAAGCAGCGCTGGTGTTTAACGGGCCCCTTTTAAAGCACCCCCACCTCACTGGGCCCAGCCGTGCCCTGCTGAACAGTAATCCTGCCCAGAGTGCTGAATATTCCTGCAGGCCCAAGCCACAGCACGTGGCCATTGCATCTCCAGCCTTCAAGAGCCCCTGGGGAGCCGGGAGTGATTCCTGTTCCTGCCTGGGAAATGTTCTCTCCTGGAAGGGGAAAGCAGCATTTCCCTGCCCATCACGGACCATGGCAGCCCCGCCCCTCTGCCTGCCAGCACTGACACCGGCGCTGCTGTGGCTCGGAGGGAGCAGAGGAGAGGATGGAAGGTGCTGCTCCAGTGTGGTGCCCACAGGTCCTGAACTGCCTCGGCCCTTCTCAGGAGAGGTTATGGGATCTGAACTCACTGCCTGATGCAGCCCTGTCCGACTTCCTGGGACTGGAGCCCATGGAGCAAACGGAGGGGAAATCGCTGCAGTGGTTGCCGGGCTGGTACCAGCAGGAAGGAAAGAAGTGAATGGAATTGAAAAATTACACATTTAACCAGCAGCTGGATGGTAATAACTGCTTTAGGCCAACACCAAATTCCGTCTGGGGCCATTAATTGTGTGAGTCAAGCTCCTGATCTGAGTGGGAGGGAGGGGTTTGCAAACCACAGACAGCATAGAAAGGATCCCTTCCACCAGCAGCCTGTGACCAGCTCCTCAGTATTCACCAAAAAAACCCAAAAAAGTCCTCTTCCCTGTTGCTAAATGCAGCTTGACACCACTCCATGGCCCTGTTAGCCCAGCTCAGTCTCTGAACTGATCCCTCACTAACGCTGCAGACAAATCACAGCCAACAGAGGCAGCTTTGAACTCTGCAGCCACCGTAATCCACAGATACAATAATGGGAAATGAATAAATGGAGCTGGATTAGTGATGATCTCTGGCTAGGTGCCAGAGAGTGGCACCAACAGTTACCAAAAGGAATCAGAAATGAGGTTGAGGAAAACAACCGGCATCTTATGCTCCTTGTGGTTTTGTGCTACAGAGACTGGCATTATTATTTTTCATTTACCATCATGCTGATGAGTGCCTCCAAAGTGCATATGGAATTTCCACCAGGATTTCCATGGCACAACTTTGCTCTCTATCCCATGCTCAAGGCTCCACTGGATCTACTGAGAGGCTGGGAAGGAAGGAGGAAGCCTTGGAGCTTCTTTCTGTTGAAGGAGCCTGGAGGCTCAGGAGGGACTTTGAACAGAGAGGGAAAAGGGGCTCGGTTAGAGCACTGGTGGGATGCACAGGGCATTAAGGTACTGCTGCATTTGGGGTCAGGCAAGGAAAGGCCAGAGAGTTCTTCAGAAATCCTAACATTGTAACAAATAAACAAATAAATCTCTTGGAAGTACAGAAAGAGACAGACCTTAAACAAATCCTGGTTTAACCCCAGCTGGCAACTGAGGCTCACACAGCCCCTCCTTCATTCCCCCTCAGTGGGGCAGGGGAAAGAATCAGCAAAGTGGAAGTGAGGGTGCTGCTCAGCAGTAACAAGGTCACTGAATTAGCTGCACTGATTTCATCACAGATCTAAACCACAGCCCTGTGCCAGCCTCTGTGGAGAAAGTGAACTCCTCCCCAGCCAAAACCAGCACACCTATCAAAAGCATCTGCACTCAGAGTAGCAGATTTGCTGTGTCCAGACCAAGTATTTTGATTTTATGTTGACTTACAGAAAATACGGCCCAAGAAATCTTTGGCTTCACAAATATCCTTTCCCTCACCTCCCTACAAAGAGAAAGGTATTAGATGTGAATTTAGCTATAAATATTTCAGTTGTTAAGATTTTAGTTCCTACTACAGCTCTTGCTGTAATGCTAACTTTAGCATAACCCTTCAGCTTCAATAGATTTTTAAAAGACAGGAAGTCTTCTTAACACGAGGTTTACTACAAGGAGTGACTTTCGGATTATCTGTACACTTTTCAAATTCTCATCAAAATTCAAACTGCCTGATGAAATATGTTTTCCTGCCCCTGAAATGTCCACATGGAGTGGTGAGGTGGAAATCAATTACTACACTACACTTAGTGCCACATACATGATACACACTGGAATCATTACATACAAAGAACAAGAAAAAACGTGGGCAACTCCTACAAGATACTGCAAGCATCAGAAATTACTGCAAGCATCAGAAATCTTGCTAGATTTTCATAATCTCTCGATGAAGGATGTGCACACATCCCAGCAGAGTTTTCCATCCCCCGGTGAACAAGGACCAGCTGCCTCAATACCTCTCCTAGCTTCTTTTGTGCCTTCAAACCAGGACCACAATGCCACATATCTGACAAATCCACAGGGTGCGGTAGGGTGCTGTTAATGTTTCTGTGTATTCAGCTCACAGGAAATAAAGCACACCCTGGCTGTGCTTCTCAGTTCCTCTCCAAAAACCAATCAGCCCTTCCTCATAAACAAAACAAACCAAAACCCAGAAACATGCCACAATCTTTGTCTTTCTCAAAAATCCCTCGATTTCTCACTTGTAGCCACAATTTCTCCCCCTCATTTTCCAGAGCTCATGTAGCCTGGATTCAAATCCTCTTCCAGAAAACGTGAAAAAATTAGTAACAGCTATTTCAGAATAAACGTTGACTGTCACATCTCTTCAAAGCCTTTTCTGAGTTTCTGCCCCATCCTACCAACACCTGCACAGTTCCTTGCAGACCTTCCAAGCTGTGACCCTTTTCTAGCCTCTCGAGCCAGTATCCCATTCAACTGCTGTGGTCCCACCACCCAAAGGGCAATGACAGCACCTCTGGTGACACTCCAGACACATCCTGCCATTTCTGTATGCATGGCCAAGCTGCAGAAGAATAATTCACAAGGAGAAAAATGTTCTCTCTTGCAAATGCCAAAGACGCATCAGCCCGGGCTGCTTTTCCCTTTGCCTTTCCCAGGGAAGCCCTTGCAAAGACGCTGAGGCAGCTGAGAATCGCTGCCCTCGTTGGTGCTGCCGAGGGGCCGCCCGCCCTCCAGGCCCAGCCCCGACTGCTCCCGGTACAGCACCGCCTGCAGCGCCAGACTAAGGAAACGCCCTTCCCACTCTGCTCCTGGAACAGGCGCCAGCTGGCACCCACGGCAACACCCAGCAATGCCTCCTACGTGCCATTCCTCAAATGCCACAGCTTTATTTAAAGAGGAAAACCCACCAGCCTCATCCCCCAGAATGTTCCATCCAGACATCTTTCAAACACACCAAACCGTGTGCTCCTTCCTCTGAGAAGTTCACGGCTATTACTGTTGAAGATACTTCCTAACTTTCCAGCTTTTATGTTCACAAGAATTTCTCTGGGAAGGACGAGCTACTCTCCCTTTTTTAGCCCATCTCTGTGCACGAGGCCTTCTCACCTTCTCAGCCACCTTGCTGAGCCTGGAAATGCCCCTGCTGCTGCCCCTTGGCAGAGCTGCCCTTTGGCAACAAAACCAGTTCAGGACTGCCTTTCAGCAAAATGCCATCAAGTGGCCCAAAGTTTGTAATAAGAAGATGCTGTCATTCAGTTTTGTATCTAAAATTTTCAGTTGATGATATATTTAAGAAGATGACATGAGGAAAGGCTGCAGTCAGAACAATCCCCATTTGTGTTTCAGAACTCCCAGGTTCTCCACCACCTTCCATCACTTCAGTAAATGCCACTCCTCACTGCCTGTCAAGCACTTGGCATTTCTTGAAAACCAGGCAAATTATTAAGGAGCCTTAACAAGGTCTGCAGGACGTACTTGTCAGTCTCTTTTTTCTTTTTAAATACCAGGAGCTGTTTTAATTCACTGCATTTTCCATGCAGGTGGCAGTTTTCCTCTCAGCTACACCAGGCAAAATCCCAAACTTCCCTGAACTGCAGGGTAAATTGTGTGAAAAGTGCTCAGCACCACATATAATAAAGTTTAGGATATGGGAAGGTGAGAGTGTGAGGCTTATTGAAAAAAAATACAGATACTGAGATTTGCTTCAATCACTGCAGTGTACCTGGAAACTCTCATGTTTAGAAAAAATTACATCTGAATTTTCCAGTTAGGTTTCAAGTCATTAAAAATAATTTTAAAAAATGCAGTTTGATGCTCTAATAATTCCAAACATATGAAAAGTCTGCCAGCTGGACAGCCCTTCAGGATAAACTGCAAGCACTTGGGCAGTATCTTTTCTCATCATTTTGAGGGATTTTAGTTAAAGACACCTCTTAGAGCACAGCCTAAAGGAAGGACCCTTTCAGAAGCTGGATCCTCATACCAGAGCCAGGCCTGCTTTCACACCTGCTGGCTGCACAGAGCTGTGGACATGGCAGTGGCTGTGCCAGCAGCGTTCCTGCAGGAAAGAGCTGCCTTTGGTCCCTTCTGGAACAAACTTCTCCCCAGTCACAAACTTAAACCATTTGAGGAAAGAAGGTACGAGACCTAAACACACCTGGAGAATAACCTTCAGAACCTGCTGCTGCCTTCACAGCTCACACAGAGAAGTACAAACGAGCATCAATGAGTGTAAGCACTTTTTGCTGAAGATCAGGAACTCCATTCCCAGGGACAACACCTCACAGGTTAAGGGTGCTCCTACACCTAAGAAACACTTGGGATTTATTAAACTTGCAAAAGTGCAGGAAGGAAAATGGATGAACACAAACTAATAAGGCCAGAAGAGCCTGGTGAAAAACCCAATAGTTACGCTGTGGGTAAAAAAAACATTCATCTAAAGGCAGCAGAATAAATTCTAAGGGATGATACAGCAATACATTTCGCTCTGACAGGCATCCCCTTGCCCTGATCATGTTCACATAGGGTGAAAATACAGAATTCACAATCCTTACAAATTTATAAAACTGAAACACTGATTGCACAAAAAAATGTATTATAATGACAATCTGCACCTGCATTATTTTATTAATTAATGTTTAATGCCCAACAGAATGTAGTTTTGGAACTGATGGATTGCTGGATTGTTATCTCCATTTCTTTTCAATAAATTAAACTCCACCAATCTGCTACAGACACCCTTATAGGCAGAGGGAAGGCATTTGATTGAGAATGTTTCTAAATAATGGCACTGGAATAAATTACCACTTCCCAAGATAAGGAGATTATTAGGCTGTGGGCTCTATTTTCTACTTCTTCACTTCTAAAGCTATGATTGCAAGAAGGAAGTCCTTGTAGATGTTGCTCATTTTACACAAAAGGTGATGTGCGATGATACTGAAAATCATGGCTCTCTCTTTCCAGGCTTGGGCACATCCAGGAGTATTTTGGCAGCCTGCAGGGAAACCCTGGGAGAAGCAATGCCAGGCAGAAGATGCAGGACAGTCCTAAATCCAGAGCAATGCACTGCATTTATAGCAAGGCAAGGGCTGGATTGAACATGAGGATGGTGCAGGGAGACAAGGAAGGAGAGAGGATGAACAGATGTGTGCCACTGACATTCACTTCCAAAAACCCACTGAAGAAATTTGCCTGGATGTGCAGAAATGTCTGGGCACGGCTTTGTGGATTAGGAAGAAATAGGTGCAAAGGACCAAAACCATCAGCGTGGGTGCTTCATCTTTAAAAACCTCATCCATTCCCATGGTTTCATCCAGTAAGTTCAATAACAGAGACCTCAAAGCTCTTTTAAGCAGACATTACAGTGCTTGTGTGCAAAGTACGTGCTAACACAAAGATGTTATCTTCAAGTTTGCTGGAAATAAGTACTTCAAATCTGGAGTTTTTATTTAAAACTGCTCTGTTAAAAGAGTAGTAAATTAAAAGACTGAATGCCAATTTTCCAACTGCCAGTATAAATTCAGAAATGAATTTTTAATATCTCTAATGGCATGTTTTCCTATACATTACTAAAACCATAGCCAAGGGGAACCATTATTATCCACATGAGTCCAGGGCATCAGACAGCTAATTAATAGCAAATCACTCTTCTCCCAGTTCCATGTTTTTAAAATGTGAGGATCTCCATAATTGAATGTCATGCAAAATATTATGCAAAGCATCCATCTTTTTTCCAAGTTCAGCAGGAGCTGAGTGCCATCGAGAGGATGTGCCAGCACAGAGCTGGAGGAGCTCTGATGTTTACTCATCTAAAGGCTACAAATGCAAATCACAGTAGGACTCAGAATGGAGCCTGGGGGAATGTGAGAATAACTGGAGCCCAGCTGGAATGAAAAATTCTCTGGAGCAACAAATTCAATATGCCAGGAAAAAAAAATAGGTCTGAATTGAATGAAGTCTTGCAAGCAGACTGGCAAACACAGCAGCAAAAGCTATGCTCAGAGATGGAAACCAAAATAAAAAGGGGGTGGGGGGTGGTTACCACGGCAGGAATGGAGACCTGAACCATACTAATTAATTGCATTCTCCCAAATTAAAACAAGGACACTGCCATCCCTAAACTCCTGCATGGAACCAAGTGCCTCAGCCTTCTGTTGTGCATGCACAACCAAGCTTTCTCTGTATCTTCCTAATGAAATATGTGCAATACCCAATTACCAATCAGTTGCCAATTAAAACCCTATTTCCCAATAATATGATCCTGCAAACTGAATTTCCACTCAGCCCTTGGCACCCTGGTTCATGAGCAGCTCTGCCATCCATCAGTTCTTGTGCTGTCAGGTCTAGGGATGTGCTGAGCAGATGGCCAAGGACGCTGCCTGAATTCCAACAGCTGGTTTCCACACAGGCAGAGGTGGAGGGGGTGGGAACAAACATTTCCACGTGGAACACGATTAAAATTGACCCACGAGGTGTCACTGTTGCTCCAGAGAAACTCAGCAGCCAGGGGATTTTTCTGGGCATAAGCCGAGACTGGGAGTGGGGGACTGACTCCAGTGGGGATGCACCAACAGGAGCTCTGGTTACTTTTCCTTCCTTTGCCAAACTCCACACATGCCCACACCTTTAAAGAGAAATCCAACAGCACCACCTACCCAAATGCCACCAGTTGCTCTTTCCTTCTGCCCCTGGCTCCCTGCCTGCTGTCCTGCTGCCAAAGCCCCAGGTGGGATGGAATCAGGCTCTGCCATGGCTCCAGCTGCTGGAGCTGACCAAGTGAGGGCAGAAGGTCCCAGCTGCTTTCAGACCCCACCTGCAGCTGCCACGGGGAACCAGAGAGCAAAACCAACAGGGAACAAATCCACTGCTGGTCACAGCACACACCAGGGACCATGGGCTTCCTTGGGCCTGGCTGCTTCATCCCAATGAAATATTTACAGAAAAAATAAACACTTCAGTAAAACCTTCCAGAACATGCAATTTCAGAGCATGACTGGCTGTATTCAAGCCTACATATTCCCAGTTTTAACCAAAAAAGGGATTTGTAGCATTTACCCGGTATGGAACACACCTACTGCAAATATCCCAACATTTGTAGGAGCAAAGATTCAGACAAGCAAGAGCCCATCCCCACAGTATCAGTGCCAGGCTTCCCTAAGAGCTGTCTATGGATTAACTGCGCCAGTTGGTTTTTCCAACCTCTGAGAGGAGAGAGGTCAGTGGCTCGCCTGTGTGTTTGATGATTCCACTGGAACTTCCCAGCACCTCTGGTGCAGGTGGATGTCCAGCTACGTCCATCAGTGCTGCACATGTGGGATGAAAGGAGAAATAACTGTTCCTTGGGAACATTCAGTTTCCCTTGGGATGAAGACACTGGCACTCTTAAAAGGAAAAATTTTTGATTTTCATGTTAAACCAGTCTCAAAAGAAACCCCATCTGCACCATTTTGCATCTTTCCCATCTTTCACCTTTCAGGACCCCTCAGGATAATGAGCTTGTTGGAAATAGAAGTGCCAAGGCTTTGGGATTTCCAACATCCCCAAGGACCAGCCAAACTCTCTTTTGCTATAGAAGCGATCCCTTGCTACAGAACTGCCAAGGATTTTGGAGAACTGGAAACAGAGTGAGCAGGAAGCTGTTCTCCCTCCTGAGCCCCTTGTGACACTGGCTGTACCTCTGCTGCTTTGGGATGGAGAGGAAGGCCCAAGCACCTCCCTGTTAGAGGGCTCCCATATAAAGAGGTGAAAGAATCAGAGCCAGGTTTGGTGCGCCCAGAAGGAACCCAAATTTCTAGTCCAGAGCTCTCCTAGCTGATGTTTCTTTGGGTAAGACCTTCACAGAGCTAATCCTGAGAACCACAGGGGTGGTGCAGGAACACTGGGGTTTAGGCCATGTGCTACAAAGGCACCCCTGGGTTTATTGAAAGGCCCTAAACTACCCCAAAACTGCAGAATAAATGGACAGTGCTGTGCAAGGTAGAGCAGTCTCAGTGTGCCCTGACCTCTCACTCTCTTTGCATCTGAATGCATTAAAAGCTCTCCAGAACCCAGCCAGCATCTGTGTCTGGATATTTGTGCATTTATGGGGCACGTGAGACTTGCACTAAATAAATTCTGGGGTCTCTCCTGGGCTCAGAACCTCCTGCAGCTCCTTCCCACAGGGCCAATGGATCACAGCTCCATCGAGCAGAGAGCTGGAGCCCAGACTGCCAGGACCTCATTTACTGAGTGGGGACATGGAGATAAAGCTGCCCCTGGTCCCTGCCAAGTGTCCCAGTCATGTCCTATGCCAGGAATTCTGTTTCCCTACAGCAGTTAACAGCTTGCACCCACTGTCCTCTTCCATCCACTGTCCCTGTGCCTGCAGAAGTGGCCTGAGGCTGCAGGTGCTGTGCTCAGCCAGGCCTTGAGCCTCTCTGCCACTATGGACAGGACAGGAAAGGAAGAGGAAAGGAGCCAGTGCAAGAGTTATATTTGTAGGTTGCCTGGACAAATGGATTTGTGCCTGCTCCATATCCAGCTCCAGCTCCCTGAGCTGTTAACAGCCTGAGCCTCTCCCCGTGTTAGCCACAAAAATCCCGCTCAGAAAAAGGGGCATTTCCTTGGCCCAGCTGGGAAGAACAGCCCCTCTACACTGGAATACCTTTCTCCTACCTCGCTGTCTCAGGGCTGTCCCAGCACAGTTAATACAGCTTTGGAACACACATCTGGCCTCTGAACTGAAGAGTTACATACCCAATGCTGACTAATTTTACTTTAGAGACTACCCAACTATTGCTCTACATTTGTCAGCACTTCCTATTAATACTCCTAATACTAGATTATTACAGAAATTGTTTTAAACTTGGGTCATTCCACTTGAATATGTTAGGTTATCTTTGCTGCAGACAAAAGACCCAGTAAACAGTGAGCTTTCCTGGAAGATTTACCTGCTGCGTTAAAAACCACAAAGGCCACTCGAGTTACCTCAAAGACACGGGAACCTTCTCTTTTCTGAAGGGAAGAATGACCCATGGATGCTGCAGCAGAAATTGCTCTTCACCTGCTCATTATCCAGGGGAGGTCTTTCCCTACCACGTTACAGAAACATTCCATTGTATTTCAGAGTTCACTTTCCCCCAGGTGCTCTCCAGCGTGCCTGATATGAATTATTTGTGATAGTTAACATTTACTGAACAGCACTGTAATACCCTGCCAGCCATGGGGAAAGAGAGCCAGGACCTCAGGCAAACACAAAGGGGGTTTCCCTATGGAAAACCAGCTGCGCAATGTGTGGATCACTGATTTCAGCAGGGCTGGCTGCTCCATACCAGCCCTGACCCAGGCAGGGCTGCCTGCGGGGATCTGAAAGGAGCAGTTCCTTACATTTGGTATCCACAAACACATTCCAAATTGGCATTACAAAATCCTGACCATCAGCAGGAACTCAGGATTCCCAGACAGTTTTTCTGCCCAAAAATCTTAATAACAAACAAGTGGGAGTTAAGTGTTGGTAACACCGACATTACTCCTGACTTGGTTTGAAACACACAAATAGAAAAAAAAAAACAAACCCTGTCACTAAGACATTTCTGAGTTGTCCCAACTGATTCAAAAAGCCCAGCCCAGCTGTCACACCAATATCCAGGTTTTCTACTTGGTGCCATAACTGTCATAAAAGGCCACCAAGGGAAAGTGGTTCTGCTGCATTTCCCATGAAGGTACGTGCCAACAGTGTTTAACCACATCCTTCATTCGAGCTGGACCGGCAGAGACCCTGCATCTCTCTCTAACCTGGAACTGGGTTTAAATTTGGGCTGCTCACACCAATCTAATCCCAGAGAAGTGTCAGGAAAGTCAAAGTCCATCAGAATTTCACATTTAGTCTGGAACAGACGCAGCAAGGGCCCTGCCTTTCACCTCCCTACAATTTCAGAGTTCCAGGTTTATAATGCCCTGAAAGCTGCACTGGAACAAAGAGCCCTCGTTACACTTGTGTGATCAATATCTGCCTTGCACTGCTGCAATTATCCACGGGCTTGGTTTGGATGCAAACAGCAGAACTGACCCATGAGAAAAGAGGAATGGATGTGGCCAGCGCAGCCTTTCAGGGCATTACAAATAGATGGCAGCATAGGGAAATGCCACTAGTCACAACTCATCATTTTGCCATTCTCTTTCAAATGAAAAAAAACAAGAGGAGATTTGCATTTTTGCATACAGAGTTTATACAATTATCCAACATATGGGAGGGCTTTTTAAATAGCCTTCAAAGATTTCAAATGGGTCATTCTATTAAGTGCACCCATAAAGCCATGATTTATATTGGCTGGGATGTGAAAGAAAAGGTAATGAACATTTAGCCAGAAGCCCTTTTCTGAACAACAATAAACAAGACGATTATTGGAATAATACTTCAGTTTGTTGTCACTTGCTAGAGAGTGGGGATAAAAATCAAACAAAGAGCTGGAACTTTTTGAACTCCTGAGCTCTGATTTTTGGAGCATTCAAAGGATATTAAACTGTACACAGAGTGTACATATCAAATATCTGGGACACCTCTCCTTTATTTACTACAGTTTCACCCCTGTACTGACTCGAACCAACAGCAATTAGTGTGTCCTTAGTGCATTTCACCTTCCAACTGCCCAGTGCACAGCACCTCTGGGAGAGGGCAAGTGAGGGCATTTCCTCACCTCCCACCTTAAAGGTGGAGAAACTGCAAAGTGAGGTGAGCAATTATGAGTCGTTAGGCTCATGTGAAAGAGGTTTCAGAACTGGGTCTAGCTTCAGCTAAGATACATGAATGTTGTGAGGGCAGCTTCCTCAACTATTTACCTCTGTGCACTGCAGGGCTTGGGAGGGAATAAGAACTGCCACAAGAAGTGCACAGTGAGGAGTTAATAAACAAAAGAAAACAGAATCTCTCATGTTTCATTATGAGCGCACCTTGCAAAGGAAGTCCCCAACCTGTTCCTGTGAGCAAACTGACTGATGAATCTGGTTAATGCACAGACAAATAACAAAGCCAATACAATTACTGCAATGCATCTACCTTGCATCCTAGAATTGCTGATGAAGGGTGAGTGACACTCTTGGAAAGGCAAGAACATGAATAGTGTTGCCTTAATTTGTTCTGGAGCACCAGGGGAGTCTGCCAATTTCCCAGTATGCCCTGATCTGCTCTCCAGGATAACATTACACAGCTTTGCACTGTTCTTATCTCACACTCAAATAACTCCTGAAGCCACACAGCAAACAGTTCTGGGGCTGCATTTACATCAGCTTGATCAGGAGGCATGAAAAATGTGTACTCAGTGCACGATGGCTGCTCAGTGTGTGCTGGTGCCATTTCCAGCTCTGCTGCTACAAGCCACACCTTTAGCATCACTTAACCCATTTCCTTTACATTCTGACAAATAAATCCCCTAACCATCATCCTTTTAGCTCTCTAACAAAATACAATCAGATTTTTAAAAAATAAAAATTGACATTTAGTGTTGAAAGCAAAAAGCCCACAAAAATAAGATTCTGCAAATATTAACCAGTAACTGAGGTATTTTGAAAGTCTCAAGCCCTTTGTGGCAATTCCAACCAGAAAGAGAATCACAGGACTAATGCCAAACCCAAAAACCACATCAGTACCATCACAGCACAAAAGGACAGGAAAAGCCTTTTTGCTCTATGAAGTGGCTACTCCAGGGCCATGCTAGAAAATCTTCAGGCCATTTGGAAACTAAATTATGGCTACTGAAACATTGTAACTCTTCAACTGAACAAAAAGCACAGCTCTCCAGATGTGTTTATTACACATTAAAAAAAGGCTACAGAGATAGAAGTCTTTCTGAAAAAATGTCTCATCTGAAATTTTCATAAAAACATGTGAGTTACAGAAACGTGGTAAAAGGAGAGTAGGAGCCTTCCTGCATCCCAAGACAGCAGCAATGGTGATGCATGCTTTGAATATCTGACCTTCTGTCCATACTTCAAAAAGCAGTTAGAGATGTGAGCTGGCGATACAGCAAAACAAATTAAGCTTATGACAAAATATATTTTTCCCATATTGATCTGCCTGAAGAGTTCTGGCATCTCTAGAACTGAAATAATTCCCTTCTGAAAAAGATACACTTACTCAAAATTCATCAAGTCCAGTGAGTTCCTGGCCTCCAAGGAGGACACAAGGAATGTCAGCACATAATTCCTTTGATCAGACTCTTAAAAACTGCCCTGTCCCATGAGTGCCCAGTTTCCAGAAACAACCTTTGCCAGCCAGACTCAGCTACTGATGTGTAACTCAAGTGTACGGACAGCCAAGGCTGCTCCCGTGAGCAGCCACTGCAAATAAACACTCCCTCCACACCCTCAGTGATGAGAGGGGGGCACAGCATGGTAGGAAGGTGGTCTCTGGTAACTCAGCTGAAAGAAATGCATCAGAATTTCCTACTTTACAATAAAGTGAAGTATTAATTGAAGCAGCAACTGGAATCCAGATCTTTCCCTTGTCTCTGACTCCAGCATTCATTCCCTCTGTCCTAACAAATATTCACATATTTTACATAACCTGGGGCGCACTCACTGCACACAGAACCAAACAACCCTTTGAAAAGTTATCCATGTATTTCTGACAGGGTTTCCCAGCTCCAAAGGTGTTAAGAGCAACAAAAGCTGAAGGACAAAAGACACAACTATGTACCCATATCTTCAGAGAGAGCCCTAAGTGTAAACTTTCGAGTTCCAAAAATGCCACTATTACCTGCAGTCAGCAATGTGTCAGCAAAGTTTTGTTTGATTTTCCATAAGAAAAAACCCCTGGGTAAAATAAGCTGATTTATGTTCTGGGGTTTGTGACTGTGCAAGATTCAGGTTGATTTCACCAATCAATAATCAAACCAGCCCTGGAGAGTCAGGGGCTACTGATTATCTCCCAGCTTGCAAATGAATTCCTAAGACAACGTGGAGCTGTGAAGAGCAATGGGGTCCTAATGTGGTAGGAGGGGACAGAAAAGATGAGACCAAATCAAACTGACATTGCTTGTATGACACAGAGTGCCTGAAATCCTGCTGCCCAAATAAATGAACCAGCAAAATCATACGTAGAGGAGCTCTTAATTGGCTTAGCTAACCAGCCATTTAAAAAGAAATCCAGCTTGATGGACTTAATGTTGCTATTTCAAGCCAGAACCCTTTTGTTACTGTTATGATGGTTAAGATTAATACAAGTCTAGCCAGGTTCCCCAGGCCATTTATTACCACGCAGCAGGGATAAAACTGAGCAAGGGGAATGCAAATTACAGAGGTGAGAGCCCTTTACAGCACAAAGCTTTGCAGCCAGAGGTCAACTCCCCACCCTTCATGCAACATCTATCAGCAGTGGCAATACATCAGCTCCACTCCCAGCAGCAGCTGAGAAGCACAGACACTCCAAACAATTCCATTGCCTTGAGCTAAGCTAGGTGAAACCCAATTCAAACAGCCAGGAGATGAGAAGATCTGAAACTCCAATAGTTTCACTTTGGGGTTTAATTCAGCATGCAAAGATCTGCAGGAATGCCTTGTCACTACCTGCTCCCAGTTATGTGGTACCAGGACACAGCATAAGGACTGGACTGCATTTTCTGTTCTCTTCATGTGGGGCTGGTGCCTAAATGCACAGATTGGATTCACCTTTCCTTCTCCTTGGACAGAGGCTTCTTTGCTCACTTTCTTAACTGTTTTCTCCTTTTGCCACCTTAAATCATTTCAAGACTCAGAGTTTAAACTATAAAATATTTATTATGTACACATTCAGAAGAATGAAGATGCTTTGGGGCTAGAGATGCTGGTAACTCTTGAATAATTCAAGCCATGTTTTTAAGGGGAACACCTCAGGTATGGCAGCAGCCACCAACACCCAGGTGCTCTGCTCCTTCTGGTGTTTCAGCTCCTTCTCATCTCCAGTTGCCCTAAACAGGCTTCATTACCTTACATTCCCTCTCATCTGCTTCATTTGCAAAAGTGTTTCAGATGAATAAATAATAGAGAGGATGAGGTAAATGCACACAGGCAAAGCTGACAGTTGTCAAGCTTCCACCAGCACCACATATTAATGTTCTACATCTCTTCACCCATCTCTTTAATGCGTTCCTGACGTTTGCACTGAATGTGTTGAGCACAGATGTGAAAAGGCCACTGCAGGGAAGGCAAAGAAATATTCAAATGATCAGCAAGGATGTAAAACCTGCACAGTCTATGTTCTCTGTTCAACTTAGGCTTCCAATTAAAAACAAAGAGAGGAAAAAAATTTAAAACTGAGATAATATTAGCATTGCCTGCTAAGTCTTAGCTGAAACACTGGCCTAATGCAGTCATTAACAAAAGGAGTGACATTTGTTCTAACAGTGGCAAAGTCATTTAACTGCTAAGGCGAGCTTTGGAAATGTGAGAGCTGCCTTGAAAACACCTGGCATTTGCTGACAGGGGCTCTCACCACAGGGCTGCAGATGCAGCTGGATGGTTCAGAAACCCAGATCTGGATCTGGAGATGATCAATCACACTTTAAACTAATTTAACAACACAAGAAATATAGAGATAGACTAAGGCTATTTTAAAAATAGATTACACACTTGTAGGATTTTGTGTGTGTGCAGATGGACTGTCAGTAATATACTGAGTTTTCTCTGCCTCTCTGTTCATCACAAACACTCCTCTGTGTGTTACACACAACTAAAGGAGAGCTGAGAGGAGCAATTTTTAATGCCCCAAGGATCAGGCACGCAGGAAGGACACAGGTACCCTGCAAACACAGAGTTCACTGAGGCAGAATTCACAATTATTCTCCTCCCCTCTGTCTGGTTTCCCCAACCTTCACTGTGCCAAAGGGGGCACGGACACCACTGGGACAGGGCTGCTGGAGGCTCAGACCCTGCTGCAGAACTGTATCCACCAGGGCATTCCACCTCTCTTTCCATTGCTCTTTGAGGAAGAAAAAGAGCAAAAGATTGAGGCAAGTGGATGACTTGCAAAGAAAAATTTAAAAAATAGCTGGACAGACCCACAGGAAGGTTTCCTGAAGATCTGTCTGTGCTCACTAAGCACACATCAGGCATCACCCTTCCTGAAGGCCCAGGGGAAGCATCTGTCAATGAAGCTATTCCTATTCCTGTGGTTTCCAATGTTTTTGGCACTTCCACGTGCACTGGACATGACACGATGTCAGTGCAGCATTGTCCCTTCTGGTGTCTTTGTGACATTATTAATGACAAGAGGAAGTGTGCTGTGTGCACAGTGACAGCTTTTCAAAGGCAAATAACCCTGGGCCTGATTTT
Organism: Haemorhous mexicanus; assembly: GCF_027477595.1. NCBI lineage: Eukaryota > Metazoa > Chordata > Aves > Passeriformes > Fringillidae > Haemorhous > Haemorhous mexicanus. The sequence goes on from NC_082344.1 coordinate 3,338,497, forward strand.
GTTTCATAAAGGGCATCAGCCAGTGATTAATTTTAAAATAAAACCAATGAAGGACAGCCCAAGGTGTCAGGCTTTGGAAAAGCTGTTATGACATACACAAAGTGTCCATGCTGCCACTGTGAACTGTGGTAAGCAGGCACAAGTTGGGGACTACATCTGCAAAGGAACACGTGCTCAAGGTTATGGCTGACCCCCCTGGGCCCCCAAATCCCCCCCATATCCTCCACTTAAACCTCTGGAAGCTGCAACTCTATAAACCCCCAACGTTTCCTAAAGCTGTAGCTTCTTTTTTAATGAATGTGAAGACTTCTGGCACTATCACAAGCTCTAGGTACACAAAATGTTTCTTCTGAAGTCTGGGTTCCAGAATTGAGGCTTTTCAGCAATTAAACACCCACAGACCCACAAACCACCTCTGCACAGCTGCCCTGTCTCTGTGCCCCCCTGCCAGCCCCCAGACCACTGCCTTGAAGTGAGGATGGGACTCTTCACTGCTAAAATCCCAAAAACCTGCACTGAGTTCTCACAGACTTTCTCCAATGGCTCCAGTCAATTCCCCTCTCCCCTCAGCTGGCTTCCCCACCTAAGAGTCTGGAATAAGGAGGCCTGGAGAGCCATATGAAAGCAGTCATAGCCAAAAGCATTTTGAAACCCTACAGCTGGAAACTGGATGAAATAAGGTTTTACCCTAGCAAATCTCTTCTGATTTATTCTGTTATGCCAGCAGATGCACACACTAACAAGTGCCAGCCCCATTTTAACACAAGGTGCTATTGTACCATGCCTTGAGCTGCCACATAAAATAAGCTTAAAAGGTGATTCATGTACATTGTAAAGGTCATTTCTGATAAACCAGGTGGATCACATTAATTAATCTAGAAAAAAAGAAGAAAAAAATAATACATTTAGCTCAGTGGTTAATGGCAGAAGGAAGAAGCTGCGTCCAGAAGAAAATCTGATGGAAAGAAGATAAGCTCATGCCACACTTCAGATTGGAAGCAAAGCAGTGGTTCATGGAAATGGCAGAATGAAGCAAGGCACTGGGATTTACCATGAGCAATGGGCATTAGCTATCATCACCAAATGGCTTCATGTAAACACTTAGTGCAGAATCAACTTCCTGGGCTTTGACTGTTCAGCTGACTGTGTAAACAGCTTAAAGCAATCAAGAAATTTAGGGGAGTATTAATTCAATGTAGGATTCCCATGAGAATCCCAGGCACTCACTGCAGTGGAAATGCTTCTTTAGTATCACCTAATACTGGCCATTAACCTGATATTTAGAGAAGATTATCTGGGTTCATTTCTTCTCACTCCACCAGGGTCAGGAGGTGACCACAAGCTCTGTGTGGGCACAGCCCCTGAGGGTGTCCATTCTCCATCACCTCCTGGACAGCCCTGAGGGGATCCATTTTCCATCACCTCCTGGACAGCCCTGAGGGGATCCATTCTCCATCATCTCCTGGACAGCCCTGAGGGGATCCATTCTCCATCATCTCCTGGACAGCCCTGAGGGGATCCATTCTCCATCACCTCCTGGACTGCCCTGAGGGGATCCATTCTCCATCACCTCCTGGACTGCCCTGAGGGGATCCATTCTCCATCACCTCCTGGACAGCCCTGAGGGGATCCATTCTCCATCATCTCCTGGCACAAGCCCACTGCTGAACTGCAGAGCATCACCCCTGGTGCCTGGGTTTGGTCACAATAATCCATTCTCCATCATTTCCACACCACTGAAGCTCCTGTCTAGCACCTTTCTTATCATCTCACCCATTATCTGGAAGCTATTTCAGCCAATATCTTTTTTTAGCCATCTTATTCTGTTGTTTCCTCTTTTAATTCCTGATCTAAAGCCCACAGAAATCACTGCAAGGGTGGTGAGTTTTTTTGGTGTGCCAGGCCTTGTTATATTTTCTCTAATGAAATGTTATTTGCCAGTGTCACTGTGAGTTAAGTACCTACCAAAATCAATCTCAACTTCTTCAACTTCCTAAAGGTTCTCCTTTTTGCTCCTATTCTTAAGGCAGTTTTCATCTAAGCACTGCAGAGTGCTACTGAAGCTGTGGCTGAGCAGGCTGCAAGGATGAATGGGCTCTATCTGCAGATAACAAGAGCCTCCAGTGTTAGCTCTTAACTAGCATTAAACAGCTCGAGAAAGAATATAAAATCTCCTACTACAGAGCTGGAGTTTCTGGGTAACAAGGGCTTGAAAGAGATTCATCCTCCTCAAAGGTGAATGTGCAATTGCCTACTGCAGAATTTCTGCAGCTCTTCCCAAACAATCTAATTCTGCTCACCACCAGTGATCTCGTAGCCCAAATCCATCTCCTTGCTCACATATTTCCTTTTGTTCGATTCACAGCCTGCTTTTTTTTTTTCCTTTATTTGTCTGCTGACATGCAGGTTCACTAATCAAATTAGGAGTTACAAGTGCTGGCTCCAGGATGACATCCTGGATGATATCCTAGGTGATATCCCAGACAAAGGGAGGGAAATCTGGGATTTGTGATGGCTCCACAGATCCCTGACGAAAGAGGAAATAGGAGGAGATGTGGGAGGAATGAGCAGTGAGTGATATCCACGTGCTGGCACGGCTAGGAAGGGGGAAAGGGCACATCCACAGGGATCCTGGGGCTGAGCAAACATGGAAGCACAAAAAGCTTTAAACATGGATGAGAGGAGACAACCTGAGAGGAGAAGAAACGGCAGCTCAGACTCAGCCCTGAGCAGCCCTGGCTGCTGGAGCACCAGGATGTGCTCCTGGGGACCAGGGACACCCAGCTGCCCTGTCCCACGGCTCAGTGTCACTGAGGCTGTGACAGCACCAGGCACCACACACAGGCCTGCAAAGCTTTCTTTGGGCCCCTCAGCACAGCAGGGCTCTCTCACAGCAAATACAAACATGTTACCCACCCCCACAGTTTGCCAAGTGTCCTACATAACTAGCAAGCCCTGTCACCCTCTCCAAATTCAGCTTTCAGGAAGTTGAACACCATGTGCCACATCAGTGGGGTCCCATTTCTTAATTTAGAAAACAGAATAAAAATTATGGGTAGCCAGCATGAGCCTTGGAAATACTCCTGAGGTTTTCCTGCCACAGCTGCCAGGCTGCAGGTAGCTGCAATTGATATTCATTATTTCCTCATTTAACCAGAGAAATAATTAGGTATCATATGTCCTTCCACGGACACATCCAGAATGGAGTCGTAATGTAGTCCATAAATAAACACAGCAACAGCTCACCAGCATGATAGTTTGACATTCCACAAATGAAGAAAAAAGGACAAACAACCTAAAAAGGTTGTTTGATTATTTTTAAGCTAGAATTAATTACATGTGTAAATAGATTAGCAACAGCAATAGCTCTGGACAAGCAATTAGACAGCTAATTACAGGGAAAATGCAACTGAAGGCTCCAACAGATGACCACCCGTCTGCTCCCCAGCCCAGGTGTTCGAGAACTTCCAGGCTTGTTTGTTTAGCTTTAAAAAAAAATCTATTCCTGTAACTTGGACACAGCCATGAGATGCAACACACAGAAGTAAAACAGCAGCTCAGCTCTCCCACAAACAATTCCCTTCTCCTTTGTCCCGTCAGCCCAAGGAACAGCTCTTGTACCACCAAAGCAGAGAAACGTACACGTGAGCTCTGCTCCCTTTCTCCCCCCATAAAACCCTTTTCCTGTTGGAAAAAGAATGGTATGACCCTTTACATGGGAACATGCCAATTTTCCTGGATTACTGCAGTTCTTTTAAGATCCACTGGTTTCCCTCACTAAATACAGTATTTGAGAAGGGATGTTTTTCAGTAATTTATTCTCTTGAGAGAAGTTTACAGCAACTAAACTAATTAGGCATGAGTCTAAGTAAACATGAAAATGCTGATATGCTTCCAAGTTCCTGCACCTACTTAATTAGGTTTTGGTTTATATTTATCTCTCAGCCTGTGTGAAAGTCTCCCCTGTGACAGGGGCACTTAACTCCCTTCCCGTGTTCAATGCCACCTCACCCTCCACAGCTCCTGTCCCAGTCAGGAGGGGAGAGGCTGTCCCAGTCTGTGCCCCAGCAAAGACAAAAGGATGTGGAGGGAGAGCTGTCAAATCACGGCTGAGGAACTGCTCCCACCCCAGCTCTGCCTAAACCACTCCAACAGCTCCAACCCTTCTAATCCCGGGGGTTCTCCAGCACAGCTCAGCTCAGCACAGCCGGCCCGCGGAGAGGCTCCAAACGCAGCTCCACTGACGGGTCTGAGAGGCGGGCATTCCAGGGAAGGGCTGGGAACGGCTGAGGATGAGGTGCGGAGCCGCAGGAAACCTTTACCACAGGTACAGAATCCGAAATGACCGCGCTCCCCCGGCCTCACACCCCAGAGGGAGGCACAAGAACATCCATCGGTGTGCGGCTGCACAGCCCCGCGGTGAGCCCCAGACCCCACGGCCGCCTCTCCCCGAGCCCATTTCCCTCCGCAGGCCTCAGAGCTGCCGGGCACGGTGACAGCTCTGCCGGGGACAGGTGACAAACCCGCTCGCAGCGACAGCGGCACCGGCTCGTGGAGCTCCTCCCGCTGCCCCCGGACACACCCGGCTCAGCGGGACGCTCGGCACTGGGAGCAGTTTGGGATCAGCTTTGCTCCAGAGCAGCTCCTGGAGTCGGTCAGAAGGGAAAAGCACGGCCGGGAGGGTCGGAAGCAGCAGCCCCTACACGTGTGGGACAGGGCAGAGCTGACACAGGCATTCCCACCATGACCAGGAATATTCTTCCCTGCCTCTGCTGTGCCAGCTCAGTGCACCCGCCCAGGGCCCCCCGTGCTCCCTCAGTTTCAGGAACACCTCCCGGCTGCTCCAGGGGCCGGGAAACGCCTCCCAGAGCCCCCAAGGACACAAAAACATTTAATTTCTTACCTAAAAGATGTGCACAGTCACAGGTGCCTTCCTCCTTTTCAAAGTCCTTCTCCATACTTGGATTCTTTGACAGGTTTCCAGTTAATTTTAAATAGAACTACTTACCTGTGGTCACCCCTTTGTGCCAACTCCTAGCTGGCACTAGTACTAACACACTATCATAGACACCCACTGTGTACAACCTTAAATACCAAAGGGCAAGATTTCACTCTGCAAGTGTAATTTCTTCAGGGAAAAATGACCTCTCCTTTCTTTTTACCTTCTTACCATGTTCTCAGAACAACCCCTAAATACCAATCATTTCCATAAATGAATGGCCTGCTTTTCCAGCCTGTGACTCTCGGGTGGCTCCCAACCACTGGCTCTCAGCAGGGACCACTGTGTGCAGAACAGTGACATACGAAGGGCAGAGCAAGAATTCACACAATAAAGCTTAATTTAACATCTTCCCTTCTCAAAATATAAATGTTATCTGGAAACAGTTGGTTTAAACATTAACATCAATTCTAGGGGAAGGAAAAAGATCTCTTGATATTTGTGAAAAGGGACAGTTGTTTCTTAGTCAGCCTTGTTTAAACTGTAGCTTACACTGGCTGTTTGTTGGAGATTTAGGGTTGGGAAACAATTTGGCAATTAAAGCCTGAGATATTTTCTAGCTACCTGACATTCACATTCCATGAATTAGACAAAAACCTTGCACTTAAAGGAAAAGCTGCTGAGAGCACCTGAAGCCTGCAAGTTACCATCGCCCTCAGCCCTCCCCAAACCCTCCCACACCAAATGGAGACATAGAACTGAAACACTTTCATAAAACCTTTTCTCCTACGGCAACATAGTTATTATATAGATCACACAAAACCATCAGAATTATTACAGACCAGAAAAATTCCAATAAGTTTGAAGTTTGTGCATTTTCAGAATTCCTTTGTTGCCCACCTATAGTTAACAGCTATAAAAACCAAGTATCTTTAAAAAAGGCAGCACATACCCGGCCATGGTGTCACCGTCGCGGCTTCAGCCGAAGGCAGAGGCGGTGGATGAGGAACGCTGGTGTGGGAAATCATTGTCCTTTGCACCTTCACCCCTCGTGTCTATCCAAAGCATTTCTATCCGTTTTCCAATCGCGTTTCAGCGACAAATACAAATAAAATAACAAAACCTACAAAGTCAGTGGGATTTCAGGAACACCCCTCGGCCGGGGCTCCTGCCTCCCCCTCACGCACACATTGCGAGTCTTTAGAGCTTGCTGATGATTCAGGCAGAAATCATTGTGTCCATTCACATTTAATGACTTCTTCAAGGGTAGTTTTACCACTTTTGGAGCTCTAAACTCAATGATGTATATTTTTTCTCCGCACGTCCCGAGGAAATGCCCGCTCTGCCGGGGCTGGAACACGGACGCAGCTGCGGGCGCTGCCGTAATGGCGGCGATCCCGAGGCAGGGCCGGACGGGCTCGGGGCGGCCTGAAGGGCAGCCAGGGCTTCCACAGGACCCGGGATTCCCCACATCCACGGCCATGAGGTTTCCCGGGAAGCAGCCCGGGAGCAGAGCTGCCAGGGACGGCAGCTCCCACACCTCGATCCCATTTTCACACGGACACCGGGAGGGGCTTTTGCCCTCGAGGCTGAGGCGGCTCCGACCCGGCCCGAGGGCTCGGCTCTTTGCAGCCACACCCGCTCCCACCACCTCAGAACCCAAGCTTTTGGCAATCAGCACTGAACTGTGCTGGGGTTTTTGAAACTTCCTCCATCGAGACTCCCAAGTTTTAAGTGGAAAGCACGGGATTCTGAGCAGGGTCACAGAGCCACCTCTCCGCCTGCTGGGCTGAGCCCTCGGCGACGCCCATGAGGCCTCAGGGCCACCCCGCCCCTCAAACAGCAGAAACTGCTCTTTCTGTGTCCCTGGAACAAGTTTTTAAAAGTTCTTTTTTCGTCAAAACTTGGCATTTTATGTTCCTGATCATCCTGGAGTCTGAAATAGAAGGCAGTCTGTGTAGGCCTCCCGTATACCAGCATTTGCTCACTGTGTTTGGACTGACACTTTCAGTGGGGTTTTTTTTTCCTTAAAAAAAAAAAAAAATTCCTAATTGAAAGTCCCACAGAGAAGCTGTCAGGTTAAATTTATGACAAAGGTAGCTGCTTCTGCAGGTCGGTTTTCAAATCCATGGCTTGAAGTGTGACTGACAGAGTGACACACGGTGACGAGAAAAGAGCTCCTTTGGAAGAACTTTTAAAAATCAGTGGGTTTATAATTGAGCTGAAGTTCAGGAAATGGGAAGACAAAGACCCTTTGGTGGTTTTCCATGCATTTAGAGGCCGTGTTTCAGAAAATTAGTTCCTCAGGAAAATGTCTCTAAGGGCAGCATTTAAGGATACATTTAAGTCCACAGAGATCCGGCAACACTGAAGGATGAGTAGAGATGTAAATGCTGCTAAAAGGGTTGATTTTTCTGACAGGCTTTCAGATTCACTGTGAAGGGAATATGCTTTTAAAAAGGGGCTCATACCCATGTTGCTGGCAATAATAAAGTGCTGGGATGCAGGTGTTTCTGAAAATCCAAGCTCCAAAATTTCTTCTTAGATGAAATTTGCTCTTTTTTTTTTTTTTTTCTTTTCTGTCTGAAATCTTCTTTCCTTCCAATACTCATTTTAACTGAAGTTGGTGGATTAGTATATTTTATCAGCTGCTGGAGTTCCACCTTTGACTGTAATTAAGTTTAGGTCAGGTCCTGAAAAAAAGTACAAGCTATTTCAATAAATGACTTTTAAACGTCTTCATATCTAAAAAGTATTATGGAACAGTGCTTTAAATGTATATTCAACCACCTGTTTTATAATTACTCTAAACAGAAAATCTAGTTTTTCTTGCTTTCACAAGAAATCCCTAAGTCTGAAGAATTTCCTTAAAGAAATCAAAATTGCCCTTAAAACAATGTCTTTGTATTTCGGGATTGTTTTATTCTCTTTTTTTTTTTTTTCTCTGCATTTCTTTAAACACTGACTGAAAACTCATTTCTGCTTTCAAAACCTTTATTTTCAAGAGTTTCTTTAACTTTAATGAACACATATATTCTCTCCAGAGCCTTTCAGAAAGCACCATAACAATCAGAACTTTAATTCAAAATGAAAAAAACCCAAAACAGGTAGGTAGAAAAGGGAAGGGCAGACGGAGGAAGAAAATAAGCCCTGACAAAATGCAGGTTCTTTCAGCTGTTACTTTAACATGGCAAACAAGTTTTCTCTTTTCCCAGTGCCCAGGAAAGGTTTCAGGACTGCTGGATCCTCAGGCACAGCCTGGTGCTGCTGGAGAATTGTTTTTAAATCCCAGTCTGTTCCTGGAGGGTCACAGCAGGACCACAACCATGCTAAATGTGTTCCAGAAGTGTGGATGTTCCAGCTGCAGCAGAGGTGCACACTGCACTCATGGATGCTCTACCAGAGGGGAAAACCACAGGGATGGTGGCAACAGAAGGTGACATCATTGTACCTGGTACCAGGAGTGTGTCTGAGCCCTGGGTCACTGACAGTGGTGATCATCCTGGCCTTGGGGGCAAGGGAATGTGCTCCTTTGGGAGCTTTCCCAAACAGAAATAATTGGCTCTTTTCTCAAAGGCACTGTTGCATCGACTGGAATGGTGAAAAATTCCAGGTACCTGGACAAGTGTGAAAGAGAAATATGGATTAAAAAATGGAGCTATTCTAATCCCCAACTATTAACTATAAACATTTCTATTTATTCATTATACAGAGTATAATTCATTATACAGAGATCTATATTCATGTATCTCCAGGATATATTTATGGGCCTGTAAATGATGAACATAACTGAAATTAGGTGTAAGGATATAAAACCACGAGGGCTGTGTTTAGAGATAAAGCTTCACTCAAATGTAAGTCATTGGTGTTGTGATTATGTTACAGCAGAGTGAGGTGAAAAGCAGAGACCCAGGTTTCCACTCCAGTGCTGTGCTTCCTCCCAGAAGGGCCCAGAGTAATCAATTTATTTATAAGAGCAAAAAATTGCTGAAATTTTACTGTTTCCTTCCTATTGATTCCTGCTCACTGATGAGCTTTATAGGGCCCTGATTTACATCACCCTCAGTTCATGTTGTCAGTTCCTTTATGGCCTACACCCAGAGCAGCTCATGACTTCACATGTGGATGGTGACAGAAGCAGTGATAAAATGAGGTGTTTATGACGCTCAGGTTATTGGAGACTGGGCTGCTGAAAGGTGCCTTTTATCTGCACAGTGTTGCAGACAGATAAGTCTCATCTCTTAAGCTTCAAAACTTGAGCCAGGGGTTCCAATCACAAACTAGGTCTGCTTTTCCCAGATCCAAAAAAAAAAAAAAAGAAAAGGGAAATAAATGAATAAATAAATACAGATACATGAAGGCCTGTTGTTCCTAGGAAGTAAGAAGCACCTTTGGATGCTGCAATGGGCTGCTTTGTTTATTTAAGAATTCCTAATTCCTGCTTGACTTCTGACAAGAAACTGCTGTTGAGGCAGTTCCTTTGGCTGGAATTCTCAAGCTAATCCCAGCTCCATTTTGCCTTATCTTTGTCATTAAACACACACCACTGGTATCTAAAACAGAGCCATGAACAGCTGTGCTAATTATACTAAACCAGCACCTTTATCTAAGCACCTTTTTTTAGCATTAATAAATAAATAGTAAATTTAGTATTTACACAACATTTAAAAAATGCAAGTTACACATGTCAAAAAACTCTTCACCTGTCTGGAAACCATTACAACCTATGAACTGTGTAGTTGATAAAAAAATGCAGTTAAGGCAGCCTGGTGGTGGAAGTGCCTGATGAATGTTCTCTCTCAAAATGGTCAACAGTTACATGAAACCAAAGGAATTTGCAGTGTTCCTGACAGAGGCTGCTATCAATTTGCAATCCTCCAACCCAAAAGGAGAAGGTGGAGACAGCACAGACACGTGGCCACAAGCCACACCTTGTAGCCATGGATGTTAGCAGCCATGAGGAATGGGTCACTGGGAACCAGCACAGAGCAGCAGCACCATTTGAAAACAACAACAAAAAAAAAAAAAGGCAAAACAAATCAGCCTCAACAAACAAGGACAAGTTTGTCCTGTTTTGCCTTAAAAAAATCTAACTGCTCTGACAGTCATGAAAGTAACTCTGTGCTCTGCACAGATCATCCATGTCAAAGTTTTACTCCTCATTAACACGGGTAAGATCTTAAATTTCTAATTTCTATTTTTACCTCTTTTACAGGACTGGAATACTTTAATCTTGGAAGTATGCACTGGGTGTTGAAATACATTCTAAGAGAGGCTTTATCAGAACAGAAGTTTTAGAGTAAATTTGGCTTATTCTTATCAAAACATGCATGCTTGTGAAGAAATTCCTCCTCCAGTACTCCAAAAGAGGCTGATAACTTTCTATCTCCATGTCTTTGGCACATCTTCTGTAAAGAGGGGGTAAAAATGTTTCCCAGGGACTATTCTGCTGTCAGCTAATCAGGTACATGAGGCACATTTACATAAGTGGTTTCCATGATGTGATGATAATAAGGGAAATCATGGATTAAAATGCATTTCATTTCACCATTGTTCATTCTATTGAGTCCCACTTAATGGATTTATTTCTCTTGGCAGTGTTATCTTAGTGCTTCACAATACTGTGTGAACTCTGGATTTAATTAATAATTTAATTAATATTCCCTTTGTCTTCTCACAGGATTGTTAAGCAAAATATAAATACAAGATCTAGGAGTTGATCATGAGGTACCAGAACGAGGCCACTTCCTGAGTCAAGCGTTCCTCATTGCCTTTGTTTCATTCTGTTGCTCACTTAATTGGTTTCATTCCCTTCTGTGCATTGCAACCCACTGTAAAATTACTGTACACTTAGGGTATTTTCTAGAGAATAAATTAATATTGCCAAAGTCCAAGTGGGAATAAATTAAGTATGCCCTCGAAGTGCTAATATCAGCTGTTTCCTAATTTTTGAGGCACTGCTGATATGGGTTTAATTGAATCCATTTGGATAATATGTATATTTCTTGTACATAGACATGCTTTTCTGAATTATCTTAATATGTGTTATACCAACTATGACTGTGTCTACAGGGAAAATGTATTACTAAGGTTGTTACTTAATAATTAATCAGATATTAATCACAGTTTTCTGTGTTTCCAGCCAGCTCAGGCATTAATGTTTTTTCAATATTTACCAAGAAGTAACATTTTTATATAGAAATACTTTCTCCCAGTAGACAGAAGTGTTGAAAATGTATACAGACAAAATCCCTTTATTTCTCACCATTCTACTCAGTAATTCTCTCTTCATTTTTGCATTGCATAAAATCTGTTGGCTTAATGAGCACTTTCAAGGATATATATATATATATATATATATATATATATATATATATATATATATATATATATATATATATGGCTTAGAACATGCAACTCCAATCAAAATCTGAGTTTTACTTTCAGAGTACAATACACATTTGCCATTTTAAATGGCAGCTCCTGTTTTTAGGCCTCCAATTAGCTTTAAATCCCTTTAACCCCACTACCTCACAAGTGGGGATTTTCCCCCTTCTTCTTCCCCTCATCATAACTTTTAGAATTTCTTTGATTTCACCAGACCTGGCTTGCCCAGACAGCTGCAGTGGATGCTGACTCCATTATCCTGGTGCTGTGCCTGGCTGAAAATTGGCAGAATTAGTGAAGTGGAACGGGAGAAGATCAATAAAACACCTCTCTGTGTTGTTAGCAAAGTACCTCATATGCTGTGCTTGTGTGCTGCACAAAAAGCAGCACTGTACAAGCTGGAAATAACCTTCCAATTGTCTCAAACAGACATTAATCACTTTGTTTAATATCATCATTTGTACTTGATACAAGACCAGCCAGGACCCAGTGCACAGCCAAGACACAGAGAAAGATGGATGCACATTATAAATATTAACTAACACATTCCAGGCTATAAAGTCACTTTGGATTCCTCTCTTCCTGAAGGATTTATTCTCCAACTCAGTAACTGTATCCATCCTGTCCCCTCATGGCTCTCCTTTCAGACAGCTCTCTTCTCCCCTCATGGTATCTCTCCCCAAGCTTCTCCCTGAATCTCCTCCATAGCAATGCTATGTGCCCATAATGGCAACAGTATTTCAGAGTATTTTCAGAAGTCCACTGAAACAGCTAATTCATCTCATTTTTTTCCCCTGAAGATTTCAGCAGCATACACAACTATGGGGTGAACTAGGGATCACAGTGAAAACAGGTGTCGTGTCTGGGGCTGACCTTTTTGGTAAATAAATTACAAGGAAACAGCCATCCTTCCAAGGCTGGTGGCATTACCCTGCTGTTCCCATGTGCCTGTGTGTACTCAGCTTTTTGCACAGTGCAAATGAAAAAGAATAACAAGGACACACAGGATTTATTTTTTGGAATAGAATTTTTCAAAATACATAGGATTTTCAACCTGAGTTTTCATTTTGCTTTGCCCCTTTCTGTTTACTTCTTTCTTTCTGCATTTGAATTCTCACATTTTAGCTTGTAGCTGAATTCTCCAAAGGCTTTCCAGAGGATACCAAGAAAGTTAAAGCTAACTTTAACACTCTCTCTCTAAATGACAGAAGGCTCTTAATGATTTCTGTTCCCAAACCTTAGCACCTGCGGAGAACAATTTTGTTCGTAAACAACAGAACCTTTTCTTCCTAAATACATGGGATTGACCAAAACTGGTACCTTGTCTACATCTTACCTTCACTGCAGCTCACTACAACAGCAAGTAAATTCTCCTGAATCTTGTAACTAGAGAATTTAATAGAATTCTGCATAGAAAAGTTATAAAGGGACACATTCATTCACGAGTTTCATAGGATCGTCTTCTGTATTACGTAGTGTCCATACACTTCTTATACAGTGTATGAACACTACATCCAAATATGTACAAGTATGAACTCCAGAAACTGAGAAACAGCCATCCCTTTACAATAAACAAATGCTACCTAATGCTTTTTAGGTTCCTAAATGAGAAACTTGGTTTGGATTTTCTCAGTAAGGTGAAAATACTCCTCTCTGTCATGTCCAGACTTCATTTTCTCATCTGGATTTTTCTCATCACATCTGGAAGCATTATGCTCTGCTGAAAATGAATGAGGTTTAAGATCCCAAGCCAGTTCTAGTTTGAAGGTCACTGCCCACATTCATCACCCCTTAAAGGCCTTCCCAGAATCCATAAAAGAAAAGCTTTTCTAGATGTTTTCTGAGAAGAACAGAGTGAATTAAACTTGGTACAAGTCAGCAGCTTCCCAGATGGCTTACCATAGTATTTACATCATTGCAGCAAGCCTTTCTTTCCCCTCAGAAGGGAAAACAGTTGAATGGATGAAGAATCTAAGTATACACTGAAAATGATTTTTTTTGGTGAGATTTTACTGAGAAACAAACATTTAACTTGACTCATAACTGGGGACCTTGCTGAAGTGTGCTATTAATCATCTGCTCTTGGTGAGATTGCTTTCCTGAAGTACTGCCTGGGACCACAAATCCCTTAGACAAAACACTGGAAGTGCAAAAGAACTGCTCCAGATGGATCATTCACATAAATATCCAGCTTGAGAGCTAAGTTTGAAAGCTCACTCATACCCTGTAAATATATGCATTTTCAAATATAACAGAGGTGTCTTTTCAAACAAGAGGTGTGTGCATAAAGCAGTATTTGCAGAGCACAGCACTCTAATATGCTCTGTGAAGTCAAAGCTAACAAGTTATAAAGAGACTGAAACCTCCTCTTCTCTAGCCCATGAGCCCAGAGGAATAAGCTGCATTCAGTTTGCTTTATTAACAAAGCTTATTGAACCAATCAATCCAGGAACTAGGACTTCTATGAATCAAAACCAAGCATTGCTCCTGCATGTTGCAACAGTCTGTATGACCTTGAAATTAACTTTTAAATCTCAGAAGCTTCTCATCTTGAATCTGGTCTCCAGGACCCAGTTGTGTGAAAGACTGGAGGTAGTTTCTAAGTAAAACTTGCACAGAAGGAAAAATAAATGGTGACCAACCATATTTTGGCACAGGCCACTTTCTCTCCATCAAGTTTGCTCGGAAGAATTAGTGGATCACAAAAGGATGCATCACAAACTCCCAGCATACTGACTGATTGCAAAATGCATTTGGAAAGACTGGCCACTATATCCACTAAACTCCTCTTACTCCTACCTGGACTTCTTTCATTTCCTTAGGGTTTATTTTAGAAGGATGACAGTCTTCAGAGAGAGCAGACTACAAAGGTGTGCAAAAGGAGTAGGACTACAGTAAATCCCGAGGAGAAATTTCCTGTGGAAGAGCACTAAGCAGTAGGATATGAAAGACCAGTAGCCTCTCAGATACTGCACAAAGCTGGAACTATTTAGACCAGACAAAACACTCACAAAAAAGGATGAGAAGTAAGAAGGCCAGAGATGATACAGATGGAAGAACATGGTTATTCAGTCTCTTTCACTCTGGGTCACTGGCAAAGAACACCTTGTTTGTGCTCGTCTGCGTTGGAGTTCTCTTGAGCCACTTCCCAATTTAGAAATCTCACAAGTGTTCCCAAGAGCAGGAAATGTGCCTCTCCCTGTGACACAGACACCCTGTGTCCCACACAAGCTGTGCTGAGGGGCTCCTCCCATGGCTTTGCCTTCCCTGGGAGGCTGGGCCTCTGTGCTGGAGCTCCCTGAGCTGTTCCTGTGGGTGTCCTGGGACAGCCACTCTGTGCTGGAGCTCCCTGAGCTGTTCCTGTGGGTGTCCTGGGACAGCCACTCTGTGCTGGAGCTCCCTGAGCTGTTCCTGTGGGTGTCCTGGGACAGCCACTCTGTGCTGGAGCTCCCTGAGCTGTTCCTGTGGGTGTCCTGGGACAGCCACTCTGTGCTGGAGCTCCCTGAGCTGTTCCTGTGGGTGTCCTGGGACAGCCACTCTGTGCTGGAGCTCCCTGAGCTGTTCCTGTGGTGTCCTGGGACAGCCACTCTGTGCTGGAGCTCCCTGAGCTGTTCCTGTGGGTGTCCTGGGACAGCCACTCTGTGCTGGAGCTCCCTGAGCTGTTCCTGTGGTGTCCTGGGACAGCCACTCTGTGCTGGAGCTCCCTGAGCTGTTCCTGTGGTGTCCTGGGACAGCCACTCTGTGCTCCTCAGCAGGAGCACTGAGCAGAGCTTCACCAGGGCTCCCCCAATGTCTAAGTCCCCAAAGAAATCATCTTCCCCAGGTGATGCTTGGTTGGGGTGTAAGACCCCTCGCACTCCCAGCACTTTTCCAAGGCAGTGCAATTCCGCCCCATCCCACTGGCAGAGTCCATCTGAGCCTCGTGCTGCTGCAGCAAAGCATCCTTGAGCCCATTGATCCCAAACTTATTTACCTTAGGAAGTTACTTCACTATACAAAGTCATTAAAAAAAAAAATCCTATTTCAGTGTGCAAAAAAAACCCCTGTTTAATAAGTTTTAACCTAAATAAAATGGCCAGTTTGAGAAAAATTAAGTAATATGTCTAATAAAATCATGACATACAATTTTAAGCTACAGTGAGCTGACTAAAACGTGGCATAGGAGCCTGCATTTTTTATTAGAGCTCATGAATCTTGTTAATGACTTATTGAATATCACTGTAAAAATTGATCCCAGTGGTTACATCGTTGTGTGCTCTAGCAGCCTCTTCCAAGAGCCCCATTGAACTGCCAGAGTGTTTCTCCAGCCATTCCCTGCAGCTCTGCAGGGAACACTGCAGCAGATGTGCTTTATGGTGGGCATGGGTTAAAAGGTCTCACATGGGTCTGACCTGAGCAGGAACATCTGGTTTTCCCTCTTTACATGGATAAGAGGAGTGTCTGTACACTCAGAGGAAGTTACCTATGAATGCAAACCATCAGCTTTGCTTTCTGTAGTTTGCTGTTCTAGGTTAGGCTGAAATTCCATTTTTAATGTAGGAATAACCTGGATACAGCTAAACACAAATAAAACCTCATAGTGCACATTAAAATTAATTACTTCAGGTATTCTTCCTAAGTGAAGCAGGAGCACTTGACAGTATCATTAAATACTATCAATACTACCTATTATCAAGTCACAATTTTAGGAAAAACAAAAAAAGAGAACAATTTTTCCCCAAAAAGGGACAGACTTTTAATAAAGAAAAAATCAAGCCACTTCAGGTAATATATCACTACAGGAAATGACACTATTAATTGTGTCATTTAATTCATTAATTGTATCTTAATTCATCTAACTCCAGTAATGGCTAGATTAGCAGCACTGTTGCTTTATATTTAAAAAAAAAATCTATTTATTAAAACTGGAATTTATGTTCTAAGAAATGTGATTCAGCAAAGCATTGGCCTTTTTAGCTTTGTCATATCAACTATGAAGCAGCTTTTCATGCCAAATCTTGGGATTTTTCTGAATTCTCCAAGCTGATTCCCATTCCCTCACTGGGTCAAAGTCTTCTCTGAACTTGTGGACTTTCCCCAGACATATTTTGTGGGAAAATGAAGCAAGAAATCACCTCCATCTAATTTCTCTCACAAACCCTTTTATCATTCATGCTCTCATTCATCATGTTCCGTGGGCATCCAAGACTGAAATAACAATAGATGGCAATTAATAATTTAAATACCTGGTCACATTTAATAGGAAATTAACTTCCATTTAATCTCAGATTTTCTACCTCCCTGCAGCAGGTTTTGTATTTCTTAGCTTCCCCCTTGCTCTTTTTGCTTATGGAAGTCAAGAATCCTGATAAAATGCTGAAGTCAGTGATATGCCTGCTAAAGCAGTTCCCTGGAAAGCATGCCATGCCAATTGATTTGCTGAAATAAATATACTAATTTGTTTTAGGTATATAGGAATAAATCAAATGTCTGCCAGAGGAGCCTAAGCAGCTATGATGGAAACAAGCAAAAGGTGCACACCTATTGCAATTGTTTCAGAGGGAGGAGGAACATTTCATTAAAATACCACATTTTATGTTCCTGAGATTAATCCTATTACTCTTTGGCTGGAATCCCGATGCTGCTCCCATTTAATGGACAGCACATTTAATCATATTTTCATACAGCTCATAAAGCAGATGAAGTCTCTTCTGTGGATGTCACCAAGTCCTGTGCTGCCCCAGCTCCCTGTACTGGAGATGGAAGGTGCTGCTTTGGAGCAAAAGCATTTTCCAATAGCCAGAAGGTTCAGTCTGTGGCATGTGACAAACCTTGCTCTCCTCTGGGGCTCCTAGCAGGAATGATGCCAGTGCTGTCAGAGGTTTGCTCCTTTGCTGTACATCATGGCACTGTCTAACCCCTCAGACAAGTTATTGCTTCATCTTTGGCATGTCAGGGGGCAGGATCAGTCTCCTCAGAGAACATGGGAATGCTGCAGTGCTGCACCCTTCACTGCTCACCTGCACAATCCAGGCTGTCACTAGGGCTTAGCAGCACTGCCACTCAGGGGAACGTGCACTCTGCTTTCCAGAACTTTCTCTGCTGAACATGGACAGCACAATGGATATTCACACAATGAAGAAGCTCTGAAAACTTTGGAAATGTACTGACATATATTTTCTTTTCTTCACAGTTAGCTTTGCTTCTAGTTGGATATCTTCATACTGAAAGTACATGACCTCTTATTTACTCTCTCCCTGCCCTTCCACTTTAAATTCTGCATTATCCTCCAAATCTGTATACAGTTCCACTTGTGTTTCTGCCATATCCAGCCAGATCTCACCACCTCAACCTGACAGTCCTTAAGTAATTGCAAGCTGCCCTTTAGCATCATGTCCAACTAATGCCATTAGGCATTCTTCATTTTCAGAAAGAACATAAAGCTCCTAAAAATATTTTGCTGCTGTTGAAAAGCAAGTTTCCTGGCATTTTACATTTCTTACAGATGAAGGAAAACCACTGCAGCTCCGCTGAGTTAATGGGATCTACTCACCTCGAACTTGCTGACAGCACAGGCACTTGTTTGTGTACTCATCTCCCACTGCACCATTTTTTGTGCAGTTCCCCCAGGGACAGTGGAGATGAAGAGGATGCTGACAGTCCCAACTCAATTCCAGCCAGGAAGTGCAGGAACTGCCCTGCATTGACACTGGTGCTGCAGATCCCCTCCCACTCAGCGCAGGGAGCTGTGACAGGTCTGACTGCTCTGTGACAACCTTCACCTCAAAGGGGCAATGCAGCTCTGCAGTACTGCCAGAGGGTGCAAAAAATGCTCATCTGCCCTGAGTGACTCACCTGGGCCTCTGCAGAAACCACTGCCAAAGCAGGTGAGATAGGGAACTGCTCCTCTGTGTCCCTGAGTCACCACAGAGAGAGAAACGTTTCGACAGATTTAACAACAGAACAAGGGGGAAAGGGGGCAGGGGAAAGACACAAATGGAAGCTCTAAAAGCCCACCTAGAAAAGACAGCAAGAGATTTCATATGATGGCAGCTGCAGGAAATGAATTTATAACCCAAGGGAACAGCAGCATAAACCCTTCACATACATACAAAGACATTCAAACCACTGAATCACCAAAAGGTGAGGAGCCCTCGCTCAGAGCTCTGGGTGTGAGCCAAGGGCACCTTTGTTTGTATCAGTAACAGAGCAGAAGCTATTCATTGTGGCTGCTCATGGTGATAACTGAGCTCACTTTTGGCCATATGTCAGGAACAGAATTTGATTTTCCATGTCTGCCTGAGCTGCTTTCTACTTCACTTATGCTACATCAGGCTGTGGGCACATAGTTGTCAAAAAAGAAGAGATAACAGAGATGGAGAAGAAATTGATTAGGGCAGACCTGCAAGAGATTGGCACAGGAAGAACCAACTGGGACAGGACTGGGATATTTCAAGAGGTGAACACAAGAAAGAACTCAAATTTAAGTGCATGTTTACTTTCCACAGTGTTTTGTGTCTTCAGGCAATTACTAGCAACACTTAGCAACACTTCCAAAAGAGGCAGACATTTAAGGAAGGAAAACACCAGCCAGTGCTCCAGGGGGTTACAGACAGCTGCAGGCAATCTCAATCCCTGTGTGCCAAGGTTCTAACTATTGGCTGGGCTGGGAAGGAAATTCCAGCCTCTTTTTCCTGAACTCTGCATATTTTTGTTGAACAGGCCAGGGACTAGAGATGTTTTTATTCCCTCTAATCTGAAATGGCAAGCATGGAGCTGCCCTCAGCTGGGTTATCTGCATTTCTGGTGTGTTTCTCAGACAGGGGGAAGGGAGGCTGACCTGGTCTGGGCCAGGGCTCTGCCCCCACCTCCCCTGCTGAACAAAGATCATTCCTGGCCCTGTTTCAGCAGGAATGCCCAGTTTGGTTCCTTCATCAGGAACTTCTGAGTAACAGCAAAGCTAAACTGCAGAGCAGCCTCCCAGAATCCTCATTTCCCCATCCTCACTAAAGGCTCATCTAGAATTAATCCAGTACTTTCCACAGCCCTGTAAAAGAAGCATATTTTTCTTAATAAAGATAAGATTTAGTAAAATTAAAAAGTTTCTGATTTACAATTTAAGTAGGATTTTCAATTAAAAACAGCTATAAAAATAAAGACAAGGTTTTTCCCACTACAGTACGGTCTTTGAAACAGTTCTGATCCATAAAAGTTTTAATCAAGATTCATCTACCAGACCATATTTCCACTGGATGATTCCATCATTGATTTGATACATGAAGCAATTTACATTAATAACCACAATATTACACCAATTATTTCTTTTATAATCAAAGCAGAAAAATATCAAAACCTTGCCAGAAACTGGTATTAAAGGGTTTCTAAAGCCTCACATTTAAATAGCTGTAAAATAGTTCAAGTGCACATATTTGGTAAAGCAAATCTAATGGTTTCAGAGGAATTCTCAGATTGTGCAAATTAAACCACGCTTTAGGAAACCTAAACATAAAGCATTCTTTCCCCCCTGTATCATTAGGAATTGTGAGGATACTTCTCTGAGCTGGTAGGGACAAAATATAAAAAGAAAACAATATATGCCATCACTTTCTTCTGGTTAATTTTATGTCACAGCTTATACACAGCTGCATGGACCATATTCCTGGGCTCTATTAAAATCTAATTCCTGTGTGCAAGTGAAAGAAGTATAAGTACTCTGTGAAAACAGTGGATCCAGGAGTGAAAACTTGCAAGGTAAAGAGAACAGCTGAAGTACAAGATAAAAAAAAAAAAAAAAGTAAAAGAGAATGAGCTAATTAACATTCTAAGGATTAATTTAGCCACAGAACATCTGTTTTCACATGTCCCTCTGATGAGATCCAACGTGAGGGCTTGTGCTGGTTGGCTTTGAAGCTGTGTTTTATTTGCCAAGAAGAGGTTCTGAGTACAGATTTTGATAGGGATTATGGATATCTTGGTAACAGAGGCACCCCTGGGCCCCTTCTAACAACTTTTAGTTCCTTTATTTCCACTTGACTTGTATACATACAGCGTTCTCTATTCCTTGTTGAAAAACTCTCCACTGGGCACACTTACAGCTTATATTCTATTTTAACAACATTAAATGTTCCATCCCTCATCTGCTTTCCCACAAAACAGGATATTTTAATTCTTTTGTCCTGTATATTCTGCTATACAGACATCTAGTTACCAAAAATCAGACAAAGCCCTTACCCATTTCTTTAATTCTTCTGCACTTGCTGTTCCCTGATTTAACAGCTGTTTTCTAAAAGCACCTCTCAAACCATGTTCACATAGGTCCAAATAACACCCCAGGGTTCTAACAATGAAGGAACCATCTGCAGCACTGTAAGAAATATCTTTTAATCTGGGAAGTTTCTAAGTCCCCTGCTTGCCCTCCTGATTATAAAAATGAAATATAAACTATTTTAAATCCAGACAAATGTTCCTGGTGGATTTCTCTGTGGAGAAGGCTGATGGATTTCCATCAGAGAATACCCATGCAGAAATTTAAGCCTTTAACACAGCAAATCTGCTAAATCCACACTGACCAGGGTAATTAAACAATTCAGACTCAGAGATCAGCAGCAATCATTCATGCACACACAGAGCTGTCCCTGTAAATTAGGGCTCAGGCAATTTGGTGGGCTCTCAGCAGTGGTGGCACTGATGTTTTTTAACTGCACCCATGACATGTGGAACAGATTTCTCAGGCTTTCAGCACTGGCCTACCCAGACCTCTTTATGAAGAAGAGCTATTTTCATGAATGAACTGAACTAATCCCACCACAATTAGCAAGTGGCTTGTTTCCCTCTCTGCAGGTAACACAAACTTGCAGGTCATTAACTCCTCTCCCACTACACAATGTCATTAACACATGCAATAATGATGTTTTCCATTGCTCTGTGTTACTTCACCGAGCATCACAACTACAAGATAAAGCATGGAACTGACAGCAAAGTCATTTCAACTCACCCACCCCCGGCTAAACATTAATCAGTCTCTAACTTGGTCATCACATCAACATCACTACCCAGGAAAAAAATGATAAACTTGTTGACTGCTGAACAAATTGAAGCAGGAAAGAGCCTTTTGTATTTTTAAAGGAGTAATTGATTCTGTGGCTCTGTGGCTGCTGGTCAATACCACGGTAATTGGAATCATCATGACTAATGCACAGACCATTTTACCAGCCTTTCTTATTAGCATGAACATTCCTCAGCTCACCTCTGGTGTACTGGGCCAGGATGTTGCCCCCATTCTTGGGAGAGTCAGCTGTTAAGCTACATATGCAGTTCTTACTAGGCAGAGCAAAAAATCCTATCTATGCTTCAGTTTATTAAAAGCATTAAAACCTGAACTTGCCATTAAGGTACTGTTCTGAGTGTGTCTGTCTAATTACATGGGCCCACACAGTGAAACAAAAACCCTTCTGTTCCATCTTGGGTGTATTATCAGCCTTGACTGCCATTTTATATCAAAAAAGAAGGATTTTCAAAATACTGACCACCTTCTTCTTATTCCCCTTTTGGAAGTGCCGGTTTGGAGCTCTGGCATCTCACTGCTCCTTTTTGGAGAACCTGAAAATAAAGGCCAGTGTACTCTGTCCTTGTCAGACACAGACATTTTCCCACCTCCTGCATAAATCCTGTGCTCCTCCTGCATCTTCTGAATGGTTTTTATATATTTATTAGCAGACAAATGATCTGTTCCTCAAAGACTTTAATGCATTCCCTTGCCCT
This sequence comes from Haemorhous mexicanus, assembly GCF_027477595.1. Lineage (NCBI taxonomy): Eukaryota > Metazoa > Chordata > Aves > Passeriformes > Fringillidae > Haemorhous > Haemorhous mexicanus. The sequence goes on from NC_082344.1 coordinate 3,360,563, forward strand.
CGACTTGTACCTGCAAAGCAATTGTGATTCCAGTTGTGTCACTGTTAAATATGCCATTAATTACCTCAGGAAGGCATTAGACCATACTCAGAACAGACTGTAAACATTTTATGTCATTAGGTAAGGCACTGAAGCTGTTTTTAATGCCACAACAGCTCTATTTATATACTGTGCTGCATAATTAGCTACTAATGAGGCTCTAACTTTCACTGCTGTAAGGCCTAGATAGCTGTTCCTCTTTCAATGAATTCATTTTTGCTGTCTCATTAACACACTAAAAAACCTGCAAATTGTATTTTAATTAAAAGCTAAACTACCTCTGTCTGGAGACACTAATGAACAGATACACTCCAAGGGAAATGCAAGAACGTTGCCAGTCAAGAGGACAAATACCTTGCCAGGAGAGCAACACAAAAAGATAACACAGCTCACTCTCTTATTTTCAAGGGCAGGCTCTTCTCTGCTTTCTCCCCTTTTTTCCCCCCTTACTTTTCTCCTTTTGTACCTTCAGCTAGGCTGCCTATCCTCACACTGACAAATTGCAAGCCAGACCCTAAGAAAGGGCAAGACTGTCTTAAAATCATGAGGTGTGTGCATTTTGAATCTTCCTGATGCTTGCTATTCCCATCAGTCTTCTGTGTCACATTTCCTGGATTTTTCCTGTAGCTGCAAGGACTAAAAACACACCAGCAGAAACTCATCTAACTCCATGACTTCACAACCACTGCAATAAAATCTGAGCACTGACCACAGTGCCTCATTTCCTGACTGCTGAGGGCACTTCATGCAATTCATCAAGGAACATTGTCAAATACATCAAGTCACCAGGTGCAACAGGGTTTGAAATACACTGGGGAAGGAAGAGCACCCCACGGATCTTACCCACACACACACACAGAGGCAAATGATTGTACAGTGTTCCAGTGCTAGAAACAGACAGTCAGGTTTTTTAAAAAGGCCTCTTAAGGCAACATAAAAAATGAAATGGAAAATGACATTCAGAGCTAATGTTCCACGCTGTGTTAAAGCACTGTGAACACATCCATCTGCAAGGATATTACCCGGGAGCAGGACAGAATAAATAACAATTAGCACAGGAGAGAAGGAAGCAGCACTTTGAAACAATACAGACAGTTCCAGGAAGATTCATGAAGAAGCTCCCCTGAGATCCTACAATTAGTGACAAAGAAGGGACTGCATTGCTCTTCCTGGAAATGGCAGATAGGAACTGTATCAGAGAAATACAGTGAGGAAAAGATCACCATGCAAAGGTTTCTGGATTAACTGCCTGCTTCCCTTGCAAACACAGGATCCTGAACTTGCTGCTCTGCCTCACTTCATGGATAACTGGGAGCTCACTCCTTGAGATGACTGGAAGCTCACCTAGTGGATGACACCAGACCCCTAAATTAGTCTTAAATTCAGGTACTTCATTCCCATCTCCTTCATGTGAAGAGCTCCCTAATCTCTTGTGAAGGGTTTTCCTAATACTCAACTAAGTGGCAGATATTAGGAATGCTTAGCAGCCTACTCTCCCTAAAGATGAAAATCCAAAGTGAGCCAACTTAATTAAGAATTAATTCCCTTTAAATCATGGCCCAAATTTCTCTCACTGATCAATTATTTACAGCATGAAATGATTTACAGGACACAGGGGCAGATTAATTTAGGTGACAAAAGTAATTTCAACTCTCATCAGAAATTTTCCATCCTATTTTTTTAAAATTCACCTTTGAAAGATAAGTTTTAGCCTGCTTACAAGGCTCTGTATTTTGACTTCCATATTGCTTCACACAGAGCCCCAATGCCTTTTTCATTCTATCACAATCCCTTCTCTCCTCCTGCTAATACTTGACTTTTTTAAAGAAATAAGTCTTTCTGACAAAAAAAGCAAATAATAAAAGCAGACACTTCTTTCTCATGATCAACTATGAAGGCTGAGCCAATAGGATTAGAGCAGCAAGCTGGTCTTGAGCAAAAAAACTTTCAAAAGTATTTGAATGTATTGCAGATATCATTAGAGAAGGATATGAGACAGTCTTGAGCCCAGACTGATGGAGAAGAAAGAGTCATTTAAGAGGATCTATAGCTTTACTCCTCGAATATTCTCTTGAATTATGTACCACATGGCACAAATCTGATCTATTACAAAAGCAACAAAATTGCTTTAGGAAGCATTTCCCTCTCTCTTGTTGATGAGGATTATCTGTTTACAAATTACAGGATGAGGAGCTGGCATATTTTATCGAGTGCTTCTCATCAATCCCAAGGAATCCTGTTCAATACACTGCCAGGTGATGAGTTTTAAATGCTCAGGAGAGTTTTCATTTAAACATATGTGTGTTTTAATGAGTCACACAACACAAGGATGCAAGCAGGATGCTGTGTGTGAGGAAGAGCAGTTCTAAGAGCAACAGCTGCATGAAAGCATGGCTAGAACAACTGGAAAACATTTGAAATATGGAATAAAACATGCAATAAAGGCCAGGGCTCTGCATCCACATTCAGGTCATCGATAAGTTTATCCAGTGTTGATAAAGGAATACAAGTGGTTTGAAATTAGCTGCAATGCAGCAGTTAAATCACTCTTTTCCAGCCTGTGTTCCAGAGACCCTTTGATGTCCAGGGATTGCCTGTGGAGTCCCAGGAAAGGCTTTGCCCATAAAAACAAGCACTATTTATCAAGAGACTACAACTAAACCACACAACCCCTCAAGCAAACCAGTAGGAGATGGCTGGAATTTCCCAATGTCTGCAGTGCAGCACTGAACACTGGAATAGCAAATTGCATGAAAAGAACCCTTATCAGCAAATACTTCAACAAAGAAGGATGGAGTTGGTATTTTTCACATGAGTAATTCTTATACTTGTCCCAATGTCATCTGATTATGCTTGAAAAATGTCATTAATCAATGGGACTTCTTGTGTGAATAAGGATAACTCTCCAGAGAAGCTGAAGAATTAATTCCCTGGTAGTTAATTCTAATATACAATGGGAGCATTTCAAATGGCCTATTTACACAATTTTAATCTGAATAAAATAGGAAATGTCACCTCAATGCTAACACAACATCCCTGTAAATTATGCACATTTTTAAAGCTAATGAAGCTGTCATTATCTTATTAAAATTTGGCACAGCAGTTATTTTTAAGTTATTATTGTGACTTTTAAAATATTTTGCCATTAAATTACTTTAATTCATTTGTATTACTTGTAGGCTTGTATGAAAATTATTTTTTTTTATCATGCCTATTAGGATGAATGAGAGCACTGTGCTTTATTACACATGTTCAATCCCATTCAAAAACGTGGCTGCCTTCACTTCCCACATCATTATGGATTCTTTCAATCCTGCTCTCAGTGAGAGCAGAAAGTAAATTTCAGTTGATTTCACAGGAAGCAGGTCTAAATAATGAATTTATGCTGCTAAGAGTAAGGATCAGAAATTACATTTAACACTGGTTTTCAGTAATTTACTACATATGGAACAAAAAGATCACAAATACACTGTTTTTAATTTAATTTAACTGGGTAAATGTAGGTCAGTGCTTAACTAGTGCAAAGGGACATCTCTTCATTTGAAGACTTGATGTGTCCCTTGATTCCAGTGCAGATTGTCTGCAGGTATCATCAGGAGCCCCCAAACACAGGATCAGTGTGTGTGGCTGCTGGGGACCACAATGACAGCAGTAAAAAGCAATCACCTGGCAAACTCTGGTAATTAAAATTACACTCATTCCCACAACTGCCCTTTTCCCTGCAAGGCACTCCTGGTCCTGTGCCCCAGCACAGACACCACCTGGAATGTGCCCATCAAAAAGCAGGTGAGCCCTTTCCATGACACAAATGTCACCTTCAGAGGCTGAAGGTAACACTGATCATGTCCCATTCTGTCCCAGCAAGATCCAGAGCCACATTCCCATCCTGTCTGCAGCAGGGTCCATCAGCACTGACTGCACACTTCAGTGCTGTCACTGCTGGGAGTCACAGCAAAACTCCTCCCACTGAGATTTTACACACAAATTCCTCTTTCTGGAGACAAATGTGGGGAAATATTGTATTCCTCTCACAGGCAAGTGATGGATTAGGCAGCCCCAAGGATGTTCTGGCTCTGTCCTGAAGCTGTTGTGCTGTTTGCTTTCAGATTTAGGCAACTTCTTAGCCAAGACCTACAAGTGCCATTTGTGCTCCCAACACAGACAGCTGGAAAAGTCCCCTGGATAATGGGGAGCTTTCAGTCCCCAGAAAGACTGAGGCAGCAATTCAAGATTCATGTGCAACTAAGGAAGAAAAAAGCCTGCAATTAATCAGATGCTTCAGTAATTCCTAAACTTTTTCTGTGATTCTGCTTTCCTCAAGAATATGTAAATGAGATTTTAGAAATACACTTAATTTTTTCTTTGAAGATAATGAAGATAAAATCTCTGCTGCTAAGATGGGAGGCACTCTTGTAAAGAAATGAAAGTGCAGCTGGAAGGTGTGGTGGTATTTGCTGTGTCACCATGCTTTTATTAGCATGGCAGCTGCCACTCATCAAACAGAGGAAGAAAGCTGAGTAAAAAACATCTGCTGATTTCATCACTCATTGAATATTTTGATAAGAACCCAGCTAAATCACTGTCCAGTAACTCTGCTTATAAAACAGGACTTATGGAGAGGCTTATGGGAATAACACTAGATTAGAAAAGCTCTTTGCAGGCTTTGTTAACAAGATACAAGGCAGTGCACTGCAAGTAATACACATCATTTCACAAGAGGAGAGAGGCTGGAGAACTGGAAATTTTCTCCAAGACAGCATGAAAACATAAATGGAAACACGAACTTGCAGGATGAGGACCTGGAACACGCTAAGCTGACAGATGTAAATTCAAGCATTCACACAGATGTCACAGATGGTGAAAATGGGGTTTGTTCTCCAACAGCAGCAAAGGTTCTAGCTGAGAGAATCCCTGAGACAAAGCCCATCAAGTGACAAATGCCAACTGCTGATTTGCCTTTGAGGATTTCAAACAGGACCTGCCACATAATTTTAAAATGCCTGTGGTTTTCTGTCATGCCCCTGGCACAGCAGCAAAGCCCCAGGCTCTGAACAGTGTGAACAGAGACACCCACCTGAAGCTGCTGCTCTTCTGGCCCCACCTGAACCAGGTTTTAGTGACAGAGGCCATTTTAGTCCACAACAAGTCAAAAACAACCTTGGTAAGGATTACAGAGCCAAGGATTGGGCACTCTGGCAGGTGTGCTTTGCCAGCCAAACAGAGCATTCCTGCCTGTGTGCCAGTATTTTGTTGTACCAGCAGTGCCAACACCTCCCAAACAGCTCCAGAAAATCACCTGGGAGCACACAGCAACCTGGACTGGGCATTGAGCAGCTCTCATCACAAAGGGAAGTGCTCACTGTAAACCCTCAGAGGAGCTGACCAAATGCCCACACCCCAGTAAGGGATTCCTTGAATAAAGATTGAGGATAAGAAGCACATTTCTTCATTATCTTCCAAGACCTTGGAATAAACTGCTCCTGTTTGCCAGGAGGTTGGGATTCCTGCAGGCTGCCCTCCCCAAAAGTACCCTATCCCTCCATGTAGTATGAAATATTTGGATTCTCTAGTGGGACGTATAAAATGTAGAACATTTCTGTAGATGAAGAAGTGAAAGTACTTCACAGGTTAGGGAAAAAAGAGACACTCATTTCTGCAGGTGAAACAGACTCTCAGAGTGAGAAAGACAATTCCTTTTTACAGAGATTTTCTCTGCAATTTCTGAAGCAGAACAGAAGGAATTTTCCACTGGGCTAGGAGTATCTTATCATATCACTATCTCAAGCTTATTTCCTCATTTGGAAAAGTTACTTTTCTATTACAGGCTCTTCAAAAATGGAATTAAGATGAGCAGATATGTATTATGAAATCAATTATAGTCTTAATGATGTTTTGCAATGGCAGACCAGAGAACAGCATCATTTTATTTAGCTCATCTGTCATACTTATACTAACTTATCTGAACACATAAAATACACTGTACACTGCAAAAAATAAACAAGATGGATGGGTGGAGGGGTGGATGGATGGTTGGATGGGAGAGAGTCACATATTCTCCTCACTCCCTAAAATAACTGCATATCTTTTACTAAGTACAATCCCTGTTTTCCACAGACTTCTGGTGTGATTGTTGCTATTAGTTCTTTTAGGATGAAATCCACAATAAGTGCTCCACACATAAACTGATTTGCAGCTGGCATTTAGATAGTCAGCACCAAAATGACCGTGCCCAGTCAGCTCAGTTCACATGAATCCACTAAAACACAGCAACTTGGGGGAACTGACCCACACACCCAGGGGGATTTAGTGCATGCTCCACCCTTTCAGAACAAAGTGCAATCCCCTGATGTACACCTCTAACTGATTTTTCTCTGACATGACACAAATGGTATTAATGGACACAAGGCAGCCCTACTGCATTAGACTGCCCTACATAATTACTCTGAATAACCTTTATTTTACATCCACCAGGTCATTTATGAAAAGCCCCCATGTATATCCTTCAGGTATTCAAGTGCTGCTGAAAGAGGCTTCACTTCTTAAATTATGGGAATACATATCATTTTTTTGTCTTCTCAGAAGCTACTTCTTACCACATTAAAACAGAGATAAATCTACATTGGTGACTCATCTCTATGGCTTGTGCTAATTCAGATTTCATTCACATGCCAAGAGTGGTCATCTATTTCAATGAAGTCTTTTGCAGTAAATACAACCCATGTCAGAAACTTTTTAAAAACAAAAATAAAAATTAGAACTGGATTTCTATGTATAATTGGGAAGATTAATTCATCAGATTAGTACCCATTCACTCAGGAGCCTTAAATTACTTTTGTAACTCCTGCTCTGCATTTTCAGGGCTCATTGCTGGACAGAGAGCTGTGGAATGTTCACTTAAAGAAGTTAACCTAGGCTGGAACCTTGGAAAGGTCCAGCTGTAAACACTGATCCAGCTGTAAATACTGCTCAACCTAATCACACACACGACAGTCTGGCTCTTAATGACATCAAACCTCCCCTTCTGCCCCACCAGTGCCTTTGGGAAGGCTCCAAGCAGCTTCCACTCACCAGAGAAAGCAGTCCATGGTAAACTCCTTGGCAGAACAGATAATGCTTGGCCAGTGATGTCACATTATAAACAGCAGGGGGGAAAGTGGTGATTTTTCCATCAGAAACACAATGAAAGAGCCTTCCTCTGAAACACCTCTGTCTGACATCCCAAAACCAAAAACACCATGGCAAATGATTAACTGAAGGGAAAAGAGAGGAAAAATTATTTTCCAGAACAGCTGATCCTGTTTCTTACCCTTTGTCCAGTGGTCCCAATAGGATGCTGTTTGCTGAACTGGAGTTCCCCCACTCTTCTGGATTTGTGGTTTCACTGGAAGAGCCAAGTCCCACAGAATGACTGTGTTGATTGAATTGAAAGGTAAGTGCTGATCTGAACTGAATCTGTGTTAAATCAGCTGATGATATCCTGGGCTTCAAAATAAAGAATTGATACAATATACCTGAAAGCAGGTTTCCATTAAAACCTTTTAGAATAAATTCTTTGTCCAATTCAAGCTTTGCACAATTTGTAGAACTGGTCTTCTATAAACTGAATCTTTAGCACTTGCTTTAAAATAGACCTGTACTACTTCTTTTTTCATACTAAGAAATCTTCCAAGAAATCATAAACAAATTATCATTCAGCAAAAGTAGGGATAACAAATCTGACCTGTCTGAAAGCCTAGGGACAGGTCACCATGGCCAGCTCTACAGGGTGCCAAAAAAAAGAGGCAGAAGGAAAACGGTCATAAAGGAGGAGCTTTCCCTATCCTAGAAAAATCCCAACAGGAGAGGCAGCACCCTGCCATAAACTGAAGGCATACCTGTGCTTTATCATCCTTCTTTCCAAGGTCTGGTTTGATCTCCATCTGATGCATGGATGTTAAGGAAGGATGGATTGAGCTGCTGCCTTTACAACAGGGGAGATGAATGCAGCAGCTCCACCAGAGACAGATTCTCAGAGTTGGGAAGTGTTTGGGGCCTGACCAGTTGGAAGGGTTTCCTTGCCCTGTGGCTAGATTTCCAGGTAGGAAAACCAGAGAGGAAAATTCACTTCAGAAGAGCTGCTGGTTGGAGAGTCTCCCTTGGAGGTGCACTCAGCAAGGCAGAACCTGTGATAGAAATCAGCTCCTGTCTCTGTGGGCACTCAGCCTCCAGCCTTTACAACCCATCTGTCCCTTCCAGAAGCAAGCACAGTTTTAGCAAATTTGTGTGACGAAAGCCTGTCTCTTTTCATCTCTCTGTTCCTTCTTCCAGCCCTGCTAGATTCCCCCTATCTAATCTAATCTAATAATCTATCAAGAAACACTTTTTTTTAAATTCCCCCCAGAGAATTTAGTTCTTAGCCTCTGAGAGTGGCAGCTGCTCTCTAAACCTGCCTTCTGTTCCCTGAGCAAAGGCCAGTCTGATCCCTCACCCACCTGGCCAGGCTTCCTGCTGTGAAGAGAATCTCCTTGGAGCAGAGAGGAAAGACCATCTGAACCTCTGTACATGGCAGTGAGCTTTGGGCTGGGCAGAGGGAACTGACCCAGGAGCAACTCAGGAGCAGCCTCAGAGGTGCTCTTCATCTCAGGCAGCTGTGGGAAATGTACCCAAGTAAATAAATAAAGCACAAAATGCTTACACGTAGAACTGAGCTAAGGCTCCCGGGAGCTCCCAGGTCACCAATCCTGTCACTGATTCCTGCGCCTGATGTCCCAGTCTGAAAGCAGCTCCCCCATTTCCCACCCAGACAGAAGTGGGGCAGTCCCTGCTCTCTGCAGGAAATGCTCTGAGCCCTCCTCCCCTCTGCCACCACCCCAAATGTCCCACCCAAACCACAGAGCTCCTTTGGAATCAGAGCCTGCTTTGGGGCCAGGCTCTGCATATCCAAGAGGAGGTGTGGAATATTTCTGAGGGATGAAGTGTCCTTGCCAAAGCCAACTTTTCTATCACTGGGTATTCACTGATTTTCCAGAAAACTTCATTTGTTTCCTGTCTAATTCTGCCTAGCACAAACAGTTTTAAACAACCTATTGCAACTTCTCTACTTGCTTGCCTTTCATTTTCTCCAGCAATTAAATACATTACAGCAGCATATCTTTAATGTTTATTATAGAATAAATGACTTATTCAGACATAAAAATATTTTGAGCCCTGCTGTTATATGTACAATGGTATAATAGATAACCCAAATTCTGACAGTAAATGTGATGCCAGTAAACAGCAATACATATTTCATTGGAAGAAACTTGTGCTCTTCAGATGTAGCTTTGATTTAATATCTCTTTGGGCACTGTAGTTTAGCTGATTTAACTTTTAGTCAAGAAGATGAGTAATAAGGACTTAAACTATATGGTTTTCAAACTGCAAATTAGTTATCTGACTGGTTTTCACTTACAACAATGAAAAAGTACAGAAGTATTTAATTCACTTGTATAGCAAACAGTGCCTTAATCAATTTCAATTTCTTCTTCCCTTTTCATGCTTTCAGTAGATTAACAGAGCTGTATAAATGGATATAGTTCATTCTACTTTGACTGAGCTTTTAGACTGAGGGAAAGGAGGTGACCACTTATAATGTAAATGTGGGGGGAAAAATTCTTTCACAAATTAGGATCTCTTCACAGATCCTGACCTGATTTGTACTGTTGCTGAAATCAAGCCTTTGTAGACTAAGAACACTGTGATCACAAGATGAACTTTTGAGAAGAGACCAAAATTAAGGCATGCATATCAAAAGGAATGAATCAGGTATGTCTTTCAGAACGAAGATAATGGATGAAACCTACAGTGATCATTGGGAAACCTCAGTGAAACAAGAACACTTTCATATTGGAGCAACACATTTCTAATTTGATATTACTTTCTCAGTAACCTTGACTAAATTACAGACTGCAAGGTGGACATCCTCAAACATTTGCCTGTAATATGGAGAACACACTGTGCCCATTGGAGGAGCTGAATCAGTGCAAGGTACTTTCCATTAGAAGCACAGCTGTTCAGCTGGCATTCCCCACGGCTGCAAAGCAGATGTTTTAAGGAAGTTACTCTAAGGAAGGGTGAGAAGATCCATTTTGGCAATGGGAGACCCTGTCCAAAGGGTAAATGAGCTGGTGGGCAGCACTGGGCACACACTGCAGAGCTCTGCACACTCAGGGCCCTGCTAAGCACTGGCACCACCCGAGGTGAAGGAGCCCTGTGCTCCATCCTGCCCTGGTGATGGATGCAGGTACACACAGGGGCAGAGAGGTGAGAGCCAACAGCCCCAGAGCTGCATTCATCCAACATCCAAGCACAATTCCATTCTGCATTCCCTGCCTTGTTACCAACTGAGCTGCTGTGGGTGCAAATCCAGAGGTACGGCTGATTCCCCAGGAACTGAAATAAATGGCTGCTCCTTTCTAGCCCTGCTAGAGCTGCAAAGCCAATGGAGTCCTAGAAAAGGGAGCTGCTTTCAATTCTGGCTTACCAGCACTGGCATCAACTCAGCTCTCCCTGCAAAATCTTCAGGACTGATGAGGCAGAGAGCAGCAAAAGCAGAGCTTTGGCTTTCAGACCACAGACAAAGCTTCCAAAGGTTTCTTCTGTTTCTTTGGTTCCTGACAATTAAAAATAGATTAAAGCAGAGTCACTGTAAGCAACGTATCTGCAAGCACAAACCATCTTCATGCTGTACCCAGGCAGAATCCCACTTGGAGATGGAGCACTGAGACACAGAGTCCCTTTTCAGAGCCTGTGTATTTTAGAGAAGTGTTTTAGAGAGCTCTCTCCACCCTGCTGATGGCATTTCCGACATGGCATCCACTACCACAGCCTGCTTTCCTGCTGCTCTCCCCTCTACTGTGCCTGGCAGCATTTTCAGCACTTAACTGACCTAAAAATGGCTTCTGCCTGCTCCTGAAAATGCAAAAAAAGGTTCCACTAAAACAGCACTTAGGGAGAAATTAGGATTAAAGAGCAGCCAGCACTTAAACCCTGTAAATCTGAGTGATGTCAAACTGACTGCAGTGACAGAGCTCAAGAGCAATCTAATGGATGCTTTCTGCTCTTTCAAGTGAAGCATTTAAACACTGCAATGTAAGGCTGTTTAAAATGCATATTCTATGCCACTTTAATTCAAGCTACTGTAGTGGTTTGATAAATCTCCTGTTTCTGACTGGCACATGGCAAAAGATCTCCCACGCCTCTGCGTGTTGAGCCCTGTAAATTTAACAGCATTTTTTTTTTATACCATGTATCCTGCAACATTTTTGTGCTGGAAAACCTCAACTTATACAATCATCGTCTTTAAAATTTTTGCTGTACCCTGCAGCCACATCATAACATGTGGCACATTTGAAGGACTAAAATTTGCAGCTTTAAAATTTCTCTGACTGCAGTAATTAGATACTGCCTTGTATGCCTGCTACAATGTTTTGCACATAAATTACTCATAAACCACTGGGAGATTCAAACAAGAATTTGACAGGGAAAAATAGGTATTAACTCCTGTGAGTAATTTAGGCATGTCAAAACTATAAATTGTTGCCTTACTTTTTTCTTTTTATGACTTGTGACACAAGAATGGATTACCTCTGCACTGTTTTCTACTTAGGTTATGATTTTTGTCATTCAAATAAAGGCAGAGCAAGAAAGAATGAAAATAAATTATTACGGCTCAGGGTAAACTATTTGCATGATAGTCTTAAAAAGGAAATTAATCGAAAAAATATATTCCTAAATTTCAATTCTAGTAATGAGAACGGTAACCTTAAGGGAAAAATCATGTAAAACTAACTAACGTGTATCTAGTTTTGCTACAATTATTTAATTCTCCATGCTGCAACATCTGACACCAACTGACATTCAATAACCTGGAAATTCTAAAAATAATTACTAAAATTTTCACCTTTCCTCTCCATTTTTACAGTTCAGTGTCACTACAATTCATTCACCTGGTGCCATTTTCCCAGCTGGTTGTAATTCTCGTCACAGAAATGAAGAATTTGAAACCTTTTCCAGATCACTTTTAACATTCTGCATTTGGTTCCATTGCTAATTCTATGCCCACATTCATCTACAGGCACAATCTCTGAAAACATATTGTAAGGGCTCACTGAGCCAACCAAGTGAAATATGGAACATCAGCAAAATGAAACTTCTTTTCCCTGGCTGAATGGTGTGTTACTACACAGCACTAGAAGACATCCCAATTCTTATAAATCACACTGCACCAGGCATAAGGAAGGGGAATGACTCAGGAGAAAATGAAAAGTATCATGGGTGTGCTCTTAAAGTTATGTCAGAGTCACTCGCAGATGCCTACAGGTGTGACTGCACTGTGACATACAGGGGTATTTCACTAGTTGGGCAAAGGGTTATATCAGTGCACTCTATTTTAACAGCAGAATGATGTACTCCAGCTAACTCTGCATCCCAGTTGTGAGCCTTACTCCAAATTCCACCATAAGCCAATATTCCATGGATTCTGTTGAACAAAGGGTCAGCAAACTCACCGTGCCAGTCACAGAGCCTGGTAAGATTTCCTGAGGTGACTTTTCCTTCAAGTACTAAGAAGTTTCAGGAGGAAGGTCACAGTCCTCTGGTGTGCCAGTGAATTTGTCCTTCAGCTCAACCTCTCCTTGCAAAGAGCTTTCCTGCAGCACAGAGCTGCCCTGTGCCCCTCTGAGCCTTGCAGAAGGTCCAAGTCTCTTCAAGCCCAAATCTCTCAAGGACAGAATTAAAAACAGACTGCCAGGAAGTACCACAGCCCAGTTCCCATCCCTTTTCCCTCCAACACACCTTATCAAGGTATGAAACATGCTGCAAACAGAAGGTGAAGCACAGGGAAAAGCAAAGTGTGGGGAGCCCGTGCTCCCCTAAACACAAATTTAACTACCTGGGGCAGAACTCTCTGAGAGGGTTTGTGCTCAGCTCAGCACAGGGAGAGGTCAATGCTCAGATGAATTTTTTCCAGGCAGGCAGAGCTCAGTGTCCTTCCCTGTGTTCAGTGGGTTCCCCCAGGCTCCCTTTACTCCCCCTATTCACTCCCCTGAATGCAGAACCTGGAATGATTCAGGGCCACTCAGCCAAACAAAGAAGGGGGGGCACATTGACATCTGGGAAAAAACCTCTCACAAGTGACTCCCATCATTTTAGACCAGGATTTTTAACAGGGGAAGCTTCCCTGAGCACTGAGTTGCTTCAAGAGATTTTCTCCTGTTTTAAAATGCCACCCATCTTTTCTGGGAAAGAAGGACTTTTTTAACCCTGTTCATTTTTGGCTTCATTGGTAACTCTGGTATGAGGGATTTGAGCATGGTGTAATACTTGCCAACAACCCTGTGGGCCCTGAACCACACACAATTCTGCAATTTCAAAGCATCATGGACTCATTTTAGTATTTTCCCACCATCCCTCTGTACAGAGGTGCAAAACACAGAGCATGTGAGAATTCAATCACACCAAGAGGTGCCATTTGTATCACAAACCAGGTTTCCAAGGTGTTTGGAAAGGTTTCAGCATTGTTATTCTTCCACTTAAAATGCCTCTGGTTTTATGTCTAACAGGAGATGTTGCTTCAATAAGCCAGAGAAGCATTTGCAGGATCTCCACTGCATCATGAACTTTTACATGTATGCAGATCTGTCCATCCAGGCACCTCCAAACTTGACGTAACAACTCTGTCATTTCTCATTCCATCACAGCTCCACTACTAATTCAAAGCAGTGTTACAAAACTGTTTTCCACTTTTACTAGGTGGATAACTGCAGAAGGTAAACAATATGAATTTAACTTTCTCTTTCTAACAGAAGTAGCATACACTGCTGTACTAAAACCTAAAAAAATAGATTTACTGATATTTGAGATTCACTTGTAATTCTATTTCTCTACTTAGCAAGGATAGAACAGAGCATCATGGGTTGGGAAGTTTGCCTTTCTTTTCCATTCCTAAATATTATCTTTGCAGTTTAAACAACACTGTAGTGTTTTTTAAACACAGCATAGTAGCTGTGGAATATGATCTTGCATCTGGACACCATCCATTTTCAAGAAATGCCACCTACATGACTGAATTTGGATATACTTTGGGGAGAAGCCAGGATTTCCAACACCCAGTTTAAAATTTGGCTATTTTTCACTTCCTTTGTTTATAAAGTCCTGTCAATTTATGGGAAGAAAAAGCTGTTCTGAACGTGATGTGTTTATAATCAACAAGATGGTCTAGAGAGATTTGGACTTTCAGTCATTTGGATTGAATTTCAGCTGTGTCTCAGCACAGTAATTGATTATCTCAAAAAGAATTCTACCTTCAGCTCAAGTCTATCAGACCAGACAATTCAAAATGTTTTTAAAAGCCAGGCTATTTTAACCACTTTGCAGAATGCCAGTCTGCCAGATGGAGAAAGAAAACCCTAGCAAGGAAGTAATGTGATTATTACATTACTTCAGACCATGGAAGTCTCTTCACAGTTAAACACATCTGCTGTGTCTATGTGTGTGCATGTGTTTAACAAAAAAAGGCTGGCCTGTCTGTGTGCACATGTGTGCATGTCTGTACACAGTCCAACAGCTGAAGGCTTTCATTTGAGAAAGCTATTTCAGAAAAAAACCAATTATTTTTTCATGTTCATATAGATGTCACTCATGTTCCCATGGAAAAAAAAAATTAAAGAGTGAAAGAAGTTCTGCTAACACATGAATTAACAAAGTCCAGTTTCTTCTGAGTTGACTCTGCTTGTTCCTTATGTCAGAGCCAGAGAAGGTCTGGCCAACATCTTCCCAACTGCTGGAGAACAAAAAGGGACCTCCCTCAACCAAGAGGGAAGAACAGCCAGCGGCACAACAATGGGGTCACACAGACAGACAGATGGACACCTTCCCTTGCTCCATCTCCCCTCCCTCCTTTTCTTTCCTCCATCTCCTCTGCCATTTCCCCTTATGATCCTGCAAGTCTTGTTTCCATAGGAAAGTCACATTCTGTTGCCAGCACCTCTACAGGACTTCAGAACTGACTGCAATCTAAAGAGATTCTACAGAGACTAGATCACAAAATTAATGATTTTCAGAAAGAAATAAACAGAATTACAGATTCTAAACATCATCTGTTTTATTTGTAACTGTTGTTGGGGATTTTCTGTTTGCTTTTTAGGTTTTGGGGTGGTTTTTTGGGTTTTTTGAGGGTTTTTTTTTTTGTCTGTATTTGAGAGCTCACAGGCAGCAACATGTGGGAAAGAAATAGCAAATGGAAACCCTAGAAATGCCACAATGTGCAATGTCTTGTGACTCAAGACAAATGCTGTCCTCAGGATCTGGCACAGAAGCAAAGAACCCTACAGAGTCAATAATACTGAAATTAGTTCCTTCAATTTCAACTTTCAGCTGCAAAATACAGCCATTTAATATCTGTGGACACCACCAATGTTATTTTGCCTTTTCTTTCTGAAAGTCAGTGAAAGAGATGGGAAACAGAACACTCATCCCAATGTAATACTTGCACTTTAAATAATCACAGGCAATCAGTTGGGTGCATGTTGACAATCACCACAAAATATTTACAGAAAAAAATCTCAACAATGTTTCTCCTGACCAGTATTACTCAGATGATATAGCTGTTAAAAGTAAATGTTACATTCATCTTTTACGTGTGCTCTCTGGGGAAATTCAAGAAAAACCATGATGAACAATACCCTGGGTTTAATGAAAAGAATAATAGAGATGTAGACTGACCAGGTTTTAGTCATGCTCTGTGCATTTGAGACACACTAGACACAATCAATAGGGTTCATAAATCTAATAGATTAATTCAAATTTCCAGCACTTTCCTGCACACACCAAGCAAAAGCTGTTATAGAACAAAAAATGAAACAGGAAACAAAAAAGGACTTTTAAATTTCTAAAGAATACAGTATCAAAGTCATAAGAAAAATTTAAGAACAAGAATAAATTCATTTCAAGGACTGTTATTTCTAGTGTTTTGCCATTAGCATCCAAATTCTGAAAATAAGAAATAGCAGATGCTTGGAAGCAGGATCTAAAAATAGAATAGCATTTTATTGCAATAGGAGGCTGAAGAAGTATAGATTAGTGCTGAAATGGGAGAAACAATTCAAGGAATATTTTCACTGGATGTGATTTGCCAGGAACACTAGAGAAATTCAGAACAGGTGTCAGGAACTCAGTGGAAATGCACCTCTTAAATCTACACTCACATCTGCCCTCTTGCTTTCACACACAAATTGTCCACAGGGAAAACTCTTAAATACACATCCCAGTGTCCTGGTCATTTCTCAAACAGTCTTCCTCAGAATCTGGATCCACAGAGACTCTGATTTGGCAGCCATACACAACAGCATCAGGAGGCTCTGCGGGTTTCCCCTGGAATGAGCTCAAACATCCCCTTTGCAAAAACAGCATCCAAAGGTATGGGAGGATGCTTTTAATTAAGAGCTCTACAATTAAATATCAAACAACACATGCCAGTCTCAGGCTGACCAGGAAGTGATGCTTGGATCTCTCCTGACATCAGTTCTTTCTTCACCTTCTGCCTCTCTGTCCTTGTCCTGCTCTCAACCACAATTTCCCTCAGCTAATGCTGCGTGCTGCAGTGTGCACAAAGGCAAAATGTGCTCCAAAGGAATTCAATAAAAAAGCTGTTCCCCTGCATTCAGCCACCAGTATTAACCTTCTCTAATTCTTTTAATGCACTCTTCTTTGATTAAGGAGTTTTTACTGTACTATAATGTTAAATGCTCCCCATCTGTTCAGGAGGGTGGTGCCATTCTCCAGTGGCATGAATGAACTGAGAGGGATTTGCTCTGGAGGTGACTTTTGGGGCTTTGCTGCTGCTGGCTGATCCTTTCATCACAAGCACTGTACAAATATCACCAATTGTATGGGGCACTTGGCAACAGATAAAAAGAATGGCACAGACTGGACCCCATGGATAATGTCTGAATGTCCTGGAATGAGTCTGGTCTGTGCCCCAGAAAGATCCTGCCATTAGTGATATTGGGATAATTTCCATCATTATGAGGAGTTCATTGTGCTAAGGCAGTAAAAGCACACCCCCCACCAGTTTTATTTATTGTCTGCCTTAATTTTGTTATTTCAGTTTAACACATTTATGTTCCAAGTGTAATAGTGGTTTGAATTCATGCCCAGCTTATATCATAGAAATTCACTTGCTAAAAAGGCTTTTTTTTAGTATCTGGTGTCTTCTGAAAGGACAAATATAGGTCTGGCATTTCCCTTCTTTAATCATGTTACTAAAATATATAAAAAAGCCCTTTAGAGATTAATGTGATCTGGTTGTACAGATGTGATAGAGTTCTTATCACCCAGAACCTTCATTAAAAGATCCACATAATGAAGGAGAACACCAGTTCTCCATAAATGTAGTTTGATATCTGAAACCTCCATAGAAAAAAAAAGCATCTATCACTAAAAATCAACAAGAAAAAATCCCCATTATTTTCACAGTATCTCAGATGATAATTTCAAAGATAAAAACCTGTTTTGTACAGAAATATCAGTATGTTATCCTAGCCATTCCTTCAATGTGCATCAGTAAATACATTTACCAAATTCATAACACATAAAATGTGTGTCCACAGATTACAGAACCCAACAATTTAAAGCCTCAAACTCTGTCTCTGAAATAATCCAATTCCATCCATCACCTTCCCTTCAGTGTGGAAGTGCAGCTGACAATGGCAGTGTCTCCCTGACACCGAAGCCAGCTGGTGATTTTACCCCACCTCTGCATTCCCCAGTCACATTTGGTAACCTGGCTGTGAAGCCCTTGCTCTCTTTGGGCTGGAACTGAATGTGCAGATGAGCTGGCCCAGCAGAATCAGCTTTTCTCCTCCAGTCTGCAACCCCTTGCTGCTCCGGGGTGATTTCCCTGGCCTGTCAGGATGCAGGGACTGGCGCCCAAGGCTCCACCTAATTATCCCAAGTATCTCTGTTCTCCCTCTCACCTGGGTGCTCACTGTTCACAGAAACTGCCCGAGGCCCCTTCCCCTCCACAGCAGCCCAAACCCAGCTGTGAACAGAAATTCCTCTTGCCAGTCTGCAGGGACATTTCCTTTCCAGCCTCTGATCCGTCACTAGGGGGTTTGCACACCCTCTGACCCGGCAGTCACACTTATCATTATTCTACCTTATTTCTACTTCTTTTCATTCTGCTGCTAGCCTGACTTCCCTCAGCTCACCTTTGCTTCTCCTTCTGCCCGTGGCCTGGCTGTTCTTTTAACTCTTCCTTGCAGAGCCTGTCTCATTCCCCCTCCAGTTTGCACTGAGGCGCCTCTTTAGGCTCCACCTCTGACTGAGCACCTTCTCCCTCTTCACACCAGTAGCACCTGCTGTCCCTTTGTCCAGTTTTGCACAAGGATGTCAATTCTGACAATTCAAATCCAGAGAGCTCATTTTTGATGCTCTGAATGAATCACTACAGATGAAATTTGGAAACCAAGCTGTTGGTTCAGAAGAAAGCTGTTACTGCTTCTAAGCAGAGCAAACAACAAACTTAATCCTGCAGTAAACAATGACAGAGTAAGGAAATGATACTGGGAATAAAGATGCTGAGTGAAGTCCAGTCTCAAAGGGATCAGAGATGAGGCATAAAGGTGTCCATTTAAAAGGGAAGTTGAAACATTTAGCTTATCTAGCTAAACACATTATGGCTATCTTAGCATTATTTTTGTAATAGCAGAACCATATTTAGCTAATGCTCCACAAATGGAACTAATTAAGCTGTATTTAAAGTATTTTATTTAGAATTAATAATGGTCTATTTCCAGAAGATCAGACTAATGAGCCAAGTACTTAATTTTTGAAGTTATTTTTTAAGAATTTACATAAACTGGCATGGCTACAGAAACTTAACACTTACTAGGAAGATCTAGACTGCTCTGTGTTGATAATAAATTAGAGAGGAGATATGGGAGGTGAGGGGGCCAAGCAAGCCTTTGCCACACACTGCTGATGTAACATTGCTGATAAATAAAAGTTTTATTTTTACAGTCCCAGGGCTACAATCTATCAAAAGTCTGCCCAGACAAAAAGCTAAGCCAATTTGCAGAGAGAAATGGAAACCAAATTTTTCCTTTTACCTTACTTATTTACATTGCTGCTCTTCATCTCTGGAATCTGATGGGATTTTTTTTATCACAGCACACAAGCCACTGCTCACTTACTAAACCAAACTCTAACCTGGAGTCTTGAGATTACAAACAGAACAAAAAATACCAGCTGAAAGTAATGAACTCAGAGCGTTTCCTGAAAATAAATGGTTACAGGGAAGACAGCAAACCTTCAGGACAGTGGTTCTTCCATCACCCAAGGCTCACACTGACACCTGCTCAGAACAGCTGAGTCAGCTCTGCGGCACAGAGGGGCTCTGGGCACTGCCCTGTTCTGTGCTGCTCCCACACCTGTTGGGCAAACCCTTGTGACTGATGCATGTGCTTACAGGAGGTGACTGAGGTACAAGGAGCAGAAAGTCT
Organism: Haemorhous mexicanus; assembly: GCF_027477595.1. Lineage (NCBI taxonomy): Eukaryota > Metazoa > Chordata > Aves > Passeriformes > Fringillidae > Haemorhous > Haemorhous mexicanus. Next base: position 3,380,122 of record NC_082344.1, read on the forward strand.
GGGTAAAACCCCTTCTGCCCATTTCTGACATTCCAGGCCAATACCTCCCTTCCTAGGAAAGGCTCAGAGAAGGAATTTGAGCCATTCTAACTCCCTGTCAGCACACACCTGGTGTTCAAAGCTGTCTCCAGCCCACAGCACCTGTTCACAGAGCCGTGCTTCTGCTCTGGTTGTTAAAGCTGTGTAAACCTCAGAGGAAGATGAACAACATGCCAAAAGATACACGAAGGCAAATTAATAAAATTTGACTAACCTAGCCTGCTAGGTCTGGTTTGAACTGAAAATGTCTGGCTGCTATTAGAAGACGTATTTGTAAATTACCCACACAATTTTTCACCAATATAATCTTCCTTTCCAATGTCCACTTTAAAGAACTCCAATTCTTTTTTAATTAAAATTCAGTAAAACCAAACAGACCCATTTAAAGTTGGTCGATACTGTCCCTCCTTTCAGGCAGCACAGTTTTAGACAACACAGATACATCAGCTGTTGCCAGACAGACAAACCTCCAATCAAGGCAATTTGTTTAAAGATCACAGCCATTTATTTAGAGGCCCTTGTTTAATCACAGAGGAGTTTCAGCAGCTATAAAGCTCTTGGTAAATTCTAAACTGGAGTGAAACACCTTTAATGAAAGATGGCTTAATGAAATTAACAGTTTCACCAAACACTCTTGCAGCAGCCATGAAACAAAAACACCCATTTGGTGAGACAGAATTCTATATATACATTTTTATTATTAATTTTTAATAGGTGAAAAGTCTACTTCACTGAAATCAGGACTGATCTTCCCCTAAAAATCAGTGACTTCCATACTGCCTGCCATGGAGGATCTGGAATTTCTTCTAAACTGCTTTCAGATACCAGTGCAGAGTCATCACTGAGCCTCTGCTGGTAAAAAACTTGGCAAAATAAAGCCATTTTGAGGAAAAAACAGTTCCCACTCATCCTATCACACTTTTTGCTACACTCACAGCAACTTTTGCAAACCGTTATTGCTCACACCAAGAGTGAACATTTTGATTAATTTTGACTGGGGCTTGTACAGAGCCAAGTGCTGCAGAATCCTCACACACTGGTTTTGGAAAGTTTTAAATGTTTTCTATTTTAAATTTACCTCTGTAAAACTGTCATAAAAACCCTGCAAGATCACAGCTAACAAAAATTAAAGCTGGCATTCCTAGATCCTAAATGTAGGGAGTTTGTTAATTTTGTAAGAATGCTATAATTTCATTCCATTATTTTCTAATTCTCCAGCAAATCTTTCCTACAGTGTTCAGTCTAAGAAAGAAGTTTAATCTCTTGAACACCTGACAATCTGCCAGAACTCTTCAGCTGAAGCTTTCATTCAGAACTATACTGAAAAGAGAAGCTGAGTACAAGAGAATAGAACTGTGAGTGCTTTGAGGCATCTCCCCAGTATTTCTGTGTTTATCCACATTTTCCATGAGACATAAATCCATGGTAAAAGTGCAGCTACCTGGTGCTCTTGGCCAAATGAGCAGGCTCTCACTTTTGATATTACCAGTGAGAAATCTTTCCCACATCCTTTTCTATTTTGTTGCTGAAAAAAAATAAAAAACAAATGTCAAGGAGTCATTAAAACTTGTCAGGCTGGCAAGGTATCACAAGAGGAGAGAGAAAACATGCTGTGAACAGCACAGTCTGTTTCTCACAGTCAGAAATGAGGGTCAGTTGGAGGGAAAAGAACTGTAAGCTCCAAGGAAAGATCTAGATGGAACCAAGTTAAGCATTTCATCATTTTTACCCTTTTCTCTGCATGCTTTGAGCTTTGGGGGAATGGAGGGGATAGGCAGAAGTGTTTGAAGATGCTGGTTCAGAGTCAATTTAATTACCTCCACAGTTCCTGAGACTTATAGCACTCACAGGTACCAATTTCAGCTGGATTGATGGTATGAGCCCAAAATTATAAAAGACCTGGTGCTAAAACAAGCAGGTCACATCATTTCACCCTCAGCGAGATGCCAAATGTCAGCCCCACCACTGGAGGCCCGCAGAAGCGTGACCACACGGCGCACACAAGGTTGCCCTTTCCCGCTCTCCAGGAGTCAGTTCAGCCCCCCTGGCTGCAGTCCCAGACACCGCAGGCAGAGCCGCCCCGCACAACCCCGAGTTCCAGAGGCGCCACTGAGCTCAGCTGAGAGCGACCCCCCCGCTGCCTTGCTGAGCCCTGCCCTGCCCTGCTCTCCTCTTTCCCAGCCCCCCTGCAGATTCTGCTCTTTTCCCCAGCAGGTGGAAATTTCTTGCAGCTTCCAAACCCAGATCTCGTCCACTGCAGCCTGACACTCACTCTTTTAAGGAAGGGCAAAGAAAAGCAATCCCTTTTCCTCTCCCATCTCTCTGGCTTAGACCTTTCCTTAGATCAAAGAGAGGTGGACATCCTCGTGTAGAGCAGCATTATCACCCCGATGAGTGAGAGTTCTTTGGGCAGCTCATTTCACAGCTTATTTAACCACGGATAGATCTGAGTCATTCTCCTAACGCAACACAACAACCCGGAGCGTGAAAAAAGCCTGGAGCAAGCGGAGCAATTACACAAACACTGATCAGGAAGCCCAGCCCAGATCCTGCCCACTGGAAGTGTGGGGGCACCTGAGAGGCTCCGTGACCTGGAAAGCCATTCCAGGGGCCGGCCATTCCAGCTCCAGCTGCAGCGTGAGGCGGAGCACCTCAAACTATGGATGCCCGGAGAACAGCAGGGGCAGACACATGGGGAAATATGGGCTTTTGGATAACTCGGCTTTAGAGACAGAAGAAAAAATAATGCTGCTTTCTTCCAGCTGCCCACTAAGACAGCTGAGTTCATAAACAAAAAGTTCATAATCCGAGTGTAATAGATTTTGCTTCCTCAGGCAACACAGGGCTATGAAAGTGTTTAAAATGGACTTTTCTCTGTGTAATCAATAAAGCTTTCACAGAGATTGGTTCTGTTCCAGAGGCTTTTTCATCTGCTTGCACAGGACTCCCAAACACCAAATAAGCCTTTTATCAATTTCTATTTTATAACTTTCTCCCATTTCTTTATAATCCCTCCTCAAAGTATCCAGAATATAATGGTGAAAGACTTATTTAAGTCATAATCTAAAAAAAACCCCAAAAACCTCATAATTTGTAACTCAGATTGTCACCATGTGCAACTTCAGTTTTAGTAACAGAAAAAGTATTTGTATTTTAAAGTCTACTCCATGATACCTTCATTTGAAAATATGTCCAGGCTCAGAACCTCCTACGTGCCACTGAGTGGGTATTGGCTTTACATGGATTGCCACCAAAAATGGGAGGTTTAAATGATTAACATCCCCAAAATCAGGATATTCACCTTCTTACCAAAATATATCAATTTACAAGGATTTCTCCTTTTTTTTTTTCCCTCTTTATCATAAAATTTTACTTGTCACTGTAATCACACGGCAGAATTTTGACTGGGCACACCACACCTAAAATTGTAAAACCTTAATTTGGGTTTTGTGTATGGAATCAAGCTGAGTACACTGCTAGGAAGAGTTTTTGCTCTCAAGGATTCTCTTCCTCTGCAGAAATCATTATCCTGAATTTCACCCAGAGAAAATGGTCCAGGGGAGAATTGAGTGGATGCCTTACCCTTCATTCCACAATGCTGAAAACTGCCCTGCAAAGCTGACTCCACTGCTTTTGCAATGAACAGCAAGGGAAGCTGGATACTGCTAGGACTACTCAATGTGTTCATGTAACATTTGGCTTCCCTCATATTCCAGCCATTTTCCCTAACAGAATTACAGCAACAGGGACCCTGAGCATCCATTTTTCAAGAACTGAAGACTTGTCTGAATGTGAAGGAAAAATAAGTGCCTTGAGGCTCAATCCTGCAGGTGCTAAGTGCCCCCAGCTCTCAGAGAAATCATCCACATTCTGAGATTTTAACCTGCTCTCATTCTTCTCTTGACTTCCCTTGCAGGAGTTTCCACAAATGAGGCATAAGGAACAAGAGCAGACTGTCTGCAGATGGAAGGCACGGTGGGATAAATCAGGGAAGGAATTTCAAGTCTATTAGCTGTTCTCCACTACCCCCATGTGTGGCCACATTTAGTCTATACAGAAATATTCCTGGTGTGGAAATTGCTGTGCCCACAGTGGAGCTACTGCAGAATTGCCACACAATGGGAACTGGGGCTGCTATAACAGCAGATAACATGTTTCCTTAACATTATTAATCTCCAAGTAAATACTGGTTTTTTTTTTTCTTTTTTTTTTTCATTAGGAGCAGTCAATGAGTGGTTACCTCATATTTCTGATCTGATATTTTTAACATCTGAGTCCTGACTGTCTTCCTACCTTCCCCTGCCAAGCACAAGCTCTTGATCTACCACTTTGAACTCTGAGGGTCTCAGAAAAGATCAATTTTTTTTTTTTTCTCTGATCTGTGGAGAAACTACTAAAATTGTATATAATCTCCTCTGAGAGGTGCCAGGGACTTGAAGAGCTCGAGTATTTTTTTTTCCCTCTGAGGTGTGGTCAGTGTTGTCACAGGAGAGAAAACAGAAGTTGGACTATGGCATCTGTAGAACTTAAATTCCTTCTTAATATATAAGAAGGCAGAATATTTGGCAGTGAGAAAGAAAAGTGAGCTAGAGTAGCAGCTTCAATTTATTTCAGCTACTGATTCCCACATCCATTTCAACACTCAGGAGGTGCAATCTGCAGCTGTGACATCTTGGTAGCACATTTCTGTACTCTAGCATGAAGTGCCTACTGTCCCTCCTGTTTCAAATGTCACCATCAGTGTGCTCCTCTCCCCTGAACTAACAGCCAAGGCCCTGAGCTCTGAGCAGTCTGTCAGGGTGATGAAAATGCAGCACGCAGGGCTGCCTGTATGCCCCTGACAATCCAGTTAATTCAGATTCATTAAACAACCATGAAAAAATACCTTTGGATTGCTGGGCTGCCACAAAAATTCCCTGTGATTCTGTGATATTCCCTGCATATTCCCTGCCACAGAGAGCCATTTTGTCTTAGCCTTCCATTGCCTCATGCATTTTATATGTACTCTTTAAAATAGATTTCTTTTTACAGTCCAGAAGACTGCAGCAATGCTGGTGACTACTGAACCCAAAGCAAATATTTATGAGCAATGTGGGCCAAGGAACACTCCTACCAAGACACAGTTATTAGAAGTTAAATCATAAAGTGCTTGCAATTCACATATAAGATGCTTACACAACAAAGGACAAATGATGCCCATGATTATATTAACAATAACAGTTTGTCTCAAGCAGCACAATAATCCTTCTGCTCTGCTCAGCAATGCTCAGGCTTCAGCAGCAGCACTGATGTGATTCAGTTTGGGACATGACATTTCAAAAAGACAAATTTAAATCCAAGCAGATGAGAATAACAGAGATGACAAAATGGCTTAGAAAGTATCATTCAGAAGGATTTATGCTTTGCATTCTTTCCACATGTATAAAAAAAACAGGACTTGAGAAATATCTCTCAGAGAAAGATGGAGTAAGAAAAAAACTGCAGTTTCACGGAATGCTGAAATTGCTGTGTTTATCACTTTCTGTTTAATAATTTGGGTGAAGACAAGACAAATGAATGGGAAGAAAACTGAAGTTATCTTCCCATTTGTTATGGCACAACATCATACAAAGGTGTCATAGCTGTGGAATGTGAGGAGGTCCACGCTGAAGGTGCTCTGACTGCAAGAGTATTTTCATGTCTGTGTCCTGTGTGCTAAGTGAGCACTTATTCACTATTTAATTACCTGCCCTCACTCTGTGGCTAAACACAGGGCTGAACAAAAGGCCTTGTATTTCCTGAAAGGGCACCCATTTCTTTCCTAGTCATTCCAAGTACTTCTCTACTGTTGAACACTAAGATTAAAATGGTAGAGAAAATAAATTTCCTTAAAAAGAAAAAAATAATAAAGCTAGGACACACTTTTGTTCTCCTCCTTCCTTTCCCTAGAAACGTTTTGCAGAAGAAGAATAAAAAGGAAAGGCATCCAAAGCTATCCAAACTAGGCCCTGAATGTTTCATCTTGCAGTCCAGAACTGGTGACAGCAGGAACAGCCAAGGTGGGTCATGGTCCCTGCAGTCCCAATCCCTGCAGGAAAACAGCTGCAGAGGAAAGCAGTGATAACAGCAGCAGCTCACTCAGAGGCTGTATTTCTGGAGAAGGTTTAGCGCCCAGGGCATTTTCAGAGACTGCAGCTACCAAAATCCACATGTTTCTAGTAAATGTCTGTAAAATGGGATTTTTCTGAGGCTGGTGACTTGATAGGCAAATTTCACAGAGACAGAAAGAACTCATCCCAGGCAAAGATTGCTCCTCTGATCTCAAGCCTCTGCTCCACCATGCAGAGGGGATGAGATCATTTGGATTAAATGCTCGTGTGGTTTTATTAGCATGGCTAGTAAGAATTTTTCCTCAATTCAGTTTCAGAAAATGGCTATTTCAGCTGCAATAGCAGGAAGAAGTTATCTGAAAGGAGACAGTGGCAGGGGAAGGAGGGAAGGTCACAGGCACTTTGAAGCTACAAACCTACCTGAAATTAAGGTCTTAGAATGAAATGTGATGGGGATGGTGACAATAAAGGGCACTAACAAGCCCACCTTCCCTATCTATGCAATACCAATTACCTGATGTAAATACATGACCCTCACCATCTTTTCACACTCAGAGGCTGAAAGGAAACAGCCTAAACTGAGTGGAAGTCTGACTGCAGTTTAGGAAGCATTAACCCAAGGCACCATATTCACTCCTGATTTATTGGGAGGGTTGCTTGGGGTTTTTTCAGAAATATACTTATGCAAAACGAATATATGCATTTTGATTATTTTTTTTTAGACTGTTGTTTAAATTCAAATTTTCATGTTATTTATAAGTGAACTGTCATGGAAAATATGTTTTCAGGAAGAGAATTCAGACCTAATTCTGCAGTCACACCTTGTCCCCCCCTCCTCACCCGGGTCCCTCCACACTGACACTTGAGTGATGTTGCCTTATTTACCTTCGGCTGCCAGAGGAGACAAGAACATTACGGGCTGCAAATGCTCAGGCTCACAGCAGCAACAGATGTTTATTGCTTCGGAGGAGTCTGCTCCCCCAGCACTAAATTAAGTGTCTTAAAATAAACAGATAATAAACCAGGAATACCAGGCCATGGATCTGTCATACCTAAAACACTGTAACCACCTGGTAATTCCTGCGTGTTTATTCAGGGCTGACACTGTAAACAACCCGATGGTGAATGTTTGTATTCATGGTATCCAAGAGCAGACAAGTAGCTCTGAGGCATCACAGAGTTTAATGAATAAATGTCTGACTGCAGGGCCTGAAAATGAGTCTCACAAGATGAAAAGCTTCACTTTTGAGTCGCTACTCATAAAAGGTTAAATATATAGTGAGAGAAGCTAAACCAAGAAATTGACAATTACTTAGCAAAATATAAAACCTTTCAGGTGCTGCCAACTTCAGACTTGGTCAATTTCTGCAGTTATTTCATTGCTCTTTTTTGAGGACTGCTGCAAACTTTGCCACATTTCATGATTTGAAACCCACTTCTAATTTTCAGAGTCGAGTTACACATAACTAGTTGAAAAATTGTTGTTTGTTCTAGTTGTTGAAACACTGGGTGTTTGTCCTTCTGCCTCTAGTATGCACACATCTGATGCAGTTTTAACACGTATATATAATATTGTCTGTGTGTCTCCCCTGTGTCCCAGCCTATCAAACACTGCTCTGCTCCTCATTTTCCACTCCCTCCTGGGCTCTCTGTATCTCTCCACCCCCATCCGTCCCGTGTGGGGGACTCAGACTGGATACGGCTTCCCAAGTGAGATCCCATCATTCTTTCCCAATAGTATCAGTATTTTTCTGTAGGAATAACCTTGCTGGATGTGCTGTACAAACACATCTGCCTTTTCCTCACTCTTTTGGTGTGTACCTTCTGGTATTCACAGCTGGTCCTCCTCCATCTCTATCGTTTCCTCCAGACCATGTCTTCAGTTCTTGATGTAAATTCTTGCTACCTGTCGTCAAGAAAGCATTACCTTGTTTTAAAAATCCCAGTATTTTAGTTTTGAAGAGAATTCAGTTGTCTCTGAATGATTTGCTAATTTTCTAGCTGATAATGTCCCAGATTTTATTCTCTTTTTATTTTATGTAGATTAAAATACACTTGCATCTCAGTTTTGAGACAAACGTAAGAGAGGACACTGCAATGAGTACTCTTCTCTAAAGAGTTTCAACAATTCCCTTCCACCGACAGAAAATTAATACTAATAAAGTGGGGGAAAAACCCCAAACCCAAAAGTTTATTAACAACAGAGTGCCGGAGAACGCAGCAGATGTTGAAGAAATCTCCCTGCCTGACTTGTGGTGTGCCGGCTTTCCCTCTGAGGGAAATGGAGCTTCCATGGAGCTTCCCTTTTCCCCCTGAGGGAAATGGAGCTTCCACGGAGCTTCCCTTTTTCCCTCTGAGGGAAATGGAACTTCCAGAGAGCTTCCCTTTTTACCTTGAGGGAAGTGGTGCTTCTATGGAGCTTCCCTTTTCAGCCTGAGGGAAATGGAGCTTCCACTGAGCTTCCCTTCTCACCCTGAGGGAAATGGAGCTTCCAAGGAGCTTCCCTTTTCACCGTGAGGGAAATGGAGATTCCAAGGAGCTTCCCTTTTCCCTCTGAGGGAAATGGAGCTTCCACGGAGCTTCTCTTTTCACCATGAGGGAAATGGAGCTTCCAGAGAGCTTTTCTTTTCCTTCTGAGGGGAAGGGAGCTTCCACGGAGCTTCCCTTTTCCTTCTGAGGGTAATGGAGTTTCCATGGAGCTTCCCTTTTCAGCCTGAGGGAAATGGAGCTTCCACGGAGCTTCCCTTTTCCCTCTGAGGGAAATGGAGCTTCCAGAGAGCTTCCCTTTTTACCTTGAGGGAAGTGGTGCTTCTATGGGAGCTTCCCTTTTCACCCTGAGGGAAACAGAGCTTCCACGGAGCTTCTCTTTTCCCTCTGAGGGAAATGGACCTTCCACAGAGCTTCCCTTTTCCCTCTGAGGGAAACAGAGCTTCCAGAGAGCTTCCCTTTTTACCTTGAGGGAAGTGGTGCTTCTATTGAGCTTCCCTTTTCAGCCTGAGGGAATTGGAGCTTCCACGGAGCTTCCCTTTTCACCGTGAGGGAAATGGAGCTTCCACGGAGCTTCCCTTTTCCCTCTGAGGGGAATGGAGTTTCCACAGAGCTTCCCTTTTCCCTCTGAGGGGAATGGAGTTTCCACAGAGCTTCCCTTTTCCCTCTGAGGGAAATGGAGCTTCCAGAGAGCTTCCCTTTTCCCTCTGAGGGAAATGGAGCTTCCAGAGAGCTTCCCTTTTCAGCCTGAGGGAAATGGAGCTTCCACGGACCTTCCCTTTTCACCATAAGGGAAGTGGTGCTTCCACGGAGCTTCCCTTTTCAGCCTGAGGGAAATGGAGCTTCCAGAGAGCTTCTCTTTTCCTTCTGAGGGGAAGGGAGCTTCCACGGAGCTTCCCTTTTCCTTCTGAGGGGAATGGAGTTTCCATGGAGCTTCCCTTTTCCCTCTGAGGGAAATGGAGCTTCCACGGAGCTTCCCTTTTCCCTCTGAGGGAAATGGAGCTTCCAGAGAGCTTCCCTTTTTACCTTAAGGGAAGTGGTGCCTCTATGGAGCTTCCCTTTTCAGCCTGAGGGAAACGGAGCTTCCACGGAGCTTCACTTTTCACCGTGAGGGAAATGGAGCTTCCAGAGAGCTTCCCTTTTCACCGTGAGGGAAACAGAGCTTCCACGAAGCTTCCCTTTTCCTTCTGAGGGAAATGGAGCTTCCAAGGAGCTTCCCTTTTCCCTCTGAGGGAGGCACAGCTCCAGCCCGATGCCGGCCCTGCCGGGGCTCTCTGGGGCCGATCCCCTCTCCCCGCAGCCGGGGCGGGCGGAGCCGCGGCGCTGGAGCCTCTCCCTGTGCTTTCCGGCCTCAGTTCTGCAGAGGCAGCTGGAAGATCGCTCCTGCAACTCCTCCGAGCCAGGAAGGGAAAAGCTTTTTGCTGGGGTCCATAAAACCGAGCTGGCCGAGGCAGACCGAAGCGCCCGGCGCCGCTGGGCCCTGAGGCTTCCCAAGCTCGGCCGAGAGAGCCCCAAGGCCGCGGGCCCGGCCCCTCAGGATCAGCAACCATTTGGGACAGAAAGCTGAGGATCGTGGAGCAGGCTGCCTTCAGAATCACTCCAAGCCAACTTGAAAACATGTTTTAATCGTCTTTGTAAAATCTGACTTGGTTTTACTTTCGTCAGATCTGGTTTTAGCCCTGTGTTTCTTGATCTCCACAACTTGACTGTTTTCTTCATCAATCCATTCAATTCTAGTCTTTGGGGGTTCTTACTCAATCCTACACTTTTCTGGAAGTCATCTTCTCATTATTTTTAGAGTTTTTTATACACTTTCCTTCCCTTTCCCACACTTTTTATACACATCTGTGATAGGTTTTTGTCTTTTAACTCAGAGTCTTTCCCCGTTTATATCCGAGCAATTGACTTCACACTAAGAGCTCCTGTGAACCAAAATATGTCCTCTTAAAAGCAACAACTTCAGTCACAGATATGTTCCTGCCTACAGTTCTCACTTATAATGAACCAACTCATCCTTCATCTGGATCCTATATACTTTTCTGACTGCCATTTTCCTTCCCTGTGCTATGCAAAACCTCTAAGACATGTGGATGTTATTCCACTGTGTTGCTTTTTGCAGTAGTATAAACAAATAAGTAGTTTTCATCAACTTACCAAGGGCCTCCATTTTGCTCCTTGAATTAAAAAGCAGCCTCTTTTTCCTGGTGACACTGCGGGCACTATTTATCCAAGTACCATTCTCACCTTTAACAGGCTGTTCTGGTTCCATGTTGCTCTTTCTGCCATCCAGGAATATTTCATTTCCTCTTGCCATAAACAAGCACAAAAATCAGTAACAGCTTTTCCCAGTTACCAGCCTTTATCTCCAAACAGGGCACACACCCCTCAGCCCCGTGCCAGGCCAGGGCATTTCCCAAAGCTGACATCCAGTCACACAAACAGGGACCTGGGGCCAGGCAGGAGCACAGAGCTGGAGGCTCAGCAACGCATTGATCAGGCCAAAGTCACAGCTCAAAGTGGCATTTACAAATAATCCAACAAACTTCAGGCTGTTTCATCTAGAAAAAAAACTGGTTTTGTTTACAGCTGAAAAATAATTTTATCTGTGAAAGGAAAAAAAGATTCTTTTTCACTAGAATTTAGAAAGCCAGTGAGAAGAGCAGAGAAAAACATATCAGCAACAAAGCAAAGCTATACTGCGGTAAGAGAATTGTAATGGCCTTGCCTGTGAACACATTGATCTCTTTGCACAATTTTTCTGTTACCAGAGAAACAACACTGTTAGGTTCCCTCACCACTAAATTCAGCTTGGACTGAATCCTTTCTTAGCAATGTTGATAATAAGAGTCTGGTCTGATCACTCAGTAAAACCTAACTTTTCCCCTTTCAAGAAAACAAATATATTTTTTAAAAATTGGTACAAGACAGTCCAGATAAAATATTGACTTTTTTTTTTCCCCACAAATGTTTAACACAAGCAAAGAAAATTTCTGCCAGCACCAGATATTCTATTTTCATATACACACTGGGTGAAGAGAATTAAATTAAATTAGAACAGCAACAGCTGCAAAATATCCATAGATTTGCTTTCCTCCTTGATCTCCCCATGGTTTGAACTGTGTGTGTTGGTATTTTTCTCTGGTACTTTGTATTTCTCTCCTCATCATTACTGTGCTCCTTATTCTTTCCTGCCTGCTGTCTCTTACCAGCTGCCTGCTGTGATGATCATCTTTGCAGCATCCATCTCTGCCATTTCCATCTTGAGATTATTGCAGCAAAATATGCAACAAAACATACAAATCTGACCAAAGCAGAAAATAGGAATGAGACATATGCTAGAACCTCGGACTCATGAAAGAACAAGCAGGATTTGATGGAAATCTGTTTTCTTTGACTCATAGGAAGCGACAAAAATTTGGTCACTCCTGTTTTCATTGTCCTTTGGGAGAGATGTGACTTCATCTAACAACAGAACCTCCCCATTTCTGGACTTGGCATATCTCCAGCACCACTCTGCACTCCAGTCTGCCTCCAGTTCTGTTCTTGGCTCATTTCCCATCTCCTGTTCCCCTCAATGTCAGTAAAAGTCTCTTTACATGGACACATATCCATGTAAAGACACCATCTCCTACATACAAAGGAGAAACTGTTCCCTACTTCTGATGCACTTCCTGAGATAAAGAAACTGGAACTGCAGACATGGTTCTAGATGTGGCCATGTATTTTCATAATCTCTATTCCTTTCCAAATGACCTTTAGTGATGGATTTGCATCTTTTTTACCTTTAATTGATGAAGGCGATCCAAGGAAATGAAAATCAAATTGCATTGAAGCCTTTTGTAATGGAACATTTAAGACAAGTGAGAAGCAGTCATTTCAAAATTGAATTGCTTAATCAAAATTCAAGACTCCAGAGCTATCAGCAGCCACAAATGTTTTTGCAATGGATGACAAGATGGTATACTATCAACAGATACTCTCCTCTATTGCAAAAACAAGTGTCATTTATTTCAGAGTGGCACAGCCAGCAGACTGAGGAAAGTTATTATATACTCAAGGCAAAATAAGCCAAGTGTGCTTTACTTGCTTGTTTTCAATTTGGCAGATTTTAAATTCTTTTGACAACAGAAGAGAGGCTGAGAATAGAACTCAATTTGTGGAGCTGATTGTAGCATTATTTACAAGCAAAGAAATAGCATTGACTGATTATCTGTACATTATCCCATCAGTTTTTCAGCCTAATTGGGATACTGAAAGAGGGCAGAGCTTCTTTGGTTTAGCTTTAAAATCTTCACTATCCCAGGGATAATGACCGATGCTGTTTCCATGGAGAAGAGTCCAGAACTTTCCCCAGCTCTGATTTCCTCTATAGCATTGACATTTTAAGGCAGCAGTGCAATTTTAGGGATTTAGACTGACTATTGCTTCACAGATTAGGTAAAAAAAATAGTGTGACTTTCTGTTATTCAAATGAATGTGAATAGGTGATGTCTTCATATATATCCACTTAAATTTTCTGGCAGATTAGAATAATTTAACTGCAAAAACCTTTAAAATTAACCTGCAGTTACTCCTGCACTAATGAAAGAACTTCCTCTCCAGGGAAAGAGATTTTCATTAAATTCTTATCTCATATAAATGAAGAAACACGTTTTCCAATACAGACTGAGAGCTTCAGTGCCAAGAAATCCCACTCGGTGTGACTGTAAGGAATATTCCTAAAGATGTACCCTTGATGCTTGCTACAACTACCCAGATTTTTCACAGACTCAAGTGGTAGCTCTCTTGCCACTCTGAGAATTGACAATAATGTACATGTCAGAAGATTCTAAATGCTTCATTTCTTAGGACAACTTCCCTCTGAGATAAGAAATACCCACATCCAAGGAGCTTTGCCTGCTGCTTATCTCATGAGTACAAAACCCCAGTTAAAAACTGGAACTTCATTCCAGGCAAGGCAAACTTCTCATCTCTTTTAACAGGGCCAGGATTCCACCCACACACTTTCCCTTCACAGAAATTCTGTAGAGTCCTCCAAATAAACCTAATTACATTCCACACATGGAATATGCCAGGACAGAATGGGTAAGGATTACAAGAGCCACTTTCATACTTAAAAAGCACAACAGATTGGTACAAAACCTTGCTGATGTCATGTCCCTGATGGAAAGAACAATTAATGCTCTGTCCTAAAATTGCTTGTGGGGCTTATGCATCACCACAGAAGTCAGGTGGATTTAGGGGGATGCTCTTAGCTACAAATATTTTCCCTAGTTCGGTTGCCATTATGGAACTTCACTGTAGCAAAGAGAGGGAAGCTGTGGGTAAATTCTAGAAAATAAAGATTTAAAATATGACACACAAAGTTTGGGCAACCACTTCATATACAGAAGAAAAATACTACTGATGACTACTTTGTAAAAACCTGAAACAACACTGGATAATACCAAAAACTGCACTGAACTTTCTCAGGATACAGGTGGAGCTTGCCCGCTTAGACAGAGATGGGAAAATGGCCCATTTTCTCTGGAGTTCACTGCCTGTGCAAACTCTGGGCTTGATAACATTGCCCATTTTTCTTGCTTTATGCACATTGATTTCCAATCCACAAAGCTTGGAATGTTCTCATTTGTCTTCCAAGGGAAAATCTATCAGAAATCCTGTTGTCCTCTCCTTTGAGGAAAAGGAAGAAGGAAGAAAGATCAGCCATTGCCTTTTTTTTAGTTCTTTCCCCCTGCAAGTTGTTCAAGAGTAAATTAGAGAAACTCACATTCATTTATGGAAAGGAAGATGTGGCATGGTTGGAATTGGCTGGTGGTGGTTGGTTTTGGGGTTTTTTTAATTGTGATAAATGTAAAGTTTACTGCAGAGTTCACTGGTTTCAGTGGAAAATGTGACGATGGCATAATGACAAGAAAATTTTAAAAATAGAAGGAAATGTGGCAGGAACGAAAAAAGCACCAAAAGCATCCGAATTATTGTAGCAGAACTCCTAAAGACTTGTTTAATGAGTCTTTAAATATATTTTAAAGGTGAAAACACAGAAAGCTGTCTCAAGGAATGAAGAAGCTTTTCACAGCCACTTAAACTGTAATCTGGTAGTGAAAGCAACAGTGAATAAATAGGATTGCCAGAGCTAAGAATCATGGCTCAGCTGAAACCATTGGGGATGTCACTGAGATCAGGGCTCAGAGCAGCAATTTATAAAACACTAAAAAACATTAGCTTGCAGCTTACTGCACAGTGTGGCTTTACTCTTTTCTTTGATACTTGAATTAAAATCTTCTATCAAATACTTCACCAAATGAAGCCACGAGGGCTAAAATATTGAACAGGAAAGACAAGGAAGGGAAGAACATTTGGGCTAAGCACCTAAAGCTTGAACCAAATTCTTTGGGTCTGAATCATCTGGCCCACAGTTCTTCCAATGTAATTTTGACAGAGAGTTTTAAGAAAATTCTAATTACTCTCAAACTCTTCAGTAAAGTATCTTCATTTAAATACAGCAAACATATTTTTGCTACCAGCCTACAGAACAGTGATTAATTCTTTCAAGCTTTCTGTGAGCACCATCTGGCCGTCGGGACTGTTGCTATTTTACTTCTCAACATTTTCAACAATTTTCTTTTGACCATTTAATCTCTGCCAGTGCCTTTGTGACTGAGAACAGGGGGCACTTGGCATTCTCAGCACATTTGTGTCACCCACAGGGGGTGCTGGAGCCTGTCCAGCGAGATGGAGAATGCACGGGCAGGGTTGGTGTGGGGAAACAATTTCAGACGGGGCTTTCTTGGAAGGAAGGAAGATCCTTCCAGCTCAGAAGGGGAGGGCTCTTTCTATAGGTGCTGGGGTAGCCCCTGAATGATTCTCAGGAGGTATTTCCTCCTCACTGAATAAATCCTGCATTGAACCAAAAGCAAAAAAAGCTTTGGAACAGATGGGAACACCCATGTCAGAGTGGTCATGTATGCTTAGGAGATCCCCAGGTTGGAGAAGTAGTAAGGGGACTCTGGGAAAATAGTTTTTAGGAAGAAAGATCACCCCTCTGAAATACAAGTAGGTGAGGAAGGAGAACTTAAGACAATGTGAAATTGCAGAGGAATACCCCATTAAAACAAGTAAACTTGGTATTGAGGATGGATATGAGCTCTACTTTGAACTAATATCTACCAGCAGGAGTCTGTGTCCTTCACAGATAATGTTTAAATTACATATTTCAGGGGAAAATTCCATACAACCAGCCATCACCTACTGTTATCAAGGCACTTGCCATCAACATGAAGAATTCAGAAAACGGTGAAAGAACAGTCTGGAAAACACAGAACAAGTGCTGGGTTTAAACCTCTCAAGCAATTTACATTTTCAGCACCATGAGGCTTTGGAGCAAGATGTCACAGCTTTTCTGAAGCACTGTCCTAAAGGTGCTGTGAAATAAAAGCTGCTGTTTTAAACCTGTTTGATGAGTTCATTCATCTCCTCCTGTTTTTATGATCAGCTCAGCAGCAGAACAATTCCCCCATTAGCTATCATCCCACATGATCAGAGGAGCAGGAGCCTCTTGTGGAGGATAGATCATAAAGATGTATTGACAAAAAGCAGAGTTTACATTTCCTTTTTCTTTAAAATTTACCTCCGCTTTGTATCAACACTGAATTCTATTAGACTACTCCAAGGTCAAAGTGGTTCAAACCAAATAAAATTAACACATGGCTATGATTTAATCTAAGAACACAATGAAAATGCCATTGGATTCATTCAAATGCACAGGGACGTCAGGGCTTCAGAGCATTTGTGTGATCTTTTTGAAGAGACTATTGCTTTACAAGAAAACTGGAAAAATGATAACTTTTTGAAGTTCTGTTTGGAAAAAAATACTTTCAACTAGATTAAATCAACAGGTGTAGATGTGCTGGAAAAAGAAATGAAACTGATTCAGAAAAAAAATATTTACACATATTTGTTATTTGAATATATTCACCCATCATGAAGCTGATTAAACAGAAGTTGATTCTGTATTAAAGATACAGTCTCAAGAACATAAAAATTCTCTACTGTCCTTCTGTTATTCTCAGCTGTGCTCAGAGAATCCGTGTGACATCAGCCAGAATGGCCAAACAAAACAGCCCCAGGTGTTCAGTAAGGCACCTCTGCCCAAAACCCAGAGGAAAAAATATTTCCCTTCAGACTGGGAGCATTTGATATAAAAACTTCCAAGCTTAGATGTCTATAAACCAAGAGAATAACTTCTAATATCAAATTACTGAGAGCATATTCCTTGCACCAAATACATCTTGGGAAACAGCCTTCTTGAGAACATATTTAAAAAGATAAAAGACTAGGGATTTCAATGATACATACAGCAGATATTGAAATATCACATATATTCAAAGGCCAAGAAAACAAAGTGTTTAAAAAGCCTCATGTAATCCCATACTTCTAATGCAGAGGCACCTTGTTTGGGCTGTGCTGCAATGTGGTTTTCATGAATACTTGGAATAAGCAGTTCTCTTGTACTTTCAGGGCTCAGAATTTTAACTACTGAACTTTTCATTGTTTTACAAGTCTGAAATCACAGGTGCCTCCCACTCATAGCTGCCTGAGGATTAACATAAAAAATTGACTTCAATCATTTGCATGCTGATTTTTTTCTCAAAAACATGTTAGGAACTAACTGCGTTGATGATACAAATTATCCAGGATTCCAGTCCTGAGCAAAAGTACCTCCTGTGGCTCATATAAAGGAATTTAGAAGGTAATTGCTATCCTATTTCTCACTGTACATTGAACTTTCAACTGCTTGAACATAATCAGCCTGATTATGCTTGAGCATTCAGCTGGGCAGACAATTAACCGCTCAAAAACAGTCTGACCCAAATATTGCACACTGCTGTAGCCACAGACTGCAAACACTATAAAAAATGCAATTTTCCATCAATTTAACTTATGTTCTGCAAAAAAACCACCATAGGATGCTTAAAGTTATTTCAACTAAACAGAACAAAAACCTCACGCAATGGCAAAAAAACCCCTCAAACTGTTTGAAACACCCAGAAGGTTTCAGCAGTGCATGGTGAAGAGAGAAAGGGCTGAGGAATACTCAGCTGAATGGCTGCCCTTAGAAAACAGGCAAGTGTATGCATAGATTTCAAGCGCTTGATGCAAGACTTCCCAACTCCACTGCTCAGAAGCATGTCTGGGAAGTGAAGATCCAGATTTGCCATCAGTTAACCCATGAAATACTGCAACATGTCATCTACAACAGCTTTTCTTTCTTGCTTCTCTGCTGAAGTCATAATTTAAGGCATGCACCATGCCCGGCACTGTGAGCCTTGTGTTGTGAACAAGTAAGGAAAAAGACCCAATAAATGTATTACAAGTCACACAGAAGGATGTGTCTCTTCCTATATCAACTTGGCCATCCTTTATGCTATCCTTGAGCAAGGAGTTGTGATGAAAAAGCAGTTAAATACGCAGTTTTTATGAAGAATAAAGTCTTAGAGAGATTACCACACTTACCTGTTAATGACACAGTAAACATTTAGTAAAATTTATATAAAAATCCAGGAAACCACTAAACCAATCCAATAAACCTGGTGTTGGAAGAAGTGATAACAAGGCAGGAAACTCAAGCCCATGGTTAACACAAAACCCCATGGTTAATATAACACAAATGCAGATGGTCAAGGACATCTCTTGCCAGTTTTGGGATGCGATAGGCTGGCATTATTAAAGCAAAAATGATTTCTAACCAAAATGTTTCCCAGAAGTGAACACCACTAGGGGAGGATGCTCCTGATCTCTTCAGAGTATTTCAGGAGTTCAACTGGCACCAACCTGTTTTTCTAGATACAAGCAGGGAAGAAGTTCAGTTCCTAATAATATGCAGTTCTGTAACTTCATTAGAAACCTTTCATCTCTCAATATTTTAAATAAAAGCCAGAAAAGCACCAACTCTCCGTAGCAGTAACATTTTGCAGCACAGAATCTGAAAAGGCCAACCTGCTGGACAATAACACATCAAGTAAAAATTAAAGTGAGGGCAGGGAAAATCATCTTCAGGTGAAACTGCTCTTCTGCAAAGGCAAAGTGATCTTAAGATGCAGCCAGGGAACAAGACATTGCTCATCTAGGAGAGAAAACATAATTCTTAAGAACCTGTTCCCTACATTAGAGACAGAAAACCAACTACAAATCAGGTGTTAGCTTGGTTAGTACTCAGACATCGTAATTATTACCACAATATTAGCATAACAATCAAATCAACACATTCCAGATTTGCATTTTAATTCATTTACCCGTGTCAGTCATGCTCTGCTTTGATTCTATCAATACATCCTGCTGCAAAAAGGTTCAATTGGGTTTTCAGCATCTTGTGAAATCAGCTCTTTGACTCACAGCTCAACACAGACCCCTAAACAGGAGGCCAAGACCTACACCAGTTTGCCTTGCTGAACTTCTCACTCATCTATCACCTTTCTGTGGGTAGCTTCAGAAAATGGGGGCAAAACCATTCCAGAGAACAGTGGAGACACAGAGAACCAAGGAAATCACACAGCACCATGGACTTTTTCCAGGCATCAAATTTTTACTGGATTAAGTGAAATAACACAGAAGCAATTCCTGTCCACAGAAAAGATGTAAAATGTTTTTGTTTCAAAGACAATAATTGGATGTTTAAAATTTTTGGTGCTAAAAGTTACATTAGGTCCTCAACATTGGGTAATCAATATCCCCACAACCTAAACTGTGAAATCACTACTTCCGCAAGGAGGAAATTTTGAAGATTTGCAACTCATCTCAAAACCTCAGTAAAACAAAACCAGCAGAATTTTCCTGGATGACATTGTGTTCTATTACCCTTCAAATACTCATGAAAACAGACTTGCTTCCATAGGACAGCTGTTCATGAAAATCTGGGGTAAAACCTGTAAGAAATGGCAACGTGCACGAATGGTCCTTCCTACTGCAGGCACAATCCAGTGCTCCTTTGAGTGGCTCAAAGCTGAGCAGCACTCGTTGGCACAGCCTCTCCTCCCACAGCCAGCGCCTGACCAACACGGCAGCACCAGCCCTCCCAGAGATGGGTGAGGACACGAGAGAGCAGATGCCAAGGAGGGGTAATGCTGTTCCAAGAGATGTTTACATTGGACATTAGGGAGAACTTTGGCCCAGAAAGGGGCATTAGATATGGGAATGCTCTGCCCTGGGAGCACTGGTGGAGTCACTATTGTGGGAGGTGTTTGAGGGAAACCTGGCGGCAGCACTCTGGGCTCCGGTCTGCTTGCCATGGGCCACAGGTGGCCATGGGCTGGACTTGACCTCCCAGGGCTCTTCCAAGCCAGGGTATTCTGTGATTTGTGACATCACAGCCTCTGGGGACAGCACGGTGGCTGGCAACTGTCCCCAGCCCTTCCGTGCCCAGAGCCTGGGCAGACCTCGGTGTGGAGTGACCCCCAGAGTCCGTGTGGTGGTGGCAGCTCCTCGTCCAGAGCACCATGGCCGGCCAGGGCTTCTCCTGGACAGTGCAGGTGTACCTGCTGATGCTTCTGGTCCGGCCACTCGACCCTTCCAGCCGTCCTGAGCGGGACATGGGCACCTCGGGTCTCCGGCCCGAGGATCTGGAGCTGCAGGACATGGACCCTGAGGTGGCCCCGTGGCTGGACATGGCGCTGGTGTCCTGGACGTGCTTCCTGCTGGAGCTGCTGATCATGGGCATCGGCCTGGGATGGCACCTCAGCAGAAGGCTCTGGAAACGCAGCAGAGAGGTGAGGGAGGGGGGCAGGCCGGCAGGATGGGGCAGACCCCGAGGCTGCTGGGCCTCCCGGGCAGCCCCCTGGCCAAGGGCCCGGTCAGAGGCGAGCGGAGCCTCTGGGCAGCAATGGGGCCCGAGGCGGAGCCCAGCGACGGCACCGGGCAGAGGCGGCCAGAGCTCCGCTCGCTGCAGCCTCTGCCCCGGGCAGCCCAGCCAGGCCCCGGCCTCTCTGGCACAGGCCTCGGCCCCGCTGCGCCCCTCCCATCGGGATCGCCGTGCTTTGCCTTGCAGGAGAAGCGCCGGAGCCGCTCGGCCCAGGCAGGGCTCCGCTGCTGCTGCCGGGGCCGCGGCTGCCCCAGGAAGCTGCTCCAGCTGCTGAGGCACAACCGCGCCCTGCTGCGGCTCTGCCTGCGGCACCGCCCTCCGCAGAGGCCCAGAGCCGGGAGAGCAGCACGGAGCGCCCTGGGAGAGAGGAGGAGACTCCGGCCCCCCTCAGCACCAGGGCCCGGCTGAGAGAGGAGGATCCCGGCCCCCCTCAGCACCAGGGCCCGGCTGAGAGAGGAGGATCCCGGCCCCCCTCAGCACCAGGGCCCGGCTGAGAGAGGAGGATCCCGGCCCCCCTCAGCACCAGGGCCCGGCTCAGAGAGGAGGATCCCGGCCCCCCTCAGCACCAGGCCCGGCTGAGAGAGGAGGATCCCGGCCCCCCTCAGCACCGGGGCCCGGCCGAGAGAGGAGGATCCCGGCCCCCCTCAGCGCTGACCTCCAGCCCCAGCGCGGTGCGGAGCCTCGCGGGGATGGGTGACCAGTGCCCAGCCCGGGCACTGCGACATCCCCATCTTTGGAGTTAGAGACACCCCATCCTTAGTCATAGCATTCCCCGACACACCTTTTCCACAAGAAGTTGAAATTTCCCTCCTTTTTCCCTGTCTCAAAGTTGAAGTCTTTTAGGCATAAGTTTCTTACCACGTAGTCTTCTAGTCACCCCGTATTGTAGATTTCGCGAGTAGTCAAGTTAGGTTTGAAGTAGCCAAGAATAAAGTTCACGTTTTCTACGCAGTGCTGTGTCCTTCCCTTGACATTCCATCCGAGAGGGCACATGGTGAGTGCAGGGTTTGCACGGGAGCTCTGGCCTGCCTGGAATGGAGAGCCCGAGTGCCCCAGCAGGGGCTGCACGAGCGTGGAGGGCAGCTGCAGAGAAGATGGTGGGCAGTGTTCTCCTGCCTCAGCCTTCCCAGGAAGCGTGGAGTCCATCCCTGTCTGCACTGTGCTGGGGGAGGGGGGCCTAAAGGCCCTGGAGGTGTCTGGGTGGCCGCCAGAAGTGGCTTGCAGGACCCTGGGGCACCAGGGAAGGAGCAGGATATATAACTAATCATAATCTGAGGGCATAAACTTCTTAAAAAAGATCTCTTTGTCTGTTGCAAAAGCTAGGCACCAGATGCAAGAATGGACTTTGTTAATTTTCATTGGTAAATCAATTGTGGAGGAGCAAGTGAGACAGATGAACTGTAACTGGAGCAAGACTGAGCCACCCACAGTCCAGGCAATGGCGTGGTACAGCAGAGGTGAAAAAGCAATGCTGATCTTGGTACTTAGCAAGCTCTGAAGAAAGAGGCTTTGTCCAGCTGTCCATGGCACTTTGATGAAGAGAACTTTGATCTGCTGTGATAAGGTTGTTTTGGTCCACAGAAGAAATTGGGATGAGAGCTGTCCAAGATTTTCCTGCCCATGTGTTGGGGTGAAAGAATGTGTTGCGCTTCTGTCCTGCTGGAACCTCTTTGAGAGGGTGTCGCAGTTTGAGAAGAAGTGAGTTTTTTGAGATACTGTGGTCAAACCAGTAAGTGCTCAGATTTGAATATTGGCACCTAGTTTGGCCACTGAAGACATAGATACGCCTTTTTTAACACAAGGAGTTAAAAAGCTGTGAACTCCTGGGGGAAAGTCTCTTAAGTTCCAAGTTTGTAGAAAAAAACCAACCTCCACTGCCCGGCTCCGAGCTGGGCAGGGGACGGGAGCCATGTGGCCAGAAGAAGTAGGGCGCCAGGCCGGGCCTTAGGCAGAGAAGTGAAAGCCCCTGTGAGATCAAAGAGTAGAAGAACCCTGAGAGACATCGGGCAGCCCCCCCCAGGAGGGAGAGAGAGGGAGAGCTGGTGTCTGTACCTGTGCCACCTTGAATGTACTAGTAGGAAGAAGAAAAATAGTTTTAGAAAGTTTTCATCCTCATTTCTGTCTGTTTCTGTTAGAGTTGTAAGTCGATAAAGTTTTTCCCTTTTATTCCTAAGTTAGAGCCTACTTTGCTCAATTGCTGATCACATCTCACAGCAGACCCCAGAGAAAAAAATATTTTCATGAGAGCACTAGCATTGCGCCAAGCTCCAACCATGACAGAGGGGTAAGCTGTGCTGCTGGCTGCAGGAGAATCAAAAACCACCAGGCACTTCTTAGGGTTAGTAATATACCTGAGGAATATAGAAACAATTAATTGATCTGAAAGAATGCTGCTATGTTAAAGGACTCTTTCAGGTATCATGAAATTGTGCCAAAGCCAATGTCCTTGGGTGTGAGAGACACTGAACCTTTCCCTTCCCAGTGTAAGAAATTAAATTCTCTCCCAGAAAAGGGAGCTCATCCTTAGATTTCATGAAAGCACCCAGGAAGAGCAAGTGTTCTGAAAACCTCAACACCTCTGCTAATGCCTTTTCTGAGGTGGATGTGCTCTCATCCCAGATGGACATCACCACAACAATGGGCTGTAATAGCCACGTGCATAAATGGGGAGCTCAGTGCTGAACTGGCCACTCACACAGCCCCAGCATGGCAGCGTGGAGCTGCAGTAATGGCATGGCCACGTCAGATGGCCAAGGGTTCTTCCACAGTTTTGAGGAGAAAAAGTAACTAAGCATTACAAGCACAGGCACCAATTAGTATAACCAGGCATATTGTCCCACAGGCTCAATTCAATCTTTATCCTAGCAGTGCAGCAATAGTTGTTCCTCCTAACAGAATTATGTTATGTTCAGTACAGCATTTCCATCTGCATTTGCTACCTGAGGTATGAGCCCGCACCAGCATTCAGCCAAAGATAAAAGTGCAAAGAGCATTTTAAAGATTGCCAAGACATTTGAAAGAAGGAAATGAAATAAGGCCATCTTTTCTATTAGGAAGCAAAGGTGAGCAGCAGAAGGCAGGTGAGGTGGTGCAGGCAGGGGTAAGGATCCAAATGAACAGGGGTGGTTACATACCCAGTATGGGAAAAGCAGGCAGGGCAGAGGAATCATCTCTGAAATTAAGATGGAAGTTAAGCTTCTTCCTTTTCAGTCAAGATTGACTATAGGGCTGGCTAACAGGTTTCCATACTATTCATTTTATTTTACAAACCTTACTTAGATCCATATGAATCAGCTCAGCCTCTGCTGCCATCAAAATTGAGGGAAATAATGTTTTTTTAGCACTGCTTAGAAACAGCACAGATAAAACTAAACTATGAGGTCCCAACGAGCAAAGGAATTATGTCCTATCTACCTTCAATAAGTCACAAAGTCCAAAATCTGCTCAGAGCATCTCATTTACTTTCAGCCTTGCACAGTGAGCCTGCAGCTCGTCATGGATCAAAAGATGCTTCACTAAATTACAAGAAAAATGACTGCATTCTGTTTAGTTGCAATCCTTTTAGTCATAACAAATCTTGTGTGCATCAGCTGAGCTCCAGGAGAATCATGTGCAGCAGCAGCAGCAGCCGCAGCACCCTCTTCAGAGGCTGTTCCAGTACCTTCTCTAATAACTGCTCCAGGACTGTAGAGGACTTTTCCCCCCCTCACACCTCCAGCAACAAACCTACTACTACTCCAAATCATTCCAAAATTCCAGGTCCTTCCTGCTTACAACCACAGGGCTGCCCACTGGACAAAGGTCCAGACTCACAAGCTGCTTCTCCTCCACAGAAACCCCTCACACATCCTAAGCAGAACTTGTCAGGAGCACAATTAAACTGATAATCAGGGAAACAATTCCTTCTGCTGTGTTAGGTTTGAAACAGTGCAAGGTATAAAAATAATTTATTATTCATCCTCATGGAATGTCCCAGCCCTTCAGAGCTCCAGCACTACTGTGCAAAGAAATGGCTGCTGCCTCAAAAAAAGAGTCTGTGAGAAATGCCCAGTGTCCTTCACGCCTCGAGAGAACGAATGAAGCAGTCACTGCTGGGCTGTGGGGTACAAATTCAGTTCCGATGAAAAATTTTTCAGGATGATCTCCCTCCTCTTTATGTTCTAGCACAACTACAAACAAGCCACATGAGAGATTTGATAAGGAATTAGGATGCTTAAAAGCAAATCTCTGAACTAAGCCTGGGATGCTCACCCAGCAGTTAGACACAGGAAGGCAGGCACCCTTCACTACCTATTTCATGTTAAGGGATTTCTAAACTCTACCAAATTAAGTTCAGAAACTAAACAGAGAGCAATATAACCATATTTTAATTAATTTAAAGGTACCCAAGAACAATTTAAGATTAAAGAACCCAAGAATGTTTTCTATGAAACTGGGGGGGGGGTGGTTTCCTTACTTAGCGCCTGAGTGAGATTAGCAATTGGAAGAACCCACTGAAACTGCAAATGCATTCTGCCCCAGGACAGAAACAAAAGACAATTATTTAAAAACTAGGAAAAAAGATCCAATCAGAAACATAAAACACTATGGACCATGTATTATTTTTATCACCAAGAATTCCCCATATAAAAGGCACAGAGAAAACCGTAATTCAGAAGTGGGAAAACAGAGGGACTGTAAAAGTGAGATGGAGTTCTGACAAATGATTCTGTGTAGAATATGGGTTCACAGACCAACAAAACCCAACACCCCAGCAGCAGCAACCTCCAACAGTGCATGCTCCAGCTGAAGCACGGGTGATTCTGTTATTTTCATGCTGTCAACTGGCACACTTACTTGCCAAGGCTGCTCAACTTCTTTCACATCTTAAACCGCACAATCTCCCAGTTCTTTCACAGGAATCCCTTCATCAAATGAAGACAGACCAGAAATGTTATTTTCACAGTTCACAATACCATCAAGTTCTGGGCCCAAGATACACCATCTTTAAATATAAAGAACAAGCCAGCAAGGGTATAAACCTGGTGTTGGAAGAAGTGATAACAAGGCAGGAAACTCAAGCCCATGGTTAACACAAAACCCCATGGTTAATATAACACAAATGCAGATGGTCAAGGACATCTCTTGCCAGTTTTGGGATGCGATAGGCTGGCATTATTAAAGCAAAAATGATTTCTAACCAAAATGTTTCCCAGAAGTGAACACCACTTGGGGAGGATGCTCCTGATCTCTTCAGAGTATTTCAGGAGTTCAGCTGGCACCAACCTGTTTTTCTAGACACAAGCAGGGAAGAAGTTCAGTTCCTAATAATATGCAGTTCTGTAACTTCATTAGAAACCTTTCATCTCTCAATATTTTAAATAAAAGCCAGAAAAGCACCAGCTCTCCTTAGCAGCAACATTTTGCAGCACAGAATCTGAAAAGGCCAACCTGCTGGACAATAACACATCAAGTAAAAATTAAAGTGAGGGCAAGGAAAATCATCTTCAGGTGAAACTGCTCTTCTGCAAAAGCAAAGTGATATTAAAATGCAGCCTGGGAACAAGACATTGGTCAGCTAGGAGAGAAAACATAGTTCTTAAGAACCTGTTCCCTACATTAGAGACAGAAAACCAACTACAAATCAGGTGTTAGCTTGGTTAGTACTCAGACATCGTAATTATTACCACAATATTAGCATAACAATCAAATCAACACATTCCAGATTTGCATTTTAATTCATTTACCCGTGTCAGCCACGCTCTGCTTTGATTCTATCAATACATCCTGCTGCAAAAAGGTTCAGTTGGGTTTTCAGCATCTTGTGAAATCAGCCCTTTGACTCACAGCTCAACACAGACCCTTAAACAGGAGGCCAAGACCTACACCAGTTTGCCTTGCAGAACTTCTCACACATCTATCACCTTTCTGTGGGCAGCTTCAGAAAATGGGGGCAAAACCATTCCAGAGAACAGTGGAAACACAGAGAACCAAGGAAATCACACAGCACCATGGACTTTTTCCAGGCATGAAATTTTTAATGGATTATGTGAAATAAGACAGAAGCAATTCCTGTCCACAGAAAAGATGCAAATTTTTTTGTTTCAAGGACAGTCACGGGATGTTTAAAATTTTTGGTGCTAAAAGTTACATTAGGTCCTCAACATTGGGTAATCAATATCCCCACAACCTAAACTGTGAAATCACTACATCCCCAAGGAGAAAATTTTGAGGATTTGCAACTCATCTCAAAACCTCAGTAAAACAAAACCAGCAGAATTTCCCTGGATGACATTGTGTTCTATTACCCTTCAAATACTCATGAAAACAGACTTGCTTCCACTAGGACAGC
Source organism: Haemorhous mexicanus (assembly GCF_027477595.1). Classification (NCBI taxonomy): domain Eukaryota; kingdom Metazoa; phylum Chordata; class Aves; order Passeriformes; family Fringillidae; genus Haemorhous; species Haemorhous mexicanus. Next base: position 3,406,925 of record NC_082344.1, read on the forward strand.
AGTTCATGAAAATCTGGGGTAAAACCTGTAAGAAATGGCAACGTGCACGAATGGTCCTTCCCACTGCAGGCACAATCCAGTGCTCCTTTGAGTGGCTCAAAGCTGAGCAGCACTCGTTGGCACAGCCTCTCCTCCCACAGCCAGCGCCTGACCAACACGGCAGCACCAGCCCTCCCAGAGATGGGTGAGGACACGCGAGAGCAGATGCCAAGGAGGGCTAATGCTGTGCCAAGAGAGGTTTACATTGGACATTAGGGAGAACTTTGGCCCAGAAAGGGGCATTAGATATGGGAATGCTCTGCCCTGGGAGCACTGGTGGAGTCACCATCATGGGAGGTGTTTGAGGGAAACCTGGCGGCAGCACTCTGGGCTCCGGTCTGCTTGCCATGGTGGCCATGGGCCACAGGTGGCCATGGGCTAGACTGGACCTCCCAGGGCTCTTCCAAGCCAGGGTATTCTGTGATTTGTGACATCACAGCCTCTGGGGACAGCACGGTGGCTGGCAACTGTCCCCAGCCCTTCCATGCCAAGAGCCCGGGCAGACCTCGGTGTGGAGTGACCCCCAGAGTCCGTGTGGTGGTGGCAGCTCCTCGTCCAGAGCACCATGGCCGGCCAGGGCTTCTCCTGGACAGTGCAGGTGTACCTGCTGATGCTTCTGGTCCGGCCACTCGACCCTTCCAGCCGTCCTGAGCGGGACATGGGCACCTCGGGTCTCCGTCCCGAGGATCTGGAGCTGCAGGACATGGACCCTGAGGTGGCCCCGTGGCTGGACATGGCGCTGGTGTCCTGGACGTGCTTCCTGCTGGAGCTGCTGATCATGGGCATCGGCCTGGGATGGCACCTCAGCAGAAGGCTCTGGAAACGCAGCAGAGAGGTGAGGGAGGGGGGCAGGCCGGCAGGATGGGGCAGACCCCGAGGCTGCTGGGCCTCCCGGGCAGCCCCTTGGCCAAGGGCCCGTGTCAGAGGCGAGCGGAGCCTCTGGGCAGCAATGGGGCCCGAGGCTGAGCCCAGCGACGGCACCGGGCAGAGGCGGCCGGAGCTCCGCTCGCTGCAGCCTCTGCCCCGGGCAGCCCAGCCAGGCCCCGGCCTCTCTGGCACAAGCCTCGGCCCCGCTGCGCCCCTCCCATCGGGATCGCCGTGCTTTGCCTTGCAGGAGAAGCGCCGGAGCCGCTCGGCCCAGGCAGGGCTCCGCTGCTGCTGCCGGGGCCGCGGCTGCCCCAGGAAGCTGCTCCAGCTGCTGAGGCACAACCGCGCCCTGCTGCGGCTCTGCCTGCGGCACCGCCCTCCGCAGAGGCCCAGAGCCGGGAGAGCAGCACGGAGCGCCCTGGGAGAGCGGAGGAGACTCCGGCCCCCCTCAGCACCAGGGCCCGGCTGAGAGAGGAGGATCCCGGCCCCCCTCAGCACCAGGGCCCGGCTGAGAGAGGAGGATCCCGGCCCCCCTCAGCACCAGGGCCCGGCTCAGAGAGGAGGATCCCGGCCCCCCTCAGCACCAGGCCCGGCTGAGAGAGGAGGATCCCGGCCCCCCTCAGCGCTGACCTCCAGCCCCAGCGCGGTGCGGAGCCTCGCGGGGATGGGTGACCAGTGCCCAGCCCGGGCACTGCGACATCCCCATCTTAGGAGTTAGAGACACCCCAAACTTAGTCATAGCATTCCCCGACACACCTTTAACACAAGAAGTTAAAATTTCCCTCCTTTTTCCCTGTCTCAAAGTTGAAGTATTTTAGGCATAAGTTTCTTACCCCGTAGTCTTCTAGTCACCCTGTATTGTAGATTTCGCGAGTAGTTAAGTTAGGTTTCAAGTAGCCAAGAATAAAGTTCATGTTTTCTACGCAATGCTGTGGCCTTCCCTTGACATTCCATCCGAGAGGGTACACGGCGAGTGCTGGGTTTGCACGGGAGCTCCGGCCTGCCTGGAATGGAGAGCCCGAGTGCCCCAGCAGGGGCTGCATGAGCGTGGGGGGCAGCTGCAGAGAAGATGGTGGGCAGTGTTCTCCTGCCTCAGCCTTCCCAGGAAGCGTGGAGTCCATCCCTGTCTGCAGTGTGCTGGGGGAGGGGGGCCTAAAGGCCCTGGAGGTGTCTGGGCGGCCCCAGAAGGTGCTTGCAGGACCCTGGGGCACCAGGGAAAGAGCAGGGCCATCCCTGAAATGCTGTGAGAGATACCCAGAGCAGCCCACCCTGGGGCCCCGGCAAGGGCTGAGTTCAGGCAGGCAAATACATCCCGGGGTTGCTGGGCTATGACAGCCATCAGTCCGGTGAGGACCAGCCCTGTTTCCTGACTTTCTGGAGTTTTTGTATTTATCTGTATTGAGTTCTTTGTATTTTTCCGCTTGACCCTGAAAATGGGATTAAATTTCATTTTCCTACAAAACAAAACCTTAGTTATTTTATTTCTAGGAATCAACCACGTATACTCCCAGCTTTAATGACTTCTCTGTGACTTATTCTACTTCTTGGTCCTTCACAGCACCATCAAACACCTCTTAAAATACAGATCCCTTACTGCAAGGAGGACAATTATGCTGTTTTCTGAAGAATGTTAACTTTGGTGACATACCCATTTTTTCAAATCCAGTAGGAAAAAAAACTCTCCAGATCAGCTTTACAATTTCAAAATCTGTTTCCTAAGCTCTTCCTTGCCAGTTTTGTTATTGGTGACATTCAGCAGTGATACCAAACAAGCACAGAAAACAAATGGAAGAGGAAATGCTGATAGTCAGCAGCCACCACCTACCAAAATACCTTTTAAATATAGTCCAAAGGTCTCTAAGAGCAAGTTCAAGGTGCAAATGGTGACACTCTCACAGAAGTACTGCCAGCTGGTAGTTTTGGCATTCCCTCCGAGTTTCCTCTTCATTTTTTAATCTCTCACCTAAAGAAGAGAAAAAAACCCAAACAAATGTGACCTTTCAGGCAGACAAAAGATGTGGTTGGTCCTTAAGAAAGCATTTTATTCTGCCTGCTTGATAACCTGTTGGGAAAAATAGGAGCTTTTAGCAAAATGTCCCTGTGCTGTTGCAGTTGTTCTGCCACTGTGAGAAATCACAGGCACAGCTGCAGGGCTCCTGGAGCTCACCCTGGTGAGGGTCAGTGACCACTTATCCCTGCAGGGGATAATGTGGAATAATGGGAATAACGACAGTGGGAAATGTGGAGGGAGCTGAATAAATAAATGCTTGTCATTTCCTTAGCAAAAAAAACCCCTGCAAAACAAAGCTATAAAAAATAGTTTGCCTCTGAATTAGGAGAATTTAAATTAACTATTTTAGGTCTGCTTTTGGTTCAACATTCATCAATCTGAATTTGAGTGTGCATAGGGTAAGTAATTAAAGGTAGCTGAAACTTAGGAATAAATGTCTATTTCCTTGTGCATAACCTATACTAAAACACATTTAAAAACAGTGTTTTGCTTCAGATCTGCTTGCCATTGACTTCCTTCAGTCTTATACTCATCAGGTTATTAAAAACATGGGGAAATATATTCTTTGTTTCATTAAGAATGCATTATTAACTAGAAGGGCATAGCTTTATCAGAGTCACTGCTGATACCAACATTACTTGGGTAAGTTCAAAGTACTGACACAAAAACATTACAACAAAAGCAATGTTCAACAGAGCCTCAAAACTAAAGACATAGTTCAAAGTTTTTCAGATGCCCTACAGTTGCTAGGATTTCTCCAGAAAGTGGAGCAAACTGAAAATTGCACAGGAAATTTTAAACCCATTTCTCTTTTTTTCCTTAACGTTCTTGTGGGCGAGAGAAAACTCCTAATACAGGGAATGCAATGTAGTTTTTATACCCGAGTCATGAGTTGTTCCCTCAGTTTCAACCAGATCCAGTGCTCAGTGGAATCTTGGAAAGGGTCAAATCATCAGTATGAAATTTAAATTTATTCACGAAAGTAGGTGTTTTTTCTCCGTTCCCCTTGCTCCCCAACACCAAGTGAGACAGGCTCAATTTGGAAAATAATCATTACAAAACTGTATTTGGACAAAATAAGTTTGCGACAAGTTCCAGCAGAAAGAGAAAGGAGAGCAGAATCAGAGGTTTTCAAACTCAATATAAAATCCAGCTCATGCTTTCCCCAAAAGCCTCATTTAATTTATCCAGAATTTAAAAAAATAAACACATAATAAAAACTTCACATATTATGTGGAATTTTTGCACACATAGTGCATTAAATACTATCATTTCTCTCCAAAATATTAGTCATTTTTATGCTTTTCAAAAGTGAACTACAAAGTCTTCTGCACCCATCTTCCCCAAATCTGATTCTAAGTGCTTGCCAGTTTAATCCCCTAGGAAGAAAAAGTAGCCCCATGTGTCTCAGGATCAATAGAAACTAAACAACAAAGCTTGACAAAGGATATTAAATTGTCAGTAAAGTCAATAAATATTTTCCACTGTAGGGATAGCTAACACCAGCCTGTGAATTTTGCTAGGGCAGGTTTAGTGAAGAAAAAACAAGTCTTTATTGCCACATCAGCCAGGAGCTGTTCTACTCTACTGCCAGTAAGATGTGAGCATAAACACCACATTCATCACAGTATCATCCACAAAGAGTTCCTCTTTAGAATGAAAGCTATTTTTGAGTTTGAGCAAAGAGAGGAAAACTCACTGGTGTAGCACAGTGAAGGCAGCATGGCCAGGCTCTGCAATGGAAAGCTGAGAACCAGCAGCAGATTCCTGACCAGATCTCCAAGGCTGAGTGTGCAGGGTTGCTGTGGGGGCCTGGCCCTCGCTGGCTGCACACTTCCAGCCACCATCACTTCCTCTCAGAAGGACAGGGGAGAAAATAAGAAAAGCAGGAACTGGAAAGCTCAGGCTTAAGTCGGGGAGGTCACAGAGGAAACAGACTAAACTTGAAAAATCTAATTTATCATCAATTAAAATGAATACTTAATTATATTATTATGCACTATTATTAGACAGTCAGACAGCCTGACCCCAAGCATGCTGAGCATCAGGGCCAGGCAGTGCCCATCTCCCAAGAGCTGATTTACCCCATGTTCTCAAGGGAACTTTCCTGCACACAGTTCCGCAGTAGAGCTGCCAGGCTGCCAATGAAAATATCTCTGGCTAAGAGTCAACCCTAATACATAAACCATATTAAAGGAAGAATGTCATCTGCAGCATTTGATTGACCTTCAATGCCCTAAGAAGATTACAAATTTCCTAAGATTAAGGCGTTCCCAAAATACAAAGCAAAGGATTGATTTCATGGATCAAATGTTAAATAGGCCTGTAAAAGTGGAATTCTTAGATTGCACATGAAAGAAGGGAAACAAACCCCACCACAACCCTCAAATGCAATTTTAGATCCTTTGAAAATCTGGTTTAAAAAGAGAGGAATAGATACAATCTTTCACCTCACCTGGAGATTTTTAATGAATTAAAACCATTTCAAGTCTGTGAAGAAAGCCCTACCACAGTCCCTGCCAAATAACATTTTCTTTCATTTTTTCTCATTTTTCTTCTTACCACTTCTGAGCAGACTAAATAACAGCAAATAAGGAAATTAGAGTTGCAATTCCAGCACTAAGATCTGGAGTCCCACACTGCCTTCAAACAACTGCATGAAACAGAAACTTGATGCTTAATACTCTCCAATCCATATAAGCCATTTATTTGTATGTCCTTTGGCTGCTAAAGCTATAACTTGTATTTCCATTAGAAGATGGGCCTGATTCCTGCCTTCCCTGATCTGGATCAGCAGCATGGACCCTCACTGTCTGGCTGGCTCCCTCTTAGCTGATTAAAACTCTTGGCTTCCTTCTCTGTAACGCTGCCCTTCCTGAACCCAGCCCGAGAATCTGGGTGCAGTTTGCATTCCTGATATCTGCCTATCAATCAGGATGCTTTCCAAAAACAGTTCGGATCAAATGTTGCCTGTATCTGCCTCAAAGAGCAGCTCTCTGGGCTTTTTTACTCCTCTTTTTAGAACATTGTCTTTCTAATGCCATGACAGCTGGGTACAAACACAGAGAAACATCTTGAAGCATTAATAAACAGTAGCAACAGAAAACAAAGGCTGTCAAATTTCCTGTGGCCATTTGAGGGTGAAACTGCATCTGTGAATATACTTCAGTTATGTAATACACTGATATGTACATGTTCCAAAGTAAATACATTAAAAGCAGATTATGCAGCAAATATTTTTTACCCATTTCAAATTATTACTGGCAGCCAAAGAAATATTTATTTCATAGCCTCACGGGTTTATCTTCATAATTTACAATGGAGTAACTCCTTTGCTTGCAATTTAAGTGGATTTTTGTCCCCAGCAGTTTCATCTACATAGTCACCAGGCTGATACAGAACAGAGTAGCACGGACAGTGCAGGAACTGATTTTTAATTACATAAATGGACTTTGCATGTGGCTATAACTGATATTCCCAAGCCCTTTCAGACTGTGGGCTAACAGCATCCATCCCATGTCCTGCCATTCACCACTTCCTTGTGGCATGTGCAGCCACCGCTTCCACAGAAGCCAGAACAAAGCACTTTTAGTTTGGTGTCATGTGCCTGCTGGAAGGGCAACAATGCAGCCACCAGTTTGTATTTCCTAGGTCAGCATTACCCACAAGATAAAAATCTATAGTAAGAGGCAAAGGCTCTCCAATCCTGCTGTAAACAAGAGTGTTTAAGAACCCTGCTCCTCTGACTTCAACTTGCTTCAAACTCTACTGTACTGACTTTTTTTAGATATTAAGGGATGGTCTCGATTATTGTGGATTAAAATCATTACCACAGGCCTGCATATTGACCTCAAGTTTGATGGTTTTCTTATCCATCCCTGTGGTCATCATGATGCAATTTCTCAGCTATCTCCAAGAGGTATTTTTCTTTAATCAGAGTAAACTGTTTTAGAAAGTTCCTGACAGGGAGAATGGTTGCCTTCCATACAAAGCAAAGTGGTTCAGTTTTAAAGTGATTAGAACTCTACCAGTCTTCAGACCCAAATGTGTGTGGCCTCTGTGTAATACAGAAGCCCTTAGAAAAGGCTCACTCTGAAGATATTTTAAAAAACCTTCATTTCCCTGCAAAATTCCACCTGAGTAAAACCTCACTCACTTCACAATGAAAAGAAAATATTTCAGTGGTAGTACCAGGGACAAGATGAGGATATACAATACCAGGAAGGATTCTGCACTTCCAGATGCTGAGTATCCAGCCCAGAGGCAGAAATTCATAATGGGACAAGCCTCTACAAACTGAAAATGTGGTTGGCTGAGGTAGGTTTCAGTCAACTTTCATCTTCCACAGGCAAAAGTAAAGTCCTCCCAGTTCAGTCCTTCCTCCTCCCCAGTGTGCACAAAGTGCCTCATACAGGACAAGGACACAGGAGCCTTTTTACCCTGTCGCAAATCATCTGAGAATTTGGAATAAAAGTACTTGCTCTGCCATTTTAAACCACATTCTGAGTTTATCTGTTTTTAGAGGTACTTACTGTATAAATTTTACTTTTATTTCTTGGGTCCAAACAATGTTACCACAAGTCAATTTCTCCCTAAACAGTCTGTCAGAGGAAGAAGCAGCAGTGTTCCCTATATGCCACCCAATTTTACATCCTGTCATATAATCTTACTTACACAGGCTAAAGGATCCTTGGGGAAGGCTGAAAGAGATCTACATCTGTGCATCCTAGCAGGATTCTGCACTGGTCAGTACCTCTGCCTGCCATTCTTGGGATAGTGGATCAAAATTATTTTACACTACAGAGGGTGTGCCCTCCTTTCTACTAAATGAATTTAAGGACATGACCATCAGGTTAGAAATACACATTTCCAAACAGATTGCCCCATAGACTTGTGTGAGCAGCTTTATTTCAGGAGCATTATCAGATTATATGGCTGAAGATATCCTATGGTGTCTGTATTATGAACACACTCCTACATCCCTTGAATACAGCTCCGAGCAATAAAATATTTTGCATGCCATATACAAGAGTGGCCAAAAAGAAACTTATTAATGTTATCAAAGCCAAGGGACCCTACCAGCATTTTCAGAGAAGCCTTATTAAGATGAAGCTCTGTATTTCAGCTCATTGTAAAGTTATTTTACATTTCAGTGTCACATCTAATACTCCTGATTAGTAACATGATTCACTCTACACAGATTTCAGTGAGTGGAAAGATGGGTTTCTGTGCATCAGTTTTCTACTGGGGTTGCCATTATAAGAAACTCTGCTGTTAACCTGTCTTTGGATTTATGTGTCACTTCCCTGCTTTTGATCAAATCTACGATAATTTTTATAAGATAAAATAGAGAGGCTAGAAGAATAGCTCATCTGAATGCAAATAAGCTCCTTCTCCCCCCTACATCTATCTCAAGGTTTATCTTTTTATTACTCTCCCAGAAAGCAGAACAGTCTGGTTAGAGCCAGGGGCTAAATCAGAAATGACTTGACAATTCACTGATACCGTGGCATTTTTGGAATATATTCCCTTGGCTCCAGTGACTAAGGGTGAATCATAAAATTGTCCAAGTCCATCAGCCTAGGACCTGTTTTTTACATGAAGACTTTATGAAAATTGAAGCGTACTTTATCACCTGGGACAAACTTTTATCTTGAACATCTACAACACACTACAGTCACAGGCCAGAAATACAGCTGCAAGGGAATATAAATGAAAAAGCCTTTTTGCTTACTAGATCTGGGGTTTTTGGCTTGCTTTAACGATTTGAGCTCTGCCATGGCACCAGTGAAGCAGTATGAATAGCTGGGATTCCCAAGAGCCCTATGATGTTCATTTAGGTTCCCAGAGGAGATGTGAGGAGCTAAATCCATCTGTCACACACCATAAAGCTGGGGATGCACATGAGCACACACTGCACACACTGAAGCCTTCCCAAGCTGCAGCTCCCTGCCCCACCTCCGAACCCTAAAGGAGCACCCAGACAGGACACCAGAAGGAGCTGATGATGGCAGATCTTGTGTCTTTAAAGCCTACACCCAACTGTTAATAATAGCTGCTCACCTCTGGAGTTTGCTGCTACCTGACAGAGCCCAGCAACATTTGTACTGCAAAACGTACTGATCCTGCAGTTAGCTTCAAAACAATGCATGGGCTTCTTTTCAAAGCCTGTCCAATTTTTAATTAAAAATAGAACAATAACCACTCTCCACATGTATCATTACTGTTAAGTCTTGTCTATGTTTTCAGCTTCTCTTATTTAACTTGTAGGATAATGAAACTTGTTGGAATGGGATTTCAAGGCAGGTGGTAGGCAAGGTATGGGAAGGTGTGTGTTGTTTGAGAATCCTCAGTATCAGCAGACAACTTGCTGAAGCTGAATTCTGTTTTCCCAAGCAAAATAACCACTTTGTGTCTTCCTGGTATTTCCAGGGAGAACACCATTAGCTTTGCAAGTATACAGTTACTGGCTATTTGAATATGTACACTTAGCTATGTATTGGCTAGTACAATATATGCAAACTACATCATTTTTAGCACACTCTGCTGAAACACTCTTATTTTCTAAGATATTTTAACAAAATGCTTGGAAGGAGAAGTGTTTGAAATGACAATTTTGCCCTCCTTTATCCTTATTAAACAGCGTTGATTTTCTAGTGTACGGGAAATGGTTAAACTGAATGGCACAGATTTGTTCTTACTGCTGAATATATCTTCTGCCACAATCAAAAGATGTTGTTAGGGAAAACAACAAACATTTTTCCTTCTTGACCCTTGAGTGCTGAGGCTACCCTTCATCTCTTCTGTTACTCCTCAGTCTCAGAACAGAGCCAGCCTGGTCCTGCTACATCTAATCCAACTCCAAGTGCCATTTTTTTCCAACTGATTTTCACAACTCACACCTCTTGCGGTTGTGAACTTTTATTCATTTATAGGTTTTGTTTGTTTGTTTCCCTTCAGGCATAGGTAACAAATCTTATTTCATGAGAAATAAAATCAGACAGATACAGTGCATCAGCTGTGGGGGGTTTGGGTTTCTTTTCCTCTTCTGTATAGTTATCATAGTTGCAGCAATTTCCTTACTTCTCCCACACAGAAACCAGCACAAGCTTCCCAAAATGCACTTTTTGACAAGGCATGGATGTTGGACCATAATTACATGTAGACCAGTGGAATTGCTTCACTAAAGGGGAAAATTAAAGGAGACTAACTAACCAATAGGTTAGCAAAAGGTGAGCACTAATGGATCAATAGATCAATTTAAGTGCCAGGTGTCCAGAGCAGCTTTCAAGGGTGATAACAGTTTTAGTACCACTGCAGGGACAGACTCTAATTGTGCACTATAGCAGTGCTGTTTGAGCCATTATGTGACTGAATTATTACTATTTCTGTACCAGCTTGGATGTAAAACTTGACTCTGGGCTGAAATGTGTCCCTTAAGGGAATTCGGGAGGAAATTATTTTACACAGTCAATGAAATTAAATGTATTTTGCATTCCTGGCATCACCATTTGCCAACCTCACACAAATCCTGTGCCAAGCTGGTTGTACAAAACCCGTGCACTGGTACAGCCTGTGCTATCTTCCAGACAAGGAGAGAAGCAGAAGGAAGTGTGCCCTAAGAGGTCCAGATCCATGTGTTCAGTAAGAGAGAGCAGAGAACAAATGAATCAAGGAAATAAGCAGGAAGAGAGAGAGGTAGGCTGGCATAAACACTTTTGCATAACCTGAGTTATGCCTCCACAAATCCATATGCAGACATGGGAATTTTATGAGCAAATCCTCACTTCTCCCTGCCCCTCCCAAGTAAATTAGTTGATCTAAACCTCAAAACAAATAAGACAGAAATCTCCCAAGGTTTAATGGCTTCATCTGCCGTAAAGTGACTATACCCCTGGTACACAAACTTCCTAAATCAATATTTATTCTTGTATTTCTGTTTAAATTTAGAATGCAAGCACCACATCCATAATGCAATGTTTCTGATATCTAAGAGCTAAGATTCTCTTCCCAATTAAAATGCAGCAAGCAGATTGGTTTAACACTCAGTGGCATTCTTTTTATGGACTCTTATTCCTTCACAGACCACATAGTCATAAATAATCCATGCACACAGCAATTAGGCCTTTTGCTTGGTTTATTGGTTGCAGACTCTATGCCTGTGCAAGTGTCATAAAATACTCTAAAGCAATACAATGCAACCAAACACATTTAAATCCCTACATTAAGAGTAATTGATTAATTTTGGTATTTAATAGCTCTTTTTCTGTCATATGATTACAGTCTTTTGAGTGAATCACACCATTACTGACTCCAGACCAAAGAATGACTGCTACACAAAGTCATTTTAGGCAGGGCCATCTTTAGCACCTGCAAATGATAAAGGAGATGAAGTAGGACACTGACCAATTTGAGGACCTGCAATTTTCACACAAACCAATCAGAAATGAAACAACAGAAAGTGACTTGCACACTTTCTATGGTCGGGAAGCAGGAGTTTTGACTTATTCTGAAAGACTGATCTCATGTGCTGATAGGATCCTGTGAATGACAAGGTGACTGAAAGCAGAGAGAAAACCCTGCTTCAGTGGCCTCACACCAAGACTCACAGGGTTCTTCTGTGAGAAGAACTTAAACTGAGGCCTAGGGGAAGCTACAGAAAAGATGCACTCTTGGCTTGGCCTTTATTTTTTAAAGTTAAAATTTCTACTGTGCTTTCTCTGCTCTCGCAGAAATGCTGTTTATGACCTTGATACTTTACACATGCAGTAGGTTACACAGAATTATACACTATCTGTAGAGCTGCCTTAGGACACTTGGCAGCTGAAATCTTTGCCCTCCTCTATGCAGAAAAGACTGTTCAGCCTGGGGAACAATACTCCAAGACAGAAATAGAGTGAGAAGATCTTTCTTAATAATTTTCCAAAATAAATTTAGACTGTGAAAGACTAGGAAGAATATTAATCTGTTTGATTTGTACACACTCTCTTTTAAGACAAATTAATTATGCAGCAGAAGCATTTAGCATAAAACCACAAGATTTGAAATGTGAATGTTAAGGGTAGCGCAGGGAAATGAGACTGATAGAAGGAGATGGATAGAGGCTAATTAGACAGTGTCTGAAAGAGCATAACCATTTGACAAAAAGTACATAAGATAAAGCACTGTGGGCTTTTGAAGGTTATTAATGGTTTGCAAGATTTAGTATCCAATCACCTTTGAGATCAGCTTTTTCCCCCACCCAATTTTAACTCAGCTACAAAAATGCAAAAGAGCAAATGCAAGTGTTGGTCATAATGAGGTCACAAGCTCATTGTGTTCTTATTTCAAAATTTAGACTAATAACCCTAGGAATATAATGCCTTAAAATAAACACCAGTTCAACAAACTAAAATTTTAAACTGGAAAATTGTGACCACATTCTTTTCTTTCTTGCTTTTTCATGAAAGGTGAGCATAATTCTTTGTGGGTCTCCATCCCACTGAAGGTATGAATGCTCTGGGAGGAATTCCCTTTAGGAGGCCTGAGCAGATTCCATTACTGCAATCTTTTTTTTCCCCCAAGGAAATAGAGAATAGATCATGTTTCACTCCAGCAGTCTCTCCTTTAGTCACATGCCTGAGTATTCCTGCTCTCTGTGGGCAAAGCTCTGAAGCCAGACCCATCAGAAGGGTGACTTGAGACCTCACTACCAATTCTCAGAGGAATTAATGTCACAGCAAAGCTTTAGAAATCATGCAGCAGTTTTATGCAGAACTAGAAGATGTAAAATTATTAGTTTCTCCATCAAAAGGAAACAGTATTTTGACTATTTGGGGGTAGAAGAAAAAGAGGAGTCCTGCATTCCCTGACCCCATATTTTGCCTATTAATCCAGGCTAATAAGCAGGAGGAAGTTATTGACCCGATACATTAGAACAGGGAGTCAGGTAGGAGTGGATGTAAATTACAAACCTATTGAATAAATTTGCAGTGCTCTGCTACTCCAGTGAGCCAGGGCTTCTTACTTACCTGAGAGATTTACATTGCAGAACATGAATACAGGTGTGTTTTCTCACCTTCCCAAGCCCACTGGTTTACTGTTGATCACGACACAGCATTTGCTATTATTAATAATCTCACTCTGGGTTTAGCACAGAATTACAATAATATAGCAAGAATCCCATGTGCAGCTGGATACAATACACAGATGCATTTATGTTAATCATTCAGAAGTAAGTAAAAAAGCAAAGAGACTAGGGTTTTATGAAAGCTTGTGTCTTATGCCCTAAAACTGTGGCAGGGTGCCACTGGGAATATCCAAAGTAGGCAAGTGTAGTTCTGGAAATACAGCCCTGTATCTGTGACAACTCTCGAGTGCATGGGTGTGATTTTTCCATCCAAGTATTAACCATTCACAAAATCCCATTTGATAGAACACTCAGAGCAAGAGATTCCATATAAGAGCAATGCAATGTTCATTTGCAGAAATGCTTGAAACATTTAGGTAGGCACTTCATGAAAGAACTGACTGAAACACACAATGTCATTCAAGCCATCTTCCAAGTGACTCAAAGTTTGCAGCTCTTTGATAAAATGACTGGTTTCAAAATATGACCAATATAAGTATCAGTTGTCCTGCTTGTTTCAAAAGTCTGCAGTAGCACACCAGGGAATCAGACCCACACTGTGCATTGTCATGACCCTGAAGACAGAAACTAAATGATGGCACTGGAACTACTGGTGTTTAGTTGGTCATGGATGGTGTTTACAATAATTTAAAGCACAAATGGCTGCTAGGAAGAAGAATGGAAAGCAAGGACAATGAAACACACTTCTCACAGGTGTTTCCTGTGAGAAGTCCAAGAGCTGTTACTCCAGCAGCAACCTCAAGTTAATCAAGTCCTACAAGCCCTGGTTGGTCTGGAAGATGCAATGAGTTTATGTCCAACAAGGCAAAACTTCCCAAGAAGTTCTCAATAAACCAATGATGATTTATTGCAAAAATAAACGACAGAACATACTACTTTTTAAGCTAAATATTGAAATAGGACTTATTTTTAAAGTGCTTTTTAAAGATTCAAGATCTGTTTGGAAAACAGAAAATACCCTACTGATTTGCATGTGGTATTTGCAATAAGTGGATGATGTGGCAGCAGCATCATGTACAGAATTGCAGCTGGTGCCATTAAAGAAAGCAATGATGAAATTCTGTTTCAGTTCTTCTCTGGGGTTATTTTTGCAGGGTTAGTTAGTTCCCTAGTGCCTGCAATATTAGTGGGAGGGAGAGGGGGAAGTTGCAATGTTGGTGAATGATTAGAATTCTTTTTTAAATTGTCGCCATCTGCGTTAATAAAATGTCCATGCTTTTACTGTGCTTAGAAACCCTGAAAATGGCAATCATGTGGGCATATTTCATAGCTCTGTAAGGTGTGAAATCATCTACAAAATGCTGAACCTCAGTGCCACCCATCAAAGGATCCAAACATGCATTAGCTCTTCAAACCAATCGGTGTTGGGCATCTTACTTGAAAATTCCACAGCAACAGTTTCTATACAAGGTCTGCCTGGGACAAAGTTTGCAGAATCATAACCCTTGCTTTGCATAATTCAATGGAAGTCCTGCAGAGAATCAGCAGATCATTTATCAATGATCTTACATAAATCATTACATTCAGCTTTACCTTTGAGATCCGTTGCAGCATAATATAAAATTAATCTGTATCTGTTAGGGGAAAAAATGTTCTGCATTACCTCATGGATATTTCCCACTGAAACGTGTCTTTGCTCCTAAACTTCTACAATTGACTTCACTCGAGTACTGCTTTTATTCTTGATTTACTATGTTTTAATGGTTACAGGGCTATTAAATTGTGTAATAGCTGTGATCTCGATTTTCCTTTTTTGATCTCATCCGTGGAGATCACAAATGTCGTTCTACTGAAAGAACGTTGATCCTGCCGCGATCCTGAATCCAGGCTCGCCTGCTCCACCTTCTGGTACAAAAGCACCTAAGAAAACAGTACTCCCACAGCTCATTTTACCAACCACAATGTCTTGAATATATAACAGGATTGTAGCAAAAATGAGATTATCGTTCGTAATGTATGACATGATCTGGGTTGGTAGTTACTTTATTGAAAGACAAGTTCTCACATCTTTTCCACATTTCTTTGAATCCCCAATAGATAATGTACTTGGTTTCACTGATGCTTCTGTCTACAGGGACTAAATAAAAATCATTTTGGAATTATATTCAAGATCGAAACGGACTCAAACCTTAAAATGTTCTGGGATTCGCATACTACAGATGTCATCTAAGATGGACAGAGTGTGAACAAATCATTCCAGTCTGCACCAGAATAACAGCACTAACCCAAAACCTAATCCTTGACTCCTTAGAAGTTAAAATTTCAAGGAATTACTATAGGTTGAGCCACATAACTCACATAACAATGAACTAAGAACAAAACTCTAGAAACCTTATTCTTACTTCCTCTGGTAGGAAGCTGTATATGTAAGTGCTGAATACTCCAAACTATTCCAGTGCTAAAACAATTCAGTGTTAAGCAAAATGAAAACTTAACACACAGGAAAAAGGCAAACCACTTGGCTGAACGTGGTTCAAACCCACCTTGTTAAAGCAGTGTGTTACTCATGCTCTCTTGAAGATTAGGAAATGCTTTGAGCTGCTGTTCACACTAATGCAGCTTGAAGAACTTGAGCTAAAAACACCACAAAGGAGATTGCCCTCAGTGCACAAACAGCTACACTGTGTGTGCCTTTCTGACACAAAACCAAAGGAAATATTAATCCCCAGGTTTTTCAGGACCTGTACAATTTGAGTCTTTAAAAATTGCTATCTTGGAGGTGAACTTTGGAATTTAGACTTCTGTTAGTAATTTTAATTATTTGTGATATTTAAAAGTATTTGTAATAGGCACCAATATTGCAATATCTCATTTCTGCTGCAGCTTAATTTATTTCTGCTATTTAAAATCATTCATAAGAAGCACCAGCATCACAATATTCCAGTGTTGCTGCTCCTGCCAATTGAGTTTTAGCAAACTGGTCCTGCTGCCAAAGCACTGAACTGTGGTGAGTTTCACCATTTGGCTGAGAGTATTCCAAAACACACAGGAAGAGACACCTGAAGCCAAGTTCACCCCACAGTTTCATCTCTCATGTTCCTGCCTGAACCATTCTCACGTGAGCTGCAGAAGCAGCTGCTGGACTGGAAGAGAAAATGCAAGTGGCTCTCTTACCTGCCTCACTCAAATGATTTGTGCTTTGAGTTTTCTGAGTGAAGAACATCACTGAAGACCACAAAGAGCAGCCATTTCTAGATTTGTCCAGGTGGATGTCTACATTGTCTCAACTGTAACAGAGAGTACAGAGTTCTGTAACTTGAAAACAGTATTTGAAGGGGGAAAGGGAGAGGAGAGTCAGGAATATTTTGTATTTCAATAAAGCTCATATTATTTTTGAATTACAAAAATATTTCCATTTTTTAGTTATGGCTTCTTACTGTGTGGCAATGGAACAATCTAACTCAGCAAATAATTTCCAATAAAAAAAAGTAACATGGAAAAATGATGGAGAGTAACAATAAAAGCACATTAAACAGTGGGTGAATGCTTCAATAGAACTTAAAGGAAGACAACTTTTAAAAATTGTCTTCTAACATTAAGTGTACAGTCCCACCAAATGTGAAACTTTCAAGTCCAAGGAAGTTTCGTTGCTCCCTGCCTTCCTCTAGTTTACCAGACAGTGAATTACTTACATCAAACACAATTTCTTCCACGGGAAAGGCTTGCATGGTACTTCAAAGCCTGAATCAGCGACTTCAGATTGAACCTCTGAAAAATCATCCAAAAAATGCTTTCAACATCTGGATTGTATTACCTTATCATTCCACCTGTCCAGCTGAATTATTCAGGTACCCACAGCAGAAATGCTAGACAAGGTCTCTCTATGAAGATGTGATGTTTCTTCAAATAAAAAAAAAAAAGATTAAAAATCCCAACTTTAGCACAGATTAACTTTCCATGCAAATTGTGATGCACTACACCCAAGTTCTTGCTATAGGAGGATGCTCACTTCAGTCTGGTGGTTTTCATGTGGCACGCTGCAGGAATCAGCTGATTTCCTGGCAAGGGTTGCAAAGCCTTGCAAGAGCTGGTTTTGGTGGAAGAACCTCTCCAGTGTACTCACTTGTGGGCTTATCCATGTCAGGGATCTCAGTTCCCCCTCTTTTGAGGTTCAGCGTCCAACCACTTGTACCACTGGAAGAAGAACAGAAGAAACATCTGCCTGCAGTGAGGACTGTTCTGGTGGGCAAAGTCCAAATTCTATTCTTCAGAAAATAAAGTGAGGAATTGAAGTCCAAAATTTCTTCCTTGACTACTGAAAGCAT
Organism: Haemorhous mexicanus; assembly: GCF_027477595.1. NCBI lineage: Eukaryota > Metazoa > Chordata > Aves > Passeriformes > Fringillidae > Haemorhous > Haemorhous mexicanus. Next base: position 3,424,236 of record NC_082344.1, read on the forward strand.
TGGAAGAGCATGCGTATGTTTAAAAATGGAATTGTCCTAATTAAAAATAAAAATAATTTGATTCCATCACTATTTTTCCTTGCCCAGTTCTGAACTGGAGATCCAAGCAGCTGAGGAAGCATGGAATAGTCTGGTGGACTACATTGAAGTGAGAGAACCTCCTTACCTTCCGAAGGTAAGAACACAAATCACACACAAAGGTCTCCTGGGAAAAACACTTCTTAGAGGAGCACAGAAGACCTCAATTATTATCCAGCAAGGTGGATAATATACACTTGGCTACTTGCCAAAAAAAAAAGCCAACAAACCCTCTTTTTATACAAGATTTTGGTCATATATTCACTATCACATATTTCACAAAACAAAAAAGGACAACCGAAAAGTAAAATCCCAAATTTTTCCTATACTTAAACCACTACATTATTTCTGAAATGGGAATATAGAGCTTCACCAGATGAACACCACCATCTTCGTTCCTTTACTTTGATCAGGGAATTTGCTACATCTGCTTCTTCTAGGTTCATTCAGTTGCAACTTCTGTTTTTACAGTGATTGCTCTGCAACAGCTTGAGATTTACACCAGCCCCTCAACAGAGAACCGACAAAAATGTGATGTTACTTTTTAGATGCTTTCTAATTATTTCTACCCTCGCCCAGTACCTGCAAACATCTGATCTCCTCCTTCAGTGTGCTCTAAACTCATTACAATTGGAACACTAAATAAACAATACTCAAAATATTCCATTTCACATTGCTAAAGGCACCACTACAGGTACTTGACTCATAGTTCAGACTGCAAATAAATAAATAAATCAAGTCTAGGACAGGTCAAATAAAGACACTAAGGCTTGTTGTTGGTTTTTTTAACAAACAGATTTGGAACAGGACTTTTATTAAGGAGGAGCTCCTAAGGGAATTGACTTACGTAAATTACTTAATACTTGGCAGTGCATCTAAATGATGGCAGGGGTTTTTTTTTCACCAATATAAACCAACATTTTCATTACCACATGTGGTGGTTGGTCATGTTGAGACTGAATAATACTGCGAGGCTAATTTCTCCTCCAGCTTCCATTATTTTCATGGAGCTCAGCACTTCCTCATCCTGAGACATGCTGCAAAGTTCAAATATCCCAAATAGAGCTGAGAGAGTATTGCAGCAGCAGTATTTGTCTGATGTATCATTGGGCTTCTTGTTACTGTAATTTCACAATTCTGAGCAACAATTCTCATTTAATGGGCAGCTAAATGAGCTCTATGATACATTCATTGATTTGCAGGGGAAATACATTAAAAGCTGGTTGGAAAAGCAAATTATTCAGGATCTTGACTCTGATTGCATTTAAGAGCTACCACTCTAGGAGCACTGAAAGCATTTGCTTTAGCTCATGTCAGTGAAGCTACAATCTAGTGTTTGTCCAAAGAATGTTCACATTCTAAAAAGAGAGTGAGGTTACTGTGGTTTCATGAGTTATAGTGGCATAATTAAAGATTACTGCTGATTCTTAGATCAGGATCACTCCTCAGCTCAAGGACTATTTGATGGGAAGAGCTAAGGTAAAAGGCAAAATCCAAGCAAGTTTCTGATCAAGTGAGTCATGAGTTACACATGAAAATGTTAACAAGGGTGATCCAGTCAGAGCTCATGTCTGCCTGTGATTCAGTGCTGCAGCTGGGAACACCCAGAGTGCCAGAGATCCCATCACTCCTGAGGATCAAGTTCTTTAAAGCAAGCACTGTTATTTCAGGACCAGTTGAAGACAGGACTGACAAAATTGGTGGTACTGCCTCAGTGCAAACAGAACTTTCCCAGTGATCAATTTACCCCCATCTGATCCTACTTTTAATATTCCTGTTTTACAATTCCTGTTTTTATCACTCTCTTACACAAGGCATTCTCACTCATAGAAGAGACTGTTAGATGTGGTTTTTTTTGAATGAAGCAAAATATTAAGCAACATCTTCCCTCAACTGATTTTGTGTAAGTTGTGGTTTTGTTTTCTTTGTAATCACATGGGAGAACAGGACCAGGGAAGGAAATGGAAAGGGTTGGCTGAAAGGAGCCAGCAGTAACCCCCTGAGCTGCTGGAGCTGCCAGGGAAGAGGCCAAGTGCTGCATTTACAATCAAGTCCCCACAAACCACAGGAAAGGCAGAAGGACAAAGATGACCCATAAAGGCAGCAGTCTGAGGCCAAGAGCAGCAGATTCCGGAGCTGACAATGTCTCTCTGCTGCTGAGAGCTCACCTGCACAAGCTCTGCTTGAGCACCTGCTGGGGAGCAGAGCTTGTTCTTCATTTCCATGTCAAACCAAAACAGTCACACTCCTGCTATTCAAAGAACAGGGGTAAACTCTGGGGTTTGTTAGGTTTTAAATAATTTCCAATTTCAGGCCTAATAGCAGGCAACATGGAAAATGTCACTGGTAATAGAACTTAAAATCAGAAATATGGGAGAACACAGCGTTATACTCATGTTACCCTTTTTTTTTTTTCAGCAGAGTCTTCACAAACATATAAATGCATATCTTTTTCCCTCAATGGAAAAAAAAAAACCCAAAACTATCTTATAACCTGTAAGAAAAGCCATAAAACCAAAGCAAACCTGATGCCTGTAAACAGAAAATGTGCTTTAAAAATTCAGTTTCGGGAGCATAAATATTTAATTACCTTGAGCATGTCTTAGAAGCTCAGGTTTGCTCAAAATAGTGTCAAGAGCAAACAAAACTGCAAAACAATCTCTTTTAGTAAGAAACACCTTGTGAAAAAGTAGTATTTTCTTATCTTTCACTGTTTCATTTTATGTCTGTATCCTGTAACTCCCACTCCTATAACAGCATAAGTGGGGGAGAGAGACAATGAAGGCTCCTTTTGTTATTTGACTGACTGCAAGGTTTTGACAGTACAGTATTAATAAAAATAATTTATCCTCACAGGGTCTTGTTAGAATAACAAGCTGGTAGCTTGGTATATGCTTAAGAAACAACAACGAACATTTCAAGTAGTAAGAAAACACCTTCTTAAAAAAAGGTATATATCTCCTGCCAAGTTCCAGATATACACATATATACACACACATATATACTCCATTTCCCAATGCCTTGTTCTAAGTATCAGACAGCTGTCTACAAAACTTTGATTTATTTATTAGGTTATTTATTGACTGTTAAATGAATCCTGTTTGATAATTAATGTCACTGGGGACTATTAGGTATTAACTATTAACTATTGCCCAGTCTTTAATAAATCGACTTTAATAAGAACAATTTCCCATCTAAAATTAAAAACAATTTCTAGGACACTTATTTTAAGTAATTGCACCACTAAATATTAAGACCTTATGTACAGTTAAAAGACTACCATTTAACTTATATAATCATAGTAGGAGTAATATACAGGTTCTGCAGTTATAAGTGTTATGACTTCAAGAGTTTGTCTAGCTGCAATATCCAAGCACTAATTGCTAAATAACACAAACTAATTTGTCTGATTAAGTATTGGTTTAAGAAAACATGCAGGGGACATAACTAAGAGCTGGAATTAATGGCAAGTGTTACCTTGGAAAGAGTGAAGTTTACTGGTGACAAGCAGGAAGGCACACAATGTATTCCTATACTTAACATGTGTTTGTGGTTCAGACATTTTTCATAATTTCAGATAAAAATTGACAAATGTGAAATGTTTGCTATACAGAACTTATTCAAGCAACCCTTGTTCTGCCTGACAATGAAGACTAGAAACTGTCCCGCCTCTCAGAAATATTACTGTTTCTACTTAAAGTTTTGGAAAAATGTAGGACCAAAACAAGGCTTCCTTTGCCTTTCTGCTTTTGTGGCTCTAAGCAATTGTTGCTACTATGTGTAATAGCTATTATTTATTTTAAATCACCATCTAATTGGGGTAAATTCCTGAAAAAAGCAAACTACCTTGAAGGTTTCAAATCCCTGATTTTAAAATATATTCCAGACAGTTCAGCTCTGTGCAGCACATTAGGGTTTATCTCCATGGATATTTTCTGAGTTCAGAAGAAAGCTGTGAACTGTTTTAGCTGGGTTGAATTAGACATAGGAGAGCCATGCCCACCTCTCAAAACCTACACCCCTATTCTCAGCAATGATAATTTGATTTTCCTGCACAGATTATTTTCATTCTAGCAGCAGCAAACCTGTTGGAATGGTGAATCACTTGGTGCTGCTCCCCAGGCACCACTAATCACGGTAATCTCATCGGCTCCAATTAACCCTGTGCTGCAGTTCCACAGGCAATTAACCCTTGTATTGCCATGGGCTGTGCAGATCAAATCCCAGCCCATTACCCTCATCTCCTGCAGTCTCTGCACATGGCTCCAGCAGACAGAATTGCTCATGATGATTCTTCTTTTCCACGATCACTCCTGAGATCTGAATCATGCTTGGCTGAAATTCTGAACAAAACAGACACCCCCAAATCCCTCCATCACCTCAACCTATCTCAGTACCATTTCCAGGCCAGCTCCAGAGGTGTGCCAGGGAAGCAGCCTCATTTCCTGAAGTGCAAGGACAGGCTGGGATGTGAGGATGTTTTCCTGGAGCAGTCTGACATGGCTGAGGACAGAATCCTCTCCCACAGCTCCTTCAGCAGTGTCTTGGACACTGCCTGTGCTACGTGGCCTATTAGGTGGCACTTCAGAAAACATCTTAGAATTGACCATGAGACAGACTGCTCAACTTCCTGACAATCTGTTTGACTTCTTCAGGACTGAGCTGAAAATCCACTGCCTGGTGTCTACTACTCATGGCTTTGTCCAAGACAGTGTGAAGTAACAGAAAAGTGGATTTCTTCCAGGTCCAAGTTTGGACCATATCTATGTGGTCTCTCAGACCCCTGGTTTGGAGAAGGATCAAAACTGTCTTTGTTTACACAGATACCTGAACTGAAAAACAACAGGTAATAAAATCCCCTTAAAGTAGCCCATGTTTTGTCCTCTGGTGAGTTTTCCTGTCACTGGGCCAAGCTTGCAGTCATGAGACAGAGAACTCCACATAAGAGATAACAGAGGGCAGAACAAGACACCAAAGAAAGCAAGGCTCTGGAATAGGGTATAAAAGACACGTTTTATATGTAGTGAAATGAATATTGATCATCCTTGGTGGTCAAGAGACATCCTGATGAGCTCAATTACAGATGGCCAGAGAGCATCCAAGCCAAAGGCTGGGATGTGGCAATCTCCTTGAGTATCTGTGTGATCCTCAGGTATTGATTTATCACACAAGCAGATATAAAGCTGACAGTAGCTACACACAGTCTGAGATTTTATGACAGATACATGAACCCAGAGACACATTCGAGGCTGTGGACTGCTTACAAATAGCTCACAAAAAAATACTTCTAAAATTAGCTTCCACAAATTCTATGGCAAAAATCCTTGAACTCATGTTCTTCTGTATGTCACACAGAAATTATTTATTTCAACCTAGTCATCCAAAAAACTCAATTTCTTGAATTTTAAAAGGATATTCTGCAGGGTAAAATCTGCCTCTTGGTTAAATTAGCAAGGCTCATGGAATCAGCTTTTTTAAACTGCATTTAAAGCCTATCAGATGTTATTTACAGATAATAATCATATAAGCACAGACTAAGCTCATTTAAACTCTTGAAGGGTACTCATGTAACTTCCTTGCACTACACTGCATTGACAGCATGTTCATACTGTACAAGAGACAGAGTTACCAGATTAATATCCACCACGCCCTGCATTCCAGAGCAGCAGGGAATTGAGTAAGCAGGGGTTGTTAGAGCACACGGAAGAGCCCCCTGCATTACAGCTTAGAGGGGCTGGGATGCACTGTTGTAAGGCAGATCTAGAAATGGGTGGAAAAAAAAATACAAATTACATTTCATCAACCATTTCCTGTGCTGCACTTTCATAGGCCAATGCAATGATGAGCTCTGCCATGCTTTGAGTGACTTCAAAGTCGTCAGCAGTTGACAGTAAATAACCAGAACACTGCTTAAAATTCAAAATAGTTATCAGCATATTCCAAATGTTTTTAATGGAACAGATTATTTGAAGATCACAGGATAATGGCTGAGTCCCTTGATGATTTTTCCATCTGACAGAGCAGCCCCACACTTTGAGGTCTGGCACACAACTCAGCTTCATGCTGCATTATCAACACTTTTGGGGCAGCAGAGATATTAAACCAGTCTGAACACATTGATGTGCAGGTTCCTGCCTCACTGTCCTTTCAGTCATTCCTTTAAATCAGGAGCACTCACCAATCTGCCATATACAGAGGGGGTTGATGGAGTCTTGCTGAGAGGCTTAAGAAATCTCTCTCTGCAGGGAACAGCGGACTGCAAACACAGACATAGAAAAAAGCTCAGATATTTGAGAAAATCACACAGTCTGGTTGTCTGACTGCATTTAGCCTGAGACAGAGATGATAAGCCCAAATTCTCTTGCAATTACCAAGTGAAAAGGAAGTAATGGGACAAGAAAAGAACCAATGCAACAGCATTTTAACCTATTCTACCCAAGTGTTATCACTCTTCCATCACATTATTCTGTGCTAAACTCAAGTATTAAGTTGACCTTTTGGATACCAAAGGATAAAAACACATTAAAACTTCTTGTCTTTCAATCACAAAAACACATCCAGTTCCATGTCTTTCATCAGGGACACTTCCTTAAGCCTTAGGTTGAAAATTTCCCCGCTAAACTCTACCAAAACACATTTTCCTTCAATCCTCTGTTATTTGTTCTCCCCACAGACCCAAGATCTGGGATCAAATGAAGCTTTTCTAATGCTCTTTGCTGCAGGGCTCATGACTGAGAAAGGATAACAGAGGAGCTTCTATGACATTAACCTCAACTTGAATTCACACTGAAGGAATTACATCCCAACAACAGGGTTTGGGCTTCTAAATCTGCTCTGGAAGAGCAAGTGCTACAGTCACTGTCTCCAGTCATCAAGCTGGAAGCACAACAGCCACAAGTATCTGGAGCAATAAGTCACAACCCATGAATCTGGGGGAAAAAAGAGCCGAAAAACCTGCAGCAGTAACAACACAGAGTGACTGCACAGCTCTCAGGAAGACCTTTAAAAGCCTTCAGATTGCAGTAAGCCTCCTCCAGACATTCCAAGAAATTTGTGGACAGTCAAAGTGTTCTGCACACTGCATATAAAGACCAGTCTTTGTTTGTGGGGAGGTCTGTTTGGAACATTTGAGTCCCAAATAAACTCCAATTATGGCATAAGATGTTCATTTCTCCATTGCAGCAAATTAAGAACTTCTTCTTTGTCTTGGAAATGTTCTGAAGTAAATCCACATTTAAATATGGAATGCTAAAACCATATCTGGGCTAGAAGACACTAAATATCCACCAAAATATGAACAAATCTTACAGGCAGGTGTCCAGTACACTGCAGCTGTATCCCCAGGAATCCCCCTGTCACAGCTGAAACAGAGTTCTTCACCTTGCCTGAATTACTCTGGAGATGGCTTCAGTCTCTTCCCACTTCTGGACTCTGCTGTAAAAACCCACAAAAAATTTATCACCACAGCAGATTTTGCCATCTGAAATTTAAGCCAAGGATTAATTAAGCATTAGGAAATAGAACAAAACAATTAGGACAGCTGTGGTCACAATGTTGGGATGCAGTCTCAAATTTAAGCCAACTGAGCATTGGGACGGATTCTTTTGGATGTAACACCAGAGAGGAGTTACAGGAAAAGATTTGAAGGAAGGTGATTAAATCAGTTTGCAGAGATTTAGAAAGCTCATGATGAAATCTGCATATTTTTTATAGCCATTAATAAGCGGATGATGAAGTCTGGTATCACAGGCCTGTTGGAGATGGCACCAACATTTTAATGACAACAGGAGCGAAGCTTAGGCACAAAAGCACCCAGCAAGAGGGGACAAGACCCTCTCTGATGCATGATACCACGAGGAGGGAAAGTTAAGAGAGCAGGGAGAACACGTGATGAGCTATGATCCCTAGCAGAAAACCAGGAAAGCAATGGAGAGGAGGAGACTGTTTTCCCCTGACACTGAGCAGAATAAACAAGTAGAAAAGTTGACCTATACTCTCCCCACAGAAGCTGGAAAGATTACATGAGGAACTTTTTCCTTGCAGAAAACATGACCTTGTGTTTCCTTACAAGTAGTTTTCATTCATATTGGAATTGGTCAATTAACATTAAAAATGTAAAAGGAAAGGCTATAAAATCTCCCTCCGGGATCATTCATTTTTAATCATTTTTTTTTAATGGCCAAACAAAAGCAAAGAACCAAGTAGGTAACAATCCCTCTTTGAGTAGTGGAAGCTGCATAAAAGCAGCTACCTCTCAGAGTCCAACACAAACACAGGATCCTGTACAGAAAAGAAGCAAAATCTCACATAGGCTGTCCCTGCAGGTTCTGTTCATGCAAAGCCATTTTTAATTCTGAAGCCAGTGAGCATGTGAGGGCATCAAGATAGTATCTCCACAATCATGTTCAAAACAAAACAGCAGCACTGATTAAAGCTGAGACTGCAGAATCTTCTTATGGGAGGCGTTCCTTTAAAATCCCTTCCTTCTGATTTTCCACTAGAATGTCTTCAGAAATAAAAAGCAACTCCAGCTTTTATTATTTCTATTTCTATTACTAATTTAAAAAACATCATTGCTGGCTTTTGCTCCAAACCCCACATCATTCTATGATGTTCAGCAGCCAGACTGCATTGTTATCTAATTGGGTAATAGTTCCTTCTGTCATTAAAGATTGGATATAAGGAAAAAGTTCCTCACCAAAAGGGCTAAACATTTTCTGTTGCAGAAACTTTTAAACGCAATTTAAAGCATTTGTTAAAACAGTGGAGTTGGGTGTGATGAGTTATGCAAATTTTATCCAGGTACAAAAATTTCAAGTAAGATTTAGGAATAAGTAACTCTAAACTGCCTTAGCACCCAAGCTCATAAAGATTGGTGTATTTATCAGAGAATCTCAAGCAAAGACTCTGGGACTATCAGAGTAACCAATTTACTCTCTGAAACTTGAGGGAAAAAAAGTGTTAAGAATTCAGCAAGTTTTTTCTTTTCTATTTCTTGAACCTCATTAATTTCATTTTGGATTAAATTACCAACTCCCTCATTTTTTAATTCTTTCAAAAAGTACTTGAAAAGACAGCTAAATTTTCTGAATTATACAAATAAAATAATATAAAACTCCATTATATTGATTTCTTATCTTTTTGTTAATCAGGATTTAGAAAATACTGATGTAAACCAAGATTTTATCACTCCATATTATGACAACTCATGTATATTACCCATTAAAAATGAATTGCAATAATCAATGTCTAAGAGCAGTTGCTATCCCTTTTACTGTAGAAGAAAAAGTGTAAATTTTTGGTCCAAATAGAACTTGAGTGGCTATTTTCCAGTTTGGTTTCTGCTGACCACAGATGCAGAATAAACCTACGCAGCAGGATAAATAATTGTGGCTGTTTCTCCACAGACAGATAAAGACTCATGATCATTAACAGTAAACAATAACTGCCAACAATAAACATTTAATGATACTCATAAAAATAATTGGCCATTGTGAAGCTCAGCAAATTTAGGACAATTTTGCATTAAATTGGTGGTTGTACATTTAAGAAGACAGTATTTCACTGAAGGACAGCAAGTGATGAAACAGCCACTATCTCCTGATTCTGCCTGTTTAAAAAGATTTTCTCAAACTGAGCATTCTGGCTTTTTCCTCCTGCATTTTCTCCAAAGGAGAAAAGGATCACCTTGCCTTGCTCAAAAATTTAATGGGTGCTACACGGGCAGAAACCATGTGCAAATAAAGCAAAACAAGTGCGCTTTATAATTGCCAATTTGGCAGCCGGACAGAACTACCACTATTGCTCTGTCCAGGGAGCAATTCTGCTGAGTTTTCCCTGCTAAGTGTGGTCCTCAATGCAAGAAATGACTTTTGCTCAGTGCAAGCAATGACTTTTCTCCTCGCAATCCGCAGCACACACGCAGCAGACGGGGGGAAGCCGATTGCTTTCCTCAGAAGATGTTTGTAATGAGCAGTTTTCAACTGGCTCTGTGCACAGCAAAACCAGACCAAAGATTCAGATCCAGGACAGGACTTAACCTGTCAGCCCCAGTCATCTGAATGTCCCCCAGCTAGCATAGCATTCACAGAAGAAAAAATGCAACAGGGTGAATTTTTCACCTTAACATTTTTTTAAGCCAAGAGATGCCAGAGCAAGAAAATACCTAGGTCCATCCAGCTCACAATACAGTCAGCCTCTGCACCATACCTCAACTGATTTAAGATTTCAATTTATGACAATACGGGTTTTAAGTCCGTGGTTATTTGTAGCAATTGCTAAAAAATAATCATTCAATGAGTGGTTTCAAAAAAGACCTCTTAAACTAACTTGGATTACTTTTCTGAAATCCACTGGACGAAACTGAATCTAAAACGCAGAATGCAATTTTCTCCAAAGTACAGACCTGTGAAATTCTTTGCAGTACTGTGGCCATGAATTAAATTCAATAGATTAAATAAAAAATGAATAGATGCTTATGTACAAATGTAGAGAAAAAAAAGAAGTGGTGCTTAAATGGAAGCACTGACTCCAGTCACAGCAGTTTTAGATAAATTATAAGAACTGCAAAGTGAGGAAAAAAACATGGCTTACATTTAGTTTCAGTTAAGGTACACTTGAAATGAGAGTTAATTACCATGTAAAAATAACTCTCCTGCTGGAAGTCTCAACTCAAATGAAGTGCTAGAAATTAAAGTACCTCAAGTCCCTGCAATTTTAACGTCTTTTCATTTGACTGCTGCAATATTGCTCTTAGAAGTAATCAGCATCTCTTAATCTTTGTGATCATTACTTCTTTAAGCATCTCCTATCATGTTATCAGCATCTTGAAGCATTTTTGAGCCTTATTGATCATTACTTGGCACATCACAAGTCAGATTGGGGGGATATTTAAGTTCTAAGTGTACTCAGAGAACTCTGGTAATGGTAGCTGACATCTGCATTTGTCCACAAGAGGAGCAAACTCACCAGAACCTTCGCTTCGTAGCAAACCAACTTTGTTTTGAGAAGTTAAGGTACCTTGAAAGAAGAGCATGACAAAACAAAGTACACTGTCACAAAACCCAGACTGATAATTCTGCTGAACTTAAGCAATGAAACCCCAAAAGTGATTTTTACATCCCAAAAGCAAAAGTAAAATAACTGCTTAAAAAAAAAAATCTTATTTTGTCTTGATCCAGCACTCTTAAGATTGTCATGTTCCAGAGGAATCTGGTATAAAAGAAAATTTCAGGTTACAGAACTAAGGTGAAGTCAGTTGATAGGCTTCCTTTTCTACGTGGACTCAGCAGGGTAATTTGTCCAGGACCTTCTCAGGGTGGTAATAGTACTTGGCAGTAATATCTATCTGTAAAACTCCAGCAGAGCAAATAGCTGGAATAAGTGTCAAGAAAACTCAGTTATCTGCTGTACTAATAACCACAAGCCTGCACACATCATGCTGAGAAAACCTCCAGAAGGAACAATGTCATTACCTTAAAATTTCAGGTTGGCTTGATGAGCTGTTTATTCCAATTAACACAGAAGGAAATGGCTGGGTAAGTACCACCCTCATTTAGGAAGTCTGTCTAATGTTCACACCATGATGAGTTCTGAAACACACTTTCTTTTGAGGATTGCTACATTTAAAGCAACATTTAATCACATACGGCAGCTACAAATTTTATCTCCTCATTCTGTAATCATAGACAGAAATAAATGTCTAAGGAATGTTCACACATCCAACAGAAAAAGTAAAATGCTCTGATCAGAGGCAGTTTGAAGTATAAGTTAAACCCTCATTTGACAAAAGGCTGCCACAATTCTGTTTCGGTGTTCATAGTCTGTATCCCTGGTCATTAAGCAGTTAAGGGAATGAGCAAAACACTATGAAATGGGGTCTTGCAAAAAGCATGAAATGGTCCCTCCTGTCCTTTTCAGTATTTGTTTTTCTAAGGATTAACAAAACTGATGCTGCATCATGTGTATAACATTCTCTAACAATTAGCATTTTCAACTACATATGTAACTTTTGTAAATTAGTATAATTATGTGTGTAAAAAGGCTTACTTCACAGGATATTGGATATTTTTAACTAATCCTCCTTTCAATGAATATAGTAGAACACTAATTTATTGATCTACTTTGTGTTACCGGTTCTTTCTTTTAGGTGAATTTTTGAACATGATTTCAAAACATTCCATAGAAAAAAGTTCCTTTGTGTTAAGATGTAAGTGTGCATGATTGAAGATTTCATTCCACATGGTGACAAGCTGAGCCTTGACCAAATTAAGAGGTGGAAGGACGTGCTCATTGTAATGGAAAGATCTAAATAACGAAACCCTTAACAAGAGAAGAAGGTTCACAGAAAAATTAAAAGTCCTTGCTGAGCCAACAGAAAGGAGATAATTTTATTCAAAGATAGAAAAGCTCAGGTCAGGAAAGGGACCATTTTTTCTCAAGAGCAACATGCACTGAAACACAGCCTTAAGGTGGAATAAGGTTAAGCCTTCCCAAAATTGGAAAAAACCCTTCAATCTAACCTAGTTTATGTCATCATCTACACTTAGCATTTACAGCTTTGAAAATGGTACCTAAAATTGTGAATCCTAAACTTGGAGCTGTTTGACTGAATCTTTCATCCTAATGATTTCCTATTATTTCATCTTCTTTTTAATTCCAGGCAGAATTTCTACATATTTACTTAAAAAAGCAAACCAAAACCCAGGAGAAAACTGTGCAAAGTTGCTTAAGGAGAAAAAAACAATTAACATCTCAGGATGTTTTTTCTGAAACTTGAAAATGAAGGCAATGACATTAACTCTTGTCTATAACACAGAAGGAAACATTTCAGTCTAGATAAATGCAATTGATACATACAAACAACTACTTACATAGTAGGTAGGCAATAATTAACAATTAGTAATAATAAAGAAATAATAATAAGTAAGTAGGTAAAAATTTCCATAGACATTTCTGTGGAAGTTATTCTGGAAGCTGGATGGCCCCTGAGCACCACAATGTGCCTCACTTCAAAGTTTTCAATTCAACTAAGAGTGCAATACTAGAGTGTTCTTGTGACTTAAAAATTTATGCCTGATAAATCACCACATTAGAGAAAATTTTAGGTGAGGATAACTTGTCATTGAAATTACCCAAAAGAACTGGATAAGGTGAAATGATCATGCAGCAGAAATTTCTCATTTTTAGGAAATACAATACAGTCATATTCAGTGATGTTTAAAAAAAAAAACATCAACACACTGCACTCACATTACTGCATGGTAACGTGAAAAGTATTCCTCTTAATCTTCAGTATCTCTCACAGAAGTGACAGCAGGATAAAGATAGCAAAGTAAAAAATGCTGAATAATCACTGGTGTTTCCCCCCACACATGGGATACCTGTGTGTGCTTCAAGGAGATTCGTCCTGAGTTTTCTACAACACCTGTAAATGCCAGAAACAGGAGGCAACCACAGGACTGTGTCACAGGTTCTCTCAAAGCTTGTGGCATGGGTTTCTGCTTTCAATAGGTATCAGGAGTGGAAATCAACAGCAAGGAGTGGCATAATTGGACAAAAATACCAGTATTATTGGCACATGAGCAATTAAACAAATATTGATTATCTAAAAGATCTGAAATATGCACCTTATCTACTCAACTTCCATACTGAGGCTTGGAAACAGACACTGTAATTTGTAGCTTCTAATTTTTTGTCTTGTAGATGTGAAATCCTCAGCCTCCCTCTCAAGAGTAACCAACGGAGACATATTTACAGCCTTACTGATGACTATGTTTCTCTCCAGCAAATATCCCAGTTGCATGACTACCTCAAACTCAATGTATCCCCCACCACTTGTAAACTGTTACAAAGAGAAATTGGTTTTTTTCCTGTGCTGATTGTTGACATCATATGTTGGCAGGAGTAGCGTGAGTATGGAGTAAGATTTTACACAGCAATATAAAGAAGGCTCACAGACAGAAAACCCTGCATCTCAGCCCTGAAATCCTATTTTTTACCTATTTCTTCGGGTTTGGGAAGATATTAGGACAGCCTGTAGTTTACTAGAAATAAAACACTGAAAATCCTAGTTAAAGCAGCTGTTCTGCAGATGCAAAGGAAGATTTAGAATGTTTCCTGGACAAGCAGCCTGAAAATTACTCTCTCACAGATGAATAAGCATCAATACAAAACACACTGTTACAAGCCTTGTATTTCTATATAACAGATAATGAAAAACCATCTGTCCATTCTGATTATTTGCCAAGCAGCCAGCCCAGCATACCATTTTACTACTTGTATTTAAGATATCCTACTAATAAACAAGATTTCTTAACTGTCTGCCCATGCTGATTAAAAACTTCATCATTTAACCCACTTCTTTCAAGGTCAGGCATGTACATAACAAGGAGATGAATTGCTGAAAGCATAACTGTGTTCTCCTTTTGGATTTGAAGAAAAAAAAAAAAAAAAAAAAGCTTTTTCAGTGAAATTAGTGAAAATTAGTGCCAGCATTTTATTCTCCAGGAATTTCCCAAGTTAAGCATAATAGTTCTATGGACTCCTAATGATGAATATCCTGTGCTCTCAATATCCAATTCCAGCCCTGGCTGTCTTTTAGATGTCAGAAGCCAGGGGGTATTAGGAGATAAATTTTACTCAGCACTACTTTAGTCCAACAATTAACATGAAGAATACGTTTGCAATTAAAATTCACACTATGGAGTGTTTGAAGGGAACACATTTTGCTATCAGTAGCAGCACATGTCAATGATGAAAGATCCACAATGGCATGGTACTGTGTGCTGTATTATGCAAATGGATGCAGCAAAGGTCAAAGCTTATCTCAATCTCATAATAATGTAGTCTGCAGAGAATAATTAATTTACAGTGTGCTTTCTTATATTGTGTACCACAACACTAAAAGCCATTTTATTTGGGAATTGTGGTTTTTTTTATGTTGCAGAGCAAAATAATACCAAATGCTTTCTAATTTCTCTTTGGGGACCAAGGGGGAAGGGAAGGCACATCTCTTTATTTTCCATAGCAACACCAGGCTAAAATTAGGCACCAAAGATACTGCCTTTTAATTACTAAAATGCTGTTAAATTTTGGTGTTTAGGAATGAGATTCCTATGCCCAACAGCTGCCTCACATTACGAGAGCAGGAGTGTTTGAACAGCTCCCATGAGGCAAGCTGCACTATAGGGATTCAGTTGTACTGCACAGCTCCCTACAGAGGGTTACAGTTGAGATGTATGATACATTTGTACTTTACTGGGGCCCTGTGCTGGGGATGCAAAGTGTCATCCAGAGCAGAGAAATTATGAAGCTGGAGCATCAAAAGCCAGGATGCCAACCTGAGTCTGAGGTGCTGGTGGGAAGTTGGGGAAACTGTTGGTCCCTGAGTTCTGGTTCTAACACCATAAACCCCATCTTCTCCATCCACTGGGCCAGCTCTGTTTTCTTCTCTCTGCCGAAGAAAACCACTTCTCAGATTTTTCACTGAGAAAAATACCCTCCAAAAGCTGATGTTCATCTAGCCCGAGCTAGATTAAGCAATCTCTTTTTCACACCTATTTTTAAATACCCATTATACATATAGAGTTTTAAAAGAGTGGTCCTCTGACATAAGCCTCAAGAGAGCAGCTCTCTAAGCAATAGGATGAGATGTTTGTGTTCTCTCAAATCCGAGGGATCTTATTCCTTACTCTCAAATATTTGTACTGCCTTGTCATTTTGAGCTGGAAGCTAAATAGAGTTGCCTGGGAATCAGATGGGGTCACACTGCACAGATGACAGAAAACTGCCATGACCAAGAAGCACTAACTCTGTTACAACAAGTCATGTTTTACACAACTGGTTCACACAATTAACTGAGGATTAATTGGTCCCACAGGAAGTCTGTCATTCATCAGGACCTTGAACTCCTCAATTCTAGCTTTAGTTCCTCGAGCTTATTTTTCCTTGGGTTTTCTAGGAAGCTGCATGCTTGTTGTTGTTTCTAGGGAACCTGAACAACATGACCTTCATGTGATCCAGTAGCTTCTAAAGCTCATTGCCTGCTGTTTGCACAGGTCAGAACAACTCTTGTGTGGTTTTTATCTCCTTTACGTGACCAACTTGCACATAGAGGCAAGCACCTTTCCCCATCCCTAGAGGTCATCTCTCACTGTAACCTCGAGTGCTCATCACAAGATGCAGAACTAGAGCAGTGGCAATGCCATCCAGACTCACACAGATCCAGTTGTCTTAATGTCAGTTACCTTCACACACTCCAGATGCAACACCAGCAATTTCCAGGCAAGGTAAAAACACTGCAGAGTAGTTAATGTTGACAGTAGTTGCTAAAAGGTCATTTGGAGACATTCATTAGTTGTTTGCTGTAGCAGACAGTCATTATTATTGGCAGCAGAAATCGGCAGAAAGCACTGTTATTGTCAGAAAGCATTAAAACAGTGTCATTTGTCAATATGTGCTCTTCCACAGAGCAATAGGCTAAGAGAACTCCATCTCTTAATTTAAATGGGAAAAAAAAAGCATAAACACCCTGACATGCTTTTATCTGCATCTCCTGATGTGGGCACGGAAGATTCTTTAGCAACTCTCTATCAGCCCACTATCCTGTCTGGGAGCAGAAAAGCAGAAAAGATGCAGAAGGGTTTTATCCTGAATTTCAGTTTCTGGGATTCTGCTATGAGTTTTTCAAGAATAACAATCTCTGTGACTATCCACCTGTCAGGCACATTTAGCACTAACTCTATTTCTAAGCACAGAGGCTTGGATGTTGCTATGTCAATGAACTCAGATCTTTTTGCTCTTTATTGGTAAAGGGAACAATATATTAGGATTCAAGATCCCTTTTTTTTTCCCCTCCATATATTTGAACAAATGTAACCATAACACTTTAAAAACTTGGAAGGTGGATGTAAATTATAAATCCAAGCTGTATCTCTCCATAATTTTACACTATGGCAGTACAGTAACAGAATTAATAAAACTTTCATTTTAATGCTGTCAAGTTACATTACAAAGCATTATTTAGTCCTCCCCAAGCCTACAGTCTAATAAATGTCAAGTTCCCAATTATTAGGTATTTAAATATTTGTACAAAGAGCCTGTAATAATGAGAACACACACTGCAGATACGTGTGATGTTGTACCATTAAACTGAAATAAATAACCTGGGACAATTATTCCCAGTCTTAATAAAGCTGATTTTCTAATCAAATGCCAATAAAATGGCTTGTTTTTAATATGGACACAATTGCAGTAATAACTTAGAGTTATTAAATAATGACTTTCAGAATGAACAGAGAAGCCCTCTTTTTTCATGACACCCTTCATTCTCCTGCTGGTTTCCCTCACCTCAAGCACTCAAAATCCTTTTCTTTCACTAAAGCAGACAAAGGCTGGCACTTGACTTTCATTTCCGTCTTTGTCCCTGTCACAGGAGAGGGGACAAGCAAGAAGATGGGAGAGATAACAGAAGAAGGGGAATAGTTTATAGCACAGCAGCTTTAGTTTGTAGGGTACCTCACTACTCACCAGCCAGGTCTCCATCTTCAATTAGGTTGTCCCAACACTTTTCTGTAAGAAAGGAAATGAGCCAATTGCTCTAAGCACACTTCACCTGGCTCAGTCCTTCACTTCGCTGTCTGCTGGATGCATTCAGTTTTCCAGGAGAAGATCAACAACTGAAAGCCAGTGTAATACCATGGGACAGGAATTACAAAGCAACTCAATGGGAACTGGCAATAGCAGAAGTGCTGATGCAAATCTCATGTCTTAGGGGTTGCTGACAGCTTTGAGTACTAATTTTGACCTTGACCATAATTCTTTTCCTCATTGAAGAGCTTTCCTTTTTATTCTGTTCATTAACAATGAAATTGAGTTTTTAAATAGATTTACGCAGTGAAAAGGGGGACATGTTTTCACTACAAAGATTGGCATATCCTTAAGGGACTTGTTCGTGTAACCTGTCGGTGAGTCATTGAGGAAAAGATGGTTGCTGTGTTACAAAAGCAATAAAAAACACAATTTACTAAAACACTATCTGAAAATATTAGCCATGGAAGAATGAGTCTGATTAGCTAACAGCAACAGGTGTATGATTGGAAGTTTTATGACTCTGATAACATAAAGCACTTTTTTTTTCCTCAAAAGGAAGTGGCAGCACTTAGTGCATTTGCTGAGCTTAGTGTTGTCAGCCCTACAAATCACTCCACAAATTGCACTCCTCAGAAATAAAATCTGCAGTGTATGGTTAGAAATTTACATTGTGTTAATAAATTACTTGAGAGATAATTCCTGATTCTAAATATCTAGTCCAAAAAATACCTATTCCTACAGTCAAAGGCATCTATTGCTGCTAAAAAAGTAAATAACAGCACCAGTTAGTTGCATTTAATAATGACCATAACTGACCTGGAGCAAGTTGTTCCTTAAATCTAAAATCAGCAAAAGATGATGATTTCTCATGATGGATTTCAATTACACTTGCAAGATGCAGTAATACAAGATAACTGGACTGTACGCTTGGCTGACAGCTTTTTATAACATTTCCCTGGTTGGAAATAAAAAAAAAGTATTTCTAGTCTTTCCTCAGCTTTGGGGCAGACCAAATTATTCAGTTGCTTCAACATATCCACAAATCACATTTTCTCAGCGTTCTTTCAAACTCTGCTGCGTTGATTCTATCACAAACCAATATTAATGGAATGCCACAATCACACTTGCACAGAAAGGAAATCTTCAGGCACTACATCCTGGCACTGTCATACAGTACCCAAGGGCAAGTGAGTCCTTGACTGCAGGAATAATATTTACTATTACTCTATTATTGCTATTTTAAAGACTAGTTTTTATTTAAGGACTAGTAATTATTATTTTAATGTCACATCAAAAAACTTACTGAGAAGACAGTGTTTGACACAAGAATGAACTTGAAAGAAATTAGAAATAGTGCAGCACCATCTCTACAAGTACCACTTCGACTTGATCTTATATTAAGGCAAAATTGGGCAGAAGAGAGCTGAAGAGGTGGTGGCAGATCAGAATTATCCAAGCACTAAAGAAAAGCGAAGTAAAATAATAACCCAGCAGCCAATTTAGTAGAAATGACAGGATAACCTTTTCTAGCTATGTGGTTTCAAGTTTCATTAAGGCAGAAGTTCCCAGACTGTTTCCAGTGGAGGTGCAGGTATGCAGACTGCAGCTGTTCCCAGAGAGCTCATTGGTCACACAGTGACACTCCAGTCACCAGGCTCCTTCAGGCTGACAAACTCCAAGGATGTACAACAAAAAAACATTAACAGGTGTGTTAAGGACATCACATTTGTTCATGAGCAATCACCAGTATCACAGAGAGGCCTCTGGGTCAAAGGATGTCCTCAGAGACAGTAAGTCTTCCTAGAGCAATCTCTGTTAGAACCAGGGCTCATCCTGCAGAGCTCTGCAGCATCCCCACCTGCAGCTGCTCCATTTGCCCCACGGGAAGCTCTCGCTGCAGCCACATGGAAGCAACTGCCCACTCAACCTGCTTCCCTCCCACCTGGCTGGCATTAACTGCTAATCTCCTGACACAGAGATCAGAGCCCTACCCCAATCCTTCAGCACCAGCCCAACCAATGCAAACAGCAACAACTTTCCTCTTTAAACTGCTCATGCAGCGCACTATGATCCAGTTCTTAATTTTTTAAGTCTTGAAGGAGCACAAAAAGACATGCAAATGAAGGCTGTAGAATTTTGGAGTGCCTGGTGTTGGGATGATGAGCTACAAACAGCTGAAAGTTTAACAAGACTTTGTTAGTCTAAATTGTGTTTAATAAAGTCAGAAAAAAAAATCAGATTCTTCTCAAATTCATCACAGTTTTTCCTTACAATGCTCTGGTCTGTTTGACACACAAATCCACAGATTAATTAGTCCTCTGAAAGAGCTATGTGGACACAAGACTTCTGTCTAAATAATAACCCATTCCAAGCTGGTTTTCCTGCTTCTGTGGCTCAAGAAACCACCTGTTTCACTGAAAACAACAGATAATTAGCCCATAACTGCAGCTGCATGCATTTTGTCTCGCCTGTTTACACATTCTTGAAAATATTATGCCGATTAGTAGTTTGGATTGCTCATCCCTTCTACCAGTTAGAAGGGAACCATCTGTTTTAAAACGTGGTCTCTCTTTGACTTTCCACTGAATATGCCAATCAGCCACCCTTAGGCCACTGCTATAAGGTAGAAGCTGTGCCTTGATAAGCCAGTTCTGTTTTTCCCGGTACCTAGTGGTGCGCAGTGGTGCACGCACTCCATTGTACAGACACTGCCAGCTGAGTGCACTCCAAAGCTACCAACCTCAAAGCAACTCCAGAAGACTCCAACATTACATGCACATTCTCCCTGAAGAAATTTAGAATACTTGTGAAATATCATTTTTAAGAATCTTGGTTTAGCCTCTGAAACACCTACACACCTAAAAAAAAAAAGTACTATAACTTGTACCATTTTACACTTGACTTTGTGGTTACAGTAAAACAAAACCAATTATTTTGAGGCCAGATAAGATATTTTTGCAGGAACATTTAGACTAAGCACATGAAGATCAAAACATTTAGTGCCATGGAGGAGTTGCCTTTTGCTCACGTGCAACCCACAGGGAGAGCCTGCCAAGGAGCTGTTCCTCCCAAAGTGCTGAAGGGAAGTCCAGGGCTGGCCGAGGGAAAGATGTCTTAGAGTCCATCCTGTGGGGCACTTTTCAACAGCAATCAAGAAATGTATCAGTAGAACACTCTCCTGTCTATAGGGGAAGGAGTTCAGCAGGCTCCTTCCCTGAGTTTACCACACTGCTCCCTAAGTCTATTCTCCCCATCTGCTCTCCTCCAAGTGATGTTACTGCTCATCTCTGAGGCTGAATTCCCACTGCCAGGCCCAAGGCACCTGTGTTGCCTAGCAGGAGGTCTTCGGGATCTTCTGTTGTGTGACTTCTTTGCAAAAGGAGGTGTCAAGTCACCATTTGAACCCCCTGCCAAAATGGCCTTTGGAGATGGGGGATGTGTTCTACCCAAGCCTCTGCAGCGACCAGCAGCTGTAGAAGCTGGGACTCTGTCCCTCTCCAGAACCAACAATCTGCCTTGCTTTGAGCACACGTTTTCATGCTGCTGTCAGCAGAACAGCTTCAGGAAAACACCATGACTGGGGTCTCACATTGCTTCTTCCCCTTCAGCCCTGGTACTCAGGCTGACTGCTTGCCACTGGGGCTGCTACTGCGACCGGCTTCAGGTTACACAGGTTTTGCAGTGCACCTAACCAGCAAAAGAGCTAAAAAAAAGATCAGCATCCCCAAAACACTTGACAGGTCACGGGAAAATGTTTTAATCACGTAAAAACATCTTCGGAGAACAAAGAAAAATCAGTGAATTTGTCAATGGTTACAGTTATGACAGATTGAATTTTCATTTATAATTTTATATTACTTTACAGATATTATACTTATTTCAGAGGGATACAGTTTCCTCAGATATTTTGCAGTCAATGCAGCATACAAATTTGGCTACCTTTACCTGAAACAATGAACATTTTTGCAGCCACGTTGCTCATCTCCAGCCCAGCATTTGCCAACAAAATTCACTTAGGGAACTTCTGCTTACATGGGATGTTCATGAATTTGTGTTGTCTTCCAGTGCACTGCATTAAAAGTGAATTCTTTGGTTGCAGCACATTTTTTAAGAAACTCTTCCTGCATCAGAACCACAAAAAATTTACAGAAGGTAAAAACCAATATAAATCTTAATTGCCTGTAAATAAGATGGAATGACAGATCAGTTGCTCTCTGGAATTTCTGGCTGAAAGCAGCTCAGGAAACACATACCGTGGTAATGACGGGAGTGAAGAAAAGCAATCTGCCCATTACTACAACTACCAAAAGAGCAGAAGGATAAACCAGGTTGATGTTGACACTATGTAACATCCTCAACCAATTTTAACAGATACTGTGTTTTCTGCATTAAAAATACAGCCCTTAAAGAAAGGGTTGTGCCCCACTCATGCAGCACGGAACTTCCGTTTAGAAAATACTAAATTCCAACTCAAGAACTCTTTCTTGGTACTGGCTGCAGCAAATCTCCATGCTTCATTTTAACAATTATGCCATTAAGAGTTTGGATTGAGCACTTTTGTATTGCACCTGCACAATTAAACACCAGTGGCTTTATGGTGGGAAACCTCTTGCTACACTGAAGGCAGAAGCC
This sequence comes from Haemorhous mexicanus, assembly GCF_027477595.1. Classification (NCBI taxonomy): domain Eukaryota; kingdom Metazoa; phylum Chordata; class Aves; order Passeriformes; family Fringillidae; genus Haemorhous; species Haemorhous mexicanus. The sequence continues at coordinate 3,446,538 of NC_082344.1, forward strand.
CATCTCATTGACATGCTAGCCAGCCACCCCCTCATTCCCTACATCATGCATGAAAAGAAAAACTATTTTCCTCCTATCCCAAACTGCACATGACAGCACAAATATAGTGCTTTCAGCTTTACAGTATCCATTACAATTAATTATCCACAAGTCCTTGGCATAAACTGTGAAAAGCCCTTTCATTTTGAATAAATGGATTCCATCAAAATTCTACAGGCACCTGAACTGACTGCAAATGAACACAAATTCTCACTGGCATTTTGTTACAAACAAAGGCCTTTTCTCTATGAAGTTGTCTGACACAGGATTTTACTGCCCTGGATTTCCAGGATAACAGAGAGCATAATGTGTTAGCAGACAAAGCTAAGAAGGTGTGGTTTACAATATTTCAAGAGATAAGGACAACAACAGGAGAAAACACCAATGTTTTACGTAATTTTTTTGCCTTAATCAAGTCAGCAGAGCTATTTCACCATCACTCAGTTTATTCAGTGTCAATTAGACTGCTCATTATGCTATCATAAAGCAAATGACAAATGAGAAGTCTCCAGGACCTCTGAGAACACAAGAAGAGTAAGAACATCCAAGTAGACTACAGGCTAGAAATTTGCAAGGGGAAGGGACAAACTCCATTAGTGTGTTGAACTTACCTAAGCACTGTAGTTCTGCCCAGTTCAAAGGCCACTGAGTTGACAAAAGCTCAAAACTTAGTAATGAACTCCTTTTCCCTTCAGGACTGGAATAGCAGAAAAGAAAATCAGCATTTTACCATTTCAGTTCCATGTTAAATCCCATCTTTTTGACACCCCATTTCTTAAGGTTAATATTTGCCTTTCATTGTCCCTAAATAAATTCTGCTTATTATACTCACTAAAGTTACCTGGCATTTTATAGTAGAGTCAGCATTTGCTCTGTTGTGAGCTCTGCATTGGAGGTATTTTAAACGCTCTCTCCTTCCTCTGGGTGAAATTATTTCTGCAAAAATGGCTATTCTAGGTGTCTATTTTGGGATGGACCTATATTAAAGCTGCTGCAAAAAGGTTGTCATTAAAATAGAAATGCAGAAGAACTAGACTCCTCAGATTGCCTCAGCCTTGTTCCACAGCGCTTACATTTGTATTGATTTTATAATGAATGCACATGAGATGAGGGAAATGCTGACTTGTCTTGCTCTGCCGCGTCCACTGCTGCTTTCCTGGCCTAGGTGAGGCGTCGTGTCTCACTGAACTATTAAAAAAGAAAGACTAGCAATAGAGGAATAAGTTTCTCCTGCAGCAAAACCATTACAGAGCTTCTCTCCTGAGGCACTAGGTGTTAACTAGCTTAGTACAAAAAAAAGACTGACACCTGTGATTGTTTTCTAGAATGCATAGCTTGGAAAAAAGGCAGGTGGCAAAACCAGTAAAACACTGACTGAAGCACCACTAGCAAACATGATCCCATCCCTTCACCCTCAGCGCAGGGAGATCCCAGGGATTGTATTGTGTAAGCCTCTCCAAGTGAGGATGGCAATGAGTGAGGCTGAAGTAAGGTACTAAAATGCTGCCAGTCAGAAGTTTGGGAAGCTCTCCTAGGACATCAGTCCCATTTTCTCAGCTGTGAGACCTCTTGACGATGTCATTTAGAGATAACACCTAAACCATTAGCTGGCACTAGCAAGATGGAGATGGCAATTCAGTGCCAAGTACACCGTAAGTACCGCTCAGAATACCAAAGGAGAGCAACGCTGAACTCACACTTCAACACCGACCTTAAACAGATAAACCCTGTCAATAAGATACTTCCCCAAAGGCAGAGCACAAGGCAAATTATCCTAATTGTCTTGTTTCTTGACAATTAGTTCCCTAATGCATTTAATACTACTTGAAACAGTATTTGACACAGAAAACAATTAACACCAGGTGACAGACAAAGTCAGAGCTTCTTCCCAGGGCCCCTGCCTCAGAGACAGTTTCCTGTTTGCTTAGCAGGCCACTTCAGAGCACATTGCAGGCTGACAAGGGACAGGACCTTCACACTGAAATGTGTGCAGGTAAAAACCCCTGAAATATTACACTTCAGTTATTGAATTATTTGGACAGTACATCAAAAGAGAAGACACTTGAGCAGCTGTGCACTCTATGCAAGAAAAACAAAATTACTATTACCTGAAAAGACGCTGTTATGCTAGAAGGAGTTAAAAATAAATCAAAAAAACTCCACCTTTTGTACTTGACATACAATCAGTTACAAATTTCCCATGAAGAATAGGTCTGTTCTGAGAGACTGCAGAAGTGAAACATTTCCTGATTTAACAGTATTGACTTAATCCAGGTCCCAAAACAGTTTACAGACACTACTGAAGAAAATCATGACCAAGAAAGCCAGGCCACAACATCATGTATGCCAAGGCCATATGCCTAGAACTTTTTATAACTAGAAATCTGCCTCATATTAAACCAAGCAGGAAGTTTGAACCTACCCATGGATACAGGAGTGTTTTTGCAAGCATGTGACTGTAGCTTCCTTTCTGCCACCGATTCATCAATATTCTGAAGCTTTGTGGGGAAGAAGAAAAAGAAATAGCATGACTGCACGAAGTCTGCATTGATAAATGAAAAAGTTGCATACTTCTGTTGCCTATTGAAATTCTTCACTGTTAGCAGCTACAGATTAAACCTCTTGAAAAATATACCTGTGGCTGAGTTTTGAATTAAATACCTTGGATATAGATAGCAGCAGAGTTTGGTCAAAACATACTTGGTGCCCTATTATTTTATCTGTCTCTCTACCTGGGTTTCCAATACCTCCAGCACACCACTTAAGATGGCTAAGACAAGGCTAACTGGACTCCACAGAAGGCAGAGAAAAGAAGACATTACAATCTTCTGAAAAAAACTCTCAAAGGCTTTTCATTTCCAAGAGACTTTGCTCCTTTTCAGGAGAAGCAGCCCTCTGCCAGCTTTCTCCCAAGAACAGGCCAGTTTGGACATGTGACAAAAGCACAGCAAGCGGTAACAGAGGCTGCTCCCTCATCCTAGTGATCCCATTGTTACACACCTGGGGCTGGTGCCTGGCCAGAGCCCCAGGCTGGGACACAGGAAGCCTCATTAGAGAGGGTGCTGAAATGCTGCGTAATTGCCTCGGAACAGGATCCACAGCTGAGAGTGAGATGGAACTCCAAGACACACTGAAAAGGCTAGAAAACCTGTGACAACAACCCCTGCAGTGATTTTTATTTTGGTTAGGTACCACCTCCTGTTGTAAGCAGGAACAAGCAGGCCCGATGGTACCTAATGCTGTGATTGCCCGCTCAAAGTTTAATGGCTCACTAGTAAACATAACATTATTTCCTGGATAAATATGGTCCCTCAGCACTACTGTGACAAGAAAGAAACTTACAGCTAAGCCTCTACTTTCAGTACCACTTCAGAAAAGCTCTCAGGAAGTCTTTTTTCAGCTGCAGTTACACAGAGAAGCAGAGAGAACAGACCATTACAAGCTTTCCCAGGTTCCAAACTAAGGAGATTTCACAACTAAAATACTATTCAAGCAAATTATAGCCTTCTGTTACTGGAGAAGAGCTTCCAAGATAGCTTATTTCATAGATAAAAATTGTTGCAGTAAAAGTGATTAAAATGTATTACATTATTTTTAGTCCAAAGTTCTCTGCTTCAGGCAAGGTATTTATACCTTTCATCAGGATTAACTGTTTTTACCAAGTATTTTATAAACTTATGTCACTCAATTTTAATTCAATCCATTACATCTGTAAGTCTATTTTGGAGAGATTTCTGAGGATTTATTTCACAATAGATGAGCTTAATGTGTATTTCAGTGGGAGACAGGATGGGTGCTTGGAGAGATATGGAGAGATGATCCATGTATTAGTCTCCTAACAGAAGAATTTAGTATTAAAAGAGAGAGACAGGAAACGCACACACTGCCTGGTATTTAAAGCTTGTTTCAACCCATCTTTTCTTTCATACCTGAAAAAATATGCTGAAGGCACTGATAACATTTCCTTTGGGAGCACACATTATTAGTGGCTATTAACACACACACTGCCTGGTGTGTTCATCGACTGATAAACACACAGAGGTGCAGTTACATCCAGAAAGCCATTTCTGCATTGGTTTCCTGGACTTGAACAAAAGGCTCCAATCTGGCGCACACAGACCAGCAGGCACTTCTCTATTTACTCTCTGTTAGCTGCCTAGGGGAGCTCCTGTATGAAAACCAGGAGTCTTGAAGAACTTGAGGGCAAATTGGACATTTTTATTACATAATGATCAAGCCTGTTAGAGGAAGTTCACATTTTCAGGTCATTCCTAGAAAGTGTGGAATTCTGCTCTTATAGCCAATAGATCATCCTTTTTCTTTCCTCCTATCAAAAGGTAGAGCTGCACTACATTTCCTTGTGCTGCAACACCTGCATGTCGATTCCATTTTAAAATGTTCTGGTGTTTGTTCAGCAGCTTCCTACACACTGGATTTTTTTTTTCCCTAAAGCAAAAAAAAAAAGCCCCAAACTAATCTTCTCTCAAGCACAAACAGAAGTGTCTGATACTGAAAAAGCAGCCAGTCTGGTACTTCTCAGCTACATTTCTAAACACACCAACAGAAGAAATGCCTTTCCCTCCAAGTTCTCTGAAGTAAATTGATTTGGTTTGGTGAGCATTACCCAGCTGCCTCACTGTCATCTGGAATAAGTAGATACATCCTCTGCTTTGTAAGATCCATGCTCACAAATTACTGTGCATCATACCTGCCTCAACATTTCCCTGAGCAGCTTAATGAGATCCTTGTTGACTTCAATCTCACCAGGTGTAAACCTGAGGCTGCTGTTGGAAGCTCCTGGCACTTGTTCAATGTTTACTTGGCACATGGTACACTTAATATTTCAGTTGAGAAATGACTGCTGTTGTGTTTTCTCAGCATTCTCAGACAGCTTAAAAGGACAGTAGGGCTAAACACAGCCCTTTTCCTTATCCTGTTGTTTTGGGGGAGAGTTTCCCACCTCCCTGCCATACATTTCTGCTTTATGCAGCAGCATTTGTTTACATTTGCATGACACATCAAACATACTAAAAGCTCTTTGTCATGTGTTATCAATGTTTCCCAGATCGTGTCCTGCTTCCACACTGACCAGTTGGACAAAGAAATTCTTGCTGGACAGCCAACTAACCAAACTCACAAGATTTCTTCAAATTTTTGCAGATGGATTGTATTCTGCTTTAAGGGAAAACTTATGCACAAAGAAAATGAAAAAAATATTTTTCCCCTCAAGAAACTCAAGCTACTTAACAATAACACGAAACAAAACAGTGTCTGTTCATTATCTTTTAATCCTTCCACTCAGAAAACAAACCATCTAGCCTTGCTTCTTGGGTGAAGGGCTTAGATAAGATTCAAATACAGGCATGAGGCTTAAGTTAAAAGACACTTATTGACAATGAATAAGAATACTACCTCTACCAATAACATGGCTGTGAAAGACTATTTTGAAGGAATGAGTGTTACATTTGTGCCATTGTTGCAGGGACTCTGCCTCAGTAACTCACAGCAGATTCTGTTAGTCACCCCATTATCCAGCTTTCAGACAGATTCACAGATGGATTCACTGCGCCACACTACAGACTGCACTCCCCATGGGAGATGTAGCACATCCACCACACTATGTAGAAAGAAGTGATGAGGGTACCATGAACTAGCATCAAAATGAAACTCCTATTAGTTGCTAGCAAGCTGCTTTAATTTCACATAACCTGGATATTTCTCTTTTTCAATAATAAGTACAGGTTTCTGCAAAAAGCAATATCTTATCTGCAAAACTCCGCTACAAACTGTTTAATTCAACTCTGAATACTCCATTAAAATCCACTTAATAGGCCATGTCAATGGCCATTTTTTTACTGTGTTTTTTTGATCTTCAATACCTATGTATTTCCACACAAGACTGCTTCCAGCAGAGTTACTTCTTCATTTCCCTCAATCTTCACAAGTTGTGGACATTGCCTTTCAAAACATGCTTTGCTCACAAATTCAGGATAGAAAAAGCCAACAGTGCTGATTTTGGATCAGCCTCAACTTGATAAAGTGCTCAAAGTTTAACAGTGTTTCCTACAAGATTTTGGAATTGTACACACTTCCTTTCAAAAACACCTCCTCTGGTTCAAACATTCTACAAGGAATTTCTCAAAGCAATTCTGCAGATCCTTTTTAACTGGTCAAAGACAACAAGAATTTTTTTAGTTTCAGAAATGCAAAGCTATTCAAGTACATAAAGTCTTAAAAAGCATGCTAAGTCTTTATAAAAAATCTTATCAAATTCTCCAGCCTAAACTCGAATTTCTGATTGCCCTAAGCAAGCCAGCTTTACCTCTAAGCAGTGTTGCCAATGTATTCTCAAGGTTAAAGCTGAAAACAGTCACAAAATGCAAGCAGTAAGAGCTGTACTTTGTCAGTAACCTTTTCTCTGATAGCAGAAATAAGAAAAGTGACACCATGATACTTGTTGCATAAGTATGGTAATAAAACACAGTTGGGAGGAACATTTGAGAAGCTAAGGCTTGTGGACCAAAATGCTGCTCCAAGTTGTGCCTGACCCATTGCTTCTTAACAGAAGTTCTTAAAATAATGAGAACCAAATCTGACATTTGAAGAAAAGAACAAGAACATTTGTCTACTTAATTATGTTAAGCCTGAAAGCATTTCAGTTCTCTAGTTTCCTTTCATTATGGTATTATATAAGCAGCAGTAGAACAAGAAAATACTATGTATTATACTTCAGTAATTCCACATTCTAAAAAACACCCTTCACACTATGTCAGAAGCCAAATAAAGCCTTCCCTTAGTTTGCAATTGTGCTGCTTTGACTTACTGATAAATACATAAATCTAGGGGCTGTTTGCTTGCTTTTGTTTGTTTTAATCAGTCCTTTGACTTGATGCCTCAGGATAATCACAGAGTGACAGCACCTGTTGCTACTGTAGGTTTGCCAACACTTCACTAGAGCACCTCCTGAGGCCTGACTCACTAATGACACCAGTCATGTCACAGGGAAACCACAGACACCATCCCCAGGAGGCTGAGACCTCAATTACTTCTCTTCTTACCTTGGGAGAAAAATCCCACTGGAATTGTTTCTGCAATATTCCTTACCCTTAACAGTGATGGAGCAATTTCACCCTGCTGAGCTTTTACACAAAAGCACTAATACCAAAAAGCTACATGCAGCAGAGACAGGGTGTTCTACTTAATAAATATTTTGGGAAGCAAATCCTTTGAGAGAGATCCAGAGCAGGTATAAAATGGGAATATCTATACATGCTGATATGTAAGGGAGATGGAAGGCAGTGTGGTAAACATCAAATGCAGGATTTTAATACAAAAAATATTAACCAGTTCTACATAAAAGAGGAAAACTGGCATCACTTTTTCTCTTCAGTTTGGTCACTGCTGTTACAAATAGACTTCTACTGGAAGCAGAGCAACAGAATCCAAGTTCAAATTATTCTTGTTTTATAAAAAGTACATACCTTCCTCAAATAAGAATCATTTTCCAAATTAGAGTATTATGAAGAGGAAGCTGGAACAAAACAAGACTGTCATCCTATTTGGTAAGGTGGCACAAGGGGTGGAGGAAAAGGACAGATTTGCAGGTGTTAATATTTTTTTCTCAAAGCAAAACCACCTAGAATTTACTAACATAAGGCTCTAAACAAATTTCTTAACTGAAAAACCCATCTGGATTAACAAAAACCTCTTGTAGGCTGAAATATAAAAACTTGCAAAGCAAGGATTTTACAGAGTCATTTCCCTGCAGGACAAACTGGCTGTTTTGATTCCACCATCTGGCTGAATCATATTCCACCTCATGAAGCTGTTGCACAGCTAGTAAAATAGATGGTATAAGTACTAAAAAAGGAGTATTTTCTGTGCCATTGCCATGATGATCATTTCCTCAATACCATTTTCCATAAGCACATGGACTAACTCTCATGTCTAACAGCTCCTTGTTACATAAAGCTGCACCCAGGTTCGGAATGTCTTGTCAAGGGGGCCACAATTGCTCATTAATTCCTTACTGCACCTAAACACTGAAGGTTCTTGGACCTCATGGAACACAACAAACGCAGAATAATTTATTTTCAAAGGTTGCTGTATTTTGGGAAAGAAACACCAACATGACAGCAAGAAATTAAATTACCTATTGGTCAAAAAATGAGCTTCCCTCCAGAACTACACTATCTCATTAAATGAGTAGAAACAACAAACCCCAGACTTTCACTGTTGAACACCAGTGACATACATCCAATCTTATTCATTTAGCAAAACCCAGTTGACTATAGAAATAGATCTCCAGGATTTAATGGAGAAGCAAACTTTTCTCAAGTAAGTAATTCCAAAATATCTGAGGAACTCAAGCTTATCTGTTAATTATTCATGTTTCTGTTTTCATTTCCAGCTACTCTGGAGCTGCTGATGCTGGCACTCTCTACCAGGTTTAAGCATCCTTTCAGCTCTACTCTGCCAAATTAAACTGTCACTTTCTATTAAAAAATCTATAGCAGGAGGTTTTTAATCTTCTGATTTATACTTTGTAATAGCAAGTCAAAGTTTAAATTAGGACGGTATCAGCTTATGAAATAAAGCCTAAGCAGCGCAGTGACAACCCCAGTGAGGAAAAACCTCCTGCTTGCATTCAAGTGCACAGCAGAGCAGTTTTAGTTTGTCTTTTGGAAGGTTTTTTTTTTTTTTTAACACAGCTCTAGTCAATCTCACACTCTTATTTATTACAGCAGTGCCTTAGATTCAGTCAGGACACACCTGACAGAAGATGCCACCTGCCATCAAGTGTCTGAACTGTCTCTGACTTGACTGACCTGCCACATCCCCAGCCTCTCTACCTTTCAGGTGTATTAAGCAGGCAATGCACAATTCAGCTCAATTAACATCTCCTTTGGTGAGCTGCTGCTCCTCCTGAAACTTTAAGGAGCTATGGACTCCACCATTCACTGTGCTTAACAGTAAACCAAACCAACTTTTGTAGTTCAACCGCTCTATAAATATTACTCACCCCTTTTTTTTTGTGCAATCCTTAAAAATAGAGTACAATAATAATCCTTTTTATTTCCCTTTAACACTATCTATTCTTGATTTCTTTTTCCTCCTAAGCACTTCTACTCTATCCTCTCCAGTGGTATCACTCCAGCATTTTTCTATCACTTGACAGCTGAAGAAAACTTCATCATAAGATGTGTTACAGACAGGGAGAAGGAGACCTCAGTGTGGGAGAAAGAATTTATTAAGGTCACACAATTGCTCTTAAAATTATTATTTACTGTAATCAGCAGCACTCTCTCCAGTATATCATGTCTCATGACCTTTGAGATAATTTTTAGAGAAGTTTCAATTGCATATAAGCATAATTTAGTTCTGACATCTTTACCTAGTCACACAAAACCTCACTCCCATTCTCCTTTTATCCCAGGGATCTCTAGCTCACTCCTACTAGTGACATTACCCTCTTGTCTGGCTCAGCACACCCTGCTCTGCTGGATGTCACTGGAGCCAAGTGCTACAGCTGGGGCTCATCCAGAATTGACTCCCTCTTGCACAGACTGAGCCAGAGGAGAGACAAGTGAGAAGAAAGCAGAAGCTGACCGTGATACCCTCAGTAACCAAAGCTGCAAGGTCACGAGAAGATAATTAAACTTGGTAAAAAGACTCATTTAAGACAATGGTTCCTAGGAAGGATTATATTGCCAATCATTCCATCAGCTTGAGGGATTGAATACTTGGATTAATTAGAGTTTGGAACTTGAAAGATTTTAACTCTTGTACACTTGTCATAACATTCCAATTTATTTTGGGTTTTAGCAACCAGAAGGTTTCTATTCAGTAATAATACGTAACGCCATCTTTTCATGTCTATAAAATTTTTAAGACAAAGACCCCATGTCTCTCCACTCCACCAGCTAGATCTTATGCACAGTGAGGAGTTTTCAGAACATCATGCTGTGATGTAGTGACCTTCATGTTCCCCTCTCCCACATCTAGGGTGTCCAAGAGCACCTACAGGAGGCAGTACCAACAGGATCCTTTTGCTGAATAACAATGAAACTTGTCCAAGCATATTATTGTACTCAACTTGAAAACTCAAACATCTCCCTTAAGTGACAGGGCAAGAACAGCATAACTCAACTGCTACTTCCTGGTCTTGGCTTAAACTTACTGATCTCTTGTGCTGCCCCACACCTGCTTCTGGTACCCATACTTTGGACTAAAAGCCTGATCCTCCACAGTAACACTGCTACCTTACTCAGAAGAAAGCCAAGTTGCATTTCAAAGCTCTATAAAATTCCATGGGGAATTCCATGGGGATTCAACTCAAAATTCCATTCCAAGTAGTTACACAGGTGAACTACAGTGTGTGAAGTATCCCTTCTTTGGTTTCAAACCCAGGAGCTGCTGCTTCATTTGAGGCCCTCCAGCTACCACATCCCTGACTTCATCATTTCTTCAACTCTTCTGCCCTCCTTGCATTCCACCCAGTTCTTGCATTTCCAGACTAAAGAGATGGCAAGCAGCTCTTTCTCACATGGAAGCCATTGTACAATTCTGATTCTCATCTCTACAAGATCTTATACCTGCTTTTATCCAACTTGGATGATGTCCTCTCTCCCATCACAGAAAAAGCAGGAATAACCTTCTTTCTGGGATAACCACAGCTGCCACTTAGAGGTTTAGAAAGCAACAAAACCTAGAACTGACCATAAGGAGACAGGAGCTAAAAGCTTGTTCTCACCACCATTACCACAAACAGTGTATGACAACAGCACCACTGACCCTCCTCTCCCCCTCCCTACTTATGCCTAATTCACTTTGCTTACATGAAAATGTCAAACACCCAATTGTGTAACAGAAATTAAGCTGAGAATGTCAGAAATTAAATACTGTGATAAGTGTTTCCCACATTGGAGCTGCACAAATGGGGCAGAAAGTCACCATATGAACTACACATTATTAACTTTCATTACTCAACAATTAAAGGAATGTTTTCCTCACAAGGCTTGAAAAATTCCCTTCTCCTATGCAGCCATTTTTCAAGAAAGAGGCAGTTAGAGATACAGCTTTTTACACAGCATGCCCCATTGGCTAAACTCAACACTTCTCAACTCACATATGAGCAGGTTAGATTTTAATCACCCCTCGCATTTTGTATAAAGAGCCTATAAACTCACTAACAACATTCACTGAAACTGCTTAGATTTTTTTGCTATTACAAGCAGCAGAGAACAAACAATCACTACTGTAATTCAGACAATTCCTAAGCCCAAACTCCACTAATAAATGTGATACAACCTCTACCTGAATACACTAAAGCTGTTGGGAATTATTTCCACACAAGAAAACAGTTTACACTACCCCATCCCTGCAAGGGAAAGCAAAGATCAGCTTCTCTGTAGACCAAATCTTTCCTGAAAAGAGCATGGCCACTCCAGGCTTAAAATAAGTATTGTAGTTGCCTTCCTGGTGCTCTCAGAAAAGTTCCTCTGTCACCTGTATGGGAACAAAGCATTCTGAGGGTCAGTACACACACTTTTTTTAAAGGGGACAGTACATATACATCAGTGATTTAATGCACAAACACTTGGAATGCAGAGGTTTCTTTAAGGTTGCTTTTTTGATTGGAAAGCTGGAAAGCAGAGGACTAACTCTGGATTAGGTATTCCTACCCTGATGCACTTTGTCCTGATACTTGATTAATTGTCACTAGGAAAAGCATTTTCTCCACACTCTGCCAACCTTTCTAAAGGAGTCTTTGTCTGATAAGAACCTCAAACACCAATTGCTGTGACAGACTCCTCTCCTCTGATTTGCTGGCATCTCCGATGAAGACATGGCACATTTATCTTTGCTGAAATCTAAGGTGATGGCCCCTGCAGCTCCCCAGCTTGCTTCTGCCCCCGTAAGGTACACGTCATATTCTACATTTTTCTAGGACAAGATAAAATAAAAGTCTTAATTCAAAAGTTAAACTGAAAATTATAAACCCCCTATTTTAGAAATACAGGAAGACTAGGATCTACACATACAAAGATATACCTTAGGGGAAAAATATTTCTTGTAATGCTGCCGCGTGGGAATTAAGTCACAGCTATTTACATACACCCCTTATTAAAGGCTTTTCACCCTGTACTGGTCCACAAGGCACTGCTCAGTAACTTGTGTTTTTTTCTGAGGGTTACAAGGCTAAATGTGAACTGCAGGGAAAAATGTGAGCTCCAGCAAACCTGTAGTTCTGCCACCTCTATCATTTGCCTTTTTCATTCTGAATTTTAAAAAGTTGACCATGTTTTCTGCAAAAGCACAACTGCAAAATTGCTGCCCACTTCTCTCACCAAACAAACCCAGTAACCTCATAAAGTACCAGAAATAGGAACTTGAAATATCATGGGGAAGTCAACCATAACATCAAGTACTTTTAATCAGATGATGAGACATGTTTCTAATTCAGTATGTGCCTCACACACCTTCTCAAATACCCAGATTAAATACCTGTACCTTTTATAGGAACTCTAGAAAAATTCTGCATCTGGAAAAAGACTAGATAATTTAAATTTTTTTTTTGTCTTCACAGTATGTCACAATTTAGTGCAGATCCATAAAAGTTTCCTGAAAAAAAAAAATCTTAAAGCCTCTTCTGGTTTGGCCACCGCCTTGAAGGCTCTTGTAATCGCTGTGACCAAACTCAGCGGCATTAGCCTAAGTGGATCAGATCTTCAGCTTGTATCTGGCAAAGATCTGCCTTACATGTCTCAATAGAGAAACCCATTAATTCCGTTAACAAAAGCTACCTGCTTAGATTCTCACTGATTTATTATGGGATTATTCAGGATATGTAATTTCTTTCCTCATCGGAAGTTCTGAACAGTGGATAGGTTACTCCAGAAGTTCACAAGAGGTAAAACTACAAAGCAGCTGAGGTGTTCAGGTCAATAATGAGAACAAGAAGCAAGTGCAAAACAAAATTTTCAAAGATGCAGTATTTTCTTTCTAACACAGCTGAGCAACTTGACTTCTCAACTCCCAATAAGAATGTAGTACAGTTGAAGAGGAAAGGAATTATTTCATTTCCTTGAAACCAATTTAGCATTTCTACCTTTCAGATCAGTATGTGCAGCTTCAGTGCCTTCCTGTGAGGTTACAGATTGATTTTTTTCTTATTATTAAAAGTGTCTTGCATGGCATGAACAGCTTCTGTTTTTCTAGTTTAATGGTTTGGGGGTTTTGCCAATAACAATAAAATTCTCTCTTTAGTAGATCATCTCAAAAAAATATCAGTGTACAAATCATGCGGGTGAGGTGACATCTTTAATGTTCATCATACATAACAGAACCAGATTTAACTGAACTGCTCAGTTAAAAACCTCAGAATGTCTAGCAAATCTTTTATTTAAGTATCTCTTGGTCCCAGATAGGACAATCACAACCAAACCTGCAGCTAAGGCCATGCACATGAGAAAAGTTCAATTATGCAGGTAAAGGAACTCAACAACTGTCTTCTTCAAACAGTAAATCTACTACCTGAATATTGGGAAAACAATGATTTTCCTTGTTCCATTTTACTGAAACACTACAAAAGATATTGAATCCTAACACAAAGTCAGATGTGCCACCAAGCCTGGCTAAAAAGACAAGAGAAAACCCTTCTTTTTAAGTTCTAAGCCTTCCATATCATCATTTCTTACTATCAGATGACAGCATTGTGTAACACTTCCAATTCCCTGATGTAGCTGGTAGTAGAGAAACATGTGCAACACTAAAATTGTTTAAGACAATGTACTGTAAGCCAGAACTTTGCAGAAAAACATGAGAACTGTGCTTAATGCACATCTGGAGTAGTAATGCGTATAAACAAGTAGAGACACAAAGCAAGCATTAATATCTTAGTAAACAACAACTCATCTTACTCTTCCTTCTTTCTTTCTTAATAAAACCTGAAAAGAATTTATACTGTCTGAATATTTGTATGCACTTGTATATTGTCCAAAGGCTGCTCCATCTGACCACAAAACCAATTACTTCCCAGGAATCATTTTAGTGTGTGTCAAGATGAGCACTTACCAACAATTCCCATTACGCCTCCTTCCACATTTTGAGTACTCAGCTCTCCATACATATCAGTAGCCACACACACACACTGTAATCAGACAGAGTAGTGGCTCAGTGCACCACATTCATTTTCTCCCTGAGGACACAGCTCCTTGCTAACACTTGGGCTAAGAGCAGGGAAGCACTGAGGCAAGCACCAGAGTACTGCCATTTCTGTGAAGGCACAGAGCCACTTGGGCAGGGTGGCTATTTCAGCCTGTTCTACCACGTAAGATAGGACCCGGCCAAACACCTGAGTGCAGGGGTACCCAGGCTGCTTCCTGTGCTAGGAGAAGAATTACACCTGCACTGGCACAACCCTGTGCCTGCTTTTCCCCTGCTTGGCTCAGGAGCAGATCTGTCATCTTCCAGGCACTGCTTTACGATGCCATTTGCATTCCCTTCATCTCCCTGCACAGGTTTTCAGTCAGCTCATTCATTGCTGTGATCACAACACAGCAATTCACTATTCACTGGTGACTCACAGACCTGCAGCCAGCTCTGACACCTTTTCCTATATGCCATTCAGGATATCAACAGCTTTTTCTGACATCTCCCCAGGGATGTGTCTGTCAACTGAGATTTCAAAGGGGTCTGGATGCCCAAAGAATTGCAATAACATTTCAGTTCCTCACTGCAAGAACCTTAAAGAACAGTTCCGACTCGGCTTTTCCCTGAAAATTAGCATGCACTAACCCACTAATGGTAAGTGCACAAGCAAACAACGCACTGGACTCGGGAAACTATCCCTCTGTAAGTACACACCATTTCTAAACTATCACAGAGCTGGCTCTGAAAGAGGACCCTTAGAATAGGTGCTGTGGTATTGACCAAATTAGTTCCTTTTGCCTGTTGAGGGCAAGGGCTGTGTTTCAATTTAAAGGGGAGAAGAAAAACCATAGAAGAAAAATTGATTTTTACCGTCTTATTTTTGTTTGCCTGTGGGAATGTTGTCTTTAAATTTGACAACCTGCATTTTCACATCCAAGTCATAATCTTCCATTGCCTGCCCCAGCCCTGGCAGTAAGCCTCATTGATGATTTACCACTTTTGGCTGCTACAATATAAAATACTAGACAAGATTATTGCCTGGCTTATTGAAAAACACATGAGTTTATAGGCTGGGAATCTCTATTTATAGAAATGTATCAAGGAACTCATGGTATAACTGGTCTAACTACATTTCCATAGCCACAGACTTTAATCACAGGACCTAAAAATGCTTTGTACTGGGACAGACCTTCTAGACAATCTAGTTCCAGCACTCCTGTCCTGTCATAGTATTTGGTTTTTAATCCTAAATATTTTTCCAGCAATAACTTAAGGGCTTTGTTGGTGCTGCCGATGGAAATACCCAAATAAGTAATTGTTTAAGTGCCACCATATGTTCAGCTGCAGCACAGTCTTGTGCAGCAACAGAGCAGAAATTTTGCTAACAATTACACCTTCAAATTTATGACTTAAACCACGGTGAAACAAATATTAATATCTACTGTGGATGTTCTTCCAACTGAAGCAAAAAGGTGATATCAATCAAGATATAAATTTTCACAGGATTAAGCCTTGGTATAAATATTAATCCTTTTACTCTGTCTAGAGCTGTGAAGAACTTGACAATGTAGGCCACTTCCTCTTTTACATTTTAGGAGCATGAACTGCTTAGAGAGCATTTTTGTAATGAAATGCATAGTGCTAATGTGATTTCTTTTTTCTTTTGCAGAACACTTAAAAATATTAACTTCAGTTTTTGAGCTAATTATTAAAATCTGCTTTCAGTGAGAGAAAATGCTCAAAAGCACCATCTGTTTTTACAGAATTGTCTATTTTAAATAGGAACTATTCTTTTTTTCATTGAAAACTGAATGGGTGTGCTGCACAATAATTTCTATTATGCAGTATGCATAATTTATTTTCTCACCATTTCATTAGATCTCTATGGAGTTTTCTGAGGCAAATGCCATTCATAAGCAATGAATGTGGGAATCCAGTAATTGCTCAGAAAACCTCTAGGATTATCCTGAACTACATAAGAGGAGTCATCTTTTTAGTATAGGCATGTCAGCACAACAGCTCATCACCCAGTGACTGCCTCATTCCATTGTGTTTCACAACCATGCTCAGTCTGTAACAACTGAATAAAGGCAAACTCAATATGGATGCCTTGACCACAAAAAGAATCCCACATCTTCTCTTCAGTTTCTGCAGCTCCTAATGTTCAATTTCCCATGCAGCACTTACTGTGTGCTACACAATTTGCAAAAGGTGCACTACTCCAAAAATAAACACAGCTTCAGAACACATTTGACTACTGTTCAGAAAAACAACTGACAATCCGCTGATTAGAAAACACAATAAATACCAAAAATTTGCTTGGATGCCAGCTTCACCACCTATGTCACTTTTATCGCATCAAAACCAGTTCCTGCTTCAGAGTAACAGAAGAAATGGCAATCAAAATTTTAGATAAATATACTGATTGTCATGGGGCTGCAGATCTGTTGGGAAACCAAGTTCTCTTGCTGCAGAGAGCAGTAAATATCACCTGTGTTTCCAATTACACTTCTCTGCTCAGGGAAGGTGGGATTTTTCTCTCCCTTCAAGGCTATTCCTTTAGGAGAAGCAATAAAAAAAGAAGTTATGACTGTGACACTGAGCCTGCCAAGCAGGAGTACACTGAATCTAAGGATTAACACCTAAAAAAAACCATATACATAAATATATTCCTTCATCTCACCCTCAAATGGTTGTGGTGGGTTGACCATGTCCAGATATGAGGACCCCCCACCCAGCCAGCTGCTTTCTCACTCTCTCCACAGCAGAAGAGGGTGATAAAACAATATGAAAAATCTCATGGGTCAAAATAAACACAGGGTGATTCTTTTCCACTTATTATCGCAGGCAAAACAGATCTAAGGATAAATTATTTTAATGTAACACCAATTAAAAATAAAGATGGATGATAAGGGGAAATCAAAAAAAGCCAAAATACCTTCCTCAACCACCATCCCTTCTTTCCAGGCCAAACATCAATCCTTCATTCCCTATTCCTTCACCTCCTCCTCCCACAACCAAGTGGCACAGAGGGCATGAGCAATGAGGGGCTGTGACTAATCAGTAAAGTGTCTTTTCTGTTGCTTCTTCCTCATACTTCTCCTCCACTTCAGGATGGGTCCTCCCCAGGGGCTGCAGCCCTTCAGGATAAACCAGGAATGGGTCCCTCCTAAGGCTAGCCTGGTATTCCATGACAGACAGGATTTCACACGTGTTTAAGGCATGGACTTGTCTCAACCTATTTCATTCACTTCATCTCACCCTGGAAAGAATACACAAGCTTATTAAGCTCAAGTTTAGGTCCTCAAATCTGCAAGACCTAGACAACATCGGATTGGATGCAGAAATAATGTACTAATTATTTTGGCACATACTTCATGAAAGACACTTTTGCAAAGTAGCTCACCATCTTGAAAACCATCCAAAACCTCAGTAATCCAAACTGCATTAAAGTAGAGCTATGAAGCAGCCAAACTCAGGCAATTAGTATAAGCAGTCTGTGTCAAGATAGGGCTTGTGATAACAACTCAAAATGAATTAGAGACAGAAAAAATATGATTTGACAAAAATCTCATTCCTGTCTATCTTAGTATTTCTCCAAGCAAGCTCTTACCTGTCTAGGTAATTAAATTACCAGTGATGGTACAAGCTCAGGACTCAAGGACTTAATTTGCAGATGTCAATCATTTTCAAAGAGCCCTGTTCAATGCTGAAAAAGCCACAAATTGAACAGTGACATGTCCTTGATAGTGCTGGCAATGACAGCAGCTCTGTTCCAGTCTTCCAGAGAAAAACAAAAGCACATTTTCACCACTTAGAAATAATCAGCAACTTGAGTCTAGGTGGAGTTCATTGCAATAGGTCACCTGATGCAATTAGATGGGCCTTGCCAAGGGTAGCCACCAAACGTGCTGCTAATCCACTGCACATCACAGTTCTAAGGCAGGCTTCACATGAACACATTTGATTTTTCTCAAAATGAAGTACACTACTCCTAGAACTATTTGAAATGTGTACTGTATCACCTTTAACCTGTCCACAGATGAAAATCACTGAAAGCCTTCCGGGATGTTTCTACAACGCATTTCTCACGTTTTAACCGGAAGATTAAAAAAAATTCCTTCAAAGAAACCAAGGCTACCCAAAACACAAGTTCTGAATGATGCAGTCACATGAAGATATGAAGTTGGTTTTAAAGCAACTTAGCTTCTTTCCTTAACACACTAACAAAGCACTTCCTTACGTAAAGGAAACACAAAAATTTCCTTTTTCACGCAATATAAGCCATAGCTAAAATTTCAGCAAACATTCAGAACAGCAGTGTGTCCACAAGGTAAAATGGCAGAAGACCAATGAGAAGACTCAGACCTCTGTTCTATAAAGGAGGTGGGAATTTATCTTCAAATCCTTCAGCTTATCAGAAGACGCACAGGGCTTGCTACACTGTTCTGAACTGTAGACTGCAGTTCAAAAGTCATCTCTGCTAGAATATTCACCTTTTTTTTGCACATCAAAATGCTTATTAAGTTGCAAGACTTCATAACTACAGCTGCAGGAAAATATAACTCTGCTCTATAGGTCAAAGGGCACTACATTTTTAGCTTTTCATCTCCAAAGAAACTTAGACCTCTGCACATAATTCTCCACATCAGAGGAGACTGACAAGCACAGAAATCTACTGCTGTAAGGATTTAAAGGCTCAGAAGGCCCAGCAAGCAGGATAACCTCTCCTGGTGAAGCATTCATTGTCTGTGGGTGATGTGCCCTGGTCCTGAGGCACCAGCTGGCTCCCAAGGCAAGAGCTCTATCACTCAGTACTGAGACTTGCTTTAGCAGAGGAAAGAGGTTAAAACTCATGTAAAACTACATTTACCATGGTAATAAAAGGTAGCTTACAAAACAGGGGCTACAACCCAACCTATTTACTTACCTTCCTGACCAGCTAGAACAAAAAAAAAGAAATTCAATTTCTCCTACCCTTCCTGCCTTCAGGAGTTTTTTAAGCAACTGTCTTGTACAGTGGATGTGTGTTCTCAGAAAACATGGATTAGATTCCAGGACTTCTAGTGCAGGTCAACTGACAGGCTAATAGGCCATACTAAAAAAATGGCAAACAAACCTCTTCCCCTATTTTATCCTTGTTGGAAGACAACTCTCACAGCCACAAAGATAAAGTATTAAAAATACACTGTTAATTTATGTGGGTAATTCAGTGATTAATTATGGCACCTCCAATATTTAAAACACGATGCCACGTTACAGAATTTGTTACCAGCCTAATCTGCTATACAACAACTTTACCTGGCAAAAACACATTTGTCTTTCTTTTGTCATAAGCAGCTAAGTATTGGAAAATATAAAGCTCTGAAGTTTACAGCCTGCAAAGGGATGCACACAACCATAGTCATTTCTCACAAACCTCAGTCACGAGTGTGACAAGCAAATCTAAAACTTGGTGTTTTCCACAGCCACCATCATGCAAAGGAAACAGGAGCAGGTGAAGAACTGCACCATACAATTCCTGCAATGTTTCCCATAAAGGACAACTTTTATGCCATGAAATGTTTAATTCAACGCCATTAATTATTTCACTGGTACAATCTAAGATGGTATAAAACATCAGCTGAACTTGTATCTGATGTTTTGGGGATCCAGGATCTGTGGTGGATTTGTTTTGGCCATCTGGTGACTGTGGTGATCTTGTTCAAGAACAAAACTTGCCACACTCAGCCACCATTTCTCTGACTCCTGGCATGATACAAAGCAGCATCAGAGCACAGAAAGCACTCAAAGCCTAAGAAAAAGCAACAGGAATAAATCCCTTCCTCCTCCTAACTCAAGACATGCAGCAGTTGGTCAGAGCTCACCACCACAGATGCAGCCAAGAAACAATAATCCAGCCCCACATTTCTTTCTCTTATACCTGTCTACCAGAAAGGACAAGATCCCAAACACATTTCTTCCCTTCCACTCAGCCAGAGGTGGTTATGGAATCCATGGCAGCAGACATCAGCATGACAGCAGACATCCAATAAAAAGGGCTTAGATTAATCAATTACTCAATATAACTCAGTGACAAGGTGCAAAAGCCCTCTCCCTGTGCTTTTCTTCCAGATAACATGTCAACAAAATGGAAATAAATGGAAATGACCCTTTTCTCTTGTTCATCATAAAAGGAACTACATTAATTTAATATTATATAAGAATGCCCCTCTACTATAGCCGCTGTTTTTGAAACCAATAACCTGCAAGAGTGTATGAAATAATTCAGGATATATCATATTCAGTAATTACATGGAAAAGCAAACAAAACTATCTCACTTTATTTCTCAGGTGGCAAAACCATATAATTAGACAACCAATCAACAACCCCATTCAGTTTCTACTGGAAACTTGGATAGTTAAATACCAAATCCTTATATATATACAGTTCCTATACAGCTAGGCCTGTTTTGTTTTTTGGGGTTTTCTTTGTTTGTTTGGTTGGGTTTTTTTGCATTTAACCAAGAAAAAGCACAGAAAAATGAATAAATTTTCATTCTTGAATGAAAATGAGCTCCATTTAAACTCTGAGAAGCCAGAAAACAAAGTATACTAATTTGGGGGGAAAACAAATGAATTTTGCTCCAAAACTGTAAACAACCAAAAAAGTACTTATTGTCTTGATATGGCAATGGCCTAAAGTCACAGGGACTATTGCCTAAATATTTAGTGACTGCCTCATGATTGTGACACCAATTGTACACATGGATATCAATCCCTAAAATCTAAAACTACACAAGCTCTGTAACTGCAGTTGCATGAATAACCAAAACCACACTGACTGTGGTCGTGAACAGCAGAAATTTTCTCTGCCATTTAAAATGAGATTAGAAAGAGGCAAAACACACCCAACACACCAACCCAAGAGACCATCAGTCTGAACTAGATTGAAATTTCAAAGCTGTTGAAATCTGTCTGGTAATCTTACACTCCATACAGCCTTTGTAAACTTATTTCCACCAATCCCTGATGAATCAGTGTTGTTTAAACTCTAGCTTTTCCCTTTCAGACTGGCTTCAAGATCTTACCATGTCTTCCACATCCTGTGAGGAATTGTTAAGAGGGAATCAGTGTTAAGAGCCACAATTTGGCTCAGCATAACAATTACTCCATTCAACACTGTTTGGCAAGAATACAGGCAAGTGGAATACTTTAAAAACGGCACTTCCTTGAGAGTGAGCATGATTGCTCCACTGATTGTACTGACTTGTTGACAGCCTTCAAGTACCTTCAAGCTAACACCATTTATGATTTTCTGTAACCTTCCCCAGTCGCCTCAAGTACTGCACTTTATTATAGTGAAAGATGTAGACTTCCATGCAGTACAAAGAAAAAACACATCAATGAATTTTCATAGAAACAGAAGTGAATGCAAGCAGGAACCAAATTCTAGAGAGAATAATTTGTCACTGAAGAAAGAAAATTTTAAATTGCACACGTACTGGAAAGTTCAGCAATCTACTGTCTGAAAAGGAGGGTAGTTTATGCAAGCGAAGACACCAACACTAAACAAAACCAGGTTCCATTTGCCCAAATATTTCCTGTTCTGCAATTTGAGAGTCAAGTCAAACAATATGAGCAGTTCAAGCTGCATTTGGCTCCTTCAGCTACCTTAAACCTTCAGGACTCAAGGATGCAAACAGTACCAAGTAACAAAGACAACTTTTCAAGCGTTAATCTAAGATAGCAGAGAGCAAACAGCTGCAGTTTTAGTGTAATGAAAGCTAAATCTACATATTTTATATTAGTGAATTGGAATTATATCTGACACACAAGTTTCCAGATGTCTTTTTTCCCATTTTTATAGGATTATGATCCAAAATAAGGTTTAATATTGAGTACAGTTACATTCAACCATTTTGATTCTGCCATGAACAAGTTCCTGGTGCTGAAGGGAATACCCAAATAGATTTCTTATGAAGTGGAGACACTCCTCCTGCCAAGCAAGGTATCTGATCACACAGAGCCCTTGGCAGGATAATTATCTAATATGGTAAATTAGTCATTCTTTGTTTGATAGTCACTTGTAGAAAACATTTTAGTACTCTGTGCATTGGTGAAAGATTCCTGGCTCAAAGTCCTGGAGAATAAGAAGTGCAAATGTACCAACACAGCTTTATCACTGCAAAGGACACCACTAAAACAGGGGGAAAAAAAAAATCTTGCTTGGCTTCTTTACAACTCTGTCAACAGAGCGGCTAATTAGTACTAATTATAACAACTGCTTTACAGCACACATTCAAACAGACACTACTCTGACCTTGCTGGTATTTAGCAGGGTTTTCTCTGTAACAGCAACTAAATGCTATTCACAAGATGTCAGCTTTCCTCTGTATTATGTGGGCACACACTAAAAGGAGACCTTCACCTCTGAGCTAATGCTATGGACCAACGCAGGTTACAAAACCATGTTTGAGGAAGACTGAAGGAAAGAAAAACACAAGAGGACTTCATTTAAAGGAGCATTGCTCATATTAGGAATCAAATCTTTCCTGGGGCAGGAAATGCTGAAGCCTCTTGCCTATCACTTTTCCAAGCACCTGGCAAAAGCCAAGCATCTGTTAAATCAGAACTCATAGCTTTTGTAATGAGCAGCAAAACTCAACCACATTAGATTGCTCTTTCTCTGCAGTTGCAAGCCCCGGACACTGCAAAGCAAAAAAGTATTTCTGCTGCTATGATCTAAGCTACACATAGCATTGATTGACACTTAAGCACCATAAGGAATATGATTCCTGGCTTGCCTGACTCATCATCCCAGACAAACTGAGCAGCTGAACAAGCTCATTAACACAATATACCTGATCTCCCAGATAACTGGGAGCTGGATCACTCTGGAGAAATAGCTCCAAAAGTGTCAGCTGCTGTCACTGACCTGCTGTCACACTGGGGAAGTCCACACAC
This sequence comes from Haemorhous mexicanus, assembly GCF_027477595.1. Taxonomy (NCBI): domain Eukaryota; kingdom Metazoa; phylum Chordata; class Aves; order Passeriformes; family Fringillidae; genus Haemorhous; species Haemorhous mexicanus. The sequence goes on from NC_082344.1 coordinate 3,469,677, forward strand.
CTTAAATCTCAGAAGCACCACATTGCAGTCACTTCAGCTTGCTCACCTTGGGGCTGCCTTACACAGCTACCCAGCGCAATTCAGACACTCTGCAGTGCATTTTGTTGCTAAGATGTGCTGCAAACACAACTGTTCTACTTTCCCTCCCTTCCCCATGCCTCTCCAAAAAGTAGCCCACTAGTTCCTAGACAGCAACTTCAAACCAGATCACATGAGAAAATGCAGCCTTGGATATAAAGCAGGTTAGTGTACACCAGGAGAGAATAACACTGAGTGAATGAGTCCCAAAATGGGATTACAGGATGACTTTCAGCCATCCGCATGAAGATGATTTGCTGCATCCTACTGAGTCTCCCTCATTTTAAGGCAGCTCTTGTCATTTTACTCATGTTCATGCTCAGGTGAGCACTCAGATTTTGACATATTATGACTCGATGCTCAGATGAAGCAGCTCAGTTTATGGCATTGTCAGTACACAAATCCCTCCTCTTCCACACACTGAAAATGCCAAAGCAAGGGATATGTGGCATGCACTCATAGATGACATGCTTCAGTCTGCAACATGAAAAACTGAGCAGGGAGCAAAAACTGAAAGCCTGTACCTCTTGGGAATTTGGGAATCCCAGCAATTCGTAAGGTCACTCTCACGCATGGACTGAGGGATACTTGTTTTCTTGCAGGCAAACAGTGCCTGACTTGCTTTCTCTTCAATACACAAGAGATGTATTCACATTCTCCCAAGTTCTTAGGGCACTTTGCTGGAGAACATCAATATCTGGCTTCATCTCCCTTCTCTGCCTCCCCCATCTGAGACTTGTAGTTCCAGGGGAGAGAGAGAACACAGGTGCCAGTTTCTGTTCAGCAAAGTGGGGACTCCTCTGATTGCCCAGGAAAATCAGAGGCAGTTTTAAACCAGAAGAAACCAACACTGGAAAAGCAGTATGAACTCCACCGTAAACAGTTTTTGAGCAGTACTGGGCTTCTCCATTATCTTATTAATAACTGCACAGTTAATGCTTTGAAAAAAAGTAAAAGCAGATCTCCAGCTTAAATAGATGATTCTAAATCCCTGAGTGTCTAACACACTCTGGAAGTATGCCTTATGAGAAACATAAGTGGTTAAAAGTACATCTGAGTGGCTCAACATGCCATCCTGAATCAGAAGTTATTGATTGTCCTCTAACTCGATTATTTCCAGAGGAATGGGATGATTATGATTATCCTGTTGGACTGAGACTTCAGGATGATAATTAACACTAGTTCCAATTCTTTATAATTCACTGACTACACAATTCTCTGGAAGGAGGACAAGCATATTTGGTTTTTCATCTGGAAAGCTGCAATTCTTTTCTTTCTCCCATTTTTTTGCCAGTCTCGAGTACTTGTATTCTACAACCCAACAAAGCAATAATTTTTTAATATGCTACAAAATGTGACAACAAATTACATTCCTTAAGGGAAAGATCTGGTGAGCTTCTAAATCTGAACTCAAAATAGTCCTACGCATTCTTCGAACAAACTCATGGTGTTCAGTGAGCTTCCAGTTCCTGCATTTTTCCTAACTGAAGGGTAACAGTAAAGAAAAAAATCCTTTAACAGACTTGGAATTAACTTTTTTTTATCTTGGGTTACTGTGATCTCAAAGGTGTTTAAATCAAGAACACTGGAAAAGAGTACAGCACTCTGTTTTCACCGATACTACCAGCACTTTTTGTTCTTTAAAGAGCAGGTGTCCTCCTTTGGATACTTTTCCTCTGTTGCAGCCCATGGCCACAAGACACAGAGAATCACCACACAATTTCAGAAAACTTGATGTACTCACCCAACCCCAGATTAACACCACACCTCATCAGAAGGCTTCAGGCATCTGCCCATACAGCCTAACATCAGGTCACCTCAGAAGGCTGCAAGCCTCTGCACCTGCCCCTCTTGTTCCTCAGCCCAGCCTTTTATGCCCTCAGGTTGAAGCACAGCAGCTGTGTGCCCTCTGCTCCCCTGGGTGATTGGTCAGTGCCCCTGGGCACTCCATGGCTGATTACCTTCAATGCTGCTCACCTGCTTGCACAGCTGTAGTCCATTAGGGATGAGGCTCCAGCCCCACTCCCAATTACCACAAGCTGTGTTCCTACATTCCTAAGTTGGCTATTCAGCATCTCAGGACTAGTTGGGAAGCCTGACTTACCAGTCTGTGTGAAAAGACATTTTTTTAAACATCTAACATAATGAAAAAAATATCATCTTGCTGCACATGATGTTACAACTCTTGTGACACGCCGCTAAGATTTCAGGTTACTTCCAAAGTGAAAATGTCCAGCTGGATTCTCTTCACCTGTCATTCAGCTGCCTGACTGAATGAGTTGATCAGGATACCAGCCATTTGTAATTTTGCATGTTAGGTGGCTTTGAAGTCTGAAAATACGTGAACTGCTCTTTTTTTTTTTATAATATTAATGTCACAAGATGGGTGGAAAACATAATTTGTTATGCAGACATACTGAAATTAGTCTTCTTTTAATTTCTGTTCATCACTTGAAAAAGTAGTGTAACACTTAGCAAAACAGATTGTGATGCAAGCAGCACAAAGGGAGAAAATTTGGGTAGAGCAGCATGCAAACTCAGGAAAAGACCTGCAAAACTGACTCTGATAGTGCAATTCTTTTATACAGCACTTCTCAACCCAATTATATTTGGCCCTTAGTATACAGGTGAGGGGAGATAGGCATTTTCTTAAATAATTGCAATTCTTCCTCCTGCTCCCAATTCCAGAAACTTCTTACTGGTAACAAGCAGTGAGGTGCAGAATGCTGCTTCATGTGACAGTTCTTCAAGCTGAGACAACACAGTTCAGCTTGTAAAACCTCAATAAAATATTGAGGTGAATCTGGCCACCCAAAACAACCAGGGGGTAACACAAGTCATTTCAGTGAAACAATACATCAGAAGTCAACTCTGGCACAGCTACAGCAACTAAAAACAGTGGCAAGCAGAAAACAACAGAGCTTTGCTCACATTCACAACCACACTCACATTAAAATAGTAGTCATAGGAGATAGAAAATGACAGATTTAACAGCATGCTCTGGAGAGAAGATTAATTGCATTTAAAAACTAAACAGTAGTACTTACTGTTGCTCAAAGTCTCAGCAAAACTTGGGCTGTGTATTTAAGGTACTCAGAAGCAGTATACACCTGAGTATGAAGAGCAGCAAGTGACTGTAAATCAGACAGAGTTAAAAAAAAGAAAACCAGAACCATCCTCTTACCTTGCCGTATTTAACCAAGAGCTGGATGTTGAGGCCTCCACCATCTCATCTTCTCCTGCCTCTGTTGACTTAAAGTCCAGACACACAATAGTGGTGCTTGTAAACCAGCACCCAAGTTGCCACACACATCTTTTTGTCATCTCAGGGTTCATTTATGTAATTTTCAAAAACTTGGCCAATAGTCTGTACCAGCTCTAAGCTATGATCTGAAAATCACAATATTCTTTTTGTTAAAAGACTTGCTGTGAATACAGTGAGGGGGCCAAATACAAAGAGAACTTATGCATTCTGAATTCTCCATAAGAGCAAGTTTTCATCAAGTCATCCTGATACAAGCAAATTCATCACTTTGTAATTATGTGCCTTGAGATAATTGTTTATTATTTTTGTATAGGTGGGATGTTTTTGTTCAAGTGTTCAGTTGACTGTGCCTTAGTCTGCTTAGAAACCCTCACTGGCACTACCTACAAAAGCACCAGATGCATCATTTACATCAGCAGGGCGTTATCTTTGAGCTCTTTGCTTCTCTTTTTCCATGGCTACAGACTTATGGTAGCAAATGGGTTTGTTGACAGATGGACAAGAAATTACTGAGAACCTCCTAAATGTCAGTGAGCTCACCAAGTCCACAGGAGCACACCCAGCTCTGTTGGACAAGCTGTGACAGTCACAGTGAAAGTATTTCAAGTATTAAAGTTCAAATGTCATTATGTCAATTGAGTAACTTCAATATATTACTCAGTAATTGATGATGTAGAAAAACATTTCATGCTGTTAAGCTTTCAATATTTCCTTCAGTCCCTAAAATTATAAAATAACTGAAAACAGTTTCACAAAGAAACATTTTCCTTTCCAATAAAAGCTCAAAAACGTGCTGGACTTAGGGATTTCCTTAACAAAAAGAAATATTTTTGGAATTGGAAAATAAAGTTGGAAACAAAAAACCATAGAATTCCTATTAATGAATTAAGAGAAGACTCTACAAAAAGTTAACTGGGAACAGATTAATAAAAACTAATATTTCAATTGTGTTCTTCAGAAAACTGTTCAGTAATTACCAATAAAACCAACAAGTGTTATATAGGGAGCTGATTTACCCATGAAATTGAGTCAAAGAGAACAAAGAAAGGCCTTCAGTACCTCAAATCCCTTCTCCAAGGCAGTCATAGTGATGGAAAACCCGAGCCATAACTTTATGGTGCATACTTGAGGAAGGCTGCAATTACAGCTGAATTTGCTTTGTATCAGGCTCATTACAAACATAAGGATGAAAATTACTTTGCACTTGGTAGTAATTGCATTTTGTTGACATCTGATTAGCCATGCTAGCCTTAAATGCTGACAAGGCCACTAATAAGGGGGAAATAATGAATTAGGTAATTTAGACCATGTTTGAGTAAATACATCTTTAAAGTAATTGCCCCTACAACACCATTTTAAGACAATTTGTGGCATATTTTTACTGAAAAAGTATTTTTAGTAATGTAAAAATATTAAGATGTTTTTCAGTCAAGGAAACACAGTCAGTAAAAGGTTAACCAGGTAATACCATTAAGGCAAAAAAAAAAAAAAATTGACATTGTTACAACATTAGCTTAATCAAACACTTGGTAGAACAGCTTAACACTGGCACAAGGATCTCTCCATGTTACTTATTTCTACAAAATGTCAGCTTAAAAAGAACTAAAGAGGGGACATAACAAGGGATTTTTTTAAGAGCAAATGATTTTAAGTTGTAGTTATCACTGCAGTGAAAAGAGATTCCCATTTCAATGGCAACTCAAAGCAATACCATTTTTATCTATCAAAGAAATAGCCACCTTTATGAGTGCAGTAGAATTCCATAAACAATGTCTCACTAACTCTTTACAGTTAAATAGCTGTGAAATCATAGCTTCATTGAAATAACTCTAGGACATAAGACTATTGTTTATTTTGGTGATCAGAGTAGGTAATTACAGAGCTAACACTATTTCCAAGTCATCTTAAGGCAAAATACACAGCTAGGAAGGAAATCCCGGAACTATCTGTGAGGAATAAATTAGTCATGTAAAACAACAACACTATCTGACTATTTCTGCCACTGACTCACACCTGCTGACCTCAAACTATTTTTGTGTTTGTTTTTAAGTCAGGGTTTTGTGGGGATCATAGCCATTACTGTTTCTACTGTTTCACAAAGATTCTGGTTTCTGCTGATGCTTTCCATATCCAGGTTCCAGCTCATGTACATCCATCAGAAGAGAACACAAATCTTCCTGCCTTAGCTCTACTCTGAAATACAAAACCACTCCCTTCTGCTTTGATTTTTGTTTGGCAGATTCCTTTACCGTGTCAAATTCTATCAGCCACTGTGAGTCCTTGCCAAAGCCCACAAAACTGCTTTGATAAAGTTCTACAGGTGAAGGTTTCCTGAGGCTGGGTGGCCTCCAGCTGCTGAAAAGGACTCCAGTGATGAGCTGTCAGGAATTAGTTACATGCAATGAGCTTCTGTGCTCAGATCACATTCAGCACATTGGCTTTTGTCAAATCTTTGATTATTAATAGGGTCAGAATCTCATTCCAAATATAACCAGGGAATTCGTGCCTCGGGCTTTGGCAGAACAAGATTTCACACACGGAATTTCAAGGAAAAGGCTCACATGATGTTAATCAGAGCAAACCTGAATGAGAAAGAAGCCTGAAAATAAGCTTTGCCCATGTGCAAGTTCCCCTGGGGGGTTCCTGAGAAAGTGATTAATATTTGTCTACTCACACGGAAAAAAACAGTTAGAAACCACTTTTCCCTTGCTCCAGTCAGAAAACGTGACCTGAAATCAAAGTGTATTAGCGACAATAAAATATTAATGCTCTGGATTTCTTATGCAAACTTTTTCAACACTGCATTATTAATGACACCTAATTGTAGTGGAGATTGCTGCAGGAAAGACTAATTTTACTACACACTTTATCTTTTTGACTATAAAATTCTTTCTTGTAAAACCCACCAGGATCCTAGTATCATTTCATCATGTCTTCTAACATTCAGTTGTGAGTACTGATTCAAAATTATTCACAGGAGCCAGTAACTTATGAAAATATTGTGAAATATTGTGTCCATTTTTTGTTACAATTTTCTTCTGAGGTAGAAAGAAGAATTTATTTTAAATTGTTCTTGCACGGACTGCATTCAAAGGGTGCTACATCCAGGCTCATTTTTTTTACCATAGCAAGAAATTTCTCCTAATTAGTACTGACAATAGGTAGGCAAGATGTGATTTAGGCTGAGGTGGGCAGCATTCACCTACTCCAAGTTAACGAAGCAGATCCTGAAAGCCAAAGATCACCAGAGCAGCAGTATAACTTAAGCATGTCACATCCTTCCTACAAGATCTAAAGGGGCTGGAAGATCACTCAGGAGCTCCTTTACCCCATCTGTGCTATCTAGGGACCATCAGCTTCTTTCAGTGGCACAGCAACATAGAGAGCACCTGAACAGCAATATCGTATTTATATCAGGAAAGGATTGTATTACCCAAGAATGGGGCCACTGAGCTGCAATTAAGACAGATTTCAAACCAGAACAATTTTACTCTCAGATACAAGCTTTGCATGAGAGCCTCAAAGCATCCAGCCTTCATCCCTAGCCTGAAGTCCCCTCTTGATTGAAAATGAGCATATTCCTCCTTTTAAAGGAGGACACAGCTCCTGGAGCAAAGAAACATGGTTCTATTTGATACAAAATAAGTCTTCTGAGGCACTTGAACAAAGTCACAGACACCTCAGTAACCGCATCTCCTCACTACAACCCGGGCACAATAAGGTTCATGGACTCCTCAACAAAGGGCAGCCTCAGACCTCTGTGACTGGGAAGAGCAGCACATAGGGAATACATCCAGGGAAATAACGGCACAAACAGCCCTGCAAGCCAGGGAAATGAAGAAGGTAGCATATTCTAATGAGTCTTGCTCATTGCAGATCACTCAATTTTCACTGGCATTTTACCATTCTCTGATGTGCAGAATAACTAGAAACAGTTGTAGATGAATGTTCAATTTCAGCAGAAATACAAATTTGTTCAACAGAATCTGACTTGTTTCATTACACAGATTAATAATGGCTCTCTTCTGCAGTGTGCTATGAAGGATTTTTAATAAGCAACTCCCTGATTATTTCACATTGTTCCAAGAAAAAGAATAAATTCACTCAGCTATTCTTAACCCAGTGGATTCCTGGCACCCATCTTGGTCTGCCTCTGGCTGCTTTTCTCTTTCCAGTGTTAGAGTCATAGTTGTGGTGCATTTAGTTATAAAACAGAACACTTAGTTCTCCCTAATTGGAAAATTCAGTCATTTGAACAGAAATTTCTCTTCTTGCTGAGAATGGGAACAGCCATGTCATCTGTTTTAACACCATTATTCCTACAGTGGATTTGCTTTCCCCCATGGCACTTTCACAACACAAAAGCTGCTCCTAAGCGCTAAATTATACACCATGGCTCTTGTCATTCAAGGCATGTAATACACTGAGCACCACAATAATTATCTCTATTAAGTAACACGAAAGCACAACAGGCAAACCCAAGTGAAGTAGAAATTACGGCGTCCAAGATAAAGCTGTTGGTTGTACTCCCATTACTCAATGCATTATTCCTTTGTAATAGGAAAGTCCATGAGAAAAACTCTGCTACCCATTACATTTATAACTAATTACTAAATACTCACATTATTAATGGCAATCAAGTTAAAGAAAGAGAAATCGTGCATATTTGTGTTATTAAACCCTAGCAAATCTATGACCCTAATGTAAAGATACCTAGATTTAATTTAAAAACAGCCATTCTAAGAGAAAAAAACAGCACAAAACTGGAAAAAAAAAAAAGGCCTTTTTTTAAATGAGGAAAACACAGAAAGAATCAGGCAAAGGATATATTAATAATACTGTCCTTGAAGTACATTTAAAATTTGCCTATTATTCCTAAAAGAAACAATAGGTTTTAAACCCTGAGTTCAAAATAGGACTAACCTTATTCCAACCTTCCTTTTCACCATGAAAAAGCTTTATTATTTAGGCATTCTAGAATTTTTTGGCTTTGTTGCAGAAAAACACTCGACAGCAGTAAGCAATTACGCAGAGGCATTTGTACTGTAGAAGTTGAAGGTTTATTATACTTTCAGATGAATAAAATAATGCCCCTGTATAGAGCTAGCCAATCCCTCGTAAAAGTTTGCATTTCACATGTAGTCTAGTCCCACAATTTAATTGCAATAGTCCTGTGCCTTACACCAGGCCTGAAAGTGTGCAATTATCTGAAAGCAAGATCTTTATGCCTGAGATAATTACAGTGCTACCAGCCAGCCCCACAATGTAGACCAGAACAGATGAACCAATTGCTATTTTTTAATGCTTTCATTTTACACAACTCTTTCCTATTCCTAGGTGAATATAAGAGATACTACAGACTACGGTGCTTCCATGAATTTAGACCTCGGATACTTGCTGTCTGTGAGGAGAGCCTGTGTGGAATTTGATCCAAGTGTGTCAATGCTGGTTTAGGATCTGTACCCATCCTTTCTGTCCAACACAGTGACCTGACAGAACAGCAAGGACACTCCCCATTGCAGTTGGATGAGAAAAAGGTTAAGAGTCTCTGCCTCCTTCTCCTTCCTGCCTGGCTCAGGCAAAGCAGCTCAGCTGAGCTGTGCAAAGATGGCTGCTCCAGGGAAAAGGTAGCAAAGCCAGCAGAGCTCAGATTAAGCAATAAAATAACAAGAAGTCAAGAATACATATTTGCCATGAAAGACAAGAGAACACTTCATTCTGTGTTTTAGTCATGGGTAAGACAGAATATAGGTCCTGCCAGACATCCATCAGCCAGAAGAAAAATACAAGGAACTAATTTAGATTCTGCCATAACCTATTTTCTCAGCAAACAGGTAATTTTGTCTGTATTTACTCAACAGAGAACATATCCACTAAAGTAATTTTTTTTCAAGTATCAACCTGAAAGGGATTATCTACTGGTTTATAAATATGAAATAAACACTGGCTTAATGTGCAGCTTTTTCTGTCTTCTCTCCTTGAACTGAGGAGAATTAAAACAGGTAGAAACTCACCCTTATTTGATGTTCCCAAAACAAGGTCTGCAACACAGCATCAAGCTCATGCTGCATGCCCGGACATGATCATGCTTCTACCTAAAACTTCAGCTGAAAAATGGTGCTAAACTGGCAAGATACTTTCATCCTTTTCAGTAAAGAGCTGTAATGAATATTCAGCTTTAATGAATGCCAGTACAGAACAGAACTGTAAACATGAATGATTTTGTACTCTTCATGGTCCACTTCAGACTTAAAAATCACTCACCAGGAATCAGGATGATGTAATGTAGTTCTCCTAAAACCCGTTACATGAAGCAAATGAGCTTATTTCCATTACTGACTTGCTGGTCTCCATTTCTGGAGTAGACAAACCAGAGAGGTCTGGCTTTGCTTTAATGTGGCTGAATAACTCTAAATTGATTTACAGTGAGGGACAAATGGGTAAACACAATAGCCAGTATTCATTAAAGCTATAGATTTAGAGAGACCTACAGGTCTTATAAATGCATATTCTCTCTCTGAGAGGCACAATCAATCCTGAGACAACTCTTACCAAGCGCCACAGGTTGACTGTGTTCCATCACAGAGCCAATACAAGGACATCTGACATTCCAGACAGAGGTTTCACACTCACAGCCTGGAGTTAAACACCCAGTTTGGTATTTGGGTTTGGGCTCCCAAATCTGGCAGCTGAGCTGAGAACAAGTCTCCTACCTGATGGCCCTGCTGTGCTTCCTGCCCACCTCCAGCCTCAGAGCCTTCCATGTCCAGAAGTTCCAAGCAGCTCATAGGTAAGTAAAACATGGCTGTGGGAGCTATTTAAGTGTTTGAAAAACTGTGAGGAAAAAAAAGCTCAAAGGATCTTGATTGTGTACCCATTTCTTGGGGATTACACCTAAGTACAGCACATATGGAAACGCCCCTTGGCAGAGAAGCAACACTGTAACACCAGGCACAGTAGCTGAACACAGCAACATTTTTATCTGTTACTTTGTATTAACTTTGGAACCGAGCAACAAAGAAACAAAAACAAACCTCTCCTTTCAAGCACTTACCTCGAAGTGGTCAAGTTGGCACCTACCAGGGACATTTTTGAGTAACACTGAGGATTGACTGCTGTTTTATACACACAAAATCACAACATGAGTAAGGCAAGGAAACGCAGAACACACTTTCAGTAAAGCACAGGGGTCAAACCTCAGCTGTTCTGAATCTTGTGGGACAAACTCACTACTTGCTGTTCTTTTATTGAAAACTGCAGGCCAGCAGAGGCTGTAAAAGGTGCCTTGAATAGGCACAAAGCAGGATTCTCCTAAAAAGCCAACTGAGCTGTTTGAAAGCAGGCATACTGAAATGAGAAAATACGCACAATTACCTTCCACACAGATTCACATTTCCACTTAAACAAAGCAAATAATTCTAGCAAAGAATGGAGCATGCTTGTTTGTCTCACTTTTATTAGCACTAATTAAGCCCATTTGTTAAAAAAGCTACAACAGACAAAGGCAAATGGAAAAACTGAAGGATACTGATCTATCATAGGAGCCAAATATCCTGGCGCTATTCACCGAGCTTTATACTAAAAGCTTGATCTAATCATAACAAAATACAAGTCATGTCAAGTATTGGCAGCTTCCCTAAGCCCTTAAGGGAACATAATTTTATAAAATCAATGTAATAAAAGCATTAACACTGAATGTTTTCTGGTTGATGCCATAAGAACCATTTACATGTGCACGTGCGCTGTTCACGTCTGAAACTTTCCTTTTTGAAGTCATTAATTCTATTTAATACAAGATGACTATTTCTTGTGCTTATGGAAGTTACTTACGCACCATTTGATGCCTGTTCTCAACCCACACTTTCTCCTTTCAAACAACTCTCTTAATCTCTCCTTCTAACATGACTTTTTATTCAAATGAATAAACATGAGCAAATAAACTGCTTATACCCACTACTTACAATTTGCTTTCATAGAATGAAAACCATACTGGAGATGGCCTTTCTCACACCTCTTTGGCTGATGCTTCTACCTGAACCCTGGGAGGGTCAAGGACTACCACAGACCTTCCCCTAGAAGGCTGCCAGCAACCACAAGTGCTTATTTCCAGGCAAAGATTGCTTCGGTAAGTCGGTTTCAGGGAGAAAGTACCAACAATTCATATGTTTGGGCTCCCCTTCAAAACAAACAAACAAAAACTCAAACAAAAGACAGACACACACATTCGTCTCTGCCTTATTCTAATCACCAGAAGGAATAAGAATGAAAACAAAATCCAAAAGTCATAAAAATAACATCATACGGCTGTGTAAGAGCCATCTGTGCTACAGAAATAAGACACATTTACCATTGGGGCAAGCAAATCTCTTCCCTCCTAGCAGCCTGTATTTGCTGTTCACATACCAAATAATAAAAGGTGAGGCACTTTTCCATTTCATATCTGTAATATTTTAAGTAGATATCTTCAATAAAGAGGCGCCCAGAGCTCAAATAACAACCTGAAGCAGCACTGGGCTGCCAAATGCTTTTGTAAAGCCATGGGGTTGCTGCTTTTTTAATCAAATGTCATTCCCCAGCAATAATTTTAATAGCTACTTTAAGCCCACCCCACTCCCTCAAGGCAGCGTTGGGGTCTGACAAAACCAAAATCAAGGATTTTTTTTCTTCTATGAGGAAGAAAAAGCTTTAGTAATAGCTGTTTATTTTATTAGCGCCCTGCTGGTTGGTTTATCAAGTATAGGAGAAAAGGGAAACAATTATCCCTCACACAGCAGGTCCAAAGCAAGGTTAACCCTCACCTCCCTGAAAGGGCTGAGCAGTGCCTTTCTCCAGCCTGGGGGACTGACAAATATATATGTGTGTATACACACACAGCATGTGTAAACACACACATGTACGTAAAAAATTATATATGTATGTATATAGAAAACCACAAGCAAAAGGAAAGGCATTACCTCGTACCTCACCCAGTGCCGCAGCCGAAAGCAAAGCATCCGCAAGGGGAGGCGGCACGGACGAGCCTCAAAGAGCCCCTCCGAACTCTACTCCTCTTAAAACACAAAATTTTACTTTCTTGAGGAAGGAGCGGGAGGAAGTACTTCCCAGCCACAAGCAGCAAAGACCCCCTAACCCGCCGGGGGACCGCCAGGGGCTCCGGGCAGCCCTGAGGAGCGGGGACTCCGCCGCGCCCTCACAGCCGAGCAGCGCTGAGCAAAGGGGCCGAGAAGCCTCGAAAAGGGCGGGAACACCGCCCCCTCACAGCCGCCCGGCCTCAGAAATCCTCAAAAGAGCCAGGAACAGCTGAGCCACACGCCTTCCCACCCTTTTGAGGGTTTCTGAGGGCGGGAAGCCGTGAGGGGCGGGCTCTTCCCGCCCTCAGAGGGCTGAAAAAGGGCGGGAAGCCGTGAGGGGGCCGCATTCCCGCCCTCAGCCTCGCCTCAGGATCGGTGAAGCCTTCCAGGTGTCTGCTCGCCCAACTGTGCTTGGCAAGTTCATTTTTAGCTAACTTTTTTTTGTGAGTTTTTTTTTTCTTCTTTTTTTTTCCGTATGTTTGGGTTTTTGTTTTGTTTTGCTTTTAAATTTGGCCCCCAAAGTCCCCTTAGAGCCCTGTGGGGGGAGCCGGCTCCATCTCCTGACGGGGCTGCCAGGGTGAAGCAGCCCTTCTGTGGGCTGCCTCCCTCAGACCCCAAACCGGAGTAAAACGCCCTCAGAAAGCCCCATTAAACACAGAAAACAAAACAGGCTTTTCAGTGCTCCTAGAATATTTAAGGAGAATCTTTTTTGATGTTCCTCAAATACTAGCACTGTTCCTCGAATGGCAGAAGGTGGATCAGTACAAGTGGTTTAAAACCAGGCTGGCATCACTGGATTCTCAGTCTAAATAAGTTCTGAGAAAATATAAAGAGAGTTATAACAATGACTTTCATTGCTTGTACAAAGTCCACCAGAAAAAATGTGAATGCGTTTCTTTGTTATAGATAATTGATGAAATAGAACAGAGAAATATCACGGCAGAATTGGCATGAAACTTAGGAAAGAAATTGATTGATGTTTACAATGTGTGCAGGTGTTTATTCTGAGGGGTTTTTATAAAGCAAGTTATATTTATAAAGCATGAATTTTATTTTGAAAATCTGAAGAAATAGGGAAAAGCAGAACCTGACAATCTGTTTAAATCTAACATAGCATCTCCAACAACAAATGCTATCTTATGCAATGTTTGCTTTCCTAAGTAATTTAACCAATACATTTTTAAATGTGCCGTCTATTATCCATCTCCTACACACTGAATGATTGCTATATAGTTAGAAGTCTGGAGGATTCTAGGAAATTTCTCATACATGGCTTAAAAATCTTCTTATTTAAACCACAATTGTTCCCATTTTCAGTCTGAGCCTACAGCAGTCTGTGGAAGTCTCATGGCAAAGTTGCTTTGTTACAGTCTCCCAGTATCTCATCTTTAGTAAAAGATGAGGAATTGTTTTGCTTGTCCCATTTTTCTCTGATTGTGTTGCAAGCAAATCCTTTTTACTTCAGTCTGGCTACTTTTTACATATTTAAAATCTGCTCTTGCTTTTGATTGCTTCTCTAATATCTCCATTAGTATTTCACCCACGATATTCTGCATTTGTGATTTTTCCCAATTCAGACCCAACTAACTTTACTTTTTAAAGGGGTAGGTTTATTCATGGTTATTACCAGCTAGGTGTCATTTCCTGAGCCAAGCATTCCCCAGCACCTGTTAGATTTCTCAGATAATAATAAAAGTGGTATTTCAGTACATAAAATTCACACTCTTTTCTAGTAGCTGAGGTATTAATGATAGATGGAGTAGATTCTTTTACCCCAAGGTGTTGCTCAAATTCCAAATAAATGTACACTTCTCATTTTTGTGCTGTCTCTTCGTTTTTGCACTGGGCTCCTGGTCCAGGCTCAGGAGAAGGAACTGCAGCCCTACACTGACAGATCGTTGTGTCTAACAGCAGATACAGAGAAGCTTTTAGTAACTCTAAAGCTTTCCTGTTGTTCAGGGTATCCTTTTTCCTTGTATGTATCACAAACATGGGAAACACGGCTGGAAATGTCATTGTAGGAACATGAGAAGCTTCTACCCAGCCATTTAAACAGCTCAGTTTTGCTCTGCACTGATGGAACTGTGAGATGTGCTCTCTTTGCGCTCCTAATGAGCACAAAACAGATGGGAAGGTGCTAGTTTAAAGCAAAAACCCCATTTTTTAAAGTCTGTGGTAATTCCTCACTCTTAAAGAAGTTTACTGTGGTCTATGAGTGTGTGTGGGAAAAAAGGTTTGGTTTTGTGTGGTTTTTGGTTTTTTTTGTTTTTTGTTTTGGGGGTTTTTTCCAATTTTCTTGCATGTTGCTAACAATCTAAATAACTCCAGTATGTTTTCAAAGGTTCTCGCTAGATTTGAGCAGTTTCCAGAGAAGAAGTTGTCTGATCTAGAGTATGGGTTTCATCTAATTGTAGAGGAAAGATCTTAGGAAACTTGTAATACTCTCTCAGGTTCTGAAAAACCTTTAGATTAACTTATACTGATAACTGGGTTTGATACTCTGCTTTTCATTCACAAAAACAAAAACTTGGGTCAAAATTAATGTATTACAGAGTAGGTCTACCTCTGCCTATCAGTTCTGTAAAAAACCTTATTATGTACTAAGAGATACATAATGTCCTTTTGAAATCCTGTCCGTGAATTCCATGTTGGAACCCCCCAGTTCAGGAAAGGCTCTTTGGGAAGTCTTGGTGAGATAATTTTGTGTGAAGGCTTAAACCTGTGACCATTACATCCCTGCAGGGTTACCTGTGCAGATTAGCAGTGGCATTGCACTGCAGGCCTGCTGAATACATTTCCTGTGCACAGAAACCACAACAGTCAATTGTACAGCAGAGTTTTCACCTGACACATTTGCATTTTTTTCCTTCAATGGAAAATGCTGTGGTCAGTCTGTGCAAGCCAGCCACAACTGGAGCAGGATTTGTGACATTCCCGTTTTGTTCCAGGCGTGTTTCACTGACTGGTGATTATTCCTATAGAGAAGGTGTTTTAAAGCTGGGGAAACACATTGTGACTTCCCTTCTCATAAATGTGCTGAAAGGGCAGGAGCGTGGACATGGGAAGTGTAGGGGGTGGTGCCAAAAGGAGGAGAAGAAGAGAAAGCAGCAATGTAGTGAACAGCGCGCTGTGAAATTCCATGAAGGCTGCTGTAGCAGTGCAGCCATACATGAGGGAAAGGCTTTCCCTGCAGCCAGAGCACTGAGGCCATCATCACACAGAAAACTTCTAAGGACTGCCTAATTTGATTGTGTCAATGTCAAGCTGTTGGATTGATTAATCAGCTAGAAAGTGGCAGCTTGTGGAAATATTTGGCCATCCTCTAAAGGAGAAAAAGGAGGGCATAAAACTGGCAGTGAGAGGGTGATTTTCCCTTCATTAAAGATTGTGTAATGCAAAAGGTTTAAAAATGGCTTGTTCCTGAATTAGTGGAGTTGCTCTGAGGCAATATTCTCACACATGTTCTCTGGTGCTTTTTGGTATAAATGCAATTATTCTCTAACACAGCATTCAGTTGGGCTGCGGATTTTAGTATTGCTTAGGTAATCTGAGCTTTGAGAATTTATTTCTGGGCTAGAGTAGATCTGCCTGGTGTTGACATCTTTGAAAAGGTTGGCTATTTGAAATTCAGTTTTGCCTGGGTGATCCTGGCATTTTCTAGAGAAAAGGAAAGTGTGACATTAACCATTTCTAAAATTTTGTTACGGAGTATTTATTATGAACTGACACCTCGAGTATTCTATATTTCAACCAATTATTACTGGGGATGCATTTTGCTTTTGAATTCATGGGATGATGTTTAATTAAACATTCAGTCAGAAGTACTTGGTGTCATTTACCATGACAACCAAAAATAATGAATAATATATTTATATCATCCATTAATAACCACCCAGCCATTTAAAAGTTTCATCCTAATGCATTCTGGAAATCTGCAAATTAATTATGAAAAACCCTGAATGAATATAAAATTGAAATGCTTAAGAATTTAAATGATGCAATTAAATGCTATTGCATCTAACTCAAAGTTATTTTCTTCTAATACTTAGTCATCAATCTTAATTTCAGTACCAGCATTTAGAAACGAAATCAGCTCTTATATCTTCTCAATATATTGGAATTTCAAGCAAAGACTCTATTCTTTTTCCGTTGATTGCATTATTTCCAGGCACAAATTTGAAGTCTTTATTTAAACAAAAACAGTGTTTTTAAAGATAGAGTACAATGCTCATCAAAATAAAGAGGGTGAGGTCAGAGGTGTCAATCCTTGTTCTTTAAAAAACCCAATAAATCCAGCCATGGGAACTGGTCTCTAATCACAGCTCCCTAAAACTCCTGATTAAACTCTGTAGTGCTGGCAAAGCCATACACAGCTAGTACCAAAAAGTAGGAGTTGCTGACCAGGCTGCCTGAGAAGTTTATATGTACATAAATATCTTTATCATTATCACAGTTTATTACCTAACAATTGACATTGAAGAATAGTTTTTGCAAAAAATAACTTAGACTGTAAACTACTGAATAAACAAGAGGTCATGTACAGTTAAAAACCAGCTCAATGGTGCATAAAATCAAAGCTGTTGGGTGTGTAGATCAGGTGTCCAGTGAAATCTTCAGGCAGGTCAATTGCTTTGGAAATTAAAAAAAAAATTGTGATTTGAGGGATGAGCCAATTTTAACACCAACAGAGAGGGTATAGGATCCTAAGGAAAAATACCTTGAAGTTTCAGGAAATCTTTGATTTGCTTATTTCTATTTGCTTCACTGATATGAATGCTTTTCTATTAGCTCAGTCATTGTGACCAAGGCCAAATTACTGTGCTTAGATAGTTCTGGTTTGTGTTCTACAAAACCTGAGAAATAGCAAGCTCTTCAGGAATATATTTTTATCAAAAGTTCCACTTTCTCTGTGTATACCTTTAAATCAGCAATTAAGGGGAGTGAGACAGTTTTAAAA
The DNA here is from genome assembly GCF_027477595.1 of Haemorhous mexicanus. NCBI lineage: Eukaryota > Metazoa > Chordata > Aves > Passeriformes > Fringillidae > Haemorhous > Haemorhous mexicanus. Next base: position 3,487,048 of record NC_082344.1, read on the forward strand.
TCTCTTCATAGTGTGAACTAGAAGGCAGCCCAGGAAGCTGAAGAATGTTACCTCACTAAGTCACCTGTACTGCTGGCACATCAATCTGGAAATTCAGGTTTTGAGACAACAAGGAAAACAGAAAATAAAAGCCCAGGTGATGACAAACTGTAGAGCAGGCAGGGCTTAAATATTTTTGCTAGGAAAGTTTGAAAATATTTTGGTTTAAATAATCTGGTTTAAACTCTTGAGGGTAAAATTATTGAAACAATAATGTTGAAAAATAGCTTGTGAAGGATATCTGTCTTATAGAAAATAGATTTTTTTTCAGTATTTTTTTTCCTTCTCTTTTCATGAACGACTGTAAAATACATGTATTACAGTAATTAATTACCAGATTTGACTGTTTTCAAGCCAAATTTAATCTAATGAAAAATGCGGGGAAAAAAGTAATAAGAAAGTGAAGCAGGTTTTTTTCAATTATGTGGTTTTCATCAAATAATTCTTATTCTGATGTTCCATTATCTGGTCATATATTTTAGGGCTAAACCTATTAATTATTTCTCATATATCCTTAAATAAAACCAGCCCAAGTCTCAGTACAAACACTCCTGCTTTAAATTCTGAGACCCTGAGTGTCACATGCAGTTTTGCAGAAATACAGGTTTTTTGGAATGTCTGATTCCATCCTTGCATTGTGTTATATGTATCAGACAAAATCTAGCATTTCATTTTGTCTGATACATAGCAGCACAGCAGGTGCTGACTATGATTTTTTTATTTGATAGCTGTTACAGAATTTTCTGTATGACATTATTTGGCCTGGAATTTTCATCGATTAGTTTTGATTAGATTTTGGGTAGGTTTTTTTTAATTCAGTAAAAAGAATATGACTTTATTCTAATTCTCCTTTCATTTTGAAAGCAGAGCAATGGGTCAGGCAGTACTCAAAGCTTACAGAGCTGTGTAGTTGCTGATAAAAAGGGGGGGTTTTCTCTTTCAGTGAACAAGAGGGGCGTGCTGGAACCCTTGGGAACAGGAAGTCATTCCCTAACAGACGGACGTTGGCCGGGCGCTGTGAAACAGCATCGGGCTCTGCAGGAAAGGTAATCGATGTCTGGGCTCAGTCTCACGGGGTTCTGCAATCCCATCAGGAGCACAGGAATGAATATTCACTTTCCTTCCCTTATCCCTCCCCACCGAGGCTTTCTGCATGCAAGGCCTTAGCCTTGGCATCAGTTTATGGATCTTTTAATGTAGGATCTAACTTGCTGCAGGGGCACTATAAATACGATATTGCACAAGTCCTGCCATATCAATATTCATTTATTTTTATTGATTAGTTGCCACTTCTAAATTCTGGGTACTGAATTAATGGATGCTGAATAACTACTTCGATTAATGAAGCTAAAATTGGCTTTAGCATCCTACAGTAACTACAGACATTTTTTCTATTATAAAGCTAATTATTTCTTTTTTATGATCCGCAATTACTTTTATTATTTGACTTATCCTTGGCACCTCACTGGAAGCCACAGAGTAATGAAACAGAAGCTATTTATAAATGTTCATAATTTACAGTATCACACAAGAGCATCCTTACTTTAACTCTATATTTAAACACTAGAATTAGAAGGTAAATTTCACCAAATGACTGCATTTCAGAAGGTAGAATTTTTGAAGATTAATTTGAGGTGCTATCTCTTTTGCCACTGTTTTGGCACATTCTGTATGGGTCTGATTAATGCAAATAGTTATTAGTCATTAGAGGAGATAGAGCACAAGGTAGGTGAACACATTCATGGATATGTGTTCCGATACGTGGCCAGGTGTCATGGTGGTGTTGTCTTTCCTATTTCCTGTTTTGCACATAACATTCTGTCTTTATTTATTTGACATTTGATTTTTATTGAACCATATTTTTGAAAAAAATATATTTTCCTTTCTTCCTTTGTAAGTATAATGTGGGCCCATTTTTTTTTTTTCTGAGGCTTCTCTACACAATAAAAAACCCTAGTGGAGGTGAACATTGCTCACCCTCCACAGATGGTCTAGAGTCTAAGCACCAACATTATGATAGTCACTAGGAATGTGTGTAAGAAGCATAAGGGAAAACGAGACACTTGTAAGGGTGAGAAATCCCAGATCTGTTTGGCAAACTACTTTGTTGGAGCTGCTTGGAGAATGTGACACACAGTGGTGTCGTGACTTCACAGCACTGAGGAATGCAATCAGCTCAGATGACCAGTGGAGACACAGCACGAGATGAGGACTCCAGACTGTCAAGCACTCTCACTGTGAGGGTATAAAAACCCCAGGGGTTCCTTTGTTTGGGGTTCCTCATTCCAAGCACCAAACTGGAGCTGCTATTTTTGCACCATGAATAAAGTATTTCAAGGGTCATTTTGTCTGAGACTGCTATGAGGATCCTGGGGTCAGGCTGATGCAGAGACCTGGTCTGGCTGTGAGTGTGGAGGGCACAGGTGAGAAGGGGTCTCCAGGATGTCCAGACAGGCCAGGTTCCTTAACAACTGCAGTTCACAGCTCTCAAGGTTTTAACTAATTATTATTTGAGAAGTAGCCCAGGTAAGGTATCTTTATCTAATTGCAGTATTTGCTCGTGTCCGAGACTCTTTTGACTGACCTGAAGCTCTTGGTCTTTTAATCATATTACAAAAATGTAGAGCATCATTTTGAGAGAGAATCCAGAAGCTTGAAGGTGTGTTAATTTATTGGATGTGTTGAGCTCAAGTTCTGTAGGGTTTGTGATAAGGTGTTATGACGAGAGATTCTTTTTCACAAAGATATAAAGCCATCACACCTAATCTTGATGGGTTTATTTAGATATGAATCTATAGAAGACATCAAAGAGTATGACTTGTATGTGTATTTATAGTATTACAGTCCTTTGTAATGAACATTTTTCCAGTGGGGAATAAAATTAGCTTTAAAGAAGAAAAAAGGAAAAGCTTAGGTTGTTTTTATCTATTTATTTACATTTTTGTACTTATAATATTTAAATATCTTTTTATATTTTTTATAGTCTTATATTCTCGGGGTTTTTTGTATTTTTACTTATCTAACAGTACAAATTACAAGTTTCACTCCTCATGGACAGATAAAATTATGTCCAGTTTATTCATGCATTTGACATGTTATTCATGCATTAACTCATGTTAAACAGGAGTACTGAATTCTGGTTTTTTTTCTTAGTGAGCTGTTAGATTGTACTGCCATGCTGTATGGAATGCCTTCAGCTGATTTATAGAAGTAGCACAGGCATGGGCTTGCAGTGAGTGTGGAGGTCATGCTGTCTCTTCTTGATTTGAGCACAGGGATGTGATGGCAAATACAGACCCTGTTATGGGAAACTGTCCTCAGGCAGGATTAAACTCGTGAAATGGAAGGGCAAGGGCCCATTTTGGAGACTGATGATTCATCAATGTCAAAGTTGGGGAGGGACCTAACAAGACCCAGGCATCTGCACTGGGATTAACAAATAGAAATTGTAAGATTTGGGAAGACTTTTCAAACACTTTCCTTTCCAAACACCACAATTTTACTTTTGCTTAGATCAGTTTCCTCTAGCTTCTCTTCCAGGAGGTGTTTTTCCATGCTAGTTACATATCCATGGAGTAATACAGGCTGAATTTGCTTCTGGTACATGACCACTATGCTGTACATATGACACACAATCAAATGGAATGGTGTAATGCTGGCAGATAAGATTTGCTTTATCTTAGACTCTTTCCCCAAAGAGAAAAATCTCCCAGATTCTCCCAATGAAGTTAAGCCACTTCATATCAGATAAGAATATGATCTTCTGACTTCTCAAGAATCTCAGTAATATGAATGTTTGTGACATCTCCTCTTAGCTACATCATTCATGCCTTGGTACGTGACATGATGCATTGGAGTGTAATGTGATTGATACAGCCTGATCTGCAGAGTTCCCAGTGACAAATTGGCTTGGGGAATGGGTGAAAAAAGAGAATTGCTTTGATGTTATTGTCAAAGGAGTCTTTTCTGCATGAACAGCTGGTTTAAAGGATTACCAAGAACTGAAGAAGATATGCTGTTGCATTAGATATAGGTCAAGAGTTTGGGAGTTTTTAAAAATAATTAACATCGATATGAAGCATTTAACTGGCAGTCTGTGTATAAGGGTGTGTTCTGCTGTGTGCTCATAAATCCAGTTCTGGCTTGCAGGTGTAACTCAGGCACATGGGGCAGGAAGGTGGAGCTGTTCTTACAGCAGCTTTGCAAAACACAAATTCTCACCAGCTTCTGCCTCAAAGAGACCTTCCTGGATCCCATTCCCCACCACACAAACTCAGTGCTCTTCTGGCAACCTGGCTGTTAAAGACCAGGGCATTCTGTCCCAGTCACCCAGTCTGCTTTCAACTGCCTTTTATTCCTAAATCTTGGCCTGTTCCTAGGAGAAAACTCATGATTCCTTTCTAAATATCTGCTTGACTGTGTACCTCAAGAAAAAATAAACAAACCCCAATCACAGACAGATTAATTAAACCTTTCTAAATTTTATCATATTCATGTCTTGAAGGGAGAAAATCCATTAATTGATCACTGATAAAGGGTATACCGACTTAAGCTTTTATTTTGAAGTCTGTAATTTGCCTGTTGAATAACATAAGTATTTCATTATCTTATGCCAGAATTACCCTATTTATCAAGTACTGATAGAGATGCTGCTTACTTTGTAAAAGGCTTTCAGATCTATGGTTTCTGTCAGAGGATTAATTTGTATTACTGTCTGCACACCTACATATATTAATCAAAATCCCAATCATACCACCAGTAATTTTACAATTTGGGTTTAATTCTTTCATTAAGGTCAGTTGTCTGCCAGTCTGCAGACACCACCATAGGCATTGGTGTGTCTCAGAAGCTACTCCCTCTCTTCCCAGCTGCATCTATATGTTGTGGTGCTCCTTCTCCCTCCTGTTCCTTAGAAAACTTCCTTTCTATTTCAGTGAGTCAGACAACTGTTTCCAAAACAATCTTTGGATGAGGGCTCTGTTAGCAGTTAAGTGGAAGGAGAAATCTGCTGTGCAAAGCTTCTTTATTGCTTTTGCTGACTGACTGGAAGTGAGGTCACAGTAAGCTCGGAGGGCTTGATAGAAATTAAATAATTTAACCAGAAAATACATCTTCAGAAAGATGACTCTGCAAAATGCCACACTTGCCAATCTGACATTCATACCTTTAATAGTTGTCATTAAAAAGTGATTATACATAAATGAAAATGTATATGGTTTCCAGATTGATGCAACTCAAGCATGTTGCCACTGTAGTTTTGCACAAAAATGCACCAAGGTATTCTCAGCCAGCATCAAAATTAGTGAATGAAAGCAAATAATTCCAATTCCTGGGGCCATCACAACTTCAGTGATATTGGGAAATCTCCCAGTGGCACAGAGCCATGAGACAGTGGCAGCATTCTCTTACTGCTGCTGGCACCATGAGGGGTGGCTGCTCAGCCACGTGTCCTTTGTGCTGGCTCACTGATCCTGTGGCTGGGTATGCATTTACGTGAGCAAGAGCAACAGTCTCTTTTAGGAAGTTCAAGAGCCACAGATTATCAAACATTGTTTATATTGGCTAACTGAGCTGTTGAATAAAGTTTAGATTATATCTGCAATTCCTGTATCAGGCATCAGGTGTAGAAGCACAAAAACTCTTGGATTTTAGCATATGGTGCTACACATCTCAGTACAGTGTGTGTAGGAAGGTGGATGCCTGTTCACGCACTTTTTCAAAAGCAAAAATGACTAACTTTCAGGCTGGAGATCAGAAGTCAAAGTTTGCTTCTGGAATGGACTGTGCAGAGTAGCAATATTTTTGTTCAGGTCTCTAGAAACCTGTGCATAAGAAATAAAAATGACATCTTAGATGTTTAAAAGTCAACAAAGAACATCTGCTGTCCTGCTCCTCTCTGAACAAGGGCTTAGCTGGTGAGTTACAACTTCCAGATCAATGCTGATTTTTTATTTGCTATTTACCAATGCCAAGCATGAGCCTCCTTCTCTTTCACTGCTTGAAGTATGTATGCCTCCACTGCTCTGTTTTTCATGATTTCTGCTTTCCCACTGAAGCTCGATCCTTTTAACAAGACCTGTATGGGGTAATTTGCAGTAAGAAAGTATGGATTTTTTTGGATATCTACATCTATCTGACTTGCACCTATTGCACTAAGCCATGTTTGTAAATAGGAAGCTGAAACAGTAGCAAATATTGGATTATTGTAAATTTTTATCTGTTATTCAAAACTACTATTAATAAAGTCTTATCTGTTGATGACTAAACAAAAAAAAAAAAAAAGAAATGCAAGTGAAAAAAAATTTGGCCAAGAAGGAGCAAAGTCTTGCCCACCTATGCTTTAAAATAACAGTGTTCTAAATGGTGGCCTCAGGCAGATAGTTCCATGTGGAGTGATGGGAGCAGGCTACTGGAAATAATTATAAAAAATTGATGAGTTGATAACATAATGCTATCAAGCACCAGCTTCATCTCTAGCTTTTTAGAATACAGAAATACTGACACAGAAATACTGACACAGAAATGCTTAGAATGGCTGGAAGGCATTTGATTCAAAAAAGGGGAGATAGAAAGCTTAAAATAAGAGGCAGATTAAAGTGCTGGAAAAGTTATCATTGTAACTGAGCTGACTTTTATTAGACTGAATTCCTGTAAACCATCTAGTGCATAAAAGTAAACCAAAAGTGTAACTGAAACTACGTTTTGTAGCATAACATCTTTTATTTCAGTATAAGTAAAGGACAGTTTGAACAGTAGAAGTGGAGTTGTTAGAGGAGGGGTTTTACTTTAATGCAAGTTTCAAAACTAGAATGTCAGTGGTGAACAGTTTGAGAAAAGCCAATATCTTTGAAGGTATCTCTTATGATTTTTTGTTTCTCCTTGTAAAGAAGAAAAAACCAGAATGTCACGAAGGTTCCTTTGAAGTGCTTTAGCAATATTTTAACTGCACATGTTGGTAACTGCATAGCAAAAGTGCTTTCTTTTTAGGAAGTGGGTGAGAGACATAATTTGAAATTTTCATTTGCAAGATGATGTTCATGGTAGTAATGGCTGTAAATTGTCCTAGTCTTTCTAAAAAATATTTCTTTGACAAACCTTGTCCAAATCATGAAATAAGAGTCACTTACAATAATCTCAATTCATGAAAATAAATTTAAAAGGCCACTAGGACTTCAAATAAAGTTTAGAGGTATTCACTTTCAACCTCTTTTTCATTTTTCCAATAATAATAATTTCAATACAAATAAATATTGTCTTTTCCATCTTCCTGTTTATCACTGTACATTTGGCACCATAGCCATGCTTCTTCATTTATGGCTGTAACAGACACCCAGGAAAGCTGTGCGGTACCTTATTCTAAATGATATAGTAACCTGCCCAAAAAAATTAATTAATTAACAGTGTGCACACAAGCTGAGTGAAAGGAGCACAGCTCTAGATTTGATAGGTAATGCAGATTGGTACAAAGTTAAGAAACAAGCCACTTTTACAACCTTAAAATTGATATGAAAGTGTTACAATTTTAAAAAAAAATTGTCTGCTTGGTTTTTTAAGATGTAGTTCAACTACAAGAGTCAGAGGCATGCTAACTTTTCACATGCAGGAACAGATGAAAATAATTTAAAAAGCGGTATTTGTATTTTATTTCATTAGCTTTCTCTCACTTACTGGTATTCAGACTTGGTTCCTACTCATGCTTACCCACACGCTACCACCAAAAAATCCACCACACATTCCCTAGCCCTGTGAGCTCCAAGGAAAGCGCTGCAGGAATTCATCAGAGCAGCTCTCTGAAGGCTGCACACACCTGCAAAGGAACTGGGGTTTAGCTATTATCCCGCCATTCTTACTGTCTCCTGCTTGCCACAGGTCCTTCCCTTTGTTCTGGCTGTCAAAGCTGCAGGAAGAGCATTGGTCCAGAGTGAAGTTTGTTCTTCCTGGTTCTTGGCACCAGGCAGAGAATTCTGTCATTGCTGGGAGCTCAGCCATCAGCACAGCAGAGGGACTGATCTCCTGGGGCTGGGAGTCAGCGTGTTCCAGGGACAAGGATATCAGCAGTCAAAATAGAATCCCAGTTGTGTCGCTTGGTAATGTGGGAATCCCAGTAATGAACATTTGAAAGGTGCTTTTCAGAGAAGCATTCTCTTTTGCCAGAGTTTCCATTCAGAGGTTTGTAAGGCCTGGTGCTTGTTTTGGGATTTGCTAATGTTCCATTTTCTCTGGCAATTAAAATGTACACAATTAGTGATTGAAATAGAACAATCAGGGTTATATAAAGAGCTGACCTACTCAGATTTTTCTTGGAGAGAAAAGGGTGTGGGAGGGGAATCAGGTAAAGAAGGCAATAATTCTGTCACCTACAGTGTACATCAAAATTCTAGTTTATTTAAAGAAATAAGCTGTCACTGTAACTTTGGTGGATAGTGCCCAAAAAGAGGGTGAAATTCAGGCATTTTTTCATACACTTGTGACATAATGAGTGGCTGTACTTCTGGCAGGATATCACAGTACATAAAGTAAGTTCAGGTTACCTGTAATCTTTATATCACAAATGACCTAGCAGGGGTCATAAATCCTGTAAATTTGAGGTTGCCTAAAATAGAGAGCAAAATGATCAGTCACTCTCATAAGCTGATCTAGCCTGGGTAATCACAAGGAAGAGTTGTGACAGGAACTAAAGGAAAATATGGTTCATTGAATCTTTTATAAATTGATAAACTCTTGCAGCTTTAAATGAATGACCCGTTCAAAGCAAAATAATCAAATCCATCTCTTGTCAGTTTGGGGAGATTTATAATTCTAAGCTGATGAATTTTAGCAATGCTGTCAGTCTGCTTTTCAGATCAATGCCATGAAATATTTTGTTTACGATTTAACCTCCAGCTCCCCAGGAATTTGTGAGTTTTAATACTAAAAGTAGTTATGTCTAACTCTATCGATCCGCTGGTAAATTAAATGGCAAACAAAAGCAACCTCATTATTTTGTCAAAATGCTCTCAATAGGAAGCAAAACTCTTTATTAAAACGGGATATGTTACACTGAAATGAAAAGAAAGTTTCATTTCAAGAATGATCTTCTGAAAAACAGAGGAAGACCTTCACACAGCTAGATTTATTTGATGGGAATAGTACAAAGGTAATAAAACTGAAATTGTATATTGAATTTCTTTTCCCTGGAATGAAGACAAAGAACCCAAAAAAAGGTGTAAAACCTACCAAAAATGCATGTATGATAGATTTGTTCCAGCAATGTGTTTTTTTTTTTTTCTTCAAGTAGTTAATGAATAACTTTTCTATTTGAAATTACAGGGTTTATGTATTTCTATTTCATGCCAAATCCCCTATTGATCTCTGAAATATGTTGTGTAAACATACATTCTGTGTAGGTTATATATTCACAGTGACATTACTGTGGTACAGGAGCACAATGAACACTTGAATAAAGAGCTTCCTAAAACAGGGAAGGGTGGTCCATTAAACTAGTAACAATCTTTAGGGGGTATTTCCAGTGATGAGTAAGTTAATATTTCAGCCACGTTCCAGCCCATGGAATAATTTACTTTTGAAAAGAGCTTTAAGATTATCAGTTGAAGATTATCAAGCGTGTTGACCCTGCACTGCCAAGCCCACCAATAAACCATGTCCCCATTTGCCCCATCTATGTGGCTTTTAAGTAATTCAGTAGGAGGAGAACTCTTAGATAATGACAGCCACATAAATATTTATTCTTATGTGGCGTGACAATTCCATAAAAGAACCAAATAGCCGACAAAACAATAATAACTTTTTAAAAAAAGCCAAACCTATACATAATACTAAACCATGATTTACATTTTTTTTCTTGATCACACCAACTTGAAGTGCTTGCAGCATTACCGGCCTCTTAACAAATTTCCAGAGATTGAGATTTGTGCAGCTTACAAAAGCCAGTGGTTGTAGAGTCTATCTATCTGTGAATACCTCTTTAAGATGGTATTGGCTATTTAGGCTTGAGGCATCATGAAAAAAATGGTATTTTTATGATGAACTTCTCCCTGCTACAAATAGGACATCAGGATTCCTTTGAAAGGCAATCATCTGCCTTTGGGATGCTCCCATCTGTCTCTGGGAGCAATATTATTCTTGCAATAAGTAAAAGCACAACAACAAAATGAGCACATTTGTAAATCCTACATTTTAGATTCTTTTAACCTTTGACATTATGTTTTTCAAAGCAATTTTTTGAATGTTTCCTCAAGTACTTGACTGCGACTGAAGCCCTGGCTGGAAGTGAGGCTACATGTCCCTGCAGGGTTAGATGGGCTGTGACTGAGGAGCATTTCCCCACTGCTCCAAGTGTTAGTGCAGGTTTTGTGCTGCCCCAGTGGCAAAGCCTTGTCTCCACAGCCTGAGAGAAATGTCAGTGCTCTAGGAATTTTCAGCCATTCTGTCACCTGCAAACACTGGATGAAAATACTACGGTAACTTTATTTAAATTGAAGCTATTCAGCATTTCAGCATTCTGGGAATGGAATTTGAAATGTCTCTTTGAGGAGACATTTCTGAAGTCAGCCATGCACCTTGTGGTGATCTGGTGGAAAATCTGTGTAGGTTGGTTAAGTTGCAAAGGCTCTCAAGTGAAATAGTGTCTGCATGGTAACGCTTAGTAGCAATACTCTCCTCATACCAATACTCATTCAGAGAGCAGTGTTCCACTGATCCAGAGAAATGGCAAATTAAATCACCCAATTTACTGTGCAGGGGTGTGTGGGATGTACTCTGTAAAATCAGTGTGTAATAATTAAAGGAGTCTCTCCTGAAATCTTTCCCTTACAGGCTTTGGTAATGTTATCTTTATACTTATCCATCACTTTACTAATTAATAGCAAAAGCCAAGTATATAATATGATATGATTCAAAACAGGCAAAAATTTTGTTTACCCAGTAAATATGACACGTTACAGAAACATTTATGCAGAGACCTCACATTTCAGGAGTAGGTATAGCTTAGTGGGTTATTTTCTTTTGCTTCTCAATGTTGACACTGATAAACTCTGTTTATCAGTGTTGTTCCTGTTGACACTGATAAACTCTGTTCCGTTCAGCATGGGGACAAGAACATGACTTGGAAACTTGCAACTCCACCCAGCCCTGTGACAGGATGATATGGAAATTTGTTCTTGCTGTTTCCACAGATCTTATTGATGTGAAAAATAAAGTCAATGGAAGGAACAGGATTACTGTTTCACAGCAAATTTAGATTTTTTACTCCTTTCTATTTTGGTGTAGATTTGCTCAAAGTTGCCATTTCAATTTTTCCTATTAACTGAGAGCAGGTAGAGATCTGTTTCCAAACCACCAAAACACATAATGAAGCAGTCCCTTTTGTTTCATTGCCATTCTTGTCAGAGGTACTGCTGCTGTTAGCTGAGAAGCTGACAAGAACACCAGTGTAACTGAGCAGGCAGTTTGTTCCCAAAATCTATAATTCTGGGCAGTTTATCCCAAAATGACCACATTCCAATCCACACTCTTTCATTTGAAGCCACAATCTTGAAAGTCTAGGAACTTTTCTCTTTCTTCTTTTTTGGAAGAAGGGAACTGTTCTTTGAGAAACATCAGCACTCAGATGGATTGGCTGGATACAATATATTGTACTGTCCCATTGTCACAGAGCTCAAATTTCTGCCATTAACAAGTGTCAATGCCCCTCAGAGTTTCAGAGAGGTCTTTTCTAGCTCTTCCTGACATGAACAGATTTTATTAGTGTCGCTGATGGAATGAATTGCCTCTGCCAAGGGCTGCCATGGCCTCTGAACTCTGAGATACAAATTTTCTATCATAATGTAAATTATACAAGCACTGCTGAGAGAATTTGGAGATTTTTGTATCAGAACATGCAAATTTTCATTTATTTTCACCCTCTGCAGTGAACCCTTTGTCTCCAGCGAGAGAAAGGGCAGAGGTGTTACAGAGTGGCACCTGAAAATAGCCAGCAGCCTGTTAGTGTCATTTGCTCTTAGCCACACTCCAGCTCTGCCCAAGCCTACAGAGCCCACCTCACCTGGCTGTATTTTTCTCCTGGGCTGCCTGTGCCTGATGAGCCATTACCTGCAGGACAGGTCAGGGACACTCTTTAGTAACTCTCTTCAGCTGTGGAGAGCAGCTGAAAGGAGCCTTAGCAAGGGAATGCCGGGGTAACAATAATAGCACAAACACAGCTGCACTGGGGGAACACCCAGAGTAAATATTCTGAGAGTTACTAGGGTGAGACAGTCTCATTTCACCTGTGACCCCGTGAGGCTGAGCTAAGGTTTACTTGGCTTTCTTCACTCACTGTAAATATTCGTCCTCTCCGGTGTTCTGTAGATTGTGATTGCTCATGGTCATATCTGTCTGCTGAATTATACTTCAGAGGTAAACCCATACCTGTAACAAAAACTCATTTAGTTACTTTTGTGATCAATATAACCTCCCTACCTCTTTAACAGAAACAAATTTATTGCTGTAGAAGTGTAGGTAGAATGTTTTTTAAGAAGATGCCTGCTACCGAAATAAGTTTGAAGTTGACATTTTGACTGTAGGTCCTTCTAGCTGAGGAAGAGATTATTAAAATACTTTCATTTTTAAAAATGTCTTAGATGTCTTATACTATGAAAAATAATATTTACAAGAGGGTTGGGCAGTGTCTATTCAACAGGAGAGTTCACACAGATTGTTCTGCCTGTTGGGATGCCAGTGAGCCAAATTGATTCTCGGCAAGTTCTGATGTGCTTAGCACTGAATTTTACTTAACATGACAGTTCTCTAAGTCAAGTGGGATTGATACCTTTACAACAGCTCCACTTGGTTTTTTTCTGCTTCATTTAATTAAATAAGAGTTAGTGAAATTACATTGTCTGTCTTTGCTGTGCAGACCCACAGCGTAAGTATAAAGCTGTCTTTGGTGTGCTATGAGCTCATCATTTTAATCTAGCCAGATAAATTGCACAACTATATATTTTATGACAGTCACAGTAGCTGGGCTACAGGAGTTGCTTGAGAAGCATAAATTAGCCATATGCCCAGGTATTTCATTAACAGACATCCTATTCTGAATGTGGATCTTGTTGAATCTGGCATCTCAGCTGTAATAACAATGTCTGAGTTGTTCTGTTATGCTTACATGTGCACTTTCGTTTTCAGCAGACAGAGTTATTGAATCTTTGACAAATAAACCAGGTAAAGAAGGAGCTAAGTATGTTAAGAAGCAGCTCTTGTCTCCTGTAAATTGGTCTGGATTTGCTGACTTTCAGAGAGGAGGTTCTTGCCATCCCTCCCCATATGAAGATCCATGCACAATGCAAATAGCCCTATGAACTTAGCTCACATGGTGGAACCCATGTATGGTAGCAGCCAGTTGAAAATATTTGTGTACAGACAGGGTTAAAAAGAGCTGCACAGCAGTCTGATGGTGCTCAGATAACATTCTGTGATTTGGGAACACTGTCTGAGACAATTCAGAGTGGCAGTACACTTGTGTTTTCCAGACTTCTGCTGTTGCAGGACTATAGAAATTATCTCTCTGTTAGGTAAGTGCTAACCTGCTGTTCTCATGCCATTGATACTGATATAGACACAGATACACATATTTGATCCTTAAACACAAGACTGAAATTTTCAAAAATAAAGCTACATCTAAAAATAAATAGGATGCTCCATAACTCAGCATCCATCTGTTTAAATTGGAGCTGCAGAAGTTTATAGTATGAAACAGTTATGTGTAATTTTTAAAAAGGGCAATTTTATAACCAATAATTAACACTTGAAGTTATGTAAACTGAAATAAAGAGCGTGCTATAATTTTAAAGAGTATAAACTAATTGCCTATGAAGGGCATGGGAGCAAGAAAAAATTTCTTCCCTACTAACATCACAGTCTGCTTGGAGGTAGATGATGAGCTTCCATCAAGGAAATCATCATTCTTCTTTCTTTATGCCTTATGTAGGCCCTAGCAGTGGATCACAGGATTTAGCAGGGACATTTACAGCACCTCAAGATAGATAGAAGGAGAGCTATAGCAGGTATTGTAGACAGGACCAGATAATCCATTGCTTGGATAAGTGAGCAGCCTGTTCTTCCTTCCTATTCTTCAATAGGGACTTGACAGACAAGAAATTGTACTCTGTGGTACCTAAACTATAAAAAGTGTGCTGGAACTATTGCTGGAATGATTGAGCCTTGGTTTGTGCTGTTTCCTGCAGTGTCTAGTGCTCTGCATGTTCCAGTTCTCTTTCCCTGATATCAGCCCTTGCCAAGAGGAAAATCAGTTGTGAGAAGGACCAGTTGTCTGACACACATTAATGAATACACCTTTTCTTCTAAAACTCAGAAGACAATAAGGCATAGATCAATGTTTAAAAAGTTATATAGTGTACTAACATGACAACTTTCAGGTAGACAGATATTCTCAAGCTGTGTTAAAATGATCAGTGAAACAATTCCTTAATGAATTATTGAAATTAACCCTCACTTTAAGGAAGGTCATGGAAAACTAAGTTTGATTTCAAAATTTATGAATCTCTGGTAAATATTTCTCAAGATGTTGCATCTGAGATAGGAATCAATAAATTAATTCACAGTGCTGATATACTGCAAAAACTTGGCTTTAAGAAAAGAACATTTAAATATTTTTCCTTATCCAAGTATGCACACACTCACCTGAGTTTATTTTCAATGTTACTCATAAAAAAAAAATCTCTTGCCAGTGTTCAGTACTCATGAACAGTTATGGTTTTCTGAGGAATCAGTACTTATTCCAGCACAATTGTCTGGATTTGGAATGGGATAATTTCATTTCTTGAAATCAGAATATGAAATCAGGGAGTTGCAAAATAGTATTTGTCACTTAATGGAATCTCTATTTCTGCTTTCCAGTGTGTTAAATTTTTAGATCTGAATTTTCATCTTGATAACTTTGCTTTGATTCCTTACTGAGGTTTCTTGTCCAGATAATCTGTCGTGTCATGAACCTAAGCACATGGATTCTTCTTTTCATTATTTTTCAATAATAGAAAAAAAGTCTAAGTAATATTCAGCCTAAAAATATCTTTCTAATTTTATCCTGCTATTCTGTTCTAATTTTATCTTGCTTATTCTGATATAATTCCAAAAATCACAACTCACTTGCATATCAAGATATTCTCAAAATTGCAGAAGAAGCTACTAATGGTTTAGAGAAATTTTCAAATCTTTTTATTTCCATCATTTACAGAGAATGATTTTGTAATGATATACGTGTTTCCATTATTTCTCAACCTGATAGAATGAAGTATATTCTAGAGTTGTTAATCTGTTTTTGTGGATGAGCAGAAATTATCAAAATATTTTTTAAATATCTTTTACATCCAGTGATGATCCACGTTCATCACATTATCTGGGTAGTTAGCTGGAAGCAAATACCCAATTTTGTATTAATTTGTGAACAAGCAGTGTTAGCATTGCAAATGATGCAAATGATGCAAACGTAAAAAATGCTGATTACAGAATTAAAATCACTGACAGTATACCAATATTTTACTTTGAAATATTCCTAAAGCAGCTCTACTGGTGTCTTGAACTGTAATAACAGACTAACCATTTGAAATATCTCCTATTTCCCTGAGTAACTTCTTACAAGCTATGGAAGATCTATGGGGGAATTTGAAAGGAAAAAACCAAACCTGTTTGGTTTTATGTCACGCTCATCTAATTAACATGAGCAACTGTTTATTTTTTTCTGTAGATGTTATTGTGTCATTTTACAGAAGTGCATGCATTTTATAGATACAAAAATGTTTTAAGAAATCTGTTCTTTCATGTTATGCTGGAATTGGCTCTATATTCTCTATTTGTCTTATGTTTTACATCTGACAGGCCAGGACGAACAGCTGAGAAGATCATTTTGCATGGACTTGCATTTTAGTGGCAGATAAAGCACTTTGTTGAGATTCTGTTTAAATAATTAATATTGTGTGAGACTGAGGGGGCACTACAAGAGGTTTTAGCCAAAAAGTGACTTTCAAGAAAGATTCCTAAAATGTAGCCATGCAGAAATCTAACAGAGGCTTGAAAATCAGAATATTATTGGCAGATGGGTTTATGTCTTCATTTCTTTCTGGATAGCTTTTCAGCCTTGAGATGGTATTCTCAGTAGAAAAAGGACTTTCAAGGGTTGCTACAGGTCTATGAAGACCTTGGTCTTCCTTCCAATTCCATTGAGCAGCTCTGATATTCTATAGCTCAGTATCAGAATCAGAGTATCAGTAGCTCAGTCTGAGTAGAATTCCCTCCAAATCACAAGTGTCTTAGGTGGGGCAAAGTATTTCAAGAACTTTGGTGAGACCTTTTCTTGGATGTTTCCAGGTGTGGAGCAGGGAAAACATTTTCCTAATGCCTGTGATACTTTATCCTCCCCAGAACACTCAATGGAACATTGGAGAAAGGTAATATGCATAGGTGGTAAGCAGTTGCAGATGATGAAATCACCAATTAAACTGTGTAGCAGTTTTCTTCCATACCTTTGCTTCTCCTCACCAGAAGTACAAAGCCAGAGGCTGGGCTGGTATCAGAGGAGGTACAAATTCAGCCAGGCTTCATGCTTCTGGAGTAAAGATACGAAAAATAGGTTCGTGTTTCATTAGTAGATTGTCTTTATAAATCAGGTTTCTTCAGGCTCAATTTCATACTGAAAGCAAGGGTTAAGTCAACAATATGTTTGTTGGTGTTGCTTTGAGAAAGATTCATTCTTTCATTTATTCCTTTGCTCCTATAATGGCTGAAATGCAATATTTCCCCTAAAATGATAGGTGTGTGCTAACTCTAATGGGCAAAGCCAGGTAGGTCCATTTTGGCTTCTCACCGAAAAAGTAGAAAAAAAAGGAAAGAACAAAAGAAATAAACTTCAGGGTGTGCTTCCTTTTGGTTTCGGAGCACTGGGAAAAACCCCTTTAATTTTTTTTTCCCCTTTTTTTCTTCTTCATTTTAGGTTCTGAAGGAAATGCTCACCTTTTTATCCAGCAGGTGGTCAATAAATATTCTTATAGAGTAGGGGAGGCAGTGTGGATCTGTCACAGCAGTTGTTTCCATCTGTTGCCTTTTCCTCATTTTGCATTGCAATTTTCCTTTAGGATGGAGTTGCTGTACTTCTTCCCTTTCTGACCACCCTCCTTTATTCTGGATAGCATCCTGGACAGGAAGACAAATATAGCTTGTGATGGAGAGAAAATACTGTCTGTGCTTCCTTTTTGAGCCTTGATAGCAATTTCTGGAAATTTATTAATTTTTTTAATGCCAGTTTTTAAACAGCTAAACTTGCAAACAGACTAGGGGAAAAAAAATAAAATTCAGTGTTGTAGTATTGAATGTTAAGAAAACCAAATTGAGGATATGCAGCCTTACCAAACTAATAAAGTGATTCTCATTTACCTCTGTAGGGATTTTTATTGACCTTCATTTTCTACACACATGATTAGATCCTTAGCAGAAATAAGAAGTTGCTATGGCCTCCCAGAGATACCCAGTATTGTTTTAATAGTCCTCTAAGGCTCACTGAAGACAGCAAAGGCACAAAAGATTGTGGGGTGTTGCTGAGATGGTTAAATTGCAACCTTTCCCTTTATTCTTGAGGTTACCAAGTGAATACTTGTTACAGATTGCTGTCACATGAGCAGTGCTGACAGACTTGATGTATCAAATCTGACATGTTAATGAGTGATTTACCTGGGAATGTGTTGTAAGGAAAAGTAAAATCAAGGGAAAGTAGTCAGTAATATTTTCTGGGAGACCCATGATTTCTTGGATTCTCAGCAGAACTGTGATTTTAAATTCTCCTCTGTGGGAAGTTGTCCCTCCTTTGTGCATTGTGATTGACCTTGATATTTTCTCAGATGGGTTCTTGTTACTGCCAGATGCTGATCAGGATGAACTTAGGTCCTAAAAACCCCAAAATAGCAAGTAGTTCTTATAAGTAATTTTGCTTGTAGAAATATGAAAGTGGAAACCTTCCTGCGTCACACAGATTAGGGATAACAGCCCCAAATAACTCTACAGCCTTCAAAGTTCATTCCCTGAGCATTCCTTTCAATGAAAAGGAACTTTACTGTATTCTCAGTAAAGCTGCCCAGAAATTATATCAATACAGATGTAAATAAACACTGTTAATTCTTTAATCCTCTAACAGAACTCGACTTCCATCATCTGCAGAGAGAGAGCAGCATAGGGCAAAAAGCAGATTTGAGTTATGACTGGAAATGTAAGCTTTGAAATAAGAGATTGTAAGAAGGAACACTGCACTTCATAGGTAATGTACTCAGTGCCAGGAAGCTGGCAGCTGAGATTTCAGTGAAATATGAGGAGAAAATAATATCAAACACTATGATCTCTATATACTTTTACAGGCCAAACAGAAATAAAAAAATCACTCTCTGTTATGACAGTGTGAAATATAAAATGTAAAGCTGAATACAATATTCTGGCAAGTAAAGAGTCAGAGGAGACAATCTTAGCTGAAGTGAGCGTATCAGGAGGTTCATGTGGTGTTTCAAACCCGTAGTGTTTGAAGGGGTCAAAGTTCTCCAAACCTTTGTTCTACTGTTCTTTCCTACATTGCCAAAATCTAACAGACTTACAGCAACTAATATTTAAAAGTATTTAAATAGCTCTGTATTCAAGTAGGTCTGTGTTAATGGCTGACAATGACAGAAATACTTGAAGGAGAAATATTCAGGATGCCAAAGATACATCCTGTTCCACTTTTCTCTTCACACTACCTAGAAAGTGGAGTTTGGGAACCACAAGTTTTAATTCAAATAATGCTGCAGACGTGTTCTGTACTTCTCCAGTAACTCCAGGAGAGGTAAACAAAACTCTTATTCCCCAACCTGCAGACAGGGTTGGTGAGTGACAGATGAGCTCTGCTTGCTGACAGTGTCATTATTGGAGGTCAGAGCAGGGACAGCACAAACTGATCATTATTCATGTACAGCATTGCATGGGTGATTGGATGGGTTACACTCTGTCAAGGCAAATGTTCAAACTGCTTGAAGGTGGGGAATATCCTCATGGATGTATTTTTTTCTCCTTAAGGGTCTCATTCAAAACTGGTCAAAGTCAGTGACTGATGAATTTCAGTATTTTTGAATTTGGTATAAAGATCTGGAAAGTGAAGGGTGCCTGAGTTTATCTCTCTTTCTTTGCAAGGAGTGCAGAGTATACTGTAAATGGTTTATCTCTGCTAAAGCCTTCACCTTAGGGCAGTGTGTTTGCACTACCATTCCCTTGTTTGTTTAAATCACTCCACAATTTTCCACATGTTCCACATGTGTTAATTTGTTTATTATTTCACAGATGAAACATTATCTTCCCTCTGAGGATTGCCATTTGCAGAGAATCATTGCTCTCAGTGTATTCCTCTTCTATTTCCTCAAGTACCACACTGACCTGCCGTGTTGGACCTAGACCACAGCCTCACATCAGAGAGGTAAATTAATGGATTGGAAAGGCTCCTGGAAAGACTCCTGGCTTAGCTCCTGTAAGTACTGTTTTCAGTAAGAGTGGAGAGAAGGGGGAAACTGGAAGGATGACAAGAAAAACTATTTATAAGCATTCAAGTTACAAATTGCTCTCTCTGTGCAGGGGATATCAGAAAGCAGTGTTTTGTTTTCATTGGAATACCAAAATCCAATTGCAAGGATAGAAAAGGAAAGTATTTGAATTTTCTTTTGCTTGCCTCAACTGAAAGGTCTTAATTCTTGATGGTCTGAGCATTTTTACATTTCAGAATTGGTCACCAATATTAGGAGATTAAGATTTGCCATCTGACCTGTTCTGAAAAATTGAGCTGTATAACAGTATGGTGCAGATCCTCAAACCTTCTCAGACTCTACCTCTTCCCTCTGTCTAAAGCTAAACACCTCATGTGTTAAACAGAAAACTTGGCCTTTGTTAGTCTGATAGGTGATTGTCTCTAATGGCAGCTGCTCAAGTGCCTTGGCTGCATAAACGCTTGGTGTAAGTAAAAATGGATCCAGATCTGACCCCCTGTTCCTTTGGATATACTTTCCATGTGTTTGCTGTTTTAATGGTTCAATTCTTGAACTGAATTTTTTTTAAGAAACAGAACTTTTACAAAGCACTTTCCTTTTTCTTCCTCCTGGCAAGAAGTATTCTTAAATTAGACCCATTAAAAATCTATTGTATTGCAGAGAGTGCACATGCCAGACATTTTTTCCCTCACTAATGTGGAGTGGGAGGAACAGAAGTTTCACTACATTAATGGATTGTGGGGAATACACTCAACTACCCTCCAGCTTACAAGGCAAAATATAGCAGCATACAGAACTATAATGAAAAGAATTGAGCTGCAGGAGGCTGTAATGAAATGATGGTAAATGAAATCTAGCTGCATATCACCATGGCAAGTAATTCCTAATGGAATTCACTGATCAAAACTCTGCTGGCCTGTGTAAGGCAAAGGAGCTGTTGATGCCTGCCCTGAAGCTTTGTGCTGATAATGCATTGGTGAGATAATCACACTCAGTAGTAGAGACCTTCCTAAGTGTGAGACTTACACGTATGCTTGTATTGGAAATGCTGGGATCTGCAAGCTTTTCCCTCCAAATTTCACATATTGAATCCTTCTCTTAAAAATAAAAACTTGCTTGGCGAGCCAGTACTCTCCTAATTTCAATTATCCTTTAAAAAAAAAATCTAAAAGGTCAGACAGCTTTGACATACTTACCTGTTTCACAGTGTACAATTAATTGCATGCACTGAAAGCTGCAAGATTATAATCAGTACTATGACTCATTGTGTGAAAATACCATCTAAGTGAAAGAAATTAATAAATCCATGTTGGATTATGGTCCTGACATTTTTATCTTTTTAAATGTTTCTGTGAGAAAACCCTGACTTAAAACAAGGCAAACTGTTAGCTGGATGAAAGGGATAAGTTTCAGGATGACTCCTCCTATGAAAGACATCCTAATTAATTGTTGTACAACATTTGAGTGATGAGAGAAAGAATTGTATGGAATGTAAACAAAAAGTATTTTAAAGCATTTCAAAAGTTTTAAAGTTATTTAATAAAGGTTTAGGAATTGTCTACGTTATTTTCTTTTTGCAAAGAGGAAGGAAAAATTGGCATGTTGCATCACAGTAATTTGTGGTTTTAGGCTAATTGTTACACAAGCAGTGTAGCAGTAGTCACTGTTTAAGCAATTCCTGGCCAATTTATCAATATTAGAGTCTAATACTTTGATTAAAATCAGATGCATATGTCAAGTGGAACTTTGATTTTCTTGCTTCATGATGATAGATATTTGCCAAAATGGATCTATATAAGAGTTTTCTTTTTGGCAAGTTGAAAATGTGTCATATCGAGGCACTAAGCCAGAGACTTTGAATCAGCTGGCAGAATGACAAAAAGCAGAATTATATTTAAGGGAAAGAAGTAAAGTTTTTCTTGGATGAAAGATCAAAATGATTTCTGGCAAGAGAAATACCTAATGCCAAGAAGATGTAAAGGCCCATTTCTGCTCTCAGCTACCAGCACGTCTAGTATGGCTAGTAACAACTTCTGCTATGGAGTCATGAATGTCTCTGTGGCCTTTGTCCTTCTCATCAAAACAACCTTAATTCTCTAATCATTTGCCGAGAATGACCATTCCTGATTATTTTCTGAAATATTCCATTTGTGCATAAACATTTCTAAACTCTTAATTAATAACCATTCTGTAGTCCGTGTGCCTGATCTATTTTCACTTCTATTTAATTTCATCTCCCCAAGGGGAGAAAATCAAGTCCTTTCTTAAAGCATATGACAGAAAAATGATATAATGTTTTGGTAAGCTTCCTTACTGTCAGGTGACCCTGCTGATCCTCATTTATCAGGAGAGCAAGAAATAATATAAATCAAATATTTTCAGCAACTGTAAGTGGTTTTACAAAGACCTTCTCTCACCAAGCATACAGGCCCCTTCAGAAATCAGAGCCTCAGTAAAGGAGCACCTGAAAATGAGAAAAACTTTGAGAAGTTAGACTCAAATTAATTATTGTAGTGGTCCAAGCTGACTTAGGTGGCACAAAATCTGTACGGCTTTGGAACAGTCTCCTGCAATGTCATGTAGGAAATAGCACAGGGGAATGGTTAGGAAAATAATAATGGAAATAAAAAAGTGACTGTTCCAAGGCTAACAGTATCTAAAACTCTGGAGAGGATTGGTTTGTCACTGTAGGTAATACACTAACGCAGACACACACACAACAGGTCTCACCAAACCATCTTTGGGTTCTCCATGCTCCTATTCCCAGCTCCCAGCTCCCAATTCACACTGGTTTTAGCTGGCACTTGAGTTTACATTTAGAAAGGTAACGGAGATGCAATTTTGTGGCTGGCCAATCATTCCCTGGTCTTGGTTCAAACCTGAGAGAGAAGGGAGTGTGGTGGAAGGCAGTGATCATCCACCTGCTTGTAGCTGCTACCTTGTGATGTGAAATCAGACAGGACTTGTGCCCATCAAGGAATGATTTCATCACGCCTAGCACAAACAAGCTGAGCACGTCCTGCCCCCTAAACACAGTTATGGGCCTTTATATCATTTCATGAAAGCAACTCCAATATCAACATAACAGAAAGCCAAGTAATATTGCAGAAAAATGACACAGTACTTTCTAAAGACAAGATATCTTCAGAGTCCAAATCTTGAAATTCAAGGAGAAAAATAAAAGAGTTTGCACACTGGTGAAGATGCTAATTTTGATTTCAACCAGAAAGTGCAATAAACATGCCTGAGAAAAAGTTTTTGTACTGTTATATGCAGTTAATCCACTTCCTCACCTCTGTTTCCTGGTCACAGTTTCCCAATTAGATTTCTATTTCAGTACAGTTTCTATATCAAGGAACTTGCATAAAAGAGAAGGAGGGGGAGATTTTCAAAGTACCCCTGCTAATTAGGTGTCCAGCACTCATTGATTTGGAATAGGAGCTAGGTCCCTCAGAACCCTTCATGCCTTTGAAAAATTCTCCTGTAATCTCTGCCAGTTCTTTGCACAGCCTCCAGCCTTCAAAGACTTCAAGTCTGCAGAAGAGACAGTGCAAGATGTCTGGGCTGCATTCCTCTTCCTGTCAGAACTGCTATTTACAACTGGAAGGTTTCAAAAGGACAGCCTATATGTTGTTGACAGAAAGGAACTTTAGGGCTCTTAATGTTTTGTACATTAACTCCTTACCTGCTGCAATGCCTCCTTTAGTGTAACTTTAAACAGGCTTTCAGTAGGTCTGTGTGGATTCAATATCTGTGACAATACATTGAGCACCACTGCTCAATGCTAAGGGTTTAATCAGTTTAAGAAAGAATCACAGCTTTAAATGACTCTGCTGTTTTCTAAAACTATGACTCATTTGTTGGGCCAGACAAGCTGGGAATTAGTTATTTCATGTACCACGCTCAAATATCGAAGTTTAAACCTCAAAGGTTTAAAAGGCATGAAGTATGTATTATTTCCCTTTAAAAAAATCTATTTTACTGGCCAGTAGTCAGCAAAAATTTCCCTATGATTCAAAATATTATCCTATTCCTTCTGGAAACCTTCTGAAAGAACAAAATAAAAAATTCATGAGACTTTTCAGAAAGCTTTTTTAGGAAAGGATTTTGTTTATTTTAATATCTAAAGGGATGTGGAGTGCACAGTGAATGTTCGCTGCCACATACCATTGATGCAGGAAGGCAAAATTTGTCCACCTCTCACTCTTAATTGTGGGGAACTTCTTGACTTGTGGGATAGCAGGAGGGAAAGGGAGGATTCTGTTCTGCAGATATCACCAGTAACAGGTACACACCTCTCATCCTGTATATCTTAATAAAGGCACTGTTTGCAATAAAATGCCAGTTATGAGTCTAAATGTAATTCCACACCACTGGAAATTACGCAGGAGTGCTTCTCATTTTGCACAGGTGAAGCTCCTCTGAAGTTTAGAAAGTAAGAAAGCACTCTTAGTTAGGCTCTAAAAGCAACCAGGAATTTTTATTAATGCCTGGTTGAATGCATTGCTGAACAAAATGCAGTAACATAATGTGCAATCAAATTAGAAAGGACCTTATCTGTTCACTCATCTATGGTGAAATAATTGCTTCTTCAGAATGAAATATTAATAATGACCCTTTAGATTTTAAATGCAACTAAAGTGTTACGTTTGAAATAAGCCCCTTCACTTACAGCATTTCATTATTTCAACTGCTTTCAGCAGCTCCAGTTGAAGTGTCTGGGTTTATGTCATAAGGATTTCCTAATTTAGATGCAGTTTTGGTGCTTCCAATTTTATTCAGAACAAGGAAAAATAAAGCTAATAAAAAACATTTCCATGGTTTCATCTCATCTCAATCTGCTTCTTGAATGTCTCCATTGGACTAAGGAATGACAGCAAAAAATCCAAACAAACAAAACCCAAACAAACCCCGCCACAACAAACTCTCATACTATTATTGTCCACAGATGCAGTAACTGGAATGCACCAGGACTATCCCGGGTGTGACCTCAGTTATTAAGAGGTAGGTAAAACTCCATAATAACAGCACAGTGGCAAACATTCATCAGGACTCTGATTATTTCTACAAGTCTTCAGTGCACACATCTATCCTGTGGTGAACTGCCAGCAAGAATTACTGCACCATTTCTATTCAAATTCTTGAAAAAAACCCTGAAAATAGTGGTGTAACATTCAAAAAAGTTTAAAACTTGAAAATTAACTACATTGTTTCATCCAAATCATAAGAACAAAGCTGAATTGGAGGTATTAAAAAGTACTCTTGCTGTAATTCTGTTATTTCATCTTTTAAATAAGTTTGCAACATTACTCAGATGTAAATAAATATATTTTTTAAATAGTTTTCTTGAAAATTATGTTTTGATGATCTGGATTATGCAATAAATATAGCCTTTTATCAGAACACAATCAAACCATTAGTGCTGCAGAAATTTTGCTGGGATTGTTAGATGTTAACTTCCCTTTTCATTAAATCAGCAGTAAGAATGGCAAGTTATTTTAATCATTCATGTCCTGGCTCATTGGCAGTCACAATATCTTTTATTTGATCTTAAAACTAGCAGTGAGGTTTTAAAGAAATTTCTGTTAATAGAAATGAAAAAATACTGTCTGATTTTTACTCGACAGAAGTTCTTCAAATGTTTAGTGCATATTTCTCTTTTTCACCACGGTTTTTGTGCAGGTATTGCTCTATTTTCTGAGCTTTCAAAGACATAAAAAATGAAAGCCTCACCTATGTCCCTAGATTTTGTTCGATAAATAATTTTCAAGGATTTTTATATTTTTAATTCACCTGGGCTTCTTTGGAAAGAAAGAAAAGATATGGCACTGCCACCTTTGTAACTGGGACAATCATTTTTACTGCAATTTTCCAGCTAACCTGCAATGTCTGCTCTGAAATAATGTAATACCCACAATTGCCTGAGGCCTATGCAAGGAGTCGGAATATGTGTTTTGTTCTGAATTTTCCAAAATAAATGGAATGAAAGCCCAGTGTTTGCTGACATTAGAGCTGTAAATAGAACATGGTGTCTCAGGCCAGAGTTCAGGAAAGGGGAGAAAAACAAGGAGCCTTTTTCAAAGACATTTTTTCATACATTTTCAGGTTTGCTTACATCAAAGATTGCCCCCAAGCCTACAGGAAGATATTTCATTACTTGCTTGTAACATTTTATGGCTTTTAAAAAATATTGCCTTTATGTTTGATCCAGCATTAGGGAAAGGATCATTTCCATTTCTGTTTCTGCATAATTTGATCTTCCTGAGGTAAGGAAATTGAAAGCACCCTTGCAGTCATTGTAAGAATACTGTGCAGATTTCTTCCAGGAATGCTACTGATGAATTCATTTGGTTTAAGACAAGCTGAAGTTTAATCTCACCTAACTATAACTAATACAAAGATCACAAATACAGATAATTTTCTAGATTTGCACTTGAATAGCTCATTCCTTAATGTCTGCTGTAAGTGTTCAACAAAGTAAATCTTCACTAGTTCTGTGTCTTGACAGTGACTTTTGATAATAAATAAACATCCTTTTTTTTGGTAAAATACTATAGCCCAAGAAAAAAAGTATGATCAAAAAATTACCTCTCGGTTTGTGGATACAAAGGTAGGTTGTTCATTTTCAGATTCTTTTGTTTACTTGAAGTGATTACTGACGCCTCTGAAAAGCAGGACATTCTGTTCACTTAATTCATTGTGAGGAAAAGATTTACATGTTTTATACAGACCTAAGCCACTGGCATAGAACAACAAAGGCACCACAAGTGAATACATTTCACTTAATTGCAGGAGATGTGTGACTCTTCAAGGGGAAAACTTCAAACAGGTAACATTTCAAATGCAGGGAACTTGTGTTTCTTTAAACTATTAAATTAATAATAAGCTTAACATAAAAAAATCCCAAACTTTTATTATTTTGATGACTAGAGGATGCTGATTTGTCTCATTTATTTAGAACAAGAAACATTTTAAAATGTGATAGCTTTGAGTTTGCTTGGTCTGTTTTCTTAAGAATTCGTCATGACCCAGACTGAGGGTCGAGGCTAAGAAAGGTGTAGGAGGTGAAGATGGTAGGGCAGTATCACCAATTCAATTTAATCTTAAATTCTAAAAGCCTTTTCAAAATCAAATCAAATATAGCAGGAAACATTAGCATAAGAATCACCGGCAATAAAAATAAAGAGAAAGAATAAAGTAATTGCTTTTCACTAAAGTTTAAAGCAAAGTAATAACAGACAAAATATTGCAGCTTAAAAAATGATTTTCCATTGTGATGATTCATGTCTAGCCTCTAATCGGTGTTATTTCCCTGCTTTGCAGTAATGCATTCATTACATGCCTAATTTAGAGCAGAGTTAGCCACAGAATTCTTTATAAATATACAACAGTCACTCTTCAGCTCATCTTCAGTGCTACATCAGCACCACAACCCAGATGGTAACCGTGCAGCACGACAAGAAAATGTACACAACCCTTCTCTAGCACTGTCTTATCAGCTGAAAGAATAGGCAAAAATGACAGCAGCTCATTGTATAATTCATTAGTCCAGTTTCCAGTCCCTTTGGAATCAGCATTAAAATGCTTGTTGTTTGGAAAGAGTGCAATGTCAGGAGCATTTGCTTTTCACATGCTCACCCTGGGTAATGATTAGTGTTGTATTGGGAGCACTGATGTGGTGGAGGTCTTTGTGTTTTGGCACATATCACGTGCTCTGAGTCCAAACATGTCCTGTCAAACAGGAACCATGGGTAAGACCATTCTGATCTAGAAATACTTCTACACAGTCTTTGTGTCATATACAAGGTGAGGGAAAGGGGTATCCATTTAGGCCAGTGAAATAACACTGAGGAAAGGTGGGCTTGGCTGAAATTAAACCCAACTGCAATTTACCACTATAAATTCTTACCCATTTAGTGGTTACTGTCACTACATTAATTCTCAGAAGAAGAAAGATGTACGGGTTTATTAAAGGTACAATCCTGAAGAAAGAACCTTTTTAACTAATGTAGGTAGCTAACTTTGTCATTCTTAAAGTCTAGGAATTTCCAGAGTATTCTACAGTAAACAGACAGCGAGGAGTTTTTAAAGACATCTCTGTCTTACTCTGCTGACTGCCTATGAAAATCTCACATTTATTTTCATTGCCCCAGTCTTCAGGGAACTTAAAATTTAGGTGAAATCTGGGTACATTTGTAGCCACCTCCAAAACACATTTTTTTCAGATGAGTGGGTTATGATAACTCATTTACAAGAAATTGTTAGGGGAAACATTTGAAATGAAACTTTTGTTTCAGGAAGCTTTTAAAGCACCTGGTTTTTTACAGGTTATCAATTGTTTATCGTATAGGTACTGACCTGTAAATATGAGGAATGAAGGATGTATGTCTATAGGTTAAAAAAGAAAACATTATAAAATATGTCACTCAAAATAATAGTCCAAAAAAAGATTGATTCTACCATTTCTGACATGCCTTTGCCTACTGTCATGAAATGATACCTGGAGCACTCTCAGTTCCTAAAGATTGTCTGTTGAAGCAATAATATGAGAAAACAATCTATCTGTCTGGAAATGCCATTGTCAAAATAAAACAGACATATTTTCAACTCTGGGATGTAGCAGTGATGAAAACATAACAGTGCTGAATCAATGGCAGAATTGTCCTTGAGTTCAGCAGGACTGAGGTTTCATCTCAGAGCTTCTAATTTTCATGATTTTAGATGTTCATTTTCAACCCTAAAAGGACACGTCAAGAAATACAGGCATTTAGTGATTCTGTTGCACAGATCAGGAGAGCAGGCCAGGCCATCTGGCATCCAAAAAAATATTATGATTACTGGAGATTTGTTTCCAAAATATGAATTGCTGAATTGGTATTTTCTTTTCAGCAAAAACAAACAGGTTAAGAGCTTCCTCTCCAAAGCTGATGTTATTTCTGCACAATACAACAGATGGAAGTGCTCTTCACCCCACTCATCACTAAGCAGGAGGATTGAGCCTTATTTTGAGAAGTCTACCAGCTGAAGTTTACAGCTTCATCAGGAACATATTCTAACTTCTGGTATCATTTCTTGAACAAGTTATGGCTTTGTGCATTGTGTTTTGTCTGGGAAACATTCCAAGTTTCAGAGACCTGCTCTCCACTAATTTAAAGTGGATGTCGTGTGAAAAGTAAAATGTCTTTCTGATATGGGGCTGCAAAGTCATAGCAAATTAATGCAGTCAGCAGTGCACAGAATGACTCATCTGTGCCAAGTACACCTTTGTGGGAAGGCACTGGCTCTCAGTTTGCTGCCTGAAAATCTCTGCTGCTCCTGCACAGGGTCTTGCCGCAGGTTGGCTACAAAATGGAATTGTTTTAGCCTCATTTTTTCAAATTTAAAAAAGAAAAAACAAATACAGATGCTGTTAACCCAATCAGCTGAAAAAAAGCCACTGACTCAGCTGCCACCACTGGGCTCCTGACTCTTAGACATCCAGTATAAAATCAAACCAAATAATTGAACACAAAGGGCAGTGGCCTTAGGTCCAGGTCAGATTCCTCCCTTAATTCCACTTCCTTTCTAAGTCCTATCTTTTAAGGGCAGTAATTGATTTTTTCTCAGCAGTCAACAAGTGCACATAAATCCTATCTGTACCATCCATATTTCTAGGCTGTTAAAGAGGACTGGACAAATTATTAACTCTTAATGTTCTTCCCAGCAAATTACATTTGAACGGGCAGGCCATGAAAAGAGCAAACCTGATGTGGTTTTGGACTGAATGCCTACATTCACAGCATTGGGAGGGGTGGTAATAATAATATTTTGTTGTGTAGCTGTAGAATAAGTAAATGTACAGAGAAAGAGAAAAAAGAGCAGAACCAAACAGAAATAATAATACCACGTTCTGATAGGTGACAGTATTGGGTATCCAGTTATGGGAGCCATTTTTCTAAGGTGTGTAGAAATGCTGGAGATACTTATTTAAGGGTTTCTGCCATAAAAGTTTAATAACAGAGTAATATTATGAAACTGAGAAAATAGGCTAGCTATTGAAATTACCATTATAGCTATATATATTTGGCTGTAGATTGCTATTGCCAGTAAAGGTACAACCTCTGCACTCAAGTCAATGAAAACTTTTTAAATATAAAGTCCCATAGCAACCAAAGCAGAAAAAGTTGAGCAGCTCCAGGCGAGCCAATAAATATCACTGAGTTTTATTACTGTGAGAACTGAGGAATGAAGAAAGTTGCACCATGAGTTCTGTGAGCTTTGGAGAGAATATTCAAAAATTAGGTTGAATTTTTTTTTGGAACTGAGCTTGCTAGGTGAAGTACAATGGAACTGAATTCATAAGAACCTTCTCTGTTGCAAACCATGCTTTGCTGGCTGAAATTAGAAGCCAGGCAGAAATGAAGGAAGGCATTGGGAAATCTCTGCCTACCTCTGCCCCTCAAGCCATCACTTGTATAAATATCTAGAAGAGAAGGGGGTACTGTAAGACACACTGAGATAGAAGACAAGTATTTTATGACAAATTTGCTTCAGAGATTACAGGAGTCTCTGTCAGGAAAATAAAGGAATGCAAAAAGATTTGACTGTGGTAGCCATTTAAACCATTCTTCCATGCTGCAGCCCGGCTGAGTGCTCAGGACTGCCCTTGGTGCACTCAAGGAGAAGAAGGGCTTCTGTGGTTTATCCTTATTGATTGATGGGGCACAAAATATCAGTTTATTGTAATTTCATTTCTCCAGCCCTAGGCTGTGGAAAGCAGCAATCCTCAAACACATTTGCAAAGGGCTGTAAATGTAATTTATAAGCAAAACTACTCTGCAGTATAGGTTGAAAAGCCCCCACCTTAGGTCAAAGATGCCCAATATACTTTCAATCTCATCTAACCCATTGGGACTTCCAGATTTGTGTTTCTTGAAGGCAAAATCTGAGAAACTGAAGAAGTATTTTCACTTACTTCAGTTTAAGTAAGAAGTGTGGTCTCTGTTCTCAGCTTCTGCAGCAATCTGTATCTTGTGGTCATATCAAATCCTACTGATACTAATTTAGATGGCAAAGAATAATATAATGAAGAGTTGTCAGTCAAATGGACAAAAATAACAATCCCATTTCAAAAGAAATTCTCTACTGAGAATTTCTCCACTTCTCTAATGAGTACCTAATTTACAGGTAAACAATTGTTATTGTTAATTATTTAGATGCCACATGATTGTTCAAAGTGCACTTACTGATACTTGGGATGCAGTTAAGTCATAAACAACACAGCCAAGGAAGAATAATTTGAGACACATTTGCCTGGGCTTGCTGGTACTGGAATATCTCTGCAATTGCATTTTGCTTCCTGAAAATGGGACCTACATGGGTAGCTCCTTTCCTGGCTGTAGTACCAGCCTAGCAGCAGGGCTGTTCTCCTTTACAACTGAGAAGGGAATCTGCAGTGTGTGTTTGAAGTTATTATTGTATTTCCTGAATTAGAATTGAGATCTATAGCACAGAGTGGAAATCTTAGCACTTTGGTGTTTTGGTAAACCAGAAGCAATTGTTGCCAAAAGGCTTTCCTGGGTTCTCAGTGGTACAGTTGATGTCTTCTCCTTGGGCTCACTTTGTGGCTAGAAAATGTTCTACTGGCAGCTCTATGTCTTATTTTGGTTTGCTTTGTTTTCTGATGTTGATCTTTGCTGATTCTTCCCTGCAGTGTATCCTTGAATTTGAATGAGTAGACAGTTTATTGTGGAGGAAGAGGAAGAATGTATGCAGAGGAGGGGAATCTGAAGGCTTTGTGGCCTTTAGATTCTGTCACAGCAATTTAATTTCTAATCAGAGACTTTATTTATTATCCTGGCATCACCTGTCATGCTGATGAGGATAATGATTCAAGTGTGGTACATATGCACTTCCTTTAAACTAAAAATAGACTCCTTTTAGTTCTGTGTCTTTTCAGGATGTCTTTCATTTTTCTTTGACAACTTAACTCTGGTTTTAATTTTAACTCAGGAAATAGTTCATAAAATACAAGTAGACAAATTCTTCTAGGGACCCTGATTTTTAAAAGCATTTAATGATGCAAGTTTTTTAGAGGGACGACACTGAATGTTTTGTGTGTAAAGTAGCTATTAATCGAAAACTACAATATGTAACAAACAAGCAAAACAAAATTGAATTCACCTCTTTTGTTAGAAAGGAGCTGTTTATAATGATGGAAATTAGAGATATTTTAGCAAAATTGAATGCTCTCAATCACAGAGCTAAAACCTTGGATAATGCACTAAACACTGTGAAAGCCAACTGGAAATTCTTATTTTCGTATCTGTTACAAACTTGATGGGTAAGGAAGTCATGGTTGACCTTTCAGAAAAAGCAAATCATGATGTTCTTCCAGGAGCATTTATTTTGTCCCCACTGGATCCCTTTTTTATCTGGTGTGAAGAAATCATACACATGACTTCTGTTGAAGACCATGTGTAACTGTACATATTTCTGCTTGGGCTGAGGTTTTCCCTTTATTATTACTATTGTGTAGATCACCTTGTTGGGATGTATTTTTCCATGCAGAAAAAGAAAACATATAATATTATGGTTTTTAATGTAAGAAATGCAAGTTTTCCATATCTTGAGGCTATCTGGAGCATTATTTGGGTTAAATGAAACATGATTAGGATTAAATTAAGATTAAATGTTAGGATTCCCACTTTGAGGGAATTGGCCTGTGTTGATCTAAAGGGTTAGGGCCTGTAGCATTTTCAAAACCTTTGTCAGAGGTTTCTCCCCCTTGTTTACTTTGTGTCACCGATATAAATGTATCATTTTTTGAGTTCATATTTGTCATACCAGACTATGTACATTTAGAAGGGAGCACCCACATTCAGCATTACAACAAAACCTAAACACCATCAAAGTGGTGACAATCCTTGAAAGGAAACTGTAATTAAGTTTTTAATTATTTATTATTACTTCTATAATCATTTCATGTCTGAACAGTAGCTTATGATAAAAAAAACTCCATCACCTAGAGCTGTGAGGCAAAGGCTTTCCATTAGTCATCATACTCTGCATAATGAGCAGTATTGCTAATGAGACACAAAACACTTCAAAGTTATTCAAACAGCAGTCTGAATAATGAGATTTTACACAAAAATGTAAATAGTGAGCATGCGACAAAAGCAGTAAGGTGGATTATAGCTTTTTCTTTTAAGCCACCATGAATGGATAGATTGAAAGGAATTTAATTACATTTTATAAATAACATAGTGTTCCACAGATTCCTAAGAAAACAGAATAGGCCAGGGCACTTGGTGCTTTAGAAGAATATGGAATTAAATAATAGACATAGCTGCTAAGAATAAGCTTTATTGGAATCTCTAATTTTGCATTTAAATTTTTGTGGGAAACATCTACAAAATGTTTCTTATAATAAATCAGAAGAATATTAATGCCATATTTGACAATTAGGTCAAACTCAGAGATCGGCCTGTAGTATACATTAATGCAAATTACATTAAAATATATATTATATAATATAATAGGCATCAAGCCTGTCAGAATTCAAGGAGTATCCAGACAATGCTCCAGTCATGCTGTTTAACTTTAGGTAGTCCTGTGAGGAGCACAGATCTGGACTTGGTCCTTCTGTGTCCCTTCCAATTTGAGATATTCCATGGTAACAAAATACCACATAACATAACAGCAACCTGAGAAAGGATGATGGGTGACTGAAAGTTGAAAATAATTTTTTCACATGTACAATCATATGGGTTTTAATCCTACTACCTGAGAGAAGCAAAATTAGAGGACAATGCTTCAGTTTTATTTAGAATGCCATGGAAATCAGTATCAGAACTGTTCAAACTAATGGCAGCTTCATGGTAGGCATTACTGAAAAATAAAAATTTTTCTGATTGAAACCACGAACATTTGGGATTTGACTTTGGATGTTTTGGAAGGTCTGTGTTGCAGGAACATGGTTTTTCTGGAATAATTCCTGTATGTTTATATGAAAGAAAAAATGTCTTTGGTGTAAAATTCTGCAAATGTTCAGGTGGAGCATTATAAATCAAGCAGTAGATTATGATTATGAGCAGTAGCAAACTCAGTTTTACAGCAGTGCACTCCCTTTATAGTCATGTCAGCAGGGAAAAGCTTTGCTGCTGGCCATCTGCTGTTCAGACAGGCTGCACTAACCTTTCACCTGCCTGAAAGAATACAGGTCTTCTTTAGAAAGAGACACCAGAATTGTATTTAAAATTATTACTCAGAGCTGCAAGAAATTGTCAGAATCTGAACCAGCGATGGATAGAGTATAACTTAGAATTACTGAATTATGCTGCATTTAAGAGAAATATATGATATGGGTCTGAATTTCTTACAAAATCTATTATCTCTTAGGGAACAAACAAGCAAACAGACACAAAGAAAACAAAAAATTGGTCTGAAAAATAGATAAATTTTTAATGAATGTTTTTACATTGCTGATTTCACTAAATCTGTTTTAAAAATGGAAGCCACTAATAATCTCTGATTATCAAACCAGATTCACTGGCTAGTAGCTAGTAGAAGTCCAATGTATTCAGACTTTAAATGCAAACCATGAAGTTTTTACTATCCCCAGTTTGGTGAGAAGCAACAAAAATCAATAAATAAATTTCAGTTGTAAGAGAATTGTAGAGAAGAGACTGGGATTAGGATTTCCAAGTTTATCTGTTATAAAGGGCAGAATAGTACAAAGGGCAGAAAACTTATTGAGCAGCTTTTTGCTGCTTATAAGTATCTGATGGTTTAAATACCACTCCTCCCAAGATTCATTGCTTCCAATGATGAAATGTATTTTTAGCTCTGAAGCACATCTCCTGATATGGGATAGGTAGCTGTAAACTGGACCAAGACTTAAAATAATGGCCCTGTCATTTTTAATTGTTAAGTAATAATATGAATCATTATTAACTCATTTAGTATTAATTTAGTTGTTATTAAATGCTTATCTAGATCCTCTAATCTAATTAGCTTGACCTTCATTTTGAAGGGTAACCAGTGACTGTCTGCTGTTCAAGCTTGACTTGGAGCAGAAGGCAGGCTGGGAGCAGATTCCTGAGCCCCAAGTTGAGCCTTTCCAAATTTCCTTCCCACCCCTTGACAAGAACTTGGTTGGATAAATGCAACATTGACCTGGTTTGCTGATTGTATATGAATAATGAGACGTTATGTTCAAAATGAAAAGCTTTTGTGGATCTCCTGTACCTGTGGATCTTAATTGTTGTGGTTAAAACTTCTCCACTCTTCTGGGAGGAACAATGCTTGTGCATCAGCACAGGAATGTTTAATGAAGCGTGTCTGGGACACAAGCACATGCCTTAGCAGCAAATTTAAACATAAAGGAAATAAAATGTACTTAAGATAAATTTCTTCAAAGGGGCAACTCCACACCAAGAATGAGAGACAGATAATTCCCTGAAAAGATAGTGATTTCATTTGTCCTACATGACTTCAATAAGATCATAAAAGTTTTTGCCTAAACTCTACAATAAGCGAAAAAAAGAATGCGCACATCACTCCCTATGCTGTGCCTTCCTTCTAATATTCTAATGTATCTGTCTCTTACTAAGAGATGGTTTGAAAATGCTGTTATCCAGCTGTGAAAATGGTCTGCAAGTCACTGATCCCCTCATACTCATTTTTGTCCAGGGCTCCCTGCCACAAGGATATACACAGCCATTCTGTGTGCACAAACCCTCCTAACACAGGACCTGACTCCCAGGTGTTCCTTGAGCTCCACCGTGCCTGAGCTTTGTTTGTTAAATTCAGTGTAACAGCCAGGGAGGTGGTCAGCCAGTGGTGGAAACACCCATCTGCAGTGCCACTGTCCTACAGTCAGCCACTAACACTCCTGACATTTTCATTTCAAGTAAATATTCCTGGAGGGACAGAGACACTCTGGGTTTATAATTTTTTACTATTAATGCAGTTCCAAAACACCTTTTTTACCTGCAGATTATTTTCTAGTACATGATAAAACCACCAGGTACATTTCAGAATTACAAGTTAAGCAGATTGTTTTCTTCCTAGGAATGCACCTCTGGGTAACCTGTGTACTGCTAAGCTGGATCTCAGGCATTTTGTAAAGCTCATTTTCCAGGGTCACTTTATGGCTCAGAATTTAGTAATAATATGCATTTAATTTTCAACCTTTTTTGGATTCCTGAGGTACTTCTTAATTTGATGAAGTTGTTCTCACAACTTGTAGTCATCTCAGAGCTCCCAAAAGCAGATATCCTTTTTTGATCATTTTTGCAGCCAGGGAATGGAATAATGTAAACCATCCCAACTCCATTAATGTGACTATTTCAGATATGAAAAAACGGAGGTGAGGAAATAGATGAAGTATAAGGCCCTAATTTAAACATTTTGAGGCATTTTTATTCACCTTCTTAATCACACATCAGCAACTAAATAAAACCACCAAGGCTGGCTTTTAGCAATCAGGATTCTAGCAGAAGTCTGGCTTATAATTTTTTGTTGTTGTTCTGGTTGTTTGTTTTGTTTTGTTTTTGAGAAATAGCAATTATTTTGCTAAACTGAGTTTTTAATGCAGAAGCCAGTGACCCATCCTGTACTGACAGACAGAGATGGATACTTCAGATGCAATAGTTTGATTGCCAGATTATGACACAAAGTAGATAAGGTATTTTATCTTTTTCATACACTAGATAATGCATTCTCCTTACTTTGGTATTTCTGATATATTTTCTGAGAATCAATTTTCTCTCATGTAAATGGTTCTCTGGAGAATTTCATAACTTGAGGCAGCAGAAATAAAAAATAAAACCTGCCATTAAGACAAAAATGTTTTCCATTGTTGGCACAAAAAATAATCTAAATATGCACATGGCCAGGCAAACCACTGTTTGAGTTTGTTCAGAGAAATGTCATGCTGTTCTGTCAAAAGCAGCACTTGTACCTCATGTCATTAGGCAAGATGAGCAGTCCAGGTTGTAGAGGCTTGATAAATCACTCATGTTCTTAACTAAAGGAGTCTCAGGCTGAGAGCTGTATACATTTTAAACTCAAGAAGCAGTAGAAGTGAAGACCATTTGCTAACAGATATGGATGCATCTCAAACCCATCAGGAAGCCAAACATTCCCTGTCTGCCAAGAGACCAAAAAGAATTTTGAGCACAGTTGAAACTGTTCAAGCACAACAGTAATTAATCCTCTTCATTCATTACCAGGTTATGGCTGGAAATAATAATTGCACTGAAAGCAGTGACCACACAATGAATAGAGAACCTTCCACAAGTAATGACTGCTTCAGTAAATTCCTGATTGCTTTTGGTCAGGATAGAATTGAACTCAGTTATTTCCAGCCCTCTTTCTCATTACCCAGCCAGGGCAATTTGTATCAAATCCCACCAAGGTTCGCATCCCACATCGCTGTTGGGCAAGCTCAGGCTACATTGAAGCAACTGAGAAAATTTACTCACCACCTTCCAAGAAAGAGGGACTTAAGAGATCCATGGTAGAAGGTACCTTCGCTCTACAGAAGGTTTAGAAGAATGCAGGGGAAGAAATTACTTGACATTATATGGGGCTCACAGCATTACAGGGCTCGTTCTGTTTTCTCAAAATCCAGGTTGTATTTCTTGGCATCTCCTCAGACTTTATCAGAACAGAGACTCTGACTCTGTTCTGTTCATTTTCACTGCAGCCCAGGTTTTCTCCTGTCACCACATGTACCATTGCTTTTCTGCTTTACACCTTCCCTCCCGTGGAAACTTCTTATTTCCATTTGGTGCTTCTGCTCCCTGCCTTGCTTCAGAAAACCTTCATCTTTCATCCTACTTCTGCAAACTGCTACAGTGCTTTACTTTACCTACTTTCAGGGGATTTTGACCACCATCAAGCCTCAACACATCTACAGCCCCAGACTAGACAGATCTCTTCTTGTGGCCAAGCTGTAGACATGAACTGAAACCAGCTGCTGTCAGGTTTGGCTTCAGGCCTGGCATTGTGACTGGAATTTAAAATCCATGTAATCCCTGTCAGCAGATACTGTCAAAATTTCCTCAGATCTAGGTGTTCTTATTTCCCTTTTCAGCTACCTTTTATTTCCAAGGTGATACATTTTTCTAGTTAGAAACTAGTTCAGTTTTCCCTGATTCTTGTCAAAATACCCAAAAAAGAGGTGCAAGTGTAGGAGGTCCTTCCAAAAAAATTTGAATCCATGTGCAAGAAAGAGAAAAATACTGTTTCTTTTTTTTTTTCTAAGATGATAAATTAATATTATTAACTGTTTTCCTGTTTCTGCTGGTGTGCTTCCCCCTTCTGTGCAAATATGTGCAGAGTTGCTGCTGTCATATAAAGAATGCATTGCAGTAGTTTATTTTCTTCTTGCAAATTAAATATTCTGTACATTTTTTTTCTGGTGTTTTTTTTCCCCTTTGCTGAACATCCTTGTTGCTGTTATTGTAGGCAACATAACCCTGGTTGAAAAGAATCCATCTGTACAGAAACAAGAAAACTGAATTCAGGCGGAAATTGCTGCAAAGAATAAATGCTAGACTGATATTTTCAAAAGAATAAATTCTATTTTCAAAGTTTTTTGTAGGTCTACAAGTAATATTGTAATCTATTTCCAGAAGTCTTTTGCACTAAGTCACTCCTTTCATGAATGTCTGTGTCCAGGCAGATGACAATATTTCAGGAGGTGGTTAAACATGATTATTATTTCAAATGTCAATGGATATTTTCTGAGGAAATGGATTCTTGAAAATTTGAGATGTTAACAACATATGAAGACTGAACTCAGTAACCTGCATCCAGATTTTGATGTTTAGTAAGAAACATGTCATAAGTCAAGAGACATTGCAATTACCAATGGATATTCTTTACCAAGGTGCTATTATATTTGGAACAGTTTAATTTTTAAATTTTTTAACTCTTCTCATTCTTAAAGGGTCTTTTCATTTTCTTTTTGTAATTAACATTTAATATTCCAGATCTGGTCGCCAAAACCAAAAATGTGTATTATTTGCTTACAGTAGAGGTTGGAATTATTCCTTCCCATAGCAGTGGTATGAAGTCTGTTTTAAAACATGAAAGATCCTCCTAAGATTCCTGAAAACTGATATTAAAATTTCTTGTTAGATATTGCTGATTGTGATTGAAAACCACTTCATTAAATTACAGTAGAGAGAGATGAAGGACATCTTGCAGCAATGAAAATGGTTGCAAATTTAATTAAAACATTAAATTATTGTTGGAATAAAGGTCATAATCATAAAACCTAATTGAAGGAAGTACATTAGCATGTACCCTAAGGTATCCTTTCCATTTCCAAATATCTATTACATGTTTGACATTTGAAGAGGAAAGAGGTTCCATTTTATCCGGATGGATGAACGGCGATGGGGAGAAGTGTTATACATAATACAGTGTAAGAGCCCCATTTTTCAAAAAATCATTTGCTCCTTGCATAGGTGCAACACACTCTTTTTATGTCTGTGACTGAGGAAATTCCCCTTATTTAATGACCATCATGGACCTGCACAGGGCAGAGGACATCAAATCATGTACTTGGACTTTTCCCCTGTGGAAAAAGTGTAACTTTTCCCACAGCCTTCAGAGAGTATAACTCTGGGTATATTTATGCCATTTTTCACTCCATTTTCTCTCCCTTGCAGCAGGTGAGGGAGCAAACACTGCATAGGGAGAGAAAGTAGAAGCTGCAAGAACATCTATCCATAAAACCCCGCTGCAAATACTCTGCTAATGCTGCTACAGGACAGCTGTCACCTCATCTCCTGGGAATCACTTTTTCTAAACAGAAAATACCCCAGACTGGAATAAACCTTCTTATGGATGATTTCTCCTAAATACTCAGCACTAGTCTCTGAATTCAGATAAAGTCTTGCATAATGTTATCCATACCTTTCTGCATTCACTGCTATCTTTTGGAAAAAGGAGAGTTTTCTGAAATATCTTAGAGGGGAATATCTGAGTGAGTACAATTAGAAAATTAATATATCTCTGTATAAATATTTTTTCATGATTATTTGGGAAGAAAGTCAGGATATCCAAACTGGATTTCATAAATCAGTGCTGCAGATTGAAACGCTTTATTGAAGCAAATCACTTTACACTGTGGAAACAAAATATGAATAATGCATCAGTTTCTAATAACAAAGTAATCCTTAAGATACTTAAATAGCAGCAGAAATCCCCTAAGTCTTCTTTAATGACCATCATTTTTCCTTGCTCTTTCTCCAGACATTGTTCCAGTGGCTGTTTCCTCCCTGTGCTGACAAGTTGTGCCAAAGCTGTGTGAGGAGCAATAGGAGACTGCTCAGCCTGTTTCTTCTCATCTGATAGTTCAGGTCCATGGGATTTGCTAGAAAGCTAACATGGAGAGAATTGGTGAAATGCATTGTAAAACACAGGTGTGTTTGAAAGTTTCAATCTACTTGTGTTAAATTTTCCCTTTTTTTCCTTTTTTTGCAAGTACCAAAGGCTTCTTTGCCCTGTCCTGCTTTACTTTTTCCTTGTTAACCCATGCTTTTTTATATTCAAATGCATTCCTTTACTAGAAAAAATATCTAATACTAAAATCAAAGGAGATGAATCAGAAATTAGAGAAGACATCAGATATTGCTTCTTAAAATAACGACATACATCCTTGTTTCCCAAACAGAGGGTTTCAAGATCCATGCTGCTGGTTTTTTATTCTGTTATATTGAAGCTTCTTGTGAATCCTTCATTATTTGCTTTGCAGAGAATTGTGACATGTGACACAATGGGATACACATTTCAATACCATTTGGATC
Organism: Haemorhous mexicanus; assembly: GCF_027477595.1. Classification (NCBI taxonomy): domain Eukaryota; kingdom Metazoa; phylum Chordata; class Aves; order Passeriformes; family Fringillidae; genus Haemorhous; species Haemorhous mexicanus. The sequence continues at coordinate 3,527,435 of NC_082344.1, forward strand.
TGCACTGGGATCTCCAGGAACCCTGGCATGTAAGTGAGTCCTAGAATTTGGCTGTTTTGGCAAATGTCAGCTCTCAGCAAACACTTAAATGAGCCAGTAGAAACTCTCCATAATAATCTTACAGCCACTATATAAATAGGGAGTTCTGATCTATTGTCTTAATTGCTGGTCTAAATTAATCCACATATCCTGAAAGGTAATAGAAAGCATTCAGGATCATTGAATGAAACTTCTGCAGCTGCATCCTCCAGTGCTGTATTTTCTGCAGATTATCTCACTGCTTTATCTCTCCTAACTGATATGAACCACTAAAAAAAAAAAAAAAAATTCAAAGGAATTCAGCAGGAATTATTTATGACAATTTTTCTGCTTTAAAAACTGAAAGAAGAAGATTAATTGCATTGTATTTTTTAGTATTTGAAACATCAGAAAGAAATATAATAGGAAAATTAATATTTGACACTTAATGAAATTGGAAGGGATTTCCAGTTTACTGATCAGGCACTTCTGAAGACCTATTTAGAGTTCCAGCCTGAGCATGACACTGATGAAAGACATGAAGGAAAAAAAATATATAGACCAAAGGAAAAAATATACATAGACCAAATGAAAAAGGAGTAAAAAGCAGAAATATTTAGAGCACAGGGGCCTAAAATTGCAGAGGGTGACTGCAATTATTTCAGGGAATAAGGAAAAAATGAGAAGTGTCTGAGAGGAAACTATATATTTTAGGAACTAAACTGAACTTGAAATTAAGATTGAGGCATTGTTACATTTCTGTTGCTCAAATAAGCAGAATATTTTCTCTGCTAAATAGTTTGGGCTTTTTTCCTTCTGCTTCCCAGCACCCTAAAACTGTTCATAATCACCACATCAAAAAAGACAGATAGAGGTATTCTAGAACAGATGAGACATGAAACTTAAGTGAAAAATGTGTAGATTTTGTTTACTTGTTCTTTTGTCAATTACTGACAAAATCTAAATATAGTTTATTGCTAAGTGAGAGAAGGGTTGTCCTTAATTACAGCAGTCAAAGTTACTTTTCTATTATAAGCTTTATGATTTTATACCTTTTCTGTCTAATGTCTCTGAATCAATCAGTATAAAAACATGCTTGTGGTAATCAGAATGGTCTCATGGGAGCTGCTGAAACAAATTAACAAAACTGAGGGACATTTACCATTTAGAGATTAGCAGCAAAAAAATTCAAAATTCCCATCACTTGCTTTAGCACAGAAAAAAACCTCTCAGCCTACAAACAGTTTAGGAAAAAAAATGAAGCAGGATGAGTCTCCTAATCTGTTTATTCTTGATCACTTTTGTGGGTTCTTATCTATATCAGTTTTTTATGTTGTAAAAAAAATATACAGTTCAAAAGTTTTCTATTTTGAGTTACTGGCATCATTCCATGAGTTACATAAACAGATCACAGCCCATCACCAGTTGTCAAACCTTGCTGGTTCTTATGATATTGGGCCAATTTTTCCAATTTCAAATACACATCATCCATAATTACGGAATACCTAACTTCCACTTCATTCATTTGAATCTGAGGCATGAAACTAGTGCCAGGTCCTTTGCTGAATCAGGAAAGCTGAACAGCACATAGGAAAATTAGAAGTAAGAGATGCAAAGACTGGCAAAACAGAAAACCAGATACACTTCTCCTTGTTTGTGAGTACTTCCCAAAGCTGCTCAGAGCTCATGTGGAAGCTGCAATATCAAATAAAGTGGCAGTGAAGGCAAACAGGTAAGGAAAAGGAGAAATCTGGTAGCACACAGGGAAAATGAGGCAGTGCTGCTGCTTCTGTGGCTTCAGTGAATTGCCAGTTTACACCTTAGAAACCTCGAAAGACTGCAGTAAAGCATTTAATGTAATACAGAGTTCTGAATGCTGGCAGAGAAAAAAATCACAATACCTTGAAGAGCAATGTAATTATCTCAACATTTACAGTGATTAAAATTTTTCCAGGCTTTCTATTTTCCCTTTCTCGTCAGGAGATTTTTCCCTTCAGACTGATCATGCCTTTTCAGTCTGTTCTTAAACAGCTTTATCAAATGAAGGCTGGGTGGCTCTGTAATAGAAACATATCCAATAAAAATGCTTTCAATTACATTTTAAAACTGCAAAATATCAAATTACTGCTGTATGAGGACACTCCATTGAAAACTCCAGGATTACAAGAGAGGTCATTATGTTTCCCTGCTATATGGCTTTCAAGTATAATACCAGGGTGTCACCTTAAATATGATTCATTGAAAATGTTACAGTGAGCAAAGCAATTCTTCATTTCTGGAGCCCTGCAATCAATGAAAGAGTTCATACAAAACAAGGAACAGTGTAAACTTTAATTTCTTTATTTTGATCACTACTAGACCTTTTGGATGGTAAAATAGAAAATATTTTTTTTTATGTGATCTAGTTTCCACTTCATCTGTGATTTACTGAATTCTAATATTTCTCCTCATTGCAGTTATATCCATAAGTGCTACTTCCTTTCATCTTTTGGTTCTCATTCACCAGCTAACTTTGGGCTGGTAGAGAGCTGATGCACTTGAAGGAGATCCAAGCTTAGCTCCTTATTTTTTCATTCTCATGATGCCTTTCAGAAATTAATGTTCCAATGTAGTAAAGTTCCATTTGCAAAGGACATTTAGATACTCAGAAAGCAGTGGAGCAGAAGTGCTGAATCACTTGCTTTTAGAAAACTTACCCAAATCTCTCTGTGGTCAAGTTCCCAGTTTCTCAAGTCAGTATTTCTTAATCACTGGGATCACAGCTTTTTCCAAGAGGCCACATCTGGCACAAATCACTCTTTTTATAAGAAAACACCAAACTTCAGACCTTTCCATTCAGCATTAATTTTACCTACCTAACTACTGAATATCACACACCTTTTAATAAAGTTGCTGAGGGCAACACAGCAGTTGTGTTCACTAGAGTAAGCCATGAGTGCAGATTCCAAAGTAGGAAAGGTAGGAGTTGTTTCCTGCAGTATCACCTGGAGCACCCCAGTCTCAGGGTGAGCATGAGGTCCTCCAGCAGTTTGTTCCCTGGGCACAAGGGGGGTCCTGTCAGGAGTGAAAGGCTTGTGCCATGCCTGAGGTACAGCTCATCAGTGGCTGTGAGAGAGAAGCAGGAAAGTGGATTTCATTACCAGCAAACAAAAATCGTGACTGCAGCTCCCGAGTGGAGCCCCAGTCCGAACTTAGAGCACTCTGTAAAGTGTGCGTGGAAACAGGAGCAGCAGGATTCCTGGGTGTGGGAATTCAGAGCTCTGCACAATGCACAGGTCACTCACAGAGCTCTGTCCATGCCCTCTGGCTTTGGAGCAGGTGCCACAGAGCCCAATGGCTCCACCATCACACACAGATAAAGGAATCTCGCCTTTCAAGCATCAGCTTTTTTGCCATTTTTAAGAGCATACTTTACTTTTTACACATTACACATTTTTGTGGTATCACAGAACACTATATTCCTGCTGGCAGATGGAATGCATGGTTTATCAGAACTGAGCTAACTCTTAAAGGCAAATCTGTTTTCCCCTCCCCTTGGCAGATCCTGCGTAAGAACAACATGCCTCTCTTTAAGGCTGCATAGGGCCAAAACCTCAGGTAGTAGGGCCTCTGATTCCTGCACTTCTTGCACACCTTAAAGGGGTGTTTCTGTAGCATTTACTCTTCTGGACTGCATGAAAAATATAACATGGTATTGAGATTCCAAACAATTTTTACTTATTTCCTGCTTGATTTGTATTATACATGAAGGATTGTTGTCTAATGATTTGCTTTCTGTTGTTCATTGAGCAACTCAGCTTCCAGCTGTGATAACAAAAACATCTGTCCTTTTGCTGCTGCTAACTTGGGAGGCCATATGGGCACTGAGAAATCCACAGTAGGGGAGCTGCATGCTAATGATCAGCAACTTTCCTTCTAGCACAAGGGGTTTTGTGATGATATAAAATGTGATAGAATAGCACCATAAAATAGCAGAAAAATTCAGGTGAGCTCTCTGGAGGTCACCTAGTCCGAGCAGAGCTGGGTGGGTCAGGTTGCTCACAGCCTGGTACAGTTAGAGTCCAGGTAATTATCAAAGGTGCATGAACTGGACTAAAACTGAAGGGGAATAACTCTGTCAGTGCCCCTCAGACCACATGTCCCTATCCAATCAATCCACTAATACACAGAAAGGAGTATTAGGCATGACTTCAAATGTTCCACGCTCCTTAACATATAAAAAATGTATTTGTGTAGTTCCAGCTTTGATTGCACCAAATGGGGATTGTGTCAATTTTCATTTTCAAATTGCACCCACCCTGAAGGGAGGCTGCAAATTGAAAACAGGGAATAATGGCATTTTTTTTAAGCCAGCATGCCAAAGCTGCAAGGAAATTGTACATGTGCAAAGATATTTAGAGTTATGAGTACAAACTAAGTAAAAATGCTCGTGATTGCTCTGACCTTCTACTCATTACATTACTAATTATCTTCATATTCTTCCATATAAAATAAACATGTTTTAATTATATTTATGCACAAGTGCATCTGAAGTTTTGATAAACATTCATGAATAAATGAAAAACCCAATGAACACCAGACTTCATAAGAAAAACACTGACAGAAGACTTAATTGTAGCTTTGAGAGTGGTTCTGATGCAACATCAGCCCACCTAGCATAAGTTTTAAATTATATTTGATTATAATGATTATAATCTTTTACATAAAGCAATCACTTGACTGACAATTGCATGGAAGAGAGAATAGAAACCTAGCAACATGGCAATTCCTGTTATTATAGATGGACCCTTGCAGAAAGCCAAATCTATTTGAAAACTTTGCCTTTAATATTTGGTGTGAGTTGTAATTCAACTCAGTGAAGGATCTTTTAAGTCCTCTATGTCTATGGTCAAGAGAGCATTTGTGGTGTTCAGGCACCTCATGGATCAATCCCATCATTTTTGAAGGATTTGACAGGGGTTTTGTGAAGTTATTTCTTAAATGATCCTGAATTTGACATTTTTGGCACTATCCCTGACTTTGCTATTTTTCTGTACCCGTCCATGTCTCCTTGCTAGGATTGCCTTGGTGTGCAATGTCCCTCACAGAGTTGGTTTGCTGCCAACAGGGAATTCTACAGCATGTGGAAGGATGGATCTGTCATACATCATTTCAGACATAATAAATCCAGCCTTAAAAGGGTTCCTAGCTTTGATTTTAGGTGCTTGTCTCCAATTTTCCAAAGTGGTGACTACTTTTGCCACTACAAGTACAAGCACTACACCACCAACTGTTGCAAGTGCTTTTAGTGTATGCTCCTATTTATAAAATAGTTTTAATCCAGAATTTCTCTTCTCTGCTCTTCATGCTGTCTGGACTATTAAGCACAGAGATAACAGGCTGCTTACAGGTCATATAAGATATCCTTCAAGTGCTTTGGGTTCCCAACACTTTTATCTTGGCAGACTGAATAGTCCAGTGCAGGGCATGTGGGACAGCAGTACAGCTAAATCTCAGTGTGGTTACTTCTTCAAGGCTGACAATTCCCATCTATCCCATTTTCTTGAATCATTAAAACCAAGAAAATGTAAAAATATCCTATTTACAACTATGGACTGAGAATCCCACCTTATATCACTCTTCTGCTGTGATCTGGTTAGGGAGAAGAATATAAATTAAGCCTATTTATTTGGCTTTAAATTCTTGTGATTTCTTTATGAAGCACCATGAGGTCTGCAGGTCATGAAGATGTGTCTACATTTTTTTTAGGATTCGGTTAAACTGAGCCTAGAGATATCAAAAACCACCCTCTTTGCCTATAAAATAAAGGTCAAATTGTCATAAGTAAAAAGGTCTCCAGAATACAGAATTTTAACACAAAAACATCAGTAAACAACTGTGTTGTATTTATAGTTACATTTATATTTATTCACTGATCAGATTTTCAGTGGAGTCTAGAAAAACTAGACACTTTCTACAATAAGAAGCAATTATCACATCACTTTCAGGTTAAATGATTTTATCCAAATGTCAGTAAGAAGTTTACTCAGTTATTTTTAAGTCGCGTTATTTTTATATACATGGCCATGGATTATTCATCACACATGCAGAAACAGATAAATTGAGCACTTACTTACCAGATTGTACAGCACTGCAGAAAATCAGATGGAGTATCAGTAGTTTAATTCAACTTCTTTAAAAGTACATCAAGACTAACAAAATCATTGTCTTTTTCCCATTAATGTAATATTCCTTTTCCTCCTCCTGAGCTCGACAGTTTTTCCATTATAAAAGAGATCTTTCAAGCAATAAAACATACTTTTTTGTGTAATTAACAGGGCCAAGAATTTTCTAACAAAGCTACAAAAATCAATTACTGATAAGGAAAATGTTTTGTCCCACTCAGATTTTCTTCTCAAACACACTTCAGTTTTATGCCCTTCTGTCCCACAGATGTGTGAGTATTCAGGTTGTTTAAAATCAAGGAGCTTCCTCACAGCCACAGGGTGAAATGTGTGGGAAAGTAGAGCTAGGTCTGCATAGCTTTATGTGTTCTACACAATAGAACTTGGGAAATATGGTTTCTAATATTCAGTTTCTGCTATTCTTGTCCTGAGGATGATGTTAGCAACCAAAAAATACAGGTTTTTCAGCAAAGTTAAAATTAAAAACATAATGAGAGGCCAGTACTACCCAGCTGGGAGGTTGAGGTACACAGACTCACTGTGGCTCTGTCCTTCCTGCCCTGGAATGAGCCCCTCTGTCTCCTGGGAGCTGAGGGCTGCTGCAAACCACCCTCCTGTGCTTAGGGTTGTAGGGACAGACACACTGCCTTCCATGCTTCCATATTTTCCAGCAGCTTTGCTTCCTGGCTCCTTCTCTGGAAGGTGTCCAGCTGCTTTGTTTGTGGGCCCTACAGGAGATTTTCTCAGAGTCAAATGGAAGTTTTGCTTTTGAGGAAGTTGAGTTACTGCAGAGAAAACACGCACAAAGAGGGGAGCAAGGATAGAGATGTTGTGTGACAGCAAAGACACTCTCTGACACAAAGTGCTTCCAACCTGTCTGTCATACTCAGCAGCCAAGTTCCCACTGCCTTGGAATTACCAATTAAAATTCACTTTTATTAATGAATCTTCTCAAAAACACATGACAGCAAATATCCCACACTTATATCTAGTCATATAAACAAAATGATAAGCAGTGCAAAATAAATACTCCTGGTGGCTTCCACTGGGTTCTGTACTGGATGGTCTCCTGTCTGACGTGAGTATTGTGTAAATCTGTTTAACTGGGCAGTAACTCATCCTGCTTGACTGCTCTTTCCTCACTTTTGGTAGTCACTAACTCTGCCTTTCATTGTGCAGCTTCTGTAATCTCCAGTGCATGTCCTTTGGGGCTGGCAGCCTCAGGGACCTGAAACAAAGGTCTTTTGAGACAAAATTGCCAGTTATAGTGACATATTCTCATCACAGATGTGCTCGGTGTCATTTTCTGCTGGAGATGGCATCTTCTAGGATTCTAAATAATATTTTTGTCCAGCCTTATCCCCATCTCTATATTTTTGCAAGTCCTCCATGACTTTGATATCCCCCCCTATCAGTGCCAGTAATCTTGTTTTCAGTTTCCAGCTAAATAAGGTGTCAGCAGGTATGTCAGCCCATGCTTCACTGGTGCCATCTCATCATTTTGCAGAGCCAGGTACAGACTGGTGTCTCATTCCACTGCCACCCTTCTAGGCACTTTATTATTTTGGCACCCTTTTCTACCAGGCTCTTGGGAAAGGGGATAACAAACCAGAGGCCCCACGTCTAAATCCATATTTCACTGTGAACTGCTTCTTAAACAGTGGCCCACAGACAGAAATTACTATGCCTGATATGTCCAGTGAAACAGATCTGGTGGGCATGATCTTCTGTGTAACTGTACTTTCTTAGACTATTCCAAAGGAATTGGGGTAAGAGCTTAGGGCAAGCACTTCCATGTGCCCATTAATCATAACCTAATCTCTGTGCTAGGCATTGGCTTCTCTGTGTCAGCAGTGGGGATCATCTTTATCATTTGGCCTCCATTTTTGGCACACGCAGCAGGCCTTGACAACTTCCTCACTATCCTTGTATTCCTGAGCCCATGGTATAAATTATCTCTATCTCTCCTCTTCATTTATTTCCATTCTCAAATGCCTTTTTTGTGGCATTATAATGTTTTCAAGCTGCTTTATGAAATCACTGTCATGTAAGCACTGCACCCCTTTCCCTTCAGAGGAAGTGGGAGTCTCCTATTGATTAACTGTATAAGATGGAAATTTGCTCTCCTGCTCTCTCTGTGCTAATAACCTGAATGGCTTTATCTCACCCTGGAAGTACAGCTTCAGCAACCACTGTCTGTCTTTTGGATAAGACCAGTTAAGGATTTCAAATTAAACTGATTTTTCACTGAATTTGCCCTTGCATCGTGCTACCAAAGGCCTTGTGGAAGCCTGTCTGAAATCCTCAAATCTCTTCTAGATTTATATTCCCTTTGCAAATCATGTCTGCAACTGCAAAACAAAACCAAACCAATGAAAATGACAAAAGGTGCTCTCTGTTTGCAGTGGGGTTTGTGAGGCACCACATGGCACTGGCAGCAGGTGGAAGCCACATAAGGGCAGATGCTGGGTCTTGTACACTGAGCCAAGCCCTGTTCCCACTCTGAGTGTCTTAATAATCATTGGACTTGGTAGTAATGGGATTTCTGCCAATATTCTCCACTTTTCATTGTACTGTTGTGAGCTTATCAGTTCCTGAAGGTGCCCAATAGCAGCTTCACCTTGTACTTGCTAACACTGTATTTAAAATCTAAGTATGATTCTGTCTTCTCAGTTTTTTTTTAAATTAACATCTCATTTTGACAAAGGAAAATAAAAGGCACATGCATCTCACGTAGTTACTATTCCAAAAAAATCTTCCTACCCGTTACCCAGAAAAGTAGGCATTCTTGATGTGGCCTTAATCCCTAGACTCACCTTTAAAGTTGCAGCTTTGATCCTTTTGAAACTGCTAAGTGGCTGATTCATATTGTTTCCTTTTCTTTCAGACCAAAATGTGACTCCTACAGCCATTGCTTTTCTCTGTGCCACTAATCCAGGTCAGGCAGGATTCTGGGCTGCATAAAAATTAAAAAAAGAAAGAAGAGGTTTTGAATGTAGCCTGAAGTTTCACTAAAACATAAATTAGATAACCAAACTTATTTTAAGTATAAAATATTCATACAAACCAGGAAAAACAGAATAGATATAAGCACAAGTTTATAAAGAACTAACTAACTTCACATTTTTTAACTTCCAGGAGCAATAAGCATAAATACGGGCTTCTTGTCAGAGCCTTTCTAGTTTTAATGTGTCTGTGTTGGAAAAACATTGAGTTTGTCCATTTATTTCTCATTCAATTGATTATTTTATAGCATCCAGGTGTGTAGGCATAACTATACATTTATTGATTTAAGTCTTCAGCAGACCTCCTGTTACAGGCCAGTGCAAAAGTTTTCTTGTAACTTTTTGGCTTTGAGGAGTTTCTACCATGACAGAGCTTGAAAAGTTTCCATGGTATCCACTGTGAGGAAAATTTGCAAGACATGAAGCTCCTGCTGCAAAGCAGTTCAATGGCTTTAGTTTCAGACTTGAGGAAGGACTGGTCTAACTTTTAGAATTGTATTATATGGTCTGAGAGTTGTTACTTCCATCTCCAAGTTTTGTCTCTCCTACATTCTTTACACAACTATAGCTACAGTGAAGCAACTTTGAAGGAACCTATAATTTAAACAATTTGGGATATGAGCTCTCCTCTCTTGTTCTATTCCTACTATAACAACAGCCTATGGAACTTGACTTGTGAGATTCTAAAATGAATTAAACACCTGCATAACTCTTCAAATACAGATTCTGATGTGCTCAACAGCACTAGATATAATTATGTCTGATATATAAGTAGGATACAAGCTGATTGAACAAGGAAAAAGTTGTTCCTTATACGAGTATTTAAGTGGAAAGCTGGGAGTTCAGATCTCTAACACTCCCTACCTTTGTTCACATGTGAATAAATTATTCCACGGCAAAAGGATTTGCCACTTGAATAAGAGTTGTAAAATTAGGCTTAACCTTTCTCTTCCTTGTGCATTTTGTTAACTGGCAATTTATCTTGAACAGATTAAGTTTCCAAAATCCATTATGCAAAAGCTGCTCCATCTTTTTAACACCTTTGTGTCCACAGCAAAGTCCAGTACTTCAGGAGGGTGTAAATAATGTTTCCTGGAAATGTCACAATCAGGTGCATTACTGAGTTTTGATCGTGTCTTGTGTTTTTGTGACTGTGGAGATGTGTCTGCCTCTGCCATGCAACATTTATTACCAAGAGTATTCCAGAGTTGTAGATGGTGAGTAATTCCCTCTCCTCAGCAAATGAAAGCTAGAATAATAGTGTGTCATCTCACTTGATACACTTTTTCCTGTATTTGTCTTGCTGATGGAAAATGTTAAGAGGTAGATTCCACCTTCTGAATCAGTACAGAAAGTATGGGTTGAAGGTGTGGTTTTAAGTCATGTTAAGGCAATGTAAGTGAGGTTTATGGAACAAGTGAAAAATGCATAAATATTTTCTCTTGAAATAAAATAAAAATATTACAACTGGGATGCTTAACCAACAACAAAGCTGAGGGTAATACTTTCAAACAATCAACTCAGTTTGCATGACACCAAGACAAATTTCTCCCTCAAATGGGGAAACCAGCCAGCTGCCTTTGGGTGAGTAAGTTACAGTGGTTACGCTGCTCATGGAACTGAGCATCTGCTCCAGCTTCTTCCTGTCCTCAGACACCAAACAAGTCAAAGCACTGTGGTAGAATCTGTCATGGATATCAGATACTCTCGCACACAACACAGCAGGCAGCTCCCCTGCTGTGATTCCCCTCTCCTATTCCCTTCTGCCCACACAAAAAGGGTCAGTGTTAGTTTTAAATAACTCATTTCATTTGGTGTATTCGAGAAGTTTTTACCTTTGTGTACAATTCAGAGCAATTTAAATCTGTGTGTCTTGCTTTAGTCTGCAAACACTTGCTGTTCAGATGTGCTTAGGAGTTCTGGAAGAGCACAGGCTCCAGAGCCTCCTGCTCTACCCCGTGAGCTGATTCTCCATGAAATCCCTCCCAACACTGCTGAGACAGACCTTTGCTCACTTTGGGAGGCAGCATCAGTGTCACTTGCTAAACATGACGAGTAATGAATTGTCAATAATGTAGATGTTTCCTTCTGGTAGCACAATGTCAAAGAGCCCTCACATCCCATTCCTTTCTGTGTTGAGACTATTCCAAGCTTAGCCAGCTATAATATGACCAGTTTACTGACTGCTCACCATATGCTGAGTTTAGAAGCAGTGAGGCCTTCCTAAGGGATTCAGTACATATAATGTGTTTGGAGAATGTAAGATTAACATAAAAAGTGAGCTCTCTGCTATGAGATCAGATGCTGGCAGTGACAGCTTCTAAAGGTGCTGCCTTCTTGAGATGGCATTTCAAATAGGAGCTCAGTGAAAATGAAATCCACAAAGGCTTGCTGAAAAAATAAATCCAACTTAAATTTTAGATCCTCTTGCACTCTATGCTTTTTTTGAGAAGTGAACTCTTCAGTGATGTTTTTATACCTGCAGATGAAAATACATCTGATTTGTCACAAAATCATTAATGAATTTCCAACACCGTGTGTTCTGCCTGGATAAAACTGATCTGCTGGCATGTGAACCCATGCGATGGATTTTCACTTGAGTAGCTTCAAAAATATTTGGGAATGTGTTTTCCTTTTTCCCTTCCAAGTTCTCTCCTCCTGCAGCTTTTTGTTGCTTGTGAGCTGCACAGACCCAAAAGCTGATTAAACACCATGAGTCAGAGCGTTCCTTTCAGAATTTCTTAGCCAAAAATCAGCAATGGAGAAAATCATTTGCGTGTGTTTCTAGTCTATGAAACATCATTCTGTTCCTTTGAATTCTGAAACACAAAGAGAGGATTTTAATTCACCTGTCAAGGTCCTGTCCTTTGGGCTTGCTTAGGTAAATTGACCAGAAGCAATGAAATTTTCATTGCTTCTGGGAATAAACAGAATAATACGTTTTTGAAAGCATTGCCTACATCAGAATTGCTCCATTTCTAGTTACAGACCATATTGAGGAGCAGTATTACAAACCAAGTAAACATCAGCTAACCAGGACAGCATTTTTAAAGGGTAGCTCTTAGAGATGAATTTATGTCCAGTGGGAAGGGCTGCCTGAGCAGAATTCCCGGTTCAGAAGGGTGACAGTCAGGCACACAGCAGCCTGTCCATCTGGGCCTCTCCTCTGCACAGGCAATGCCCAGTCAGTGGAGCCATCTCCTGCTGCAGCAAGGCTCCCAGCACTGTTCCACACACGCCGGGGAGGAGAGGAGAGGAGGGTGGCAGGTAGGGGCCCTCAAAGTCCTTTTCCTGCACAGATCCAGCAGCACCTCCTGCTGAGCGAGATCAAGGGAATGTTTCAGGCACTCCCGGGTTTTTGTGTAGCCCTGCCCTGGTGCTGCTGCTCTGCATCCCCGGTGAATTGGTGCTGCAGCCCTGAGCACTTCAGAATTGCAAAGCACTGGTGATAATGACATTCAGTGCTGCAAAAAGCTCTGCCTTCCACTGCACTTCTACATATTAAAAAGGAAGGGGGAAAAAAAGGGCCCCACAAATGCCAGGCTCCAGCATCAGGTCTGAATCATTAATGAGAAGCAGCAGATTCAGTTTCTCCTTAAGTGCAAAATTTATTGCAGCCTGAACTGTTGTACCTCGGGTGGTGCATGCACAGCGTTCTGTTGATTTCTGTCTGGGTCACTGATTTTGCCTGGAAGATTGAATGCCATTTGATAGGTGAATTTGTGGGTTCTGGATACACTCTCAGCTGTAGAGGTAGAGGACAATAGCCATTATTTCTCAGTCCCTTTTCCTCTGGTGGCACAATGTGTGGTTACATGCTTGGTTACAGGGTGAACCTGTTCATGCTGGAGCCCTTCCTGTGGGAGAGCAGCAGATGAGGATATGTTCTCATCTGCTGTCTTTTCCAGCCCTTACCTAAAGAGTATAATGGCTACATATGGTTTTGTGAGACTTCCTCCTCAGTCCATATGGAGAAACTTCTGAGCATGTGTTTACAAACAAAACCACACTTTGCTCCGGGCGGTGAGGGAGACTTTTCAGGATAGCTGCCTGTCCAGGTCTCACTTCTTTGCCAAAACAGATGTTATCATGTGCATTTCCTGCAGCAGGTTTCCTCTTAACAGCATTTCACTCCGTCTCCTAGTGAATGCCTCTACATTCATTAAATAGAGTTTAAATATCTCAATATCATGTAAATTACTTTAAAGCAAACAAACAAACCTCACGCATTTTCTCATGGTAGTCTTTGGTTCAGAAAGCAGAGTGGCCCAGGGTTTCTGAGAACTCTTCCACAGTTCATTGTGCATCCCTGTGATCAAAGGATGGAGCTCTTGTTCTCTCGGTGTTACGGGTAAGGTTGGTTTGATTACCACGGATTTGCTTCCAGAAAAAGTGAAAATCCAGTGAAGTGTCTCACACAGATAGACAAGATTCATCAGCCTGGGAAGATCTCATTCTGCTTCTTTGCACTGCATATTATTTAGCTTACTTTTTACAGTTGAATGCTATCTAACAGACTCTGTTAAAATGAAAATAGTTCCAGTTATTCAATGTATTAACAATATTACAATAGTTCATGGGAAATAACCAAGCATAATTTTTGCTGGACATTTTGCAGGTGGTGAAGCCAGTATTTTCCTTGAAAAGCATGGAAGATAAAGCCAATGATAATATTTACATTATTAACAACTTATTCTTGTTTTCTACAAGCACTGTGTAGGTGTATGACATTATGACTATTTCTCCTGCATGAAAACCTGGAACTCATATATATTTGCTTTATTAGGACTGGAAAAGTGAAAATGAAATGAGGCAAGTAAATGTCCTGCTTGTTTCTCACAACTCACTGTGCAGACAAGACAAGCTGCAGTTTGCAGCACTTTATCTCCCTTGCACAGAGCCTTGTCTTTAATTGTGTCTCATTAAATGGCAATACAACACTGAACTGGCACCATGCACGAGTGCTTCTCTGTCACCTGCTTGGGCTGATCCTCTGTAGCTAAACTGTCTAAACTGTGCCAGTGCTCTCCAGCAAACACAGCCAGCAGGAATGCACCAAGGCTGATCAAGATTTCAAATGTGCAGTTGTAGGTGCAGCTCATGTGTCCACTGAAAACAGGCACCAAATCCTCCTTTGTTTTCTTCAGTAGTTATATTAATACTGCTCCAAGGAATTGAGCATTCAGGTATAGGGTCTTCTGAAAATTAACAGCTATTCTAATTCTGTTGCTTTTATTTCATGTACTAAATAGTAAATTGCTTTTGACTTTTATCGCCCAATGAATTATTCACTTCAAGTGGGAAAGGCAATTTTATAGTATCTCATGAAAAGCATTTTAAACACGATGGTTATTATACATTTTCTGTCTCTACCACAGATTGTTTTGAATGTTTTAACTGTGATATGAGATTTTAAATATTGAACATATTGGGTGCCAGTGAATATTTCAGAAAACACAGACAAGCTCTTCTGGCTTCGCAGTTTGTATTATTAAACTGTCATAAAGTGGGGGAAAGCCTCTCCTGTCTTGAGACTCTGTCAAAGAGAGAGCACAGAAGTGACTTTGAAGAGAACCTGCAATAGTCAAGGTGTGAAAGAACGCAAGGGAGAAAGAGAATAAGAAACATGAACGTAACGGAACAAAAAGATAGAAAGCTGGCTGGCACATTGAAAAAGGGGTTTGTGTATCATGGAGTCACAGTTCTGAGCTGTAAGGCTGCCTTGGCAGATGAATGGCACAGGTTAGAGAGCTCTCTGTGCAACTGTCAAGCTGTAGGATTTAAGCTGGGATTCCAGCAAGTGTTTCAATCAGATAGGGAAATTTAAGGAGGAATACTGACTGCAGGGCCTCACTCGTAGGCAGATAAGGTGCAGAGTCTTCTGTGAAAGCACAGTTCTCAGTTTGGGGCAAGTAAATGTTACCTGATACCTTTCAGACCTGTGGGTTTGTTTGTTTGTTTTTTTTTCCTTAAAAAATAAAAAGAATTATAATAATAATACTTAAAACTAAAATTTTCTTTTCAGATTACTCTGAACTGGTCATGGCTTCTGGAATTCCTGAGTCTCACAAAGTCCTCCTGCCTTAACAGCAAGTACTTCCCTTGTGTAGGCTGTCCCAGGAAGACGTTATGTTTTCCACTACCTGACACTGAGGTAATCATTTTAGAGGGAAAGATTTTATCAACAAGCTGACAGTATGGAACTGGATGTATTCACAGATCAGAGAAACTGATAAAAAGGGTTAACCATGGATCTAGGAATGTAAAAAAAACCCTTTCATTGTGGAAATTTCCTAATCAGCAAAAACTTACTTTGCCTGTATGGATAAAAATAATTAGATACCTAAAGAGAAACAAGTCTTAGGCAGTAGCAGATACCCACAAATATTTAAAGCATGCCTACACGGTAGAACGGTGTTGCAATAACCTTTCTGAAGGGACTGACACGTCTGCTGCTAGACAATGGATGAGGTACAGGCTTCTTTTCATGCTAATCTGGCAAATCCCCTTGATCTTGAAAAGATGAAAGACATTGCAGGGGCTATCTTTTACTTTCATCTTTGTCTATTACCCAAGTCTTTACCTTATAAGTCACCTTTGTCTTACCTGCTCCCTACCCCATAACTTTCCTTTTGAAAGAGCACATTAGCACAGTGAGGAGATGCACAAATAGCCTCTTCTTACACAAAAATTATGGCAGTCTCTGGAGTACAAGAAGGGTGATTGTCATTTATCTGCTGTTTAGACATGCTTAAGTGGGCATACTTCTTAGTGTCCTGGAGAGTCATGTTAAGGTCAATACTGTGTGTAAATAATACAATTCAGCCCAAGTTTAACTGACCAAAAAAAAATGGAGACTTCCCCATTAAGGTTCAAGATGAAATAGCAATTTTCCTGCATATACTAATCATCCAATGTGTCTCTATTCCCTTGAGGTCTAACCCTTCTTTAAAATTCCACAATTGCCTTTGCTTTTATGCTCCAGAAGTTTTCCATCCAGAAAATAATATCCCATGTATATTGCATAAATAGAGAAAGGGGAAGTGTCCTCACAGAAAGAATTATAAAAAGGCAACTAAATTCCAACACAACACCAGCTATTTTTCCCTGTAACAAATTTCCACAGTTGTTCTTGTCTGCCTACTATATGCCAGTTCAGTGGGCTTCTGATACACTTTGTTCCTTTCTGTGCAAGTAATTCATGTTTCCCTGGATCTCACTGAAGGATTCCCAGGAGCAGACCCACATGTTTGTGAGTGTGCAGATACATGTGTAAGAAACAGTTCTCCCAACAAAGACTGTTTTTTTTTAGTTGTGGCTTAATCAAAGACTGACCAGCAATGTGCAGATTTACCTAAATGCAAACATTTCCCCTCCACTCACATTTTCCTCATGTGCACAGCAGTTATCTTTCTAGTGAAGTTGTGTGATTTTCCTCTTGAAGTCCTCACAGCAAGTGCTTTGGATAAGAAAAGGTAAGGAAATTTATACTGCAGACTGATTGCTGGTTTACTTTGCTTCTTTGTGGGAAAAAGATGGAATTGATGTCACCTAAAGCCTCTTAATCAAACTTAATCCATTAAAATATTTCCATCAAGCACAGACTCCATGCTAAATAAATGATGAGTAAGTAAAACCAGGAATCATGAAGAGTTGGGAGTTTCACTTGTGCACTGATCTTTGTTCATGACTTCGGTTTAATCTCACTGTGAATGCTCCAAATATTAAGAACTGACTTTCCAAATAGGAAGCATGACTGGAAAACAGTGGCATTGGTGAAGGAAATTTCTAACAGTTTTGCTTCCTCTTGAAAATGAAGCATAATAAGTGAGGGGGAAAGTGATGATTGTCCTTGTCCAGGGGGCATTTTCTTTTTCATGGAGCCTTTAGAACAATTACATGAAGAAGCTGGAAAAAGCAAAAGCAAATGCTAAATGTCTGGGTTCACGTATCAAAAAGCAACCTCTTAAGAGCAGTGATGTTAAATAGATGATACTGTTTAAACAAAGCAGGATCTGGGGATTTTTAGAGAAAGACTTACATCAAATCAGAAGTCAAACAATGCCCTTGAAAGAGGATTTTTCATTGTCATGAGTCGGGAGTGGGAAAGCGTTTCGCAGTAATAAATGGTGATGCAAAATGGATTTTCCTGTCATGGTGCTAAATTCTGCTGTCAATAGGATTAACTGGATGTTAAAAACCTGAGGTGTTTCCTTCTGAGTTATAAACATTTTTAAAAGAATGAAAATTGCCACTTCATGAATGCAAAGGAGAAGCTAAAATACAAAGCAGCATAGGTGACTGTTTTAAACTAGGAAAGCAACTCACTCTGGACAATGAAATGGAGGAGGATCTGTTTTGCTGAGAAAGATTTTTTGTTTTCCAGCCAGATGAAAAATTTTGCATGAAAGAAAAAAAGGCACTGTACACAAAGCCTTCTGCCTTTCCTGCTCTATGAAGTACCAGCTGGAGTGAAGTCTGAGGGACCTGGGGCAGCTGTTAAACAGCAGTTCCTCCCTTCCCTGGCTAAGTGTGATGCCAAGTAGCTGCACAGCCCCAGACTGGGAAAGACAAGAGGAAAAGGCAAAAATAACTTCCAATTGTAAAAAAAAATTGTGATGTCTCAGCAGACACAGATTTAGAAACACAACTGCATAAACATGAGAAGATCCATTGAAACTCCAATGTGGGTGTTGAGCCACAGCAGGCTGGATTGTTTTACACTCAGCTGGGGGAATTTTCCAAGGTAGTAAAGTGTGCAAATCCAGAGATATGAGTAAGACTTAGAGGCATCTTACAGCTTCTGTAAGAAATTTCATCCTTTCCGTGCTTTAAAGTTTTCAGACAAATACAACAATTGCAGAAATTAGATGAGGCAGGTGGAATAAATGGAATTTATTGCAGTCATCACAAATTAAGGCTCGAGTAATGCTAACATTTTATATATTACCATGGGCTGATAATCTGCGGGCTGCCTAAAGTTCCTTTGCTGCCATACACCCCTCAGTTTAGCACAGAATCATTGTGGCCATGGGAAAATTTGAGAACAAACAATCAACAGTCAGGTTTTGACACTAATAGAAGGGGATTTCTTGGGCCAGGTGCTCTCATTGACTAAAGACAGGCTTATTAATCTTTCATTTCAAGTGTGCTGCTTGACAAGGCTGCCCTAATTTCCACACCACATGCTCACCTGCCAGCCTTCTCCAGCCTGTGACTCCAGTTCCTGAGCGCAGACCCAAATTAGCATGTGACCTTTAGAAAGTTAGCTCAGAATGCAAGTGCATGTCCAAAACTCACATAAAAATCTCATCTTTTCATGGCCAAAACCAATAGGAAGCTAGGAAGACACTACAGGTTATGAGCACAAGGAAAGAGCAAAAAAGGAGGGAGTTTACAGGGTGGGGTTTACTTGCGTTAAAAATTGTAACCTTCCTGCATTCACAGCCCACTGTTTCAAGGAAAAAAACCAGAAAAAATTCAGTGTTCAATAACATCAGAATGACATCTGAAATAATTAAATTTCTGTCTTCAGAATACTGAGGAAGAATGGGATATAGAGGAAAACCTGTTTAATTTTTGAGAAAAATTAAATAGCCTACTGCTTCGCCTCAGGTGTTCTGTTGAAACAATGCTTTAGCTTTGGTGCTTTTTCTTTTTCAATGTTTTTACGAGGAAAAAATAAGCACAACCTTACAGAGTGTTTGAAACACACATTTTTATATAGATATTTTTTAATATATTTATATATATTTATCTAATAGTTGTATCCAATTTCTTTCCCTTGTGTTTTTTTCCTCTCTTCCCGTATAACTGGAGGCGCCAAGCTGAGGCATTTCAATCAGCTTCCTCTGGACTCCCTTTATAGCCAGTGGAGGAAAAAAGGACCTCTAGAGAGCACTGCAGCACATAAATTCTGAATCACCCTCAGCAGGGCTCTCTCCCCTCTCTCTCAGCTCCCAGGAGAGCCTTTGAATGTTCTCAGTTTACTGGGAAAAAAGGTAGATCCACACTCCTGTTGTGAGGCAGCAAATATGTTTGCATGGCTTTAAAGATATGAGGAGCCTGTCTGAAGCTGCTGGAAATGAATTCCTTGTTTCAATGATTTCTCAGATTAATTTTATTTTTTATTTTCCATAATTAACTACAAACTAGACACGTTTACCTGATTTAATATGGCATCACCACAATTCAGATGTCCTGGCATTTTGAGCTGGATTGTTTTTAACTTCAAAGAGGTGGAATGAGTTTTCAAATATTCAAGTTGCACAAACAATTTTTCGTGTTCTTTTATGAAATCAGAAACTTATACCAGACTGTTGATCCAAAAGCTACAGTTGCTAAAAATTAGTGTTGCAAAATACACTGTTGAAAGACATGGTCTTGAAAATTGTCTTTATGCCTCTACTGGGAAGAAATAAAATACAAAGTTCTATATTTTAAAAAGATTTTGCCAATATCTTTGCAACATACTGTGCTTGAAGAAGTGTACTTTTATTTTAATAGCTGATTTTTCAGTGGCATCAAGGGGTATGATGCACTAGTCTCTTCATAGAATGATGTCCCGATTTTATTTATTTTTCAAAAGATTGCTTCAAAGAATTTAAGGCACTTCACAAACTCCAGGCCAAAAAACTGAACACTAATGAATTGGTAATATGATCCTTTTTAGAGGCAATTAAATTTTCTTGACTCTAAAATGATTACAGTTAAGATGAATCTTTAATTTTCATTGCCTGCCCATGCACATTATCCTTTAACACAAAATTAATTTTTCCTCTATTGTGCGTGCTTCAGATTCCCTTTTCAGACATCAAATGCCCCTTTCACTTTCCATGGAAAAACACTGAACTTTGTAATGTTTTTGCAAGATTTATCCCCAACACCTTCTGGAATGTTTAATCAAAGGTACCAATAGATACCACTTCTGTTTCCTTTAAAAATAACCAGTCAGCCTACAAAGAGGTGACATTTTAAATACTTTGTGTGTGTTCTACTCCAGCAAGCAAAATGAGACATGACACAAGCAGTGTAACTCCATCAAATGACAAATATTTCTCATGTTCCTGAACTCTGAAGTTATGTTAAAAAGCAGAATGAATTCTATTTGCATTTTGTCTCCACAATCCAGGTCTATACATTGCAGGTGCCTAGATGACATCCAGAAAAAAAAAAAAAAAAAAAAGACAAATAATTCAGGGCACAGTAGTTTATCCTGAATAACCAGAAGTCAAATGTTGCAGCAACAAGCTTTTAGAAAATCAGTGAATGAGTAAACTTAATGTCGAAAACAAGCATGAAAATGTAGCCCTAGCTAAATTATGTTGCCTGGCATGGTGGGGTAATTGTTAAAAGACAAGCTTTCAAGCTTTTGTATGATTAACAGAATTCCAGCATTATGTAAATATGATCAGATTACATTTAACATTTTATGCAACAAGCTGTGCTTCAGCAATTGTCATTTTGTTTTGATAGGCAGAGAAAATATTATTGATATTGACATAATAACATTCTTGTTTTACTAACTTTATTAAAAGTAGCTCCAAAATGGAAAAGTTCATAAATACATAATTCAAATTAAATCAACCAAATGTGCCCAGCTTTAGAAATATGACTTCTTTTTCCACTGGCAATATGAATTAATGACTCCTTTGCTCTGCTCAAAACAAGATTGTTTTCTCACTTGCTAAACACTTGTTAAATTGGTGAAACAGACCCAACATATGGGAGTCCCAAAGGACTGATGTTCTTCTGTCAGTCTTTTAGGACTCGGGGTAAGTAAGGACAAGTGATAACTAAATAGAACTCAAAAAGTCTGCAGAAATACCAATTCATTCCATAATCTGTCTCACTCTTCAACTGCACAGACACCAACTGCAGCAATAATTTCTATTTCTGAGGCCTTCCTTCACAAGGGCTGCTGTTTGGATTGCTGTCTCCTTTGAACATTTCTCCATTTGCTTTCCATCTTTTACTTCCTCACAAACAGGTTTTTGCTTTTTCCTCACCCATCAGTTCATTCCCATTTCAGCCTATTATGGCTCCCCTCCTTATTTTATTTGTTCCTGTACTGTGGAATTCCTTCCAGCTGTTTTTTACAGAGAGTGCTGTTTCCAGTCACCTTCCTTTTCTTTACAGCCACCTTGTAGCAAGGAGATTTTCCTTATGGGGTCTTCTCACAAGTAACAGATTCAGGATGAAAGAGATTCAGGTTCTGCCATGGAGGTTTATGTTATTTGGAAACGTTTCTTCAAAGAGAGGTAGGTCAGACCCTGGAACAGGCTGCCCAGGCAGTCAGGGGTGGAGTCAGTGCTCCCAGAGGGATTTAAAAGAAGTGTAGAACTGTGTGGCACATGGCTAAGAGGTGGCCTTGGTAGTGCTGCACATCCACTCTTAATGGTTTGTTCCAGCCTAACTGAATCTGTTCCTAAGGCTCCTGTAACTCCTGCAAGAGTTTAACTGAAGAGAATTTTCCAAATTTATCTGGAGGGGAAAATGTTCAAAAACCCCTCACCAACAAGAAGACAAAACCTATGAACTTTTTCTACCAAACATTTTGTAGAACCTTGCTGTGACAGCACCAATGCTTTGCAATACTTTTGCCACAGAAACCATTTGTCCATTCAAGTCAGTAAAAGTAAAATTCTTCAGGGAAAAAAATAAAAAACTAAGTTTTAAAAGAATCTGCAAAATGACCACCTTTGAAAATATTTTTTCTTTAATTTCATTCACCTCAAACATCATACATAAAATAACATTCATCAAGAAAGTTATTGTGGCAACATTGACAGCTGTGTAATATCTATCTTTTAATGTTGCATATGAGCTTTTAAAAGCATTCTTCCTGCCTGATACAACTTAGGGACTTGTTAAATAGAAATTAGGAAAGGACGAATAATATTGTACTCCAGAAATCCTATGTTCCTGTAGAATTTCAAAGTTCTTTCCCTTCCTGCAACTGCTGCAGGTTTCATTTGTGATCCTGGAAAAGTCAGTCTTCATCACCCATGAAAATATGATTTCATTCCTTCCAATCTTGTTCAGATGCCAGATCCATCTTGATGTTAAACTTTGCAATCAATTCTGCCATCAGATCCCGTGCTCAGGATGCTGGGAGCACCCTGTTATCAGGGATGCCTGGGTGCTCCCATAAAACATGTAATAATCCTTACCATAAAAATAATTGGCACGAAGACACACATTAGTGAACACCAGAACTTGGCCAGCCCGTGAGGCACTGAGCTGATATTAATTGGGGAGCTGCAGTGACTTGGGCCAACTACTGCCATACAGACATGATGGGAACTCGCCTCAGTAATTTCTGCTCACAAAACCAGATGAATTTTTAAGGCTAAAAACTTTCCTTTTAAAGCCCTTTTCACATCTCCTGACAACCTTCATTGTTAGTTGCTAACTTGCTTGGGTGTGTTGATCTGCGAGTCTCATTTGAATACATTCATTATTATACTGCCAGAAGAAACAAAATAAACTTAATTAGAGGTCACATCACTTCCAGCTCAAGTTAATTAAAAGCCTAATCAAACCTTTTGGGAAACAGTAGCCTGTCAGTGAAAAAATGATAAGGGGAATAAATTGCATTATCCCCACAGTAAGGACAGTAATCTGTCTGATTGCCTTTTCTTCCTCCCCCTGCCTGATTGTGCACAAAAAGAAACACACAGAATGGTATTTATAGACTCACATAACATTCACACTAAATAAATGAGTTTGCCAGCTTTCCCTCAGTCTAGGAATCAATGCCTGTTGCAGGAGGAAATGCAGGAATTACGCTGCACATCTTTATGCTGCCTAGCACATACAAATGATTAGCCATTACAAGGTCAACTTTCCAACTCAGCTGCATTTGGGAGAAGTTTGGAAACCAGCTGGAGGCCTAACAGGACTGAATCTCCAATTAATAAAGAGGAGATGGGCAGAACTCGTGGGGTGCACACTCCAACTGCTGGTGTCAGCACACCTGTGCTCTCACAATGCGCTGACCTGCTGTGCAACCTGGAAAAGCCACTGCCTCTCTTGGATGTTTGCTTTGGCCATTTAAATCTGCTCACAAAAGGTGGATTTCAGACAATGTTTGCTTCTTGGTAATACACTAACTGCCAAAATATCAATTAGTACCAGCCATGCCGCAAGGAAGGTACAAAGAAAGATGTTTCTCACATGAGAGCTCTAATGAGGAAAAGTTCTATCAACAGATGCTGAAAAATAAGATAGCCACTTGTTTCATATCACCAACAGCCTCATGGAACAGCCTCTCCCATCAGGAGCCCACAGATGGAATTTATAAAAGCTAAATACAGAGTTTTCAATAATAATTGTTATTGGACTCGAAGAGAAGTCCTGAACAAAATGCACCTAGGGAGAAATCTGGGATACTCAATATGTTCATTATCTGTATTTCTTCCACCCCAGGTATCTTCTGAGTCTGGCAAGAACACATTCATTTTAAGCCCACCTGCTTCCTTGGACATTGTAAGTAATATTCATTATTGAACACAGAAAACTCAAATTGTGTCAAACTAACAGCTCAGTATCATGTCCCTGTTCCATACTGGATTCATAAAATTCTTAAAAAATGAGATCCAAACCTGTGTGCTTCTGAATTTTTCTGCTTGTCCTCACCCCTATTTGTTCCTCCTGGATAATGATGAACTGTTCAAGCCGAGCTGAGCTGATGGTTTTCCCCAAACCAACTTTTTATGCCAAACTCTCAGAAATCACATATTGATTTCAGTGTTGCTTTGAAAGGAAAACCCAAATGAAAGTTTTAGAAGACTATTTGAAATTAAAATTCAGGGACTTGAAGCTTCATTTAAAACTTTATCCTTAGCTACGCCGTTCACATCTCTTCTGGATTGCTCTTTCCATAATTTAATGATATATAGAATATTATTGCTACTCCTAAGGATTCCACTTAATGTTAACTGAAAGGCATAACCTACTGAGATGAAAATACGTTTCCTGTTTGTGGGCAGAGCAAAACCACAAGCATGGCTGTGTTTTCCTGGATTGTCCCAGAGCAGTCACTTTTCTTACACATTTAAAGCGTCCAGGTTTACCTGAACAGAGCAAAACCAGCTTAACGTGGAAAAGCAGAAAGTGGATCAGGAATAAATTGCTAACACTGGATATGTCAGCATTTCATTTTGGTATTGTTTTTCTCTCATTTTTTTCAGGGAGGGAAAATTAGGAACACACACAAATTTGGTTTTTCACCTCCTGTCATTCTCTCACAAATATTGTTCTCAATTTCAGCCTCAAGTGGAAATAGCTAACGTGGCTTACAGATCTTTACAGCTGAGCAAATGCTTAATACAGATGAACATTTCAGTTGCAAATCAGGGCTAAAATAAAGATTTATTATATCTGGAATTTAACGGGAAGAATTTTCATTCCATTTTCCTTCTTTTCATGATGGTTCCCCCCCAGCCAAACAACATGCATTGTATGCTACTCAATAAAAATACATCTGTGCTTAGAGTCAAGGTGGGCACAAATTTCTTAATCACATGAAAGAATTCAGGTCAGCTTTCATCAGGGAAAAAATGAAAGAAAATTCAGGAGAATGTTGCTTCATCTAAAAATAAAAGACTACAGGGGTCTGCTAGAAACCATGGAACCACAGAAGCATCACAAGTGTAGGGAGGCCAATATTTGGGAATGCTAAAATCAGAAGGAAAAACAACCAGTGCTAAAACAAAGTACCAGAAATGATGGATGTCAGGAATGAAAGAGAAATGTGTCATGAAAGGAAAACAGATAAGTGGATATTGAAAGGAAGGTCCATTGGAAAGAGAAAGATGAAGGACAAAGTAAAAATCAATGAGAATAAAATATACATAAAGTGAGTCATAACAGGATGCTTGTATTTTGTCAGATGGAGTCATCAGTCTGTGAAAAGCAATAAAAATGCAGAGCTGTGGAATGAAGAACCAGCAAAACTGGGTTGGAAATGCACTGGAGCTTCCCTGGGGCAGCACGGTGCCTGGGGCTTCCCTGAGCTCCACTGCCACAGCTCTGGAGTTTTGGTGCCTTCCCTTCAGGACAGAGGAGAGCCATTTCCCAGGGATTGTTAGCTCTGAGTGTGAAAGGCAAAGCTGGTACACAGGAGCAGGGGCTTCCTGGGCATGCAGATACATGGGCTCCTCAGAGTGCTTTCCATCCTTTTGAACCTGGGCAAGCCAAGCTGAAACCAAAACCGGAGTCTGTGCAACCTGGGTGAGCGTAGGAAGCCGAGTCAGTGATGGAGAATGGAGACAGACCATGGCAGATTCCATCAGAGCACAGGACAATAAGGAATGGGATGCTATTAGCTTCTTGAAAAAGCAAAAGACAACAGCAACCCACACAGACCTGAGTATTCAAACCCTTTCTAACACATTTATGAGCTCTGGGGGGGAATTTTGGTTGTAGCTGGTATAACTGAGAGATGGAGTTCATAATAAAGACTCAATTTGGAAGTCACTGCTATAGTAGCAAGTGGCTTTGTGAAAAGAATCTTGGAGTTTTGACGTCTTGAAACTCTCCCCCCCTAAAGCAAGCTTTTGAATGAGGAAATGTTCAGGTGTGGAGCAGAAGAAATAAAGCCTTTCAGGATTATTTGCCTAGGGTTCTATGAAACAGGAACAGACCCTGATGCTACAGATCCTGCAGGTGCTTTTCCTGGCTGCCTGCCAGATCAAGGGCATGCTTAGCTGTGTGCTTCCTCCCTAAAACATGCCAGAGTCAGCTCAGGCGGAACAAACAATTTTCTCCCTACCAAGAGGAAGTTTCCAGGCAGATTCTTTTGTGACAGGGATGTAGCAGCAAATCTTTAGCTGTTGTTATGCACGTACCTCTCCTTGGTGCTCCTTCCTGGAGCACTGACATGGATAAATTTGCCTCATATATTGAAGTCAACCTGGTAACCAATACATACATGTAGAATTTAAAGTATCAGCTGCTGTCCTAGGGAAACAAGATAACCACATTCTTTTTTTGTTACAATATTTTCCTCAATGCTAGGAAAAAGAAAGTGAAGGATTCCCCATCCTCTTCTCTCTACCCCCCCTAAAGGCCTGATCTTTATTTCTCACAACTGCTCAACTCTCCTTGCTCAAATACCAACTTTTGCTAAATATGTTCTCTCATTTCCAGAACCATACACAACTTTACAGCTCACAGACCACATCACTTCATGCTTGGTTTCATGCAGGCTGCGTTTATTCTTTTTGTCTGAAACTTTCAAAAGAACAATTTAGGGTGAAATTGCACATAAACCTTCAGAAGTGCCTAATTTATAGCAGAGAATGCTTGTTAATCTCATGAAATGTACTTGATGCACTACTTAAGGAAGTCTAAAAAGTGTTTAAAGCAGTGTTTGAATCACTGCTTTAAAAAAATTCCCTAATCTTAACAGAACAATGAGAAAAGTCGGCTATGACACGTTCCCTGTGTTTAACAGGACACCTCAGTTGAAAAAATGAAGGAGTCTGAAACATAAGAATTCATTTCTTCTGTCATAATGATATTTCTTATTTTAATTTATACTAAATACTGATACCCTTTTTCAAAAATATTAATATCTGCCTTGGTGTTTTACCATTTCTTAGGATTTTATGGAGTTTTCTTCCTCTCACACACTCATTCAGTTATCCTGGGCTCAAAACTACTCCTGCTACAGTCAGTTACTCCATTTACATCCGAGGGATGGGGAAAGAGGAAGAAATCTCTATGCTAAAAGTACACAAAAACTTTAAAATGGTTTTAGAAGTAAATCAGGCATCTGTTTTCATTCAGGATTTTGCCATTCTGTCCCTTCAGAATTGCTCTTCACCTCTCTGCATTTTCCAACACACTTCAGGGGAAAGGGTGGGAATATTCTTGGAAACATTGACAGTGATGAGTTCCAGATGCAGACACTGATGTATCTCCTCTTTATTGATCATTTTCTTCAGGAATAGGCTGTGTAATTCCATATTAATAGAATTACTAGTTATTCATAGAGCATTTGGCTACTCCAACTGGAGTGCTGGGTGTTTTCCACATGCATACTTGAGTGTAAATCTCTGAGCCTGAATCTTCTGCAGGACAGTAAAGCAGAGCTTACAGAAAAGATATGCTGTATTTTAGTGAATAATTGAATAATGTAAAACATTCCATGCCCTGAATTAGCAGGCTTACAGCAGCATTTCTGAAACTGAGGCTGTTGGGAGGATGGACAGCGTTAAACACCTGCAACTGGCAGTACTTCACTTGCTCTCAGGCTGAGCATGGGAAATCTCTGGCTGGATGTGAGTATTCCAGCCAGGAAACTGCTAATGATCCAAGGTAGTTGTACAAGAGCCCTGGTGACCAGTCATAATCAGAATTCACTTCTTTGTCTGAGTGCAAGCCATTCCCACTACTAGGTCCAAATTGAAAGTTCAAAAGAAACTGACCTGGCTGCTTTGGACAACTTCCTCCTTCCATATTTTAGTGTTTGCCACAGCATTGATGTGGCATCTCTTCATCCTATGGATCACATCACTAATGCAGATTTGAATCTAAACAAATACAAGCTTTGATGCCTTTGGTAAATATTTCATATTGAAGAAGAATTTCATATTTTCTTGTGACTTGTTGACAACTGATACTGAGCTGACAACATTTTCCACCCCAGACAGTGGAAAATGTCCAATCTCCGTGTGTTTCAGAACTGGAAAGAATAAATGAGGGGTATGAAAGGAGACTATTAAATGTGAGCTGTCCTGGGTTAACCTCACCTGGCAAGTAAGTGCCATGCAGCCACTTGCTCACTCCTCCCTCTCATCCCACCAGGGGAATGGAAGAGTGTACAAGATTTATGTGAATGGAGATTTCCTTGTCACAGCAAGCACAAACACGGAGCAACCCCTTCCTCCAGGCACAAGCTCTCCTTGCACTTCAGAAGGTCTCATATGACAGATGGCTGGCAAGTGCCTGAGATCCTGAGATCCTGAGATCCTGCCCTGTCAGGCCAGTACAGAACATGTGACCATCTTCTAGTGCTCAGAAAAAGCTGAAGAAAAGCCAAGGGGGAAGGGCTGAGATGCTGAATTTGGTGGTAGGTTGCTTTCTGCTGATGCATGAATGGATCTTCTACAATTTGTGTGGGAATCTTTTTTTTGCGTTGGTTTGTTTGG
Organism: Haemorhous mexicanus; assembly: GCF_027477595.1. Classification (NCBI taxonomy): domain Eukaryota; kingdom Metazoa; phylum Chordata; class Aves; order Passeriformes; family Fringillidae; genus Haemorhous; species Haemorhous mexicanus. The sequence goes on from NC_082344.1 coordinate 3,555,782, forward strand.
ATCATGAGAAACTGGGAGGTCGAAGCATTGCCTTAATTATAATCTCTTTCTATTTCTTGCAATTTTAAAAGGAAAATGATATTATTATTTTACATAATGGTATGCAGCAGAATCTGTGTTTGAACAATAACCACTGCTAAATGCATTAATGTTTCCCCAGATAATTAGATTTTACTTTTTTCTTCTCTCTTCCATTTATATGCACATTCTCAAAGGGAACATAGTGCTCATACTGTAAAAGGCTTGAACTGTTCTTTTTTTTTTTTTTTTTGAGAATACTGGAATTAAATGAAGACAAAAAGGAGTATGTATGAAATGCAATTTGGTTTTGAATACTATCAGTAATCTTTCTATGCACCTACCAAGACTCATCTCTGCTACTGAAGACTTGCTTCAGAAAATGTTAAAAGCACATCGTAGCCTGATGTCCCCTGTGTGTGTAATGAAGGATGGTGAGCATGCACTGTTTTAAATTCTCTGGGAGTAGGGATTTCATTCACTTTGCAGAGTAAATTTTGTTGCCCCTTCACCAACCAGTTAAAAGAAAAAAATCCCCACCAGTATTGAAACAGCTTTGTTGCTTAAGTCAAGTCAAGGTTTAGTGAGTTGATATAAATTGGCATATTTGAGTCAAGTTGTATTTTCTACCTTTGTAATATATGTTATCTTTATTATAAAGATAACAGAATGTTATTCATATTATCTGCCCCTTGCACATTTTGTAAGCATCCACAAAATCCATATGGGATTTCCTACAGACAAAATTTATCCATTGGCCAAGCCTCCACCAAATAGTTGATTCATTGATAAAACCAGATAGCAGCAGAACAAAAGGAAGGAGAAGGCTTCAAAAAGATTTTGTAGTCGACTTGGATCTTGTCCCTGCCAGTCATGTACTGAGGGCTGCAAGGTAATTATTCTTTAATTCATTTTCACATTGTACATCTTCCTTTTTGAACACTACTATGCGAGATGAAGATAATGGAAACATGTCTGTTCCAAAGCTGCAGGGAAAAATGAGTCGGCAGCAATGATAGATTTTACTGAACATTCATGACTTCTATTTTAAAACAATGTTAGCTCTGCATGTTATTATACAAGTGCATAATGTATGCACACCAGATGGCAGTTTGGGAATGGATGCAGGAGCTGAGGATATATGTATTACTTTTCTCACAGCACACCTTGAATTCCAGGATCATTTCAAAGAACAGTCTCATTTTTTTCTTTCCTTATAATGAAACACATCTTTTCAATAAAGGTCTTTTCTGTTAAGATTAATAAACTAGGAGTGGAGGAACACATCTCTTAAACAATGAGTTCTGTTTCACTCTCTTTCCACTCCTGTGAAAGCATTAATATTAAAAGCTGAAGTGGCTTGTTGTTTAGAGTGGTTATGGAAAAAATCAGAGATAAAAGGACTGAAGCAACTGTAAGAACAGAACCACTTTATGTTTTTATCAGTAATAATGCTCTTCCATTATATGACATGCGAAGTTCTTTGTCCTGCATTTAAACATTAACTAATCTCTTCTGCTCCAGCTAAATCCATTGGTTATCCAAGGTACTGTTAATCAAAAGAAGCAATTAAGATTTAGTATTATTTGTAGACATCAAAACTCTCTTGAGGCCAATTAAGATCTAAATAATCAAAATTACTTGGAGTCTGCATTCCAAGGTGTAATCCCACAGTGGCACTAACCTCCTCTGCAGTATGGAAGTGAAGCCTTTCCCATTCACTAAGGCAATCTCTTTTGCAGGATAGGTAGGGTATGAAAAGTAGTTTTGTGCCTACATATAGTACATGGATTAGGAAATTTGAGTGTCCTGCATGAAACACTTCTGTAATTAACCAAAGCTTTCTTGATGAACAAAGCAAAGCCATCCACTGTTAGTCTGTTGCAACTGCTGAAGTTTTTTTCCTTTCATTTCATTCCAGCCTCTACACTCAAACTCCACCTCAATAAATGGCAAGATAACTCTCTAAAAGAAACAGAATTACTGGGCTGGGTTTTTTCTCCAAAGAATATCTGCTGCCATCTGTTGACATCTGAAGTGCTCTCGAGTCTTAAATAAAATACAATCAGACCATCAGATGTTACACATACAATTGAACCTCTCAGCAGCACTTGTAGATATTGTCAATTAGACACTTGAAACTGAGCCATATGTTTCCATGCTGCAATAAAAAGGACACAGGGAAGGCTGCAGCCTGTGAAAACTCCCAACTCCTCAGCATAGCATAGAGTGGTACGAAATCCTTTGTGTAGCTGTTGAGGAAAGTATTTGGAGTAAATTCTGTTGGGAAAGATAAAGGCTGCAGGATGGTACTTGCAGGGAGGTACTGAGTCATTCGAGGCCACGGGGATGGAAGAACTGTGCATGGCAATACAGGGCCCAATATGCAGCTGGGTTCAGCATGAATTTGGGAATAGCAGTGGCTTTGTGCTTCCCTATGTAAATATACAGGATTCATTTACAAATTCAAATGAGGAAAGAAGTTCTTTGTGAGAGTGTAGAAAACCACAACAAAGTACTTTCATGACCATTCTGCCTAAACTCCGTTGTGCTGCGTGCAGGACTTAAAATTTTTGGGACTATTACAGTTTTTCTCCCTCAGTACTGCATTTAGAAAAAGATGCCTCCTTATTAAGAGAAGGGGGCCTCTTTTTTTCCATTTTTACATCAGCACCAAAAGGTAAAAGTTATCGGCACACATACAGACTTGTTCAGATGTCCTGTGTTGCAGTTAATTTGAAATAAGTTAATAAACTGTATTTTTCTCCAGAATATTATTTTTAAGACAAGCCCCTATACCCCTCTAATAGAGTCATGGCCTGTTGTACAGTATCTATGGGCATTAAGCCATATGTTGCAATCTTTTTGTCATAAGTTGCATTATACAAATGCCTGCTAAACTTCTTCATCCAGCAGACAATGCTGCTTTCTCCCTGTTCCTTTCCTAATCAGCTTGTAAGAGGAAATATTGGTCTAAGAGTGGTAAAATTGTGTCCAGTAAGTGCGTCTTCCCCATTTGAAATGGGAATTTTTCTTCTGATTCCCTGCATTTAGAACACCTTCAGGAGAGTATTCAGATATTTAGTGCTGATACAGGAGCTGAAACCCCCCTGTAGCAGTGGGGAAGTGCTCCCCGATTATGGGCAGTTTTCACAACTGTTTCCACTACCAAAAGGAAGAAGTCACTCCCATAGCTTCAGAGCTCTGCTCACGTGGCAGACTCTACATTTTCGAGGTGTCAGCCTGATCAGCTGGATTTATTTGGATCCAGCATATATTTGTTGTCATGTGTTATGGAGAGGTAAACCAGTACATTTAGAGCTAATGCACATTTGTTTCTCTGTCAGTTGCTTTGGCTCAGATGGATCCAGGCTCTTACAAGGCTCAGCAATGTCAGGTGTAGGCTCAGTACAGAACATCTCCTGGGAGGTGATGCCTGCTTTCCCCAGAGGAACTGATCCTGCTTTCTGCCAGGAACTGACAGCTGGGAATCTCCTACCAAAGGCTCTAGAGATCCCCACCAGCTCACTGAATTTGCAATTGCTGCTTCACTTTGCATCTTTGCCCCAAAAAGAGACTTCAGGCCTTTTCAAGGGTATTCTGATTATTTTCCTATGCTGTTAGATAGAATTTTGTTTTAAGAAGGTTTTCTCTTTGAAGTTCCCAGTGTGTATTTTCTTTATCCACCAGCTGCAGAGTAGAAACTGGGGGCCTGCTAGTAAGTGCTATCAATAAAAATGGAACTAATTAAGTTTCAGGCATAATCCCCTATTATTATAGATTAATTCAGTGAGATCTAAGATAATGGAATAATAAACCCCTAAAACTTAAGATTTAGCAAGGAAATCCCAACAGAGCTTGGAATGCTGCATTCTGACCTGAGTGATGTAATAAATGCTTCCTCAACTACTATTGATAAATTTGAAGCATCAGAAGGAGCTGGATACAACAGCAATAGAGTCAAGTTTTTGATTATTTGCAACAACTTTACATGTCTTTTCTTATTAATAAAAAACAAACAGCAGCCCTGATTTAGAGTTCTTCAAAGAATTTGAAAGGTTAAGAGACAGCAAAAACTGGTGCCAGCATAGCTAAAGACCTCTATGGCTCCAGTAATATCTATAGAAATAGAATTTGGATGACCCTCTTCCATGGGTATCATGATTCGAAGGAGTTCCAAGCTGCTAAAGGTGGAACACTGAAATTTCAGATCACACATGACTATAACCTCAGATTTATCTGAGCAAAATGTTCTGACCCCTGGTGAGAAGTTTATTTAGAAGCTCAGTTAACACCTGAACAGCAATGTCAAGGGCCATGATGTTAGATTTTTCTCCCCTATAGGATGCAGAACATTGTAGAAGAATGTGTTTTGGTTAATCTTCCATGTTGATTACAGAGGAAATAATTTCTTATACAGCCAGCCAAGAGCTGATCTGTAGCAATGCTTTCCAGAATATTATGGCACACCAGCGATTAAGTGCCAACCTTGCCTGCTCAACCAAGATAGCAACTGAAATAAAGACTGATAATTGTGTTTACAAAATGGCACATAGCAATTTAAAATAATTTGGGGGGTTTTAGTTGGCCCTAGGGTATGTTTATCGAGGATATTTACACTACTGTCTTCTATTAGATCCAGATTCATGTGTTACAATTAATTACTCCTTGATTCTGTGTTACATGGATATTTATCAACATGATGTGCCAGGGCTCTGGAGTTTGTAGGTAGGGAAGAATTATAAGAGACATTCCTCTAGAGGCTACAGGAAATTTTGTATCAATCGAGACCTAAACATGTCTATAGAAAGGGAAGTGGAAATCACATTTCTCTTCCATTTTCTACCTTGCTTCTCCCTTTTCCTGTCTCTCCTGCTCTCTCTCTATGGTGGAGTGATCCAGAAGAAGGGCCAGTTTCTCACAGTATATTTTTCTCCTGTTCAGTTTAGATTTCACCTTGGAAGAAAGTGGTGGACAGGTGAGAGCTTCCTGCTTGGCACAAGAGTGAATTTGTTCTAATAGAAAGCAGCGGAAAGTTAGTGGGCAGAACAGCTTCCAAATCCCTCTGGTCATCAAAGCCAGGTGTACATGGAACACATCATTAATGCCTCTTCCAGGTGAGAGGGAGCACTGTGAGCCCATGTGAAGGTTATTTCACAGAAATCCTTCTTTAACCTTCAGTTTCTGAAACTACATCCTGCTGTCTCTCATTTTGCTTTGATTTTTTTAAACACCAGAATTGGAGGCAGCTGTAGCTTTTCACTGACTCATACAAGTATCAGGTGTGTAAAATCTACTCATTCAAGTATCAGGTGTGTAAAAGCCATTCATGGTCCTTGAGTTGGTTTTTTTCTGGCCTTTGAGAGCAGTCCTGCAGGGTGCTCTTCAGCTGGGCTGTTCACTTTGGCGTGCTTTGGCTGCTGGATTTGTTGGAAGGAGTGTGTTTTTCTGGCTCCAGAAAGAGGTTAGTAAGTTCTTAACCTCTTGAGTTTTTTAGCTGGTCTACAATTGTTCTGACTGGGGAAACATCTGCTTGTTCAATTCAGATGATCAACAAAGGACTTTATGCACGTGATATCAGAGCTTTTGGACATAGATCTACCAGAAAATGTAGAGGTCAGAGGGGTGGAGAGATACTAAGGTGAAATAATTCCACTGAATAGACAAACCAGCAAGTATGGTTTGTGGTTGTTGGCCTCAGAGGTGTGTCAAGGGAAGGACTGGAGAAGGTAAGATGAAATCTTGGGGCATTACGAAGTGATAGAGTTGCCCAAGTGTCTGTAAAATGGCAAAAGGAAAACAGAAATAATGGGGGGAAAACAGCCACTGGAGAAAGAATACCTGGGCCCTAGGAACGAGTAGAAACTGGGGTTTGAGGCTATAATTTTGGATTAGGAAGTAACAACTTGAAGTTTGACTCTTGTTTTAATGTCTAGTGTGGTATTTTCTTGTCTTGAGTGGAAAAGTTTTTGTTCTGCTTCAAATGTATCTTCCTTTTCTTGGTGTGCTTCTTCTGATTCTAATCCCGAATAACTTTGGGGTCAAGTGTAAATACATATTTATGCCTTGGAGTAATTTGCCTGAATACTTCTTTTCTACTCTTACCAACTGAGGTTAACTAGTTATTTTGATTTTTTTTGTTCCATGGCTTTTTTTTTTTGTGGTCTTGAAACATGTGAGAAGATCAACGATAATGTAAAAAAAAACCAATTCATGTAGGTTCTGATTTTTTTATCCTTTTGTTTTTCCCTCAGATAATGGTTTTTCCTTGGGCTATATTCATCTGAGTTCTTTTTATAAGGAAGTTTATTTCTGATGAATTGGATGATAAAGATGTCTAGTCATACTGTTTCAAACAATTTCCATGGGAAATAAAAATAAACTGGAGGCAGGGTGTGGTTTTTCTGGTCAAATTTCACTTGTGGTACTCCTGGGTAAAGCCAAAACAATATATTTGTGCTTTGGTTTTTTTCAGTGAAAATTTATATTTTACATGAAAATATTAGTTAAATTGTAAATAATAAGTCATCCAGACCAACATGTCTAAGATTTCACACTGTGAGTATTTAAAGTTTGATGCTAGATGTGTACTTAAATGTCCCTTTTGTGAGGTTTAGGGGGCTTTAAGGGTAGGTCTGCTTGTGCCCCCATGGCTTTTGGTGCAGTGAGCACAATTGATCTTGCTCTGTGGCACTTCTGTAACTAACTGTCAATAATGTGCTGCTTTCTCTTACTAAATGAGATCCAATACACATGGTTAAATTAACCCAGCCAGATTCCAAGCAGACAATAAAGGCATACAGGGAGGGAGGACAGGGAAACAACTTGGGTTGGTGCAGGATGTTGGCAGGTTGCTGAAAGCCTCGCAGTTCCCCACTTTTCTGTGTTCAACTTAAATCTGCTGTTTTCACAAGATGTGTGATGCTTTAGTAGGTGAGAAATTGTTTTAGCACACACAAAGAAAAGCTGCCCTAATTTCAAGGAATCCCTCAGCTGGTGTGAATGACATCAAGACCTCTCAAAGCTTCAAAAAAGCAGCCAGTAAGCCTGGCACCCTCATTGGTATGTGTCAGTATGCCTTTTCCTGACACCAGAACTGGCATATCACCAAGTAGAATATGCAATAATTTAATTGGTATTCACGGGGGTAAATATGTGTGGGGAAGAGTTCTTAAAGTAGTTGATGGGAAGAGAAATGATGTGAAGGTTTCAGGGCTCTTTCAGGCAGCTGCCAAGCCTGGTGCCAGCTGACACAGCCTGCTCAGTTAACCAGAAAACATTTGGACAAAATTCCTCCCCAAACTGCCACTGAGAATGGAAGCAGCCAAGGAATAAGAGCTCTTTGTGGAGAAGGATGCCAACAGGCTTGGCTTGTCAGGGAAGGCAGTAAAATGCCACAGCTTTCCTGAGAATCCTCACTGGGGGCCCCCATCCAGACACATTCTCCCTGTGGGTTGGGAACTTCAGGAAGGTTCAGGGCTGGGCAGCCCCAGCTGTGCCCATCCCTGTCTCCACCAGACCTAGTTTTATGCCTGCTTTCCCACTTCTGTACTATCTTGGAGATCACTGTGGGGAAATAAACAGGGTGGTTCATGGAAATAGCAGGAAACACTATCTACAGGCATTATGCTTTGGTTAAAGACTCAGTGTTCCTCACTGCCCAAGGCAATAATCACCCATCTGACATTTAGCTATAACACAGTGATGGGAGCATTTCTTTCTTACTGTGGAAATAATAGTTATTCCTTAGGCTTCTGGTTGTCATTTAAAAAGTCCAGACAGGGAAAGATGTCCCTGCAAGGGAACAAGGTGACTGTGATGCGTTTGTGTAACTCAGCACAGAGATGATCAGCAGGGTATACAGGGCTGGAAAGTATTTTAAACAAAACTGAAACAAAGCTAAATGAATGCATAACATCTCCCAGAAATTTACAGTACATTTCCTTGATGTACCTACAGCTCTTCTTTCCTTTACATATTTGCTTGAAGCCTTCCCTGAGTGAATCCTGCCTGGGAAGCAGCACTGGTGAGTGGGACACTGATTAGGAGCTGTAGAGCAAGGGTAGAAATGAAGTTTTAACTACAAATCTGAATGCTGTGAATGGGAGTTCCAGTGAGGGTCTGAAGGGCTGGGGGGCAATTAATCCCCACTGAAAATATTCTTTCAATGGTATAAAAGTGGCACACAGATGGATGCAAGAATGGGGTGAGGAGCAGGTCACTGATGTACTGTGGCAGTGGTTGAGACATGAGACCTGAAATCATTCGCCATTATTTAAATGTTTTGTAAGAAGCATGAGTGTCCTGGTGTGCCTTTGCTCCAGTACTGATTCCAAATAATCCTTCTTCAAAAGATAAATGCAGTCTCACCAGTGCCTTCAGGGTGGGAATTCAGTTGGGTTAACCATTGGCTTTTAGTTCTGAGTGCTCTCTGAAGGACCAGGACTGGGATTGTTTTTCCAGCTCCCCAGTTCTCCTGGCACAGAGTTCAATTGTTCAGCAATGTTCCACAGTATCTGGTGTGAGTGTGTGTGCACAGTGAGCAGCCTTGCTTTGTTAGGAGCTTTTGGGTGCTTTTACTACCCTTGAACAACATCCAGTACATTCAGCATCAATTTCATTCCCCTTTTAATTTAGAAAGGAAAACTTATGGTCCCGAATGTGCAGCTCACTTTTCATATAAAGTATTGTATTTCTCTGATTTATTGAGATATTAACATGGAAATGGTGATGTTAAACAATACTTGGAATAGCTCTAAAAGTGTAGTGGGAATCATGATTTCATAAGAAGAAAATTAGTTATGTAGGTAATATTATTGTATAATTTCCCAGGGGATTTCTGTATCAGGCAAGGTTTTATTACATTCTAAAACAAAGTTGCTTGCACTCACTTTAAATATAACATACTGCTGAAAATGACAATATCATAAGGCTGCTCACAGTACAAGCAAAGACATCTGTTAATGGTACCATGAATAGTTATGAACTGTGGTACTCCAATGGCTTTGCCAGCAAAGCATTGCCTCCTAATTTATTTTTATAGCAAATGGATGCCTCATTTTTCATGGTTTGGTAGTTTGCATTCAAATGTACCAATAACTTCCAGGGCAATCACTTCTACACAGCGTGTTTGATTTGCAAACAAAAGATGCAGGAGCTGATGGTGTGGTGGTGGGTAATCCTCTCCATCAGCAGTTCTAGATGAATCCTTATGGATTTTTTTGTTTAGTTCACAAAAAGGAATGCCATACATAAATATATGTTTATGGTATGTAAGATTTCATTTCATTTCTTATCACACAAATTAGGAGGGACAAAGGCTGTGTGATGGCATTGTTCTGCCATCCAGTGTGTTACTGCTGAGCTGGACTTGGTATGAAGCACTGAAGCCTTGGCATTTGCAAAAAATCATTTTATCCCCCTCTTGGGTAGAAGAGGGGAAAAAGTAAACAAAAAAAGTGTTCCTGACAAAATCTTTCTCAATCCAGCTTTGTCACTCTGAGCCACTCAGCTTTGGGATTTCAATTAACTGAAGAATCTATTAGCTCACCAAAGCCCTTTCTGCACCAGCCCACTGCTGCTTCAGCTGCAGCAGGAGCTCCATTGAGATTCCAGGCAGTAGCTGGAGGAAAGATGCTGCCTTGCCTGCCCTTGCATTCTGTAATTCAAAATAACAACTACTGCAAGCCTCTGAGCAGCACAGGCAAAGCAAAAGCGATGTCAGGATCTTGTTGTAGCAGATCCAAGGTCCAATTCTTGTAGCAGAATGAGTTTGGGATGCTGTGGAGAAATGCCAAGCAGCAGCTTGGCAGCTCAATAACTTCATTCTCTCTGTTTTGCTGCTCCTCTCCCTTTTCAGGATCATCACTGCTTCATACCTGTTGTCAAGGGCAGCCTGGTAGCTCCCATTGAGCTCTTTTCTGAAGTACACGATGGTGAAATGAGGCATTTCCCCTGTGTGATTCTGGCTATGGGTTTGAGATACAGTACAATTAACCATGCTTATAATAATAGTAATGGTAAAAAAAGCTGGGCCTGCACAACTTGAGAATCCTGTAACATCTTCCTTGCAGGACTCCTCTGGCTGAGGCTTTTCCCTTGTGCTGGGGCCAATCTGCCAGGAAGTTCCCCAGTACCCCACAATGAAGGTGTGCCATGGGAGCCACCCTTGGCAGACGTGCTTTGCATGGTGCCCTGCTCAGGCCATCGGTGCCAAGGGCTGCTGACAGGGATTTGTCACTCCTGAGGTCTGGAGCAGGCTAAAACTGGGAGCTGCTGCACTGCAGAGGACATGGATCACACCTGGTTAGTGCTCAGTGGCTGTGCCACACAAACCAACTGGACAGATGACTGGGGGCTCACTGGTGGGTGAAGCTCAGCTCAAGATGTGATCAATCCACCAGTCTGTAGTGACAGCGGAGCACATTAGGAAAGATTGATCCTAGAGCTGGGCTAAATCGGGTTAAATCCTTGTCCTTGGGTCAGTTTGTTTTACAGAAGCACAATTCACCTGTGATTGCTTCAGTTTGAGTCAAAATTGTTTAAACACTCTATCTCTCTTTAACATCTTCCTTGCCAGGACTGCTTTCCAGTTTTTGCCCTGTGCTATGCTCTGTTTTACCCCAGAAATGTGTCTAATAGTCATTTTGTGAGCAGTCAGTTGAAAGTCAATGATAAACATTCTCTGTGAACTCCTCCTTCAATTTCAGGCTGCAAGCTCAGTCCGAGATGTTTGTCCTCTGAGGATGCTAAGGGGTGAGGGATTGTATCAGTTCACATGTTGTTTTATCTGTGTGTCTGCCACAGATTTGTTGTCTGAGAGGATGTGCATTTTTGAGGGTGCCTTGCTTTATCTTTTTATACTGGCATTGGGGAAATGCCTTTGTCTGTGGCTCCTGTATGAAACAGAGGATAAAACTGTGAAAATCAAGTATGATGGATTCAGTGAGACTCATTTTTTGCAAGGCAGAAGTGTGGTGGTCTCCTGTATACATCTGGATGGCAGCTGTTCAAGAGCTAGTAGGTGTTTTACTTTAGAATATACTTGGGAAATAAGCCAAAAATCTCTTACTGGGCTGCCAGTACAAGCCATGCTAAGAGCAGCACACTGCACACTTGTGGGCATCCAGTTGGGATGCAGAGTTTGCTGCTGGTGGGTTGGCTGTAAATGGACAGCAGTAGGTTTAAGGAAATCTCCAAGAAAATTGAAATTTGATGATGATCTTTGGCATACAGGATATCTAATAAGATTATTTCATTGCTGTGTCATGCTTAGAAATCACATTGCTATTTTACCACCTACAGAAAAAACAGTTGTTCCTGTTGATACATATTCAGAGTTGATTGCATTTGTCTGTAGAGCCATGTGACAGCTGGGCTCCATGGGAGATAGAGGAGGAGAAAATAAATACACATGAGAAATAACCTGTGTGTGCTGCTGCTCCAGCCTACAATGACAACTTGAATGTGTCTTTAGGCTGTCATAGACATGTGATCTGAGGATTAGTTTATAAGAGAACTTGTACAAGAAAAGAGATAAATAGAATTAGTACTTGCAACTTAGAACAACTGAGCTTTCCCTGTCCTTCTCTGACTATATAGTAGATCTACTTAAAAACAAATGCACATAATGATTTGGAATACAGCTTACTTGGTTGTAGAAGTGCCAATGAAATGCTTGTCCATGAGTGGCAGGAAAATGCCAAGCATCTAACTATGATGACATTTGTATCTAGAGCTTTCAGGCTTCCTTTTGTCGTGGTTTTCAGTGTGTGACTGACATTTGTCAAAGTCTTTTTTGCTAGCAAAATACATCGTTTACCCTGCTGAGTTATTTGAGAAGTCTGTAATGTTTCTTTTCCATCTAGTTAATTACTCTTGTAGATTTTATCTGCTCACATACAGAGAGAAAGGGACAAAAGAGAATTCATGTTTTGTTACACAAACTGTCACAAAGGTACTTAATGGGAAGATACTTCCACTTCTCTGTGGCTAAGGTTTAAATGAGGTTTTGGCAAAGAGACGCTTTTCAATGACTGGGACTTTATCCTCATTCTGCAATCCTGGTTCTGTCTGGAAGTGGATCATTTGAAGCACCTCATAATAAGCACTGCTGAATAACTCTGGCTTATGAAATCACAAGCATAAATTTCTTCTTTTGCTTGTACTGCAGTTAGGATCAGGAAGTCCTAATTGTAAAGGCTACTTTAATTCCTTAAAAAAGGGGGAATAACACAATAGATAACAAGGTCCCTAGAGTATATAGAGAAATGAATTCTGCTTTCCTATCATGGGTTCAAATAAGATAATTTTTTCTCCCACCTGCAATCCAGGAGGTTGTACTCTATTCTTATCAAACAAAGACAGGAGTGCTTAAAACCCCTGGATTAGTGGAGAGCCCAAAAGTCCTCGTTCACGCTGTTGCAGAAGAACAGTCCACCTACTCCTTTATTTTCTTTGGGTGGGGAGGATGGTAGCAAAACGTCTGTAATGGAGCAAGCAACCTTCTGGGCTTCTGCCACACTTAAATATATGAAACTGAGAAATGTATTAAGTAATAAACACACTTAAATAGAGTAGTCATTTGGGGCAGAAAAGGTATTTTTGGGGGTTTGTGTTTTCCTGTTCTCCTCCTCTGGTTTTATTCTTTATTTCTCCTTTTCTCCGTTTCTGGACTCCTGCTGTAGTGTAGCCCTGAATTTCTCAGCTTTGCTGGAAATTGACACACATAATTCTTACATAGCTCCTTGCTTCACTGCCAGTCATTAGTCCATCCCATGTTTGACTTTGTCTCCTAATTTTGTAGTGAGGTACTTGATTGTCAGCATCTTATTGTATCATGGAAAAGCAACAACTTAGTCCAAATCAACACTTGTAATCTTCTTCCATGCCTGAGGAGGAATGAGGCAATTAAAAATGCATCTCTTGAAATGGATGAGTGCACACCTCTCAGGCTGCTTGCAGATGTGGCTCTTGCAAATTTAAGGTGGCCCAAATTCATCAAGGTTCTGAAATTCAAGTGATGCAGGTTTGAAACATGGTTGCTGTCTGTAATAACAGTGGCAATTTCAGGTTTGGGAATAAGGCTGATTGTTATGAGAAGCAGCAGTGATGAGCAAAAAGTGTGAGGCATTAGAATACCCAAATAAGCATTGTTTTCCAAGGCTGGCTTTCTAGTTCAGTGTGCTGGGATTCTAGAGAGGTAAGAGAGGATGTTTATATCCTCTGTTGTCCACAGAGTTTGAAAATCCATTGTGCTGTGCCAGCCCAGGGCTTTTTGCTGGCTCTGTGGATTCCTTTCTCCTGCTGGAGAGGACCTTTGCCTATCTTTGTGGAAGGAAGGAAGTCAAGAGAAATAAACACATGAAAAGAAAAATATGTTTAGGATATAAAGCATCAAAGCATCAAAGCATTTCTGTACATTTGAAGCTGGAAAGTGCATTTTTATCTGTTCTGCTGCTTTGATTGACATTTATCTGTAGGCATTATGCAGGAAGAACCAGAAAGAAATGATATTTAACAAATTACTGTTTGTTCTGAAAGTTAAGAACTGGGTGCCAATTTTCCTTTAGAAAAAAAAATTACAAAATAGCAGTAATAGGTGATTATAGATAAATATAGGTGAGAAAAGGTAATGCTTAAACAAAATAACTCCTTTTTCCTTTCATTGCTTTGTTCATGGTCTGCTGTACACAGCCTGACATTTCTGGTTTGGGGGCTTCTTACCTTTCTAGAAATTGCACCCTGTCAATACTTATGTTGCAGTTTCCTCCGCTTGTTTTGTGGTTAAAATCGATACAATTCATTTTGAGCCAGCTTTTTAATTGATGGGAAAACCATCTTCATGTTTGTGTTTCCCTCTTGTTTTGTGGGTTGTTTCTGAAGTTTATTTTAGTTTGTGGCATGGTTATTTTCCTGGTTGAAATCCACCAGAGTTCTCTGTTACTGCTCACAAAGTGTTTGGTGCATTGCTTGCGTGTCCAGAGTTTCCCACAGTCCATAGCCAAGTGGAAATGGAGAGGGAATGACATGTCTCTTTTGCTAGATCTGGGTTAATCTGAGGTGGAAGGGATCTGAGATCTTTAGCCTGGCCCCCTGCTCACAGCAGGGACAACTCTGACATCAGAAAGAGTCCTTCTGGGCTTTTCCCACTCAGGTAACTGCAACAACCTCTGGGGGTGAAGCCTCTGCAACTCCTTGGGCAGGGGCTTTGTCAGATGGAGAAGACATCTCAGCTGCAGGAAATGCATTGCTCTGGAGAGCACTGGACTTCAGGGGTATTTTAAATGAAGGATTTAAAGCTGCAGTGAGGACTGAAAGTAAGAAACTTGCTTTACAATTTGGTCTTCAATGTACTGATAAATATTTAAATTAGTTATTGTGCTTAGAACAAAGATTAAATATGCTACATCTACAGGCTGTGCCTTTCTTTGGCAGTCCTTTGGTAGCCTCAGTCCAGCTGCAGCTCTGTTTTGTCCTTAATAACCCCAGTCCTCTGCTCTTCCCCCATATTGTGTGATACAATTCTAAATCCATTCTTAAATCCACTTCTGTTTAAACAAACAGAAAAAGTTTGTTGAAGTAATTTTTTGCTGAGCAGAAGTGTTGAGCAAGGATGAGAGGGAAGTAGCCTTCAGCAAAACCTAATGTTCTCTAATTGTTCTGATATTCTTTCGTATGGAGAACTTGAGGCATTTGAAGTTTCTGGCAGTTCATTGCCAAATAACCTAAGTAAAATATTTAATGCTTTTGTAACTCTTTGCACAGGCATTAATAAGAGCTATAGAGTAATAAGGGTGATGGTAACTCCCCAGGCCTAGGCAGGGAATATTACTGAGCATTCCCCATCTGAGTCATACAATATGCATGACTTATTTAATTTGTATTCAATTGGTACGTCCAAAAATTATTTGTCATGACTTGTGTGTTCAGACAGCTAGGAGGAGAAAAGGACTCTTGTCTGATGCTTTAAAAAATGCCACGGGTGAAAACTTTCCAGCACCTTTCCAAGTGAAACTGGTAAATGTTGCCCAGTCTTTGATTTACATGTGGCAGTGACCTTTACAGAATTTCCGTGTGTAACCCGTGGCCGTTGTCGTCAGGACCAAGGACAGCAGCTGTCAGCCTTTTCGGATGTCAGACTTTGAACTTTCCTAAATTTTCCAGATAAGCCTGGCCTCGGTGAAATTGCTGCACAACTCCAGCTTCTGAATAGCTTCCAGCTGTCTCTTGTGCCTTGTGTTTCATTTGATGTCCGGAAGATTTCTTTGTCTGCTGAGTCACAGTTCTGATTTAAATCGGGGTAAAAAAATTCTGTGCAGCTGTTTATCACTGCTCCGTGTTAGAACTTGGTGGGAAATGGGAATTCTTTCCAAATGATAGCAAATGAAAGGACTCTAGCCTAGCAGGCTGTTTTATTCACAGAATACTACGGAACTACATTTTAAATTTGCACAGAATATGTTTTGTTATCTGAAGATGGAAGTAACCTCAAGGCAGAAAATTAAACTTATGAACAAATTCATTCAACTAAATCTGAATGTAATTTAAAAGGCAGAGATATGCCAAAGTTTTTAGGAAGAGTGTTGCTTAATATCTGAGAGTTAAATATCACAGAAGAGCGTATTTAATTTATGGGGGAAAATTCACTTTATTGAATAATTTATATTTTTAATACAAGTTATTCAAGAAAAAAAAGAGGTTTGATCTCTTTTTTGGTGGAGGTTTGGGAGTTCTGTTGGCTCCTACTGGCTTTCTTGAACTTCCCACATCTCAAATTCTGCCCTTTTCCATAGGTACACTGTCACATTTTGGGGGTTTTATCCATGCACATGTGGCCTCTCCCTGTTCAGCATGGACTGGAAAAAGTGGAGCCGAGAGAGAACGAGGGAGGGTGCTCAGCTGGGGTTTGTGTTTCAGCCCAGAGGGAAAACAGACAATGTCCCATCACCACCCCTCCCATGTGACAGGGGCCCAAACTTGCTGAACTAAAAATGGAACTGTTTTTTTGTTGTTGTTTTTAACCTAGTTTTTCTTCAGGAGCAAAGTAAATTCCAGTGTAAAACACTGCAGACAGTGATGGCAGCTGGACTTGTGTGGCTGGAAATGGGGATGACTGATCATGAACAGGGGCACTAGAATTGTTGCCAGGGCCAGAGTAAAACCTAAATTAAAGATTTCTCAGGCCACACCAGTTGTATTACACACCTGTTATGGCAGCACAGCCAATGAATAGAGCTGTCAGTCTTTAGTTTTGGCTTAAAGAACAGCCTTCATTGTTAGTCTAATTCTTTTAATTTGTATTCCACGCAGTCAGGAATGTAAATGGCTTAAATGTGAGCATTTAGTGCTTAATCCTGATTGTTCTACCCAGCACTGGCCTTTTAAACCCAACAGTTTGGTGGGGGGGAATTAGATAACCTTTCAGAGATCAAGTTTCTTCTTTAATTAAACAATATCCCTGAAAGTACAAACCACTTTCCGAGAGCTGTGAGGCTGCTGCAGACACACCAGAAAATGAATTGGGTAACTCCCACCTCCCCAGCAGCTCCTCTGGCTGCCTTCTCTGCATCTTCCACTCCATTTCCCCGTAAGCCCTGGAAATGCATATTCAGAGCAGCCATTTATCCTCAAGCTTCAGTGCGGCACTGTCTGAATTTCCAATTAACCCTTCCCCTCCCTCCAGCAGGGCCATTGCTTTGCTCATGGCTGTGGAAGCAGCAGCGGGACTGAGCTGCTCACGTCACAACTCGCTGCTGCCAAGGGGGTCATGTACAGGTGAAAGCTCTTCCTATGACAAAGTTCTGCAGAATGTAAGATCTAAAATGGTTTCTAATTGTCTCAAGTCCTCACGCTGGAAACAGCTCCATGAGCTGAAGTTTCCCTGCACATTTTCCTTGGCTTTTGAATGAAATAGAAGAGGAAGAGGTCAATATGTTGAGAGTAGAAGATGTGGGATGGCTTCTAAGCAGCAGGAAACAGGACTGGAGAGAAGGGGGAACAGGGAAGCTATGGACTGTCCTTAAAATGATTTTGTTACCAAACAGTACATGATTGTCGTGCATACTAAACCTTGATGTATTTTTTTGTATTCTAAGGCAAGAAATTATCTAGACTTGTTCCCAAGATGACCTGTCAATCCCTGTGCATTGGCAAGTTTCTCTAAAGGGGCCTTGTTTCCTTGTGAGCTTTGAGGGGCTGCTCATGGAAGACCAGGTTGATCCTGTGGCTGGTAAATCCATTTATGCCTCAACAGACAATCCCAAACCATGAGTGTAGGGGTGGATAAAGCCAGTGTGGGGTCTGCTGCCCTCTGAAACCAGGCTGCAATGCTTGCAGGGACAGTGTGGCAATGGCTGGCAGTTTGTTTGCTCCTGGAGAGAGCCGTGCAACCCAAGCATTTCGTGTGTGAATTTGGCCCAGAGGCATCCATAAAAAGAGAAAGGAGAGTTGCACTGTAAGATAAACATAAATTGCATGTTGCTAGCTGATAGACCAAGGGACTCAGTCATTGAAGAGCAAGTTTTTGCCATGAAAATATGATGGATAACCCATGTAACAAAAATGCAAGAATCCACTTTGTTACTCTTTGCACTGTGAATTTTTCTTCATCTCCTTCATGATGGGCAAAAGAAGCGAGCAGATGGAAAGAGCTCTGCCAGCTCTGCTTGGCTCTGAGGTTGGATTACAGCCAACAGTTCCAGAAGTTTTTTGCAAGGCACCCTGCCTTTCATTGCAGTCAGACTTGAACTGAAATACGTTTGAGATAAATGCAAATCTGCCATTGTCTTGTGTATCAGTGTGTTCATGTCTAAGCTGTTCCCCATGTAAATAATGTGGTTTTTGGAAAACTAGCTCCTTTGCTGCAGCTCTGTCCACATGGATCAGTGGCAGCTTCTATGCATTAGAACAAAAATGCTCTTTAAAAAAGAACAGTATTTCTGTACTGAAATTTCCTCTCTACAGTTCTGAGACACAGATAAATTTACTGTGCCTATGGTTTACTTTAAGCTACTAAAATAGAAGGTATTAACAGATAA
The DNA here is from genome assembly GCF_027477595.1 of Haemorhous mexicanus. NCBI lineage: Eukaryota > Metazoa > Chordata > Aves > Passeriformes > Fringillidae > Haemorhous > Haemorhous mexicanus. Next base: position 3,573,838 of record NC_082344.1, read on the forward strand.
GGTAATTAATTAACTGGTTATCAAGTATTTGTCATAGGACAATGTTGTTTTGACTCTCTTTTTACTATTTATAGGTAGTTTTTTTCTAGCTGGCCAGTCTTTGGATTGTGGGGGATTTCCCCCAGATTTTTTTGCCTGGTCATGTTAAACTGTGTGGTTTGTGCTTCATTCCCCAATCCCTCTTTTCTTTCTAATCTGGGTCTGCTTTGGTTTTGCTTAGCCTTCATACATTATCTTAATTATTATCTTATTAATTCATATTTTCTTCCCTCCCTAATTTAAAAAAGCTCCCGGGTATTATAATTGATCATTGTGACTCTTGCATGACAAATACTTAAGCTGATAATTTATTGGAAGATTTTGAAGAACTGGGGTTTTATAACAAATGCATCTAGCCTGCAAGATGCACAGAGGTAAATCAGTCCTGAAAGACTTTTAGGTCCTTGCAGGAGTTTGCTGCTGCACATGAGATTGATCCTTAGTCACACCCAGATCCTAGTCCTGGTCATTGGCATAGGGAGGTCATTATAAGAAGTTTATTGCAAAAATAAGTAAATATACTAAGTTAAAACAGCAAGTCACAAGGATGAATGATTTTAATTGAAACTAATAGTGCCTGTGTTATTAAACTTTGATGTCATCATGGAGGTGGACTGACATTGCCTCTCTCAGGCATTGAATGCTATTTACAAGTTAATAGGAGTTACCAAGCTCTGTGAAGTACAAATTATTGAGTACTTCCAGGGTTTTTTTCCTCTCTAAGATTGTAGCATTGCAGAGGAGTAATTTCATTTGAAAGCTGTGTGTTTGCTCAGCTTCTACAAAGTGCTAATGGGCCATTTTGGGTCCATTTTAAATCCCATCTGTGTTGTCTTGCATTATCTTTTTGCTTGTTGTACTCGTTTACTTTGTCTCCCTCACTTTTAAGCTCTTCCTGTTGTCCCAAGTTAAGCTCTAACAGGTTTTATTTGTGGCTTCCTTTTCTTGTGGACAGATATTGGAGAGGTGGTTTATCATCCCAATTGAAAAGTGATTGTGGTCACAACTTGAAATATCATGTAGCCATGACTTGCCAAAGAGATCCTTCTCTTTTGGGAAGTTTTTGGATCAGTGGTGGCTTTTATTTACAATCCAACACCCACTGCATTGTGTTAGAACAGTGTTCTGCCTGCTCTTGCTTCCATAAGAAGGAAGGCCACATTAAAATATTCATTTAAAACCTGGCACTCATTTTAGTTCATGCTGTTATCATTTTTACAAGGACTATTTAGCATATCTGTTATGGATTCTGCATTTGACTCTTTTTTCATCTCCTTTTATTTCTCAAGATTCTTTCACCTTTAATGGCTGCACAATCCCACAGAGCTTGTTCCTCTGTCCCCTGTGGTCCCCAAGCATCAGCCAGGCACCTTCCCCACTGTTTTCAGTGCCCCCCCTGCCCAGTGGGCTCGTTTGTATGCCAGAATGATTCCTTGTTCTCAAAACAAGATCATTCTCTCTGTGTGTGCTGTTACTCAGCCATTCATAAAGGTTCTTTCAGTGACTCTGGTTTTTAGTGCATTTATCATGTTACTCTCATTCATATTCAGGCTTCTTGAAATGCCACTCTACTGTACATGAACAGAGTTATCCTGGATTTTTAATTCATTGCCTCCTTGGGCACTTCCATCAAGTCTGCTTGCTGCTCTTCCCATGGCTGGAAAGCTCTTTGTTTTTAGCCTGTCCTAGAAAATTATTTTACTGGGAATTTTCTTTGGTGCTTCTCCCCAGCTAACAGTGGAGAGCTCGCAGAAAGCATTAGGGTTGCTGAAACAAATGGGAAATAAGGAGAGCCAGAGTGCTGGGGCTCTTCAGCTTTCTGAAGAGAAGGCTGGGGACAGATCTGGTTGGCAGAAAGCTCCATGTGGCCCATCCTAGGAGACACCCAGTGATAGGATGTGCTTGCATTGCCAAAATAGGGATGTTTGTGGATGCATGAAGCTGGAGCCTGGCTCTTCTCAGTGTTTTCCAGGGACAGGGCAAGAGGCAATGGGCTCCAAGTGTAATGGAGAAAATGGCTTTTGACCTCTACCCAAGATAGTGAAGGGGAGAGCTAGATTTGGGAAGTGCTGCGCTTCCAAGTTATTCTTTGTGAAAGTTTTCAGTAAGTTGGAGATGTCTTATTAAACTTATCAAAATTTTCCAGTTGCTTAAACCAGAAGATTACAGCCTTCAGTAGTGGGAGTGCAGCTCATTTCTCTAAGTACCATGGATACTTTTGTCTTCCTTCTTCTGTGGTATTACTGAAGGGTAACTAGAAAAGTGTAACCAGTGGTTCTATTCAGAAAGTATTTTTCAACGTCCTGACGGACTAATTTGGATCCTTTGCTCCTACCTCCCCTTTCTTGTTGCTGTACTTGGTGATTTTTTAAAAATTCAATAGAACATAAAATTTGACCAGGAAGAAAAAAATGTTAGCAATTTTTTTTTTTGCCTCAAAAGATTCTTTCAACCAACTGATTTTCAAGTAAAACCCTGAGTGAGAGCAAGGATGAATCTTGTCTGCAGGCAGGTGTGCAAAACTTTCCCTTCATTTCCTTGTTTTTTTCCTTCAGACAAAAGCATTTCTCCCCTTACCCAAGGTAGTAGGCAAAGGAGGATTTTTGTGTCTTGGTAAAAGAAATGCTGCTTGGCCATGTGTTTGTGGAAATGGGTATGCAACTCTGACATCATCTGAAAAGGTCCAACTGGGTCATCAGCAGCAGCTTGGAAAAAGAGCTTATCTGAACAGCCAGCCTGTTCTCTCAGCTATGTCCTCTGCAGAGTACAGAGGTGGCCCAGCACTGGAGTTGTTTGTTTAGCTCTTGTATACTTCTTCCCTTCAATTTCTTTGTATCATATTTGCTGCTTCTAAAACCTCCTCAAGGGTTAAGACTGTTACAGAATGAGTTGTTTCCATTTATTACTGCATGAGGTTTAACAGAGCATGAAAGAAAAGGAGTTTGGAGAATAAGAGTTTTAGAGAAGTATTTGTAATTTCTTAGAACTGATGATGACTGTTCTTATGTGTTCTTCTGTGGTGGGTGTAGGGCTTAGGGACAGAGTTACTTCCTTCAGGACCTATTTGATGGTGCTGTTTGCAGCCTGGCTGAATGCTGTTCCATTTTCTAAATGTGCAGTACATCAGTCTTGTTAAGAATTACTGGGTAACTGTGAATTTACTCAGTGATGAGTAGTTTCATTTAGACAGGAAAACAAAATAAGGCAGTGCTTTTAACTGATTTACTGATCAGGAAAAATGGTTTTAACTGATTTACTGGTCAGTAAAAGTGATGTCAAAACTTTGCTTGAAATATTTCTTGGTGTTTGGGAATCCTCTTCCAGCGCACATTTACAGACTTTCCCCCCTGCATGTTTTTGTAAAACTGTCTCCTATAGCATTCATTTTAGCTTTCCTTTGTTAAAGGAAGAAAAGACACAGCTCCTACAACCGTGTGCTTTCCATGCCTTACTAAAAACTAATGGGTCACTCCTAATTGCGTTTGTATTTCTTTGTTTTTAAAAACTATTATTTTTGTAGCACTTACACAGACTTCATTTCTTCCAATGGCATTGATTTTACCCATCAACTTTATGTATCAGTGGGCTTTTAAATTTTATTTAAGTCTTTGTTCTTATGCTTAAAGCACCAGGTTGGCAAGATCCATCTTGAAATTGTGCAAGTTCTTTAGCATCAAGATGTTTCAAATTGAGATTAATCTCTGATCTGAAAATTGCATCTCATGGCAGTAGACCCTAATCATTTCCACACATGCAGGTTGTGGATAACAAGATGAAGTCACAAGTTGACTGTTTTGAAGAAGCCAGTGTCCTTTGTTTTTGCTCTTTGTTACCAGTTTTTTCTGGAGAGGATGTGCTGAGAACCTTGAAACAAATCTCTGGAGGAAGACAGTGAAATGCTCGACTAGAAAAATGGCCAAGGCAGTCTCCAAGGGATCATGTCAAGGGATTCAAGATGGCAGGAAAAAAAAATGATCTGCCTGATATTCATAATTGCAAAAGTGTTTAGGATAGCTATAAAAGCCTTTAATATGCTGGATATCAGGTCAAAAATTGAGTGTTTGGCTTCAGGTGATAAAACTAATTGAGTTACAGTTAATGACACTGTGATTGAAATGGACTGGAAGAGCAGGAGCTTGTTCCTTGGTAGTAACCACTGCTAGTTGCTTTGGTATTTTTTTTTTTAAACCAGTGACTATGATCCTGAGAAGCATTATCAAAAGGTCTCAATTAGGTTGGTTTGCTGTATTTTAAGTTGGGTGTGTCAAAACCTGTAAAATAGCTTTTTAATTTCCAGATGATACCTGCAGAGCTGTGAGAGATCCTAATTAAGGGAGTGCAGGAGTGCAGCAGCAGGTCACTTGCTCTTGGTGCAGATGGGCTGTGCTGGGGCAGGGACTGCTTCCAGATCTCTCCCCTGATCTGACCGCAGGGCTCAGACACCCAGGGAAAGAATCAGAGCTCTGCTTACTGCCTGCCTTTGCTGCCTTGTGTCTCAAAACACCCATCTGCCCTTCCCAGTCAGGGATTTAACCCCCCTAATTCTTTGGAAAAACCAAATGCAGGGGCTGTGTAAGGTGGGTGCGTATTAGTATTGGAAAAATTGTGGCAGTAGATACCAAGGCACTGGAATGGGACAAACTGCAGTGGTTGTAATCCGTTCTTATGAGTAATGTGGCCATTGTGGGGAAGGTCACTCTGGGATTTGGGAGCACCAGAATGAGACCTGCCCTGGAAGTGACAGGGGGTTTTCAGCTCAAGACAGGGGGGGGCAGGGAAAGGAAATTCTTGCTTTGTTACAGTAACCCTTTGCTTGTCCTCTGTGAGACATTCCTGCTGGAGCATGGCTACATTTACCCTCGAGAAGAAGGGTAAATGTAGCACCATTTGTTCGAAGCTCTGTGCTACAGAACTTGTTCTTCCTGGGAACTTTTGATGGTTTCATGGGACTCTGAGCTTCTGGTTGTAATGGATCCCTGACAGCAGGTGGGATTTGCTCCAAGCCCTGGAGTGGAGGGAAGCTTGGCCTGAGGCAAGCTGAGGCAAGCTGGGAATCTGGGCAGTCCTTGGGGAAAGAGCAAATCATGCTGGAATTCAGTCGGGTCCATTCACCTTCCCAAACCACTGGAGTTCAGCTGGAGATTTTTGTTTCTATACCACAAGCAAAGAATAGAACAATATCACTGGCTTTTTTCTTTTCCTTCCACCCTCTTTTTTTTCCTGACTAGGAAAAGCTTCTTTATGAAACATGTGATGAGGACTTGTGAGATTTCAGGTTTGTGATAAGTGCCTTGGATCTTTAGTGTTACTCGTGGGAGGATTACCCACAATTGTTCCAACTTCGAGGAGATATTTTCTTGAGAAGATTTTATTCACCCTTTTATGTCTGTCATTCAACAACTTCAGCAGATGAAAGGAACATAAGGAGATTAGGAATTGCATGCTATCCATATTTTCAGTATTTCTGATAGCAGTATTGGTCTGTTTGCTGTAATTTCTAATGAGTAACAGTTGAAGAATAGTTCTTGCCTGTTTATGATTTTTTTAAGTTGCCAAGTTGCTATTATTTAGGGGTTTAAAGAACTATATTGCTGTTTGGTTAATACCTGCTTCTTATCAGGACCAGAGTAATTTGTTGTTGCTTGGATGAGCCCAGCCTAGACCAATAAACCTCCATTTCAGCTTGTGTGTTTCTGTGCCTGCTCAATGCTAATGCATGCAAATCCCTGATGACGCTACTGGAAACTGGTTGGGGTTTTTTAATTAATTACCTTATCTTTTGTGTTGAGAACTGGTTTTCTCCTCTCTTGTATACAGAATATTTAATTCAGTGGTGTTTCTCAGCCACTTTGAAGTAAAACATGCGTTTATCTCCTTGACAAAAGTGGAACTTTCTGGACTTAGTCCAAGGGTAGGAGAGACCCATAAGAACAATTTTAATTACAAATTTCTGTTTCCTCAGTTGATTTGCATTATGGGGGAGCCAAATCATGGTCATGTGCACTAGAGTTACTTTTCCTATAGTGCAGAACAACCTCAAATGGTCTCCGGGCTTCTTAATAGGTAGAGATGTAGCAGTACAGTTTGTATTTTTACTCCTGGTAACACTCCCTGCTACCTGGATAGAGACCCTGTGCAGGTCCTTGCATCTTTTTTCTCCTAGGCATTTTAGTGTTAGGACTTTTGGGTGTGAACAGACCATTATTCAGATCTCTGCCTTCCTGTTTGACCTTCCTGTTTCCAAGCAGGAATTCCTGTTTGAGACTTAGGACCCAAGAGGAAGAACCAAACCAACCAGGAGAGAGGGATGGACGGAACTGGGAGCTCAGATTATATCTGAGTTATGGTCAAATTCTGATAGCTGAATTCTTAAATGAAGTGCTAATTGAGCCCCTCCTCTTTGAATAAGCGTAAATAATTTCTTTCCCATCTCCTTGCCACTTCTTTAGCAGATGCAATTATCACCTAGCCAGAGGGCAGGAACACCATTACACCTGGAGAGAGGGAAGCTGTCACTTCAGTGAGATGGAGAAGTCAGCTGGTGAAGAGTACCTGTGTAACTTGCTGGAGTGCTTCTGTGTGGGTGTATATAAGCATAAATATATTTATTAGTGTAATGAAGGTGACACGGACTGTTGAAGCTTAAAGCACCAAGCTTAGGTGAGCTGAGTGATGCTTTGCTTCCTTCCCACACTTGACATAGCTGCTTTCACTCCTTTCTGACTGAGGCATTTAGCTTTTGTCAGTAGTTATTACTTTTGTTAATATAATGATTATTAAAAAACAGTATTATACATGGATTTCAGTTTATTAGGTCTCTTTGTAATAAATTGCTACTATAGCTATTTGATTTTATTAAAATAATTGATTTATATTAACACTGTTTTTTGAACTACAGGGTATCTCTAAAGAATATATTCTTTTATTTTATAGCTGAATAGCTGTTTAGGATAAAGGGAAATGCCTTTCTTGGAATCCCTGGTAGTGCTCTTTTCACTGGACACAACTTGATGCTCTTAGGATGCACATGGGGAAAAGCAATGGGCTGACAGACTGGAGAGAAGATGGTAGGTGTATCAAGGCAGTAACTTGTGCTCCTGGGGGGCCCCACTCGAAATGAGATTGCTTTGTGATCTGCATTGTTCTGTTCCAGGCTCCTGGTTCCTACAGAAAAGGAATTCCCATTGCAAGCTGATTGCTCACTTTATTAATTCCTTAACATTTGGGCTCTTGAGACTGAATACCTGCGTTGTGTTGCGTTGGTGGATGGATTCCCTGCAGTATTAACACAACTAGTCCCTGATCTCTAGTCTTTTGAATTCCTGCTTAACTTCTTTATAGCTATTCCCTGCAAGCCAAAGGAATGATTTCTCCTGCAACTTCATAGGTTAATTACAAAAATTAAGAGAAATAATATGTTAGGTTACTTGTAATTTCTAAATGCCATTTCCCATAAATTCAAATGCTCTTCTTTCAGCTATGTGGAGAAAAAGATGATGTCAAGTTGTTGGTTTGGCTTTTTTCAGCATCTGTTCAGTGAACTACAGTCATTCTCCTTGGTTGTTACCATCCTCAGGCCTAAAAGCCTATTTATTTTATTTCCCCTTATCAAAACCGAAGACTCCACTTCGCAGCAAATGACAGAAAGATGTTCTAGACTTTGCATAATTGCCTCTCTTTTACAGCAGCAATGAAAGGGCAGCTGTTAACAACCAATTTTCTTGAGGAGGTTTGGGAAGAGCTGGGGTGGCCAGTGGCTCCTTTCATGGGAGTCACTCTGTATCCTGAATTAGCCTCACTGCAAGGGGAGTACCAAAACTGCATCCAGTTGGAAAGATGCAGCAGTGTGGTGAATTTGCACAAGGAGCTCATGATATTTCGGTTTGCCTTTTTGCTCCTTTTTTAGTAATTGCTGATATTCATGTCTGGTTTTGCACTCCTGGGTACTGGATTTATGTTTTCACAGCGCCGTCTACCCTGACCTTAACCTCCTGTTCCTATGTATTAGTGGCTGGCTTATCACTGTGGAGCTAATTTTGTTTTTCCCTTGTGCATCATTTCACAGCAATCCTTCCTGAATTGCTTCTGCCATTATCTCTCCCCATCCCTTGGCTGCAAGGTTTTTTTTGGACTTCTTCAGTCAATTCCTATCTTTACCGCCATGAATAACAGTAGTGTTCTGAAAGTTTGTCATCACACTCTCTGCTCCTTTTTCCAGATAACTTAAAAACATGCTGAACACCAGAGTCTTTCATAAATCCTGTAAGACTCTGCTGAGTATCTCTGTTTGGAGAGAGAAATGGCTTTTACACTGACCTTCAATATCTTTCTTTTTTAATCAGCATTTTTATTCATGTGAGAGCCTTCTTTCTCAGACTGTTCAGCCTGTTTGGAAACAGTTTTAAAGATTCCTGTATGAGGCCTTTTGGCAATCCATGTTTGTATATGCATCTCACCTCTTACACATATTGTTCTTGGCTACACAGGTAATCAATATGTTGTTGATACATGCCTTGCATTTGTATAAGCTGTGCTGATTGCTATGTAATAGATCTTATTTGTTGAGGCTTTGATAATTTGGTTATTTTTTTAACGGCCTCAAATAATTTCCCTGGACCAGATTTCAGAATAATTAGGAGAAATATTATTAATAAAAAAAGTAATAGCTATTTGGGGTAGAGTTCTCCATACAGTTATATTTAAGAGCCTTTCTAGTCGTCTCCTGGTGTTCTGCCAGCAAGGTGGTTTAGCATGACATTGCCCACCATGCATAAAAAAGAATTATTTCATTTTTAATCCCTAAATGCAAGCCCCCTGAATTTGGTTTCCTGATTGTTGCTTGTGCTGCCATGGATTTGGATGTGACACTTTGATGTGCTGCAGGTCCTGTGACACACAGCCTGTGGAAGGGAGCTTTAACTTCTGGGAGTCTTTCTTCTCTCTTGTGGCTCCCTTGCAAAGTTTACTTAAAAGAAAATTAAGCTTTCCAAGGCTTGCTTCCCAGTACAGGAAGAAAAAAAAAATGTTGCTCAATTTCCACTTCAGAGCAGATGTGACCTTGCTGGGTTTTGGACAGATCAGTAAACAGCCACAGTATCTTCAGTAATTTAAGTTGTTTTCGCAACAGCTTTCTGGTGAGTTAAAATATGAAGTCACAGCCCTAGAATTATCTCACTCAGTTATTCCTCCTTTCCAAGTTATCAATAAATAAAGAGCTATGCATGTTTCAGATTAAAAAACAAAGTCACTTCTTAGAAGTTAATTTCTGACAGGAGCTTGCTACCTTACTGTGTTTTGCCACGTTTTTGAAGGAGCAAACCCATTGGAATATGATGCAGCTTTTGGGTCAGCTCCCACTGCACAGCCATGGGAACCCACTGCACTGAGTCCTCTGTGTATTGGGCTTCCCTGGTTTTGTCCTTTTGGAGTTCTGGCAGGAAGCTGGTGGTGGAACTAGAACTGTTCAGACACCTGACCTTCAGCAGCTGATAGAAAGGGTGTGAGATTTTAACTTTGCACTTGGACGCTGTTGCATCACACTGAATTAGAGGAACCAAATAACAGTGTCCAAATATCCATTATTTTAAATTTAAAAAGGCTTTAAAATAGATGGATTATTTCATATTCAAGCATGTTTTATCTCCCACCTCCTACAAGGATCAAGAAACTATTAGAACCTAGATGTGTAAAAGACAATTTCAAGGTAATTATATCAAAAACAGTGAAAACCCTTTCATCTTAAGAGAAATTAAAGACTCAAATAAGCTTTCTCTAGTACTTGTACAGAGGAAAACTGAGGTGTTGCAAAGGATGGATGCATTCTGCTTGGAGAGCCTTATATCCGGTAGCAAATAGTAATTCCCAGATATTTATGTTTGCACTGCTTCACCTTTTCATGAAGCATATGTAACATGTAACTAAATCTGAGCTGACACCCCTGGTTGCAAACGCATTTTGCAAAACCAGAGCTGTGCCACAGGAAATTAAGTAAACAGCCATTGCAGCCATATTGCAAAGTAATGGGAAATGTTCTTGCTGCTAATTTACACATGCAAATTAGATCAGGTTCTTGTATCAATAAATCAATACAGCTTAATGATTTCCTTGGGTGGAATTCAAATGTAGGAAGCAGAGTTTGTTAGGAAGAAAATGGTCTGTACCTTTAGTTTAAATGCTGTTTTCAAATCATGTCCTGAGACACTGTGGTCATTTTTGTGGGCAGGGTGTGTTATCACCAAACTTGCTTAGCTTTATGGTAAACCCCTCATTTCTGGTAATAGCAGCATTCTTATTGCTCCCTGCTCCTTTGACCTGAGCACTCCCATCATTTTCCCGTGCTGTGCCTTTTGGCCAGCACAGGTGGCACTTTCTGCAGGTGCATGTACATTAAAATTCATTTTGCTGTTTTACCCTTTTCTTCCTCCAGCACATGCTCACCACTGGATGGCTGCAGGCAATGTGGACCTGTCACTATCCTTCCCTTTTCTCTGCCTTCAGGGAGCTCAGGTTTACAAACCTCAATAATCATTCCTGTCTAAGGTCATTCTCATGACCAAGACTCAATGGAGACATAATTTTCTGGACTTATAAGAGAAATATTCACTCCACTAATTTCAATCATTTTAGTCAACTCATCCTTCCATGCTCCTTAGTGATCCACAGGAAAATATTTTAGATATTTAAAATATCTTAAATGTGGGTATGGGTGCTGAAAGTTAGGTTGGTGCTTCAAAAACTGCTGTAGTGATCATTCCAAATATCAAGTGACACGCTCTGTGTTTTGTGAGAGTCATATTGACATTTTATGTGGTTTATATAATAGAGTGCACTTAGAACAAACGGAGGAGATTTGTTCCTTTAGTGGGTAATAGTGTTCCTTTAGTGCTTTCTTTGTCTAGCTGCTCTTAGAGTCACAAAGTTCAGGTCATCTCAGCTGCTGCCCTTACAGTAAAGCATAACACGTTGATCTGCCTATTTGAAAGAGATGTTTTATGCACCTCTGTGCAGGGAGGTGTTTTAGATTGGTTCTGTGAGTCAAAAGAATCATCGTAAATTTTTTGAGCTCTTGGCTTTTTTTCTCCACTGGAAATTGCAACTTACCCAAATGCTATTACCCCAAATGTTTTCCAACTGGCTGTGTAGATATCTAATTGGGATTGCCTATCTGCTTTATCGTGGTTTTCAAGTTCCTCACAGGACCAGTAATAAAGGTGTAATACAAGCTGCACGTGGCCACAAGGTAATGCACACATGTATGGCTATCTGAAAGGGTTGGCGAAGGATTGCCTCTAAATAAGTCATTTGATTGGGGTTTTGAGATGCTTTTTAAAATTCAGCAGCTAATGCTATTTACAGGGTTTGGTTTTTAAACACAGCATCACCATTCACCCTTGAAACTAGCTTAACAGCTGTTAAAAGGTGCAAATTTCATCAGCATCATACTAAAATTGATTTTACAGACTGATATTCATTGAGGGGTTTTTTTGTTTGTTTTTATTGCTTGCAAGGACAGCCAGCATTCCTTCTCAGGCTGAAAGATGAGGAAAGGTAATAATAGCACTCGGCCCAAAAATAAGAACATGAAACAAAGATCAGAATGGTTTCTGTAAGATCTCAAATGGAATCTTCTCTTAACTAGCAGCTGACCTTGTGAAAAAGGAGCAGTTTTATAAAGTGGTCTTCAGTTCCAAGGGATGGGGTTTCTTTGTTGGCTCTTGAGGATCAGTGTGGTCAAGGACAAGGGATTGTTTTACTGAGAAGAGCTGTTGACAATCAACATTTCTAAATCACTCCAGAGTGAAAGGCATATGGGGAGGGAAGCATCAAGCTGATAATGGTAAGATAAAACGTTGCAAAACCTGCTGGATCTGTGGAGGGAAATAACAAGTTCTGAATGACAGCCTTGCAGAAGATTTGTCTGCATTATGGTACAAATGTTGCAGCTCTGAAAATGGCATATTTTGCCTCTTTTGAAGTGTTCCTGTAGAGGATTTGGGTGTGAATCTAAAGAATTACAGGAGGATTGCTACCAAAGTTATCCAGGCACTATTACAAGTTGCTCAGAGGACTTGTGGCTGTCCCACTCCTGGGAGTGTCCAAGGCCAGGTTGGAGGGGGCTTGGAGCAAGCTGGTCCAGTGGAAGGTGTCCATATCCTGTTGCAGGGGAGTGCAGCAAGATGGACTTTAAGGTCCCTTCCAACCCGAAGAGCTCTGTGTTTCAAAGGTCTTAGTAAGCAGCTGGTTTCTCTCCTTTGAGAAATAGATACTTTGCTTTTATTGAGGTATGGGAAGAGATGCAGCTTAAAAAGAAACAAACAGATGCATACAAAACCCACCTCTCCTCAATACCTCTATCTTAGAGAGAAAAGCAGCAGGAGTTTATTTCCCTTTGGAAAACTATCAGTCTCAAATGAAAGTCATTTAAAGCACAGAACAGCTCTGGAGATACTTGGCCTCTCACCAGATGATTATGTTCCTGTCTTTAACTTACTGGCAGCATTCCAGGGAACTTTTGAAGGTACTAAGGAATAACACAGGAGTATTATGATTTAACTGTGTGAAACATAGGAGGAATAGCCTGGGTTTTAACAGGAGGATCTTGCACCTGTCAGCCACCTGAGAGCAGAACTGGGTCAGAGCTCTAACTCATGGTCCGCGAGGGTTAAGGGCATAACAAATCTGTTATGTGTTAAATCTGTTTATTGCAAGTAGGTACAGCAAGGAATTTTCCATGAGGACTGCGAACTGGGGTACCCTGCATTTCCACCTGGGTCAGTGCTGCGGTGTTCTCAGGATCCCTCTTTGCTCATCTTTAATAGACCTATTTGTGTTGCTGTAAAATAGCTGTAAGGGTTCTCGTGCTGTGACTGGGAAACCTGGCCCTTAAATCACAGAAGTAAAAGAAATAAGCTAACTTATGTTGGTAGGATAGGAATTATTTGTTGCATATGAGATTTCTATGGTTCTTTCTTCCTCAAAATGCTTTGGAGACATAAGGGAAGAATGCATCAGTGCTCATATTTCCTTAAAATCAGAGGTAGCAAGTCTATAATTCATGCAGCAATGCCCCATCATCTACAATGTGGGCCAAATATAGTGCATGGTCTTTTATGGTGACATCCTTCGCAACATTTACAAGAAAAAAAAATATATAGTGATCTATTTTCAAGAGTTCTTCCTGGGCTTTTTGGAAGGATGGGTTTTAACAGAGGTACTTCTTTTGAGTAGAATCTCTGCTCAGGATTATCGCTACTAAATTCCTGCAAGATGAGGCAGACAGGTGTCCATCCATTGCTGCTAGCTATGGAAAAAGGCAGTGAGCTGCCGTTCAAAGTATGTACCTGAATATAGCAGGTATCCATTAGATTCTGCTTAATTACATTTAAACAAGTGGCTCAAGAGCAAGATGAGAAGGAAGAGGGACAGTTAGGCTGCAGAAGCAAACAGCCTCATCTGTTATAGGTCACTGGAATGCCATTGCTTGCCCCTGCGTTCGGTCAGAACTTTGTTTATGAGAAGAAAACGGCAGCACAAAGGGAGCAACATCTATGAAGCATCCTGGTGGAATAGCCATGTGTTTCCACAGGCTTTATTGTGTCCATGAGATGTTAAACTGTTTCCCCAAGTAATTTCAGCTCTAGCTTCATGTTGGACAGAATCTGGGAAGGGGGATGGAACTGAAGGTTGTGCTGTGTCTTTACAGTCTTGAGCAAGGCTTAGGTTGTTTTTCTCCTCTATTCCCTGCTGGCTCCATGTGCCTTCTCACTTGAGTAGCCTGCTTGATTATAGACTTTATGATTAAATGGCTGAGCCTTACTGTGAAGGTTATTTGGTATTTTTGTGGCTGTTTGAACTCGGCAGCAGCAAACAGCCTGTCCCCTGCAGTGGCACTGAAGGCTGGAGTATCATTTGGAATGCCTGAGGACAAATCCTGCAGTGCAATTCCATTGCAGAGAGAGCAGCAAAGCCCTGGAAACTTTGGGGTGCTGCGGCATGGGGGCAACTCGTTCTAGTTTCTAACTTTTCTGTGGGAAAGAAAGGGGAAAACAGAGTGAAATGTCAGTGTGCTGATGTGCAGTGCTTTGCCAGGATACACTTGTAGACTCCTGGGAGTTATTCCATGGGCAGTGCTGGGAGCACTCAAACATGAAATGCCTGCTTTTGGGGGTGTAGCCAAGCCCTGCTCGGTTGTAGCTCAGTAAGCCTTGGTGTGTGACCAAGCAGCAAATCCATTTCAGCTGGAATCATTGGGAGGATGGAAACTGGGAGGAATGTAGTGTGGACAAAGAGGGAGGTGAGAAATTGATGTGTTGTGGTAGCAAGGAGGCAAGTGGCTGAAATCTGCTGAGATTTCCTTGTGTATAACTAGGGCAGTGTTCTGGATGAAAACCAATAGGGATTACAGTGGGACAGGAGGGCATGCTGGAATTCTTTCAGCGGGGACTGAAAGCAATTGAGGCACCTGAAGTGCTGCACTGGACTCCTCTATGGCTGTCCTTAATTGCTCTTCATTGCTGCTCAGTGGAGCTTTAGGTGAGCAGAGACACACATGAAAAAATCATAATCAGTTGATTTATTGAATCCTTGAAAGCATTCATTTTAAGGATTTCATCCTAACAGAAGCATTCTAGCCCACATCTTAAATTGGTTTTAGCCTTTTATTTCAGCTCTCTCCTTACACATGAATAGCTTAAATGTCCTTTTTAACAAAAATGTACTGCTGTGCTCTAGCAAAACCCACAGACCAGCTCTGTAGATGCTGCTGATTAAGGCTTGTGTTCTTTGGTTGTTATTTCAGTTCCTGCTCCTGACCAGAGGTAACACAAAACTCCCTTTTCAAGGTGCTCTTTACAGGAAGCTAATAACTGCTGTCTGTGTATATTTTACTCCTGTTGTCTCCATCCTGGAGCAGTACTTGGATAGCCTAGGTCCTCTGTGGAGTATCCCTCCCCAAAAATATCAGATGAAGTAACAGGAAAGGGATTTTTATGGTAAGAGTTGTTAAAGTGGAGTTCTAAGTGGGCTCCCATGGGTTGAACTGCTGTCAGAACCAACCAGGGGTGATGTGGGTGGGAGGAAAACCCTCTCTGAGGCACGAGTGGGAGAGACAGGGCAAACTGCATGGGAGGGTATAAAACGTATTTGTACTGAGATAAAAACAGGAGTGTCACAGGAAGAGTAACAATGAGATTGTGGCTGATATCAGGGTCAGGCTTCTTTTCATCAGTCTGGAAGTCAGTGTTCTTCCTTATATGAAGCCAGACAAGGGTTAAGGACATGGGGCATTTACATTTTCCCACTGGTTTTATGGCTTCATCCAGATTTTGTGTGTTTCATTGTATTCCTTATTTTTTTTAACAACTGTTTTTTTAAAACAAGTGTGTGAATGAAAAACCCCAAGAACAAAGTATTCAACCCTTTAAAAACAATCCATGTTAAATAAGCCCAAAAAATGTAAGAGATATTTTCAAGTATGTTTTGTAAATGGCACACAGGTGACATTTGGAGAAAAACTGTTGGAGGGACTTAAGTCTGAGCTCTAAGTGATTTTTGGATACTGATAACATCTACCCTTTCACTGTACCAGTAAATATGAAGTATAATAACATTTTTTTTAGCTATTTCTTATTTTTTCTGCTTCCGTCTCCTCTCTTTTCTCATACTTGTGAAAATAGAGATGACATGAAGCCTTCTAGTTATTTTTGGTTGGTTACCTGGCTGGCCAAAACTGAAATTTTACCTCAAATCCTTGTTCTGGAAAATATGGGACCAGTAGCATTGAATTTCTCTTTTGATCCAACTATATATAAGCATCATTTTCTTTATTAAAGCTGTAAGAATTTAATATTATGTGAGGGTAAACAGGAAATCTTTCACCTTCCCTGTACAGCCTAGGTTCTTCTGCAAATAAAACAATTGCTACAGACTGATAATCATTTTCTGTCTTCAAAAAACGTAAGCCAGTGTTTGTTTGCTCTTGCTGCTGATAGACTAAAACCAGCTGGGTTAAGTACAGTCTCCATGAGGTAACCAAATATATTGGAGTGTGAGGGAGACCAGCCAAGAAAAAAGTAGTTACCCTGAGGGAGAGTAGCACATCTAGATCAAGGGGGAAAAACCCACTCAAGACTTGGAGGTTAGACATTTTATTGCCATTTATAAAATATGACCCCCAAATGTTTGTTTTTACCACAGACAAGAGATTTTTATCGTTGCTCAACCTGCAGTAAAATACAGAGGTTAAAAAAAATTGAATTGTGCTTTTGTCCTTCAGAGCTTTCATGACCACAGATAATAGTTACTTGTTTGTATTGGGCATAAACTTTACTTTTGATTTTTTTTTTTTCCTTCGCTTTCTGAGGACGAGAATTAAGTCTCTATACATGTGTTTCTAGTTTGACCCCAAATTTTCATGTTTTATGCTGAGGACAGCAAGTGCAATGAGAGTGTAAAAGGAGGAGACACAGAAAATTAATTTAATAGCAGGCATATTCCATTGAGAAAGCTGTGCTAATCATTGGGCATGTGCTGCATGATTTGCTTAATGGAGTGCTGAATAAACATGAACTATGAAATTCACCATCTCAGACAGTTCCTGTTCTTTCTTCATCTATCTGTTCCTGTTGGGTCTTTAATTTTACCATTTTAAGTGTTCAAAATGCACGAGTTAATTTAGAGTTTTAGCTGACTGTCCATGTATAGACTTCAGAGATCAAGCTACCCTCAGAGCAGCAAAGCAAAACAGGAAAATAGGGCATGAGTATGAAACACCTTTTCTGTTGTAAGTATATATTTATGTATTTCAACCACAGATGGGTTCAGGTAGCTGTACAAAACAGAGAGCTCAGGAAATAGTACCATTTAGATTTTTATGGGTGTAGTGTCCGGCTCATCTACTTGTTCTGCTCCAGCCATCATCCCTACTTTTCTGCTGCCTCCCCATGACTTCTAGACACAGTGGTGGCTGTTTTTTTTTTTTCCTTTGGAGCTGCCCCAGCTTGACTGATGTTGTCTGTGACTGATGCCTTCCTTCAAAGCATTTGCACCTTCTCATTTGCTGATGCCTCACCACTACAGTCCTGGCTACTGTCACAAAGCCTGAGAAGAGATCTTAAAAATTACCCTGGTGTTTATAGTTGGAATAAAAACATAGATTTTGTCTTTTTACCTGCAGGAGAGGTGGGTGCATAGCAACCATGGCTGATCATTATGGGCTTTTACTTCAAACCTCTGAACCCCTCAGTACTTTGTACAACATTGCAGGAGCTCGACCTACAAAGTAGCTTTGTTATTCTGAAGGAACATCCAGCCCTTGGCTCTTATTTATTTTCCCTCAGATGTTCTGCAGGAATTTAAAAGATCTTCTATGCCTAGTGTTGTTCTTATCTGAGCCATGTATTTCTGAGCCTAGCTGGGAGCACCTGCCTGATATTCCCTGATGAAACAGTCACGGAATGCGTGGTCCTTGGAGAAGAGATCCTCCATGAACAAGGCTGTTCTTTATTGCTGTGCAGCAATTTTGCTTTTCTTTGGGTGGAGCAGCTTATAGGAAAAAAAAACCCTGGAAGTGAAGCTATTTTACGGTGAAGCACAGAGCAGTGGTGGAAGCACTTCTCTGGAGAAGAGATGCTGTGGCTGAAATTAGTTAAAGTAATGACTAGATAGTTCTTAGTTCTGGGAAACCATCTGAGCCATCTCAGAATCCTGGACTTGAATCTGCTGCAGGAGTACCACAGCAGCTCTGTGTCCTCGGGGGAAGCTGTTGGCACTCCAGGGAGCTCACTTCCAGGTGTGAGCCCTGCTGCTCTCAGGATGGGATATCAGCCCAGGAGGGTTTTGTCCAGTGATGCTCCTCAGTGTTAGTGCCTTGTGCCCTCTCTCAGCAGATGGGCCTAGAAAGGGGCTCAGCAGCCGCCTCAGTAATTCAGTGGTGCTCCCCAAACCCACTGCCATGGCTGACTTTGTTCTGTCTGCCAATTCTGTCAGTCGGGCTAAGAAAGCACATGACTCTTCCCTGCAGATCTTGTTTCATTTGGAAAAGCAGCTGATAAAAATACTGGGAGCAGAAGGGATTTTATAGGACCCTTAAGGGTCACCGCCAAATTCTTTGAGTTATTCTGCCAATAGTTTTTTTTAAGCCATTGAACAACATATCTTGACAATAAGAGGTTTGTGTGCAGGAATACATCTTAATCTGCAGATTTAACAAGATGGGAATATACACCTCTTGCTGCAGGCCAAAGTAAATTTGTAAGTTATGTTAGATTTTGGTTTTGTGTGTATAAAATGATTGTTATTAACTACAAGACAATTTGTTTTCTCTTCCTGGCTGTAAAATCTCTTAACAGGAAAAAATGCAACATTAATAATACTACAACAGAGGGAGTCATATTTATGACTGGAGGAGAACACTGGCTGACTCCCTGGAAGGTAACATTTCACAGTTTATGTTGACAAGTAAATATTTATGACTGAGATCATAGAACCACCAGCAAAATCATCAATAAGGGATCCTATAATGTTGTGAAAGAAAAATTCTTCATAAACAACCTTTTGCAAACTTAGTTTAACTGGATGATGCCTTGTTAATTTTTGTAATGGATGGTGACAGTGGCATGAATAAGATATATTATGTTAGTCAAATGGAATGCATGTGCTGAATGCACAAGTTTAACCATCCATACCTGCACAATAAACCTAATTAAATGGTGTGTCATCCAAGATGATGGAAATGAAAAGATAATGAAGCAAATCACATGACAAGTGTTCATCAAAATTTATTCTGAAAGAATAGAAAAGTTTATTATAATTAGAGAAGTAGTCCTTCATGTTAATCACTTTTTTAAATGTCTCATTAAAAGCACAAACTTTAGAGCAATCATGCTAAGTCAAATTTCAGCTTGGGGCAAAAGACAGAAATTTTTGTCACCTCTTTTAGCAGAAAGGGATATGTATTTTTACTGATCAATCCTGTGGGAAACTTTCAGGCGTTCATGGAAATTCATGGCATATGGCTCTTTGTGTTTGTGTCTGACCAGGATCCTGTTTCTCTCCCCTGTGAAGATTTCCAATAGAATTTAGAGCAAGTATCTTGCAGATGATGATATAATTTCTACCAATGATGAGAACAAAGGCATTTTTATTGAGACACCTACCAGTACCTTGCTCAGAGTAGCAGCAAGCTGTGAAAGTGAAGGAAAGAAAAGGAAGAGACTTGCAGAGCTCTTCTGAGCCAAGAAGTCTTATTTTTTTCACCCTTCAACATGTTGTGTGCTCAGTGAAAGAGACGTGTGGCAGTCAAGGGACTGTCACCAGGCTCTGTATTGCAGGGGTTTACTTGTCCAGGAGAATGGCTTGCCTGGGAAAGATGATGCTAAGTGGCACTGGAGCTTTAGTCAGTTTCTCCAAAAGCAAAATAAAATGTATTATTAGTCTCCAAGGTAGCTAAAAATTCTTCAGGTAACGTTGTGACCTTCCCCTGATGGAAGGTTACATGTAACCCATTCCTTGATCCTGTGGGAGAGCAGCCAACCAGCCAGTTGTGTGTTTGTTACCTGGATTAAACTCAAGTGATGGGCAGGGTAGTGAGCCACAGGTTTCTGGACCAAGGTTTGATGGCATCACCCTCTGGTCTTCATGTGTTTGAGGTGTTTCCCATTTGTTATTCCATGATTGGAAATGATCCTTGTAGCTTTTTCCTTGGAGCTCATCCCTAGATTTATCTACTTTCTCCCCAGCCCAATTGCTTGGCGCTTCTGCCTGCCCCGACACAAGCACACATTTAGGCTGTTTGTCCAGGTCAAATTTATTAAGTTTAGGTTTTTATTTCAGGCCCATCTCAACCCCACTGGTGTTCTGAGACGCTGCTGGTCTTTGTTATTGCTGCTCTGGAGAGACTGCCAGCAGACAGCACAGCCAGACTACACAGAACCTATACAGATACTTCAGTCATTATCAGCCAGATTAAGGAAACAATTATTCAACAGCTCTAGCATGTGGAGCAGGATCTTGACATTAATATCATCTATTGATAGATACCTCCTGAAAAATCCATCAATAGTTAAAAATGGCATGATTTCTAAAGAAGATTTCTGTGGAGTTGGTCCCTTCAGTGCTTTCCTGGCTCAAGTGAGGCAGCGCAGGGGTGTTTAATGAGATCACAGCCGTGTCTGAAGTGTGACCTGTTGGCTGGCAGAAGGGAGATGCTTAGGAACAAATCTCAGTGGGTGGTGTAGCTTTTAAAATAAGGTTTCATTTCCACAAAGATTCTGAGATCTATCGGCAAAGAAGGCAGGAGAGAGAGATTGCAGTGCACCCATCTGAAATTTAATCAAGAAGTTAAACTTAGTGTAACAAAAATAAAGCTTTAGTTCTAGAGAAAGTACTGCTTTAAAAGTACTTTGTGGAAATCAATTGGGAATGGCAAGCCCTATACTCCTAACCATTTTGTGTCAGAATCTTGTTAACATATCTATTAATACATTAATATGTAGCCAATAATTACTCCAACAGAAGTGCTACAATGTATGATGATTTCCAAGTAGAACTTCAAACTGAATTCTTAATAATTTGCTGCCTTTTTTTTAAAGCTCATTTCATAATCACATGCAATAAGGCAAAAATTGAAAAGGGTCTTTATGGGCAGAGCATCTGAAGTAACTGCAGCCTCCAGATCTGGTCTTTGCAGAAATACTGCTACATTTCTATGGGAGTGTCTTTCTTCCTGAGCAGAGGTGCACACTGAACATTTTAAAACTTGGCTCTACTCATACTATTTGTTCCCCATTTTAAAATGTTGTAGCTGTTGGTTGATTTTTTTTTTTTTTTTTAAAGGGCTGTATTCTTAAAATGTTGCATTAATTCCAAGTGATGCCTTCTGCCCAGGACACACTTGAATGGTCCCAATGGCATCTCCTGAGGTCTTTGATCAAGGTCATATTTAAGAAACTGACCATAGAACAACAGAATCTTAGAATCTGCTTCTTCTCCATTTCACTCTAGTGGCTGGCCCAGTGTCAGAAGATGCAAATAAAGTGACCCTCTATTTATGGAGGTGCCAGAATACTCCTGGAGCAGAAATACTCATGGAAAAAAAAAAATGTACACAAAAAAAACTAGGTGTCCATTGGCTTTGTGACAGCATGTGTCACTGTGCTAGGCTAGTTCCTGTACCTTGGGGGAAATGTTTTGGCTTTTAGTGAACAGTACAGGCTTCTGGGGTCTCTTCTGGGTCCTCTCCTTGTTGCAAGCAGTCTCCTTGTATTTGTGATCTTTTCCTGAGATGCAGTCAGACACATAAAATTTGTTGCATCTTTTGTTCTGCAGGTTAAAGAGAGACTTTACTGCAGTCAATATGCTTTCAAATTTGAAACTGCTCAGGGTACCAGTGTTTTGCTATGTCTTTTGGAAAAGAAGATTGCACACAAAACTGTTGAATTTGCACACATGACACGTGTGACCTCTTCTGCAGACAAATCTCTCTGGAGTCATGTGCTCTGGCCACGAGAAAATGACACTGTTGTATTCCTTGGATATGGATTTTAGATTTATGGTTAGAAACCAGTGTTTTTACTAAAGAAATATTGACAAGATCTTGTGTTAGCTCCCTGAGGAGCTGGACAAAGCATCAACGTGAAGCTCAGTGAAGGGGCCTCACTGTGAGGTGAATCTGCAGAGGGACATGACTTTGCAGTCTGTGGTTCAAGGAAAGAGGAGCTGAAATCCAAGGGGGGATGTGAATAACTGGGTAAGCAAAGTGACATGATTCCATCTGCCCCATTTGGGTGACTCCCAAGATGAGGCAATATTTCTCTTGCTTGTCTTTTACAAACAAAGCATGGACCTGTCCAAGGACACAAGTGGCTGAGACACGTTGTCCCTGTTCAGGCTGTTTGAGAGCTGGCAAGTGCTGGTGCCCAAATGCCCCAAACCACAGCCTGGGAGCCCTGGTTCAGCCCCAGACTCAGGATGGAAGATGCCATCTGCTGAAGGAGAGAATCCAGTTTTCCTTCTTTTAACCTCTTATCATTCCTGGTAGGACTAAAAATAGAACCCACGACATTCAAGGCAGAATGTGGTGTGCTACAGGCAACAGTAGCTCAGCTGGCTAATAAATAAATGTGCCTAATCCAAGGAGAAATGAGCTGAGTGCTTTTAGTATTGCTCTGCTACTTCGTTTCTCTTGAAGACTGTTACTGTTGCGAAGTGTTGCTTTGTGTTGTCTCATCCACGCCTGGGAGAGGGGGTAGGAGCTTTGGTAGGGCGTGTTCCAGTTTGCCCTTAGTATATGGCAGATAAAGAGAAAATAATTCACTCATGCATAAAAATCCCTTGATTCCAGGATTCCACTTGAGAGCATCTGGGAGACTTGGAAAGCTTTATTAGACAGCGATGAGGTGTGTTACCTGAAAAAACAAAGAGAAGGTAGTAAATTACCTTGCCAGTCTTGCTTCCTCTCCTTCCCTCTTCCCTGTTCCTTTTTCCTTTCTGTGATTTAAGCTGCCTGCTACAACCTCACGCTTTTCCTTCAGAGGAAAAGTGACTCCGTCTGTCCTTTCTTCTTGCTGCTGAGATTAATACTGTACTGTCAACATGTTGTTTACCTCCCCGGGCTGGCCCAGCCGTGTCTGCGAGGAAGGAGACTGGCCCTGAGTGGTTTGTCAGGGCTTTAAAAAGCGATTGATGTGCTTCGGTACAGGAGAGCAGAACCGTGCGACTGCCATGGCTACAATTCCCCCGAGGCAAACCGACAGAGTGGTCTTTTCCCAATAAGAGAGTGCGTCTTGTAGCCAAAATGGTGCTTTAAAAAAACCCCAAATGCCTTTTTCTTGTTTGTTTTGTGCGTTTTTTGTATTTCTTTTTTTTTGTTTGTTACATAGCAGCCTGCTCGGGATGTGAAGCAACAGCATCACTGGGCACATGGATTAACTTGTGGCCTATGTGTTTGCTGTCTTTTTTTTTTCTTCTTTTGCAGTGAATTCATTGAAGAAGACTAATCTTATGGCTTCTCTTCACTGGTTCTATGTTTTCTCACGGACTGTGTGGAAGCTTTGTTGAGGGTTGCTTATTATCGGAGGCATGTCTATCGGTTATGTAGATGGAAAAGGAGAGCAGCCCGCTGCCTCCGGGAGAGAGCAGCTTGGCTGTCACAGCTGTGGCACGAGAGAAAAGCCGCTTTACGGCCGTGCCTCAGGCCCTCAGGCCGCCGCGGGGCAATTCCAGGCTTTTCCCGGTCTCGCGCCGGGCGGGATTGGCGCCAAGCCGGAGCTGCTCCTCCCCGTCCCTCCGCAGGGGGGCGCCGCTGCCCCCGCCGTGAGGGGGCGCCCCGGGCGCCATTTTGTGGCGGCGAGGCGCGAGGCGGCGCGGTGGCGGAGCGGGCTCCTGAGGGGCCGGGGGCCAGCGGGGCTCTCCGTGTGCTGAGAGGGGGCGTGAAAGGGCACTGCAGCTCGGGCGATGATTCAGGTGTGGTCTTGGCTTTGCAAAAAGAGAAAAAAGAGTGGAGAGGTAGGTCTCGGTTGGCGGAGGTGAGCTGAGAGAAGGTGGTGAGTCTTCCTCGCCGCGCCTGATCTGTGAGGGGAGGCTGCAGCAGCGGGGTGGGCTTTGGCCATTTGGGAAAGGCACGGCTGGTGAATGCTGTTCCTGAGAAATTTCAGTGCGAATGCTGGGAGGTGGCAGAGACAAGGTGCCCGTTTGTTTAATAAAAAATGCTCCCGAGGCACCGTCGATCGTGAGAGGGACATAAAGGTCGTGAGGGCCGCAGAGGGAGAAATAGGTTCTGTGGACTACGTGATTAAGGGAAGGCAATAAAACACGCTAACTCTGGTGATGTTGCTTCTGAGGAGAAGATGGGGCTGCTTTTCCCACTCCGAGTGCTGTGGAAGGACAGGATGGAACAGGAGAGCGATGCCGATGGAGGCAGCAGTGCCATGAGCAGATCCCAGACGCTTTCCTGTGGAAAAAATGAAGGTTAGTGACAATGGCTGACACTTTACTGAGGGGATTTGTTGCTCCACACCACCATGGCTGCATAACACAGATGTTTGGTTCATTCTGTGATTTTTACTACATAAGAGTTGATTAAGACAAGGAAAACTTAAAAAAAAAGCCAAAAAGACAAGCTGAGATTTTTAGCTAGTTTGTAAGAAGAAAGAACATGTTTAGTAGAGAAAAACCTTCTCACCTGTAACTGGTGAAACCTGTGAAACTCAGCCGGGTTTGTAACCAGGGAGAGATGGTTTTGGTTTTCCTTTGGAGTATCAAGTAATGCTTTTTGTCTGGGATTTTATAAAGCATGAATAGCCTTCAATGTTCAATTAAGAATTAAAGTCAGGAGTTTTGCGTTACTTTCCCTCTGGGACAGCAAGAACGAAGAATTTTGTTCTGACTTAAATTTTATTTCAGTTGTAAAGGACAATGCAAACAAATTCCAGACCTAGATGTTCTATAGTACTGCACTGGGTAGCCCAAATATTTGTGGTAGAGTAGTAGAAATACTTAATGTGAGCTAAGTGCTCTGGTAGTTATTTGGGCAAAATATTGCAAGAACAAAAATGTTTCGCATCTTTTGAAGAGCAAATAACATGCATTTTTAGTGGAGCTTTCTTTTTGTGTGTGGCAATCTCTACTAAGATATGCACTACCACTATTTGCTTGGGCAGCCCATGAGGCACACCATGTGCAGTGACTCCTAATTTAAGTTATATTCATTTAAACACTGAGAAATGTGATTGAGATGGCCATCGGTGTTCTAGATCACTTAAAAATAATTATTGGAACATGCTTAGAACCTGTAAACAACAGGAAGAAAGAAGATGAATTCAGTCCCCTGAAAACTTGTGAAGGTCAACATGTGCTGTAAACATTGAATAAAGATTTCTTCCACAAACGGAGTGGTTTTTTTTACATGTGTCATGCCTTTTGATTTGAACGAAATTTGGCAGGTGTGTACAGAGGGAAAAATGGAGATGAAGCAAATTTCAGGAAGCTGGATGCGTTGGAATGGTAAGTGCTTAGTTGATCTGTATTGCAGAATCCTGCAGGGGTGTCACACAAGGTGTCACTCTCTGAAGGTGAGTAATTGTCTGCCAAGGACTAAGTAGGCATGTGAGTGTTTTGACTCAAGCAGACCTTGTTAAGATGTGGCCCAGACACTGAACAGTGCAAGTTTGTTTTTTGTTTTCAGGACAAATTGTGTTTCACAGGAGTTGGAGACTTTTAAAAAATTGGTTGTGGCTAAGATGACAAAATCTTTAACTGAATGACTGTGTGTTCATTTTATTTACATGTGTATTTTACACAGCATTATTTTACTTTATAAAACTCAGGTGTTTCTGTAGTGATTATTGTTGGGTTTGGTGAGCATCACTGAGGAGAGCAGGAAGCACAGTGTATGTGTCCTGACCTCTTACTAGCAAGAGCCTGACTGGAGTATCAAAGGAACACATTTATATTAATTCATGCCTTTTATATTTTTAAACAAAAGGTTCATGATCCCTTGATGGTTCTCATGCACAGCTGACCCTGAATTGCAGTGTCAGGAGGAGGCTGCTTTCCTTCAGAGGGTCATAGGTATCTGCTAGAAAGGATGGTGTTGAGAGCGTTTCTTCTGCTCAGAGAGACTTTATTGGGAATGGTTTGTGCTTTTAGTTGAGTACTTGGTGAGGGGCTTTTTGTTTCTTCTTAAGCTGATTGAACAGGGCTCACAATTTAATATTGTGGTTTGTGCATTTTGTGCCACTGTAATCATCACCTGCTGGGCACTAATCTCTGAAGTTTTAGTACCCAGGCTGTTTTCTTGGAGAGTGGGAGGATGAAGAGTACTGTGTGCTTTAGAATTAAAAGTATTTCAGCAGTGCAAGGTTCCTTCCATTTAAACAATATAAAGAAAAAAGATGCGACCCTGAATTTTTTTCCTGTTTTTCCCAGTTTGGGTAAGAATGGTTTTATTTTTTGTCACGTTAGGCACATATGGATAAATGGCTGGTTGTTACATATTTATGTGTTTATTGCCAGATTTCTGCAGTTGTAGATTACCAGCACCTCTGACAGGCTGGTATTTGTTAAAATGGCTAACATGCGTCTTTCATGTCTCTCGTGCGTATTTATCCTATTATTGGTCAAGCAGCACGACTTAGAGGACAGTTTAAAAATCCATTTTGCTGCGCAAGTAATCATTTGAAAGCACTTTGCCTTATTTCTTGAGGAAACTCAGGTGTCAGTTCTGTCTAAGCAGTTTGTCTGACACAGAGCAAGTGGGCAGAAAGGACTTCTACCTAGACTCAGTGGAAAATCTTGGTTTGGTTTCTTTTTCAGTTAGTGAATTCTAGCAGGCTGTGTGCTGTAATGATGATTTGAAAGGTGTGGTTCCCTTCCCCCCTGTGACAGCACAGTGTTTGCCTGCTGTGACCTCAGTGAGCAGTCACAGGTTTGGAATGGTTCTCCTTGCACCCAGAGTCCTTGAGCCCTGCTCAGGCAGCTGAGCTTGTCTCACTCTGTGCACAGTGACACACTGAGGGGAGCTGGAAGGAGGTCATGAAGGGAACAAGGGATTTAAGGGTGGTAGGTGAAACACCAGAAAAAGCTATGGCAGCTATTGGAGAAAATGTCAGTGGGGCACAGCCGGATCCTGTTCAGATTACGTTGGCTTGTTGTGCCAAAGAGAAGGAAAACTGGGCAGCGGTGTTGAGAACAAATTCTAAATCCATTTCTAAAGCAGCAAAGCTGCATCCAGAAATTCATTCTCAAGATCTCTTAGAAGTAAGAACAGAAGTGAGAGACAATCTTCTCACTGTGAATTCAGATGTTTCTGCTAGTGGTAGTCACTGCTGATGTTGGTTGAGATATTGTGAAAGAAATACTCCTCTTGTGTCTTCTGAAAAATGCAGTGGAAATGTTGGGGTTTTTTTACCAAATGTTTTTCCAGTGGAGGAGGTGGGAACCAGTTTGGTAGGCATACAAATAGCAGGGGAGAGAACTTCCCTTTTGTCAGTGATGGTTGCAAGTTGTTCTCTCTTTCTCTTCCGCTTTATTTTCTCATGTTGCTACATGATTTGAGGTAGAATGCACATCTGCATTTTCAAAATGTAAAATTGGTGGTTTCTAATAATAATCAAAGTTGAAATTTTAAAAGATAAATTATGGCTAACATTAAGCTTCTTGTTCTATGGGGCTTTATCATAATCTGAAACCTAAATGACAGGTGGTTATTCAGAGGTTGATAGCTCTGAAGGAAATGAGTTGATGCTGCAAAATGCATCGAGTTGAGTGTTGGTCCTGGTTTGTTTTGATCAAACAAAGGCAGAGCTTTGTCCAGGTTCTTTTGAGTGGAGCTGGAATACTGTGTGCGGCTCTTGTCTGTTACCAGCATGTTCTCTTTCTCAGCTGTTGGTCAAGCTTAGAAGACTGAGCAAAATCTGTTGATCAAGAGCCTTTTTTTCCTGCTCACTAGGATAAGGAAATCCTTCTAGTAGTTTACAACATGATGAGCAGTATTACAGTTAAGCTATAATGAGTACATTGTATCTATGCCGGAGGCGATCCCGCCTCAGTGTGGCAGGCAGGTGGTGTTACATTGTGGCAGGTTTCCAGCACATCCTGGGCTTCCCTGTCCAATCATGGCATCCGTGCTGCAGCCTGGGCTGCTGGAGTGTCTAACCCAGCTCACTTGCAGCTGCTGATCAGATTTTGGCTGGCACTGTGCTGTCATCTGACTGTCATAGCTTGGGAGTTGTCACCTGGAGTAATTGTTTAGGGTGCTGTCCCGTGTCTTTTTTCTGAAATCCTGGTGGTTTTCCCTATGCTGAGCTGTGAGGTTACTTATGACATTGCTGTTGACTGGTCACTAAAAAAATAAAAAGCCCAATCACAATGTGTCAGTACTGACAGGAGTGCACAGAGCAGAGCACAAAATAGAAACGTGCTTGGCTGGTGTTTGCTTCTGTGATGGATATTGGAGCAAAAAAGAGTCTGCAAGAGAAGGACTGGCAGGCTGTCCTGCTACAGGATGTGTGGGCCAGCTGCTCTGCACAGTGCTGACCTTGCTGCAGGATCAAATGTCACACCAGCTGAGACCCACACAGTGTTTTGCTTTCTTTTTAATGCTCACTGCCTCAAACACTGTCCTTGCTGAAATGCATTCGAAGTTCTTCCTCAAACATCTGCTATTTTTTGTGACCAGTACACACAAAATGAGCTCCTTATGTCTGTTCCTGGAGGAGCTGCTGTTGAGTAGAGTTGCTGTGGCAGTAGTGTGCCAGAGATAGATAGTTCTGCAGGTGTCACCCTGTGGAAGTAGAGGAAAAGTTGGTCATCAGCTCCTGATGAACCATGCAGCTGTTTGTTGATCTGTGGGTGACAGGTCATCCTACTTTTGATGGCACTTTGATAGTTTATGGAATTCTTTGGTGTGTTTTAAGGAGTTTTGGTGGGATTTTAAATTTTTTTTTTTTTAACCTGAACTGAAACCAGTGGAATAGTGTGTGCAGTGCTGAGGGGATTCAAGATTGTTAGGTTATTACAATTTTTTCCCTTTTTTAGGAATGTGGTTAAACAGAAGGGGTGAAAAGGTGGGCAGGATTGTCTTGTTAGAAATAATGCTGTGTGGAGCAGCATTTGTTTTATGGCACAAAGTAGAGACAGCTTGTGTCAGCAGACAGGCAGCTGTTGGGGAAGCAGTGGTGTCCCAGTGACTTGTAATTCAGCCTCTCCTTCAGAGATTGAGTCTTGAGACCAGTTGGGACAGATTGGAGTACAGAGGTAGACTTCCTCCATGGCCCTCCTCTTTAAAGAGTTTGTGCCTTCAGTGTACTGGAAGTTTGCCCCCCCTGTGCTATTTCTTGTGGTCTAGGTGTACACTGAGAAGGAAATGTTCCCAGTTTTCATAGGAGAAAGGTGACTGGATGATGATGATGATAATAGTGAGGGATGGGAAAACCACCGTAGCCTCGTGCCTTCAGAAGTATTAGAGTAGATGTCAACTCTGTATTGGTTTTGAGTCTTGTTCCTGCATCCTAATTCTCAAAAATCTTGCCTGTTTTCATAAATGGTGAGGTTATCTAACTTTGACGATGGAAACTGTGTTGAGAGTCTGTCCTTGGAAATGTTGGGGCTTACATGATATTGTCCTGGTAAGAAATTAAACCTCTGAAATTTAGATACTTGAGAGCTGTGTCTAACATGATAACAGCCTAAAAGAGTTAAAGGGTAATTAATATACTTTATCAGTGCACCACAATTATAAGGCCAGCTGTTGTGAGCCCTGATGTGCTGACCAGCTGTGAAAGTTGTGTTCAGTAGCTCTTGACCCTTCTCATTTCTCCCCATGTGGAAGAGGGATGGAGCAGCTGAAAGCAGAGCTGTGGTTTAAACTGCGGATGGACAGGGATGGAGAGCTTGGGCTGAGGAGGTTGTAATGCTGCCTGCAGTCAGGCACATCTGTGTGGTTTCAGATATGATGACCTATGCTTGTGGCTCTGCTTTTTACGTGAAAACAAGGATTCATCAGTAAATCCCTGTGACCAAGACACATTAAACCAAGTTGTTTGAACAATGCTCTAGTTCCTTATTAAGCTTTATTATAATGGTCCATCTTTACATATAGCCTGTTTCATTTAGGAGTAAGTGACTTTTAGTCCAAAATGAATTAACAGAAGCACCAAAAACCCCCACTCAGAATCAAGTTAACTTTGAATAACATTTTAGAAAAAAGTTAACATCGAGGGCAACTTTGAAATCAAAGGATTTCTTTTTTGTCTTAAAAAATGTTGCTAATAATCTGTCACGATAATATTTCTGGATAAAATAAAGAAGGCCAAGTTTTGCTTGTTGGGCTTGTTTTCAGAGGAAAATGGCCAGATTGTCATGGTACTGGACTGTTAGAACTTGAGATGGTTTAACCTCATAATTTTTTACCTTGCATCTTAGTGAGACGGTAACACCATCTGAAAGAATATATTGGTTAAGAGATGAACTATATAGACTACACAGATGTTTTTCTGAGCTCCCTCCAGAGGTTTTTGCCTGTGCTTTGAGTCTGGGTCAAGTGAGCCAGATCAGGTACCTGTAAATTCAACACAGCAGTTGCAGTGGTGTCAAGGAGAAGACACCACATTAAATGGCATCTTTTTCAAAGGTTATATGATGTCATCACAGAAAGGGGCCAAAATCCTGTTAACTGAGTTCCTTCTGGCACAGCAAGTGTCTGGTTGTTTGGGGCACTGTGGGCTCTGAAATGCAGTGCCTTTGAATAATTCTTGAGTTTAGCAGAGGGAGGCTCTGTGCTTGTAGGAAGGGTGTTCTTTCCTTGTGCTGGCTGCCTTACAGCTGGATAAATTCCCCATGAAAGCGGGGAATTCATGTCCTGGCTGTGCACATGGAGGGAGTGGTTGTTGTTCTGTGTTGGTCCCTGCAAGCATGGAACAGTTTAGCCCAGAGTGTTTTCAGTGTCTGAGGTGGTATTGAAGATTCTTGCAGTTGTTCTTTTTATTTAAGTCTCTTCCGGCTAGATAGCTTAGTTCATTTTTCACCTGTATTTTCCCAAAGCATCCATAGATTATCTCCTCAGCATTTTATCCATGGGACACTGTTTATTGATGAGTTCTGTTAGGCATGAGGTGAATGCAATTTTCTGAGCCTATTGTGTTTTAGTTTTAGTTGTTTTTTTTGTTTTTTTTTTTTTTTTTTTGGTCCCCCTCTCCCACCTTCAGCATAAGGAGCTTGATATTACATTTCCTTTGAATATTTTTGGGAACTGCCAGATGGCTTGATAACCTTGCTGTGTCCTCTGTCAGTACTTCCTGAGCCAAAATCCCCATTAGGTATTTCTCAGCATTCTGGCAGTCCATGTTCCAGGCTCTTTGCTTTTTCACTCAACACAACCCAAAAGTGTTTGACAAGATCCTGATGCAGCTGATGTGTATCCAAGTCCCTCCAGGCTCTAAAGCTCATTTTAGAAACTATGGTTATCTGGATCTAAAGCATTTGTGCAAGATCATTTTAAAAAGTCATCATTTGCATTTCTGTTGTCACGCTAATCAGTAACATATAGCCCAATATCTTTAATATCAGTATTAATTTTAAGATGGGCTTAACTTTCTTGTCTAATCTCAGATTCTTAAAGAAAAGTGTACCTAATCCACTGGTCATCCATCCTTCCTGTGCTGTTTCCTTCACAATTTGCAGTGATGTTCGCCTTGAAACCTGTTTGTTTTGGGTTGCTGTTTAAGACAGAGAAGCTGCCTGTACAAACACTTTGGATGTTTGCGGATGTTTTCTGTGACTTCACCACGTGTTCATGTGTTCTGTGCTTGAGCTGCGAAGAAATAACTGATCTTGAGCTGTGGTGTGAGCAGCTTAGAATATTGTTGCTTGTGTAGTGTGTAAGGGAGCTAATTAATTGTTTCTGCCCAGCTTGTTTAATTATAAAAGGATGCCAGAGCTCTTTACTTTCTTGTCACTATCCAGCTGCCCAGGAGATGGAAGCAGCTCCGTTATCGAGGGGTAGAGTTTTATAGCAGCAATGGAAACTGTTTCCTCTGCTGATCTCCAGTGTTGGCCTGTGTGAAAGCAGTCATAGGGGCTGCTGGGACCGAGAACAAGGTGTTCCTTTTTGCATGTTGTGTAATGAAGATATAGGCAGCTATGAGTGAATTAAGGTGGAAGAAGAGAAATAACCTATGGAGAAAGAGAAATTCATATATTATTGGGAAAAAAAGTCATATGGTGGATTGCAGCTAATATGTGGGAATAATGGGCCATTGTATGCTTACCATTTTGGAACCCATTGTATTTCCCATTTGGATTAAATTGAACGCATACATCATTCTAACAATCCTTTCCCAGCAGTTTGTGAACTTTGGAAGTGGAGAAGGGAATTAATGGTGATGTATTTCATGTTGGTGTTCTTTTGTCTAGTGATTCAGTTATTTCCCCATAAAGAATTTCTGGTTTCTGCACAACAGATGTTGGTCAGCTCGTGAGCAGACATTGCTGAAGGTGGAGTGAAAAATGACCTTCAAATACAATAAACTCAACAGCTATTACTTATCTTATTGTCTATGAGACAGGCTTAATAACCCATTGCTAAGTAAGAGGGAAAGGGAACTAGGGCACGGCTGAATTGGGGTGCCAAATGGTACCATCCTGAGCTGATATGAAATGGGGGGGAAATGTGAGATAGTAAATCAGGAGTTCATCACTTGGATGCGAGACTGAGGGAAGCAGTGGTGAAAGATAGCTGTCTTTAAGCAAATAATCTGAATAGAGGAAGGCAATAATGAAAAATGTATCGCTGCTTGATTTTTGAATATGAAGTCAGCTACTAGGAAATTATTTAGTTGAATTTCTTAGAAAAGGAACTCACAAAAGGGTGTTTAAATAATTGCAAGTTAAACCACTTATGATATAGAAGTACAATTTGTGTGCTGAGGAACACATTTCTGAGATGATGCCAGCCAGGTAGTGAGTGTTCACAGCCTTTTGTCTTGTCTTAATCATTAGTGAGAGGAAAAAAAGGAAATACTTTTCTAGCAGTTAAATGCCAAGGGGTTTGTCATACAGTTTTTTGTGGGCTTTATTTTTCTGGAGAGCTGTATTTGTTTTTTCATTATTTGTAATATGTAAGCAGCCTTGAGTTCACTTGCCCAGGATGTTGCGAGGGGCCACAACTGGTTTTTTTACGTGCTAAGTATCTTTTACTGAAGTTTGATTAAAAAAAATGTTAAGTAGCGGTACAAGCTACATGCCTGCCAAATTCATATAAAGCAGAGCCAGAATAAGTATACTGTGTAAATCAGTATTGAAATTCATCCTTAAATACTTGGTTTGCACAGATTTCATGCATGTAATTCCTGAGCTTGGCATGCACAAGCATAACATGCTTTGTTTTAGATGAACTGTGTGGGTGTCAGGATGGCTGCTTACTGAAGAGCTCTGTGTCTGCCCTATTAACAGAGGGGGCAAGCCAGGGGGGTATTACCTTGTTTTTATTTAAAAAGCATCTCTGTAGAGAAAGTATTATGTTTGAGTGTTGTTAACTAACTTTGATGTACTTGGTTGAAGATGTTAATCAAGTATTGCTAATGATATTTACAGAGTAATAAATGTGAGGAAGTATTCTAAGAGTAGTAGCGGACAATGGGGTTTTTTCTAAGCTTTTCTGTAGTGCCTTTTAGTAAGTATTAAAAACAATTTCCAAGCTGCATGTAATCTTGCAAACTGTGGGGAAAGGTAGAATAGAAATAGCCACTTGGTTTGTCTCTTACTTAGGCAGAGGTTCTGTAGCATGGTGAGTAAGGACCGGACTCCAGAACTGCTTCAGGCTACGTAACTTGGACTGCAAGTTACTCCTGCTGTCACCCTGGGAGAAAAGTAAATGGTTTCTGTTGGTGTTGGTCTGCCAGGCTCTGAGGAACAGGGCCAAGGCCCTCTTGGGGGTCACTGTTGTTTAGGAGCAGTTCTCTGAGCTTGGTCGAGTTCAGGCTGTAGCCCAGGAGGTGTTGAAGACACAAAGATACTGCAAGCACCTGGTCAATATTAATGGGGCAGGCTGAAGTAGGGTGGGAAACAATAACCATGTAGCAAAAACAGCAGCAGAGGATGGGTAAGGGAAACCCTCCTGTGTCTGTGTGTTTTCCTCTGCTTCAGTCTCTTGGTCTGTCTCAAGACGTGTCTTCTTGCCAGATGTTTTACAGTTTAATGCACTTATAATCAGGCAGTAGAGATGGTGTCCTCAATGAAGAGCCAAGCAGCAAACACTTTGGGGTGTTTTGGTCTTAACAGGTAGTGGAAGTTTGTCATAGTTAACAGAAGTTTTCATGAGCACAGGAAATCTTCATTTGTGTTTAGTTTTCTCTTGGTAATGATATGAAATAATAAAATGTGTCCTCCTAGGGCTGGAATATATACAGGAATGTCCAAGATGTGGCTTAAAGTGTTCCAGTGTGTGGAGCTGCCCTGCTGTAGGACCATTTGTGTGGCTGAGTTCTGGTCTTGTCCTTCACTAGTGGGCTGGCAATCTGTCCTGTACGTGTTTAAATAGCTGTCACCACTAAGCTTTTCACTTCATATACCTAGTGGTTGTCATCTCCAACTTGTACATACTGCTTTGTGATGCAGCCATGTGTAAGAACTTCATAGTGCCAGTCCCTTAATGAAATGCAGATAGGCTTTTCTCGAATTCATGTTTTCCAGCTGTCAGCTACCAGAAGAAATTTTGTTGATGATAACTCTGCCAGGCTCTGCTGTTTTTTGAAAGCTCCATGCTGTTGAGCCAAGACGTTACTTACGTCAGTGTAGTAATATTGACTTGGAATCTTGCTTTTTTAAATTAGAATAATCAAGTGATCAGCAATATTCTTCCAGACCTGCTCCAAGGGACTAGCTCTGTGTTTACCCACATTTAAGCCACAAACACAAGGGACTGACTGGAGAACGATGAATGTCAAGGACTTTATTCTGTCATTCCCTTTGACAACCTGTGAGTTCTTGTGCTTAGGGCATTTTTGTGAAAAATGCTTGGAATGGAACTATTACCATTTGGAGTTTGTTGCATATCAGAGCAAAGCAATACTCTTGTTACGTGTAAATTATTCCTCTGTTGGGAGGAGTGAGGAAAAAGGCAGGATTCAGTTGTCTACCTGCTGTGCAGTGTGATTGATAGGCATCTAAACTGATAGGTGTTGTGTTTTTTGAGTGCCAACAGTGGATTTTGCAGGAAGAGAAGTGTATTTTGTGAGACCATGCTGGGGAGCACTGAAAAATCTTAAAACTTTCTAAGGAAATTAATTAAAGTTGTTTATAGATGACAAGCTGACTAGGAGCCGTCTTTATCAGCTGCCAGTTGCTGTCTTAGGCTTTTTTTTGCCTCTGTAGCTTCCAGCTCACTTGTTGACAACTTGTGTTGTAATAATGCCTTGTATTTGGTTATAAAAAGGTCAACTCCTGATGTTCTTTACCACTGAAGCTTTCTCATTCAGCTGTCTTGGTGCATTATGAGAGGGACTGAGGACTGGAATTTATTTGGATTATGCTAGAAGTTTGGTGGATGGGGTAGACCCCACGCTTTTCTGAGATTAAGTTGTTTTCAAGGCATCAGGAAAAATATCTCAATGATTTGACTTGGAAAATAGATTGGGATGAGGCCTGTATTTACATCCAGGAACACAGGCTTGCATTTAAATTATGTGAATGAGGATGCAATACAGCAATTCCATTTCCCGTCAGTGCTGTGTTTTTTCTTTTAAAAGGTAATAATTATTACTCTGAGTTTTAAAGTGTTTGCAAGGTATCAGGCAGGTTTAAAGCCTCTTGACACTTTGTTCACTTTGCTGTGCATTTCTTTGTTGCAGCCCTGGTAGAACCAAGGGAAGGAGGAGAGGCTGAGCTGGCAGTTTTTAATTGCAGTTGAAGTTAGATTTTGCTTGTTCTTGCATTTACTTCTCTGATTCAGGAATTGTTTGTTTAGGTAGTATGTGTTTCCGGAGTTTCCTACTGTTATTTTATTGTTGCTTTCTATGTAAGTGAGGTTTATAACAATAGACTGTCGTGCAGTTTTGAAATATCCTACCTATAGTTTGTAGGCTCCTGTGGCGCTTTTGGCCTGCCTGCCCATGTGTCAACCAAAGTTTCAGGATGTGGTTTGAGATCCCTTCTGCCTTGTTTAGTTTGGGTCATTGAGCTAGGGAGTAAGAACAGCAGGGGAGGAAAGCTGATTTAGTATTAAGACATAAGTTTGAAATTAGTTAAATTTAATTTTTATTGCAGAGAGTGCCATAATTTTCTGATGCAATTGTAGCAAGTCACCTGGTATGTGTTTGCTTAGTTTTCCAAAGAGGAAGATGGTAAATGATGTTCCATTGCATTTATGACCCAGTGAAAGTAATGGAGTCATAGAAGTACTTGGAGAATCATGGTATCAGTAAACAAACCGGAGATTTTGTATGCCAGATGCTGTAGAAAATAGTCACAACATACAACTTGACCGATCTTCAGGCACCTCTTCTGACCCACTGAATCATTCTTGGAGAGAGAAATAAGGGGTTTTTGAAAGTAATGAAAATGTCAAGTGATAGGCAACTAAAATTTGAAAAACCACCCATATTTGTAATGGATCACTGGAAGTGTCTTCCCTAGCATGAAAGGGAAGGTGTTGTCAAGCAGGTGGGTCTCAATCCTCTCTTCACTGACAACTGCTGCGGTGTTCCCTGAGTTCAGCTCAGGTGTCAGTTCTGGGTGAGGCTGCACTGGCTGATTGCTGCAGCAGTGTAACAACCGAAAGGGGTGACAGCTTCTGCTGTGTCAGTGACACATATTGATTAATGGCCTTGGTGGAAAGAAATTTGTGAGGAAGGTGGCAGAGGGACATTAAAGTCATTCTTCTTGTCAGCAGTAAATGCTGCGTGGTGTTCTGCGGCCTTGCCAGTGTTTAGTAGTCTCTGGTTCTTGTAATCAGCCCAGTTGTCTTCCGTGTCACTGGTGTAGGCACGTAAAAAGGTGACATGAAACATGTGAGAAATAAAATAGAAAATAGCCAGATGGTGTAACTGAAATTCAGCAAGCTAAAATGTTAACAGCGCTTACTGGTGATCTTCTGAATGAAATTAGATGTCTGTGGCTTTTGGTTTGTGTTCCTCAAATGAAGAAACTGTAGAGGAGCTGGGCAGGATTTTCTGTGGAGTCTGTTCTTTTCATTTTGGGGTTGGGTGTTAGATTTTTTTTTTTTTTTTTGAGAGAAGGGCTTGGGGGGGCCGGGGGTGGTATTTTTTGCCAGAATGGGGTTATTTGATAGATACCTTTTGCAAACTGGTTTGGTTTTACTTGATTGTGTTTGTGGTAAATACTTCACTTTGTATCATGTTAATGTGTATTTGGAGGCCTTAATTAGGTGCAGATTGTGTAATGGTATTAATTGTCTTGGAACAAACAAGATAGAAAAATAGAATTTGTTTTGCTTTTTCCATTTATCAGATATTAGTTAATTAATTCAATTTTTATTAGAAAAGGAATACTAGGAAGAGGATACTATTTCCATGTCCTGGACTACAGAGTTTATGAAAACTAATTTGAATTGATGGCATTTTAGTAAATGCCAGCAGGGGACTAAAATGACCAGCCCAGCAATTACAGCAGCATATATTCTGCTTGTTACAGTAAAAAGACTTAAAAGATGTTTTCAGCTCGTGAGTACACTGCTGAGTGAGATGACTTTTTGTTCTCTTAAAATCATTCTTTGTAGCCACAATAAGAGTGGCTATGCAGTGGGTTTGTGATGACAGCAAATTACCTCAGAGGCTCATTTTTAAACAGAGGACAAACTCTGGCTTCAAGAGTAGTTCTACTGAATGTGTTTCGTGCGTGTGTTTCTGTATTTGATGTGGGTGTATTTCTTCTGTAGTTTGGTGCTGTGTTTTCTTACTGCCCAGGTCTGCCCAAACTCTGTTCAGGATCTCTGTACTGGAAATGTCCCTTGAGAAGCTCAAAGTACGTTGCTGATCACGAGCAGATGGTCTGCGGATGGGTGTGAGCAGTGGATGTAGATGAGCACAGCTCCCCTTCTCTCCTTCAAAGTCCTTTTACTCAAATACTTGGCAGTTTCCTTCTTGGTGAGGTCTCATCATAGTGATAAAGCTCCTAGCTGTGCACCTCATTATTTTCCATGGATGTGCTAAATAGCTTTGTCTTATGACTGTGAAGCAAAGATAAACAAGTTTTTACTGTTCTTCATTGCCAGTGATGCTTGATACAACCAAGAGTGTTTGCCTGGTAGTTGTGCAGCAGAGTTGCTAGTGGATTAGGTATCACAGCATATATGCCATCTCTGCTGATGTGATGAAGCCAGTGTCTGTGCCAGCATCCTTCCCAGCTGTGGATGTTCTGTAACTGTGGCCATACAGAGGTGGCAGGTGGAAGGCCATGTTGTCTTAAACAGCTGCTCCTTTTGAGTATGGGATTTGGATTCTATTAGTTGCTAAAGCTGTCCTTTTCTGTTAAATGTTGGATGGGGCAGCGCCAATTTGCTTAAGGATGGTTTGTTTGTATATCATATTACTATCTGACATGAATCTTGGGAGACACAGAGACACTCTCTCCTGTCTTCCAGGATGCTGTCTTAGAGACAGATATTGCTTGTTCCAGTCCAGCCATATTAGAAATGTGAGGAGGGAATTAATTTTATTAAGCAACCTCTTGAACAGCAGAATGTATCTTCTAATACTCTGGTTATTTATGTGGTACCATACTAATCAGGATGAGTGTACGTAAGCAAAAAACAGATGGCTGTGAGTCAAACAGGGGTATTTCTCAAGTCTTACTGTTCTTTTATCTTATTCAAGCATCTGCATTTTTAGCAAATGTGCTAGTGCACTTAGAGTCTCTGCTGAGGATGAGGACAAGTTTTCATTCCTGAAAAACTCACCAGGCTACCTCAAGTGTCTAAAGTCTGGATATCAGAGTGAAGTGCTGCTGCAGCCACTCTCATAGCTGCTGGCAGTTCAGTGAGCCAATGCAGGAAGCTGGTAATGGGTCTGTGGGCCAGCTGCTCAGCTACACACAAGAAGCAAATGAGCTTTTCAGTGGGTTTTCAGTTGTTACAGGTTATCAGATGGTATCAGTGTGTGTGCAGTAGGCTTGGTCACCTTCCTTCTGTGGGTCCTTGGGGTATGAGATTGCTCATCCTTTGTGATGTATTTCCACGTGTATGGCCTTAAAGCTTCATTCTAGGTTATTCCTCATCCCTGTTTAACTCTTACTGTCCAACTGCCTCTCTGCCCCTTTTCTGAGCCTTAGCTCTTGCATCTGACCAGTGACCAATTCCTTTTTATTTGTTTAGCCTTTAAGAGTACTTAATCTTGAAGTAATTACTGATTCAATTGAGACTGTAGGAGTATCAGGAAAGGGCAAATAAAAATGTGATTTGGAGTGTTTATGTGTTTACATCTAAATCTTAAAATGAAGCTCAAGATGCATGTTGTGTGTTAGCCTAGAGTTTCATCTGGATGGCTTGGAAAATGCTCTTACTCAAAGAAAATCCTTTGTGCTTTGGTGGGTATAGTAATGCATGTAGAAATAAAGTTCAATGTAATCACATGTTTTCTGCATAGAGGAAGAAGCCAAGCTGTGATAAAACCACTCACCTCCAATTGTTCTCAGTGACCGTTACCTGTGAGTTGTCTGAGATGGCTGATGGTGGCACAAAGTAATGTGCTATAAGCTACCTATTGTATTGTTCTTATTTATGCAACATAGTCAGCTGTTGCTGGCTTGGAGTCTATTTTTCAGTTCTGAATTTTAGTATATCAGTGGAGAATTGATTATCTGTACAAGGGAGAAATATTTGTTTAACCAAATCTATTATTAGCAATAAGTTTATTCTCAGGAAATGCGGTTTCACCCTACTTGGTTTTTTTCAGATAGTTTTAGACAAGTGGCATTTGGGCATTAATTTCTTCAAGCTGTAGCAAAAATTAAACTGCAGGGACCTGCGTTAAAAATCTCAAGCATCTGCTGTGCTGATGACCCTGAGGTTCAGAGCTCTGATAGAGCTGTCAGCCCTTAGGAACGGGGCCGTGATCTCGGTGTTCTGTGCCTTACTGAGTCTCATTTCAGGTGTGATGGCAGAGAGCACTGCATGCAGAGTTCCTCACAACCAGAGAAAACTTTGTCTGCAAGCTCTGAACTTGACTTGAAGTGTCTCTGCAAGCCATTTTTTTGGAGGAGGTGGGAAGCAGGGAGGGGGGCCTTGTAGGTGGAAAGCAAGCTTACCTGGGTTACTCTGGCCAGCCAGAATTCATATCCTGTTCTGTGAGCCTCGCAGGTAACAATTACGGTTTTGGAACTGTCTTGGTACAGAGCTTAATACGGATCAGAAATAAATCCAGCCAAAAGGACTCGTTTGTATCATGTTGCATTCCTCTGTGTGGAGGACTTGCTGTAGTAGGTGCTGGTATGCTGTAGAAAAGCAGGAGGACTGGGAAGTGCTCCCTGCATAGCCTTAACTTTTCTTCACCAGAAAGCCAGCAAAATGTAGACCTGACCACTAAGCGGCGAAGTGTCCTTACTTGTTGCATTTCTGCGGCCATGCAATACCAGATTGGAAGACTTAGAGATAACTACAGCAGAGAGGACGTTAGCTGCAAGTCATTCACTTGTCACTGTTATGATAATTTGTTCACTGAATTTTTTGTCATGTGGGCAGTTGAGCCAGTATTGAGAGGAGTTGAGGGGAGTATTTCGCTGAGTTGTAACACTGCACTGCTATCACTGCCCTTAAACAGTGAATGGTTTTATCTTTTTGTATTTGTGTTTCAGAATAACCATACTGTGTTAAGTTATTTTGGAACAATAGCACTGTTGTGAAATACGGTTTGTTTCTGAAAGAATGTAGCATACAGAAATAGCATGTTTGGAAACCTAAACAGGGAAATGCTTTCTAAATTTCAGTGGTATCAAGTCTTTAAAATTGTTACTTTGTTCAGGAAAACACATTAGTTCTAATTCCTGCTTTTTCATTGAAAGATAGTCTAAATGACAAACTACTGAAATATTGGCAGGTGTTACTTGCAAAATCCAAGCAGTATCTTAGAGGCAACTGGGTGGAGGAGCGTGTCAGATGACATCAATTCTTGGTGTCACATATTCCTAAGCACAGGCTTCTTATTTACTGGGTGCCTTGTGTAATTGAGTAGTTAATGCCAGAACTGGCTGGCTGCTTTTGAATTCAGGGGAGAAAAGCCTCATATTCAAGCTTGCGTGAGCTTGATTTGTTTGATTAGTGGAAGTAGGGAGATTTTTTGCCCAAAGAACTGTATTGTGTGTATAACAGTGTTGTAGAACAATCTGGATTTTCATGGGGTATCTGGCCCCATGTATTTTCGTAGAGGAAGTGTTTAAAGCTTGTAGTTGGTTTCATTGTCCATGGAGCTTGTCTCTTTTTAAATGTAAAAGAAAGAAGAGTCTGTTTTGTTTCTCTTGGCCACTATCTAACTTCTAGTCTGTGGTTTAGTTCTTCATAATAATTATAATCCTATTAGTAGGCAAGGGATGGTATAAAGTAATTATATGCAGTGTTAGAGTTTGTACTTAACAAAATCACAAGATAATGGGAAATATTTAGAAAGAAGCTAATGAGCATGAGAGGACCTTGGAACTAGTTTTCTTCTCTGCCAAGGTCTTTTTGCTCTGAGCGTTAATGCGTTAATTTTTAAAAAGAATGACATCAAAGTCTGCTGATGAAAGGAGTTCAGGGGAAAGCTGTGAACAATGACTCAAATTCCTGCCGGTGTGGGTCTTGCTTGAGTGTTGGCAAAAAGCAAAGCACGTGTAGCCACTTGCCATTCCAGCACAGCACCAAGCTAAGGTCACCTGGTCTTGAGGAGGGGCCAGGCAGGGATGTATTTGTGCCAAAAGCAGGTTGGGAGGTGACCCCAAGGGAATCATTACAACAGCAGAGGGTGTTTTTGCAGGCAGCTGCCTCAGCTTACCGCTCCCATTTGAAAGCTAACAGAAGCTGCTTGTAAGAATTGCCATGCACATGTAGAGACTGCATAGAGTGTGTGTAATGTACTGATGCATACTGTGGCTGCACTACTGTTAGCTTAGAGTATACTCTATGACACACACATTGCATATAAAAAAGGAAGAGCTGGGCAGTAATGATCTAGTTTATTTTCCTAGTATTTGAAATCACAAATGCGCAGTCCATAAATGTCTGGTGAGCATCAGCAAAAAAGTTTTTGTGAGCAAATTTGTTGAAGAGCTGCCACATGTTACTCTGGAATTTTAACCTTATGAAATGTAGCTTCCCTACCCACCTGTAAGAAAAAAACTTAGTCTAAGTCATTAAGCAAGCATCTGGCACCAAGGAGATTGAAGCTCTCATACAAGCTGCTGGTGCCATATTGCAGTGCCTATTCCTGATGAAGCAGCTCTATGTTCAGTATGCATTAGAGGCCCACCTGTGCCCTGCAGTTGCGGAATGCATGGCTGACACTGCTTTGGACTGCGTGGTTTGAAATGCTCTTGCCTGAATGTGAGAAGTCTGTGCAGTTTATTGTGGACAAAGGTATCTGCTTGCTGGTTTCTTTGATGTTGCTTTTTAGGATCTTGAGTTTCTGGATATGCTTACCAGCATGGGGTTTTGTGCATCTGTGCTGATATGTGCTAGTGTTCTGTGCTGAATTCTTACTCATTTGGAACATCTTTTTGCAGTATTTTGCTTTAATTGATAGAATTAGAGAATCTCAGTTGTTATTAATAAGTTACAGCCTGGAGTTTTTGGAACATGTTGTATTTATATTTCTCCTCAACACTGCATGTTACATCCCTATTCCTGCTTGGGGTTGTTACAAGCTGACACAAGGCATGAACAGCCAGTTGAATGCTAACTGGTGCATTGAAGGTACATGAATGCTGGGTAGCAGAATACTGAAAGAACATGCTTTTCACAGATCACAGCTGTACTTTTTCTTAAAAACGAACGAGGGCTTGATTTTTCGCTTCCACCTGCAGGTCCCAGCTGTGCCTGTCCTCTTGTTGCCTAATAGGGTATGACTTAAGCTCAGGAGGTTGAGCAAATGGAGAATTGAAGCCATTAGCTAAAAGGCTCAATTGTTTCTGTTTATAACAAGATCGTGGAATATCATTATTATGCTTACTATAATTTTTAAATTGAGAACTTAGTAACTTGTTATAGTTTGTCTGATTTTTGACATGAAAATCCTTTGATGGGGTTGTGCATAGGTTGTAGCTGCTGTTTTGTCCTTTACTAGCTTGAGAGCTGAACAGACGTTATAGCAAACCAAGCTGGTTCATCTTTGTGTCAATCTTTTATTTTGTGGTAAGTTAGCTTCAGAAAAAGTTAACCCCTCCTTAAATGCAAAAATCCTGATGGCTTTTAAATCCTTTGAGAGCAAGAAGTAACCAAATCAGTCTCTGGTGGCACCAGAGTTCAGCTGATGTGGGTTGCTACAGTTGGTGTCCTTTCTACATAGGCTCAAGCCCTTAAATTGGGACGTGATGGATAAGCTTAATTGAAAAGACTACAGAGCAGTCCTCAATAATAGTTCATAAGGTACATGACCGGTTTAAAGGAGGCACTTGTGTTTTTATGGATGAGTTGTACTTGGCAGAATGAAGTAATGTTTTAGCCATTTAGAAATAGGTAGGTATTTCCAGCCTGACCTTTAATTTAGCAACTGTAATACACCACAAGGAAAAAACGCCAAGGTCATACTTGAAATTCCTGCTCTTCCTTCCTTGTGAGTAACCCTGATGATTTTTTTTAGGCAAAATCAGCTGTTACTTAGGTGGCAGTTATGGTGCTCAGGGTATTGGAAACACCCTGTGCAATCTTTTATACGTGGTCTGTAGAGTCAAATGGCCAGTGCTGAATCAGTTTCGCTAACAAGTAAAGACCAGTTTGAAACAAGTTTTTGCAGTCCTTGATATGAATCCTGGGGAGCCAACATCAGACACTTTATTTCTCTTGAAAAACAGTTTTTCGTGTCATTTTCCCAGGGATATCCAGGTCACTTTGCCAGGCAATAGGAAATGAAACAAAACCTGTCATCAGAATCTCTGTAAAGAGGTTCTAATTGTATCAATAGTGCTTTTAAAAACATGAGTTACTTAATGACTTTTGAAAGCCTATGAACATAACAGCTTGCTTTGATTTCCTGAACACTTTGTTATTGACTCTCTGCAGGAAGACTGGAGTGGTTTCGAAGGGTGATGCATATAGAGGAATGCACTGATCCCAGAAATAAAGCCAAGAGAGTGAGGTGGAAACAGCAATGGTCTGTGATTGCCAATGCTTTGAAAAGGAATCACTGTATTTGTGGGGAAAGAAAATGCTTCTCCACTAAAATACTCCAAAGGTTGCTTTTTGGATCAATGTGCTTTACAAGTGCTGTGGCCATGTCTGCCAGTGTTCCTCTGTACTGTGCAGAGATTGATCTGTCAATGAAAAAAATGGCAAAGACAGAAATTTTTCTTTTGCCCCAAGTCCATCAGTTAATGGCAGAAGAGGAATGGGATTAGTATGTAATTTCAAATCTCTGTTATAATAGTGTAGGAGCAATAGAATTTGTCATGTGATGCCTCTGATTTTTAGAACTTTTACCTCCTGAGAAGCTGATGCACCTATTTCTCAAGGGATTTTAGGAAAAACAGTTTTGGCACAAGTCCCTCTGCTTGGGCAGAGGAGTGACATCATTTAGACTTTAAGTAGTACTTAAGAGCATGAACAGATGTGCTGGAAGCAACTGCAGTGGAGTGCTGCCACCTAATTGCTGAACACTTAGGATGCCTGGTAACAAATATTCTCTCTCCTATGAACTGCAGAGTAAGGGTATTTCTTGGAAATACAGGGATGATGAATATTCACGTTCTTAATTTCTATAGGGCTCTCCAGTTAATCTTTTCTTCTGGCCATTTTGCTGTATGCTGTATGTTTTGGTTTTCAGATGTGAGGGGGACATAGTCCTACTCTGTACTGAGCACCTCAGTGTAGGAAAGATATATTTCTATTATGGCTGTCTCCTGTAAAGCTTCTTTGCTGAGACCCTTTCTTTGCTGCAGTGTTTACTGTTCAGCCTGACCACAGTAATTTTGTTGTGATTAATTAGGAAGAGCTGTTG
This sequence comes from Haemorhous mexicanus, assembly GCF_027477595.1. NCBI lineage: Eukaryota > Metazoa > Chordata > Aves > Passeriformes > Fringillidae > Haemorhous > Haemorhous mexicanus. The sequence goes on from NC_082344.1 coordinate 3,618,504, forward strand.
TTGATGAAATACTACTGATTGATATGCTTTGAGGTGAGTTCACAAATGTATGGTTTCTTCTAGAAGATTATAGTGTATAAGATTATAGTTTCTTCTAGTAGCAAGAGTGGTGTTAATTCTCCAAGCGTCATGCAGGGTTTTAGATGTCATCTGAAAACTTCCAGGTTCTGATGGTGTTCTTTGTGTCCTAAGTCTTTTAATGATCCAGTTGTCTTGAGAACTGACAGCTTGGTAATTAGAAGGCTTGATGCACAGATGTGTTACTGCTGTGGGTACAGATGATTTTCCTACATTTATGCCTAGTTGCTATAGTTACTGTCAATGCGGAGAATTGTACTATTCAATAGGTGATGGGCTTTTTCAAAGTATAGAAAAGCATTTTCTTCCATTTTCACCGTGTGCCATCTTGGACATAAACCCTAGTGGAATTTTGTCAGTGCTGGTCTGCAACTTGAAATTTTTCTTCCTATTCCATTTAGTACCCTCATACCACATTTCAAGCTTCCCAGTTTTCCCTTTGTTTCCAGATCACCAGGCTGCTTTTCCTTGTTCTTTTTTTCCCTTATTTTGAGGAGACAGTAGGTAATGTTTTATCAGACAAGAGTGACTCCCAGCTGTGGATTAGTTTACTTGCTTAAGTACCAACAGGTGCCTCTGCATTCTCTAGGGGGATTCACATTTCCTTTCCTCTGAAGTCTTTATATTTTCCATCAATGCTGACCTGCTGCCCAAATTCTCTGCTAGCAAATTCTGCTTTCCTTCCTTTCAGATGTAATAGTTCACTCAGCCTCAAAGTAATAAGCTTTCTGTTGTCTACCTTTTGTTCTTTTCTTTACATGTATCTGCATAAAGAGGGTCATGTTCTTAAATTGTTCTTTGATATTTACCATTACCATGATGAAATTTTATTTCTAGGTATTTTTGAAATTGGGCTGTTGTAGAAATTTGTGCAACATTAGCTCCTGCACATGAAGTCATCTGAACTAGAACTTTTATGAACTTGTCTTCTGTTGAATGTCATAGGTTTCAAATACAAGTATTGTAAGACCTTCACTGATGCTTTCCTTGCATTTATTATCCTGATCTACTTTAAGTTTGGGGTTTCTCATTAAAACAAGCGAAATTGCCCCACAATTTATCCACCGAAGCAAGCAAACAATGATGCTGGCGTTTCTTTTGTGCTTTAAGTTACCTGGCAGCCTCAGAGTATCAGAGCCAAAGATTCAAGTTTGAACTAAATTTCCTAGAAAGACCCCTTAGGATCTTTCCTTCTCACAGCTTTTTCAGAAAGATTGCTACTGTGTGTCAAGTCAGCTGCTGTGAAGGCAGGTGAGGACTTTTCATTCAGTTTTGTTTAATCCACATCAGTTCCTTCCAGGTGAGACTCGTCAGGAGAGAAATAGTTGAGGGTGTGAGTCACACCCTGTGCTATTCTAGTCAAGCAGCAGACTCTGTAGGGATCATAAAACTGCCTATGAGAGAAGTTAGGTCAAGAGTTATTTAGGCTTTCTCCAAGGCTGTTTTGGTTTCTAGGAAGGAATCAGGTGTATCTGAGGTTGTGTAACTGCCGCACAGTAAAGAACCACCAAACAGGGACTCCTTCAGCAAGCAGCTGTCTCCATGGTCTGGTCTGAGCGGAGGACAGTGCTGTAATGGCTAAAAACTGAGATAAGAACCAAGTTGGTGGAGGAAGATTTATTCAGCCACAGCACCAAGAAAAGTGTTGAACTTAAATTAGCTGTCAATAATAAGGGGCTGAGCAATTATAGATTAATATTGTTCATTGCTGTATAGTCTGTGAGGTTAGAATTTAATGAGTTTGTATATGCATTCAACTTTTATTAGTTTTCCATAACACCTTTTTTAGACACTTAATAGCTTTTGATTAGGAGAACATTGCAGTAAGTTTAAATGCAGTTCAACCAAGAATAGGAGCGTTATTTTTAAAGAAAATATTCTGTTCCAAAAGTCTTGCAATTTGTTGCCACTCTTCTTGTTGCCACTCCTCTTGTAATGGAGCTATGATGCTTTTCTGTGATAGCTAATAAATGTTCATGAGTGTGAAAAATCCTTCTGTCATTTCCTACAACATAAAGCTTAACCCGGGAGTATTGTTGGAGAGAGGCCCTTGATTTCTCACATGTGAGCAATCCTGTGAGCACCTGAAACGTCATTTCTGACATGATTCAAAAGGATGGAGACTGGAAGATTGTGCTCTTACTCAAATTGTAGTATTTGCTTTCTGTTCAGAGGGAGAAGAAAATAAACTGCCCTCTCCAGCCAGACTGAGGGAACCAAGCTAACTTCTGGTTCTCTGCAGTAGCGAGATGTGGTTACCAGTAGTGGTGTTTGCTGCCATGATGCTGGGAGTGCAGTATTTTGGGAGGTGATTGGCAGGGAGATGGTCAGATGGCACAATCTCTGAAACAGATAAATTGGCTGAAGTCCAAGATTATTACCATTTTAAATGTGCGTAATGTGTTGCTCAGGTTATCAGTAGATGAAAATAAACAAGGGGTTTTGGGGGCTTTTTCCATTGACGTTTCTCCATCGACTTCAGTGAACTAGAGAAGTGAAGTCCTGGGAACTTTGGCCTTTGGCTAAACAGGGGGTCAGAGGGGCTCATCTGTAAAGATTAAGCCATACTTAAATAGGGGAAGATGAAATGTTACTAGACACCAGGTTTTGTTAAGACATCTTTTAAATCCATTCTAAAAATTTGGGTTTCAGGGTTATTGAGCCTGATTTGCCGTTGCAAATAAGTTAACTATGGTATTAATAGCCCTTTCTGAAATCTAACTAAGAGCAGTTAAAGATTGTGTAACTACTGTGACTGTACGAATAACCATCCTTTAATAATAAATGGAGTTGCAGCTGATGCTAACGGGAGACGTATCTGCATGTAAATATCTGTTTTTCACCAGTCTGACTTTGTTCTGTAAGATCTTTTAAGAAACTCCTGGGTGGGGAGACCGCTGGTCCATATCCTATGTCGCAATTCTGCCAAAACTGATACTCAGTTTGTTAATTAGCCACTAAGAAAGGACGTTTCAAATCATTACTGTCAAAATATTTCAAGTGCCCAATTGGCTTTGAAAGCTTGAGGATGTGAACTGGTTGTGCAAATTCAAACCTGTGTAAATATTGGGTTTGAGTTACACCCTGCAACATAGGAACATCTGTAGACCAAGCCCAAATGAATTATTTTCTGCTTAGCAGCCACTGAATCCTTATGTTTTAATTTAATTGTGTTTCAGAAAGTACATTTTAAGTGCTCAACTTGAAGAAGAAATGTAGGCGTTCTCAAAAAAATACTTGAATGGTGTCTTGCTGCTGGTGTGAGAGTCAACCAACAGTTTGTGCAATCAAAACTGGTTCTTATGAGCTATAATGTGGTTTTATATTATCGAGGATAAATATTTTTAATGCTTTCCTTCTGTGCCTTAAATGAACAGTAGTCTTTATGAAGTTTGGAGATGCCAGGATAAGCTAACACATTTTAATGTGTCGTATTTTCTGTCTTTGAGAAAGCTTTTTTAATTGTCAAAACAGACTATTAGTATTAATCTGGTTAAATAAAATTAATGCAGACAGCTCATCATATGAAGTGATTCATATGCAGAGCTCAGTATCTGTGTGTAATTTAGTAAAATACAGAAGTTAATTTGAAGAGTTTCAGGAAAGTGGAATTACATCAAGTGTAATTTCAACTAATTGGGATTGATTTCAAAAAGTTTTGAGCGGAGACCTGATTTTTTCTCTGTGAAGACTTCTCAGCATTATAAAATGTTCTTTTTTTAATATACCTGAGGTGCAGCTAGGTAGCTTAGTTTCCATACGGCCCAAATTTGATCAGTTCTCTTGCTTTCTGTAATTTGCTACAATTCCTCCATTTTTTCCTTTACTTAGAGTAGCTGTCATTCATGTAGATCTTAGTACACAAGAAAACACAGTATTACTGCTAGTCAAGTCCTGAATTTTTCCACAGTAAGACAGTTAGTAAGGCACGGTTTTGAGCGGGGGCTTGTGGGTTGTTGTGTGTTGTGCTGCTCCTGTGTTTTCTGTGCTTTTGGTTTTAGTTTCTGTAGGCTTAATTCTTTACTTTGTTCCATCCATGGCACTGAAATTGGTTGTTCTAAATAGAGTGTAAAGCATTTACCTCCACAGCAGTACTTGAGTGTCATACTGTGCATAAGCCAAGCAAGTAATGGTAAAATTGTTGTCTAGTTAGTGTTGTTGTTGCTCGTTAATTTTTTTGGCAATTGATAGATGAACCACCACAAAAATGATGATTAATCTAATGGAAAGTAACAAGACCTATGTGAATTGCGTTATGTACCTTAAAAGCATTCTTAGTATTTCAGGCTATAAATAGGTGATAGCCCGGTCATTTCGGACTCCTAAAGTTGCTACTGTTTCTTCAGAGTTTTAGTCAACTTCCCATTATTTTCAGCTTATGTTTTACTTTAGGAAAAATACATTTCTGTCAGAAATGGTGCTAAAACTATGCAAGTGAAACATAAATTAAACGCAGTCCACTGTAGGAATTGAGTGGATAAAGCATAACAAGTATGAGCAAGACCCGGCAAATGGTGTTAAAAGTGCTAACCTTTTGTCCTTTTTATGAAATAGTTGAGTAATTACGGAAAATGCTAGAGGTTTTTTTTTTTTCATTTAACATGGGAAAGAGTAGTTACCGTTGATTCTAGTTACCAGGCAGTTCTGGTGTTTTTGTAAAATCTGGGGTAGAGTTAAAAGTTACTGTTTTGAAAGCTGTTGACAGCCTGTGTAGAACTTAGTATTAGGGAAGAATATATTGAGAAATAATGCTTGTGTTAGAACTCTATGATAAATAAATCCTCTGTATCACTTTAAGTGGTCCCTGGTTAGTTGGTGTATTGCAGATGTGGTTGTTTTTTGCAGTGGGGTGTAGGTTTTCATTACCTTTTTTTACCTCCTTCAGTTCCTTACATTTTCTTAGTTTTTATCCCAGTTCAATTAAAAGAAAGCTTTCAAAATGTCAAGGTTTATTTTTTGTTCAATCAGAATTTAAAATTTTTTGTTCATCTCTCAGAAGTCTGTGACTGAACAGTTTACTTAAAACATGGAATTGTGCTTACTAGGCATGTTCCATGCAAAACAGAATCTAGAAAATCTTATACCAAAACACATGAGGGTTTCCAGTTGTTTGTTGCTGAGAAACCAGGGATAGAATTCAGTTTCATCTTCACATCTCTAGTAACATTTAGTTGCCTACATAAAAAGCAGTAATTAGGAGCTTTGTATTTGGGAGGAAGGACTAGATTGTTCTGGGATACAATTTATCCAAATGATTTTTTTCCCTACTTTAAAGAAAGGGTCTTTTAGAAATGTGTGTTTTTCTCTGAAGTTAAAGGACATCTGTGTAGTTGAGATTTCCTCTGGTAAGAGAAGAATCCTACTCTGAGTGAGCTGCAGACAGTGCAGCACAGAACAGACGGGAGTGGGGAGCGTGTAAGGAAAAGACTGCAGCTACCCCAGCAAGGCTCTCTTCCAGCCCCTGGACAGCTCTGCCTACAGGCAGTACTGTTATTTACAGTATTCCTTTGCAACATATGGAACACAGCTCAAGTGTAACACAGCCCACTGACATGGGCAGCAGGAGTTCAATCGGCTGACAGATTAGGTTAGTCTGGTCTAACTCTTAAGTGCAGGACATGGAAGCAAAGGAGACAAATGGAGGCAGATAAAGGCAAGAGGGAATAAGATCATAGAAATGATGGAGGATGGTTGGGAGGTGGCTTTGGAGTGTTGTTCTAGACTGCTACTTTTGAGATGGATTATTAAATTAGATTTGTGTTCTATGGCTGCTATTTAGTTCACACACCTAAATATCATGGTTTGTTTTGCACGTGTTGTACTTGATGGATCTGATACTTTGTTGGCTTTGCAAATTACTGACATTTCAGGCTGCTTGTTTCTTGTAGTAAAGCTGAGTTTGAGATTAGGGACTAAATAATAAGGTCATGGATCACAACTGTGATATGGAACCACAAGGCTGTCATGTTAATAAAATCCAAGTGCAGTATTTTAATGAATGGTGATCACAGCGAAACAGGGGAGTATATGGTGAATTTGGAGAGCATATGGTTTGAAACAGAAGTGGAAGAGTTGAATAAATTAAATATTGAGAGATGCCCAGTTTGTTGTACACCAGTCGTTTAATGGCAGCTGATGAGAAGGTGCTGAGTGCTGCAGCAGAGGGATGGTTGGCGTGCTGTGCATTCAGTCAGCAGCAAATGAGCTGGAAAAGATCAATTCCAAGAAGCACAGAGCACTGTAGCTCAAACAGAGAGTTTAATTAATACCAGTGGCATTTGGCCCAGCATGGGTTAGGGCTTTACTCTTGTACTTTAGATCTGACTTTGATTTGTATTTTCCTTAGTTGCTTGTGACATAGCCATAATGTTGTTGTAATTATAATAAACAAGAAGTGAGGCATGGTAGTTCTACAAAAACGTTGAAAAAGATGAAAACAGGAAAAAGCAAGATGCATTTATGGCAGAAATAAATATGTGAAGGGTGAATGAGCTGAGTCAGAACTGTTTAGTCCAGGATCCTCCAAGCTTTTGTGGAAGAGCACTAGCACTGATGTGGTCTGTACAGTTGCTTTCTTGTGTTCCCTAGTTAAGTGCTAGTTTGGCATTTAGCGCAACAAAGAACAGTATTAACCCCTGTGACTGTTCTTTACTGCAGTCCCCAGGTGGACATGCTGTAGAATGGTGTTTCCTGCAGTTTTCAAGACTAATCATGGTGCAAGTGCCCCTGCAGATTGTGATGGGAAGCTTTTGCTCAGACCCCTCTGTCTGTGAGCAGCTGAGGACACAATCTCAGTACTTGAGTTGTGCCAGCCAACAAGCAGAACAGCTAAGACCAAGGGGGCTGTACGGTTTTATGAACAGCCGTGACTGGGCAGAGTGGGGAATTTTCCTTTTAGTCAGAATTTCAAAATGTGAAAAATAAGAGTCTGAGAGTAAAAATAGTAGCATACCCTGCTATATCAGTTCTGAAATACTGCCATTCTTAGAATACTAAGATAATTCATTTACGTAGGCTTTTGAACCATTCCTTAGTATTGATCCTCAACTTTCTTTGACCTTTTTTTTGCATTTTATTTTCATTGTGGGCCTGAAAATATTGCCTGAGAAGGTGGGAAGATGAGCAGACATGAAACTGGGCAGGTTCCAGCAAATGCCATTGGAATTTGGACACAACCAATGTCTTTTTCCAGCATGCTAGGATTCTTTCAAATTGGCATTTGCTTTCCTAAAGCTGTTCTGTTAGAAGAGTTTTGACCAACTCTGATATCTGCAGGACAAAGCAAACTTTTCCTGCAAGAGGATTTATTCTGCTTACACGTGCAGCCTGAAAGCCTTTAAAGAAAGCTGCTATGGAGAGGACTGAAAATTCAGTTCTTGAGCAAAGAGGAAGGAGGGCAGTGATTTTTCTGTGGAAAATCACTGGGGAAACCTGGAAAATGGTACTGTTTTGCCTGGTAAAGATTGCTGCTTGGTAATTAGCAGGAAGAGAGACAGAGTAGGTGCTCATTATCTGCTTCTCATTGCACGTCTTCTGTGATCTCCATTTCTCAGAGATAAATTTCTGTTCTCTGCTCTCTTTGCTGCCTTCTTTCCCCTTAAAAAGACATCAATATAAGAACGGAAAAGTGGGGGATTTCTTGGATAAGAATATTGTCCTGTTTTTTAGTTTATCTCTAAAAGCTTATACTTTTGGCCTTTTGCAAGTGGATAGATAAAAACCTGCATGTCGATAGAGAAAAGGTGTACAGTAAGTATGTTTTTATAGAGACAACATTACAAAAGAGAAGAGTAGCTTGGGCAGGGAGAGGCAGAAATTATGCATGTAGATGTAGGAAAGAGCTGACAAATGATATTTCTCAACAAATGGGCTGATCCCATGACAAAAATCTCTGAACAGTAACCCCTAAGGAAGTCAATTCCCAAATGGCTGCATAATCCCCAGAGACCAGATTCAGTCCTCCTTTGTCTTTAATTGTATTGTCAGCTGGTAGTCCCAACTTTCTGGCAATTTATCTCCCCACTGCATATTTATTGAGAGATTTCTTGTCATAGTTTTGGCCATGCATTAACAAGGGAGTGTGGATAATAGTAAAATCCCTATGGTCCTGATAGATGTTTTCTTGGTACAAGAGCTTGGCTGACAGCATCTGCACAACAGAACAAAACATTTTTGAATCAAAATAAACCATTAGTTAAATGGAAGAATTGAGTCGATGATCTGTGTTCAGTTCCCGATTCAAAACCAGATTGTCATGGTGATTTTTTTGTTTTTAAGACACATGCAAAATTATATGGAGATAGCTTTGCATGTTTATCTAAGATAAGTAAAGTGAATGCTGAGATGATGATGCTGAGTTCAATTTCATTATCAGAAAATTATTTGGAAGAGGAAGTATGGTAAAATAGGACTTCCAGATCCAGTTATATACTTTTTGGTGTATTGAAGTCTTTACCAAAATTTAAAGTGGTTTATTTATGGTGTGATCAAAAAGTCCAAATAGATAAACCAACTAAAACTGGCTTAGTAATGTTTATCTTTGATTCTTTTATGTGCCTATTAACATTGCATCACTTGGTCAGGCTGTCCATTCAGCTTTGGGCAGGCACTAGGAACTAATACCCCTTAAAGTCAGCTTGGCAGTAGTCCTCTGCTCATAGAAACTGAGGTGCTTTTTAATGTGCTTTGCATTTTCTTGACTTCGGTGTGTCCTTTATGTTGTCTACTGACCTCCAAGTAAAATCAAAAGATGTCCTCACAATGAGCACAGCATCAGGTCATTGTAATGTTTCCAGCTCAGTTACCCTGAAGTCCCACGGAGAAAACTCCATATCTCACTTGCTGAATGCATTTGGGTGTGTCTTTAACCCTGGTTATTAAAACTCTGCCTGAATGGTGCTTTCTGTGTCTCAGGTGCTCTGGCTCTCGGTTCCCCTGCTCCCAAGTTCAGCCCATGTTCCATAAGTAGTTCTGGTTTTACTTGTGGCACGAGCTGCCGTGGTTGGCGAGGTTCTTCTCCTGCAGACTCGACTTTAAAACTTGAGCAGTTGAGGAGGCAATGAAGCCAGTAATCTAAAAGCTCATTAGGAGCATTACAGCTAAATGCTATCAAAAGCCAAGGAATACAGTTTTAGTTAGACACTAGCATAGAATTAAAGCCTTGCATCCTGCTTCTGAGGTTGAGCAGTGTAGTTCAATAAAGCCCAGCAGCAAAATTCCTAACTCGTGATGTGGACTAGGATGTTGTTTAGATGCAGAAACCAGAATCAGAAAGGAGTTAAGGTGGGTTTTCTAGTAAGGATGCAGTTTAAATGGTCATTCAGATGGAAGTGATTCCCCTAGAGCTGGTATCTGCCTCTTTGCCCTGTGGGTTTGATTCAGGACAAGTAAATAAAAAATTAATTTTGGGGTTTTGCATAGCCCTAGATAAGAGCAGGTTCTGCTTTCTGGTGTGGCTTATTCTGCTGAATAAGGTCTGATACCTCAGAGGATATGTGGTCTCTTGAAAAAATTGCATAAGAATGCGGCAAGAAAGATCCCCTTTGTAAATGAGCGTGTTCTTTCTCTGCAGTTGTGCATGTTCTCAATGATTTAAGAGAATACAGCATTAAGGAAGAGAAGCCTAGGGAACTGATGAAGCAACCAAAGGGCAGAAGTGAGGACAGGGAGGGATTTGACAAAAAGGGAGAGAATTCATTACAGAACAAGCCAAGGGTCTGTCCGGTGGAAGTTTGGACATGGTGTTGCTGACTTTGGTAACAAAGGTCATTGTCCTGTGCCCATCTACAGTATCATGTTTGTTTACATGTAGATTTCATGAAAATAGCAAAATATTCTAGATGCATAAACAGACCCTTGCAATAATTGATTTTCTGCTTCACCTCTAAGTGGATAAACTGCGCTTTCTGGACGTTATTTTAGGACTTTTACTGGCCTTTCATGGCGGCTTGTTTGCCCGAGACAACCTAATACAGGCCTTGCCCATAAAGCACCTTTACTCTGTATTTCTCTGACATTTGTCATTTAGAACATTTTGCCTGTGCTTCAGAAGAAAATCAGATTAGAAGTATGCAAGGTGTTCTTAACAGCATATTTTACTTGGGGAGAGATATGAGCCTTGATTTGGTTTTTAGTCAGTTGTATTTTATGGTCTGCATTTTGATTACACGTGATTAACTTAAGGGGAGGCTATGAGAGATGAAAGATGAAGTCATGTTATTTTGAGGGAGATAAAGGATGATAGATGACAGCAGCTGAATAACCTGCTTGGCCAAGCTAATGTGCTCAGTAATCATTAGTCAGTCACCTGTGTGATGCTCATGGTGTTTCATCATATACAAATGAGTATTGCAAACCTGATTTATAATAGTTTTTTAAATAAAAGCATTGTTTTCTGTCTACTTTGATTTCAAATTGCTTTTAATTTGATTATTTTGATAACAAGAGGTGTTTTGAGGAATAATAGTGAATCTCCAAAGCTTTTAAGTTTAAGCACAAATACTATTTTTTTCAGAAAATTTTGAGCATGTATTTATGTTGTCACATTTCTGTACTAGCTGTGCAGAATTAGTAATTGGCCAGTGTCAGGATCAAAAGGCTGAGAATTACATGGGGGAAGTAATTGTATTTTTATAATAAAGAATGAATTTTAGATGGCTGCAACTTTTCTGGGTTACGTTTGTCCTGGGAAAAAATCTCCACGTGGAACTTGTCTCACAAATGGAAGTGGTTCACAGCTTATGAGATTGTACAACTTGACTTCTTAAGTCTTGTGGATGCTAACAAGTAGATGGGGTTGACTATGTTGCTTCATGAGAGTGCTTTTGGCAATCATTTCCAGGGTTTTAATGTTAATTTTTTTTTTTTTTTTTTTTTTTTTTTTTTTTTTTTTTTTTGCTGGTTTTGGTGGGGATCTGGCCAGATTAGAGAGACCAGATCAAAGGTTGGCCTTGCCTGGGCCATATTTATAGAATCTAAGTTGGCAGCTTTCCAGTGTTCATATTTGTTTGGATATCTAAAGTATATTTAGCCTTCCAGTCTTTCTTGGAACAGATAGCAGTTGTTCCTTTAATTGCATTATTTTTAGAATTACACTGTTTATATTTTTTTATTTGATTTACTCTGGATTCAAGACTCAACAGCAATAAAAGTCAAGGTTGTTAATCGCATAATACTATTTTGGAAGTCTCAGGAGTCTGGCAAATGGCATAAGGTTTCCTTTCAAATGTGAACTAACCTGGGCTGTGAATGAGCCTCTTTAATAGGAAGGGCAGCTTTTGAATGTGGTCCCTAAGGGTAATTATCATTTTCTGGACTCTTATTAGCATGCCAAGTGGCAGAGTTGAATAGCAATGTGAGCCTTGGGAGCCAAGTGAGGGGACAGTAATGCATATGTTATTGTAGCTTGTGCAATAATATTTAACTGTATCAAGGGATAAGTTGGGGAGACTTCTCTGGCTTATCCAGAATAAATCACCCACGCACGACAAAAGTTTTCAGGCCTGGGTTTTGTTTCTATTGTAATGGAGAGTTTGCATTTTCTTATTCTTACCAACTTTTGTAGACTCATTAATCTTTAAAAGTAACAGATTAAACCAAGTCAGTTGTGAGTTTGAATTTACAGTTTCCAAATGTGTTATATGTGTGGCCTGAAACATGCAGAAGTTACAGCAGGGAAGGAAGAACAAATTCTCAAGACTAATGCTGTTATTGTACTATGGGATTTACTCATGTCAGCTGCGCATTGGATACATTAGCTTTGGGAGTGTATTTTATTAGTCTTGATGTCTTGTTATAACTGTAAAACTTGGTTCAAGACAGCAGTATATTTAAAAATTTGAGTGGGATGTTTTTCTTCTTAAAATAACATGTTTCCTTTTGTTATTTGATTTCAGATATTTTCATAACACTCTTGTATGTGTTACTCCTTTTGACATTAGTGGATCTTATTGACTTATTCTTCTAGCTGCCTTGGAAAACCTCCTTATATGTCATAATTTTACAGTAATGGCAACCATTGCTTGATGTAAAAAAACTCAAACAAACAAAAAAACCACAAAACCCCAAAGCAACGCCGATAAATAGGCAGGCTTTCCCAACATATCTGTATGAGTACGTGGCGTTTTAAATCAACTTCTGCACAGTATATGGAAGAAAAGCCTGAACGTTTGACTACCAGGTCACTCAGGTTTTACACAGATTTTGTTCCTGCCGATGAGATTGTGAAGTCCAAAATGAATATGTTAGACTTTTCAAAGAGGAAATGCACATATATATGGCATGTAGAGATGGAAAACTTGAGCCTGAGGTGTTTATGGATGTTTGTTCTGGTTTAATCCTGGAAGATTAAATGTACTGGTTTGAGGAGATTTATTAATGAAGTTATTTACAAGCCTTTAAAACCCATCTTAAAATCGCTTGATAAGGATTAAGAGGGACCCATCCTTGTCACAGGCTTGAAAACAGATTTTTGGATATCCATATTCTCCATCAAACTATTCTACCCAGATTTTGAAGCCAGCTCTTGTGTTACTCTCATTCTTTCTCCCGGAGTCACAGGTCTGCTCAAGGGTAGGGACAGACTTGGAAATAGTTGGAAGAAATCCGGGAGTTTTCACCCTCTGTCTGTTCTGTGTCTTAATTGTGCTCTTAACTGTGCACAGAGTGGATTTAAGAGAGGCAAATGTGTGATAGATGTGATGCTTTTGGGAAATCCTGCAGAGGAAATCTCAGGGATGTTGCTGGTAGCGCAGGTAGGTGGGATGGCAACGGCCCAGAAGTTGACATCCAGTGTATCACCAGACATCCCGATTTCTCAGGGCTGTGCAACACAGACACACCAATGGCAGGCAGAGAAGCTTTGTCTCCCTGAAACTCTGTTCTGTTGTAGTTACTTGTTTGGTAGAGAATCAAAATACTGGGATGGGGGACTGCAGTTAGGTAAAATGATGGTAAATACTCAAACTTTCATGGGAAACAACCCCATATAAATTGTGGGCTGTGTAATTATGGGAGACATTTTTCTTTGAAAACATGGCAATAGTTTCATGTAAACCAAAACCTGATTGCATATTTTTTTCTTATTTCTATATGTAATTTTGTGAATATGTTCTACTTATTGTAAGTGCACGGCAAAAATTTAGCAATGATCTGTATTGCTCATTTCTGTTTGTATCGACCATGACAAAGTGTTGCACTCCAAATTGAAGCTGAATAAAGTAATAGTTAGGGAGGAAGAGCAAATCATTATTTCAAGTGATGATTTTGGGCTTGTGTGAAGCAGAAAGGGTCCCTCCTTAAAGTCAGGTCAGCAGAACGGCTCCAATGTCCTGAGATAATGCTACCAGTGGAAGTTGTACCAGGAAGGAATTTAATATCTCAATACAATTTGATACTTCCCTTCTGTAGAATAAAACAGCTGGTGGGAATGAAAGTCCCAGGGGTGCGTTGTGCTCACACAATGAGCATTTGTGTGTGCTCACACACACAAGGGAGCATTTCTGTTAGAATGTCAAATGAAAGCTGGTCAAGTTTTGTTATTTTTGGGCTGTTTTCTGTTACTTCAGTGTTCTATCCTTAGAGGAATTGACAATGAGGCATTGGGGTATGTTAAGCAAGCTCTCAAAGAGCTGTTTCAGATCTGTGAGAGGGCCAGTTTTCCTTTCCTTGGCTGTAATCACAAGGAGGGTTCAGGAGGGTAGGGTGCAGAGGTGCCTTTGTGGGTTTGTTCTGGTGTGTGTGCTTCACCCTCAGCTCCAGAAGTTGGGAGTGGTTGGCTATTCTCATAAAGTCAGTTTTTACTTTCTCAGACTGTCTCCTAATGCTTTCCTACACTCACTTTAAAAGCAGTGACATTTCAATTGGAAATCTCCCTGGGAAAATTTCTCCACGGTCTGTCAAAATATTTTTCTTTGATGTGACACGCTGTGTTCCTTTTCTTATTTTTGCTATTACTGCATATAGAACACTAAATTCTTTATCTTGATCTTTCTGTGAGTTTTCAGACTCAGGTCCTCCCTCTGCTTAGCCATCATTTGCCAAATATGTCCCTGTACTAATGGCTATGGAGCAATATTTTATTTCTGTGTGGGCAGACAGGGACCATTAGATCATCCTTGAAGTTCAGGGAGTATTTGTGACAAGCTGCCAGGCCAGTTCCGGATCTGCATTGGGTGGCATGCAGTGAGCAGTCTCCTATCAAAAGGTATGAGAGATGGAATGGCACATTGTACTGGGAATGCATCTTATGGACCGTCAGTTTAAGTGAAAACCCTTGGTGCTTTACATGCAAAAATTTCTACTTGAAATGTTCTTGGCTATCTTATGAGCAAAACTTATACTGAGTCCAGGGACAGAGATGGTTCTAGTTCTGCTTTTTAGCCTCACACACAATCTTAGGCTTTTTCTACCCTTTGGCTCCTTTTTCTGGTGTTTGCTTAAAGGTGAAGGCTGATGATGTCCAGGAGCAGTGCTAATGTGGGATGGCTTCATCATCATTGTACATCATGTTTTGTGATATTAATGTTTAAAAAAATTAATCTCTTGTTTCATGGAGTTGAGCTTTGATGATCCTTGTGGGTCTTTTCTAAGTCAGGATATTCTGTGATTTAGTTGATTAAAACAGGGCTCCGAGGCAATTCTTTTGCTATTAAATCTGATCATGTGTTAAAGCCATAGGGAAGGCCTGAGCTGAGCAGGAGAGTGAATGCACAGTTCACCTTCATGCGTTAGCATCCCATGGCCAGGAATCAAACATGATTATTTAGTTTTTTATTCCAAGTCTTAAGATAATGAGCTTGCTAATAAATCCAGCTGGAGATGATACCCAGTGTGTTGTCATCACCTGAGAATCTGTTCCTAAGTTTCAAGAGACTTAAGAACCTTGTGTGAACAATCTAGTAAAGTGTCTTGTAAAATTCCACTGTCAGTTATGTTTAATAAAAGTAAAAATAAAAAAGTTAATGGCAGTATTAGCCCTCTAAGGTTTGGATTCAGCCGTAGTTTGAAGAAGTGCTGTACAGAACCTGACAGCTTGGAGGATAAGAGAAATTTCTCTTGAGTGCTACCCTGCAAATACAAATTAGGAGTTCAAAGCTTTGTCTAAAATGTGCAGTTTTAATTATTCCTTCTTCTCATGTCCAAGTTCACATCCAATCAGTTACCCATAGTTGACAGAGCCCACTTGCGAAATGAAGACCTGTTTCTGTTAGAGGGCAGATTTACCACCACCAAAGAATAACACCTCTGGAGTAATCCCAGAAATGGTCTATCACTCTTCTAGAAATGAGTCGTCATACAGAAACTGAGAGGGTCACAGAAAATAATTATCCCCCTAGAAAGAATAAACTCCTCAGAAAAAGCCCTTCACTACCATGAAACGTCTATTGAAAACAGCAGTGCTGCCATAAAAAGAGCCAGAGCACATGTTCTAAATCTCCATTGAAATGGGAATGCTCTTTCAAGTGCTGTTGGCTTTGGTGGGGAGGAGAGGCATGATGTCTTCTGGGAGCGTTTGCTTTCCTTCACTCATCTTTTGTGCAGTGTTTGAAATGTTCTCTCAGACACTGCAAACCTCTCCATTCTGCTGCTGAAAACACAGGGTTTGCTTCTCAGTTCCAGGCAGTGCACTTCAAAATGGGTCAGAGCAGCATTTGGAAGCCCAAGATATGTGGTGAGAAGGCTGAAAGCTTTCTGTCTTCTATTGCTCACAGGCAGTGAGGAAACTATTGTTGTTTTAGCCTTGATCCTCATTCTCTCTTTGCCATGGGAATTGCTTGAAAACACTTATATTAGAAGGGAAATGCAAGAGCCATCTCCTTAGCAGCCGTGGGTCTCGGGGGACCTGCAGGTCACTCAGCAGAAATTAAACAGGTTCTCTCCTGCCGTGACTGGAGAAGGGTGGGTGTGTAATCACAGCTTAATAGCTACAAAAAGTGTGTATAGTTTAAAGGTGCTTTCTGAAATCCTGGAAATAAAAGCTTTGTACTCAGTCCTTCAAGAAGTTTCAGGTTTTATCTCAGTACAGGTGTTTTTATTGAACTCAAAGCAAGCACCTACAAATAGCCAGCCAACCATTTTCGTTAAGGTGTGCTGAATCCATTCTGGGTGCAAAAGTACTTTTTAAAGAACTGCTTTGACTTAATGCTACCAGGGTCTGAGATTAAACCTGAAGAAATCCAACAATTTTTGTTAAGCCCAACCCAAAACCAACCAACCAAAAAAATTCTAACCTCAAAATAAAAAAAGTCATTACGTTTTACTGTAGAACTTTCCCATTATCCCCTTCTGTTTGAGCTAGGGGTAAGAAATTCCCTGTATAAAGCAGGAGTAAAATAAGTGTGGAGTGGAGGGAGAAATAGAATAGGACTTATTCAGACTTGAAAATACCTTTTACACAGAAAATTTAAAATTAAAGGGGAAGAGGCAATATGTTATTGGAATAAGGAAAAGCTCTTTGTCACAAAATTGGAACTATGAACTAAAAGCATTTAGCTTTGTAGATTGGATGCACAAATGTGCATAGCCAGGCTACTTTACCTTCTTTTTTTTGTATTGATACTAAATACATGCAGAAAATAAATTTATTTGCATTGAAATCTGGGAGAGGCATCTTTAATTGGTAACTCCTGTGTAAGGACACAAAAAGGTCCGAAGCTAGGTGGCAGGTAAATCCTTGTGTTCAATCTGAAGCAGCACCACAGAAGCTGGGTTCCTGTAATGGGCGTTTTTTGAAGGAGCTGGTGTTTGTGTAGTGCGTTCCAGTACACCGGGCCCCTGCAGGATTTCAGGTCTGCCGAGAAGATGTGAGGGGTGCAAAGAGCTGCCCCAGAACATCAGGTTCTCACTTCTGGGCTGCACCCACAGCTCAGAGGCAGTGTACTTGTTTAAAGAAAATACTGCTTTGTCCCCACACTGCACCACTTGTGTAACTGCAAGGAACATCTCCTTAATAGTATGCTAAGTGGAGCCTGGGTGTTTTTATTTATGCAATGTGAGAGTGACTGCTGGGAATGCCCAAGGTGATGTGTGCCCTAACACTGGAATACATTTGACCTGAATGTGGACTGCGCTGTGAGGAGCAGTATTGGTGGCAGATGATTTTGTCTGCTTTGGATGTTATGCCCTTTTTAAAAACATGTCTAGCACAATCAGTGGGACACCCAGTGTGACACTGGTGTTTTTTCAAGCTCTTGCAAGCTGCAGCTCTCTTGCTCAGCATCTTGGGGTACAGGCTGTCAGCATATGTGAATGTCCTGCAGGTAGGATTTTCATGGCAAACAGCATGGAAGCTTTCCCTTACTTGAGAGGTCACTGAATATTTTGAGAAACACCAAGTCTAGATGAAGAGGTCTGCATTCCTTCACAAGTTTGGTTCTTTCTCAGTAAATGAATGAGTGATTGGTGTGGTGAGCTAGCCGGAGTTTTTCATGTTAAAACATTAATCAGCTATCTTCTAGTGGATGTTTTCTGAAATCATTTTCATGTATTTTTCATGTACATGTGTTGTTTGCCATCTTAGGAGGATTTAAGAGGGCAGGTTAATTACAGGGAGAAGACAATGTGGCAATATCTACATCTTAATTTTTGCCAACTTGATCAGGGTAGAAAACTTGGTGTTTGTTAGAGGGACAAAGAGGTAGATTAGAGAAGTGCGCATCTAATGCAAAGCTGTCTTTTATTTACTTCTTTATTGTCAATCTGAATTTGGAAAGAAAACAAGTTACCATGAATGTAAATGAAAAAAGCATGTGAGTTGTTTTGTTTTTCAACACATGGCTTAGACTCTGCAGAACACACAAAACTGGAGTAAGTATTTGAAAACAATAGAGTATTGGCTCTAAAGTAGAGCTCTGCTGTTGCAGAGCTCTACTCAGTGCTAGAGAAGTTAGGTGTTGGAAATGAAGTTTGAATTGAAGTTTGAATTGAACCTTGAAGACTAATTAGGAAGCTATCACTTAATTAGGAAGGTATCTCACCTTTGTGTTCACCCTAAGTGCAGTAAACATCCCTGGAGAGGACTGGCTAGTCATGGTACTGTGTAAGTTCCATCTCCATGCAATAGTTCCTACATTAAGATAGGTGTTACCGTGCCATGCATGGAGTTGAACTCTGGATCTCCATGAACCTGCATTCATAGTAGGTTCTGGAATTGGCAGTTTCAGTCCATTTCCTGAGGCAGAGATGCGTGCTTTTTCTTGGCTTTTAAATATTGAGTAAATGTATGCATCTCTATATACTTAGCACACTTTGGAAGTTCTTTTCACAATTGCTTAAGTTTTCCTGTCCTGTAGTTAGACTGAAATTGGTTTCTTGAGTACTATTTTGGATTGTGAAATATAATTCATATACTACTTTAATTTATTCTTTGAAATAATGCTTTTCTGCAGTATTAACACTGCTGAGTGATTTCCATTTCCCAATAAAATGAAAAGAATTAAACTGTTATTTTGAATATTTGTCAATGTTCCTTTTGAGGTAGCATACCCCTATCTTAATGGGGAAAGTTCCAGTAACAACTTGGAATTGCAATGAACTCCACTTCTGTATCAGTTACATTGGGGTTTGTCCTGATCTTTGGTGGACCCCTCTCTTCCAAGGTGGAGCTTAAGGAGCAATTTATATGGCCTAGCTGGATCTAAAAGCCAGCTAATCTTAGGTTATTTCTGCTCTTCCATTGCATGCAGGATGTGCTCTGACAGACTCCTGTGCCTAATGCAAGATTCTTCTCTTTAGGGTAAATTTACTGTGCTTAAAGTGGTCTTAATTAGTTCGGCACAGGTGAAAAAGCTCTCAGTGAAATAGACTCCGTTCTCCTCTCACGGAAGCTGTCCCTGTTGTGTTTCTCTTATTCCTGTTAAACCCTTCAAAGATGCCTTCCCTGAATCACAAGCTGTGATGTGAGATTATCCAAGGGTCTTTCACTTGATCCTGGCTTCTGGTCTTCAGCGGGGAGAAACAGCCAGTGGATCAAAGAGAGGTGTTAAACCTTAATGTGTTCTGGCAGAAAGATCCATAGCCCAGTGGAGACATGCTGTACTGATATTGATAGAACATGCAGCTATTTCCATAATCCATTCAGGCTAGCTCCTCTTACTGCAACACAGAACTGGGACCAAGTTTTCTTCTGGTCCCCAAGTTAGTTATATAATTTCTGTAGGCAGTGTGGGAGAGGATGCAGAGCTGATCAGAGCAGTAGATAAATTAGACAAAGGAAAAAGTTCAAGCAGATGATTAGGTCTTCCCGAAACCTAGTAGCAGAACTAATCAAATGCAGTGCATGTGTGCAGCTAGGAATGAGTTAAGGTAGCTGGATCCTAGGGCAGGTAAGGTGTTGCTGCAAAACAATAACCATTTAGCAGAATGAGAACTGAGAGTTAATGGAGTTAAGTGATGTCCTTCAGGCTGTGCAGTGTGAAGTCAGTAGCTTTCAAGGAAACCAGCAACACCAGCTTTTAAAACCTTGTTGTGTCTATTGGGCCACAGGAGTATAGAGATGTCACTTCCAGGAAGGGCAGGGTTTGGTTTAAATACAGCCCAACTAACTGTGAAAATTGGTTGAAGAGTGGCAGATGTGAATGGATTTGCTCTTTGTGCCTTTGCTCTAAAGTGAAGCAGTATTTTACATTTATTGTAATTTAGTAGCACAGAAAATTGCTGAAATACCCTCAAGTACTTTAGGGACTGTAACTCCCAAACATAGGTGGTCTTTTTTTGTGCCCTGCATTGTGTATTATGGAGCCATGCACAGAACAAAACACTGCCAATTGGTGATCCGTGGCCCAGACTAATCTCTCTAGAGCAGATGGAGTTTGACAGGGGAAGAGACAAGCTGACAGCTTTTCCTCAAATAAGAGTCATACAGTGTGTTTCCAGTGCCAAGCTGGATTTGACATTTAATTAAAAATTTACCTCATGAAAAAAAAAGACCAAAAAAACTCCACCTCCACAGCCCCCCAAAAACAGCCTTTCACACACACGCCTTGTTACAGGGAGAGAATCTGGTTGGTCTTACTTAAACCAGAGCCCTCAGTGCCCAGAAAGCCATCACTGGGGGGAGGGCAAACATGGAGATACTGTGGGGAATAGAGTCAGCATTAAAAATGGGTTTTGGCTGGTCTGTGGCCAAACTTGGCTTGAAGATATAGTGGTGCTTAATAAGCAAAATGAATTATTAAACAGTTCAGCCTCAGCTACTGTAGTTAGAATATAATATGGATCGTATATATTCTGATACCATCAGAATATGGCTTGAGTACAGTTTTGTCCTTTTTTTGGTCGGTTTTTGAAGTCAAGAATATTGAAGATATAAAAAGCTTAGTACTGTTGCAGGAAGTACTTGAAATCATGATGATGTTCATTTCAGTTTTCACTTCAGGATCACCCCATGCAAACCAGAAGCACCCACAGCTGGCTCTTGTATCCTTTTGATTCCCCATGGATTTTTAGGGTATATTCCTGTCCATGAGCTGGTCCTGTGCTGCTCTCAGCTCTCTTGTTGCTGTTCTCTGCCTTGGCAGCAGCAGCTACTGGCACTTGCTTCCTTTCAGAAAACTTCTCACCATCCAAGGGGAGAAAGAAACACGGGAATGGGTGTTAGAAAAGGCATGAGATTGTGAGGAGGGTGCCCTGAGTTCTCTCAAAGAAAACAAGTTAGTGTTCCTCAGGTTCTTTTTTTTTTTGCCTGTTTTTGTGAAGAACCTGAAGGTGATGAGCCCAATGATGGCTATGTGAAAAAGGAACACAAATTAAGAAGTTTGAATTTCTCCCTTTGCAGTTTGACCTGGATTATTATAATAATTGTTAGGTTTTGTGCTGTTTTCTAAGGGTCAGAATCTCTGTCAAAGAAACTGATGGTTGGGGAGGGTGGAAGAAACACAACACGAAGATGCTTGATGTTTCTAGCTGACTTGACATATAAATACCTGATGAATTTTATTCTTCATGTGTGTACCTCATACTTATTGCTCTGGAAAGAAAGGGTGATGAGTTGCTTGTCTGAAGTGTTTTTAAGTGTGAAGGAGAGATACACAGAGAAACTATCAAACTCTGACTTGGGGTGGGGGGCAGTTGTTGTTAATTTTTGTAGTCATTCCTGTAACCTCCTCACCATAGTAAAGCTAATAAAAGATAGGTACATTATTTATTATTGCAGTCGTAATGTAAACTACTGAAGTCCTACACAAATGGCTTCAGTCTGGGTTGGAATCTAGAACTGATGGTTATTCCTATTTCATGAATGGATTTAATAACTTTGAGTAAGATTTTTAAAGGTGGTGGGGTATGTGCTTAATAATGCTGGGATTTTGTAAAGTGCTCAACAAAAGCTGAATCTTTATTTCCTAATGGAAATATCTGGAATTATCTGACTGATCTTTTTGGTGACTTCTTAAAATCCTGGTAGCTGTTTATTGCTACTTTTAGACACGTGTTTGTTTCAGCTTTTGTCTGTGTGGTGCATACCTGTCACTCAGGGATGCACTCAAAGTGTGTGCATGTCTGGGTTCCTGCTGGCTTGGGAAGTCTGAGCAATTGAGCCCTCAGGCATCTCTGAGCACAAAGCAGGAGTTCCTCGGCTAGAGCCCACCTGGGTTTGCTGGAGGGATGGCTGCGTGCTCAGGGCCCAGATGGGCTCTGAACAGAGTGCAGAGGGGTCCTGGGCCAGTGGTGGGAGGGCAAACTGCTCCCAGCACTGACTGATCCCAGAGGTCAAGGGGGGGACTCGGGATCAGTGCCAGCATCTTCGTTCTTCCTATTGTGCGTTGCACGTAGATCCTGAGCTCAGGCCCCTGGGATTACCCCTGGGGACAGTAGTCCCAAAATGCATTCAGTTGGCACCATGCTCCAAGGAATTGGAATCCTTCCCTGATGTTCTTTCCCTGGCTGCTTTTAAGCATCATAGTCTAAAGACTATTGTCTTGGGAGTCCTGCCTAGCTTGGACTGTCTTGGAAACAAGTTACACTTTCATTATTTGAGATGGCTGTTTCATAAATAAGTACCAGATTTCAGCTGTTTTGGTAATTGTCTTAGTAGAAAGAAGCTTTTGGAGCTCTTGTTTCTTCTTCTGTTTAATCCAGGATGATAGCATTTCATACTGAGGAGGATTACTACTGGTTCTGGCTTTGTTGTTCCAAAGCACTAGGTGCATTGACATGTAAAAAATCAACCACTAGCAATAATAACAACTAAAAATCTGCAATTTCTCTGTAGAGTCAAGATGAAGCATTAATATAATGTGCCCCTGTACAATATTGGAGTCCCATTGACAGTATATCGTGAACTTTTTACAGCACTTTTGACAAGAGCCAGTTAAGGCAGTTTTTATAGACAAATTTTTTTTCTCATTTTATTGTGTATTGAATTTAGTCCCTGTGGAATTTTAATAATTTTAGCTGCTGCAGGAAAAGGTAGTTGTATCCAAGTAAAGGATAGGTTGTTTACAGTGCAGTGAGTCTTAAATTTATTAATAGTTGAAATACTTTATAATGGTAGTAAAATTATATGGAAACATTATTTATTGAATTGGAGGCTGTGAACATGTTGCAGGATGTTTGGCCAACAAGAATATCACAGCCTGTGCCCAAGACATGTGTATACTTAGGTATGAACAAGAACTTGAGTTGCTTTTACAGAAAACAGTTTTCTTGGTAATCTGAAAATTGCGTCAAATGCATTGGTGTGGTCTTTGTTGGGAAATAATTCAGGCCCTTGTGTATTCATTGATGCCTCTTGGTGTGGTAGCAGTGGTTGAATCGGTGCCGGTCTGCAGTCAAAGCTCTTTGCTGGCCCAGGTGACCGTGTATCGCAGCAGGGCGTCACTGGGAAGGAAGTCTCTGCAACTGAAAAAGCACAGCTTCCTTGTATTTTGTCCAGTGCTTATATTCCCTGTGGATTAGTTGAAATAAGCTCCTTTCCAAGCTCGTATGAGGCTTTAGTTGGTAGCTTTATTTGTAAGGCATTGAGAGGTTTGGGTTTTTTAATCTGTCCAAGAGACCATAGCAAGGAAGAGTTCACAAAGGACCTTGAGAATTCCTATCAAAGACAGCAAGTTGTTATCAATAAAAATGAAAATGTAAAGCAATACTGAAGCCATAAATAAAATCAGGACTGTCCTAAAATTCAGCAATAACCTCTCTCTCTCTTTGCACGCATGCTGTAAAGAATTGAAATGATACAGTTCAGAGCATTTCTCTTATCTAAGCAGTAGGTAGGAAAAGTACATCTTCCTAAAACCAAATGATGCTTGGATAATTGACAGCATTAGTGCAACCTCATGTAAATAGAAGATGAAAGGTGAGAAGAAGGAAGCAAATACCAGAATTTTTATGTCTTTATCACTTCTCCTTGAGAACCTGGAGATACAACACTCATAAAACATTACAGACACCAGGAGTTCTAATGAACACATAGAGCATCATAAAGAGATGACATTTGCATTAAAGGGGACTTTATCTGTTGCATAATTGCACCTCAGCTAATATAGGAAGCTGAACATATGAGCTGCCAGCCTGACTCACTAAATCAGAGGGAAGTTATCCTGCAGGAACCCAATAATCGTGCCACGGTCGTGTTCTAACAGTGCCAGGACATGGATCTGGCAGCAGCAGCTGCTGAGATGGTGCAGTCTGGGGAGCCTGGCTTGCAGTGAACTCCAGAGCTGTTCCTCATCTACAAGGAAGAGCAAAAGGAGTAGCAGAACAATGCAAATACTCGGTGTCTTCAAGGCAGTAATATAAAAATAATGACCTATTTACTAGGTAGCTTTACATGTCAGTCACAAATTGAAGAGCAAACGATTAATTCTTCAGTGGAGCTGTGAAGTGTATTGTTCAGTTCTGTTTTATGGCATGCTGGAATTGCTGCTCCTGGTTTTTCTGTTTTGGAAGAAAGCAGTTCTTGTTTGGACGTGGAGATGACGTCAGTGCTATGATGGGATTGTGCACCTCAGCAAACTGCACTGGCAGCCCTAAAATGTGGGACCCTGCAGTTGTCTTGAGTCAAAAATGTGCAGGAAGTGGGCATTACTCACAATTCTGCCTACAGAAAATGTCAGGGAGCCTCAGATATGGCACCGTTTTTCTCACTGTAGAGTTTAGAGCATCTGTGGCATCTGCTGAGCAACAGTGCCCATTCTGTGCACTTAGAAGTAGCACTTAAATCTGAATTCTTAACAAGGCAATAATTTGTGTCTGTTCGTAGCTGCAGCTGACCTAGAGTGTAGCATCAAAGGGACTCCCTGGTGTGAAGGACCACATTTGTTTTCTGCGTGTCTTCCTGGGGCTGTCTGCCTGTGCTCAGGTCATTTTTAAGATCTTGTTTTACTTAATTCAAATCTTTCTCAGACCTTGTCTTTTCCTCTGTTCAAATACATGGGTGATCTTGCCAATGCATTTCAGGCTGTTCGAATCAGATTCCCCCTACTGTGACTTTGCAGTTGGCTTTTCTGAAGGAAAACCACCCAAGGTTGTTATTCAGTCACTTCCTTTGCTGCTTACTCTGTCTTTGGGTCCTTCTCCTGTTCAAATATTTGTATTGCTTTACTGTGGGGATCTGGGCTGGACCTCACAAAGTTCAGGTTTGCAATGAGCGAAAACTGGAAAGGAATTTGCAGAAAAGCTTTGATCTAAAAACATGCTCACATTGTTTTGATTTCTCAAAGAAACATTTGTTTAAATAAGCAATATGCAAATCCTGGCATGTTTCTTTGCCTTATTTAATATTAAATAGATTCCCTCACTGAATTTCTGTTTTCCATGTCACAGTTTCTTGACATGTGCTGAGCCTTCTCCCCAAAGGGACAATTCCCTTAATGTAATCAGAGATGTGCAAACCAACAGCAAGCTTTGCTCTTAGGGTTACTACAAGATATTTTGTGGGTATTTAGTTGTTTTCAGGAATTTGTCTTTGTGCTTGCCAAACATTAAGCTTCTGTGGGAAGAAAAAAGTGGAAAATTCCTTGACACTTGATCTAATCTTTATATGCCTTTATTTTTAATAAATTTTTAGTATGGAAGCTTACATGTGGGTGAGAAACCCAGCTTTACAAGCCAACTAACACCCCTAAAATTGGGAAGTAAGAAAATTCCTTTGCCTTTTGTAGTGTTTGCATTGTGCTGCTCCCACGCGGTGGCAGCCGTGAGCAGCAGCTGCCCGTTAACCATCGCTACGGAGCCGTAATTCAGAATTTACTCAAGGCTGCAATAGAGCTAACTGACATCCCGCACACACACTTTGGAGTTGGATGTATGGGCAAGACTTAAGGAGATAATAATCCAAAAACTGTTTAAGTATTGCCATCTGAACCGTTCTTTCCAACTGAAAGACAAGTTCATGAATGTAAACTGTGCTGAGAATCCAAGTGCTACAAACACAGTTCTGATGTTAGTGTAACTGCGTTAACAGTACTGATATTTAGCCCTGACAGGTTTTCTTAATTCATCTCTCTCTCATGATTTTGGAAAGGTGGGGGTTTTTAAAACTCCTTTTTCCTCCCTTTCTTTATTTAACCCTTTCTATATTCCAGGAAGCATTTACTACCTGGAATTTGTATAGAATTACAGGATAGGGAAGAAGAGGTGAAGAGACAATATCTTGTTGCAAGTTGAATAACTCCTGCAGTTACTGCTTTGTTGGAATGCCTCTCTGGGTTTCACTGTGCTTGGGATTTTAGTGCTTTGGACTATTGTAGTTGGAAAAAGGAAGGATCAGAGTTCTTTTTAGTCTTATCAGCAGGTGACCAAGCTGGGATGGGAGCTGGTCCTGTAAGCTCCAGGAGAGATCTGCCTTGTGATATCCTCACTGTTGGAAAAAAAGAGCATTGGAAGTTAAAAGTTTTGTTCCATTTGTGAACTTCTCTGAGTTGTTTTCAAATAATTTTGAAAGGGATTTTGAACCAATGCTTTTTTGAAATGCCTTGAAAACACATGAACAGCAAAAAGGTTTTCTTTGCCCGCAGTCTTGTTCCTTTGCAGAAAGAATATATTTGAAGCTTGCTGTTCTTGCATCCTGAAAGGACTTGGTAATGATCACGTTGGGGCGACTTTTTTGGTTAGAGAAATGGCAGAATCCAGGCAAAGGACAGGATCCACTTCCAGTACTGCTGGCTGTCATGTGAGGCTGAAACTCTGTCAGTGGGACACTGCTGTCACTGTTTGTATCCCAGTAAAGAAGGGATAGCTGATGACAACAAAGAGGATTTAACATTTCAGTTATCAAGGTGCACGTTATAACTGGGCATTGGGAAGCTTCACTCTTTCCACTTGTCATGAAGGACTTTCAGGTAATGTGTTTTTTTAAATGATGTTCTTCTTTGAGGAACATTGGAGACCCAAATCTACTTTAGCTGTTACTTGGTTCACACTGATTTGACTATGAAGTCACTCACCATGGGAAACAGTCCTTTGTGTTTGTTTTTTTTTGCCTTTTAATACAATTATACCACTGTGGAATAGAGAGATAAGTGTGAGTAGAAACATGCAAAGCTCACAGTGGAAGCTACTCAGTAAATAAGTCCACAGTAAATGCATTTGCTAGATTATATCTCTGTTGGCGTTCAGTTAATCACTGAAGAGCCTCTGACTTGTGTTGTGTTCATAACACACTCACAGAAGAGCTTCTCATTGTGTTGTAGTGCTGTTTGTATGAAGTGGGGATGTTAGTTTTTTTTTAACCTGGCAGAAAAGCTATCTGTTTGCTCTTAGTGTAGTTGAAATCCAACAGGACCTGAATTCGGAATTTGGTGTTGTTTTTTTCTTTACGTTCGGATTTTGCCAATAGCATAAGAAATAAGATTTCATATTTATGGCTGTGTTCTCTTCTGAAATAAAATAAAATGAAAATAAGTACTTTCTGCCTCATATCCCATACTGTAATAGTTCACTGCATCACCTTTGAGAGGTTTTACCTTCAGATGATGTGCTTCTTAAAGAAGAATTACTTGTTAAGTCTCTAAGATTCTGGAGATATTTCCGAGACATTGATTCAGTGGATGATGCATCATCTAATGTGTAAAACAACCTTGAAAATGAAAATCCATGTTTGATGGCAAAGTTCTGTGGCTGTCATTGGACTGTTCTATGTGTCTTAAGAGCTGTTTCCAGACAACAGGTCCTTGCTTAGACTTTCTAGCCACTGGTTGGAGGTCTGGCTAAATTGGTAGAAAGAAAGCAATTAAGAAAACATTAAATAGAAAATAATACAATAATAATTCTGATGTAGCCTATGTCTCCCTGTACAGATGTTGTGGGCAGTGTTTGTAGTGTATTTCCTCCTACTGCAAAAAAACCCAAAACCCTAAACTAAAACCTAGGGACTTTGCTGCCTAAAAGATAGTTTTAGTTGCTTGTAATTGTACTACATGAGTCAGTTGGTTTAAAACTTTCCCTTTTAAGCCTTTGAAAATTCAAGCCTTTGTCTTTCTTGGCCCCTTACCCTTATGCCTGGTGCAGAGGTTAGTTGAGTAATTCACTCCTGCTGAGTGTTTTTTACCGCTGTGTGGCCACCAGGTAACCTCCTTTGCAGTCAACCTCAGCAATATTCATTTTGTACAGCAGCATACAAGAAGGAAACAGTCATCTCCAGAAATACAAAAGCAGCAGTAGCTCCCTAATTCAGTGCAGTGACTTTGGGTCTGTTCTGCAGCGCCCCAGTTCGCACTGTGGTACCACAATCACGGGAGATGTGTGAGAACTATGGGCAGATGTCCTACGCTTGTGGCTACCACATTTTTAGGGGGTGCAAAGGGAGGCATGGGGTGCTTCATGTGTGTTCTGTAACCTGCAGATAGGAGAAATCACAAGTGCCAAGTTGTCAACTTAAACTTTGTCAAGTAAAAGGTAAGGAATAGTTGTGTCACCCTGGGAGGTTCCCTCTTGTCTTCTGAGAGTGCCAGCGCAGCATGAGAGAGGCATTAGGAAAATGTTTTTAATACGGCACCTGTATGGTGTGACCAACATGGGCTCATGAGATGTTTTGCTTAACTGCCCTTCTTGACACCAGCTGTAACAGGAATTAGTATCAAATCTTTTCAGAGAGCAGAGGTGCTAAAATCTTCACTGGGCCAACCTTTTGGAGGAGAGTAGAATATGGAAAGATTTCCAACTCTGCTCATTTTTAGAGACAAACTGAGTGGTGCCAGTTGATGTCAGAAATTGTTCTGTGCACCGTCTTTTTTCCCAATTAAAACATAGGAAACAAACTGAATCATGGTCATGAGAATACACAACTAGATGGTTCTCTTTTCTTTTTTTTCCTCTTTTCTCCCTTGACATAATTTAAAATGAAAATCATGAGGCTGGAGTCTAATACTTACTGTGTTGTGACTTTGAAGTAACTGTGTTTGTATCAATGCTGAACGTAGGTGATAAGGCAGATTGAAGGCTGACTCTAGGCCCAGTATGGGGGATTGATTCTTACTTAGTTTCTTGTTCAGGAAAGTTGGGAGAGAAATGGAAGTTTGCATTCAAGGAATGTACCCTCCCAAAGCCCTTCATTAGCACTACAAAGAGCTCCCGTCTCTGTAGCTGACCTGTTACAGTCTGCAAGGGTTTGCAGCTATCATTGTTGTGGCTTATTAATGCAAGTTTGATTTTGCCCAGAGATAAAGCAGGGAACATAACCAAGGAAAGCTGGCAGCTGAGTAGGGAGACTGCTAAAGGGACTGCAAAACTGCTTGGATCCTTCCTTCTTTCTTTAGGTGAAAATGTGCTTCTCTAAGAAATCAAACTGACAGCACTGAGAGAAGTCACACATGTGGCTGTTTTTGTACAATGGGTAATAGTTTCTAGAGGTCAGATGCATTTGTGAGTAGAAACGAACAGCTTTGTTCTTAGCTCTACCAGTGAAAAAATATGAGCTTGATCTTTCAAATTGACATGGATTTCATTTATATCACTATAGCTCAGGTGCTCTGTCAAGCTAGAAAATTCCCTAGAATTGTCAGCCTACTTATGCTTAATTGTTAGCATTTATGTCTGCTAACTTGACCACTTAACTAGAGGTAAAAGCTGTTCAGTTCTAGTTAGTTTTACAGTTACTGAGGATTTGAACTGTCCCATGACCATTTCTAGCCACTACAGACCTAAGGAGACAAAGAAAGATAAGTGGCTTACGTTGGCACAGGTGGCTAAAGGCAGATGGGATGGCTCCTGTAAGCTTTCAAGTCCTGGTGAATGAATAAGCCAGACACAAAAATATTTGCGTGTAAGAGATTTGATGAGGCTTTGTTTAGATGAGGAAGGGAGCTGCAGATGACTGCAGTTTTCGCTTTTGTTCGCATTTCTGCCAACTGATGGTTTGGGCAACTTCAAAGTCCTGGGCTGTGTCCTCAAGATGCCAGTGCTTAAATGGCCTAACACTGGGGCTTCATTGTCCTTGTCTGTAAGGCGAATGGGTACCATGGTTTCAGTTCTTTCCTTAGTGTCTTTTATTCTTTGAAATATCACCTGTGTCTTACCTATGGGGCTTGGTGCTGGTAATGTCAGTCATGGTTTCACATCACATTTTGTGAACTGAAATGATAGAGGGGACAGCCTCAAGTCTCTGTGCAGATTGGTTCTGAGGTACACCACTGGCAAGGCCGTGTTTTTTCCAGATACTGCACTGCTTATTTATTCAGAGTGGAGAAAAAGTTTTGCATGTTGCCTAAGGCAGCCTACAGACCAAGTATGTGATGTAACCCATCCGTGAGAGCCAACAGCTCTGAATTCTCTAGCTTTGACTAATTATTCAATCTGTGTCATTGTGAATAGACTATTTCTGTTGAGGTGAGAAATAAAACCAGCTTTCAGGGTAGGATTTTTGTTGGCTTCATAGGGAGTTGCGTGACTAAACACTAATTGAGGTTCTGAGGTTTAGTGCTCATTTCCCAACAAACTCCTTTTGAAATTTCAGCTTTGGAATTTAAAGCTTCTGTACTGATTTGAAAAGCTCATCTGCATTTGCAATGCAGAAAAGTATCGGGTTTTTTACTTTCAAATTAATACTTTTCAGTTTCTGGCTACTCATCATAATTTCCTCTATGCAGCCTTGTGCTCTCACTGGAAAAGCGATATTTGATGGAAACTTTGTGTTTGTGTCCAGACTGCTGCCTGAAAAGTAAAAAGTGAATCTGACTTTGCTTTGACCAGCCTCTGGGCTGGTCAATTCACTCTTAGGAGGCAACTGAGCTACCTCAGGTCCAGGCCAGGTGAGAGATCTGGGCTGCAGTTTAGGTGTACCCACATTACAGGACTGGGGCTTTCTTTTCCACTTGAGGGCCAAAACATTGACAACAGAAATGGCTGTGCACAGTCCTGGCTCTGATCCAGCCATTTCCTTAAAAGTTGGCATCCAGGATCGTTCAAAGTGACAGCAATGACATGAGGAAGAGACAAACATAGACCGAAGTCAGTTTCTGCTTTTACCAGCAGATACCTAAGAGACATGAATTAGTAATCTGTCATTTTATTGAAGATTTTTTTTTTTAAAATCAAACTGAATCAATAGAAACTGATCTGAATAAGCTGGAAGTTCTCAGAACTTTTGCTGTGGAAATGGGATAATGTTGTGCTTTAAATAGTTGGAAAGCGGGGAGATGATTGTGAAGTTATCCAGGTACTGCAGCAAGTGTCCTTTAGTTTCTTGGTGTGTAGTATTTGTTTCAACTGATAAGGTAGGACCTGAAGCTTGTAGAAAAACATGTTTCTGGTCTGACTCCATAGAATCACATCAGATTCATGACGTTGATTTGACTTTGTAGAATGGTTTGGTTTGGATGGGACCTTAAGGATGATCTCGTTCTATTCCCTGCCCTGGGCAGGGGACACCTTCCTCTAGACCATGTTGCTCAGAGCCCCATCCACCCAGCCTGTGGCCACTTCGGGGGATGGGGCGGCCACAGCTTCTCTGGGCAACCTGTGCCAGGGCCTCACTAGTCTCACAGGGAACAATTTCTTACTAATATCTAAAATAACCCTTACTTGCCTCTCTGTCAGTTGGAAGCCATTCCCTGTTGTCCAGTCACTACATTTCATTTCTGTTGGCAGAACCATAAATTACATGAAGAGGTTTTTTTCCGTAGTCTAATATTGCCTTGAATTTCTCACGTAGCTTTTGAAAATATTGACGAAGAGTATAACCAGGAAGGGAGTACTGACTGTACTCTGAAAGGCATGAGACATGAGTATTTTTTTTCTTTCTGAAGTGAAGGCATATAATTTTGCAGAGCAAAAGCTGCTGAACTAGATTTATTTTTATTATGTATTTATCTTCTGAAATCTTAAAACTTCCTAGGGAAATGTCAGTTTCTCTAATTCAATTATGCAACCTTCAGACTTTGTAAAACCTTACACTTTTCTACTTCCCACATGCTTTCTATATTTAAGAGGAGCCTTTTTTGCAGTAACTAGCCTTGACAGAGATAATTAGGAAAGCAGTTTGCTTTCTTCCTACCTCTCTAATCTAGATATTTTTTTACTTTTTAAACTTGTTCCTCACTCCAAGACAGAGCACCTCCATCTTGAGGATATTTTAGTGGTCACAAGGGCTTTCCTTAAGGAGCAATTGTTTAGGAGTGTTTTGAGTCTAGTCTGAAATTCATTACAATTCCAACGCCAGGTTGGTTTTAATGGCTTATTTTAAGGCACTCCAACAGCAGTGATATATAATGGGGAGGCATATCAGCCAATCCCGTTTTCATTTGGAAGGATTTTACATAGCTCTTTTCATTGGTTTATAGTTGCTTTAGTCAACTTGTGTCACAGCGTGATGCTGTGTTCTTCCTTTTAAGTCAGGTAATAACTCAGTGTGCTGGGATGTTTGGCATTATGAGAAGCACAATGGATGACTTGTGTGGCACCTGCTGGAGGCGTTTGGACAGGTTTGAGGACTCTTGCAGCTTTTATGCTTTGTGATTCAGATGGGATGGCCCTTGGTCAAAGGTTTGATCTGGAATGCTTGCATATTGCTGGTTTGCTGTGAGGAACATTTTTTTCAGCTTTATGTCAGTTACAAGGAAAGGTTTTATTTCATTTTGTTCCCAGAAAAGATAATGAAAGTATAACTCATTGATAGTTTTACACTTAAATATAGACTTTAGTAACTCAGTTTTCCTTTTTCCTTTGGAAGGGCCCACTGCTATCAGCAGGATTGGACATGACATAAATGTTGTTTGTTGGGACGGTTTTAAGTAGCTTCAGAAGAAAATAATACTGCAGATTTTCCAGGGCTTTTCATTTATATCTTTCTGTATTAAAAATATACTATTGTGTTTTATTTTTCACATGCTACTTCTAAGTACATTTGGACCAGCATACTTCAACATGGTACCTCCTAGACTATTTGGAGACATTTGAAGTAAATGGATTTTTTAAACTTTTTTGAGATGAAGGGGATTAATAAGCAGCTACCTTTATGCAATAAAGTTCTGTCAGGAAATCTGAGCTTGGGTTAGCATGTATTTAGAACTGAACTGTCATGATAGTAGAAAATTACTTCAATCATTCATGTTTACAAGTGCACTGTAGAATATTGTGCATCTGACATTGCCTGTTTGTCCTTTGAAGACGCAAATGGACAACAGCCTTTGCAAAACATCACAAGGCTGTAAAAAGACGAGATCATGGCAGTGGCAGAGACCAAGGTGGCAATGGCTGGAAACAACAAAAGCATCTTGAACTTCTGCTTCCTTTGGTCTTCCCAGCAGCTGTAATCCTGTACTGGGGAGAAGGATCACAGCAGGGCAGCTCAGTGGCTGTAGAGCCTTTCCTTTACACTAAAGGAATAGGCTAAGAAAGACATGTATTAATCCTTTCCTTCTCCAGAGGTTAAGTTAATAACTCAATGGTAGGAAAAGGAGACCAGAATTCTGATGTCAGACCAGAATTCACAGCTGGGTGCATTTCATACAGTATCTAGTGAATATGAAATGTGCTGTCAGTCCTTAGGAGCCGGGCCAAGCTGAGCTCTAGTTCACATCTCCTTTCCTGTGTTACCTGTGTAATCACTTGGCTGCAGTGTCAAGCTCACCTGTGTGCTCACATATTGCTTCAGTTAAGAATTCCTTTTAAATAGGAACCCAGAAAAGCCTCTCTTGCAGCAGAAGTGTGGACAGTGTCTCTCTGAGGCCAAGACAATTTACATTTGGATGTGCGAAGCAATCGATTAAGACATCCTACTTTCAGTGCTTTTGGATCAAAGAGAACAGTGTGGCTTTTCTGCATCTGCTAGGGTGCTTTATGCCCTGCAGAAAGAGTGCTCAAGGGCTGTGCTTTTTACTTGGATGTGTATTCTGCAGGTGGGAATGGTTGTCTGCATGTTTGATTGGACTTAGAGGAAGACAAGCAAGTGGGCATCTGTTTTGATGCTCCATCAGGTCCATGAAGATGGAGTCAGTTCTAGGTATAGCATGCAAATTATATATGTAGCCACACACGCAAGAACACTTAGGGACTGCTAAAAATATTGACCTGTAGAGGATTGATGATGGTTGGACATTTACCTGCTGGGATATTGATGCCTTATTCCCTTTTAGGTTCCTTTCAGCGTTTTAGTCTTCTTGTACATCTGGGTCTGAGATATCAAAGTAAATGAATGAACTCCAGAATGTAGTTTTTTAAAGTTTTTTTTCCATTGGCACGTTTTCAGAAATCTGTTCTAAGTGAAAAACCTGTCTTTGATGTAATCACCTGCAACAAAATAGTAAGTTGAGATATGTTCAGACATCATTAGTCCTTTGACATTCATTTAAGATGTTTATCCTAAAGAAAACATTGTTAACAGTCCTCATAAGAATATGTTGGATTTTACAAGCCTCTATGAAGCAGCATTTTAATAACTTGGTAATTAGTTTGGTAATTATTAGGTAATGAGTATAAGTGGTTTAGTGAAACTGGGCCCCACATTGGAACATCCCCTGAAAAAACGAAGCGTAGAATCTTTAACAATCAATGGCAAGCATTTTCTGTGGCCACTATTTGAACTGTGTATTATTGTCATATATACTGAATTCTTAATATTTACTGAGTTTTCCTAGAAATCAGCAGGACTTAAAATGAAGCACCTGAGCTCTTTGACCACACTACATGAAATATGTCAAGTTTCACTTCCAGCTTTGAGGATACCTGGTATTTCAAGGTCTCATTTTCCATCCTGGTTGCTGGGCACAGGACATGCAGACTAGCACATTGCCATGGGATGCCACTGTGGATCTGAGTCAGGGTCCACACAGCTTTTGATCAATCCCATCTAGAGAGAGTTTGCAGGAGCATCTAACGCAGTTGGGCTCCAATTGATAGATGTTAAATGGCTGCATCACTGCATGAGTCAGACTATAACTTGGGATGAATATTAGGTCCCCATCCATTTCATTATGTGGTGGTTCATGTGATGTACCTCCCACTTTGCAGTCAGTACAGTCTTGTAACCAAAAGCAAGTTGGCTCTGGTTTCTGTAAAATTATAGAAGATGCCCCATCTCTCAACCTTTGTTTCACTGAAAGGGCAAATCAAGAGTTTTCTTATTTGTTTTTTTCTTAAAAGAAAAGCAAGCCTTTCAAATGTGGAGGAAAGTTAAACTGTTTTTAAGAGCTGCCTGACCCTGTAAAATCTCTGCTTGTATTGTAAACTTCTCTCATTTTTCTAAATAGAAAATAGGGGAAAATGGTTTCAAGAGCCATAGAAAAACATTCTAGGCAGAGTGTTACCATTTTCATTTTTCATAAACCTAGCCCTTCTTTTTTTTAATAAATTATATCTAGAATTATGCTGTATTCAATTATGCATTTCAGCTTCAGGCTAATGAAAATCTAACATTGGTGATTGTATCAAATTAGCCCTGAAGACTTAGAAAGTATTTAGTAATCCATGCAGCTTGGCCTATATTAAGTACTGATTGATTTAATACATGAATACATTTTATAAACTGAATAAAATAGCAAGCCAAAACCTAAAATATATGAATAATATATTGTCATAGATTGTATATTATAATTACAGTTTGTCCTTTTTTGGAAATATATGTGGACTCTAAACATTTAGAAATGGTCTGGGATTATATCTTTTACCATTTCTGCCATCCTTTTTTCAGCTCATGATTTAGTTTCCTCCTCCTGTGGTTTGTCTGTCAGTTTTTTGTCACATGGAGCATTGCTGATGCTGTTGGGGCGGCCGCATCCAGCACAATTCTCTATGTGTGACTTGTGGATTTTTCTTCTCACAGGCATTTCTAGTTGGCCTAATCTTCTGTTTGTTACCGTGAAGTTTATCACTTAGATAAAACTATTGTAAGAGTAATAGAGGGCAAAGTTGGTGACTTGAAAATAAGTTTCAAGTCTTTAGAGGTACATTAACTCAAGCTTGATTTTCAGCCATGTGAATTTGTTTGTATTATGAAGGATTGTTTCCAAGCTGCTTCTGAACTCGAGAGCACTTACTGTAAAGAACTTGGAAGGAACAGTTTAGGGCCTACCAGGCTGGCAGAGATCAAAGATACAGGATGACAACCTGAAGAGTCAAGTAGGTGTGAGTAACTGGATAATTCCATGTTACATTTGAGAACATTTGGTTTCTGTGCCTCAACAACCAGAATAAGGTTGTGAAGAATCATCAGCACAGATTTGCTGAGCACAAATCATGTTAAACAAATCTAGTTTCTTCTTTAGATCAAAAAGAGAGCAGAACAGATAAATAGGAAGAAGGAAATGTGCTTTGAATTAGGAAGCTTACTGAAATTTCTTAGACAAAAAGAGTTGAATTTTCTGATCTTGAGACTAAACTAACCTCTCATTCTCAATCCAGTTCTATTCACCAGTTTCCTTGAAAAGGTCAAATGCCGTAATGTTGGGGAAAATAACAAAAAAAGCAGGGGTCCTTCAGAGGGGACAGTCAGATTTTGGTGTCCCTTGGAGCGCATGACAAGGAGTATTTAGGAAAATTAGGGAGAATGTCTAAATATAACTATATTCAGAAGCATATATATATGTGTAATTAATCTTGTCTTAGAGCTTCCAGCCACGCATTTCCATGATTCTATCACCAGTATTTAAAGCTCTTAGATTACTGTGTTACTGCCTATCCAAAACCTTGCAATATGTAAACTAAAAATAGCTCTATATCCTTCTCCATTAGAATTTGTAAGCGCAGCTTTCCTAGCCTGGAGCAATGCAGACCAAAGCATTCTTCACAAACAGCACTATTAAACTACTCTGTGTGGCACACAAAGATGTATTAAAACAAATACAGCGTATCGTTGTCTGTCTGGATGAGGCATTGAAGGAGAAGGAATGCCCTGAGCAACACAGCCCTTCTTCAATCCCACTCAGTCCAAAAAAAAAAAAAAAACCAGAGAGGAGAAACTGCCTCTTGCACATAAATGCATTTGAAACTTTTCTAAATAGAATCTTTATGCAGAGAGCTGAAATGAAAGCCAGGCCATAAAAAGGCTTTTCTGAGAGCAATCTCCTGAAAGTCACAGCATATTAGAGAAATTGTAAAAGTCACTGAACCTAAGTTCAGGCCCTGGCATCTTGGAGTCTTCAAATTTATGGCTTCTTTTTGGTGGGAAAAAGGAGGAGGAAGTATTTCTTGTACTGGGTTCGCTTTTCTCAATCCTCAAGTATAATCCATGCCTGTAATGCTTCAGTCAGATTTCAGAGTGGGGTCTGAACTGTCCTTTGCGTTACTTAGCTTAGGCTAGATCAATATATTCATTTAATAGCATAGATAAGGAGAGAAACCCCAAATTATAGCAGACATGAAGTCAGATAGTGGGGAGAAGGTTACATGGGCACAAATTCTCTGTGTGGAAAAGAAATCAATGTTCTTGCTGGTTTTTTTCCCTTGCTTTCAGAAGTACTGAAACCAGACAATACCCATAAAGCAGTTTTTGCAAAGCGTTTCAGTCTCCCAGCAAAACACAAAGCAAGAGCACCTTCTAAAACAAAGTCCTTATTCACTTGGAATTAAACTTTGGCTCCAAGTGAGAATGCCAGCATGAAGCCTCTTTTAGTCTTAAAACTAGTCAGAAAGGAGTTTGGTGGAGCCAGAAGATCCTCTTTGTGTTCTGCTACTCCTGCCTGTGGGAGAGGGAGCGTCCAGAACAACCTGCTCACAAGTTCCCAGGTGCTAAAACAAAGCCTGACCTCGCTTGTACTCTTGGGCAATTCTGGTTACAGCAACACTATTGCCACTTCATATTGCATATAGGAAAAGAAATTGCTGTGTAATATTTTTCAGTTATTAGAAGTGTTTAAAACAAAATGTAATCGAATACTTAATGGAAAGAAATATATGTACAACTTGTCGTGTCTAAATACTGCAGCAGGCAGTTGGAGTATTTGGAAAACTTAGTAGAGCTACTCTAAATTAAGACTGGAATAGTGAACCAAGAATCAGTCAGCTGATCCAAACAAATGAGAGCTCTTGGGGTTTTTTGCATAGAAAAGGCAAACAATGTTGGCATACACCACATGGAGTTTGGCTACCCATAATCCTAAATCCAAAACACAACACTGCACCAGCTACTAGGAAGAAAACTATCTCAGCCAAAACCAGGCCAAGCAGTCAAAATTCAAGTAGTGCTTATCAAGCCTAAGAAAGTCCTTCAGGATTTGCTTTATTCCATTCTTCATGTGGAGAATGTCAAGTGCCACTTGAAATGGAGATGAAGTTTGAAACACCCAAACTACATTGAGTTTTTTCCTAACTGTAGATCAGCTAGTAGGGAATTACCGTGTTTTGGATTTCAAACAAGACTATCCTCCAGACAGAGTGTCTGCTGAACTCCCACCTGAAGTACAGTTTATGAAAAACCTAAATGAAGACTGGGGACTGTTGCAGCAGCTCAAATACAATCCAGTGCAAAATGTAGTGTTTGTGGGAGAAACAACAGCCTGTGTTGATCTCTTCCCTTTACTATAGAGCACCTACAAAATATTGATGGCATTATAACAAGTTGGGTTGTTCCTGACTCTAGAGGAACATGCTCACCTTTTCATGAAGTGTATTGTGGTGTGCTGCAGATGGGCAAGAGACATGTCCTTTCTCTTGCTCTTTCCATTTTCAGAAGGGAGGCCAAGTGCAGGGGCATTTCTGCTGTGTGTTTCTGGGTCAGTGATGTGCATCATGCTGCCTTTCTGCCCCTCCACTGGTTGCGCAGAGTTTGCCACCTGCGGCGTGTAGCTCGTGCCACGTGTACAGACACACACCTCACACAGCTCCCAGCCTTACCCAGTGTGCAAGAGCAGCTGCAGTGATGGCAGTGGTGGAGGAGTTGGTGAGCTGTGCTGCTTCCCTCCCAGCCCCTGTGCCTTTCCAGCAGGCAAAACAAGCAGTCCATGTTTCCTTACTCAGTGCTGCTGTTTGCTGATCGTGTTAGTTGAGCTAATTAAATTATTGGTAGCCCAATTACACCTATGCCTGTTACAGTTTTACCATTAGCCTTGTCCATGGACTGTTTCTACGGAGTCACTGAAGCGTTACAGGCACCATCCGACTTGTCATGAGATGGCAGATCCTAAGGCTCTTGGTTGCTCTTGGATTTCATTTACAGACAGATGTTGGTAGAAAGGAGGAGAGGGGGCAAGTTAAAATGTGCTGCTGTGTGTGTACAGAGAAGTGCAAGGCGCTAAAATTCCATGTGACTTATTTCTGTGAAGGCCAGTGAGAACATTCAGTGTCTTGAAAAGCTGAATAAGTAAACTGGCCTGTGTTCTGCTGACTCCTGTTGGGATAGGAATGGATCTCAGGGATGCAAAATAGCGGCATCAATAAGAAAATTCACGCTGCACCTGTGAAGCTGAGTTCTTGGGGGCTGTCTTCATCTCTTATGTGGCGCACAGGAGGGAATACGGATGCCCTCGTGTTTGTTAAATGTCCACAGTGTTTTAATGTGTTTGCATTTATAATTAAAACTTCTGTTCCTCTGATGCCTGGGAAAATTAGCAGCTTGCCAGTGCATTTCTGCTGGAAGAAATGTGCTATTGAGGTTTGCTGCACTTTACAGAGCTTGGACAGAATCAGATTAATTCATAACTCTTTTCATTTTTATTTTGGCTTTTGGTTCTTGTTTTCTTAATTTTAGGTGATAATGGGTGCATGCTATGTCCTGCACCTTGTTGTCCTTTAAAAAGACCTGTTGATCAACAGGTTTATGTTGTATAGAGAACACTTAATTCCGTTACGTTAGCTTTGCTAGAAAACGTATTTGGTTGTGTGAGAGAGAATAGACTTTTAAAGCTTAAAGGATGAAAATAAATTTTGATGAGATTCCTCTTCAAATTTCATGACTTTGTGAGTACTGGCTTTTTACATCAGGTTAGTCTGTTTTGTTTAATTCATTGATGAAAGCAAAAATAAGCTGACAAGACGTGAAATCAGTAGAAAAGTTAGATCCAGAAGTAAAGAAATGCTAACCAAAAAGCTGTCGAAGGTGAAAACTCTTGGGCTCCAGGCCATTGGTGCTGTGGTTTCTGGAGAGGCAGAGAAGGTTGCCATCCCCTAGGGTGGGAAGTGGAATCAGAGTTAGGCTGCCTCAGGAGTGGATTAGAGAGCCCTCATGTGAAAAAGTGTTTGAGATTTACTGATTCAAGGAAGCTTCTACACTTTGGTTTTTTCCTACTGCTGTACATGAAAGGTAACCTGTAGTGACTTTCCCTGTCAAGTGCTCCTATTCTCTAGTCCGTATCCTACTCTGTGCCTTCCATTGTGGTACTGAATTGGGCCTCCAGCTGACCAGCACTTGAGAGTAAAGGCTTGTCAACTGTTTGATCCAGTCCTGCTGCTGACTGTGGTAATGTTCTCTTCTACTGACAGTAGTAAACAACAGCTTTGTGGAAATCAAAAACTTGGAAGGAGCAGTCACAGCAAGGAGAGAACTTGATTTAATAAATGAACAACCACTGCACCGAAATAGATCAGACTGCTCAGAGGGTCAGAACATTTCTTTCCCCTAAGGCAGTAATTTTGTAAATAAGGAAAAGAAGCAAAATCAGATAAACTGGGAGCAGAGTAGAAGAGAAACAATAACTTCCATGATGCCGGCAATACAGGAGAGTCAGTAGCAGAAGGAGGGATCAGCTATTAAAAAGAAACAGAGGAGAAAGGAGAGAAGGCTCCCAGCTCATTACAGCTGCTGGTGCTGCTCTGTCTCTGCTTGGCAAACTTGCATTGTGACTCTGGAGGACCGGGAGCCCTGGTGGTGTTCTCAATGCACACACACTGCTACAGCCCTTGGCTTGGAACACTCAGGGAGCTCAGAAGGAGCATGTCAGAAATGGGAAGGACAGCAGAGAAAACAGGAAGTGAGTAGCTGTCCTCCCTGTAGGGGATTTTGGTTCCATTGTTTACCAGGAAGAAACAGATTGATCTTCCCAGAAATGCTCCTGGTGGATTTGGATGAGTTTATAAGACATGATAGGATTTTGTCAGCATTGATGAGATCTTCCAGGGAGACTGGTGATTAGTATAACAAGATTGCTCTTATTAAGAGTTAGCTGTCAAAATTACAGAATTACATGGGAAAAATAGGAATTATTGGTGTTACTTTCACAGATGCTAAATTCCTCAACCAAGACAAATAAAACCTCAGTAGTTGATTGTTGTTTTTCTCTGTGGTGAAAACCTAAATCTAAACCAGAATCACAAGTGATTAAGGAAAATTCACATCAGTGAGGGGAAAAATAGAAACACAGGGTAGGAGGCAGAAGGAAAATCCAGTGAGGAACAACTCTATTATCTCCAGGTTTAGATTTAGCCCTGAGATTTTTAGGGCTTTCAGATTCTCCAACAGTTCTGACATTTTAGCAACAATTACTGAAATTGTTGAGTTGCATGAAGAGACCACTGATAGAGGAGTATCCAGACTCCATGGTCACAAATCTACATTCACAGTGACAAACACTTAAATTTTTCTTGTTTTGTCCTTGCCAGTGCTTTATCTGCATTCCGTGTGACTACATCACTGTTCTCATTCCGTCACTTCAGTTATTTCCGTAGTGATGTTTTCCCATGGGATTTTTTTCCTCTCTGGTTGATTTCAAGCAGATATCCATCATCATGGAAAGGGACATCCCAGCTTTGGAAAAGAGTGTGCCAGAAAGGATGTGGAAGTGATTGCTCTTGGCAATGCTGTAGCCACTTGTAAGTTGTAATTTATACCAGGCAGACACAGAATGCCATCTGGTCGTGCCAGAGTGATTTGAAAAGAAGCACAGAAATGCACGTTTGAGTTGGCCATCTGTCCTCGAGTCTGTAACTTGGTAGAGGGAGGTATTGGCTTGGCCAAGAGCTGAGGCTTTGTTGTTCTCAGAGGGCGTGGAAGTAGGATCTGGCACAGCCCTCTGGTGCTAGAGCTCCTTGGATTTTTTCAAACTTGATTTATAAGGTAGAAGGGGAAAATGCCAGCTGTAGCCTGAGTCCTGGGTTTCTCACTCACATTTCCCAGCAAGAGCATGACTTTGGGGGGGGTATGGGTGGATAGGTATATCCAGTTCTGAAATCACTGTCTTGGGAGTAGTTGCTTTCTCACTTCAGGCAAGGCTGTGACACAGAGCTAACAGTTCCAAGTGGTGAAGATATTTCTGTGGTTTTGTCAGTTCATTTAAGGGGTTTGGTTTTTTAGGGGGGGAGGGCACTGGTTTGGGGTTTTTTGGGAGGCAGGGTTTAGGGCTGGGAATTTTGTGTGAAGCCACTGTAGGTAAATAAAGAACAACTTTGGCTGCCTACTGCAGAGCTTTAGTACTTATACTGTGTTTTTAGGAGCAATTAGAGTTTGATGGATGAGTCCATCCATTTGCTACTTTTACTCCTCATAAACCAGTGCTAATCTTGTCGTTCATTTGTGTAGAAAGCACAGTGTGTATTTTGTATGAAATCTTTACACACCCTTCACAGTTCAGGAAATATTAATGCAATTCTAGGACATCTTGCCTGCTGATAGGTGGTTCTGTGTGCTAGGGTAAAGGGTTTGGTTCCCATTAATTCCAGATCCCAGGTTGTCTAGTGGCCAGATAGCGACAGAAACAACTGCCCAAGATCCACCAACTGCAAAGGAGAACCAGAGGCTGAGAACTTCCTAAAGGCCCTCCTGCTGGTTGTGGTGTGCAGAGCTCATCTCCCCCATCCTGTGCAGTGCTCTGGGTGGGAGGTTGGTACCTGAGCTGAGCTGGGTTTGCCCCCGGTGTCGTTCAGCCCCAAGCTGCAGTGCATCAGGTGTGTTGTACTTGCAGGGCGCACCCAGCGCACTGAGCTGGTTCATGGCTCCAAGGCTCTGGTGCTTCGGTTTGGGTTCAGCCAGCTGGTGGCGGCAGTTCTGTGCCTGCTGGGACAGCCTGGAAGCGCCTTTGTGTGCCTCTGGCATCTAGACAGGCTCAGCTGGGGCTGCTCTCAATGCTCTTCCAAGCTTGGTGTTTTAAGAGCTGAAGGCTTGCTTTGGACATTCTTCTGTTTGATGCTGCATCAGCAAAGCAAATGTGAGTTCTATCAGTGACATAGGTGCTGAATCAGAATTGAACAAATTTAATCTTGGTATTATTGCTGTTGAGGCATGGATCTGGTAAATAATTTTCTTAGTAAAAGTGCCTAATTTTTACCCATATCTCTCAATTACAGTCCTAGATTAGCACAGGGAAAATGTGATGCGTCTTTTTGTGATGGGGGTGTGAGAAGGGGAAAGGAGGGGGACAGCATATTTTATCTGAGAGCTTTTTCCATTTTTGTTTATGTACAGAAAGTAGAAATAGATGAAAAGAAAAGAAATAATAATATAGCCAATTGTGAATTCTGTACTTGTGGAGAGCAGGAGACTGTCCTGGCCTTTTGGGAAGCAAACTTGGGGAAATACAAAGTGCAGATCACAGCAGTTGTTCCCAGTGTGCTGTTTGGTATGCAGCGACTCCAGCACGCGAGGCCCTGAACAGCAATCTTTGGAATCCATTACATTTGTTCCACAAAGTCACTCTAAACCCATTTAATCTCTTTCATCAGTGCTGCTGACATCTGCAACTTAGGCACCGAGGAGACGATTGAAGGGGGAGATTTATCAGGCAGCTCTGTCCATTGATTCTTAGCAGGCCAGTTTCTACACTTTAGGAAGGGCAGTGCTTCATTTTACTTCAGCTTTTACTTTTACCATCTTCTCCCATAGTGGATGATAGTGCTGCTGCTGACCTAGCAACACTTGCAGGTTTTATGAACAGAAATTAAATGGTGATTATCAGTGCCACCTTCCCAGGGATTACCTTGCACAGCAACATAGTCCCCCTTCTCCGCGTGTAATGTGGAAAGGCTGGGAGCAGAAAAATGAAGGACTGTGGCTTTTGTGTTTATTCAAAGGCTTTTTCAAACCAAGCATTTAATAGCAGATTGGTCTTTTTTCAAGTCCTTTTAAGGGCACAGAGGGCACAGAAGCTGTGGCAGAAATCCCGAATGCAGCAGAAGGAGCAGCTTGTTTCACACACTAGTGCTGGCACTAGCAAATGGGTATTGGCAGGGTGACTGAGTGAGGGACTCTGGATTGGGAAGTAAATCCGCAGCTTTTTTCTGGCGTATTTTCTCTTGCTTAAAAGGCCAGTGCAAAGGAAAGGGGGGCAGAGAAGATGGTAAACTCACTGTGGGATTTTTAAAAGCTTTCAATATTGATCTGACACCCTGAAGTTACAGAAGCCTGTATTTAAAGTCAAGGAGGGATGAGCTAAGCCAATGCTTTGTGCATAAGTTAAGCAAACTTTTAACTGGAGATCATACTTGAGCTGAGTGAGGCAGACTCTTAAGGCAGTTCCATTCCCAGGAGCAGAAGCAATTGGTCCCCACATTAAGGTGTGAGCTGGATTTGCAGAAAGATCATTATCACAGCCCACCACAAATCCGCTGTCACAGCCGCAGCATCGAAGGTCTGTCTGTCCATGGCAGTGTCACAGCAATGGGGATTGCTTCACACCTGCTTTCACAGGGAATGGCTTGTTCTCTCAGGGCACATGGGAGCTGGGAGTCACTCTGGTCAAGAGCTATATAGCTCTTTCCTCAAGACCTTCCACAGTACAGAAGTCAAAAGTATAGGAAACTGAGACTGTCTAAAAATGCTATTGGAAGGCTAAGCACAAGTATCTCAGAGCATAAAGGGCCTTGGAAGACATTTTCTAGAGAGAAAGAAAATTGGACTGAGCTCTTAGTGCTCAGTAAATACTGCTAATGAAATAGTTCAAGCCCCTTAGGCTCAGTTCTGTCACCTAATTGTATACTGTTGTGAAAAGCAGTATTTCATCAGTTTAATAGTGATGATAAATTATAAAGTTGCTCTAAAACTGTTAGTTGTTTCCCAGGTAAGTGATATTTGGGCTTCTTCAGCTGATACTGCATGCTAATCAGAGTAAGAAGTTCAGTAGGTAGATGGTGTTAAATTAATTAGTAATTCCCACTTGGCTTTTCTTGCTAACATCTTGACTTTTAACACGCATCCTTCACAATTTAGAAATAGAAATGTGTCTCTGAGAGATGTGGGAGAGGTCAAATAGAATCTTAGTCACAGGCTTTGTGGGTCTATAATTAAATACGTTGCTGAAACATGGCATAATGTGCAAAAACTTGCCTGGTTGCTGTTCTGTGGAATTCCTTC
This sequence comes from Haemorhous mexicanus, assembly GCF_027477595.1. Taxonomy (NCBI): domain Eukaryota; kingdom Metazoa; phylum Chordata; class Aves; order Passeriformes; family Fringillidae; genus Haemorhous; species Haemorhous mexicanus. The sequence continues at coordinate 3,663,163 of NC_082344.1, forward strand.
TCAACAGAGAGCTGTTACTGTCTTGGAGGTTTCTGACCGCAACAAATTAAATACCATCTGCTAGAAGAACTATGGCAATACTATCATCTAGAGTACTTCCCTTCTGGTTACTGTGGGCCAAATACAGGGAGTGTTCAGAGAAAACAAGGAGACGAAGACCGATGTCATCCTTACTTTATTGCATTGTGGCTGCAGAGGTAGCCTCCGCAAAGATCTGGGAACCCAATGTGTTAAGTGTAAATTTGGTATGGCTGGGTTGAGGTGAATTTGTAGCTGAGAGAAATTATGTGACCTTATTGAGGCAATCAGGGTTGTGAGAGTAGCCTTTCTGCTTTTCAAATAGTTCACTTTTATTTTTATCATACGCTAGAAATGAAGAGAGGGATGAGAAATGTAGAAAGGGATGAATGACAGCTGAGAATTTGTGGGGAAAAAAAAGGATGGGTGGGAAAGTAGGTTACTGTCCCAGCAGAGATGTGAGGGGAGGAGCCAGGGAGCAGCCAAGGTACTGCACCACGAGTCGTGTTCAAGGGTTTGACGGAGATGAGGTAATGCCGTCACCTCTGCTGGTGAGCTCTGAGTGGTACCTGCCACAAAGGCCCTGGAGATCAGTCCCGGTTCTGAGATCCCAGAACCAAAGACCAGGAGGCAAGAGGAGGGTAACAGCTGCTGGGAAAGTGCACAGGAACACAAATTGTCAAGGGCAGCCTTTAGCTTCCCAAGAACAGTGAACATCTGCTAGATGGTTTGCTAGCTTGGGAGCTGCTCTGTCATTTCTGCAGCACTGTTTTCATTTAGGCCAGCCCTTGTCTGTTTACCCTAACTCATCAGGCAAACATGGCAAGTATCTTCAGAGGAATAGTCTCTCCAGTAGAACGAAATCTAAAGGCGCATGCAAGTCCCAGCTGATGTGTGTTAGTTTTGTTTATTCTCTTGTTCCAGACAGTAAACTAAACAATTTATGTCTTCCATTAACTGGTTTCTCTTTTATGGAGCAGCACATTTATTGAATTATTTCCATCACAGAAGTTTCTTCTAATGAAAGAATTTCCAAGTCCTTCCTTCTTTCGCTCCCCCAGTAAGAGAATCAAAAAGGCTGCCCAGAATTATAATGAATTACAAAGGCAGATACATAAAATACTGCTTTTGTTTTTCATTTTTGTCTAAAATTAATGGGTTTAAGGTTAAGATAAACATTTTACCCTTCAGCACCATCCCTATATTGAAGATGCAGACAGACAGCTTTCACTTTCCCTGCTCAGAGAATGAATGCTTTGACTCTACATGCAGCTTTCTTGGGAAGCACCTGATTCTTACACTGTTTTTCCAGTTGAAGAACCTCCTGAGGTCTGCATGGAGTAGCTCCAGAGGTGTGGGTTTCTGTATGTGCTGCGATGCTTTTCTTCAAAGGCGAATGGATTTTTTTCTGTCATGTTTGTATGTCTGGTTGATAGCTGGAAAAAACCTACTTGAGAGGTTTGTAATTGAATCAACGGATATTTATATAAAGAAAGAGACCTAAGTTTGGAGAAATATTGGCTCATATCTATTTGTGCTGTATAAGGAGTTCAATTTGGGCTAAAGTAAAAAGTCTTTATAATTGAACGTCTTCTGTTTGGCTGGACTTGGTGTCTCAGCACAAAATAAAAATGAAATAACACAGATACAGGTATGAATATAAATATTGGGAGGCCAAGATAAAAGTATTTAAGCTATTTTTTAATACATGAATATATTATTGTAATCACTTCACCTGGTTTAATCATTCCCTTTTGGCTGCCAGGAGAAATAGATTTGTAGTGTACAATAAGTCAAGGATCTGGTAGGGAACAGAACGTGCAGTCAGTAAATCTGTACAAACATGCAGGAAGCTTCAGCCACAGCTGTAAGTGCAGCAGTGGCTCCAGCCTTTGCTTAAGGATGACATTTTAAGAAATTGTGACTACTTTCAGGGGATGTGTTGTTAGACTGGACTGCATTCATTTTTATGTGCTACCTGTATGGACAAAAAGAATTGACTCTGTTCAGCCAGCTGGCACACTGCATTGGCAGGCTGCTGTTCTGGGCCGCTCAGGTGCTGTGATGACATTGCTCCATCAGAGAGAGAAAAAAACCCTGTGGTTTAATAGCACTCAGGGATTGGGTTGGCAAAGGCAAAACCTCCAAAGTTGAAGTACAGAGTCACAGTTTTGAATCTCTGAATTTAATCTGGCACTTCTGTGTATGAAATTTACCAAACCCTTATTTCTGTCTCCTATATCAGTATGTACCTCTTTCTTCTATGGTGCTCCTTTTAGGCGGCCCACAGATACCTGCCAGTGACCGTGGGGAAATTCAGTCATTTTTTAGTGTTCAGTGTGAGGTGCACAGTTGTATTTAATACACAGTGTCCTAATATCACACTTAGTTACAGATTTAATCCTGGTCTCAGGGGCTTTCTGTGCAGTTCATTATCGTGGCATCGGAGCATTTCACAAATGTTAACGGGTTTATCTTCACAACTCGTTCTGAGTGCTGCTATCATTACAGGCTCCTCTGAGAATTTCCTTGCCAGTCTTTAATTATTTTTCACTGAATATTTGCAAATGGCAGCTTCAGACACTGCAATTTAGTGAAAATTGGGCAGATTTGTTGGACGTCAATAAGCATTCATAATTCCTGAATCTTTGCCAGTAATTTGGCAATAAAAAGTAATCCACTGCACGTTCCAAAAGTATGAATGCTGGAAAGCTCCTTAACTAAGCACTTCTAAGTTTGTCTGCTTGTTTTTAATTGTTAAACTTAGGTATTATCTCTTGTTTTGTTTTTGGAAAAAGCTGAGCCTTTTATTTTTTAAACTTTCTAAACCAGTTTTTAATGGACTGTTGCCCAAGCTGTTCAAAGCCTGCAAAATGTTAAGCAATTGATAATGAATTTTTTTTTTAAAAAAGGCATGCCAGAAAAAACAGCTATAATTAATACTTATAAACATTGTGCAGTTCAGTAGCTTCAATTGCTTATAACCCAATTATTAAAATAAGTCATGGTGTTTTAATAGGATATGAAGTACATAGAAATGCTATTAGGACATATATATAACTTCTAATAAATATTTCTAACTGCTTAGTGTTAAGTCAGCTCTAAAAGAGGTGAAGGGTTTCTCCAGGGTGCTGGTGTGAGCCCATTGTGTCCCTGTGAGCCCTCCTGTTGCTCTCATTGGCCATGCTGACACCTGGTCTCCCAGGGCCACCTCCTTTCTCTCTGGACTGCAAGTAGGTCACCACTGCAGCAGTATGGGAAGTGGAAGGTAGAAAATACAGAAAACAAAGAAAAGCAGCCAGGAAACTGGGAAAGGTCTGTTTAGGTTCATAGAACTGGCATAATTTGTCAATGGGAAATCCAAAAGTACTTGTCTTGGAGAACCACATTGTAACCCACATTTTAAAAAGCTATACACTGACCCAGTATAATCTTTGTGAGAACAACTTAGTCCGTCATGCATAATTTTCTACTTTATTTCCATGCTGATTCATTTTTTTCCTTTTTCCATTCTATAGAGTGGACAACCTTAATTAAAAAGATATAAATTACTAGTGTATTATGTAGGTGAAGAGCAAGGACCAGATTTAAAGGCCTTTAAGGGATCCTGTGACAGTGAGTTTTAATACATATCCACACACGTTTTTATGTGCTTTTACACTTAGTTATTGATGTGAAATGTAATTCCCCTTAGGTGTCACCTTGGAGGTGCTGAAATGGCTGTGAAAATCCCTTGGCACTGGTTAGCAGAATTAATGTGTGTAAAAGATAACATATCATGACATGACATGAAGGCAGTAAGCTAGCCTCAGCTTTTTGTGTTATAAAGCTCTCTACAGGTCCTTTGCTTCTAAGCATGTTCTATTTTGCCTGTGTTTAAATGAGTTTTGCTTTTATGACCTAATAAAATTGCGATTTGGATGTTTCAGGACAGCTTCTGAAATGAAAAATCTTGTATTTCCTCTATATGTGTGGCCTTTGGAAATGCTGATGACCTCTGGGGCCGGAGCTCCGATGTAATTTTTACCTGAGCATGCAGCAGTTTTATGGGATTTTAATTGGGTGTGAAGAGGTGAGATAGATACAGTTTTAGAAATAGATGCTTGCACTTCTGATCTGTGCTTGAAAGGGCTTTGTAGGCTGTCAGGAAGAGGATTATTCTGCCAAAGCAGCAGATGTGGGGAAGCGCAGCAGTTCTGAAGGCTTCCCTCATGCATGCCCAGCCCTGGGACACTGGGTGGGACATGTTGTCTTTGTCCTCTACAAAGTTTAGAATAGGGAATTGAATGTTAGAAAGAATGATACTCATAGAAGTGGGAACACCACAACAGCATTATCTCTAAAGCTGCTCTTTTTGTGTGTACCTGTTTCCTTCTCTTTCTCTTTCCCTTTCCCTGTGCATTTTGCTGATGCTCTCCTGCTCCATATCCTGGGACTATTCTATTCAAGCAATGTGCCAGGAATCATCACATATACTGAGGAAATTCCTGTGTTCTGTATTGAATCTTCACTATTTTCTCATTGCAATGTTCAGTGGGATATTATGATCTTAAATGAGTCTGAAGAGTTGTTAAATCTAATTTGTAATGCGTACATGTATAGTCCTATATTTTTAAAATAACACTGTGGCCGCTTCCTCCTGATTTGCACATTCTTACAAATTAATTTTTTTTATGCAAAAAGAAGATGCAAATGATCCTTGTGCAAAAAAGTTCACTTCCTTAAAGCAGATGGGAGACGCTTTAGGGTGGTATTACTCCTACCCATCATTGTTCCAAATAGTGGAATTAAATTGAGTTAGATAAGGGTCTATGGCATGAGTTGAACATGGCAAAGATAAAAGTCTCTAAATGTTTCTGCACAGGTGTATGATAAGCTTAAAAATTATTTAGAGTTACTGAATGAGAGGGAGGGAAATTAAGTTAAAAGAAAAATTAATGTATATTTATACTTCAGTACAATTTTGTTTTGGCCATGTGTTTGTCATGTGAGGGACAAGAATACTTAAAAGCATGGTGATGGGTAACTGATAGAGTACAGGCAGATGCAGAGGAATAAATCTTCTGCTCTTGAAGTTAGTAAAAGTTTGGTCCCTCACATCAGCTTGACTTTACCCAGCACATTCAGAAATACTCAGTGTCTAATTTCTCTGTTTGTGTAAGAAATTAGACACTGCTCCCTCGTTTCACTACAAGGAGGTAGCAGATAAAGATGCTGGTGAGGCAGCATCCAGGATATTTCAGGAACTAAGTGGCTCTTGCCCTAAGTACCCCCTGTGCTGTATGTAACATAAACATAGCTGGTGCTCTCTAAATGGGTCTTAATAGCTTGGAGGTGTGTGGGCATGGGGGTGTTGGACAGTTGCTCTTATGTTCTAATTATGAGGGTGAAACAGCCAGAAGTGGCAGAAAATAGCCCAGAAAACTTCCCATAAGTTGGATTGCAAGCTTTTGAGCAATTACTGCATTGTAGGTTACTTATGTTAAACTGTGGATATTTAAACCTATACTGCAACTATACAAAAATCATGTCTACTAGCTCATTCTGAGCTCCAGGTTACTGTTACTGTAACAGAATGGTAATGTCGTGGATTGGGACCAGAAATTATATTTATTTGGGGAGGACTGAGAAGAAAATCCATACTTGTGAACCCCCTTGGATGGTAGGGCAGTGTACTGACTTGTTAGTGTCAACACAATCGGATGTGCAGATGCTGTTACTAACTGGGCATTTTGCTCATTGAGTTCTCATCGAGCTGAGGTGCAAGGGAAGTTCTTTAAACCACTGCTGTGAGGCTTGTGCAGCACACTTCCCTTGAAGTTTCTTAACTTTTTCGTACTTAATTTTTCTTTTGGTTTGGTTACTAACCACTGTCAAATAAAAGAGGTAAATCTCAGGTTTTGAGACAAAACAGCATGAGTTGATAGAAATTTTAACTAGCTCTTTTTCTTCATCACAAATTTTGTTCTTTTGAACATTATTGTGAGAATCTGCTAGCTTTAATTCCCCTGCAAAGCTAAATTGCTGTTCATTATTTAATTCTGAAAAAGTCCCATTGATCAGTAACTCTTATGGTGGAGTAACATTCAAATTAGAAGTTATTTTAAAATGTTCTTGAAAGGTACTTGGGTGACTCTTAAGATGTGACCTTGATAAGTTGCAGTTTTCTGACATCTCTTCAGATCTTGAGTCAGTGACTGTCAATACCATTTCATTCACCAGGGGAATTGTCTGAATGTACCAGAAATTCCAGCTTTCTCCAACCAGCTGCCAACACATGGACCCCAACCCCAACAAGATCTAACAGTACATATATAGTGTAAAGGAAAAGTCACAATCCAATATCTGCAGTCCACAGGCGTTTGAAAGCAAAGTAAGGTTGCTTGTGCTGAATATCATGTTAAGGGACATGGCACAGAATAGGTAACAGTTGCTTTGGAAAGAAATTTAGTGAATTTATTTTAAATCAGAGGGGAAATGTGTGAATCTTGGGGCCCCGATTCTGACTGGGACCATTCAGAGCTAGTTCAGTTGTAAATAAATTACAGCTTCCAAATACCTGAACTGCATTTGTTTTCTGTAATTTGCAGATCTCAGAGCTAAAACGTGCACCTCAGTATGGAGTTTCAGTTATAATGAGCCAAACAGCTTTTCAGGTTCTTCAGTGAAGTAGCTTTTATATCTCTAATGGCATCTATGATCCGAAAGGTAGTCATTTTGCAACCTCAGCTTTTGTGCAGTTTAATAAAATGCTTCCTTTCTCCTTCAGTTTGGTTTGTAGGTTTCTCACAGTTTCCATCCTTCACCTTAGAACTATATGCAAAGCTGAGTTATTAAACTTCAGAGCCCTAGAGGAGGTAAGCAAGTTTTTGTGGTGGAGTGGTTGATTCTCTTGTGGCTGGAGCAGCTGATGCCCATCTGGGTTTGTGTTTCATCTCAGCTTTATTACTTCTTTCTCACTGTATCATTTAGTTCCGACTCAGCACTCCATTGGCACTTGTTTTTTCTAGAGCCATCAGCAAATTCTTGGGCCACGTTAGCCCTGAGATAGCTTAAAATACAGACAGCTTTGGTAATCTTCAGCTTGGAATTTCTGCTGCAAGCGAATTAATAGTTTCAGTATTTGGATTAATTTGATTCATTCCAAAGCTTTGGAAGAGGATAATAGCCAATTATTCAAACTAGTTTTAGCAACTTCATTAGTGCAGAACTCCAGCTAAGCAGGCCCCTGAAGCATTTATCTCAAATGGCATGTTTTGAGATTTTTGATATTGTTCTGTTGTCACTGAGTTGATGGCATAAATGGCCCATCTTAACAGCTTTGTATGCAACCAGCAGTTTGAGAACATTTTTCCGTGGTCTGTATTCAGTACTTTCTGCTTAAAAAATGTTTAAATTTTAGCAAGCCTTAGTTTCATGCAAAATAAACCCATACCAGTTCAAATAAATAAATGATGGGTTAAAGGTGAGTTTTAATTTTTTGAGTTGTTCAACTCAAGTTGAGCTCTGAAGTGTTTCTCGGTTTTGGCACAAGGGCAATCTGGAATTGGTTTTATGTATCTATGATTTTAGTGTTTGGCTAAAAAAGAAAATCAGTAAGAGGAGTTGATGATTTCTATTACTGAAAGGCAAAGGAGTATTTTTAGAAGCAAAAATTTGTTATAATTTGTTGATTTTGCTTTTACCATCTCTTTGACGTTTCTTTAAAAAAAAACAAAAAATCCCCACATACAGATCTAAAAATCAGCAGAATGGGAACAGCTTCAAACAACCACTTTATAAAACCATGGTCTTTTCTGACTGAAATTGTTGATGTGAATGTATTTATGTGAATGTTTTGTTTTACCAAGGAGAATAAACGAGATCATCATCTGAAGTAAATAACTTTTTGTCCACTTCTCTCCCAAGGGATTACAGTGATCTAAATCAGAGAAATTCTTTCAGTGGCAGACCAGTAATAAATATAACTGTATGGAACGTAGTCTTAAGTGTAGAATAGAATAAAGGGTAAGGTGACCTAGCAGCTCTGTCATCTCTCATTTTTATTGCTCCTTGGGGTAGGAAAGAAAAAGTCTTTTGAGCTGACTATGTTCACTGTAGCAAAATTACTATGAAAGATTCCTGTGGGACACTTGCATAACTGACCATTAGGAAAAAACTGGCAGTCAGGAGACTAGAGCAGATACATTTTCTGTTCTCGTCATTATCTTTGTCCCAAGTGTAGGACAGGGTTATATAATCACAGTTAGAGTCTGTCTTGCATTCTAATGCACTCATCAGCCACTCAGAATCTCTCCAAGATGGGAAGATGCCATTTAAGTAACTCTGTCTTGGGGCAAATTGGAAACAGTGCCTGAACAGAAAACGGCTACAGTTATGTTAAACTTCTTACAAATGCTGCAGACTACACAGCAATCTCAGCAGTTTCATAGCTGCTGTTATGAAAGCATGAGGTGGAGACTGTAAAGGCTGATTTGGGCCATGGCATTTCCTACATTATCACATGTATTGTAGTGATTCCTTACTGTGCTGCTGCATTAGGCACTAGGAAGTTTTGCATCAAAAAACAAGAAGTATGTCTCTGTCAAATGGAGGGTTACTGTGTGTGGTGTGTCTCAGACCTAGTACAGTTTTTCTCAGAGAGTGTGAGTTGAGCGAGTGGAGAGCAATGTGAGGATTATGCCTAATTCCATATGTGTAATTCATGATGAAGCTGTCTGGGTGGAGTTGGTCTCTAGGATGTTTGGGCAGAGTCGTGGGAGTGAAAATATCTGGAATTGTACTTATTGTGTGTGACTCAAAAACTCACAGAAGTCAGTGGAAAGGCTTCCATTAATTACAGTAAGTGCTGGAGCAGAAGGTCCTTGGCCTGGTCTTGTGAAGGCCAGTGTACTCTGGTTCTTCCCAGTGTTTCCCTTGATGTCTTCCTCAGTGTCTTCTCCAGAATTGTTCAGCAGTGAGGATAACTGAGTTGCTTTCCAGAAAGGCCTTTTATTGACAGCAATTTAAAAAATCATTTAAGATGCACTGGAGTAGTGTGAAATGATACATTGAAATGTGTTTTATGGGGCAAGGCAGTAAAAGGAGCTGTAGCTCAGATTGCTGGAGCAGCTTCCCGAGCACCATTTTGTGTGTTTTCTTTTTTTCTGTACCTTGTTAATAGTTAATCTGTGTTGTATAGAGAGAGGCTGGTGAAATACATGTTCTGCCAACTCTTCCCTGTATGTTTCCCTAAATGAGCTCTGAAGTAATACTTTAAACAGGTCAAAATAATTTTTTAAAAGCATTTTTAAAGATATTTATTTTCTTTTCTATTATGGTAGCACAGAATCCCACATCTTGAAGTGTGAGAGTTCAGTTACTGATTCACCCACAGAGCGTGATTCCCATAAGTGACTGCAAGTGACATAATTCTTGATGATTTTCTGTTTTGATGGACACACACAGATACGAACACATTGCGTGGCTATGGGTGCACAGGTTTTCTGTAACTGTTTAAAAAGTGCTGTGTCTAAATTACCAAAGACTCCTGAGCAAGCAGGTTTCTTCTCTGTTTAGAAAGGCAAACCAGGCTAAAATTTGAAGCATCGTTGGGAATGATAAATATTCATTACCCTGGGTGTTGGTGCAGTTGAACAGTATTGATTTCTGCTGTTGAGGATTGCATTCTATACCTGTCTGTCTGACTCTGACACTGAGATCTGGTTGTTGTTTGCCTTAGGGCACCCTGTGCTTTGGGTCTGCTGAGGCACAGGGAGGCCATGACAGCAGGCATTTTCAAACCTCAGAGAATCCAAGCCATAAGTAATACAAACCCAGTGCAATATTGGTATTTCCAGACTGCATTTGTCTGTCTTCTATCCTGTTTGTCATTCCAAGAGCCTGGATGTTACTCTGTGCAACAGCAGGTCTTATTCAAGACCAGGAAGTGACAGAGGATGTGATGTTGCGGCCCAGCTGTGCTTCCCTGGGCTGCTATAATAGGAGACACTGCATCCAAGCCGTTGTTTGTCCTTCTCCAGCTGCACCAATTTATCCTCACTTGGGGAAGATTCCATATTTATTCCTCTTGCACCTGGGCATGCCGCACATAGGTGCAGCAGCAGTGCTGCGGTCAATGACTGCCAGAGAAGACACAGCAGCCAAAACCAAATACTAGAGACAGTTTTGTCTTGCAGGGAGTTCTTTGTGATCAAATCTTGTTATTCAGTTACTTGTCCTACTACTCACAATTGAATCTCAGCTCGTGCTATAGATTTAATCCTCAGAGATTTCTGTACAAATGCACAGTAATGGGTTTGTGCACATTTTAAACTGTAACAGAGGTATTTTTAGCTGTCAATAAGTGTTTATGATTCAACTTTAAAATGCCTTTGTCAAAGTTTTTTTTTTTTCTTTAAAAGAATACTTCTTTTCAAACTATTTACATACAGTTGTAGACTTGTCTGCTTTAATATCCTTTTCAAAGTGTTGGGAGTTGAAATGTAAAATGGAGAAAGAAAGGGATGAATGTTGGTTTGTTTTTACGGGTTAAAATGCTGTGTTTCCAAAATATGTGCCTGGCTTTAAATTGCAGAAATGCTGAAATCTTATGTGTTTTTAAACTTCAGTGATAGGTAATTTTCACTCTTGTCTGTTATTGATAAACTTGTTTATTAATTTCACTACTTTCAACTTCAGTTTCTAGCATTCATGCTCAGAGTTCAAGCTCATATAGAACTTATTCAAGGGTTACTTTTTGAGGCTTTTGCTTTTGCAGTGACATATATTTCTTCAGGCTCTAGTACAAAGAATGCACAATATTTAGCCACATGTAACACAAAATCCAAATCATTCTTGCATATCGGCAACAGCAACATAATTTAGTATGAGAATAATTGCTAGTAAGTGTCCATACAGAATGGTGAGTGATGTATAAGCAAACATATGTACCATTGTTCGTTTTGCAAGAACTGCAGTCTTTTTCTATTCTCCTTTTCTATTGCATTGCTAGGCTAACAATAAAAATGCAGGTTTTGAGTTGTGTTATTCAAGTGTAGTAGTGGAAGAAGGTGTGTCAATTAATTCAGCTGAGAAATGTGATAATTAAATGGTCAGCAGCAGGTGAGGATTATGTGAAGTGGTAAAGCCCACAATGGGAGCCACTTTCAATAGCAACTTTCTGGCACAGGAATGAACATGAACATGTTGCTGAGGTTTCCAAGTACAATTTAGTTTGACCTTGAATCTCTACAAGGTAACTTAATTACCATTTCCCTAGGATGGTCATGTAAGGTAGGTGGCATTGTTTGTGCAAGTACTTGTATACGATATAGGCATAAGAAAAATGTGCAGGGAATAACTCTTACCTCCTTTCTTTTCATCAGCTGCCAAGCCATGACTTCCCTGAGGTAGTTACACTTCTTTTGTGCTGCTACCCAGCAGTGCCTGTGTATTTGCTTGTCCAGAAATGCCTTGTGCTTTTGTTGCACTGAAGTCAATTAGAGCTAATAGTAAATGATTAAGTGGAGCATCTTGGGAACTGAAAGACAGCAGAGCCTTTCCATGCTCTGTGTGCCCATTTGCTGTTCTGTTGTTTGCACTCCCTTCTTTTATGTAATTACTTTTTCCTTTTTATGTCACTAATTTCTTCAAATCACTCACAGATTGAACCCCTCTTGCTGCGTTTGTCAGTCAGGTCCACTGGCTGGTTTCCTGCTGTACACAGAGAAGCTTCTCCTCAGTTCCCCTAGTGAATAATCTTTTGTATATGCAGGCCATAATGTCTTGTTTCAGGACGGGCCCTGTTAGCCAGAAGACTGCTTAGGAAATGTAACTTTGTGTGTACTTACTTTCACAGCTATAAGGGAGTGTAAAATACAGCATGGACCCTGAGGTTCTCTGTACATTTCAGGCTCTGTATATATCTCACCTGATGCACTGGAGGATGAGGCATGTTCAGGTAGAGAGGCAATGAAGCAAAAAAAAACAAAAACCAAAAAAAACCCACAAAAAACCAAAGGAAACTTCAGTTTTTTTCTCTGAGAGATCAGGCAGGACAACGCTATTAGAAATATCTAAGAAATGCTTGTGCTGGGGTGAAAAGGATTTACAAACTGAAGTCTGTCTCATGCAACAGAGCTTTGTAAGTCAGCTTGCTGTTGTAAAATGAAGACTGAGAAGAGATGAAATGAGACTCAGGAGATGGAGGTGTATCTGTCCTAGCTTTTTGTTTCAGTCATTTGCCATTTACCTTTGCATACTAAGACAGTGGAACTGGGGCCCACAAGTGGGTCTCTGTGTCCTCTGTCCAGCTGGGAAGAAAAGAGTTTGAAGTGAACTGGTGAGTTTCTGTTGTTTTCCTGAACGTTTTTGGTGTGCTGGACTTTGCTGATGATTCAAACACTTGTATATCTGCATCTGATTCACCTCAGCTGTTAAATTGACAAAAAGACTCAGCCTGGTTTAGACCTGACTAACACCTTCCCAAACAATTTTGAAGTGTGACTTGGGCATGCATCAGCTTTCTTTTCAGTGCCAACACAAGATAATGAATGGAAAGGATGTATTGCTTAGGCTGTTGCATGTTTTTCTTTTGAGCTGAGGTTTTCCTCTCATCTCAGAGAGCAAAAGGAACGACCTTGCCTCCACTTGCACTGTGCATTTTGTGAAAATGTTTATGTGAATAAAAGGTGTAGAAATACTGAAAGGCAGAGGTGAAGAGCATCTTGGTAGTGTTAAGATGGTGGATGTCACCAGTTAGAGCTTCTCTAGCACTGGAGAATGATTTTAAGGTAGACATGATCTGTTTAGCTGATCTCTTGGCCAGGTTATTTCCACACACAGTGAAAGCCTTGCCCTAGCCATTGTCCTGGCTTTGAGGGGACTTGGTGAAGGATTCAGATAGTGCAGGAAAAAATGGATGGTATGTGTTTTTGATCACTGCTTGTGGGATTTTGTGTTAACTTGCAAGTGATGAATAGGAACAGGTCAGACAGGGAGGCTGTGGGCAGCAGCCCAGATATCCTGCAAGGACTGCTCCCCCTGTCAGGGAAAGGATATGCCAAGCAGAAACGCCCTTCCAGAGTTAGCAAATCTGGATGTTTTAATTTCCTAGATATCTTTTAAGAAACGGTCTCCATTCCACTCAACAAGCCCCGATTTCGTTCCATAAAAGAAAAACAAAGAGAGCTTTCTCCTGAAACACTCCTATGAAGCATCTGTTTTCAGTTAGACACAAAATTTTGCTTGGAAACATCCTGCTGGAGATGAACACCAAACTTGCTTAATAAATCATTGCCAAAAACAATCTGAAGAGATCTTAGTCAATAATTGGCTTGACAAGATTCCTCTCCAGCATATTTGCCAAACATTAGGGGCTGCTCATTCCCTTGACTGGGGCAGTGGGGCCTTTTGCAGCACAGTTACCAGCGGTGCTGGCAGGCACAGAGAGCCGGGCATGCCTGAGTGACACCTGTATGCTGATGAGCCTAGCTCTGCTTTTCCCTGGGCTCTGGGGTAATCAGCATTCAGGGGCATGGGCTTGTGCTGCCACTGCTGCCATATTCTGCATATGGAAATGGGCACTTCTGCCTCCTCTCAGCTGCTTTTGGGAAACGGCAACAAAAGGGCTCTTGATCAAGCGTACTTATTTATTTAACTGGATAAAATGGAACAATGTGCTTGAGAGCAAGAGAATGCCTTAGTGATCTGTAAAAGTTTTCTTAGTTTCAAACATATGTACTTATGCTTAAGTATATATGTTTGTTAAGACAGCTTATACTAGCTGTCCCACTAGTGTGCTGTGATCTGCAGTGTCAGGTAATCAGGATGGAAATGCTTCACGGTTTTTTGCCCTTCTAATGTTATTGTTTTCCCCATCAGGAGAGGTTGCCAGCCAGGATGGCACAATAGAAAAGCCTAGGGAAGCGCCTCTTGGCTGGTGTTCATCTACAGCAGCACTAGTTATGCAGTCATCATGTTTCATCACTTCTGAATTTTCACATTTTCATCTGAATCACTTCATGGCACAAAGACATTAAATTGAAAGATTTTAACAATTTTGTAATAGAAGCGTCTTTCAACATTGATGGGGATGAACAGGAGCCCTGACTGTTGAATTCTATTTAGAAAATACCTTGAAATATCCATGTTCTGGAGTCAGCTGAGAAAATGCATCTTCTGAATCTGAAGGAAACCTTTTCTTAGCTTCTACTGGAGTTTTTTAAAGGCAGAGAAGTAAGGAGAAAAAAAACACCTGACTGATTTTTTCCTCCTCAAAATATGGAGGAAGGAAAGTAAATTTGATTAAAGGGTTTTACTTTACTTATGGTCTTCTTCACTAAATATCATCCCTTACATTTTGTGCAATTAGCCAGCTCAGTTTCCTCAAATAAATGCAATGTTAAGAACAACATGTTCATTAGAGCTGATATATCCTGGGTAAGGAAGTGGGTTTAGGTTTTCTTTTTCAACAGCAGCATATTTTTTACTGTCACTGATTGCAGTTAACCTTTTAAGAGGCAGTTAGGATTGTAGCTGGTAGGTTATGTTCATAGGAGCTGTGCTGCTCTGTGGGACACAAAAATGTGTCTGTGAGGTGATGGTACAGGAGAAGGTTTGTGCTGGCCGCACAGTGGGCAGTGTTGTGGTGAGTACTGCTTCAGCTCTCTCTCCTAGTGCAGTGTAATAATACCCTGCTTCAATGGAAGTAGCAGAGATAAAAGATCCTATTTCACTTTACATCAGCATTGGCTTACCTCACAAATCATCTGCTGATTTCACAATTTCTTTTGAGGTTGATTGTGTGGCACATTCATTTTTCATGGAACAATTCTTTGCTGAAATGTCTTCTGATGACACATGGGCAAGCTACAGAAAAAATGAGTTTTGGTGCCATTTTCTCAACAAGACTCACAGTAGCAGAACACTTGTGCATATAGTTCTTCCAGACACATCATCTTTAGTAGAACTGGATGTTGCACTATATTTATAGAACTACTCTTAAGCTAGAAAATTACAATCATCTACTTTTCAAATGTGTGTGGGTAGAGGCTGCAGATCCAAACTGAAGCTTCCTTTCTGTAGAGAGAAAATCAATGACATATTGAAATTCACAGCCAGCCTAGCTCCAGGGATTCAAATTCTTACAAACAAGCACCCTGAGATTATGAACTTGGCAAGTCTCAGTTCAAATTATTTTGGAAAGCAGTTTCAAATTTTACTATTTAATTCCCAAAGGATAATAGCAATTTCTTAAATTCCCAGTGATATGAGCAAGGACTTTTCAAGTACTGACTACAGTAGTTGGATTGCTAGCACAGGTAGAGCAATGAGGAAATGATAACACAGTGGGCTCTGCTTAACCAATATGTTAATGGACTGAATGTCAGCATTCTTAAAAAAAAAAATGGAAATTTGTAACATCACAGCCTACTGGTCAGTCACCAGTATCCCAGATGCACATGACCAGTACCTAAGCAGTGTCTTTAGAAGGGGAGATGATGCAGTGTCTAGAATTTGTTGCTTATGAAGCTGTTAATTGGCAAAGTTTGAATTCAGCCTGGAAAACTTGCAAAATAGACTAAAATCAGATGGAAAACATGGTTAGTCATTATGGATCATGTAGTCATTCTGTTTTATCTAGTATGCAGTTTATTAAAATTGACAAAATCCTCATAAAACTTCTTGAGAAATGTCATCTGGACCTAGCTGTTAAAAAACATTGAGATTAAGTGTCATAATTTGCTCTTCTAAGTCATAGTAACAACTTCCTGAGAACCTGAGGCAATGTGTCAGGTGTAGTCAGGCCGTGGAGAGCAGACTGTTAGCTCTTTGTGGTTTGTATAATGTGTATGTCTCTGCAGCACAAAATGGCATTAACCTTTCAGACTCACACACTGCACGACGAATAGAGGCCTAATTATCTTTCCTCTGTCACCCCTAGATTTATTTCAAAATGACTGATTTCCAAGTTTTCACATCTCTTGAATTACCCTTATTTTTGATTTTCATTCTCCAGCTATTAGCTTGCATGTATTCCAGTCTGAATCTTATTTTCCTGGGGGAACTCTTGCCTATTTCCTTTCGTTTGCCTAATAATGTTTTCTTTAATCCACATTAGCTTTTCAATTTCATTGAAACTTAATATTATGATCAAATTGGCTGAAATAGTATTGCTGCTTATTTCCAGCTGCCTAGTGACAAAATTAATCACAACCAGGTATGTGGGCTGTTCCAAATTCCATGTCTCTTCTTGCTCCATGCCTGGTATTCCGCCACAGTCTTAATTTATGGCCTTCAACCTGTTTTTAATCCAAACCCATGCTAACAATTGTTTTAATAATTAGAGTTCTTTGAATATATGAAAGCTATCCCTTCAACAACTATTTCTGATTTTATATCAAGGTGAACCATAAAATCTCAGGGGTATAAATGTTAAAGCAAAAAATCTTGATTATACACTCTTTTTCAAAAACTTTTGAGGATTCAGCTGCCCAAGTGTAGGCATGTATTATATCTGTATCTGAGCTTGTCATCTATATTCCTTTTATAGTAAATGAAGCAAAAGAAGCAGTTTTAGGTTGTAGTTAATGGCATCCTATCAGAAGCCTCAGTCTATGAAGCAGAATCGTTCCGTTGTCTGCGTCTTCGCTAACTGAGCAAAGCCCATGTAAACACTTTACAGACAACTTTACTCACATTAAGTGGGGTGAGTTCCATCCTTAATACCACATTAAGTAATCTCATTTCTTAGATTAGGCTTCTAACCTCTTGCATTAACATCAGTAGCCTTTTCCAAACATTAAAATCCCTTATGTAAAATGCCAGCTAGAGCCATCTCATGTACAATTGGCTAACACTGAAACAGAGATTTAGGCTTCTCTGTGTGCATCAATGATAAGGGTTTACAAAAACAATCAGAAGGTTTGCAACTGAATTTTTACATCAAAATCTTAATTTTGATATACCAAAGTTCAGATACACAACAGGTGTTTTTCAATGGCAGCAGCTTCTGGATGTCATGTTAGTCATTTTGGGTCAAGTTTTGTAGCTTTTCATTAAGCCTTGTTAGCAAGTTGTTCCACCCCCACACTGGGGTCAAAAAGGAGTAAGTAACAAGATTGTGAAAAGTGTTGTTTTCTTCCAAGTGCGCTTGATTGTGCTTCTTAGACCAGATGGAATAAACAAATGATCAGTGTGTTGTTTATCCCAGCAGCATAGCCTCCACAATTCAGCCGGGGTTTTTGCATACACTGCCTTCAACAATAAGCTCCAAGACAGGATGCTGGAGAAATCTATAAAAGTATGTTAGGGCACTAAATTCTCACAGAAAATACCTCACATAATAAGGATTAGGGTGACAAATCTGGGTGCTGTCTCTGAGGATAAGTATCATGATAGCCATGTTAAACCCAATACATTGGCACAGCGTAGAAAGCTGGAAATCAAGAGTCTCTACTAATGTTGAAACTTAATTTCATTGTCCCAATCACACTATTTATAGGTTGGTGTATAAAGAAAAAATTTTTGAGTGGTATTGAACTTCTTTACATATCTTCCTTTTCCTTTGGGCAACCGTTGGGACACAGCAGGGAGCAGTCTTAAAGGATTTGTGCTGTGCTGCCTTTGCTATTCCAAGTGACTGACTGTTAGCGCAGGAGTTTGGTCAGAGCTTGTGGGAACTGTGACCAACTCTCCCAGAGGTCCCTGACCTGATTTTCAACATGTACATTCAGCAGATTGGAATCTTGTCCTGGAGGATTGCTGTGTCTAAATATCGCTTCTGCATATCTAACTGCGAATAGAAAAGGGAATTATACCTTTTCATTGATTGGGAAGTCTGTCCATGTGTTTTATGCACAATGATAAAAACCCCAACAAAACTAGACATAAAGGGTTGAATACTTACTCATTCCAGCTTCCCTTTCATTGATTGGCAAATAGAGGGTAGATGGAGAATTTTAAAAGCCTATGACCAATAAAGAGGGCTGCAGCAGATAACTAAGTAAAAACAGAGACCAAACAAACCAAGACAAACAGGAAAAGTCATCTAGAAAAGAACCTGGAGTTTTCACTTTTCAGTTGTCTGAAACTGAGGAGGTTCTTCAGGGGATTCTGGAGTCTGGTCTGTCTGTGCCCTGGCACGGGATGTGTGGTGCAACTCCAGTGATATCGGTGGGATTTCCCTTCTTAACACTGACAGAGCCCATGCCTGTGAGTGTGTCAGAGGGTTCACACCTGAACTGCAATGAGGATAGACCCTGGCAGCTTTTGGGCTGTGAAGGGGCTTCTGCAATACCATCTTGTCATATCATACCCTGTTGCTCGTTCCAAGGCAGGATAGCAGGTCAGAGCTGCAGGGAGCCATTCAATCAGCTTCTCTGTGTAGGAGGTACTGGAAATGCTCCTGTGCAGCTGAGGCGGCCGCACAGGAGAGCAGAACAAAAGGTGCAGCAAAGTCAGATTGCTTCTGTAGCCATTGAATGTTGTAAAAAGCCTTGCAGATAGCCTGCCTGCTTGAAGCTGCTCAGAAAATGGGAGATACAGAGTTCTCTCTTTCTCATTTTTAACTCTACGTGATCCGCTGCTTCTGTGCATCCTTGAGGAGACATTTTGGGAGGTACTATGTTGAAACCCGTCAAATATATGCTTTGATTTTTATCTTCTTCCTAATGTTTACTGGAGTCACTACACTGGCCTTAAGTCCCGTGAGTGCTGTTTGGTGTCTTTTATTGGAAGAAAGCCCTGTGTTGAAAGTGCAAAAAGCATTTATGCTTCCCTTTTCCTCATTCTGGATGGACGGACTTGGGTGTCTTTGCCTTTTGGTTACATGGTAAAGAGCTGGTGTAGCACATAGAATTCTTAGGCAGAGGTGCCTTTCTGTGGTTTAAATGCAAAATTTAGCAGCCAAGGCCAAATGACTGATGTCTGGTGCTGCTGTAGACTGGTCCAAACAGCATTCCAAATATCTGCTGGCTTCAAAGTACAGATTGCCTGTGTTTCTGAGCCCATTATTACCTCACTTTGCCAAAGGGAGCATTCCCAGCCCTGCATTTGCTGTCTCTACATACATGCTCCCCCCTCTGTTGCTGCCCACATGCTCTGGGCACTCCATTCCATGAGTTTTGCCTTTCAGCACACCTCTCTGGGAGCCTGTGTAACTCACTGTGCTGGCAGGAAGATCAAGCCATGTGTATGTAAATAATTTTCCTGGGAGTTTTTTTTATTGCAGACTTGAGAAATTGAAACAAGTCAGTGAGGGGTATGAAAAGCCCCAAAGCTGGTGCAGGGGGAAGGAGGTTGGATATAAGGAGCAGGATGGAACTATCAAAGCATAGGGTCAAGAAGCAAAAGGAAGGGAGGCAGAATAGCAGAGGATGGAGGGAAATGGAGAGGCTTTCTTGGGGAAGCTTGTCCTCCACTCTTTCAGAATGGGTAGATTATTGAGTAGGGTAAGTAGCTGATGACAAAAGCTGTTGTTGAGCAAAGGCCTGTGACTACTTTGAGGAATGAGAGACATCTCTTCTTGTCACAGTATGTGCCCTTGGGTTGTATGCTCTTAGAAGTATGAATTTCTGAAGGTGAGTCCCCAGTGTAAATGCACACGGCTCCAGTGAGCTCAGACAAAGCTGACCTGAGATGTTTTATTCTTGGCTAAAACCATGGGCTGTGGCTGAGCCAGTGGCATTATTCCCTGCCACTGAAGGAGTATTCTTACTCCCAGTCCTCAGGCCGACTCACATCTCCCTTCCTTGTGCTGGCTCCGGGGTTGTTGCACCCTGCTGAGCCACTTCAGCTGGCTACAGCTGCAAAAACCAAATTCCAGCTTTACTCACAGTCTAAAGCCAACTCAGTGCTTTTTCAGAGATGTGGAACTGATATAGAAGTGAACGTGTCACTTAATAGTAGTCTGTTATAGTTCTGTAACATTAGGTCGGAGCCTCTTTGAAGGCACGGATGCTTTTATATTTTATTAGACATCTGAGAATTTAGTTTCCGAAAAGATTTCTGGTGATGTTGAGTTCTGGGGTAGAAATAATCTTGTTTATTATGTAAGTATTCTTGCACAGACAATTTCTTTAGAATCAAAGCTCTCTATGCCTTTAACATGAAGGCTTCTGATAAGAAGATCTAAACTTAAAGTGGTTCACTCGAGGCCTTTGTCGTATTTAGTAAGGATTAAATAAGATTTTTCCAGTTATGTATGATAGAACTGCATAATGAGAGCTAATGAAACAGTCAACAGAAAGTAATTTTGTTCCTACTACATAATGCTGTACGATAGAATTTGAAATTCACAGAGCTTCTATCAGTTTGATTAAAGTGCATTTCATTCTCTAAATAAAGCTTCTTGGGTGTTGGTTATTGAAACTGAGAAGGGGAATCTCTGGAGTATTTCCTAATAATTGTTTAAAACCATTACCTGAATCAGTTGTTATTACATTAATCAGCACAGAATTCAAAAAGGAAAAGAAACAAAAACAACAAAGCAACCCACAAAGCAACCAAAACAGCCCAGGGAAAATGAGAATTTCACCTCATATAAACTTGAAATTCTGTAAAATTCCAGAACTGGAATTAGTGGAATTAATGCTGAAACTGTGGATGTAACATGCTGTAACAAACTGGATGTCATGCTGTAACTGTGATACTACTCTCCTGTTACATATAAGCAAACTCTGCAGTTTGTAGTCTCTGTAGACACTCTGTGTATAGCCTTGCCATCTAATTGGTGATTTATTTTGTTCAAAATGGAAGTTTCCTTCACCTAAAGAAACATCTAAGTAGCTCCTGCTGGTGCAAAGTGTTACACCAGACTTGTGTCTCTTGCTGCTTGACTGCTCAGCCAGTCTGCTGCTGGTCAGCCGCAGTTTTCTAGAGGCAATTTAGTTGTAACCGTGGGACTTACTATGTAAAATGACTAATTTCATGGAATTAAAATTAGATTTCTGAGCTAATAACGGGACAGCAGGTACACAAATTCCAGCTTTACACAAGGTATATGGTCTGCTCTCTATTTAGGGACTGAGAAAGAAAATTGAAAGGTCTGCTGAACTTAGAATGTATGACTTAAAGGCTGGGCATGCAGGTTAGTAGTACAAATATTTGTTTTATGCATTTCTTTAAAATAATACTGTAATTCTCTGATACCTCTGTTGCCAATCTAAGAACTGCAGGCGATGATACAGAATAATCAATATCATTGCTTTGAATGACTTATGCATCCTTGAGAGAGGGTAAGTCATCTACACTACTGTGTGGGGTTTTTTCAGCTGCTGGTAATCAGACTTGCAAAAAATCAATGCTTGGTGGAGAAAGAATTCAGGGATTGCAGCTAAGGACTGCAGGCTGTACTTCTTCTAGTAATGAAAGTATCTGAAGGGGCTGTGCTGTCTCTTTCAATTCACTAAGATTCTTTCTAGCTGTTGTAACCATTATGTAAGTCACAGTTATTCTGTGTAAAAAGGTTTTGATAATGCTTTTCTCCCTCAGCCCTAAAAAATAGTCCTTCAGTCTACAAAAGGATGCTGTCCTTTGTGCTGTGTGTGCACATACCTGAGATTTGAAGCTGTGCATAGTCAGACTTCTAAGTACATTCGTTCACGTTCACCTTAAGAACATGTGAAGTAGGAGTTATCTTTTTCTGACAAAGCCTAATTTCCTCCCAGTTTGGGTTTCTTTCCATGATAAAAATGCCACTACCCTTCACATCATAAAATACTTTTTCTGAGGCTCTATAGCAGATAATCAGAGAAATGACGCTCCTGTAATCCAATAATCTTGGCCATATGGGTGAAAAGTGTATTGTATGAAAGTTTTATGTTTAAAAGGTTTGGCTGCTGAAATGAGCTTCTAGGAATTGAGTAAGAGTTTGATCTGATGATGGAATGGTCCCAGTTTTAAGAGTCTTTTCTTCATCACATTGCAGACTTCTTCAGTGTCTGCTAAAGCCCAGTGTCATGGTTCAGGCTGCTGTGCTGCTCAGAAGACTAACAAGCGGAGGTGGCTGGGCTGGAAGCTTTGCCTGCTTCCTGCTCTTGGAAGTCAGTTCAGATGCCAGCCCTTGTTTGCTGGTAGAGAATCTTTTGCTGCTCATCATCATGAAAGAATTAATCTAGAACTTATTGGAAGTACTAAAAAATTAGTGCTACCAAGAATTCCCTCTATGCGCAGGAATCCAGGGTGCTTCTCCAGAGCTGTCATTCTTTGGCTTCCAGCAACTGTGCAAGCACTAGTTGCTCCAAAATTGTTTCCAGTCTTGAGCTCAAGGTTCTAGCTAAGGTTGTGTCTCTGAGCCTCAGCCTACTCAGAAATCTTCCCAGAAAAATCCAACCCTCCTCTCCAGCAAGGCCTTTAATTTCCTGCCAACTCACTGGATTGTCAAGGCTCAGAGGGTGAATGGTTGAGGGTTTGTACGCTGTTAATTATGCAAATTAGCATCCACAAAACTTTCCTTGGACTTTGCTCATTCATAAAAGACTAAAATGATCTCATTTGTTTTAAGTGCTGAAAAGCCACTCTAAGCTCTGTGTGTTTCAGCATTGCTTCCATGGCCTCTTGGCTGGCCCCAGCAAAAGGAATGGAATGACAAGAGCATTTCTCTGCAATCACACTGCTCCTGAGCAGCCTGGTAACTCTGGTAAAACATGTGCTTCATGGTGCCTGGTGCTAGGGCTGGGACTTCAGGAACTCTTCTCTGCCATGAGAAGTGACCTGGCTCTCTCCAGGCTATAGCTCTGCCCCTCCCCTGGGAAAAGGGCCCAGAGGAAGCACTGGAACAAACTAAAAAAAAAAAAAAATTAGAGATTTTACCACTTGAAGTGAAGAAATCAGTCATGACTGATGCGCATTAAAAATGGCAGGTTAGTACTGGATAGGTAGGTTGTAGTGCCCTTGTTTATCTTTCTTGTTGTTTTAGTCATTTCTCTAATTTTCTCTTAGGCTAGAAATAGACCTGGAGTTCACAGGTGTTGGCTGTTGTGATTTCATGACCATACAAGCCACTGTTTTTTGTTGCATTTAGTGGCTTTGTAAATTACTTGATTGAATTGTTCAGTAGATTTGGTGTTGGTCTGTAAAAAAGTCTCTTTTCATCTGAAATGTAATTGAATATGAAGATATGCCCTTCATATCTTTCATATAAGAATGTGGTGTTAGTTGTTACCCATTGTTTTGTAAGTAAAATGAGCATAATTAAATTCTTAATTATCTGAAGAATATTTTTTGTGTCTTAATTCCTCACAGAATTCTATATTGTCTCTTTGGGGAATTGCTCCCAAAACATTAGCATTTATCATAGTGGGAACCCCCTTTTAATTGATTATTCAAGTGGCTAGTGGCAAGTTTGTATTTTTAATGCTCTTACAAATGCTAAGGCCTGCGTGCTAGAGAAGTATTTATGGGAAGTGGACACGGATGTCAGAAATCCAAAAGTTTTTTGGCTTTTTTCAGTTTAAAGGTTTTTTTAATGACTGTATTTAAATAGGGTCTTTTTGCACATAGGAAATGCATATTTCTGAAAACAACTGAAATTTTATGTAGGTAAGACTATTAGCATGAAATCTCATAGATGTAAAGATAAAGAAAAATATGTTTATGTACCTTAGGTTATACGAATCATTACTAATTATTTTAATTAACGACTTAGTTAACCAATTCCAATTGGAAGGTGCTGGTGAAATACAAGCTGTTATCACTGGTTGTTTTGGAACATAAGTGTCAATTAATATTGCCTACATCTAGGGTTAATTGCTTGAAAAGATATATTTAATTAAAGGAAACAACCCTGCAATTTGTGTAGATGCTTTTCCCTTCCAATAGGCTTCTGCTCCTGCTGCACATAATGGGGCAATGTGCAGAATCAGGCCAAAAATAGTGTTCTGTGCTTTTTTCATTTCATTTGTATGTTTTTAATCTGTGATTGGCCGATGTTCACCTAAATGTTATGTAACATTCCCTCTTCTTCTTCCGGAGCAGTAATATAACCAAAAGAAACCCCCCAAAACCCCCACTTTTTAGGATGTTTGTAGCATTATTTCATCAGGAGAAGGCTCTCATGGGGAGTAAAGAACTTTTAAAACCTTACTCCATTACTCAATTTCCATGATTATGCTAAAGGAAATGAAATTGTCAACTGTAATTACCTTTACATTTTGAATGTAACAATGATTTTGCATGAGCAGAACATTGTAATGTCTTTTCTTTGTATATAATTAATACAATTAGAAGAAGTGGGGAGGAAGAGGTACGTGCCATTTAAGAGATGAGGACAGAAAAAAAAGCAAAATGAGATGGTATCAAGGACTCCTGGGAAAACTTCCTTATGTCTCAGTAACTTTTTGGATATTGTGAAGATGAGAGGATTTCTCACGTGGCTTTAGGGGAAGGTACATATATAGGACAGCATCTGAGGAAAGCATAAATTATCATCTCTAAAGATTTACTGTCCTTTGAAGGGCCTTGGCAATTCTGTAGCCTCTGACACACCTGTTACCCTTTCATGAGCTGAGATGGAGCTGGCCCATAGGACAGGGTGATTTTGGGTGAGGTCAGAAATTACTCTTTGTTCTCACAGGGGCCTATCATTCAAGGTTGCTGAAATCTCACTCCTTAAACTCTGTGTTGTGGTGACAGCCAAAACTCTGAGTAAGGGAATAAAGAATAAATAGGTAATTAAAGGAAAATTCCTTGCCTCCAGCTGGATTTTTCTGGTGAATCTTACACTTTACTGTGAACTTTAGTTTTTCCTTCAGCCCCTCAAACACCTCATTTACTGTTAGTTGGTGAGCGTGAGAACAGTTTCTTCTCTAGCCCAGCCACTTCTTCATATTTAATTTTTTCCTGCGTGTTCTGCCTTATCATTGTTTTTTGTGCCTTTCTGTATATAGATTACAGTAATTATAGAGAAATACCAAACCAGATCTCCCACAGGCTAGAGATGCAAGGTCTTGAAAACATCTCCTTGTGATGTTTCTCAGCAGGATTCATTTCATCATTACGAAATTATTGCAGGAAACCACAGCTTTTTGCCCATGACTCCAGACAATAATATATGATGAATACTCTGATAAAAGAACAGTGAGCTTAAGGCTGGTAAAGCCAAGTCTGCAGCTATGAAAAACAAAAATTGTGGCTTTCAACGTTTTGATTAGAATAATAACTTGCTCTGTACCAAATACAGGATGAAGCTAGCCCAAGTTTAACCCCAAGAACATCAGTGTGTTTGTAATGCCAAAAGATGTGCAAGGAGATAATTCATTTCTGAATTGCTTGATTTAAAAGGTACTTCATCTTCATATCAGAAACTTTGCTTTAAGTAATGAAAAATCACACCGTTTTCAAAGTGCTGTTTATTTTGAGATATAAAAGATATCGAGGGGACATGTAGATCGATGGGAAAGCAAAACAAGCTTTTTTCCAAGAAAAGGTATTTTTGCTTGTCAGACATGAAGGGTTTGTATTTAATTCTCTGTTAAAACAAAAAAAAAACCAGGGGACATATAGTGGTAGAACAAAATAAGTGATAGAGAGAATATGTGATCTTGCTTTATTTGAATTTTCATTGTGTAGAAGTTCAGGCAGTGGCAACCCTTCCTAAGATTTCTTCAAAATTCATGTTTCATGTTTGCCTTTAATCAGATGTCAATAGTGTGATTTCATTGGCTCTTTAGCCATGTAATAGGCTATTTAGTATTTAAGTGTTCACTTGTTGCTTTTTCCCTGTAGAAAGCTCCAAATCTGATTCCAGGTTCCGCTCTCCATTTTTGACACAAAGAAAAGCAGATTTTAAAAATTACAAATGAGCTTTCAGGAGTGTAAGAGTTTGGATGGTCAGAGAGGTGGTGTCTCCTTCTCCCGTCTGATGTGTAACCTGTTTCTTACCCTGACACTCTAGACTTTACCTGGTAAACCAGAGTGAATTATCCCAATTTCCATTTATCGGTACTTTGCAGTTCCCATCTTGAATTTTTTGCATCATTTGCTTATCCATCCCTGCTGTATTTGTACATAAATCTGCCAGGGATTTGGTCTATGTTTTGGGCAAAGTCTGCATTTGATAAAAGGTGACCTTTTGTTTTGGTTGTCTGGCAGACTTGAGTGCTAATAAGCTAAAGGATGAGGTGTTTAATGAGTCCTGTGTATAGAAATAATGATAGATGGCTTATTTGGAATTCTACAGACACAGCATGGCCAGGCATGCTGAGGAGTGCCTGGAACTGCACCAGCCTTACAGTGGGAAGCTTATTGATTACACAGAGACTGGGTACATTTTAATAATTTTTGGAGCACTGTACTGCCTCAGGTACTAAAAGCCATTAAAGGAGGACTATAAACTTCATTTTAACCTGGATCCTAAATTGTTTCTTGGTGTACAGTCAACAGCAGCTCTGTGAGATCAATCACAGTTACTAAGGCGTATTAAAATCAACTTGTTTCATTTTAATTGCTGGTACGCCTGACTCTCTGTGAGGCAGCTGTTCATAAAGCTAAATTGCTTTTCTGTCAGACAAGAGTTTCATTTCACTTCATGGTAGATTTTTGCCTTATACACTTAACCAGCATTTTGCTTTCCTTTCCTCCTCCTTCCCCCTCGCCCATGATTTTCATTTCTCTCTAGATAATTTTCTCAGTTTTGCCTTCTATCCTCATTAGCAGAAACTGCAGCCTTGCCAATGAGTCAGCTTTAATAAAGTAGTTGGATTGTTTGAATTATTAGTTAATGTAAAGGTGCAGGCCTTGGAGCTCTTTTTGGTAGTCTCTGTTAACCTGTGCTATATGAGCAGTTTTGCCTGCAGACTCCTAATCAGCTCTTAACATCTACTGGCTTTGTTGATGGATATATTGTGAAGAGATACACTTAATTTCAAGTTGCATCCTATTTTCTGTTTAGCTGCTTGCATTTCAGTTTTCTGTGCTCTGGATTTTGTTTTGTTTGGGTGTTTTTTGGGTTGTTTTTGTAGGGGAATGCTATAAAGCCATTTAGTAATTTCATTCCTGGTTTTGCATCTCCTATCACTCTGTGTTTTGATAGGGAAAAAATTCATGTTCAGTTTGTAACAAGTTTTTTCCTTGCTCAAGGCTCTGAAGTTAAGCGTAGACTTTAGTATCAGGACCACACCTGAGACTTGACCTCCTACATAATGTATTAAACATGGCTGTACCCCTCATTTCTTTCAGTAGAATGGGCTTATAAATAACCTTCCTGCTGCCCAGCATGGACACAAGATGCTGCTCTGTTCTGAAGAGTATTGGATGCTTTCCCATTTGCAGTCAATTTGAGGATTTTCTCTGTCCTTTAAGAGGCAATTGAAACTTCTATATCAGGTCAATACTTTCAGGCTCATAGTAAATGCAGGGAGATAAGAATAAAATTACTGGTTTTCATTTATTTAAAGGCAACACTTTTTGGAAAGAGAACAGGTGGACGCAAGAGACAGGTGAGCAAAAGCAGAACACTGAATTTTGGGAAAAGAGCAATGATTCCAGTATAGCAGTTGTACAAGGGCTGAATTTGTGCATGGCATTACAGTAATGGCCTATTAGGGCAGTAAGTGGCAGCAGCAGTTAGGGTGATTTGGACATGATGTCTGTGATTCTGGAGGCAAAGGGAGTCAGTGGCGCTGGAGAAAAGATGCACGGCTTTGAAAACTGAGCACAACATATAAAGTAATGTAATATTATCAAGGACAATTCCAGGAGTACACAGCACTAAGCCATCCTGTATTTATATATTTTACTAAAATTTTTACCCTCATGATAGCCTTGACCCTGTAGATTTTAGATTTTAGCAGGCCCTGTGGATTTTCTAACAGTTTCACTCCTGTGAAATAATGAAGGGGATTTTTTTCATATGGATGATTCCCATAATTTCACGAGTTAAGTTCAGATGTTACTTGTCTGTTTCTGCTTTATTTCTCGTTTTTCATTCTTGTGCATTCTGTGCCCCTTCTGTAGCAGATTTTAAAATGCGAGTTGCAGGTGGAGGGGGGCAGAGGGACAGCACACTGCTGTGGTCCTGGGAAGCTTGGTAAATAGGGAGCTCTTCAGAACTCCCTTTTCATTTTCTTCTGTCTGTGTATAATAATTTGCACTGACTTTGGATTTTTGGGGGTTTTTAAAGTCGATAAAAAATGTTGGAAATGAGAAATGCATTCTACAAATACAGCCATATTGTAGATCTCTTGAGATATTCTGGACGCTGCAGTCACTTTAGTGGGCCTCAGTGATTCACATAAAGCCCATCCCTTGCAGCTGCCCTGTTTCTCCTTAAGCTCCCCTTGTCAAGGCTTCCATGAAAGCAGGCAAAACCCAAAGTCCTCTCCTGTGGCCTCCTGTCTCCTTCAAAAGGTTGTTAAAGCCCCACTTCTGTTTCCATGCTGAATTTCTGGAGATATCGTCACTTAGCAATGCAGAGCATGCTTAGCTCATCTTTTTCTCACTTGTGTGCCTGCTGAACATCTTACTCTGCTGGGTCTGCCTTCAAAGGCAAGGAAAGTTTGCAAAATTGAGCCAGTTTACAGGAGAGCCTGCTGTTAGCAGAGATTGTTCTCTGAGGGTTCCTTGGCTGTGGAATGCACTCCCTCGCTGATCTCAAATAGCCTGAATTTGGTTACATGGTTTTGGAATAAATAAATGGCAATCTCAGTGCAACTTAGCTCTTAATTACCTGGAAGGACAAAATTTTAAACCAGAGGTGTGTTGAGATGAACTTACCCTCTAAATAAAGTACCAATTTTCTTCCTTTATAAAGGCCCAACAAGTGACTAGTGGTGTTTAGGTAGATCTCTCCACAGAATTGCCAGATAGTAAAACAAAGACGTGATTTAACAGTTTTTCTCCGACTGGGCCAAACTCTGGAAAAGATGTTTTGCTGTAAGAAGGGGAGCAAGATTTCCTGCTCTGTGCATGTAATCTGGGAGTCATTGTTATGAATAATGAGCCATCTGATTTGGAAGAGCCCCGTGGCTCGCATATATCAACCAGCTACCATGGTGATGGACATTGTGTAAAAATCTCAGTAAAATAGAACCCTAGGATATTCTCCCTAGTCTTATAATAAGTCCCAGGCAAACACTCCCAGAAATGAAAATCCTCTAGGCAATGTTAAATGTAACTCAACCTTGACTTGCAGGAATTCATCTTCAGAATGGAAAAATGGTTTGTCTCTGTGTCCAATTAATTCTTGGCTTTCATTTGAAACTGCCAGAGACTTTGCCAACCCAGTTTTGATGGGTTTTATTTATGTAATATAAATCCTTGTCAGCTGAGGATTAGTCGCATATATTCATTGGAAAGGGATTCTTTTTATTCATCAGCAACCTGGATGTTGTACCCAGGAGACCTGAAAATGCAACAAACTGTCTCACCTTATGAGTCAGAGCTAAACACTCTTTGAAGAGCTGTTGACCCAGCATGCCCCATACAGGCAGCAGGTAAACCAATGAAACATTGATTATTAATAGCAAACAGATACATTTTCATCTTCCTGCCTAAAACCCCTGCTAGAAAATAAGCTTCCTGAGTTCCTCAACCTTATTTATGTGAGGGAAAGTTTTCAATTTTTCCTGCCTGCAAGGTCTCTCAATTTTTTCTCCAAATGAGAAACAGTAATGACTGTAATGCTTTTGATCAAACACTTAAGACATATTGATGAGTGTTTTGAGAGTTATTGCAAGTTTCCTTTGCAGATTTTTCTTGGATTCATTCCAACATTTGGATTAGATCTGTGGTTTCTTGCTCTTGTCAATTTTGCTGTTATGCACCAGTACAGATTTTGCACTCCTAATTTTTCTTTAGCATGGAGGAAGATGGGGTGCCATTCCCCCTCTCAGCATGTGGACATCAATCCTACCTAGATTGTTTGCTCCTGACTGAATGTCATGCTGAGCTCTTAACTCTCTAGTGATTTGGCCAAGCCTATAATAAACAGAGTTCTCGGGAGCTGGAGCCTGCTGGTTTACCATGTGCTTTGGCAAGATGTTGATCTTCCACAGCAGCCTTGGGTATTTGGCTTTGACAGAGTGCCTGGGAAAGGTTATGTGTGTCCAGCAGGAATTAACAGTGGCTCGAGCAGCTACCTTTTCATAGAGACATCATTGTAAGTGTGTGACCTGCACTCTTCAGAATCACTGTTGCATGCCCTTCAAGAGTTGTGTGCATTCCAGCTCAGGATTTTCACTGATCTGATGTGTCTGTGTCCTCCAGGAGAAACCTCTTAACTCTGTGGAAGAAATCAGGACCAGATCCATAAAAGTCCATAGAAATCAGTGTTATTAGGAATGTGTCTTGGTCATGCTTAAGGAGAGATTTTAGTCAAAACCTTTTTTCATGTTTTGCTTACCTTTACAGAATTCTCCATTCTGCCTACCTATTTAACTGCTTCCAAATAATTCTTACCAAAACCAGTTGTAGAGTGGACAGTGTACATCAAAAAACTGTGAACCACAGAAAAAAAATTATGCTGACATTCTGGTCTTTCCTGAACAGAATTTGTATTTCTTCATTATCTTGTTCTTTAACGTGCTTTATAGAAAGTGAATGTGGAAGAGAACTATAATTTAGTATATAGAAAACTTTAAATTGATTTTCATAATTCTGTATGTACAGGCTCCTGAAGGACAAATATGGGCAAGCACAGCTAGCTGCCTTTTTCTGCAAATACGCAAGTATCTGAATGTGTATAATCATATAATGTACTATATAGTTTACCCATAATGCATAAAATACCTTAGAAGTATAAAATAGTTTGTAATTTTAGTGCAAACTAATATCAGCAATTGTAGCATGAAAATAATGGAAAGTTTAAAATAAAGCTCTTAAAATCTACAAATTACTGAAGCAAGAAAAATAAAAGTTAAGCAATCAAAATGATAACATGAAGATTTTTAATTCTGAGTCTTCAGTTCAAGACTTTACCCACAGGTGGTATGAAGTGTGCCCTGAAATAATGGAGCTCAGTTTCCAGGAATCCCTTCATTAGAATAGGATGCAGGAGTTCGAGCCCTCCTAAGGAGCCAGAGCAGGCTGTTACCAGCAAAGCAGTTGTCGCAGGGGGAATTATCTGGTAGGCAGTGCCCCTCAGAAAAGGTGTGCAGTAATCCCTTTGCTCTGCTCAGCATGGGCAGGATCTCATCCAGAGTCCCTGGGCAGAGTCAAGACACTGCACTGCAAGGCAAAGTCTGTGCAGAATGAAGGGAAACCTTAGGAGACCAGAAAGAACAAAGAGCTCCAAAATCAGCCCTCTGGGGAAAGCCTTCTGGAGCTACTTCACAGAGAGAAGATAAAGGGATGGTACATGAAAGGTAGTTTCAGCGTGGCAAGGGAGAAATTATGATATGCATTACGGATAGGAAAATGATACACTTTAAACACAATTAAATGTATCTTGTACATTAGGAAAATTTCCTAATGGAGAGGTTAATTAAACATCGGAACAAGGTGGAGTTTAAATGAAAACAAGCCATTCTAAATAATAAAACCGAGCAGCAGTAAAATCATAGAAACAGCAAATAAGCTTCTTTTTGGTGTCCACACCAGGCAAATTCTTTGGCCTGAAAAACAGGGGACTGCACCTGACTTCCCTTTCTCCAGCCCTTGCTTTGAGGAATGCTTTTGTGAGCTTAAGCAGTGGGAAGGGTGGCAGGGAGCACCTAGATCTCCTCCTCTGGCTCCCTGCTCTTGGCTTGCAGCACCTTGTTCAGTCTGAGCTGCTGTCACAGACCAGCACTGTGGCTGAAGTCAAGAGCAGACCACACTTGTCCCCCAGGGCAGGTTCTCGTGGCCACATTGTTGGTGTAATCCTAATGGATTTAATGGACTCCCACCACTGGAGAATTTGTGGCTACACGTGTAGTACCAAGTGTGGGAGACACTGGGTTGTTTATTGAGATACTCTCAAGTGGTTGATACCAGGGTAATAAGATTTGTTTTACACAGATAGCTGTGTGGGTCATTAATGAAGAACTGAAACAGATGATTACTGAAAATAATTGATTTACAACTACAGTTCTTTCTCAATTAAAATTATCCTGAGGCATTCAAAAGCTACAATTTGTAGTTGTAATAGAAATACAAGCAAGTCCTCACTTGATATTTTAGATTCAATAACCATTTTGAGTCGCGGGAGCTGTCAAAAACTATCCCTCTTATAGTAAGTTCTCTAACTTGATTTTTTTTTTAATTGGATTAAATTTTATTTTGATTTAGTTTTCAAATGTGTTCCAGTCAGGAAATTGGAGGCCGTTTTTCTTATTGGGGAAATAAAGGATAAAAAGCTCCACTATGGTGTCATCAGCTCAAACTTTACCGTTGGTTTGGATGACACCATCTTACCCAGTGCCCTATACCTGAGATTTCACCTGAGAATGAAGGAAACAGTATCAGCCCTGGCTCTCAGGAGCTTACTGTGGGCAACTAGGCTGGTCACTTGAGCTCCTCCCGAGTGTTTTGTGCAGATCTGCATTGCTGGTAGAGATAAGTCAGTATCTCTAATGAAGAATTTTAATGCTTAGGGCATGGGGATTATCTTTTAAAACAAAGCTGTTGCACAGCAGCAATATCCACAGTATTCATGTGCTGGGAGACATTTCACCCAGACTCTCTTACCCTCTGTAGCCCTTCTTTTGATCCCTGTAGGATCATTTCAGCCCAGTTTTAAGACTCCCACTTCTGTTTGCTCTTCAGCCTCTTCTTTTTCCAATTTGCATCTGACTTGGTGCAAAATTTTGTGTGGGCTTTATTTTGTGAAATTGAATTTGTAAAGGGTTGTGGTTATTTGACATGAGAACTTGGGAGAGAAAATTCATGTTTGTGACAGAAATAAGTTCTTACCCAAGAAGTTCCCCCCTCAAATCTTTGCTGTGGGCTATATTGATTGAGTAACTTTGGTATCCCTATATCTCCTCAGTGCTTTGACTTGGACAGAAAATATAGATCTGTAGCATGATCTGTCCAAGGGCAACAGCATCATTAATTGCTAAGTGATCTGCAAAACAATTAGAGACCTCCTGGCTGGTGTACAGGGAGATGAATGGAGCTGTCTGCCTAATCAGATACAGTTGTATCTATCTATGGACCCAATTGTGTTGTTCCAAAATGCCATCAACATCTGTCACTTCCTCCTTCTCACAGTAACATATGCCGTGCTCTGCTCTGCAGGGTCCTGCTCAGAAGCCTTTGAGGAGAATTTTATTGGGCTGGGACAGAATGAGTAGAGTTTTTAAGGAATTTTTTATCCCGTTTACCTGCTCAGATGTGCTTTGTGAGAAAAGAACAGAATTAAGCTAGAGGTTCTAAGCATTGAAGAAGCTGTAATTCACATCTGCATTAACAGCATGAAGGCAGGACGAATGTATTAGAAATGAACTGAGCCTGAATGCAGTGAATTTAGCACTTAAGGAAACAGAGAGGATCAATGGTTTTTGAGGCTGTGTTCTTCAGCACCTAGTGTTTCAAAAACAAACATAAGCACTGCATGCCACACATGGATGCTGCTTGTGTGTGATACGGAGTTTAGTGCCTCAATATTAATATCTGATTTTATTTGCATTCTTTGTTTACATGTGTTACTGTTTGAAAGCTTTTTTTTTTAATCTGGTGATGAGATTTGTTAGAAAAGTTCCTGTGGCAGTCACTCTGTCATTCCAGGTCCACTTTGAACTTGGTTTTGGTTTAAATTTTACACAAATTTTAAGCAATTTTCTTCTCCGCGGTATTGGTTTAACACAAAGCTAATGAGAAATATACCCAGTGGGTAGATTCCAATATTTTTGTTGCTGTATCTGGCCTAATTTTGCCAGTAGAATTCTTCAGAGAAGCTTTTATTTCTTTCAGTACAGACATTGCTGTGTTCAGCACAAGGGCCAGAAGATGAGGAGCAGGAAAGCTCATGCCGGAGAGTGTGTAAGCTGATGCTTTATGTGGGATTTAGCACCTGCTTCTTTTAAGGAGTGGTTAATCTTTCTAAATTAGCAGCAGATCCACTGGCCATCCTTCCAATCCCTCAGAAGGAAAAGGGATGAGGGAGTCCCTGCAGTGAGTGATTGAGTGCAATCCCCATTATCATGTTTCTGGGCAAGGCACTGGGAAAGAGCCAAGAGGATTTATCTGGGAGATAGAAGGGCTGGAGAGGGAAAGTGATCCTTCTAAAACCAGCTGAAACTTACCCTGCTTTTTGTTCCTTTAAGAAGCAGTTCCTAAAAAAATTGAGCTTTTCTGTAAAAGCGGCTGGATGTTTCCTGTTCTTATTTTGTCTTATCAGCATTCTGTGCATGGAGTACAATCAATGCTATTTTTACAAAAACATTCCCAATTTTGGTAGACTGGTTTTGTGATGCTTTCATTGACATCACATCAGGGGTTAGGTGGTGTGACAGAATAATAAACTGGCTTTCCACTTGTGCAGACAGGTGTTCACTTACACCATAGATCAGATGTAAAAATGAGTCTGGCACTCCTGGCCCTATTGCTCTGCTTTATAGCCCAAAAGGGGGAGGAAGAACATGAAAAATACTTAACTCTTGGCAAACTCCCAATTTAATTTTCATCTGTATGTTCTGCTGTTCTCCATTCAGATAAAAGAAAAAACAACAACACGGTTCCTAATGCTGGTCATAAGAAAGGTACCAGAAAGTCTGAGACAACAGCCTAAACAGCAACAAGGAAAATTTCTAACAGCGCTGTGCTGCAAAGGGGAGGTGTTTGTAGCAGTGGAGATTTGATCTTTATTCATGCATGATTTTAGTTTCCACAGTTACTGGGATGCTTGGAGGAGTTGGTGCTTGAGGAGACTCCCACAACTCAGCTGTGCTTTTCCTAGCACTGCACTTGTGTTACTGGCTGTGGTGGATTTTGGAGCTGCAGCTCCAAAAGCATCAGTATGGGGACTTAGACATAACACAAGAATTTCTCTGGAGTACAAGGTGTAGGAATGGAGGGTTTATAGTCAGTATCTTTTAGTCAGAATTGAGCAGAGCTGTTACAGTCTGTGTAGAGGCTCTCTGTAGGTCAGGCTCTGGATCCAGCCTGTGCCTCATGCAAAGCACTGGAAATAATCTCTCTCCTCGTGTCTATCCCAGCAGTCCAGAGCAATGTTTGCTGTTGAGATCCCAGCTCAGAGATGTAACAGGTTTTCTGTGACACTGTCATCGCATCTTAGTATAAAAAAATCAAAACCAGATAACTGGTTTTCAGTTACATTTTCTGTGGCCTGCATGCTCTTCCCATGGCACGGTCTTTGCAGTAAGACCCGAGAAAATCACAGCCCTTGAGCTTTTCCTCTGGAACATCAGTGATTTGTCTGATGCTGGCACAGACAGGGCTGTGTCCTGCCACCCTTAGGGATGCTCTGTATGCTTTTCCTATGGGAGTGAGCTGGGCTGTCTGTAGATTACCGTGGTACTTACTCAGAAGCTGGGAATTCAAAACTTGGATCTAAAGTTTTAGCTTAAACTAAACATGAAGCCTCTGAAGCTGCCTGGGGCTGTCCAGAGTGGTGTGCAGCAGCATTTAGTAAACAAAATGAATTGTAAACTTCCTTTGTATGTTACTAGCCATGAAAGCAGGAAGAAAAACTTCAATAAAGGCAGAATTGCTGAATTACTTCAAATAAATACCTTGCATCTGTGGAGAGCTGTTTCTGGACCTAGAGCACAGGAAGAGAACAAGATGTTCCAACTTTGAACAGGAGTTTTAAGTTGAAATGTGCATGGCTGTGCTCTAATGTGGAAGTTCAAAAAATGCACATAATTGTAATGATTTTTCAGGACGGCTCTTTTGAATTCACTTGTGTTTTACTCTGCTTAGGGAAGAACTTGTTTTGTTAGGGAGAGACAATATTCCTCTTTTCTATCCCTTTACCCTGTTTATTGCTCCAAATAAACCCTTTGATCAGACATTGTCATCCTCCTCTGCGTTTATATTTGCTAAACTGAATTAAAAGCAGCTAAAAGTATCTTTTTCTCAAAGAAGACGCTATTAACTCTTTTACTGCTGTCACCTTAGACATTTACCTAATCAAACACACAGATTGCAAGCTGTTCCCTGTGTTTTTTCAGTGCTAATCCCTGGCTGTTCCATGTCTGCCAGATGCTAAAACAACAAGCATTCATCCTGAAGACGCCTCTAATTCTCTCATACATTAACAGTGAAATATCAATACACTAGATATGAGAAGTTCTAGCAATTTGGAGAGAATATTAAGATTAAATCAGTTATGATATAAAGTAAATAATGCTGGCTATTGCAGCCATTATTAATTTCCATGGCAAATGTAGCACCTTTGCTTGCAATGCTGAAGAATTTCTGTAGGGCGAGCATATGGCCAAGATAAAATTGTCCTTCAGGTTTGAAGTTTACTGTGGGCTCTGTGCCAGGGCAAGGGCTGCCATTCCTGCCAGGGTACTTGGGCCGGGACATTCCTGGAGATGGCTGGGGTCTTGCCAGAGTAGCCAAGTGCTTTTGGAGGGAGAAGGGAGCACAGACTACTGAGAATTGATTTCTGCATGGTTGTTACTATTGCCCGTTGGGCAATATACAATATATGTATGTATATAAATACAGAAATAAATGACAGAATATTTCAGCATCCATTCTGATTGTGGCATCAGGCTTTAGTAGAAAGGGTGCTGTTTCCAAGGCCTTGTGTGGCTGTTGTTATTGCAGAGGAATTGAGGACTGAGTTCTGGGAACATCTTCTCATGTACGGAAATGTTCTGCCACTTGCTAAGAGAAAATCCAGCATGGTTCCAAGGGATTGTGTTTGATTTTTTTTTTATTTTTTACGTGTGTGTGATAAAATATCTGGAACATATTTGATGCTGTGTAAAGGCAGATTTACATTTAGAAATGTGAGAGTATTAAAATTTTGTACCCAGTTCTAAGTTCAAAATAGTATCACTATAGCTAATTTGCAAAGAGGAAAGCAGTTTATGGAAGTTCTGTGTCACAAAAGAGCACTGTCATATTTATAGGCAGCATTTCCAGAAATAAAACATTCAGCAGCATCTTCACAGGCAGGTAAGAAAAACCTATTCCTGTTTACAAGATCCTGGTAATGAACCATGAAGGATAGTGCTTTGAAGCCATCTGTCAAGAACCTTAGTTTTTTTGGTAATTGAAAGTGATTTAATCCATCTCAGAAAAGAAAGGTCGAACATGTGCTGTAATTCTTAGCCTGTGCTGAAGTGGGAGGGAGCAGTTTCTTGGGGCAGGAAGGAAGGGTATGTGCTCCCTCTGTATGGCTACAAAGTGCAAATGGAGCCCTGCCCTGTGGCACTAATGGACTGTATGAACAGATACAGATCTCTTCTCAGAAAGAACCTAAAGGTTGATTTCTGTACTGCATTTCTGTCTCCTGCAAGCAGATGTTCATTTTCTAATAATTGTAAGGCCTTTGGTACATATTTTTTGTAAAAGTGACTTTAACCTAGGTTGATTTCACTGTTACCAAGTTCTCTTTCCCCCTTTTCCAGCAGTAAGCCCTCTGTTGATGAGAACTGCATTCACTGGAAGCATAGCATTCCCAAACTTCGGTGATAGCAACTTCACACAGAAGTTGCTTTCATTTGCCACTACCACATCATGTATTTTCATGATCACAGTGTAGAGGTTGTCCCACTCCTTCCAGAGCTCTGGAGATGATAACTGTGACAGGGAAGTGTGTCCCTGCCTGGGAGATGCAGTTAGATCAGGTGTTCCAGGAAGATGTAGCTGCTGGTAAGCATGGCAGACAAGTGCAGTGAAATGCAGGGTTTTTATCAAGGGAGCTTGGGCTAAACTGCCCACCGAGGGATTAATAGCCCTGAGCCACCTCTGTGTGTGAAGTTACCAACGGAGGGAAAAGAAATGCCTCCAAATTATTCTGGCTGAGGCAAAATAATCTGAGGAAAAGAAAATAATCCTCATTTTAAGGAGATTTCCTTCATCACTAGCCAGAGTAACAGAGAGTAAGAAGACTGAGAAAATGAACCCAGTGTGGGGTAGGATTCTATGAAGCTTTTTTTTGTCAGGACAAAGCACATTTGAGGACTTTGTTCCATTTTCCAATTTCTGAGCATATAATTGGGACACACCTGCTGGAATCTATTTAGCCCTCATAATCTTTAAAGGAGTAGATAGTGCTTATAGGTACTGTGGAAGATCAGTGCCCTCAAAGTATTGATTTCCAACTCAGTTTTGGTCTGGTTTAAAATTAAACCTGAAGAATTGTCTAGTTTTTCCTTTTATAGCTACATTTATGAATTTACTGTCCTATTACACTCTGTTTTCTACAAGAGCAATACTTGACCTCAGGCTGGTGCTTTTATCAGTGTTACCCTTTCTCAGGGTAGTGAAAAGCTTGAGTGACTTTCTGTGTCACAATTCCTCCAAGGAATTTCTTCCCTAGCACCTAGTCCAGATCATGCCACAGTTAACCAGAGTGCTTACAATTAGCACGTATCTATATGTAAGTGTGCACTAAGTGTATGTGACTTCCTCCTTTTTTTTTCTTTAACAGAGGTTCTGCTTTGAAAAGAAACAGTTTAGTGCTTTTTAATGTAGGACCAAAAAAAGAACCATTTATACCAGCTAAACCCTCTTTGTTTCTTCTGTCTTTATGCAGGAAACAGCTGAACAGTTGAAAACTTAGTTGAAAAATTGTATCTAAGACGACTTACGTGCCAAGCTTCAGCCAAAAATACTTTTTGCAGCCAAATTATCAAACCCTCTGAAAGAGCATTTATAATGGAATTGCTGATGTACCCTTTATTATAGGATATGAATAGCTATAATGAAGGCTTCAGCTGATGTTCTGGCAAGCCTACTGCAAAAAATTATTCTGAATTTATCTGGCATTCAGAAAATGCTTGAAGTGGCCAAAATGTTTACACCATCATTATCATTTTGACAATATCTCTTTTATCCCGAAGGAAGTCGGTGATGAACAAATTGAAGCAGCATGTGAGACGTGCGTATTTAGCATCTGTTCCTCATTCTTTTGGCAGCATTGTTGGAATTGAGAAAAGCAGGACCAAGGCCCCAACCACCAACTTGCAAGCAGTTGTGTTGAATCAGCCATTATTGCCCATTGTGTCATTAAAGTATATTAGTGAGCAGCATTCTGCTTTTCCTAATGATTTAATTTTGGTTTGTAATCCAGAAATGTTTGCCTTGAGCAAGAGTGTGCAGTTCAGCAGGACAGCACTTCGGACTTTCATGTCTTTCCTCTGGTTCTTTCCCACCAACCATTCACTCATTTATTTTTAGAGAAATCATCCAGAGTTTTGTTAATTGTGGGCTAATTACAGATGCAGCGTTTTCCTGTCAATTTGTGACTTCAGCCTCCCTGAGTAGATCCAGGTAGATATGTGAGGATACAGATGGAATCTCTTTCAGCCCCTTTCTTTTTTCTACTAGTATATTTTCAGGTGATGAAATAGTCAAGTTCCTCTACTTCTGGTGGTTTGGCTACTTGTGGGACTGCACTGATTAATCAAGTTTGAGTGCTGGACCGATTGTATTAAGCTCTTGTTCAGGGAGCTATCAAGTGAATTAAACCTGTCCTATATTGACTTCCCTTAAACTGAGAAGGGCTTGACATACTAAATCAATATAAACCAAATTTAAAATTATTTAAATGGGTACACAGAAATGTTTGCACTAGTATAATGAAATAACCTCTCAAACGCAGTTTAGACAAGTTCAATATAATGCAACTCAGGCTTCTGGGTGTGTTTTCTAAGGTTTTCAATGCTGATGGCAGTAAACTATGCAAAAAAGCTTCTACATGAAATTTCTTGAAAGATAGTTTTATAAAAGTACGTATTTTCTGTCATACAATTTTCATAGAGAAAATGCTAGAATTTCTATTTCATTCTAGAAATGTCAATAGAAAAAAAAGTAGCATCATCTAAAAAGGGTTTTTAAATGAAATAAATGTTTTTGTGAAACTTTAGCTGCACATGCTGGTTTGTGTCAGTTGTATGTAATTCAGTAAATTTTGTGAAGCCTTCATCTCTCCCTTTTTTCTTTGAAGAATATGGAAAAGGAAATTGAGACTGAACTAAAAAATTATTACTTTGGTTGGAAGGCTTTAAATTAGGTTTGATTTGAGGAGTTTTGCTACTAACTGAATTAGATTTATACACTGATTTTAACAAAACTTCTGTCTCAGTGCAGCTGAGGCACTATCCCAGAAAGGCAGAGTCTCTTGTTTTTTCAGTTTGTCATCAAATTCTAAGCAGAAGATTGTGATTTTTTAATAGGAAACCATTCTGAATAAGATGGGAAAATAGTTGAAATTTCTCTTATACAATCCTGCACTAAAGAAGAAAGCTTGGCACATATTCACCCGTTCAGGAATTAAAGAGTCTAATGTTTCAGTCAGTCAAAAAATTTTCATTAATATGATTGAAAAGTTTGACCCTAGAAATGAGGAATAAGAGAATATGCAGGGATGATGGAAGCTGCTGTGAAGTGAGGTTCCTCTGTTGATATATTCTACCAGCAAGGCCTAGTTGGCTCTGGAGTTTCCTTGAGTTGTTCAGGCTGCACTTACTCAGCACCAGTTTCTTGATTTGCCAATTACTGCTATTGTTCTTACTTCCCCAAGCAATTGGATGCCTTTGCTCTGAACCTAGTGACTATTTATGAGAAAACTGGAAGTTGCAAAGTACATTGGGGAACCCCAATGTCTTCTTCAGGGGCAAAGATGGCTTAGAGAGGGAATCTCTTGTACTGAGCAACAAGAAAACCCTGAAACTGGCCTTGTGGAGGCTGCTTGGCAGAGCTGCAGCTCATTACAAGCTTAACTGATAGTAGGTCCTTTCTCAGTGTGAGATTTCATTTCCTTCTGGGTGGCTAGCTGTGCTTAGTGTCAGCAGACATAAACCAGCCTGGCAGCAGTGGGCTCCACACTGAGCTGGGGAAGCACTCCCTCGGAAGGGAGCAGAAAACCTCCCCTTAGCGTCCTGTCCACTGCAGGACTGTGCAGCGCTGTCACCGTGTCAAGGCTGAGTTCATGCATTATGGATGCTGATCTTCAGGATATCTTATAATGCCAAGCAGGGAAGCTGAGGTACGCTAGGAGAGCAGGAGAGCTGTTCTAAATACTGCCAGTTTAATAAAGCTCCTGAATTGCATGGGATTAATCAAAGCACCTCTGACACAATCCAGCCTACTGGGCCTGCTAGAGTAGCACTTTCACCTGTGAAAACCAGCCACCAAGTACTTCATAGGCTTTCAGGATTCAGTCCTTTCTGGGTCAGGTGTTAACCTTGTCCTGGAAGCTAAGGAAGAAATCTTCCCCTCTCTCTGCCACCACTAACATATGTGGGAGCTGTGGGAATGCTGATGAAGGTGGGATCCATAAACATATCCAGGTACAGTTCCATGAAACACCAGCTGGCAGCCAAATGGGAGTGAAGATTTAGCAGGTGACAAATGGCAGATGAGCACACGCTGTCTTTGATCAAAGATTACCATGGGTGTCGCAGAACAGCCGCCAGTCTGGTGATGGAAGCGGGGAGAGCAGGAGCTCAGCTTTCCAGGGGAAACAATTGCAGCTCCTGAGACTGCAGGGCGCACTGAGCAGTAAAGCTATTACAGTTGGCTCAGGCCATCAATGGAAAGGGTTGGGAAGGAGCAGCCAGTCCATGGGAAGGAGGTTGCCTGTTTATCTCACCCTGGTGTGCCCAGAGGGCTCTGCAGCACTTCCTTAAAAAGTCTCAAAGACTCAAAATTACAATTGGTGAAGTAACCCTATGTTACTTCAGAACATTTTGGGAAGGTTTCATTTCAATATGAAATTATATTTCAAAATTTGTTTTAGAAATGTTTTACTTTTTAAAATTTGGAAATTAAACCACACTGACTAAACAAAGATTTGGTTGATCAGAGAAAGCTTTGAGAGGTTTTTTTCTGTGAAAAAATTAAAGTTTTGCTTCAAGTGACCTGAAATGATCTTTTTAATGGCAGGAGGTCCAGTTATTTATACAGCTCAGCCTGTCACTCAGCTGAATTGACAAAGATCGCAAGTTGTGACAATTTCTGGGTCAGGTCTAGCCTTCTATCAATTTTGTAGCTAATACACATAGACAGCAAGCACACTTGGGTACAGTGGTAATTGGGCGTCTTGTGAATACTTAATGACATTGTTTAATTTGAAATATGTTTTCTCTCTTGGTATTCTGATCAGCTCTGCATGGAGGAGGGGAAGCCTGGTTATGCTCCTAAGCCTGCCCTGGAAAAACAGCACTGACAGGAATAAATGGGAGTGTTATATCTTGTGTCTTAAAATCCTGGGGAATTGTGGAGTAGGGTCACCCAGGAATGCCTGTGGAACATTGACTCCCCACACCCCATACATTGCAAGGCTCAAAACTTTCTCCACCTCTGCAGAACTACCTCAAGACTGATAACATGAAATTCTGTGATTGCAGAGGTGTTTTCCCTTTCAGCAAAAAAGAGTGTTTTAGTAGTTAGTTTCTGGTATATCCATTTTTAAAAATCTCATTTAAATACATTTTTTGCATTTGCAAAAATAGACTTTTACAAAACTCTATTGCCCAAGACTGTGTAACTTAAGTCTTATCAAACCAGCAGCACTTTTCTCTCCCATAGTGCTTTTGCTAATTGAATCTCTTTCAAAAAATGTAAAAATTATTGGAATGCAATTAATTTCCCAAAAATCTGTAGCAAAATACTTCACAAATATTCCTTTAATGTACCTCCTATCATATGATTCACTGTGGCGAAATTATCCATGTGTAATTTAGGGCAAAATTGAGCCCTCAGTGAGCAGGTGGACTTAAGCCCGACTTCAAAAATGATAGATGTATTCAACAGCCATAGCTGTACCTCATTTTATCATCTGAAATGTGTTTTAGTGACATAAAGTATTTAATTTAAACGATTCCAGCACTTGTGATAGGCAGAAGCAGGGAGGATGGCCTCAAATATTAACAGTTTCATTATTCTTTAAGCTGCCAGTCATTAGCTAACTTCTCCCTTGTTAATAGTAATGCTTGCATGAGTCTGTGCTGAATAATGGATTGCAGGTTTTCCCCACCAGCAGGCGGACCAGTGGGCAATTGTAGTTTAAAAAGTGGGTTAGTAAAATTATATTTGGGGAGCTATAAAAGCAGTTTAAACAGAGCTTGAGCTGTCACGAGATGCTTTATTAGGCAAAGGATGTTGACAGACAGTAGCAGGACTTGGATCTCCACTACATGCCTGAAGCTTGGAAATTGTAGACTTTATAAAAATAATATTTAACATCTGGTTTATCTACAGAGCTGTGGGAAGATAAAGAAATAAGAATGGGGGGCTTCTTTTTATTTTGTTTTTATTAACATCCCTT
Organism: Haemorhous mexicanus; assembly: GCF_027477595.1. NCBI lineage: Eukaryota > Metazoa > Chordata > Aves > Passeriformes > Fringillidae > Haemorhous > Haemorhous mexicanus. Next base: position 3,706,499 of record NC_082344.1, read on the forward strand.
TGCTGAAAGGAAGTTGCCAACATGCCAGCTGAGAGAAGGTAAGAGAGGCAGAGCCAGTGCTGCAAAGTGGGATTGTTATGTCAGTGAAGGTTGGATTTCTTTGCACCACACACATGGAATAAGTGCAGAGACAATCTCCTCTTTCAAGAATTAGTCACCATAGTCATTGCCTGCCTGCCCGGGAAAAAGTGTCTCAAAAATTGATTGTAATTAGGGAACTAAGTATAGAGCCAGTTCTCCTGACTCCCTTACATGTGCCCTTTCCCCTGACCCTGATAAACACAACCTCATGTGTTCATCCTCAAAAGGTGGAATCCCGCCAGGATAATGGGCACTGCAGGCTGTTTATTGCAAGAACAGGGTTTCTGGGGAATGCACTGCTCTCAGATGGAGGAAGGCAGACCGGAAAATAAGAGTAGATGAAAGCTTTAGTGAATCAAATTGGAGGAAGACCTGGTTCTGCTGTTTAACATTTCATGTTAGATGTGGCTCAGATGTCAACTGGCTTTTGTTTCTTTGCATAATCTTTCATGCAAATAGGAATGTGTCAGCCACTCTTTGAGGGGCTGGGGCTGTGCTTTCCTGAATTTTGCCTCTTGGTGAAGTAAAATGTACAACTTAGGCAAGACAGTTGTTTGTTTGTTTGGGTTTTTATTTGTCATTGTGAATTCTGCATAGACTCAGTCCTGTGGGAGCTGTTGCAGGACGTGATAGAACTCTCAAAACATGACAGCTTTATCCGTGATAACAAATACTACCTGAAACTGCTCCTGCAGAGTCCAGAGAAAGATGTGGGGGTTTTTGCTGAAAGACTCATATTGTAACCAAGATCATCAGCAAGGCTCTGTGAGCCCAATAAAATGGAAACATTGTGTAGTATTAGAATAACTTAAATTCCTAAGGCTGGTTGGCATTCTTTCCAAAACAAGTGAAGATTGATCTTTGGACACAAGCTGGGAGCTGTGTAAAATTGCCTCTGCTAAATATATGCTAATTGGCATATGAATGAGATTTTGCTCATCTTCTTCTTAAATAAGTAGGTAGAGAAAAGCTGTGAGTGAATCCTGATTTCTCCCTTGTAAGCAAAAAGAGTTATCTTAATAATTTAAATTAGCAAATATAATGCAAATATGTTTTTGTAGATACAGCAAACAATTAGCAACAATTATTTGAGAATAATATACCAAAATATGCGTTCCTGCTGTACTAAAGTACTTCTGAGGGTTAAAATTGACAGAAACACACCCAAATTGTATATTGAAGGTGTTAAATGCAGTTTTGTGTTCCTCTGGTTTCTTCAACCACATGGAAGAATCTTCCAAGAAATCCTGTGTTGAGTTAGATGGGGTGTTTTGGTGTCCTAATGAGGCATTAAATCCAAGTAATGGAACAAAATTTGGAGCCAAAAAGGGCTTTCCTTTGCTTTATTTTTTGAGTCAATTCAGGAGCACATTTATTAATTGCTGTAATATGAAGAATAAGTCATTGCATTTTTTAAGGGCTTAATGGTACTTCACACTGAGGACAAATCTTTGTGTCTTTAGGGTGCTGATCACTGTAGCAGGTCATATTTCTTAAATTTCAGAAGGAACACGACAGTGCAGCACTAGAAACAAGTAGGATTTCAATGTGTGGGGGTTGTTTGAGCCTGGATAATTTCCTTTCCTTTGGGACACTACTTTGCATCAGCTGGTGGTGGCCAACAAACCTGTTATTCTCAGGAGCCGATCTGGTCTCTGCTTGTGGGCCAGGCAGTAAGAGGTGTTACGAAAGGGATCATTCAGCTAAAGCAAATTCTGCAGTATAAGGATTACTGTCCTGAGGTTTGTAATTCTGTATTCCAGGGATATTCTGCACTTTTTTCACAGTAAATGCAACTTAGTTGCCGTAATGAAGAAATGGGTAGTACTTCACACAACTTATACATTTTTTAGCACACCTAAGGCAAAGTTCATTAATTATGTCACAAATCACCTTTGTGTGGCTTCGAAGACAGCATACATTATAAAAAATGTTTAATACATGAACATAATGCTCTGTCTTGTTAATACTGTTCTCAGGAAAAGGGAAAAAAGACATTCTGGAGTGCATATGGATGGATGTATTTACATCAGTGTAATTTCTTTATGGTAGTAAGCATCAAGCCCACTCACCCCCTCATGACAAATGCACTTTTCAGAGGAACTTCTTTTTCCTCTTAAAGCAGCCAGAGCTGAGGAACGGCTCATTAAGTGCCCAGCATGCACCATTAGGTAATGCAGGTAGCCCTTCATGCAAGCTTGGGTAATACTCACACCCCTCACCTTGGCCTTCACTGCTGCCAAGAGGAAAAACGTTGCCAAGCACGACATTGAGCCTAAGGCAGTAAAATCTCTTTGCTTTCATGTCTTTCTAGTCTATATCAAATAACATTTTCATTTTCACTCAAACAGAATTACATTCTTTGGCCATACCATCCTATGCCATTATGTGTCTAGTAGAGAAGATGGTGCCCTAGAGAAAAAAACTTCCTTCAATAATATGTATTTCCTGTCAGAAGTTTCCCTCCTGCAGAGCAGGTGAAGTGCTAAGATTCAAATCACACAAGGGATTGGCAGAGATGCTGAACCCTTCTCTGCATTCCCAGTGTGTGAAAAACAGAGCAGCACTTTTCATTCGTGACAGGATGTGCCTGGTCTGCCGTAGCACACCATGTTTTTCTTGTTATGTAGGCTCAGTCTTGAAATGAAAATGTGGGTATCTTTTCTAAGTTACCAGAATTCCTTCCTCTTCTTCCTTGTAAGGAATACAAGAAGTATCTCCTATGCCTCTTAGCAGTTTGCCTTAGAAATAGAATAAACTCTGGTATCTATGTTTTGTAATCCATCTGTTAAGATGTAGCTTTTAGCAGGGGAAAAATAATTTTAATTCTGTCTTATCATAACTTGCAATTTTTTAGTGTTATAAATTATGTCCTGTTGTAAGCTGGAATGCTGCAAAATTTATTTGCAAGTTTAGAGCTGGTCTCTCTAAGACTTCTGTCTGAGATGTGTGTGCATGGCACCTGCATGAAGAGTGTTGGTGGCTGAAGCTTCATTATCCAGTGACCCTCAGTATTTGTTAGTTTACCATGAGCCAGGAGTGGCTCCTTGGCAGGCAGGTGTGCTGGGAGAGGAGCTAGGTGGGCAGTGCCACGTGGGACCATTGGTAGGGCTGTGTGAGGGTCTTCTGTGAGGGGGCAACTCAGTCCCATCTCCTGGGACCCTCCCTGAGCACAGCCTTGGTGTGCAAGTTCTGGGCTGCCCGTCTCTCCTGCATAATCAAAGAGCATATTTGAAAAAGGCAACAGAAATGAAACCAGGAAACAGCATAAATAGCACAGGGCAAAAGGCATTTGGAAGAAAGAGTAGTTGGATAGGAAGCCCTCAGAAGCAATGTCCCCCCTGTGTGCACATTGTGCTTCCCAGATTGACCCGTGCCACCTTGAAACCAACTTCACAAACAAAAAGTGCAATGTAATAATAACAAACACCCAGAAAATGCTCAAGAAGTCCAAGGTTAGATCTTTTGCCCAGGAAAAGTAGCTAATGGAATCAAATATTGGGAAAAACACCTTGCAGAATAAAGTACAAAAAGATGATTAGAAAGTAGCTATTTTTTGTAAGGGTGTAAATAAAACCGTTTCTAAAAACCAGTTTTTTAGTTCTTTTTAAAATGTTCTTCAGCAGACTAAGGAACTGAGGAAATAACAGAAGTAGCAAACTATTGGGTGTTTGTGTCCAAGAGAGTGGTCATTCAGCAGTTATGTCATGGACTTCTCCAAAGCAACTTTGAGTTAGTGCTGACAAGTGGTTTTGTTGCTCTGTCTGCAATGTGGAGTCAGAGGGTTTTAGACTCAGTTTTGCCAAAAAAATGCACCTATCCTAAATGGAAATGTGGAATTACACTTAAGATGTTTATATCTACATTTTATTGTCCATCTACTTGTGCTCTGGTACTGGGAGAACAGTTCCTATCTGAAGGCATATTCTCCAAGCAATTAATTATCCCCCATACTTGTGTAATTGTATTGTCCTACTTGTTGTAATTGAGCTACAGATATTTGGCACTAGGCTGCTCTATATACCTTTCACTCCCACGGGTGAGCTGTGTAACAAATTGGTGCAGCTCATTTGGAGCCAGGGAAAGAAATGTGCATGGTTAATGGGTTCCATGATGTATGGGCAGCTCGTGCAGGGCTGCCTCCCTGAGTATCTTGGCTACACAGAGCTCCTGATAAATGAGCAGCCTAGCCAAGGAATGAGGGCAGACAGGAGATGCTCAATAAGTACTAATAGGCTGCACAAAGTATTATGCTCAGCAATGAGGACTTTTTTCCATCATTCCAGACATCAAACTGTGTTAGTCATGCTAATGCAATACAGTATTTGTGACTGCTTTGACACTGTCCATTTAAATATTCGGGAAGCTGCTTCTTTCACATCTGCATGTCCAAGTATATCGGTGCTGGATTAGCTCTAGTCAATTTAGCACCGTGTTGTCAACTGTAGTTAAAACAAATGTCATGGGCTATTTCATCACTGAGTGACATGTAGTCATTATACAAAAATTGGCATTTATAAACAGCTCTTCCATGAGGTTGTCTTCAGTTTGTGGGTGACTGAGGGAAGGGTCACATCCTGGCAGCTGTTGCACTCTGGATCTGCTGAGGCAGCTTCAGCATCTTGTGCTCATTCGGTTCAAACAAACAAACCAACCCTCCTGCATCTGGATATGAGGAACTGGCATTTTACTTTGTGGTGACAGATCCACAAGGCTGATGTCACTTGTTTATATGGCAAAAGCGAGATCGATAAACTCACAGGGAATTCAGAGCTCACACACTGCCTTTCCTAGGGAGGATTAGCTGAAAGGAAATGTCTGACAGCTCTGTGGCAGCTTTCACATTGCAAGCTGAAATATTCTTTCTTCCCCTTCACAGTCTGATGGAAATGAGAGACGTTAAACTGCTATTCACTTAAACCTTGGCCAGTCATTTAGCAAAAAGTGTTGTAGCAAATCAGTAATTTTGTCTTCTGGAATATCCTAGCCTTTAGCAAATACTTAGGAACAGCCTTTCTTGCCAATCAAGTCTAATCATTAGTTCTACCATCTTTATCCCAAAATCTGCCAAAGCATTTCTTAATCTGGAATCTGCTAAGGGTTCACAATGTAGATTGATATGAAAGGGCTGTAAACTTCCAGAAATGTTTCGTTCCTCTTTGCAGTTTGAATCTTCTTGATGACGATTGTCCTTGTCATCTTCGCTACATTGCTATGTATTTATTGTGCTGTTCTTACTGCTCCAGGGCTTACATCTTCAGGACAGATGTTCCAGGGAATGCAGTGAGAACTCAGGCTTTCCTAAAAGCCACGAGACAATAGAAATACTAAATTTAGCATGAGGTCTTCCTTCTCTCTTTTCAAAAGTCAAAACAATAATGAAAATCTAAAATTAATAAACTGCAGATGAAAAAAATGGTTTTGGGTTATATTTTGTTATATCACATGGATGAGTTGAGGGTTTTAATATCCTATTTCTAGGCCATAGCTGACTCTCTTCCACTCGTGAAAGTATATTCCCAAGTTGCACAGTCAGTGGCCTTGATTCACCACCATGTGTTTTCCTACCAGTTGCTGGCTTGGAATACTGTGTGCTTTGGCAGAAGTAGCAGCCCTCCAGTATTGGAAATAGAACAGTGAGCATTAAACTGGATGCAGCTTCCTCCCACAATGGGAATGACCCTTTCTTCCTCCAGATGTGCTTCTACAAATATTGAGTCGGAGTAAATTATTCCTTTTCTCTCACAAATTCCAGTTTAAGCTGAGTCCTTCCTAGCTGAAGTAACCGGAAGAAGCCCTCATAGTGAGATGTAATCATTCTCTTTGTTTTGATGAAGATAATACCTCTTACAGAGCTGTGGCACAAACACACCAAGCTTTGCTTTTAGGCAGGAGGATTTATTTTACTCATTTTGAAGTGGAAGCTGGTAGGTGATAGGCAGCTCTATATTTTTCTACAAATCTCTGCTGATACTGCTTTTAAAAACAAAATGAATCAAGGTCCCTTAGGAGATGCAGAGTAAGACAACAAATATTTCCTATCGCTTTGCCTTTTTTATTTAAAAACTGCTGATTTTAAAATCTGTCTCATTGTGTTTATTTTGATGTGCAAGTTTCCACAGTTCCTGTACAGGTAAAGGGAGAGGTAACAGAATTCCTTCATTGCAGGCTGGACTCAATCTATCTTCTTAAGGCAAAGCACTTCTGCTTTGTGCTTGGATCACAGCAAGTCCCTGCATCTCCATCTGGCTGAAACAAAAGAGATCACTGCAATCCAAAACCGGAAAGGATAGCAGGAAAATACTGTCCCAGTATGAAAAGGACATAAAAAACACACCAAAAACTCTGATGGTTTGGTTTGAGTGGAGTTCCAGCCTGCCATATGTAGGAATAATTTAAGATTGTCAGTTTAAAAGTCATGATGATACTGGTACAAAGATAAACTTACTTCTGAAAAACTTCCAGGCTTTCTCTGTTCTTTTTTTTTTTTTTTTCTTTAAGGACTTCCTTCATATTTTAGTAGTGAATAAATCTTAAATTAATTCTATAATACATGATTGAAAAGCACTTTAGAACATGAAAGAACAGTTCACATTCATTTGAAATTCCACTTAGAAAATCAGTCGCAGCATAATTGATCAAAAATATTAGATTATTTGTATTTTATCCAATTTTGGTAAAGCTTTCTATAAATGTGTTTTCTCTGTTTATCCTGGAGATACCATTCATCTGCCAATTTTTTTTTTTTCTGGAAATTAGCCTCTTACTACTTCTTTTTTTTTTTTCCTCTCTGGTATGTTTATTTCATGTCCTGCTTTCTAAACATCCCCAGACTTTCAGCATGCTAACTTGGATATCTTGGGCAAACCATTTGGCCTCTTTTTCAGTGATCTCCATCTGCTGAGGGGGAACAGTACTTCCCCATCTCCCTAGGGCTGCATTTAAATGGACTGATGTTCATAAAATCCTTTCAATGCCTCCTGCCCAAAATTCTCCAAGGAAAATCATGGCACAAAGAGCTGTGGATGCTGACTACACTTCGAAGAAATTGCAGGCAGCCTCTTTTTGTCTTCCCTGTTTACTTTGTTTTTGTGAAATGTTGATGCAACTGGAAAGTCAAGTCAGGAAAAATAGGGAAAAAAAGCTTGTACTCCTATTTGACAGATTTTTGCTGTTGAATTAAAACTTCAAAGAAAATGAAAATAAAAACTTGGATGTTTTAGCTATCAGACCTTTTATCTTTGAGTTCTCAAAACCGTTTCTGAAGTAGACATTTCATACATACTTGTGTCATGAGCCAAGTGTCACATAAAAGGACAGGCTGTTCCCATAACACTGAGGCAGGAAGCCTTTACCTGAGTTAAAAGAAACACCTGAACACCCTGTGGCCATGTTATTCTGTAATTATCCCTTCTAGACAAATCACCCTTGCTGTGATAAATAAAAGTACATGGAGCATACACACTTCCCCGGAGAGGATCAAACGGAGGAAGGATTTAGAGATCACAAATGCTTGTGGCACAATGGAAATCCACTATTATAAGATCCTCTGATATCAGAAGAATCTCAAACTGCTGATATCAAAGAAAGTTTATGTTAATTAGTGGGGAGCACTTGCAAAGGTGGGTTGTGCACTTCTGAGCTGATTCTGACTGACACGTTCCCACTCATACAGAGGCATAAAAGAGAGAAAACCAGTCTGCCCCATGACAAGCAAATCACTTCTGAATTCCAAACCTTTTACTTTAGTTTTTGAGCTTGGACTTGGTGCTAGTTTTCCTCTTTAGTTTCTGTTCTTTACCTCCCCTATTTTCAGTAAGTGCCCTGTCACCGCACTCTCTGATGTGCTTAGGTGTGGAACATCTGTTCTGTGTACCACCTGCTTACTCTTAATTTCTGCTTTCTCTTAAACACACTTTTACAATAAACTCTCCAGCAGTGATGCACTGAGAATGAGTCTGTAATGTGCATAAATATGTGCATCTGTGAATGGTTTTTTGCACACTGCAATTCTAGTATCTAAGTGCCCTCTTTTGTAGTTACTTTTTGCTTTACACAAGGTCAGGGTTGTTTGCACAACCCCCCTGTAACATTATTAATAAAGACTTTAATGTACAATTTTAAAAATCTGATTTTTCTGCAACATCATGTTATTATCTACATTTTTCCAAAACTGCTCTCTGTTTGTAGAGCACAAATCACACGATGTATGTATGAATTCAGAGGAGCAAGTTAAAGATAATTCCTCTTCATCAGGCTCTCTGTAATGAAAGATGCTGTTGCTGCTTCATGCTGTGAACTGTAGCTGCCATGGCTGATCACTTGGAATGTGTGGTACTTTCCCAGAAAAAGAAAAAAAATTAAGCAAAGGTTTTTAGTGCCGTGTTCTGCAGTGCTGTAAATCTGGGAAGGTGTGGTGAGACACATTGTTATGTGGGATT